>NC_136064.1:2864526-5729052 GCF_964261635.1 Lissotriton helveticus
GAGGTGCGAGCACCACCCCAGACAGGACTTTGTGTATTGGGACAGGGAGGGCCGAATAGATTGAGACACTGCCTGGGGCACACAAGGTGCTCCATGCATACTCCAGTTCAAACCGGTTGCTGGGGCACTCCAGCCCCAGCTCTGGCGCGAAACTAGACAAAGGAAAGGGGGTGTAACCACCCCCCTTCCTGGTCCCACCCATAGGAGAGACCTAGAAAGTAATCCAGCCCCTTTTAGTTGTATAAAGGTAGGAGCTGTGTCCTAGGACTTTAGATCAATCCTGAAATCGAAACTTGACACGAAACTCTGGACCTTCGACATTCTGCTGAAGCTGAAGACTGAAGAATCTCCCTGGGCAACCAGGCACCATCCAATAAATCAACGGCTTGCTTTGTCGACGCTCCCGCCGGGACCCGAGCACAGAGCCTGACAAGACCCAGACTTCCAGACCTCTCTGACCCTCTCTTCACGTCTGCAGCATAGCTGAGATCCGTGGAGGCGACGAGACACGTGGGACCGGACATCTTGAAAAGCCTGCAACTTGCTAACTGTGCAGCTCCTGAGGTATCCTCGAAGCTGTGCACTGGGGATTGAGAAGCCCCGAATCCGATCTCCACCTGCACCGAAGATCAGCCCTCCACACTCCATGAGTTCTGCGTGGGGCCCTTCTGCTTGTGTTCTGCTCGACGCGTTGTCCAGTTGCTGGCCCGTTGGCTAGTAGCCTCTGTGACGACAATCCTTTTGAACCAACTCGCTGGTCTGGTTGCTCCAGACTGGCCCATGCCTCCCTGCAAAGGTGAGGCACATCAGACCTTGCTGGTCTGCACCAGAAGCCTTCTTTAAATCCTGCGTGGGTTGTCTTTGCCAAGGCTTGTTGACTCCAATCCGCAGTCGACCCCCCCATCTGCGAGAACCTTCGTGGGACAGCTCGCCTCCAGCACCTGGTCGTCCTCGACGCCTCCTGGTCCGCGTAGCTGAAGAGACACGCTTCAAGACAGAACCTGATTGCTCCTCGACGTCGTCTGGTTCCACCCGGTCACTGACTAGTGACCCAGACTCTGTCCCCTCTGCTTTCAGGTCTTCGTCATCCTCAATCCACCCTTGGATCCACCCGGACATCTTCTGCCTGGTCGCCTGCAGCATCTTTCTTCGCAGGCTCCATAGACTTCAACGGCGAAACCCGACACATCTTCACACCTATGCACCCGCCGTCCATGGGTGAGGTAACGCGAGTACTTCGGTGCTCCCAAGGGTATTGACTATCCAAGTGTCTAGGTTTTTAGTTGTTTCCTCCTAGCTAAACCGGAAGTGTCCTAAATCCTTCTTTATCTAACTTCTAAGTTCCCATTGACTTTACATTGACTCCCGCGTGTGTGTAAAGACACTGCACACGCCGCCTGTGGGCCTCCTACTTCTAAACTAAGGTTCAGACAGTGTAGCCCCAGCGATTCCCTAGGCCCTACGCCTTTCCTTTTCTCGTGACGTGGTACTTATACCACATTCTTAATACATGGTTTGCTTCGCCCCTAGGGCCTAACCGTAAATTGTGCAACTTAACGTATCCTGATTAAGTAACTTGTTATGTGCTTTGGCCTCTGATCCCATAAAGAGTTCAGAGGAGTGTGTTAGTAAATAAATACATATATATTTTATATATATCCTGTGTGGTGTCCTTTCATTTGGTATTCAAGGGGTTACATATGGTAAAACAGCTGGCTTTACACGCCCTCAAGAGTCTTTTAGCCTAAGACTGTTCTGTCCACGCTACCACTAGGATAGCTGGTCTATAAGGTTGACTTACAACCATCACCATAAGGGTTGTTTGGACTGGTGCAAGGTGTTCACTAGAATAGTGAACATCATATACCAGGCCAACTTCTCACAATGACCACCTACCGCCACTTGTGCTATATGATACAGCCTTTGAACAGAATGGTTCTAGATACTGCCACGGAGCTTCATTTGACGGTGGAAGTCAACGTGCCACAGAAAATGATGATTTACATATGCAAATCACGATGTAAACATTCTTGTCATGCTAGTACTCCTGTGTCTGCTATGACAGACACACATTGGCACAATGAAATACTGTGGGTTTGATAAAGGAAGGTTACAGAAATAAACCGATATGATATTAAATCAATTATTGTGCATTCGCGCAGAGTTCAGTGCGTACATCAACATATTTACTGTTCTTTTGTCTCTCCATCGCATAGCATATAAACCATATTTCTACTCGTCACCCAATCTCTCAGTATCCCCTATGTGTCTCTATGCAGTATGCATGACGTAGACTGTTGTGCAATAAGTCATAGTATGATCGTGTTTCCATCAGCCAACCTTTTATTTTGTTAGAACGCAACTCTTAAAGCCTTCTTCTAATGAATGAAACGTCCTGCAGTAAACACTCCTACTGTAGGGAACATCTGCCCATGGAGATAGTTACTTAGAGAGTGTGACAGCTGCCATAGGAGTAAGCTACTTAGAGAACGTGAGAGCTACCATAGAGTGCTACTGTAAGAATGTGACAGCCCCCTTTTACAGTTATTCTGCGACAGCTTGTCTATTAACAGACAATACCTGTGCCGTGTCCATTGACAACTCAGCCGTCTATAGGCAGCACCTAGCACCACTGCCTTCTACGCTTGCGACAGCTAAACATAAACAACAGTCCTGTAACCGCTCAGATGCCATGCCTGTACCCCCTCAAATGATGGTACAGCTCTCCGGAGCCGAGCGCACGGCAGTCACCATCTTTGACAGCCCACCAGTCACAGATGGTGAACACAGAGACATTTCTGTGTCTCCCTGTTTAGAGAACGCACTCCTGCAGTCTCCTCCAGGAGCAAGGCGGGGGTCTTCAAATAGCATCCCTGCCGTCTAGCCCCCAGTTGCGGCTCGTGGGGGATGGGGGGAGGTGAGGCGGGGTGGGGGGTGTCGCGCGGGGGTTGGGGGAGAGGGGGTATTAAAATTAATTTTAAAAATCCTTCCTGAGTAGGTCCGCGCCGCCCTGGGTCCGTTGGCGCCTACAGCCCCTCTCAGCTAATCCTGGCGCTGCCAGCAGCGCCAGGATTGCCTTAGGGCATGGCTATTCTTTGCCCGCAGCACGCCCATTAGGAGCCCAAAGGGCTCCTAATGGGCATGCGCAGCCAAGTCAAAACACAAGTGCGCATGAGTGGGCACGGTGCGAAAATTCGCCCTCCGTCCCCACTCATGCGCACTTGTGTTGTGCTGCTGCCTGTTGCCCCCCACTGGTCTGACAATCATGTCAGTCAACATGACGCCAGACCGCCCACCCCCTTCAGTCTCTGAAGGGGTGGGCGGTCCGACGTCATGCTGACTGACATGATTGTCAGTTCTCCCTCGGCTCTTTGAACTTAAGTAAACTGAGAGTTTACTTAAGTTCAAAGACGCAGAGGGAGCTGCGGGCGGGGGGGGCTACGCCCCCACGCCCCAATGGACGCACCGCGCCTGGAAGATCAGTTAGTTATTCGTTCTGATCCTCCTCCAGATTCCATCATTCTGGCAGCTGCTAGGAAGACGCACTCATCTATGTCTTCCTCCTCGGATAGGGACAGCAAATTGATGGACTCTATAGGTAGCAAGATGTGCAACACTTCAGCGTCTTTCATGAAGGTTGCCAGTGCCTCCGCTCTGCTGGGGAGAGCTGATAGATCCTTATGGGATTCTCTGGATCGTTTTGCAGACAAACTCCCAAAGGAAGATCAGCAAGATATTCAAGAAATACTGCAAGAGGGAGGTCTTGTAGCGAATCAGGTTATTAGTGCCTCTGCTGATTCGGCTGATCTGGCTGCCCACGGGTACTCCCATGGTATCTGTTCGAGGCGTACTGCGTGGTTACGGTTGACCGGCCTTAAACCTGAGGTTTAACGAAAGATCACCAATCTGCCGTTCAATGGGTTTTCTCTCTTCGGTCCCCATGCGGACAATGAAATGGCGAAGATGAAAGCAGACTTGGACAGAGTGAAAGCTGTGGGGCTGGAGAAGAGGAAGGAATTTCGCAAGCGTTTTCGCTCCTACGATAAACGCCCATTCCAGCAGAGGGGTCAAACCTCTCAGTGGCCATCGCAGGGTCACCAACAGCAGCAGAGGTCTCACTTTCACCAACGAAGACCAGGTAGAGGAAGAGGGAACAATAAGCAGCAGACCGCTACCTCAAAGCAGCCATCTAAGCAATGAGGGAGTGCTTCCTCTAAGCACGTTGTCCACTCCGGTAGGAGGAAGTATCGATTGTTAACTGGAGGAGTGGAAACTTATAACCGACGACAAATGGGTGTTAAATATTGTCAAGAATGGATAGCTGCTATGGTTCAAGACCCCACCCACATCTGTTCCTCCGAGTGGAGGCCTCCGCTTGCGTCATCCCATCTTACACGAGGAAGAGGACAGTCTTCTGCAAAAGAAAGCCATAGAATATGTTCCTGTTCATCCGAGGCGCCAGGCGATATACTCTCGATATTTCCTGGTCAAGAAAAGAGGTCCTTCTGTGGAGTACAGACCAATTCTGGACCTTCGCATCTTGAACAAATATATCCGCAAAGAAAAGTTTCTGATGCTTGCCCTGCAGCAGATCTTTCCTCATTTACATCAAGGAGATTGGATGTGCTACATAGATCTGCAGGACGCCTATTTTCACATTCCAGTGTCCAGGAAACATAAAAAAATTCTCAGTTGCGAGTTCTACCATTCGGTCTCAAGTCAGCCCCACGGACCTTCTCAAAGAGCATGGCAGTGGTGGTAGCTTTTCTTTGCAGGCAAAGAATATTAATTTATCCGTACCTAGACGACTGGCTCCTGAAGAGTTCCACTCCATCCCTGCTTCAGTCACATCTCTCCTACAGTCTCGAAGTACTGAACAAGATGGGTCTACGAGTCAATTTAAAAAAATCGATTCTCAACCCTTCTCAGAACATTCACTACCTAGGTTTGTCGCTGGACACCGTGGAGGCAAGCGTGTGTCCTTCTGCAGAGATTTTCATCGATCAGGATGAAATGTCAAGAACTCCTGCAGTCTCACCACCCGACTGTCAGACAAGTGTCCTCTCTCCTGGGGTCTATGGCTTCCTGCATCTTCATCGTTCCCAATGCCCGATTGCACATGCGTCCCCTGCAGCCACATGCGTGCCCTGCAGCAGGCACTGGAGGACCAGTGGGTGTAAGCGTCAGGCAGTTGGGAGGATTGAATTACTCTTCCCCAATCTGCCAGGGACTCCATCAGGTGGTGGACAAAGAGGTCACATCTAATGAAAGGTGTTCCCTTCCATCAAGAGACTCCGACTCAGACCATAGTTACAGACGCCTCCCTACAAGGTTGGGGTGCTCATATGGACCACCTTCAAGTACAAGGGTTATGGTCAGACAAAGAGAAGGGATATCATATCAACTTACTGGAGTTGAGGGCCGTTCATCTAGCCCTCAAGTCGTTCTTCCCGTCTCTTCAGTCCAACTCCCTCTTGATACAGACGGGCAACACCATGACAGTGTTTTATCTGAACAAGCGGGGAGGCACCAGGTCCAGAATTCTGTCCCAGGAGTCACAAGCAATTTGTAAATGGTTACTGGCAAGACACTTCAACATCACGGAGGTCCATGTGCCTGGCGTTCTAAATGTCTAGGCAGACTTCCTAAGCAGAGAGTTCATAGAAGCGCACGACTGGGTGCTAAACAACGAGGTCGCTGCGGATATCTCTCGAAGATTGGGGGTTCCGGACATAGACTTGTTTGCAGACGCAACAAACGCCAAATGCCCCGTCTACGCATACAGGTTTCACCAACCAGGTTCAAGCGGGAATGATCTATTGATAAGATGGTCTCAGAACTTACTCTACACTTTTCCTCCACTGCCTCTCATTCCGGCAGTGATCACCAAGTTCTACAAGACCAACTCCAGGATGATTCTGATTGCTCCGGAGTGGCCACCCCACTGGTGGTACCCGGACCTTCTGCAACTCTCCGAGGTCCAGCACCGGAGGTTACCTTGCCGTCCGGACCTGCTGTCCAAGAGCCAAGGGAGAGTGTTTCACCCCAACCTCTCTTCGCTCAGGTTGACAGCATGGCTCCTGAAGTCTTGCAGTATGGACACTTAGACTTGCCAGCGGACTGTATGAACATCCTTAAGGAAGCTAAGAGGCCTTCTACCAGGGCTTCCTACGCTTTCAAGTGGAAGCGTTTCTACATATGGTGCTTGAATAATGGTCATGACCCGGTTAGAGGACAAGAACAGGTCATTCTGCTGTATCTCATATACCTGGCTAAGTCGGGTCTGCAGTGCACATCTATTAAGGTACACTAAGCAGCAATTACGGCATATAGGAAATCACCTACGCAGGGTTCTTTCTTCAAGATGCCAGTGGTGAAAGATTTTCTTGAAGGGTTAAAAAAGGTGTATCCACCAGTACGAGCCCCTTCTCCTCCGTGGGAGCTCAATGTGGTCCTTACCAAACTGATGGGAGCACCTTTTGAAACATTACACAAGTCCTCACGAAAGCACTTGTCTTGGAAAGTGGCTTTTTTGATGGCTATTACATCTGCTCGTAGAGTCAGCAAGTTGCAAGCATTGTGCTGTAAGGAACCCTACACTGTTTTGCATTCAAATAGGGTAGTTCTTAGAATTCATCCTAGTTTTCTGCCGAAGGTGGTCTCATATATCCACATTAATCAGGGAATCACTTTACCTACCTTTTTCTCTAATCCTTCTACTCCCCCTGAAAGGGCCTTGCATTCCTTAGACCTTAAGAGGGTATTGAAGTTTTATCTGGACAAGACTAAAGATATAAGAAAGACGGACCGATTATTTGTCAACTACGATCTTATTAATACAGGTTTAGCAGCGTCTAAAAGGCCCATTTCAAGGTGGATAGTCTCCTGCATTTCTTTAGCCTATCAGCTGGCTAATAAATCTCTTCAGGGAAGGCCTAAAGCACATTCAACCAGAGGGAAAGCCTCTACTATGGCCCTCGTCAGGAACATTCCTATAGCAGAAATTTGCAAAGCAGCTACATGGCTGTCTGTTCATTCTTTTTCTCGCCATTACTGCTTAGACTCAGATGCTCAGGCAGATGCTCAAGTGGGTCGTGCATCTCTGAGAAATCTGTTTGGTTAAGGATTACCAAGAGTATACAAACCACACAGGTTAGGAAGGGAAGTTGGTACAATGTAGCCTGTTTAAATAAGAAAAGAGAACTAAGGCGAGAACAGCGCAGTTTGCGTAAAAAATTTGATAAATCTAGAGCTGAATATCTTGTAAAATTAAAGAAAGAATATACAATGCTTCTTTATAGTACAAGAAGAGCACATAAGAACAACTGCTGGGGGAAACTGCTGGAGGCAATAGAATCCAAGAATATACGATTATTCTGGAACCTCGTCCGTTCAGTAACTGAAGCCTCATCTGCTTCAATGAATTGTGTGGTAGCTGAGGGCGCCTGGGAGGATTATTTGAAAGAACTATACCCTCCGGGGAGAGAAACCGAAGAGGAAGTACCAGGGGACTGGAGAGGTCTAGTAGATGACCTAAAACCAGACTTCTCAGAAGAAAACGTACTTAACACAATAAAAACCCTAAATTTAACAAGAGCCTCAGGACCAGATAACTTGCCCGCCCTGATAATTAAGTCACGGACATCTTGGTGGGCTAAATTCTTCTCCCAAATGTTCTTAGTAATCCTAGAATCAGGGATACTTCCAAGCAATTGGAAGGGTGCGATAATTCGACCAATCCACAAAAAAGGGGACATCAATGCACCAAGGAACTATAGACTTATTAACCTACTTGATATTGGTGAAAAAATATTTGCTAAAATAATATTAGGCAGGTTAAAGACTTGGGCAGAAGAGAGAGCAATTATTCCAGTAGAACAAGGCGGGTTCAAAGAAGGCCATTCCACAATAGACCACTGCTTTGCCCTATGGGCCTTGGCCCGGAAATCAATAGAACAAAATGGGAAGTTGCATTGCTGCTTCGTTGATTTTCGGGCCGCGTTTGACTCTGTGGACCGTAATAAACTCTGGGAGGATCTGTCAGGATATGGAATTCCGGATGGCTTATTGATGATCTTGAGAGATCTGCACAGAGGGAACTGGGCCCAGGTTATTAGAGATTCGCATGGGTCACTAACTCATAAGATATTGGTAGGGAATGGCCTTAGACAGGGGTGCGTTTTGGCACCCCTGTTATTTTCAATCTTTCTGGCAGATCTCCCTGTGACACTTGAAGTAGAAAGAAGCGCAAGCCCTAGACTGAGCGGGCATAAAGTGCCTTGTCTCCTATATGCTGATGACCTAGTCATCTTGGACCAAACAGAACTAGGACTTCAAAGGAAACTAAATGTTTTTAAAAGCTATTGTGATAGGAAATTTCTGACTGTAAATATGGAAAAAAACTAAGGTTTTATGTTTTGGAAGGAGTAAGAAGAACTTTAACTGGTTTTTGGGTAATGACAAACTAGAGGCAGTCAAGGAATATAGATATCTAGGCCTCTGGTTTGATAGTGCGCTAAAATGGCGCACTCATTTAGAGGCTCAAAGAGCCAAAGCATTTTCATCCACATGTGGGTTGAAAAGGTTTAACAGAGAATATGGTGACATGACTCACAAACCAATGTTAAAGGCTTTTGGAGCAATGATCCCCCCCCAAGTATTGTATGGGGCTGAAGTGTTATACTTGAGCGGTAAACATGAGTGGGACCAGGAAGAGGGAAAAAATTTAAAAACGCTATTGTCCTTACCGAACTGCACTATGGTTCAAGCAATAAGAATGGAGCTAGGGCTAACCTCATGGACTGTACAATCCCAAATGGCCCTGGTAAGATTCTGGAAGCGCCAAGACCCAGGAGTGACACTTAAGGTCTCACAATGGTGTAGAGATGAGATCCAAATAAGTAACCTTGCCTGGGCAAAGGATGTGAGTAAAACTCTCCAGAATGTAACAGGGCGACTTAATGTGAAATTCTCCCAGGACGCCTTGATAGCTGATTTTACTAAGAAATCTCTTAGGGAACAAGGCCAGTCACTCTCCAAGGCGCAGGACCTAGTTTATATGTCAGAGAAAAAATCAGTCCAGTGGGTAAAAAAGTCATCGGTTAATGATGGCTGGTTCCCGAATTTGGACATACTGCCCAACCAAGTTCTGAGATATGAAATTCTTAGAACTCGGGTTGGGGTTAACCCTTGGAAGATTGATGGAAAACTAAAGTCTGCTCTGATTGGCCCAGAAGGTAATTGTAACTGTGGCCGTGGCCTAAGCCAGGATATGCTGCATATTTTACTTGATTGCTTATTTGTACATGATATAAGGAAATTGTTTTTACGTCCTATATTCCTATCACATAAGATAACCTCACGTGCCCAGGCCATCTGCCTACTTACCGATATGCCCACGTTAGAAATTGCAATCGGATTGGGTACATTTTTGAAGGGTTTAAAAGAATTTGGAAGGGAGACTTTGAAGGAGGGGCACTGATTTATTAAGGCATTTTAAAGTTTTATAAATGTAAATTTTCAATTTTATCCTTTTAGCGATTATGAGATTTCTGTAAAAATAGGGTGCATTGTATGTTGCATCTCTGAGGGCACCACCCTCTTTTAACTTTCCAATAACATGCAGTGAATTTTATCTATTTAAGTTGTTGTAGAATTGTATCTGTTCGTACTTCTTTCGATCCTGATCGTGTATGTTTTGTACTGTTTAAAAGACCAAGGTCTAAATAAACAAGTTTCTCTCTCTCTCTCTCTCTGTTTGGTTGACGGTCCGTTTTCATCTGAATCATTGTTCTGTTATTCCTAGTGCTGAATCATAAGCACCCCTCCCGCCTCCCCAGACGAGCAATGGTAGTACAAGGGTTAAGGTGGTTTTGTACGCCTTTACAAAAAGAACTGGCCTAACTGTCACCTGTGGGGCATGCTGGGAGCAGAGTGTTCCCTGGAGGTCTAAAAGGCAAAGTGCTTATAATCTTGTAAGCCTTAAAGGCAAGGTGCCAGTTTTCTTTTCTGTACTGAGACAGTTATTCTTATGCAGCCTATGGGCAAAACTGCCTACAATTACCTGTTCTTTCTTATGTTGGAAAATAAAAGATTTTTGTATCAAACCATTACAGTGTATGGTCTCTATTAAAGCAGTCTTGAGAGACTTATTGTCATACAAGTAAAACTGAGGTAATCTTGGCTGTTTGCCCTATTTGTTTTAGACTGTTTGTTGGGGCTTGACTATTCTATCCTCCAAAAAGACAGAATAAACAAGATAGGGGGAGGTGTTGTATCTTCAGAAACTCCCTTCAAATCAAAGCCTTTCCCACCATCCTCTTTCGCACTTTTAAATGTCTTTTCCTTGAACTCCAAGTTCATCATGGCTCACCCTTCAGGTTCCATGCCATCTACCACCCTCCCAGTAATTGCTCTTCCTTCATGGACCACGTTCGTGACCAATATTCACAAAGCGACAAACAAATCTTCCTAGGTGATTTCAATCTCCTCTGGGGCTCCGTGGAAGACTCGGCTGCCAACAAGCTTGCAACCTTTCTTGCAGCTAACGATCTTGTCCAACACTGCTCGGAAATTACACACGCCAAGGGCTCAATTCTGGACCTTGTTATTTTTAAATCAGACCAGCTTATCACTGCTCCCCCCATCGGTGTAGACTGGTCAGACCATTTCCTCATTCCCTTCCGTTTCCACCTCTTGCACATTTTAACTCTCGGACAACCTAAAAGAGCCCCTACTTGGTTCCGCAACACAAAAAACATTGATCTTGGGACTATGTGTGATTCTGCAATGCGTTCACTTCCTAGTCTAGACCCCAATACGGATGTCAATGATCTCACTCCCCATTGCCTCTCAATCCTTGCAGTCGAAATCGACAAGGTTGCTCCACTCCAAAGCAAAAGGAAAAGACCCACCCCTTCAGCTCCTTGGTTCAATAAAGCTATCTATGACGAAAGGAAAAAGCTTAGAATCTTGGAGAAACATTGGAGACAATCTCCATCCACCTCCAACCTCTCTCTTTTACGTTCAGCAAGATCCAAATACCACAAGCATATCTTCCAGGAAAAAACATCACATTTCAGATCACTCCTCGATTCAGCTAAAAACAGACCCAAAAAACGTTTCAACCTCATCAAAAATCCAAATTGTTCTCCCCAAACCATCAAACCTGAGGATGCTGTGAAGAAAGCAACTGAGTTCGCTATATTCTTTGATCAAAAGGTAAAATCACTGGTGGAACAGGTCACCCACCCCACCCCCATTGAGGAGCGAAAATCCTTAGTCACTTGGCAGAACTTTGCCGCCATCTCGGAAGATGATCTCCTCAAATGCATCCTCAAAACCAAAACCTCCAACCATTCTTCTGACCCCATACCCAGTGTCATCGCCATTGATTTCTATACCAACACTCTCTCCTATTGGACCAGGCTAGTTAATCTCTTCCTCAGTCAAGGATCCCTCCCAGTTGTCCTCTAAACAGGACAGGTTACCCCCTTCTAAAAAAAACCTCTGCAGATGCGAACGACCTCAATAACTTCCGACCCATCATCAATCTCCCTTTTCTTTCAAAGATCACAGAAAAATGCGTTGCAAAACCAACTTTTCCAACACATTACGGACAATAATCTCCTTGACATGTTCCAGTCTGGCTTTATTCAAAATTGCAGCACCGAAACAGCCCTGCTGCGAGTGATCGATGATGCGCTGCATATACTCGATTCGGGGGAATCGTGTCTTCTGATTCTTCTTGACCTCTCTGCAGCCTTTGACACTGTTAATCACAACACCCTCCTTAACACTCTTCAACAGAGAATGGGCGTGGAAGGCTCAGTACTCAAATGGATTGCCTCATTCCTCTCGGACAGATCCCAAATGATCAAGATTACAAACAGTCTCTCGTCTCCACTGGTGGTTGGTCAAGGCGTCCCTCAAGGTTCTATCCTTGCTCCCACTCTGTTTAATCTCTATCTGGAACCACTAGGGAACCTCCTAAGCAAATCTGGAATCCTCTACCATCTCTTACCTCAAGGTGTCTTCCTCTCATGATCTCTCACTACTCAACTCTACTCTCAACTCTATTCACAACTTGATGTTAGTTCACAAACTCATTCTCAATCCCTCCAAAACGGAATTCCTCCTCACATCTAGCTCTCTCTCCCCACCTCCTGTTCAGTCCTGAATGGATCAGTTGAATGTACTCAACAGTAAACCCGTCATTGTTGACTGCGCTAAATCCCTAGGTGTCATACTTGACAAAAGACTCAACCTAATCTCACACATCAGCTCCATTGCCAAAAGCGCATGTTATCAGCTGCGCCTTTTATGGGGGATTCGCGGTTCTTCCCGGAGAATGACCTAAAAAACCTTGATCCAATTGCTAGTTCTCTCTAGACTAGATTATTGTAACTCTCTTCTGACTGGCCTTCCCAAATCTCACCTCTCCCCCCTCAAACCGTCCTCCATTCAGCATCTCGCTTCACTTCAGGGTCCAAACTAATTGACCACATCACTCCTATCCTGTCTTCTTTCCGATGGCTTCCCATCGAGGCTAGAGCTATTTACAAAACGGCGTGCATCACCCACAAAGCTTTGCACTCTTCCTCCCCTCTCTATCTGGCGAATAAACTGAAATTGTCCGGAGGCTCAAGACCTTCTCGGAATGCGGAAAAGTTCCTGCTTGAGCCCCCCTCCTTCAAAAGGGGAAAATAGATGGCTCAATCGTTCTCAGGTAATGCGGTGAGAATCTGTACCTCGCTTCCTCCTTTGCTCCGTGCCATCACCTCCATCCAGATCTTCAAAGCGGACCTCAAATCTCTTCTATTCCAAAGACACTTTCAGAACGAATTCCTTCCTTCTCAGACCCCTCCAGCAAGTTCATTAGCCATTGTAAATTTGTCATATATATTTATATTTGTGTTTGTACATTCTGTGCTTTCTGTGTTTAATATTGTGTCCCTATTGCCTGCGTTGTTTTGATTCTATGGCCTGCTATTTTTTGTCTGTTTCCATTTTTTTAACATTTCTCTCATATAACCTAACTGGTTCTATTGTACAGTGCTCTGACACCTTCGGGTAAAGTCCGCGCTATATAAAAATGCATTAAATAAATAAATAAATGCTTACATCCCAGCTAAGCTAGACAGCGTAACTTCATAATAGAGTTTAACTTGCTCGAAAAACATTATCTCGTATTAATATTCGCCCTGGATTTCTTCCTAGGGTGTACCTTTTACTCGTGAAAGGGAAGGCAAGGCCAGAGAAAAGACAGCCTTCGAGGGCGACAAAGATTCTGGGCGGAAATAGAAATTACATGAAACCGTTTTACCGTTCACTGGTAGGGTGTATCTTTGCGGAAGTGTATGTTTATGCCGTTGAACTAGCTTGGCGGGTTGATTTCCCTTCCTTCACAAAATTGTGAGCATGCCATGCAGCAACTGACTCAGCCTTTCAACAGTGCCCGGGGGTTAAATGACGATAGATGTAACTGTAACCAGCACTGTGAAGTTGCCAGAGGTCTAGAGTGAACGTATATCACTAGACCCCCCTCAATTTAAATTTTACTCCTTCTGCTTAACAGAGAAACCTAGTGCCCGTCGGCTGCTGAGGTTTGCCAGGAGTGCCCACATTTATGGTGGGTAAATTTCTATAAAGCACTGTTGGGTATAGTGGGCACCCATGGGTTGTGGTACGGTATGGTGTTTGTCTGGTGCAGTCAAGTCAAGTCAAGTCAAAGAATTTATATAGCGCACTACATACCCGGAGGGTTTCAAGGCGCTTAGGAAGGGGGAGGAGGATTACTTGTCAAATATCCACGTTTTGAGTTGCTTTCTGAATGCTAGGTGGTTCTGGGTAAGGCGAAGGTTAGCGGGGAGTGAGTTCCATGTTTTAGCAGCCAGGTATGAAAAGGATCTGCCTCCCATGGTGGTTTTGTTGATGCGAGGTACAGTGGCGAGGGCTTGGCTGGAAGAACGTAGTTGGCGGGAGGGGGTGTAGAAGGACAGTCGTGAGTTGAGGCATTCTGGACCGATGTCGTAGAGTGATTTGTGTGCGTGGGTAAGCAGTCGGAAAGTGATCCTCTTATTGACGGGTAGCCAGTGGAGGTCTTTAAGGTGACCAGAGATGTGTTTGTTGCGTGGGATGTCTAATATGAGTCTTGCTGAGGCGTTTTGGATTCGTTGGAGTTTCTTCTGGAGTTTTGCGGTAGTACCCGCGTAGAGGGTGTTTCCGTAGTCGAGTCGGCTCGTGACCAGAGCGTGGGTGACTGTTTTCCTAGTTTCGGTGGGGATCCAGCGAAATGTTTTTCTGAGCATGCGAAGAATGTTGAAGCAGGAGGAGGATACGGCGCTGACTTGTCTGTTCATTGAGAGTGAAGAATCCAGGATGACGCCTAGGTTCCGTGCGTGGTCTGTCGGGATGGGTGCTTTTCCGAGGGCTTCCGGCCACCAGGAGTCGTCCCATGCAGAGGGGGATGTACCTAAGATGAGGACTTCTGTTTTGTCTGAGTTAAGTTTCAGACGGCTTTGTTTCATCCATTCGGCAACTTCTTTCATTCCTTCGTGTAGGTTAGTTTTGGCGGTGCTGGGGTCATTGGTGAGGGAAAGGATCAGTTGAGTGTCATCCGCGTACGAGATGATGTTGAGGTTGTGTTGACGTGCTATGGCCGCGAGGGGGCTCATGTATACGTTGAAGAGGGTGGGACTGAGTGAGGATCCTTGTGGTACGCCGCAGATGACTTCAGAGGCCTCGGACTTGAATGGTGGAAGGCGGACTCTCTGGGTTCTTCCGGTGAGGAACGAGGTGATCCATTCAAGTGCTTTTCCTTG
This sequence comes from Lissotriton helveticus, assembly GCF_964261635.1. Taxonomy (NCBI): domain Eukaryota; kingdom Metazoa; phylum Chordata; class Amphibia; order Caudata; family Salamandridae; genus Lissotriton; species Lissotriton helveticus. Next base: position 2,879,349 of record NC_136064.1, read on the forward strand.
GATTCCGATGTTATTGAGGCGCTGTAAAAGGGTGCTGTGGCAGACTGTGTCGAATGCTGCAGAGAGGTCGAGGAGGATGAGGGCGACTGTGTCTCCGTTGTCTAGTAGAGTTCGAATGTCGTCTGTTGCTGCGATGAGGGCGGTCTCAGTGCTGTGTTTTGCTCGGAAGCCAGGGGTCGAGGGATTTGTTGGCTTCGAGGAAGGTGGCGAGCTGGTTGTTGACAGCTTTCTCGATGACTTTGGCCGTGAATGGAAGAAGCGAGATGGGGCGGTAATTTTTGAGTTCGGTGGGGTCCGCTGTGGGTTTTTTCAGAAGGGCGGTGAGTTCAGCGTGTTTCCAGTCTTCCGGGAAGGTGGCGGAGTTGAAGGAGCAGTTGATGACGTCTCGGAGGTGCGGTGCTATGACGGAGTCTGCTTTGTTGAAGATGTGATGAGGACAAGGGTCTGTGGGGGATCCTGAGTGGATGGAATTCATCAAGCGGATGGTGTCCTCAGTGGAGATTGGGTTCCAGTCGTTAAGGGTGTTCACGGGGGGAAGATGATCAGCAAGTGGTTGGGTGGGTTGGTTTTCGGGTTGGTTGTCAAAGCTGTTGTGGATGTCTGCAATCTTGTTGTGGAAAAATGAGGCTAGGGAGTCGCAGAGGGTTTGAGAGGGGGTGATGTCGTTGGAGTTGGCCGAGGGATTGGAAAATTCCTTGACGATGTTGAAAAGTTCCTTGCTGTTGTGGGCGTTGTTGTCAAGTCGATCCTTGAATGCTGTTTTCTTGGCTTTTCGGATCAGTTGGTGGTGAGTGCGGGTGGCGCTTTTGAAGGCGTCCTTGGTGCTGGTGGTTGGGTCTTTTTTCCAGGCCTTTTCAAGGGAGCGGCAGAGTTTCTTGGACTTCTTGAGATCATCGTTGAACCATGAGGCCTTCTTGCTGCCAGGTTTGTTTTGACGTTTTTTCAGTGGTGCCAAGGTGTCAGCGGTGTTGGATAGCCATAGGGTGAGGTTGGCGGCGGCTTCGTTAGCGTTAGAAGAGAGGGCTGGGGTGTTTAGAAGGAGCGATGCGGAGATTTGGTCCGTGGTGATTTTGTTCCAGTTCCTTTGCAGGGTGGGTTGGAGGTGGATGTTGGGTTTTGGTTTGTTGTAGGTGAAGTGAACGCAGCTGTGGTCAGTCCAGAGGAGGTCCGTGGTGTGGCTGAAGGAGACATGGTTGCTGGATGTGAAGATGGGGTCGAGTGTGTGACCTGCGATGTGGGTGGGGGAAGTGACTAGTTGTTTAAGTCCGAGGTTGGCGAGGTTGTCCACGAGGGTGGCGGTGTTGCGGTCGTTGATCTTTTCAAGGTGAAAGTTGAGGTCTCCCAGAAGGATGTAGTCTTTGGAGGGGAGCGCGTGTGGGGTGATGAAGTCCGTGATGTCTTCACTGAATTTTGCGCGGGGTCCTGGTGGTCTGTAGAGGAGGGTGCCTCTGAGTGTGGTTTTGGGGTCGATGTGGATCTGGAAGTGAAGGTGTTCGGAGTTGGCGAGGTTGGCGTCAGAGCTGGTTGAGATGCGGATTGATTTCTTATGGACGATAGCGATTCCTCCTCCTGTGTGGCTGGTACGGTCTTTGCGAGTGATCTTATAGTCTTCCGGGATGGCAATGGTGATGTCTGGTGCGGAGGAAGCATTCATCCATGTTTCCGTAAGGAAGGCGATGTCCGGAGAAGTGGTGTCTAGTAGATTCCATAGGTCAATGGCGTGCCTGTGGACTGATCGGGTGTTGAGAAGGATGCATTGTAGGTGGTTGGGGTCGGGAGTCTGTGGTGTGGTCGTAGTGGCGATGTTGTCGGTGCCGCTGAATTTGCAGGTGTAGCAGGAGAAAGGTCCATGGGTTTGTCCAGGGGCGGCTTGGACGCAGTTGGGGGCGCGACCGGGGTTAAGGGCTAGGATGGTGGCGGCATCGTAGGTAATGCGGGAGGGCTGGGCAGCGCGAGGGGCAGGGGGTCTGGCGCTGGGCGCGGTCCAGGCGTAGTCGGGCGTAGACGGGCTTACCTTTGGCGCGCCTTCGGCGTGGCCGAAGCGCGTGGACGCTGCGCGTGGAGGCATTGGCCATAAATGGAGGGTGGAGGGGGCGGAGCGTGGGAGGGTCAGCAGTGAGGCGGGGTCTAGGTGCAGGGAGGGTCTGGGACGGGCCAAGGGGTCAGAGCAAAATGGCTGCAGGGTAAACAAATGTGCGTAGGTCAATTATCTCGAGCGCTGCAAACCTCGGTGTGCACCGCAGTGAAAGCGCTAGTGGTGAAAGTGAATGCCAAGTAGCGTTATCGAGCGCTGCCCCCAGAGTTACAGATTTCCAAAGTGAGTTGTTTTATTACACGAGCGCTGCACAGGCTTAACAGAACAACACAATGCTAATGATGTAACACAGGCGCGTGGATCACGAGCGCTACACAAGGCTGAGCATATACAGACAATGCTAATGATGTTACACGAGCGCTACACAAGGCTGAGCATATACAGACAATGCTAATGATGTTACACGAGCGCTACACAAGGCAGATAAAAGAAATTAAACAGTGCGGCAGGTTAATTAGCAGTAATGAGAGCGCTGCACAAAGCTGATGCAAGAAATGAACAGTGCGGCGAGTTGATAAGCAGTAGGTCAACAATACCAACAGGAGAGGGAGGTGAGGGGAGCAGCCGTTTCTGCGCAGAGCAGGATGGCTACAGCTCTCCACGAGGGCAAGCGTAGGCTCTACCTCTGTGGGTGGGAGGGTCAGCAGTGAGGCGGGGTCTAGGTGCAGGGAGGGTCTGGGACGGGCCAAGGGGTCAGAGCAAAATGGCTGCAGGGTAAACAAATGTGCGTAGGTCAATTATCTCGAGCGCTGCAAACCTCGGTGTGCACCGCAGTGAAAGCGCTAGTGGTGAAAGTGAATGCCAAGTAGCGTTATCGAGCGCTGCCCCCAGAGTTACAGATTTCCAAAGTGAGTTGTTTTATTACACGAGCGCTGCACAGGCTTAACAGAACAACACAATGCTAATGATGTAACACAGGCGCGTGGATCACGAGCGCTACACAAGGCTGAGCATATACAGACAATGCTAATGATGTTACACGAGCGCTACACAAGGCTGAGCATATACAGACAATGCTAATGGTGTTACACGAGCGCTACACAAGGCAGATAAAAGAAATTAAACAGTGCGGCAGGTTAATTAGCAGTAATGAGAGCGCTGCACAAAGCTGATGCAAGAAATGAACAGTGCGGCGAGTTGATAAGCAGTAGGTCAACAATACCAACAGGAGAGGGAGGTGAGGGGAGCAGCCGTTTCTGCGCAGAGCAGGATGGCTACCGTGCAGTGTGATGAGATAGTGGCATTTTGTGTCCTTATGTTTAGTTAGCACCACAGACCCATCTAATTTGCTGTGAAGGCCTTCATGGGACATGGAGCTCGTGCTGCTGGGGTGGGTACCAGGCACGTCTTACTTGCTGCGATGCAAAGCAGCTAGACCATGGCAGCTTGCTCCACACACTACTCTAATTATTATTGCTTCCTTGAATTTGGTGGATTGTACCCAGCACCTACTAATTAACCTTATTTATGTAGTGCGTTATTGCACACCGTTTCATACACGGTGACCCAAATGCAATCCATCTGTTGGCCTAAGTAAGGGCTGGTACAAACTCTTCCAACCAGCGTGGCCTCGCCCAGGCTGTAGTCTGTTCTAGGGTTTGGTATTTCCATCCAAGTGACAGTCTCCAGTTCACAGCCAGAAACACACGGAGCATCTCAGCGTCCAGCATTAACGAATCCAAACCCTCTCTGTGCAGGTGCATCCGACCGAAGCAGAGCAAGAGGGCGCCCTAGGACGCCGGGACGCAAATTACCATTCGAATTGCAGTCCTAGAATACTTGTGAAAGTGCAACTTTCACCAAATTAGATCAACAGTTTGCTTATTTGCTAGTGTAACTGTTCCAGGAAAATGTTGTGGAATGGTTAAATTTTTCAATTTGTTTAAAGGGATGAACAGTAGTAATTTTGCATTGCGGAAGGGGTGTTGCCCTGAGGGCGCCGCTCAGATAAAAAAAAAATAGGAATACTACCTGTTCAAACGTGTACATTCTTTATTTGATGCCGGCGTCAGTGCTGTTTCTAAGCACTTCACTATTCGTAGACAATACATTTGGGGGTAGGAGGTAAAGTGGTGTGTTTGCCCACACTCAGGCAAGTTCGTGAAGCCAGGAGTGAACCTAAATCCCGGAAGTTAATTACTAGATTTAACATTCCTTTATGACTCGTCAGCAGTGAAATAAAAAAATAGAACAATTGATGGAGTAAGTTCACAAAAAACGCGCGACACCTGAGGGTCGCGCACGCGCACCTACTCAGCTGATTAAAAAAAAATAAGTCAATCCCACTTTTGATGTGCTGGTTTTGAAACAGTAGTCCTTTGGCTGTCAAGTGACTCCTAAATAAGCTGTTAGCTCTGTGTAAAAAAAGTAATGCCATTTAACAAACCCAAAATAAGCTTCACACATTCACCAGTTAACTAAATGATACATTCCTTTGCAAGGAAAACATCGGTTTATATCGCACCTTTGTGAAACTCAAGTTGCATTTAAAATATCCTTTTAGGTCACAGGTCAAACTCGTCCTTTTTTTTTGCAGTTTTATATAGCGCTGACTCGACCTTAAGGTATTGAAGCGCTTTACATGAGCACCAGTTTCATTACACAAGGACACATTCTTTCTTTGATTATAATAGACTGATTCGGTGTTATGGCAGGATAATATGGCATATGTTACCTCATTTTAGAACACACGTGTTTAGTTATCCTGTAATGTATTCACCTCCATGCAAGGCATCTTTTGATGCTATGTGGCCAATGGAAGCTAGGTAAGATCCCCAGTAAGCCCCCACCCCTTGGGAAGTGCCCTGTGTTTATCTGCGCCCTCGGCGCCGACGATCAGCAGAGAAGAGAATCGTTAGTAAAAGCGGCCTCTGCTCACCTGATGCAGCGGGCTGCGCTGTTTTCCTCATCCACACGAAGGGGTGCGGCCTGGGGGTGCTGGCCGAGATGGGCGCCACATTCCTGGTGTCCACCATGGGCAGGAGGTCGGTGCCAGCAGGGTATAAGGGGCTGTACTCGTGCGAGCCGTACGGGATGTGCCCAGGCATCGACGCAGACACCAGGCTAGGCATTCCTGGCCCGTAGGCGCTCCAGTCATCTCTTGGGAGTCCGTAGTTTGGGCCCCAGCCCCCCGAAGATTGGCTGTGCTCCTCCACCTGCGGCACAGGGTGGTGGTATCCTGCATACTCGGCGTAGGGCTGGGTGGGCGCAAAGTTCTGAATGGGCAGACTGTTGTTTGTGGAGCTAACAGAGCCTGGGTACATGTCGTTCTCCTTGTCCCCAAAGTAGCTCAAGTACATGATGCGTGTGATAGGGACTTCCTCCGAGGTCCTGCTGCTCCTAGGGCATGCTGTGTGATGGCCGGTGCGTGCCCTCTGGTAACCTCATCTGCTGCTTCCGCCCGTGGCAGAGAACTAGTGCCCTCCCTAGGCTGCCTGGAACGTGCGGTATCCTCTGGAAGTGTTTTACCATGGGCTGCTGCGGGTGCCAATGGTTCACCCTGGCCTTGTCTGACGTCAGGCCTCGCCTTTGCCTGCCCCAAGACATTTGCATTCTAAAGAAGAGCCGAGGCCCCGGCCAGCCCACCTAGCTGACTTCGGAACAAGCCCCCAGACCTCCGCTAAGCGATGCACTTATCATTGTAGGACCACATTTCTAATTGTAGGCGCCTTTAAACAAATACTCATTGAATACAACAAACCCAATTTCATTCTCCCTTGCCTGAATTGTATAAAGAGAGAAATACACAACATCTGCGTTCTGCTCTCGAACATCTTTTTAAAATATATCCTCTTTGAAAGAGCACAAACGGCAACATTTCGTAAAACACAACGATAAGTCCGTTAGCATTTATAGAATTATTAACAATTTGAATGTTTAGAGGTTGCCATGAAATTCCTTACTTTGGTTCTGAAATAGTAACATCAGATCATATTTTTTCTATTATGCATATTTTGTGATTGAAAGTCTTTTGGGAGTTACGTATATCAAGCTAATTTAGGGGATATTTGAGCGCACATTCTTTACACATAAATGTTAATGAAAACTGTTTTATCACACAAACACAGCATACAGTTGGTGTTTTCCTAACTGTAAAAAGACAACACCGAATTCGAATGAGCGCCTAGTAAATCGAGTGGACAAAATCATTATAGACATGCAGAGTTTAACTGGAGTGCTGCGCGATTGGTAGACATTCTGATTTGCGTTTTCCTGTTTTTTTGTTTTTTTTAGTAGGGGGCTGAAAAAGCTGCTGTTTTTTTTCCTGGAGTCTGTAGGGCCCGAGTCATGGGCGGTTTATAAATGGATGTTGTTAAAAAAGATGTGCGAGTATTTATGAGCTTCTTTCCTTGTTAGAAGTGTGCCTTGTCGGGCTAACGCTGTGCATTTTAACACCGATATGTGTCACACGTTCCCTCTACTTTCTGTAGACGCCTGGCTGTTCACATGATGATAGACCAGGTTACATAACAAGCATTTGCAATACAATAGGTCTCGCATTAGGAATGTGTGAGCTATTGGTATTGTAAATGACAATTTTTTTAATGTGTGTTGGCTTTGAAAATATATAAATTAATAGCATTGTTATTCACAAAGCCAATAGCTTACACTTTCCTAATGCGAGTCCTATTGGCTATGGCAATGCTTGTTGGAAGCAAGCAAGGACAGCGCTGTTGTGGTGCTGAGTGATGCTGTTGTGGTGCTGAGTGATGATGTGTTTGGGCTGAGTGAAGTGGTGGTGTCCCAGAGTGATGTGTGGTGTTCCTGAGTGATGTAGTGGTGTTCCTGAGTGATGTGGTGGTGTCTGTGAGTGATGTGGCGGTGTCCCTGAGTGATGTGGTGGTGCCCCTGAGTGGTGACCCTGAGTGATGTGGTGGTGTCCTAGAGTAATGTGGTGGTGTCCTAGAGTGATATGTTGGTGTCCCTGAGTGAGGTGGTGATGTGTGGCGTTCAGCAGTGTGAGGCGTGCAGCAGTGCGAGGCATGCAGCAGTGTGAGGCATGCAGCAATGTGAGGCGTGCATCAGTGTGTGGCGTGCAGCAGTGTGTGGCGTGCAGCAGTGTGGCGTGCAGCAGTGTGCAGCATGTAGCAGTGTGAGTAATGCAGCAGTATGCAGCATGCGTAAGTGTGCAGCATGCAGCAGTGTGAGGCGTGCATCGGTGTGAGACGTGCAGCAGTGTTAGGCGTGCAGCAGTGTGAGGCGTGCAGCAGTGTGAGATGTGCAGCAGTGTGAGGCGTTTAGCAGTGTGTGGCGTTTAGCAGTGTGTCGTGCAGCAGTGTGCAGCATGCAGCAATGTGAGGCGTGCAGCAGTGTGAGGCATGCAGCAATGTGAGGCGTGCATCAGTGTGTGGCGTGCAGCAGTGTGTCGTGCAGCAGTGTGCAGCATGTAGCAGTGTGAGTAATGCAGCAGTATGCAGCAGTGTGAGGCGTGCGGAAGTGTACAGCATGCAGCAGTGTGAGGCGTGCATCGGTGTGAGGCGTGCAGCAGTGTTAGGCGTGCAGCAGTGTGAGGCGTGCAGCAGTGTGAGATGTGCAGCAGTGTGAGGCGTTTAGCAGTGTGTGGCGTGCAGTAGTGTGTGGCGTGCAGCAGTGTGTCATGCAGCAGTGTGCAGCATGCAGCAGTGTGAGGCGTGCAGCAGTGTGAGGCGTGCAGCAGTGTGAGGTGTGCAGCAGTGTGAGGCGTGCAGCAGTATGTGGCGTGCAGCAGTGTGTGGTGTGCAGCAGTGTATCGTGCAGCAGTGTTCAGCATGCAGCAGTGTTCAGCATGCAGCAGTGTGAGGCGTGCGGCAGTCTGATGCGTGCAGCAGTGTGAGTAATGCAGCAGCGTGCAGCAGTGTGAGGCGTGCAGTAGTATGTGGCATGCAGCAGTGTGTGGCGTGCAGCAGTGTGAGGCGTGCAGCAGTGTGTGGCGTGCAGTAGTGTGAGGCGTGCGGCAGTGTGAGGCGTGCGGCAGTGTGAGTAATGCAGCAGTGTGCAGAGGGCAGCAGTGTGGCGTGCAGCAGTGTGTAGCGTGCAGCAGTGTGAGGCGTGTAGCAGTGTGAGGCATGCAGCAGTGCGAGGCGTGCAGCAGTGCGAGGAATGCAGAAGTGTGAGGCGTGCAGCAGTGAGACATGCAGCAGTGTGAGGCGTTTAGCAGTGTGTGGCGTGCAGTAGTGTGGCGGAGGGACAAGAGGCTGTGGAGCAGGGGCAGATTGTGTGTTGAGCTGCAGGGAAGGGGGTCTGTGAGGTGTGGCAAAGTGGTGTGAGCTGTGTGTTCATTAGGGGGGAGCAGTGGAGGAGGGAGGAGAGGCTGTGGAGCAGGGGCAGATTGTGTGTTGAGCTGCAGGGAAGGGGGTCTGTGAGGTGTAGCGAAGTGGTGTGAGCTGTGTGTGCATTAGGGGAGAGCAGCGGAGGAGGGAGGAGAGGCTGTGGAGCATGGGCCGATTGTGTGTTGAGCTGCAGGGAAGGGGGTCTGTGAGGTGTGGCGAAGTGGTGTGAGCTGTGTGTGCATTAGGGGAGAGCAGCAGAGGAGGGAGGAGAGGCTGTGGTGCAGGGGCAGATTGTGTGTTGAGCCGCAGGGAAGCGGGTCTGTGAGGTGTGACAAAGTGGTGTGAGCTGTGTGTAAGGGGGTCGGTGAGGTGAGGCGAAGTGGTGTGAGCTGTGTGTGGTTGGGGGGAGGAGCGAAGGAGGGACGAGAGGCTGTAGAGCAGAGGCAGATTGTGTGTTGAGCTGCAGGGAAGGGGGTCTGTAATCTGTGGCGAAGTGGTGTGAGCTGTGTGTGCGTTAGGGGGGAGCACTGGAGGAGAGACTAGAGGCTGTGGAGCAGGGGCAGATTGTGTGTTGCGCTGCAGGGAAGGGTCGAAAGTATGCATGTAAGCCTCTTAGCCAAACAAGTTAATTGTAAGAAAAAGACCGGGAGTGCGTACGTGCGGGACGGGAAGCCTTTTAAGTGTGTGTAGTTGTTATGAGCTGTGTGTGCGTTGGGGGAGCAGCGGAGGAGGGACAAGAGGCTGTGGAGCAGGGGCAGATTGTGTGTTGAGCTGCAGGGAAGGGGGTCTGTGAGGTGTGGCGAAGTGGTGTAAGCTGTGTGTGCATTAAGGGGGCGCACCGGAGGAGAGACTAGAGGCTGTGGAGCAGGGGCAGATTGTGTGCTGAGCTGCAGGGAAGGGGGTCTTCTGTGAGGTGTGGCAAAGTGGTGTGAGCTGTATGTGCATTAGGGGGAGCAGCGGAGGAGGAAGGAGAGGCTGTGGAGCAGGGGCAGATTGTGTGTTGAACTGCAGGGAAGGGGGTCAGTGAGGTGTGGCAAAGTGGTGTGAGCTGTGTGTGCGTTAGGGGGTAGCAGCAGAGGAGGGAGGAGAGGCTTTTGAGCAGGGGCAGATTGTGTGTTGAGCTGCAGGGAAGGGTCTGTGAGCTGTGGCGAAGTGGTGTGAGCTGTGTTTGCTATAGGGGGTAGCAGCAGAGGAGGGACGAGAGGCCGTGGAGCAGGGGCAGATTGTGTGTTGAGCTGCAGGGAATGCGGTCTGTGAGGTGTGGCGAAGTGGTGTGAGCTGTGTGTACATTAGGGGGGGGAGCAGCGGAGGAGGGAGGAGAGGCTGTGGAGCAGGGGCAGATTGTGTGTTGAGCTGCAGGGAAGGGTTGAAAGTATGCTTGTAAGCCTCTTAGCCAAACAATTTAATTGTAACAACAACAAAAAAAGCCCGGGAGTGAGTGCGTGCGTGCGGGACGGGAAGCCTTTTAAATCTGTGTAGTTGTTATGAGCTGTGTGTGCGTTAGGGGGCAGTAGCGGAGGAGGGACAAGAGGCTGTGGAGCAGGGGCAGATTGTGTGTTGAGCTGCAGGGCAGGGGGTCTGTGAGGTGTGGCAAAGTGGTATGAGCTGTGTGGAAGGGGGTCTGTGAGGTGTGGTGAAGTGGTGTGAGATGTGTGTGTGTTAAGGGGAAGCAGCGGAGGAGGGACGAGAGGCTGTGGAGCAGAGGCAGATTGTGTGTTGAGCTGCAGGGAAGGGGTTCTGTGAGGTGTGGCGAAGTGGTGTGAGCTGTGTGTGCGTTAGGGGGGAGCACGGGAGGAGAGACTAGAGGCTGTGGAGCAGGGGCAGATTGTGTGTTGAGCTGCAGTGAAGGGTCGAAAGTATGCGTGTAAGCCTCTTAGACAAACAAGTTAATTGTAAGAAAAAGACCGGGAGTGTTTGCGTGCGGGACGGGAAGCCTTTTAAATGTGTGTAGTTGTTATGAGCTGTGTGTGCGCTAGGGGGGAGCAGCGGAGGAGGGACAAGAGGCTGTGGAGCAGGGGCAGATTGTGTGTTGAGCTGCAGGGAAGGGGGTTTGTGAGGTGTGGCGAAGTGGTGTGAGCTGTGTGTGCATTAGGGGGAGCAGCGGAGGAGGGAGGAGAGGCTGTGGAGCAGGGGCAGATTATGTGTTGAGCTGCAGGGAATGGGGTCTGTGAGGTGTGGTGTTAAAATCGATAAACTTTAGGTGTACATAAGCGGCGTTCATTTATGTTCACCACAGCCATATTGTTAAAAGTAAAATGACAATCGTGAACATTGCCTGCTCCATCTTGTTTAGTGGGAATTTCTATGTGCACGTAGGCTGCAGCCATTTTATCCATCACAGCCAATTTGTACTCTGCTGGTCACCTTTGTTTCACCCTGCCCTTACTAGCATCCCTCTGACCAACCTGGTATGTGAGCTGGGGGCTATAAACTATTTCCACAACAAACATCAACACCACTTGCTGCCACAAACTCGTTTTTCCTCTCATCTCTGTTTACAGGCAAACCCATGTACACTCTTACACAAACAGGTTCCAAATACCAAACAGACTCTTGCAAACATGGTTTATTGCACTGCACACAGCAAGACTTGTTTTTGCCAACAATGGAACCTGTTTTTATCAACAGAACAGACTTTTAGATCTGGCCGGTCTCACATGTTTTAGACCCTGAAGCAAGGTCCAGCTGCAAGATTAGAATGTCTGTTTTGACCTGGGTGGGAGGAGAATTAATGTTGGCTTGTGTAACCATGTTGATTAAACAATGCTGGGCTTGTGTAACCATGTTGATGAAGCAATGTTGGGCTTGTGTAACTATGATAATGAAACAAATGCATTGTGTCAAACCTGTATAAAAGGAAGAGCTGAAGGAGTTGCCAGCAGAACACCTCCCTGAGGCATCCTGGTGTCTGCAGTTGACGTGTTCTCCTCTTAAGAGTAATAAACCTTTTTCTTGCCTTCCAGGTACCAGCGCCTGCCTCGTTATTTTGATAGCGAATCCAAAGTGAATTAAAGGTGACCCTGCGCGGGGCAGCATTGGGGGTCTTAGGAGACTCGCTGCTTTTCACAGTGGCAAAGTGGTGTGAGCTGTGTGTGCATTAGGGGGGAGTAGCGGAGGAGGGAGGAGAGGCTGTGGTGCAGGGGCAGATTGTTTGTTGAGCTGCAGGGAAGGGGTCTGTGAGATGTGGCGAAGTGGTGTGAGCTGTGTGTGCATTAGGGGGGGAGCAGCGGAAGAGGGAGGAGAGGCTGTGGAGCAGGGGCAGATTGTGTGTTGAGCTGCAGGGATGGGTCTAAAGTATGCGTGTAAGCCTCTTAGCAAAACAAGTTAATTGTAAAAAAAAAAAATCCAGTGAGTGCGTGCGTGCAGGACGGGAAGCCTTTTAAATCTGTGTAGTTGTTATGAGCTGTGTGTGCGTTAGGGGAGATCAGCGGAGGAGGGACAAGAGGCTGTGGAGCAGGGGCAGATTGTGTGTTGAGCTGCAGGGAAGGGGTCTGTGAGGTGTGGCAAAGTGGTGTGAGCTGTGTGTAAGGGAGTCGGTGAGGTGTGGCGAAGTGGTATGAGCTGTGTGTGCGTTAGGGGGAGCAGCGGATGAGGGACTAGAGGCTGTGGAGCAGGGGCAGATTGTGTGTTGAGCTGCAGGGAAGGGTCAAAAGTATGCGTGTAAGCCTCTTAGCCAAACAAGTTAATTGTAAGAAAAAGACCGGGAGTGCGTGCGTGCGGGACGGGAAGCCTTTTAAATGTGTGTAGTTAAGAGCTGTGTGTGCGTTAGGGGGAGCAGCGGAGGAGGGACAAGAGGCTGTGGAGCAGGGGCAGATTGTGTGTTGAGCTGCAGGGAAGGGGGTCTGTGAGGTGTGGCGAAGTGGTGTGAGCTCTGTGTGCCTTAGGGCGGAGCACCGGAGGAGAGACTAGAGGCTGTGGAGCAGGGGCAGATTGTGTGTTGAGCTGCAGGGAAGGGTCAAAAGTATGCGTGTAAGCCTCTTAGCCAAACAAGTTAATTGTAAGAAAAAGACCGGGAGTGCGTGCGTGCGGGACGGGAAGCCTTTTAAATGTGTGTAGTTAAGAGCTGTGTGTGTGTTAGGGGGAGCAGCGGAGGAGGGACAAGAGGCTGTGGAGCAGGGACAGATTGTGTGTTGAGCTGCAGGGAAGGGGGTCTGTGAGGTGTGGCGAAGTGGTGTGAGCTGTTTGTAAGGGGGTCGGTGAGGTGTGGCGAAGTGGTATGAGCTGTGTGTGCGTTAGGGGAGCAGCGGAGGAGGGACGAGAGGCTGTGGAGCAGAGGCAGATTGTGTGTTGAGCTGCAGGGAAGGGGGTCTGTGAGGTGTGGCAAAGTGGTGTGAGCTCTGTGTGCGTTAGGGGGGAGCACCGGAGGAGAGACTAGAGGCTGTGGAGCAGGGGCAGATTGTGTGTTGATCTGCAGGGAAGTGTCGAAAGTATGCATGTAAGGCTCTTAGCCAAACAAGTTAATTGTGAGAAAAAGACCGGGAGTGCGTGCGTGCAGGACGGGAAGCCTTTTAAATGTGTGTAGTTGTTAAGAGCTGTGTGTGCGTTAGGGGGAGCAGGGGAGGAGGGACAAGAGACTGTGGAGCAGGGGCAGATTGTGGGTTGAGCTGCAGGGAAGGGGGTCTGTGAGGTGTGGCGAAGTGGTGTGAGCTGTGTGTGCATTAGGGGGAGCAGCGGAGGAGGGAAGAGAGGCTGTGTAGTAGGGGCAGATTGTGTGTTGAGCTGCAGGGAAGGGTCGAAAGTATGCGTGTAAGCCTCTTAGCCAAACAAGTTCATTGTAAAAAAAAAAAAAAAGAAAAGCCCAGGAGTGAGTGAGTGCATGCCTGCGGGACGGGAAGCCTTTTAAATCTGTGTAGTTGTTATGAGCTGTGTGTGACGGGTAATAATGACCATGCCAACTGGAACTGCCAACTTAATGACGTGAGTGAACACGACGCCCAAACTGGCTTGCTTGATGCTATTCGCTTCTAGCAGCTCACGGGTCTGTAACCCTTCCCCCGACCTCTCCTTCGTTAGGTGAAACCCTTCTGAAAACAAGCTCTCGGCATTGCTGTGGCAGGGGGGCGAGGGAGCTGGAGGGCATTCCTTTGAAGTTTGATGGCGGGGCGGGGGAGCGGCTTGGGAGCGGATTCCTTTGAAGTCTGATGCCGAGGCTCAGACAAATGGTGGTGTGCGAGCCGCTTCCTTTGAAGTCTGATGCCGAGGCATGGTGTGGGATGTGGCTTTTGACGATGTGCACGCGCCTGCCTCACATGAACTGTACGCGATCTGCATTTGGTAGACTTTTTGATCCGCTTACTATAATCTCGCCTATTCAATTCCTAACGGGATAGAATAGGAGAGACCTAAAAACAAAGGTGCCGCAAGTTCCGACTGGAGTAAAATTGCGCCAAATCTTACAGGGTGGCTTGCAGCATTGGTTTATCCCCCCCCCCCCCCGAGTTAGATGGAAATCAATCAATCAGGGAATTGTAAGCGAGCTACTACCCGTGACGGTCTCAAGGTGCTGGGGGGAGGGAGAGGGGGCAGTTCCTTTCAGTGGAAGAGCCACGTCTTGAGAGCCTTCCTGAAGGCGTTCAGGGAGGGGGCAAGTCTGATGTCGATCGGGAGCTTGTTCCAGGTCTTGGCCGCAATGTAGGAGAAGGCTCTTCCTCCTGTTCTGGCTCTGCGTATGCGTGGGGTTTTGGCGGGGACAAGGTTGGCGGATCAGAGGTTTCTTTTGGGTACCTTGAGGGTGATTCTCTTGTTGAGGTATCGGGGTCCGGTGTTGTGGAGGCATTTGTAGGCGTGGGTGAGTATCTTGAAGGTGATTCTCTTCTTGACAGGGAGCCACTGGAGGTTCCGTAGGTGTTGGCTGATGTGTTCTGGTCGGGGGTTGCCGAGGACGAGTCTGGCAGCGGTGTTCTGTATTGTCTGGAGCTTGCGGAGTTGTTGATGCCGGCGTTGAGGGCATTTCCGTAGTCAAGTCTTCTGGTTATGATTGCCTTGGTGACTGTCTTCCTTGACTCTGGGGGATCCATTTGAAGGTCTAACGGAGGATGCAAAGGGTGTTGAAGCAGCTGGAAGTGACTGCGTTGCCCTGTCGGTTCATGGAGAGGGAGGAGTCGAGTATGATGCCGAGGTTTCTGGCATGGTCCGTGGGAATGGGAGGGGTGCCGTAGCCAATGGGCCACCAGGTGTTGTTCCAAGCTGACGGGGTGGTTCCGAGGGCGAGGACTTCTGTCTTCTCCGACTTGAGCTTCAGGTAGCTGTTGCTCATCCAGGATGCGACGTCCTGCATTCTTTCCTGGAAACTGAATCTTGTGGTGATGGGGTCCTTGGTGAGGAAGAGGATGAGCTGGGTGTTGTCGGCGTAGGATACTATGCTGAGGCTGTGCTGTCTGATGTTGGCGGCGAGGGGGCCATGTAGATGTTGAAGAGGGTAGGGCTGAGCGATGATCCCTAGGGTACTCCGCAGTTGATTTCCGTGGGTTCGGAGAGGAAGGGTGGCATTCTGATCCTTTGGTTTCAGTCGATGAGGAACAAGCAGATCCAGTCAAGGGCGGTCCCTTGTATGCCGGCGGCATGTAGTCTGGTGGCGAGTGTGCGTAGAGAGATGGTGTCGAATGCTGCTGATAGGTCGAGTAGGATCAGGGCTGTGGTGTGTCCTTGGTCGAGGAGGGTGCGGATGTCATCTGTGGCAGCAAGAAGGGTGGTCTCGGTGATGTGGTTGGTGCGGAACCCGGATTTAGAAGGGTCGAGGATGGAGTTGTCTTCGATGAATCTTGTTAATGGTCCGTTGATGATCTTCTCAGTGACTTTTGCCACAAAGGGGAGGAGTGAGATGGGCCGGTAGTTCTTGAGGTCCGTGGGGTCTGCTGAGGGCTTACTGAGCAGGGGTTTAACTTCTGCACGTTTCCAGTTGTCGGGAAAAGTGCCAGTCTCGAAGGTGGTGTTGATGGTGTGTCGTAATTCTGGCGCGATGGTGGCGGAGGCTATGAGGTAGATGTGTGGTGGGCAGGGGTCTGTTTGGGTCCTTCAGTGGATGCCGTTCATGGTTGAGGCAGTCTCTTTGGCCATCACCCGAGTCCAGGAGGAGATGGTGGGCTGGCTGGTGTTGCCGGAGGATGGGATGGTTGCGGAGTCAGGAGTTTGGTCGTTGAAGTTGTTGTAGAGGTTTTTGATCTTCAGGTGAAAGTAGGATTAAAGCTTGTCACAAAGATCCTGGAAAGGAGTGATGTCCGTGGCTTCGCTGGTGGGGCTTGGTGAATTCCTGGATGATGCTGAAGAGTTCCTTTAAGTTTCTGTAGTTGGTGAGGATTTTGTTATGGATGAAAGTTCTTTTGGTGGTTCTGATGCGTTTGTGGTACTCCGTCATGGCATTCTTGTAAGTGGTATGGTTTTCAGGTGTCTTGCTGTTTTTCCAGTTTTTCTCGAGGTGTCTGCATGTGTGTCTGGCTGCTTGGAGGTCGGTGGTGAACCAGGTGGCTTTCCTGGGGTGTTGTCTGTCGTTGCATAGCGGGGCAAGCTTGTTTGTGCAGTTGGAGATTCACGTGTGAAATTCCCTGGCTGCGAGGTTGGCGTTGGTTGCGGCCATGGGGGTGTTGTGGTTGAAGGTGGAGTTGAGCTGCTTCTCAGTGACTGTGCTCCAGTTCCTTCACGGAGGGCGCAGAGCGAGTTTAGGAGGTTTGTGTTAGTCAACGAGGAAGTGTACGCAGAGGTGGTCAGTTCAACGGAGTTGTGTGGTGTGGCTGAAGTGGATGCTGTGTGGAAAATGTATTCTTTATCTTGACACTCACTCAGCCATTTTGTACTTTGTGGAAAAGTATGTCTGTTATCTTGCCATTCGCTCTGCCATTTTGCCCTTCACCCTTCATTACTGACCTTCTCTCAGTATCACGAACGCTCTGGGGCTTCACTCTTAACTTGTCTCATTCCTGCAAGGACATACACACCCTGTTCGTGCTCTGGCCTGACGACAAACTGACCAACACATGCTCAACCAGTCGGACAGGGAGTTTCCCAGATGCTTATCGTCTTCACCTTGTGCACTATGCCCTTCAGGGGCCCAACAACTACTATCTACAGACTTATCAGATTGACCTCTATCTGTTGTATAAACATGCTTTAAATATGCTTTTCACCTATGCCAGGTTCTGAACTGGGATGGTGCAGTGAGCTAAAAAACGGTGATGGATCAAGCCCTGATCTGTTGACTGGGTAGGAGTGTTCTGATTAACTCAGATACTCTGTCCATCACCACCCCCTTTTTGTAAAAAATGTTTCACCTATGCCCTGCAGGGGCCCAACAGTGACCATCTGCTAACTTATCAGATTGACCTATAATTATGGTGTTCTTTGTTTTACTGTACACGTCTCCCTTTGTATAATTATGGTGTTCATCATTTACTGATGACATCCCCCCTTTTGCATATTCATGGTGTTCTTGCTTTACTGTACATGCAGGGGTGGGGATGAAGGGTATATAAGACGTGGAACCAAAGTGCTTGGCAGACTGCCTCCTCAGACAGCTATTGTTGATGCTTTCTCTCTCATTAGATTGAAATAAATATCCTTTCTCTCCGTGCTCCAGTGTTGGTCTCAGTTTGTATTTCGGACCCGTGGACTATAGGGTGACCCTGCACCTTTGGGTGGTTCCCCAAATGACCCCCAAATCCACAGCTGTGACCTCCTGCGAAGATGGGGTCGAGGGTGTGTCCTCCCCTGTGGGTCGGTGTGGTGACGAGTTGTTTCAGTCCGATATCAGCAAGGTTGCCCAGGAGGGTGGTGGAGTTGGGGTGGCTGGGGTTATCTGAAAGAAACAGGTTAGTGTTAGATTCCTTACCTTAGAATATCCCCAGGCATCAGACTGGATCCGGAAAGTTTTGCATAGCCGTACCCCTGCGCGTCTGTAGGCGTCGTCTGCGGCTCCGCGTCCGTCGTCGGCGTCGTTGGCACCGGGATGACGTCGTCGGAGTACTTAGACGCCGCCCTCGCGCGCTGACGTCAGTTCTTCTTTTTTCCGCGCCAGCAAGCGCAGATCCGGGAAGAGCAGTACTCCGTGTCAATTTTGACTAAACTTTTTGATCTCTTTTGGATCCTTCTCGAGTCGATACCTCGACTCTCAGTGCCGATAGGGATGCCCGGGTTCAAACCCTGCGACGACTGACACTGCTTGATGTTGTTACCGACCCACACCGTCGGTGCCTTTACTGTCTCGGGGCTGACCACGATGACAAGTCGTGCCCCGACTGCCGGGCCTTGACCTCCAAGGCTAGGTGGGAGCGGTCCCGTGAGCGTCTCGAGCTCCGGCAGTCGGCCCCGCGCCGCTCGAGGTCCCGGTCCAGGAGGAAGTCGAGGGACCGGTCACGGGGCCACAGTCATCACAGCACGGCGAGTCAACACCACTCGTTGGGCTCTAAGTCCTCAGGTAAGTCGAGGCACAAGAATTTGAAGAAGCGACATCGCTCTTCCGACTTCCCCCGACGCTTGCGCGATGCGGCCCGGGGTTCGTGCGACACAGCCCCCGTGGCTCCGCGGGAGCCGCAAGCGCCACGTCCAGCTCCACACCTGCCGGTCCCTGGGCTGCACGCGACGTCGGATGAGATCAGCGCCTTCCTCACGGCCAAAAGGTCGCCTTTCCTCCGTCGGAACCCGCCGAGGCACCTTTGGGCCCGCAGGTCCATGTGGGAGCCCACGCGGGCCAGTGGCTCCGGCCCCGGCGCTGTCTGGTGCTTTGGTCCCTGCTCCGTCGACGACTCCGGTCCCAACGCCGCAGGGCTCCTCAGGATCCAGGCCTGGATCTGTGCCGACGCCGGTCGACCTTCCGACCCCTCCGCTGGTGCCGTCACCAAGGGTGTCGCCTCCGACGGCGTCCGGACGACGTCGTCCCCGGCAGACTTTTTCACGTTAACTGTGTTTTTATAGCGTTTAGCATATAGACACTCTAATACTATCTGGGGTCAGAACTCTGGTCCAGAGGGTTGTAGGGACATCTGGGTTTCACTGTTCGTCCTAATTTTATGTGTAATCTAACTCTCCTGGGTGTAATAAATTGCTTTTCTTTTTATAATAAGTAAAGCACTGACCGGCCATCTAGTCCGTCATCTGGCAGTACAGGGGGTGCTGTATTCTGAATGTCTAACTGCATCTCACCTCTTTGAGTAAGTCTTGGACTACCCTGTCTTGCTATCCTCAGAGCCAAAAACGAGTAGGGAACACTCTAGTTGATGCAATTGGAGCATAGTACCCCCTAGGTGCCCTTGTCCCCAGAGAGCTTGTTCGAAGAGGCTGTGAACCTGGGGCAGAATGTACCTTCACAAAAATAAAAGGGGAACAATTGAATGGGCTAGCATTTGCACAAATCCCTGTTAGAGTACCATGTTTTGCGTATCATAGGCAAGGGGGTGCCGTCAGGCTGTTTGACTAGCTGGACCATGTGGTGGTTGACTTGGTAATGACATTGTCACCTGGGCAGGAAGCATAATAATTTAGAACTCTTTTATCACAAATACATTAGTAAAACAAAGCATACAGTAAGAGGGCACTGTCATTACAGATAGCATCATTTTTTCTTTTTTTGTCTTTTGTTGAGATGGCCACTAAAGGTTCCCCACTAACGTGTAGCGTTACTGACAAGGGTACATAGTGTACAAACAATGTTTGGAGGTCGGCATACGGCAAGAATACCTAAAATTTGCACATCACCAAGCAATTCATTCTAATTTGTTCTGATCCTATAAAAAAGATTATTTTTCCTCTCAACCCAAATTTACAAGAGATTGTCTTCATATTTTAGAGGTAGGAAGCTGAGCGATCTGCTCAAATGTGGGTTTCCAAAACAACATAGTAATGAGAAATGCATTTCCTTAGTTTGCTCATTGTCCCCTAAAATCAGTGACCTTCAATAAATGAGAAAACTAATAACCCCAGTCTCCAATCTCCCAAAATGACGAGTGTCTCTAATTCAATTACTTGCACAAGCATGCATTTAGAGTAGGGCTCGCCGACGAGTAGCTCGGGAGCTACCAGTAGCCCACCAGTTGCCTGTAAGTAGCTCTTCTTTTTTTTTGCAGTCCAGCACACTAAATTAGAAGCTTTTGCTCGGTTTAATTGATATAGGTATTCCTAAATTGAAAAAGGGTTTATTAGGGAAAAATTAGCCTATTTTCAGAACTCATAAGTTGATGTTTTGAGAGAAATGGTTGACATTATTTAAACATCATGAAATTAATGAAAAAATCATCTGGTTTTGGGCAAACCTAATATTACTCTCACAAACTTGGGGCCAGGAGTACTGCTGCTGGCAACCCCGCCTGATGTAATAATATGAACCCTGTTTGTAATCTTGCAAATGGTGGTCATTAATTTAATCCAGGCTGAAGTGGTCACTATTTCAACTTTCATAATATGAGTAGGTCAGGTCGTTTTTCATTGAATGTAAATAGCTCTCATTACAGAAGAGGTTGGAGACCCTGAATTTAGAGCAACCTCACCAAGTGAAGTTGGGGGGGGGGGAGGGGTGTAGGAGTAATTCGTCCTCATGGTGGTCTGATCGTACTAAGGGGGTATATCGCATAGGTTATTGGCCAGAGGCATTTTAGTCAATGTTCTTTATCTAGACAGGCAATATTTGAAGCCACCTTCTCTTGTTGTGATTCCGCCATACTGTCTTCTGGGGTCGGGCCTAAGCTCTCCTCTCTCTTTTTATAATTTCCTTCTTCCATAACTCCCAGGAATCAAACATGGATTGTCTAGATCTGCCCCGTTGCGATTGAGCTTCTACTGTCTCTATTTTCTGAGGGTCGAAGGAGCCATATTTTGGCCAGGTATTATCCCTATCCAATTTCAAAGGTCGGATAAAAAGTCCACACTACCTGTTTACTTCAATCTTTGCAAAGAGTGAAATAAAACAAACCAGACAACCAAAACCAAGTACAAACAAAAAGCTGTCGCACATCAGCGACTCTACCAGAATACTTTGTCTCGTTCTCCAGGTGGTCTCTTTACTGCAAAGATCGTCCCAGTCTATCGGGGGCCGGAGTCAGGACCGGAGCCACTTGCAGGGTCTTTTCGGATGTAGTGAAGGTCGGGTGTTGGCTACGAGGACAAGGGTCTTTTTCGCGTAGGCATGCCCCACCACCGTCCGTTCAACTTCTTCGTCGGGATCCCTCGACCGAGCAGCCGCTTCTCTGATCGCCCCACGTTTGGGCATCAATTGTGGATTTTGGGGGTCTTTTGGGGGACCACCCAAAAGGTGCAGGGTCATCCTATAGTCCATGGGTCCGGAATACTAACTGAGACCAACTCTGGAGCACGGAGAGAAAGGATATTTATTACAATCCCATGAGAGGGAGAGAGCATCAACAACAGACACCCATAGCTGTCTGAGGAGGCAGTCTGCAGAGTGTTCTTACTTTACATCTTATATACCCTCTATCCTGCCCCAGGCATGTAAGGGAGTTGTACCAATAATACTTTATTACATTCATAAACAATGGTCAATCTGGTGAATCAGCTGGTGAGTAGCCTTTGGGGGTTTTCGCAGGACATGGGCAAAACATTATAATTACATAGTACAAAGAGGTCAATCTGATAAGTTTGTAGGTGGTAGCTGTGGGCCTCTGCAGGGCGTAGCATGATTATATGCCAAACAAAGGTTAATCTGATAAGCACAGATTGATAGCGGTGAAGCCCCTGCAGGGTGTAGTCGAAAAGCATGTTTATACAAATAAGTCCACAAATGCCTCGAGAGAGGTTCCAGAAGAGAACCAATGCCAGAGACAATAGGTCTGTCTGGTGGAGGGAATTCTTTTTTCACTGGTTGTAAGATACTCTGCTTCGTGTTTGGTGATGAAATCACACGACTCGGCTACATCCACAAGTGATTTTATTTCTAGTTTCAGGTCTTGTGTGGGATCAGTGCGCAGGGGACATTAATTCCTACTGTCGGTGAGCAGGCGAAGGCATTATGTTTGGTAAGCTGTTCTATCCAAAACTACTATGCCCACGCCTTTGTCTGCTGGTTTTATTATGATCTCTCTGCAGTTTTCAGCTCTTCCAGAGCCTGGGTCTCAATTCTACTCATGTTGTGGAAGGGTTTCTTTTATGCCATCTTCTCGATGGCGTTGTACACTGCCTGTTCGAAGGTTATGATTTCGACAGGAATAGAGTGTGGAGGAGGAACAAAGGTGGATTTGTTCCGTAGACCTGTATCCTCTCGGGTTTCTGTAGTTTGACTCTCTTTCTCTTTTTCAAAAAACGCCTTAAGTTTTAGTTTTCTAAGAAAGCTTGCCAATTCACAATGTAGACCAAATGTGTCCACTTTCACTGTTGGAACGAAACCCAGCCCTTTGTTTAGTGTTTTCATCTCAGGTTCTGTGAGTTCCCTGAAGGAGAGGTTTGTCACTCGGTTAGTGTCTAGGTTCTGCTGTTGCTCCCCCTGGTTGTGGTGTTTGAGTTTTGCTCCTCGTGTGGTTACCCACACTGTCCTGATCCTCCCAGTGTACCTGGTTGTTTCCCTTTTGTCTTCCTCTTCCCCTTCTGCCCCTCCCTAAATAAGAAGGCCTAAATGTGTTGCGTGTTCAAGTCAGAATCAACGAGAATCAAGAGCATTCCAGTCTATGGGAATGTAATCAGTGAAAAACAAGAAAAATGAAGAAAAAAATGTATATATATTACAAAAAGGGGGGGGGTCAGACAGCAGTTAAAAATAGTTATTAGAAGTATCTAGTATCCAGTAGAAGATGTAAGTCAGCCAATTCAATCCATCAATGTATATGCACAATATGTTGCAACAGCCTCCAAGAGCAAGTCATTGTCATTGTCAGAAAAGAGAGTTGCCATCCAATCAAGCAAAGAGAATGAACATGCATATTCATCAACAATGGGAGCCTCTAGCACCATCAGAGGTCAACTTGTGTGTTCTTCAAGAAAACTTAATTGTAGGAAACCATGTGCAGCTGCACAGACATCCCATTCTGCCAACACTCCAAGCGCGGCAGCACAGGCCATAATCCCAACACCCGAACATTCCAGCTCATGTGCCACAAGAGGACTCATTAGCA
Organism: Lissotriton helveticus; assembly: GCF_964261635.1. NCBI lineage: Eukaryota > Metazoa > Chordata > Amphibia > Caudata > Salamandridae > Lissotriton > Lissotriton helveticus. The sequence continues at coordinate 2,901,734 of NC_136064.1, forward strand.
TGTCGTAATCTCGGACAGGAGACACTGTGTTGGAGAGGCAAAGATCCAGTGTCCATTCAAAGGAGCATTCCAGGCAGTGGAAGCAGGTTGCATGCAAGTGAAGTAAGCAAAATGAAAAACCAATCCATAAGCCACGCTTAGAGTGGCCAGGGACAGAGTACCATAGCATTCAAGCATACGACTGTGAAGCTCTGTCAGCTGGTCTCGGCTGTTTTGCACCACAGATAGAGCAGCCATTCCGAAGCAGGCAAATCAACAGCAGTACCCCAGCAGCCAAGGCAAGTATTAGTGGGAAGCGCCCGAAGATGCTGGAAAAAATAGAATGAAAAAATGCCGGTATCACACCAAATTAAGGGGCCGATTAGGATGGTGGATGGAAAGCGTCCTGACCGCCAGTCTCGTGGAAAATGATCGTCTGACCGCACCGCGTGAAAACCGGTGGTGCAATTAGGATTCCCCTCCAGCAAAACCTGACCACGGCGGACGGAAGTCACCAAAGACCGCTGACCGCGGCCGGAACCATAGAAAACCCATCCGCGGCGGAGGGATGTCACCAAAGACCGCCGCTCGCGGACGGAACCATTGAAAAAACTGACCGCCGCGGACGGAGTGGCCACGGTAACAGGCCCAACCGCCGACAGTGCAGCGGAGTGACCGGCCGCACGATTAGGATAACACCGCAGGTGCAACGTAAAGAATCACCCTACACGACCGCTGCAGAAAATAACATCGACAAATGTAAGTATCAGCGGAAGGGCCAAAGCTAATCTCCAGCGGCAGTCAGACCGCAAAAAAAATGGTGGCTGCAAGGTACCATGCTATCCAGCAAATCAGGACCCAAACCTACCATGAATACACCCTCCCCCAATAACCCACATCAAAACACATCCCCATGGTGGAACACCTGACAGGCAAGGGTCCAGACCCGCAACATACCTGACTGCAAGATACAAGTGGGACACAGCCACAAAGAGGAAAAAAAAAGGTGCCCCTCCCATCCCAACAATCCTTTGCATCACAGCAGAACTGAGAGGAAGAGGCACAACGCAGAGCACAGCACCACATACACCAATATCCACACAACAACCTGCACATCACCACACACACCTCACCATCCACAACAACACCATCCCAACAAACCACACACCTGCACCCCCAACATCCTTCACAGCACACACCATGGCCAACAAACAAACAGCCTAAATTCACAGAGAGTGAGCTGAAAGTCATGGTGGATGAAATTATAAATGTAGAACCCAACCTGTTTGGAAACCTTGTACAACAGACCACACTGGCCAGCAAAACCAGAATGTGGGAAAGGATAGTCACCAGAGTGAACACATCAGGGACCGCGCCACGCACCAAAAGAGACATCCAGAGGCAGTGGCACGACCTCAAGGCAAAGGTGAAGTCAATCAGAGCCAAGAACCGCGAGCGTAGGCGCCGGCAGTCCCATCCAGCCAATACTATACAGTGAATGGGAGGAGAAGGTGCTTGGAATACTGCACCCGGATAGCCTGGAAGGAATAGCTGAGGGAATGGAGGCTGGTAAGTCCAACCTAATGACCACAATCACAATGCCAAGTACTTCCTTGCACAACTGCTAAGATACTCCGCCTAGGCCCTACACCATGCATGTGGAGCACACATTCATCCAAATGTGTGAACGCCAGGGCCAAAATGCATCCACCATGACCACCCACACACGGAGCAACCACCATTTCCTGGGTCACATGTGGCTAAGCAGCCAGTACTACAACTCCCAACAGGCCCCCTTCACCCACAGCCCAGCAAGATGGAGTCCCTCCAACATGTGCTAGCAATGAAACCCCCCTCACCAAACTTACAGGTAGGTAGCCATCTTTAAAGGGAGGGGTGTACATGTTTGAGGGGCCAGCATTACAACTCACAACAGGCCCCCTTCACCCACAGCTCAGCCAGATGGAGTCCCTCCACCATGTGCTAGCAATGCAACCCCCCTCACCAAAGTAACAGGTAGGTAGCCATCTTCACAGGGAGAGGTGTACCTGGTTGAGTGGCCAGCACTACAACTCCCAACAGCCCCCCTTAACCCACAGCTCAGCAAGATGGAGTCCCTCCACCATGTGCTAGCAATGCAACCCCCCTCACCAAAGTAGCAGGTAGGTAGCCATCTTCACAGGGAGGGGTGTACCTGGTTGAGGGGCGAGCACTACAACTCCCAACTGGCCCCCTTCACCCACAGCTCAGCAAGATGGAGTCCCTCCACCATGTGCTAGCAATGCAACCCCCCTCACCAAACTTACCGGTAGGTAGCCATCTTCACAGGGAGGGGTGTACCTGGTTGAGGGGCCAGCACTACAACTCCCAACAGGCCCCCTTCTGCCACAGCTCAGCAAGATGGAGTCCCTCCACCATGTGCTAGCAATGCAACCCCCCTCACCTAAGTAACAGGTAGGTAGCCATCTTCACAGGGAGGGGTGTACCTGGTTGAGGGGCCAGCACTACAACTACCAACAGGCCCCCTTCACCCACAGCCCCGCAAGATGGAGTCCCTCCACCATGTGCTAGCAATGCAATACCCCTTACCAAAGTAACAGGTAGGTAGCCATCTTCACAGGGAGGGGTGTACCTGGTTGAGGGGCCAGCACTACAACTCCCAACAGGCCCCCTTCACCCACAGCCCAGCAAGATGGAGTCCCTCCACCATGTGCTAGCAATGCAACCCCCTCACCAAAGTAACAGGTAGGTAGCCATCTTCACAGGGAGGGGTGTACCTTGTTGAGGGGCCAGCACAGTATGACACCTAGCCAAGTGGCGTATGCCATCCTAACCCGTTATGATGCCCAGCACTGTTTACCACAACAATGTGATAAGTTCATCAATCTTGTGCTGCATGACATGACATCCCAATTGTCACAACAACCAACCTGTGCAGTACACATCAATGACTCTCTATCCTTTGTACAACAGGTGATCATGAACTGGCAGGAAATGTCAGCAACCGGCAGCCCCAGGCACCCCCCTCAGACCATGGACTCTCCGGTGCAGATGACCTTGACGCCTCGAATGCTGTGGATGAAGCCAGTACACCAGTGTTCGCAGTGCCTTCACGGTCCCAGGACATTGCTGTCACCACCACCTTGACCACAACACCAACAGTGGTCCCTGCCGTCGGGACCTGTACTGCCACTACCACCAGCACCACCACTGCAACAAGTCTTCCCTGTGCCACTGTCCCAGACACATTGGACAATGAAACACCCTCCACATCCCAGGAGAGCATGGAGAGTTTCCGGGCTAGGACCCAGGTGAGGCAACAGCTCCCGGACAGGAGGGCAGGTGCAAGGGCAGGTGGCCAGCAACACCCACCCAATTGTAGTGCCGAGGCCCTGGATGCCATCAACAGGGTCGTGGACATATATGAGCGTGCACAGACACAGGCACGCCAAGACACACTGGAGCACCGGCAGCTGTTGAGGTCCATCGACAAAAGGATGGCACAACTTGTGGAGATCATGGGGCTGCAAGCAGCGGCTCGGAGGGACCAGCCTGCTGGCCATATACCACCTCCCCCTCCCCCAGTGGCCTGCAGGATGTCATTCCAAAAACATCCCCTGAGACCACAGAGAGGGATGTGTCCCCCGAGCAAGCTGCCCCCACAGCAGCCCCCCCCCCCTCCAGCCAAAATACAGAGGGGACGTCCGAGGAAACAGCCAGGTGATACCAGTGCCAAAGCACCAGCCAGCCGCCAGACGAGGAGCCAGCGCTGACTTCACCATACCCTGAGCCTGTGATTCACTCTGCTGACTATCCTCCCCCATGCCGCCAGGCCATCACATATATCTTTTGTACTGGGTTCCCACAACAATGTGGGTTCTACACGATGTTCTCATACTTCATGACTTTCAACTTGCTGATCCCCACCCCCATCTTGTAAATACGCACTCCCCCAACACTGCCACCATTGTAAATAAAAACCCTTGAATCAATTATGTCTGTGTGTACTCCATGTTTTAATCACGGGGTGTACAATGATGTAAATGTTACCATGTCCAAGGTGCAATGCTTGTCTGTACTCATAGTGAAAATGAAGCGAACTAGGGAGAACAAGAGAACAACATACACATGTCAGGAGACTGCATCACAGCCTTCACACCACACCGCACTTCACGGCTGTGCTATTTATCCACTCCACAATTTGCACCACTCACAACATACCCATTCTTGAGCTGTGCATGACTACTATGTCCCACACACATTTGCATCCAGCACGGAGCCAACCACAGGCAGTAGTCTCAACCCACATCCAGACATCATCACCAACCACCCCTCCCGCATACCATGTCAACACCGTACGTTGACACCCACCTTCAAGGGAAGTAGCGCTCAATGAGCTGACGTCTCTGGTCCACACCTTCCTCCTCTCCACTATCATCATCACTGGATCACCGCTATCTGCATGGCTATCTGCATGGCGGGCCCCTAGACTGAATGGGCATGGCTGATGAGAAACCGCCAGGGAACAGCGGTGGGTACCGCTATCTGCATGGCGGGCCCCTAGACTGAATGGTCATGGGCGGTGACTCACCGCCGGGGAACGGCGGTGGGTACTGCTATCTGCATGGCAGGCCCCTAGACTGAATGGGCATGGGCGGAGAGACACCGCCAGGGAACGGCGGTGGGTACCGCTATCTGCATGGCGGTCCCCTAGACTGAATGGGCATGGGCGGTGACTCACCGCCGGGGAACGGCGGTGGGTACCGCTATCTGCATGGCCGGACATACCAACTGCCATTTCACAATGTAGATTTAAATGTGGCGGAAAGCCTGCCCCGCCCCCGCGGTATGCGTGAACCTCCATCGCGGTGCCAGAAACTGAATGCATTTGAAAGATGCACCCTAGCGGCAACGCACGCATGACCGCACCGATGTGTCCCCGCCATGGCACCCTATTCAACAGCCAATGGGAACCACCATCGCGGTTGCAAAATGCAAGTTTGAAAATCGTGGAAGGCGTGCACTGGCACCGCGGGGCCAGTCATTGGAGAGTTTTAAATAAGGCAGACCTGGGACACCAATTGCAGCTGCCCTGTACCAATGAAATTACCTCTGGGCCCTATATATGTGTGGGAGTGTGCACCACATCTCCACTGCTTCCAGCCAGTGCTGCCTGCACCTAACACCTCTACCTGCTGCTGCCTTCCACCTACAACACCCACTGCTTTTGCTGCAGATCCAGTCTCCAGCCAGTACTGCCTGCACCCATCACCTCTACCTGCTGCTACCTGCTCTCTACAGAATCAGGTGCTGCTGTGCCAGTGTCCTGGACACCGTGATGTCGAGGGTTGTGCAGATCCCATCCCTTCATCACTGAGGAGCTGCATGTCCTCGTGGACGGGGTGCTCAACCAGTATGGGAGGCTATACGGTGCCCCTGGAGTGCTGGTAAGTGCAGTGTGATGTAAATGAGGGGCCATGGTGTGCACCACTTACTCTGTGCATCTGCTGTCTGGGCATGCTGGGGGCTGTGTGGGACACAGTTGGGCATGCTGTGTGCATGGTGATGTGATGTGTACCCAGTTCCTCATGATTCGCGGTCCGCAAGTTGAGATGGGTGTGGCACGCAGTGTCGCAGAGCACATGCCATATGAAGGCTAGTAATCAGTGCGCTGACTCAGGTCTGTTGTGTGCATGTGACAATCCGTGGTGGTGGTGTGGGAATTGCATGTCCATGTCCCTCCATGTTGGGGCCATGGCACAGATCCCTTTCCACCAGGGCCATGTCCGTCGGTGGTGTGCATTTTAGGGCATGTGATTCACATGCACAGTGTGCCTGTGTTGACTGACTAATGTACACTGACATGTCTTCCTCTTACCTCCCAAATCCGTAGCTCAAACTTCACCAGCGTAAGGCCATTTGGAGGGCCATACAAAAGGGGGTGGTGATGGACGGAGCATCTGAACCAATCAAACACTCACACCCATTCAACAGATCTGGGTTTAATCCATCACCGTTCTTTAGCCCACTCTGCCACCCCAGTTCAGACATGGCCATATGCAAATCAGTCTGACCCTGTGCCTCATGGGAACAGTCCAGCCTGAACTGCCAAGCCATGTCTTCCCTGGACCGGAAACAAGCTTCCTAGGACCGGTTCCTTGCATTACAGCCGTCTTCAGCCAGGCTTGCTTGAATCCAGTGGCAAAGTGAGCAAGGGACTCACGTCTGAGCATATCCTGCCAACTTATGGTGAACAAAGCGGTACAAAAGGGGGTGGTGATGGACGGAGCATCTGAACCAATCAAACACTCACACCCAGTCAACAGATCTGGGTTTAATCCATCACCGTTCTTTAGCCCACTCTGCCACCCCAGTTCAGACATGGCCATATGCAAATCAGTCTGACCCTGTGCCTCATGGGAACAGTCCAGCCTGAACTGCCAAGCCATGTCTTCCCTGGACCGAAAACAAGCTTCCTAGGACCGGTTTCTGGCATTACAGCCGTCTTCATCCAGGCTTGCTTGAATCCAGTGGCAAAGTGAGCAAGGGACTCACGTCTGAGCATACCCTGCCAACTTATGGCGAACAAAGCGGTCCTTTGGTTTTGCTTCATATGGAGGGCCATAGCACGCGATGTGCGTGCCGTGGGGGTGTGCAACAGGCGACATACACACTGCCACAAGCGGTGGGACAACATCTCCAGGCTCAGCAGGAACGTGGTGGAGATGACACTGGGGGTGATTCCACGTGCTGGCAGGTTGGCACACCATGACCCCACTGATGGCACGCATCCTAGCAGTGACACATCCTGATCTAGCGGCACGTTTGAGTGAGGAACAGCCGGAATCTGGGGGTGAGTCTACAGTATGGGCTCATTTTCTTAATGTGTGCCCACATAGTTTGCATGTCAGAGACAGTACTTGCCTCTGTGATGTTGGCAGTGTGCTTCAATTGCTTGTGAGTGGACTCTGTGTTGTGTGCAGTTGTCATGGTTTTCATGCAGCATGACATACATGGTGCATTCCTGTGGCTGGCCCTGTTCTTGACAATCAGATCTGTGGCCTCATTGCATCACCTGCATATTTGTCCGCATTGACGTGCCATGAATGTTTGACGCACATGTTTCACATGTACAGGCAATTTGTGCTAATGGGGATAGGTGAAGGAGGTTGTGGATGCCCAGGCTGGGTATGACATGTTGTTTTGACTTCCAGGTCTGTCCGCCTACTGCCTATGAAGTTTGTGACTCTGGCACTTACATGTACCCACATCTCTCTCTCTTTCAGCATTGGATGAGGGCAGTGTCAGACAGACAACAGAGGCAGTTGGTGACAATGCATCGTGCTCTGATGTAACACAGGATACGACCAAGACAGATGTGAGCAGCATCGTTGAGGGTGGCAGTGGTGACCATGGGGACTCTCGTGTTGAGACACCAACATCCTCGTCATCCAACAGCGGGGGTGAGTCTTCATTGTTAGGTGACACAGGGAGTGGGAAATCAACCCCCTCAACCGGCACACAGCATACAGGGCCCACACTCCCGCAAACTGCAACAAGTACTGCCCGCGCTCACCAGAGTCGGAGACACAGAGTGTCCTTTGGTCCAGGCACAGCTGCACCTGACCCTGTGTGCCAAACTGCCCTCAGTGCTGAGGTAGTTGACCTGCTGCGCCAGCTGTGTGTGGGTCAGACTAACATGCTAAATGCATTCCTGGACCACGACAGGAAGTTGGGCCAGGTGGTAGCTTTCATGGAGGGGATGCATGGGGATGTGGCTGGTATACACAGGACTGTCCAGTCCTTGTCCTCGAAAGTGACGGCAGCCATTCAGCTGTCACATGCCCAAAGTTCAGCTTCTGTACCTGCGTCCACACCACAGGCTGTAACAGAGGAGAGTGACCTCCCCGATCCTGCCTCACACTCTGGATATGGCACACGGAGCCAACACAAGCAGCAGGCAAAGCAACACAGGCCACATACACCATCCCCTGGGAAAGCTAGAGCCAGCGCAGGGCACGACATAAGCTGCCCCTCAGATGAGACACAGGGTACTCAGGCATCCCCATCCATGGCCACTCCCAGGGACAAGGCATCTCCCAAGGAAAAGGCACATACCAAGGACAAGGCATCTCCCAGGGAAAAGGCATCTCCCAAGGAAAAGGCACCTCCCAAGGACAAGGCACCTCCCAAGGAAAAGGCACCTCCCAGGGACAAGGTATCTCCCAAGGAAAAGGCACCTCCCAAGGACAAGGCAACTCTCAGGGACAAGGCACCTCCCAAGAGAAAGGCATCTCCCAGGACAAGGCACCTCCCAGGCAAAAGGCATCTCCCAAGGAAAAGGCACCTCCCAAGGACAAGGCAACTCCCAGGGACAAGGCACCTCCCAATGAAAAGGCATCTCCCAGGGACAAGGCACCTCCCAAGGACAAGGCACATACCAAGGACAAGGCATCTCCCAAGGAAGAGGCACATAGCAAGGACAAGGCACCTCACAGGGACAAGGCACCTCCCATGGACAAGACATCCCCCGAGGACATACAGCCTTCAGCCATGCCTCCCCTGAAGATGGTGTTGGTGAGGGATCGTAAGGTACATGTCTCAGAGGTCGATTCTCCCCATAACTCGACTCCCAACACCACCCCTGTGAAGCAGAGGAAGGAGTACAGTGTTGTGGGGTTCCCTGTTACACAGGTGTTTGAGGGCAGGAGGCAGGGCCAGAGCAAGCGTTCAACAGGGTCCAGCATGTCCCCAGAGAGCAGACCACGACCAGCACATGAACCACCTTTGATGGGAAGTGTGTCTGTGGAGCCAGCACCACTTCCCAATCCTAGCAAGTACAAACCGACCTCACAGATCCCTAAAAAGCGTAGACATACACCGCAAACAACTGAGCCTCATACTGTCTCTCCTGGACAGCTCTCTCCAGCTCCCAGAGCCACCCAGCCTCCGGGACCATACAGGCAGTGGGTCATCAGGACAGTAATGTCACAACCTCAGCTGCAGTTCTCCAGTATTAGGGGTGTCTTTCATAGATTCACATGCCTGAATCATTCCCCGTTGTCGGAGTGGGAGTCTCACGGTACATAAAATAGCAATAATATGCCATAATATCATAGTAATAACCAGTAATACCCAACCAGGAAGTAAAGTAGCCCAAGCTACAGGAGAAAAAACTTCCACACTCATGACTATCCTAGTCATTTTGTATAGACCAAACTGCAGCCAATCAGGCGACAGCACCCACCAGAAGGTTCTCCCCAGAGGCTCAGGCTCTCAGATTTTTTTAACCGCACGTCGTGTGAAGGGAGTCTCCCTGAGCTCTGCTCAGTACTTCTCTATTTTCCTTCTGGAGCCTAGTGTTTTGAAGATGTCTACCAAGAAATCTCTGTTCAGGCCTTGTGACACTTGTGGTAAGCTCCAGCTTTTTAAAGAAGATCCCCACAAGAAGTGCATTTACTGCCTGTATCTTGAACATCAAGTGAAGGACTGTAAGATCTGTAGGACCTTCCCTCAGAAGACCCTCAGGGACAGAGAGGGCCGCCTGCTTTTGTGGCTACAAAAGCTCAAGGATTCGGATTATCCTGCTTCTGAGGTAGGCAGTATTGCCTCTGGGTCTACTTCAGCCTCTAGAAAGACAGCTGCTGATGAGGTGTTACCTTCTCCTGGGGCTAAGGTTGCGAGGAAGCAACAACCTGTTAAGGGGTCTGAGAGACCTTCCACATCTAAGGCTACTCCCCCTGTTAAGGAGAAACGTGGTCCATCTACGCCCCCGAGAAAATCCACAAAGAAGTTTCCTCAAACATCTTCTGAGAAGACTTTACCTCAGAAACAGACCCTGTCGTCTACGACGTCGACGAAGATCTCCGTCGACGCTACGTCTACGTCAACGGTAACTTTTTCATCTCCTAAGCCTGAGATGATTATGTCGACGGCGTCTTCATCGCCGACGATGGTCTATGTTACTGTTAGACCTATCTCGTCGACGGCAGAGTCTTCATCGTCTGCCATCATCGGCGCATCGTCGACGGCTAAATTAAAGAAGATCCCGTTGACGTCACCGTCGACGCTTGTTCTCCCGTCGACGAAGAAGTCACCGTCGACGGGATCGTCGACGACTACCACACCATCGACGAAGACACCATCGTCGACAAAGACACCATCGTCGACAAAGGCAACATCGTCGACGAAGACACCACCGTCGACGAAGACACCATTGTCGACGGAGCCTTTATTGTCGACGACGATAACTATTCCGTCGACGACGACCTCATAGTCGTCTACCATCAAACCCAAGTCGACGAGTCCTTTGGTAGAATCCCCGTCGACGCTACAGCTATCTTCTTGTACCACTTTGCAGGTGTGGTCGCCGTCTACGGCTTTTCTGTTGACGCCAAAACCGTCTTTGCTTCAGAGACGTGGTTCAGCCTTGGAATCTTTATCTCTACATATTTCACTGCAGAAAATACCTCTACAGGTTCCAGACAAGCTAATGGATTCTGAGGACAGTGATGAGGATTCTGTTGTTGAGGATACATTTGGAACGGCGACAAGTCCTTCCGAATTGAATATAAAATATCAAGAAGACGACCAAGAAAATCATCATTCGCCTGAGCAGATGACATCAACTGTGACAAATGTCCCTTCAGCTCAGGTGCCAATAGCCTTGCTCACCAACCTTCAATGCATGCTAGATGACTATTATAGGCGTTTCCGCCATCAGAGTCAGCAGGCTCTATACCTCCTACACCTGTGGTTGAGACGCCTATGCCTGACCTCAGACCTCCAAGGTCGCCTCCACCTGCATCATCTAATCAGCCGGACGAACAACGTTCTTCAGATGAAGAAGAAAGAGAAGAAGGAGAAGTCGATAATGAGTCATTAATGTCGGAGTGGCATGACTACCAGGTTCAAACTCCTTCTCCGTCGCCTCCGGCTACTTCAGATTCACCACCAGTGGACGTGGGAGGATTCCACCTTTTAATGGAGCGGGCCACAAAATGCTTCTACATTCATATGGAGCATACAGAACAGGAATGCTTCCTATATGATTTTAAAGACCAGCCAAGGAAGCAAGCAAGGTCTATACCTATTATAGATTTCATTTGGAAGGAGGGAATTAAGATCATGTCTAACCCGGCTTCCATTTCTCCGGTCCTGCCAAGGATTGATAAAAAAGTATAAGGCTCCGGAGAAGTCTGAAGCGCAAAAGATCCTACAGGAAGGTGAAAGAATCTCGGCAGTGATTATTGATTGTGCTGTTGAAGTGGCCTCAACTGGCTTTAGGCAATTGGCAGGTGCTGCTGTCCTGCGTAGGCAAGGTTGGCTATGCTCCAATTCGTTCCGTCAAGAAGTGCAAACAAAGGTATTGGATATGCCTTATGACAGAGAGTTTCTGTTTGGTCCGCAAGTGGAAGAAGCCCTGCAGACAATCAAAAAGGATACAGAAAACGTGAAATCCTTGGGCACCCTGCAATTTCGTAAGCCGCCCTTTAGAGGAGCGAGAGGACGTGGATCGTTCTCTAATCGAGGCGGATATTCACAACAGTCCTCTTACAGGCAGGGAAATCTACGTTATCAAACACAGCGGTATCAGTCCTTTGGTCAACTAAACAATAATTATTCCCAGAACAAGAGAAGACCGGCCTACCGGCCTACCGCGGAAAGGATAAATGACAATGAGCCTTATCACCTGCCACCGGTTCTGTCCCAATCTAATGCAAAAATTGGAGGGCAAATATCAAAATTCTACTCAAAATGGTCATCAATAACATCGGACAGGTGGGTCCTGAATATTGTGGCCAAGGGCCATCCCTCGAATTCGAACAGTTTCCTCTGAATGTTCCACCAAAGGGACCACCTCCAGCTCATCTAAAGAAGCTGTTTACCCAAATCAATTTGATGTTGAAGAAAGGAGCAATCGAGAAGGTTCCTCAAACGCTGAGGGGAACAGGATTCTACTCCAGATGTTTTCTGATAAAGAAGAAGTCCGGAGAATGGCGTCCAATTCTGGATCTCCGTGCCCTAAACAAATATCTGAAGAAGCTAACCTTCAGAATGTTATCACTACAGGAAATACTGCATCTCCTATCGCCTGGAGACTACATGGCCACCTTGGATCTCCAAGATGCGTATTTTCACATCCCCATATTTCCTCGACACAGAAAGTACCTGCGATTCAGAGTGGCTGGCAGGGATTATCAATTCAAAGTCCTTTCCTTTGGACTGCGCTTGGCACCCAGGGTCTTTACAAAGGTCCTGGCTCCGGTAGCAGCACACCTCCGGCTGGAGGGAATACAAATATTTCCATATTTGGACGACTGCCTTATCAAAGCTAGTTCTTACGCGGACACACACAACCATTTACAACAGTGTCTAGCTCTCTTTCAATCTCTGGGCCTTTCCATCAACGTCAGCAAGTCCCAGTTGATACCATCACGAAGACGAGCTTTCTTGGGGACGACCCTAGACACCCAGCTGCTCCAGGCCTTCGTGTCGGACGAAAGACAGAATAAGGACATGGCTCGACATCTACTTTAAAAAAAGTCAGTTTCAGTCCGACGGTTCAAATCCTTTCTGCTGATGGTATCGTCTTGCATTCCGTTGATACTGAATTGCCGTCTCAGAATGAGGCCTCTTCAGGAAGAACTCAGCTTACAGTGGCTGCAGGTCTGGGGTTCATTCGAGAACCTCATCCGGATCACCCCTCGCATGCGGGGTTCCTTCTCTGGTGGAAGCAAAGAAGGAAACTACAACAAGGCTGCACGTTCCTTAACCACTTGGCTGCTAAGGTACTCCCTCATCTTCCCATTGACTTTCCATTGAAATCAATGGAAAGTCCATGACGAGTTACCCTTGTCATTAGCGCTGAAGGGGTTAAGGACGCACCAAACTTTACAATCACCACGGACGCATCCCTCGAGGGCTGGGGAGCTCATCTTCAGGGACTGACTATCAGCAGCAAATGGAGCCCTCCGCAGAAACGTTGGCACATCAATCTGTTGGAGCTGAGAGCCATCTTCCTTGCCCTCAAATCATTTCAATCAATCATTCAAGGAGCCACTGTATTGGTTCGCACGGACAATACGACAAGTATGCATTATGTCAACAAACAGGGAGGGACAAGATCGGCTCTCTTGTCTCAGGAGCTATGGGCATGGGCAATACGGCCCGGAATCAATCTTCTGGCGGTTAATGTACCAGGAACAGAGAATGTTCTTACAGATACTCTCAGCAGGACAACAGTGTCCACTCACGAGTGGGAACTTCATCAGCAGACAGTGGATTGGATCTTTCGGCAGTGGGGTCATCCAGATCTAGACCTCTTTGCGACCAAGAAGAACAGCAAATGCCGGTTCTTTGCAAGTTGGCATCCTCATGAAGACTCTCAGGAGAATGCGTTTTCGATCAACTGGTCACAAATATATGCCTACGCTTTTCCACCGATACCGCTAGTTCCTAGAGTCCTGCGGAAGATGAAGAAGGAACCGTGTCGGCTGATTCTTATTGCCCCCAGGTGGCCTCGCCAATACTGGTTCACCGAGCTCCTTCTCCTATCGGAGTGCGAACAAATCCAGCTACGTCCAACTCCAGACCTGCTCTCCATCCAGGACGGTCAGATTTACCATCCGGACCCGACATCTCTGAAGTTAGCGGCCTGGCGCCTGAGTACCTTGAGTTCGCCCACCTAAACATTCCTACAGATTGTAAGGTAGTACTAGTCAATGCGAGAGCACCTGCTACTATAAAGACGTACAGTCTCAAATGGAAATGTTTTTGTATCTGGTGTCGTTCAGCTGGAATTCATCCTCTTTCGGCTAAACCAGAGCAAGTATTACCTTTTTTCTTACATCTGGCGAAATCAGGATTGTCTCATGCAACCCTAAAGGTTTTCCTGGCAGCGATTTCAAGATACCGACAAGATGGGGCCACTTCTCTTTATTCTTCAAGAATTATACAACAATTCTTCAAAGGTCTTTTCAGAATGTTCCCTCCGGTACGTCGTCCACCACCATCGTGGCATCTTAATGTAGTGTTAGCGCAGTTCATGCTCCATCCTTTTGAGCCTATCCACAAAGCCGATTTGAAACTTTTATTGGCTTTGACTTCCTCTAGGAGAGTCAGTGATATCCAGGCGTTCACAGTCCATCATCCTTTCTTACAGTTCACAAATGACTCAGTGGTGCTCCGCACGAATCTCAAATTTATACCTAAGGGGCCTTCGGACTTCCTCCTTAACGAGCCTGTTATCTTAAAGACATTCTTTCCAAATCCACAATCCCCTGCAGAAAGGGCATTGCATACACTGGACATTAAGAGATGTTTAAAGTTCTATTTGCAGAGAACTTCTATGTTGCGCAAATCTGATCAACTATTTATCACTTTTGGTACGATTCGTAAAGGCCAAGCAGTCTCTAAGCAAACAATTGCGAGACGGCTATTGACTTTTGCCATACACAAGCAGGACGACCTTTGCAAGCAGCTCCTAGAGCGCACTCTACAAGGGCAGTGTCTTCCTCAACTGCTCTTTTCGCTGGAGTCCCTCTCCAGCACATCTGCAGAGCGGCGACCTGGGCCAGTCGGCATACTTTCACCAAACACTACTGTTTGGATGCAGCCAGCGAAACCGATTCTTCAGTGGGTCAAGCAGTCCTGCGTAATCTTTTCAAATAAGGTGAGCCTCTGTTTCCCACCTCCTATTACTGCTGTCAGACGCTGTTATGCTTATTTTGTTGTGCACATACTCAAGTATTTGCTTTTTTCATGCTTTTAGTGATGTGATTATTTATTGATATATATATCCGTGAGGCGAAACGCGTCTGTCGAAAGGGGGGGGGGGAGGCTGAGCACCAAATAAAGCATTTATTGCTTGAACATACTTCGTGTGTGGCTTTCGTTTTGGAACTGAAGGAGCGTTCGCTGTTTTGATAATCTACGAGCGGTTCACCACCGCTGAACAGTGCACCCGGGAGGACGGAGCAGCGGTGGTGAATGTTCTGTCATTTAAAAAAATATATATATATATATAGACGCTCCACTTGTACCATACTTCTCGGGTCACTCATGGGCGGGTGCTTGATACGCGATGGTACTCGCGTTAACATCAGGCTCAAACTCCGTTTTCTTCCATAAACAAAGTACAGCACTCCGGGGGTAAGGGCAGGATTTTCTTTATTCCGCCGTTAGCAAACAAACGTGTTTCGGACACAAGTCCTTCGTCAGTGTTTACTCTTTGCCTCGTGAGGCGGCCACTTTTAACTACGTTTTAGACACATTGAAATACGTCATTATGGCATGCCAGCAACAGTTACGATGGCTTTTGGATCGCGTAGGTGCACTGGTGAGTGTGGCGGCCATCTTTCAATGTTCACAATTGTCACAATTGAACTTAACTCCTATTTGAGTCATCAAAATAATCTTGCCGTGTATCGGCAGATCGGCCGCTTAAACTGGTGTAAAGAAAATATAGCCGTGTATCGGCATGTCACCAGCTGTAGTTCGAGGTAAATCCTCGATTCCAAGGCTGGTGTAACGTGTAATAAAGCCGTGTATCGGCATATCACCAGCTACACTCACATTGTGCACATACCGGTCCCAATAACCATAATTTATCAAAATTACATTTCTATTTAATCAATAAAAGCATGCCACCTGTCGCTTATCCAAAGTTATATGACATTCCTGATACAGTTTTGTAGTCACATTTCAGATAGGAGCAGAATCAATAAAATTAGTTCATTTCAATGAAGTAACGGTATACATTGCAGCTGTATATAGGACAATTCGCTAATTCTCATTTGGCTAAATGTACCATAAGTTCTTCCCCCATATTCATCCCCTGTGGGCTTTTCGTTTGCAAATCAATAATATAACGTGACTCCAGTCTGCGTAACCTCATCAGTCTGTCCCCTCCCCATGGGTTAACTAGAACATGATCAATGCCATAGTATTGTAATAGGTCCCTATTACTTTGATGTTCCTTGGCAAAATGCCGGGCACCGGATATGTTGTATCTTTATTAATGATGGCACGTTGATGCTCCAGAATTCGCATCTTTACATTATTAATTGTGCTGCCAATGTATTTAAGACCGCATGGACAGGTCAAGCAGTACACAACGTATGGGGTTTGACAAGTGATGAACTTTTTAATCTTTCTTGGAGTTTTCAGACCTGGGACGTTATATGACAGAACCCGTCTGATATTTTCACAGGCCTTGCATTTTGCACAGGGGAGAAAACCTTTCATATCTTTTAAAGTACCACTCTTTTTGTGTTTAGGGGGCATGAGATGACTTTGTACTAGTTTATCTCTAAGAGATTTGAGCTTGCGAAACGTTACTAAGGGACGTGGTGGAACGTCCCTCCCTATTATCGGATCTAATCGCAGTATATGCCAGTTCTTTGTAAGTATCCTTCTCAAATAGTTGGCATTGTCAGAGAATGTCGTTATCATTCTAAATTTGTTATTGACTTCCGGCTGCGCTTTTTTCTCTTTGTTGCTCAACAGACTTAGTCTTGGAATTTTTAAAACTCTGTTGTAATTTTGATCTAAAAGAGTAGGATCATAACCTCTAATTATGAATCTCTTCATTGATTCTTTAGCTGCACAGACAAAGTCAGACTCTCTAGAACAATTACATCGGAGTCTAAGCAACTCGCCGTACGGTATACTTCGGATTAGAGTTAAAGGGTGACTGCTCTTAGAATGTAAGATGCTATTGCCCGATGTGGGCTTTCTGTACAATGACGTCTCTAGCATTCCCTCATTTATGAAGACCCTTAGATCCAAGTAATGTACTTCGTCCCTGCTAATTTCATTCGTAAACTTCAAATTGAGGTTGTTATTATTCAAATCCCTAATGAAATCTTCTGCCTGTTTGAAAGAGCCCCTCCACACAAGAAAAAGGTCGTCTATATAACGACACCACTCAACTATATATTCTGGCCATTTGGCATTGTCACCTGCAAGGGCCACCTGCTCCTCCCACCAGCCTACGAATAAATTTGCGTAGCTGGGGGCGAAGCAGGTGCCCATCGCAGTTCCAGAGATTTGTTTGAAGTAATCATTTTGGAACATAAATATGTTGTGTGTCAGGCATAATTCAAGTAATTCAATTAGCATCACCCCATGTTCAGTATACTTTATAGCTCTTTTCTCCAAAAAGTATTTTGTTGCCTCTACACCTTGAGCATGTCGAATAGAGGTGTAGAGACGTGTAATATCAAGAGTTATAAGTACATATGTGGTGTCCCATTTGATAGTTCCAATTTGTTCTATGAAGTCTTTCGTGTCTCTTACGTATGATTTTAGCTTCACAACTGATTGTGAGAGGAACGAGTCGATGTAAGTTGAAAGGTTCTCGGTGAGTCCGCCTTTAGAGGAAACGATCGGTCTCCCGGGTGGTATTCGAAGGTCCTTATGCACCTTTCGTAATTGGTAAAAGGTCGGTGTCACAGGTTCCGGATTCCTCAGAAATAGGTATTCATTCATGTCCAGCATAGATCTATTACGTCACTTATTCAGTAACTCATGGTAGGTGGTTATACTACGAAGGTATTCTTCCCTATTAGTTTTGATGTAACATTGCGGATCCTCTATTTGTCGGAGAGACTCATGGCAGTACTGTTCTCTTGAGAGTAGAACAATGTTACCTCCCTTGTCTGAAGGTTTTACAATGATCTCATCAAGTTTGCTGATGTCAGATATCACATTTGATTGAGTATGTGAGAGATTGTTTCTGTTGGGAGTATGTTTCCACCCAGTAGTTCTAAATTTCATCAGATCTTGGATCACTGCGTCTGTGAAGGTGTCAATGGCATCATACGGCATTTGTGGATTAAATTGTGATGATTCCTTAAAATTACTCGCTGGTGCCTCTTGTTCTATATTAATTCTTATGGCTCTCATGGTTGGATCGTTAAGTTCATCCATATTATGTTCTGTTTCAAATTCTGTCATGGTTTCAATGATGCTAAGTTCCTTCGTACTCAAGGCATCAGTTGCTTGTATAGTTGATCTTTTCTTTGTCTTTTTGGTCTCCGTTATTGTGGGTTTCAATTTGAAGAATTTATGTAACTTGATTTTTCTCACTAGTTTGAAGAGGTCTATTCTGGTCTGTGTGTATTCCATTTTATCATTTGGGCGGAAGGTCAATCCAAGCTGCAAGGTATCCTCTTCCTCCTTGGTCAAAGTTTTTTCAGTTAAATTGATGATCGTGAGGTTTGAATTGGAATTCACCGTCGGTTCCCCCTCTTCTTGCGAGAGCTCTGGGGTCCTGTTCTTCCTGTTCCCCTTCCCTTTCCAACCTCCTCTTCTGGTTCGTCTTCGTTTTCTGGGGGTCTTGATTTTCCACCCCTGAGCCAGCTCTGGCGTATGAGGTTGAATTCCAAGTGAAAAGGGGTCTTAGATATCTCCCTTGATGTCGATGCTGTTTCTTCGCCTGATTGTTCCCCTTCGGTAGCTTCAGATTCTGAGGTTTCAACTCGTACTGTTGGTACCGTTCCTTTCTTTTTGTTAAGTGCTTTTCGCGGGGCATCAAACTTTTTCGAGAAGGTAAGTATGCGACCAAGAGCATAGTCGCGTTCGTCTCGTTCGTATTTTTCTTGTTTTCTTTGCCTGATTTTTAGCTCATATTTTACTTGACGTTTTTTCATTTCTTCTCGTAATTGCTCTTGTTTAGCTTTGTCGTGGTCCTTTGCAGTGTCTGTTTCTAGATTTTCAATTTCTTCCATTATTTTCGCTCTGTCGCTCCATGCAAACTTGACTAGAAGGTCAAGCATAGCCTTACAGGATGCTGCTGTTAGTTCTTCCCATTGCTCTAGTAGTTTGGGGTTGGGGTTCTCATAGGCGGTGACCGTGTAAATACGCAGACCCCTCGGGACCTTATTGACATCCATATAATTCTGGAGGGAGGTGGCTTCCCACCATTTTCTTATCTCCCTCTCGGTGCATCTTTCCAATTTTTAAAATAGGTTCTGGAGTGAAATTCGAGCCTCTGCTCCCCCACCTCCTGTGTCTGACGCAACCGTTACAGGTAATATCAGTTTTTTGAAAATATCCAGTGCTGCCTCTCGGCGGTTTGCCTCGTCACACATGCTGTAGGCAAAAGTTACACAGGGAAGCCTCCCTGTGTCCGGCCTCTTTACCCCACACGCTCTTGCTTCGGAGTGTTAAAACGATTTCTGCAATGCAGTTTTTATATATTACATATTTATATTTATATATATATATATATATATATACGAATATATTTCATGGTTGTGTGCATCTCATATTACCAGCTTATGCTACCTACAAAGAGCATCTGCCAGACACGGATGTGTACTGCTATCTACTCTGATTCAGCCATGTGAATCTATGAAAGACACCCCTAATACTGGAGAAGAACAATACTTACTTACCTGTAATCTGTGGTTCTCCAGTATTGGTGTCTTTCATAGATTCACATGCAATCCACCCTCCCCCTCAGAGGCTCTTAGGCTACATTGGTTTACCATCACTCCTTGCGAGGAAATCTGAGAGCCTGAGCCTCTGGGGAGAACCTTCTGGTGGGTGCTGTCGCCTGATTGGCTGCAGTTTGGTCTATACAAAATGACTAGGATAGTCATGAGTGTGGAAGTTTTTTCTCCTGTAGCTTGGGCTACTTTACTTCCTGGTTGGGAATTACTGGTTTTTACTATGATATTATGGCATATTATTGCTATTTTATGTACCGTGGGACTCCCACTCCGACGACGGGGAATGATTCAGGCATATGAATCTATGAAAGACACCAATACTTGCGAACCACAGTTTACAGGTAAGTAACTATTGTTCTTCACTCTCATGTGTCAGATCCTGGCACTGTGTCTGTTGTCCACTCTCAGGTGTCAGATACTAGCACTGTGTCTGTTGTTCGGTCTCCTGTATCAGGTACTGCCACTGTGTCTGTTGTTCACTCACATGTATTAGATACTAGCACTGTGTCTGTAGTTCGCTCTCCTGTATCATGTACTGCCACTGTATCTGTGGTTCACTCTCATGTTTCAGATACTAGCATGGTGTCTGTTGTTCACTCTCCTGTATCAGGTACTGCCACTGTGTATAGAGCTATCTCTCATGTATCAGATGCTAGCGCTGTGTCTGTAGTTCAGTCTCCTATGTCAGGTGCTGCCAGTGTGTCTGCACCTCCGATGGTACACAGTCCACCTGATTCTCTGGTGTGAGTTTCAGTCCCCCTCACACACATCTCTTTTACATTGCTGGCTGGACTGTCCATTGTAGGCACCCTGGTGGTGTTGTCGTCCATGGCAGTGTATATGTACCACATATCCCTGTGCTGCCTCAGATGTACCTGCTCTGTTCTGGCCACTGGCCCTGTTTGAGTTATGATGCTATGTGCCCCTCACGTGTGCTTCCTCAGATGTACCTGCTCTGTTCACTGGCCCTGTTTGAGTTATGATGCTATGTGCCCCTCACTTGTGCTGCCTCAGATGTACCTGCTCTGTTTTGGCCACTGGCTCTGTGGTAACTGTGCTGCTTCTTGCCCCTTGGATGTGCAGCTTCTCATGGACATGCTCTGCACTCTCTCATTGCCCTGCCAGGAACTGTGCTGCTTCTTGCCCCCTGGCTGTGCAGCTTCTCATGGACATGCTCTGCACTCTCTCATTGCCCTGCCTGGAACTGTGCTGCTTCTTGCCCCTTGGATGTGCAGCTTCTCATGGACATGCTCTGCACTCTCTCATTGCCCTGCCTGGAACTGTGCTGCTTCTTGCCCCTTGGTTGTGCACCTTCTCATGGACATGCCCTGCCTGGAATTGTGCTGCTTCTTGCCCCTTGGTTGTGCAGCTTCTCATGGACATGCTCTGCACTCTCTCTCATTGCCCTGCCTGGAACTGTGCTGCTTCTTGCCCCTTGGTTGTGCAGCTTCTCATGGACATGCTCTGCAATGTGTACTGGCCACTGGGCTGGCTCAAGGGTACATCAGAGTACTATCTTTGTGATGTTTAATAAAGTCAGTTACTCATGTTGTGTACTTTGTCAGTGTCCGTGCTTGATGTGTACTTGCATTGTGGCTTCCTTGTGATTTACAACATGCCCTGTCTACCACGGATTAGTTCACACTGGTGACGCACCTGACAACAAGTGAGGCGAGTTTTGATCATGCCCCCTGCACCGCTCAATATACATATATTACTAGGCCTGCCCAGCAAGAGTAAGGGAGTGACACCTCTGCCATTGATGGGAGGCTGGCAATGAACGCCCATTTACTTACAGAAAGGCCTCTCAGGCACCCAATGGGCCGCTGGCGGTCGTTTACAAATGCAGAGACCGATCGATCCATCACGGCTGCCCACAAAAGCAGCCCTCAGCTGGGACTGGACACCGGCCCCTCGGGCATTGCACTAGTGCCCTCGTTGCCAATCAGACGCTGCTGGTGTGAACAGGTAACAGTGTCCATGCATGCTGTGGCGTGGTATGTGTGTATTGCATGCTTGCGTACCTGCGGCGGCGTCCACGACGGTGCATGACTTGCTCGTAGTAAAGTACGAATAGGTACGGGAAGGCGTGTAGGACTGGTTCCATGGCGGTCGGGTCCGTGCGGTGGGTCTCGTGGCACTGCTTTCCCTCTCCGTTGTGGTGCTTCCGCCGTCTATGAGATGGAGGTGTTTCCGCTGCGGTGTTCTGGTTTGTTTCCGACTACGTAATATTGCGGACGGTCGGGACGTCATTCCGCACGGCAGTGGGCCTGGATTGGCTACGTCCGCCGTGGTGTCTGGTGTGTTCCCGCGGCGGGCACGTTTTTCCGCGGCGAACGGTAAATGTGCCCGGTTCCCCTTCCTAATATGGCGGACGGAAGGCCCACTGCTGGCGGACGATGCCTCCAGCACAGCGGTCATACATCTGTCCGCCATCCTAATGGACCCCTTAGTTTGGAATGAAGTAACAAGGCCAGAGCCTGTAGTAGTAGAGGCATTGAAAATGGTGTGGCTCAAGGCACCGAAATGAAGTGGGAGGTCGGTATTTAAAAGCGCCTGAACCTCTGTGCGGGTGTTGGCCACGTGAAGGACGAATGTTTTACATGAAGATGTGAGCGCAACTTCTTTTTGGGACAAAAGTGCTCTTATTCTGCTCTATTCATTGAACTGCTTTCAAGGTTGGAATGGAAGGCCAAATTGAGATGTCGAGCCTCCCGTGTGGGGGTGGAAAAGTCACATTTTTACAGCAAAACACACGTTGTGAGTCGCCTTGCTTCTGGCTGGCTGTTTGTGCACTGGGTCGGGTCATTTCGATCTTTTTGGGAATCGTTTTTTCACTTCTGTGGAGGGACGGACTTGCTTGTGTTTGGGTCCGCCTGCGCTCCGCTTGCTGCTCGCTCCGACCCTGGTCCACCACAGCTGTTGCTGCTTGTGTGGAGGGCGGACCGGCAGAGCGCAACACGCCCCTCCTGACTCATCAGGCGGGAAGCATATAAAGAGCCGCTGTCAGGGACGCGCGTTGATTGTGTAAGTCGCGTTGCTTCTGGCTAACTGTTTGTGCACTGAAGGGGTCATTTAATCTTTTTAAAAATAGTTTTTTCACTTCTGTAAAAGGACAGACTTACTTGTATTTAGGTTCGCCTGCACTCCTCTCGCTGCTCGCTCCGACCCCGGTCCACCACAGTTGTTGCTGCTTGTGTGGAGGGCGGACCGGCAGAGCGCGACATGCCCCCTCCTGACTCATCAGGCAGGAAGCACATAAAGAGCCGCTGTCAGGGACGCGCGTTGATTGTGTAAGTCGCGTTGCTTCTGGCTAACTGTGTGTGCACTGAAGGGGTCATTTAATCTTTTTAAAAATAGTTTTTTCACTTCTGTAAAAGGACAGACTTACTTGTATTTAAGTCCGCCTGCACTCCGCTCGCTGCTCGCTCCGATCCCGGTCCACCACAGCTGTTGCTGCTTGTGTGATGGGCGAACCGGCAGAGCGCGACACGTCCCCTCCTGACTCATCAGGCGGGAAGCACATAAAGAGCCAATGCCTGGGACGCGTAGCGGGCGTGCCGCTGGCACGCCGAAGGCTCGCCAAAGACAAGCCCGTCTGCGTAAACTACTCATGGATGCTAAAACAGCCTCATGCTCAAAGTGTGGCTTTGCTTTTACTACTAACCATAACTGCAAGATAGATAACAAAAGTCACAGCACCAAGCAAGGAGTCCCGCAAAATAAATCCTTTTCTTTTATTAGCCTACACTGCAGATCCCTCCTAAACACTCATTTGAGTTGTTTAATCTGCTTATAAATGACAAACCCGACGCTATCTTTCTCACCAAAACCTGGCTCCACGAGAGTTCGGGTCCTGACATTACGGTTGCCGTGCCTGACAATTACGCAATAGTCAGGATAGATCGCACTTCTAAAACAGGGGGTGGCATCGCCATTATTTTTAAAAAAGAGTATAACTGCGAATTTACATATCTATCGATCCACAATTGTGAAGCAGCTCTATTCAAGTGATCTCTTACTCCCAAATTTACATTCTCCGGTGCACTTGTTTATCGATCCCCGGCCCCTGTCGCCCACTGGGCCTCTACCTTTCCTGAACTTATAGCTCCTCTGGTTATGAGAACGGCCAACTTTTCCCTTTTAGGGGACTTAAACATTCATTTAGAAAATCCGGATTGCAAAACAAGTACTGAGTTCATCTCTGATTTGGCCTCCTTAAACATCGATTTGCTCAACTCTGGACCTACACATAAGGCGGGTCACTTATTAGACCCTATTTTTTCAAATCTCGCTGAGAATACTTGTTCTCCTGCTCTACCAATATGCTGGTCTGACCACTACCTTATTGGATTCACCCTAACAATTCAGGGAAACGGTGTACTAATCCCCTCTGATCAAATTGCTCTAACTAGGAACTGGAAAAAACTAGATATCACTATCCTGAATACCTATTTAAACTCTCACCTTCCCTGCTCCAAACAATTAGTTCTCTCATTGTCCATTTCAGTGCAGAAATGGCTTCTCACAGCGATAGACAGTTGCCTACCACTTTCAAATAAACAAGTTAACAATCACATGCCCCCAGCACCCTGGTATACTGAACAGTTGAAAGCAGAAAAATCTGACTGCAAAGCGTAGGTGGAGAAAAAGCTACACGTCCGAATCTAAAAATGCCTACAAAACCAGGTTAAAAAGTTATCATAACCATTGCAGAAAAGCTCAAGCAGATTATGTTTCCTCTACCATTTCAGATGCCCTCAACTGCTCCAAAACGCTTTTTAATATGGTCAAGGAGCTGGCAGGCTCAAAAACTATAGCTACACCCCCATCACTAACTATGCAGCAATGCGAGACTCTGGCCACCTTTTTTGTACAAAAGGTTGAAAAAATCTACCAAGACATCGTGTTTGCGCAGGATAAGTGTCCCCCCTCCTCATTTGAATCATCTGTACCGCCTGTCGTTGACAATATATGGAGTAACCAAAGTCACGTGACATTCTGGATGGTTTTATTGATTACTGGCCGAGGCTAAATCTAGACACTTTAATGAAACTTCTTAATAACATCAAATCCGTATCTCCCAAAGATCCTCTGCCCATCTCTGTACTCAAGCAGCTAGATTCTTCTTCACTGGCAGTAATTACAGATCTCCTTAATGCTTCACTTCAGGAAGCTATTGTTCCACCTGACCACCCAAAACCTGTTAAATCATACCCAGTCGGGCTTTAGAACTGGCTTTTCCACAGAAACCACCCTGTTAGGAGTCACGGAAAACATACGCAGCAACCTGTAGACTGGAGACACAGTGGCGCTTGTCTTATTGGACTTGAGCGCCGCTTTCGATACGGTATCTCATACTGTATTAATTAACACTCTTAGCTCCTTGGGCATCCGGGGTTCAGCTCTCAACTGGCTTTTCTCCTTTCTGACCAATCGCACGTTTCAAGTTTTCTCCCATACAGCCTGCTCTGACACACACGTCTTTGCCCATGGGGTGCCACAGGGCTCCATACTTAGTCCTCTTCTTTTTAATTTGTATGTGAGTCCCCTGGCCAAAGTGAAATCTGGACTGGTGTTATATTCATAGGCCGATGATTCACAACTTATCTTTTCTCTTTCTTCATCGAATGCCAAGGACTCCTCCCCCCTAAAAATGGGCTTAGTCAAAATAGCATCATGGATGCAACAAAACTATCTCAAATTAAACGGTGAAAAAACCGAAGTGATCATATTTGTTAAAAACAAAGATCTATGGGGTCCCCAACACTGGCCATGTGAAATGGGTGCTCTTCCCACTCCCTCTCCCCAAGCGCGTAATCTGGGCGTCATCATCGATGACTCGCTTAGCATGCACTCACACGCGGTAAAAGTTACAGCTCCGTGTTTCGCCATCCACAAATGGCTAAAAGAAATCTGTTGGATGCTGCCACAGTCCACCCAGAAAACCATGGTCAATGCCCGGATTACATCAACGGTACAAAAGGGGGTGGCGATGGACGGAGCATCTGAACCAATCAAACACTCATACCCAGTCAAAAGATCTGGGTTTGATCCATCACGGTTCTTTAGCCCACTCTGCCACCCCAGTTCAGACATGGCTATATGCAAATCAGTCTGACCCTGTGCCTCATGGGAACAGTCTAGCCCGAACTGCCAAGCCATTTGTACCGGATTACATCAAGGCTTGACTATGGAAACGTGCTTTACCTGAGCTCTAACAAAGCCATAACACGCAGACTGCAGACGGCTCAGAACTGTGCAGCCAGGCTGTTATGTAAGGTTCCAAGAGCCACTGCCACCTCTCAATACCTTCGGAACCTGCACTGGCTCAGGATTGAAAACCGAGCCAAATTCAAAGCCCTGAGTTTCATGCACAAAATAAAAGCAGGAAATGCCCCAAAATACCTTCAATCCCTGGTCTGCCCCTATTTCCCCTCTCGAAATCTCCGTTCTTCCAAGCAAGGGAAATTAATCGTACCCAAAATCAAACTTTGCCGGATGGGTGGAAGGTCTTTCTCGTATCTAGGTCCCTCCCTTTGGAATGCATTGCCTACAGCACTATGCAATGAGATTGACTACATTCAATTTCGCAAACCCTTGAAGACATGGCTCTTTATCAACTAACCGGCCACCTTGTCTCCAGCCCCTCTTGGATCTGCGGTCTGTGCCGGGAAAACCTTTTGGGTAGCTGTAGCGCATTATAAATTACAATTACAATTACAATTACAATGTAAGGAATGCCAGCAAGCATACTGCGGCAATCTTCATTATTTAAAAGAAAATAGCTACCATTTGCAAGGAACATAAACGTAGATGTTAATGCTGGTGCTGGATTACCCTGTAAGACACACGCCAGATTTGGTGCCTTTAAGGTACAAGCGCCATGGAGCTGTATATTTTTACATATAAGAGAATGATCAGGTGAAGAGTCACAAGATTCTCCTGTTTAGTAAACCTCTTTGTCATCAGTAGGCATCTATATGTGAATAGTAAAGACCACACCTTGTGTAGGAATGCGGTACCTAAGGGTTCATACCGGCCCATGGGATAGTGTTTCATGCATGAAGTAAATTTAAACAAGGAAAATTGCAAAGTTATTACCCCATGGATGATCCATACTGCAGAATTAGTTTCAGCTACTGAAAATGGCAAAGGTTCTAATTTTTCAATGTGTAACAGAGAGTATGTTGCATCCTTCATGGACATAAATTGTTGTCTATCTGTTAAGTTAAAAGGCAAAAATAGCGATGAAATGTTCATATAGTCCCAAGGAACTTTCCCCATCTTTAAAGTTTTAAAGTCCAAGCAAACTGCATGATTGAACACAATTGATTTTGACCATGGTACAAAACAGATACTTTATCATGAACAATATCCACAACAGATGAAACAATATTGTCTAATGTGTAAATGCGAGAGGACAGAGTGTTAATGCTATTATCAATAACAGCAGGCAATTTTCTAAATTAGCTTGGTCTATTGCCGTTAGACGCGAAGCAGCTTCAATTTGGGATAGCTTCCAGATTTCATTGTAGGTTGCGTAAATAAACCTTTTTGTTCTTGGACCTGCTGGCCCTTTTATAAAATCTGTCAAATCAATGTCATCGTTTAACAAAGACAAATGGTATTTCACTGACGTTAGGGTGGAATGTTTTAACCAATTTTGACCTAATTTTCCTACTGAATAGGTTGTAACTGAATGGGAGCTATCAAAACGTGGAGCTGGTCTATCCTGTGTGTATCCAAGGGACCTACCTAGAAAACGGTGTTGGCAAGAATCAGAACTTGTTTGCCAAACTAACCAACCCAGGGGGTCCAGGCTGGAAACATTAAATGAAGCATTTGCAATTAATGACTGCAATTCATCAAGGGTTGAATCGCTGACAAAATATCGTTTACAAAAATATCTACCTACAAAAATATCGCAACAAAAATATCGAGTACAAAAGTATCGACATGCTATCTCTAACAAGGTAAGTACAAAAAAAATAGAAGAAAAAATATTGATGTCAAAATATCGTTATTAAATCAATATCGTTTTGTTTCAATTAAAACAATATGTAATATAAATAAAATAATACTTATAAATGTATTAAACAGTTAAAATATGTTATAATATTTAAAATTAATAAATACTGCATAGTTTAATAAAAAAATAATTAATAATATAAATATAATACATAGTATATACTTCCTTGATACTAACTTTTAAAAATAATTTTAATAACTTATAAATAAATACAAATATTAGAAATTACAAATAAATGTATACACATAAAATAATAATACAAATAAAAATTAATAAAAATGTAAAAAAAATAAAAAAAAAGTAAGTAAAACAGTAGGGAAAGTGTTGGATAGCGTAGGGGTAAAAATTACTATTCCCACTCCAGAGAGTGCAACAGTAGGGAAAGTGTTGGATAGCGTAGGGGTAAAAATTACTATTACCACTCCAGAGAGTGCAACAGTAGGGAAAGTGTTGGATAGCGTAGGGGTAAAAATTACTATTCCAACTCCAGAGAGTGCAACAATAGGGAAAGTGTTGGACAGCGTAGGAGTAAAAATCGCTATTCCCACTCTATCGAGTGCAACATTAGGAAAAGTGTTGGACAGCGTAGGGGTAAAAATTACTATTCCCCCTCCAGAGAGTGCAACAGTAGGGAAAGTGTTGGACAGCGTAGGAGTAAAAATTACTATTCCCACTCCAGAGAATGCAACAGTAGGGAAAGTGTTGGATAGCGTAAGGGTAAAAATTACTATTCCCGCTCCAGGGAGTGCAACAGTAGGGAAAGTGTTGGATAGCGTAGGGGTAAAAATTACTATTCCCACCCCAGAGAGTGCAACAGTAGGGAAAGTGTTGGATAGTGTAGGGGTAAAAATTACTGTTCCAACTCCTGAGTGCAACAGTAGGGAAAGTATTGTATAGCATAGAAGGTAAAAATAACATATTTATAAATAAATGAATATTTTAAAATAATACAAAAAAGTATTATTAAATAAATATAAACTATTTACAAATACCAATACATAATTATTAAAAACATGATTAGCAATAAATATTTAAGTAAAAATAAATTAATAATAAATACCAATTAATAATAATAAATTACACATTAATAATAAATTAACAATAACAATGAATTAAAATAAATTATTACTTAATTACATTTAAATTACTTCCCACTCTATTCCCCTATAAACCCATAACCCGCTAAAGAACATAATTATCAATTAATTAAAATTAATTCCCAATTAATAAAAATTAAATATGAATTAATTAAAATGTATTTATATTTCCTAAAAATTAATAATTAATTTAGTATAATTAAATTACTTCCCCCCTATTCCCCTATAAACACATAACCCGCTACAGAACATAATTATCAGTTAATCAATTAATTACAAGTAATTACCAATTAATAAAAATTATTTACCAATTTATAAAAATTAATTTATAATTCCTAAAAATTAATAAATAATAATAATAATAATAATAATAGGGGCATTTGTAAAGCGCTGAGTTACGCACACCGGCGTGTCCCCGCGCTGACGGTGAGAGAAACAAAAAACAGGGGCAAACAGTACTGGCAGGCCAAAGTTATCTGGTGTAGAGGTAGGTTTTTAACTTAGCTCGGAATCTCGTTTCTGCTTGTTCCAGGCGTAGGTCTACTGGGAGTTTGTTCCAGTGGTTGGGGGCAAGGTACCTAAAGGACCTGCCTCCCATCCGAGCTTTCTTTACCCTGGGAGTCCTCAGCAGTCCTCCGCCCGCAGATCTAAGCGCTCTAGGAGGTTCAGAGGCTTCGATCAATTTCTGCAAAGGTCGGGGCGCCCTACCATACAAAATCCGATGACACGTGCAGAGAGCTTTATACTCAACTCTGCTCTTTACCGGAAGCCAGTGGAGTTTTCGTAGAGCCAGCTTCGAGGGCGCCCTTTTGGGCAGCCTAAGAATCAGGCGTGCCGCCGCATTCTGCAGCACTTGAAGACGTGCAATGCTTTTACTCGGTGCCCCAAGGTACAGCAAGTTCGCGTAGTCAAGCCTTGCGGTCACCAAGGCATGCACTAAGGTTTGACGCGCTTCCAATGGCAGAAGGTCTAAAACCTTCTTCATTCTCTTCAAGACCCCAAAACAGACTCCGACTACCCGATTGATCTGAGGCCCGAAGGTAAGAGCCGCATCGAACCACACACCAAGATTTTTGGCCTCCTGACAGGGGGTGGGAGTAGGTCCAAGACAGGATGGCCACCAAGCTGACGACCAGGCCGACTGGGCTCTCCCTACCACCAGCACCTCTGTCTTGCTGCCGTTTAGCTTCAAGCAATTCGCGGCCATCCAATTGGCCAGATCTTTCATGCACGACTGGAAGCCATCCGCAGCAAGACAGGGCACGTGCGACAGGGAGATGATCAGCTGCGTATCGTCAGCGTATGTCACCAATTGGAGGCCATAGCTCTCCACATTCGATGCAACGGGCGCCACATATAGGTTAAAAAGGGTCGGGCTCAGGGACGAGCCCTGCGGCACGCCCTGACCCAACGGCACCCCTTTGGAATAGTGGTCGCCCTGCCGCACTCGAAAGCTCCTTCCTGTGAGGAAGTCCTGGATCCACCTCAACGCGGTGCCAGCGATGCCCCCTTTGCTCAGACACTGCAGCAAGGTGGAATGTGCTACAGTGTCGAACGCCGCGCTGAGGTCAAGCAGGATCAAGGCCATGGTTTGCCCCTCGTCTACGCCCTGTCTCAGTTGTTCTGTAGCCATGAGCAGGGCGGACTCTGTAGAGTGCCGCGGTCTGAAACCAAACTAGTAGAATTAAAAGTTTAAAGTGCAGCACAGTTTTAAAACACCGCGTAACTGCTATTAAAAACACAATGTCTGCGCGCAAAGCAGCTGTGAGCCCTGCCACTGCTCACTCACCGCCACTCGTCCCAGGTCTCAGGATCCCTTTTGAAGCCCTCAGCCCGTCTGCCTCACAGCCACTAGACCGCTAACCGGTCACTCACAGGCGGAAGCGGAAGTGACTGTCTCTCACCTCCACGCCCTCCGCTCAACGGTGCTAGCCACCCTGTCGGACCAAGGCGTGGAGGAGGGAAGACAAGACAGCCACCCCAAAGCGCCGGTAAGTCGGGGAACACGGGACACGGGGGACACAGGGGGATTAACAAAGCCTCAGCGCACTATAGCCTTGACCCCAGCGGAATCACCGCTAAAAGTGCAGCCACAAAGTACTCAGGGTAAACAAGTAGAATTAAAAGTTTAAAGTGCAGCACAGTTTTAAAACACCACGTAACCGCTTTTAAAAACACAATGTCTGCGCGCAAAGCAGCTGTGAGCCCTGCCACTGCTCACTCACCGCCACTCGTCCCAGGTCTCAGGATCCCTTTTGAAGCCCTCAGTCCGTCTGCCTCACAGCCACTAGACCGCTAACCGGTCACTCACAGGCGGAAGCGGAAGTGACTGTCTCTCACCTCCACGCCCTCCGCTCAACGGTGCTAGCCACCCTGTCGGACCGAGGCGTGGAGGAGGGAAGACAAGACAGCCACCCCAAAGCGCCGGTAAGTCGGGGGACACGGGACACGGGGGACACAGGGGGATTAACAAAGCCTCAGCGCACTATAGCCTTGACCCCAGCGGAATCACCGCTAAAAGTGCAGCCACAAAGTACTCAGGGTAAACAAGTAGAATTAAAAGTTTAAAGTGCAGCACAGTTTTAAAACACCGCGTAACTGCTATTAAAAACACAATGTCTGCGCGCAAAGCAGCTGTGAGCCCTGCCACTGCTCACTCACCGCCACTCGTCCCAGGTCTCAGGATCCCTTTTGAAGCCCTCAGCCCGTCTGCCTCACAGCCACTAGACCGCTAACCGGTCACTCACAGGCGGAAGCGGAAGTGACTGTCTCTCACCTCCACGCCCTCCGCTCAACGGTGCTAGCCACCCTGTCGGACCGAGGCGTGGAGGAGGGAAGACAAGACAGCCACCCCAAAGCGCCGGTAAGTCGGGGGACACGGGACACGGGGGACACAGGGGGATTAACAATAATAATAACAACAAATAATTTAGTATAATTAAATTACTTCCCATCCTATTCCCCTATAAACCCATAACCCGCTACAGAACATAATTATCAATTAATTAAAATTAATTACCAATTAATAAACATTATTTACCAATTAATTAAAATTAATTTATAATTCCTAATAATTAATAATTAACTATAATGAAATTACTTCCCATCCTATTCCCCTATAAACCCAGAACCCGCTACACTTCTAAAATACAAAATGTACTTAAATTACATAAATAAAAATTAAATACATAATAATATACATCAAAATCATACAAAAATCGATATTAGTAACATCGATATTACTAACATCGATATTAAACATCGATATAACTTACCTTCTATATTATGTCCCTTCGATATTTAAACAGCGACATTATTGTATGTCGATATTTAAAACTCGATATTTTGTCTCCCTACCTCAAGGGTCATATCTGTATGAATGTTCCAGGTCTCATAAGCAGACAGATCAGGAATTTTAGGGGGATTCATTTGTTTCGAAGTTGCCAATCCAAAATATGTTGTTTAATAAATTAAACTGTTTAAAAACAGGATTTGGTTTTGGATAAGGCACGCTCGATGTAACGCCTCTGTGTATCTGCCAGGATCTAGAACCCCAAACAGATTTAATATCAACTGTATCTTTCCATAGCTCATAGCCACCTATAGCTAACTGATCAATAAAGGATTTGGAATACAGTAACTTTGTGTGATTGAGCCTGACTTTAGAACTGAATGTGGAATTCATTTTAAAATAAAATTAATCTGGATTGGATATATTAAAATCTGTGAAATATGTAAATCTTTTCAAAAGTGTTTTTGAACTGCCTTCAATGGGTGCTGGGCAATTGTCTCATTGTGTGTAATTAACCACATTTCTAAATGTATTATCTTTATGCAGGTAATGATGGCCATAATGCTGGTAAAAAATAAATCAGCATAATTTGCAGAGTTCAAATACACATCTTCAGCATCAAATGCAGCATAATATTTTAAATCAGAAAATAAAGACCTACGGCTTGTATGTCCCGATCATCAGAGCGTATGGTTTTGTTTCACTACATCCCACATAGAAGCACATAGTACATTTGGGACATTAACCACCTCGGTGGGGCCATGGATTTGGAACTTTACAGCATCCCAAACTATTCCATCACAAAAGTCTAATCTTGTTTCATGATGTAGGAAGAAGAGTGTGGTGCCAAAGTTCCATCAATCACACTCACAACAGAGCGTTCAGTATGGAAGTGTCCATTGATTAGAAGGAAGAAGAATGTCACAAATCCAATTGACATGAACAAAATAATGGCGATGAGAACAAACCATATGTATGTCCACAGTGGAACAAAATAATTTCATTTAAACCAGGTGACAAAATAGAAAATTTTGAAGGTGGACTCGATGTTGTGGAGTCAGTGTCAAAAGAAAAACGTGATTGGTCAACAGCATTTGTTTGCAAACCAGGCAATGACTCAGTAGTGGAATATGCATATTTAGTGTCTTCATGTGAACTGCAAGCCAGCGGAGTCAACAATGGGTTAGTAACAGAGGTCATCTCTATGGCAGTGTCAGGCCTGATGTTGTTCGTCGTGTCCAAGACTGAATTCCTTATCATTGCTGGACAGGAAACAGCTGAAGTCATGCTATGAAGAATTGGCCAGTCGTTGTAGTTTGACATTGTCCAGCGAGATATATCTGTTATCCTTGCAACCAGGAAGTGGTGGTAATATGAATGTATGAGTTCCCTACACACCAAGCACTGGAACCGGTGCACGATAAGAGGGGCCAAACTCTTTCTTGTTCTCCACCTGCTCACGGACCAGGTCACCGACTTTAGGTAGCCAGCCAACTACAGGAATCTGTAGTGCAGCTTTAGTGGCGGAGGGCAAATGTTCCTTTGCAAGACTGTCATGAGTCTCTTGTAGGTTCTGTAATACAGCAGAATGATTATCTGTGTCAAAGGCTGCAGCTGTCGCCGCCATCAAGGTCCGGGACAAACATTTGTATGCCAAAGAGCATTTGGTATGGGGTCCGCCCACCCAGAGATCTTCTAGGGAGATTATTAAGTGAATGTTGTACGCTATACAAATGGGCGAACCTATAATTCTAGCTGTCAAGGAGTGCTTTTAGACAATCTACGTCCCGAACGGTCTTCGCGGGAACACGTTTTGAGCCGCTGATTGACTGGGTGGAAATTACCGTGGATCTTGAAATTCCATCCCCTGATACAATGGATAGATATAATGAATTGTCTACCACACAGTGTGACCTGTTCAAGTTACTTTTGCGGCTGTGTTGCATCTTTTAGAATTCTTGTGGATTACCGTCAATGAAAGATTGGTCCGATTGTTTTTATACAGACTTGTAACGCTCAAGTGAACTGAGAGTCCTGATGTTGACCGTGTAGTGATACAGCGGTCGAAACGCCGTCGACGCTTATGTGGCCAAAATTATAAAAGGACACATTATTTCTGTTCATGGTGTTCGTTTATTGTAATGTGTATTTCTTTATTTGCCACTTGTCGGGTTTGTGATATGTTTTTTTTGTATACCAGCACCTTGCCTTGAGCGTAACTGTTCTAGATGTTTTTACTATATGTAATAAATAATAACTTTTGATACGGAAAATATTCAGCTTTCTGATTGAGGGGCTTCTTCAATTTTTTCCTTTTCTTTTCCTTTACTACTGTTTGCAATTTTGAGTTTGATGTGGTGAATTGTATATTTTAAGCGACTCTTCTCTTGAACCAATTGTTAGGTGTATAGAAGGAGTGCTTTAAGTCACCGTTCATTCGCTCCACAACTGAGTTGCCCTCAGGCCAGTATGGAGACGAAAATTTGACCTTCACCCCCAAAGACCTCATGGCATCCTTGTACGCCTTAGAGGCAAACGCTGGACCCTGGTCCGAATGGAAGGTGCCACATGCAAAAATTCCCACAAACACACGCAAATCCCTGACGGCAGTTTGTGCGTCAGCAGTGCGTTGTGGCCAGACCCAAAGAAAACGTGTGCAGGAATCAACTGCAACTAAGATAAACTTATAAGCAGTGTCTGAAGAAAATGGACCGCAGTGATCTATATAAACACAACCGAATGGTTTATTAGAAATATACAGCTGTGTTTGTGGCGGTCGTGCAGCATCTGCTTACAAATATCACATGCAAGCACATATTCACGGGTTTGTTTATACAACCCACGCTACCAATAAGGTTGCTGTAAGATAGGAACAGTCACCGAAACGCCTGCATGGGCCGAGGCCATGCCTTCTTGTGCGGATGTTATTAATGAAAGTTCGCAGTCCGGGTTGGGAATCAACCTGTCACCAACGTCATTTATTCTCTCATGGGTACATTTTCGGGACTTAAATGATGAGTATTTTGAAGGGAAGCCCTTTGGGTAATTATCTCCCTTCTCTCTAGCAGCTATCGCTGCGAAAATGTCATCATCAATCTTACTCCTGGAGCTATTAACTGCGTCAACTGAGTATGTGGCTTCTGCTGTTTTAGCTGCTTCGTCAGCCAAACTGTTGCCAACCGTGTGTACTCCTACGCGCTGGTGGCCAAGAGTATGAATTACTTGTGTGAGAGGAAGACATTCTTTAAGGTCTGCGACTCGAACCCAAAGCATTTTATGCTTAATTGTGCTGTCTTTGGAATCACGATAGTCATTCTGAGACCAAAAGAATAAGTTTTCATTAAAAGATTGAACACAGTAGTAAGAGTCACTTACAATCAAGGTTTTCACATGCGGATCAGCAAATTTCAGTGCAAGCACTAGAGCACGCAGCTCTGCTAACTGGGCGGTACAGTCCCCTAGTGTCCCCTAGTGCCTGCGTGTTTACGACACTGGAGTTGAACTCACCATTCACTATGGTACCGGCCACTATGGCGCAGGCTGCTGAATAAGAATGTTTAAATACCACATAACCTACGAGTCCGACTAGACAGATTTTTATGCTCAACAGCAATATTACCCAAAATACAGACTACCTGAGTAGGATCATCTCTGACCACGACGCCCATATTCTGCGATTAAACTGAAGACCCCACACCCCCCGGTTCCCACCTTGCGACTACCACAGTGACTGCCTGATGGACCAAGTATTCAAACCCGAACAGAGATAAAGCATAAGGATTACTTCACTAATAACGCAGGGACAGCTTCCTCAACATTAGTGGAGTGGGACACTTTCAAAGTAGTGGCACAGGGAGAATGTATCAAGCAAATAAGAGGTGTAAAACAGACGTTAGAACAGGCACTCACAAAAGCCGAAACACAGCTAGCCACCGCTACGAAACGAAATGATTACACTGACGAAGTGGCGACACAAGTGGCCAAAGCCAAGACAGAGTACCTAGCTGCCTGCATTAACCCTCGTCGGTACAATTTTGGGGCGTATGCAACTCGGATGCACAAGGAGCGAGATAAAACGGGTACATTATTGGCATGGCTAGCTGAACAAGACACCAAAGTAAAACCCATAACTGAAGTGTTCGACCCCCTCGGTAATCTAGTATGATCCACGGACGAGATTCTCGCGGCCTTCAGTCAGTACTACTCAGGGGTTTATCTTAGCCCAGCGCCGATCGGACAGGACATACTAGATCATTTTCTAGACTCACTGACGATCCCCAGAATCACGAAGGCTGACAGAACAGCATTAGATTCTGAGATACAATCTACCGACATTATTCACGCCCCACACGCTCTAGCTCGCAACAAAGCACCGGGGCTAGACGGGTTCCCCCTAGAATACTACACAACCTTCTCCCCCCTACTGGTCCCCCGCCTGGTGATGATGTTTGCAACCGCATTAGAAAAGGGAGAGTTACCGAGATCCCCACCGGGAATCAGTTATTGTGACTTTTCTGAAACCAAACCGTGACCCACAACAAATGGCCTCCTACCGCCCCATTATGCTTCTATCCGCTGACTGTGAGATCCTGGGGAAGATATTAGCGGACAGATACACACAAATCCTACGACTCCTGGTTCACCCGGATCAGTGTGGTTTCGTTCCGGGCAGAAACACGTCCCAAAATATACGCCGACAATTCCATATCCAAGATCAAGTGGGTGACAAGTTCCCCAGAGCAGTCTGCCTTATCCTAGACCTCGAGAAGGCCTTTGATACCCTCCGGGACAAATCCACAGTTTACCTACTACATCCGAATATCCCCCCTCGTGATATCTGGTTGGACGACCAGAAAGTGACTTGGGGTGCGGAGGCCCCCCGATACCTCGGGATCCGTCTCTACCACTCTCTGACCGACTTATATTTGAAGGCAATCACCGCAAAGCACTGGCCAGCATCAGATCAGTGGTGGGATTCTGGAAGAACCTCCTGGTTGCCCCGCTCGGCCGAGTGGCTATAGCCAAAATGATAATAGTCCCACAGTTGCTGTACTACTTCACGAATCTACCGATAATACCACCCAACGCATTCTTCCGAGACTTAGACTCTCTCCTTAGTTCGCTAATATGGGGAACAGGCAGACGTAGGATAGCACTAACAAAGTTACAACTGTTACCACACAAGGACTGGGCGCTCCGTCATTCGAATCCTATTTCCTGGCAGCACAATTAAGACCCCCCAGGATATAGCGGCATGGATTAGCAAATTTAGAGGCACAAATATGGAAATTTAGCGGCACGAATATGGAAATTTAGGGGCAATTTTGCGACATTTTATTTGGCAGTTTTTCCTACAACACACACAGATATCTTCATTTTTGAGTTATTTAACAACATGATGCTATGTATATTTGGTTTATTTACAATGTAGACACTTTGTTTGGCTTCAAGGCTACATATAGGACATAAACATGTTAATCAATAAATGCCCACGGAACCTGTATACTTGTGTTAATCTTGCAGTTCTTCAGAGCAGTCCAAATCTAGCCTAATATTGTGCTGCTGATTATAATGGAAAAACAATAATGCCCGAATAGATTGCTCTGAGAGGGACTGTCGTCTGGTTGACAAAATAATTTTGTAGATGCTGTTGCTCCTTTCAGCATCTGCCGAACTGGTCTCACAGTCCTTGTACACAGCTGCAAGCTGTGAAAGGACTGGAATGCGGTCAGCCATCCCACGCCAAAAGAGGTCAGTGTCAGTCACCCCAGAAACAGATGCCTGTACTGCTTCTGGGCCTACATGTTCAAAGTAGAGGCAAAGCTCCTGATCGGGAACTTCGCTGAAACCAGGGATGGCAGAATATGCACTCTTGTCCTGAGGCAGGATGCAGAGTCATGCAGGATTGAAAAGGCTCACTTGTTTCAAGAACCCAATGCCTGGTTAGGCCTCCCCCATGTATTTGCCCTCCTTTTCCAGAGAATTTTCAAAAGCTTCATTAAGCTGGGCTGTTATCTTTTTTTTCTGTGTCAGAGTTAATTTAGCCCCTGCAGTGGTCTGTCGAAATGGTTGTAGTGACTCCAGAGTGAGGACTTTTGTTAGGTCCATGTGAAGGTCCTCCAAATAATCATACGCCTTCATTGTCACTGGTGTCTGACTCTGGAATAAGTCCATCAGATGTAAAATGTTTTGGCATTTTTAGGCCACAATGTCCAATTGCACTTTAATGCAGTTTTTTTGGTCGATGTTCAAAATCCTTTGCAGATTTTCAAGGGAATCTGGGGGAGACTTGCTGAGTTGCATCTCAGACTCAACAAACCTAGCATAGGCCTCAAAAGGCTTGCAATGGTCCTGGACAGCAGCAAACCAAGAATTCCACCGGGTACTGCAAGGGTCAGGTGCCGTCCGTGGTTTCATCCCATGGTTCTCAGCAAGATGGTGCAGGTACCTTCTCTTTCTGCTACCGGCCATGTAAAAGATGCAGAGGAAGTACAGAAGGAAAGCATTTAGCTCCACAAAAGGCTTCCTAAATGACTCTCCAATTAGGTTCATTATGTGTGCCAAGCAGGTGATATGTATGGAGTTTGTGTACAGATTTCTCAAAACAGTGTTGTATGCCTTGAGCATGTATGCCGCACTGTCAGTGTTAAAGGAAATAACGTCCTGAAATGCTATGCTGTACTCTGTGAGCACCATCACAACTGCTTGTGATACAGTCCCATGGTTGCACTGTGAGAGGAACACTGTGTCTGCTAGGTGGGTGTGGATCTGACGGCCACCCTGCGCAGAGTCCACTGCAGATAACACATTCAATACACAACACCCTTCGACATCAGGTGTTTCATCAAATATAACAATGATCTTCTGGAATGGAATGGAAAAGAACTTATATAGCGCAAAACTACCACCCTACGGGTATCCTGGCGCTTGGTTGAAATAACATCAAAGGCAGCAGACTCAAGTGTCAATATCCGTAGCGCTATAGGTGTTCCTAGAAAAGAGCCAGGTTTTAAGGTTCTTCCTGAACACTGTCAATGAGTTTTCTTGTCTAAGGTGCAGGGGCAGCCCATTCCATAGATGTGAGGCCAATATTCCGAAAGCTCTACCCCCCTTCCGGGATGTTTTAAATCTCTTAGTTGTGACCAGACTGGTATTAGACGATCGGAGCTGCCTACTTGGATTATACCAGGTGAACATTTTTTGCACAGGGATAGGACCCTGCCCATGTGTTGCCCTATACACGATACAGAGAGATTTAAAGTGGATTCTCTCCTTGATGGGTAGCCAGTGGAGATCTTTTAACGCTAATACTGTGGATGACCCATGTTGTCGGTTTAGCATCAATTTTGCTGCCACTGCCTGCACCCTCTGTAACCTCTGCACAATGTATAATGGTGCTCCCAAATATAGGGAGTTACAATAATCTAACCTGCTCAGTATTACACTTCTCACTACGAGCGGTCGAGAGTCTTCAGGGAGTAGGGGGAGGTTTTTGCGCAGCTCACGTAGCAGAGAAATGCACACACTGGCAGTTTTGTCGACTTGTATGTCCATCTGCAGGTTTTCATCAACCATAACTCCCAGATTGCGTACTACTTTAACCGGAACCAGAGTTTTATTCTCTGTAGTGAGTTTAAAATCTATTGGCAGAGGTCGGGACACTCTGGTAGCTGGACAGTACACCACCTCAGTCTTTCCTTCGTTCAGCTGTAGGGAGTTTCTCCTGAGCCAACTTGCAGTTTGAGACATACACTCCTGAAAGGTGTCCATGGACACCGCTTGCTTCCCCTCCAAGGAGTAAATCAGTTGAGTGTCGTCTGCATAGTTGACCAGGTCTACCCCAAAGGACTTAATGAGGGGAAAGAGAGGGCGTAAATAGATGTTGAACAAAATTGGGCTTATTGCCGAGCCCTGTGGCACCCCATGGTGTACTGGGGACATGTCAGAGATAAACGGTGTTATAGATACAGCTTGTTGTCTTCCTGACAAGTATGAACGTAACCATTGCAAGGCTCGACCTTTGATCCCCACGCTTTCCAGTCTCTCAACCAGCATGGCCCGGCTCACCGTATCAAATGCGGCTGACATGTCCAGTAATACAAGGACCGAGGAGTTACCATGGTCAGCCCGCATTCGCCGGTTATCCGTTGCCGTGACCAATGCCGTCTCTGTCCCATGTCCCGGGCGAAAGCTAAATTGATTCCCATCCAGCAAGAGGTTGTCCTCGAGATGACTTGACAACCTTTTGCTGACAATCTTCTCCAGGAATTTAACCGGATAGGGCAATAGGTAGATGGGTCTGAAGTTTGCTGGATCAGTGGGATCTAGGATGGTTTTTTCAGCAAGGGTGTTACGACTGCTTTTTTCCAGATCTCAGGAACCACCCCTTCCTCCAATGACTGACAGCAGATCTTCCATAGCCCGTGGAAGGTATCTTTACCCAGGGCCTTCCAGATCTTATGGGGAAGCGGGTCTAAGGGGGAGCCTGGTGCAACACTTAGAGCGAGCTGGTTAAATAAATCCTCCGGAGGGGCATGAAAGATGTCCAGTGAGTTGGTACTCTGGGAGAGGATGTCAGGCGACAAGGCCAAGTCCTCTGGGGCATCAGATTGAAGTTTACCAACAATGTTGGGTATTTTATCCCTGAAAAAGGAAGCTATTTTGCCACAGAGTTCCTGTGATGCCACTACCTTGTTGCTTGCTAGAAATCTCCCTAACGATCTTAAAGAGGGCTTTGGTGCTATTAGGGGCTTGAAGATGGCTTCAGCATAATACTCTGCTTTGGCCCTAGCAATCATTTCCTTATATTGGGTCTGAGCCCGTTTCAGTGCTTTTTTATCAGAGTCCCAGTAGGCCCTCCTCCATTTCCTCTCGGCTCTTTTACAAGCTTCCCGTAGCTGCTTCAGTTCGACATTATACCAGGGAGCCGAGATTTTTTTCCTACGTTTTAAGCGTCTTACTCGGGCTACTACATCAAGAGTTTCCCCCACCGCCTTACAGTAGGTCAGATAGTTTCCCTCTACCGAAGAGGAAGAGGAGAATGACAGCTGATCCTGAAAGGGCATTTGGGCCCAGTTTTTTACCACCTTGTTCCATTCTCTGCCCTTCCTAAAAAGCGAAGACTGGTTGTTTTTATCCACTGAACTGGGCAGTTTGATTAGAGAGTGAATCGGGAAGTGGTCAGTCCAATTTTGAGGAACAATATCAACCACCCCCGTCTCGGCCTGATTCGCAAACAGGAGGTCCAGGGTATGTCCTCCAGTATGAGAAGGTTGCATTACCAGTTGTTGGAGCCTGAGATTCTCACAGGTATGCTTTAGATCCCTTAGGTGGTTATCTAGGCTTCCATTATCCCATAGGTTAAAATCTCCCAGTATGAGCATGCGTGCGTGCGTTAAGCTCAGATTGATAATAGAGTTGAGCAGGGCCTGGTACTGGGTGTCCGCCCCCCGGGGTCTATAGCAAAGTATGCCTGTGAGGAATCTACCTTTGGTTTCCTGGAGAGAGAAACCCAATCTTTCAATCCCCGCAACCTCATCAGTCAGCAGTCTTCTGATCTTGCAAGTGTTCTTGGAGTTTGTTCTTTGCTACTATATATCTCTCTGGGAGATAATGTTCTTGAAGCTGATGACTTCCAGGTATTGCTCCACCATTTCGTACTCGCTCATGGAGAAACTTGCGCAACACAGGGTGGTCGGTTTTGCTCAGCGGAATGTTCAGCGCTGTGCAGACATTGACCCACTCACTTATAATTTCCTGGTTTGAGGCACCGGCAGCTGTACTCTTTGTGAAAAGTGAGTTCACAGTCATCTGACGGGCACGTTTTGGCGAAGAGTGAGGGTCTGAATCATCTGAACAGCGATTCAAGTGTTTTTTGGGACTGCAGATGCATATAAACTGTGTGTTTCCGGATGTGGTCCACCGCCACATTGCACACACTGCAAAACAGCACGCCACCATCAGCATGCATCACGGCGCTGCATAGGGATAATTTGAGAAAACCTGATAGATATCAAGATATTGATACACGTTCCTCTCGTACCTTTTAGACTTCCTCGCAGAAATCTGAAAGAAGAGGACGATCAGAACAAAAGGAAGAACGCGTGAAGTCCAAAGACGAACAGCACGTTCCAAAAAATAAGAAAACTTAATTCACCAAGAAGAAGGTAGCAAGCCTAAAGATCAGACATGCCGAGGATCTTGAGGACACAACTCAAGAACGGGGAGTGGGCCCAGACAATGCTAGACAGCGCAGCAGAAGTCACCATAGCTCGCAAGATCCATCAGGATCATCTGGAGATAGTGAACTTGAATGAATGTATTCAAGTTGAAACTGCCGACACCAGGATTAGTGTACTCCATAAGTTATATGAAGTAACACTCCAGATGGGGGGGGGGCATAACTAGAAAAATAAAAGCACTCTTTTGGGAGAAGCTATCTAAGGG
Organism: Lissotriton helveticus; assembly: GCF_964261635.1. Lineage (NCBI taxonomy): Eukaryota > Metazoa > Chordata > Amphibia > Caudata > Salamandridae > Lissotriton > Lissotriton helveticus. Next base: position 2,944,040 of record NC_136064.1, read on the forward strand.
TTATGACATTCTTGTAGCTGGACAAGACTGGCCACCTGAACTTCTCCGGGAGTGCCCACATGGCGAAGAGATTATTATGCCAGCCTTCTCTAATCACATTCCATTTCATAAAAAATACACCTGTGCCAGAAAATGGGCTGTAGCCCAGGCTCCAGCATTATACAAGAATCACGTAGGATGGGATGAAGATACTTCTCACCATAAAATCCAGTTAAAAACTCAACCAACAATGCAAAGGCAATATCCAGTTAAACAGGAAGCTAAAAACAGGCCAGGGAGATTTTAAATCAACTTGAATACCAAGGGGTGATTGAAACATGCACCTCATCTATGAACAATCCTTTGTTTCCTGTCTCGAAGCCAGACAATACATATCGTCTAGTTTTGGACTACAGACAATTAAACTCTTGTTGCAAAACTTTTGGAATACAAAATGCACACAGTGCAGCACTGATGAATAACATTGTGCGGAAAAAATATAAAACCACATTAGATATTTGTAACGGTTTCTTCTGTCAAAACATTGCACCAGAAAGCAGGAACTTGAGGCGACACAGAGACAATTTTGCCGTCTCCCCCAAGGATTCAAGAATAGTCCAGGGTTATTTTCAGCCAGAGTAACAGAGTTACTACAAACGTACGATGATGAGGCTTTATCTTATGTCGATGACATCTATCTTACAGACGATGATTTGAACGTGCACTTGAAAAGAGTGAATACCATAATACTTTGGTTCACCTCTGAAGGGTACAAATTCAATTTTAAGAAATCACGAATTGCCCACCTCAACGTCCTATTTTTAGGATACGAACTTTCAAGTGAAGGCAAAAGCCTAGCAGCAAACTTTCTAGAGAAATGTGCGCTGCTCCAACCTCCAAAAACGCTGAAAACTTACAGTCAATTCTAGGTTTCCTGAATTTTGGAAGGACTTATGTTCTAAATTACGCAGAAAGAGTTAAACCTCTCTACGAACTATTAAAACCTGATTTCAAACCAACTAATTGGACTCAAAAACACACAGAAATGTTAGCAAAAACAGTTACAGACAGGTCCAACGTTTGCAACCTTGTGATCCGAATCATCCCAGGGAGATCCGGATTCACATACCTAACCTTTAATGAAAGTGAAAAGGTACCAAAAGCTTACAACTCACACTTGTACACACAAGCTGAAATGAAATTCACTTCAACAGAAAAGATTCTGAAAGCGGTTCAAATTGCAGTAGCAAAAGAGAGAGCCCTCGCGCAGGGTAAACGCATAATGATCGTTACACCTGTACCTGCCTTAGAGGCTGTGGCAAAAGCGAGCATTCCAAATGCTAAGGCTTTACATCTGAGATGGATACAATGGGTTAATTCTCTTGCTGCAACAGACGTTGAATACGTTTTTGACCCCTACTTGAACGCACAAGAAATTCTCCAATACGAACAAGAATGTCCTCTGCCTACTGAAATTCTGCCTCTAGAACATTACGGATGTATAATTTATACAGACGGATCAGCACAGCCCGCAATTGGGGGTAAACAAGCCTATACTGCTGCGTGCGCGATTGTTAAAGGTCGCTGGCGCGAAGGTAAATTTCGACCTATGGTCACAAAAACTCAATCACTCAGAGACTGTACAGCTCAGCGAGCTGAACTGCAGGTTTTCAAGATGGCGCTTGAAAATACCGATCGCGAATTCCCCACACTCATAGTGTGCGATTCGTATTACTGCGCCCAGTCTTACAATGAATATCTGCAGAACTGGGTTCAAAACGGTTTCAAGGACGCAAAAGGTGGCACAGTTAAGATTAAACTGCTTTGGGAGCAAGTAGTTCTATTACAGAAAGAAAAACAAAAGACTCACGTGATCCATACACTGAGTCATCAGCGTGATGGCGTTCACGTTGCAGGGAATTCATTGGCTGATGAAGCTGCGAAGGCAGCTGTGCAAATGGCTTCCGTAGCTGCAATCACTCATTCAAAAACAAAAATAGACAGCGAAATAATGCAAGCTGTCACCGCTTCAGTAAAAGACAGTGGTAAGACTCTCCCAAAAGGCTTTCCAGTAAAGTACTCATAGCACTTTTAGCGTTGATTCCGCTGGGGTCAAGGCTATAGTGCGCTGAGGCTTTGTTAATCCCCCTGTGTCCCCCGTGTCCCGTGTCCCTCGACTTACCGGCGCTTTGGGGTGGCTGTCTTGTCTTCCCTCCTCCACGCCTCGGTCCGACAGGGTGGCTAGCACCGTTGAGCGGAGGGCGTGGAGGTGAGAGACAGTCACTTCCGCTTCCGCCTGTGAGTGACCGGTTAGCGGTCTAGTGGCTGTGAGGCAGACGGGCTGAGGGCTTCAAAAGGGATCCTGAGACCTGGGACGAGTGGCGGTGAGTGAGCAGTGGCCTGGCTCACAGCTGCTTTGCGCGCAGACATTGTGTTTTTAATAGCGGTTACGCGGTGTTTTAAAACTGTGCTGCACTTTAAACTTTTAATTCTACTTGTTTACCCTGAGTACTTTGTGGCTGCACTTTTAGCGGTGATTCCGCTGAGGTCAAGGCTATAGTGCGCTGAGGCTTTGTTAATCCCCCTGTGTCCCCCGTGTCCCGTGTCCCCCGACTTACCGGCGCTTTGGGGTGGCTGTCTTGTCTTCCCTCCTCCACGCCTCGGTCCGACAGGGTGGCTAGCACCGTTGAGCGGAGGGCGTGGAGGTGAGAGACAGTCACTTCCGCTTCCGCCTGTGAGTGACCGGTTAGCGGTCTAGTGGCTGTGAGGCAGACGGGCTGAGGGCTTCAAAAGGGATCCTGAGACCTGGGACGAGTGGCGGTGAGTGAGCAGTGGCAGGGCTCACAGCTGCTTTGCGCGCAGACATTGTGTTTTTAATAGCGGTTACGCGGTGTTTTAAAACTGTGCTGCACTTTAAACTTTTAATTCTACTTGTTTACCCTGAGTACTTTGTGGCTGCACTTTTAGCGGTGATTCCGCTGGGGTCAAGGCTATAGTGCGCTGAGGCTTTGTTAATCCCCCTGTGTCCCCCGTGTCCCGTGTCCCCCGACTTACCGGCGCTTTGGGGTGGCTGTCTTGTCTTCCCTCCTCCACGCCTCGGTCCGACAGGGTGGCTAGCACCGTTGAGCGGAGGGCGTGGAGGTGAGAGACAGTCACTTCCGCTTCCGCCTGTGAGTGACCGGTTAGCGGTCTAGTGGCTGTGAGGCAGACGGGCTGAGGGCTTCAAAAGAAGGATGTACTCCCGGAAGCGCAGCGGACGAGCGCAGCGGGCGCGACGAAGGCGCGCCGAAGTGTCGCCAAAGTCGAGCCCGTCTGCGCCCGTCCGCGGCCGACTGCGGGCTAGGGCGACAATCCCTGTTCCTGAGGATAAGATCTATTGGAACAGGGAGCAGCTCCTCAGTCTACGTCCGAAGACTACGTGCTCCCGTATGTACGGTATGTCAAGTGAGGTCAAGGAGTGTGGTCAATGTCGGTATCGGTTTAACACCGCGCCGGATATAACCAGGGAGTATGTCGCGCTATCTTGCGATCTCCTCAATGTGAGGTCACTGCGTAAGCATAGACTTGATTTATTCGAGCTGCTCACTGAGAGAAAGTTCGATCTTCTGTTCCTCACGGAAACGTGGTTGGACCAGTTCTCCGACTCAGATATTATCGAGGCCATGCCTGAGAGTTCCGCCATGGTCAGGCAGGATAGGCCTGGAGGGAAGGGAGGGGGAATAGCGATCCTTTTTAAGAAAAGTCTTGATTGCGCACTGGAGTCTACCCTGGTAGCGGAGAGTGAAGTAGGTGCTTTTAACATACAATTAAATGGAGGGACGGCGATTAAAGGCTTTCTTGTTTATCGACCTCCTGGGCCGTGCACCAAGTTTAGGGAGAGCCTGGTAGAGAGTCTTACTGAGGCAGTGTTACGTAGGGACAAATTTCTCTTACTGGAAGATTTGAATTTACATCTCAATAACCCAGAGAATAAAAGAGCGGAGGAGTTCTGTAGGGACATCCAAGCACTTCAGCTGGAACTCAAGCTCTCCCGTCCCACACATCGCCAAGGCCACCTGCTGGACCCTGTATTTGCAAACTGGGGAGGGGTTCAGGTCTCCACAATTGAGCCGATCCCTTGGACAGACCACTATCTGGTTACATTTTCTATAAATAACGTAAAACCTATAAAGCAGAGTCAGCCACCCCTGAACTATCTAAGGAGGAAGTGGGTAAAATTCTCCTTGGAGGATTTTAACTCAGCACTGTCAAGGGAAGGCCAGCCGGGAGGTGCGGATATAGAATCTGCTGTTTTTAACTTGAACAGGCGCATTACTGAGGCGTTAGATCAGACAGCGCCACTCTGCCGTACATCGGAGGGCGGCCGCAAGGAAAGATCTGCTCCCTGGTTCAATGGAGAGCTGCGGCGGACAAAGGCAGAGTGTAAGCGTGCTGAACGAGCCTGGAGGGTATCTTATGATGCTCAGGCCAGGGAATTGTTCTTAGCAAAAAGGAGGCTGCATCATAGACTGATTAAAAAGTCGAAGGCAGCCTTTTATGCAGGGAAAATTCTAGGGGCCAAAGACTCTGCTAAGGAGCTCTTCGGTATCTATAAGTCACTGACCACAATCGATGCGTCTGCTGACCCGAAGAGCTGTTCGATTGAAACATGTGACCGCATAGCTCACTATTTTTCCACCAAAGTCGAGAAAATTTACTCGACCTTCCCCAATCCTCCTATTATAGGGGTTGAGTGTGAAGCTACATCTGTGGCTAGGGAGATCCCAGGCTCATTTACCAATTTCACCACACCACCTCCTGAGGTGCTGGTCAGGACGTGCCTTTCGGTAAAATCTGGCTCCCCTATGGACCCGGTGTCTCCCAAACGGTTGGGGGACAGTTTGAGTGTCCTGGAGCCTTACATAAGGCACTTCTTGGATATCTCCTTCGAATCTGGCACACTTCCTGAGGGGTGGAAACAGGCGGTGGTACTCCCCCTCCGAAAGAAACCTCACATTGGCTTTGAGGTGTTGGAAAATCTGAGGCCCATCTCACTCCTACCTTTTCTGTCCAAAGTGGCGGAGAAGGTGGTGAACACCCAAATTATGAAGCATGTAGAGGAGGTGGGTTTGCTTCACGATACGCAGTTTGGTTTCAGACCGCGGCACTCTACAGAGTCCGCCCTGCTCATGGCTACAGAACAACTGAGACAGGGCGTAGACGAGGGGCAAACCATGGCCTTGATCCTGCTTGACCTCAGCGCGGCGTTCGACACTGTAGCACATTCCACCTTGCTGCAGTGTCTGAGCAAAGGGGGCATCGCTGGCACCGCGTTGAGGTGGATCCAGGACTTCCTCACAGGAAGGAGCTTTCGAGTGCGGCAGGGCGACCACTATTCCAAAGGGGTGCCATTGGGTCAGGGCGTGCCGCAGGGCTCGTCCCTGAGCCCGACCCTTTTTAACCTATATGTGGCGCCCGTTGCATCGATTGTGGAGAGCTATGGCCTCCAATTGGTGACATACGCTGACGATACGCAGCTGGTCATCTCCCTGTCGCACGCGCCACGTCTTGCTGCGGATGGCTTCCAGTCGTGCATGAAAGATCTGGCCGATTGGATGGCCGCGAATTGCTTGAAGCTAAACGGCAGCAAGACAGAGGTGCTGGTGGTAGGGAGAGCCCAGTCGGCCTGGTCGTCAGCTTGGTGGCCATCCTGTCTTGGACCTACTCCCACCCCCTGTCAGGAGGCCAAAAATCTTGGTGTGTGGTTCGATGCGGCTCTTACCTTCGGGCCTCAGATCAATCGGGTAGTCGGAGTCTGTTTTGGGGTCTTGAAGAGAATGAAGAAGGTTTTAGACCTTCTGCCATTGAAAGCGCGTCAAACCTTAGTGCATGCCTTGGTGACCGCAAGGCTTGACTACGCGAACTTGCTGTACCTTGGGGCACCGAGTAAAAGCATTGCACGTCTTCAAGTGCTGCAGAATGCGGCGGCACGCCTGATTCTTAGGCTGCCCAAAAGGGCGCCCTCGAAGCTGGCTCTACGAAAACTCCACTGGCTTCCGGTAAAGAGCAGAGTTGAGTATAAAGCTCTCTGCACGTGTCATCGGATTTTGTATGGTAGGGCGCCCGACCTTTGCAGAAATTGATCGAAGCCTATGAACCTCCTAGAGCGCTTAGATCTGCGGGCGGAGGACTGCTGAGGACTCCCAGGGTAAAGAAAGCTCGGATGTGAGGCAGGTCCTTTAGGTACCTGGCCCCCAACCACTGGAACAAACTCCCAGTAGACCTACGCCTGGAACAAGCAGAAACGAGATTCCGAGCTAAGTTAAAAACCTACCTCTACACCAGATAATTTTGGCCTGCCAGTACTGTTTGCCCCTGTTTTTTTTGTTTCTCTCACCGTCAGCGCGGGGACACGCCGGTGTGCGTAACTCAGCGCTTTACAAATGCCCCTATTATTATTTTATTATTATTATAATGGATGCAAATAATGTTCCGTTTGCTCAAATCCCTGGAGTGGGGGATAGGGCAATTCCAAACATGGAACATAGGTTAGGACTAATCTTAGCAGCACATGAAGGGTTAGCATCTGCAGACGCAGGAGCTTCAGCCATAGTATCATTATTAAAACAGAGATATTCGTGGCCGCACATGAGGAAACAAATTAGAAACTATGTTCTAGAATGTGAAATCTGCTAAAAAATGAAAGATTCAACCGTAAAACGACCTGCACAGATGCCCCTTCTAATTTCAGATAAACCGTTAGCGTGTGTTTACCTGGACCACTGTGGTCCCTTACAGAGGGATGGCAACTATAAATATATCATGGTCGCAGTGTATTCATGCACAAGATTCATTTGGATGTGGCCTCAGCACTCGGCTGACGCCCGAACTGTTATATAAGATTTGTGAGTCTTTATTGGCACATACGCAATCGGCACGCTACATTCTGACCGGGGTCCTGCGTTTAGCTCTCGATCTTACAAAGAGGCCATGGCCAGCTTGGGCGTTGCATTGCGGTACTCAAGTCCATTCCATCCTGAGGGAAATGCATAGTGGAAAGAAAAAAACGTGACATAAAGCAATCTATAACAGCTAGGGTATTAGGCTCGGGTGACGGGTGGGTCAAAGATCTAATAAGTGTCCAACGTAGTCTTAATAATCTGCCAAGAAATTCTCTGGGTGGAATCACTCCATATGAATTACTGTTTGTTACTAGAATGATCATCCAGGATCTTGATCATCACACTTCAGTGGTGGCACAAAAACCTTTTGATATCAAAGACCGTTTGGCTGTTTTACAGTACTTAAATGAAATAAGAAGTCTGAGCAACACAACACAAAAGCCAACGACCACTGAAGAAAAACCACCTGTCCCAGCAAGACATGTCTGGATTCCAAAGATTGGGGATCTAGTCAGGGAAAAGATTGCGGTGAAGAAGGAATTTGGGCCTTCTTACAGAAAACCACTACCTGTCTTAGCAATCCACGAAACAAGATTAGTGTTACTACCGCCACTTGCTGGAAAAAGGGAGAACAGAGTCGTGTCCATCGACCTCGTCAAACCACATCATGTGGCCTATAATAAGTAGTAGGCCCAGTGGACTCCCAAGATGTAGCCGATGACCAAATCTTGCTACAATCCAAGAGGTTCAAACTGAAAGACTTATCACCTTTGATAAACCTGCAGTGAGAAAAGAAGGACTATGCAACAAAGCCATGGAACTTGTACCTCTTGAGACTCAAATAACAGTTTGTCAAGAAACACCTGTCTACAATGATATAGCCTCTGACTATACTAATATTTATTTATTTATTTATTTAAAATTTATAGTGCGCGACAGCTACCCGCAGTGGGTTTCCCGGCGCAAGGGATAGACTAAAGAAGAAAGAAAGCTGACATCAATCACGGCTATAAACATACTTTAAAAGAGTAAGGTTTTCAGTTTTTTACGAAAACTGAGCATATTAGTCTCAGTCTTCATGGCAATGAGCAGGGCATTCCAGAGTTTGGGGCCAAGATGGGAGAAAGATCTTCCGCCCATCTTCACTAACTTAAATCTGGGGATGACACAGTCGCAATTCGCCGAAGATCTCAAGGTACGACAGGGCCTATAGGGTTGGACCAGGTTTTGAAGATATAATGGAGCAGAACCCTGCTTTATTTGGAAAATATAGCATAAAGCTTTAAATTTAATTCGACTCGAGATCTTCAACCAGTGGAGATCTCGGAGGGCCTGCGCAGCTGAAGACCTCCTCGGGATGTTGCACAGGAGGCAGGCCGAAGAATTTTGTATAACCTGTAGTTTCCCCACAGTGGCAGCATCTGCACCAAGATAGAGAACATTTCCATAGTCCAGGCGAGATGTTACTAAAGCCTGGACTGCTGTTCTTCGCGTGGCAAGGGGCAACATCCAGAGAATTTTTTGGAGCCATCTTAAGGTGGTAAAACAGATGGCCGCCACCTTGGTGGCTTGTTGCCTCATGGACAGTCTGTCATCGATAAGAAAACCCAGGTTACGTACCACCTGGACTGGAAGAGGAGTAGGACCCATGGTACTAGGCCAATGTTGAGGGCCCCAGAGATCCTTCTGCTTCCCCAAGATGATAATCTCGGTTTTATCACCGTTAAGCTTGAGGAGATGCTTCTGCATCCACTCAGCCACAAGTGATAAACCAGTTTTCAGACCAGACACATTGCCATCTGATATGATAAAGGAAGAAACAGCTCCAGCGATTCCAAACAATCCTGATGCAATTCCAACAATTGACAGAACTGTCTCTGGCTATTTCATCAACTTTGATACATTTTCTGAGGATCCCAGTGAACCTGAAACCACGCCAGCTAATAAAACTTTCAAAGAAAAAATAACAGAACTCTTTCATCAACTTACAAAAACATATCTGGTTTCACCATGGGTTGAATTTTGGATTGTGTTAGGTGTACTTTTTCTCCTTCTTTGGCTCATTCTTGTTTTAAGTTTGGGAAAGATGATAGATGGAAAATACCGTACAATGGACACAGCAAGTAGGAATATCAACTTGCTCCTAAAACCTCACAAATCATCTCATCGTGAGCGAAGAGACCTGTCATCAGTGAAAATCACAGCCGTTCCTATAGCTGGTGGTATAGCATGGCACACAACTGATTATGACATTTATGGTCCAGTGGAATTGTTGAAGATTCTATACCAATTTAAGGTTTCTTTGAGTGACTTGTTACACCCAGCACATTTTCTGAAGATTGGGACTTTGAGACTGTTACTAGCATGATGACAGATTTAGAAATGTCAGCTAAATTCACAAAACATGAATACTTAGAAGGTTCATCAGATTATGAACAAATGTATTGTTTTAATCATTATGGTCACCATTATTTGCACAAATCTGCAAACCCTAGAAAGGTTTTTACTTATAATCAATGGGAACATTGTCCAACACCGCCAAAAAGCAGTTAAAAAACATTTAATGAAAAGTTTCTGTAATTCTCAGGTTTTAATGTCACAAATCCAGAAACGTTTTATTTCAAAAATGTGAATAAGACAGGAATGAAAAACATGTTGACTAATACTAAACAAATGTATTCTGCGAACGTTTATGCTCAGCTGTCTACATTAGGTTTTAACTTTTGGAAAGACAACATTGAGACAAAAACTGTCTGGGGCACAAAAGACTGGCCGGTGCAAGGTTTAGAAGCCTTATTCAGAGCTTGCATTATCCCAGAACAAATAATGTTTTTAAATGACACTGTTCAACAAACATCTTGTCTTGGTTTGGCTAAGATAAAAGATTTAAACAAACCGTCCATACCTAAGCCCACACCTGACAGTAATAGCACTGCAGATGAGGAGCTAGACGTAAAACAGATTTTACAACAGAACAGGACTAATACTGATTGGAAAAAATGGTTAATCTGGCCCACAGACACGAATAACTGTCAAGATAGATTCCTGAACAAAACACAAGGGTTCACAGTAACTAGGCCAAATCCAAGATATTCCCAGGAACAACATCCAGGGATAGTTACAACATACAGTGTAGGAAAACTATGCCTTGAGTGGCTACAGAAATCCACACTTCCAGAAATTAAACAACACTTAACTTTTCTTAAAGAAGGCGTTGATTTACGAGACTTCTTACTTGGACCTCGTAAACCACGTCAAAAACGTTTCATATACGCCGGTATATACTCGGCTTACAATGAAGCATGGAAAATCATGCAAATGGAAACTGCAGAAAGAATACGAGAAATTGATCATATTAATTTAGAGAAAGCTCTCTCTGTAGTGGACATTGGGTTAACGACTCTGTCCTCCAGAATCTATTCTTTGGACAGCGTTGTATCCTCTGCCATTGACATAATAGAGCAGGACTTGCTAATGTTACAACATGGTCAGTCTCAATTACGTTCTATAATGCTGCTAGGCTGGACGTTACAAAATCTCCGTTCAGGTTACGTGCCATGGCGTCTAATCAACAACACATCATTGTTTACTGTATTTAACCTTACAGATAAACAAATCTCTTTGGCACAAAGAGGAGCAGACCATACGGTGCTGAGCATAGAAAAACTGGAAAGATTACCATTAACTGTTTCTGAGAAGCCAGTCGTGGAATGGATAATACATGGCACCATCACGATACCAGTGACAATTTTCCAGTTTCAGTATTGCTTAAGACACATACCAGCAGGCCTGTATGAAAGGTTGGGTAAAGAGCACATTAAGTCGACCTGGAATTTACCATACACACACAAATGTTGGAGTGGGGGAAAGGAGGTATTTCTTAGTGGAAAAAATTGTAAGAACTTGCTAAGCGGTATACTTTTATGTCAAGGTATTAATTTACACAGAGCCTGGGAGGGTTCTTCAAATAACCTTTCTTGCCACCTGCACGGTTCTCCAGCAGCAGTAATAGACCCAGTTTTTAGGCAGCTATCCAATGGTAGCTACATAATGTTGAGTGATCACAGCTGTTGTGGAATGATGCCAGGTATAGCCTATCTAGTTAGTGTGTCGGCAGGGTCACTTGTTGTATGCAAGTATTGTTTCCTAAAAGCAAGACAGACGGGGAGTCGCCGCTTTGGCCTTCACTGAATATCTCTTCTATATGAATTGATACTTTAAGCAGAATGAAAGCCATTCTTTTGCAAAAAACTGTGCCACTGACCTCGTCCAGAGAAACATATGATCTGCAAGTCGCAAGTACTTCTGCAGAGATACATGCCCTATTATCAACGAACTGTCCAATACGTTGCAGAAATGTTAGGTCGTATCTTAAACATGTCTGATACGAGTGGTATTGTACATGTATTTAAGACAGTTTTTTCAGGACTGTTAGCATCCTTTGAAGCTAGGCATTTTTCCAAATTTTGTGCACTCTGTGTTCGGCGGCCTGCCTCTCATTTTGGGACTCGTAGCAGGAATTCTATTTTTGTTTCTTCTGCTCCGATATGGCAAGTCCAGTCACCAATGATACCCAGACTACCATGGAGAACGCTCTCCTAGCCATGCGGTACCATCACAGAATTACACAGATTCTTGGCTTGGCTCGTTTAAGAGATCTGAATACCGCATGGTTTCTTTCATTCAGACCAATCTGGCAAAATTGCATCTTACCTGTTCTACGATGCCTGCTTTGCGGAGAAGAATGCATGTTGGACGTTTGTCTTGCACTTCCATCAGCACTGCTAACGGATGTTGACGCTTTGCTAGGTCTGGTAACGGCTCATGCATTGTGTTGCCCCCAACGGCTGCCAATCCTGAGGACGGCATTCGTAGAGATCTCACCAGCAACTACAGCTAATGGTGAGGTACGTGGAACAACAGGCACACAGGTACCATCTACTGCGAACATTGCTAATGCGAATGACGCTGACGGCGATGTTTCTCATCTGTGCACAATTGATCTACTTAATGAAGTACTTCCACTTTCACCTACTGTGGTAGACGATTTCTTTGCCAGCTTAGACGATTTGATGTTTTCTCCTGACACCGAGAATAACTTTTTAAATTAGCACACGGCGTTCCATGAACTCTGAATTCGGCCTTTGCTCGTAAAAACCACAGCACCCCGATGTGCCCTCTGGGCCCGCATGACCAGCTGGCCCAAAAAGAATGCCCCCCTGGGACCCCCGCACACCGGGCATGCGGCTGGGATAAAACTTACCTGTGCTCGGCACCAGCTTTTGAACCAGTAGATTCTTTCCTCTGGGACTCTACAAAAAGAAGAAAAAAGAGTTACAGCAGGCTTGACGCGGCACCCCCATGTGCCGCCTGGGCCCGCATTACCAGCATTCGTTTAAAAAAAATGATGGCCCCCGCACACCAGGCACGCGGCAGGCCCAACATTATCATAATTTAAAAAAATTGCCCCCCCAAGTCCCTCCGCGTACCCCGTGTGTGGCGGGCCCAAAGAATGCTACCTGGGCCCGCCGTACACAGGGAACGCAGGGGGCCCAACATTCACATGTGTAAAAAAAAATGCCCCCCAGGGCCCACTGCGTGCCATGTGTGTGGCGGGCCCAATGAATGCCACCTGAGCCCTCCGCACACGGGGCACGCGGTGGGCCCAACATTTAATTTTTTTTTTTTAAATTGCCCCCTAGGGCCCGCCACGTGCCCCGTGTGCGGCGGGCCCAAAGAATGCCACCTGGGCACACCTGGGCACACCGGGCACGCGGCCGGCCCAACATTTAATTATTTGTTTTAAATATCCCACGGGGCCCGCCGCGTGCCCCGTGTACGGCGGGCCCAAAGAATGCCACCTGGGCCCGCCGCACACGGGCACGCGGTGGGCCCAACAGTTAATTTTTTTTTTTTTAAAATACCCCCCAGGGCCTGCCGCGTACCCGTGTGCGGCGGGCCCAAAGAATGCCAAGTGGCCCGCCGGACAAGGGGCACGTGGCTGACCCAACATTTAATTATTTTTAAAAAATTGCCCGAGGGCCCGCCGTGTGCCCCATGTATGGCAGGCACAAAGAATGCCACCTGGGCCCGCCGCACACCGGGCACCTGGCGGGCCTAACATTTAATTATATATATTTTTTAATTGCCCCCAGGGCCCGCCGTGTGCCCCCTGTGCGGCGGGCCCCAAAGAATGCCACCAGGGCACGCCGCACACCGGGAACGCGGCGGGTCCAACATTTAATTATTTTTTAAAAATTACCCCCAGGGCCCGCCGTGTGCCCCGTGTGCGGCGGGCCCAAAGAATGCCACCTGGGCCCGCCGCACACCGGGCACGCGGTGGGGCCAACATTGCAGCAGCAGCACAGGTCAGGAGACCTACCTGGGAACCCCTAATGCCAGCCAGATGATGAAGAAGAAAGATTAAGCAGCAGCAGGGCAGGTGAGGGGTGGAGGGCTGTAAATAAGCACTCCACCTCGCCTGCCTGCTGTGAGGACCCGAGGATCCCTCCTTCTATTCCCTCCGTGGCAAGAGCTGCCGGGCGCCACCGGGCCAATAGAAGGGGTCAGATTTCGCTGGCAGTTTTGTAAAAATCACTGCATTTTTACAAAAGAGCTGATTTAGTGATTTTTTTGCAAATTGCGAAATCCTGGTGGGTCTGTACAGTGACTGTCCTTCTGGACCGCAGGAAGACACATAGGGGAAACATACACCACAACTCACCAAGTGCCCACACCAGAACTATGCCGCATATTACTACCAGGCACTAAGCCGAGGCGCACATATCCCATACATGTAGCAGTGGCACACAAATGCATGCAAAGGATACACCGTATGTCGCCAGGGAAACCTAGGTACTCTCCTCTGCTGCTGCTGGCCCAAACATGAACACTATTACACCCCTAACATGCTCCACATATGGATGACTTGCACCCTCACTGAAATGGAGTACCTATTAGAGGACGGACAGCTCAAACCGTTCCAACAGCTTATGGATGACTACGATCTCCCCCCTGGCCAGTTCCTACTTCACCGCCAACTCTTCGAAAGCTATCGATCGCACCACGACCTATCGACGGGAGGGCCTACAACTCACCCGGTCATCCACACAATCTTACATATGGGAGTGGGGCAACACTTGACCACATGGCTTTATAAAGCCATTCAAGAACTTGCAAACAGAGTCAACAGACCCCTAGATGTCTTACGAACCACCTGGGAGGTAGAATTAGGGCGCCCACTGCATGAGAAAGAATGGGAGCTGGCCCTTGAATACCCCCAAGAAGATGTCTAGAATTGCACGGTTTAAAAATATACAATTCTACATCCTACACAGGGCATACTTAACACCAGCACGTCTCGAAAGATTTTACCCCGACACCCAGTTCCTTTGTCCTAGATGTAACTCACAGGTAGCAGATTTTAATCACATGTTTTGGAGCTGACCCACATTGCAACAATATTGGCACATGGTTCACAAATCACTCGGAGATCTTACAGGGCTTACACAACTGAACATGTGGGAGGCCTGTGCGCTAGGTATTTTCCGGAAATTAAAGCAACACAAAGTGCCAACCCGATATGTCTCCCTAGCAATTTTGTTAGCCAAAAGGAGTATAGCCATGCACTGGCGATTCCCCACAGGCCCACCGATCGCGGCATGGACGGGAGCAGTACACAAATGGGCAATAGCAGAGGAGGAAACACTAAGGGAGGAAGAGGTGAAGAGGACAAACACCCCATTTCTATGGAGTGGGCCATGCTGCTGCATCAATTCAAACAGCCACCTACTCACGACGACCCAGATGGCCACCCGCACAACCCGACGCACACACACCCATAAGCATGAATCACAAACACGCGCGCTAGATCTCCTCGCGATTCTTAAAACGTACCACATGACACTCGAAGGACAGACGCTGGAGTAAGGCCAACCTGAACCCCCCCCCCTCTCAGAGACATACAGATACACTACCTAGTGAGACACATATCGCCTGATACCCCATTTAACATTAGTTCCCAGAATCCCATGAATACTCCCCCCAGTTCCGCATCCCAGTTCTCCGTAGGAATTGTTTGCTGCTAGACCTTAATAATGGCAGGATTCATGTCCATTTATTGTGTAATTAACAATGTATAATGCTATAAAATGCAAAGAATGCTCCTAAACGCCAGAGCCTCAGGCAGGGATATCACATCCGACCATTCACCCTGACACAGATGCTTTCTGGCCCGGGTGGTGGGGGGGCTTCCCCTCAACCTCAACGTGCGCTGATGCTGCTGTCAAATACAAGATACCCAAGGGAGCTGGTAGGCTGTGCCAAAGCCCACCCTAAAATTGCCCCCCTGACACCCGAAAACCCACACCCACCCTGAACCCTAAAATTAACCCTCACATCCTGAACCCTAAAATTAACCCCATAGCACCCCAAAACCCTTAACTACCCTAAAATTACCCCTGGCACACCAAAACCCATACCCACGCTGAACCCTAAAATTACTCCCTGGCACCCCACAACCCATACCCACCCTGAACCCTAAAATTGCCCCCCCCTGACACCCAAAAACCACACCCACCCTAAACCCTCAAATTTCCACCCCCTCACAACCTAAAACCCATACCCGCCCTGAACCCTAACATTAACCCCATGGCACCCCAAAACCCATTACCACCCCAAACCCTAAAATTACCCCCTGGCACCTCAAATCCCATACCCACCCTGAACCCTAAAATTACCCCTGGGACCCCAAAACCCATGCCCTCCCTGAACCCTAAAATTACAACTGGCACCCCAAAGCCCATTACCACTCTGACCCCAAAAATTACCCCTGAACCCTAAAATTACACCCTTGCCCCCAAAACCCATACCCACCCTGAACCCTAAAATTACCCCTAGCACCCCAAAACCCATACCCACGCTGAACCCTAATAGTACCCCTGGCACCACAAAACCCATACCCACCCTGAACCCTAAAATTACCCCTGGCTCCCCAAAACCCATACCCACCCTGAAACCTAAAATTACCCCTGGCACCCCAAAACCCACACCCACCCTGAACCCCTAAATTACCCTTCTGGCCCCCAAAGCCCATACCCGTCCTGAACCCTAAAATTACGCCCTGGCACACCAAATCCCATTACTACCCTGAACCCTAAAATTACCCCTGGCACCCTAAAACCCATACCCACTCAGAACCCTAAAATTACCCCCTGGCACCCCAATCCGTAACCCACCCTGAACCCTAAAAGTACTCGCTGGCACCCTAAAACCCACACCCACCCTGAACCCTAAAGTTACCCACATAGCACCCCAAAAAATGAACACTACAAACTTACACTACATGTGCATATTCGGAGGGGACTCTCCTCTGACGTTTCCATGTATGTAAGTCAAAAACAACATTCCCTTAGAGTAACCTAGATATGCAGGCAGTAGGTAATGCTGTGCTGAAGAATTCATTAAAGTTACTGAAACTTACATAAAAAAACGGCTGCCTGCTCTTCTGATACTATTCAGTTGAGTTGGGCTGATCAGCAGCACTGCGTCCTGGCATCTAGCCCCTCCCGAAGATCTCACAGTGTAGATAGGTGTGTGTCAAATGTTTCCTGCTTTCTCCTTGCCAGGGCCTCCTCTGCTTCTGTGTCGTTCGTGCCCATGGATGCAAAAAGAGAAAGATCCATGGCCCTGTTCACCATTTAACTGGTGAGCAGGGCCTTGGATGTGAATTCCATACAAGTGCACAGACAGCAGGGGCAAAGGGATAGCAGTGCAGGTGATGCTTTTACTTTGTAAATGAATTCCTGCTGGCGTCATAGCCCAGGGTTTGCTGTCTGTGCACTTGTATGGAATACACATCCATGCAAGTGCACAGACAGCAAACCCTGGGGTTTGACGCCAGCAGGAATTCCTATACAAAGGAAAAGCGTCACCTGCACTGGCCAGCCCTTTCCCCCTGCTGTGTGCATCTTCCCACTCCCACCCCCACCCCATGCTGAACACATCAAGTGCTTAGGTGAAATCTCTGCCTTCAGGCAATGATATCACCTCGGGGCCAGTAAAGGAAGACAAGAGGTTAACTGAAACTGTTCAGAGGCTGGCTGGCTTGGGCTGCTGGGCCTCAGAAAGCATCATAAAAATCACATTCTCGACTCCGATGCGCAGCCTTCTTTTATCCTTTCAGTTCGCGTCAAATTAGCCCGAGCTGGAGAATACGACGGGGGAGCTGAAGCCCAGTGAGCCCAATGGGGGTTGCGCGCCTGAGGACAGCGCTACCCTCCCTTGCGAAAGCCAGCACAGTGCGGACCGGGGGAGGGTGCAGAGCTGGAGGCATACAAAAGGCCAGTCAGCTTGGGCGTGCCGGCCTGCATTGAGCCCGGGGGGGTTATGCGGGTGTTGGGGTGGGGCCGCGTGCGGCGGTGATGTGGGGCTGCACCCGCCCGGAGCGGGGAAAGCAGACCATGAAGAGTGGACGCCCCACCTTTCGGTTGTACTCACAGGCCTCCCACACCTTGTGTTCCACCTCCTAGCCCCCCTGCAGGCGGAGCGGTTTAGATTCCCCAAAAGGGGTACTCCCCATGCACGGCGGCTGTGCCCGCAGCTTACCAGGCTGTGTGGGCTGGTTGAAATTGCGGGTTGCTGGGCAGATCAAATTGCGAGTTGCTGGGCAGATCGCTCGGGTCCTGGGCCTTTTCCTTGTGGGGCCACCCCGATGCCGCGCGGACGTCCGGTGGCCCAGTAGTGGCAGGTACCCTCCTCATCCAACAGGGGGGGTGCACCGGGCTGCAGCTCGGGTCACAAGGCTTGACACACCGTCGGTTGGTCGTGCGGTGGGTGCCTGCAGGATTCGGCACCTGAGGTCGTGCTCCGGTGCGTTAGAGGCAAGGTGAGTGCCACCCCAAATGCCCCCCCTCCCTTCGGGTCTCAGCACGCAGACCATGGCCCGTGTGGGATCCCGCCTCGGTAGCAATTTCCCATGCACGGCCTGCAGGGTCGTCGTGAGAAATTGGGACAAAGGCAGCTTAGGGGTGGTGGGGCTCATGCTACATGCCATCTTGCCACGCAGCCTTTTTCCGCAAACCGAGGAGTCTGTTTAGCTCCTCTCGCTACCATCACACACGGTCCCTCCCTGCATCAGCACCCGCAGGCTAGAGAGGCGACGCTGCAAGGGGCACTTGCGGAGCAGTGGGCCTGACTGCGGATGCGCTCGTGGAGCGAGGGGCTCACATCGCGTCAAGCGTTTACCCCGAGAGGAAAGATGTCCTTAGATGGGAATCAGCTCTTTGTTTACCGCTCTCAGGGCCTTTATTTCAGAGCCTCTTCAGCGTGTCTGGGCGCCAAAAAGGCAGGATCTGCTTCCAACCATTATGGCAATATGTCCTAAGCCCTTTTGTTGCACATTGAATCGAAGGGCGGATTACCGCGATTAAACGCAGCTCTTGCCCCCATGAATAAGCACCGCCCATGCCCACGCGAGCCGGGTTGGTTTCATCACCCTTGACCTGGGGACACCAACAAATAAGGCCTTTTGCTAAGAAGCGGCATATCTGCAGGCGCCATGCGGGGTTTCCTCCCTCTCAGAACCCAGGCGTCCCTGCCCTCACCGCATCCCTGCCTACTTCCTATGGGATTCTGAACAGGAGAAGCAGCTTCCAACTCCCTGGCCAGCAAACCTTGTCTGAGGTCGCTAAGACCTTATATGGTCTGCTAGTGGTTGGTACAGGTGTACACTGATTGGTGGTTGTATCTGGTGTTTATCTTGGATTAGGATTAGTGTCCTCATTGGTTGGGTATTTGAGGGTTCTGATTGGTTTCTGGGTTTGTGATTCAATGAATGTAGGGTTGGGACTAGGGCTAGGGTTAGACCTTTAATTGGAAGTAGCGATTAGGGCTTCTGGTGTGATTGGTTGCTGGACTAGTTGTGGAACTAAGAGGAGGGTTAGGCTTTCTATTGGAAGTAGGGACTAGGGCTTCCTATACCATTGGTTGCTTGGACTTGGGTTGGAACTACTTGTAGGGCTAGGGTCTTTATTGGACGTAGAGATCAGGGGTTTTTAACTGATTGGGTGCTTGGACTAGGGCTAAGATTGGCTGTAAGGTCCTGGTTTCCTATTGGGTCTAGATTTTAGGGCTAGTGTTGCAATTGGATATTGTTAGGGCTAGGGTTACCATTGGCTGAAGGGGTCACCTGATTACTAGGGCTATAAAAGGCCAGGGTTAGGGCGTCTCAGCCCGGGCGTCGAGGCTACGGGTGGAGAGGACAAGGGCAGCTGCCTGTCTGAGCCTGTTAAGGGCGAAGAGGACAAGGGCAGCTGCCTGTTTGAGACTGACCAGGGCCAGAAATGCTGCCCATATTCCCATTTAGCAATACCCAGCCCACACCATCCACATCCACAAACTTAAGGTACTTATGGATCTATATATGCATCACTTTCTTCGAATTTAGCATTTCCGATGAACTACCCTATTTTCTCATCAATATATCCTCTACATCCACTCTCATTTATCCCAAACCCTATACCACTACTATGATCCCCATAATAACCCTTTCTTGACTCTCTCCTACTCTACTCCTTGTATCATCTGACACCTCTTTCTACTATAACTATCCCCCAAAACAAACCTTTCTAAACTCTACCCTCTGACTCCCCCTCCAAAACTCCTTTTTACACATCCAAAAGCCTCCTCCCACTGCTAAGACCTAAAAACAAAACAAACAAAAAAAATCCTTCACCCTTTTATCCCTCCACAATCCTTTTCAATCAAAATTAACAGACTAACATGTTCACTTCTTAAATTCCATATTCAACTATACTAATTTACCTCAAATCCTTTATGGGTTCCGGAGTGGCATGCTTCAACACCCCATCAGGGGTAACAAGTGCTATATGAATGCAAACCTTTCTTCCCCTTGTATCCCTCCACTATCCTTCTCACTCCAAATAACTGACTAATATCCACCACTGAGATTACTTTCATATTTCACCATACTAATTCACCACTAATCCTTTATGGGCTTCCGGAGTAGCGTGCTTCAACACCCATCAGGGGTAACAAGCGCTATATAAATACAAACCTTTTCCCCTCCTCTGTCCTTCTGCTATCATTCCAAATCCAAATAACTGACTAACCTATCTACTTAAAATGTACTTGCATGTTTCACGATACTAATTAAACACCAATCCTCTACTCGCCGAAAAAGCGCTACCACGCTTCGTCAGGGGTAGTAAGCGCTATATAAATGCAATTTCAATACAATACAATACAATTGAAGACATTTCAGAGGTGACTAAACATTTGCCTAATGCAAAACCACTTTGGAGAAACACCCAATCATTCGACACAGGCATTGAAATAAACCTTTTAAAAACAGGGAAAAATACTGAAGAACCAAACTGTTATCATCCATATAACTCTGTTAAATTCAGACTATAAAATATTCACAAAGCATCTGGCATATAGAATTTTTTATTTTTTTTTGCAGAGTTTTATATAGCGCGAACTAGACCATATATATAATATATAATAAAGTTTTGAATTAGTTGATCTACGGTGTTCAAAACGGCTTTATAGCTGGGAAGCAATTGAAAACGTACACACAAAATATCAATAGGATGCTTATTGATAGCTTAATCAGAAGAAGATTCCAGCAATTATCATGATGTTAGATGCAGAAAAAAAATTTGACTTCTATAGAGATGCACAAGTAAAATTAATAATCAATTCCTTTCTCAGTTTCCCCTTTAATGTTACAAGGTACCATACAGAGATGTCCGCTGCATTCAGTATTATTTGCGATTTTATAGAAATTTTAGCTGTAACCTTTCGGGAAGATGACAATATCATGCCTGCATCAGATAAAATGTCAAAATTAATGCTGTATGCAGATTATATTATTCTGTTTCTTAAGCTGGAACAAGAGACCTTAAAAAATAACTTAGGATATTTGACATCTGTCATAATCAGGGAGGATGTAAATTGAATCAGTTAATGGATGGAATATTACTTCACAACTTCCCATATAAAGGCTAATCAGATTTGATTAAAGAAAGATTTATGATATTAAGAGCCTAAACATTATTTAGGAATATTCTCGACTGAACCTTACGAGTTACATTATGTTCCTGTTCTGAAGGTAGAAGGATTGTTGGTATTTATGGTCGGCCATGCCTTTATCAATAATGGGGCGAGTAGCCCTAAATAAATGCCAGTCCTACCTCTATTTAACTTCTTATTTTATAGCTGCTCAATGTGTTCGCTATGAAAATATTTTTAAGCAAAATCAGTATATTGTTTGAGGTAGTTAGGCTCCCAGAGTGTCCCTGCATCTATTACATCTGTCAAAACTGACTACAGGGCTTGTTATACCTATTATAAAAATGTATTATTTTTCAGCATTTGCAGCATAGTATTCCTTGTCCAAAACCCTTATTACATCCCAAACAATTCTTGACAATAACCTAGTTGACCTAATGGTAGAAGTGAATTGCAGCTATATATAACAGTTGTCTAAGTCACTCAAAAACGTGAGATACAAGATGATGCAGTGGCACTCAAAAAGACCAAATACAGTCCTTCAAATGTTTTGGTGCTCCTTTGCTCAGCTTTGTGACCTCTGGTTTCAAGATCAAACTCTACCCTTACTTGTGGAAATAAAACAATGACAGAAGGTTGGTTTAAAAAAGATTTCTGATATCAAAACTACTTTTGGGTGAAAATCCTGTTTCTTAATAAAAGAAGTAATAGCAGAGAGTCCAGGATTATCGTGATGCTTTCACAAAATAAATACATTCCTCCTGAAAATTGATTTTTCAGTTATTAGTTCAGCTGAAATGTTGACACCAGAGTCCTGGAGGAGAATAAACAAATTATATTTTAAAGTAATATGTGGTGCCAGTTTTAGAAGGATGCAATTTTATGCTAAATGGCTTATTTATAAAATTATGCCTTTTATGCATAAAATAAAAAAATTAAGCCTGAATGTTTCAGATATTTAGGGCTGAGTAAAGGTGATAAGCTTCATATAGTTTGGAAATGTTCACATATTATTCATTCTGATGGATACATCTGCCTGTGGATTCCTCACCTTTTGAATTACCCCTGCGCCAGCATTCCACAGAAACTTTTTCCTTAGCTCTCCCACGTCGACGAGGACATCACAATAGCAGGACTCCATATGCGTCATCGGAGCCAATTGTAGACCTCATCGGCGTGTTGACGTCAATTCCACTTTTTCCGTGCCGTTGAAGCATAACATTTTTTTTCTTGTAGTCTCCATTTCTGTGTAGTCTACTTTGTTTCAGTTCTCCGGAAACTGTTTCTTCAATCATGGCTGCTCAGAAGAAGACTTGCTTTAAGCCCTGTAGAGAGTGTGGGGACCATATGTCGGTTACATATCCACATGAAGACTGCCTTTGGTGTTTGTCGTCTGACCATGACGTTGAAGAGTGTACTTTGTGTCGTCAAATGAATCCGATGGCTCTAAAGGAAAGGCAGGCTAAGTTGTTCATGGCCAAGGCAAAGAAGGAGAAGAGAGGTCAGAAAAGGACAAAGTCGAGGTCGAAGTCACCAACTTCACATACCTCAAAGTCGTCTAAGAAACATAAGAAAAAGAGACAACACAGGTTCAAGCATCGTTCCTCAAAGGAGAAGTCGTCGAAGTCGAGGTCTCCAGTTCGATGCCTCCATAGGAAAGATGATATCTCTCCTTCTCCTTCACAACAGGTGTCGCCGGTGCACACTTCAACACCGAGGGCTTCTCCGGCGCCGAGGGATTCTGACGCACAGAAGAGAGTCACCTGTGCCTGTGGACGCTCTGATCCCAGATCCGGCTTCTCTGGCACCGCAAGCAGAGCCTGTTCCACAACCTCAATCTCCTCCAGGTCAGGCGGTTCTGGATCTGTATCCTTATTTTCCAACTCCAGGTGCAGATCCATTGCATTTCCTTAATGCAATGTATGACATGTTTGCGCCTTCCGGCCCAGTGGGTCCGCTTTCTTCTAAATGTGGGCATTTCCCAACACTATGCCCAAGCTCCATTCCTTCCCTTCATGCCTATGACTCTGTTTTGGCACCTCCAGACGCCGAGGTTCTCGACGCTGATACCTTCTCAGGAGGGAAGGCTGGACTATCCTCCAGCCCTGTCAAGCTCTGTTCTGGCACCTGCTTGACTTCGGTCAGCGCCGCTGCCCACGTCTGAAGGTCTTCCATCAACACCGGCTCCGAGATCACCGGCGGTGCATTTGGCTTCACCGACGCCGACTCCGAAATTTCGTTCAAAGAGAGAGGCCCAGATACTTCTGGAAGAAAAGAATTTTCAGGAGCAACAGGAGCAGGCTGAGAAATGTGTGATTTTGGACTCCACAGATGATTTTTCAGGGCTGCAAGAGGCCAGTTGGCTTGATACCTCTCCAGAGTGGG
The DNA here is from genome assembly GCF_964261635.1 of Lissotriton helveticus. Lineage (NCBI taxonomy): Eukaryota > Metazoa > Chordata > Amphibia > Caudata > Salamandridae > Lissotriton > Lissotriton helveticus. The sequence goes on from NC_136064.1 coordinate 2,967,319, forward strand.
AGCTCTTGTCCCTAAAGGCTCTTCCCTCTCAGGATGTGGCCTCTTATTATCATTCAGTATTTAGAAAGGCTGATGACCTCCTGGACTTGCAATTACCAACAGCGGAGGTCAAATCAAATATCTTGACAGAGGTGCTGTAATCTCCTTCTTCGACAATGGAGCCTTTGTTCCCTTTCAACGAGGTTCTAACAGATCCTATTTTGGATGTTTGGCAGAAGCCAGTGTATGCTCCTGCTGTTTCTGGATCAGTGGCAAGGCACTATAATATGGCTCTGGGAGACCGAGAATTTTTATCAGCACACCCCTCTCCTGAGAGGCTTGTGGTACAAGCGTCCTGTTCTTCAAAACAGGCTGCTGGTTCTTTCCCTTCTACTCGGGGGGATAGAGACTCTAAAAAGTTGGAGCAATCCGCAAAGTGTTTTCTTCAGCCAGCATTGCCTTAAAGTCAACCAATGCTATGTGTTTAATGGGGCGTTATGTTTCTGCTTTGATGGACTCTGCCAAAGAGGTGATTACCAAGTTGCCTGAGGATGTCAAGTACAAAAGTGGGGAGCGTAGAAAACCACGCTCCACTCCAAGGTGCACTGCATAACTGGATACTCAATCCAACCAACTGTTCACCATTCAGCATTACGCAATATTAATCCAAGTTAATCCGCAATATTTTCATTTTTCTCCTCTTCTCCACATGCGCAACAAAATGTATTTTGGGAATTTTTCATATTTGCGTGTGCCCATCCGAACTTCATCAGAAATACGATCCAAAAAAACAACAGGAAGTCCAGAGCTGCATCTTTTTATTTCAAACCCAATGCATTTCGGGCTGTAGCATCAGCCCTTCGTCAGGGGTCACTATAAAATCAACAATTGCAGGAAAATTCATCAGCTTGTCCTCATAGCACACAAGAGTCTATGCTACAATACAATATAAATTACTTTAGTGTTTAAACCATCTTTAAAATCTAATATAGTACCAAATCCCCATGATCCTCGTGATCCCCCAAAAAAACATAAAAAATACATCAACCCGTGTTTCATTTACTTTTATAATAGCACCCTCTAAGTGCACAAAGCACACTCTGAATCCCTCTTTCGCCTTTCAACTGAATTCCATTCTTTCTCTGTGTTTACATTGCTAACACAATGATCGGCTAAGAGCACATGAAAGTTCAAGCCCTCTGTTCACTTCCCTTTCTCCGTTTTAACCTATCTCTCCCAACTGGTACGAGAAAACTCCCCATTCTCCTCCAACTAAACCTCATTTCTATGTTCAGCGCTACCCCTACATTCTAAAGTAGCTCCGCTTAACGCATGCCTGCTCGCTCTGTTTACTTTCTTTTTTAACATATCTTTTTATTAAAACAAGGCATCAACAAAAAACACAGTACTGAAGAAGCATATCACATTTAGCAGTGCATTAATAGAGGGGGGGGCGAAGAACAAAAGTACGTATACATCAGAAAGCATTCATGGGGATGGGGGAGCATCGATAACAGAGTCTCTAGGTGGTCCACAAATCTCTCCTCTGTGTTCATTCCACCGACTCCAGGTTAAAGCCCACTTCCGGGGACGCCCCCTCGCCACATACACTGTCTTTTCGCGAAACATGCACCAATCCATATCCTTCTCCCAATCTTCAAGGGTGGGCGGAGTATCTGATCCCCACTTTTGAGCAATATTTCTTTTAGCTACCATACAGCCCAACGTGACCCACTGTGTCTGTGCCGTCGTAAGATCCGTGGGCTCCCATATGTTAAGGAGACATCTGCGCGCCTCCGGCTGCAGGTACACATCTGTAACTACCTGCATAGTGTTGTGAATCTCCTTCCAATACTGGCCTATGTCTCGACACTCCCAGATAATATGGAAGAATGTACCCAAGAGACCACATTTGCGTCTGCACAGTCCCTCATCCACCAATCCCATCTGAACCAACCGGGGACCCGTGACATAGATCCTGTGTAGGATCTTCAACTGTACTAGTCGTAACCGTGCAGGAATAGCGACCACCTTCGGGGAAGAGACAGCTGCCTGCCAGTCCTCATCATCTAATTCTATTCCGTCTCTCATCCACTTATCTCTTAAGTCCCGAGCAGGTCAGTTCTAGTGTTAATTAGTTTTTTATAAATCAGGGAAATCGTTTTGTCGGGGAGATGACCATCTAAGATTCTATCCTCAAGGGGTGACGCCTCCCGCAATTCTACATCTCCAGAGAGGGCAGCTTGTAACGAGTGCTGAACCTGCGCATAGCGAAAATATTCAGCACCGGATAGCTCAAATTTCTTCTGCATTTCCTCAAATTACTTAATCCGTCCCTTACTCCATATATCTTTAACAGACAGGATTCCTATCAGCTCCCATTTATCAAAGCCCTTCGTGTGCCACAGGCCACCCAGCTTTTCGGAGTCCAAAAGGGGGGTGGCCAACGTCAGCCTACCTCTCCACCCCAGAGAACTTGTGGCATCATGCCAGATCTTCACTGCATGTTTGGTTGGGCCCGGTAACTTTAGCTTCGCTGGTCTAGAATACAACGCTCTATTGTAACTTCCTCCCGGAAGAAGCCACCTATCCATCGCGTACCCTGGGTCCGTCAGGGACCCGTATGTGGCATGGTTAATAGCAGCCATCTGAGAAGACCAATAATACCGTTTGATATCCGGTAGAGCAATACCTCCGTCATACCATGGGAGCGTCAGCTTGGGTAATACAATACGGGGTTTACCGTCCCATAAAAGCCTGCGCTGCAATCCCTCTATCTCGTGAAAATAACTGGCGGGCACTGCATCCAGAGTATTTTGCAGGGCATAATGAAAGCGGGGCAGGGCCATCATTTTAAAGAGGGCCGCTCTTCCCAATAAAGAAATCGGAAGTTTCCGCCAATGAGCCGAATCACTTCTGAGCCTCTGCACTATACCTAACTGCTGGATCGAGTGTTACAAAAATACCCAAATATTTAAACCCAGTCGTGGTAATCTGGATGGGGCAGTTTCTGGGGGGGACTGGAGTTTCTCCACTGAGGACATATAACAGAGATTTTCCCCAATTAATGGAAAGGCCGGAATTTTTGCCAAAGGAGGCCAGCACGTCACACACCACCATAAGGGATTTCCGAGGAGAGGTCAGGTAGAGCAGGATATCGTCAGCATACAAGGAGATCCTGTCTTCCCACTCAGGGGACCACTGTATTCCCCGGATTGATGGTTCCCAGTGAATCCAAGCTGCCAGGGTTCCAGTGCCAGAGAAAAAAGAAGAGGGGAGAGGGGGCAACCCTGCCGCGTGCCACGACTCAAACAAAACTGCGCAGAAACCCGGCCATTAACAACTACCTGGGCAAGCGGCTCAGCGTATAATTAACGCACCCACCCGATAAATTCAGAGCCGAATCCAAATTTGGCCAAGACCGCCCACAGATAGGACCATTCCACTGTATCAAAGGCCATGGTTGCGTCAAGAGAGGCGACCACAGCCGGTTCCTGCAAAGTATGCGCTCTTGCTATTACGCCATGCAGTCTGCGTAGATTCAGGGCCGTATTCCTGTGGGGAATAAAGCCTGACTGGTCCGGGTGAATAAGGCCACCGATCACTTTTACCATTCTGTTTGAGAGAAGTTTAGCCACAATTTTAGGTTCCGCGTTTATTAAAGAAATAGGACGATATGAGGCACATTTATTCTTCGGCTTGCCCTTCTTATGGATTACCACCACCAACGCCACTCTCTGATCTCTAGGCAATATTCCCCTTTCACGGGCCTCTACAAACATGTTCTTCAGGTGTCGAGCCAACTTGTCCGGTCTGAGCTTATAAAGCTCGATCGGAAGCCTGTTGGGTCCTAAAGCCTTACCCGAATTCAAAGTACGGATGGCTTGGGCTATTTCATCCAGTGTCAATTCACTATTCATAAAATCATCCCCCTCTTTGGACAAACAGGGGAGTCGTATATCTCGGAGCAGCAACTTGGAGTCTTCCTCAGGTCTATCCGAGACCAAAGAGTAGACCATTTGAAAATATTCAGCAAAGGCGTCAACAATACTTTGAGGGTCAGTAATCAGCTCTCCTTCATCTGAAATAAGTTCTGGGACAATACGTTCAGCACCATCTCTTTTGTCCAGCCAAGAAATAAGCTTTCCTGTCTTATCTCCTAGGTCATAAAGCCTACCCTGTTGTTCCCTCCCAAGTATCTTAGCCATATCAGTGACCAGTGATTTATAATCATGTTGCTTAAGGTTCAGGATATGTAAGTTAGCCTGCGTTACCCCCTGCTCCTGCTCCTCCTCCAGCCTACCGATCTCCATTTCTGCTTCTACAATTTCTTTATTCCGGTCTTTCCTGCTTCCAGCTATCAATGATAGGGCTTGACCCCTAATGACTGTTTTAAAGGCCTCCCATAGAGATACCGATGAGGACACGGATCCCTCGTTATTTGTAAAATATTCATCTAGAGCTTTTATGAGCTCTTTTCGAGTTGTGGGACTTCGAAGATACCAGGGGTTAACAGGGGCGACCCTACCAGCAGAATTTGGGGCGACACAGAATCGAATCCAAAGTGGGGAGTGATCAGAGATACCCCTAGCAAGGTGAACCGCCTCAGTTACATAAGATGTTTGAGCCGCAGGGACCAGACAATAGTCCAGACAGGAGAGGCTGCCATGTGCACCCGAGTGGAATGTGTATTGTTTCTTTTCTGGGTGAAACAATCGCCAACTATCTACAAAACCCATGGCATCAAGAAAATCTCGCATCCACTTCTGGGAACGCCCTACCTCACGGGGGGGATGTCTGTCTAGGAACCCCGAAACCACGGCATTGAAGTCTCCACCCAGGATCAACAACCCTTCCGGCAATTCAAGCAACATTTTTCCCAGATCAATAAATGAGGTAGACTGTAAACCCGGTGGGATGTAGACTGATACAAGAGTAAGTACATCCCCCTCCCAGCGACCCCCTCCCAGCGACCTGAGACCCCGACGTACCTTCCCCTGTCATCCACCCACGTAACGTCTATAACCAATGGTAGCGCCCTCCGAATTAGGATTCCAACCCCCCTAGAGCCCGACGTAAATCCTGCATGGGCAACCAACTTATACCCCATTCTATGCATTTTAATACAGGAGTTTCCAACTAAGTGCGTTTCCTGCAACATAACCTCATCCAGTGCATTGCGTTTGAGATATTGGATCACCACACTATGTTTTATTTTATCCCCCAATCCATTCACATTCCAACTTAAAGCCTTGAGTTCACTACTCCCCGTCATCATGAGAAAAAGGAAAATGGCCCCTCCGTACTTGCTGCATGCTAACCAAATACAATGCCCTGATGCCGTCAAACAAAAAACAAAACATTAAAACAATTAAATAAATAGCCGATAATGTGACAGTCAATAATACAAAGAGCCTTCTTACCCTCATCGCCAATAATTTGACAATCAATAATACTAAAATAAAACCAAAGACTAATAGGTTGGCATACCATACTACCGAGTACTCTTCAACCCTTCGTCTCCCTCCCCCCCACCCTGCACCCCTGCATATCGCTTACGCGCATCCCCAACTAGCAGTGTGCCTGTCGCCCCCAACAAACAAGTACTAATCTACAACTAAACAGAAGTAGAGAAAATAGAGGGAGGGCCTACACTCGCTCATCAGCCACCCCGCTCCCTACTTTATCACAACCACCCCGGTATGAAAGTAAATCAGAAAAGAGCTGCGTCTCACCCTCCCCACCCCCGATCTCAGCACATTACTACATACACCCCATTGTCACCATCGCAAATTATTCTTGATCTCGCATCTCGCCCCGATCCTGGCCTTCCCTCTCCAAGGCCACCACACTATCCAACCAGTCTGCCGCAACTTCAGGATTGTCAAAGAACCATACTTTATTCAAAAGAAGCGGACGACGTAGGGTATACTTTGGTGCACTCTGAGGGATAGTTTAGTTAAAGTCTTTTTAGTTGTACTACTACCAGCCACCAGGGCACCGTCCAACCCTATACTAGTCTACAATACAATCAAAAAATGAGCTAGGAGTACATACATTTTTAGATAGAACAGTGATAATATTTAATCACAGTTTTGTCACCACAGATTCAATAATTGTCAAGCAATAATTAATCAAAAGAAACAGAAAACATTTCATATATTCTTGGTATGTTCGTTCTTTTTCTTTTAAACTTCCAACAGCCGACGCGTTTCGTACCGGATATAGGACGTCATCAGGGCTGTGAATGTAAACATAAAATACATATGTATAAATGACATTTTCCTATACATAAAAGATAAACAAAAATAATTTTTTCTCTCATTTGTATATTTACAATAGCAACCATTTGGTGCCACTGCGGTAATGGTGTTCTCATGAACTATTGTAATTTACATTCACTAAACAAAGGGATTTGGCGGCAAAAATTACCTGCAAAAATATCTATATCTTATTTTAGTCATGTGTTTTGCACAAATCGGGATGACGTAGACAACCTGTTCAAAATTGAATTAATATCGCATTTATAACGCCATATGAGAGAAAGATTGACTATTACACCAAATTGAGGGCTCACCTTGGCCTATTATTAACGCAATCTTTCCAATATCTGCGATCTTCCAACGTTTTGAAAATCAGCGGCTCCCTCCATCAAGAATATTTTTTCTTTTATCTAAAAGTGTAATGCAATACTTAATATTTTAATCACAGGGTTTCTGTTATTCTATTCCTGAACATCTCTCTAAAAACACATTAAAAGGAATGTACCTGTGAGCCGTAGAGCTGAATATATCCACTCCAAGTCGGGCCTTTTATTCAACTGCTCTGTACTTCAAGTAGGCTTTTTCAATAATTGCGCCTATTCTGATATAAATAGTACAAACTATGACCTTCTCATTTAATCAATTATGTCCGGGCTTAGTGCCTTAAATTGTGCACCCAAATGCAAAGATAACATTACTCACCCTGAATTTCCTGTTATGAAAATACCTGACTCTAATCACATATCTTCCCTGTCCATGTTATAATCTATAAGGAAAAGAAAAACAAGTGCGACGCCCTGTTAATCTACAAGCGCTAGACTCATTCTAATGCTACCATTCCATACTTATTAAATAACTCACAGAATAGATGGGAGCCTCGCTTCTCTCCGACCGCCCGGGTACGATAAATCCCGATAGCGGTCTTTCCATGGATTCAAAACTATTTAAAGAGTTCCTTGTCCAATCATCGCCCGCTAAAACTCCCGGGCAAAAAATTCAGTGAAATGCACCTGTGTGCTCGGACCGGTTTCCCCTCTGGTCCGACTTCACTATTATATCCGCTTAGGTACCTAGGACATCCGCTTACGTCTATGTCTCAGGATAACAAAAAATTGTCAAAGAACCATGCCTTTCCATTGAGTTCCACTCGAAGCCGGGCCGGAAACATCATTGCATATTTCAGTCCTTTTTCTCTCAGCTTTTTCTTTATTGAAAGAAAGCTCTGACGCTGTCTCTGGACCGACTGGGTGAAGTCCGGGAAGAAGGAGAGGGTCACATTCTCATACTGCAATGGGGGTCCATTCCGTGCCGCCTGCAGAATCACACCCCCATCCCGAAAATTCAGGACCCGAACAATCATCGGATGAGGGGGTGCTCCCGGTTTTGCCCTTCCTCCCGGGACTCTGTGTGCTCGTTCGACCGTGAACAGAGTGCTGAGTCCTTTGGGTTTAAGATGGTCAAGGATAAGAGTTTCAGTAAACAGGTCCGGTGCCTGGCCTTCTGTTTTCTCGGGCAGACCAAGAACGCAGATGTTGTTGCGTCTGAGCCTCCCTTCATAGTCGTCAAGCTTATGGTCCGTAAGGGTTCTTGCTATCTTAAGGTCCTGTACCTCCTGCTGTAGCTGACTCACATCATCGAGTACACCATTAGTTTTAAGTTCGAGCGACTTGACCTTTTCATTAGTTTTCGCAAGGTTGGTCCGGAGTAATCCCATTTCAATGGTGACCGTATCCAATTTAGTATCAAGGGCTTCCATTTTTTGACCCAACGACGTCTGGACCCCATTAATGGCCGCCATAAGGTCCGCCAGTGTTGGCTCTGTGCCAGTGCGTCATCCACAGCCGATGGCATCTTCTTTACCTCCCCCGGGGGTCCTTTAGGGGTGGTGTAGCGATCCAGCTTGTTGACCTGTACAATCCTGGAGCCCCTGGAGGAACGCGATGAGGCCTTATCCGATTCTGGTCGCGCCGCCATTTCTTCGTAGGCTATTACCGAGATGTGAGGGGCACACTTCTACAACCAGGTAGGTAAATATAACCCTGCGTTGAGGTGAGTCCAATAGGTGCTGTTCGTGTAGCAATGCAGCACTCTGTTTATTTATTCACATGTAGCGCCCATAGCAGTCTGTATGATACTGCGTCCCCGCTCTGCAGCCCCGAGTCAGCAAAAACACAAGCGTTCCCTTGGCTAGCCAGACAGCCCGCCCTTTCTCTTCGTTGCACTGTTATTGCACCTTTACGCACCTCTACAACCCATCAAAGCCTCATTCCCCAGGAGAATACCAGGGCAATATCCAGATCTGCACTAAACACATAGGAATATCAATACCGGCCCAGGTATATATACTCCACGTCCGTTCGTCCGGCAATGCTCCACGGCTCCCAGTTTACAAAGCAGGGAAAGTTAGCAGTTGTTTCAAGGAAGCAATTTAATTAACAGGCAAGTTACTGGGTTTAAAATTTGCATTGCAGGTATGTTCTTATTGCCTGTTCTGTTATTGTCTGCTGAGGAGGGCTCCCACCGCTTGAAGTAAAATTATAGTCCTTTTTCTATTTCTGTGAAATGCCCCGGTTATTGGCTGTAAAATTCTGGTCACCCTAGGGGAGGGGGGATGGACCAGATCAAATCACTCCCCACGCACCTGGTCCAGGTCAGCCGCAGCGCCAAACAACACCTCAGTTCAGATGCAGGGATCATGCATGTTGTGCAAGACCATACTTCCTTCCCCGCACTTCAGTTCCCCTCAGCCTATTCAAAGCGGAGGATGCGGTTCCAAGAATACTCCAGCCCCGCGGCTCGTCACGGGAGCCGGAGCGCACCCTCCTCAGCCCTCCCGCCCCCCGCGATCATTGGCGGGGCAGCCGAGCACAGCGCTGCAGAGCTCCGATTTTAAGCGCTGGAGCAGGCAGGGAGCTATCGCCGCCCGTACTCCGAATTTCACCACACCAGCTCCGCGGGCGGGGGCAATCAGATTATGCTGCAGTGTAGGCAGGCAACTTTCACCGATGGGTCGGCTCACATCCCCGATGTTGTTACACTTCAGGACGGCATGCCGATTTACTCGAGCTCCCGGCTTCTCCCTAGACCAGGCCTCAGATTTCCAGCTGGCATAACTTTCCTTCGGGTGCACGGAAACGAACCGGAGGAGCAGGTAAGGGCGCCGCTTATCTTCACAGGTCCGGGGGCGTTGTCATTAATCAGGAAAGTCGACAGGATACTATTGCGAGGAGTGGAGGTCTTCCGAGCCGAGGTGTTACACAACCATCTTGGTCGCTGGCTCGGCTCCTCCCCGCTCTATTTACTTTCAATCACTCGGCGCGCGCTTAGGCAGCCAGGAAATTTACGTGTGCCGGGCCATGCATTCGAGCCCACTTACAAAGTGTGCTTGCTCCACCCCCCTGTGTATAAACTGACTATTCACCTGATTCCCCTCGTGCTTCCCTAAAAACTACAATGTCCGTCATGCATTTGTGTATAATCAACGCTTGTTTATACGATGAACCTCACTTAAAATGTGATACTTATTAATAGAAAGTCCTGTAATGTTCTACATGTTGTTCGAAATGTTAACTCTCCCGCGGTAAACCTAATTGCTGCTCAGAACTTTCGAATTTTCCCGAATGTGGAGTCTTCCATCTATCTCGCTCGTCATTCAGGATTGTCCTTTTGTCCTGGGTGCAACACCAACAATGGGCAATTATATGTATAACATGAAAGGGGTGGTATGCACACCACCCCTTTCATGTTATGAGGATGTCAAGGGACATCTTGCTGAGTTGGTATCAGATACCCAGACTGGTGCTTGTCAGGTCATCCAGTCTGGCTTGCATACAGCTGACTCCATTGCCAGGGTGATGGGTTTTTCGGTGGTGACCAGGAGATATGCCTGGTTGAGAGGGTCAGGGTTCTCTCCTGACATCCAGGCAACGTTGTTGGACCTTCCCTTCGACGGATCATGGCTCTTTTGGAACCAAGTCAGGTTCTGCTTTACAGCGTTTTAAGGGTAGCAGGGTTACTGCTAGGTCCTTGAGTTTGCAGTCACAGTCCAGGGGCTTTGGTTTTTAAAATTTCTTGGGCTTTGGAAAGGTGGCTCCTTTTTGTGGCCGACAGCAACAAAAGCAGCAGCAGAATCCTCTGTATCTCTCCTACAGGGGGAAAGGAAGAGGTCGTCTGCGAGGGGCTGCTCACCAGCAGGTCTCCTCCTCCTCCTCACCTGTCCCCACCGCTGGCTCTGCAAGGAAGCAGCTCTACATCTGCCATCTTGGAGCATGTGGGCCTGTGGGAGGTCAGGTGTCCCTTTTTCTACAAGATTGGAAATCTGGTATGTCAAATCTTTGGGTTTTAAATCTTGTAAAAAATGGGTACGCCCTTCTGGAAGTTTCCCCCTCCTTACCCTCCTCGACAGGGCTAGTGTTTGCTGGACCATCTGATGCTTCTGCAGCAAGAGGTCCAGTCCCTTTTACAGAATGGTGTGATAGAGATTGTTCTGTAGCAGGAGAAGGGTCAGGGATGCTACTCCTGCTATTTCCTGACCCCCAAAACGGACAGTCGATTGTGGCCGATCCTAGACCTCAGGGTTTTAATTTTTTTACATCAAACAGGAAAAGTTTTACGATGTTGACTCTAGCTCAGGTTCTTCTGGCGCTACAGCAGGATGACTAGATGGTTCCAATCGATTTACAGGATACATACTTCCACATTCCCATCCTTAAGCCACATCGGAAGTATCATTGTTTTACAGTGGGATCTCAGCATTATCAGTTTGCGGTCCTTTCCTTCGGTCTTACTTTCGCACATCGGGTATTCACGAAAGCGATGGTGGTGGTGGCCGCTCATCTCAGAAGGTCGGTGATTCGAGTATTCCCCTATTTGCACAACTGGCTGCTCAAAGTAAAGTAGCCAGAGATGGTGGCCATCTGCATATCAAACACAAGGAGATCTGGGTTGAATCCATCATCGTTCTTTAGCTCACTTCGCCACCCCAGTAAGACATAGCTATATGCAAATCAGTCTTGACCCTGTGCCTCATGGGAACAGTCCATCCCGACCTGCTTAGCCATGTCTTCCTTGGACCGGAAACAAGCATCCTGGGAGCGGTTTCGGGCTAACAGCCCTCATCAGCCAGGCTAGCTTGAATCCAGTGGCAAAGTGAGCAAGGGACCCACGTCTGGGCATACCCTGCCAACTTAGGGCGAACAAAGCAAACTCAAGGAGATGAAGTACGGAGCGCTGGAACTTTTCAGGCGCTCACCTCCAGTCACAGACCTGGGTTGAATCCATCATCGTTCTTTAGCTCACTTCGCCACCTCAGTTAAGACACTAGCTGTATGCAAATCTGTGTTGACCCTGTGCCTCATGGGAAAAGTCCAGCCAAAATTGCCAGCTCTGCTGTTGTTCGACTTGGGTTTCTCGATAAATATGCCCAAATCTCACCTGGTGCCCTCCCAGCTTAACATGTTCATAGGAACAGCACTGGACACTACTCTGTGTCGTGCTTTTCTGCCCCCTCAGAGGATTTCAGACATTCAGTATATGATCCCAATGTTTCAGGAATGGACAACTGTTCCAGCCCTGAAAGTCTTATGTCTGCCCGGTCTGTTTGCTTCCTACATATTGTTGGCCAACCATGCATGCCGGTCCATGAGGGCGCTCCAGTGGTGCATCCGCAGGCAGTGGTTTCAACACAACGGATATCTCAGGGAGGTGATCAGAATCTCCAGGGATGCTGTGGCGTAGCTGTCTTGGTGGAGTGTTCCAGACAACCTGTCTCAAGGGAAGCCTTTTCAACCTCCGTCTCCGGTGGCCACAGTGATAACGGATGCATCCACTCTCGGGTGGGGTGCTCATCTGAGGGAACTGGAGATCAAGTGTCTTTGGTTTCCAGAGGAAAGATTGCTTCATATCTATCTTCTGGAGTTGCGGGTGTTACGTTTGGCTCTCAGGCCTTTCTGCCCTTCATTCGCGGTCAGTCGGTTCAGGTCCTGACGGACAACACTACTGCGATCTGGTACATCAACACCAGGGAAGAGTACGGTGATATCGCCTCTGCAGGGAGGCTCTGCGACTCTTGTTCGGGGCTTCAGGGCCACCAGATTTGCGTACCTGCAAATCATCTGGTCGGGGTGCTGAATGTGCGTGCCAACAGTCTCAGTCAGCAATACTCACCCAATCACGAGTGGCGTCTTCATCCGGAGGAAGTCCGTCACATTTTCAGGATGTGGGGATTTCCGCGGTTGGACCTGTTTGCCACTCACGAGAACGCGCACTGCCCGTCGTTCTGCAGCCTCCAGTATCCGATGCAGCGAGCGCTGGGTACGCATTTCATTTAGATTGGGGCTTACAACTTCTTTACGCGTTTCCTCCCATACCCTTGATTTCACGGGTTCTGAGGAATATTCACCAAGACTGGGCCCAAGTCATATTGATCGACCCAGATTGGCCAAGAAGGGTGTGGTACACAGACCTTCTTCATCTCTCATCGCACCCTCAGCTCCATCTTCCTCTCAGGGCAGACCTCCTCTCAGAGTCGCAGGGGCAGGTTCTACACCCCTGCAGAGCCTGCACCTTCATGCCTGGAGCGGGGCAACCTGAGTTATTTCTTTCTCTCTCCCACCGGAGGTGGTGGTTGTTATTGCATTTTCCAGGAGACACTAAACAAAATCTGTCTATTCCAGTAGGTGGTCCAGATGTGTTAGGTGGTGTGGGGAGAGTTCAATCGATCCTTTGAGGGCCCATTTGTCTGATGCCCTTAGTTTTGCTCTTTTTTTTAGCGCTGCATGGTTGTGATGTGGCTACTGTTAAAGGCTATTTGCCGGCTTTATCTACCTTCCTTTGTTTGCCAGACCAACCCTCACTGTTTAAGTCTCCCATCTTTATGAGGTTCATTAAGGGTCTCACTAACAAATTTCCTCCCGCTCCTTTTATTATGCCTCAGTGGGACTTAAATTTGGTTCTTACTTTTTTTGATCGGGTCTCTCTTTAAACATAGTTGCCCGTTGAGGCTCCTCGCTTTTAAAACAGTTTTCTTGATTGCTATTACTTCTGCTCGGAGGACAAGTGAGCTTCAGGCTCTTAGTTCTAAGCCTCCCTTTACTTCCAGCTATACGGATAAGATGGTTCTCAGGACCAGAGCTACTTTCCAGCCTAAGGTAGTGTTAGAAGCTGGCCAAGAATACGATGTACACTTATGTAAGTGGCCACCTTGCACCAATCCAGACAACCCTTATGGTGATTTAAGAGGTCTTAGACAACCTTAGAAAGCTCTCTAAGTGGTAGCTGTGGAGAGCAGTCTTCAGGCTTAGTCCAAAAGGAGTGTAAAGGAGCATATTTTACTAGAATGCAATCTTACAGCATAGATTAAGTGAAAAGGACCACACCAAGTATATATACAAATATGTAGTTATTATATAATACTATCTAGAATGTTCAAGTATCTCCAACACGGAGATAAACACAATGCACACAATACTTCAGTTAGAAACACAGTAAATAGCACGATATGCACAGTGGACCAAACCATTTATTAAGAAAGTGGTATAAGAACCACGCCTCGAGTCAGGACGATGTCGAGAGGAAATAGAATTGCTGGGGACCCACAGAATCACCCAAGGTAAGTAAATAGGGACCCCACGGAGAGTGTGTGCAGTGTGGGAACTTGACCACGTGCTCCGTACAAGTCTATGTGCAAATCGCGGTTGGATTTGTAAAGATTAGGGACCCTTACCAACTGACCCTGAAGAAACCCCTTGGAAGACAGAAGGTTGGAGAGTCACCCCACCTGTGGATACCCTAGTACCCACGTTACCTACACCAGGAACGCCGGGTGCATAGGGTTGAAGTGGTGCCGGAAAACGCTGTCGAACCCAATGGAGGACTTCAGGAAAGTACCGCTGCTGGAAGAGGAGAAAGTGTCCTGGGAATCCAAACGTGGATTCTTGAAGAGGAGTACCTGAAAGCAGAGGGTGCAAAGTCTATATGACCAGGAGACTTGGAATACGAATGCCCTCCGATGTCAGGTGCTTCTGGGAAGATGACAATGACCTGACTGCAGCTCCGAGGACCAGGCAACACTGAGGAAGACCAGGACCCAGGTATGAGCTGTCCCACGAAGGATGTCAAGTCCTGAGGGGTCGGTGTCGTGCGGGAGCACCAACAAGCCTTGGTAAATGCAGCCCACGCAGGAAGTGAAAAAGGTGCAAAGGTGGGACCAGCAAGGTCCAGGGGACTTACCACAAGCAAGGGGAATCAAGGCAAGCCCCAAGCAATCAGGAGAGCCCAAAGGAAACAAAGGTGACCCTTAAATGGATCCACAGGCCGGAGGCACTGGAGTCGTGAGAGGACCTCGAGCAGCTCACCAAGGGAGCAGGCCACGGTGCCCATGAGAAGTTGTGGCTGAAGAGCTTGGTGGAAGGAGTTGTCGGAGATTGGGGCTTATTGGTGCCCAATGCACTTGTTGCAAAGCTGCCAACAAGCTTTTGCACTTGCAAAAGAACGCTGTGCAGAGGGATTCGGGTATTGCAGCCCCCACGATGGATACTGGCCTCAAACTCGGTGAGAGGACAGCTCAGGCCTCGAGGGAAGTAGAAAACCACCACCTATGTTGTTGAACCCTTCGGAATCTGCAGGAGCTTGGGATCAGTAGACCGGTCAGCAGTGTTGCGTTACCTGCAAATGCTTGGAAGTGACTCCTTCATTTCAAGGGAGATTCCTTCAAGTGTCTTAGATGCTCTACAGGCCTTGGAGGATTTCTGTACGAAGCACAGAAACAGACGATGCAGCAGACAAGCAGGGAGACGAAGTCGGGCCCTTACGAAGTCCAGAGTTTCCAGATGGGCGAAATGGAAGTGGTATTGGAATTGAATTGTTTCCCATGACAAATCTAGGTACCTACACCCAGGTAAGCCCTCAAGTACCCTAGGAAAAGGGTTGGGACAATTCAGGGGACCCTCCCAGGGGAGTGTCTGTACAAGGGGGAGGTTGTCCTTTTTCCAGTTTCAAGCCAGAGCGGGAGCCAAGTGCTCCCAGTGTGAAAGGCAGCGAGTCTCCTAAGACCCCCAATGCTGCCCGGTGCAGGGTACCACCTCTAATTCATTTCAGGTTCGCTATCAAAATAACGAGGCAAGCGCTGGCAACTGGAAGACAAGAAAAAGGTTTATTTCTCATGAGGAGACCACATCAACTGCAGACACCGGGATGTCTGAGGGAGGTGTTCTGCTGATTATTTCTTTGGCTCTCCTTTTTATACAGGTTTGACACAATGCATTTGTTTCATCAACATGGTTACACAAGCTTGAAGACCCCGCCCCGGGCAGGTTGTCGCACAAGCCCAACAGTAATTCTCCTCCCACCCAGGTCAAACAGACAATCTTATCTTGCAGCTGGACCTTGCTTCAGGGTCTAAAACATGTAAGACCGGCCAGATCTAAGACTCCGTTCTGTTGATAAAAACAGGTCCCATTGTTGGTGAAAACAAGTCTTGCTGTTTGCAGTGCAATAAACCATGTTTGCAAGGGTCTTTTTGGTATTTGGAACCTGTTTGTGTAACTAGGTGCAGCGAGAGACAGATTGTCCGAGGGTTTGCCTGTAAACAGAGATGAGAGGAAAAACGAGTTTGTGGCAGCAAATGACGCTGCGGTTTGTAGTGGCAATAGAGTTTGTAGTCCCCAGCACACATACCAGGTCGGTCAGAGGCATATGCTAGTGAGGGCAGGGTGAAACAAAGGTGACCAACAGAGTACAAAATGGCTGCGATAGATACAAATGATGGCAGCTTACCTGCACATAGAAATCTCCACCAGACAAGATGGCGCAGGTAATGTTCATGATTGTCGTTTTGCTTTTAACAGTCACCCCTTTAAACATAACTAGCCAGCTTGTCAGTCTATTTCGATCTCCATGATGTCCTGTATCTCTTGTTCATACATTACCCTAATTTTTTTTAGCTGAGTGTCCATAGTCTTAGGGTGCAAGGTAGTTATGCAAATAGAACACAAAGGTGGTATACAGTGTACACCCAAACAACAACCACAGATTGTCATTACTGGGACCAAGAGAATCATTGATATTTTCCAACCCCACTCCTTCAAGATGCCCCAAAGCCAACTTCCAATTGTCCAAGTCTCTGATCCTTGATAAATTTCTGACGACTGTTTATAGAGATGTTCGATTGCTTCATAGACAGAAGGTGAATTATCCGGAATGTAGACACAGCAGCTGGCACCAATGATGCGGCATGCTCCTCCACGGTCCGCTAGTACCACATCCAGGACCATGCGGTTTTGTAAGTAACCAGACGGACCGCTTGGAGCTCAGCAGTATTGTTGGTGAGGATGCCAGCAGCGACGTTCAGGGCGGTCTCTACTGCTTGGGACAGATGTCTGATGGCTCGGCTGTTTGCCATCGAACCCCATAGTGGGACGAGCCCATTTGCTGCGTCGAGGAACTGTTATGCGGCAGAGTCTGCTTGATCAGTGTCTTTAGAACGCTTTTCTCGATGATGCTCTGCATGGGCTGTGTAGGTTGGTGGCAAAACAAAGGCGATGTAGCACGTGTCCCCTCCCAGTTTCTTGGGAGCCAGGTGTAGGCTTTGGTTCTACAAACAAAGTACATATTGGGTGATGCAACAAGCACTGGAAGGTTGGCAGTGTTCAGAGTCCTTACAATGCTACAGGTGCTGTGACCCACATTCTTAGTCCCACGGCCTTCAATGCATACAAGGCCAGAGACGTTCACCACAGATAGGGCCACAGTCAGTGTAGCAGCAGTTCTTTTCTTCAGGTAGGAAAATTTGTCTCTGTTAGGATTATTGAACACTTGCATTTCCACTCGTACTTTGGAGGGGGCATTCATCGGGAATGTTGCATTGGAGGTGTAAGAACAGAAGGGTGCGGCTGTTCTTCCTGTTTTGTTTCACCAGAACTCGTAGAACTGGGCGATTGTTCTGTCGGAAGTGGCATTGTCTTTGTAACTTTCTTGTAGGAGCATCATCCAGGCAAGGCATGATCCATGAATAGAAAAGGGCAAAGGGATGAAAGGGATGGAATGTTCAGTGGCATATGGTAACAGCCCACAGACCCAACAGTTGGTAGCATTGGTGGCAAGATTGTGCTGGTGCAACATCTGCACGAAATAATTTTTCCAGAATTGTTTTCGTCGTTCTCGGAGATGCGGCGTAGTGATACCAAGTAGTGTTCTTTCTTGGTGGTTGGTTGCATGGTGGGTGACAATGTTCTGTATGCAGGTGCATTCGCTTCAATGATCCAGAGTGCGACCATTAGCAGGAGACAGGTGAGGAATGCGGCTACAAGTGCAATTGTCTTTGTGCTGTGCAGGTTAGCAGTCTTGGTGTCTTTGCGGTGGCTTTGCAGGTGTTCAGTTTCTTCCATCATCTTCGAGGAGCTCACCAACTGTTAGGACCACAGACTTTTGTCTGGCGCTTTTCCTGGTAGCGTTGTTTGGCTGTGCTACCGATCTGAGACTCTGACTCAGTTAGTGGCCTGGTCGTTGGAGCTCCCCCCTTTCGTCGATCTTAGGTTGTACCCTTTCTTGGATGGCACCGTGGGGTCGGGAAATTCTGATAGTTCGAGGGTGTCTTCTTGTGGGTAGCAACTCAGAGCTGGTCGGTCCTTTGTGAGTAATTCCTCTAGCACCTCCACCTCTTTACAGGTTGCCAGCGTTGGAGGGATTCGCTTGCAGTGATGAGCGTGCAGCCAATGTCGTTTTCCTTCCACTCGGAGGGCAGTTCGGGTGGTGATCAGGACTTGCCAGGGGCCCGTCCACCTAGACTCCAGATTCTTAATTTTTTGGAAGTTGCGGACCAAGACATGGTGACCTGGCTTTATTTCATGTCCCAGGCCCCTGGATACGTCAGGCAAGGCTTGCTGCACCTGTTGGTGGATAATTGTTAGCTCGTTTGTCAATTTATACAAATAATCCGACATTAATATGTTCGGGACAACGTTAATGGAGGTGGGCCTTGGTGCCGCCCAAATGCTCATAGGCCTGCCAAAGACCACCTCATACGGGGTCAATCTGTGTTTGGTTTTGGTGGAGCACATTGATAGCAATGCCAATGGGAGGGCGTCGGGCAATTCAACCCGGTCGTGGCAACTTTTTTGGCTAGTTTTAGTTTCAATGTTGCATTGTGTTTCTCTACCAGTCCCGCTGATTGGGGGTGGAAGACGGCATGGAACTTTTGTTTTACCCCCAACCCTCTCAGTATGTTCTATATCACCTCGGCTATGAAGTGGGGGCCGTTGTCGCTTCATAAAATTCTGCAAAGGCCGTATCGGGGGAAGAATTCTGAGGTATGTCAAGTGAGGTTGATCTTAGCTTCGAGGAAGTTACGGAGCTTCTAAAATAGTCCCTCAAAGAAATTTTTTCGATGACGAAACTGGGAGGGCTGGAAATCTCGGGTGCGTGTCTTTGCGGGTTTGATTTTCCTTGAGCACAGCGGCTCCACCCGTTTCGCTTATTGTTTGATAGACGAGGGGAGGCTGGACTTGAAATGTAGACTGGGGGGGTTGGGGTTTGGATGAAATGTCCGTAGCTGTGTCTGTAGCTGTTTCTGTGGCAATACCCGGTTGCAACTGTAAATCAGATCATTTTGCCAGGTCTTCAAGTAACAATTGCTCTGCTGCTGTTTCGTTTCGGGCCTTCTTTTTAATATCTTTTTTGAAGGATTAGATGGAGCTTTCCTAGTTTTCCCAGATCTCATCGCTCGGGGACGTCGGGGTGAGGGTTAAGGAAGATACTCACACACCCCCACTGACCGAGATACTCGCTGCTTAAGATGATCCGTGTGCCAGAGGGTATCTCTCGGGGGGGGGGTCGTGGCTCAGTTATACCGCACGGGGAGCAAACAATTGGTTATTTTCCATGGCTGGGTCTAGTGAAACAATAACTGTTCAGATGAAGCGATGGCTGGTGCTTTTGTTTGATTTGATTTAGTTAGATGGTGTTTTAAGAGCGCTTGTTAAAAGGCACCGGTTAATTGGCACTGTTTAAACCGCAAAAACATTTTTTATTACAAGAAAGCCTCTAACTCGTGGGCGTACTCTTAGTGTTGAAAAGTGAGACTGGTCAGGTGAATGGTCGGGTAAATGCTCCTTATGGGTTGATTTGGATTGTGACTTGGTCGACTTGAAGTGCAGCGGGCACATGGAAGAACTCGGAAAACCGCGCTGGGCCAACACCACAGCTAAGCACGGCTGAGCACTCACCAGGGTCCTTGCTGTTGCTGAGGGGATTTTCTCTGCTGCGCCCACTGCTCCTACCGCTGCTGTGAGAGGACTGTGGAGGATCTGCAGGGAGGCTACCACGATTGGGCGGCTCTAGAGGCTTTAGCTGCACTGCATGCCCTGCCTTGCATGGCTCCTGGCTTGATGCTTGTGACTTATGGCTGCGGGGGTGCTATGGCTGCGGGGGTGCTCCTGCCGCTGCGGGAGCTCGCAGCTCCTGTGCGGGTTTGGCACCAAGCTCCTTGCGCCTAGCGTTGGGGGTGTCTGGTATGACTCATGCTCATGCAGCTCCAGCTCCTACTGCTGCGGGTGTCTCCTAACGATGTGGGGACTCGTGGCTCCAGCCGCTGTGAGCAGGCACTCACCCCTGCTGTTGGGATGGTTCCGCTGAAGAGAATAGCGGTTCTAGCCGCCGTCGGCAGACTCTTGCCCCGCTGTTGAACAGTCCCACGGGGGAAGACTCCCCCCTACCCCGCGGCTCCTAATTGAGTTTGCTTATCGGGGGGACCTTTGGAGGCTTTTTGGCGGCTTTGTGTAGCTTGTCAGCTTTCAATGTGTCCGCACGCAGGGGGGCCTCGCAGATGGCAACTCCGCTCCCCCACACACGCAGCAGCGGCAGCAGCAGGACACACGGCGGCGCCAGCGGCAAGACAACCGAGAGCCGTCACCGCTTCGCAGCCTCTAACCACAACACCGCAACAGCCTCGATCAAAATGTGGACTGGATCTGGATCCATGCCAGGGTACTCACTTCTTCCATCTTGCAGGCCCTCATCTTTGGCTTAGTGTTTTGGGGCATTTTTAATAGTTATATAGACTATCAATGTCCTATAATTTCACCCTCACTATCAGAAGGAATTTTCTCCAGTATTGGGGTGTCATAGATTCACATGCTTGAATATTCCCCGTCGTCGAAGTGGGAGCCCCACGGTAAATAAAATAGCAATAAAATACCAAGAAAAAATAAGTATATAAAACATATCACATAATTTCCAAACCAGAAATACTTATAAGTACCAGGTTAGCATTAACACATAGGAATACATAGGAGAAAAAGAAACACCTTTATAGCTCCTTCTGCGCATGTTTCCTCTAAAAAAACATGTTAAATTGTTGACGGGCTCGTCGACGGTCATTCTGACGTCGAAATCTGCCGTCTCCAGTGCACTGATGACGACAGTGATGACGACTTGTGCCAGTGGTTCGACGACGGCGGCTGCGTCGTCCTCACTGTCGAAGATGGTCTGCGTCAGCTTTAAATCAGTATCGTTGTCGATTCCCATCTCCTCGTCGACATCGAAGATGAAGTTCTCGTCGACGTCAGTGACGACAGCTCCATCGACGTTGGCGCCGTCGACGACGGCTTCTTCGGCAGCTGTGGTCTTGCCGTCGACGGCTTCGTCGACGGTAATTGTCCCGTCGACGTCTTCCTTTGCATCTTTGCCTCTGGTGTCATTTTCTTCATCCGCTTCTGGGCCTCCAGTGGTTGACCCTCTGCACCGGCGACGACAAGTGCCTCTGGAACAGCTTCCACTTCCGAGTCACCCTCAGCCTCCGTCACCTCTCTTTGCCACAGGTTCGGAGCAGGATTCAAGTTCAGATGAGGAGGACGATGACAGGTTTCCGCAAGCTCGAAGTCCTTCGGAGCTCGTCATTAAATGCCATGATTACGAGGATGAACAGGAAGATTCTTATTTCCAGGAGGAGGAACCTTCTGTGCAGGTTCCGGCAGCTCAAATACCCCTTTCACTCATTTCAAATCTCCAATATATGCTGGACGATTACAATAGACGTTTTCCACCGTCTCATCAGGGGTCTCCTCAGCTAACGGTGCCTGTAACTACAGTGGCTCCTCCCACTGCGTCACTGCCGGAGCCTGCGGTGTCTTATGCCTCAACAACCTCCATTCAAGTACATGCAACTGTCTATGAGGATGACGACGTTCGCCCAGACAGAGAGGAGGGCGAAGTTGCTGATGATGATAGTAACATGGCGGATTGGGACGACTATCAAGTCCAGACGCCGTCTCTGCCTACTTCCGTACAGGGAGATTCCCCTCCTGTGGACATAGATAGTTTTCATCAGCTTATGGAACGAGCGGCAAAGCGCTTCAAGCTGCCAATGGTCACTAAGGACGAGGACTGCTTTCTTTATGACTTCAAGAGTCAGCCTTTCAAACAGGTTCGGGCAGTGCCCATTATTGACTTTATTTGGAACGAAGGAGTCAAATTGATGCAGACGCCAAATACGCTTCCGGCACTTCTTCCTCGTTTGGAGAAGAAATATAGAGCACCCCATGGTTCACCGGCTTGCTTGGTATCGCAGCCTAAACCTGATTCCGTCATCACCCAGGCCGCGCAACGTCGTTCCAGGAATCCGTCATCACCTATTACCGCTCCTCCAGACCGTGAAGGACGTCGGCTTGCCGCCATTGGCCGTAAGTTTTCCACTATGGCTTCTACCACCGTGAGGGCTGCAAATTCTCTGGCCATTCTGGGGCGCTACGACCGCCAGATGTGGTCCGATATGTCATCTTTTATCGACCTCATTCTGGAGCCCTCCAGAGCAGAGGCGCTCAAGATTCTTCAGGAGGGAGAGAGAGTGTCCTCAGAAATAATCGACTGCTCTGTGGACATTGCATGGACTGGTTTTCAGCAGCTTGCGGGATGCGCCGTCTTACGTCGGCAGGGTTGGCTTCGTTCCACCTCGTTTCGCCAAGAAGTTCAGTCAAAAATCCTCGACATGCCCTATGATGGCGAATCGCTTTTTGGCCAACACGTGGACGATGCCCTGCAAACTATAAAAAAGGACACCGAGACAGCTCGTGCTCTGGGCACTTTACAATTTCGCAAGTTGCCTTTTCGTGGTGCGCGCGGACGCGGTACCACTTCTTCATTTCACGGCGGGTCCACCCAGTACCGTTCCTACAGCCAAGGAAATCAAAGATATTCCTCCCAGTCCCAGCAGTCCTATCGGC
Organism: Lissotriton helveticus; assembly: GCF_964261635.1. Lineage (NCBI taxonomy): Eukaryota > Metazoa > Chordata > Amphibia > Caudata > Salamandridae > Lissotriton > Lissotriton helveticus. The sequence goes on from NC_136064.1 coordinate 2,989,775, forward strand.
AGCAGCCTGCAAAATCTTACAAAGGAAAATCTTCCTACAGAGGATCCGCTTCTAAGAAGCAATGACTTGCCTTCCCCGCTCAAAGTTGAAGGTCGAATCTCCCTCTTCTACTCCAAATGGTCTTCAATCACCTCGGACCGTTGGGTGCTGGACAATGTTTCAAAGGCCCATGCTTTGGAGTTTGTCAAATTCCCTCCAAACACTCCTCCAACTGGTCCACCTCCATCTCACCTAAAGGAGCTCTTTCAGCAGATTCGACACATGATTCAGAAGGGTGCCATCGAAGTGGTTCCAAAGTCTCAGAAGGGGATGGGATTTTATTCCCGGTTTTTCCTCGTCCTCAAAAAGTCCGGCGACTGGCGTCCAATCCTCGATCTGCTAGCCCTGAACAAATATCTAAAGTGCCAATCCTTCCGCATGCTCACACTCGCGGAGGTTCTCCGCTTTCTCTTGAAGGACAACTTCATGAGCACCATTGATCTCCAAGATGCATATTTCCATGTGCCAATACTTCTCAGACATCGGAAATATTTGCGCTTTTGAGTGGGGCGCAGAGACTTTCAGTTCAGGGTTCTTCCTTTCGGCCTTCGCTCCACCCCTCGCGTCTTCGCGAAGATCCTGGCCTCAGTGGTGGCTTACCTACGCTTGAAGGGAGTTCAAATTTTTTCCTACCTGGACGACTGTCTCATCAAGTCGCAATCCTGCCATCAAGCGTCTTTGGATATTCGGTTCTGTCAGACTCTGTTTCACTCCCTCGGTCTCTCTCCATCAACACCGAGAAGTCTCAGGTCGTTCCAGCTCCTTGCAGGACTTTTCTGGGTGCCACTCTGAATACTTCACTGGCGAAAGCTTTCGTGTCTCACGAACGTCAGCTGTGGATTCTACACATGGTGACTCTCCTCCTTTCAAAAGGGTCCGTTTCAGTTTGTGTGTTGAAATCATTTCTTGGGATGGCGTCCGCCTGCATCTCCCTGATCCCAAATTGCAGGCTCAAGAGTCGTCCCATTCAGGAGGAATTGGACAAGCAGTGCCGTCAGGTCATCGGCTCTTTCAACGATTTGATCAGGGTGACCAATCGGATGCGATCTGCTCTTCAATGGTGGGCTCAGCTGTCGAACATCGCTGCCGGTACTTCCTTCCTCACCATCGCTCCAGAACTCGTCCTTACCACGATGCCACCCTGGAAGGCTGGAACACACATCTTCAAGGGCTATCCATAAAGGGCAAATGGACTCTGTCTCAACATTCCTGGCACATCAACAGACTGGAGCTGATGGCCATCTTCTTGGCGCTCAAATCTTTCCATCTTCTGCTCCAGGGGAAAGCAGTGCTCATTCAGACCGATAATACCACCAGTATGCACTATGTGAACAAGCAGGGCGGCACCAAGTCACCGCACCTCTCTCAACTGGCACAGAATATCTGGGACTGGGCACTTCGTCACCAGATTACCCTGACAGCGGTTTACCTTCCAGACATCTCCAACATCCTGGCGGATTCCCTCAGCAGGTCCGCGTCCTCGACCCACGAGTGGGAGTTGCATGAGCCAACTCTGGACTTCATCTTTCGGCTGTGGGGTCATCCGAACATGGATCTCTGTGCGAGCCCTGTGAACCAGAAATGCCCGTCCTTTGCAAGCTGGCTTCCCCATCAAGAGTCGTCCGGGAATGCCCTTTTGATGGACTGGTGCGATCTATTCGCCTACGCTTTTCCGCCGATTCCGCTAGTTCCTCGAGTCTTGTGGAAAATGCGGAGACAGTCGTGCCACATTCTCCTGATTGCTCCCAGATGGTCTCGACAAGCGTGGTTCTCGGAACTGCAGCTTCTTTCACAGTGCGAACCCATCCTCCTTCACTGCTGCTTCTTTCACAGTGCAAACCCATCCTCCTTCATCCTCGAGCGGATCTCCTCACGATGGACGAGGGCCATATCTGTCATCCGGACTCCTCCTCTCTCAAATTATCGGCCCGGAACTTGATCACCTTGAATTTGCCCATTTGAATATTTCGCCAGCATGCAGAGACGTTCTTGCCAATGCGAGAGCTCCGTCTACAGTTAAGACTTACAAGCTAAAGTGAAAAAGGTTCTGTCACTGGTGCACAGCTGCCAACATCCATCCTGTCCATTCCACTTCCTCATTCCTCAGCTTCTGCCGTTCTTTCTCCAGCTGGCTCAATCAGGACTTTCCCACACTACTTTGAAAGTTTTCCTGGCGGCAATCTCTCGTTTCCGGCAGGATGGGTCTTCCTCTCTCTGCTCTTCCAGAGTCATTCGCCAATTCTTCAAGGGGCTGTTCCGGAAGTTCCCGCCCATTCGGCGTCCTCCTCCTACCTGGCATCTCAATGATGTTTTGGCGCAATTGATGAAGGCACCATTTGAACCCATCCACAAAGCGGATTTAAAATTTTTGACCTGGAAGGTGGCCCTTCTTCTTGCTTTGACCTCTTCACGTCGCATGAGTGATATCCACGCCTTTACCATTAAGCCTCCTTTTCTTCAATTCAAATCGGACTTCATGCCTAAGGTGCCAACTGACTTTCACCTCAATGAGCCAGTGTTCTTAAAAACTTTCTTCACCAACCCTCAATCTCCAGCGGAGCAGCGTTTGCATTCACTGGACGTTAAAAGATGCCTTAAATTTTACATCGACAGGACGGCGACCTTTCCCAAGTCTTATCAACTGTTCATTGCTTACGGACGCATGAGCAAAGGGCGTTCTGTTACCAAGCCAACTATTGCACGTTGGATTTCTTCAGCAATTTCTTCCTGCCATCAGAAAGCTGGCAAGCCTCTTCATTCTTCAGTGAGAGCTCATTCCACCAGGGCGATGTCATCCTCTACTGCCCTGTTTGCTGGTGTGCCGATTCACCAAATATGCCGAGCAGCTACGTGGTCCAGCAGGCACACTTTTACGAGACATTACTTCCTTGAGACGATCAACAAAGCCGATACGGCAGTGGGCCAAGCGGTGCTTCGCAATCTTTTTAAATAAGGTGAGCCTCTGTTCTTCCCTCCGCCTTTATGGGTTATGTGATTATTGCTCTTACCTGCCTGGCAGCGTTATGCTATTTTATGCATTTTGCATGCCTATGCACTGCTGTTTTACTCTTGCAGCCAACTATTACTGCTCACTATGTTAAAAGCAAAACGACAATCATGAACATTATCTGCGTCATCTTGTCTGGTGGAAGTTCCTACGTGCACATAAGCTGCAGTCATTCTGACCGACCGCAGCCTTTTTGTATTCTGTTGGTCACCTTTGTTTCACCCTGCCCTTACTAGCATCTATCTGACCCTCTGACCAAACCTGATATGTGTGCTGGGGGCTATAATCTCTATTTGCCACGACAAACCTCAAGCACCACTTCCTGCCACTCACTCGTTTTTCCTCTCATCTCTGTTTACCGGCAAACGCTTGGACACTCTTACACAAACAGGTTCCAGAAACCAAACAGACTCTTGCAAACATGGTTTATTGCACTGCAAACAGTAGGACTTGTTTTTGCCAACAATGGGACCTGTTTTTATCAACACAACAGACTCTTAGATCTGACCGTTCTCACATGTTTTAGACCCTGAAGCAAGGTCCAGCTGCAAGATAAAATTATCTGTTTGACCTGGGTAGGAAGAGAATTACTGTTGGGCTTGTGTGACAACCTGCCCGGGGCGGAGACTCCAAGCTCGTGTAACCATGTTGATGAAACAATGTTGGGCTTGTGTGACAAACTGCCCGGGGCGGAGACTCCAAGCTTGTGTAACCATGATAATGAAACAAATGCATTGTGTCAAACCTGTATAAAAGGAAGAGCCAAAGGAGTTGCAAGCAGAACACCTCCCTCAGACATCCTGGTGTCTGCAGTTGACGTGGTCTCCTCATGAGAAATAAACCTTTTTCTTGTCTTCCAGTTTCCAGTGCTTGCCTTATTATTTTGGTAACTAACCCAAGGTGAATTAGAGGTGGGACCCTACCAACGGGCAGCATTGGGGGTCTTAGAAGATTCACTGCCTTTCACAAATTGGCAACCCAACGTTGGGGCCCATCAGAGACACGTGGGTCCGGTACAGAGGTCCTAACGACGGAGTGAACGACTGAAACGATAGGAGTACACCTGCCTGAAAAAGACCCTTGTTTGGTTGCCGATCGACTGAACTTCACTGTTTCCGAACAGACCTCTCTCGAGTGACCTGCGGTCCTGACTAGAACCTTACAGGAACGCCGCATTGATTGTTGGAGTAAGAGGACAACCAGGCGCTGGAAGGGGAAGATAAAGAACTGTCCATTCGATCCGGGTAAGGTCGTGAAAAAACGGCTTAAATTGATTGATTTATTGATAGAAATACTAATTTTCCTTTTTTGAGTTATTTGAGACAGTCCCTGCTTGCAAACAACGTAGAATAGGAATATTCTCTCTTTGCAGACAGCGAAGGACAGGTAGTGCAGACTTTTTGTCTAAAATTGATTGAGATATTCATTTTGACCGCTAAATACGTCATGCCTGTTTTCTCTAGATTGTTTGATTGTTTTGGACCGGACCGTTTGTTAGAGGTCAGTCATCCGGCACCGCCGGAAGGCACCCCTAACAAGGACATGTACTTAAAATATGGATTAGCCACCGTTACTTATAGCAAACTATGTCATAAGTACACTAGGACGGAATGGGTAAATCAGTGGCCACTGACTGGATATTTCAATCCCGCTAAAATAGAAACGTTAGAATTAGCTCTCCACAAAAAGAAAGCTAGACCAGCCATGTTTGACAGTTTTGGTTTATGGCGAAAAGAGGCGGCTCAACAAAAGAAAAGAGACGAAGCTAGGCAAGATAAAGAAACACGAAAATCAGCTTACCAAGCCTGTAAAAAGTTAGAAGAATAACTAAAAGAAAAGGAAATCGATAAAAAGGAACAGGAATCAAAAATATCAGGTTAATGCCCTGTTAGAACGCCCTCAACTCTTTACCCCGAGTTACCAGCAAAACAGAGGGTAGAGGATGATTTATTGTTAGGTCCCCCAATGATATACATGCCACCCCCTTATGCCCCTACTCATCCCGTAGTACAACGCCAGGACCCCCAAAGTATAGCTGGAGATGGCACAATGGCCTCAGTCTCCACCGCCTCTGCTCCCACTGAGTCACCCACACCAAATGCCTCATCAAAGGATGCAGTAGTAGAGGTAGGAACAAAAGAAATAGGAGTCCCCAGGGTCCCGCGATTAAGTAAAAATGAGCGAGCAGGCATTGATAAAATAGTAAGCATGGGCGTAAAATCCGTTCCGCTCGCGGATTTTGCGGATTTTCGGCAAATTCGCAATCCGTGAACTCTCGCGAATTTGCCGAAAATTCGGAAATCCGCGCGAAGCGGATTTTTTGCTTGGTCGCACTTGCCAACTAGAATACTATACAATTTTGCGGCGCGCAGCGTTCACTTACCGTCATTCAGCATTTGCAGAGTTGTTTTTCTCCATGTTTGCGTGTGCTGCGCCATTTTGGATCTTGCTGCGGGATCCCGCAGGAGTTTGTCGACGTCATCGCGGCTTGCCACCTTGCACAGCGAGAGTTTGGCAACGTGAGTACGTCATAAAGGACCGTGATCACGCATCGCGGGAGTAAACACTTGCGAACACGTAGATGCGACAGGCAGCAACAATCTCGCAATTGCGAGATTGCAAAATTTGCAATTTCACACAAGAAATCCACCAGCAGGCAGCATAAACCTTGAAAATTATGATTTTTATCAGAATAACTCCTCAGGTTGACATTTGCCTGCACTTTTTTTTTGCAAGGAGTCCATTTTAGGGGGGTGGGGGGGTGGGAGGAAGGAAGTGCCCCACAGTCTCCAACTTCCTGTTCCTGTCCAGCAGGCTCCTCCCAGTGCTTTCTTCATGTGCTGGTCACTTTGATTTGGATCTTGACCTGGAAGGATTACTTTTGGTGGATGCTGCTGGATATTTGGATTTTTGCAAAACTGAAAGCACTCAGCAGGTGCAAAAGTTCAATCTTATCATTAGTAACCATTCCCTGTAGTGCTTCCTGAGGGGCCCCTTCAGAGTTCAGTTGCCTACTTGCAACTGTTCTATGACCCTGCTCTGACCCTCACAGCAGGCTCAGAGAATAGCTACAAGTATACAACAAAGGTCCTGTTAAAAACATTACACTGCAACAGAAAGCAATTACAGATAAGGAAGCAGGTGCCAGCCTGGAAGTTCAAATTCAGTGACACATTAATCAGCCCCTAATTCATTCATGTCAGTTGAGGCAGGGCAGGTGTGCTTTTCCCCCATAATCTACAGTGATGAACTAGAGGGTGGCATGGGTGAGCCAGAGGGTGGCATGGGTGAGCCAGAGGGTGGCAGTGGTGAAACAGAGGGTGGCAGTGGTAAAACAGAGGGTGCTGTGATGAACCAGATGTAGAAACAACATGGTCGCGACCGTTGCTACCCGACAAGTAAGTTCGCGTTTGCGAACTGGTAAAAAACCCTTGCGAAATGGCAGAAACACTTGCGAACACAAAAAAAAAAGGAATCCGCAAAATTCACGAGAGTTCGCGGATTTTGCGGATTGCGAATCCGTAAATACGCAATTTCGCGGATTGCCAATTCGCAAAATCCGCCCATGCTTATAAAATAGTTAAAACCCCCATAGATAGGAAAGAAACAGAAGAATATGTAACTGACATATGTGACTCCTATGTTGAAAACCACAAACAATACTTTATTTTACGTCTCTTGTTACCACACCCTTACTGCATATGTAGAGAAGTACCAAGATGTAGGGCCCGAACGACTAGTGGCTCTCTATAGGAAGGTAGACATCGGAGATGAAGGCAACAACGATGTTGCAGAACTATTTTTATCCACACTAGAAGTATTGTGTCAGCTCATAGAACAAGGACAGATAGATAGGGACAGGACAACTAAGATAGCAGGACCCCTGGTGGAAAAACCAGATAGCATGATGCCAATAAAAGAAGCTGCCCCTTACTGGGTACCTCCGAGAGGACAAGGGACTCATGACGATATGAACCATCAAGACGCTAGAGGAAGGGTGGTCTACAATTGGGTGTACCAGCCATGGGACAGACAGGACATTTTGACGTTCCGTAAATCTTTACCGTATTTACGAAAGAACCCCACCGCCTTTTACACCGAGCTAGGTACCGCTCTGGGATCAACAATAATGACACTTGCCGATATAAATTTGTTCTTCTGGTTATGTTTGCCAGCAGATGTGTGGAAACAGATTAGAAAAGTAAACCATACCAAACTGTTTGGTCATACCTGGGAACAACTCGACACACTAGATTAACAGCGGAACCCTGCTAAAAAACCAGTTAAAGCAATATTAGACTTCCCTGACAAAATAGTGAAGAAAGTGAAAACGCTTATCCCAGACAAAAAGATAGACTGGTCCATAGTAACCGCGTGCCGCCAGAAACCACAAGAGGGTGTCTCCGAGTATTTCTCCAGATTTGAAACTGTGTTCTCCGATTACAGTGGACAAGACATGTCCACCGCAACCAGACACCACTTATTTGTTCAGAACTACATCAAAGGACTACTGCCAGATGTATCCCAAAAACTACAAGCCAGCGAAAGTAGTTGGGCAGCATCTAATCCGACGGCCATTCTCCAAATGGCCCATTACTACGAGCATCAGAGAAAAGAAAATGACAGGGCTACAGAAAGGAAAAAGAAGGACTTGAAGGAAAGGGTAATGATAGCACACCTCCATGGGGCGAATACAGGAAGGGAGCAATATAGGGGAGGAAACCAGCAGAATACCCCTAGAGTACAGCCACCTAACAACAATCCATCAACATCATATGTAGGACGCCATGACCTAGGACAGGATCAATGTGCATTTTGCAAAGAATATGGACACTGGAAATCCCAATGCCCGGCTTTGTTAGGAGCTGGTGGGGCCAGAGGGGCGAGGGAAATAGCAAGTGGACAGAGAGGAAGAGGACGTGGGAGAGGGTATCCGAGTGAAGCAAGCAAGGAAAGGCCAGGAAGAGCGAACACATTTGACCACCCCAGACAGAATCAGTACCAACAGACAGATTACGACAACACGTACGACTTTGCATAGGACAACCAAGGGCAAGGGAGGGATCCAGTCGAGCTCTGTGTTAATCTGCAAGGCCCCTGTGTTACCGCTGAGGTCCTGGGCACAAAGTCGCCATTTTTGGTAGACACGGGAGCAACACGTAGTGCACTATCCAAACGACTGATTCCAAAGGCACCCTTGTCAGGCTCACATGTGACCTCAATAGTATTTGACGGTACGCCCTCCACCAACCCTTTGTCCCGACCGATCCCTTTTAATCTTGACAGCAACAGCGTCGAAACGACATTCCTCCTCTCATCTAACACCCCATACGCCATTATGGGTCTCGACCTTTTGAAACACTTCCATGCGACTATCAGATGCTCACCAGACGGAGTGCCCTTCATCTTGTATTACAACCCCAACACCATAGAGAGAACCCTTTTCAGAACATGTTTTCCTTCTCCGAGACTGACGCATCCCTACTAGACACTTTGCCATCACTTATGGACTAAGGCTGATTCAGACGTAGGACGAATGATGATTGACCCAGTACACTTAACAATAAGTCAGGACGCAACACTACCGAAGGTACCGCAGTACAAAATATCGCCAGAGGGTGAGAAAGCACTGACAGAGATCATACACTCTTTGGTAAAGGCAGGGGTGGTAGGGGAAGTAGTGAGAAACATTTGTAACAGTCCCATACTACCGATTGTAAAGAGACAGGGAGAGGGAGACGGGAAAGCCTACCGCTTCATCATTGACCTGCGGGAGGTAAACAAAATTGCAGTGCCACAATACCCAGTATTTTCTGACATTTGACAATTTTGACTTTAATCCCCTCCACTGCCACCACCTTCACTGTGATCGACCTCAAGAACGCCTTCTTTTCCATACCTATACACAAGGACAGCTGCTATCTTTTTGGACTTACCCTAAATTCCCGTTCGTATAGAGTTTGTAGAGCACCTCAGGGGTACACTGAGAGCCCAAGCATCTATAGCCAGGCGCGTAAAAGACAGTTGGACGCCATACAATTGCCAGATGGAGTGGCACTAATACAATATGTAGACGACATCCTTCTAGCAGCAGACACCATACAAATAGCTGTCACTGCCACCATCAAACTACTCCATTTCCTTGCTGAGAATGGTCACAAGGTTTCCCGAACTAAATTGCAGTTCTGTAAATCACAAGCGACCTATTTGGGTCACCTTTTATCAAAAGCACGCCTGACAGGATCCAGACAATTCTAGACACCCCTGTCCCCAAAGATCAGAAGCAAGTCCGCTCATTGATAGGTCTCACCTCATTTTGTCGACAGTAGTTACCGAACTTTAGCCTCATTGTCAAACCCCTTCTCTCCCTCCTAGGTAAAGACATCCCCTCACCTCTTCCCTGGACCCCCGAATACCAGATAGCCTTTAAAGAACTACGCAATGCCCTTTGTTCAGCGCCAGTCCTAGGAACCCCAGATTACTCCAAACCATTCTTCCTCTACACACACGAAAGGGAGGGATGTACATTGTCTGTCCTAACACAATCAATTGGTCACAAACAACGCCCTTGTGCATTTTTTTCTGCCACCCTCGATCCAGTAGCCAGAGCACTGCCTGCATGCCTGCGTGCTTTGGCAGCTGCAGCAGTATCTGTTTTAGTACCCCATGCAGTCGACACACCACTGAACCAGACCAAAACCCAACACTTGACTAGCGCCCGACTGACAGGATATGAGTTGACCCTGCTAGCACCGCATATTACCCTAAAGCGATGCACCACCCTCAATTCAGCCACACTATTACCCCTACCCGAAAATGATCCTAACGTGACTCCACTACACGACTGTGTGACACTAACCGATGAACAAACAAAGTAGAATAGATCTCAGAGACAACGCCTTTCTAGAACCAGATGGAGAACTATGGATGGATGGTTCGTGCATCAAACTCCCCGACGGCACCACCTCAGCTGCATACGCTGTCACCACAGCCCGAACCGTTCTGGAAACAGCCCGTATTCACCAACGTTCAGCCCAGGCTTCAGAACTCATTGCCCTCACACGAGCGTGCATCTTAGCGACTGACAAGACAGTTAACATATACACCGACAGCCAGTATGCCTTCGGGGTGGTTCACCATTTTGGGTTCTTATGGAAAGAAAGAGGGTTCCTGACTTCACACGGTACACCCATCCTGCATGGAGATTTAGTCTCCGCCTTGACGCAAGCAGTCCTCCTCCCCAAAAAGTTAGCAGTGATAAAATGCCAAGCACATAGGAAAGTGACTGATCTCATTGGACAGGGAAATGCACTAGCAGACGTTACTGCCCGAGCCACGGCAGGAGACAGATCTATGACACGAATGTATGTGACCAGGTCACAAGCTGAACAATGGACTGACGCTAGGACCACTGTAAGGGACATACAGACTACAGGCACACAAGACGAATTGACCGAGTGGGAAAAGGTGGGACCAAAAGACGAGGAAGATTGCTGGAGAACTAAAGACGGAAATAAATGGCTGTTACCCAATGCCGCCCTGACTTGTCGCCCTCCCTATGAAGGTGCTGTCTATATTGGCCCACGGTGTATTTGTCGAGCCGATCAAGGATATCGTGTACCCGAGCTCGGCAGTCTGCTCCTCCACCCTCTGCAGGGCGCCAGGGTCCGCCGAGGTTTGGGCATGTAAAAGAGTATCCTCTGCCTTCCTGAGATCCTAGAGAAGCTGTTTCCGGACTCCATAGGTGAGTACCATGCAAGCTCCCCTCACCACCGCCTTTGGGGCCTCCCACTTGGTGGCCATGGAAATGCGATGGCTGTTTCCACATGTGCTTTCCCCACCTGTTCTCGGAGGTTATCCACTGGAAGCCTCCAAGTCTTAGGACGAGTAACTGGGGCACCCCACAGCACCATGCAGGCTACCGGAGAGTGATCTGATAAAAAACGAGCCTGGTGTGTAACCTCCATGTACATATTAAGCTCAGCATTCACCACTAAGACCCTATCTAGGCGACTGTGTGTGTTGTGGGTAGGGGAGAAACAGGTATACACTTTCTGCGCGGGGTTCTTCTGGCGCCAAATATCCACCGCCCCTATATTTTCCATGACCTCCCTAAGCTGTGCAGTCATACGGGGTTTTGTGCCCTCTCGGGGTGGAGACCTATCCAGGACTGGGTCAATAACACAATTAAAGTCCCCAAACCAAAGGACTGGGGCCTCCAGATCATGGATCAGGACGTCTGAAAGGCCTGAAAGGAGACCGGATCATCCGTATTGGGTGCATATGTGTTCAATATGACAACTTCCCTGCCATCCAGTTTCGCCCTAAGAAGCAGGTATCTAACGTGAATGTCCGCCTCAACATATTGGATAGCGAACGGGACCCCAGGTGCCACCCAGATCAGAACCCCTCTGGCATATGTAGAAAAGGATGAATGAAATATCTGGCCCCACCACATTTCTCCCAACTTCTGTGCTCCTTCATCTACAAGATGGGTCTCCTGGAGGCATGCAATTGAGACTCCATGTCTACGAAGAAAAGAAAGGACTCTATACCTTTTAGTGCACGTGCCTAGCCCACTCGCGTTCCAGCTCATAAACCTATACCCCATGACTTACAATATGGTCTACCCCACCATAGTGCTCTATTCACAATGTAGATCCCATCCAGTGCCCGAAATGTAATACATACGATGCCTAAAACCTTCCCATTCAACAACCCCTTCCAACATCCCTCCCACCCCCCACCCACGAGTAATATACTTGCAACAACATAACTTGCCAATATGCCCTTCCCACGCTGGTGCCAGGACGTGCACAAGCACCCCATTCGCCCAACAGGGCTAAACCACCCAAAAATAGACAAAGAAGGAAAACTCCCAGCAAGGCCAACTATCACAGCATTAGTACGGGCTCAAACCGTCCTACCCAAAGAAAAGCACACCACCTCCCGCTACCACCTCCTTCCCCCCACCTCTGCACTCTCCGCGGAGAGAAGTCTCCCTTATGCATTATCCTGAGTGTATACTCCCTCCTGGGGGAGGCCCATTAAGGGTGGCCAGCAATACCTGCATCAGACAAACAAAAACATAACCACCCAGTCCCCTCAAGGCGGAGCCACCGAGTCAAGTAACTTGGCCCCCGCTGTCTCAGGGATCGTAGAACTGGTAGGTGATATATCTTTAACAGTGGGCAGCAGGGTATCTGGGTCCAGTACTTCTCCCGGTGGGGAGAGTTTGATATCACCGGTGAAACCCCAGTCTCGGTTGGTTCCAGGCGTAAGGCCCCATCATCACCTACTGTAACTCTGCGCCTCTCCTCACTCTCAGCTGTGACTGAGCGGCGTCTTCGTCTGCTGGCGCGCCTCCTCGGTGGTCGTGTCCCCCAAGTGCCGCGGGCCCCCCCCCCCGTTCGCCCGGGGGGGGGGCATCTCCCCAGATCTCCAGCAACACCCAGACTTCTTCCGGGGTTTCAAAGAAATGTGCCTTCCCCTGTGACAGTACCTTAAGCTTAGCCGGGTAGAGCAGCATATACTGTAGGGGCATCTCCCGGAGTTTCTTTTTGACTGCCAAAAAGGACTTCCGCTGCTCCTGTACCTGCTGGGTGTAGTCTGGATAGATGGAGACCATGGCATTCTCAAAGGTGAGGTCCGCAGTCTCCCTCGCCGCCCTCAGGATACAGTCTCTGTCTCGGTAATTGAGGATCTTGGCAATGAGGGCTTGCGGAGGCGCACCGGGTCTTGGCGGCGGAACCAACGCCCTATGAACCCGCTCAATCACAAAGACCTCCGACAGACTCTTCGGGCATAATGTTGTACGAATGGCGGAACGTGCACTACATGGATCATTCAAGTGCAGCATTACAGACCGCGTGTAGGAAAAGGTCAGATGCCAGAGGTATTCAGTATAAGGTAGGGGGATGATGGATTAATGCTTTCATTAAAAAAAACAATCTACAGTGGTCTGGGGCTGTCCCCATTCACATAATAGGGAAACTATAGGAGGTGGCAAGCTTCCTTGGGTGCATCCTTGTTTCTAAGGGTGTACATCTTGGCTCAGTGGCAAGACCACTAACAAACTCGTTTAATGTTTGCATGGAGATCAGTTTGCGGGCGGATGGGGAAAACAGTGCAGCTCCAGTTCAAAAAAACATGGGGGCACAGCTGTGCCTGGAAACCACAGATTTGGAACTGCTAGGGCTGTCAGGCCTACCCATGGACTCCGCAACCACTGACTAAGACATGCCTTAAATGCTTGTGCAGGGTGCACCACTCTATATGACATAAAAGAAGCTGTGCCTTTCTAAAACCAGCAATATGTGTTAGCGCCTGACTCCTAAAATGTGATGCCTAGAAAAGCTTTTCCATATTACAATCTAAACAGATGACCTTTTTTCTAGGAGGTTGTGGGTGGTTAAAACAGAGTAAGACTTTCCTTAAATGCTCATTCAGGTCATGTAACTTGTGCATGGACATCAAATGCTAACACTTAAAATGGGCTTTCTTGTGATGTTTCTCCGAGCCCTGGCTTTGGACATGCAAGCAATCTGTTTAGGGAAGATATTTTCTCTCTTTTCATTTAATAGATTTGCATCTCACTTCTATCTAATGTTAGACTGGATGGCATACCCCTGGTAAGGCTCAGGAACATTTGAAAAACCCCTCTGAAGGTCGGCAAGATTATTAGAGTGGAACGTGGGTGGGAAGGTAGGCGAAACACATGGTGTGCAAAATAAAGATTACGATGTTTAGGACCCCAAGAACCAGAATGCACCTGGGGCTCACAGTCAACCAATATCTGGCTAAAGTACTCCCTTGGAAACTATACAATAGTAGTACCAAAATGTTTAATGAGAAAAATGTGTGCTTTTGCTCCTTCAAGGGAGCTGCGAAGTAAAAGAGGCTGAATTTACTATCCTCTTCATTGACATATCTGAACGCCAGGATCTTACAAATTGCTTATGTTGTAGAAGTGCAAATAAATAAAACATATCTTGACTATTATTTTAGCGTTGTTTCTGCGTACTGCATCTTTTTAACTTTTTAGAATTTAATTACTTATTCTACTGGCCTCTGAAAATCGAGTTTCTTCTTTGTGTATTTGTTCCACAATGAGCCATACATTATGGAACAAATACCGTACTTTATATCTAACAAACGATTCAAGCTTAAACAACCATTTTTCAACAACTTTAGAAAAGACAGGCATGATGGATATCGGTTAAAATAAATCTCTCAATTAATCCTAAATTCAGACAAGAAGTCTGCATTTCCTGCCCTTTACTATTAAACAGGCATGATGTATTTACCGGTCAAAATGAATATCTCACTCAAACAATTTTAGACAAAAAGCTTGCACTACCTGTCCTTCGCTGTCTGCAAAGAGAGAATATTCCTATTCTCTGTTGTTTGCAAGCAGGGAATGTCTCAAATAACTCAAAAAGGAATACTAGTATTCGATCAAACTATTCAATCAATCAATCCATCAATTTGTCGCTTTTTCATGACCTTACCCGGACCGTATGGACAGTTCTTTATCTTCCCCTTCCAGCGCCTGATTGTCCTCTCACTCCAATATCAATGCGGCACTCCTCTAAGGTCCCAGTCTGGACAGCCGATCACTCGAGAGAGGTTCGTTCGGAACCGGTGTAGTTCAGTTGATCGGCAGCCAGACAAGGGTCTTTTCAGGGCAGGTAACTCCAATCGTTTAGATGTTCACTCTGTTGTTAGGACCTCTCTCACCGGACCCACGTGTCGCTTATGGGCCCCACGTTGGGCACCAATTTGTTTAAAGCAGCAAGTCTGCTAAGACCCCCAATGCTGCCCGGCGCAGGAACACCTTTAATTCACTTGTGATTCACTATCAAAATAACGAGGCAGGCGCTGGCAACTGGAAGGCAAGAAAAAGGTTTATTACTCCAGAGGAGAACACATCAACTCAGACACCGGGATGTCTCAGGGAGGTGCTCTAGCTGCATCTCTTTTGGCTCTTCCAGCATTGGGGCTCTTAGAAGACTCGCTGCCTTTCACAACTATTCTATTCAAGTATGTGAATCTATGAAAGACACCCCAATACTGGGGAAGAACAATTGTTACTTACCTGTAAACAGGTGGTTCTCCAGTATTGGTGTCTTTCATAGATTCACATGCGACCCACCCACCTCCCCTCAGAGGCTCGCTTCTCCTCCTAGACTCTTTTTGTCACTCCTGTGGTACGAAAATCGGAGGGCCTGAGCCTCTGAGGAGAAGGTTCTAGAGAGGTGCTTGCGCCTGATTGGCTGTAGTTTGGACTAACATAATGACATGGATATGCTATAAGGCGATTCTTTTTCTCCTATATATTCCTCTGTGTTAAGGCCAACCTGGTACTTATAAGTATTTCTGGTTTGGAAATTATGTGATATGTTTTATATGCATATTTTTTATCGGGATTTTATTGCTATTTTATTTACCGTGGGGCTCCCACTTCGACAACGGGGAATATTCAAGCATGTGAATCTATGAAAGACACCAATACTGGAGAACCACCTGTTTACAGGTAAGTAACAATTATTCTTCCTCCTCTCCTGGAAGAATCCTTCCAGTCTGTTCCCTCCTTGTATTCATCATAGGTGATTCACATTTGTGAGTCAATTGTTCAGAGTACTTTACCCTCTTGTGTTCATGATCTTTCCCCTTGTTCTGCCTCCAAATGAATGTTACGACTGTGCTGGGTGATGCTATTGTGGACTAGAGACCTCAGCGCTTACTCACTGGGAGTTCTGGGCAGGATGGAAACTTGCTGTTCTCATTGGTCTCCTGATGCGTGGAGTGGCCCTCCTAAACAAGCTTGAGATTTGTAGGGCTGCATTCGCTTTGGCTGGGCCACTGTCCTTTTCCATCTACTGCAATGACTCACCTACTATTGTTCTGAATAGGTTGTTCCCCGTGAAGTGCATGCAAATAATTCAGGCCTACACTTCGTCTTAAAGCCTGAGACCCTAATCCAGGTTTAGTGTTTAAACCTCTTCAATTTGGGTCATTTGGGCCTAGTTAAGTAGAGGAGGTGCTTGTGGCAATCTTTGTGAATGCCTTAAGTCACTATGTTAGTATTGCTCTATTTTGTGCAACATGAATGCACTCTGCACAGTGTGCATAGTCATGCTGAGGCCCCTGCTACAATACATATCTGTTCATTGTATGCATACCTTATGACTTTATGCTTGTCTTAATTTCTGGATGAATACAATTGCAATGTTCATTATACTTATTGAATACAAAATATTGCAATACCTGCCACATATGTTATGTTATGTTATGTTATGTGGTTTTTATTAGGCGCACAAATGCTCCAGCTAAGGAGCGTCTTGGCGCCCGACAAGGCAGCTACACAACACAACTAAATAAAACAGCACAGAACACACTAACTAAGGGAATAAAAATGTTTTCAAGGCACGACGAAAAGAGAGCAAATCGCTCATAGCGCGAATTGCCGGGGGTAAGGAGTTCCACAGAGCGGCGGCCCGCACTCGAAATGAGCGCCCACCGGCCCTGCTTCGCTTAAAGCGCGGTACCACGGCCAATTCGAGATCTGACGATCTTAAGGGTCGTGCCGGAATATAGTTGGCCATGAGGGTCGTAAGGATCATTGCCGGGGACCCCTTCAAGATCTTATGGGCGACGCAGAGTACCTTAAACTGAATCCGCTGCGCCACCGGGAGCCAGTGCAGTGCTCGAATGGTGCTAGAGGTGGGGCAGAATCTTGGAAGGCCCACCACCGCTCTTGCTGCTGCATTCTGGATCCGCTGCAGGCGCCCTATCTCAGCTACATTCAGACCGGCCAACAAAGAACTAGCATAATCCAATCTGGAGATGACGGTCGCTTGGATCATGAGTTGCCGGGTGGGGGCATCGAAGAACTTTAGCACAGGACGAAGCCCACGCAAAATGCCGAAGCAGCAAGCAGCCGTGCGTTTAGTGTGGCATGCAAACGTAAGGGAAGGGTCCAGCCAGACCCCGAGGTTTTTAAGCTCGGTGACTGGGATGGGAGCGGAACCCAGCTCCTCCGGCCACCATCTCTCTCCCCACAGTTCCGGTCGCCTACCAAATACCATCACCTCGGTCTTACTAGCGTTTAGCTGGAGACAATTAAGCGTCATCCATCTAGCGACCGCCCTCAGTCCTTGTTGAAACCTAGGAGCGTCGACCTCCGCATCCCCGCTGATCGTGACCGCTAGCTGGGTGTCATCGGCATATGACACCATGGTCATACCCCATAGTTTGACAACCTCAGCTAGCGGCCTTACGTACAGATTGAACAGCGTAGGACTCAGCGAGGAGCCTTGGGGGACGCCCAGGTTCAACGGGTGGAATTTTGACTGAAAGGGTGGGACGGTCACGCTAAAGGCCCGGTTTGATAAGAACGACCGGAACCAGTCGAGCGCAATGCCGGAGACACCAGCATCCTCTAAACGCTGCAGAAGGATAGGGTGCGAGACGGTGTCAAAGGCAGCGCTTAGATCTAATAGCACCAGCGCTGCCGTTTGTCCCGCGTCAAGCACGGAGCGGAGGTGCTCCACCATATAAAGCAGAGCCGTCTCCGTGCTGTGACCTGCCCTAAACCCATTCTGCGTAGCGTCGAGTATATCAGCATACTTTGTCTTGTAGCACATACTTGCAAAATCAATAATGATAACACCAATGCTAAGCAATACTCGAACGAGAAACTACGTAAGCAAATAGCAACTTTTGATTATCTACACGATTTCTTTATTAACATTTATCATTCATATAATAAACTTTGATAAAAAACACAATCTATGCACATGTAACGATCTGAGTAATGGAGGACAATTTCCTAGAGCTCTAAATTATCGTTTTCGTTAAAGCTGCACTGCTTTCTAAAGCTTTAAGTGTGCTTTTCGTTCCTGGTGGTAGTTACTGGTAGTGATATAGCTTTATCAGATTATGGTCAGACAATAACCATGTATTTAAAATCCATGTGTACAGTCACTGTAGTGCGTGTAGTGAAGAGGGGTATAACATGAATATGTCTTGTTTTTGCATAACTCCAAAAAGCATATTTGGGTCTTCTTTACATCTGATCCAGAAAATGTTTGTGGATTTAGAGAGGTTGAACTATTGTAGTGCGGATTTCCCGCATTGAGAAAGTTATTTGTATAACTTGTTAGTATTCCAACCACTCGATGTTTATGTATGTTTACATTGATAGTGCCAGATTCCTGGATTAAATTTGGGTTATAATTAATAGACCAGCTGTTGTCCAGGGATGGTTGATTGTGGGAGTAAAGCTGTTAAAGATCGACACTCCACGGTGGCAATGTAAATCTTTTGGAATAACAAACGTGAAAATATGAGATGTCTCTGTACTTCCTGTTTTAGAACATACCTTAGCTATTACAGTCCAGACAATGGAAACATCAAGGTGATTCTGCTAGGTGAAGAATTGACAGTGTTGTGATTTTATCGCTCTTTGTTCCACTGCTTTTTGTTGCGTCTTTCTGCTTTGTAATGTTACTTTTTAAATATTTTTTAGCTGAAAATAAAATATTTTGTACAGGTAACTCTGTGCATCAACGTATTGAAAACGCCTAATAACATATCAGTGTGAAGAGGTGCTGCATCACTCTAAGCACCAGAGGTCACATCTGCATACCATACATATATATACCGTGGACATATTTTCATTTCTTTCAACTACATGAATATATTTACATCATATTTTATTGGTGCATTCATATGCAATAATATGTATGCATGGACATCTCAAAAAGATCAACTACCTGTCATGTGCCTCATCTGCTACTAGGGAAAAATGCTGCGAGAATGTTTTTGACAACAGTTTTGAGGCGCAGGACTCAGGCCTATGACTTAAAACTTTATTTTGCTGAACTCGTACCAGAGACTTCTTTTTGTCTTTATGCAAGAAAAGAAGAAATACTGGGGGGAAGGAGAACGCACTTTGAAGTCATGAAGCACTATAGTGAATGAGCCGCCATTGTAACTAAATGAGGGGAGCACCATGAAATCTTCTAAGACATGTTGATGCGTATTTTTTTACTAAGTGATTGGTGGATTTTCACTTAGCTTCTACCTTTTTATATCTACAATGTTATTTATGTAGGGCCAGTGCCGATAAGTAAAGCCATACCAAAGGCTTTCTCTAATTTATCTTTAGTGTGACCACGTTTGCCCCTCTGTAATTCAAGCCTGATAAAGTTGGGACATGCCCGTCTCCATTTCATAATTACTATGTTGGTTGTTAGGTGTAAATAAATTAACTGCTCCTCGCATGCAACCCATTTACAGTCCATCAGAGCTACCCGTGTGCAATCCCTACCCACCTTGGGGAACCCCGCTCTGCAACCATGTGTAATCATTTGTTTGTTAATACATTAATGCCAAAATAAATCTTTTTCCTAGTTTGAAATTCGGGATAATTGATCTACGGAGGTTGATTAATGCAAGGCTTTTAGGATAATCATTGACTATGTAATGATCTTCATTTAGATTAATTGAATGCAAATGTGCCCCTTGTGGATATTTTGAAAATAGTGCAAGGATCCAGTCCGTGAGAACAAGGGTGGGCACAGTAGTCCTAGTTTGACCAATCCGTAATGTCATTGAATGTTTGAACTATGCATTTTCAGCTTGTCCATCAAAAATAGGTTTGGAATATTTCTCTCTACGATGTACAAAGAACATATTACATAACTAGACAATACTTAAGGCAGGGAACGGACTACATAGTATGGTCTAAATATGGAAGCCAGCCTCTCTGACTTGAAATGTTTGCCTCGCTCGCCCTTTAATAAACATCTGGAACACCAGTGGTTTTAAGACAAACTGCTTAAGAAAGAGTGAATGACCTTCATCTTCCTGTCAACTGATATTGTACTTTAGATGGCTGAGTCACTAGCCTGGGCTCTTCTGAAGTCTTTGCAAAGTTTATTAGCATTGCCAGGCCATTATCCAAGTTCTCCTTGGCGTGCAGTGCTCCTGTACAGATGGTTTCATTGTCCCCATCTTAGAATGTGCCTTTTACTTGCCAGTTTTTACTTGTTTTTTAAGTTTATGGAGAGACTGGGACCTGCTGCAAGCTGCCATTGTGTTGTAAACCATTCACTGCCGGTGGTGGACATAAAGAGCTCGTAAGACTGTTGTGATTCATGGAATCTGGAATTGGAAGTGGGCTCACAGAGCCCATGTCGCCATGAACAGAGTCCAGTCCACCAAACTGCGTCGTTTTTTTCTTAATTATTTTCCTTTCTTTCGCTCTTCTGTTCTGGAACCAAATTTTGATCTATCCGAAAAGAAGAAAAGAGAAATTTAACATACTTCTTTTTTTTAAATGATATATTAACTACAAATATAACCGATATAAATAGAAATACAAAAGAAAGAATAAAGTCACAAGCTTACATTTTCAGATTGGGACAATAAGGTTTCACTTAAGAAGTATGCAGCTGTAGTTCTTCGTGTGTATGGCCTATGAGAGTTACAGACTTGACACGCAACTAGAGATAGCAAAGACAGCAATCTTTTCCCATGTTTGCACTCTTGTCTAACCACCTGATATTCTCTTGGTTTGCTACTAAATCGTGTTGTGTCAGCCAACGATACTCTAGTATGGCCCATGCACTATATGCTTTGGACAATGCTTTTTAATTCTAAAAAACGGTGTACCCATCCAGGACTTCATTAGTGACCCCATCACTGAGAATCCAGCACCAACCTGGGCCTAGATACTACCAGGCCAAGCCTGGGACTAATCACCCGGGCCTAACCACCACTGGCCTCTGACACATTCAGCAAAATAAAGAACTCAGCACCCAAAGCCCCTCGCTAGCCACATCTGTGCTTGTTGCTCACAACAGCCTCTCCATACACCAGCCCACTAAGTGCAGACCACCCAAGGAGCCGCATTAGGAAGGACTACATCCATGCAAGCAACCTGCTCATCACCAAATTGGCTATCAGTAACGTTCGATAGCTGAGTCGTGGGTCTATAACTGGTCCACCCCCTCATCTATCTGATCTTCCTGCAGAAAACGTCAACATTCTGTAGGGAGGACATTTGCCTTGGTTCATCCTACGCATGCAGGACTCAGCTGAATCAAAGCATAGAAACAATTGCATCAGCAGTTCCATATGAGCTGAATTACACTAATGATAATGATAATGTCGTTCTGGTTCTAGTAGATTTCTCAGTGCCACTCCTCATCATCGAACCACACTATTTTATTGAACAGGCTAGAGAAAGCCACAGTTCAGTATTTTGCTCTTGCATGGTTGAAAGACTTTTTTAGAATATGAAGTCTCATATAGGTCAGTTTTATCCCTGCCCTTGCTAATGGTTGTTGAGAGTTGGGTGACTCCTGTAAGCCACAAATACATACAATGTTAGTACTGTGTGTCATTAGTTGAGAGCTAGGCGATGATGCTGGAATTTTTTCTATTAATTTCTAACAGCCAGATTGCCTTTTGCCCCCATGCTTGATGATAATATATATTTTTTTTCCTCCCGTGCTCGAGACACAGCCACCGCCACCAGAACAGAGGGCGCGTCGTCGTCACTGGTTACTCAAGCTTAACCCAGTACAATCTCCGAACCTCCGGCTCGGTATTACCCAAGCAGGACAACGCCATGTGGTGATTAAATATCCTTTATTGTCGGTCTTTACAATAAAGGATATTTAATCACCACATGGCGTCGTCCTGCTTGGGTAATACCGAGGTGGAGGTTCGGATATATATATATCTATGTAAACAAATGAACCTGACAGTGGAACCCTCTGATTGACAGCACCTAACCTACTATCCCTCTATCCAGGGCCAGACTGGGAACCAAAACCGGCCCTGGAAAAGTGCTCGGCCGGCCCCCCCAGTCCCCAGGGGTGGGGTTGGGGGTGCGACCGCGCTCTTTGCCAGGGCCGGTTTTCGGCCGATTTTGTTACGGGGCCATTTCGGCCCTGTAACAAAAACGGCCCCCAGAGGCCCAAAACCGGCCCCTACCCTTGCGGCGCACCGGGGGATTGCCCGGTGCCCGCAACGGCCAGTCCGGGCCTGCCTCTATCGGTATTAACCGCTCTGTGCTTACTGGAGGTGGAGGTTCGGATATATATATCTATGTAAACAAATGAACCTGACAGTGGAACCCTCTGATTTACAGCACCTAACCTACTATCCCTCTATCCAGGGCCGGACTGGGAACCAAAACCGGCCCTGGAAAAGTGCTCGGCCGGCCCCCCCAGTCCCCGGGGGGGGGGGGCGTTGGGGGTGCGACCGCGCTCTTTGCCAGGGCCGGTTTTCAGCCGATTTTGTTACGGGGCCATTTCGGCCCTGTAACAAAAACAGCCCCCAGAGGCCCAAAACCGGCCCCTACCCTTGCGGCGCACCGGGGGATTGCCCGGTGCCCGCAACGGCCAGTCCGGGCCTGCCTCTATCGGTATTAACCGCTCTGTGCTTACTGGGGTCTGTGTGCACACTGAATCGCACCCACCGTCACAGTGCTAGTTCCCGTAGGAACCTAACAGTTTAAAACAGAAGCATAGGTGCACTACACATTAATTTTAAAAAAGAGAAAAGAACAACAATTATATAGTCCGTATCGAACAGTGATGTTCTTCAAAAAAAATTCTTTTTTATTCCATTTTCAGTAGTTTAAAAACGAAGTCAAAAGTATAACTTTTCACAACCATACAGCCGTTTCGTCCTAATACAGGACTTCTTCAGGGCACTAATTATCAATGGATCAATCGCCGCGGCCAGGGCGACTGACGCTGGAATCTGGGGATCAGGGTTCGATCCCCGGCTCCGGCGGCAGGTTAGCCCAGCACCATGTGACTCTGGGCAATAGCTTGCTTAATCTTCCCGACGGCCCCCAGCGCCTAGAGACCCTTACGGGTGATTGTGCGCTTTACAAATGTGGATTATTATTATTATTATTATTATTATTATCCAGAGAGAGGCCAGTGAATAGCCGGCTTCGTTGCTTGTAAATCGTTCCCCGTCAATGTTATTCAGTATCAGGTATATACACCATCTTTATGATGACTTTGAAGAGATGACAGGATGTGCCACTCAAGGCTGATGGAAAGATCCTTCTCTTGGAAGAGCTGTTATTTTTTTTTTGAGTTGTGGTGCTGTTACATGTGCAGTACATAAGGATTGGTGTGATACTCAACCACCCTTTTCCACATACAGTGAAATAAGAGGCAAAGCTAAGAGCCTTTGACTTCGCTGATGACTTCCTTGTGGGCCACTGCCTACCCTAAAGGCAGCCGCATTGGGTCTGAGGGTCTATGCCCCCCAAACTTTTGCCCCTCAAGAACAATGTCTGAACGGCTGAACAAAGGTAAGCCTGATAGATACTGTTCATTTTCAGGTCATTTTCAGGTCAGGCAGTCAGTAGCCAGGAATGCGCAAAAAGCGCAGGCTTCTGGCTGCTTGAGCTGAACTTGGCTGTGCTGAGAACGTTACAGCTCCTGTGGGCGTGACCTCCTCAGCTCAGCAAAGATCCCTGAGGTCCAACCTCCAGTGACGAAGGATAGGGTCACTAACTGCCTTGCACCTGGGCGCTTCAGTTTTAAGCCCTCGGGCTCCCAGAGTCAAGTGTCAATCAGTGACATTTCCTCACAGAGTGGGGTGGGGTCAGCAGTCTCACTAACCCCATCCCGCACTGTGATGACGTTCAGACTGCTGCCTTCCCTCATTGGCTGACCCTGAGGTAGCCAATGAGGGAAGGCAGCAATCCCAAGCCTCCTAGGACCTCCGAGGCAGAGCTGCAGTTAAGTGGGTGTGTTTTTTAAAAATTAATGTTTGGAGCATGCATGTATGAATGTTTGGTAATGAGTGTTGTGAATGGATGTGTTTGTGTGTGCTCACGTGTGAACACATGGCTGTGAATGTGTGTGTGTGTGTGTGTGTGTCTCGTCTGCCCCCCTTCCTCCTAAACTTACCAGCCGCCACTGCCTAAGATCATGTCACTAGTGTAGTGGATGGTCAATGACACAAATAAAACACACACAAGGTGAATGTAGGAATGCTTGCAATTTGTCTAACCACTGGCAATCGCTCGGGGTAGCATCCCAACCCATGGTTCTTTTGCCGGCCATGCCACCTCAGGTTTGACCCAGTCATATGAAAATCCGTCTTGACCCTGCTCCAATAGGAATAGTCCAGCCTGAACTGCCAGGCTCTTCACAAACAGGAATATGTTTTGGTGGGTTTCTTTCTAGTCACTGTGCAGCTGGAGCAAAACTATTACTCGCCTGATGAGATTTATTCTGAGCAAAACCAATTGTGTTGCTTGTGTTACGATTCAGGGAGGGCCTGGCCTGGCAGTTTGGGCAGGACTGTCCCTACAGCAGGGTCAAGACTGATTTCCATATGGCTGTATCCAAACTGATGTGACGTGGTGAGCAAAAGAATGATGGGTCTGGGATGCTACTGAGTGATTGCCAGTGGTTAGACAAATTGCAAGCATTCCTCCCATCACTTTTTGTGTGTTCAATGGCACAAATAGACAAGCATAGTAGTGAAGGGATGTTTGAGGAGTTACAGAAGGTAAAGGATACCAAAAAATCAAGCTGTGCTGCTGGGATGATGGAGAAGCCTGTTTGTGAAGTCAATTCCTCAAAATGTGGTTACCTTCCTAATTGTCCATTTTTTTCACTATGTTAAAAAAAAGTTACTTTTTAGGCACGCTTTTAATGTCAGTGAATTTGCATACAGCTTTTATCGGGTAAAAGACCCGGTGTCATTTGCACTACGTGATGGCATAGCCAAGTTAGTTACTAAGAAAAACAATCAGGGCTGATGCTACCTTTTACAGCGTATCAGATCCTAGGATCCTAAGATGATGAGATGTGGACCCTTAGCTCAGTACCACAATGTGAGTCAGTATCAGTGACGAAGTACGTGCACAGATCGAGCCTCACGTGTTGTTCTTTGTTCGCAGCCATTGCTGTCTTAGCAGTCATTGCACATGTAACGTTAATGGATCAAGCATCGGAAAGACATTATAAATGCACATGCTAGAGACATAGCAGAGTCCCAGACACATTCCGAAGAGAGTTGTTAATGCACCTGTCTTTCCGAGAGCCTCAGGCTGGCCGCCAGTTGTGCTTTCCTGGTGATGGTGATGTATCTATTGTAATGGAACTCCTTCTCGAGCTCCAGCCGCTGGTGATCTGTGTAGACGACGCGGTACTTTTCTTTGGTCCTTGTTTTACCTGCGAAGACGAAGCAAGAAAATGATAAATTGCTACTGTATTCCTTTGTCGGGCCCTTTGGCATGTTTAAGTCACTCGTCAACACACCAAGGTTACTAATCTTTCTGGGGCCTAGTAAAATGAAAGAAAGACACAAGCGGACCCAAGCAGCTCAGTAGACATTCCTGTCGATTCCTATACCAATACATGATGAACCAGAAAGCAGAGGTTCGCTCGAGCGGAGGCTTTTCTGATCTCACCTGGAACCTGGTTGTCTGTCTTCTGTCTTTATAATTGCTAGTAAGGTACTGCTATCCCTGAGTTTCTAACTGCACAGTCTTAGTTACTCCTTGGCGGATGCGATTTGTTCATAATTTGTTCAATTTGATTTCTTTTATATTTTTGTCTATTATTTGGTACTATTGAATTTGCTTCTTTTACCATTACTTGACTTCCCGTAGGGCACTATGTATCGTTTCTTCTGTAAAACTCTCTGATGCTCTAGGGCTTGGTATGTACGAAATAAACATTATAATAAACAATACATGAATAAATAACATGATTTCCCCACAGGATCGAGTGTATACAATTCTCACTCAGAAGCTCACAGCTTTTTAGCTTCAGAGTTTCCAAAGAACGGCTCATTAGGAGTCTTAAGTTTCTGACATTTGAACAACATGTGTAGTCATGGCCCATTAGGATGGCCTTGAGGTACTCTCAAGTTCA
This sequence comes from Lissotriton helveticus, assembly GCF_964261635.1. NCBI lineage: Eukaryota > Metazoa > Chordata > Amphibia > Caudata > Salamandridae > Lissotriton > Lissotriton helveticus. Next base: position 3,015,758 of record NC_136064.1, read on the forward strand.
GCTACGATGGCAAAAAGACTCAGCGTTCTGTGCTTCTAAAGAAAATGCATTATGCAACGATAGCCTCAGTCTACCAGTTAACATGGTACATAAAACAGTATGCCTTTTTGCACGCTCTCATGTTACATGCGTGGTAATGGGATGTGCACTCTAGTTAAACCCAGTAATGGCCTTTCCTGGATTCGAACGTGATCTGCAAATCACTGTATATGTCATGGTTAGCACGAACTTGCTACGCCGTCCAGTTAGCTCAGCACGTAAGTTTTAATTTAGTATTCTAAATGTTCATTGTTTCCCGCTTGGACTACAGTTATTTCCTACTTATGGTCTGCCTGTTGGCACCCTCGCTTTAATGTATATTTGATTCGTCCACCAGGCTGCTTTTCAGTCTCCTCTCCATGGCTTCCATTTCTTCCTCCGTCACTTCTCTGTACTTACCCCCATTTCATCCCAGATTTATCCCGCCCCCAAACATCCGTGTTGCTTGTTTCTTTATGTTTCCAGCTGAAATCGTTGTTCTGATCCTCAGATCCTATTACCTACACGCTGACCTCTCTCTATATGCCATGTCCTATTGTCGATAATTGCATTTCTTTTGATGCACTCATTTTGTACTGAATGCATTCATTTTCGTTTCAGTGGCGTACAACTACAATACATGAACATTAAATTAGATCCACATCTTTGGACCTTTCTAATGTCCATTCCGACTAATAATTGCTATATTAAGCCTTTTTCAAGCACCTGAAATCCAACTAACTCAAACAAAGTAGTCTTTGGGCACTCGAGACCATATGCATTATTAAATGAACAGCAAAAATGCTTCAGGTTAACTTATAGAATGTTAATAGCTTACAAAATGCGCGAAATAATATTTTAACGAAAAATACACAATACAAAAGACTACGTAACATGTAAGAAGAAAAGAAGTAAAGTAAGTTGTTTAAATTATATCAAAAGTACTTAAATCATCAAGTGATATAGACATCCCGTAAAATGTACTTAACCCTCCTCAAGAATCCACGAGTGGCACTCAACAGAAGAATCCCTCAACATGGTCTCCAGTGCCATCAATGCTGTCCATCACAGCTCCTCTGGCATCTCCCTCCATCCTCCTAGACCTTTCTGTTGCCTTAAATAGTGGACCACCCACCAGGCGTTTTATCTATTCTTTTCTCTGTATCCAGCATTAGTTTGGTTTCCTCCCTACTTTTTCACAACTTTTGCTAATTGATTGAGTTCTTGCCATATGTGTATAGCAGTGGTCTTTAAACTTTTTTATCCCACGCCCACCCCGGAGGAAACAAACAAATCTTTGGGGGGTCTTTGGGTCCCCCTCATAATTTTCACAATTATTCCTTTATATTGACAATGTTTAAATATGTCTGGACGTTCTGTTACCCCTTTTAAAAATGACATCAAATACATGATTGCCAAACATACTATTCTGGTCAGGCAGGCCTTACTAACTAACCTGTAAAGGTATCCAGAGTGGTTATCAGAAATGGGGGTGGGGTTTTGAAGAATATTTGGAGTCCCTTCTCTTTTGAAACCTACTCCCAGCTAGGATAGTATGACAAAGGATGTTAGTGATGGCTCATTACAATGTGGCTTACAGCTGCTAATTTTTTTAAACTTAAAACAAAGCACTGTCATCATCATAATGTTTATTTTGCCAGAGCCTGGCGCCCCTCCCCCAGTATCACTTAAGGCCCCCAAGAGGGACCCGCTCCCTAGTTTAAAGACTCCTGGTGTATAGTAATATTTGCAACTCTCCTTGCCGGATTACAATTTATGTCACAAAAATGGTGATTTTAACCCAATTGTGAAATGGCTAGATCCTATAAACTCCATGAAAATACCCAGTCCCATCCGGTATGAAATGCTTATGTTCATGAATCGATGGTACTCATTCATGTGGAGAGGTGTGGCTCACTGGTTAGAGGCGGCAGACCTGTAAGCAGAGGACGGCCGGGACCAGGGTTCAATTGGTCAACGGACTCGATAATTCTCGCCTCAGTGCCTACTCTAACCAGTTCAATTCCTGACCAGGGTCAACGGACTCGATAATTCTCGCCTCAGTGCCTACTCTAACCAGTTCAATTCCCGACGAGGGTCAACTGACTCAATAATTCTCGCCTCAGTGCCTACTCTAACCAGGGAACACACTCGGTAACTCTGGGCATTAAACTTGCCTCATCTCTACAATGGCCCCCCACAGACGCCGGGATGCCTGGTTTCACCCTGGAGATACCCAGAATGGGACCATCTCACTGGGAAAACCAAGACGGGTTGCCACAGCGGCGTGCAATGCATATGGTTGGAGCCACTCTGGTTTCTGTATTACTTATTTGAGCGCCAGGACACTCGGGTAGAGTAACAGTGTGCTTTACAAGTATCCAACATTTACATAACAAAGGATGCCCAGTAAGTTGCTAAAATGAGTTTGTCCATGCTTCAAAGACAATTTCTAGAAACGTTATAGATGTTGGTAACAGTCGGCCTGAGGATGTAAACTTTCAGTGTCATGAAGGGCTGGCCACTATTATAGTATGAACAATATGACAACTTACTTTCCCGTTATAAGAATAAACTCCTAAATCTCACTATTCAAAGCACTCTTGACTTTAAAGGTTACAGGTGCCAAGACGAATATGACCTGGGGACCCGTTCCATCAACAGAATATCATTGATGCAAGGGGTCCCCTATTTAAAACCTAAAACGGGTACAGTCTGTGATGGGCCTGACTGGGCAGACAGCAGCATGTGTGGCACGAACAGTTCCTAGCCAAATCGTGCCTTAGGTACGGTATTTGAGGTACTTGGCCTGATGCAGGCGTGTATGGGAGAGCTGTATACGTGCATGATGAATGTATGCAAGAGGAGAAATGGAGCCGTGACATTTGTTTGAAACCGAAGTGCCTTGCTGCAGTAAATACCGTGGTTTAACTACAGGCCCATTCTCTGTGCCCATGTGTCGTTCCCTGGGCAATAGACCGACAGATATCTGTAGCCTTAATTCCTAAACGCCATTGAGGCGTTAATATGTATATAGAGATGAGAGACAATGCGACCTTATCTTGGAAGCACATGAACGAAGTCCAGACCCCCTCTCATCTCTGAGGAGGCCCACTTTCCAAAATGCTCTGAATGCGGAACTTCGCTTAGTAGATCAGTATGTGCATAGGGTTTCACATATCTGGGTAAAGATACGCAGACCCTGCTGCTTTTAAATTCCTTTGTGTGAAGTGTGATACGCTCCGACATTATATTACCAGGAAAGTAAAAGAAATGCGAGACTGAATCCCTATTTTCGAAAGATTAGTTTCACAATAAAATATGTATCATTTTAGCTGTGGTGCAGCAACAGAACAACGGGCTCTGTTGCAGCGAGAACAATATGCTCATCTAACTCCCAATTGGATAGTCAACAGCTATAATTTGGGTGCAGGGGCCCCCTGCAACCACTGGCCCCATGTGCCACTCCAGCTGGTGCACTATTAACAGCTGCTACCCCTTGCATTGCAGTTTTGTGAACCTGGCATGTTTACCTGCAGCTACATAAATCCGTAAGGCGCTAGTAGTCGAGGTTCACACATTTTAAGCGCTCTAAACTGATATTAATGTAACCTAACTCAATAGGGATAATATGATTACCCGCTCCAGTAAAATGCCAGCATGGATTTGTGTGGTGAGTACACCAGCATTACATCTTTCATATGTGCATAAGTGAGAATTTCAGAGAGATACTAACGCTGGAGAACTGTGCTTACAGGGAAGTAACTTCTTTTGATTTTCGCAGTACTTCCTTCTAGTAAATCCTCCGAGTACTTAAGGATACTTTAAATTAAATGATGTACTTTAAAATGCTTGGAAAGATGCTAGTTTCTTCTCAGCGGGATGGTGTGTGTACGCCCCCCTCCCCCCAAAGCGCCAGAATAATCTGAATGAAAGAATGACGGCCCTAAACAACGGAGTTCTTTGATGTTGAAGGCGGCCTGTTTAGGACTTTCCTAAGAAGGAAGGACTCGATTCAATGTAAATAACTTTATTGCCACGACGTGTTTCTGCGACTGTTAGCAGTGCTATTACTGTATCAGAAATGGATATCTCATGGGCCATGCAGTGCTAGGTGTAGAGAGTACTGCCATGTGCAGCACAGGTGGGAACATATCGAACAGAAAATCTGCTTCTGTCCTGTGCCCCTGGCCTGGTACTTGGCTTGTTCCTTCCACACGTGTTAATTGGAAGCCTTTTACTTTTTGAAACGGCTTGGGAATGTTTGTGCCCCCTTGTTTCTGACTCTCCAGTGGTGTGAAGGAGGAAATTACCCGGCTTGCTCCTTTGTGCTCGTACATAGCACTTTGGTGAGAAATAGCAGAGGGAGTGGCCGGACCTGGAAGCTATTCTTCTACAGCCGATAACAAAAGATCTGTGACCCTCGTGTAAAACTGTGACAACCATCGAATCTGTGAAGCTTTGGAAACACGTGTCAACCCACAGGCATGCCAATAAATCATTGTTGTGTTCTCATGTATTTCCTCTACCTTCTGAACTTGTTCCCAAGTGAGTTTACAATTCGGTGGCAATTGTGTCATGCACCAATAGTTTGTTTTTTGTGGCAACTGTGCGAGTTGAACGCACGTGTGCAAAAACTTGGAGCCAATTTACTTTGAACACGTTTTGCTTCTTGTTTAGTAAGAAGGACAGGCAGATCGTTGTTGTTGATCGTCGAAATTACTTGCATAATTAAAAGGCGGATTTTATTTACTGGCACATTTTTTCTTTATGAATAAATCCTCGATCAAGCTGGTTTTCCCCAAGCTGGCAGAATAACTCTGAGAGTTAAAAGTCTGGCTGCAGTCATGTCTTTCAAACTCAGGCGCTCCACCCAGCATTTCACCCTTACATAGTCGACAAATAAATAATAGGGTTTAATTTAAAGTGCGTATATAAGTTACAACGGCGGTTTGTGCTCTGTAGAAAGGGCACTATCGTTCACGTTCGGAAACTGGAGCAGACAAAAAACCCAGTAAGTATGGTGTAAAAAATGCTGGCTCCATAGTATTCTTGCCACAGCGGCGTGCAATGCATATGGTTGGAGCCACTCTGGTTTTTGTATTACTTATTTGAGCGCAAACGGGACAAACAATCGATTTGCTTGCTTAGTTATAAAATGCCATGTAACGTAGTTCACCTCTTTTCAATCTTGATGTTTATAGAGAGTAGGGTTTTATGAAGTTAGATGTTTGATTCTCAAGTTTGATCTAAGAATGCCTTAATTAATGCACGTAATTTCTTTGACACTTGGGCAACACGCAGAAAATAGCATGCTACATATGCGTCACTCTCAGGTTTGGAATATAGGCCCGTGAAAACCAAGTAAGCGTAGGTTTAAATTGTGGTCTCCCTGAAACGGCATTTTTAGAAGTTTCTTCTGTTTGCTGTCTGCTGGTTATGTATTGTGCACTAGCGTTGGCGGTTGGCAAATCAGTAAAGTTAATTTGTACCGAATTATTTCATTTTTGGGCACCAGTATTGAATTGGGGTTGCTATGCAATTTGGTGGAGAGGGAGGGGATGTGGGAAGGAACAGCCTCCCCATTCACTTTGGTCATAAAATTCAGAGAACCTTTACTTTGGAAAGACAATAAAAGCCGGGACAAGGCATCTTTATTTGCTGTGAAAATCATCACCCTTCCTGTAATATAACCCCAGAAAAAAAGAGGAAGAGGAAGAAAGCAGACTGCATATCAAAGCAAGAAAGGAGGTGTGAAAAGTCCCGGCTGCCTTAGTGTGGACAGTGGGCCCACAACAGTAGACAACGTAACCAAGGGGAAAACAAAAACAAGGAGACCTCACAGTCAGCCTACAAAGAGGGCCATTAACATCTGAAGTAGGTCTGGCGCTCGGTCCCCCCACAAGAGGTCATCTGCATGGTATTTTAGGACTATATGCATCTGGGCTTCTGTTGTTGTTTCTCCTGGTGAATGCTACAGCGTCTGGTGTCATCAGTATCACCATAAAGAGTTTCGGGGTCCCCGGGCAAAGAGTTTTAGGGTCCCTGTTTAGAACAACTTTGAGTTTTATGACCCATTTTATTATTTATTCAAAGCCTATGATGGCAAGCAATGTTTAGTTATACATTAAAGTTGATATAGAAAAATAGACAAAAGTGATAAACAGAAATATTTCACTTTCACAAGGGCCCTTGGAAGGTGGGGCCCCTGCACAATTGCCCGCTCTTTCCATGCCTTAAAATACGTGTGGTGCCATGTCTCCAATATCGAATTGGCAGGAGCACATACCTTCTTCAGTCAAGTCACCTCGGAGGCAAAGGTCCTGCTACCTGTCAACATGAAACGTGAAAAGAGGGCGCAATAGAAAATATATCATGGCAGATTGCTGCAACAGAAAAAAAGAGGCTACAAATAATTTAAGAGGTCAGTACTCGAACTGTTGAATGACAATGGTTGCTGAACCGTCCACATCGGTTGCAACCTACTTCTAGGAACTGTACCTCGACGCCCATGTGAAAGACCCTGGCCTTTGATGCATCTGCTGTCTGATCTATACTTTGGATGAGAATCAGTGAGACAATATGCAGTGAAAACCTCCTTACCAAAGCTGGTGCAAACGGTACGAAAGAGTATGAATTTGGAAAAACAAAGTCAATTCGAGCCTTCTGTATCCCCTCACTGCTCCTTTGGCCCTCTGTAGAGAAAACACAACAGAAGCTGTGTCTATGCCGATCATAAATAAAGACACATTTGACTTCAGTGTCCAGGCGGTGCTCCTTCCGCCTGGCCTGAAGAGAACAACGCAGAAGCTATGAACATTTAGGTATTAACTGCCGAAGGCCGCTTGACTTCCAGTGACCTCTGTCTGCTCCTTAGGCCCTGTATAGAGATAACGCAACAGCAGAAGCCCCGGCTATGACAATATTAAATGAAGACGCACTTGACTTTAGTGACCAGACGGTGCACCTTCGGCCTGATGTGAAGAATACAAGGCAAAAGCTATGAGTGTGCAGATATTAACTGGTGAAGGCCACTTTTCTTCGAGTGACCTATCCCTGCTCCTTGAGAGAACAAAACAGAAGCTATGAGTATGTAGATAGTTATTGATGCGCTCCTTGGGCTTTCTATAGAGAAGACACAATAGAACCATGACAACATAAACATTTGGTGGCTCTGCCAAGCAAGAATTGCACATCTATTTTCTGAAGTCCGGGATATAGTAGTCCCACAGCATTAAGGAATACGTTGGTGGTGCTCTCGTGGTACTAGCCACCTTGGGTGCAAGTATTCAGAGGAAAGACTCTGGGCTGGAACTAAACAATAAGTACCGAAGCACACAATGGTAGTCAATATAGTAATACTACATCAGAACAAGTATTTTGAAATAAAAGAGCATGTGTAGTCCGTAACAGTTCTTTTTTCCACGTGGTTTTATTATTTGATTATTTTTCAAGTCTAGATACCATAGGAAACAGAAGAAGCCGACACATGTTTCGTCTTTTGGACTTTTTCAAGGCTTAAGTGTCTTCTCTGAGCCGTGCAATGTCGGACTAGTAAGCAATTTGAAAATGGCATATAAACACTATCCAAAGAGAGGGGGGGACTAGGAGCGGTTGTGAGATAGAAGGTCCTGTACCAATGCTGCTAAAGAAGTCATCAACAACAGTGTGGTATCAGTTCCTAAGAGAGAGAGAAAGAAGAGTTCAACAACCTGTTCTGGTTGTGAGCCAATAAGCTGGTCTCCAAATAACGGTTTGAGTGTGCTTGCTGTGGAGGTAAAACTCCTATCTGTTTTTGTGCCCTCGCACACCCTTGTGAGTGTAAAGCATAATTATTAAGCTTGAAATTTGCACCCAAACAGTAAGTACAACGTGACCTAGCCATATCAGCGAGCACGTCTTTGGAAGGAAATAATTCTGACAGACGATAAGTCAGGCGTTGCGATCATTTATCCAAAAGTCGGGAGTCATGGAAAAACAACAAGTTGTGTTTGCGCGAAGACAGTCTAAGTCCTGCAACCATATCTCGAGTCAATCAATCCAAGCTGCAGCGCAAGGCCTTAATAAGCCTGAGAGCGTTCGAGCGTCTGGTGCGGTCTAGGTCACTACAGAGAGACATCACAAAAGTATTGGTATGGAGATATTAAATGGTGGAGGCCGGCTTGACTTCAGTGGCCTCTCACTGCAGAGACTCCACAGAAGCATGAGTAGGACTGTGCAGATATTAACTGGTAAAGGCCGGCTTGACTTCAGTCACCTCTCACTGCAGAGACTCCACAGAAGCATGAGTAGGACTGTGCAGATATTAACTGGTAAAGGCCGGCTTCACTTCAGTGACCTCTCACTGCAGAGACTCCACAGAAGCATGAGTAGGACTGTGCAGATATTAACTGGTAAAGGCCGGCTTCACTTCAGTGACCTCTCACTGCAGAGACTCCACAGAAGCATGAGTAGGACTGTGCAGATATTAACTGGTAAAGGCCGGCTTCACTTCAGTGACCTTTCACTGCAGAGACTCCACAGAAGCATGAGTAGGACTGTGCAGATATTAACTGGTAAAGGCCGGCTTCACTTCAGTGACCTTTCACTGCAGAGACTCCACAGAAGCATGAGTAGGACTGTGCAGATATTAACTGGTAAAGGCCGGCTTCACTTCAGTGACCTCTCACTGCAGAGACTCCACAGAAGCATGGGTAGGACTGTGCAGATATTAACTGGTGTAGGCCGGCTTCACTTCAGTGACCTCTCACTGCAGAGACTCCACAGAAGCATGTGTAGGACTGTGCAGATATTAACTGGTGTAGGCCGGCTTCACTTCAGTGACCTCTCACTGCAGAGACTCCACAGAAGTATAAATATGAGTGTGCAGATATTAACTGGTGGAGACCAGCTTGACTACAGTGACCTCTCACTGCAGAGACTCCACAGAAGCATGAGTAGGACTGTGCAGATATTAACTGGTAAAGGCCGGCTTCACTTCAGTGACCTTTCACTGCAGAGACTCCACAGAAGCATGAGTAGGACTGTGCAGATATTAACTGGTAAAGGCCGGCTTCACTTCAGTGACCTTTCACTGCAGAGACTCCACAGAAGCATGAGTAGGACTGTGCAGATATTAACTGGTGTAGGCCGGCTTCACTTCAGTGACTTCTCACTGCAGAGACTCCACAGAAGCATGTGTGGGACTGTGCAGATATTAACTGGTGTAGGCCGGCTTCACTTCAGTGACCTCTCACTGCAGAGACTCCACAGAAGCATGAGTAGGACTGTGCAGATATTAACTGGTAAAGGCCGGCTTCACTTCAGTGACCTTTCACTGCAGAGACTCCACAGAAGCATGAGTAGGACTGTGCAGATATTAACTGGTGTAGGCCGGCTTCACTTCAGTGACCTCTCACTGCAGAGACTCCACAGAAGCATGTGTAGGACTGTGCAGATATTAACTGGTGTAGGCCGGCTTCACTTCAGTGACCTCTCACTGCAGAGACTCCACAGAAGTATAAATATGAGTGTGCAGATATTAACTGGTGGAGGCCAGCTTGACTACAGTGGCCTCTCACTGCAGAGAGAGACACCACAGAAATATGAGTATACAGATAATAACTGGTGGCGGGCCGCTTGACTTCAGTGACCTCTCACTGCAGAGAGAGACACCACAGAAGCATGAGTATGAGTGTACAAATATTTACTGGTGAAGGCCTGCTTGACTTCAGTGCTACAAACACAACCTGGAATTTCCACAGGTGATAAACTGCACAAAAGGGAGATTATTTTATCTGGGGAACGACTCCCTCCCTTAAACTTCCACTGGATATGGAGATGTTTCCTTCCCTTTATTGTAATGTAAAGGCATTTATTCCTGCCATCGACATGACACAATTTGCATATTCTTTCAGTTTGCAGAATTCCTGAAAAGAAGTATGCGAATGCTGATTAAACTTTGAAAGTGTTCACCTACAAATGCACGACCCCGCCTCAAACTTGTGAATGTGACAGAAGCCCTACCGTCCTGGCGAAGTGTATGCTTTTGCGGGTTTCATATCACAAGTGTAAAGTTCCACCAGATCCTTTTCTTTGAATCAAGATGCTGCATTTATGTTCTTCTTACAGTCTGGTTTCATTTGCATTCTATAGTTTACCCATTCGATTTTAATGGGTACAAAACAAGAAGTTCTGGCATGCAAACGCTGGACGGTATATTCGTCTCACACCTGATGCTCCTCGTCGTTGCTGCCATTAACCCAGTCTATCTAAGTAGATACACCCATTTGCCATGAAATGTTATTTACTACATTATGGCAGCCTCAATATTGAAGAAAAAAAAGAGGTGGCCCAAGTAACGCACGCCTGGAATCTGCCAGGGTGTAGCGGCTCACACCTACAACTTGACAACAAGCACACCGGCCAGAGCTTTGAAGCGATCTCCAAGAGCTGCCCACGGGAGGGCTCGTTCCCCAGCCACAGTTTGTGTGTTTAGAGAATAGACGGATAACAGCACCCCCTCGTACTACCAGATGTAATTGGGTGTTAATGTGCCGCTTACTGCCTAGGACCATGGCTCCATGGGGGAATCACGGACAGGTACACCTAGCGAGAGAGCAGCCGTGCATTGGTGCTGCGGTAGGCACAGGGTGTGCTCGCTACTGCAGCGTGCAAAGGGTACTGATGGCGAGAGAGTAGCCCTGCCCTGGTGCCCAGTACTGCAGTAGGAAGACTGCACACACGGTCCGAGGGCAGCCCTGGATTGAATTGGTGCTTGGCATTTGTTTACACAACCATACACGTTTGTGCACATAAACACGTGAGTTTATTTTCAGAATGTCTCTTGGAAGGGCCATGTCAGAGCTACAGACAAGTCTATTAGACTGGAGCGCACAGGCAAGCGGACCGACTCGCTGGGACTGGAAGCCCATAACAGCCGCCATTCTTTTTCACTGTGGTGTGTAAACCTGGATGAACGCGAAGGGAGGACGTTTTTCATACCAAAATAGAACAGTGTAGGCTCATATCATAGGCTACTGAAGCCTCAAAGGACTGTTAGCGCTTGTGTCAGCCACTGCAATGAAGACTCTTCCAAGTCTGAAAGTGCAAGGAACAGGTAGAAGTCCTAAAACGTTGTTTAAGTATGGCCTTCTTGTTCACTCTTTAGATGCAAGATGTACAAAAGATGTGTTCCTCCCGTATATCCTTACTCATAGTCATCAGGGGTAATACCAAGTAAATTGCGCCAGTAGCGAGCATTTCCCAGCACAAGTGAGAAATTGCTAGATGGTGTGGTACTGATACACGTTGATGATGTGAGAATGGCTGCAGTCTTGGCAGCTGCAGTCTTGGCAGAAGGGATACACTTTAAATTAGAAGCGACAATCAGGGGGCATCTTGGACCCATTGCTGTCTGCGCTGGAACCTGCCCGCCCTGAACTGTCTTAGCATTCATGGGTGGGTGCTGCATGGCAGGTATAAGAGGAGAAAGTGAAACTCCTGCCTGGCCTGCATATATTATGATAACCCAACGAGTCTAGGATGTCCTGGCAGTCATTATCGTCCATCAGAAAGTAAGCGGTAAGATGAGCCGACTGGATTGACGTAGCAGACATTCTCAACCATCAGGCGGTAAAGCGTGAGTTGGGAGAGTAGGTGGGCCTTGCTCGATTAGTTTGAGGCAGTTACTAGAACATGTCAGTGGGAATCGAATAGTCAGTCTATAACATGGAGCTCAGAGTGACTTCGGATTACAAGCAGAAGCTGAGAGTGAGAGCAACTGTAGCCCTTCCAAGTACCTGTCTATTCTGTTCATTCCTCAGCCACTGTTTGGTTTCCTCTGTACTTGAGCCTTTCCACGTTCTGTGCCCCCTGTTACTCCGTCAGGCCTTTTTGAATTTATTAGTCACTCCTGCTGCAAGGTTTTTGCTAATGGAACCCCTGAGCTCCCTCCCTGTCTCAAATTGTCACCTCCAGATGAAAATGTTTTCCCCTCATGGGGTTTGAGAGCCATGTCGCCTTTTTATTCATTTTAAAAGTTTTATATAGCGCTAGCTTAACACATAGGTGTCAGAGCGCTTTACACATACACACAATAAACAGCAGAAGGATATTACATAGCATAGTAGGCCGGCAGTAAGGAAGCAAACCATAGAAAAAAATACAGCATTTGTAATAAATGTGCAGTGCAGCGGAGGAGGAGAGAGCAATAAAAGAAAAGGCGAGAGTGACTTAGTCTGGTCACCCACTATCCCTGAAAGTCCAGAGAGAGAGGAGAGAGCTTGGATAAAGAAGACTAGGTTAGTTGACGCTGGTCATGAAAGTATTTGATTAGGAGATGGAGTTTCAGGTACCTTTTGAAACAGGAGAAGGAGTGGTTGCATCTGAGGACTCCAGGGAGAGCGTTCCATATCCTGGGAGCGTTGCCAGAGAACGATCGGTATTGGGTGGTTTTCTTTTTTAATTTCAGAGGAATAAAAAAAGTGAGTTGGAGCTTCTCAGCGATCTGGATTGACCTGCTCTACTCAGTTTATTATTTAAGTAGTTGGGGTCAGGGGAGTGAAGCGTTTTGTGAGTGATGCAGGCCAATATCCTCGTGTGTATATATTCGGGGCATTAAGCCAACACACCCTCGTAAAATACACCTGATTATACAGGATCTGGTAAAAGGAGTTTTCTACGATTGCAATCAGTTGTTAATGATTGAACATATAGCGCATTGTTCATGGTTCAACTTGCAAGAGCAGAGGGAACTTTGCACAGGTCCCATAAAATGTACCCCTCTACAGCTGGACAATGCTCTAGGGTGAAATATGGCAACACGCCCTTGTGCACCGGCAGGCAACTGCTGCTGCAAGGGCGGCAGAGGAAGGAATGGATTACACAGGGGTCAAGTGGCACACTCCGGGTCATGTAGTGAAAGTGACAAAGAGTGCAAAGTTTATGTTCCCCAGCCCTCCAAGGAAGAGAGCTGCACACCCAGCCCCCAGGACTGCAGATGCATATTACAGTTCACAAACTATTTTGTCAAGTAGGGAATATACCCAGAACGAAGCAACCCCTGCATGATGTTATATCCAGGAGCACACAGTACTTTTATTTATGCCATGCGAAATTAAATAAGCTGAACCATTGTATATAAACAAGAAAGATTAATTCCCATCCCAAACACACGGTTCGAATAAAACATGTCCATGTACATTTCCGAATCATGTAGTTTATGTTTCACAGTGGGTGTTCATTTTTGTTTAACATGGATTTAAAAACTCCATCTGTTTTGAGATTGTACTGTTCTGTTCTGTAGTTAATTTAAGGAACTCGGCACAGAAATATAATGTTTTGTCCAGGTTGAAAAAACACGGCGAAGTGTTGAATCCGAGATCAGCACTCAGGTCACATTGGAAGCGCAACTATTGTGCCAATTTCATTGCGACCCATTTGATAACACAGTCGAGATAACTGGGCTAAAGTGGCATAAAGAGATGGTTCCATAATGTGCCAAAGTAGAGACAAGGGCAAAGACTATGTACAAGAGCATGAGTGCTGTTGAAAGCTTTCATCACGTTGTGAGAGGTAGTAGTAAAGTTCACTATTCACTGCAGCTGCGCTTTCAGGGCAGTGCAGGGCCGCTATCACTTCCAGCTGTATATAGACCGCATATCCTCTGTTCCAGTGAGCTCAAATGTTACCTGTCTTTGTGTACTTACGAGTGTGCGGACGCATATATCCCTAACTCCTGCGTGCCCAGGCCAGTGCTGGGCCAACTGCTTTCAGCTCTTGTGTGCCAATCCAAAGCAGGCCCAAATGTCCCCAGTGAGCCTCCTCCAAGGCCAGTGCAAGGGCTCACCTCCTCTGTCCCGTGACCAGGTACTCCCCTATCCTTCCTGTGTGCTCACGCCAGACATGCATCAGTAAATGTGTTTTCACGGCAGTGGAGGCTCCAGTATCCACAGCCCCTCCCCTGTATTCCAAGGCCAACACGTGCTTCTATATCTCGTTACTGAGGGCCCAGGCGGTCACTTGCTGGGATGTCTCCCATCCCTGTGTGCCAAGGCCGAGACACATGTTGTAATATCTCCTGTTTTTGTGTGCTCCTGTCAATACTTGCTGGGCTAGACACTGTATCTGAGTGTTCCTGTCAACACTGGCTGGGCTAGGCACTGTATCTGAGTGCTCCTGTCAACACTGGCTGGGCTAGGCACTGTATCTGAGTGCTCCTGTCAACACTGGCTGGGCTAGGCACTGTATCTGAGTGCTCCTGTCAACACTGGCTGGGCTAGGCACTGTATCTGAGTGCTCCTGTCAACACTGGCTGGGCTAGGCACTGTATCTGAGTGCTCCTGTCAACACTGGCTGGGCTAGGCACTGTATCTGAGTGCTCCTGTCAACACTGGCTGGGCTGGACACTGTATCTGTGTGCTCCTGTCAACACTGGCTGGGCTAGGCACTGTATCTGAGTGCTCCTGTCAACACTGGCTGGGCTAGGCACTGTATCTGAGTGCTCCTATCAACACTGGCAGGGCTAGGCACTGTTTCTGTGTGCTCTTGTCAACACTAGCTGGGATAGGCACTGTATCTGAGTGCTCCTGTCAACACTGGCTGGGCCAGGCACTGTATCTGAGTGCTCCTATCAACACTGGCAGGGCTAGGCACTGTTTCTGTGTGCTCCTGTCAACACTGGCTGGGCCAGGCACTGTATCTGAGTGCTCCTGTAAACACTAGCTGGGCTGGACACTGTATCTGAGTGCCCATGTCAACACTACTGGGCTAGGCACTGTTTCTGTGTGCTCATGTCAGCTGGGATATGTATACTGCTCCTAAATTCTGGGTGCAGTGCAGGCCCTAGTCTCCTGTCTTTTGGGTCTCAGACCAACACATTCCGGATTGTCCACGGCTCCTGTGTGCTCAGGTCAGCACATGATGCCTTACGCCTCAGTGCACGCGGCGGAATATTCCCTGCTTCCTTCTGCTGAGGTCATCTCCACGGGAGCCCCCTTAAGCCCTGGACTGGTGTTTCCTTTGACACGTTTCGGCGGAGATCAGGTGCTCTTACGCAGGCTTGTGGTGTCCCCCATGTTCTAACGATTTAATGGCACCATAAAAGCAGCCTGTTTACGGGGGTCCAATGCATGTTTACCTGGCCGGTGACCTTTACCACGCATCACTGTCACTAGTTGTGCAGCAAACACGAGCGCAGAGTGTGGCGAAGCGGTCGTGGCGCTACATGCCGAGTCCGGTCCGAGTTTGTGGCCAGTGTCCAAGTACGGCGAGCCGCCTGGCACGTTTAGGCAACCGGCTCTGTGAGTACATTCTCTAGAGCGCAGATGGATTATATTTCCGGCTCCCCTGGAAAGTATCCCAAGATCAATCATTTCGAAACGTGCACAGCTATCGGCCAGGTACGATAACCCACCGGAATTTGGGTCACTAACTGAGGGAGATAACTTGCCACAAGCTGGAAGCCTTGTACCAGCTCTTTCGAAGTCGAAGTGTTTTTGAGTACAGTTGGTAAATCTATCCTCCTGGGGAGCTTGAAAGGGCCGGAGTCTTGAAACGTAGGTGTAAAAGCCAGGAAAGTTTTGAAAAGGTGATTTAGACACAGGCCAAATTCCTCCATAAGAAGATGCCCTGGAAAAGTGTTTGTGAGTTAAGTGTTAGGGAGAGTAAACCGATGAACAACAGTCCCCTACATCCCCCCACCCCAGCCCACTCGAAAGTTCCAGTTGTTCCACTACATGTACTATATATAACCTTTATCTCAAATCTTTTGAACAAGGTGTCTCAGATTTACAGCATTTAGTAAACAGTTACGATTTGTAATTCATTGATCATACCCCGGCGTGCAGCTCGTATCCCCGTTTTCTCCCCCCTCCTCCCCAGGCCCTACACCAGGGTGCGGAAATCGGTTTGATGTGCCTGCTACATATTCTGTTTGCTGAGTGTATGCATTATAGGCATGTCTTAAGAAAACTCTCTTGTGCATCTGTTCACCAACCTGCCCTCATTTACAGATTATGTACACTCCTCAAACCATAGGCGGCAGCTTGGCCCTCCTGAGCCTAGAGGTGAAATACGCAGCGATAGGTGCTCCAAACAGGCTACAGTAGTAGGGTGGGTGCCTTTTGCTGCTGGTTATGACCCCGGGAGGCTGGCCTTTGATCTCCTGAGTGCTTCCTGGCCTGGCCCCAAGAATGCCTATCTGCAGCCATCTCCTCGGCCACCCCAGGGGGTTTATTGCCCTCGCATGCTAAGGACACTATGCGCTGTCGGGCGGCAGGGATTCTCAAGAGTTACAAGCCAGATCCTGCTGATAGCCCGTCTCAAAAACAGCGTTCGGCACTCGCCCTTTCAAACTACCATTGAGATAGTTGTACCGCATACTACTTTCAAAACACAAAAAACAACCCGGATTTCACATGAACTCGACCCAGAGCCGCAAGTATTTTAACTATAAACAGCAAGTAGGGGGTCATGTAAGGTACCTTTATTTATTTATTTATTTATAAAGTTGGGCCATATATTCATGTTGTGCTAGTTCTATATACCCATAACCTGGAACCTGTTTTGAAGCCAAATGTTTGACTCTGATGTGCAGCCAATGATAAGGTCCTCAATAGGGCCCGACTGCACGGATCCGATAAAAGCTACCTTAGCCTCTCCCCTCCCACCCCCCGATTGAAGCTACACTAGCCCTCCGATCTAAGTTAATGTAGTCCCCACCCAACGAAGCTACCCAAGCCCCGCGATCGAGATACAGTGGTGGTCTCCTACCCCACCCCCAGCCTCATGCAGCAGAGCTCGCGGATGTCCTTATGGAGGTACCGAAACCTAGAGTTAACAAGGAAGTGGATCACTGTTAATGTTCCATTCTGTTTCACTTGGTGCAAAATGATAGGGCTCCATTTTCCACCCAACTTTAAGTTCTACTTTGTCTCTATCCACTTTTTTTCACTGATCTAGAAGTTTGAGCCGACTCAATAAGGCAAACCGCATGCACACCAGCAGATCCCACTCACCTACTGAGGTTGACTGGGCAGTTTTCCCCATCCACTGGAAATGGTTGTGCCGCCCATGGTCGGGGGAGACCTCCACGATGTGGATCCCATCCGTAGCATGTAAAAGGTCGGACTCCGTGGGGTGCAAAGAGCTGTAATCCTGCTGTGGGCTGTAGGACACGTGCCCCGGGGAGAGCCCCGACAGCGGCGTTGACACTGCGCTGTTGGTTCCAGGCCCGTAAATGCACCAATCCTCTCTCGGCGGCCCATAGTGCGCGCCCCAATCTCCCGGCACTTGCGCGTGGTGGTCTATCCGCGGCGCGGGGTAGTGGTATTCCGCATACTCTGCATAAGGCGTCGGGATGCAGCCCTGGCCTGGCAGGCCGTTGCTGTTGGTGCACCTCAGGGATCCGGGATACATGCTGGCTTCTCAGCCCCAATGGTTGTTCATAGCCAGCCGTTGTCCCACAGGGTCATTCTGCTCTCCAGTGGTTGTTTGATCTCCTCCTGCCCCCGTCTGTCCGGCCTCTGCCGCTCCCAGGGTCCTGGCTGGCCCTATAAATGAGTCATGCTAGCCTCAGAGGCTCTTTACTGCTCATGGCTAACAATGGTGTTACCAGGTGCTGGAGGCAACGCTTCCCAAGGCCCAGCCTGATGTCACAGATAACAGGCCGCCTCTCCAATCACATCTGCATTCGAATGAAGGGCTGATTGGCCAGGCCACCCCACCTTGTTGTTACACGAGGAGCTCGCTTTGTTTTTCACGGTATCTCCTTGTACCTCATCCCCTCTGCTGCTTTGATCCTTGTTGCCCCTCCCCCTTTCCCCACACCATCTTTGGCACCTCTGCCTCCATCAGCAGGCATGTCGTTTGGAGTTTTACTCAACACTGACGGGGCAATGAGCTTCGAAAACTTTTCAAAGCACCATCAGCAGTTTTTCCAAAGTCAGCAGGGCCAAACACCAAATGCTTAAAGCGCATGTGGAGATTAAGCCTCAGCACGTGTTTACCCTCAACAACATCATTAGGGGCTATTATAGCGCCTGGCTCACGCGCGGCGCTCTGCAGTTCAGGTACATAGGGTGGAGGGTGGACATCTTTACATGAGCGCGTTGCAAACACTGTTAGTAGATCCTATATTTTCTTATGTATTTCACGATGTATTTATTTATTCATGCATGCCGTTGTTTTTTATGAAGTACGTTCATGCCTCACGAGGTTAGTAGGCCATACATATTTAGAACTAATAGCCAGATTAATCAGCGTGCTCCCAGGCACTCAGGTCACGTACGTTATTTTGAATCATAAGAAGCAAGAATCCAGCAGGCAGCAAATAAACACAATGGGGCAGATTTATGAAGGCTTTGCGCCGCCGGTGCGTCACTTTTAACATGGGAAAAAGTGACGCACCGGCGGCGCAAAGCCTTCATAAATCTGCCCCAATATTTGCTGCGAGTTACCAATTATATAATTCCTAAAGCTGACACCAGAGAGTCACATCATATATGTTATGTGTAAAGGAAAGGTTCAGTGATGTACAAGCTACAAAGATAACAAGCATTGGCATAGCCAATAGGTCTCGCCTTTGGGACCTATACGTTTTTAGCCATGCAACAGTTGATGTAGCTGCACCAAGGATATTGTGCTGCATAACTAAATACTTATAAGGTCCTAAAACCGAGACCTATTGGCTATGCCAATGCTTGTTTAGCAAGCAACGTGGTTAGTGATGGAGCAAGGTTACGCATGTAAAGCGACTTGCTTGGATTCAATCCTTTCAGAATAACGTCTAATATGCTAACCAATATTTTCGTTTTCTAATAATTGCACCACACAACATTTTAGTATCTTGGGGAAGCTTATCAATATGCTTTTACTAACCGTAATCCTAATGCACTAAAATGGCCGCCGAACGCGGTATTTTCTACTGCGCATGCGTCTGTCACACCCACGTGACATGACGTATTTCTTTGCTTGGAGGGAAACTTTTGCTTCGACGCACTAGAATTAAGATGGCTTCTCTATGTTTTAACGTGCTAAAAGCTTGCATCGCTGCTTTTCCTAAATTGTTTGTTCTGCTTAACTCCTAACGCTGTAGTTAAAATAAAGTAATGGGAGTAGAGTAGAGATAAGTGGTATACAGTGCATTCATTTATTCTTTGCTCTAAAACTGTTTTTCTCTGACTTTGCTATTAGCCCGTGTATGGACCAATCAAGTACATTGTTGCTCCACCTTGGGTCCGACTGCGCTGACTTCACCCGAGCCCACAAACCATGGCATTGAATCCATGCCAGATACTGTCCTACCAGTGATGTTCCTGAGAACCTGACCCGATGAACTTTCTAGAGCAAGAGACTAATATAAAATGTTAGTACATTGTATTTGTTATTGATACATTCACTGCCGGGTGGAATAAAAATGCATGGGAAAATAAAATTATGGGAGGGAACGTAAATCTGAATAATGAATCAAATGACCTCATAACTGGTATGGTGTGATGACCTCTCCTCGCATTTTGACCAATCAAATTGAGGGAACACACAATTTGCAACATTGGGGGGTGGTACACTGCCCTGGAAAATGGTATAAGTAAGGTAGGCTTAGCTAGTTAGATTGTCCGACTTGTCCAAATAGCTGACCTGTCACTGACCCAACGCACTCAATAGGCGATCGAGAGCAGAGGTGCTGGCGGAGCACTCTGTCAGAAGATTCGATAACCCAATCAGGGTTCCGGAAAGGAGTTCGATAACCCAATCGGGGTCCAACTGATAGCTGCAGAGAGGGATGTGACGCTGGAATTGCACTTTAGCTGTGGGTGCCGGTCCTGTCCTGCGGTGGTCCTGTCCTGATCTAATTTGGTCCGTACCTGTCCTGATTCTGGTCTTCACCTGTTCTGTCCTACTGGCACCTGCACTATCGGGGTTCTGTCCTTTATCGCAGCCCGTGGCCAGGGTTGGTCTTCACACTATTCTAGGTAAATATAAAATAGCGTGGGTATGTCATTGTACTGTTTCCCTTTTCTAACCATCCTATGTTTCAATTCTTAAAGAAAGTTTCATAATATTTTCACATCATCTTGCTTTGATCATATTCTTTCTAACTGAATGAGCTTCAATGAATTAATATGGACTCTGACATTTCAAAATTTACATAGATAAAGTGTTTAAACCTTTCCCGAGTCTGGTTATTTTATACAGGAAATGTTAATTGCTACCTATTTTCTTGCTAACTCCCTTGATCCCTTAGGACTCTAGGTACCAGTGACTAGGATTGGTAAGTCAAAGGTATAGGTCCTAAAAGTTATTTATCTGGTTAATCGCAGGTTTACCTGTTCAAAGTGTGTATGTTTTTATGGGCCCAGGTGAGTATGGTAAAAGGAGTAGGTGAGTCCGCACTCTATCAGTATTACTTTGGTAGCAGAGTAGTGGTTAGGGTTTAGTTAAGATAGGTAGTTAGTCATGTTTTTGATTATCGATTTGATTTTATATTGAATTTTGCATTGATTTTATGTATTAACCAAAACCCGTTTGTATTGTTCTATGATTGTTTGGAATCCCCGGGGGCAGAATAGCGGGTGATAAATGGAAGCCACACTGCAGTAAGGTCACTTGCCTAAGGAAGTAAGTGCATGGTTATGTAAAACCGGAAGCACTATTTAGGGACTTGCTGTATAAATGTGTGAATAATTGATAGCAAAGAGTTCGTTAAGTGAAACATTGGTGTTATATCACCTAGAAAGGGTAACACCGAAGAAGTAACAGTTTCTTCTGAGCTTGATTGACAGCAAGGGGGTTCGCTGGTGAAACTTTGGCCTTATATCACCTAGAAAGGGTAAGCCGAGGGAGTAACAGGTTCTCCATTGCTTGTGTGAAGGCTAGGCGGAAGAGATCTACTGGTAGTGTGTGAAGAGTAAGCGGAAGGGATTTACTCGTAGTGAGTGTAAACTCATCTATCCTTTGAATTAGTCACTTAGGCACAGTGGCGAATGTTTTTATGTTGTTAAATTAATGAAAATTTCATTTTAAACTGAATAGAAGTAAGTTTTCATATTACCTTGCAAAGGAGGGAGACAGTTGCGGAGCTGCGCTGACGTCACTTAGAGCCGCGCTGGAATTGGTTGAGACAGCGGGTGTGTAGCTGAGGTAATACTCTAAAGGAGGGGTGAGTGCAGGAGCGTGAGAACTCGTCTCACGGGAAAAGCAGCACAATTATTGGTTGAATTTATTTGAATTTTAATTGTCGATTGGTCATTGAAAATAAGAAACACGCTGGTTTTGGAAGCTTTTTAGTAAACAATCGAGTGTCTTTGCAAATTAAGTTCAGCACAAATTATATGTGGCATCTAGATCCAGAAGATATAGGAAATAGACCTGATAGAAAATATTTAGGGTTTGCTAGAGAACAACAGATAAGAGGAAGGCTACATATCATGTACGGAGAGAAAAGAAAAATTTCATTTTTCAAGAAAGTAAAAAATGTCTTTAAGAAAGATAAAACGATTAAAACAAGAGAAGGGATTATTATTCCACCGAATACGCCCGCATCATACATGATGGTAGAAAGGGGCTACCACACTTGTGTGTGGTTGGAGAACTGGATGGAGTACACTAAAGATGATGGTGTCTTGGCATTTCCAGAAAATGGCATCATAGATGATGGTAGAAAGGGGCTACCACACTTGTGTGTGGTTGGAAAACTGGATGGAGTACACTAAAGATGATGGTGTCTTGGCATTTCCAGAAAATGGTACTTTTAATGGTAGAATTTTGTATAATTTGAGAACTCGCGTTAATGAATTAGATCCCAGACCTAGATTGACTCAAAACAAAGCATTAGAGGAATGGGAAACTGAGGCTTTTGAGCGAGATAGACCCAGAAGTGACAGAAATTGGAGTACATATTATCCCAGATTCCCCAAAGAAACCCAACCAGAGATAAGCAAATGAAGAAATGGAGACAATCTATGTTTGTAGAAGGATTGTATCCTGTATTTGCGTTAGAAGAACCATCAGGAAGTAAGTGTATGGAATCGACAAGAAATTTAATAACTAGTGGTGATACAGAAGAAGATTATTTGGAGGATTTGTTAATGAAAAATACGCCACCTTACCATGAGGAAGCAAGTAGAGTTAACCCTAGAGCCCCGTTCTTAACACCACCTTTAATTCCACAAGTCATACATGAAACCTCATTAGAAAAAGTCTTACAAGAAAAGGAAGAGAGAAGTGAGTTAATTCAGAAAATCTCCCAGTTAAATACTAGCCCTGAAGCCTTGACTATTGATGAAAAGCAGCGAGACTCCCAAGACTTTTGATGCTGCTTGGTGCAAACCACCTCTAATTCACCTTAAGAATAGCGATCAAAATAACGAGGCAGGCGCTGGCAGTTGGAAGGCGAAGAACACGTTTATTGCTCTAGAGGAGAGCACATCGCATCAGACACCGGGGCTATCGTCAGGAGGTGCTCTAACTGTATCTCTGAGGCCTGGACTTTTATATGTTTCTGTCGTCACTTTATTGCATGGTCAAACATTCCTGGCATTACTTTATTACATAGTGAAACATCCTTGGAATCCCCGCCTTAAGCTAGTTCCCACATAAGTCCAGTAGCAAATGTTCCCCCACCTGGATTTTACAGATGATCGATATCTCGCAGCTGGACATTCCGACAGGACCTACTAAAACACGTGGGATCGGTCAGATCAAAGGGGTCGGGTCACTGATTAAATTCCGGCCCCTTTGTTGGTGAAGCAAGTTCTGTCGTATGTGGGTAATAAACTATGTCCACAGGGGTCGGTTAGTGCCTTGGACCAGATTGAGTGGCCAGGTGCAGGGAAGGAGGTCATCAAAGGGTCCTGATTGCGCGCAGAGGACGAAAGGACAAGTGGGTTTGGTGTGGGAAGTGGCTCTAGGGTATTGTCATGCTGACATGGTTTTACGGCCTCGGTATGTGTGCTCGGGTTCAGTCAGGGCGCGGGGGGATGAGGGCGCCTGGGGTGATGCACAGGTGACCAGTAACGTGGAAAATGGCTGCAGAGACTAAAATGGTTGCCGCTTACGCGTTCCTAGGGGCCTTCGTACACAAGATGGCGCCGACAATGTTCATATTTATCATCTTACTTTTCACAGTCACCCCTTTGAACATATAGGGGCCAGCTTGTCAGTTCACGTCAATGTCCATAATGTCCTGTACCTCTCTGTAATACATTGCTTTCATGTTTTCGCATCGAGTGTCCAAAGTCTTAGAGCACAGAGAATGTAAACAAAGAGAACACAGGGGTGGAATGCAATGTATCCCCAGACAACAGCCACATATTATTAAAATCGAAACTAAGAGGACCGTCAATATCTTCCAACCCCATTCTTTTAATATGCCCCAAAACCAGTTTTCCAGTGTCCCAGTCTCTGGTTCTTGGTGGATCTCTGATGCCAGCCAGTGGAGATGTTCAATTGCCTTGTAGACTGAAGGCGAGCTGTCAGGGACAAAAGTGCAGCAGCTTGCACCGATGATGCGGCATGCTCCTCCACGGTCAGCTAGTACCACGTCTAGAACAAGACAGTTCTGTAAAGCTACCAAGCGGAGCACCTGAAGCTCGGCTGTGTTGTTGGTGAGGATGCCAGCTGTGACGTTCAAGGCTGTTTCTACTGCTAGTGATAGGTGTCGGATGGCTCGTCTGTTTGCCATCGGGCCCCATAGCGGGACGAGTCCTTTTGCTGCATCAAGGAACTGGGATGCGGCGGAGTCTGCTTGTTCTGTGTCTTTGGACCGCCTTTCTCTGTGATGGGCGGCAGATGCTGTGTAGGTTTACGGTAAAACAAAGGCAATGTAGCAAATGCCCCCTCCCAGCCTTTTGGGACCCAGGTGTAGGCTTTGATACCACAGATAAAGTACATGTTGGGTGATGCAACAAATGAAGGGGGGTCGGCAGTGTTCAGAGCCCTTGTTATTTGGCAAAAGCTGTGACCTACGATCTTAGTCCCGTGGCCTTTGATGCAGACAAGGCCTGAGACGTTCACCACAAATAGGTCCACTGTCAGAGTTGCAGCAGTTCATTTCTTCAGATAGGAAAAAGTTGGTCTTGCTGGGTTGTGGTACCCTTGCATTTCAATTCTTTCTTTGGTGGGAATGTTCATAGGAAAGGTTGCATTTGATGTCAGAGGGCAGGAGGGAGCAGAGGTTCTCCCTGTTTTGTTCAACCAGAACTCATTGTAAAACTGTTTGATGGTTCCATCGGAGGTGGCATTGTCTTTGTAGCTCTCTTGCAGGAGCATTAACCAGGCGAGGCAGGACCCATGAACAGAGAAGGGTGAAGGGATGGACGGGATGGAATGTTCGGTGGCATGAGGTAGCAACCCACAGATCCAACAGTTCGTGGCATTTGCGGCAAGATTGTGTTGGTGCAATAACTGTACGAAAGAATTGTTCCAGAACTCTTTGCCCAGTTCTCGGAGGCGTGGGGACAGTGACACCAGATAGTGTTACCGTCTCGGTGGTGGGTTGCACGGTGGGTGACATTGTCCTGTAAGCGGGAGCATTTTCTTCAAGGTACCAGATGGCAACAATCAGCAAGAGGCAGGTGAGAGGTGCTGCCACGAGAGTTATTGTCTTTGCACTGTGCAGCTTGGCACGTTTGGATTCGTCGCGGTGGTTCTTCGGTCGTCCGGGATCTTCCATCACCTTCAAGAGACTCGACGACTGGCAGGACCACATACCTTCGTCTAGCGTATCTCCCTGTAGCCTTGTAGTATTAGCTAAAGATCTGAGACTTTTGACTCAGTTAGTGGCCTGCTTGTCGGAGCACTCTCCTTTCGTCGATCTCAGCCAATTCAAGTGTCTCTGTTTGTGGATAGCAACTCAGGGCTGGTCGGTCTTTGGTCAGGAGCTCTTCCTGGCTGTTCACTTCTCCAGGGGCCGTCAGTGTTGGAGGTATCCTCTTGCAGTGGTGCGCATGCACCCAGTTTTTCTTTCCTTCTACACGAAGGGCAGTTCGCGTGGTAATCAGGACCTGCCAGGGGCCCGTCCACCTGGGTTCTAGACTCTTCGACCTTTTGAAATTACGGGTTAGCACAAAGTCCCCAGGTTTGATATCATGTCCTGGGCCCCTGGACACGTCTGGAATGGCATGCAGCACCTGTTGGTGAATAAGAGTTAGTTCTGTCCTCAATATGTACAGGTAATCAGACATTAGTATGTCCGGGACATCATGGATGGAAGTTGGCTTTGGTGCTGCCCAAATGTTCATAGGTCTGCCAAAGACCCCTTCATAGGGGGTTAGTCGGTGTTTGATTGGGGTAGAGTGCATTGATAGCAATGCCAGGGGGTGAGCGTCTGGCCATTTTAACCCAGTTGTGGAGACTATTTTTGCTAGCTTTAGTTTGAGTGTGGTGTTGTGTCTCTCTACCAGGCTCGCTGATTGAGGGTGGAAAACAACGTGGAACCTTTGCTTTACCCCCAACCCCTTCAATATGTTTTGTAACACTTCGGCTACAAAGTGGGGGCCATTGTCGCTCCATAAAACTCTGCAAAGGCCACATCGGGGGAAGAATTGCTTTAGTAACACCTTCGCTGTGGCTAAGGCGGTGTTGTCGCTGGTGGGGTAAGCCTCCACCCATTTGCTAAAAGCGCACACGATCACCAATACGTATTTAAGACCGCGGCACCTTTCGAGTTGGATGTAGTCCATTTGGAGGACTTCAAAGGGATGTTCGGGGACTCCAAACCCTCCCCGTGGTACTATAGTCCCCTTCCCTGGATTGTGTTGCAGACATACTAGGCATTGTTGCACTAGGCGTTTTGCTGATTCTGATATCTTGCTGTTATGCCATACTCTGGTGATCAATTTGGTCATGGGGGAAGATCCTATGTGTGCTGGTAAATGTGCCATGGTCAATATAGGGATTAGGTAGGCATTTGGTAATAGCCATTTGTCCCCGTCACTCGTTCTCCAGTAGTCTTCCTCGTCTTTTAGTCTCACCGAGCCCATTCAGTCAGTTCGTCCTGTGTGCCTGCCGTTTGTATATCCCTAACAGTCGCCCTAGCTTCAGTCCATTTTTCTGCTTGTGACCTGGTCACGTACATCCGTGTCGTGGTTCTGTCTTGGGCTGTGGTTCGGGCAGTAATGTCAGCTAGTGCGTTCCCCTTGCCAATGAGGTCAGTCACTTTCTTATGTGCTTGGCATTTAATCACTGCTAGCTGCTTGGGGAGGAGGACTGCTTCCGTCAATGCTGAGACTAGATCTCCGTGTAGGATGGGTGCGCCGTGTGACGTCAGGAACCCTCTTTCTCTCCAAAGGAGCCCAAAATGATGAACCACCCCAAAGGCATACTGGCTATCAGTGTATATGTTGACTGTTGTGTTAGCCGCTAAAATACACGCAATGAGTTCTGCTGCTTGGGCGGATCGCTGGGTAATGCGGGCTGCCTCTAGGATGGTTCGGGCTGTGGTTACGGCATATGCTGCTGAGGTGGTGCCATCGGGAAGTTTGAGGCACGAACCATCCACCCATAGTTCCCCGTCTGGTTCTGGGAAGGCAGTGTCTCGGAGATCTACTCTACTCTTTGTCTGTTCGTGCAGTGGAGTCACACCAGGGTCAGTCTCGGGTAGTGGTAACAATGTCGCAGGATTGAGAGTAGTGCATCATTTCAGTGTGATGTATGGTGCTAGCAAGGTTAGCTCGTAGCCTGTCAATCGGGCGCTAGTCTGAGGTTGGGTCTTGGTCTGGTTCAGTAGTGTGTCGACTGCATGGGGTACTAAAGTAAAGTAAAGTAAAGTCCACATTTGTAAAGCGCACAATCACCCGTTAGGGTCTCTAGGCGCTGGGGGCCGTCGGGAAGATTAAGCAAGCTATTGCCCAGAGTCACATGGTGCTGGGCTAACCTGCCGCCGGAGCCGGGGATCGAACCGTGGTCCCCAGATTCCAGCGTCAGTCGCCCTGGCCGCGGCGCCACACCTCTTCCACACTAACACTGTGATGGGGTTGGAGAGCACTATTCCCTCACTTTGGCGTATGGATACAGCCGCAGCCGCCACGGCGCGTGAGCATGCTGGCAGCGCTCTAGCTACCGGATCGAGGGTGGCAGAGAAGTAAGCACATGGGCGATGTTTGTGACCAATCGACTGTGTTAAGACGGACAATGCACATCCCTCCCTTTCATGAGTGTAGAGGAAGAATGGTTTGGAGTAGTCTGGGGTACCTAGAACAGGAGCTGAACAGAGGGCATCTCGCAATTCTTTGAATGCTGACTGACATTCGGGTGTCCAGGGGAAAGGTGAGGGGGTGTCTTTGGCTAGGAGGGAGAGAAGGGGTTTCACAGTGAGACTAAAGTAACCACTGTCGGCAGAATGAGGTGAGGCCTATCAGAGAGCCGACCTGCTTCTGATTCTTGGGAAAGGGAGTGTATAGGATTGTCTGGATTCTGTCGGGTGTGAGTCTTCCTTCTTTCGATAAGAGGTGACCTAAATAGGTCACTTGTGGCTGGCAGAACTGCAATTTCTTTCGAGAAACTTTGTGGCCAGTGTCCACAAGGAAGTGTAGGAGTTGGAGGGTGGCTCTGACAGCTAGTGGAGTGGTGTCTGCTGCTAGAAGGATATCGTCCATATACTATAACAACACCACTCTGTCCGGCAATTGAACTGCATCTAACTGTCTCTTGAGCGCCTGGCTATAGATGCTCGGGCTCTCTGTGTACCCCTGGGGTGCTCGACAAAATCTATACGAGCGGGATCTTAGAGTGAATCCGAAGAGATAGCGACTGTCTTGGTGAATTGGTATGGAGAAGAAAGCATTTTTAAGATCAATAACAGTGAAAGTGGTAGCAGTTGACGGAATCAGGGTTAGGATGGTGGTGATGTTAGAAACTACTGGATACTGTGGTACTACTATTTTGTTTACTTCCCGTAGATCGATGATAAAGCGGTAGGCCTTTCCATCTCCCTCTCCCTGTCTCTTTATGATTGGTAGGATGGGACTATTACAAACATTGCTCACTACCTCTTCCACCACTCCCGCCTCTAAGAGTGACTGTATGATTTCGGTCAAGGCTTTCTCGCCCTCTGGCGATATCTTGTACTGGGGTATTTTCGGTAAGGTTGCGCTGGGCTGAATAGTCACATGTACTGGGTCGATCATCATTCGTCCTACGTCGGATTCAGCCTTAGCCCATAGATGCGAGGGTAAAGTATCTAGTAGGGATGTATCTGCTTCAGAGACGGGGTACATGTGTTGGGAGGGGTTGTCTTTTGAGAGCTGGTGATTGTCATATAAGATGACTCGTACTCCGTCCGGCGAACACCTGATAGTCGCACGGAAATGTTTCAGTAGGTCGAGACCCATAATGGCGTCTGGGGTGTTGGAGGAGAGAAGGAACGTTGTGTCAATAACATTGTTTTCCACTTTGAAGGGGATTGGTCTGGACAAAGGGTTGGTGGACGGCGTACGTCAAATCCTATAGAGGTTATGTGTGAGCCAGACAAGGGTGCCCGTGGGATCTGTCGTTTGGATAGTGCACTACGTGTTGCTCCTGTGTCTACCAAAAATGGTGACTCTGTGCCCAGGACCTTTGCGGTGACATAAGGGCCTTGCTGGTCAACATAGAGCTCGACTGGATCCCTCCCTTGCCCCTGGCTATCCTATGCAAAGTCATACATATTGTCGTAATCTGTCTGCTGGCACTGGTTCTGTCTAGGGCGGTCAAATGTGTTCACTCTTTCTGGCCTTCCTTCGCTAGCTTCGCTTGCATACCCTCTTCCACGTCCTCTTCCTCCCTGTTCATGTGACATTTCTCTCATCCCTCTGCCTCTACTAGCTCCTAATAAGGCTGGGCTCTGAGACTTCCAGTGCCCGTATTCTTTGCAGAATGCACATTGGTCTTGTCCCAAGTCCTGTCATCGTACATACGGTGTCACTGAGTCATTTCTAGGAGGCTGTACTCTAGGGATATTCTGTTGGTAACTTCCTTTATATGGTTCCCGTCCCGTATTTACCCCTTGGAGCTGGGCTATCATTACTCTTTCCTTTAAGTCTTTCTTTTTCTTTTCTGTGGCTCTGTTATTTTCGTTTTTCTGATGCTCATAGTACTGAGCCATTTGGAGAATAGCCGCTGGCTTAGAGGCTGCCCAACTGCTTTCGCTGGTCTGTAATTTTTGAGATACCTCCGGTAGTAGTCCTTTTACATAATTCTGCACGAACAAGTGGTGTCCGGTCGCAGTGGACATGTCCTGTCCACTGCAGTCGGAGAACACTGTTTCGAATCGCGAGAAATACTCGGAGACATCCTCTTGTGGTTTCTGGCGGCATGCTGTCACTATGGACCAGTCTATCTTTTTCTCTGGTATCAATGTTTTTACTTTCTGCACTATTTTGTCGGGGAGGTCCAATATAGCTTTAACTGGTTTTTGGCCAGGATTTCGCTGTTTGTCTAATGTGTCGAGTTGTTCTCAGGTATGGCCAAACAATTCAGAGTGGTTTATCTTCCTGATCTGCTTCCACACATCGGCCTGCAGACATAACCCGAAGAACAAGTCAATGTCGGCAAGTGTCATTATCATGTACTTCAAAGCGGTACCTAGTTTGGTGTAAAAGGCAGTGGGATTCTTCCATAAATCTGGAAGAGACTTACGGAATGTCAGGATGTCCTGTCTGTCCCATGGCTGATACACCCAATTGTACACTACCCTCCCTTTAGCGTCCTGATGATTTATGTTGTCATGAGTCCCTTTTCCTCTAGGGGGGACCCAATACAGGGCAGCACCTTTTATCGGCATCATGTTATCCAGTTTTTCCATTGGGGGAGTCACTGGCTTCGATGCTCTGTCTGTATCATCCGCCCTTGTTCTATAAGGTGGCGGAATACTTCTAACGTGGACAAGAAGAGTTCTTCTACCTCGCTGTCATTCTCATCTCCTATGTCCACTTTTCTATAAAGTGCCATTAGCCTCGCTGGTCCTACATCTTGGTATTTCTCTTCATAGGCAGTGAGCGCATAGTAGCAGAAGCGCGCAATGAAGAATCGCTTGTGGCTCGCGTCATAAGAATTGCATATGTCTGTCACATACTCTTCTGTTTCTCTTCTATTTACAAGGGTTTTGACTATCTTATCAATATTTGCCCGCTCGTGTGTACTTAATCGCGGAATCCTGGGTAACCATTTTTCTACTGGTCCTACTACCACTAATGCTTTCGTGGTTGAGGCACTTGGTGCAGGTGGCTCGATTGGAGCGGAAACGACTGTGGCGTCTCCGCTGATATCTTGCTGTTCTTGTTGCTGTACTATGGGGTGGTTAGGAGCATAAGGAGGTGGCATGTGGATAATCGGGGACCCAATAAGAGGTCATCGTTTATTCTTTGTTTAGCCGGCAACTCTGGGTACAGAGTTGAAGGCCCGATAATTTCGCTTCTTGTTCTCTTTTATCGTTCTCTCTTTCTTTGACATCCTCTTCTAACTTTTTATAGTTCTGGTAAGCAGACTTTCGTGTTTCTTCATCCTGCCTGGCTTCATCTCTTTTCTTTCGTTGCATTGCTTCCTTTCGCCAGAGGCCGAAGTTGTCGAGCATGGCTTGCGTGGTTTTCTTTTTAAAGAGCGCTATTTCTAAGATTTCTATTTTAGCAAGATTGAAAGTTCCCGTCAGTGGCCACTGATTTACCCGGTTCTTTCTAGTATATTTGTGCCATAGTTTGCTGTAAGCAACGGTGGCAACTCCATATTTGACATACATGTCCTTGTTAGGGGTGCCTTCCGGCGGTGTTGGATGACTGACCTCTAACAAACGGTCCGGTCCAAAACAATAAAACAATTTTGAGAAGAGAGGCATGACGTACAAGCGGTCAATATGAATATCTCAATAGGTCGTGGACAAAGGTCCGCACTACCTGTCCTATGCTGCCTGCAAAGAGGGAATATTCCTATTCTACGCTTGTTTGCAATCAGGGAATATCTCAATTACTACCAATAACTTCAAAGAACGGAATACTAGTATTCAAGCGAACAATTTCAATACAATCAAACAATCAGTTTCATTTGTCGTATATCACGACCTTACCTGGACCGTTATGGACACTTTCTTCGGCGTCCCCTTCCAGCGCCTGTTTGTCCTCTCACTCCAAAGATGCAGCGTTCCTGTAAGGTCCCAGTCAGGACCGCAGGTCACTCGAGAGAGGTCCGTTCGGAACCGGTGAAGTTCAGTTGATCGGCCGCCAGACGAGGGTCTCTTTCAGGCAGGTGCACTTCCCGATCGTTTAGATGTTCACTCCATCGTTAGGACCTCTCTCACTGGACCCACGTGTCACTGATGGGCCCGATGTTGTTGCGCCAATTGATGAAAAGCAGCGAGACTCCCAAGACTTTCGATGCTGCTTGGTGCAAACCACTTCTAATTCACCTTAAGAATAGCGATCAAAATAACGAGGCAGGCGCTGGCAGTTGGAAGGCGAAGAACGCGTTTATTGCTCTAGAGGAGAGCACATCGCATCAGACACTGGGGCTATCGTCAGGAGATGCTGTAACTGTATCTCTGAGGCCTGGCCTTTTATATGTTTCTGTCGTCACTTTATTGCATGGTCAAACATTCCTGGCATTACTTTATTACATAGTGAAACATCCTTTGAATCCCCGCCTTACGCTAGTTCCCACACAAGTCCAGTAGCAAATGTTCCCCCACCTGGATTTTACAGATGATCGATATCTCGCAGCTGGACATTCAGACAGGACCTAAAACACGTGGGATCGGTCAGATCAAAGGGGTCGGGTCACTGATTAAATTCCGGCCCCTTTGTTGGTGAAGCAAGTTCTGTCGTATGTGGGTAATAAACTATGTCCACAGGGGTCGGTTAGTGCCTGGGACCAGATTGAGTGGCCAGGTGCAGGGAAGGAGGTTATTAAAGGGGCCTGATTGCGCGCAGAGGATGAAAGGACAAGTGGGTTTGGTGTGGGAAGTGGCTCTAGGGTATTGTCATGCTGACATGGTTTTACGGCCTCGGTATGTTTGCTCATGTTCAGTCAGGGCGCGGGGGTATGAGGGCGGCCGGGGTTATGCACAGGTGACCAGTAACGTGGAAAATGGCTGCAGAGGCTAAAATGGTTGCCCCTTACGTGCTCGTAGGGGCCTACGTACACAAGATGGCACCGACAATGTTCATATTTATCGTCTTACTTTTCACACTATTCTAGTAACCATAGGTCCTGTTGTTCCATTATATGGAGAAAAACAGTCTAGTCCTAAAACTCCCGTCTTGACTACACCTGTAGTTCAAACTAGAAAAGAACCCTTGATAGTTGATGATCAAGCAAGTGAATGTGAGTCAGTGATTTCCCTGATGGATTTACCTATAAGAGAACCGGTGGGTGACTCGGTCAGGAAAAACACTCCCACAAGTTCTAGAGAGGTACGGATAGAAACATCCTCAGGTACAAGGAGTCCTACTGTAGTAACTCCAGAAGAAATTGAGAGATGGTCCAGAGAAATAGAAAAGCCTAAGGGACACATGCATCAAGCTTTTTTGCATTCGCAAACGGTGCGAATCGCAAAATTCGGCCGTTTGCGAATGCAAAAACCTTTTTTGGGATGCATCATTTTTTCCCCCATTTTTCACAATTTAAGAAATCGCAATTTTTTGCGATTTCTTAAATTGCGATAGCATTTAAAAAATCGAAAATTTTGCGATTTCTTAAATGCTATGCATGATTTGTTTTAAATTGCGAATTCGCAATTAGGAAGGGGAAAATTACCATGAAGTAAACCTTCATGGTAATTTGCGAAAAGTTTCAAAAATGCACAAAAGTGCATTTTTGAAATTTATATTTTACACACACACATGCCCTTGGGACATGTGTGTGAGTAAAATGTACTTACGTGACATTTCAGGGGTGCAGGGGGGTCCTTTGGACGACCCCTGCACCCTTGAAATTGCATTCTCATTTTGCGATTCCTTAATTGCAAATTCGAAAATGAGAATGCCTTCCCATTGATTCCTATGGGCCTCTAGGCCCATAGGAATCAATGTAAAGCGATTCCTTAATTGCGATTCACAATTAAGGAATCGCAAATAAGGAAAATTAAGAAATCGCAAAAACTTTTGCGATTTCTTGATGCATAGGAATTTGCGATTCCTAAATTGCGATTCCTTAATTTTCGCAATTTAGGAATCGCAAATTCCTACAATGATGCATTTGGCCCTAAATCACAGCCGAAAGTATTGGACATTTTTAAATTAAGAGTTGAAGTAGAAGAAATGATTGCTGGAAATGTGGGATTGGAAAGATTGAATACACTCAATGAAGATGAATTGTTATTTATATATGAGAGTATTACTCGGAATACTAAAGTATTTCATGAAAAATTGATGAATATGGCTGCTGACATGGGAATTGACATTGGTAAATCTAAAGTGTTGAAAAAACCTTATCGAGCTGAATTTTATGACAAAGATTTAGAAAATATGAATGTGTCAGGATGTGAATTGCAAATTAAGGTACTATTGTCGCTGTTGCAAAAATGGGGTGATTTAGAAAGATGGAAAGCTAGAAGGACAAAGAAAAAGGAGGAAGCACAGGGAAAAAGCACTGCATCTTCGTATGTATTAAAAGAGTCAGAAAAGGTAGAAAGGTTGTGCCCCATGGGAGAAGTGCCAGGAGGAGGGTATGTGCATGTCCCATGGTCCTGACAGGATATTTTATCATTTACAAATGATTTGCCGAAACTTAGAGAGAAACCTGTAGAGTGGTACTGACAAGTCGAAAGGTTTGGATGGGCTATTTGACATTGTTGTCCCTGTAGATTTATGGACAGAATGCAAAATTGCAGTTGATTGGCCAAATGACGAGTACCCTAGAGACCCAAAGACAGGACCCCCGTCAGATGAGGTTATGAAGAAATATAATCAAGTAATATTATACTTGAAAGGAAAGGTACCCCCAAAAGAAACAGATTGGACGAGAATAGATAGAACTACCAAAAAAAAGATGAATCAGTACACGCATACTATGAACGCCTTTTACAGGTATTCAAGCAATACAGTGGATTGGAAAACATTGATACGAAAGACATGACCCATTTTATTTATCGGTTTGTGTCAGGGTTAAAGTCAGAAATCTCGCAAATGATTAAAGATCATAAGATTTGCTGGCAGGCCAACCCTATAGATGAGATTCTAAAATATGCAAAATACTGTGGAGATGAAATTGACAATAAACGAAAAGAATTTAGAAGAAAAAGTAATGTGGGCCCAAGTAAAGTTAGCAGAACAACAAGAACTCCGGTTAAGTCAATTGAAAAATAGTCAGAATCAAGGAGATGGAAATGGGGGTAAACCAAGAGGAAAATTCAACAGAGACGAGTT
Organism: Lissotriton helveticus; assembly: GCF_964261635.1. Lineage (NCBI taxonomy): Eukaryota > Metazoa > Chordata > Amphibia > Caudata > Salamandridae > Lissotriton > Lissotriton helveticus. The sequence goes on from NC_136064.1 coordinate 3,050,086, forward strand.
CAAAAAGAAGTTTTCTTGTCACGGGTGCGAAAAATTGGGGCATTGGAAAAACAAGTGTAAAGCTGTATTGAATAATAACCCTGTCCAAACAGACGCAGAATGGGGTGTCAAGGAAGCAACAGCAACAGGTAATACAAAACCAGTTACCACTTGCACCTATGCCAGATACTGGGAGCAAAGGCAAGCACAGTATGGATACCACAAGTTGGGAGGGAAGTGGTAGGAGAGACGTAGCGACATCACAATTTCTTTTGAGCGAAACATTCTTTGATGAAGACACCTACTGACGGTGCCTGAGAGGGGAGGACGAGTAGTGCGTACTTGGCGCATCCTTACCGGTAGATCAGTCAGGTCCATACATTGAAGGAAAGGTTGAAGGAAATTACGTTACCTTTCTGTTGGACACTGGCGCTACCCGTTCTACTGCGAGGACAGCCGACGTTCCAAACCTACCCCTCTCAGTAGAAGCGATCCAAGTAGTAGGCGTTTCTAATAAACAAATTAGTACCCCAGTTACAGAACCAATGGAAGTCAGAATAGGGAATTTTAAGGAAATGCATACATTTGTCGTATGCGATTCTAGTCTAGTGAACCTGTTAGCTAGAGATTTGGTATGTAAAATGAACTGCACAATCTTTTGCACACCAAGTGGTGTTGAAATTCAAACAAATAAACAAAAGGAGAGTAAGGGAATCTATTCACATAAGTGAATGGAGAGTACTCCTGGTCCCCTGGACTAAATATCTGAATAGCCACGCACCAAGAATCGATGAGTGTGAAAGACTAATGATTGTTTGACCACTGAGCACGCCAATATTGATAGGTGTGCCAGTTCTTCCCTTTTTTATTTTCAAGATATTGGTAAGCGCCAACACAAGTAGTTACTATTGTTTGGCGACGCCACCGCACATGAACAGTTCGATATAGTTCTGATTGGGATGTTCACTAAGCAAGCAGATTTGTGAGAGCCAGCACTTCACTACGTTACAGGCACGTAACGGGTCTTCTTGTGACTATTTTCTTTTCTCCCACAAGTCTTTTTGAATTTTTCTCGCCCATTGGGAATGAGACATTGCCCTACAACAGATTTTTGTTAGTAGGTTAAAAGGAATCTAGGACTGGCAGTGCGTTAGTGTGCCCTGACCACCCATTTTCCTCTGGTCCTGAAGAAAACCCGGCACTTTCCAACCACAGGTTGAAACATGTAGACCTATCACATACAGATACACATGGTCATAATAAACCTTAATTGTATCTACACACCATTTTAATATTGTCCAGTAGTCTTAGAATAAAAGTTATTTTTCACATAAGTCATACCAGGACATTGTTTAACATTATTTTTTTTTCACCATTCACACAAATACCAGCTCCACTGTAATTCAGGTGTCGAAGCACACCCTGATGGCACTCGGCTATTAGGGTGGACCCCGATAATGAAGCATGTCACCAACCAGGTTGGTGAGTGAGGGGTTTATAAAAAACAAAGAAGGACTTTCTTCTTTTTTCAGCCTTAGTCATCCCACGCAGATTGCTCTTTGAGCTCATTCTGGTGGTACTCCTCTCATGTTATTCAGTTGAAATACAATCACCAGATGAAGATGGAGTGTATAAATTAATGTTAGCCAGACAGGAGACTGAAAATAAAAAGATGACTGTAGAAGATTTACCAAGAGAATTACAACACACGGTAAAACCTGAAGTGTGGGATTTTACAGGAAAAGATGTAGGATTAATGGCAAATGTCGATCCGATAAAAGTGACAGTGAAAGAAGGTGCAGTTTACCCAAATATTCGGCAGTACAAAATGAGCCCGGAAATAAAAGCAGGTGTTGCAGCAGAAATAAAGCGTTTGGTCGAGCAAGGCATTTTGCAAGAAATAATGAGCAGTCCATGTAATTCATCCATAATTGGTATAAAGAAACCAAGCGGAAGTACAGGGTCGTACAGGACCTCCGCAAGATTAATAAAATTGTCATCCCATGTTGTCCAGTTGTACCAAACCCTGCAGTGATTCTGTACCAGATACCGTGGAAAGCCAGATGGTTTACGGTAATCGATTTATGCCATGCATTTTTCTCAATTCCATTACATCCAGATAGCAAATATCTTTTCTCGTTCAAATTCGACAACCATGTGTACGTTTGGAACGGTGTCCCTCAGGGGTACACAGAGAGTCCATCAATCTTTAATCAGATTTTGAAAAAGTGCCTTGAGTCTTTGGTGCTGCTCGGACAGTCTGCCCTGGTGCAGTATATAGATGATCTGTTGGTGGCATCTAAAACTCGGAATGACTGTATTGTTGATACCATTGCATTACTAAATCATTTAGCTGAAGGAGGACATAAGGTGTCACCTGAAAAGTTACAATTTTGCACCACTTGAGTGAAATATCTGGCGCATCAGATAGAGAGAGGTGTCAGATGAGTTACTTCAGAAAGAATCATCAGAATAATCAGAAACATGAAGCTACCTCAAACACAGAGAGAAATCAGAATGTTTCTCGGAGTTGTAGGTTACTGCAGGCAATGGATTGTGGGATTTGCAGTCTTAGCTAAACCCTTGATAGAATTGACAAAGAAAAGAGCGAAAGACCCAATAGAATGGGATGACGAAAGCATGACTGCTTTCTTGAAATTACGAGAATGTCTGTGTTCAGCTCCAGCTTTAGGGATGCCTGACTATTCGAAAGAATTTGCACTATTCTGTGATGCACGTGACAATTGTGCACTGTCTGTCCTGACTCAAACCCATGGTCTAATGCGATGTCCTGTGGCATACTTTTCTGCTACACTGGATCCAGTGGCATCTGCATTGCCAGGATGTCTGAAAGCGGTAGCTGCAACTTGCATGAGTCTTGAGCAAAGTGAATCTATCATTATGGGACATCCTGTAACCGTATATGTTCCATATACAGTTGTAATTCTGTTAACAAGAACGCAAACTCAATATTTGACTCCCAGTCGGCTGACTAAATATGAGCGAACCATTTTAGGTGCTGAAAATGTGACTATTGCCCGATGTTCTGCCCTGAACCCAGCAACACTGTTGCCTGATTCACATTTTGCAGAAGTCAAAGAAGAAGTCGAACATAATTGTATCGACCTCTCAGAATACTGTACCAAACCTCGCCCAGACATAAGAGAAGAACCATTAATAAATTCAGAGCATGAGCTATTTGTAGATGGTTCATGTATGCGACATGAGGAAGGAGGATTGAGTGCTGCTTATGCTGTCTGGGGTCCAGGTGAAGCATCCTATTTACCTGGAGTCAAGTCTGCACAAGTAGCCACATTGATTGCATTGACAAGAGCTTGCAATATTGGAAAAAATTGGAAAGTAACCATCTCTACTAACAGTGAGTATGGTTATGGGGTTGTGCATGACTTTGGCCAACTTTGGATGCAAAGGAAGTTTCTGACTTCATCAGGTACTCCTATTAAAAATGGAAATTATGTAAGAGATTTACTAGAAGCAATTTAATTACCAGAAACAGTGGCTGTGGTCAAGTGTGCTGCTCACCAATCTGGCAACGACAGAGTGACAGCAGGTAGATATGCTGACCAATTAGCCCAACATTGTGCCAAACGTAAGATGGTAATAAACAAGAACATTGATGCATGTGGAAACAGCTGCCAACTTATGCTGTTTAGAGGTGTGAAAACGTGGGAGGAAGTGAGAGACTTGCAAGATGGAGCAGAACTAAAAGAGAAGGAAGAGTGGGAAAAGATAGGATGTCAGAGAAGGGCTAGAGTTGGTGTCATTATTTACCTTGATGGTAGGCCTGTATTCCCAGACTCTATGCTTGCTCCTATGGCTAGGATGTATCACAGAGATTGCCACCTAGGGCGGGATGCCATGATCAGGTTCTTCAGACAAACTTGGTTCAATGCGAGATTCTGGAATGTAGCAGAAAGTCTTTGCCAGAGGTGCTTAACTTGTCAGCAAATGAATCCTGGGAAGAAAACTGTAGTGTTACCAGGAAAGATTGGAAAGGCAGAGGGTCCCTTCATATGACTACAGATTGATTTAATCCAGTTACCCCCTTGTCGAGGACTGAAGTATGTCCTTGTCATTGTCTGCCTATTTTCATAATGGGTGGAAGCCTTCCCTACTAAGAGAAATGATAGCATCACTGTAGATAAACTCTTACTCAGAGAACTTATACCATGTTTCGGCTTTCCAGTAACGATTGAATCAGACCGAGGGTCTCATTTTAATAATTAAATAATTGGTCTTATCTGTGAAGTATTCAAAATTGAGTAAAAGCTGCACTGTGCATACCGCCCAGAGGCTTTTGGAGTGGTAGAACAACTGAATGGAACAATCAAGTCAAGATTGGGAAAGATTTATGAATCTACCCGATTGGAATGGCCTGATGCTTTACCTCTTGTTCTGATGGTACTCAGAAGCATTCCAAACAGAAATACAGGCTTGAGTCCCCATGAGATACTCATGGGAAGGGCAATGAGGCAGGCATGGGTACCAGGACACAAGCTGATAAATATATCTGATGACTTAGTTCTAGAGTACTGCAAGGAACGGGCTGACCAAGTGGGTTCTATCTCTCACCAGGTTGGGGAAGTCGCTGTCGCCAGACAATCAACTCCAGCACATGACTTGAATCCAGGTGACTGGGTAGTGATAAAAGAACATACTCGAGAATCTTGCCTAGCTCTGAGGTGGGAAAAGCCACATCAAGTGATATTGGTTACCACCACAGTTGTGAAGTGTGAAGGAATTCCAAACGTACTCAGATTACAGACATCAAAGCCAGTAGTAATTCTGAGGAGGATCAGATAAGGACAGATCAAAGTACTCAGACATTTGAAACACCAAACAGAACTCCTGAGTCTGAGGAGGGAAAGACAGGTATTAGGGCGAAATCTCAGGCAGAAGACAATCAAGAAATCGAAAGACATGAGCAGGACCAGATAGGTGTAGAAAAACATGTTCAGGAAGAAGAAGGCGAACAAAGTCAAACTTAAAGTCAAAATCATATCCAGCAAGCTCCTGAACAAGGCCAGATTAGTATCCAGGCAGAAGAAACAAAAATAAGACCTGGACCAAGTCAGATAGAGAGGGATACAGAAGATGACATTGAATCAAATGTGCCACAACTGAATGAAAATAAAAGAGCATCTGAAGAAAGTCAAAGCACAGTGCCAGCTAAAAGACTCAGACAAGGAGATAAGTGGCCTGGTTTTGTCAAAAGACTGAAATTCTGCCTTAAAACAATAAATGAAGAACCAGAGCAAGTAAATGAAATATCAAGCCAAGCTGGACTATCCACAGAGGAACGTAGAAGGAGGAGTCCACGATTGAAAAGACTGAATAGCAAGTTCAAAGGCCCTGAATGGACTTACGTCATGTTTGAAGACTTTGAAAACTTAGAAATAAGTGACGAAAGTGATGATGAGCTAATTGAGGATCAGACTGACGAAGAAGTGAGCCAACTTGAGAAAAAGTTCACAGGTTAAAATTCTGTGGAAAAATTACAAAGAGGGGCTAAGTCTCCTTAGTCAGAAATGGCTGATTGTACTGTTAATGGAAGACCGAAAAGAAATTGTCTTAAGACATGCTGTAGAATATGCACATGTAGTATAGTGATAGTACTCATAGTATGGTTAGGACTGACAGTAGCTATTCCTTATCTAATGAGTAGACACATGCAGAATGACACTTATATACATGAGAAGGTAGAAATACCTGAAAGTCTAAATGCACATGAAAGGATAGATAGTCTCACACAGCAAAAAGTAGATTTTGAAGCATCAGAGGAGGAAGGATTACACAATAGTAAAGTTAAAAATAGAACCAATTTAAATGTTTTCGCTAATCTCTTAGTACATTATGTAGAAGCAATGGAAATTAGTGATTGCTATGTGTGTATGTAGTTACCCACATCAGTAGCCGAAGGTGTGACGTATCACCATTTGCCCCTGACATATGGTATTTCATGTAGTATTTTAGCTAGTTTATTTTATCAGAAAGGACCATTACACTATTATTATTCTAACTCATACGTAATATTTTCTGAACTTCCTATAAGTAGTAACCTGAACCCTGTACATACTAAAAGTGACATAACACGTGATATGGGTGAATATTTCCTAATAATAGTTACAATAGATATAGCTGAAGCACACAAGAACAATTTAACATGCATTTTACATGAAAGGAAGAAAATATTTTTTAATTTAGTTGAGAAAAGGAGACAGGATTTCCAGAGAAAAGCTACTGAACAGAAACAAAAGATTCCTAAATGGGCTGAAATTAATGAGTTTACCTCAAATGGCAAGACTCACGCTGCTATGTTGCTGGATTTGAAAAAGAATGGGAAACTCTGTCTCCATAGGGAGAAAACGAGTTATTATAACAATGTATTCAGTGGTTCCAGTGAATGTGAACACAATTATAAGGTAATTGGGGGTTGGGGATTCAAAGATGGAACCGAACCAGTATTCCCTGGAATTTATTATATTTGCGGGAACAAGGTCTATTTTAACCGCATCGCTACTAGGGAGATTCTCCTGCTGTGCTGGACAGCAATAAAAACGGGTGTGGTCATGACGAGCTCAGCTCGTCATGAGCACAGGAGCACTGTACTGCATGACGAGCTCAGCTCGTCATGAGCATGGAAGGGGTTAAGTTACCTGATCATTGGTATGGGAGTTGTTATTTTGGAATAGTATTCCCCAAAGGTATATCATGTGAAGAAAATCACTGGAAGCAATGAAGAAAAGAATGGACTAATAAGTAATAAAAGAGCTAGTTTTGCTGAAATTGTAGGTGATATATTTTGTGCATTGATACCTTCAGTGAATACTCAAAGAATTTGCAAATTGTCAACAGTCGTGGGTCATTTATCGACTGACACTGCTGGAGGATTTCTGATGATCAATACTGAATTGGTTGCGATAAGATCAATGGTTTTACAAAATCGACTTGCTCTTGATACCTTATTGGCAAAAGAGGGCGGAGTCTGTAGAATGTTGAAAGCACAACATTGTTGCACTTACATACCTGATAAAATCATTAAAATTAAAGGGTATGTAAAGAATATTACACATTTGGAAAAAGAACTCAAACCACTGGAAGTTGACAGTGCATAGGAGAGACTAACAGATGGTCTCTCCTCTGTAGGTAGTTGGTTTTCTAATGTAGGAAAAAGTATTGCAGGTAAAATACTGATGCCAATATCGGGAGTAGCCTTGCTGATTTTAAGCATCATAATTTGGTGCAAATGTTGCAGACACACAAGGAAGTATAAAGTTAACACGAAAGGAAAGAAAAGACATTTTGATGAACTTGAGCTTGAAGAACTAAATGGGGATTTGTATAAGAAGATGAAACATTTTCACATGAATAATGACAAGAAACATAAAATAGTGTTTGAAGAAATTGAACTGAGTAAATGTTGAAAGTTGTCATGTTTCTGTAATTTGTGATGATATAAACTATCATCAAAGAGGGGATTGATGGAGCAAGGTTACGCATGTAAAGCAACTTGCTTGGATTCAATCCTCTCAGAATAACGTCTAATATGCTAACCAATATGTTTCGTTTACTAATAATCGCACCACACAACATTTTAGTATCTTGGGGAAGCTTATCAATGTGCTTTTACTAACCGTGATCCTAATGCACTAAAATAGCCGCCACAACGCAGGATTTTCTACTGCGCATGCGTCTGTCACACCCACATGACATGATGTATTTCTTTGTTTGGAGGGAAACTTTTGCCTCTGCGCACTAGAATTAAGATGGCTTCTCTATGTTGTAACGTGCTAAAAGCTTGCATCACTGCTTTTACTAAATTGTTCGTTCTGCTTAACTTCTAACACTGTAGTTAAAATAAAGTAATGGGAGTAGAGTAGAGATAAGTGGTATACAGTGCATTCATTTATTCTTTGCGCTAAAACTGTTTTTCTCTGTATTTGCTATTAGCTCGTGTAGAACCGGTTTTTGGAGATCCCACCCAAAGTGGGAGAGTCAAAGCCAGTGGTGCAGGGGACACCTTAAAATCTACGGGTTCTTCTTGCATAAATCATACATTACCAAAGAGACCAGGACAACCAGCCGTGGAGGGAGGACACATTATTTATTAGCTCGAGCTAAGGACAGGGTCCCAGAATGGTACAAAGACAATTCTACGGAGACTGCTGCTTTACTCTGCAGCCTACACATATTTATAGCGCTAGCTACACTCATTTGCACAGTACAAGTTCCTTATTCAGATAAGTTGTTCATCTGACAAGTTCTTTGTCAGTCTTATGTGGTGCAATAGTGGCCAGGGGACATCTGTCTCTGTTTGCACAATGTACGCAGCCCCGTGCTTCCTTGCCCAACTGGTGTGGTCATGGGGCACAGCCTCGTGCTTCCTCTATCAGTTGGTGTGGTCACAGTGCACAGCCTCGTGCTTCCTCTATCAGTTGGTGTGGTCACAGGGCACAGCCTTGTGCTTCCTCTATCAGTTGGTGTGGTCATAGGGCAGTTGGTCGTGACAGGCTGAGTTGCCAACAATGGACAGGATGTGGCTGAGTCTCTGGCACAACTGGGGGGGTGAGGCACACAGGCAGCTTCTTGGAATCGGCTCCACAAGGAGCGGGGAGGGTTGTGCAAGTTTCAACGGGGACGTGGAAAGCAATTCTTCACCAGGTTGCCGAGAGCATGGCAACACAAAATGGAGTCATGTGGGTCATTTTAAAATACAGTTCAACAGTCCCTCCTTTTGCCATGCAGAGGCAACAATCAATCGCGTCTAGGTCAATATCCATCATTTCCTGGACCTCTCTCTCGATCATCATCATGGCATTGTGATGGTGTAATTTCATTTGTATGGGTGTCAAAGAGGTGGCACAGAGCCCACATAGCACGGGCATGCATTGAACACAGAGGCAGCAACAGAGCAATGCGGCTGCAATTATGGCAATGAAAATCATTATCTTCCATCCCCACTGAGATACCATGCTCCAAAACCAGCCGGTTAGGGACCATGAACCCTCATCCTGATGGATGTCGGAAGCAATTTTATGCTGTCTCTGTATTGCTTGATAGACTGTTGGCGCATTGTCAGGTATGTAGATGCAGCAGCTTGTCCTGATCAATGTGCAGACTCCCCCACGGTCCGCCTATATTATGTCGAGCGCCATTCTGTTCTGTAAAGTCATGAGGCGATCGCCTTGAAGTTCCGCCGTGATGTTACTGAGGGCACCGGCAGTTGCGTTGATGGTGGCCTCTACCACCCTTGTGAGATGTCGAAGACTGCGGCTATTGACCATAGGGCCCCAAAAGGGGAGAAACCCTTTAGCAAAGTCCCCAAACTCTTGGCCAGCTGTGTCTTCAGCGTCAATCACACCTCTCTTCTGGATGTGGTGTGTTGCATCGGCTGTGTAGGTGGAGGGGAGCAACCACGCAATGTAACAGGTGCCGGCCCAAGACTTGGGCAGCCAGGTGTAGGCCTTGCTCCCACACACAAAGTACGTATTCAGTGAGGACACCAGAGCTGGGAGAGTCGAACCATTGAGCTGGAGCGTGTAGGCACAGTCACTTTGTCCCACCCATACCGTTCCATTGCTTTTCATGCTCAATGTCTCAAGACAGTGCACCAATGTCTCTCCTCTGCGGCAGGCACTACAGATACCATGCTCTTCGGTGGTTGTGGGCGCAGATCATATCGTGCAGACCCAAGTACTGTTAATCAGGAAAGAGCAACATACTTTCACATTCAGCAGCACTCTCAGGCTCCAACACTTGTTATTCAGTGTCAGAGGATGCTCAGGCTGCTCTTTCATTCTAATTTTCCTTTCATCATAGATATCACGAATGTAGTGCCTTTTGCCAATCTTGGATCCTCCGGTGCACTTCCCTTCTGTTGGAGCAAAGGAAAGGAGGGGGTGTGGCCAAAACTTGGGCCAAGGGGCTCAAAGAACCGCGCGCTGTCAGAGGTTACCAGCACATGACAGGTAGAAAACTGAAGCCTCAAACCAGCCCTGCCGTCAACAACAGGGATCCTTCTTTTTCGCCCCTTTGCACTAAAATTCTTGTTCTGTGGAAAACAGAGAACCAGCTCCTCCTTCAAAAGGAAAATCTATAGGAAGAACGAGAAATTACTTGGGTGATAGTCAGGCATGGGACACAACACTAGGAGTACAAGCAATACACAAAAGCCAAAGTAGTACACAGATTTTAACTCTAACACCGGCTGCTACTCCATATACTGTAATCTCAGCTAATGTTCCAATTCCTTCCCCTGGGAAAATGAAATTTAGTTCCCTTTAAGGAACAAAGCCATACACTGCTCAGGAAGCAGAACAGGATTAACTAGTGTAATATCATGAGAAAAAGTAGGTCCCCTTTAGCAAGAGGCATAGATTTATATTTCATCCTTAGGGTCCAATCAAGGAAAATCAATCTAGACTGCTTATTCCTTAAAGGAAGGGGCAGTAATGTGACTAACTGCAGGATGGCCAAAAAATTGTGTATCAGGTGGCTCCTGTTAATGTGCACACGTAGCTCTCAGCATAGCTTATAGGCTTATGATCGACAAAATCACCTTCTGTCCAAGGCAGACTCTCTGATTACTCCGTATCGGGTCCCACGTTTACTCTATGGACACTAGAGTCACTACCACTCTACTGAGTACTAAGCATGCGTAGGAGGGATATTGTCTGTCGGGCTACGCATACGAATACGAGCACTGCTGTGCAAACACACAGCGCATGCGCGCGAAACACTTCCCTAGCGCGTGCGCACAATCACAGGAAGCGAATAAAACGCTGCCTTCCGCCCCTCGGCTTCCTCTGACTAAGCAGCAGCCGAGTGAATCGAGGAAGGATAGGAAACTAATCACGGCCACGGACCGCGGCGATTAAGTAAGTGCACCCTGTCTCCTCATGCGGGATAATGTTTGACTCTCCCGGCTTTTTTCCAAATTCTAAATCAGTCCCGGTTTCCCTTTTTCCAGCTCCTGCCAGTATTCCGACAAGCACACTGATTATTGTATTGTGCCCTTGATACATACTCACTTTCACAGTTCACACCCTTGCAGGCTCCATAGAGTAAAGCCATTCAGTGTGCCTAAACTATGTTTTTTATTCACAGGTCGTTGCGCTCAATTGGACTGATCCCTTTTAATAATTTGAGCACCACGCAAATACAAACATTGACTCACAAGTAAGCACTGTATAGACTGTTTCCACTTCATAATTATTTCCCATATGCAGACACTGATTGATCCCCTTGTATTAGATCGCAGAGACTGAATAATCCTTGAACTACATAAGCGTTGTGGATGAGATCTAACTGGATCTGATCACTCTAGCTGTAAGAACCTTTTTCTTAAATTCAGATTAGCTAGCACTACCCGGGAGAGCAAAAAAGGCCTAATGCATTTTCCCACACAAATAGATCTCTCCCTTGACTGAACTCAAGCCAAGCTGCAGCAGTGACTTTCTGAATTGAATGTCTCCTACACTCCCCTTCCCAGTAACAGGGTCTCTAAAAGAAATAAGTTCAGCAGCATCTATGAACTCTAAAGTGCGCACCTTAGCGCACCGTAACTAGCTTCTAGAAAGCACCCTGCGCGCCCCAAACATGATTGCCTGGTTACCTTGTAATTAAATATGTGAACAATGTGCATGCCGACTATGCCCATTATGCCACTGGGAGCACTAAGTCACTTTGTTAAGAATACATTGAATAGGGCTAAGTGCTAATTTAAACTTACCTTACTCCAGTTTCAGGATGCTCACCCTGTCCTGATGATGATCTTGACTAACTAAAGATCGAAACGTTGTCGACCCCCGCAAGGAAAAATTCCCCCCATTATATATTTTCCTGTGGATTACCCCTTGTTGTCTAAGTGATATTTCGTCAACCTTCACTTTTTCACTCAAGTCACGATATGCACTCCATCACTTATGTGAGCACCTGAACGTATATCTACATGTTGGAAATGCAAAATGATTAAAATTTCACATGTTGCCTTACATGTTCTGCTCCCAGACTGATTTAATATCAAGTTTAAGTAACTTCTTTTGCTTTTTTGGACCTAATTAGGCCACCTCTGAACCATTGTTTTCCTTAAATACGTCACAACCCCAGGTTCACTTTATGGGGTACCCTTGTTTCCTTAAACCCCATTAGCTTAATGTGGTGCACATAACCTTTAATGAATCACATTCCATCATTGAACACTTCAGGGAAAGCTTCACGGAAACACAGAGAATCTTCACTTTCTCAGACCAACTCTTGCACACTGGCCAACTGTAATCCTTTAATGTACTCCTCCTTTAGCAGCACAGGTGTGGGGGAGTTGGGATCAAGAATAATCCCTAGCTCTCTTTGATGCAGCCAGTTTAGACCACTGCCTTCTTTAACCGGAACTTACATTTCCCCTCTTATTGCATTGGTCCGGAACTTGATCTCAGAATAACCCTAAGATCTATGGTTTGACCCCCATAAGCTCCTGGTACAACAGCCGGATCCTTTATAAAAAATCTGCTAGCCAACTTATTGTCAAATACATCATTTGAGATTAATGTGAGCCAAGCTCTTGAGTCAAACAATGTTTCAACCTTCAAATTCTCAATTTCCACCCAGTCCTTGGGATTTTTCTTAGGAATTCCATCTGTAATGACAGATAGTATACAGGCATCCACATATTTCACAGAATAATGTGAAGAAGCCTTGGTCGAGCGATAACACTTCGCAAAAAGTCCCTTTTTGTTACAGTTTTTGCATACCACATGAATTAGAGGACATTTCCTGAAAGAAGCTAAATGTCCAGCGTTTTCACATCTGTAACACCCCTGTCCCCCGATTTAAATTTAATTGCTGCACTTGGACTACTTTGCTTTTGCGTTCATCCTTAAGCTTGGCTTCTTCACCCTTCACCTTTATTTTACTAACACTAGTTATCTTCTCCTTCTCAAGATCATTCACAAAGGCTAATGTGTGCTCAACACGCTTAGCAATGGACACCACCTCATGCTGCGGTGGATCATCCTTAATCCACAATTCAACCTGACTATGTTACTATGGTACCTCAGCATGAATTGGTCCCTAATACTTTCTTTTACTGTGGAGCCAAAATTACAGGTAGAGGCCAACTTCCTGCGGCTGGTTACATACTCTTCCACACTCTCAACTTTTGTTCATTCCAAAATGGTAGCGTTCAAGTATGGTACTAACTTTTGGGAGATAATAAAGATCGAGCTTTTTCAAAAACATTCAAATTCATTTAGTTCTGCACCATCATATACCAAATCTGGTAATTCTCCAATACCTTTTGTCCCTCACTGCCCAAACAATCCAACAAAAGTGAGGTTTTCCTTTCAATGGACAATGTTGTACCACATCCTCTGGAATATTAAAGAAACGGTAGGACCTCCAAGGCAGAGCTGCAGGTTGAGTTTAGCAAAAACATGAACATTTCAAGTGACCTCTCAAGTCCTAAAGAACTGCCTTGCTCCGTCTCCACTGGGGTACCAAGGGAAGTGGGGGATCAGAACATTTAATTAACAGTAGAAGATACCCAGCAGAGCTTCACATTGTCAGTGAACTACAGGGTGCTACTACTGCAAAAAGCATTGAGAAGGACATTGCAGTGTTAGGATTATTTTTTAAAGAAGCTGATAATGATAATGATAAACATGAGCCCTTGATTCATACACTGAAAGATATTCCACATAAAGGTAACGCCACAGCGATTGGCCACTAAAAGATCTAATCCCAGAATAAGCAAAGCTTGGTTGCTATTTTCGATATCTGTCTGTAATACAACCGTGGTGTGGACAGTGTTTGAGAACTAATTCCACTAGGTCAAAGACAGATTGAAGCTTTCTATGAGCACCAGTTTTTCCCTGATGGTATAATCAAAATGAGCAGGGGGCTAGAGCGAGCAGCAAATACATGAGGTGATGCTGTTGCACTGTTATAGCGCTTTCTGCTAGTTGCTGCTCATTAAAAAAAAAAAAAAATATATTTTATGGATTTTATTCATTTAACATTTATGCACTGTAAGACATGTGCCAAATATTCGTTTCATCACTGTATGAAATAGCAATAAGGAGTTGCTCATTGGTATCAAGCGTCCGTAACATTCAATCAAAACTTCTCTACTGTCAGTTCCCCCCAACTCCCCCTTTTGCAGTTTATTGCCATGTTTAAGGGACGGATATAGTACAATTCCCACTCTAAGCCTGTGTGGGCTCCCAGTCTTGATGTCTCCCACCTCGGTAACCTGACAACGTGAGGCTTCTCTCTTTTCGGTTCCAGCTGTATCGGACTCCCCTGAAGGGATGGCCCCAGTGGTGTGGATTCCCCGACTCTGGTTCTGGGTCTTTCATACTATCTACTAATGTCTCCCAGGCTCTGGCCATCCCCATTGACCCAATCCCCTGTCGCGCATTCCTAAGTAGGACCTTCCCCTTGCATCCCACCCACCCTTCTAGCTCTTTTTTCCATATTGATATTCGAGGTCCTTTGGGCGATTTCCAATGCCTCGTTATTTCCCGTTTAGCCAGGATTAAGGCCAGGTCTTGAAACCCACTAGTGACCCATGTTTTGGAGGTGTGGGGGAACAGGCCCAGGAGGCAGGGGCGCAGGGAACAGACTGCTCTATGATTGCCTCAATTGTGTTTGTAACGTCTTCCCAGTAGTCACGTAACGTTGGGCATGTCCAGAGCATGTGAAACAACTCTGCCCCTATTTTTCTGCATCCTGGAATCCTGTGTCCTCCCTGTGTCCTCCCTGTGAAAATACTTGTTCATGCACCCCGGGGTGAGGTACGCCATGTGTACAATAAAAAAATTGATTAGCCGAAATCGGGCATTTCTCAAGACTTTGGGGTTCCTCGTTAACACAGCCTCCCAGTCTTTGTCTTCAATAGGGGTGTCCAAGTACACTGCCTAGCGGTCCCACAGCACAGCGGTTGCAGGGAATCCCCCGCCCCCCCAATGCTTTATAGAGGCATGTAACCACTTTCATTCTGCCTCCGGCAGTGCCAATGTATCTGCAAGTGTCATGGTGAGGAGGTTCTGATATACCCACTCCCCAGTGTTCCCAGATCGCTGCCACCAACCCCCTATGCAATAAGAAATGGTCATTGGGAAGGTCTAGGCTCTCTCTAAAGTCTTCAAACTGGAGGAGTTCCCTGTCCCTGTAAAGGCCCCCCGTCGTGTTGCCACCCGCTTAATCCTAGAGGCCCTCAAATTGCCCTCCGTGTGGTCGACTTTGTTTTTTTTGTAGACCTCTTCTCCAGCAGCGTCTCACCACCTATACCTTGCCAGTACTGTCAGGTGGTATTCTACCCACTTTCAATACGATTCTCAGCAGCACATCCAGGTTCAATGTGAATGGTCCAGTCTCAAGCCTCTGTGTCTGTTGATCGGCCACCCTTAGGGCTAACCACAGCAGTTGCCCTTCTAAATAATATCTTTTCAAATCAGGGACTGCAAGGCCCCATTCCTCTGTCGGGCACTGCATTGTTTTCAGGGCTACTCGTCTGCGGCCGTTACCCCAGAGAAAAGTTGTCAGAAAGGAGTTCCGGTCGGTAAACCATTTCATCGGCATCCACATTGGCAATACCGTAAAGAAATAGAGCAGGTGCAGGAGCGCCGCCATTTTTAAAAGCGCCACCATCCCAGCTAATGGTCCTCAAGGATCCTACAGCTGTCCCCAAATTACCTTCTAAGAGATCGATTGAGAGTGGTCCAGGGAAGACCTGGCTTGGCATTTCGGGCTGGACTGTTCCCATGAGGCACAGGGTCAACTCTTTATACACAAAATATCCCAGCACTCCACTGTAATTTGTCTTGGTCAATATATGTTAGATATGAAACAAGTATCATAAAATGTTCTCAAATGTTCACAGACTACCAACAATATTAGATTCTCATAAGAATGGATAATTTATTTTTTAGACAAAATATGGCTATTATATATCGAGACATCTATAAATGCCGCATTGTTCCGACCACCCTACCCTCCTGCGAGTGTTTTCACTTCTCGCTAGAATTCTCCCCCACCACCACTTTCTCAGGCATGTTAGCCTATCGTCCACCCGGTCCCCTCAATAATTTTGTTACCAAAATAACTGACCTCGCGGCAAGTGCAGTGCTGTCTTCGCCCAACTTCACCCTGCTGGGAGATCTCAACATACATCTAGATGATCCCCATGACACTACAGCTAACAATCTCCGTTCCAACCTACAAGCTATGGACCTCTCTCAAAAAGGTTTTCCTGCAACCCATAATAGGGGTCACCTTCTTGACCACATCTATAGTAATATGGATGACTTAATGGTGGAGACCCCTATACCTCTACCTTGGACCGACCACTTTTTAATACCTTTTATTTGGCGCACAAACCCCCCTTCCTCCTCTCAAAACCTTGCCAAGCATCGAGGCAGGAAATGGCCCTCGCTCCCCCTCCAAGCGTGGGAAGCCGCCCTTGCCAGAGCCCCTCCTGGGAAGGTAACAAACCCCAACATTGCCACTAACAATTTCGATAACTGGATTTCGAATACCCTTGACCTGGTCCTCCCCAAGCACCCCTGCACCTCCATAAAAAGACCCAAGGTCGCCCCATGGTACACCCCCTCTCTCAGAGCCATGAAATTAGCCTGCCGTAAACTTGAGAGAGCATGGAGGCATGATCACTCTCACCTCAGGAAGGCTGAGTATAGAGCTGCCATAAAGCTCTACAAGCAGGAGATAAAGGCAACTCAAGCCTCCTTTTACGAAGGGAAAATTAATGCGGCCGCGAATGCCCCAAAGGAAATTTTTAAAATTGTTAAAACCCTCATTTCACCTTCCGCGGAGTGTCCCTCTGCCGAAGGTGCTCAAATTCGCTGTAACGACCTTGCCGTCTTCTTTTCCCAAAAAATTCAGACCATATATTCCTCCTTTGGGGATGTTAAGAATGAAGTGGAACTATGTCTGCCCATTACCTCCGATCCTCCCGCCTCTTGTACACTCGATACAATTCCACACCTGGACAGTCTTGGTTTGGATGGACTAACCACCAAGATTACCTCTGGTTCCCCTAATGACCCAGCACCCCCTCAAACCCTCACTAAGGTCATGGACGTTATCCGCCCGGTCATATTGGATGTCCTCAATACATCTATCACCTCCAAATCCGTACCACCTCCTTGGAAGTGTGCGATGGTGAGGGCCCTATTGAAGAAGCCCAATCTTGACCAGAACAACCTGGCGAATTATCGTCCCATCTCCCTACTCCCCTGGCTGAGTAAACTGCTAGAGAGGCACGTAAATAACATCCTGGTAGACTATTTAGAGTCCAACAGTCTACTGCGTGCCTCTCAGACAGGGTTTCGCCCTCTACACGGGACCGAAACTGCCCTTCTGGCGGTAACGGAAGAGGCAAGAGCGGTGCTGGACCAGGGAGGAAAGGTCGCCATTATCCTTCTTGATCTCAGCGCCGCGTTCGACACAGTTAACCATGTCACACTACTACAACGTCTGGCGGACTTGGGTGTGTCGGGCGCAGCCCTGGAATGGCTGACATCCTTCCTGGCTAACCGCTCCTTTCAGGTCTTTGAGGGCGAGACAGTATCTCCCAAACACCCACTTAGGTGTGGAGTACCGCAGGGCTCCTCTCTCAGCCCCACCCTCTTTAATGCCTACATGGAACCCCTAGACAGGATAGTCCATCCCTTCGGTGTGCGTATTGTCACCTACGCGGACGATACCCAACTGGTGGTCTCCTTGGACCACTCTGAGGGATCGTCCCACACCTTAGGTCCCTGTCTAGAGGCTGTCGCCAGATGGATGCAATCCTCCTGTCTGAAACTTAATGGGGAGAAGACAGACATCCTTCTTCTGGGCAACTCTTCTCCCACGGCCCTTTCATCCATCTGGCCTCCATGTCTAGGCCCGCCTCCAGTCCCCAAACCCCAAATAAAGAGCCTTGGGATCTGGCTCGACAAAGCTTTAGACTTCACGGCCCAAGCAACTAAGACCGCCGCCACTTGCTTTGGGATCATGAGGATGCTGCGGAAGGTGCTCCCCCTGCTCCCATTCCAGGCAAGGAGGGTCTTGGTCCAGGCCCTCATACTCTCCCGCCTGGACTACGGAAATGCTCTTTACATAGGAGCTCCGATTTCTGTTACTCAGAAACTCTAAGTGACACAAAATAGTGCGGCCCGTCTACTCTATAATCTCCCCCGCTGGCAGTCAGCGAGGAATGCCTTAAGGGAGCTTCACTGGCTCCCTGTAGGAGCGAGAGTAAGGCTATGTGTATCTTACACAAAGCCTTTCATCGCACAGGTCCCATAATTCTTCATTCGTTGGCCACACCCTACGTCCCGTCCCGTTCCCTCCGTTCCTGCACCCTCCAGCTGGCCACCCTTACCAGAGTCAGGAAAGCCCGCTGGGGTGGCCGCTCCTTCTCCCACACTGCGGGCAGGCTCTGGAATACCCTTCCTTTATCCCTCCGAGGCAACGTTAATCACATGTCCTTCAGGAAAGCTCTGAAAACGCACCTGTATAGTAAAATCTGCTGAACTGCCCGAGGCTCGCGCTGAGTATTCAGTCATAAGCGCTGCGAGGCCTCCGGGTAGTCTAGCGCTATACAAATGCAATTTTCATTCAGGTCATCTCATCATTAACAAACAGGCATAAAATTTAGCACAAAGTTTGAAATGTCCATGACAAATAAAGGGTGTTAGATATTTGTTCAACACTAGCAACAGTTATGTGTCCTCCTCTTCCAGGTCCACAAACGACAACAGCCGACACGTGTTTCGTCACATCATGTGACTTTCTCAAGGCTGTAACGATAACCGTAATTTCTCATTTGTTTATACACATAAAATTGTTTCAAAATCAACTAAGATGTTTTAGATCTAGGCATTCAAAAAGAGTTTCTCATTATCAGAGTGTCTACTTAGAAAAACCTATTTATGTTGTGAATCTTATAAAACTGTGCAATTAATCAGTTAGGAAAAAAGGACGGTGTGATTAGAAATAAAGATAAGAAGCTTCAAGAAAAGATTTGCCATATTCCACACCCTTCGTGTGAAAAGAAAGATTAGTGCTTGTCCAGTCCTAATTCAGACAAATGTGCTATTGCCCGCAAACCTCAAGATATATGTAACGGGAAAACTAACCTTCTAGATTCCCCCAAAAGTCATCAGATTTTGATCTCTTAACCTATGTTATTCTTCATTCGTCACCACTGTAGCATAATGATCTTCAATCTACCTATTCGATTTATGTAGGTTTTTGACTGAACTATTATTAGGATGACAGTTTTCCCCGCAATATTTGGGATATATTCTTACCAAAGAGGTTTCAATGATATAGCGAAGGGGTATTAAACCCTTGGTTTCTTTAAACCAAAATCACGTGGGGCATTAAATTGCGAGGGAAAGAATTTGGATCCTGTGACTTGACTACTAAGGCTCGAGATATACGAGTAAAACAATATGCATCTATAGGGGCTCATGTAACAAATGGTATAAATAAGGGCTGACTCATCTTGAAGATAATTAGAAACATATTCAGATGGTGCAGGGATTCAAATGTTGCTATTCGCAAGATTGGTTGTCAAAAACCTACATAAATCGAATAGGTAGATTGTTTTAATAATATTTTTCTTTCTTTTAGAAATTAGGCCTATCAAAGTCCCATTTTCTCTACATTGCGACTGGAACATGATTTTAAAATAAGTGAGTATACTGTGTCCTTACAGAATTATGTGCGTGATAGGTAATATGAATAGCATGGCGACATGCAGATATTCACAAAGTTGGAGACCGGGCGGGCTGACAGACTTCGCTGAGTCGCCGCGGTCTGGGGGGACCATATCCGCTGACCTTGCCGCTTTATCCGGGACGCGGTTGTGCGAGAGGTGGAGCACACCGCGTCTTAAAATCGGCGACCCCCCCGCCCGCGGTGGAGGCCCGCCCCCCCCCCCTGCCCGGGATTTGGACACCCGCAGCGCGCCACGTTTCCTCGGCCTTTGCCTGCATTGATCCGGTGGAGCCCCGGAGGAGGGTGTGACCCCCCCCCCCGTGCTGCCGGATTAGATCGGGACCGGACAATCTGCTGTGACGGCCCAGCTTGGTGCCCGGGGCTTGGCGGACGAAGCGGTGCTGCTCTTCCCGCCTATGTGCAGTTCGGGCTGCCGTGCCCTGACAACTTCTGTCGCCGATCTGCGCATTAGTGCCGCTTGCTTGTCAGGCCTCGCCCCTCCTCGCTGCGGCTCCACTAGTTAAGAGGCCCGAGGAGCTGCCACCATCCTTCGCGGAGTGAAGATTCACCGATTGCTGGTACTGCTGACCCTGCTGGGACGCCAAGCCCCGCTAGATCTCATTTCTGCTGGGCGCCGAATCGCCATCTTGCCTGCTGCAGCCTGACACACCGGCTCCCTTCCAGTGGATTACTGCCTAGTGTACCGCTTCTGCTCGAACTCGCTGGGGGATCCAATACCTACCCACTTGACTGGTCTCTGCTTCCTCCCCCCCGGCATAGGGTGTCGCACACCCATATTGGAATTGCGGTGGAGGTTCCTGAGCCTGACGGTGCAGACGCAGGCGGTGGTCAGACGCGGACGCTACCGTTGGTGGGCATCTCTGACATTGCTGCGCTCTTGATGATCTGAGCCTGACAACCCCCCAGAACTATTTAACTCTGGTCCACGCCGCACCGCGCTCTGGCTACCGCCTCCCCTACTGCGCTACCGCCAAAGACGGACACTATGGGCCGCACCGACACCAGGCAGTCGAAGATCCCCTTCGAGGCCAAGAAAACGCCCAAATCAGCGGACATTGTGGTGAGGAGCCCCCCGACGCCGGAACCGCAGGATGAAGACTGGAAAACCATCCTATTAGGCATGAAGCAGAGCCTTACATCCATCGATTCTAAAATGGACGCTGTTAACTCCCGCATTGATAGCGTAGTCTCCAAACTGGAGCGCCACGACACGCGTATTCAGGAGGCGGAGGAAAGAATATCTTCTTTAGAGGATGGCGCCGCTACCAGCTCCAAGCAGACTACCCAAATGGACAGACTCCTCAAAATAATCGCCGACAAAAACGAGGAGTTAGAGGCAAGGTCCCGACGCAACAACGTCCGCGTCGTGGGCCTTGCTGAATCCACGAACGTAGGGAAGATGGAGGTCTTTATGGAAAATCTGGTGGTCGAACTGTTTGGTAGGGAGGCCTTCTCCCCGCACCTAATTGTGGAGCGCGCGCACAGGTCCCTCACCGCGCGGCCTCCCCCGGGAGCCCAACCAAGACCGATTATAGCAAGATTCCTAAATTATAGGGACCGTGATGCAGTGCTGCGATGTGCCAGAGAGCAGGGCCCAGTAAAATATGGCAACACTACCCTGTCCTTCTTCCCCGATTTTACCCCGTCGGTCCAAGAAGCCAGACGTAAATTTGCTGGAGTCAAGAAGAAGCTTCAAACTCTGGAACTCCCCTACGCCATGCTTTATCCTGCCAAACTAAAAGTATCCCTACAAGGAAAACAACATTTTTTCCAAAACCCGCAACAAGTGGAAGTTTTTTTGAAGCAGCTGCAGAAGGAACGGTCCCGCGCAGATGTGGAGCGACAGCGCTCCAGGTCGCCTTCCCCATTGTCACAACAAGACTGACTCTACTCATGGAGGCTTCACTTACAGCTCCTGCCGCCACTGGCTCTTGGACTCTTTTTAGCCGGAAGTCACATGAGTTGGACAGAGACCTTCGAAAATTTTTTTGAACTACTCCCTACATCGCATCTAGGACTGCCAACCCCTTGAGCAGCTGGAGATGCTCCACAGGCGACACACCTGTTACATGTGCCGGTGAGATGCTAGTTATGATACTTATGTTTTTTGGGTCAAATGTTCATCTGTGTGCTCGATCACCCACCTCCGTCCCGCTCCTTTGGGCGGGTGAAAGTAGGGAGGTGGGAGGCTGGTCTGGTGCCCCTTGTTCGAAACCCCCAATGGGTGATCCCCTGCAAACCTCTGCCCTTCTGGGGTTGGGAGATGGGTTGTTATTGCTTATTGTTTTACAGTTCTTGGGATATTGTGGGTGGGGGAGGGTTTCTTCTTCTGGGCTGGTTTGGGATGCCGCAGTGGGTGGGGGAGGGTGGGAAGTTCATGCCACGATGTCTGAAGACCCAACCAACTGCATGCTACCTGGACTACCTTACATGACACATTACATTGGGTCTTGGCGTGCAAAAGGGTTGTATTGTTTGGGATGGGTTATGTCTTATCCAGACTCTGAGGCTGCAGATACTGTATTGTCCCGAGAATTGGGAGGGGCAGATGGGCCGCATTTCCGAATTGCTATGGTTTGTGATCTTAATTCTGAATGTCTGATCGCGTTTGTCGCATATACTTGCCAGGTTCTATTATCATATGTTAGATGGAAGACATGAATGCTAGACTCCCCGCACTTGACTTTCACCTGGTGTCGTGGAATGTTAGGGGGCTGAATGACCCTAGAAAGAAAAGGCAGATACTAGGCTACCTAGACAGGCACGGAATCTCCATCGCCTTGCTGCAGGAAACGCACCTCCCCCCCACTGGGTCTCCCCTCTTTGCCTCGAAATGGGCTTCTCACAGGGTGTTTGCGTCCTATTCTACCTATTCCAGAGGCGTGGCTATACTGGTGAAGAAAGGATTGGGCTTCACTCCAGAGGGAACGGAGGCGGATTCGGGAGGGAGGTACTGCATGGTCTGGGGTACATTACATACTCATCGTATACTCTTTGCCTGTTACTATGGCCCCAATATTGACGACCCAGAGACGCTTCTCAATATGTGGGGTAAGATCCAATCGCTAGACATCGCCCGCGTAGTGTTGGGAGGAGATTTTAACACCGCTCTACTGCCAGAGCTGGATAGGTCACATCCGCAGCCAACGCATTACACCCACACTCAGCGCACCCTACAGAGCATAGTAGGCGACCATCAGTTAATAGACTCTTGGCGGCACCTACACCCCTCTCTGAAACAGGGCACACACTTCTCAGCAGTGCACTCCACATGGGCCAGGTTGGACTACATTTTCCTAACTCCTGGCATGGCTCCTTGGATTGTGAAATCCCTGCACCTTGCGCGCACGCTATCGGATCACTCTCCGGTCCTCCTCACCCTGCGCGTCCCCCTTTTAATCTCCCCATACCTATCCTGGCGGCTGAACCCCGCGCACCTCACTGACACCGCTTTCAAAGCGGAATTAGAACAGGACATCACAGACTTTTTTGACCGCAATGTCAACTCAGTTGCTAGCATGGCCACGGTCTGGGAAGCATTTAAAGTCACTGTCCGGGGGTGGTGCCTATCAAAAGGTGGGGGGGTCCTTAAAGCACTCAGAGGCTCATTGCGACGCCTTGAACTTGAGATCAAGGAGTTGGAACGTGAGTTGGTCCACAGCAGGCACGATAATGCGGCTAGGGTGCGACTCCGACACAAAATTGACGAATACGCTGTAGAAGCTGAGAAGGAATGTAAATTTCTAGGGAAACCATACATAGCGCGTATATACGGTGAAGGCGACAGGCCAGGCAGGGCGCTCGCCTCTGTCGTTCGACCGCTGAGGCACCACAATTATATCACTACCCTGATAGACGAGGATGACATCCCACATAGGGACCTCCCCAGCCAACTCAATGTCCTTACCAATCACTACAAGTCGCTTTATTCCTCCCATCGACGAGAGGACCTTGATCTGGGCTCCTACCTCACGGACACAGCTATAGCCTGGCTAGGCCCGACCCAACAAAAATTCCTTCACCATACGTTAGAACTTGATGAAATCAAGGACGCTATAATGAGTATGAAATCGGGCAAGGCCCCCGGCTCGGACGGCCTACCTGTAGATTTTTACAAGGCTTACATCCATATTTTAGCTCCTATTCTGCAACAAGTGTACTTTACCGCCTTCGAAGAAGGTACGTTACCATTTAGCATGAGAGAAGCCCTCATCACCTCCCTCTTGAAGCCAGGCAAACCCCCCGAAAGCTGCGATTCGTATAGACCCCTCTCCCTACTAAATACAGACGTTAAGATATTGGCTAAAGTGTTGGCTACCCGCCTCAACCTCCTTATGGAGCGACTAGTCCTCCCGGACCAGGCAGGCTTTGTCCCGAACCGTGCTACAGCTCATAACTTACGCACGCTACAGACAATCTTACAGGACATCACTCCCAAATGTGAAGCCGCTGTAGTTTTCCTAGATGCTACCAAAGCTTTTGACTCCCTGGAATGGGATTACCTGTTTGCATTGCTAGAGCGTATGGGTACTCCTTACAGCTTTATAGCCTGGATTAAACTTCTCTATAATAAACCCCACGCGGCGGTTCTGCTGAACGGTTCTAGATCCGGCAACTTCGAAATACAAAGAGGCACCCGGCAAGGATGCCCATTATCCCCGGTCCTCTTTGCGATTGCTATCGAACCCCTAGCCGCCATACTCCGACAACACCACAACCAACGCTCTTTGATTTACCCCGAAAGGCAGATACTCGTCTCGCTATATGCTGACGACATGACCCTATATATCCAGAAGCCGAGACATAATCTGAACCCTCTCCTACGGGAGATCACTAAGTACGGAGCTATTGCCGGGGTCCAAATCAACTGGTCAAAATCAGCCTTATTCCCCCTTACAGATAGAACCACACAGTTCCCTCTCGATTACCCCCTTGTGTGGGAGGGTGACGAGATTAAGTACCTGGGCATAACAATCACCAGGAACCGCGAGACCCTCATTAGGGCGAATTATGGCACCGTCTTGGACAAATTAACGGACACTATCACTAAATGGATTCATCTCCCACTCTCCATGGCGGGGCGTATCTCCCTGATCAAAATGGTCATACTCCCCAAACTACTGTACCTATTCACGAACATCCCCTACAGCCCTGGGTCGCATTTTTTCCGCTCCCTAGATTCCCAACTGTCCAGATTGATCTGGGGCGGTAAACAGGCCAGGATAGCTCTTTAGACGCTGAAACTGCCCTATCATCAGGGCGGGTTCGAAGTCCCTAACTTCAGCCTCTACTTCGATTGTGCGCAGGCTCACTTCGCAGCCTACTGGCTCCGACCTCCGCCCTTCATGGCACATTTAGCCGTGGAAGATGGGTATATGAGGCCTGCTAGGCCATCGGGATATCTTTACACGGAACCCCGAGTGACCGAGCTCGATCCCACCACCGTGGATTGTACGGTTTTGGCCTGGCATAGGATTGCGACCCGGGCGAACATTGCCTTTCTCTACTCCCCGCTTATGCCAATCGCACACGACCCCAGATTGAGTATCGCTTGCGAGGAACTAGGTCGCAAAATGCTTATCAAACTAGCACTTCATAAGTGGGGTGATCTGTATGTGGAAGGGAAATTCCGATCCCCTGCCCACCTATTCGGAGATCAGACCCCCTCTACCATGGACACGTTTCTTTGCGCACGACTGCAACATAGCGTCAAGGCAGTCACTCCCGACTTCCCGAACGAACCCGAAATTATAGAGCCGTTACATGCACTGCTCCAAACTACAGCCCCGAAACATGTCGTCTCTATGTTATATAAGTATGCGTACTCAGCCGCACCATCTCCTACCCTCCGAGCGCGCGCAGAATGGGATGGAGACCTGGATGTACCACGAACGGATGATCAGTGGGAATCGAGCTGCTCCCATACCAACTCAGTGACAGGCAATGCCCGACTCAGGATACTGCATTTTAAATTCCTACACCGCCTCTATCACACTCCCGCTAAACTACACCGCTTTGGCTTACGCGAGGATGACAGATGCCTCCGCTGCAACCGCCCGGGTGCCCACTTCATGCACCTAGCGTGGACTTGTTCTTCAGTCGCTTCCTACTGGGTGGAGGTGTTTGAAGCCATGTCGGACATTGTGGATACTGCAATCCCACCGTGTCCGCGAATCGCCTTGCTGGGGCTCACTCCCCCCGAGCTGAAGAACAATCGAAAGTTGTTTGCTCTGGGGCTTCTCTTAGCGAAACGACAGCTCGCCTGCAGATGGGGTCGCGGCCGCGCCCCCAAGTTTAAAACATGGCTAACCTCTATGTCCTCCTGGCAGGATCACTTACATAATTATGCAGAACTGTTACCACACACATCACGTCCTAAGGACCTCTGGGGCCCGTTCACAGCGTACCTACTCAGACACCAGACCGGAGCGGATCCAGAATCGGACCCACGCATGATGCCCGTACACACGACCAACAACGCAACACAACAAGAACGGCCTGATACAGGTTCATAAACAAGGCGCGTCTCTATTCGTACGCCAACACACTAGCTGCACCCTCTAACCGTTGCTGTACCCTTACATGACTACCAGCCACAATGTAGGATAGCCGCACTCTGCTAATAAACACAGATCCTATTCGACACTTTCCTCCGCTTTTCGCTTATCACCCCCCACTCATTAACCACTTCCCAGTCGCCATCTAACTGATATGTGACACTTCATGTTGGACATCTTCACAAACCATGACACGAACCAAGTTAGTACCTCCCGCCTCCATTAATCTCGATTCCTCACCCAACAACAGCAGGCACTCACCTGCGTTAGATTGAACATATGCTAGACATGCTACGCAGAAACTCTAAGGGCTGTTTGATACTCTTCGTCTTATACTGCGTATGGTGGGACTGCTGATGAATGGGAGGGCTTCACTGATCCCCGAGTTGTTGTTCAGATTTATGAGTTATTGTAAAATGTGACCTAATAGGCCTCCTGTTTACTCTCTCTACACTATTGAAATAGCAATGACCGTCAGTCCTACCTGCTTGTGATACGTGTCCACGCGGCCGGTCCTGCTGGGTTGTAGGCGACATGCTGTGTTACCTAAACTCTCCTTTGATAGAACTCTATTGCTTGAATGTGATACTCTTTGAAAATGCTGCCGGCCTGTACGCTACAGGTTGTAGGCACACAAGCTGTGTACCACTCCTATTGACACAATAAAAAAAAAAAAAAAAAAGATATTCACAAAGTTGTTACCAATATTCTTTCAGGGATAAAGAACGTGGAATACTGATATTCAGCGTTGATTCCTATCGCGAAAATGCTAATTGGAATAATATTAGAGATTTGAGTCTTGCACTAAATAGTGAGAATACGTATATTTCAAAATAGGTAAGTCTAACTAATAATTTGTGCTAGTATTTTTGGATAAGACAATTTGTCTCCTAAAAATGGAACTTTTAAATACATTTCCCTTCATAGCTAAGAAATAGAATACTGAGATATGACTCAGTCCCTGTTGAAACGCCCACATTAATTTTGGGGACTTCATATAAATGATCACAGTACTGTGATTCTTGAACATTAGAGAACTGCATTCTCCTAATCAGACTATAGAATGATAATTTATTTACCATTCATGTTTTCTCTTTACTTTCTCTCAGTGTGCTTAGCACCTTTTGATTCTGACTGTGAGGAAAAGATAATGTATACTACCTGTCTCTGATCCAGACAGACGGACAGTATTGAGCTTAATAAGCCAAGAATTAAATTGACAATGTGAGTAAAACTAGCTCCTATTTCTCAGTAAATCAAAGACCATCTTAACATATATGGATGGCACAATTACTGTCTCTCCCTTTATACCCTCTATCATGAAACCTGTTTAGATTGAAGATCGTTATGCTACAGTGGTGACGAATGAAGAATAACATAGGTTAAGAGATCAAAATCCAATGACTTTTGGGGGAATCTAGAAGGTTAGTTTTCCCGTTACATATATCTTGAGGTTTGCGGGCAATACCACATTTGTCCGAATTAGGACTGGGCAAGCACTAATCTTTCTTTTCACACGAAGGGTGTGGAATTTGGCAAATCTTTTCTTGAAACTTCTTATCTTTATTTCTAATCACACCTTCCTTTTTTCCTAACTGATTAATTGCACAGTTTTATAAGATCCACAACATAAATAGGTTTTTCTAAGTAGACACTCTGATAATGAGAAACTCTTTTTGAATGCCTAGATCTAAAACATGTTAGTTGATTTTGAAACATTTTTATGTGTATAAACAAATGAGAAATTACGGTTATCGTTACAGCCTTGAGAAAGTCACATGACGTGACGAAACACGTGTCGGCTGTTGTCGTTTGTGGACCCGGAAGAGGAGGACACATAACTGTTGCTAGTGTTGAACAAATATCTAACACCCTTTATTTGTCATGGACATTTCAAACTTTGTGCTAAATTTTATGCCTGTTTGTTAATAATGAGATGACCTATATTTTGTCTAAAAATAAATTATCCATTCTTATGAGAATCTAATATTGTTGGTAGTCTGTGAACATTTGAGAACATTTTATGATACTTGTTTCATATATAACATATATTGACCTAGACAAATTACAGTGGAGTGCTGAGATATTTTGTGTATAAAGAGTTGTGTTACATAGGAAATGTTTTTGACATACCCTATGTTATTGTGCACCTAGGTAGTAGGGTGCGTATATATCCCGCGAGGCACCAATCCCAAATGACAGTACTCAAAGTGTAAATATTTTTGAAAACCCCCAAATATATTTCCTTATCTGATTGTAAATATATATGAGGTGCGCCTCCGTTACATTACTACCACTGAAATTGTACTAAAAAAGGCACTGGGTCAAGACTGATTTGCATATTGCCAGGTAAAAACTGGGGTGGCATGGTGAGCAAAAGAATGATGGATTTAACTCAGATCTCTTGACTGGGGGTGAATGTTTTGATTTGTCTGCATTCCGTCCATCAATTGTGTGTCTTTTGCTTTCTCGCCACCTCAAAGTGGGCAGGGAGGTGTGATTGTGAGAGGAGGAAATCCTTTCCATACAAATTATATGGGAATAAATATACACAATGAAGGTTCCCACAGAGTAGTTCCATGTGTCCAGTATTGTCAGTGATGCACAGGCCAGATGAGGACAGTAGCTATCAATAGCAAGAGGTATGCAGACCTCATTGATATGGGAGCAACCCGATCTTGTATTAGAGAGGGAGACCTTCCAATTTATAATAGATCAATGGACACACAAGGATTATCTGGGGTGGTAATGAGGCTTCCGTTTACTAAACCAGTGAAACGAGGGAAACAGCCTTGTGGACACCTTTACCTCCTTGCTCAAAGACAGTGATCTTCACCAACACGGCCATTAATCCACATACCACAAAGGCACCATTCTGGACCTGATAATCTCCAAATCACCAATTCTACAGTCATACGACCATGTTCCAGTTGACTGGTCCAACGACATGCAGATCTCATTCTCCCTCTCCGGTTCGTATACTAAAACATCTGGGCAACCCAAAAAAAGAAAAATTATGGTTCAGGACACATCCAGCCTTGACACAGAGGCCATGGCCAGGAAGGCTCTTCTGACCCTAATTTCGATTACATCCTCCCTTGACATTAATGAGCCACCAACAAACACAACTCCTCCACGGAATCCCTTATCGAAAAAATGTGCACCCTTGTAGTACAAATTATCCACACCAAAACCCTCTTGCCCTTAGTTCTCAAAGGATCTCTATGAAGAAAGAAAGCTTATCATAAAGTTTGAGGAAGAATGGAGGCAAGCACCCTCTCACGAATAAGCTACACAGAGTGTCAAACAATATAAAGAACAAATCCTCAGAGCCAAATCCTCTCATATCAGAGCACTTGTGAATTCTGCATGGAACAGACCAAAGCGCCTGTTTGAATTTCTCACACTAACTATAAACCCCCTCCACCATTTCAGCTAAGTGGCCCGCTGCAACAACTTTGTGGCTTTCTTTGATAAAAAAGTTAAAGACATCCATATCTCTCTACTCACCGGTGAATCCCTAGGAACTGAGATTCTACCATGCAAAGAGCTGCATCCATGGTTATCTGTCTCCCCAATTTCCGAACGAGACCTCCACCAGACAATCTCCACAGTAAAACCCTCGAGCCACCTTCAGGACGCCATTCCAGGTTCTTTTAGGAAATTTCTTGCCACACATCTACTCCCTCTTTGGACTAACATGGTCAACACCCCTCTTCAACAGGGACTATTTCCAGAACGACTAAAAGTGAGTCAAATCTCTCTACTCTTGAAAGTACAATCTCTCGACCCAGAGAACACTAACAACTATTGCCCAGACTCCACACTTCTATTTCTAGGCAAAGTCATTGAAAGTTGCTTAGCGTCCCAACTCACTTCACACATTCGAACAAACTACCTCTGAGACACTCTCCAGTCAGGTTTCCACCAGGGCCACAGTACAGAAACTGCAATCCTCCAAATAGTCGATGACTCCCTTAGAATCCTCGACCTCTGTAACTCCTGCCTCTTGGTACTCATGGACTTGTCCGCTGCATTTGACACTGTCAACCATCAGGACCTCCTCACTCTCGAACAACGCATGGGATACGGAAGCACAGTCCTCAACTGGTTCTCCCCTTACTTAATCATACATTCCCAGATTGTGAAAATAAGAAACTCACTCTCAGGACCAGTCAACGTACATCAAGGAGTACCTCAAGGCTTGATCTTCTCCCCAACCCACTTTAACTTCTACCTTGAACCACTATGTGTGATTCTCAGAAACTCTAGAATTCTCTTCCACCTCTACGCCGATGACACTCAAACATATATGAAAACCTCTTCCTTGCTCTCCTTTCAACCATCCTCCCAGAGATTCAAAACTGGATGTCTAACCATCATCTAAAACTCAACCCAACAAAAACAGATTTTCTTTTGCTCTCACCTCGAGAAAGCAAAAACCCAGGTACAGGAAAGGATGGCCAACTTTCTCACCCAGGTTGGTTGCCCAGCCACTGTCCAGAGTGCAAAATCCCTTGGCATCACCCTCGACAATCATCTAAATCTTCACAGCTACATCACAGCCATGGCCAAAAGTGCACAACACCCACTTAGGCAGCTTTGGGGCATCAGACAATTGATTCTAAAACAAGACTTCAAAACAGTGGTTCTGTCTTTCATTCTCTCCCGACTAGATTATGGAATTGCCCTTTTTTCAGGCATTCCCAAAGTTTACCTAGGCCAACTGAGAGCAATACTTCATGAAGAAGCACGCTTCGTTTTAGGTCTCAAGAAACTTGACCGCATTTCTTATGCCCTTCTAACCCTCCAATGGATTTCAATTGAAGGGCAAGCCAAATTCAAAACTGCCTGCATTACCCTCTGCACTCCTTTCCACCCTCCTATCTAAGTGACACATTGAAAATCACTGGAGCAGATAGGGGTTCCAGAAATACCCAGTCCCTGCTCCTGGAACCCCCACCACCTTCAGTCAAGAATGGTACATGAGCCAGCCATTCTCTTGTAGTGCCAAAAGAATCGGGGACTCCTTTCCTCTCTCTCTTTGCCTAACAACCTGCATAGCCACCTTCAAAAAGGACCTCAAGCTACTCCTATTTGACAGACACCTTGGTTAATCACTTTCAACCAGACTTAATTACTCTCTCCATCAGGATGCGAACTACCCTTCTAATGTGACACCACTAATATTAATCGTTGCTTGAACTGTGTTCGACCATTGACTAATCTGCTGCATCTGTCCTGGTCGCAGCTACTGATGCTAATGTCTGAATTTAATTATTGTAACTTGCTTTACCGTGTATTCTGCTAATGTTGTAAAATGCTCTGATGCCTTCGGGCTATGTCTGTGCTATATAAAATTGCAAAAAAATGATCAATTCCAAATTGAAATTGGTGCACATTTTTTGGGGGAACGCTGAAAGGCTAAATTCACTTGTATTCAACCTACAGTCAGCATGTTGTTGCTATAATATGTGTATTTACATAGTGCTTATTTCCTCTACAAGCTGCTCAAGCACATTACCGATAGGTAGCCGTGGGCGCCCGCCCCGTATCTGTACCAGGCATTTGCCTTTCCAGCCCTATACCAAGACCCTGTGTGATCTCCAGCTTCCACCTACTCTGTACTATTGTCCCCTGCCTCACATTTCTGTTTAAGGTTTTCTTAGTCCACAGGAGTTATATGGATCTTGCTGGCGTGCTGATGCAGATGCGTTTTAGTCTTTTCATTTCCATATTAATTGGATTGCATATATATGTGCATATCATGCCATACCATACAATGGCAGGCCATACCGTACAATACAATATAATACCAGTCCATACCATATAATACAATGACAAGCCATAACATTACATACAATACTAGACAAATACATGACATACCATTGTACACTATACAATGAATGAATGAATGAATAAAAGGCATTTATATAGCGCAGCTACTCAAAAGAGTGTCCCGACTGGGCTACACCATACCAGACTATACAATAAGAGGGCATACTATACCATAATATACAGTAGCAGGCCAAAGCCTTCCATACCAACAACATAAATTTAAAAAAAGAAATTGACAAAGCAAATACATCGCACATAGACAAGGCCTATTGGCTTTGCCCATGCTTGTTTTTTACTGAAGTCAGCTTGACAATAAGGAAAGAACATTATTATTCAGTATCTACATCTCCAACTATGTTAAAATCATTCTACCAAATATTTTCTGGCTGTTGTCAATTATCTAGCTAATAGATCTATAATTCAGTGGATCACTGTAGCTTCCATTTTTAGGTCTGCCATTAGAGCAGATCTTTTGATTTTACAAAAATGATATTTATATTATATGGGGCTTTCAGTCAGCCATCTTCATTTATTGGGATGTTGCTGTGCCATTCACATTTTTCTTCTGCCAACTACAGGATGCAACCTGGAGCAAGGTGTCATCCCTCTTCAGCCACTGGTTAACTTCATCGAGAGTGATGGCATTCGTCTCTATCACAAGGAGCTCATCCACACACATAGTAGTTCCCTTCAAAGGGACAACTATGGCAGTACATGCTTTTTGAGACCCAAAAATATTTTTTGCTTTTAGGGAGTATTTACATTTTTATATGTATGCTAGGATACAGAAGATCCCACCAACAACAAAGTTATACACAAGTCATGACAAAACAAAACAAGCATTGACAAAGACAAAATTCTGGAACCTATTCACGAACCCATTGGCTTTGCCACTGTTTGTTATGAATTGGAACTGTCGTGTAGTTCCTATATATCCTACACAGGATCTGCGCTTTCGGATAACATAAACTGTGGGATTGGTGGCAGACTGGTTCCGAACAACCCCACTGGATATGTTAGCCTGTTTGCATAAGCTAGCTCACAGTGCCACTAGAATCTCCTCTTATCGGAGAGAGAATAGTTCCTGGCAACCTCAGAACATGACATACATGATCCCTCAGGATTGTGGAAACAATATACTACTTTTGGCTCAGTCACACGTGCTCACTTAGTTTGTCTCAGAGATACATAGAATAAACAGTCTGGGCATTTCAAATAAGAATTTATTGAACAGTTGTTATTCTAGTGTAAAATAGATGCGCTGCAAAAACCATTAAACAGTAGCAGAGATATATGATTAGCAGTACTCTGAAAGTAAAGCGATGGTACAGTTCTACCATTTTGCAGTAATCATGAATATATACAAGTACATAAAACACTTGATAAAAGTGCGTACTCCTACGATGCCTCCCTAACTAGATGTACCTAAATGTACCTAGCATCTGTGTAGGTGTTATGCCAAGAATCCCTCTAGGATCTAGTCAACCCCCATTACCTGAGAAAGGAGAGAATATGGGACCCCGTCCTGGTCTTGAGTTGGACACCCCACGATGGATGTTACACCACTGCTAGCTGGAGTGTCTGCATGCAAGAACCTCAGCATCTCTGGTCAGTGTGTCAGTCGAGAGGTCACGGTTTCCTCTGTCTTACTAAGCAAGACATGATGTATATATATACTCACAGGTCTCCCCAGGAGTCCTACCTTGCTGTGTTACTGTGTCGGCCTAAAGGATGATGTCGGGGCTGAACTTTATACAGAGATATTGTACATGAGATGTTCGTCCTGCTGTCAGTCCTGCTGTGCTTCCAAGAAGACTCATGCATAATGTATGAGTTTCGAACTAGGGAAAAACCCACGTTCTGAATGCAGTGTCGGATCTAGGTAAACGATCAGTCCCTATGAACCGTTATGTATGTAATGTAGGGAAGGATGTTGGTGAAAGGTTGCAGTGTTATCTGCACCTATATAGAGTACATATATGGAATATAACACCCACTCCTCTTCCTACTGGATGACATATGTAACCTATAAGTGTACTACCATTCTAACTAGACATTGGTACGCACAAAGTGTTAAAACCATTTGTATTGCTAAACAATATTTAAAAAAGTAAAACATTTCTAAAAGACTTAAACATTTTAAACAAAAAATTTGGCAAGCCCTAGCTATAGAAAGTGTCCCTTGTTATAGTTCGAACCACTATAAGCATTAGAAAGCCATTCATGCCCAAATAAATGAAAAGGAATGTCAATTTTGTATCTGAGTTCCAAATTGGGCTTGTTATTAAAAATGGCGAATTTCTTCCAGCACACGACAAGCCAAAAATGAGTCAATTGTTTATGTGTCCTAGCTGGTAGAAGCAACATTTTTGTTGCTTGCTTCCGCAGTAGACGGCCCCTGTAACACCTCGCAGGGTACGTCAATTGAGCACAGATGATGTTCCACACTGTCCGCAGCCGATGCTGGGGCAACCTGGGTGCTGTCCAAAGCTTGGGTGTCAGTGGAGGAGCCGGTGTCTATACCAACAGGTGCATTTACAACCTGCAGTGGCTCACGGAATGCATTGGATCCAGTAGAGCATTCACGTCCAGTTGCACACATTATGGGAGTGTCAAACAAAGGTCTAACATGCATTCTTCTCCGCAAAACAGGCATCGGAGGATAGGTAAGATAAAGTCCATCCAGACTGGTCGAAATGACAGGAACCAAGATGCACTTAGTTCTCTTAGGCGAGGCGTGCCTAGATGTTGTACAATGCAGTCACAGTATTTCCACTCCAGGAGCGCTTTTTCCATCTCCTTGGTGACTGGGATGTCCATTGCATAGCAGATAGAAGACAATCAGGATACCTGTTTTTAGAAACCAGATCAGCGGAAGTCCTCCAAAGATGCTTTTGAATACGGAGTGTATAAAGTTTGGTATAACTCCGTCTAGTATAGTATAGTGCCATCTTAAAGGTGCCTAGAAGTCCAAAACCTATGGTCTTAAATAGGTGGACAATGCCAGTCGTACCAGACTTGTTAAAGATACGATTTACCATTTCTATGAAATGGAAAGGGCAGTTTGTATGGATACGCGTCTGTATCTCTGCTGAAGACCTTGCAATATGGATTTCAAAAGTCTCTCGAGCGGAGGTTAAGGGCACAGACTTCTGTAAAGGCATGGCTTTCATTCTGCTTAGAGTATCAAACCGTATTTAAGAAATATTCAGTTAAGGCCATAACGGGGCCTCCCTGAATGTATGTGTCGGTGGAAACAATACTTGCATACAATAAGTAACCCTGGAGCTCACTGTTACCAGATATGCGATGCCCGGGAGCATTCCGCAGCAGCCTTGACTGTTCAGCATCATGTAACTCCCATTTGAAAGTAGCCAGAAAGCTGGTGTTATCATGGCAGCTGGGGCATCCCTCAGATGACAGGACAAGTTTCCTACAGAACCATTACAAGCCTTGTGCAGCATAATATCCTGACATAGGAGCGATCCACTTAAAGCGTTCTCACAGTTTGTACCGCTTAGAAACACTTCTCAATCCCCACTCCGGCATTGAAATCTGTATGGTAGTTCCCAAGATTCCTTAATGTATTCCTTACCCATTTTTTCATATCTGCCTGCCTGCTTTGGTTCAAGGCATTACTGAAACTGAAAAGTAGTGACCGGTAGAGTTATGTGGCCAGGGATTAGCCATTCCGCGTACAGTGATTCTGCCACTGTAAATGGTAATCTATCCAGTGTTCCGATACACAGCATTGTATATTCCACTCCCCTTTGTGCCATTTCTATCTGTTTATCTGTTAGATTGTATTCAGAAAACGGAGACGTGCTGTTTATAAAACGCCAAGGCACATAGCCTGCACACAAAGATTGCAGCATGCAGCTTAACAACGTAATAGAACGTAACTGAGATTGCCCGTGTTGTAATATGGCCAAATCTTGTTCTAGAATGTCTATCACAGAAGATAGTATGTTGCCTAAGGAATATATCCTGGAAGTCAATGTTGTTAACCCATTGTCTACCACTGCTAGAGATAGATTTTTCTAGATATATACGGTCTATATCCCGTAATCTCTCTGTGGCTTCTTGTTGGGATATTTTCCATATTTTATTGTAGGCAGCATAAATGGCAGCATATATGACACGTTTCTGACGTGGCTTTCTGGGACCTAGTAAAAAAAATCCCTAAGCTCCACATCATGTGAAGGTAAGGATAAGTGTTGTTTCACCTCTGAGTGTTGAGGTTTTTAGCTAATCAAGGCACAACTTCCCAACACTGTAGGATGTCACTCCCCCTGAATGTTCTCTCTGTACATAGCACAGATCTGGCCTATGGATACTGAACCCTTCGGTCCTACCCATGAATCTAGTTTGACAGCTATTGGTGTCTGTGGGCCAAATCAACCATTTCTTCCAATCGGGGTATGACCTGTTGTATTGTATGATGTCATCTAATATAACCTCTTCTTGTGATGTTCCATTACCCTTGGTCAGTGATGGTGTTGGCAGCCAAGGTGTATTCAAGTCTTTGTTCTTGGCTAGTCCAAGGCAAGACATCTGTTGTACTTTCCCGTTCAAAAACATGAACTGTTGAGGGATGATGCATGCTCTAAACAACGCTTCAGTTCCCTGAACTTGCCATTCTCTAGTACCGCAGACTGGTTTCAAGTCTATGGTGTCTTTCCATAAGTCGTAACCTTGTTCAGACAACTGGGCAATAAAGGATGCAGAGTAAATCTGTTTGGTGTTTGTTAACATATTTTTCTGTGCTGATGTTGGTGCAACCTTATAATAATAAGAGGCTGGGTCAGACATATTAAACCCTGAAAAATATGGAAACTTTGTGTAAATGTTTTTGAACTGCCTTTTGGCGGTGTCGGACAATGTTCCCACTGATGTTCTGGTGGTAATGATATCACTCAATGATAGTTTAAATATATGTAGAATTTTTTAAATTTCTGTTGGGCCAAATATATTGAAATCAACCTTGTCCCAAACTATATCAATCGGTGTAGGAAGTGCTGTAATGTTGACTGATGACAAGTCTCTTTGTTCTCGATGAAAAGTATCCCGGAAGTTACCCATAGTTCTACCCATGGTGATACCACGTAAGTCTTTTTAAGAAAGTTCAGAAAGTCTTTAACTTGCTGCTTGCGTGTTTTTAGGGCTGGCGTCGTTTCAGGTTCACTTGGATCCAAAGAAAACATATAACATTTTATGTAGTAGCCAGGAGCCGTTCGATCAATTGTTGGTATTGTATCAGGATTTGTAGAAATCGGTGCTTGTTCTTGTTGAGGCATGTTGATATAGACATCTGTATTTGGTTGAATAGCAATTTGTTTTTCATTTTGATTCTGAATTCAAATTTCAGTTGCAGTAGGAAATCACCCCTGGGAAGGCCATACCTATCTTGCAAGGTCTGATAGGGCAAAAGGACGCCCTCTTCGTATAGGTCCCCCATAACTTGTAACCCCTGTTCCTCCCACGTCGCCAGCGCAGACCAGTCCCTTCCATGTGGTAGGGTTGTGCACATGCCCAAAGGAATCTCCGGTGCATATGGCTGGGCGACTCCGCCTCTACGTTGGCTTCAGATCCAGCATAGTCTCAGCATCCTCTAATCCTGTGTTAATTATTCAATCCGCAGCCGCTGACAGAGTACAACAAAGGACAACGCATTACTTGGAATCCACTGGCCCGTTGGGCCATCTGGATCCCTAAACTCTCTCGCCGCTGCCTGGGTAAGCCACTGCAGTTGAGCTGCTAGATAATATAGTTCAAAGTCCGGGACCGTCCATCCTACCTCAGCTCGGGGTCGCATCATCTTAGTTAAAGCCACCCTCCGTCTGCCGCTCCCCCATATAAACCCTCCCATCAAGGAGCGGAGCGTTTTGAATAATGGACCTGGTATTCAAATGGGCAGTGTCCTGAAGTAGTACAGCAACCGAGATAGTGCCACCATCTTCAAGAGTGCCACATGACCCGCTACCGACAGTGGCAATATGCTCCAGAATGCCATGTTCCCCTTAATCCCTTGTAGCGCTCTGTCGACATTACCCTCCAACAGGTCCTCTTGCATATGATAGATGTTAGTCCCAAGGTAAGGTGAGGCTCCCATCATATATTTCCCACCTGGTTAGGTTTCACCGTCGTCTGACTCACTGGAAACAGGCAAGTCTTTGCCCAGTTCACCCGGAGCCCTGACATCGAGCCGAACTTATGCAATAATGTCATCGCCCCCCGTCAAAGCCTCTCCTGAAGTGGCCAGGAACATGAGTAAATCATCCGCGTAAAGCGAGTTGTACTGCATGTCTCCACATAACTCTAGACAAGCATAGTGCCTCCTCAACCTGGCCTGGGCGGCCAGTGGCTCAATTGCAAGAGCAAGCAGCAGTGGAGACAGTGTGTACCCCTGTCTCTTCCCCGCCCAACCGACCAGGTTGAGGAAACCGTCGCCCCCGTCCGTACACTGGCTGTCGAGGAGCTGTAAAGGATCTGAGTCCATCCCACAAAAGCCTCTCCCAGGCCCATCCATCGCATACCCTGAAATAGGAATGGCCTTTCCAGACTATCAAAAGCTTATTCAATATCAACTGAAAGGACCGTTCAGTAGGTGCTGAGCTGTGGTCCCCCTCCAAGATAAGAAGTAGTTGCTGCACGTTAACAGATGTGTTCCGTGTGGGGATGAAGCCCGCCTGGTACTGATGGACCAGCTGTGTCATATATGGGAGGAGCCAGGTGGCAAGGATCCTACTCAGAATTTTGTAGTCAGTGGTCAACATTGAAAGTGGGCGGTATGCCGTGATATCAGACGGTTCTCTCCCAGGCTTCAGCAACGGAAAAATAATAGCCTCTCAAGTGGTTACCTGTAACTTCTCCACTTTCCGTGCCTCCTGATACATCGGCAATAGTCGTGGAGCTAAACAATCAACATACACGGAGTAGAATTCTATTGGTAGGCCATCCACCCCATGCGGTTTGTTGTGCCCCGGATTTCTCCGAGCGTAATCTCCTGCCCTAGCAGCTCCGCTTGCTCTTTCTCCAATCTAGGTAGGGTCACTTCAGAGACGAACTCCCCCTTAGCATCTCCATCCTATCGTAATTTGCTGTGGTAGAGTGCATTATAATAATCCAGAAATAAGCCATCTATCCCCTGTTGTGTGTACACCAACTCTCCCGTCGGGGCTGTCAGTCCCAATATAGGTGACCCCTGGGGAGTCAGGTTAGCTAGCCATGCCAACAGCACGCTCGTCTTATCTCCTTTTGCATGCATCCTCGCCCGATATGACTTATGGTCAAAGGAGCGTAGCCTCTCCACCTGAACCACCACTGCCTCTCTAGCCTCCAAGACCTCCCCCTGTGCCCCCAAGTCCTCAGGGCGGGCTCTCTCAGCCCTATGTAACCGGTGCTCTGCTGCTTCTATGTCATTTAATAGCGTTTTCCTCACCTCCACCATTTTGGTGATATATAAGCCCCGCACTTCTACATTGAAAGCTTTCCACTCACTGCCACTGTTGTCGATGTGCCCTCATTTTCAGCAAAGCACTGGCTTATACCCGTTCCAAGGTCTTCACAGAAGGCTGGATCTTCCAGCGCCTCCGGTCGCAGCCGCCAGGTTGGTATCAGAGCTCTCTCCCGAACCCATCGTATCTGTACTAGTAGCTGGTTATGATCTGACACTGTCCTAGTGAGGTATTCACTATGGATCACTTTGGCATGGATATCAGGGGTACATAGTATCGCGTCAAGCCTCACATGTAGCTCATGGAGGCCGGGGTAATAAGAGTAATCCCGCTCCACTAAATGGTGCGCACACCATGTATCTACAGGCCCCCAATTATCCTGCCATGCACATCTAGCCTTGGAGATTCTATGTATTGGGGCGTCAGGGAGCTATCCATCTCTACATCTGCAATTGAGTTAAAGTCCCCTCCCTTCAATATCGAGCTAGTCAGGTATAGTGCTAATCTCCCTGATAAGTGACCAAAGAAAGAAACCTGATCCACATTAGGGGCATATATGCTACAGAGCGTCTCATCTACATCATTCAAGCGACCCGCCACCACCACAAAACTCCCCTCTGGATCCACCAATTGTTGCGTCGGTTGGAATGGGACTCACGCTCTGACCCATATCAATGCACCCATCGCAAAAGCTGAGTAAGTCATAAAAAACAGTTGCCCCCTCCATCTACATTTCAGTGCCAGCCCCTCAGATCGATTAATATGTGTTTCCTGAAGAAAGGCTATGTGAGTTCCCCGTCGTACCAAATAAGCATGCATCTTATGGCGTCGCAGTATGGAGTGGAGCCCCCGTACATTCCAGGTAATCCATTTCAAATCAAGTAACGTTCCCATGCTGAGACCAATTCCTCCTGAACATCTGCCCCCCACATTGGAACACATCGGTGGATCTAACTACCCCACCCAAATCCCAGAACCGTCTCCAGCTGCCCCATCCCAGAACAGGTGCTACAACGCTAGTACCCATCCAAACTACTATTCTAACTGCTCCTTTAGTAAAAACCAAGGAACTACATCCACACAAAATTAGGGGAGTGAGGCCAGAGCTTCAGACAGTCAACTTCCTATTCCTCCGTACCCCCATGTAAGTTAGTCGTCCCCATCCGAGGCATCTATCTAGCGGGACCACAATAGCCCGTACTCATCTGACCGTACTAATCCCTCCAACCACCATTGTCCTACCACTAGCTGGATCAAGGGGAGATGCCCAAAGACCAGAACCAAATCCCCTTCCCCATCCTGCATCCTTACTAGACAAACCATGGCGTTATACATCTACTATCTCATCTGCTGTCCCAGCCATCACATGTGGCAAGTGAACACTTCCTGTTTCGACTCTTCGGTGTCCGATCCCAATGAGCCCTTCTCCGATTCTGACTCCACCAGCGACTCTGTTCTGTTCTCTTGCGAAATGACAGTAACGGCCTGCAAAGCGGCAGAGCGTTTTTTCACCGTCTGTGTCTCCGTAGGTTTTTGAGCTGCAGGGTGGTGTCTTCTGATGTGCCATGATCAGTGAGGACAAGGCCCCTCCGCCAGTGTGCTCATGTCACGCCCGCTTCCCCGGTGCCCGCTCTGTGCGGCTCCAGCCAATTCCAGGCTTCCTCAGGGCTCTCTTGGAAGTACGTCTTGGCTATCTTGAGATGTGCTGGGAACATCAGGGAATACAGGAGGACCTCGTCTCGGAGCGCCCTCATGACTTCCAAGAATGAAGCTCTGCGGCGCTGTACTTCGAGTATGTAGTCCGGGAATAGTGTCACTTTGCCATTGCCAACCTTGTACGGGCCTGTGGTCCCTGTCTTTGTAGTGAAGCAGCCTAGCCACCACTGGTCTCGGCAGCCTCCCGGGAGCCAGCGGCCGAGCCGGAACTCTATGTGCTCTTTCCAGGGTATAGAACGACAACAAGCCTTCAGGCGCAACCTCCGTTCTCAACCATGCCTCCAGGTAATCCACCATGTTGGTCCCCTCCACTCCTTCCGTCAGCCCTACCACTCGGACGTTATTCCTTCGATTCCTACCTTCGCCGTCTTCTGCCCTCCGCTCCAGGGTTTGCAATCGGTTCTGGACATCCGTCATCTGAGCTTCCATCGCCTTTTGGGCAGGCTCCAGGGTCTCTAGGGTGACTTCCGTCTGCTTCACCCTTTCAACAAGGCTAGTATAATTAGTTTGGAGCAATCCTAGTCCTTGTGCCACATGTGCAATGTCCAGCTGGAGAGCTTCCCTGATATGGGTAATGGCCTTAAGTATTTGATCCACTTGTTGTTGCAACATCCCCTCTGGTTGTTGTGTGAGCCCTTCCTGCTTGCCTGACGTGCCAGTATCTTCTTCCAGCTCAGTGGGCGCACCCACCTGCTTCCCTCTGGGCTTTCCCATTAGTAATTGTGGTGTAGGTTCCAGCACCCAGGCAAACCTCCTTTTGATATTCAATGTTGTGCGTGCCCAACGCCAGTAGTAGGCTCATGCTTCTAGCAGTGGGGCTGTTCTCGCTGACTCAGTACTCCCCTTTCACCTCGTAGGCTTCCACCCCACTGGCTCACCCCTCAAGCACCCCCAGCTGCAGCCTGCTCAGTGCACCAACTCTCCACATAGTTTTCACCCACCGCTGCAGGTCTGATATAATGCAGTGCTCCACTGGGGACAGGGGCCTCTCCTGGTGACAGTGCTTCCGACCTCAGGTGTTGGTGAGTTGTTCCAGGGCTCCGTGCAGCCGTTATAGTCCTTTCCAGGATCTCCCCTATTGTACACAGTCCGCTGCCCCGTCCTTTTCTCTTCAATGCAGTTGCCCACCTCTCACTTCCACGTGCAGAGTCTCAGTCAGTATACCCCCTCTTGCTTCCTTGTGTGCGCAATCTCTTATGACACGCCACCCAGAAGCGCGAGGAAGTCCTCTATATTCTGGGGGCTGGGGCACCAATCTCCTTAGCAGGGGCGGTACTGCACCATTCGCTTCTGAGTGCTCCAAGGCCCATCCATTGCACCTTCTAATGTCCCATAGCTTCCCCACGCTTCCACATACAATGAGTGGGCTCACCTCTTTTCGGCTTCTGCACCCATACAGCGCTTCCCCAATCGACATCATCACCTACAGCCTCTGGAGCCCTCCCCGCCGTCCGCCACAGTGCAGGAGCCCACTCGAGGTTAATCTCTTCTCGTTCACGCCCAACTGCACTACTCAGTCTGTTTCACAGTGCTGGCATTTTCATTCACACCGGGGCCCAAGATGGTGGCCCGCATCTCCACTCGGCAGTCCGTCCTCTGCCCATCTCCCTTAGTGATACA
Organism: Lissotriton helveticus; assembly: GCF_964261635.1. NCBI lineage: Eukaryota > Metazoa > Chordata > Amphibia > Caudata > Salamandridae > Lissotriton > Lissotriton helveticus. The sequence goes on from NC_136064.1 coordinate 3,093,023, forward strand.
GTCAATGTGTCAGGGCTCCACTCATGCACTTTAAGTCCTGTATCCTCTTGTGGCGCTGCTTCGATACCTTCTGCTAGTCCAGAATTATCACCAGCGCCACCTCACCTCCTGGCGGTCGCCCGCCCTCGTGCACACCTCCAGCCCCTCTGCATTATTGACAGGGAGAGCCCTCAGGTGTCCTCTCCGCAATACACCCCTGCCAGCGTTAGCCAATCGGCCAGCCCTTCAATGCAGGCATATGTGGTAATGTCCAGCGATGCCTGCTGCCTAGTGAGCTCCCCTTCTCACCAGGCGCTCAAGATGGCGGACCGCCCCTCCGGTCTGCAGGTCGCACTGAAATTGATCTTCCCAATGGGCTCCCCAGCACTCCGTCCGGTGCTTTAAATCGGTTCTCGCGTCTCTGCTGGGCTGCCTCCTTAATCTGCGGTCACGTTGGAAGCTTCTCCTATCTGCCGATCCGCGTTGGCAGCAAGCCCCTATGTGCCGCGTCTGCGATAAACGGCTCGAACCTTCAGAGCCCCCCCAATGTTATTTTGGCAGCTGTGCTAGTTGTATCGCAGACAAACTGGCCCCATTGCTCTCCGCTGCTCCCGCGGCGAGTCTCGAGGCCGCCTCCAAACGCCTTCGCCAAGTCCGCAACTCCTCCATTGCCGCCATCTTGTGCCTCCCTTGACCTCTGAGCCGCCTCGTCAGTTCCTTGGCCAGCGGGGCATTAACTCTCCCCGTTGATGCTGCCGGAGCCCCCAGCCCCCTGTCGACGCCTCTCCAGGCGCTTAGGGGCTCGTTTCAGTGTCCCAAGTCAGGATTATTATCGGGGTCTGCGCGGAGCTCCAAGCTCACACGTGTTCCCTCATCCGCTCCATGGCCACGCCCCTCCTTCTGTATCCAATGTCTTACTGAAAAACAGGTTTTATCAAGTCGTAGAAAGGTTTTACTCTTTCTGCGTACTCTAAAATGTATGTTCGACCAAAATTTTGGAATCCCAGGATTGATTGTACATTTTTTAATGATGTTGAAGGTTGAAGCAGCGCACATTTTTTTCAAAAAAATTGGCTGACAGGATTTTTTCTTCACTTGATAGCTCATATACTAAAAACAGGACACTGAGGTGGGCAAGATTTGATTTTTTAAAGTTACATTTGTAGCCCTCAGACGCAAATCCCGAAATTATGGTATTCACTCTGTTCAAGTGTTCCTCTAGGTCGTCGTCCGTCAGATAAATATCATCCACATAGTCGCACTGAAATTGATCTTCCCAATGGGCTCCCCAGCACTCCGTCCGGTGCTTTAAATCGGTTCTCGCGTCTCTGCTGGGCTGCCTCCTTAATCTGCGGTCACGTTGGAAGCTTCTCTTATCTGCCGATCCGCGTTGGCAGCAAGCCCCTATGTGCCGCGTCTGCAATAAACGGCTCGAACCTTCAGAGCCCCCCCAATGTTATTTTGGCAGCTGTGCTAGTTGTATCGCAGACAAACTTGCCCCATTGCTCTCCGCTGCTCCCGCGGCGAGTCTCGAGGCCGCCTCCAAACGCCTTCGCCAAGTCCGCAACTCCTCCATTGCCGCCATCTTGTGCCTCCCTTGACCTCTGAGCCGCCTCGTCAGTTCCTTGGCCAGCGGGGCATTAACTCTCCCCGTTGATGCTGCCGGAGCCCCCAGCCCCCTGTCGACGCCTCTCCAGGCGCTTAGGGGCTCGTTTCAGTGTCCCAAGTCAGGATTATTATCGGGGTCTGCGCGGAGCTCCAAGCTCACACGTGTTCCCTCATCCGCTCCATGGCCACTCCCCTCCTTCTGTATCCAATGTCTTACTGAAAAACAGGTTTTATCAAGTCGTAGAAAGGTTTTACTCTTTCTGCGTACTCTAAAATGTATGTTCGACCAAAATTTTGGAATCCCAGGATTGATTGTACATTTTTTAATGATGTTGAAGGTTGAAGCAGCGCACATTTTTTTCAAAAAAATTGGCTGACAGGATTTTTTCTTCACTTGATAGCTCATATACTAAAAACAGGACACTGAGGTGGGCAATATTTGATTTTTTAAAGTTACATTTGTAGCCCTCCGACGCAAATCCCAAAATTATGGTATTCACTCTGTTCAAGTGTTCCTCTAGGTCGTCGTCCGTCAGATAAATATCATCCACATAGAACAATGCCTCTTCATCCAATTTTTAAAGTAACTCAGTTACTCTCGCCAAAACCAACCCCCGGCTGTTTTATACCCCTGGGGGAGTCACAGAAATTGCCGATTTGACCCAAGCACTGAGAGTGCTGTTCGGTACCTGCTTTGAGGCGCTATATTTTGGCAGAAAAATCCATTTGAGATATCAAGTGTTGTTTTGTATTTTTTTCGCACAATATTATTCATTAATGTGGCACTGTGTGCATTTTGGACGGCAAATGTCTTAGTGCAAGTGTTTAAATGTCTGTAATCTAAAATTAGACGATTTGAATTGTCAGGTTTCATGACTGGAAACAAAGGATTATTCATTTGAGAGGTGCGTGTTTCAATCACCCCTTGGTATTCAAGTTGATCTAAGATCTCCCTGACCTGTTTTTTAGCTTCTTGCTTTTTAGGATACCGCCTCTGTGCAGTTGGAGCATTTTTTAAAGTAATTATGTGGTGAGTTGAATCCTCATCTCACCCAACATGGTTTTTGTATAATGCTGGAGCCTGGGCTACCGCCCACTCCTGCGCATATAAGTGCTGTAAATGCATGGGAATATGGTCTGAGAGTTCTGGTAGAATTACCGTTTCTCCTTTAGGGCAATCCATGATGAATGCTGGCGGCCAATCTCATTCAGCTAACAAAATGTCATAGCCAAACGTAAGGTTCTCCCAAAAGAGACCTCTCACTTTCCTACTCTTGTCCTCCTCCATTTCATATACTTTATGGGGGACACTTACTCTAGTATCAGGTGTTTCCACCATGATTCAAGTCCTCTATCACCAGAAATTCCATCAGGTTCTGGCGAGCTATTATTACTTCTGCCGCACTGTCTAGCATCGTCTGAGCCCATTCCCCATTCAGTAGTCGCGTCCTCAGAATTCTGGGCATGTCTCATCTTTAGACCTGCAACCTTCTTCTTTTTGAACTGTGGCTTTTGCTTTGGCTTTTCTTCTTTTTTGAAAGTGTAATCCTGAGTGTGCTGCTTGTCTCTGGGCTTTGTACGCTCTTCTTGTCTTTCTGACCGTCCTTCCCTCTTGGAGTTTTTCCGATGAACCCTGAAAGGAACAAGAGGAACGTGTATCAGTATCCTGATACCTCTCAGGTTTCCTAATATTGTCCCTATTCCTGAGATTATACCTCTTTTCAGAGGGCTCCTGTGGAGGAGATCTACCTTGGGATTGAGATCTGTTTCCTTTAAATGTGTGTTGTTTTTTATTATCTCACTTCTTTTTAGAAGAAGCAGGTGTCTGCTTGGTAGTGTCCTTTTCAGAACAGCCCATTAGTTGTGGTTTTAACGCTTTCCCACCCAAACTGTCTCTGCCTAATTCTGCATATGCAGTTTCAATTATTTTTGGTAGTTAGTTAATGCTCCTGTTCTAAAGGACTAAACTCCCTTAAGCGTTGGTGGATAGCCACCGAAGCTGCTTCCCCTTTAATATTAGTTAAAAGTATGCCTGATAGCATGGCATAGTTACCTAGTAATTTCATCCCTAAGTTGAAAGTAGTCTCTGCTCCGTACTCGTTTTGTATTTGTCTTAATACATCGGGTATCACAGCTAATGAAGAAATCCATTGGTCCTGGTATAAATGGCAGCAAAGACTGTACCCCAAGTGGTACAATCCTATACTTGTTATGTTATCCCCATGGCAAGCAGATTGTTAGCATTCTGTGTTTTTCATACGGGGGAGTATTCGGGAATACTGCCTTTAGCTGTGTTATTTTCTGAGCTACCCATAATGGCATTTGTTCTCGTTTTGTGGGCATTTTGCCCATCACTGTGTGTAATGTTTGTGGTATGATTTTAGTTGCTGTACCCTGTGATTGAGTTCCATTTGTTGCAACTATTGCTGGTTGGACTGTAAATATCTTCATGAAGAATTACGTCATGTTTCTATAGATTTTAATTAAATCTTCGTGTTGTATGAGTAAGTCTCCTGGTGGCATTGTGTCAATGTCGGGATGTGGTGTGTAGGCCGCTAATATCGGCCATGTTGCCCCTTCTCCTCAGAGCGAGCTGAGTCTTACTCTTCTTCTTATATGGGGTAGGGCGCCTTTAAACCAGTATAAGTGTTCCTGGTACGTGAGTGGAACTTCATTGTCCTCGAACGGACAATATTCCTCTGGTGCATCTCCTTCTGTGTGAGAGTGAAATGTCTTTGTTCTTGCATTTGCTGCTGAGAATGTAACCCACAAATAAAATACCTCTGTTTTGTTAGATTTGTGTGCCTCAATCACATTAGCTACTATGCTACCCCTAGGTGTTAAACTATGCTCTAGCAGTTTCAGGGTGACTGTGTTTCTGATTTTTTCTGCAATCGGAATTGTGTCTGCATCTTCTTCTCCGGCTGAGAGGTGTAGATCAACTACTGGGTTATCTACTGTCACAGTCATTTTTGTAAAGAAGGAGTTTGTTCAAGGGAACTAAGATAAAGGATGTTTATGCTCAATTTTAGGAACACTGTGTCCTTCAAGCTTGATTAACCAACAGCTAATAAATAGGATTTTTGCCTAATCAGCTGTGGCAGAGTTTTGTGCCCACCCACTCCAGACGTCTCTGGTGTTTTGTGAGTAGGGGTCTCTGAGAATAGCACGACTGAACTACTCAGATTCTACTGTTAAATAAGTACCCAACCAATGTTGGCGGCACCATGTTGTGTAGTTCCAATATATCCTATGCAAGATCTGCGCATTCAGCTTATATAAACTGTGGGATTGATGGCAGACTAGTTCCGAGCACCCCCAGTGGATATGTTAGCCTGTTTGCATAAGCTAGCTCACAGTGCCACTAGAATCTCCTCTTATCGGGGAGAGAATAGTTCCTGGCAACCTCAGAAAATGTCAGCCCTGATCCCTCAGGATTGTGGAAACAATATACTACCTTTCGCTTAGTCACTTGTGATCACTTAGTTTGTCTCAGAGATACACTGAAAAAACAGTCCGGGTGTTTCAATAAGAATTTATTGAACAGTTGTTATTCTAGTGTAGAATAGATGTGCTGTTATGTTATGTTATGTTAAGGTGTGCTTATAAAGCGCTCTGTCACCGTGGGTTTCCTGGCGCTAATCTGAAACTGATGGACGCGAAGAAAGTTAACCGGATTGTGGGAAAAGCCAAGTTTTTAAAGATTTACGAAATTGAATGAGCGAGTTGGAGAATTTAAGCGAAGGAGGAAGAGAGTTCCAAAATTTGGGGGCCGAGAGTGCAAATCTCCGGCCACCGATTCTGCAGAGTTTAAAAGAGGGAACAGCCAGGAGGCGGAGGTGAGAAGATCTGAGGTTACGTGAGGGGCAGTAGGGACTGATAAGGGATTTCAGGAAGGCAGGGCAGGGGCCAGTTAGGGATTTAAAAGTGAGGCAGCCGATCTTAAAGGCTACCCTCGAAGTGACAGAGAGCCAGTGTAATTTGGTAAGAAGAGGTTGGCAGATTGCCATTTCGGAGTCCCGAAGGCCAATCTCGCTGCTTGGTTCTGGACGATCTGTAGTCTAGAAAGAAGGACCTTAGGCAGACCATGATAAAGAGAGTTCGAGAAATCCAAGCGGGAGAGGACAAGAGCCATGATGACTTGAATCAGGGCTTCGGGAGTCAAGAGATAGGCCACCTTTCTGATCCTGCGCAGCTGATACATGCAGGAAGAGACCACCATCCCTATTTGGGGTTTGAGGGATAGCTCGGAGTCAATAGTGACCCCGAGACTCTTCACCGAGGCCACAGGAGTGGGAGAGGGGCCAAGCTCTGCCGGCCAGAAATGCGGACCCCAATGGGAGGAGCTCTTGCCGGGGAGAAGGAGCTCCGTCTTCCCAGGGTTCAATTTAAGTTGGTTCTGGCTCATCCACTGAAGAATGTGGACCATAACCGCCTGGAAGTTAGAAATAGCAGAAAGAGAGTCAAGAGGAAAGATGAGTTGCAGGTCGTCAGCGTAATTAAAGACGGTGACGTCCCACTGCCTCAGAGAAAAAAGAAGAGGTTGAAGATATAGATTGAAAAGAAGAGGAGATAAGGAAGAGCCCTGGGGGACCCCGCAGAGTGAGTGCTCCCTAGGTGCCCTAAAAGTGCCCAGGCTGACTGTCTGAGACCTCCCGGTCAGGAAGGATTCGACCCATGCCAGCGCCAGGCCATGGATGCCGGCCTGTTCGATACGGTGGAGAAGGATGTTATGGTCCACCGTGTCGAAGGCGGCCGACAGATCCAAAAGGACCAGGGCCTGGGGGGTACCCCTGTCAGCGCCGTCTCTAAGAGCATCCAAAACAGCCAGGATCACTACCTCCGTGGAGTGGCCAGATGTAAAACCGGCCTGGTTGGCTTCAAGGAAGTTGGAGCTCTCGATGAACTGAGAGATACAGGCGGTGACGTGGGCTTCCAGAATTTTAGAGAAGTAGGGCAGAAGGGAGATAGGCCGGTAGTTCGCCAAGGCTGCGGGGTCGGCTCCAGGTTTCTTCAATAGAGGCACCAGGACGGCTGCCTTGAAAGAGCTAGGCACCGAGCCAGAAGAGAGAGAAGAGTTCAACAGGGGGAGAATACTATCAGGAAGAGAGAGGCATATGTCCCGTAGTATGGATGGTGGACAGCAATCGTCCGGAGAGCCGGATTTTACCCGAGCGGCCAGTGTGGCCAAAGATTTTGAATCAAGAGGGGGGAGGTGTGTGAGAGAGAGTGCGTTGGGAGGGGGACAGACAGAGTCGGTGCCAGGAGGGGTGTCCGGAATGGTGTCCTTGATCATAACAATTTTCTCTAAGAAAAACGTGCTGAGAGCATTGCATGACTCCTGTGTAGGGGCCTGGGTCGGGAGCGTCCTGGAGTCGGAGGTAAATTCATCAAGGACTCTGAAGATCTCCTTCGATTTACAGGGGGCAGATAAGATTTTTTTAGAGGCATATGCTGTTTTGGCCGCAGTGATGGCTTTTTTGTATTTATTGCGAGCGGCCACATAGGTGTCTCTGCTCGTGGGGCAGTAGGCTCTTCTCCACTTACGCTCCAATTGGCGTAGCTCCAGGTGTTGGGTTTTCAGTTGGGGGTCGAACCATTTGTGGGAGTTTCTATGCCGAGAGCGGGGAAACTTGGTTAATGGAGCAAAGATATCGCTGGCTGACATAAGCCAGTGGGAGATGTTACCGTCTAGCTCATCAATGCGGATATCGTTAGGGAGGGAGGGACAGGACTGAGACAGATGGGAGAGAAATTTAGAAGAGTCGACAGCCCTCCACTTGCGGGCGACACCACCCTCCAGAGGGGGGGCCCTGATGTTACCATCGACAGAGATTATAGTCTCGATCAAGGAGTGGTCAGACCACACACAGGGAGTGATCTGCGGGCAAGAAGACTTCACCCCATGAATCCAGATATGGTCGAGGATATGGCCACCGCTATGGGTGGGGAACTTAAGGAGTTGTGTAAAATTTAGGCTCGAGAGAGTTTCGAATAGCTCAGTGGCATGCGGCCCGGCATCCTTGTGTTGGAACCAGTAATTGAAATCGCCGAAAATGGCGACACGAGGGGAGGAGATGGTGAGATTGGCAAGCTGCTCAGTGAAGGATGAGGGAAAGGAGGGCATAGAGAGAGGGGGGCGGTACAGTATTATAACAGTGACTGCACCCACCTCGGTTCCCAGGCTGAGAACCAGGTTATCCACTTCGGGGAGGGTCATGGAGGCGGTAGCGATGGTTTTTAGATTCTTGCGAATTACCGCTGCCACCCCACCACCGGGACGGGCTCCAGGGCGGTTAGCATTCAGCAGATAGTAGTCAAGGGGTAATGCCGCCAAGATATCAGGGAGGGAGTCGTCGGTGAGCCATGTTTCTGATAATAAAAGAACATCTGGACTCTCAGCCAAGAGTAGGAGGAAGATGTCAGTTTGGTGTCTTACAAGAGACCGGGTGTTTAGGTATAGTATTCGGATGTGTGAGTCATTGGGGACGGAAAGAGTATGTAGCGCATCCGATCCCAGGTGGGAAGGAATATTCCCCGTGATTCCCAGTGTAGAGATGCGAGCTCTGACAGCGGGCGGAAGAGAGCATGGGTAGAGTTGTAGGCTCTTTAGAGCAGAGGGAGTGTAAGAAATCGCGGCGGCAGCATCCCAGGCCCCTGGGCCCGTCCGGCCGCGGACGGGCGCAGACGGGCTTAACTCAGGCGCAACTCCGGCGCGCCTACGACGCGCCCGCTGCGCTCGTCCGCTGCGCTGACGCATGATGGATGTTTAAATAGGATGATGACGAGGGGGGTGTGGCGAAGATGGATCTCGCCGACCAGCCCTACCCAAGATGGCGCCCACGGCCGCTGGGGAGCACCGTTAAGCGGTGAGGCAACAGCGGGTGGCTTGGCAGCTAGAGAGGTGACAAGCAGATTAAGAGGTGAGAGGCACTGCTAGTAGTCAGCAGGACAAAGGTGGGAGTGATTTTAAAAGTAATGTCAACCGCTCGTAGTCAGCGGGACAGGAGTCAGGAAGCTAGGTTACACTGCTCGCAGTCAGCAGGGTGAGACAAAGAGTTAAAATTAGGTTGCGGTAACGCAGTAACGCTCCAACAGTCGCACGCAAGCCCTCTGCCACCGGGCTGCTTACGATCACTGGAGGAGGAAGGGAGTAGATCCTAAATAGGATGATGACGAGGGGGGTGTGGCGAAGATGGATCTCGCCGACCAGCCCTACCCAAGATGGCGCCCACGGCCGCTGGGGAGCACCGTTAAGCGGTGAGGCAACAGCGGGTGGCTTGGCAGCTAGAGAGGTGACAAGCAGATTAAGAGGTGAGAGGCACTGCTAGTAGTCAGCAGGACAAAGGTGGGAGTGATTTTAAAAGTAATGTCAACCGCTCGTAGTCAGCGGGACAGGAGTCAGGAAGCTAGGTTACACTGCTCGCAGTCAGCAGGGTGAGACAAAGAGTTAAAATTAGGTTGCGGTAACGCAGTAACGCTCCAACAGTCGCACGCAAGCCCTCTGCCACCGGGCTGCTTACGACCATTAGACAGTTGCAGAGATATATGATTAGCAGTGCTACGAAAGTAAAGGGATGGTACAGTTCTACCATTTTGCAGTAATCATGAATATATACAATTACATAAAACACTTGATAAATGTGTGTACTCCCGCAATGCCTTCCTAACTAGATGTACCTAAATGTACCTAGCATCTGTGTAGGTGTTATGCCAAGAATCCCTCTAGTATCTAGTCAATCCCATTACCTGAGAAAGGAGAGAATTTGGGACCCTGTCTCGGTCTCGAGTTGGACACCCCGCGAGGGATGTTAGACCACTGCTAGCTGGAATGTATGCATGCAGGAACCTTAGCGTCTCTGGTCAGTGTGTCAGCCGGAAAGTCACGGTCTCCTCTGTCTTCCTAAGCATGACATGATGTATATATATCTCAAATATAAAGAAAGGGGTCCAATACACCAAAGGGATAGGACACCATACAAGATGTTAAAGTCTAGAAATAATTCCCTTTGGGATTTTCTTGTAGCATACCAGCTTTCCAAGCAGCATCCAAACTTCACTCACACACTACTTGCATTCAATTCACAGAGGGTCAGTCTATTAAGTTGCCAGAAAAATAGTTCTCCATGTGCTGTTATTAAAAAATATTTCTTTCCTAATGGAATTTATTAGATTGGTTTGCATCAGACACAATTATATAAAAAAATATATCACATCAATATAACACATTAAAAACAATCAGCATAAAAATACAATATATAAAAAAAACGATTGATGTAGCTAGACAACAGTACATAAATCCATCATCAATGACAAAAAGTGATATAGTGCACAATCAATTTCATAGGAACATATTATACGTGGGCCAAAGAGCGACGCATTTTCGGAGTGTTAACACAGGTCCAACCTCCTTCTTTACCCAAACCCAGAGCTAGGACTCTTTTGCAGTATCTTCGTGACTCAGACGCTCAGGTTATCATCCTTCAAGAGACACATCTGGTTCAGGTTGAAATCGATGCATTGGTTAAGGTCAATAAATGGATTCACTTTGCGATCTCTACTTCTCAGTCCCTGTCCTCTAGAGGTGTATCGCTTATTTTCAAGAAACATCTTAAAGCTAAGCTCTTAGACTCAAAAGAGGACCCTGATGGTAGATGGGCTATTGTTTCTCTTTATATTTTGGGCTTTCAATTAACAATTGTGGGGTATTATGGCCCTAATCAAGACGATCCATCTATCTTGAGGACCATCTTTTCCCACCTCTTGTCCTACCAAGAGCCTGTAATATTTGCTGGGGACTTTAACATCGTTTTAGACCCCATTTTGGATAAAACTCACAATAACAGATCCAAAGTCCCGTCGAAGTCAAGATCCTTTTTGTTAAATGCAATGAAGCAATATGGGTATGTGGATATCTGGAGGCTCAACAGCATGGCATCTCATTCAGAAATTATAAGTATCACCACCAATCGAGAATAGACTACATACTAATTAATCCGAGTTTGGTAGACGCTGTCAAGACCATTAAATACCTTCCCCTACATTTATCAGACCACTCGGCTGTGGTACTGGAACTTACGACCCCCTTAACAGCGCCGCTAAGGATTTGGTCTTTTAACCGTTCACTACTCTCTCACTCTGAAGATGTACTATTCTTAAAAACTGAGGTAGCGCATTTCTTGAAGATAAATTTAGGCTCTGCTAGTATTGGAGTTGTCTGGGACTCTCTTAAGGCGTTTTTGAGAGGACTAATTACAGCTAAAGTAGCCTATAGAAGAAAAAAGTATAGAGAGGTCGTCGCTTTGGTGGAGGAGAATATAGCCATGGTCCAGCTCGAGATTGACTCTAAAACTAGTTCCACGGATGATGTTTTGATACCCCTGCGCGAAAGACTACTCTCCTTAAAGGGTCAACTAGCTTCAACTCTCAACCAGAGATTACAAGAAAGATGGGAGGCCAGTAAGATTGCGCATTTCCAGTATGGGGAGGGGGCTGGGAAGTTATTGGCATGGAAGGCCAAAACGGATCGGGTCCGTAACAACATTGACCTGATCAAAGTTAATGAGGTCCCTCTATCTGCGGATGTTGATATCAGAACAGCATTCAAAGAATATTTTCAAGCCATTTACCGGGAAGACAAAATATTAGATCCTGTTACCATCAAAGATTGGCTTGGAAAAATCTCCCTCCCATGTCTTTCTGTTGACCAGAGTGAGAAGCTAGAGAGTGAAATCTCGGAAGACGAAGTGAGGAGAGCCATTCAGAGTGCCAAGAAAGGGAAAGCATCTGGGCCAGATGGCCTACCTGCAGAAATTTATAGATCATTGGAGCAAGAGCTTGTCCCTTTTTTGACAATCCTATTTAACCAGATTCTTTTGGACAGGTGCCTCCTCCAGTGTCATGAGATAACGCTTCCATTACTGTAATATTAAAACCTGGGAAGCCATCAACGTCGTGTTGTTCATACAGACCAATCTCGATTCTAAATGGGGATTACAAGATATTCTCATCCATTCTTGCAAATAGACTAGCCTTAGTTGCACCCTTCATTTTACATCCAGATCAGAAGTGGTTCGTCAAGGGGCGACAGCTCTTCAAATTGACCTATGACTTAATAGGAGCTATAGATCTGGCAGTTTTGGAGTCTCTCCCACTGGCGGTTCTTACGTTGGATGCCACTAAGGCCTTCGACAGGGTCAACTGGCTGTACCTGTCGGAGGCCTTGGCTAAGTTCAACGTGGGAGGAGGATTCCGTCGAGCAATCAATCTTCTCTACCGAAATCCCAAGGCCTCTGTTCTGGTCAATGGGATAATGTCTGACCCCATTGACATCTCAAGGGGAACTCGACAGGGCTTCCCACTCTCTCCACTTCTTTTCGATCTTTATGCTAAACCATTTGCCCAGAGTTTGAGGGACAGTGTTGACATCAAAGGGTTCGCATGTAGCGGTTGGGAGAGAAAGGTGGCCCTATATGCGGACGACATCCTCATCTTCACGTCCGCACCCCATTTGGCCCTTCCTGTAATATTCAAACTGGCATCGGAGTTTGGGGAGGTGTCCGGTTACGAGATTAATTCATCAAAAACTGAGATGATGACCTGGAACATCGACCAGAGTTCTTTTAGTTTCGGCATTCTGCTGGGTAAGGAGATGAGGTATCTAGGCCTTGATATTGTTGGGGATATAGATCAGATCGCCACTAACAACTTCTCGAAAGTGGCTAAGGAATGCCGCAAGTTGCTCCAAAATTGGGCGTATCTCCCGTTGTCTTTACTGGGTAGGATTACTCTTGTTAAGATGTCTATTTTACCCAAGATTACCTTTTTATTTAACACTATCCCTTTACACTTTGAACCCCTTTTTATTAATAAACTACAGGCCAACATTAATACCTTCATCTGGAACAACCACCTTCCAAGAATTTCTTGGAAGAAAATCAGGAGACGTAGGGATAAGGGTGGGCTTGCAGCCCCTGACTTGCAGATCTACGCCTGGGCCTTCCAGCTATCTCATGCAAGGATGTTAATAAAAAATCCATCTGACCATGGAGTTGGTTCCATCTTTTCTACATTGTTGATGGCAGAGGGGGTGAGCCAGTCAAGCTTCCTTTTTAAATTTGGAGATCCCAAGTTTTAAAAAAGTCAAACTGAAAATCTTACGGGGTATGACAAGAAGTTGGGCCCAGTTAACAAAAGTTATTAAAATAGGGTACTATGGTAGTAAAGCGCCTCTGTGGGGCCTTCCCGATAGTCCAGCTTGGCTGGGTGATGTACTTGCTCTACCTATTAGAGATGCTGGACTTCTGGTGTTGGGAGAATTATTTGTTGATGGTGTTTTGTTACCCTGGGACTGAACTTTTCCAGACTTAAATACTTGCAAATATCCAGTTGGTCTAGATCATATAGAGCTTTACCATCTTGAGGAACTCAATTTCTATTAGGTACACACAGTAATCTCATCACCCTTCTAGTTAATAAGCCTCCCACTAAGAAGGAGATTTCATGTTGGTATAACCTAATTCTAGAAGAACTGGATGGCTACCGGATCAGCTTTGGTCAACACATCTAAATAACCCCAACCTGCAAGATCTTTGGATTACATCATGGATTACATCATGTGGTATGATGTGGGATATCGTCAAGCCGGCATGGTTACGCAGAAACCACATCTTTACTATTCATCAAGCTTACTATTTGCCCTCACGACTTTCTAAATTTAATCAGGGAAATACGGTGGCTTGTGCGAGATGTGGGCTTTTGGCCGCAGCTCACACACACATGTTTTTTGAGTGCCCTCATCTTTCCCTATTTTGGGAAGCCATAAGTAAGACCCTTTCAACATCAATCGGTACCAATATTGTTCTAGACCTCACCTCGGTAATTTTTGGCATAGTGGAAAGGGTTCCCACATCGGCAAGGAAGGTGATTTTTTATTCTATCCTGCTTGCTAGGAGGGAGATATGTAAGAAATGGAAAGACTCTCTACCTCCCTCAATTAATGACTGGTACATTTTGGCCCTACATGTCTCCAGGTTAGATTTGGCCAGAGCTGGGAACAATGACAAAAGATCTTTCTGGCATCTCCTGAGGTGGGATCATTGAGAACCTGTTTTTTTTTCCCAGGTCCAATGATTAAGCCATCATTCCCATCTTTGGGTATAGCCGAATTTTGATGCTTTACTAGCATCTTGGCTGCACTCCTAAGACCCCCATATGTTTTTCTGTCTTTGCGATCAAGGCTGGTCTATGCACTAGTGCTGAGGGATGAAGGCCCAGTTCCACTACCACACCCCCCCAGTCGAAAGAACTGAGGCAGCATGGTGCTTGTATACCAGTGGGTTGCACAATCAGAACCTAGGTGGCATATGAGAACACAAAAATAAATAACAAAAAAAATTCCTCCTATCAAAATTCTCCTTGTTTGCTTTCACCTTCTTCTCCTCTATTAATCTCCAATCATCTTCAACTGTGACCTTACCCCATTTAGACTCTGGGTCATTAATCCACATCATTTCTTCAAGCATGTTGGGATGTGTTCCCAGAAAAATTCAATTGTGGATTTTGCCATGGTATAATGTGAAGTAGCCCGTTATGCCTAAACCCTCTCACAGACTTTCTCTTGTCAATTTTAGCCACATATATGGTTTCCTTCAACACAATTAAATTGCTCCACCATACTATTTGTCTCCGGATGATATAGTGCACACCTTTTGTGAGCCTGATATAAGTGCACTCCAACCAATGCACAACAACACAAAAAAACAGCAGTTACAGTTATTCCTTTAGTGAAACCCTGGTGTACTAATTATCAAGGCTCACCTGAAGTTCCCAACTGGAACGAGAGACAAGAAGTTGAGGAGCCGGTCCACACTTCCTGCTATCACTTAGTATGCCCAACTCAGTCAAAGCAAGACCAGTGTACAGGGGGAAGAGGGGAAACAAGGAAAGGAGAAATGGAGACGATCATTCGGTGTGACTAGGGCAGCAAGCAGTCGTCATTGGAAATTGTGTGTGACCCTGCAAATAGAGAACCAGAGTAAGATGGCGCAAGGGGAAAAGTTTAACAGGTTTATATGAAACAACTAAATGTATAACTATCTTCACTACCTGATTTACTTGCCTCTTCCACTATAATCCAAATGAATTCCCTCAGGAGTCAAAATAACTCTGTAATGAAAAGACAAAATGCAAAGACAGAGATAAGTCAGTGTATACATTTCCCTTATGCAATTTAAGAGTTCATGGCAACTTTCTCACCTTTACTACAGAATAATGAAAAGGAAAAATATAGCCCATAAGTAATTGTCATGATACTTATATTCACTGGTCATGAATGATCTAAGTGTAAAATTGAGTGACAGAAAACATGCAAAAAAGTGCAGGCTAATGTATTGTTTTCTTAAATGCGGGAAATTACTCACTGACTGCAAAGCTCAGCTGCAGCCATGAACAAGCAACAAAAAGTATACAGATGCCCAACTGAGCCAAAAGGGATTTAGGGCCAGATGTAGGTAATCTCAATTTACCTATTCTTAAGTACCGAATCATACCGATTCGGTATTTAAGAATAGGTAAATGGGATGTAGCTAATAATTCGGTAATAATTACCGAATCGTTATGATTCGGTAATTTACCGATACAGTATTATAAGGAATTGGTAATTTACCGATTCCTTAAAATACCGAACCGGTAAATTACCGACTGGCAGATGCATCAAAGTTATGTTTTGCGAGTCTTTAATAGCGAATTTTAAGGAATCGCTATTAAAGACTCGCAAAACGGGATGCATGTAGGAATCGCAATGTTATTAGCTATTCCTAAAGATTCCTTATTAGCGATTCGGTAATAGCTAATCGCTAATAAGGAATGGCTTTCCCATTCATTCCTATGAGCCTAAAGGCCCATAGGAATGAATGGGAAAGCCATTCCTTATTAGCGGGTAGCTATTACCGAATCGCTAATGTTCCGCTATTTCAAGGGTGCCAGGGTGTCCAAAGGACACCCTGTTGCACCCCTGAAATGGACCTGTGCACAAATGTTACACACACACATGCCCTAAGGGCATGTGTGTGCGCAACATGTAACTTTGAAAAATGCACAAAAGTGCATTTTTCAAAGTTTTAGCAAATTACCACGAAGTTCAACTTTATGGTAATTTGCTCCCCCTATTAGCGAATTCGCTATTTTTTGGGGTTTCATGCATTGCATTTAAGGAATCTCATTTTGGGATTCCTTAAATGCAAGAGCAATTTAAGGAATCGCTATTTAGAGATTCCTTAAATTGCGATTTCTGCATTTGGGATGATGCATCCCAAATGCAAAAATACCGCATCGACCTGCGAATTTGCAATGTAGGGCCCCCTACATCCCAAATGCCCAATACCGGTCGGTAACGGCCGAAATTCGGTAATTTCGGCCGTTACCGACCGGTATTGGGCCACATACATCTGGCCCTTAGTCAGATAAATAATTAGTGCCCTTACGTTAAGCTTTCTGATTATTGCTGCAGCGCAAGCGGGTTAACACAACAGCATATACTTCGATTCTTTTCAATTTTTCTTCTTTTGTCATTCACAGAAATACCGCCGAAATAGCACCGAAGGAACTGACACCGGCAACACAGCCCCCTGGGGAGGAGAGGGGGGTCCCACGTGTCGAGAATAGACCAAGAGACGCTGAAACTGATGACCGCTGTCTGAACACACCGGCGTATGGAGCGAGGAATCACAAGGCAGGACACCGTGATGACTTGGAAGTAGGTTAGAGAACCTGGATGTGAAGGAAACGCTTGCAGAACTAGAATGCAAAGCACCCCTTCCGTCTTGTCGGGTGCTTTTAAACCCAAGCGGCTCAGCCCCTGCTGCAATGTGTCGCTGGGCTGGGGCAGTCCCAACACTAATTCTTCTCACAATATAATGTTGCTCCCCTCCGCATCTTCTTATATGAACAGTACTGTTTGTAGCATCCTGCTACAAAGAACCACAGGCACAGGTCCTTATATCTCAGAGCTTTATTTAATACAACTTGTCTCGACCCTGTCCCTACTCTAACTGCCCTCATCCTGTTCTGACCCCTCCTCTTCCCCTCAGCCCATCTAGCTCCGCCCATCCCAGCTACTAGACTGTCAACTATATTACATCTCCCCCTTTCTTAACAAAATGAGTTTAATGTCTTCAGTGTTCGCAATTCTTCAATCCACCACACGGGTCGGTGGACGGCCTGTTTTTCAAACTCCAGTAGTGTCGAATCAGTGGTGGGCTTGGCTTTGGTCAATCTTTCTGTTGTCTTGATCAAGGCATTCTTGACCACGTTGCGTGTGAACTGTTTACTCTCACGGTCCGCAGTCCTCATGTTTCCTTCCGGTGGTGTGACTACGGTTGGTTCAGATGCTCGATCTCTTTCACGAGTGGATAATGTTCCGGTCCTCTTCCGAGCACCCACATCTACTTTTGCTTCCTTTTGTCTTGTCCGGCCGAGGGCAACACTGCCCTCAAATTCAGAGTCATGTATACCAGACAGTACGGTGTTACCTGATGAGACTGTCTTGGTTTGGTTCGGTAACTCATTCGCCGCATCTACCCTTACTTCCTTTTGGCTAGCCCGGTCGAGAGCAACACTGCCCACCAATTCAGGGTCATGTATGCCAGACAGTACGGGGCTACCTGATGAGACGGTCTTGGTTTGGTTCAATAACTCGTTCACGGCCTCGGGTTGTCTGGCGAGCTCGTGAGCTATCGGTGCATAGGCATGTTTCTCTCTCATCTGATGATCTCTCTCTCCTGACACGTCCGGCTTTCCTTGCGGAGTGACTGGCTGGTCCCTTCCCGTCCGGTTACTAAGGTCCACTGTCTCTGTTTTCCTTTTGTAGGTCCTGTGAGTCAGCCTCGCGGACCCCTTCAGGGGTGACGGTGTCTGATCTGTGTCTGGATATACTTGTGACTGACATGACAGGTTGTCAGGTGGAGTGACTGAGTATTCAGAGACCTTAGTGTGTGACATGTTGCTCTTGACGGGAAGGATGTCCTTCGGTTCCATGGTGTGTTCGGGTGGTTGACGCCATGTCTGTTGTCGGGACCATGACTTGGTCGACTCACGGGATTGGACAGACATGTTCTCTGGGTCAGAGAAGTCTCTTGTCGACTTCCAGGATCGGGCAGATGCGCTCTCTGAATCAGAGGAGGTCCGGGCCATACCCCTTTTAAAGGATCGGACAGACACGCTCTCTGAACCAGAGGAGTTCCTGGCCATAGACGTGCTTTCTGGGTCAGAGAAGTCTTTTGTCAACTTCCAGGATTGGATGGATGTGCGCTCCGCGTCAGAGAGAGCCTTCTTCCCATTCCTTCTCAAATGTTTCTTTGAAACTGTCTTGTGTAATGTATTTTTGAATTCCGTAGTCCGTGACAAATTGCTCTTTCCCTTTGAATTGTCTTTGGGATGTTTCTCCGTGTGCCTTTGTTGGAGCATCTTCAATGCTGTCTCATTTGGGGGGTTGTTTGATGACCCCATGCTTGTTCCTTGTGCTTGATCCCAAGCTTTTGCCTCTTTGTCCTTCTCGCCTGAAGTTAACGATTTCCTCTCCGTTTCTTCGTTGTCGCGGGAGCCAAAGATGCATGGATCTTTTCTGGTTCGTTGCTGTGGAGGATCAGTCCGTCTTGTGCGACCTGTTTCTCCTTCACACTTGTTTGATGCTCTAACACCTCTGATCTGGGGCTGATGTGGTCTCCTGCCAGATGTTTCCTTGGACTCGTCTTCACTGCTTGACGACTGATGTTCCTGCGCCGACTTCAGGTGTTGACCAGTGCGACCCCTTCTTCTAGGGTTTGTCTTTCTCACCCACTTGTTGTGCAGGATGCCCTCTTGTCCAGGAGTGCGATCTGTCCCACTTGACGCTCTTTCCTCATCAGAGTACTGTGTGTCATACTTTGAATGACTCCTTGAGGAACTCTTGAGGGGTGAATAACTCTTTGGAATTGTCTTTTGGATGGTTGACTCTGAGTCATTTGACTCTGAGTAATCCTTGGTTGACTTTGAGTAATCGGACGCTGAGGGGTCTGACTCTGAGTAATCCTTGTCACTTTCTTTGTCGCTGTATCTTTCCCGTTGTCTTTTTGAATGACTCCTTGAGGAACTCCTGGGGGGCGAATAACTCCTTGGAATTGTCTTTTGGATGGTTGACTCTGAGTCATCTGATTCTGAGTAGTCCTTGTCACTTTCTTTGTCACTGTATCTTTCCCGTTGTCTTTTTGCTGGTCTGCCTTCCCTCTCTCTCCTTTCAGTTTTGTTTGTTTTCTGAGTTCTATCTTCCCAGGTATCTTGATGGTTTGCTCTCAGGTGCACGTCCTTGAATCCGTCTCTTGCTTTTATCTGCCTTCCAATTTCGGCCTTCTTGATGATTTCCTTTAACGACCAATGCCCTTGCAGGATCTTGCGCTTGGTGTCAGGGTTTGTGCAACCTTCAACTATCCGAAGTCGAACCGCATCCTCATTTGTAAAAGTGTTGAAGTGGCAGCCTCGTACCAGACTTTGTAACCGAGTGATGAAGTTTGGCAACGGTTCGCCTGGTTCCTGCCGTGCTGTATTGAAAACCATGCGGTTATGATCCACATCTGTCTGTGCATTGAGATGGGCACAGAGCTCCCTTTGGAGTCTTTTATAGATATCTGTATCCTCTTTGGAAAATGTCCTGATTGGGCATCGGCCCTCAGGACCCACCAGATGGAGGAGTAGTATCAGATATTTTCTCTCTCTTTGCTCACCATTGGCTTTTAAGAAATCTTCCAAAGCTTCGAGCCACCAGTGTCGTTTGAGATCCGAGATCCAATCATCAGTCTGCACCGCTGGGGGCGGTACTTCAATGTCTGGAGTGACCCGCTGTGCTACGTCTCTTCCCGCCATGAGAGAGGGAGATTCTGGTCAAGGTCTTTGGTCTGGTCGTTTGCTTGTGCGTCTTTTATTTTGCAGACACGAGTTACTTCATTACATTCGCCACTGCGCATTCGCTTGCGTTTCTCAATGTTCGAGTTTCCACCCGTGCTGACGTTTTTTGTTTTTTTTGTCAATGTATGTTTGTTAAGTCACTCTTGTGGTTGCTCGTGCTTATTCTGTTTTGGTTGCCAAGACTTGTTCATCGTTGTTCACGCGCCGTTATCCACGCTTATTCATTTGCCTTACCAATGCCTGTTTCTTGGCATTTACCAGTGCTTGTTTATCTGCACATACTAAGGCTTGCCGACGTGCAGGTACCAATGTTTGTTTATTTGCATGCACCAATGCTTGTTTATTTGCATGTAGCAATGCTTGCTTGCTTGTCTTTGTCGATATTTGTTTGGTCTTCGCCAATGCTTGTTTCATTTGCATATACCAATGTTTGTTTCTTTGCATGTACCAATGCTTGTTTATTTGCATGTATCAATGCTTGCTTGCTTGTCTTTGCCAATGTTTGCTTGGTCTTCGCCAATGCTTGTTTTATTTGCATATACCAATGTTTGTTTATTTGTTCTTGCCAGTGCTTGTTTATCTCCATTCGCCAATGCTTGTTTATCTTTTCTTGCCAATGCTTGTTTGTTTGCTTCAACCAATGCTTGCTTATCGCCTCTTGCCTGACTTCAAAATGGCCGCCTACAGTTCACACAGGGATGGTGTCCCAAGAGTTGCCTGACTCTAAGATGGCCGCCGTGGTTATCTGCAGGCACTACTTTCTCTCTCTTCATTCAACCTGATTCTTCACACGGGACTCACCGGCAGTTGCTTCCAGGGTCAGCATACTCCAGATTTGGCTCCCTCTGGTCACTGCTACAATCAGGTGAGGTTGGGGTGGGCTCCCGCCTTACTTTGCAGGGTCCTCGGCGGTGACTTGCCAAGTCTCACGCATCGGGGTGAGGTGCCAGAGCTCACGCATCGGGGGTGAGGTTTTCCGACGTCGGACCTCACCCGGGCTCAAATTTCAGCGCGCTCAGCAGCGCTTAGCAGCGCTTAGCAGGCGACCTTCGTGGAGCACTCCACCCCAGAATTCACTCTTCTCTGGCCACTACAGTCTTCAGGTTGGGTTGGGGTAGGCTCCCAACTCACTTTCGGAGTTCCCGCTCTCCGGTGCCGACAGCGTGCCAAAGCTCACGCATCAGGCGGAGCTCGCGTTTTCGGCGCCAAGGCTTCTTCTTTTCTCGAGCGCTTCAGCGCTCGTGGTAGCGGCTCCCTCTGGGCTCCCACAATGACAGGAGGGGCAGGGTCACCTACTATTTATCTCTCCTTTGGCTGGCAGCATCACCTACAGCAGCAGACTTTCTCTTTTCGACGCTGCAGGGGACAGGGTGTCCTCTTGGGGTTCTGCACGCAGTGGGCTTGCTTATCCCATCCTCGTCGCCAGTTGTAGCATCTTGCTACAAAGAACCACAGGCACAGGTCCTTATATCTCAGAGCTTTATTTAATACAACTTGTCTCGACCCTGTCCCTACTCTAACTGCCCTCATCCTGTTCTGACTCCTCCTCTTCCCCTCAGCCCATCTAGCTCCGCCCATCCCAGCTACTAGACTGTCAACTATATTACACTGTTCACCACCATGAGTGTTCACCACCATGAGCTCCTGACAGGGCAGCACAACTTGCACGATATGAACAAACAGTTCAACCCTGCCATGATGACCTCCCATAACGTGCAAAGCTTGTAACGAGGGAAGGAGGAGGTTTATGAAGATTGTGAAGTCAGGAGGCCATAGAGGAAAATGCTGGTGTTGGGATCCTCCTCAGAGCATCCCTATCGCCAGTGTGAAATGGTCCAATGTTACATGAAGACAGTGAACACAGTGGTTAAGTATAAAGGTTTGTTCTCAAGAGTGATATCCCATTCAGCCGCTCCGCCATCTTCCAGCTCTTCCTCTGCCGTGTCCATTCTATTGTGACATCATATAATTCCAGAGCCCCAATGCATCTCTAACATATGTACATGCAAGCAATTAACGCACCAAAGTACACACAATACGAGGAAAGATTAACAGGAGTAACATCCCAAGATCAAGAAAGTAAGATGCGGGGGCCGATCTTTTTCGTACAATGCATCTCGGCTATGGAATTCCCTTCCCCAGCATCTGCGCGCAGAACCTAACCTGTTGGCCTTTCGTAAACACCTAAAGACCTTTCTCTTCTCACAACCTGATTAGTCCTCCAGCCCACTCCCTTCACTCACTATGTCTATTTAGCGCTAGGACGCCTCAGGGTAACTATCGCGCTTTATAAGTTGTCTTTCCATTCCATTCCATTCCAACATCACACTAAAATATGGTTTGCTGTCTGACAAACACTCCACAATTTACATTTTGACTGTTGTGGCTGAAAAAAATAAAATAATAAATTAACCCATCAAAAAGAATAATATACTTTAAGTTAGCAGTGATAATTTGTTATTACAAAAATATATCCAAACATCCAAATTCAGGGATGCTTTTGCGGATTTCCACAATCAATTTGACATTCTTAAAAGTTCCTTCTTAGAGGAATATATGACTGATAGCAATTTACATTTTGAACTAGAAAAAGTTCAGTATAAGCTTTTTTACCTTTAGAACATTTAGATTATCATTTTAGCAGAATCATTAAAGTGACTTTTACCCAACTACTCAACTCTCTTAAATTAATTAAAGATACTTGGATTGTCTATCTAAGCAGGTTGAGTCACAGATGTCTACCAAGATTAAATCTGGAATGGTTGAACTGTTTTTCCTCCTGCTTAGAACGATGTGTACATTTTAATAATGCCAAATACGTGACACATACAAAGTCTAAAACTATTTAAAAAAAAGCCTATCAAACATTTCATTATTGCTTAAAATTAGCCGTTTCTTGAATAACAGATGCAGTATGGCACAGGTGATTGGAATAGTGTCAGATTTACAGCGATTAAGCATAATCACCTGGCTAACCCGATCAAGACTTAAAAAATGTGTGACATCCATTTTTCCATAGTTGATACGTGCATAGGGCAAGAGAACATAAATGATCTCAGATGCCACAAAATCTGAACAGTTGAAACAATTCTCTATCCTTGAATATTATTGACGACAGGAATTAGCAAATTAAGCCAATGGTAGAGTACCAAAGCAAAAGTTGACATAGAAGTCTTTCGCCTTGGGATTCTGATCTAAATAGGATTCAAACTCAGGCACGCTTTCAAAAGTGAAAAGAAAAAAGCAATTGTGTGATTTGCCTAGAAGTGTGTTTCTTCTTGTCACATTCACCCAATTCCAGTAGGCAAATTTACAGAAATTAAGTCCCCTGAGTCAACCATTTCAGGCGAGGCTCATTAGTCAGCCATACTTAAGGCCCATAGCTTGTCACCGGCGTGATTAGATTAGGCAAAGTTTCCGCTTCCTATCTAATGTTGCAGAGGATCCCTATAACCCCTTTGCTGCGGGGCTAATTCCCCCGCGGCGCTGGGGGGAGGGGGGTCACGCGCAGCGCCATGGTGCTTGTGACGAGCTCGGCTCGTCATGCTGCATGGTGGCGCTGTGCTCATGACGAGCTGAGCTCGTCATGACCACACCCGTTTTCGTAGAATGCTCAGCACAGCAGGGGAATTAGCCCCGCATGTGAGCGCCACACGGGTCATGACGAGCTCAGCTCGTCTTGAGCACAGCGCCACCGTGCCTCATGACGAGCTGAGCTCGTCATGAGCACCGATGGTGTTAAGGATCTAACCCAGGGATACACCAAATCTTAACCAAGTACAATACTGGCCTCAAACATGCAAAACCAAAAATAAAGGAAAGGGTGTTTTTTTTCAAAGGTATTCCCCAAAACCCCTTTCCTTGGAAAAAGGCCTTCCTCTTCATGATGTTCCATAATCCATGGCCCAGGTTCCATTAAAACATGTTTTATCTTTTTTTCTAAATGCTTCAAACAAATCGAAGAGTAGCGGGAGAGAGGAGACCCCTGTAGGCCTTCATTCAAAAGGAATTAGGGCAATATTTATGGCGAAGTGCACTGTGTCACTGTGAAGGGCAGGAAAGTGCTGTATTTAAGGTACTCCTGTCCTTGACCCCTGCTCTGGCGCACAGTGGGCTGCCTAGCACCAATTCAGGCACTCTTGCACTCAACAATCCTAAGAGGCATATTCCTCTTTCTATTTGTGCTGCAGAACGCAGCACTCATAGAAAAAGGAAGAAACGAGGAAAAATGGAGAAGAGATATTTCTCCTCGTTACAGCTCCCCTGGGTAGGCATAAGGTTTTAGCATATTTCCAGACTTCTAAGTTCTTGTAAATCTGTGAATGCGTCAAAATGCATGGGAGTTGCATTGGAACACCCACGCAACGCCCATGGAATGCCTTCCCAGGCCAGAGTACTGCGATGCACCGATTTGTGCTGCGTTGCCTTACTCCATATTTTTGGAGAGACTCAAAGCCACATAAAGTAGCTTGCGTGGCATCAAAAATATGACTTAAGGTTTGTGTCATGCTTGTACTACGTTCGTGGTGAAAGCAGGACACAAACCACTCTTAAATATGCCCCATAGTATTTGAACTCAGCAACCATTAATCCGTTAATAATCCATGTATAATACCATACAAATGCTCCAGTCAGAGGAGAAGCTTGACACCCCATTGCTTAGAAAAATAAAGCATCAATGATCGAAATTCTCACTACACCAATTTTTACACGATATTTGCCTCAAAAGTTCAATAACACATTTTTAACCTGTGGACCTGCCGCCGCACCCTTTTGCACTCGACCTGACACTCGCATACACAAAACCAGCAACATAGAAAGTAAAAGACCTAGTATTAAAAATTAATTAAATGAAATGATTTTGTTAAATTGTCTTCTATGGCCCTATAATGCAAAAGATAAAATTGCCGCAAATAAAGCAGGTATTATTAGCCACGTTATGTCTCTGTATTCATATGTGTATTTTTAATAACACTTTTTTTAAATGTGTATAATTATGTTATTGTCAAACATAATAACTAAAACAAAACGTTTATCTTTTACTTAGGTTTCTTATACTGATGGTGTTTATTTTTAAAATATTCAAAAGTTTTCAAGTCTATATTAAGACATTTATATATTAAAACATGCATTACTGCTATATTAGTATTACTGAATATATGTTATGTCTGTGTAGTTTTTCCAAAATAAAGATATAACAAAACAGTTTGTTTAAACATTTAACTAGTGCTAGTGCATCTTTTCCTTAATAAGAGTAACATGTAATTTTATTGCATCTATTGCTTACCTTATATGCAATGTAATTGTAAGGCGATGTGAATTTTCAGGAAGTACTACCTCCCATGTCCAGGTCTGCGCCAATGTCCTTGCTACGTTAGATATTTATGGTGAAGTCTGTGTACTGGTGCAGCACTTCTGAAACACCTCAGTGGCATCCTACATGAAACAGCATCCTTCTTCAAGGGGTCAAAGAAATTCGACCACATCCGCCCAAAGGCATTTGCCCCGAAGGGAGTTGAAGAACCGTTTTTACCCACTTACTGGGTCTCGGCGGCGGGGGAACCGCCCAAGTCTTCCATACCCTTCTTATATAGAAAAAGGAGACACAGGAGCCTTCGTCTGTAGGAGGAATCAAGTATTATTCGAATAGCCCGGGCTATGGAACAGAGTCCCAAGCTTGTTAGAAACAAGACAGAGGAGGCTGCTGCTTTACTTCGCAGCTTACAGGCCTTATATACATATTTTCCCCTTAAGAAACCAGTTTGGATGGGGCTAGGCGCCTCCCAGTCAGGACACAGTTACGCCATTCTTTGTTCAGGCAGGATGTTGCTGCAACAGATTGTGTCATAGATTACGGACAGATCTTGTAAAACAGGAGATGTACGAAGAAACAGACAGATGTTGCAAAACAGGATATACATGAAAGAACAGGTTCTGGGATGGTGGCTTGACCAAGTCTTGCGGAACAGGATGGGTGCGTGCAGGAGTTCAGTCCGAGAGTGGTGAGGCCAATTCTTTGTTCCCCTTTTTCGAAATTGGCTCAACCACAAGGAGCAGGAAGGGCAGGGTGGTCGTGACAGCTAGAATTTCATCAGACATCAGCAGAAACGACCAGGAGGGTCGGGCAGAGGTGTTGGACACGAAATGGCAATGTAAAAACAATGGAGTTCTGACACAAAATAAATGCCAACAAGAAGGACACTTTTCCTCAGACCTCCTTTTGCCATTGAGTAGCAAATACTCTAGGAAACGTTGATATTGATTGATATGAACGTAGAAGGGTGGTCGTAAACAGAGATCGGCACCATGGTTTAACGAAGAATTGCGTGGTGCCAAGAGGGAGTGTAAGCGAGCGGAAAGGCAGTGGAGGGAAGCCTATGACAGTCAGGCGAGAGAGAGATATCTCACCCACCGACGAGCATATCATAATCTTATCAGGATAACAAAAACTGCCCACTATGCCGAAATAATTTTGGGTGCAGATAACTCAGCAAAAGAACTGTTCTGTGTATACAAATCTCTTGCTGTCCCCAAATCCTCAGCAGGATCAGAGGACTGCTCTATGGCTGCTTGCAATCGCATTGCCGACTACTTCAGCGACAAAGTGTCCAAAATCTATTCCGGCTTCCCTGCCCAACCAGCGGTAGATGGAAAGGTCGAGGCATCAGTTAGAGAGGTAGATGGTCACAATCTGCTGCTCAATTTCTCTACCCCACCAGCTGAAGACCTGATCAACATATGTAGATCAGTGAAATCAGGCTCCCCACGGGACCCAGCATCTCCTAAACGGCTGGGGGACAGCCTGACAATACTAGAGCCATATATCAGGCACCTGCTGGACATCTCCTTTAGGTCCAGCATTGTGCCTTGGGAATGGAAACAAGCAGTTGTGCTCCCCCTCCGCAAGAAGCCTAATATCAGCTTCGAAAAGCTGGAGAACCTGCGCCCCATCTCCCTCCTTCCCTACTTCTCGAAAGTGGCTGAGAAGCTGGTGAATCAGCAGCTAATGCAGTTTGTGGAAGAGTCAAATCTCCTTCACCCCACCCAATTCGGATTCAGACCTCGACATTCGACTGAGTCGGCACTCCTCATAGCTTCCGAATCCATCAGGCAGGGGGCCGACGAGGGCCACACTATGGCCCTGATCCTGCTGGACCTCAGCGCCGCGTTCGACACTGTAGCACATTCCATCTTGCTACAGTGTCTGAACAAAGCAGGGTTGGGTGATGCAGCGCTAAAATGGATCCAGTCGTTCCTATTGGGCCGAGGTTTCCAAGTCAGGTAGGGCGACTGCTATTCCAGGCGAGTGGCACTGGACCAGGGGGTACCACAGGGCTCGTCCCTAAGCCCAACGCTTTTTAATCTATATGTGGCCCCAGTCGCCTCCATAGTGGAGAGCTACGGTCTGCGCATGGTGTCATACGCTGACGACACGCAGCTGGTCATCTCCCTATCACGTGCACCCGGCCTTGCGGCTGACATCTTCAGAGCATGCATGCAAGATCTTGCTGCCTGGATGTCTGCCAACTGCCTTAAACTTAACGGCAACAAGACTGAGGTGCTGGTGGTAGGGGGAGACCGGGCGGCGTGGACGTCAGCGTGGTGGCCTCCTTGCTTGGGAATAGCACCCACCCCCTGCCTGGAGGCGAGGAATCTAGGTGTCTGGTTCGACTCCGATCTAACCTTTGGCCCCCAGGTCAACCGGGTGGTCGGCACCTGTTTCGGGATCCTCAAGACCCTCAGGAAGGTTTTGGAGCTCCTTCCCACCAAAGCCCGCCGAACACTAGTGCATGCTCTAGTCACGTCCAAGATGGACTATGGCAACCTTCTCTACTTGGGTACCCCCGAGAAGAATCTGAGCCGCCTACAGGTCTTGCAAAACGCCGCTGCTCGGCTAGTTCTCAGACTACCGAGAAGATCAGCCTCCAAAGCCGCGCTCCAAGCCTTGCACTGGCTTCCGGTCAGGAGCAGGGTAGAATTCAAGGCCCTCTGCACCTGCCATCGGATCATTAATGGCAGGGCACCCCTTCCACTTCAGGGTCTCTTGACACAATACGAGCCATCCCGTGCGCTAAGATCCTCTGGCTCAGGGCGCCTGACTATTCCAAAGGTGTCCAGAGCGAGGATGGGTGGCAGATCCTTCAGGTACCTCGCCGCATCCTGCTGGAATAAACTTCCGGTAGCGCTGCGTCTGGAACCATCAGAGTCTATCTTCAGGGCCAAGCTGAAAACATTTCTCTTTGCCAGATAGCGGGCCTTCCCCTCAGAACTTCCTCTGAACACGCTTGCATCTCAGCGCGGGGACACGCCGTTGTGCGTCACCATTGCGCTCTACAAGACTGCCTATTATTATTATTATTATATTCATGAGATCATCTGTTTCTTGTTGAAGCATCATCTTCATATTGGTGTCCTGAATGTTAGAAGGTTGAGGCTTGAGAGCCTGAACACATGTTGCACAGAGCATTGGCAGGCACTGAATGCACAAACAGTAGGAGACTAGGGGCCAGATGTAGGAGCCAAAATACCGGTCGGTAACGGCCGATTTCGGCCGTTACCGACCGGTATTTAGAAATTGACATGTAGGGGCCTTTATTTTACAGAATCGGTAAATTTACCGATTCGGTAAATTTACCGATTCTGTAAAATACCGAATCGGTAATTTTACCGATTCGGTAAATCCAAATGTAGGTGGGACTCTTCTGAGTCCCAAAGGCCTTTCAGATTCGGTATTTTACCACCCAATTCAATTGGGTGGTAAAATACCGAATCCAGGTGTGCATGCACACCTATGCCATGTGACAGGCAGACATGCCCCTAGGAATCAATAGGAAATTCCTATGGGCTTCACAGCCCATAGGAATCAATAGGAAATACCGATTCGGTATTTACAGAATCGGTAAATACCGAATATTAACGATTCGGTATTTCAATTTATAGAAATACCTACATCTCCCCCCTTCATATTTACCGATTCATCAATACCGAATCGGTAAAATTCGGTATTTATGAATCGGTAAATACGAATTACCTACATCTAGCCCTAGGACAGCTACTCCCAAGCAAAGGAAGATGAGGACCCTCCATCCCCATTGGGAAAGGAGGAACCAGATCCAGCCTGAGAGGGACCAGTTGCCTTCATCCTGATGAATTTCAGAGGAAAGGTGATGCAGACGTTGGATGGCATCATATACTGTGGGTGCGTGATCTGGAATATACACACAGCAGCTGGAGCCAATCAATTTACACACGCCTCCACGATCAGCGAGGATGATGTCAAGGACCATACGATTTTGAAGGGTTACAAGGCGGTCCGCCTGTAGTTCTGCAGTGATGTTGGAGAGGGCACCAGCTGTTTCTGTGATGGTGACCTCAAGGACCCTGGTTAGTCCTCGTACAGCCCGACTGTTTGCCATGGGGCCCCAGAATGGGAGGACACCCTTAAAGAAGTTCCCGGCTTCCTGGCCTGCTGTATCCTCAGCTGATATGACACCCCTACGTGAGCGGCGCAATGCGCCCTTCATCAACAGGTTGTAACCTCCATGGGTAGAATAAGTTGGTGGAAGGACGAAGGCCAGATAGCAGGTACCAGACCAGTTACGGGGGAGCCAAGTGAAGGCCGCTGTACCACAGATGAAGTAAGTGTTGGGGGATATCACCAACTTCGGAGGAGACGTAGAGTTTAAAGTTTTAATGATGTCACAGATACTAGTACCAACTTTCTTAGCTCCCAAGCCATGGATGCAGACACGGCCCCTCACATTTTAACATTCAGAGTGTTTCGTACATCAGGTAGTAGCCTTCTGGTGCGAAATTTGGTAAATGTTTGTCGAGAAGTTGAGTTAAATACTGTCATCTCACCGAGTTCATCCGTTGGTAATAGTAATGTTGATGAGCCGGTCGGGCAAAAAGGGGTGTTGGTGTTGCCAGACAGACCTGTTTTGCCAGAAGTCATCTCGAAATGTTCCAAGGACAGAATTGGCAGTACCATTGATAGTATAGGCCTCCTGCATCAACATCCACCATGCAAGACACGACCCAGAAATGGAAAAAGGATAAGAAAAGAATGGGACAGGTTGTGTCATAGCATGCGGTGTCGGTCCACATACCCAACAGTTGGAAGTATTTATGATCAGCTGATGATGATGTAACATCTGGACAAAGGTGTTATTGAAAAATTCTGCATGGCGGGGACATTCGTGGGCGGGTAACGTGAAATAATGATGCTCTAAAGGAGTCGGGGTAGGAGTTGGTGGGGTAACAGGATAGTAGATCAGTAACATCCAACCGATGATAGACAAGATGATTGAGACAAACAGCGTCACCAAGGGGGGTCACAAAGCACTTGCTATGTAGGAGACTGACATATCGTTTCTGGACTTGGGTGTATTGGACGGCTGCCATTGTACTAAGCCAGGGACCACTAGCAGCTGTCTGTATCTGAAAGAAACAGGTTAGTATTAGATTCCTTACCTTAGAATATCCCCAGGCATCAGTCTGGATCCTGAACTTTTTGCGTTGCAGTACCCCTGCGCGTCGGTAGGCGTCGTCTGTGGCTCCGCGTCCGTCATCGGCGTCGTTGGCGCCGGGATGATGTTGCTGGAGTACTTAGACACCGCCCTGGCGCGCTGACGCCAGTTCTTCTTTTTTCCGCGCCAGCAAGCGCAGGTCCGGAGAAAGTGGTACCCATTACACTTTTTGACTCCGCTTTTATGATCATTTTTGGATCCGTTTTGAGTTGTACTACTCCATCGGTGCCGGTAGGGATGCCCGGGTTCAAGCCCTGTGCCGACTGCAACCGACTGATGTCGGTAACCGACCCCCATCCTACATTGCCTGGGGTCCGACCATGATGACAAGTCGTGCCCGACTGCCGGGCCTTGACGTCGAAGGCTAGGTGGGAGCGTTCCCGTAAGCGCCTCGAGCTCCGGCAGTTGGCCCCGCGCCGTTCGAGGTCCCGGTCCGGAAGGAGGTCAAGGGACAGGTCGCTGGGCCAGAGTCATCACAGCTCGGCGAGTCGACACCACTGGTCGGGCTCCAAGTCCTCAGGTAAGAGGCACAAGAAGTCGAAGAGGCGATATCACTCTTCTGACTCCTCCCGACGCTCGCGCGATGCGGCCGGGGGTTCGGGTGACACCGCCCATGCGGCTCCGCCAGAGCCGCAGGCATCGCGGCCTGCTCCATACCCGCCGATCCCTGGGCAGAACGCGACGCCGGAGGAGATCGATGCCTTCCTCATGGCCATGAGGTCGCTCACTCCTCCGTCGGGTTCCGCGGCACCTTTGGGCTCGCGGCCCCGACTGGGAGCCCAAGGGGCCGGGTGCTTCGGCCCGGCCCCGTCGGAGACTTCGGTCCTGGCGCCGCAAGGCCCCGCTGGATCCGGTTATGGATCTGGGTAACCGCTGGTTGACCTTACGACCCCGCCGGCATCGACCCCTAGGGTGTCATCCCCGGCGCCGCCCCAGCACGGCACCGTCCCTGGTCCACCCCTGGGTCCTGATCCGGTGTCGGAGTGGCGTCACGCAACGCCGCATTCGGCGCCAGGCAAAGAGGAATTCTTCGAGGATCTGGGTCCATCCTTTACCCCTGAATACCAGGAGAAGGACGTCGAGTGAGGCTGAGGACCCTCTGGCACGTGAGTGCCAGTCATTTCAGGATTGGACACAGGAACTAGGGGACGCCAGTGGCCTGGATACCTTCCCAGACACTGGTTTTGTCTCCCCTCCTACCGTGGCTACGGAGGAGGGGGCTGCTTATAGTGTGGTGCGACGAGGGTGGCCAAGGCCTTTGCTTTTGAGCTCCTCGTCGCAGCGGTGAGGTCTAACATCCTCACAGAGGTCCTTAAACCGCAGGTAAGCTCCCCAGAGCCTCTACTGCCATTTAATGAGGCACTCACGGACGTCCTGTTGGGCACTTGGTCCAGGCCCGCTACAGGTTCCCCTGCAGATAGGAACGTCGCTAGGCGCCACCGCCCTGCTCCGGGCGACCCTAGTTTCCTGTCCACCCACCCCACCCCTGAGAGCCTGGTTATCCAGGCCTCTACTTCCCAATCCGTATTCCCGATTGCACCTCCGGATCGGGAATCCAAGAGATATGAGCAATTCGGCAAGAAGATTTTCTCCTCCCTTAGTTTTGGGTTTACGGTCGCTCAACACCGCTTGCCTCTTGGGCCGTTGACCCACTCCCTGTGGGATACGGTTGTGGCCGTACTGCATGACTGC
Source organism: Lissotriton helveticus (assembly GCF_964261635.1). NCBI lineage: Eukaryota > Metazoa > Chordata > Amphibia > Caudata > Salamandridae > Lissotriton > Lissotriton helveticus. The sequence continues at coordinate 3,124,768 of NC_136064.1, forward strand.
CAAGAGGGAGCCCGGGTGAAACTCGCTCAAGCCCTCGCGGAGGGACGAGACGCAGCGCGGTATTCCATACGATGTGGACTGGATACCACGGACTCGCTGGGGAGAGCGATTTCCACATCTGTGGCGGTTCGCCGCCACGCCTGGCTGAGGTCTTCCAACTTCTCGGCCGATGTCCAGAACACCCTTATGGACATTCCGTTCGATGGCAGGAACCTTTTCGGTGGCAAGGCAGATAGTGAGCTGGCACGCTTTAAGGACTCCAGGGCTACGGCCAAGGCCCCGCACCAGCAATCTTCTTCCCACTGCTCCTTTCGTGACCACGGGAGGGGCGCCCCACACGTCCTGCCAGCCACGGGCCGCAGACTACCATTCAGCGTGGCAGCGGGCGTGGTTATGTCGCAGCGATAACAGGGGACAACGGCGCGGCCAGTCCACATCAACCCCCGCAGCATCTGCCTCAAAGCCTTCCTAGTCCGAGCTTCCAGGTCCATTTGACTCCAGTGAGGGGCAGGGTTCGCCATCACCTCCTCCACTGGTGCTCCATCACATCAGACAGGTGGGTGCTGCAAATCGTCCGAAGGGGCAACTCCCTCCCCTTCGAGGCGACCCCTCCAGCCATGACACCGTAGTACCACCACATGTCGGGGGATCACTTGCAACTTCTGCAAGAGGAAGTATCGGCCCTCTTGGCCAAGGGGGCCATCGAGCGCGTTCCTGGGCCAGAAGTAGGGTGTGGTTGTTACTCCCACTACTTTCTGGTTCCCAAGAAGGGCAAAGGGGGCCTACGCCCTATCTTGGACCTGCGGAACGTCAACGGCTTCCTCCGGAAGGAGAAGTTCAAGATGCTGATTTTGGCTCAGGTCTTAGCTGCCCTAGACCCGGGAGACTGGATGGTAGCATTGGACTTGCAGGACGCCTATTTACACATTCACGCCCTGCTGGCCCAGCGGCGCTACATTTCAGTTTACCATGCTCCCCTTCGGCCTTACCAGCGCCCCACAGGTGTTCACGAAAGTGATGGCCGTGGTCGTAGCTCATCTGTGCAGGTTAAGGGTTTCAGTCTTCCCCTACCTCGATGACTGGTTGTTGAAGGCGGGCTCACCCCAAACAGTTGTCAGCCACCTCCAGACTACGGCCGACCTCCTGCACCTGCTGGGGTTTTCCATCAATGTGCCGAAGTCGCACCTGTGTCCCTCTCAGAAGCTCCTCTTCATCGAAGCGGTTCTAGACTCAGCGCAGTTTCGGTTTTATCCTCCCAACCAGCGGGTTCCGGATATTCAGGCTCTGATTCCGATCTTTCAGCTGTTATCCCGCGTCTCTGTAAGGTTGACGCTGCAGCTGCTGGGGCTGATGGCCTTCTGCATCCTTCTGGTGCATCACGCCAGGTGGCGGATGCGGGCTCTGCAGTGGGACCTTAAGTTTCAGTGGGCCCAGCATCAGGGCAACTTGTTCGACCATGTCTTGACCTCAGAGGGCACTGCAAGACAGTTGCAGTGGTGGCTCACGGACCACGATTGGGTCAGCGGCAGATCCCTTTCCCTACCCCAAACGGGGCACGTAGTTGTGACGCGTCCCTCCAGGGCTGGGGGGGCCACATTGGAGAGGCGGAGATCAGAGGCCTCTGGTCTCCAGAGGAGTCCCGGCTCCACATCAACCTTCTGGAACTGCGGGCGATCCAGCTTGCACTGAAGGCATTCCTCCCCTCTGTCCGAGGGAGTGTAGTGCAGGTGTTCACAGACAACACCACTGCCATGTGGTACTCCAACAAACAGGGCGGGTGGGGTCGTGGACCCTATGCCAGGAGGCTCTGCGCCTCTGGCAGTGGCTGGAACATCAGGGCGAGACCCTGGTGGTTCAACACCTGGCAGGTTCCCTGAATGCTAGGGCAGACAAACTAAGCCGTCGGTGCATGATGGATCACGATGGGCGTCTGAACTCGGATGTGGTACAAGGTCTCTTTCAGCAGTGGGGAGAGCCTTGGTTAGATCTATTTGCCACAGAAGAGAACGCCCAATGGCATCAGTTCTGCGACTTGGAATTTCCAAGGCGGCACTCGCTCGGAGACGCTTTTCGTCGCGAGTGGAGTTGCGGTCTGTTGTACGCCTTTCCGCCTATACCACTTCTGCCCAGAGTGCTGAAGAAGATCAGGCACGACCGGGCCCAAGTCATCCTTGTGGCTCTCGACTGGGCACGAAGATACTGGTATCCCGAGCTACTCAGCATGTCAGTCGATCCCCCGATTTGTCTGCCTCTTCAGGAGGACGTTCTGTCGCAGCAGCAAGGGACGGTCCTCCACCCGAACCTGTCCAGCTTCTACCTCCATGCGTGGAGATTGAGCGGCGGCAGTTGAGGCCATTTGACTTGCCTCCTGAAGTCTGTGATGTTATTCTGTCAGCCAGGCGTCCCTCCACAAAATCGGTATACGCCTGCAGGTGGAACAAATTTGTGGCATGGTGCACAGCAAAGGCTGTGGGTCCACTCTCTGCCCCTCTTTCTGAGGTTCTCCTCTTTCTTCTTTCTCTTGCCCAGCAGGGCTCTGCTCTGGGCACTATCAAGGGCTACCATTCTGCCGTTTCCGCCTTCTGAAGGCTCTCTGATCAGCCCTCTTTGCTCAAGTACACAGTTGTAAATAGGTTCTTGAAGGGCATCACTCATATGTTTCCCCCTGTTCTTTTCGTGATGCCTCAGTGGGACTTGAACCTTGTTTTGACTTATCTGATGTGCGCTCCCTTCGAGCCACTTCATAACTGTCCTCTTCGTCTTCTTACCCTTAAGACTGCATTCCGGGTTGCCATCACCTCTGCCAGGAGAGTGAGTGAGCTCCAGGCCCTTTCTTCACCACCTCCTTTCCTTTCTGTCCATCCGGACAAAGTTGTGTTGCGGACACGACCCTCTTTCCTGCCCAAGGTAGTCACAGTCAGGGCTTAATTTGTGCCGGTGCTTCCCCGTGCTTAGCACTGGCACTTAATTGACAGGGCCGGGTCTACACTCTGGCTGGCACAGACTGACTCTCGTACATCAAATTTCTTCTATTTTATTTACCTAAAGGTTGTGCAGCCGGCCTGTTTTGATGATCTCCCGACCTGGGCTGAGCCCCCCCCAGAGAGGAAGAGATTCCTGCATTACCATTTACCTCCAATTGCAGAGTACAACACTCCTGATATACATACATTTGAAATGTGCTGAGGGTGGCGCGCGCACTGCGCTACGCGCCTCGCCGGCCCTACCTTAGAGGTTCCGTCACGTCCTTCAGTGTTGCCAGTGCCTGCCCTGAGTGCAGTGTCAGTGCTTAATTTGTGCTGGTGCTTTCCAGTGCTCAGCACCGGCACTTATTTTACCGGGCCGGGTCTATACAATCATTCTCTGAGTCCTGGCCCGGTAATTATTAAAAAGAAATTCCTGCGTTGCTCTCCTTTTTGTGGCTGCCTGGTATGTCCTCAGAAGGCCCACCCTGCTCCAGGCATATTGAAGGAGCGTCGTCATCACGCGAGTCTTCTAAGACCCCCAATGCTGCCCAGTGGCATGGTCCCACCTCTAATTCACCTTGGGTTTGTACCCAAAATAATGAGGCAAGCTCTGGTAACTGGGAGACAAGAAAAAGGTTTATTACTCTTAAGAGGAGACCACGTCAGCTGCAGACACCGGGATGTCTGAAGGAGGTGTTCTGCTGGCAACTCCTTCTGGCTCTTCCTTTTATACAGGTTTGTCACAATGCATTTGTTTTATTTATCCCGGTTACCAGCTTGAAGTCTCCGCCCCGGGCAGGTTTGTCACACAAGCCCAACATTGTTCCATCCACATGGTTACACAAGTCCAACATTGTTCCATCCACATGTTTACAAAAGCCCAACATTAATTCTCCTCCCACCCAGGTCAAAACAGACAATCTAATCTTGCAGCTGGACCTTGCTTCAGGGTCTAAAACATGTGAGACCGGCCAGATCTAAGAGTCTGTTCTGTTGACAAAAACAGGCCCCATTGTTGGCAAAAACAAGTTTTGCTGTGTGCAGTGCAATAAACCGGATGTATGACATTACAACGCATGCTTTTACATCGCATGCCTTTACAACACGTTTTTTACAACGCAAACCTTTACAACGCATAGCGCTTTGGGGTGCTGGATAGTGAATAGTTTAATTTACTATTCCAACTCCAGTCCCCGTGGACACTAGGGAAGGTATTGGACAGTAAATTAAACGTATTCCCCATCCTAGAGCGCCCCCCCCAGCGCAATGCGTTGTAATGGTTTGCGTTGTAAAAGTTGCGTCGTAAAGGCACTGCGTGGTAAAAGTTGCGTTGCAAAGGATGTTTCCCAATAAACCATGTTTGCAAGAGTCTGTTTGGTATCTGGAACCTGTTTGTGTAAGGGTGTCCATGGGTTTGCCTGTAAACAGAGATGAGAGGAAAAACGAGTTTGTGACAGCAAGTTGATGTTTGTCGTGGCAATAGTTTGTAGCCCCCAGCTCACATACCAGGTTGGTCAGAGGTATTCTAGTAAGGGCATGGTGAAACAGGGAATACAAAATGGCTGAAGTTGGTCAAAATGACTGCAGTTTATGTGCACGTAGGAACTTCCATCAGACAAGATGGCGCAGGTAATGTTTATGATTGTTGTTTTGCTTTTAACAGTCGCCCCTTTGAACATAACTAGCCAGCTTGTCAGTCTATTTCGATCTCCATAATGTCCTGTATCTCTTGTTCATACATTACTCTAATTTTTGTTAGCGGAGTGTCCATAGTCTTAGGGCGCAAGGTACTTATGCAAAGAGAACACAAAGGTGGTATACAGTGTACACCCAAACAACAACCACATATTGCCAATACTGGGACCAAGGGAAACATTGATATTTTCAAACCCCAGTCCTTCAAGATGTCCCAAAGCCAACTTCCAATTGTCCAAGTCTCTGATCCTTGATGAATTTCTGAAGACAGTCTGTGAAGATGTTCGATTGCTTCATAGACAGAGGGTGAATTATCAGGGATGTATATGCAGCAACTGGCACCAATGATGCGACATGCTCCTCCGCGGTCCGCTAGTACCACGTCCAGGACCATACTTTGCTGCGTCGAGGAACTGTGATGCGGCAGAATCTGCTTGATTAGTGTTGCAGCAGTTCTTTTCTTCAGGTAGGAAAATGTGGCTCTGACAGGATTATTGAATACTTGTATTTCCACTCGTTCTTTGGAGGGGACATTCATTGGAAATGTCGCATTGGAGGTGTGAGGGTAAAAGGGAGCGGCTGTTCTTCCTGTTTTGTTTAGCCAGAACTCGTTGTAGAACTGAGCGATTGTCCCATCGGAAGTGGAATTGTCTTTGTAACTTTCTTGTAGGAGCATCATCCAGGCAAGGCAAGATCCGTGAACAGAAAAGGGTGAAGGGATGAAAGGGATGGAATGTTCAGTGGCATGTGGTAGCAGCCCACAGACCCAACAGTTGGAGGCATTGGTGGCAAGATTGTGCTGGTGCAGCATCTGCACGAAAGAATTATTCCAGAATTCTTTGCGTCGTTCTCGGAGATGTGGCGACAGTGATACCAGATAATGTTCTTTCTTGGTGGTTGGTTGCATGGTGGGTGATATTGTTCTGTATGCAGGTGCATTCTCTTCAATGATCCAGAGTGTGACTATTAGCTGATGGCAGGTGAGAAATGCTGCTCGAAGTGCAATTGTCTTTGTGCTGTGCAGGTTGGCAGTCTTGGTGTCTTTGTGGTTGCTCTTCAGGTGTTCCGTTTCTTCCATCATCTTCGAGGAGCTCACCAACTGTTAGGACCACAGACTTTTGTCTGGTGCTTTTCCTGGTAGCGTTGTTTGGCTGTGCTACCGATCTGAGACTCTGACTCAGTTAGTGGCCTGGTTGTTGGAGCTCCCCCTTTTCGTCGATCTTAGGTTGTACCCTTCCTTGGATGGCACCGTGGGGTCGGGAAATTCAGACAGTTGGAGGGTGTCTTCTTGTGGGTAGCAACTCAGAGCTAGTCGGTCCTTCGTGAGTACTTCCTCTTGCACCTCCACCTCTTTACAAGTTGCCAGCGTTGGAGGGACTTTCTTGCAGTGATGGCGTGCAGCCAATTTCGTTTTCCTTCCACTCGAAGGGCAGTTCGAGTGGGGATCAAGACTTGCCAGGGGCCCGTCCACCTGGGCTCCAGATTCTTCGTTCCTTGGAAGTTGTGAACTAGGATGAAGTCCCCAGGCTTTATCACGTGTCCTGGGCCCCGGAATACGTCAGGCAAGGCTTCCTGCACCTGTTGGTGGATAATTGTTAGCTCGTTTGTCAATTTATGCAAATAATCTGACATTAATATGTCCGGGACATCGTTAATGGAGGTGGGTCTTGGTGCCGGCCAAATGCTCATAGGCCTGCCGAAGACCACTTCATACAGGGTCAGTCTGTGTTTGTTTGGGGTGGAGCGCATTGATAGCAATGCCAATGGAAGGGCGTTGGGCCATTTCAACCCGGTCGTGGCAACTATTTTGGCTAGCTTTAGTTTCAATGTTACATTGTGTCTCTCTACCAGGCCTGCTGATTGGGGGTGGAAGACTGCATGGAACTTTTGTTTTCCCCCCAACCTTCTCAGTATGTTCTGTATCACCTCGGCTACGAAGTGGGGGCCGTTGTCGCTCCATAAAATTCTACAAAGGCCGTATCAGGGAAGAATTCTTTCAACAATACTTTTGCAGTGGCTATGGCAGTATTATCGCGGGTGGGATATGCCTCCACCCATTTGCTAAAAGCGCACACAACCACCAGGACATATTTTAGACCATGGCATCTCTCTAGTTGGATGTAATCCATTTGAAGGACTTCAAAGGGGTGGTCATGGACTCCAAACCTTCCCCGTGGTACTACTGTCCCCTTCCCTGGTTTGTGTTGTAGGCAGACTATACATTGTTGTACTAGGCGTTTTGCAGATTCTGCTATCTTGACATTATGCCATACTCTGGTGATGAGTTCAATCATGGGGGTGGAGCCTATGTGTGCTGGTAAATGTGCCATGGTCAATATGGGGATTAGATAGGCATTGGGTAACAGCCATTTATTGCCGTCTTTAGTTCTCCAGCAATTTTCCTCGTCTTTTAGTCCCACCCTTTCCCACTCGGTCAATTCGTCTTGTGTGCCTGTCGTCTGTATGTCCCTTACAGTGGTCCTAGCGTCAGTCCATTGTTCAGCTTGTGACCTGGTCACATACATTTGTGTCGGAGTTCTATCTTCTGCCGTGGCTCGGGCAGTAACGTCTGCTAGCGCATTTCCCTGTCCAATGAGATCTGTCACTTTCCTATGTGCTTGGCATTTTATCACTGCTAGCTTTTTGGGAGGAGGACTGCTTCCGTCAAGGCCGAGACTAAATCCCCATGCAGGATGGGAGTACCGTGTGAAGTCAGAAACCCTCTTTCTTTCCATAGAATTCCAAAATGGTGAACCACCCCGAAGGCATACTGGCTGTCGGTGTATATGTTAACTGTCTTGTCGGTCGCTAAGATGCACGCTTGTGTGAGGGCAATGAGTTCTGCTGCCTGGGCGGAACGCTGGGCAATACGGGCTGTTTCTAGAATGGTATGGGCTGTGGTGACAGAGTATGCAGCTGAGGTGGTGCCGTCGGGGAGTTTGATGCACGAACCATCCACCCATAGTTCTCCATCTGGCTCTAGAAAGGCGGTGTCTCCGAGGTCTACTCTACTCTTTGTTTGTTCATCGGTTAGTGTCACACAGTCGTGTAGTGGAGCCACGTTAGGATCATTTTCGGGTTGGGGTAACAGTGTGGCTGGATTGAGGGTGGTGCATCGCTTTAGGGTAAAGTGCGGTGCTAGCAGGGTCAACTCATATCCTGTCAGTCGGGCTCTAGTCAAATGTTGGGTTTTGGTCTGGTTCAGTAGTGTGTCGACTGCATGGGGTACTAAAACAGTGACTGGATTTGAGAGCACTATTCCTTCACTCTGGAGCATTGATACTGCTGCAGCTGCCACAGCGCGCAGGCCCGCTGGCAGTGCTCTGGCTACTGGATCGAGGGTGGCAGAAAAATATGCACAAGGGCGTTGTTTGTGACCAATTGATTGTGTTAGGACAGACAATGCACATCCCTCCCTTTCGTGTGTCTAGAGGAAGAATGGTTTGGAGTAATCTGGGGTTCCAAGGACTGGCGCTGAGCAAAGGGCATTGCGTAGTTCTTTAAAGGCTGATTGGCATTCAATGGTCCAGGGGAGAGGTGAGGGGATGTCTTTAGCTTGGAGGGAGAGCAGGGGTTTGACAATGAGGCTAAAGTTCGGTAACCATTGTCTGCAAAACGAGGTGAGGCCTATCAAAGAGCGGACTTGCTTCTGATTTTTGGGGACAGGGGTGTCTAGAATTGTCTGGATCCTGTCAGGCGTGAGTTTTCTCCCTTCGTTTTATAAAAGGTGACCCAAATAGGTCACTTGTGATTTACAGAACTGCAATTTCTTTCTGGAGACCTTGTGACCATTCTTAGCAAGGAAATGGAGTATTTTGATGGTGGCTGTGACGGCTATTGGTATGGTGTCTGCTGCAAGAAGGATGTCGTCTACATATTATATTAGTGCCACTCCATCTGGCAATTGTATGGCGTCCAACTGTCTTTTAAGCGCCTGGCTATAGATGCTTGGGCTCTCAGTGTACCCCTGAGGGGCTCTGCAAAATCTATACGAACAGGAATTTAGGGTAAATCCAAGAAGATATCGGCTGTCCTCGTGTATAGGTATGGAAAAGAAGGCATTCTTGAGGTCGATCACAGTGAAGGTGGTGGCAGTGGAGGGGATTAAAGTCAAAATTGTCGTGATGTCGGAAACTACTGGGTATTGTGGCACTACGATTTTGTTTACCTCCCGCAGGTCAATGATGAAGCGGTAGGCTTTCCCGTCTCCCTCTCCCTGTCTCTTTACAATCGGTAGTATGGGACTGTTACGAATGTTGCTCACTACTTCCTCTACCACCCCTGCCTCTACCAAATAGTGTATGATCTCTGTCAATGCTTTCTCACCCTCTCGTGATATTTTGTACTGCGGTACCTTCGGTAGGGTTGCGTCCTGTCGTATTGTTAAGTGTACTGGGTCAATCATCATTCGTCCTACGTCTGAATCAGCCCTAGCCCATAAGTGTGATGGCAATGTGTCTAGTAGGGATGCGTCAGTCTCGGAGATGGAAAACATGTGCTGAAAAGGGTTCTCTCTATGGGGTTGGGGGTTGTCATGCAGGATGACACGCAGTCCGTCTGGTGAGCATCTGATAGTCGCATGGAAGTGTTTCAAAAGGTCGAGACCCATAATGGCATCTGGGGTGTTAGATGAGAGGAGGAATGTTGTTTCAACACCATTGCTGTCAAGATTAAAAGGGATCAGGCGGGACAAAGGGTTGGTGGAGGGCGTACCGTCAAATCCTATTGAGGTCACATGTGAGCCTGACAAGGGTGCCCTTGGAATCAGTCGTTTGGATAGTACACTACGTGCTGCTCCCGTGTCTACCAAAAATTGCGACTTTGTGCCCAGGACCTTAGCGGTAACATAAGGGCTTTGCTGATCAACATAGAGCTCGACTGGATCCCTCCCTTGCCCTTGGCTGTCCTATGCAAAGTCATACGTGTTGTCGTAATCTGTCTGTTGGTACTGATTCTGTCTGGGATGGTCAAATTTATTCACTCTTCCAGGCCTTTCCTCGCTTGCTTCAATCGCATACCCTCTCCCACGTCCTCTTCCTCTCTGTCCACTTGCTATTTCCCTCGCCTCTCTGCCCCTACCAGCTCCTCACAAAGCCGGGCATTGGGATTTCCAGTGTCCATATTCTTTGCAAAATGCACATTGATCCTGTCCTAAGTCTTGGCGTCCTACATAATATGTCGATGGATTGTTCCTAGGAGGCTGTACTCTAGGGGTACTCTGCTGGTTTCCTCCCCTATATTGCTCCCTTCCTGTATTCGCCCCCTGGAGTTGTGCTATCATTACCCTTTACTTCAAGTCCTTTTTTTTCCTTTCTGTAGCCCAGTCATTTTCGTTTCTCTGATGCTCGTAGTACTGGGCAATTTGGAGAATGGCCACTGGTCTAGATGCTGCCCAACTACTTTCGCTGGCTTGTAGTTTCTGGGATACATCTGGCAGTAGTCCTTTGACGTAGTTCTGCACAAATAAGTGGTGTCCGGTTGCGGTGGACATGTCTTGTCCACTGTAATCGGAGAACACAGTTTCAAATCTGGATAAATATTCTGAGACATCCTCTTGTGGTTTCTGGCGGCACGCGGTTACTATGGACCAGTCTATCTTTTTCTCTGGGATCAGCGTTTTCACTTTCTGCACTATTTTGTCAGGGGGGTCCAATATTGCTTTTACCGGTTTCTGACCAGGGTTCCGCTGTTTATCTAGTATGTTGAGTTATTCCCAGGTATGACCCAGCAGTTCAGTATGCTCTACTTTCCTACTCTGTTTCCACACATCTGCTGGCAAACATAACCCGAAGAACAAGTCTATGTCGGCAAGTGTCATTATTGTCGTTTCCAGAGCGGTACCTAGCTCGGTGTAAAAGGCGGTGGGGTTCTTTCGTAAATCCGGTAAAGATTTACGGAACGTCAAAATGTCCTGTCTGTCCCATGGCTGGTACACCCAATTGTAGACCACTCTTCCTCTAGCATCTTGATGGTTCATATCGTCATGAGTCCCTTGTCCTCTAGGAGGTACCCAGTAAGGGCAGCTTCTTTTATTGGCATCATGCTATCTGGTTTTTCCACTGGGGGTCCTGCTATCTTAGTTGTCCTGTCCCTATCTATCTGTCCTTGTTCTTTGAGGTGACGCAATACTTCTAGTGTGGATGAGAATAGTTCTGCAACATCGTTGTCACCTTCATCTCCGATGTCTACCTTCCTATAGAGAGCCACTTGTCTCTCGGGCCCACATCTTGGTACTTCTCTTCATATGCAGTAAGGGTGTGGTAACAGAGACGCACAATAAAGTATCGTTTTGGTTTTCAACATAGGAGTCGCATATGTGAGTTAAATATTCTTCTGTTTCTTTTCTATCTATGAGGGTTTTAACTATTTTATCAATCCCTGCTCGCTCATTTTTACTTAATCGCGGGGTCCTGGGCGCTCCTATTTCTTTTGTTCCTACCTCTACTACTGCATCCTTTGATGAGACATTTGGTGTGGGTGACTCATTGGGAGCAGAGGCAGTGGAGACTGAGGTGATCGTGCCATCTCCAGCTATACTTTGGGGGTCCTGGCGTTATACTACGGGATGAGTAGGGGCATAAGGGGGTGGCATGTATATCATTGGGGGACCTAACAATAAATCCTCATCTACCCTCTGTTTTGGTGGTAACTCGGGGTAAAGAGTTGAGGGCGTTCTAACAGTGCATTGATCTGATATTTTTGATTCCTGTTCTTTTTATCGATTACCTTTTCTTTTAGTTCTTCTTCTAACTTTTTACAGGTTTGGTAAGATGATTTTCGCGTTTCTTTATCTTGTCTAGCTTCGTCTCTTTTCTTTCGTTGAGCTGCCTCTTTTCGCCATAAACCAAAACTATCAAACATGGCTGGTCTAGCTTTCTTTTCGTGGAGAGCTAATTCTAACGTTTATATTTTAGCGGGATCGAAAGATCCCGTCAGTGGCCACTAATTTACCCGGTCCATCCTAGTGTACTTATGCCATAGTTTGCTATAAGCTACGGTGGCTAATCCATATTTTACGTACATGTCCTTGTTAGGGGTGCATTCCGGTGGTGCCGCATGACTGACCTCTAACAAAAGGTCCGGTACAAAACAATCAAACAATCTAGAGAAAACAGGCATGACGTATTTAGCGGTCAAATGAATATCTCAATTATTTTTAGACAAAAAGTCTGCACTACCTGTCCTTCGCTGTCTGCAAAGAGAGAATATTCCTATTCTACGTTGTTTGCAAGCAGGGAATGTCTCAAATAACTCAAAAAAGAATACTAGTATTTCTATCAATCAATCAATCAATTCATTTAAGTCGTTTTTTTTTCATGACCTTACCCGGACCGTATGGACAGTTCTTCGTCTTCCCCTTCCAGCACCTGGTTGTCTTCTTACTCAAACAATCAATGCGGCATTCCTGTAAGGTCCCAGTCAGGACCGCAGGTCACTCGAGTGAGGTCCGTTCGGAACTGGTGAAGTTCAGTCGATCGGCAGCCAGACGAGGGTCTCTGTCAGGCAGGTGCACTCCAATCATTTAGTCTTTAGGACCTCTTTACCGGACCAACGTGTCGCTGATGGGCCCCAACGTTGGATCGCCAATTTGTGAAAAGCAGCGAGTCTTCTAAGACCCCCAATGCTGCCCAGTGGCAGGGTCCTACCTCTAATTCACCTTGGGTTTGTTACCAAAATAATGAGGCAAGCGCTGGAAACTGGAAGACAAGAAAAAGGTTTATTACTCTTAAGAGGAGACCACGTCAGCTGCAGACACCGGGATGTCTGAAGGAGGTATTCTGCTGGCAACTCCTTCTGGCTCTTCCTTTTATACAGGTTTGTCACAATGCATTTGTTTTATTTTTCCCGGTTACCAGCTCGGAGTCTCCGCCCCGGACAGGTTTGTCACACAAGCCCAACATTGTTCCATCCAGATGGTTACACAAGCCCAACATCGTTCCATCCACATGCTTACACATGCCCAACATTAATTCTCCTCCCACCCAGGTCAAAACAGACAATCTAATCTTGCCGCTGGACCTTGCTTCAGGGTCTAAAACATGTGAGACCGGCCAGATCTAAGAGTCCGTTCTGTTGATAAAAACAGGCCCCATTGTTGCAGTGCAATAGACCACGTTTGCAAGAGTCTGTTTGGTATTTGGAACTTGTTTGTGTAAGGGTGTCCATGGGTTTGCCAGTAAACAGAGATGAGAGGAAAAACGAGTTTGTGGCAGCACGTTGATGTTTGTCGTGGCAATAGTTTGTAGCCCCCAGCTCACATACCAGGTTGGTCAGAGGGATTCTAGTACGGGCAGGGTGAAACACGGAATAAAAAATGGCTGCGGTTAGGCAAAATGACTGCAGTTTATGTGCACGTAGGAACTTCCATCAGACAAGATGGCGCAGGTAATGTTTATGATTGTCGTTTTGCTTTTAACAACGTCGCTGCTGATTTTCACTGAACATTGGTTTATTAACGGCCGTTGGAGAATGGCTGAGAGCGGGCTTTGGCTGAGCTGGGGTGGCAAGGCAGGACGGACGTTTCGAGGACTGTCTGCCAATAAACATTTTACATTATTACAAACTTCAGCAGAAGTGAATATGAAGGAGCGCCCACTATCAATACAGGTATAATTTATTTTTCATTCATAGATATTACTTGCTTAATAAAAACTACAAGAGTGGAGCCTCTCCAAAAATAAATAACCGGCATGGAAGCATGTTATTTTAATCTCTTGTTTCCTGTGCTGAGAGCCTGCGCTCGAGTTAGGGCCTTGTAAAATCCGGAGGAGGATGGTTGCGAGTGGCTGCTTTGCTTGAGTTTTATTTTAGTTTCGGTTTGCTAGCATTTAGGAGTATTCCATGAAAAGGAAATCCTTCATTTATTTATTTCACTGCCCTGCCTTTCTGAAATAAAAAAAGAGCGCGTAACATGCTGCATTTATATCCGCACTGACCTGGAGCTGCCTGTAATGGTGCATTGGGTATAGTCTGCACACGGGATGGTTCTTATGAAGTAGCTTTTTACATCGCTAAATTATCATCTACCTAACAACAGTTTTATGTCCAAACATTATGGGTGTAGCTTCCCTCCATGTACATCATCCATCATCCAATATCCACAGAAAGATCAGTTAAATGTGTAGGATACCTTATTGTGGAAATTAATGTAAAAGGAGTTTGCATCCAGTCCTTTTTACCTCTCCTCCCATCCGAGACTCCGAATTAGGTTTCGGGGATCTGCGATCGTATATCACTAAATCATCACCATCATCACACATTGGATAGGGCAATCCGCACACCTCCAGCTTTCAATCTAGCGAGATTATGTAAATCTTTCTGAGGGGCATAGCTTGGGAGACACCAAGATAAAGGCAAAAGAAATAGGAAAACGGTTTTGTAGCAGGGAGGCGGAGGCGGCTACGGAAATGGACAATACATCACGAGAGAACTGGGGGGATACTGACATACCCTCCTCCTCTCTGTCGCCGCCTCAGGACACCTGGGAATCGGAGTCCAGAGAGTGGTGGAATCTGCAGGCTGTGGCAACCGAAGAATATCCCTCTAACGGAAACGAACACCCCGGAGAAGGCACTTCTCCCTGTGACGCGCTCCTATGTGGATTTGACAGTCTTGAGGAAACAGACACGCCCATTGCTTACGCGCGGACCAGAGGTTGGCTCAAAAAGCAGGAAATAAATGGAACGGGGTGTCCCGGCACCTCGAACGAGGAGAAGAGCAGAGAGCGAGGCGAGAGCGTGGAGGACGGGGCCAGGGGCCTCTTACTCTGCCCAATTTTTCATGGAGCCCCTGCAAGACACACGACTCAGGTACACCTCCCAAGCTTTATTAGATCTGCTGCCCCAGGGGGTGGAGAGATGTGCCAGCGGCTGTTGGCCAAGTCCAGAAGGACCTTTTTCATGTGCTATATGTAGGTTTCAGGCTACACATACATTAATTACTGGGGGACATGTCAGGGAGAATACTTCTATGATGAAAGGCTGGAAAAGCTTCCTTCTAAATGTTCACTCCTTACCGCAACATCACTCACAAATATGGGATCTTATCCACACCCTTAAACCTGAGGTCAGCTTCCTTACTGAAACATGGCTAAAACCACATACTACCCCTTCCATCACTCTGGGGATTCCCACGGGGTATAAAATATTAAGACAGGATCGTCTTGATAAAATTGGCGGTGGTATTGCCATTATATACAAAGAACATCTCAAAGTCTCTGTTATAGAATAGATTAATCAGCTTTCTATGGAAGTTATGATCTTTAAAATTTCGATAGGACCTAAGGAGCACTGGAAGGGTGCCTTAGTTTATCGTCCCCCTGGACCCAATGCTGGCTTCACCTTAGCATTGACGGAAATACTGGCACAACATATGAAAGCTAAAGAAAAGTTTATTTTATTGGGAGATTTTAACTTTCATGTGGACAATGTAGACCACCCAGAGACAAAGACTCTAATGTCCAATCTGGCCTTATTGGGTCTTGAGCTGCAGAATAGTGGGCCCACTCATAGAGGTGGCCATACATTGGACCTAATATTTGCTAACTGCACTTCTGTATATTGTCACCCTCCTAAAGCAGTTAATTGGTCAGACCACAGTATGCTTGAATTCACCTTCAAGGGTCTAAATAAACCAAATAAACCCTCTACTGTCCCGACCAATAAACGAAGGCCCTGGCACAAGATCACTTTAGAAACAGTGGAAGAAGTCTGGAATGAGCCTGTAATATTGGATTCTGATGACATTGAGTCAGCTTTGTCTAAATATGATGCCACTCTATTTGACATGATGAATTATCTGGCCCCACAAAAAACGATTAAACAACCCTCTGCGGCCAAGAGAGAGGTATGGTATACAGAATCTTTAAAATTAGAAAAGCAAGGGTGCAGGAAGCTGGAAAAACTCTGGAGGAAAACCTATACCAGTGAAAATAAGACCAACTACCAAAAAGCCATGTCTGCCTATTATAAAAACATTAAGCAGGCAAGAAAGAACAGTATTATTGCACAGTTAGCTGAAGCTGGCAATTCCACCAGAGAGCTGTACAAAATCTTGGATACTTTCACTAAACCAATTGTATGTGAAAGTCCAGATGATTTTACACAAACCCTGTGTAATAATATCTCTCAATTTTTCGAGGATAAAATTGAGACAATTTATAAAAAAATCACCACTGCTCAATGCCCCAGGGATCTGGAGCATTCAAGCATGACTCACCCCGATACACCTAGAGATACTCTACTTACCTTTCCTGAGGTCAATCACAGTGACATCCAGACACTAATAAATAACATGAAAACAGGATCCCCCCTTGATCTGTTACCAGCTAAGCTAACTGTCACCTTGAACAATATACTTTGCCCCACAATTCAAAAGATTCTAAATCTCTCCTTCAAAGAGGGTCAGCTCCCTCGACAGTGGAAGGAGGCAGTTGTGAACCCAATACGGAAGAACACGGCCCTACCATGGACGGAACTTTCCAACCTCCGCCCCATCTCTCTTTTACCTTTTTTAAGCAAATTGGCCGAGAGGCATGTAAACATCCATGTTTCCAGGTTCATAGAGGCGACAGGGGGCCTGGACCCGTCACAATCTGGGTTCAGACCCAACTGCAGCACAGAATCGGCACTCCTCTCCGTGACAGATAACATCAAGATGTCACAGGATAGAGGAGGTTCGATGATTCTGGTGCTGTTAGACCTCTTGGCTGCTTTTGATACTGTGTCTCATGACATTCTTCTCGGCCGATTGCAGAGAGTAGGTATTGGAGGATTGGCACTGTCCTGGTTGGAGAGTTTTCTCTCCGGCCGCTCACAATCTGTTAGCGTGGGACCCTATCGTTCCATCTCTAGGGTGCTCACTAAGGGGGTGCCACAGGGCTCATGCCTAAGCCCCACATTATTTAATGTGTATGTGGCCCCCCTTGCAGACATTGTGAGAAGGTTTGGGTTCACCCCAGTGTCATACGCTGATGACACCCAGCTGCTCTTTCCCTTCCATTCCCTCACACCCGTTGTGAAGAACAATTTTGCCGAGGGCATGAGGGCAGTGTCCAACTGGATGGCTACCAACTGCCTCCAGTGCAATGTCGGGAAGACCGAGGTAATGCTTTTTGGGAAGGCTAGCATGCTCTGGTCTCCCGACTGGTGGCCTTTAGATCTTGGACCTATTCCATGCCCAAAGCCAATTGTTAAGAACCTGGGGGTGAAACTTGACCAAAATCTGAGCTTAAAGGAGCATGCCAATTATGTCACAGGAGCTTGTTTTAGAACAATTGGCCAGTTAAGGCGAGTCTTCCCTCTGCTGCCTGACATCCACAGGAAGACTCTTGTACAGGCCCTGGTGATAAGCTGCCTGGACTACTGCAACGGCCTCCTCATATTAGCAAATGAGGAGGCGCTCAACCGTTTGCAGGTAGTCCAAAATACGGCGGCCAGACTAATTTTAAATGCTCCTGCAAGAACCCCGTCCAAGCCCCTGCTAAGTTACCTTCACTGGCTGCCCATACGACAACGTGTTAGATTTAAAATCTGCTGCTTAGTGCACAAATGCCTTTATGGACAAGGCCCTAGATACTTGGCACAAAAATTCCAGATATACAAACCTGAACGCCTCTTACGTTCTAGCAACCAGTGTTTACTGGAAACTTCCACTATAAAAAAAGTCAGACAAGGTGGACGCGCCTTATCATTTATAGGTCCGACCATGTGGAACAAACTTCCATCCGACCTAAGACACAACACCAACCATTTGTGTTTTAGGAAAGCCTTAAAAACACATCTGTTTCAGGAAGCATAACCCACCCTGTGGTAGTCCACAGAGGCAACGCATCCCTGTACTTACGCGAGCAAAGCGCGGAGATACCCCATGGGTCGATTCTGGCGCGATACAAGCAATTAAAATAAATAAATAAATAAATAAATAAAAGAGGACCGAGAACAGAGACAGAAGAGAAGAGGACGAGAGGAGCGGCGCCAGGAGGCCCATGATACTGCGCTGCGCCCAGCCACACTCCAGGAGGAGGAGGAGTGTGACTCTCTCAGGTGCGTGACCGTGTGTCAGGCTGGTGGGAGAGGCGGGGAGCCGCGGTATAAATAGTGTATATATCGTCTCCAGCCTACCAACCCCTTTGTTATTTCCCTACCTCCCCTTACCTTCTCTCCTTCACGAATACCCCTTCACTCGTTCCACACTGTATCTAGCAGTGCACAATCACCGGTGTCCTCACTCCCCCTGGTTTCCCTAGGGAAAACGCAACAAGTGAACAAACCCCTAAGAGGCTGTCTCTTTCTCTCACGCATGTGGCACTGGAATCCAACCATGGAAAGAGACTCTCCAGAGAGAGAAGAAGGACGGATGAGTCCCCGCAGATCCCGCGAGCTAGCTGCTACCTTGGATCCTGCCGCCCTAGCTCGAGAAAGACGAACCCAAAGAAAGAAAAAGACTTTCATTAAAATAAAACACCAGTTACCTCGCTCTGGTCTCCGTGTCCCTCCTTCTGAACCGCCACAGGTTTCTTTTTATAAAAAAAAATATTCTTATGTTTTATAGTTCAGAACAAAGAACAAAAAAAGAAAAAATAACATATCGTTACCATCCTGATGTATAGTACAGTCATACGTAGCATTAAGGTCTCAATCATTAAGCAGTATTTCAGTCTGGTTGTCATTTTGACTCTGTACATCAATAGGGGTCCACATTATTACACTAGGCAGTTTCAGCTCTAGAGCTGTTCTTCCCCCCATCATTCCGTTATCTTCAGGTTGTATCCTTTGCAGTTCTTGGATCCAGGTGCTCTCTCTCCCAATGGCCTGCTTCTCCCCATCCCCTCCCCGCTGTCTATCCCATATATATGGACTCTCCCCATGCTTCCTACACGGTGGTGCCTGATGCAATTGGGTGTTCTATCAAGTATGTTCGCAAAGGGTTTCATATATCGTGTTGCCGGGAGGCAAAAGGCATTAATTCTGCATAAGTGAGTAATTGCTCTTGGCAGAATATTAGTTCGTGCATCCACTTCTTAAACTTGGGGGCTCGCCCTCTTCCCCATCTACAGGCTATTCTGCGTCTGGCTACCAACAAGCCCAACAAGACATATTATCTGACTGAGGGGTCTATCTCTTCTGTGTATCCCAACAACACCGTGAGTGGGGTGTCTGGAATTGGAGGCCTCTGGGACCTTTTGCCAGTATCCCCGAATAGGGTCACACTACCATGCCAAATGCAGGAAGTCAGCTCCTGCTCTGGCTTACCTACCACAGCAGTCATCCTCTTGTAGCTGGAATCGGTGAAGCAGAGCAGGGGTATAGTATAAGCGATGCAGGTATTCGAAATGTATGATGCACAGTCTACTACTTGCCACCACTTTCCCAGTTGGTTGACAGCAATATTTCCACTGCTCATCACTAAGGGGTGTCCCCAAGTCCTCATCCCAATAAGCCTATGAGTTCTGTCTCACCTCAGGGCTTGCTGTCTGGGTAGTGCGATAAAGCATGGAGACCACATATGTGGGTGCAGCTCTTTGAAGCAGAGCATGCAATGGGGCAAGGATCGTAGGCAAAGTTTATGTGGGAAAGACGGAGCGAAAAATAAAAATAAGACTTAATGAACACAAGTCTAACATCAGACTAGGCAATGTGAAATAATCAGTGGCCACACATTTTGTTGAAGCTTACCAAAATGTTTCTCAATTACAGTTTTTGGTTCTTGAAATCGTGGAAAAACAAGAAGGAAGAAATAACAACAGCTTCCTGTTACAAAGAGAGAATAGCTGGATTTACTTGTTGAACTCTGGTAAACCACATGGTCTCAATGACCGAACGGAATTTATGTGTTACCTGTAAGACTATGAAATTGAGGCCTTTTTAGGTACAGTATTGCCTTGCTTCTAATTTGTGAGGACTGAAGGTTGGTCTTCACATCTAACCATCATCATCTTACTTCATGTATAATCTTTTTTCTATGTATGATATATTTTTTCATGAATTACCTGTTTTTTTATGGTCATTTACAAAGAATGCTCCGTCACATTCACGATATTTTGTCACCATATAACTTTATTGATACATTGTTATCATTAACTGACACTTCGTTTCCCTATAGCTCTCAGATAAAGACTTTTTAGATTCCTATTGGCTGACTCCCGATCACGTGATCGGAACTCAAGCCAATCATGCTAATCCTTGTTTAAAATGTTGACACGCAGATTCTTACTTCTGCTGTCATTGGCGTCCCGGTTGGGTTGCTTTGCATCTATGTTTGAACACATCGTAGAAGACGCTTTAGAAAAGGTGATCATAAAGTGCACCCAGTGTACGTGCTTTGGTGAAAAAAATCTTTAAAACCTGAAAATATACAAGCACTCACGTTTGTTCACGATGTGTTAATAGTTCGTGTAAGTAGCTGAAAACAGAATACGAATATTAAAACAATGTAGCTCTCTCATTAGTTCACGAAAAAAAGCAACCAGCTTGCTCAACTCAGCACTGGCGGTATAATTCAGAAACTTACTTCAGAGACGCGAAAGCGTCTTCTACGATGTGTTCAAACATAGATTTTCTTCTGATGCAAAGCAACCCAACCGGGACGCCAATGACAGCAGAAGTAAGAATCTGCGTGTCAACATTTTAAACAAGGAATAGCATGATTGGCTTGAGTTCCGATCACGTGATCGGGAGTCAGCCAATAGGAATCTAAAAAGTCTTTATCTGAGAGCTATAGGGAAACGAAGTGTCAGTTAATGATAACAATGTATCAATAAAGTTATATGGTGACAAAATATCGTGAATGTGACGGAGCATTCTTTGTAAATGACCATAAAAAACAGGTAATTCATGAAAAAATATATCATACATAGAAAAAAGATTATACATGAAGTAAGATGATGATGGTTAGATGTGAAGACCAACCTTCAATCCTCACAAATTAGAAGCAAGGCAATACTGTACCTAAAAAGGCCTCAATTTCATAGTCTTACAGGTAACACATAAATTCCGTTCGGTCATTGAGACCATGTGGTTTACCAGAGTTCAACAAGTAAATCCAGCTATTCTCTCTTTGTAACAGGAAGCTGTTGTTATTTCTTCCTTCTTGTTTTTCCACGATTTCAAGAACCAAAAACTGTAATTGAGAAACATTTTGGTGAGCTTCAACAAAATGTGTGGCCACTGATTATTTCACATTGCCTAGTCTGATGTTAGACTTGTGTTCATTAAGTCTTATTTTTATTTTTCGCTCCGTCTTTCCCACATAAACTTTGCCTACAATCCTTGCCCCATTGCATGCTCTGCTTCGAAGAGCTGCACCCACATATGTGGTCTCCATGCTTTATCGCACTACCCAGACAGCAAGCCCTGAGGTGAGACAGAACTCATAGGCTTATTGGGATGAGGACTTGGAGACACCCCTTAGTGATGTGCAGTGGAAATTTTGCTGTCAACCAACTGGGAAAGTGGTGGCAAGTAGTAGACTGTGCATCATACATTTCGAATACCTGCATCGCTTATACTATACCCCTGCTCTGCTTCACCGATTCCAGCTACAAGAGGATGACTGCTGTGGTAGGTAGGCCAGAGCAGGAGCTGACTTCCTGCATTTGGCATGGTACTGTGACCCTATTCGGGGATACTGGCAAAAGGTCCCAGAGGCCTCCAATTCCAGACACCCCACTCACGGTGTTGTTGGGATACACAGAAGAGATAGACCCCTCAGTCAGATAATATGTCTTGTTGGGCTTGTTGGTAGCCAGACGCAGAATAGCCTGTAGATGGGGAAGAGGGCGAGCCCCCAAGTTTAAGAAGTGGATGCACGAACTAATATTCTGCCAAGAGCAATTACTCACATATGCAGAATTAATGCCTTTTGCCTCCCGGCAACACGATATATGAAACCCTTTGCGAACATACTTGATAGAACACCCAATTGCATCAGGCACCACCGTGTAGGAAGCATGGGGAGAGTCCATATATATGGGATAGACAGCGGGGAGGGGATGGGGAGAAGCAGGCCATTGGGAGAGAGAGCACCTGGATCCAAGAACTGCAAAGGATACAACCTGAAGATAACGGAATGATGGGGGGAAGAACAGCTCTAGAGCTGAAACTGCCTAGTGTAATAATGTGGACCCCTATTGATGTACAGAGTCAAAATGACAACCAGACTGAAATACTGCTTAATGATTGAGACCTTAATGCTACGTATGACTGTACTATACATCAGGATGGTAACGATATGTTATTTTTTCTTTTTTTGTTCTTTGTTCTGAACTATAAAACATAAGAATATTTTTTTTTATAAAAAGAAACCTGTGGCGGTTCAGAAGGAGGGACACGGAGACCAGAGCGAGGTAACTGGTGTTTTATTTTAATGAAAGTCTTTTTCTTTCTTTGGGTTCGTCTTTCTCGAGCTAGGGCGGCAGGATCCAAGGTAGCAGCTAGCTTGCGTTATCTGCGGGGACTCATCCGTCCTTCTTCTCTCTCTGGAGAGTCTCTTTCCATGGTTGGATTCCAGTGCCACATGCGTGAGAGAAAGAGACAGCCTCTTAGGGGTTTGTTCACTTGTTGCGTTTTCCCTAGGGAAACCAGGGGGAGTGAGGACACCGGTGATTGTGCACTGCTAGATACAGTGTGGAACGAGTGAAGGGGTATTCGTGAAGGAGAGAAGGTAAGGGGAGGTAGGGAAATAACAAAGGGGTTGGTAGGCTGGAGACGATATATACACTATTTATACCGCGGCTCCCCGCCTCTCCCACCAGCCTGACACACGGTCACGCACCTGAGAGAGTCACACTCCTCCTCCTCCTGGAGTGTGGCTGGGCGCAGCGCAGTATCATGGGCCTCCTGGCGTCACTCCTCTCGTCCTCTTCTCTTCTGTCTCTGTTCTCGGTCCTCTTTTATTTATTTATTTATTTTAATTGCTTGTATCGCGCCAGAATCGACCCATGGGGTATCTCCGCGCTTTGCTCGTGTAAGTACAGGGATGCGTTGCCTCTGTGGACTACCACAGGGTGGGTTATGCTTCCTGAAACAGATGTGTTTTTAAGGCTTTCCTAAAACACAAATGGTTGGTGTTGTGTCTTAGGTCGGATGGAAGTTTGTTCCACATGGTCGGACCTATAAATGATAAGGCGCGTCCACCTTGTCTGACTTTTTTTATAGTGGGAGTTTCCAGTAAACACTGGTTGCTAGAACGTAAGAGGCGTTCAGGTTTGTATATCTGGAATTTTTGTGCCAAGTATCTAGGGCCTTGTCCATAAAGGCATTTGTGCACTAAGCAGCAGATTTTAAATCTAACACGTTGTCGTATGGGCAGCCAGTGAAGGTAACTTAGCAGGGGTTTGGACGGGGTTCTTGCAGGAGCATTTAAAATTAGTCTGGCCGCCGTATTTTGGACTACCTGCAAACGGTTGAGCGCCTCCTCATTTGCTAATATGAGGAGGCCGTTGCAGTAGTCCAGGCGGCTTATCACCAGGGCCTGTACAAGAGTCTTCCTGTGGATGTCAGGCAGCAGAGGGAAGACTCGCCTTAACTGGCCAATTGTTCTAAAACAAGCTCCTGTGACATAATTGGCATGCTCCTTTAAGCTCAGATTTTGGTCAAGTTTCACCCCCAGGTTCTTAACAATTGGCTTTGGGCATGGAACAGGTCCAAGATCTAAAGGCCACCAGTCGGGAGACCAGAGCATGCTAGCCTTCCCAAAAAGCATTACCTCGGTCTTCCCGACATTGCACTGGAGACAGTTGGTAGCCATCCAGTTGGACACTGCCCTCATGCCCTCTGCAAAATTGTTCTTCACAACGGGTGTGAGGGAATGGAAGGGAAAGAGCAGCTGGGTGTCATCAGCGTATGACACTGGGGTGAACCCAAACCTTCTCACAATGTCTGCAAGGGGGGCCACATACACATTAAATAATGTGGGGCTTAGGCATGAGCCCTGTGGCACCCCCTTAGTGAGCACCCTAGAGATGGAACGATAGGGTCCCACGCTAACAGATTGTGAGCGGCCGGAGAGAAAACTCTCCAACCAGGACAGTGCCAATCCTCCAATACCCACTCTCTGCAATCGGCCGAGAAGAATGTCATTAGACACAGTATCAAAAGCAGCCGAGAGGTCTAACAGCACCAGAATCATCGAACCTCCTCTATCCTGTGACATCTTGATGTTATCTGTCACGGAGAGGAGTGCCGACTCTGTGCTGTAGTTGGGTCTGAACCCAGATTGTGACGGGTCCAGGCCCTCTGTCGCCTCTATGAACCTGGAAACATGGATGTTTACATGCCTCTCGGCCAATTTGCTTAAAAAAGGTAAAAGAGAGATGGGGCGGAGGTTGGAAAGTTCCGTCCATGGTAGGGCCGTGTTCTTCCGTATTGGGTTCACAACTGCCTCCTTCCACTGTCGAGGGAGCTGACCCTCTTTGAAGGAGAGATTTAGAATCTTTTGAATTGTGGGGCAAAGTATATTGTTCAAGGTGACAGTTAGCTTAGCTGGTAACAGATCAAGGGGGGATCCTGTTTTCATGTTATTTATTAGTGTCTGGATGTCACTGTGATTGACCTCAGGAAAGGTAAGTAGAGTATCTCTAGGTGTATCGGGGTGAGTCATGCTTGAATGCTCCAGATCCCTGGGGCATTGAGCAGTGGTGATTTTTTTATAAATTGTCTCAATTTTATCCTCGAAAAATTGAGAGATATTATTACACAGGGTTTGTGTAAAATCATCTGGACTTTCACATACAATTGGTTTAGTGAAAGTATCCAAGATTTTGTACAACTCTCTGGTGGAATTGCCAGCTTCAGCTAACTGTGCAATAATACTGTTCTTTCTTGCCTGCTTAATGTTTTTATAATAGGCAGACATGGCTTTTTGGTAGTTGGTCTTATTTTCACTGGTATAGGTTTTTCTCCAGAGTTTTTCCAGCTTCCTGCACCCTTGCTTTTCTAATTTTAAAGATTCTGTATACCATACCTCTCTCTTGGCCGCAGAGGGTTGTTTAATCGTTTTTTGTGGGGCCAGATAATTCATCATGTCAAATAGAGTGGCATCATATTTAGACAAAGCTGACTCAATGTCATCAGAATCCAATATTACAGGCTCATTCCAGACTTCTTCCACTGTTTCTAAAGTGATCTTGTGCCAGGGCCTTCGTTTATTGGTCGGGACAGTAGAGGGTTTATTTGGTTTATTTAGACCCTTGAAGGTGAATTCAAGCATACTGTGATCTGACCAATTAACTGCTTTAGGAGGGTGACAATATACAGAAGTGCAGTTAGCAAATATTAGGTCCAATGTATGGCCACCTCTATGAGTGGGCCCACTATTCTGCAGCTCAAGACCCAATAAGGCCAGATTGGACATTAGAGTCTTTGTCTCTGGGTGGTCTACATTGTCCACATGAAAGTTAAAATCTCCCAATAAAATAAACTTTTCTTTAGCGTTCATATGTTGTGCCAGTATTTCCGTCAATGCTAAGGTGAAGCCAGCATTGGGTCCAGGGGGACGATAAACTAAGGCACCCTTCCAGTGCTCCTTAGGTCCTATCGAAATTTTAAAGATCATAACTTCCATAGAAAGCTGATTAATCTGTTCTATAACAGAGACTTTGAGATGTTCTTTGTATATAATGGCAATACCACCGCCAATTTTATCAAGACGATCCTGTCTTAATATTTTATACCCCGTGGGAATCCCCAGAGTGATGGAAGGGGTAGTATGTGGTTTTAGCCATGTTTCAGTAAGGAAGCTGACCTCAGGTTTAAGGGTGTGGATAAGATCCCATATTTGTGAGTGATGTTGCGGTAAGGAGCGAACATTTAGAAGGAAGCTTTTCCAGCCTTTCATCATAGAAGTATTCTCCCTGACATGTCCCCCAGTAATTAATGTATGTGTAGCCTGAAACCTACATATAGCACATGAAAAAGGTCCTTCTGGACTTGGACAACAGCCGCTGGCACATCTCTCCACCCCCTGGGGCAGCAGATCTAATAAAGCTTGGGAGGTGTACCTGAGTCGTGTGTCTTGCAGGGGCTCCATGAAAAATTGGGCAGAGTAAGAGGCCCCTGGCCCCGTCCTCCACGCTCTCGCCTCGCTCTCTGCTCTTCTCCTCGTTCGAGGTGCCGGGACACCCCGTTCCATTTATTTCCTGCTTTTTGAGCCAACCTCTGGTCCGCGCGTAAGCAATGGGCGTGTCTGTTTCCTCAAGACTGTCAAATCCACATAGGAGCGCGTCACAGGGAGAAGTGCCTTCTCCGGGGTGTTCGTTTCCGTTAAAGGGATATTCTTCGGTTGCCACAGCCTGCTGATTCCACCACTCTCTGGGCTCCGATTCCCAGGTGTCCTGAGGCGGCGACAGAGAGGAGGAGGGTATGTCAGTATCCCCCCAGTTCTCTCGTGATGTATTGTCCATTTCCGTAGCCGCCTCCGCCTCCCTGCTACAAAACCATTTTCCTATTTCTTTTGCCTTTATCTTGGTGTCTCCCAAGCTATGCCCCTCAGAAAGATTTACATAATCTCGCTAGATTGAAAGCTGGAGGTGTGCGGATTGCCCTATCCAATGTGTGATGATGGTGATGATTTAGTGATATACGATCGCAGATCCCCGAAACCTAATTCGGAGTCTCGGATGGGAGGAGAGGTAAAAAGGACTGGATGCAACCTCCTTTTACATTAATTTCCACAATAAGGTATCCTACACATTTAACTGATCTTTCTGTGGATATTGGATGATGGATGATGTACATGGAGGGAAGCTACACCCATAATGTTTGGACATAAAACTGTTGTTAGGTAGATGATAATTTAGCGATGTAAAAAGCTACTTCATAAGAACCATCCCGTGTGCAGACTATACCCAATGCACCATTACAGGCAGCTCCAGGTCAGTGCGTATATAAATGCAGCATGTTACTCGCTCTTTTTTTATTTCAGAAAGGCAGGGCAGTGAAATAAATAAATGAAGGATTTCCTTTTCATGGAATACTGCTAAATGCTAGCAAACCGAAACTAAAATAAAACTCAAGCAAAGCAGCCTCTCGCAACCATCCTCCTCCGGATTTTACAAGGCCCTAACTCGAGCGCAGGCTCTCAGCATAGGAAACAAGAGATTAAAATAACATGCTTCCATGCCGGTTATTTATTTTTGGAGAGGCTCCACTCTTGTAGTTTTTATAAAGCAAGTAATATCTATGAATGGAAAATAAATTATACCTGTATTGATAGTGGGCGCTCCTTCATATTCACTTCTGCTGAAGTTTGTAATACTGTAAAATGTTTATTGGCAGACAGTACTCGAAACGTCCGTCCTGCCTTGCCACCCCAGCTCAGCCAAAGCCCGCTCTCAGCCATTCTCCAACGGCCGTTAATAAACCAATGTTCAGTGAAAATCAGCAGCGACGTTGTTAAAAGCAAAACGACAATCATAAACATTACCTGCGCCATCTTGTCTGATGGAAGTTCCTACGTGCACATAAACTGCAGTCATTTTGCCTAACCGCAGCCATTTTGTATTCCGTGTTTCACCCTGCCCTTACTAGAATCCATCTGACCAACCTGGTATGTGAGCTGGGGGCTACAAACTATTGCCACGACAAACATCAACGTGCTGCCACAAACTCGTTTTTCCTCTCATCTCTGTTTACTGGCAAACCCATGGACACCCTTACACAAACAAGTTCCAAATACCAAACAGACTCTTGCAAACGTGGTCTATTGCACTGCAACAATGGGGCCTGTTTTTATCAACAGAACGGACTCTTAGATCTGGCCGGTCTCACATGTTTTAGACCCTGAAGCAAGGTCCAGCGGCAAGATTAGATTGTCTGTTTTGACCTGGGTGGGAGGAGAATTAATGTTGGGCATGTGTAACCATGTGGATGGAACGATGTTGGGCTTGTGTAACCATCTGGATGGAACAATGTTGGGCTTGTGTGACAAACCTGCCCGGGGCGGAGACTCCGAGCTGGTAACCGGGAAAAATAAAACAAATGCATTGTGACAAACCTGTATAAAAGGAAGAGCCAGAAGGAGTTGCCAGCAGAATACCTCCTTCAGACATCCCGGTGTCTGCAGCTGACGTGGTCTCCTCTTAAGAGTAATAAACCTTTTTGCTTGTCTTCCAGTTACCAGCGCTTGCCTCATTATTTTGGTAACAAACCCAAGGTGAATTAGAGGTAGGACCCTGCCACTGGGCAGCATTGGGGGTCTTAGAAGACTCGCTGCTTTTCACAAATTGGCGATCCAACGTTGGGGCCCATCAGCGACACGTTGGTCCGGTAAAGAGGTCCTAAAGACTAAATGATTGGAGTGCACCTGCCTGACAGAGACCCTCGTCTGGCTGCCGATCGACTGAACTTCACCAGTTCCGAACGGACCTCACTCGAGTGACCTGCGGTCCTGACTGGGACCTTACAGGAATGCCGCATTGATTGTTTGAGTAAGAGGACAACCAGGTGCTGGAAGGGGAAGATGAAGAACTGTCCATACGGTCTGGGTAAGGTTGTGAAAAAAAACCGACTTAAATAAATTGATTGATTGATTGATAGAAATACTAGTATTCTTTTTTGAGTTATTTGAGACATTCCCTGCTTGCAAACAACGTAGAATAGGAATATTCTCTCTTTGCAGACAGCGAAGGACAGGTAGTGCAGACTTTTTGTCTAAAAATAATTGAGATATTCATTTGACCGCTAAATACGTCATGCCTGTTTTCTCTAGATTGTTTGATTGTTTTGGACCGGACCGTTTGTTAGAGGTCAGTCATGCGGCACCACCGGAAGGCACCCCTAACAAGGACATGTACGTAAAATATGGATTAGCCACCGTAGCTTATAGCAAACTATGGCATAAGTACACTAGGATGGACCGGGTAAATTAGTGGCCACTGACGGGATCTTTCGATCCCGCTAAAATATAAACGTTAGAATTAGCTCTCCACAAAAAGAAAGCTAGACCAGCCATGTTTGATAGTTTTGGTTTATGGCGAAAAGAGGCAGCTCAACGAAAGAAAAGAGACGAAGCTAGACAAGATAAAGAAACGCGAAAATCATCTTACCAAACCTGTAAAAAGTTAGAAGAAGAACTAAAAGAAAAGGTAATCGATAAAAAGAACAGGAATCAAAAATATCAGATCAATGCACTGTTAGAACGCCCTCAACTCTTTACCCCGAGTTACCAGCAAAACAGAGGGTAGATGAGGATTTATTGTTAGGTCCCCCAATGATATACATGCCACCCCCTTATGCCCCTACTCATCCCGTAGTATAACGCCAGGACCCCCAAAGTATAGCTGGAGATGGCACGATCACCTTAGTCTCCACTGCCTCTGCTCCCAACGAGTCACCCACACCAAATGTCTCATCAAAGGATGCAGTAGTAGAGGTAGGAACAAAAGAAATAGGAGCGCCCAGGATCCCGCGATTAAGTAAAAATGAGCGAGCAGGCATTGATAAAATAGTTAAAACCCTCATAGATAAAAAAGAAACAGAAGAATATTTAACTCACATATGCGACTCCTATGTTGAAAACCAAAACGATACTTTATTGTACGTCTCTGTTACCACACCCTTACTGCATATGAAGAGAAGTACCAAGATGTGGGCCCGAGAGACAAGTGGCTCTCTATAGGAAGGTAGACATCGGAGATGAAGGTGACAACGATGTTGCAGAACTATTCTCATCCACACTAGAAGTATTGCGTCACCTCAAAGAACAAGGACAGATAGATAGGGACAGGACAACTAAGATAGCAGGACCCCCTGTGGAAAAACCAGATAGCATGATGCCAATAAAAGAAGCTGCCCTTACTGGGTACCTCCTAGAGGACAAGGGACTCATGACGATATGAACCATCAAGATGCTAGAGGAAGGGTGGTCTACAATTGGGTGTACCAGCCATGGGACAGACAGGACATTTTGACGTTCCGTAAATCTTTACCGGATTTACGAAAGAACCCCACCGCCTTTTACACCGAGCTAGGTACCGCTCTGGGATCGACAATAATGACACTTGCCGACATAGACTTGTTCTTCGGGTTATGTTTGCCAGCAGATATGTGGAAACAGATTAGGAAAGTAGACCATACTGAACTGCTGGGTCATACCTGGGAATAACTCAACATACTAGATAAACAGCGGAACCCTGGTCAGAAACCGGTAAAAGCAATATTGGACCCCCCTGACAAAATAGTGCAGAAAGTGAAAACGCTGATCCCAGAGAAAAAGATAGACTGGTCCATAGTAACCGCGTGGCGCCAGAAACCAGAAGAGGATGTCTCAGAATATTTATCCAGATTTGAAACTGTGTTCTCCGATTACAGTGGACAAGACATGTCCACCGCAACCGGACACCACTTATTTGTGCAGAACTACGTGAAAGGACTACTGCCAGATGTATCCCAGAAACTACAAGCCAGCGAAAGTAGTTGGGCAGCATCTAGACCAGCGGCCATTCTCCAAATTGCCCAGTACTACGAGCATCAGAGAAACGAAAATGACTGGGCTACAGAAAGGAAAAAAAAGGACTTGAAGGAAAGGGTAATGATAGCACAACTCCAGGGGGCGAATACAGGAAGGGAGCAATATAGGGGAGGAAACCAGCAGAGTACCCCTAGAGTACAGCCTCCTAGGAACAATCCATCGACATATTATGTAGGACGCCAAGACTTAGGACAGGATCAATGTGCATTTTGCAAAGAATATGGACACTGGAAATCCCAATGCCCGGCTTTGTGAGGAGCTGGTAGGGGCAGAGAGGCGAGGGAAATAGCAAGTGGACAGAGAGGAAGAGGACGTGGGAGAGGGTATGCGATTGAAGCAAGCGAGGAAAGGCCTGGAAGAGTGAATACATTTGACCATCCCAGACAGAATCAGTACCAACAGACAGATTACGACAACACGTATGACTTTGCATAGGACAGCCAAGGGCAAGGGAGGGATCCAGTCGAGCTCTATGTTGATCAGCAAAGCCCTTATGTTACCGCTAAGGTCCTGGGCACAAAGTCGTAATTTTTGGTAGACACGGGAGCAGCACGTAGTGTACTATCCAAACGACTGATTCCAAGGGCACCCTTGTCAGGCTCACATGTGACCTCAATAGGATTTGACGGTACGCCCTCCACCAACCCTTTGTCCCGCCTGATCCCTTTTAATCTTGACAGCAATGGCGTTGAAACAACATTCCTCCTCTCATCTAACACCCCAGACGCCATTATGGGTCTCGACCTTTTGAAACACTTCCATGCGACTATCAGATGCTCACCAGACGGACTGCGTGTCATCCTGCATGACAACCCCCAACGCCATAGAGAGAACCCTTTTCAGCACATGTTTTCCATCTCCGAGACTGACGCATCCCTACTAAACACATTGCCATCACACTTATGGGCTAGGGCTGATTCAGACGTAGGACGAATGATGATTGACCCAGTACACTTAACAATACGACAGGACGCAACCCTACCGAAGGTACCGCAGTACAAAATATCACGAGAGGGTGAGAAAGCATTGACAGAGATCATACACTCTTTGGTAGAGGCAGGGGTGGTAGAGGAAGTAGTGAGCAACATTCGTAACAGTCCCATACTACCGATTGTAAAGAGACAGGGAGAGGGAGACGGGAAAGCCTACCGCTTCATCATTGACCTGCGGGAGGTAAACAAAATCGTAGTGCCACAATACCCAGTAGTTTCCGACATCACGACAATTTTGACTTTAATCCCCTCCACTGCCACCACCTTCACTGTGATCGACCTCAAGAATGCCTTCTTTTCCATACCTATACACGAGGACAGCCGCTATCTTCTTGGATTTACCCTAAATTCCCGTTCGTATAGATTTTGCAGAGCCCCTCAGGGGTACACTGAGAGCCCAAGCATCTATAGCCAGGCGCTTAAAAGACAGTTGGACGCCATACAATTGCCAGATGGAGTGGCACTAATACAATATGTAGACGACATCCTTCTTGCAGCAGACCCCATACCAATAGCCGTCACAGCCACCATCAAAATACTCCATTTCCTTGCTGAGAATGGTCACAAGGTCTCCAGAAAGAAATTGCAGTTCTGTAAATCACAAGTGACCTATTTGGGTCACCTTTTATAAAACGAAGGGAGAAAACTCACGCCTGATAGGATCCAGACAATTCTAGACACCCCTGTCCCCAAAAATCAGAAGCAAGTCCGCTCTTTGATAGGCCTCACCTCGTTTTGCAGACAATGGTTACCGAACTTTAGCCTCATTGTCAAACCCCTGCTCTCCCTCCAAGCTAAAGACATCCCCTCACCTCTCACATGGACCATTGAATGCCAATCAGTCTTTAAAGAACTACGCAATGCCCTTTGCTCAGCGCCAGTCCTTGGAGCCCCAGATTACTCCAAACCATTCTTCCTCTAGACACACGAAAGGGAGGGATGTGCATTGTCTGTCCTAACACAATCAATTGGTCACAAACAACGCCCTTGTGCATATTTTTCTGCCACCCTCGATCCAGTAGCCAGAGCACTGCCAGCGGGCCTGCGCGCTGTGGCAGCTGCAGCAGTATCAATGCTCCAGAGTGAAGCAATAGTGCTCTCCAATCCAGTCACTGTTTTAGTACCCCATGCAGTCGACACACTACTGAACCAGACCAAAACCCAACATTTGACTAGAGCCCGACTGACAGGATATGAGTTGACCCTGCTAGCACCGCACTTTACCCTAAAGCGATGCACCACCCTCAATCCAGCCACACTGTTACCCCAACCCGAAAATGATCCTAACGTGGCTCCACTACACGACTGTGTGACACTAACCGATGAACAAACAAAGAGTAGAGTAGACCTCGGAGACACCGCCTTTCTAGAGCCAGATGGAGAACTATGGGTGGATGGTTCGTGCATCAAACTCCCCGACGGCACCACCTCAGCTGCATACTCTGTCACCACAGCCCATACCATTCTAGAAACAGCCCGTATTGCCCAGCGTTCCGCCCAGGCAGCAGAACTCATTGCCCTCACACAAGCGTGCATCTTAGCGACTGACAAGACAGTTAACATATACACCGACAGCCAGTATGCCTTCGGGGTGGTTCACCATTTTGGAATTCTATGGAAAGAAAGAGGGTTCCTGACTTCACACGGTACTCCCATCCTGCATGGGGATTTAGTCTCGGCCTTGACGGAAGCAGTCCTCCTCCCAAAAAGCTAGCAGTGATAAAATGCCAAGCACATAGGAAAGTGACAGATCTCATTGGACAGGGAAATGCGCTAGCAGACGTTACTGCCCGAGCCACGGCAGAAGATAGAACTCCGACACAAA
This sequence comes from Lissotriton helveticus, assembly GCF_964261635.1. Classification (NCBI taxonomy): domain Eukaryota; kingdom Metazoa; phylum Chordata; class Amphibia; order Caudata; family Salamandridae; genus Lissotriton; species Lissotriton helveticus. Next base: position 3,157,713 of record NC_136064.1, read on the forward strand.
TGTATGTGACCAGGTCACAAGCTGAACAATGGACTGACGCTAGGACCACTGTAAGGTACATACAGACGACAGGCACACAAGACAAATTGACCGAGTGGGAAAGGGTGGGACTAAAAGACGAGGAAAATTGCTGGAGAACTAAAGACGGCAATAAATGGCTGTTACCCAATGCCTATCTAATCCCCATATTGACCATGGCACATTTACCAGCACACATAGGCTCCACCCCCATGATTGAACTCATCACCAGAGTATGGCATAATGTCAAGATAGCAGAATCTGCAAAACGCCTAGTACAACAATGTATAGTCTGCCTACAACACAAATCAGGGAAGGGGACAGTAGTACCACGGGGAGGGTTTGGAGTCCATGACCACCCCTTTGAAGTCCTTCAAATGGATTACATCCAACTAGAGAGATGCCATGGTCTAAAATATGTCCTGGTGGTTGTGTGCGCTTTTAGCAAATGGGTGGAGGCATATCCCACCCGCGATAATACTGCCATAGCCACTGCAAAAGTATTTTTGAAAGAATTCTTCCCCGATACGGCCTTTGTAGAATTTTATGGAGCGACAACGGCCCCCACTTCGTAGCCGAGGTGATACAGAACATACTGAGAAGGTTGGGGGGAAAACAAAAGTTCCATGCAGTCTTCCACCCCCAATCAGCAGGCCTGGTAGAGAGACACAATGTAACATTGAAACTAAAGCTAGCCAAAATAGTTGCCACGACCGGGTTGAAATGGCCCAACGCCCTTCCATTGGCATTGCTATCAATGCGCTCCACCCCAAACAAACACAGACTGACCCTGTATGAAGTGGTCTTCGGCAGGCCTATGAGCATTTGGCCGGCACCAAGACCCACCTCCATTAACGATGTCCCGGACATATTAATGTCAGATTATTTGCATAAATTGACAAACAAGCTAACAATTATCCACCAACAGGTGCAGGAAGCCTTGCCTGACGTATTCCGGGGCCCAGGACACGTGATAAAGCCTGGGGACTTCATCCTAGTTCACAACTTCCAAAGAACGAAGAATCTGGAGCCCAGGTGGACGGGCCCCTGGCAAGTCTTGATCCCCACTCGAACTGCCCTCCGAGTGGAAGGAAAACAAAATTGGCTGCACGCCATCACTGCAAGAAAGTCCCTCCAACGCTGGCAACTTGTAAAGAGGTGGAGGTGCAAGAGGAAGTACTCACGAAGGACCGACTAGCTCTGAGTTGCTACCCACAAGAAGACACCCTCCAACTGTCTGAATTTCCCGACCCCACGGTGCCATCCAAGGAAGGGTACAACCTAAGATCGACGAAAAGGGGGAGCTCCAACAACCAGGCCACTAACTGAGTCAGAGTCTCAGATCGGTAGCACAGCCAAACAACGCTACCAGGAAAAGCACCAGACAAAAGTCTGTGGTCCTAACAGTTGGTGAGCTCCTCGAAGATGATGGAAGAAACGGAACACCTGAAGAGCAACCACAAAGACACCAAGACTGCCAACCTGCACAGCACAAAGACAATTGCACTTGTAGCAGCATTTCTCACCTGCCATCAGCTAATAGTCACACTCTGGATCATTGAAGAGAATGCACCTGCATACAGAACAATGTCACCCACCATGCAACCAACCACCAAGAAAGAACATTATCTGGTATCACTGTCGCCACATCTCCGAGAACGACGCAAAGAATTCTGGAATAATTCTTTCGTGCAGATGCTGCACCAGCACAATCTTGCCACCAATGCCTTCAACTATTGGGTCTGTGGGCATGCCACCACATGCCACTGAACATTCCATCCCTTTCATCCCTTCACCCTTTTCTGTTCACGGATATTGCCTTGCCTGGGTGATGCTCCTACAAGAAAGTTACAAAGACAATGCCACTTCCGATGGGACAATCGCTCAGTTCTACAACGAGTTCTGGCTAAACAAAACAGGAAGAACAGCCACTCCCTTTTACCCTCACACCTCCAATGCGACATTCCCAATGAATGTCCCCTCCAAAGAACGAGTGGAAATACAAGTATTCAATAATCCTGTCAGAGCCACATTTTCCTACCTGAAGAAAAGAACTGCTGCAACACTGACTGTGGCCCTTTCTGTGGTGAACGTCTCTGGCCTTGTATGCATTGAAGGCCGTCGGACTAAGAATGTGGGTCACATCACTTGTAACATTCTAAGGATTTTGAACACTGCCAACCCTCCAGCATTTGTTGCATCCCCCAATATGTACTTTGTCTGTGGAACCAAAGCCTACACCTGGCTCCCAAGAAACTGAGGGGGGGCATGTGCTACATTGCCTTTGTTTTGCCACCCACCTACACAGCCCCTGCAGAGCATCATCGAGAAAAGCGTTCTAAAGACACTGATCAAGCAGATTCTGCCCCATCACAGTTCCTCGACGCAGCAAAAGGGCTCGTCCCGCTATGGGGTCCGATGGCAAACACCCGAGCCATCAGACATCTGTCTCAAGCGGTAGAAACCGCTCTGAACGTCACAGCTGGCATCCTCACCAACAACACTGCCGAGCTTCAAGCGGTCCGTCTGGTGGCCCTAAAAAAACGTATGGTCCTGGACGTGGTACTAGGGGACCGCGGAGGAGCATGTCGCATCATTGGTACCAGTTGCTGCATATACATCCCTGATAATTCACCCTCTGTCTATGAAGCAATCGAACATCTTCACAGACTGTCTTCAGAAATTCATCAAGGATCAGAGACTTGGACAATTGGAAGTTGGCTTTGGGACATCTTGAAGGACTGGGATTTGAAAATATCAATGTTTCCCTTGGTCCCAGTATTGGCAATATGTGGTTGTTGTTTGGGTGTACACTGTATACCACCTTTGTGTTCTCTTTGCATAAGTACCTTGCGCCCTAAGACTATGGACACTCCGCTAACAAAAATGAGAGTAATGTATGAACAAGAGATACAGGACATTATGGAGATCGAAATAGACTGACAAGCTGGCTAGTTATGTTCAAAGGGGCGACTGTTAAAAGCAAAACAACAATCATAAACATTACCTGCGCATCTTGTCTGATGGAAGTTCCTACGTGCACATAAACTGCAGTCATTTTGACCAACTTCAGCCATTTTGTATTCCCTGTTTCACCATGCCCTTACTAGAATACCTCTGACCAACCTGGTATGTGAGCTGAGGGCTACAAACTATTGCCACGACAAACATCAACTTGCTGTCACAAACTCGTTTTTCCTCTCATCTCTGTTTACAGGCAAACCCATGGACACCCTTACACAAACCGGTTCCAGATACCAAACAGACTCTTGCAAACATGGTTTATTGGGAAACATCCTTTGCAACGCAACTTTTACCACGCAGTGCCTTTACGACGCAACTTTTACAACGCAAACCATTACAACGCATTGCGCTGGGGGGGCGCTCTAGGATGGGGAATACGTTTAATTTACTGTCCAATACCTTCCCTAGTGTCCACGGGGACTGGAGTTGGAATAGTAAATTAAACTATTCACTATCCAGCACCCCAAAGCGCTATGCGTTGTAAAGGTTTGCGTTGTAAAAAATGTGTTGTAAAGGCATGCGATGTAAAAGCATGCGTTGTAATGTCATACATCCGGTTTATTGCACTGCACACAGCAAGACTTGTTTTTGCCAACAATGGGGCCTGTTTTTATCAACAGAACAGACTCTTAGATCTGGCCGGTCTCACATGTTTTAGACCCTGAAGCAAGGTCCAGCTGCAAGATTAGATTGTCTGTTTTGACCTGGGTGGGAGGAGAATTAATGTTGGGCTTGTGTAAACATGTGGATGGAACAATGTTGGGCTTGTGTGACAAACCTGCCCGGGGCGGAGACTCCAAGCTGGTAACCGGGATAAATAAAACAAATGCATTGTGACAAACCTGTATAAAAGGAAGAGCCAGAAGGAGTTGCCAGCAGAACACCTCCTTCAGACATCCCGGTGTCTGCAGCTGACGTGGTCTCCTCTTAAGAGTAATAAACCTTTTTCTTGTCTCCCAGTTTCCAGAGCTTGCCTCATTATTTTGGTAACAAACCCAAGGTGAATTAGAGGTGGGACCCTGCCACTGGGCAGCATTGGGGGTCTTAGAAGACTCGCGTGATGACGACGCTCCTTCAATATGCCTGGAGCAGGGTGGGCCTTCTGAGGACATACCAGGCAGCCACAAAAAGGAGAGCAACGCAGGAATTTCTTTTTAATAATTACCGGGCCAGGACTCAGAGAATGATTGTATAGACCCGGCCCGGTAAAATAAGTGCCGGTGCTGAGCACTGGAAAGCACCAGCACAAATTAAGCACTGACACTGCACTCAGGGCAGGCACTGGCAACACTGACTACGGTCTGGGTAAGGTTGTGAAAAAAAAACGACTTAAATGAATTGATTGATTGATTGATAGAAATACTAGTATTCTTTTTTGAGTTATTTGAGACATTCCCTGCTTGCAAACAACGTAGAATAGGAATATTCTCTCTTTGCAGACAGCGAAGGACAGGTAGTGCAGACTTTTTGTCTAAAAATAATTGAGATATTCATTTGACCGCTAAATACGTCATGCCTGTTTTCTCTAGATTGTTTGATTGTTTTGGACCGGACCGTTTGTTAGAGGTCAGTCATGCGGCACCACCGGAAGGCACCCCTAACAAGGACATGTACGTAAAATATGGATTAGCCACCGTAGCTTATAGCAAACTATGGCATAAGTACACTAGGATGGACCGGGTAAATTAGTGGCCACTGACGGGATCTTTCGATCCCGCTAAAATATAAACGTTAGAATTAGCTCTCCACAAAAAGAAAGCTAGACCAGCCATGTTTGATAGTTTTGGTTTATGGCGAAAAGAGGCAGCTCAACGAAAGAAAAGAGACGAAGCTAGACAAGATAAAGAAACGCGAAAATCATCTTACCAAACCTGTAAAAAGTTAGAAGAAGAACTAAAAGAAAAGGTAATCGATAAAAAGAACAGGAATCAAAAATATCAGATCAATGCACTGTTAGAACGCCCTCAACTCTTTACCCCGAGTTACCAGCAAAACAGAGGGTAGATGAGGATTTATTGTTAGGTCCCCCAATGATATACATGCCACCCCCTTATGCCCCTACTCATCCCGTAGTATAACGCCAGGACCCCCAAAGTATAGCTGGAGATGGCACGATCACCTTAGTCTCCACTGCCTCTGCTCCCAACGAGTCACCCACACCAAATGTCTCATCAAAGGATGCAGTAGTAGAGGTAGGAACAAAAGAAATAGGAGCGCCCAGGATCCCGCGATTAAGTAAAAATGAGCGAGCAGGCATTGATAAAATAGTTAAAACCCTCATAGATAAAAAAGAAACAGAAGAATATTTAACTCACATATGCGACTCCTATGTTGAAAACCAAAACGATACTTTATTGTACGTCTCTGTTACCACACCCTTACTGCATATGAAGAGAAGTACCAAGATGTGGGCCCGAGAGACAAGTGGCTCTCTATAGGAAGGTAGACATCGGAGATGAAGGTGACAACGATGTTGCAGAACTATTCTCATCCACACTAGAAGTATTGCGTCACCTCAAAGAACAAGGACAGATAGATAGGGACAGGACAACTAAGATAGCAGGACCCCCTGTGGAAAAACCAGATAGCATGATGCCAATAAAAGAAGCTGCCCTTACTGGGTACCTCCTAGAGGACAAGGGACTCATGACGATATGAACCATCAAGATGCTAGAGGAAGGGTGGTCTACAATTGGGTGTACCAGCCATGGGACAGACAGGACATTTTGACGTTCCGTAAATCTTTACCGGATTTACGAAAGAACCCCACCGCCTTTTACACCGAGCTAGGTACCGCTCTGGGATCGACAATAATGACACTTGCCGACGTAGACTTGTTCTTCGGGTTATGTTTGCCAGCAGATATGTGGAAACAGATTAGGAAAGTAGACCATACTGAACTGCTGGGTCATACCTGGGAATAACTCAACATACTAGATAAACAGCGGAACCCTGGTCAGAAACCGGTAAAAGCAATATTGGACCCCCCCTGACAAAATAGTGCAGAAAGTGAAAACGCTGATCCCAGAGAAAAAGATAGACTGGTCCATAGTAACCGCGTGGCGCCAGAAACCAGAAGAGGATGTCTCAGAATATTTATCCAGATTTGAAACTGTGTTCTCCGATTACAGTGGACAAGACATGTCCACCGCAACCGGACACCACTTATTTGTGCAGAACTACGTGAAAGGACTACTGCCAGATGTATCCCAGAAACTACAAGCCAGCGAAAGTAGTTGGGCAGCATCTAGACCAGCGGCCATTCTCCAAATTGCCCAGTACTACGAGCATCAGAGAAACGAAAATGACTGGGCTACAGAAAGGAAAAAAAAGGACTTGAAGGAAAGGGTAATGATAGCACAACTCCAGGGGGCGAATACAGGAAGGGAGCAATATAGGGGAGGAAACCAGCAGAGTACCCCTAGAGTACAGCCTCCTAGGAACAATCCATCGACATATTATGTAGGACGCCAAGACTTAGGACAGGATCAATGTGCATTTTGCAAAGAATATGGACACTGGAAATCCCAATGCCCGGCTTTGTGAGGAGCTGGTAGGGGCAGAGAGGCGAGGGAAATAGCAAGTGGACAGAGAGGAAGAGGACGTGGGAGAGGGTATGCGATTGAAGCAAGCGAGGAAAGGCCTGGAAGAGTGAATACATTTGACCATCCCAGACAGAATCAGTACCAACAGACAGATTACGACAACACGTATGACTTTGCATAGGACAGCCAAGGGCAAGGGAGGGATCCAGTCGAGCTCTATGTTGATCAGCAAAGCCCTTATGTTACCGCTAAGGTCCTGGGCACAAAGTCGTAATTTTTGGTAGACACGGGAGCAGCACGTAGTGTACTATCCAAACGACTGATTCCAAGGGCACCCTTGTCAGGCTCACATGTGACCTCAATAGGATTTGACGGTACGCCCTCCACCAACCCTTTGTCCCGCCTGATCCCTTTTAATCTTGACAGCAATGGCGTTGAAACAACATTCCTCCTCTCATCTAACACCCCAGACGCCATTATGGGTCTCGACCTTTTGAAACACTTCCATGCGACTATCAGATGCTCACCAGACGGACTGCGTGTCATCCTGCATGACAACCCCCAACGCCATAGAGAGAACCCTTTTCAGCACATGTTTTCCATCTCCGAGACTGACGCATCCCTACTAAACACATTGCCATCACACTTATGGGCTAGGGCTGATTCAGACGTAGGACGAATGATGATTGACCCAGTACACTTAACAATACGACAGGACGCAACCCTACCGAAGGTACCGCAGTACAAAATATCACGAGAGGGTGAGAAAGCATTGACAGAGATCATACACTCTTTGGTAGAGGCAGGGGTGGTAGAGGAAGTAGTGAGCAACATTCGTAACAGTCCCATACTACCGATTGTAAAGAGACAGGGAGAGGGAGACGGGAAAGCCTACCGCTTCATCATTGACCTGCGGGAGGTAAACAAAATCGTAGTGCCACAATACCCAGTAGTTTCCGACATCACGACAATTTTGACTTTAATCCCCTCCACTGCCACCACCTTCACTGTGATCGACCTCAAGAATGCCTTCTTTTCCATACCTATACACGAGGACAGCCGCTATCTTCTTGGATTTACCCTAAATTCCCGTTCGTATAGATTTTGCAGAGCCCCTCAGGGGTACACTGAGAGCCCAAGCATCTATAGCCAGGCGCTTAAAAGACAGTTGGACGCCATACAATTGCCAGATGGAGTGGCACTAATACAATATGTAGACGACATCCTTCTTGCAGCAGACCCCATACCAATAGCCGTCACAGCCACCATCAAAATACTCCATTTCCTTGCTGAGAATGGTCACAAGGTCTCCAGAAAGAAATTGCAGTTCTGTAAATCACAAGTGACCTATTTGGGTCACCTTTTGTTAAAACGAAGGGAGAAAACTCACGCCTGACAGGATCCAGACAATTCTAGACACCCCTGTCCCCAAAAATCAGAAGCAAGTCCGCTCTTTGATAGGCCTCACCTCGTTTTGCAGACAATGGTTACCGAACTTTAGCCTCATTGTCAAACCCCTGCTCTCCCTCCAAGCTAAAGACATCCCCTCACCTCTCACATGGACCATTGAATGCCAATCAGTCTTTAAAGAACTACGCAATGCCCTTTGCTCAGCGCCAGTCCTTGGAACCCCAGATTACTCCAAACCATTCTTCCTCTAGACACACGAAAGGGAGGGATGTGCATTGTCTGTCCTAACACAATCAATTGGTCACAAACAACGCCCTTGTGCATATTTTTCTGCCACCCTCGATCCAGTAGCCAGAGCACTGCCAGCGGGCCTGCGCGCTGTGGCAGCTGCAGCAGTATCAATGCTCCAGAGTGAAGCAATAGTGCTCTCCAATCCAGTCACTGTTTTAGTACCCCATGCAGTCGACACACTACTGAACCAGACCAAAACCCAACATTTGACTAGAGCCCGACTGACAGGATATGAGTTGACCCTGCTAGCACCGCACTTTACCCTAAAGCGATGCACCACCCTCAATCCAGCCACACTGTTACCCCAACCCGAAAATGATCCTAACGTGGCTCCACTACACGACTGTGTGACACTAACCGATGAACAAACAAAGAGTAGAGTAGACCTCGGAGACACCGCCTTTCTAGAGCCAGATGGAGAACTATGGGTGGATGGTTCGTGCATCAAACTCCCCGACGGCACCACCTCAGCTGCATACTCTGTCACCACAGCCCATACCATTCTAGAAACAGCCCGTATTGCCCAGCGTTCCGCCCAGGCAGCAGAACTCATTGCCCTCACACAAGCGTGCATCTTAGCGACTGACAAGACAGTTAACATATACACCGACAGCCAGTATGCCTTCGGGGTGGTTCACCATTTTGGAATTCTATGGAAAGAAAGAGGGTTCCTGACTTCACACGGTACTCCCATCCTGCATGGGGATTTAGTCTCGGCCTTGACGGAAGCAGTCCTCCTCCCAAAAAGCTAGCAGTGATAAAATGCCAAGCACATAGGAAAGTGACAGATCTCATTGGACAGGGAAATGCGCTAGCAGACGTTACTGCCCGAGCCACGGCAGAAGATAGAACTCCGACACAAATGTATGTGACCAGGTCACAAGCTGAACAATGGACTGACGCTAGGACCACTGTAAGGTACATACAGATGACAGGCACACAAGACAAATTGACCGAGTGGGAAAGGGTGGGACTAAAAGACGAGGAAAATTGCTGGAGAACTAAAGACGGCAATAAATGGCTGTTACCCAATGCCTATCTAATCCCCATATTGACCATGGCACATTTACCAGCACACATAGGCTCCACCCCCATGATTGAACTCATCACCAGAGTATGGCATAATGTCAAGATAGCAGAATCTGCAAAACGCCTAGTACAACAATGTATAGTCTGCCTACAACACAAACCAGGGAAGGGGACAGTAGTACCACGGGGAGGGTTTGGAGTCCATGACCACCCCTTTGAAGTCCTTCAAATGGATTACATCCAACTAGAGAGATGCCATGGTCTAAAATATGTCCTGGTGGTTGTGTGCGCTTTTAGCAAATGGGTGGAGGCATATCCCACCCGCGATAATACTGCCATAGCCACTGCAAAAGTATTTTTGAAAGAATTCTTCCCCGATACGGCCTTTGTAGAATTTTATGGAGCGACAACGGCCCCCACTTCGTAGCCGAGGTGATACAGAACATACTGAGAAGGTTGGGGGGAAAACAAAAGTTCCATGCAGTCTTCCACCCCCAATCAGCAGGCCTGGTAGAGAGACACAATGTAACATTGAAACTAAAGCTAGCCAAAATAGTTGCCACGACCGGGTTGAAATGGCCCAACGCCCTTCCATTGGCATTGCTATCAATGCGCTCCACCCCAAACAAACACAGACTGACCCTGTATGAAGTGGTCTTCGGCAGGCCTATGAGCATTTGGCCGGCACCAAGACCCACCTCCATTAACGATGTCCCGGACATATTAATGTCAGATTATTTGCATAAATTGACAAACAAGCTAACAATTATCCACCAACAGGTGCAGGAAGCCTTGCCTGACGTATTCCGGGGCCCAGGACACGTGATAAAGCCTGGGGACTTCATCCTAGTTCACAACTTCCAAAGAACGAAGAATCTGGAGCCCAGGTGGACGGGCCCCTGGCAAGTCTTGATCCCCACTCGAACTGCCCTCCGAGTGGAAGGAAAACAAAATTGGCTGCACGCCATCACTGCAAGAAAGTCCCTCCAACGCTGGCAACTTGTAAAGAGGTGGAGGTGCAAGAGGAAGTACTCACGAAGGACCGACTAGCTCTGAGTTGCTACCCACAAGAAGACACCCTCCAACTGTCTGAATTTCCCAACCCCACGGTGCCATCCAAGGAAGGGTACAACCTAAGATCGACGAAAAGGGGGAGCTCCAACAACCAGGCCACTAACTGAGTCAGAGTCTCAGATCGGTAGCACAGCCAAACAACGCTACCAGGAAAAGCACCAGACAAAAGTCTGTGGTCCTAACAGTTGGTGAGCTCCTCGAAGATGATGGAGGAAACGGAACACCTGAAGAGCAACCACAAAGACACCAAGACTGCCAACCTGCACAGCACAAAGACAATTGCACTTGTAGCAGCATTTCTCACCTGCCATCAGCTAATAGTCACACTCTGGATCATTGAAGAGAATGCACCTGCATACAGAACAATGTCACCCACCATGCAACCAACCACCAAGAAAGAACATTATCTGGTATCACTGTCGCCACATCTCCGAGAACGACGCAAAGAATTCTGGAATAATTCTTTCGTGCAGATGTTGCACCAGCACAATCTTGCCACCAATGCCTCCAACTATTGGGTCTGTGGGCATGCCACCACATGCCACTGAACATTCCATCCCTTTCATCCCTTCACCCTTTTCTGTTCACGGATATTGCCTTGCCTGGGTGATGCTCCTACAAGAAAGTTACAAAGACAATGCCACTTCCGATGGGACAATCGCTCAGTTCTACAACGAGTTCTGGCTAAACAAAACAGGAAGAACAGCCACTCCCTTTTACCCTCACACCTCCAATGCGACATTCCCAATGAATGTCCCCTCCAAAGAACGAGTGGAAATACAAGTATTCAATAATCCTGTCAGAGGGAGGAGCCTAGCTCGCGACCGAGATGGCCGCGTTTTAGCTCGGCTCCGTTCTACCGCCTGTTTTCTTCGTTTATCCTGTATTACTCCTGCCCCAGGAAGCCCTCCTTGCTGTGTTTTGGTATTGAAGTTACTTTGTGGACACTTACCCGTTGCTCCGGTGATCCTGGGTGCTGTCGATCCTGTGCAGCGATCCCGCTCGGAGCCTCCGGGGCGGACTGGCCTGGACCTCCTTGCGACGCCGGGACGTGACGGAACACGATGGTCGGCCCTTGCTGGCGCTGTGGATCTGGATGCGGAGGCTGATGTGCGAATAGTCCGGCTGTGCCTGTTGGCGGACCCGACTGGCCTGGGCCCTGGGGTGCGGACGCTGCCCCTCGCGGGAGAGCCTACTCATTTCTCCGGCTTGGTCCCCCCCTTTGTTCCCCGGCCCGGCCATTTTGAATTTCCGCCCGGGCTCGGAGAGCGGGGCCGGCGGCACGAGGGGGCCGACGAAAATCCTTCTTCTGTTGGGTCTCCTTCCTGCCTTGGGGCGCCCTGCCGCAGTTCGGCTGACTTCCTTTTGCTTTGGTGTTGCCCCGCCAGGGCCCCCGACGACCGAGGACTTGCTGGGCTCCTAAGATGGCGGCCGACCCTGGGAGTCTCTGCCGGGCCTGGGCGAGCACTTGGGGCCCGCCACATGGCCCGGATGTCGGATCTTGTAAAGAGTTTCCTGCACTTCAAGTTGTCCTGGATGCACTGAACTCCTGGCGGACTACCGTGGCTGCACCTGTCTCCGTTGTGGAGGCGAACCCTCATTTTGAACTGGACGGGCCCCCGTCATCGGATTTGGCCTCCTCGTTGCAGGTTACGGCTGGTGTGCTCCTGGACTCTGTGCCCCCGGCGGAGACCGCATCCTTGGGCCGGAGAGTTTCCGACGCCCCTCGTCGTCCTCCTTTGTTGCCTCGGCCACTGGTCTGCGGTCCGCTTGCATCCTGGCCTGACCTCGATGATCCTTCCTGTTTCTCATCGCGTCGGCTCCTTGGCCGAGACGCATGTGCCGACCCGGCTGGGCTTGCCTCGTTGGAACTGTCCTTGGAACTGTGCCTGCGATGCGAACGTTGTACCATGACTTTCCTGGATCTTCAGTATTTTCTTTCACGTTTCTTCTCAGGACTGCCGCGGGATTTTCTCCTCTGCCCTGTGTCCCTCGCCGTTTGGTCTTTGTTTGTTCGGATGGTTATAACTTTGGACAAAAGTGGACAGGGCTGAAATGACTTTCTATATGCGGTAGTCTCGTTTTTTTTTTTTGATCTGTGACTGACATGTGCTGTTGTGCTGTTGTGTAACTTCATGGGACTCCTGAAACTTATCCTAATATCGTTAACTTCCCGTGGGCTCTACCTCTCCCTTATTACGGGTGGCGGGATGGATGCAGATAATACTGTTTTTTCGCCCTCTCCCGTGTGTGCTGATCTTTCCCTCCCCTACCCCTTCCCTTTTGTCTTTGTTTCTACCCTGTTCCTCTTCTTCTATATTTCGGGTTCTATTTAGGGCGACAGGCACGCTGCTGGGGGGTAGGCCGTAGCCTTCTGCAGGGGTGCAGGGTGGGCTTGTGGGGTGGGTGGGGGGGTCTGTTGTTGTTTTTGGAGGGGTCTTTTTCCTCCCCTTTTTCTCCCTTTTTGGTTCTATGGCCCTTGTGTATCCCCTTTTTCGGGGCTCTGTCTCGTTGTTTGTCCCCCAGGTGTCTTTCTGGTGTACTTTTCCGGTATTACGATGATTGTGATTTGCTATGTGTGTCTTCTTATTTTTGTTGTCTATTTTGTACCGGATTTTTGTTTTTCCTGGTTTGTCGCCTGGGGGCGAGTGTTTGGGTGAGAGTCCCTTCCTTTTCCTTTTTCCCCTTTCCCTTCCCCCTCCCCCTTTTGTGGGGTTTTCTTCTCTATTGGGGGTGCGTTTCGTATTGTTTTTGTATTTGGGTCCTTTCTGTGCTGATTGGTGGGACGGGTGGTGGCTGCGGTGGGCGGGCATTGGACAGTGTGCGCAGTGGCCTTTCCTCATGTCCGTTGTTTTGACCGGTGCTTCTTGGTATACCTATTTCGTATTTGTTTCTCCTGTGTTTTTTGAGATCGCTATATTGCTGCCCGCCGCGACCCCGCCCCTCTGATTTGTTTCGCGGCCCGCCATGCTCCTGACCTCCCTAACCCGTCCTTTTTTAAAAAGAAAACTACCTTTCTATTTTTTGCTCCTGAGACTGCTCTACGATGCTTGTTATTTCCCCTGTTTCGTAGCCTTTGTATACTGTGATACTTTATACATTGCTCCTGATACTTTTGCTATGTGGTGGCCAGCCCGGTGGGTTGTAGGCCCGTATTTGTGAGCTCTCTCTGTACAATAAAGGTTTTAAAAAAAAAAAAAAATAAAAAAAAAATAATAATCCTGTCAGAGCCACATTTTCCTACCTGAAGAAAAGAACTGCTGCAACACTGACTGTGGCCCTTTCTGTGGTGAACGTCTCTGGCCTTGTATGCATTGAAGGCCGTCGGACTAAGAATGTGGGTCACATCACTTGTAACATTCTAAGGATTTTGAACACTGCCAACCCTCCAGCATTTGTTGCATCCCCCAATATGTACTTTGTCTGTGGAACCAAAGCCTACACCTGGCTCCCAAGAAACTGAGGGGGGGCATGTGCTACATTGCCTTTGTTTTGCCACCCACCTACACAGCCCCTGCAGAGCATCATCGAGAAAAGCGTTCTAAAGACACTGATCAAGCAGATTCTGCCGCATCACAGTTCCTCGACGCAGCAAAAGGGCTCGTCCCGCTATGGGGTCCGATGGCAAACACCCGAGCCATCAGACATCTGTCTCAAGCGGTAGAAACCGCTCTGAACATCACAGCTGGCATCCTCACCAACAACACTGCCGAGCTTCAAGCGGTCCGTCTGGTGGCCCTAAAAAAACGTATGGTCCTGGACGTGGTACTAGCGGACCGCGGAGGAGCATGTCGCATCATTGGTACCAGTTGCTGCATATACATCCCTGATAATTCACCCTCTGTCTATGAAGCAATCGAACATCTTCACAGACTGTCTTCAGAAATTCATCAAGGATCAGAGACTTGGACAATTGGAAGTTGGCTTTGGGACATCTTGAAGGACTGGGGTTTGAAAATATCAATGTTTCCCTTGGTCCCAGTATTGGCAATATGTGGTTGTTGTTTGGGTGTACACTGTATACCACCTTTGTGTTCTCTTTGCATAAGTACCTTGCGCCCTAAGACTATGGACACTCCGCCAACAAAAATGAGAGTAATGTATGAACAAGAGATACAGGACATTATGGAGATCGAAATAGACTGACAAGCTGGCTAGTTATGTTCAAAGGGGTGACTGTTAAAAGCAAAACAACAATCATAAACATTACCTGCGCATCTTGTCTGATGGAAGTTCCTACGTGCACATAAACTGCAGTCATTTTGACCAACTTCAGCCATTTTGTATTCCCTGTTTCACCATGCCCTTACTAGAATACCTCTGACCAACCTGGTATGTGAGCTGGGGGCTACAAACTATTGCCACGACAAACATCAACTTGCTGTCACAAACTCGTTTTTCCTCTCATCTCTGTTTACAGGCAAACCCATGGACACCCTTACACAAACAGGTTCCAGATACCAAACAGACTCTTGCAAACATGGTTTATTGGGAAACATCCTTTGCAACGCAACTTTTACCACGTAGTGCCTTTACGACGCAACTTTTACAACGCAAACCATTACAACGCATTGCGCTGGGGGGGCGCTCTAGGATGGGGAATACGTTTAATTTACTGTCCAATACCTTCCCTAGTGTCCACGGGGACTGGAGTTGGAATAGTAAATTAAACTATTCACTATCCAGCACCCCAAAGCGCTATGCGTTGTAAAGGTTTGCGTTGTAAAAAATGTGTTGTAAAGGCATGCGATGTAAAAGCATGCGTTGTAATGTCATACATCCGGTTTATTGCACTGCACACAGCAAGACTTGTTTTTGCCAACAATGGGGCCTGTTTTTATCAACAGAACAGACTCTTAGATCTGGCCGGTCTCACATGTTTTAGACCCTGAAGCAAGGTCCAGCTGCAAGATTAGATTGTCTGTTTTGACCTGGGTGGGAGGAGAATTAATGTTGGGCTTGTGTAAACATGTGGATGGAACAATGTTGGGCTTGTGTGACAAACCTGCCCGGGGCGGAGACTCCAAGCTGGTAACCGGGATAAATAAAACAAATGCATTGTGACAAACCTGTATAAAAGGAAGAGCCAGAAGGAGTTGCCAGCAGAACACCTCCTTCAGACATCCCGGTGTCTGCAGCTGACGTGGTCTCCTCTTAAGAGTAATAAACCTTTTTCTTGTCTCCCAGTTTCCAGAGCTTGCCTCATTATTTTGGTAACAAACCCAAGGTGAATTAGAGGTGGGACCCTGCCACTGGGCAGCATTGGGGGTCTTAGAAGACTCGCGTGATGACGACGCTCCTTCAATATGCCTGGAGCAGGGTGGGCCTTCTGAGGACATACCAGGCAGCCACAAAAAGTAGAGCAACGCAGGAATTTCTTTTTAATAATTGCCGGGCCAGGACTCAGAGAATGATTGTATAGACCCGGCCCGGTAAAATAAGTGCCGGTGCTTAGCACTGGAAAGCACCAGCACAAATTAAGCACTGACACTGCACTCAGGGCAGGCACTGGCAACACTGAAGGACGTGACGGAACCTCTAAGGTAGGGCCGGTGAGGCGCGTAGCGCAGTGCGCGCGCCACCCTCAGCACATTTCAAATGTATGTATATCAGGAGTGTTGTACTCTGCAATTGGAGGTAAATGGTAATGCAGGAATATCTTCCTCTCTGGGGGGTGGGCTCAGCCCAGGTCGGGAGATCATCAAAACAGGCCGGCTGCACAACCTTTAGGTAAATAAAATAGAAGAAATTTGATGTACGAGAGTCAGTCTGTGCCAGCCAGAGTGTAGACCCGGCCCTGTCAATTAAGTGCCAGTGCTAAGCACCGGGAAGCACCGGCACAAATTAAGCCCTGGGTGGCATTCAGTTAGTTTAACTGTACAGTTCTGGAGGATTTCAATCGTCAGGGGGATGTATCAACAGGTAGACATGGTCAGTCGATAATGGATTCATGTAGTGCTCTTAATTTGAATTATTTGAACTCAACGGCTACCCAACAAGCCAGGCACACCCTAGACCTTGTTATCTCTAACCTTCCTCTCACAGTCAACCTCTCACTGGAATTAAGATGGTCTGTCATTTTTAGAGCCCATTTGGTTGGGACCTGGGGCTGCGCAGGTCAGAATATTTGGCATGGAACCAGACCAAGTTGTTGTCATAGGCTTCGCATATGTTACATTATGTTAAGTTATATTGATTTGTAGAAAACATAATCACCCAAGAGGGTATCCAGGCACTTGGGCAGGTGTGTAAGTGTGAGGTCCCCGAGGTGCTTATGTGAAGAGCCAGGTCTTCAGCTTCTTGCAAAACTCAAGATGTGTAGTGGTGGCTATGGTGTGTTGAGGCTTGTGGATGTGGGTGGAACCAATAAAGGAAGTGGGTGGAGCATCTGGAGAAAGTGGGCGGTGCCGGCAAAGTGGGTGTGGCCTCCTTAAAAAATGTGAGCACCTGCACTTAATATTTTACAAATTAAGCACTGGTCACAGCCTTCCACATCGGGCAGTCCATCACCTTGCCCACCTTCTTTCCGCCTCCGCATCCCTCGAAAGAGGAAGAGAGGCTCCACCGTCTGGACCCAAAACGTGCGCTCTCATACTATCTGGATCGCACATGCCAGTTCCGGGTGGTTGACCAACTCTTTGTTGATTATGTGGGAGCTAAGAAGGGACGGGCAATGCACAAACAGACCATTTCCCGATGGGTCGTCTTGTGCATCAAGGCTTGTTATTTACTGGCTAAAAAGTAGCCTCCTGTGGGGCTACGTGCCCATTCCACTCGGGCCACGGCGGCTACTACTGCCCTGGGTCGGGGAGTCCCCTTGCAGGACATCTGTCAGGCAGTTACGTGGAGGCAGCAGGGCGACGAGCGGAGTTGCAGCCCCTCCCCCTTGACACCGGGGTTATTTAACCAACAAGCCTTTCCCGCCTCGCGGGACGCGCGCGGGCGGGCGCCGGGCTAAGCCCGGGCAAAGGGCGGGCCGTCAGGGGCCAGATGATGCCGGGCAGGACCACCTCCCTTGTCGTCTTGTTTAAGGATTACCGACTCACGGAAGTAAGGTAATGCGCTAACTACATAAAGCTAAGTTGACATATTTACTTTTTCCAAGACCATTAACGTATTGAGTGATATTAAGTAACCAATTGACCCCACTGTCAAAATGAGCAAACGGAAGGGGGTAGTTGGAACATTAGATGACTTTATTATAAGGGCCGAATCGATGCTTATACATGAGATACAGGCAACCGAGAGACGTTTATCTTTAGACCTTGCCCTGCCCCAATCACGTCTGTCAACTGGGGGCACTCTGGACCTAATCTCTGTAGACAATTTGAGATCTTCCCCTGTGCCTTTAAGCCTGGATATAGTAGTTACAAACATTTCATCTACATCCTCTCTGGCCAACCAGGACCTAAGTGCCCCCGCAAGCAATACACGAGGAACGCTGAGTAAGATAGCCAGAGGTCGGACATTGGCTGCCATAGTACCTGGTGGAAAGAAAAACGCATCAAAACTAAATCAGTCAAAACCAAGGCAAAAAATAACTGATTCCAATACAGATGTCCCGTGTAGCAATGATGGAGGGAGTGGCAAAGGAACAGCTGAGGCCAGCATGACTAACTCTATCTAGCCCATCAAGACTGAAGACCCTCCGGTTAATGGCCTCAACACAACCGATATGGGTACTGAAATCTTGGACACTTTGATGGAAGGATTCGAGTCCAGATTGGACAACCTAATGGGGATTTTCTGTAAAGAAACTTGACGTCCGATGGAAAGAAATGTCCAAGATAAATACTGTGACAGCAAATATGAACAGGGATGGAGGCGGGAAAATGCTTTGTACCCAGTGTTGACTGGTCAAACAAGCGGCCAAACTAATTGTGATAGTGCCCCGCAATCCCGAAGCATAGCTGACTCCATGGTGCCATCCCAAGGGGTCTCTGGCGAATCACGCGGGAATGGGGGGGCTTTATCAGTAAAAAGTGATGCCCATACCAACAGAAGCAGCAGGATAATAACAGGGAATGATGGTAAGGTTACTCACAAGGGGGGCAATAACCAAGGCAGGTCATCTAAGCAGGGCTCAAGGCCAGCTAATGACAGTAATGATGTAAACAGAGAGTTTAGTGAGTCTAGCTCCAACTTTAATTCAGATGTTTTACATCTCCCACCCGCCTCTGCCCCATATGTGCTTGTTCTAACTGGTGTCCCAGCGCTTAGAGAGGGACAGAGAGAGTCCTGGTCTGATCTCCAATATAAGTTGGTAGACTGGCTTCACAAACATAAAAATTCTGACCCACATAGAAGGGAAGATATAATCATGGCCAGGAGAGTAGGGTGAGTCGGACCTTCAAACAAATGTATAGATGGGGACTTGATTGTTCTAAATTTTAGAAGGCCCCAGCAGGTCCGCCAGCTTCTATCTAGCACTGATGAAACATTTAACCCCCGACTAACTTCAGCACACTCCCCCTGGGCTACTTTTATAAGCCACCCCTAACCCCAAACAGAGGCACCAGAGCAGTTATGCCCCTATCGAATAATTATCATGTTTTTTCCAGTTTGGACATGCAAGATTGACCATTAGACATGATTGTCAATGTAGATGCAAGTGACATGCCAATCCAAAACGCATTAATCAGACCTAACCGCGCCCAAGGGAGGATAGTAAAAAGTGGCAATGGAGTTAGTTTGAGTGTATTGAGCTGGAACGTGGCAGGTCTTTGATCAAAACTTGACAATACAGACTGGGTAAATTTGATAAGGGAATATGACATTGTCATGTTCCAGGAAACCTGGGTCACAGAAGAACTATATATTGAGGGGTTTCACGGTTTCAGCGTGCTATCTCAAACACCAAGGATGGGAAGACCATCGGGAGGACTGTTTATGGGGATTAATGTGGCTGCTGGGGGAAGTTTTAAGGCAATCCCAACTTATAGCTCAGACTATCAGGTAGTACTGTTTAAAAGAGGCATTCATCTTTATTTGATACATTTTTATAATAATGATTTTCAGTCAGTTCCACAAGAGTTTTATAAAGCTCTTTGATTTTATTTCAAATTTGGATAATCAATCCAATAACGGGGACCTCCTGGGTATATTAGTGGGGGGTGATTTTAATGCTAAAATTAACGATACAGAACCTAATAAGGGAACAGCCTATTTTGCACAATCTATAAGTAGAGGCAGAGAACTTGAACGGTTAATTAAATCGCATAATTTGTCTAATGTTATGGATTTGGTCGCAGGGTCAACTACGACCAATCACCCAACTTATAGGGGTAGGGGGTGTAGATCTACTATAGATTACATTTTCGTATGCCCTCTGATTGAAAAACAGCTGGTTTCTGCCAAAGTCGTACCCTCTGACTTCGGAGACCACAACCCCATTAAGATAATGATACACACAGCCCATCGGCCGACCTTTCAGATCGAATGCGGCGCTACAAACTTAGTGGTATCAACTGACAATCTAAGACTGTGTTGGGAGAGGGCCGATAACTCTGAAATTTTCAGGAAATTGGCAAAGGACAATATGCCTCTCATTGTTTCTTGCCTTTCATTAGAATCACCACCAGTACAGATAATCGAGGACTTTGGGAAGATTTGTCAGATGGTTAAAACCATCCTATCTAAACCGTCCCCTCAGGTGGCACCCATTCCCATATGGTTTAACCCCGAATGCTCCCAAGCAAACAGGAACTTACGCAGGGCAATTGCTGCCACTCCGAGGTGTATAACAGGAGTTAACAGGTCAGAAAGGAATATATGGAGGTAATTAGATGTAGGAAGAATGATCTTCTGAGGGAACGATGGGACAAATTGTCCGAGGCCGCTAGTTTGAAAAATGGTAACATCTTTTGGGCGGCTGTCAGGGAAGTCCGTTCTATGGGCCAGTCTCTGACGCCGATCAGCTGCAACATCACTAGCGTATGGGTTGATAATTTTTCAGCTGCCTACTCCCCTCCATCTCCATGTGAATCAACCTTCAATCCAGGTAGCCCAGCACCCATAGAAATAAGCATCTCAGAAGTCGTGGAAGTGATTAACCAGATTTTAGGCAATAAAGCGCCAGGCCCAGATGGGCTCCCTATCGATTTAATTAAGTGGAACCCGTCCTTCTGGGCCCCGCTGCTCTTGAACATTTTTAATAATCTAACTTTGGCAAAAATACCTGAGACTTGGGCAAGAAGTATAATAGTTGGGCTTTAGGGGCAAGGTAGGATCCACTGAACAATGCCTTAACCTAAACTTAATCATTGTTAAATATGCTATTGCAAAGAGGTCCCCTATCTACATGGCTTTTATGGATTTGTCCACAGCTTTTGACCTAGTAAATAGGTCAAAGATGTGGAAAATCCATTTGGCTGGTGGGCTGGACAAAACATTGGTAAATGTTTTTAGCATATTTACATAGAGACCTCAAGGCCCAAGTAAGGATTGGGACGGGAGGAGAGGTTTCGGGGTCCATTGATATTGACAGGGGGTCAGACAAGGTTGCGTGTTGGCCCCCCGGCTATTTATCATATATATTAATGGGCTTAATACCTCTCTGAAGACGGCTACCCAAGATGTCCCATATATTAATAAAGAGCCCTTCCCTGTGCTTCTTTACGCAGACGATGCAGTTCTTATAGGCCGTACTCCAAACTCATTGCGTCTTCTTGTCCAAAATTTTAATAATTATATGAAAAAGTTAGACCTGCGGGTACATTTTAAGAAATCTTTTTTGATCAGTAGTGGCCCGGAAGCGTGAAATAAGCCCGATCACAATAGATGGCCAAAAAATGACTTCGGTAAGATCTTTTGTTTATTTAGGTTTGGCCTTTGCTGCGAACGGCTCCTGGAGTGAGCATTTAGCTCACGCCAGGAGCAAGTTCTCAAAGGCCACCAACTCAATTTTAAGTCTACCTCGTCCTAAGACCACTGGTGCTCTTTTAGCAGTACAGAATATATATAAACTTCAGTGCACTCCGGTGGCCACATACGGCACCGAGATCTGGGGAGCAGTCAATTGCTCAGTAAGTCAGCAGGAAAAAGATTGGTTCTGCAGAAAATTACTGAGCACGCCAATTTCTGCCTCCCAATATAAATGTCACAAAGAGCTCAATATTAATTTTATAACTGATTTTATCCGGGCACGACCGGCACTTATGTGGGTATCAGTGTGGAAGAACGAAGCGGCATCCTTGACACAGCTGATTATCAACGACTGCTTACATTGCGACAAGGGCTTAGAAATTCCATGGCTAAGCGGTGTGCTGAGTAGCTTGCGCAGTATAAACAGAGAAAACGTTTTCCGGGATCCCATATTAGCAGCTTCAGTTGTAAAAAAAGGAACTGCGGAATGCTTTGTACTCCCTATATAATAACGAGCGGGAGGTGGTAGTGTCTAGGAAATCAACTGTGCGTAACTACATGGCTATTGAACAGTACTGTTATCCACTTCATATGTATCTGACTTTATCGATGAGCCGTTGGGAAATGAGCCTTTTGTTTCGACTAAGAGCTGGCACAATTCGATTTGCACTTTGCTTTCCACTTGGTTGTAGCCCAAATCTTAATTCTAACTTGTGTTCTTGTGATGGGAGGAGTGAGCAAACTATCATGCACTTTATATTTCTCTGTAAACATTATATCAAATACCCTAAGCAGTTTGTATATCTATATTTTAACAAAAGAAGACCAATCACTCTGGAGGCAGTGTACCGATCAATACTTGACTTAGATGATGTTGAACTCATTTTCCGCACTGGCACTTTTCTCAAAACCGCAACAAGGGCACGGAGCTCTATGATGGACCCCTGACCCTGTATGACATAATCTGTGAATTGTTTTAATAACTGTATATATCAACATGATGGTCATTTTTGCACAAGGCACTTTGGATATTTGTATATTGAATTTTAATCTTTGTATTAACTATTGTGATGAATTTGTGTTTTCTGTGTTTTTATGGGTACTATTGTATCCGAATAAAGTTGAACTGAACTGAACTGAACTGAAAGGAAGTCCAGTTTAACTGCAGCCGCACACAACCCACTGAGCATTCCTGTGAGGTTGATGTTTCAGGTTTCTTGGTTACTAAGAGTCCCGTAAAGGGTTCAGGGACATAGTGATAATTCAAACCTAAATTAATCTTAGACTAGCTCACACAAGATTAGCACTAAGACTTACACTGTATATTTTAAAGTGTTTATTTCAAAAGTCTTATTCTGTTGCTTAGTGCATGAATATTAACCACAAAGAATATAATTAAAACAGCACAAGTGCATTTTGTCAGCAGTGAGAATATCATGAACAGTTCTAACATGTTTTAGAATGTTCCTAGCATCCTAACACACTAGTGCTACTTCTATACGCTATCCTATGAAAGCATTAAATAGCTAATTTGCCTCTAGAGTTTCTTGGGGCTCTATGCACTGCATACCTGTTCACCGCAGACCGGCAGTGTTAGTAGAGTTCAGCTGGGAAGAGAGTGTACGTTCTGAAGGAAAACACACTATAAGCTGGACTCAGCTCCTCTCCTCACTGGACCAACTCTTGGCATAAGAGTTGATGCTCCGGCAGTCTGATGGGAGGTGCAGTGATAACCTGGTGGGAAGGCCTCTCATCCTCAGTGTTCAATTCCCGGGCTTATATACTATATTTGCCATTATAGATGCAACAGGTCGAAACCAGCGAGACAAAAAACTTTGTACTATATGTTTACCTTCCAAATCTACTGTTAAACCTTGAGATGGAGGTATCAAGGAGTTTGAATCACTGACATATTATCGAAAGACACAATATCGAGTTACTAAAATATCGACACAAATATATCGGAAGCATTAATATCGACCTCCTATACTTAACTATAAACATACAAAAATATCGGGAACAATATATCGACATACATAAACACCGATTTCAATAATATCGACTACATACATATCGAAAACCATAAATATCGATCTCATTAAAATGTATACACCAGTACTAATATATCGAAATCAATAATATCGTGAACAATAATATCGTCAACTTAAATATATCGATAAATTAAAATATATATATAAACATATTTGCTAGCACCAAAATGTATTATTTCCTATAAAATAAACACCCCTCATTTATTTATAAATTTTAAACATTTTTTAAAAGTCAACAACATATAATAATTATCATTTATATGACCTAAATATTTATAATTAATTATTTTCTTTTCTATTAAACATAAATAATTAACATTAGCCTTATCTAACAACATTAAACTCCAAACAGAAATTCAAATATACTAACTAACCAATAAACACACTGAAATACAAAACTAACCAATAGCAAACTAATTGCTAATTACAATACTCTATATAAAGAATTACCCACTAAACACAAACCACATGCTCAAACAAACTAAAGGAGACACACCTATGGATGATTTAAACTACAACGACAAGAACACCAAAATTAGCAGGATAAATTAATGACTTTCAAGTAAGTTATTCTAATAATATAAATATATTTAACTACTAAAATGTAAAATATTTATTGAAAATGCACTTTTCCATTTCTCAATAAAGTACAGATTAGTCTACTAAGATATACCACACAACTGATTTGTGATAAACTAAAACGCTAAAAAATTTAAATATATTGTCTATATTTAAAACATGTCTAAATCTTTTAAATAAAATACAAGCCATATTGCTAAAATCCTATGCTTTTTTATTTATCTTCTAACGCTGCAGAAAACTATCCTAACAAATACAAGAATGCAGAACTCAAACATAAAGATACAACTAACAAAGTAAGTATAATGAAACACTAACTTAAAAGCTAAATTCCAAATAAATGAGCACATTTTGTAACTAATTATACATATCTACTTTTTATTTTCTACTACCACTACAGACAATTCTACAGACAACAAACAGAGAAAAATACTCAGAAAACTAAAGAAACAAAAAGCTAAGTAAGTATATTCAAAATCTTCGTTAACTAGTAACATGTTTAAAATGAAACACTGGTTTACATTTCTAATACATAGCTAATGTTGTATTTCAGAAACAACTACAGAAGACTATACTACAAAAGAACTAACAACAAAATGAAACATTCCAAATTAAACTAACAAAGTAAGTACCTCCAAATACTAAACTAAGGGTTACAACGCCAAAAATAGCACATGTTCTAATTAATAACAAAAATCTACTTTTTATTTCCTCCTAAAACTACACATAACTCTACAGACAAAATACAGAAATGTTGCAAATATTATTCTAACAAGTGTTATGGAAGGGCAACAACTAGAGAAGCAACTGTACTTTATACAAGGGAACACAACCACCCACCAAACATAACAGAAATAGATGTTAGAACTGCATTAGAAAACATAAAAGAGGCAAGCACAGGTTCCCAAAAACCAACCAGTGTCATATTAAAAGAAGAAATCCCCAAAATTCCCAAAACTGCAGCAACACAGATGCCAAATATTCTTGCACTAAAAAGAACTATAGCACGAACAAAAAAAACTACTACTACTACCCCACCACCTCCAAGAACATATAGTGATATAAGTTTAAATGCCAACCAAACCATAACTCTAAACAAACTACCATTTATCATTTATGACAATCAAAGCAACGATAAAAGACTTATAGTTTTTGGAACAAATCTTAACTTAATAAAACTTCAGCAAACCCAATATTGGATGATGGACGGGACTATTGACATCTGTCCCAAAACCTTTTTCCAATTATACACCATACATGGCTTATATAACAACTGCAACATACCTCTACTTTATGCACTACTACCAAATTAAAACTAATTCCACATATATGGAATTATTAAATATAAACAAACAAAAAACTAATGAATATTCACCAGAAAAAATAATCCTAGATTTTGAGCAAGCAATGCTTTCAAGCATCTTGAAATTACACCCCCATACCTGCATTCAAGGCTGCTACTACCATTTTAACCAGTGTCTATGGAGGCATCTACAAAAGACAACCTTAAGCATAGAATATGCAACAAACTCATCTTTTGCATATCAAATAAAAAAACTCATAGCACTGGCTTATGTTCCAGAAACAGACGTAGCAGAACACTACAACATTCTAATAGATAGCACCTTTTATAAACAAAATGAGGCAAAACTTACTCCATTTTTGGACTACTTTGAAGACACCTAGGTAGGCAGACTCCATAGATCTGGCCACAGAAGAAACCCTAAATTCCTAATACCCTGGTGGAACGTTTACAATAGCACCTTAAACGGAGAATCAAAAACAAATAACGCAGTTGAAGGTTGGCACAATGCCTTTATACAATCAAATGGCAAAACTAAACCAACTTTAGAAAAATTCATTAAATGCCTGCAAAAAGAACAAAGCTACCAGGAGTTTAGAATGGAACAATCCATTACTGAACTAGTCCCTAAAACATCAAAACAAACCAAACAAATGCACAAATACCTAGAACAACAAGTAAAGTTATACCCTAGTACTAAAGGCATTGAATACCTAAACCTAATTGCCAAAACACTACTCTAAAAAATTCTCAACACCAAACCAGTACATAAAAATGAAACATAAACAATCAAAACAACATCTAAATCTTTATTTTCAATACTCTTTAATGTATGCAATATATATAATATTTTTTTACATATATATGCACACATTACTTAGAGTTCATTACTATGAAACAGAACAATAATAATAAATACATTACCCACCCACAAAATATAAAAAAATAAATAACTTACCAAGCATGTCGATAATCCAGGATATCCTTCTCCACCAAAATAATCCAGTTAGTGAAAAAGAAGCCCAAAAAAAATGCAAAACTACAACTGTACCAAAACTCGATAATCCATCCAACGAAGATCCTTTGTAAACCATAAAACCCCCGAAAATGGTTCAAAAATAAAATAAACGCTCCAGAAAAACCGAAAAGTTTAAAGAAGTGTTTGAAATGCATTAGTTAATAAAACTAACAAACACTTCCTTAAAAAAAAAAACGCTCCTTCCGAAATGGCGAACACCTAGAACAGAAACATATAAAACAAACATTCCCACCCACAAAAAACTACACATAAACAACTAGTAACATTAGTATTAACATTATATTCCTAATACATGTACTTTAAACATGTATATAGTAACTCTCCAAACAAGCCTAAAACAAGGTAAAACTACGAGTACCTACCACACGTAAATAAACGATCTTAAACACTGTAATACAACTCACTTACATCTAACAACAATAAATAGCACCACACTAGTCTCAAAAATAAAATTAAACACACATAAAACATATAAAACAAACCTTACCTTAAGCGACGTGAAGTCTCTCCCAACCGCGAGCTGCTCTCCATCCAAATGACACAAAACGACATAACGCGGTTACAAAATGAAAGACCCAAAAGCAACAAAATAGTCCATTATGACAAATATATTAATAAATCTGTGTAAAATTACCTACAATAATGACAAAAATAGTACAATATTTTACAAAATGTTTTTTTATTCCTTATATTAAATATTTGTGAAATATGTAGTAAAATTGTACAAATAAATATTATAAAATAAATAATATTTATTTACAAAATATGAGAAATGTTATAAAATGTTACAAAATGTTGTTATTTCAATTCTCACACTTTATATAAAAAAATCTTTGTTGAAACAAAAATGTATACAAATATATTGTTTAAATAATTAATATTAATATTTTTTATATTAATATTAATATAATAATTGTATTTACTAACAACATATGTAACACTATAAAAATGTGATATAACATTAAACAATTGTATATTTTCTTATTTTCATTAAAAAAAATTCTGACTTTTGTATAATGTTTTCGTTTCAAAAATATAAATTTTTCACAAATGTCATTAATATATTTTGAAAATAATTATCTCTGAAAATTATACAATACCTAATAAATTTATGTTGTAGAAATGTTTTTATTAAGTGTCTTTGTTTTTACTATTAATATCATACATTTTTTTGTTTCCTATACACAAAAAAAATATTTTTTTTTGAAATACATAAAAAACACAACTCTTCCCAAACTAATCCACATAAATATCAATTAGTTGCTGGACACTAATTAAATATATTTTACTATTCCCACTCCAGTCTACATAAAATTTAAGTAGGTGCTGGACACTATTTAAATATAATTTACTATTCCCACTCCAGTCTACATAAAATTTAAGTAGGTGCTGTACACTAATTAAATATAATTTACTATTCCCACTCCAGTGTAAATAAATTTGAAGTAGGTGCTGGACACTAATTAAATATAATTTACTATTCCCACTCCAGTCTACATAAAATTTAAGTAGGTGCTGGACACTAATTAAATATAATTTACTATTCCCACTCCAGTGTACATAAAATTGAAGTAGGTGCTGGACACTAATTAAATATAATTTACTATTCCCACTCCAGTCTACATAAAATTGAAGTAGGTGCTGGACACTAATTGAATATTATTTACTATTCCCACTCCAGTGTACATAAAATTGAAGTAGGTGCTGGACACTAATTAAATATAATTTACTATTCCCACTCCAGTCTACATAAAATTGAAGAAGGTGCTGGACACTAATTAAATATAATTATATTCCCACTCCAGTCTACATAAAATTGAAGTAGGTGCTGGACACTAATTAAATATAATTTACTATTCCCACTCCAGTCTACATAAAATTGAAGTAGGTGCTGGACACTAATTAAATATAATTTACTATGCCCACTCCAGTCTACATAAAATTGAAGTAGGTGCTGGACACTAATGAAATGTAATTTACTATTTCCACTCCAGTCTACATAACATTGAAGTAGGTGCTGGACACTAATTAATTATAATTTACTATTCCCACTCCAGTCTACATAAAATTGAAGTAGGTGCTGGACACTAATTAAATATAATTTACTATTCCCACTCCAGTCTACATAAAATTGAAGTAGGTGCTGGACACTAATGAAATATAATTTACTATTTCCACTCCAGTCTACATAAAATTGAAGTAGGTGCTGGACACTAATTAATTATAATTTACTATTCCCACTCCAGTCTACATAAAATTGAAGTAGGTGCTGGACACTAATTAAATATAATGTACTATTCCCACTCCAGTCTACATAAAATTGAAGTAGGTGCTGTACACTAATTAACTATAATTTACTATTCCCATTCCAGTCTACATAAAATTGAAGTAGGTGCTGGACACTAATTAAATATTAATTACTATTCCCACTCCAATCAACATAAAATTGAAGTAGGTGCTGGACACTAATTAAATATTAATTACTATTCCCACTCCAATCTACATAAAATTGAAGTAGGTGCTGGACACTAATTAAATATAATTTACTATTCCCACTCCAGTGTACATAAAATTGAAGTAGGTGCTGGACACTAATTAAATATTAATTACTATTCCCACTCCAGTCTACATAAAATTGAAATAGGTGCTGGACACTATTTAAATATAATTTACTATTCCCACTCCAGTCTACATAAAATTGACGTAGGTGCTGGACACTAATTAAATATTAATTACTATTCCCACTCCAGTCTACATAAAATAGAAGTAGGTGCTGGACACTAATTAAATATAATTTACTATTCCCACTCCAGTCTACATAAAATTGAAGTAGGTGCTGGACACTAATTAAATGTAATTTACGATTCCCACTCCAGTGTACATAAAATTGAAGTAGGTGCTGGACAATTATTAAATATAATTTACTATTCCCACTCCAGTCTACATAAATTTGAAGTAGGTGCTGGACACTAATTAAATATTAATTACTATTCCCACTCCAATCTACATAAATTGAAGTAGGTGCTGGACACTAATTAAATATAATTTACTATTCCCACTCCAGTGTACATAAAATTGAAGTAGGTGCTGGACACTAATTAAATATTAATTACTATTCCCACTCCAGTCTACATAAAATTGAAGTAGGTGCTGGACACTAATTAAATATAATTTACTATTCCCACTCCAGTCTACATAAAATTGAAGTAGGTACTGGACACTAATTAAATATTATTTACCATTTCCACTCCAGTCTACATAAAATAGAAGTAGGTGCTGGACACTAATTAAATATAATTTACTATTCCCACTCCAATCTACATGAAATTGATGTAGGTGCTGGACACTAATTAAATATAATTTACGATTCCCACTCCAGTGTACATAAAATTGAAGTAGGTGCTGGACAATAATTAAATATAATTTACTATTCCCACTCCAGTCTACATAAATTTGAAGTAGGTGCTGGACACTAATGAAATATAATTTACTATTCCCACTCCAGTTCACATAAAATTGAAGTAGGTGCTGGACACTAATTAAATATAATTTACTATTCCCACTCCAGTCTACATAAAATTGAAGTAGGTGTTGGACACTAATTAAATATTATTTACTATTCCCACTCCAGTCTACATAAAATTGAAGTAGATGCTGGACACTAATTAAATATTATTTACTATTCCCACTCCAGTCTACATAAAATTGAAGTAGATGCTGGACACTAATTGAATATAATTTACTATTCCCACTCCAGTCTACATAAAATTGAAGTAGGTGCTGTACACTAATTACATATTAATTACTATTCCCACTCCAGTCTACATAAAATAGAAGTAGGTGCTGGACACTAATTAAATATAATTTACTATTCCCACTCCAGTCTACGTAAAATTGAAGTAGGTGCTGGACACTAATTAAATATAATTTACTATTCCCACTCCAGTGTACATATAATTGAAGTAGGTGCTGGACAATAATTAAATATAAATTACTATTCCCACTCCAGTCTACATAAATTTGAAGTAGATGCTGGACACTAATGAAATATAATTTACTATTCCCACTCCAGTCTACATGAAATTGAAGTAGGTGCTGGACACTAATTAAATATAATTTACTATTCCCACTCCAGTGTACATAAAATTGAAGTAGGTGCTGGACACTAATTAAATATAATTTACTATTCCCACTCCAGTCTAAATAAAATTGAAGTAGGTGCTGGACACTAATTGAATATTATTTACTATTCCCACTCCAGTGTACATAAAATTGAAGTAGGTGCTGGACACTAATTAAATATAATTTACTATTCCCACTCCAGTGTACATAAAATTGAAGTAGGTGCTGGACACTAATTAAATATTAATTACTATTCCCACTCCAGTCTACATAAAATTGAAATAGGTGCTGGACACTATTTAAATATAATTTAGTATTCCCACTCCAGTCTACATAAAATTGAAGTAGGTGCTGGACACTAATTAAATATTAATTACTATTCCCACTCCAGTCTACATAAAATAGAAGTAGGTGCTGGACACTAATTAAATATAATTTACTATTCCCACTCCAGTCTACATAAAATTGAAGTAGGTGCTGGACACTAATTAAATGTAATTTACGATTCCCACTCCAATGTACATAAAATTGAAGTAGGTGCTGGACAATTATTAAATATAATTTACTATTCCCACTCCAGTCTACATAAATTTGTAGTAGGTGCTGGACACTAATTAAATATTAATTACTATTCCCACTCCAATCTACATAAAATTGAAGTAGGTGCTGGACACTAATTAAATATAATTTACTATTCCCACTCCAGTGTACATAAAATTGAAGTAGGTGCTGGACACTAATTAAATATTAATTACTATTCCCACTCCAGTCTACATAAAATTGAAGTAGGTGCTGGACACTAATTAAATATAATTTACTATTCCCACTCCAGTCTACATAAAATTGAAGTAGGTACTGGGCACGAATTAAATATTAATTACCATTCCCATTCCAGTCTACATAAAATAGAAGTAGGTGCTGGACACTAATTAAATATAATTTACTATTCCCACTCCAATCTACATGAAATTGAAGTAGGTGCTGGACACTAATTAAATATAATTTACGATTCCCACTCCAGTGTACATAAAATTGAAGTAGGTGCTGGACAATAATTAAATATAATTTACTATTCCCACTCCAGTCTACATAAATTTGAAGTAGGTGCTGGACACTAATGAAATATAATTTACTATTCCCACTCCAGTTCACATAAAATTGAAGAAGGTGCTGGACACTAATTAAATATCATTTACTATTCCCACTCGAGTGTACATACAATTGAAGTAGGTGCTGGACACTAATTAAATATTAATTACTATTCCCACTCCAGTCTACATTAAATTGAAGTAGGTGCTGGACACTAATTAAATATTAATTACTATTCCCACTCCAATCTACATAAAATTGAAGTAGGTGCTGGACACACATTAAATATATTTTACTATTCCCACTCCAATCTACATAAAATTGAAGTAGGTGCTGGACACTAATTAAATATAATTTACTATTCCCACTCCAGTGTACATAAAATTGAAGTAGGTGCTGGACATTAATTAAATATTAATTACTATTCCCACTCCAGTCTACATAAAATTGAAGTAGGTGCTGTCCACTAATTAAACAAAATTTACAATTCCCACTCCAGTCTACATAAAATTGAAGTAGGTGCTGGACACTAATTAAATATTATTTACTATTCCCACCCCAGTCTACATAAAATTGAAGTAGATGCTGGACACTAAATAAATATTATTTACTATTCCCACTCCAGTCTACATAAAATTGAAGTAGGTGCTTGACACTAATTAAATATAATTTACTATTCCCACTCCAGTCTACATAAAATTGAAGTAGGTGATGGACACTAATGAAATATAATTTACTATTCCCACTCCAGTGTACATAAAATTGAAGTAGGTGCTGGACACTAATTAAATATTATTTACTATTCCCACTCCAGTCTACATAAAATTGAAGTAGATGCTGGACACTAATTGAATATAATTTACTATTCCCACTCCAGTCTACATAAAATTGAAGTAGGTGCTGTACACTAATTAAATATTAATTACTATTCACACTCCAGTCTACATAAAATAGAAGTAGGTGCTGGACACTAATTAAATATAATTTACTATTCCCACTCCAGTCTACATAAAATTGAAGTAGGTGCTGGACACTAATTAAATATAATTTACTATTCCCACTCCAGTGTACATATAATTGAAGTAGGTGCTGGACAATAATTAAATATAATTTACTATTCCCACTCCAGTCTACATAAATTTGAAGTAGATGCTGGACACTAATGAAATATAATTTACTATTCCCACTCCAGTCTACATGAAATTGAAGTAGGTGCTGGACACTAATTAAATATAATTTACTATTCCCACTCCAGTGTACATAAAATTGAAGTAGGTGCTGGACACTAATTAAATATAATTTACTATTCCCACTCCAGTCTACATAAAATTGAAGTAGGTGCTGGACACTAATTGAATATTATTTACTATTCCCACTCCAGTGTACATAAAATTGAAGTAGGTGCTGGACACTAATTAAATATAATTTACTATTCCCACTCCAGTCTACATAAAATTGAAGAAGGTGCTGGACACTAATTAAATTTAATTTACTATTCCCACTCCAGTCTACATAAAATTGAAGTAGGTGCTGGACACTTATTAAATATAATTTACTATTCCCACTCCAGTGTACATAAAATTGAAGTAGGTGCTGGACACTAATTAAATATAATTTACTATTCCCACTCCAGTCTACATAAAATTGAAGTAGGTGCTGGACACTAATTAAATATAATTTACTATTCCCACTCCAGTCTACATAAAATTGAAGTAGGTGCTGGACACTAATGAAATATAATTTACTATTTCCACTCCAGTCTACATAAAATTGAAGTAGGTGCTGGACACTAATTAATTATAATTTACTATTCCCACTCCAGTCTACATAAAATTGAAGTAGGTGCTGGACACTAATTAAATATAATTTACTATTCCCATTCCAGTCTACATAAAATTGAAGTAGGTGCTGGACACTAATTAAATATTAATTACTATTCCCACTCCAGTCTACATAAAATTGAAATAGGTGCTGGACACTATTTAAATATAATTTACTATTCCCACTCCAGTCTACATAAAATTGACGCAGGTGCTGGACACTAATTAAATATTAATTACTATTCCCACTCCAGTCTACATAAAGGGGTCGATTCCGATCCGGTAAAATCACCGTCCGTACGACTCGCATCCGTAGCCGTTTCCGTACGACTCGTACGGACGCCGTACGACCGGACGATTCCGATCCCGATCGGGCGACCCGGGCGCGATTCGTACGGTCCACGTCGATTCGTACGGAAAAGCGCACGATCTCCTACACACCGTACGGCGCGTACCCCCCATGATCGCAGGGGTACGTGCCGTACCCCTACGATCATGGGGGTACATGTCGTACACCCAGCGTACATGGAGGGTACGTGCCGTACACCCAGCGTACATGGGGTACGGCACGTACTCCATGTACGCTGGGTGTACGGCACGTACCCCCATGATCGCAGGGCTCCGGCACATACCCCTGCGATCATGGGGGTATGTGCCGTACCCGGGGGGCCGTTCCGTACCTGTTTCGGGGCGAACTCTGACTGTACGACAGTTTCCAGCTCCCGTAGAAAAAGGGTCGTACGGAGCGTACACAACACGGATCGTACTTGCCGGGTCGTAGAAAGCAGCCGCGAAACGTATGAATGTCACGTACAGCGGCTTCCGAGGCCGATTCGTACGGGAATTTCATTCGTACGGTCCCTGGTACGAATTGGACGGATAGCTGCATCGGGTGTGGATCGTACTACGATGTTCGTACGGGGACGGTTACGGGTACGATTCGTACGGAAAAAAATACTCCGTACGACGATTCGGAGCGCTTTTTACCGGATCGGAATCGACCCCAAAATAGAAGTAGGTGCTGGTCACTAATTAAATATAATTTACTATTCCCACTCCAGTCTGCATAAAATTGAAGTAGGTGCTGGACACTAATTAAATTTAATTTACAATTCCCACTCCAGTGTAGATAAAATCGAAGTAGGTGCTGGACAATAATTAAATATAATTTACTATTCCCACTCCAGTCTACATAAATTTGAAGTAGGTGCTGGACACTAATTAAATATTGATTACTATTCCCACTCCAATCGACATAAAATTGAAGTAGGTGCTGGACACTAATTAAATATAATTTACTATTCCCACTCCAGTCTACATGAAATTGAAGTAGGTGCTGGACACTAATTAAATATAATTTACGATTCCCACTCCAGTGTACATAAAATTGAAGTAGGTGCTGGACAATAATTAAATGTAATTTACTATTCCCACTCCAGTCTACATAAATTTGAAGTAGGTGCTGGACACTAATTAAATATTATTTACTATTCCCACTCCAGTCTACATAAAATTGAAGTAGGTGCTTGACACTAATTAAATAAAATGTACTATTCCCACTCCAGTCTACATAAAATTGAAGTAGGTGCTGGACACTAATTAAATATAATTTTCTATTCCCACTCCAGTCTACATAAAATTGAAGTAGGTGCTGGTCACTAATGAAATATAATTTACTATTCCCACTCCAGTGTACATAAAATTGAAGTAGGTGCTGGACACTAATTAAATATTATTTACTATTCCCACTCCAGTCTACATAAAATTGAAGTAGATGCTGGACACTAATTAAATATAATTTACTATTCCCACTCCAGTCTACATAAAATTGAAGTAGGTGCTGGACACTAATTAAATATAATTTTCTATTCCCACTCCAGTCTACATAAAATTGAAGTAGGTGCTGGACACTAATTAAATATAATTTACTATTCCCACTCCAGTGTACATATAATTGAAGTAGGTGCTGGACAATAATGAAATATAATTTACTATTCCCACTCCAGTCTACGTAAATTTGAAGTAGGTGCTGGACACTAATGAAATATAATTTACTCTTCCCACTCCAGTCTACGTGAAATTGAAGTAGGTGCTGGACACTAATTAAATATAATTTACTATTCCCACTCCAGTGTACATAAAATTGAAGTAGGTGCTGGACACTAATTAAATATTAATTACTATTCCCACTCCAGTCTACATTAAATTGAATGTTATCGTTTTTATTATATTTTTCTCAATCTAACAATTTATAAATATATAATTATTTATAAATATATAATTATTTTTAATCATGTTAATTTTTTTTATAATATAATTATAAATAACTCACCACCCTTATACCATATAAACTCTATAAATTGCTCCTAAATATATAATTTTATTTATAATTTTAGATTATAATATATATTTGTATATTTTTTGCTAATTTATATATACAGATTACAATACTATATTAGCATTATTAATACATATATGTAGGCAATTTTTTTATATTTTTGGAAAAATATATATCTAATTATGAAATTTAGAATTTCGATTTTAAATTTTTTATTTTTTTATAAAATTTGTAATTACTATATAATTATTTGTAAAAATATAATCTATATTTAGCAATATTATTTTTTAATACATATATTTTCGCAAATTTCAAATGTTTTTTTAATTTCGATTTTCGATTTTCGAAATTAAATATTTAAAATTTTAATTTTTATATATTTTATTAAATTTCTAATCATATATTTATTTGTAAATATATTATCTTATTTTTGCAATATTTATTTTTAATACATATATTTTCTGAAATGTTTAAAGATTTGTATTAAATTTCGATTTTCTAAATTCGAAAATATATATTTGATTTTTAATTTTTAATTTTTTAATAACATTTCTAATCATTATATAATAATTTTTAATTATATAATCATTTTTTAAATATATAATTTTTTAATACATATATTTTTAAAACACTCCCCACCCTTATCCCCTATAAACCCAATAACCCGCTCCTAAAAATATATATGTATTTTTAATTTTTATAATATATTTTTTATATTTATTCTTTTTGGTAAAATAACATTAACACATTACAATACAACATTAACTTCATTAATATTTTTTTAACTATTATTTACTATTATACGATATTTTTTATTGTCGATATTTTGACTTCTGATGTAATTACTTTCGATATTATAAAACACTTACTATTTACGATATTTTTCTTTACGATATATATTTTTTCGATATTTTTTACCTACGATATTTAATGTTCGATATTATGTCAGTTCGATATAACATTTTCGATATTATGTCTGATTACCAAGGAGTTTGTATCAGACTTGTGTCACCTGATGTTACAACAAATCAATATTTAGATAAAAATTATACTTTTAGAAGTCTCCAAAAGATAAAGACATGCTGACTGTCCAAAGGCAGACAGGCTAACTTAAAGTTTTAAAAATGGAATATTATTTGTGGATTCACAACATTGTAATCAACACATCACAGGTACTCAACCAACTGCGAATGATGCTACTCTTACCATTGGTCAAGCTAGCCCTTTCTAGATCCATGAGGATGGGCTCAGGTTTTGCTAGTTCTAGCTCTGCTGTTCTACAAGTCCTTAATAATGACCGTATGCTGTGCCCGCATCCCACTCAACAAGTCAGTGCAGGTCAAACTGCTGTTTTCAGCAAAGCATCTTAATATGCCCTCTTGGATCTGCTCATGGAAGACAAAATCTTCTAGAGGGGAGGGTTGCAGTCTCCATGTAGAGGCTGGTGAGATGTACCCGCTCAAGGTAAATTGTAGTAGTAGATAGTTGTGATTTGACATAGTCTTACCAATATACTTACCGTTTGAGACCAGGAGTTTTATACTTGTGAAGCAGAGGAAGTGGCCCTGTTGGACATGGAGGTTGTGCGAGGGTGGCAGTGAAATGAATATTCTGTTACGGTGGGTGTAGAGCCCTTCAAAAATCCTCTAGAGTCCAGTGAATAACCCGCTGCATCAGGTATTCAGCATTGTAAGCGGTATGGGTGTGGGGAATTGAAAGGTATGACCTGTCCAAACAAGGAGACAATACACAATTGAAATCACTTCCTAGCATCTAAGGAAGGTGAGACCTTTGGAGAAGTTGGGTCAATAGGTGCTGTAGGAACTGTGGTGGGTCTGTGTTCGGGTAGAAAATGCTACACAGTAGAACTGCCATAACATCTATTAAGCCCTCTGCCAGCACATAACTTCCTTCGCCATCTATGACTTCCTTGATACTAAAGTGGAAAGGGACCATAGGCCTGACCCAAATCAATACCCCCTAGAATAGCTAGAGTGGTCAGTTCAATAATACTGCCCACTCCAGCGATTTTGTAGCTTGGGCCCATCGCCCTTCACCAGGTGAGTCTCTTGCAGGAAGGCAAGGTGAGTGGCACGTCTGGGCCACTGCAATACCGCTGAGTAGCCACTGCCTATTGGCTCGTGCAACTGCAGGGGTAGATGGCTCTTGGTCAAGACTTGCTCTGGCCACTGGGTTTAGAGTGCAGGCATTAGCAGCTGCTCTGATTAGAAGTGGTGGGCCAACTTGAATCCTTTCCCGATGCTGGTGCACACTGCACATGCTCTCAGGGGCCAATTACGGCGCTGTTCTCATGCTGCTAACAGCATGAGAACAGTGCGGTGATTGGCCTGACTTGATGCTCACTTAGGCACAGGGAGCCAGTGCCTGTTCTCCACCTGCCTGTGCAACACAGCTGGGTTGGAGAAATGTAAGTGCGCATGTCGGTTTGGCTATCTTAAGACAGCAGGCCAATCCGATATACGCACTTACAGTGCCCACCTCTCCGCCGCCCTACTGCTGCAGTGATGTTCCGTCAGGATGGCCCCACCCTAACACTCTACTGGCAATGGCTAGGTAAGAAAAAAATGATAATAAAATGGTTTTATTATCTTTTTATTTTTCACATTTGCCTCTGCTGCTTTTCAGCAGTGGGGTGACGCTCCTCCGCCATAACGGAAGAGCCGCGCCTGGGTGCAGGCAGGGTGAGCAGGTAGTCTCTGGTTGACTGATTCTTCCGATTGTCATTGGTGTTTCTTATCTGTAGTTCTGGTAGTGGTGTTGGACTCTACTTGGGATGTTTGGTGCTCAGTGGATGGTAGGGATGACTACTGGCATGCTGGAGTGGCCAGTTGTGTGGTAAACTTGTACGATCTGGGGCAACAACTTGCCTTGATGGATGAACGTATTGTTTCTTGGGTCATTGGACAACTTGGATTGATGGTGGTTAGGCGCTTACATTCTTTATTTGTGGAGGGATCTGCATCTTTTTGCCTGGAGCCATCGGTGACTGTACCTGGATGAATACACTGGAAAGGCTTAGTCTTGGTTCTCCCACTGTGCTGTCGCCAGGTTGTCCTAGTCTCAACTCGGTGGCTTGCTGCTTATTTCTAGATGCCCTCCGTCAGCAGCTAGAGCCTTCTTAAGCATGCCTTTCAGGCCTGGCCTTTCTTGATCTTCCCTGCTGGGCTTAGTTGATTGTCAAGCTTCCCAGTGTAACTAGCAGGTCAGATTTGCACTTCCTCCTCTTTCTTCTTTGTGCTTCAGCATGCATCCTCTTTCTTGTAGTTGAGACTGCTGGGACTGAGTCTTTTCCTCTAGGTACAGCGGCATGCACCATTTTCGGGACCAGCTAACAAGGCCTCTCAATGGTCTATTGTCTCTGGAATATATGTGTTAGACTGCTAGTCGCTTGAGTCTCTTCTCCTGGGTGCAGCGGCATGCACCGTCTTTAAATGCCTGCCAACAAGGCTTTTCAGTGATCAACTGTCTCTGTAGTTCAGCCACCAGCCTCCGGGGCTGGGCTCCAGCTAGGTAATTCCACTGGGGTCTTAGTTGGCTGCTATTTGGGCTGCTCGTCTTGGGAACTTTGCCTGCCGCCCCCTCTACGGAATGTGTTGGTTCAGAGTCTGCCTCAGTGAGGGTTGTTTGCCTGGTTACATTTTGTGTCTCTGGGACTGGCTGTGTCTCTTCTTCCCCCTTGTCAGTCTGTGGGCTCTGTCTGGCAGCCTGGTCCTGCTGCTCTGCTTTTAGGCTGTTGGCAGGTGGTAAATTAGTACAGTACTCCTCTCCATTCCAGTGTGGGCGACAACCTCCGGGCACTGTTGTAGCTGATGGGCTGTCTGAGGGTTGTGGGGTGATTGGGACCAATTGCCCACCAACTCTTTGATAACTGCCTGTGATCAGATGGGGCAGTACTGCCCCTTGCCTCGAGGGTATAGTGACACATTCAGCATTCATCAATGGCAAGCGACAGATGCATGTCAATGAAGAGCTGCAGTTAGTGCTTTGGAGCTGACATCCTCCTTCTTAACAACTCCTGTGTGCCTGTGAGTCTATTGTGCTAGTACTTTGTCTCTTTCTTCCATTCACCTGCCATCTTGCTTTTGGGTGATAGGTGGTTTAGGAGCAGATACTGACTGTAGGAAGGTGGATACCTGACTATGGTTACCCCAGATTTTTTGCCTTGTGTTTAGCTGGTTTTCGACTTAGTTGGCCTGGGATCCTGCTATTCAGGGCCCCAGGCTATCTACTCTCACTGTAAAATGGACTCCATGTACCTTATGTACATCACCAATTGGATATTGGGTCACCTTATGAGCCCCTGTATAATGTACCATAGGTACCCAGGGCATAGGTGCATCCAAGGCCTACCAGGGGCTGCAGCATGTATTATGCCACCCGTGGCTGGCCATCCAAACTGACACAACTGGCTGATCACTCAGCTGGGGCAAGGTTGTGTAATCACCCGTTGCTTAGGTATAGTATTCCTATACCTACCATTATATATAGACACATATGCACCTATACATCACTTCTATGGCAGGCTTTAACAATCCTGAAGGCAGAGTGCTTGGTTTTATGTGAGATGAGGCTCTAGCATGAGCTGAGCCTGTCTGCAGCTTTCGGAACCATGTTCTTATAGCTGTTCGTTGATATAGCCATACCATATACTCTTCAGTGCATTATAATCCTCGCGGTTGAATGCTAACTTTGTTTTGGCTTTATCAAAACATGTTGTGTAAGGTGTCATATGGTATGGAATACTACCCCCTCACCAGTTCTGGCAACGGGGGTAGCATTCCACCCTTCTAGAGGGAGAAGACATGTTGTTCCTACTAATCCCGGTTAAAGTTAACCAGAGCCTCAGCATCACAAAATGGATGCTGCTGCCACAGACACAAGTCTGACCTCCTGCTGCTGGGAGTCCTTCCAGCGAGGGAGGCTTGGACAATAGGTTTCCTGTCTTGGGAGGTGCTAGCAGCACCCCAGACAGGCCATAGTGTATTGGGGCAGGGAGGGCTGAATGAAATGAGACACTGCCTGGGGCACACAAGGTGTCCCATGCATAGTCCGGTTCAAACCGATGCTGGGGCACTCCAGCCCCAGCTCTGGCGTGAAACTGGAGAAAGGGAAAGGAGTGTAACCACCCCCTTCCCTGGTCCCACCCATAGGAGGGACCTAGCAGGTAATCCAGCCCCTAAATTTGGTATATAGGTAGGAGCTGAGTCCCAAGACATTAGATTTTATCCTGACTGAAACTTGAAATGAAACTCTGGACCTTCGACGTTCTACCTGAAGATAGAAGACTGAAGAATCTCCCTTGTGGTCAAGGAGTGACCACCCTGTGCAAGCAGGCACCATTAAGCGATCAACGGTCTGCTTTGTCGATGCACCCGCCAGAGTCCGAGCACAGAGCCTGACAAGACCCGGACTTCCAGACTTCCAACAGCCCGATCCATATTCACAGCAGAGCTGAGACCCGTGGAGGCCACGAGAGATGTGGGACGGGCCATCTTGGAAAGCCAGCGAATTGCTTTCCGTGCAACTTCTGAGGCACCCTCCAAGTTGTGCATTAGGGATTGAGAAGCCCCAGCCCCGAGCACCAACTGCACCGAAGATCAGCCCTCCACACTCCACGAGTTCTGCGTGGGGCCCTTCTGCATTTTCCTGCTCGATGCGTATGTCCAGTCACTTGCCCATTGGCTAGTGGCCTCTGTGATGATGAATCTTTTGATTTACACTGCTGGTCTGGTTGCTCCAGACTGGCCCCTGCTTCCCTGAAAAGGAGAAGTCCATCAGATCTTGCTGGTCTGATCCGTAAGCCATCTTTGATTCCTGCGTGGGTTGCCTTTGCCAAGGCTTGTTGACTCCAATCCGGAAGCCGACACCGCCAACAGTGAGAGCCTTCGTCGGACAGTCCGTATTCAGCTCCTGGTTGTCGT
Organism: Lissotriton helveticus; assembly: GCF_964261635.1. Classification (NCBI taxonomy): domain Eukaryota; kingdom Metazoa; phylum Chordata; class Amphibia; order Caudata; family Salamandridae; genus Lissotriton; species Lissotriton helveticus. Next base: position 3,199,250 of record NC_136064.1, read on the forward strand.
CAACAACTCCTGGTTCACGTGGCTGCAGAGTTAAGCTTCATGACATCACCTGATTGCTTCGCAACATCGCCTGGTTCCTTCCTGGTTCCTTCCTGGTCACTGGCTAGTGACCCAGACTCTGTCCCCTCTGCTTTCAGGTACTCTTCATCCTCGATCCGCCCTTGGATCCAACCGGACACTTCTCTCCTGGTCGCCTGCAGCATCTTTCTCCAAGGCTCCATAGGAATCAGCGACGAAACCCGACACACTTTGACACCTATGTACCCGCTTCCTGTGGGTGAGGTAACGTGAGTACTTCGGTGCTCCTGTGGGTATTTACTATCCTAGTGTCTAACTTTCAAGTAGCTTTCTCCTAATCCATCCGGAAGTGTCCTAAAAGAACTAGTTTCCAATTCTTTCGTTCCCATTCTTACTCTATGGTAACTCGCGTGTGTGTAAAGACACTGCACGTGCATCCCGTGGGCCTCCTGCTCCCTATCCTTTGGTAGTACAGCGTAGCCCCAGCGATTCTCCAGGCCTTAGGCCTATCCTTTGTTCGTGACGTGGTTCTTCTCCCACTATTTTATATATGGTTTGAAGTGCCCCTAGGGCATTACTGTATTTTGTGCAACTTATTGTATGATAATTGAGTATCTTGTTATGTGTTTGTGCCTCTGACCTCATAAAGAGTTCAGAGGATTAATTTAGTAATACATACATATAATTTATATATATAACCTGTGTGGTGTCCTTTCACTTGGTATTAAAGGGATTGCATATGGTAAAACAGCTGGCTTCACATGCCCTTGTGAGTTTAGCCTAAGACTGCTTTGTCCATGCTACCACTAGGATAGCTGGTCTATAAGGTTGACTTTACAACCATCACCATAAGGGTTGTTTGGACTGGTGCAAGGTGCTCACTAGAGTAGTGAACATCATATACCAGGCCAACTTCTCACACTGACTGTGCCAGAGCTCCCACCACCTGGGGTTGTAGCTCTGGGTCCCTTCTGTGATATCCCAGTACCTTTGCGCCCTCTGGTGACATGCCAGCAAAACCCAATACACAAGCGATCCTCTGCCTTTTCTATTCTATGACACCTTGTGGGTAGAGGGGCCACGCCTTTCTGAATATTTACGTAATGGAAAGTTATTGCAAAAAGCAATGACCATCCTATTTACAATGGAAGTCAGAGGGTTAGGCATTTTTAAATAGTCACATGCACTAGTGCGCATGTGCCAGTTGGCAGCAGTGAATGTTATAGCAGGGTACTGGTTGCAAACTTGGAAGTCTCTGGGACCGCCCACAAATGACGTGATAAAATCACATTCTGAAGCAGCCCCGTACAGTGTCATCTCTATACTGAAGAACCTGGTTTTTCTAGAACCCAGCGGCACCAGGGACACGCCCAAAGTCTTCGGGTTCACCTGTCCTGGTATACAGAGACACGGAATACTTCTTGGTGGGGTCAGAGATCAAATTTATTAGCTGCAGCTAGTAACAGTAATCCCAGCAATACAACACGGTGTACAACTCAGGAAACTGCTCAAATTCGTAGAGCAAGACATCACTTTTTATACATATTTCGCTCATTATAAATGTACACCCACTGCGACAAATACTGACGAATGAAATACATTTTCCCACACATTATCACATTGCAAAAGGCTCGATTTACATTGTACCAACCCACAAGTTAATTATTAGGAATGGCCCAAATTCAATTTCCACAAGCCGGACAAACCCATAATTGAAAGCACTACCCATGTAATGAAAAGTCGTAAGAAAAGAAACAATTCAGATGCTGAATAGGATAAGATATGTGCAAGGAACTTAAAGTTAACGATCTCCTGAACATTGATTGGCAATTTCAGACAACGATCAGCTAGAGAAATTGGCCTCTCAAAAGGGTCAGTTTCAGGTGACGGAGTCAGCGTCCTGCAGTTCACTCACATGTCAGAAAAGGCCTAGTTAATACGTACATGAACAACGAAGCCCATGCAACTTTGTTCGTTCGTTTACCTCCACGGCCTACGTGAGGGCAACACAAAATGGCGTCACGAACAACTCAAACAAAATGGAGTCTGGTCCCAAATATCACGGAACCTCAGTCCCTCCTTTTGCCATTACGTAGGCAATAACCTAAACTCATGTCAATCTGAATCCAGGTCTATGTCTATTCTCATCAGGTCATCAAGGTGTTGCTGTAGCATCATCTTATTATCCTTTGCTTCTCTCGGGATAGGTCTTCTCACACAGATCGTAGCAAAAAGACTACAAATGGCAGGACCACACTGGATGCATAAACAACACTAGAAAAGGATAGCTAAAACCATACCAAGGAACGTCAGAATCTTCCATCCCCATCTGGACAGCAGTCCCCAAAACCATTCCATCAATGACCAGTTCCCTTCGTCCTCATGTATAGACTCAGCAAACTTACGTAACTTCAAGATGGCTTGGTACACTGTCGGGCATTATCTGGTATGAAAACACAGCAACTAGACCCGATCAATTTACATACCCCACCTCTATCTGCAAGTATAATATCTAAAACAATACGGTTTTGTAATGTCATAAGACAATCCACTTGAAGCTCAGCTGTAATATTGCTAAGGGCACCTGCAGTTTCATTTATAGTGGCCTCAACCGCTCCCGTAAGCTGACGAATATTCCTGCTATTAGCCGTAGGACCCCAAAAGGGCACGAAACCCTTAAAGAAGTCTCCAACTTCTTGTGCAACAGTGTCTCTCGCATCGATGACACCTCTACCATATCTTGTCTTATGGTAATTGAAAGCAGCAGTGTATGTAGGGGGAAGCAAAAATGCCACATAACATGTGCCTGAAAAATCAGGAGGCAACCATGTATATGCTCTGTTGTAACAAACAAAATACGTACCTTTAGCTGGCACAAATGGTGGAGATTTCTGGGATGTATAGACATAGGTGTGAACACACACACTCTTACCAAGCTGAGCTCTCGGATTCTGACCATTACCTTGCAGACAAAAATGACCTTGGTGGGGTACAATCCAAATAGGTGGAGACCTTCTTCGTCTCTCTTTCTCTGTCAGACTAATGCTATATCCAGTCTTGTTCCAACCGATATATGCTCGTACTTCATCCTTAGGGATAGCATTATACGCATCAATATCTCTGATCATATCTACTATTCCCTATATCAAGGCGTTGTTACTCGCATTATCTTTAACGGAACATACAGGAGATGCTTCATTCGCATAGATAAACATTGCTTGGAGTGCCCATACTGACCCATTTGGCGAAAAAGGCAAAACTAAATATGGCATTCCCTTATCTGTCGTATGCGGCATAAGACCACATACCCAGCAATTCGTGATATTTACTACTAGATGATGCTGATGCAACATTTGTATAAATGAATTGTTAACAAATTCTGATCTTCGTGTCTGCTCATGTTCAGGCAACGTGTGAAATTCATGTGGAGAAACAGTAGAAAAAGAATGAGTAGGTTGGGATGTAGATGCAAGCGTCTGTTGTGTAACATAGACAATCCAACCCACACAAGCCAATATAATATTCAAAAGCATTCAAAAACACAATATCAAAAAACATTTGCTACGGACCAATGTACACATTCTTATTTTAGAATCAGTTCTCTCAACACCCTTATCAGATTAAAAAAAACTCCATCCTCTAACCTGCTGCTCACGGCTATTACTAACGACCATGAACCACAGACCTTTCGTCAATTTGCGGCTCACCCCTTAAGGCTGTACCGCGACCCTGCAGCGGAGTCCGGATGGTGACTCGAAAAAGAAAAAGAAAAAAGTCTCTTGATCTGAAAAGGTGTAATTCACAACAAAAAATTCAAGTTTTATTTGTCCATTGATTCATCCTTTCATGGTCTCAGATTGTAACGCTCTTTGCCAGGCACAGTTTGCTCTTGAAAAAGTGTTTCCGGATCCGTTGTATTCAACTTTCGATGTGATGGCACAGCAGCTTGCAAAAGTTCGTTGTCTGCACGTTCTGACTGAGTCCATACCAAATGTGCATCACTAAAAGGTACAATTCTAGGAATTCTCTCACATTCAGAATCTGCTATACCTTCCTTTACCCACTTGTCATACGGTAAGGGCCACAGAACTTTTTTACAATGGGTAGCATGTACCCAATTCTTTTTCCAGCTACTCTAACAGCAGTTCGAGTGACTATCAAGGTGGAGTGCTGTGGCTCACTGGTTAGAGGCGGCAGACCCGGAAGCAGGAGTCGGCCCGGGACCAGGGTTCAATTCCCGACGCAGCAGGGTCGTGGACCAGGGTCAGCGGACTTGATAATTCTCGCCTCGGTGCCTCCTCTAACCAGGGGTCCCACTCGGCAACTCTGGGCATTAGCTTGCCTAAACTCCACAACGGCCCCATCAAAGCCGGGGATGCCTGGCTTCACCTTGGGGACTCCCAGTAGGGACCATCCCACAGGGAAAGCCAGGATGGGTTCCCCAGCGGTATACCGCGCCAGGATACTCCGGTAGTAATTGAGCGCGTTACAAAACAGTTTATAACATATAACATACACGCGGTCCAGTCCACCGTGGCTCCAAGTTCTTAGTTCGTTGAAAGTTTTTCGTAAGGACGTAGTCACCAGGTTGAATCGTGTGGCCTGGATCCGCAGTTACTGTCGGCGAACTGTCATAGACCTGTTGGTGGAGAACACGTAATTTAGCAGTCAAGTCATGTAAGTAATCCACCAATATAGGGTACTCAATGTCACTATATTTTTTAGGCCTCGGCACACCCCAAACATTGGCCGGACGACCAAAAACTATTTCATATGGGCTAAGTCCCACACGAGAATGTACTGTCGTCCTTGTTGACAAAAGGGTCAACGGCAAGGCATCTGGCCATGTAAGACCAGAGCTTGCTTGTATCTTAGCTAACTTCAATTTCAGAGTGCCATTATAGCACTCGACAAGTTCAGCGGTCTGGGGGTGATTCGCAGCATAGAATTTCTGATTGATACCCAAACCCGCACACACTTTCTTCATGATTCGACCCACGAATTCACTCCCATTGTCGCTCCATACAATTCTCGGCAAACCATATCTAGGGAAATACTCCTTGAGCAAAACCTTGGCTGTAGACAAGGCAGTATTATCCTTTAGGGGGTAGGCCTCTATCCATCTGGAAAAGGCACAAACAACCACAAGGACATACTTTAGATTGTTGCATCTATCCATGTGAATGTAATCTAGCTGTATCACTTCAAACAGATACGTTGGAGGGGCAAAATGACCAGCTGGAGTTGGAGTTCCCTTTCCAGGATTATACATCAGACAAACCATACAATGCTTCACCACATTCTCAGAATTCCATCATTCTGCCATACTGGAGCCAACAACTTGCATATTTCTTTCGAACTAATGTGAGCCATTCCATGAGCCATAGTAACCACTGGGAGCACATATGCATCAGGCAACACCCATCGCTGGTGCTCCGACAACTCAACCCAACAACCTGTTGAATCCAACATACCCGTACTTTCTCTCCACATACTTACTTCTTTTTCCGTAGCTTCAGCCTGAATTGACTTCACACTTTCTATTGTGTCTTCACACATTCCACCTGCCATAACCCAGTTAGCAGGGCCTGCAACATACATTCGACTCATCATATCTTTCGCCGTTTCCTTCGCAACTTCATCCGCAAACGCATTTCCTCGGCCCACATCATCCACAACCTTCTTATGTGCACTACACTTCACCATTGCAATCTGCTTTGGTAGAGTAAGTGATTCAAGAAGTTCATTCACTAATTTCCCATGCTGAATTTTCGTACCATGGGAAGTAAGAAATCCTCTCTCTCTCCACAAGCGTCCAAAACTGTGGGCCACACCAAACGCATACTGGCTATCAGTATAAACATTCACTCGCTTTCCTTCTGACAACACACACGCTCTAGTCAATGCAATCAACTCTGCCGCTTGCGCTGAATTCTGTGCTATACGTGCTGTTTCAACAACTGTATGTAAAGTTGTGACAGCATATGCTGCAGTCGTCTCTCCATTCGGAAGCTTGAAACACGAACCATCTACCCAGAGAGTACCATCTACATTCGGAAGAGGAATATCTTTTAAATCAACTCTAGCCTTCGTTTCTTCCTCTGTCCGGAGAAGACAATCATGCTGTTCATGAACATCTGTCTCTACAGAAATCGGCAACAACGTAGCTGGATTCAACACATTGCACATTTTGATGTGCACATGGCTAGACAAAAGCGCCAACTCATAACCTGACAAACGTGCACTAGTAAGGTGCTTTGTCTTGGTCCTATTCAATAAAGTATCCACTGCTTCTCTTCCAGGGGATCCTCATCAATAGCCATAAGCATTAGAATATTCCCGCCCATGCGCGGGACCCCGGAAACACTATATATGTGCCCCACATATATATATATATATATATATATATATATATATATATATATATATATATATAAAAGCCGCAAGCCCCGGTATGGAAGGAAGTCGTCTAGCGGGGCGGTCCGTGTTCAGGGCACCGGTAGCCCTGTGTACTATTACTCCGCACTCCCCCAGCTCCAGGAAGAACAACACGGACACCTTACTCGGTTTGCAGTATATTTAATCGGACTGCACAGCAACGCGTTTCACCTTTCGGCTTGGTCACGCTACAGAAGCAAAACAAATGCACACATTTAAATATACGTCATTAAGTGAACAAAGAAGACGGACTACACCATAGTGTCAGTAAACAAAATGTGATTTCGCCATTTTGACCTAGTCAATAGAGACCTCACACAATAAACATATATCAATGCATTTTTATATACATTTAAGTAGTGCAGGTATTTGATACAGCTTATCTAAAATGTAAAAGTTTTCCAAAATAAAAGGATAATAGTCAAAGAAATACCATCAAAGTCAATATATCATTGAACTGCAAAGAGTGTTTTGCTACGTGACACACAGTCAGATCCCGCCCAAGTGGGCACAGATAACATCACCCAATCCTAAAATGTAGTTTGTATTCACTCGAGCTCCTAAGTACATGTTTCAAAATTCAATTACAAATATAACTGTACAATGGGTCTGCTCGAGTTCCATGATACTAGGAAATGACACAAGCTCGTCCTAGTGGGCAGCATAGTATTGGGTTATTGTAGTTGCAGGGCATGTCCCATATTTACAAAACAAAATCAAAAACTGACGCCCCAGTGGGCATAATCTTAAGTATAAGATGTGTAGTCTCATAATTTTGTTTGGTCTCGAATGTTTCAGTTGGCATGTATCACCATCACCACAAACGTGCATATACCTGAAAATAAATAATAACAATATCAAAAGTCATTCTAAAAGGTAGCAGTTTACAACAGCACAAATGATGTCATATGCTAGAAACTATTATTAGATTTCAAAATTCACTGACAGGGTATATATTGCATATATACATCATTATGCTAGTATCTATCAATGCAGATGAATTGACAATTCTTCGCTCGAGTTCAGTCCCTGTGGCATCATAGTTTCCATGTCAATTATGTATTTGGACTCAAGCTTTCGGAGTGCCAATTTGCGGTCCCCCCCACGAATGCTGACAGGGATATCATCAATGACAACCATTCTTAACAAGTTTTCATTTTGAAAATGTTGATCATAAAAATGACGAGCAACAGGGTACTGTTTGTTGTTATGCCTGATCGCTCTTATATGCTCGAGAACTCTATTCTTGGCACATTTGATCGTACTGCCTATATAGGCCTTGTTGCATGGACACAGAAGGGCATACACACAATACATGGTATTGCAATTAAGTTTCTTTCTGATGGTTAGTTTCTTATCTGTGCCTGCAATCGATAGGACTTTACAATCAGAACTGTTCCGGCAAGCCTTGCATTTTCTACACCTTGTGAAACCTCCCACAGTTACATTGGCCTTCGTCTGTTTGGTGGTTATAAGGCTGGGGCTTAATTCATCTCTTAGAGAGTTACATTTTTGAAATGTGATCTGTGGTGTGATATTAAGGTGTTTTTCCAAGTTGGCATCAGTTAATAGTACGTGCCAATGTTTGTGTAGTATTTTGCGTAGTTGTGATGACTGCCCTGAAAATTTCGTTATGAACCTCAAGTTATTTTTCACTGGGTCTTTTCTTTCTGGGTGGAGTAATTTAGTTCTATTCACCACATCCACTTTGGCACAGGCTTCTAGGATAGTCTTTTTGCTGTACCCTCTTTCTAAGAATCGATCGATCATCGTCTTTTTTTCAAGTTGATAGTTCTCCTCTGAGCTACAGTTCCGTCTGGCCCTCAATAGCTCACCATAAGGGATGCTATATATCAGTTGTCTGGGATGGGAGCTGGCAGCATACAAGATACTGTTACCCGCAGTACTTTTGCGAAATAATTTCGTTTGCATGGTGTTATCCACAATCTCCACCAGAACATCTAAAAATTCAATTTTAGTATCACTTATATGTTCGGTGAATCTCAGATTGCAATCATTGTTATTCAAACATCTGACAAAGTTATGGGCAGAGTCCAAGTCCCCATTCCAAATCAAAAAAATATCGTCGATGTATCTGAGCCACAGAACACAGCGATCATGATCTTCCAACTGGGCGGCCACCCGCTCCTCCCACCAGCCCATCGCCAGATTGGCGTAGCTGGGGGCAAAGCAGGTGCCCATCGCTGTGCCCTGTGACTGTCGATACACCACCTCATCAAAAAGAAAAAAATTGTTTTCTAGACAGAATTTCATCATGTCAAGAATCATTTTGGAATGGGACATAAACGCTACCGAGCGTCTCCTCATATATCTACATATATATAAAAATATGCAATAGCAGCCAAATCACATCAGAGCTGAAATATGCTGTGAAGAATTTCCACCATACATGAATAATGTGCATTAGAAACATGAGAAACAACACCCAAGAGTGTTTAGAAACTGTTTTAATGCTTAGACAGCAGTAGAAATTCTTATAACTCACTGAAAGCATAGAAAGCTCCAAGGCTGTATTGCAAACACACAGTCTAAAAAGACTGACAAGCTAACCTGTAGCTGTATGTAATACAAAAAACTGACACCGTGCCTTTAAGGCACTCATGACCCCCAGTATCCCATCATGCCTCAGGGGTGACAGTTAGGTCAGTTGTTCTTTCCGGCTCCTTCAGGAAGGATCCTGGTAACACAGCTCCACTAATTTCTGTTTACTGACAGAAAATTACTTCATTTTAACAACTTTTTCTACTTACTTTGACATTTTACATCTAGTCAAGTAAGACACTGTCTTTTTAAGTCAGTTTAGTGAGCATTTTCAGCTGACAATGCCTTCACTTTGTGACAAATTTCCTTCTTGTGGCAACAAGAAAGCAAAATCAGACACCTGTCAGGAACACAGGTCCTCCAGAGGAAGGTCTCTGGTGAAGAAGGGCTCCAAGAAGGTTAGAACATCTTCGAAAGAAAAGTCTTCACACCCTTCAGCTTCAGCGTCAGGCTTGGCGCTGAGGAAAGAGCCACCGGTGGGTCATTTATCTTCAAAACTACTCGCCATCGAAAAGAAGACCAGGTACGTCGACGACGTTGAAGGATCCAGCTCTGTCGTCGAAATCCCCTTCGAGGGAGGTCATTCCTCCGTCGGCGTCAACCGGGCGACGTTCGGCGTCGAGAAATGTGACTCCGCCACCGTCAACAGGGCGACGGTCAGCGTCGAAATCCAAGGCCCCTCCGCCGTCGTCAACCCGGCGACGATCAGCGTCGAGGGAGGTCACTCCTCCGCCGTCGTCATCCAGGCGACGACCGGCGTCGAGAAGTGTGACCCCTCTGCCGTCGTCTAAGAAACGCAGTTCGGAGTCGAGGACCAAGACCCCTCCGCCATCGACAACAAAACATCGATCGGTGTCGAGGAGGCAGTCTCCGTCGACGTTCCGTCGATGCTCGGCATCGAGGGTGACCAATACCCCTCCGCCTTCATCGCACAGATATTCGACGTCGACGGCTGGTCATCGCCGTTCGACGTCGTGGGAGGCTCCGTCGTCGGCTGCTCATCGCCGTTCGGTGTCGAGAGAGCATAGATCCTCGCATCGATCGCCGTCGAGACAGTCGAGATTGATGGCTCCATCGACTCCCCGAAAGCATTCGGCGTCGAGAGAAAGACATACGACGCCAGAACGCTCGACGTCGAGACATTCAGAAAGAGCTCGATCGTCATCGAGGAACTCTGTGATTATGGTTACGGAGTCAGCTTCTCGTCATTCCACTTCACAGTCTTCTGGCTCCTCAACAACATCCTCAAGATCCAGAAGTCCTGTCCTCAGATCTCCTGTGCGTCAGCCAGATCCTTCGGCTGCGGAGGTCAGACTGTCACCCAGATGGTACAAGTCATTGGATCATTGGTGAGAGTCAGGGGCTACCAAGCGTATGCGCGAGTATGTCAGTCCGCAGCACAGATCTCCTCTCCAGAGGCTGGTGGACGAAGTGGACAGGCGTAGTCCTCCCAGGCGCCAAGCAGAAAAATCGCCTGTGAGAAAACCAACCAGATCCCACTCTCGCAGAAGGGAAGATCCGGTTAGATCTCGATCTCCCAGAAGAGAAGATCCGGTCAGGTCGCGTTCACCCAGAAGAGACGATCCAGTCAGAACGCGTTCTCCTAGAAGGGAAGAGCATCCAAGAAGATCACGTGAGAGGAGGCACAGTGCTCACCGTTGACGTCGAAGAACTCCGTCTACTTCATCTACCTCTTCTACCAGGTCTTCCAAGAGGGATTACTCTCCCACGCTAATGGATAGTCCTATTTCTAGATCCTCTCCAGTGGATGACATCGGCACTTATCTAGATGTCCTGCAAAGAGGAGCTCAGAAGCTGAGCATTGAAATGTCTGTCCCCCAGGTTGCTACGACAGTAATTTTTTTAACTTTGCACAAAAAATCTGTCTCTCGTCCACTGCTGCCTTTAGTCCCGGGGATTATGGATCCTGTCAAGGAGGTTTTCCTTACTCCAGCAACCATCAGAGCGGTGCCAGACAACATACAGAAGAAATACAAACCAGCTTCCTCTGACCCAGTTTTTGTAAAATCTGACCCTCCAGCAGACTCTGTGATAGTGGCAGCGGCAAGAAAGACACATGCAGTTGCTGCTTCCTCTTCAGTACCACCAGATAAGGACAGCAAATCACAGGGCTCGTGGGGTCGCAAAGTTTGCAATTCAGCTGCCTCCACGCTGAAGGTCTCCAGTGCGGCCGCGCTGTTGGGTAGATATGATAGTGCCTTATGGGACTCCATGGAAAGGTTCAAGTCCAAGCTGCCAAAGGAGGACCAGAAGGACTTCGAAGAAACAATGACGGAAGGATGTCTGGTGGCGAACCAGTTGATAAGCACAGCAGCGGACGGTGCAGTGTTTGCGGCACATTCCTACTCACATGGGGTTTGTGCCAGGAGGTCAGCTTGGTTGCGCTTCACAGGGCTGAAACCGGATGCTCAACAAGGAATCCTTAATCTTCTTTTTTCGGGTTCCTCTCTCTTCGGAGAACATGCTGACGAAGAGATGACTCGTATGAAGACAGAGCTGGATACGGTAAAAGCGGTGGGTTTGGAGAAGAAAAAAGAGTTCAAACGCCACTTTAAGACCAACAAGGGAAAAGGGGCTCACCAGAGGGTTCAAAACCCTCAGTGGTCCCAAAATGAGAACCAGGGAAAATCCCAGTTTCGAGGCAAATCCAACAGGGGTAGAGGAGGTCACCAGTAGTCCTCTACCACCACGAGAGGAGGAAAGGCTTGAGCAGTGGCTTCCTCTGGCGCCGTTGCCCACTCCAGTGGGAGGAAGTGCTTCACAACACCTGGCAGAGTGGGTCAGCATCACAAGGGATCAGTGGGTGCTGAATATACTGCGCAATGGATACATGCTACGTTTCCGTGCGCTTCCAAAGAACATTCCTCCAAAGAACTCTTGCCCTCACCAGCTAAGCTTGCTCTGAAGAGAGGTGAAAGTTCTGCTACAAAAAAGAGCTATAGAGGTAGTTCCTCCCTCTCAAAGGGGCAAAGGAGTCTACTCCAGATACTTTCTTGTCCCCAAAAAAGATCAGGAGGACAAGTTCAGACCCATACTCGATCTGCGTCTCCTAAACAAATTCATTGTCAGAGAAAAGTTCCGCATGTTAGCTCTTCACCAAATATGCCCACATCTTCAAGCCGGAGATTGGATGTGTTCGGTGGATCTGCAAGATGCATACTTTCACATTCCGATTGCACTGCGACATCGCAAGTACTTGAGGTTTGTCGTAGGAAGCAAACACTACCAGTACAAGGTGCTACCCTTCGGACTCAAGTCCGCACCACGAGTCTTCACCAAATGCATGGCAGTGGTGGCGGCTTTTCTTCACAAAAAGGGACTCTTCATCTATCCATACCTGGACGACTGGCTCCTAAAGGGCCCGTCTTCGGTACAGGTAGCACACGATCTGCAACTTTGCCTACACCAGTTGCACAAGCTCAGTCTCCATGTAAATCTGGAGAAGTCAGTCCAGCGGCCGACACAGTCCATCCACTACCTAAGCTCCGTTCTGGACACAAAATTGGGAAAAGTGTTTCCTTCGGAGGAGAGACTTTTTTCCATGAGGCAGAAGTGTGGGATTCTATTAGAGTCTCGGCTTCCAACAGTCCGGCAGGTAGCCTCCCTGCTGGGTTCCATGGCGTCCTGCATTTTTCTCACCCCGAACGCCAGGCTGAGAATGCGGCCTCTACAACAGGCTCTCGAAGACCAGTGGGACCAGGCGACAGGGCGTTGGGAAGATCGTATCACTCTTTCCCAAGCAGCGAGGGATGCCATCAAATGGTGGACTCGGACGAGGAATGTGCTGGTGGGAGTACCTTTTCACCAACCTCTACCAGCCCAGTCTATAGTGACAGATGCCTCTCTGCAAGGCTGGGGAGCACACATGGGTCCCCTTCAGATTCAGGGTCAGTGGTCTGCGCAGGAGCGGACGTACCACATCAACATGCTGGAACTCAGAGCAGTGTTTCTGGCTCTCAAAGCTTTTCTTCCAGCGATCGAGTCCAACTCAATCCTAGTTCAGAGGGACAATACAACCACCATGTTCTATCTGAACAAGCAAGGAGGCACGCGGTCACCCCCTCTCTTACGGGAGCCTCAAACCATCTGGCACTGGCTTCTCTCTCGAAACCTTTCAGTGGTGGCGGTGCACCTTCCAGGCGAGTTAAACATCAAAGCAGACGCACTCAGCAGGCACTTCGAAGATCAGCCAGACTGGGTGCTAAACGATGAAGTGGTAGAAGAGCTTTTTCGTTGTTGGGGTCGTCCAGCCATAGACTTGTTTGCGGACGAAGAAAACGCAAAATGCCACGCCTTCGCGTCCAGATTCCACCGGCCAAGGACGCAGGGGAATGCTCTCCTGATGGATAGGTCGGGAACATTTGCTTACACGTTTCCTCCCCTAGCTCTGATTCCGAAGGTAGTTTCCAAACTGCTCAGGTCAGACATGGAGATGATCTTGATAGCTCCGGATTGGCCACGACAGTGGTGGTACCCGGACCTTCTGCATCTGTCTGTGTGTCCACACAGACGACTTCCTTGCAGACCGGACCTGTTGAGCAAGATGAACGGGAGGATACTGCATCCCAACCTCCCATCACTGAACCTGACAGCATGGCACCTGAGGTCCTGCAGTATGGACATCTGAACCTGCCTCCCGAATGAATGCACATTTTAAAGGAGGCTAAGAGACCTTCCACGAGAGCGTCTTATGCGTTCAAATGGAAAAAGTTTTACATATGGTGTAGGGATCGTCACCTAGATCCTACTAAAGGGCAGGAGGAGGTAATCCTACCATACCTCCTTTCCTTGGCAACTTCTGGTTTGAAATATGCTTCCATTAGAGTGCATCTGTCAGCCATTGTAGCGTACAGGAAATCACCTAATCAGATTTCTTTCTTTCAGGTTCCGGTGGTTAAGGACTTCCTCCAGGGGTTGAAAAAGGTGTACCCCCCTGTGCGAAATCCTTCTCCTCCTTGGGAATTGAACCTGGTTCTATCCAGGTTAATGTCACCTCCTTTCGAGCCCATCCACAAGGCCTCTTTGCAACATCTCTCTTGGAAAGTAGCCTTTTTAGTGACGATTACGTCAGCGCGCAGAGTAAGCGACATACAAGCGCTCTGTGCGAAGGAACCATATACTGTTTTTTCACCACAATAGAGTAGTCCTGAGAGCTCATCCATCCTTCTTGCCTAAAGTGGTTTCTGATTTTCATATAAATCAGTCCATTTCCCTCCCTTCGTTCTTTCCAAATCCTACGACCCCGGCAGAGCGGTCGCTGCACTCCTTGGATCTTAAGAGAGTGCTCAAGTTCTATTTCGAAAAGACCAAGGGTATCAGGAAGACGGATCAGCTGTTTGTGAACTATGGTTCAATGAGAAGGGGCTTTCCAGCGGCCAAGAGGTCCATCTCCAGATGGATTGTCTCCTGCATTAAATTGGCCTATCAGCTTGCAGGCAGGCCTTTGTTGGTATCACCCAAAGCGCATTCTACCAGAGGGAAAGCGGCCACAGTAGCTTTCTTACATGACATTCCAATGTCACAGATATGTAAAGCTGCAACTTGGAAATCAGTTCATACCTTTACTAGGCATTACTGTCTAGATTCTGATTCCAGGGCCGATACTCAAGTAGGGCAAGCCTCCTTGAGAAATCTGTTTGGGTAGCCTATAGCCTTAAAAAGCAAGTGGAACTCGCACAGCTTGTTCAGTCAATAAAGTTGGAAGGTTGTAATGTTCTGTAGCGTGCTTAAAGGTAATCACTGTCTGGCCAAACAGTGTGAAATCCACGAGAACTAATACATTGCTCCCCCTCTTGGGAGAGAGCACCTTAGAGCACAACTTGAAGGGGACCACGGGGTCTTATTCTATCGATGTGAAGTTCAAAAAAAGTTTATTCCAAACACACAATGGTGTTTATCCAACATTCACAGTTTATTAAACTCATTATAAGTTCATGGCTTAATAAGGATCACTGGGTAGTTGGTATTCAAAATATCTTGATCAGCAATGCATTGTTACACATGATAGCAAATCCCGATGCATTTCGGGCCACGCCCTTCCTCAGGGGATTACTAATGGTGTAACTACGCAAGGACTCCGCGGTTCACTGTCTGCGGCTCGGAACTCCGCGGAGTCCTTGCGTAGTTACACCATTAGTAATCCCCTGAGGAAGGGCGTGGCCCGAAATGCATCGGGATTTGCTATCATGTGTAACAATGCATTGCTGATCAAGATATTTTGAATACCAACTACCCAGTGATCCTTATTAAGCCATGAACTTATAATGAGTTTAATAAACTGTGAATGTTGGATAAACACCATCGTGTGTTTGGAATAAACTTTTTTTGAACTTCACATCTATAGAATAAGACCCCGTGATCCCCTTCAAGTTGTGCTCTAAGGTGCTCTCTCCCAAGAGGGGGAGCAATGTATTAGCCTATAGCCTTCTCAGGCTTGTTGATGAGATTACTGTCTTGTCATTCCTTTGCCCGCAGGGATGAGGAGAGGCTCGCTATTCTATTCTAATGCTTATGACTATTGATGAGGATCCCCTGGAAGAGAAGGATTAGTTACTTACCTGTAATCCTAGTTCTCTTCCAAAGTCATAAGCAACCCTCCCGCCTCCCCGGGCAAAGGATATTCTTTAATAAGGAGATATTGTTAACCTATCTGTTACTTGGTTTTTTCAGTCTCCGAAAAGAACAACTGACCTAACTGTCACCCCTGAGGCATGATGGGGTACTGGGGTTCATGAGTGCCTTAAAGGCACGGTGTCAGTTTTTTTGTATTACATACAGCTACAGGTTAGCTTGTCAGTCTTTTTAGACTGTGTGTTTGCAATACAGCCTTGGAGCTTTCTATGCTTTTAGTGAGTTATAAGAATTTCTACTGCTGTCTAAGCATTAAAACAGTTTCTAAACAATCTTGGGTGTTGTTTCTCATGTTTCTAATGCACATTATTCATGTATGGGGGAAATTCTTCACAGCACATTTCAACTCTAATGTGATTTGGCTGCTATTGCATATTTTTATATATATATATGTATATATATATATATATATATATATGAGTATATATATGTGGGGCACATATAATATGGTGTTTCCGGGGTCCTGCGCATGGGCGGGAATATTCTAATGCTTATGACTTTGATGAGGATACCCCTGGAAGAGAACTAGGATTACAGGTAAGTAACTAATCCATGTGGGACCATCATAATTAGAGTATTATCCAATACCAAACCAGCAGACTGTGGGATAGAAACAGCCGCTGCCGCTGTAGCTCTCAAACAACTCGGCAATGCCTTAGCTACCGGATCTAACGTAGCTGAAAAATACGCGCATGGACGCTGCTTGTCTCCAAATTGTTGCGTCAACACTGACAATGCACAACCTTCCTTCTCGTGTACATACAATGTAAAAGGTTTACTGTAGTCCGGGGTACCCAACACCGGAGCAGAACACAATGCATCACGTAATCCAGAAAAACTTTTCTGACATTCGTCAGACCAAGGGAGAGGATGCGGAGTATCTTTAAGAGTCAGAGCCAACAGAGGTTTCGCTAACAGGGAAAAATTCGGGATCCACTGTCTACAATACGAAGTGATACCTAAAAAAGCACGCACTTCTCTCTGTGTGGATGGCACACTCATTTGGGCAATCGCTTGAATTCGTTCTGGGGTCAATCGTCTTCCCTCCTTCGACAAGAGATGACCTAAATAGGTTACTTCTTGGCGGCAATACTGTAACTTTGAAGGTGACACTTTATGATGAAGGTCAGGCGCTTTTGTGTGTGATGATACGTATGTGAATGTTTGTGTATGAATCTGACTGTTCAAAAGGTGTGTTTGAGTGTATGAGTGAATGGATTTTGTGCCCTTTTTTTGAATTACCTCTGCGTGTCCTATTTTTTATATTGTATTTTTGTATATGATCCAAAAACTTTACAGACATTATTTTACTGTCTAAATGAAACTAATTTTCTATGAAAACAATGTATATATAAAAAACCAAAAATTAAAAAGTTTTCTTTGAATAAATAAATTTTCTTTGTGGTTGTGTGGATTAGCTGAATGTGCGATTAGATTTTTGCTCTTTCGATATATAGGGAACACCCCTTTCCATGTTTCTCTAGTATTCTCGCCCTGGCGGGTTGTTTCCCTCTTGTCATTTATTTATAGATTCAGGGCCCCTCTCTTGTTTTTTGACAGACAAATGTTGTAACAAAGAAAGAGTAGCCTCTTTACAAATCTCTTCGTCATCAGCAGCAACCAATAGATCATCAACATACTGGATGAGAGTAGCGCCAGAAGGCAATACAAAATCATCAAGCTGAGTTTTCAACGCTTGACTATAGATGGAGGGACTCTCACAATAACCTTGAGGAGCACGTTTAAACCGGAAGCTTCGACCTCCTAAAGAGAAGCCGAAAATATCTCTACTTTCCTCAGCAATTGGAATACTGAAGAAAGCATTCTTCAAGTCAATAACTGAAAACCAAGCTACCGAAGCAGGGATCAGAGTCAACAAAGCAGTGATGTCAGGGACAACAGGAAACTGTGGCACGACAATTTTATTTACCTCTGGAAGATCGATCACAAACCGGTACACAGGAGGCTGAGAAGCATCAGTACGCTTAAGGACAGGCAAAACAGGACTGTTACACACATTACCTCTCGTTTCTTCAACTACACCCATCTCAACCAAATCATAGATAATCGCTAAAAGACCTCTCTCGCCATCACTAGATATTTTATATTGCGGAATACGAGGTAACCTAGCATTCGACTTAAGGGTAACAACATAAGGTGGAATCTGCAAAAGACCAACATCATTGGGACCTGTAGCCCAAAGTGTATCAGGAAGAGAACGCAATTCCAGTGGAAGACAATCTTTAGACAAATACATCGGAGAAAGCACTTTCTTACCCACTGTAAGATGTACTCCCGAAGGAGAACAATGTAATGTCGCATACAATCTTTTCAGCAAGTCCAAACCCAACAGATTCTCACCCCAACCAGTCGTTAGAATAAGGGGAGCTTCCAATTCACAAGGACCAATAGAAAGGGGCAAAGGTCTAGAAACCGGATTACGAACTGGGGCGCCAGAAAATCCTACTGAAACATTGGTCAAGCCAGACAAAGGTGCGCCAGGAAGTTTAGAGTGCATGATAGAACTCTTCGTCGCACCAGTATCCAAAAGAAAAGGTTCTACCACACCTGATGTAATCACTTCAACATAAGGTCCACTCTGGTCTACTGGAACTGACACTACTCCCTCACTTTGTCCATGGCTGTCCTAACTATCATTATTATTATTTTTTTTAAAATTGTTTTTATTGCAGAATTACGGACAAAACACCGGGAGAAATCAACCATCATCACCACCTCCATACAAGGTACCACACTTTCTCAGGGTTGTACACAGCCCATCAGCCCACATCCCGGAGGCCGGGTGGCGCAAGTTCAGTGTCCAACAAAAGGTCTCCTAGTATGTTACAGAGGGGTTTCTGGTCAACAACATAATGATGCATCTGCATTTTGTGTCCCCTCAACAACTTCCCCCTCCCCCTAGACATCCCCCGGAGGAGCCGAGCCTACCATGCGAGCTACACATGGACCCACTGGATCTATGGAGCAGGGTCCCGCTAGTACATTAGTATGACGACTCACCATGTTCCCTACCCGTCGCTACCTGCGTTCCAGCCCTACCAGGGTAGTCTACGAACTCCCCTATTCCCCCCCCCTCCCCCTAACTGCTGCTGATGTGGGTAGTGATTGTGTGTGTTGGACAGAATGGCGCGCCATCAAAAATGGTTAAGTGTTCGTGCTTCTGGTGTCATGGAACTCAGTCTCCGAAAGTCTCTCCTCCACATCTTCCGTTAAATAATCACACAAGGCCTGCACAATCGTCTTCCAAGCCCTAGCCGCCTCCAGGCCCCTCTCATTCCCCAATCTGGTGGCCTGCCGCATCCTCAGTACACTCTCACACCTTGACCACTTCAACAACTCATTCGTCCACCTCCCCACCGCAGGGCCGTCCTTGGTTTTCCAGCGCCATGTGATCTCCCTCTGGGCCAACATAAGCCCCAGATCAATGAATTTGCTTGTGACTTTCGTTTTCGCTGTGTGAGGAAACCAAAGTAATAGGCATGCCGCCATGTCAAATTCAACTTCCCTATCCGTGATCGCGTTCAGAAGGGCGCCCACCTCGGGCCAATACGTACCCAGCTTCGGGCAGTCCCACATCATGTGGTCCAGTTCAACCTCCGGTGTCAAGCACCTCGGGCATGCCGCGTCTTGCACTTGAAAGTGCCGGCGGAGCTTCCCCGGGGTCAGATAAGCTCTGTGCAAAAGGAAAAAATGTACCTGTTGGAACCTAGCATTCCTGCTACCCTTCCATGTCCGTGCTATAACGTGGCCCAACTCTGCATCCGGAATAGGCTTGCCTATACTGTCCTCCCATCTGGCCTTCAGCACCGCGAGCGGTTCTAGCCCGTCGTACAACATCCGCGATTGGAGACAGGTCACCGCCTTGATCGTACCCGCGGCCATCACCACGTACTGACAGGCCATGGTCGTATCCGGCTCCGTCAGTCCCACCTTCCAGTGTTTCTGCATCGCTGCAGATATCGCCGCATGCAGGAGATAATCCCCATCCGGGAGGCCAAATTGCTCCTGTAGCACCGCAAACGGGGCCATCACTCCCTCCACAAACAGATCACCCACAACATGTAGTCCCAGCTCTTCCCATTCCATCAGCGGAGACCAATCTCCTCCGTGCGGCAGCGCCGTCAGCATCCCGAGAGGGATCTCCGGGGCATAAGGTCGCGCTGCCCGTGCCCGCTTCAGGCTCCTATTCCAGCATAGCCAGAGGGTTTTTTCCTCTAAGGTGAGCTCACTTAATGCCAATCTCTGTTGCATAACAATATAGGAGAGGACGTGCCTCTGGATACCCATCCCCCGGATCCGATCAGGGCCCCTAAATTCCCTAGCGACATTCTGTGTCAGAACCTGGAGCTGGGCTGCTAGGTAGTATAGTTCGAAATCCGGCACCGCCATCCCCCCCTCGAGTTTGGGTCTGGTCATGGTGTGCAACGCCACCCTACGCCTGCCATGCCCCCAGAGGAACTCAATAATCATCGACCTCAGGTCCCGAAAGATCCGTTGTGGGATCCAGATAGGCAGGGTTCTGAAGTAATACAGCAGTCGAGGGAGAGCCACCATTTTTAACAATGCAACCCTACCCTGCACCGACAAAGGGAGAGAGGCCCAGAAGGACATGCAGCCACGTAATCCCCTGACACACCGCCCTATATTGCCCTCCAGGAGGCTCGCCGCATCATGATAGATCCGGACTCCCAGGTACGTAAAGCATCTGTCCGCCCAGATCACGTCTACTGCAAGAGGAGGGCGCTGGACATCCGCTCGCAGCGGGAAAACACAAGTCTTGGCCCAGTTCACCTTAAGTCCCGACAAGTCGCCGAAGGAGGAGAGCAGCCCCATGGCCCCACTTAAAGCCACCTCCGTGTCCCATATTCCATAAAAAAGGTAAGCCAAAAGAAAGTACTGGCTCCTATAGACCAATCTCTCTTATAAATTCCGATAACAAATTATATGCCAAAATCATAGCCACAAGGCTGGGGAGGGTCATTGGTGGCCTCGTCTCCCCTTGGCAGCATGGGTTCATCCCTGGTCGTGGCGCAAGGGACCATGTGAGAAGAGCTATATCTATATTTGAGGCCCATGCTGGGGGGGAGGGGGTCGCCATGATCCTCCTCGATGCCGAGAAGGCATTTGATCGTGTTAGATGGCAGTATCTCTGGGATGTACTGCAGGGGAGAGGTTTTGGTCCAAAAATATCGATAGCTATTAGGGCCATGTACCGCGACCCGATGGCTTGCGTACAGATGATGGGTCTGAGTTCGGCTGGGATCATCATAGAAAGGGGCACCCGCCAGGGGTGTCCCTGTTCACCAATTTTATTTGCCCTGTACATAGATCCATTGATTAGGCAGATATTGGTGAGCAATAGTATAAAACCAGTTATAACCAATGGGTTTGAGAGCAAAATCCTCGCATACGCTGACGACTTAGCAGTTTTAACACCGGATCCGGTAGAGACTATGCGAATATTAGTAGAGATTACCAAACAATTCGGATATTGGTCTGGATACAGGTTAAATGAGGAAAAAACACATGTGATCTGCTCAAAGAACATAATAAAAATGGATCAACGGTATGTCGATTCTGCTACATATCTAGGGGTTATTATTAGAGCAGAGACTGGGCTAATTATACAGGATAATTTCAACCCACTCCTTAAAAAAATAGAAACAGACCTAAAACGCATGGATGCATTACATTTATCTATCATTGGCAGAACAAATGTTCTGAAAATGACAATGCTCCCCAAACTTTTGTATCTATATAGATCTATACCATTCTTGATTGAGGAACAAATATTTTAAAAAACTGAATCCATTTTTAACAGCTTCCTGTGGCAATATGGCAGGATTAGAAGAGCAGCTAAATATATGTCTCTTCCCCAGGAACTAGGAGGTCTGGGTGCCCCAAATATAAGATTCTACCACTGGGCATGCTTAATAACCGAGATGTCTATTTTATTCCAAGGTGCTGGGGGGAAGAGTCATATTAGGGATCCAGCCTCTAATTCGTATATTCCTCCCTCAATATATGTGCTTCTTATGGGGCAGGAAGCCGTGGGTGCCCTATTGAGAAAAAATGGTCGCAGATTTTTTAAGAAAACCAGGCTCAAGATTATATTGGGAGAATGGGATGTATGGAAAAGAATTCAGAAACATATGCAGATTCCCAGAATCAATAGATATTCACCTTTATGGAAATCAAATTTCTTTCCGAACCTTAGTATGGATGGGGCATGGAAATGTTGGGAGCAACACGGCATTCAGACGATAGGTGATATTATGTGCAATGGTAAATTGATGTCATTTGAAGCTATTCAACGGAAATACGATCTATCTATAGACCATAGTTTTAAGTGTATCCAAATTGCACGAACTTTTAGAGCAGATATAATTACCGCTTGCTCTCTCGCTCCTAGCCCCATCCTTGATTATCTAGTGAACGATGGCGGCAGGATAAGGGTAGCTTATCAGGAGCTGCTGGGTAGGCTACCCAATGATCTTGAGAAGCATGAGACAGCCTGGGCAATCAAATTACAGGACCCAGATGCAGATCTTGATAAAGCCCTATCCCTAGATAAGCAGGTTCTTAGGTCCTCTAATCTGAAGGCTCAACACTTCATGACTCTCTTCAATCTATACTATACTCCCGCTAAGCTGCATGATTGGGGGATGAGGGAAGATAGTAAATGTCCTAGATGCCAACAAGATTCGGCCGATTTGGTTCATATGTTTTCTCGCTGTGATAAACTGGCCACGATTAAATCTGAGATCGAGAAATTTCTGGAGGGGCTGCTAGGCTTGAAGATCAGCCTATCCCCAACAGTTATGATACTCGGGGTTGATGGCAAATTAGGGTTGAGTACAAGGAGAGAGGTAGAGGCTCTAATCTTTATAGCAGCAGCCGTTTTACGAATTTTGATATCAGCTGCTTGGAAGGACTCCTCTCCCCCCACTTTCTCAATGTGGCTGGCCAGATTCCTTACTATACATAATATAGAATCCTCTCTGTATTCTTATAAAGGTAAAAAAATGCGGGACTTCGGCCTCGAAATGTGGGCACCAGTGAAGTTATGGAGGGAGGGCACATCTGCCAACGGTGTTTTTATGTAATTTATCATCATTCAGTATGAATTCTGTCAACCTCTTTAGACAAGTGTATATATGTATATAGCTATAAATCTATTTTTTTTTTATACGGATTGATTGTCTTACACATTTTCTGCAGATCTAGGCAATAATATTATCAAATCTAAATGCTGTATTGATGTATTAATGGGATGATTTAGTATATCAAACTTTGTGATTTTTTCTTTCTTTTTTTTTTTTCTTTCTTTTTTTCTTTGATGTATCATATCTGTATCTTTGATATCTGTTTTATATTATGTCAATTCTCAATAATAAAATAAATAAATAAATAAATAAATAAAGCCACCTCCGTGTCCTCCAAATACAGCAACAGGTCGTCGGCATACAACGAAATGTAATGAGTACTCCCGCCGCAGCGGACTCCTATAAAGGAATCCCCCATCCTGGCCTGTGCCGCTAGTGGTTCCATCGCGAGAGCGAACAGAAGGGGAGAAAGCGAACATCCCTGCCTAGTCCCTCTGCGCACTGGATAAGCGGATGATATGAGTGACCCCAATCGCACTCTAGCGGTGGCAGAGGAATAGAGAACTTTCGTCCAGCGCGCAAACCCCCCACCTAGTCCGAACTTCTCCAGTACCCCATCCAGGTAACACCATTCAAGGCTGTCAAAAGCCTTCTCAATATCCACCGACAAGACAGCCGACGCACCGTCCGAGCTCAGGGCACCCTGCAGTATACGGATCAGCCTACGTGTGTTAATGGCCGTGTTTCTAGTAGGGATGAACCCTGCTTGATCATCGTGTACCAACACGCTCATGTGAGGTAGCAGTCTGGTGGCCAAAATACGGCTCAAGATCTTGTAGTCCACCGTCAGCATAGAGAGGGGTCTGTACGACGTCACCTCCAGCGCATCCCTACCCGGCTTCAGAAGCGGAACCACCAGCGCCTCCCTCATGGAGACGGGGAGGTGCCCCAGAGTCACCGCCTCCGAGTACACTGCCAGTAACCTGGGCGCCAATACATCAACGTACTTCGCATAAAACTCAGTTGGCAGGCCATCCACCCCCGGCGTCTTGTTCCTGGCCATCTGCTTAATAGCCCCTCGGATCTCCATTAAAGAGATCGGGCCACCCAAATCCTTTGCTGTCCCCTCGTCTAGCATCAGGAGCTGTACCGTGCGTAAATAGTCACTTACGTCGGAAGGCCCCGCCTCCAACTGAGTATCATAAAGGCCCGTATAATACGACTGAAAGCGCTTCAAAATGGCCGATGGAGAATGGACCACCTCCCCCGTATCGGTTCTAATACACATAATCGGGCCACTCCTCGGTGCCGGATCAGCAAGCCTCGCCAGCAGTGTGCCCACCTTATCCCTCTCTGCATGGACTTTTGTGAGGTATCTGTCCTAACTATCATTATAACCAGCACTCTCACCTTCAACACAATAATCCTCAGCGTAGTACTGGGCAGACTGAACAGTCGGAACATTCTGTCTATCAAAATAATTCGCAGAATTCTGAGGGGGAAAGGAACGCTCACTCTGGGGAAACACACCACGTCCCCTACCCCATGGAGCTTGTTGAAAACCACCACGACCTCTTTGACCAGATACACCATTCATACGCTGTAGCAAAACCGGGCAACTGTTCTTGAAATGACCTTCCTCTCTGCAGTAAGCACACTGATTAGGGCCTAGGGGAAGTCGCGGAGCGAAAAACTCGGGCTTCTGTAACAGTCTCTAAAACTGTGGGGGTTGCTGAAACTGAGGCTGATTCGGACGAGGCGGATAAGCTTGCTGTAAAAGAACTTTCGTCTTTAAATCTCTAGTTTTCATCTCTGCTTTATCCTTCTCATCTTTATCCCTATTCTCGTAATATTGTGCAGTAGCCAATATCTGGGCCGATGAAGAAACAGCCCATGAACTCTCCGAATCCTTTAACTTATTAGAAAGTTTGGGAAGCAAATTAAAGGCAAATTTGTCCACAAACAACCTTTGACCACCTTCAGTGCTCATGTCCTGACCACTATGATCGATGAACGTTTCCTCAAACCTAGTAAAGAAATCAGACACACTCTCATCTTTCTTTTGTTTGCATGCTGCTAACTTATCCCAATTCACTCGTAAAGGAGGCATCATAGTTTTCATTAAATTAATAATCTTACCAGGTAATTCTGCAACTAAGGGCTCAGGTTTGGCACCTCCTACCTGCCGACCATCTGCAGCAGCAATATTAACCCACGTATCTCCTAACTCTGGCGCACGATCCTCATGACGGATCTTCGCCCACAAAGGTTGAGGAACTACATTACCCATCAACATATCTATATCAGCTAAATTCATAATACACGCATCAACTGTCTGAGACAACTTCTTGTAATAACCAGCAGGATTTTTACGGGGGTCAGGTAAGGTCTGCTTAAGAGCCAAGACCTCTGCTCTCTTCCAAGGGACATGTACCCACACTCGCTGAAAATGTGCCGGTACAGCCACAATACCCTGATTAGGATTAGCAACAACTTCCTCTCTCCATACAGGAGGAACCTCTCTCATAGGATACTGCTTCACTTTCCTCCTAACAGAGGGATCAGGTTCGTACAATGTCTGAGGCGGAAGCCTAGATCTGAAAGCAAGTATCATCTCTACGGCGTCTGCAACATCGGACTCCACTATCGTCCCTTTAGCAAATTCTGACTGAACATCAAGCACTTCCTGCGGAATCTGACCCAACTCATTATCTTCCCATTCCTGACGAAGAAAAGTACACATTACATCAAAAAATACCTTTGCTTAGGCGGATCCCATTGAAAGAAAACATCCATAACTGCTTGCAAATCATACTTAGAAGCATTTAAAAACCCATCTACGAGCCAGTAGATCCAACACTGTCTGCTCTTCCGAACTAGGAAGCTGACTGCGACTCTGCTTACGCTCCGAAACAGGGGTCATATTCAGTGACCCAAACAATGGAGACAAAAGATTAGCAACAGTGTCAGCCATTCATTTTCGAGCAGAAGGAGAAGAAGCAGACATAAGGACAGGAGAATGAGTATTTTGAGGCAAGAGAGGCGTAAGGACAAAAGTAGCAGGAGTCGGAGATACAGGAATGGAAGGCAAAGGAGTTTGAGGCAAAGCTGATAGCAAAGCTGGCGACCCTAGAGAGGGTTGCACCATAGGAGGGAGAACATTCTGTAAAGCAACTGGTGGCTGAACAACAGCAGGAGGCTGAACAACAAAGGGTGCAACAACCGGGGGTAATGGAGGCGCAGTAGCACCCTGCAAATAAGGGGGTGGCAATCTCAATAAATGAGACATCAAAGGATCTTTTTCAGGATCTTCAATCACTTTTGGAGGAGAAGGTGGCAAGGCCGGATAACATTTATCGATGGCCATGCAACGTTGTCTATCTGAGAATTCACTCGCACGTTCTTCTCTATCTTCCTTAAACTGCCTAGCAGCTTGTAGTACTGACATATTCTTATCTTTCCTATCTCTTTTTGCTTGCTTAATTTCTCTCTGTTTGGCTTCCTTACGCCAAAGGCGGAAAGAGTCAAACATCGCCGGCTGGGCTTTCTTCTTAAATAGCGCAACTTCCAGATTATCTAAAATATTTAATTCGAAACTACCATATTGGGGCCATCGTAAAACACCATCTTTTCTTGTATAGCGGACCCACACTTCGTTATAAGTGATAGGACCCACTCCGTGTTTTGAATCGGAGTTCCAACCGGAGGTATCGGACACGAATCCTCCAATCGGGAATCCCTGTTGCAACCACAACTAAACCATTTCCTAATTTTGCTAAGACCAGGCATCTTATAGCTCACTAATCTAGCTTCAAACTTCAAGGGGTTATCAACTATCGATACACTCGTAAATATACGAGCACCTCGGCTTCGGCTATTGCAACATCCGAATCAAAACCAAGAACCAAAACAAAGTCGTGGGAGCGACCCACATATACTTAACCAAAATATATCTGTCACGCCACCAGAAGACCGTCTAATGTCTCGCCTTACAAATCGTCACATGAGGGTCCAAGACAGGGTGACAGTCAGGGCAGCAGTCCTTCGTAGCCGTCGGAAAGGGGAAGCCTCGCAGAAAAGACCTTCTGTCCACTTTTCGACATGCAGGGGTCGATGGAGTGGGGGGCCTCCTCCAGAGTTTCCTCACGGGGCTCCTCACAATCTTCGCGCTTGGACCGGTACCGCTGAAGTCGCCCCACCGTTGGGCGCCAACTGAAGAACCGGGTTTTCTTAGAACCCAGCGGTGCCAGGGACACATCCGAAGTCTTCGGATTCTCCTGTCTTGGAATACAGAGACACGGAATACTTCTGGATGGCGTCAAAGATCAAATTTATTAGCTGCAGCTAGTAACAGTAAACCAAGCAATACAACACGGTGTACAACTCAGGAAACTGCTCAATTTTCGTAGAGCAAGACATCTCTTTTTATACACCATATTCTCATTACAAATGTACACCCACTGCGCAAAATTCTGACCAATAGGACACATTTTCTAACTGAGTATCACATTAACAAAAACCCAATTTACAGTAACCCAACCCAAAAGTTCATTATTAGGACTGTCCCAAATTCAATTTCCACAAGCCGGACAAACTCATAATTGAAAGCACTACCCATGTAATGAAAAGTCGTAAGGAAAGAAACAATTCAGATGTTGAGTAGGATAAGATATGAGCAAGAAACTAAAAGTTAACGATATCCTGAACATTGATTGGCAATTTTACACAAGATCAGCCAGAGAAGTTGGCTTCGTGAAAGGGTCAGTTTCAGGTGACGGGGTCAGCGTCTTTGCAATTCACTCACAAGTCAGAAAAGGGCCTGTTAATGCATACATGAACAATGAGGCCCATGCAACTTTGTTCGTTCGGTTACCTCCACGGCCTACGTGAGGGCAACACAAAAATGGCGTCACGAACAACTGAAACAAAATGGAGTCTGGTTCGAAATCACGGAACCTCAGCTCCAGCGCCCACACCATCACTGCCACTTCCACTGGGAACATTTCCAAGAAAGCAATGCTCCTCCCCCGCCCTGCCAATGCGGCAGCCAGACCTCTGCGTACCACCTCCCCTGCAAGTATAAACCAAAACCTCCCACTCCCGCCGCGTCCGAGGAGATGGTCACGCCCCATTTCCACTCCACCGGAAGAGCCATAGGGATACCATTAAAACGCTCCAAAAAGGCCCACCACACGTGAAGGTCCTCCTTCATCCCTGCCGACAATCGCAGATGATGGTGCGGTAGTGTCAGTCCGGACAGGGCCAGACCCAGTCGTCTGCAAAATGTACGATCTGCCAGCACAACTCGCCACGCAAAGTTCAAATGTCCCAAAGAACCTGCACCTCACGCACCGTTGCCTTCTGTTTCACCAACATGTTGTCCACCAACGACAGCATGTGTACCTTCTTATCCCCGGAAAGCGTACCTCCATGGCCACCGAGTCTAGCTCTATTCCCAGAAATGACAGCACCGTGCTGGGACCTTGTGTCTTCTCTGGTGCCAGGGGCAAACCCAGGTAGCCCATGAGCTCCGTAAAACCGTCCAGCTGTTGCTGGCAGTCCGCCGAATTGGGCAGTCATCCAGGTAGTGCGTTACCGTCTCTTTGCCCATGTGCCATGACAAACCCACTGCAAGAAGGTACTGAAACGTTCAAACAAAGCGCACAAGATCGAACATCCCCTGGGCAAAGCTTTGTCCACAAATATGGCGCCGTCGAACTGTATACCCAACAGTTGGTAATCATCAGGGTGCACCGGTAACAGCCGGAAAGCTGACTTGATGTCGCATTTTGCCATGAGGGCACCCGCCCCCACCGTCGCCACCAACCTCCGTGCCACATCCACGGAAGAGTAAGATACCGAAGATAGTTCCGCCACTATGTAATCATTTACCGACACCCCTTCCGGCCATGACAGATGTTGAATCAGGCGATATTGGCCCGGCTCCTTCTTCGGCTCCTTCTTCGGCAGGTCCTGAATGCGGGTCTCCCGAAAAGGGTCTGCCATCCGCCCTTCCCGAACTTACTTGCCCAATTTGTCCCGTACCACCGTCTTGTGCGTGTTGGCCAATTTCAGATTTTCGGCCCATTTGGCAATTCTTGGACCCTCGTACCTCAGCCGCAAATCCTCTCGAAACCCTTGCCGTAGCAGCCCCGCGTCTTCGGTCCGTGGATAAAACGCCAGTCGGCCCTGTTTAACTGGCGTATGAGCCTTTTCCCAGAGTTCCTTGTCCCCCCACTTCCCCTGCCCCTGACTGTGGCCCGGTGAGCACAGACTCCTAGCTCTGAGCGCCACCTCCTGTTCCCCAACATTGTACCACTGGGTGGCACATTCCGCATTTGGAGCATTTGTGTCGGAATTTACAATATTGTCTTGCACAAGCGCCCTTTTGTAATACAAACAGTCTCCCACTGCGGCACCAATGGTACTCTCTCTCTGTCCCCCCCCCACGGGTGGGGCGGGGTGGAAAGGGGCGAGGCGCGAGCAGTAAACCGCTGGCCATGTAGATAATTTTTCCGAACTTCGCCCCCCCCATGGTCTGCTGGTACAGATCTGAATCGATTTCCTCCCAGTTCGCCTCCGGGTCTGCGGCCAAGCGCGCTCTAAGCTCCTCGTCATAGTGCGACCACCCGTAACCCCCATCCATGACCTGCGCCCACCAGATCATGTCCATGTATTTAAAGAGCGCGACCGACCGGTCCGGATACTTCACGCAGTACATGCTGGCAAAGATAAAAAAACCCGACCAATTTTCAATGTTCACGAGGACCCTCGGCCGCTTGACCAATTCTTGCTCCTCCTCTTTCAACCGCTCCTTCGTTGTCAGCTCGCAGTGCAGGAGCTTCAGAAAATCCACATATTCCCCCTTCCAAATCCTCTCCTTGGTGGCCAACAACAAGTGTGCCCCCGAGGGTTTCGTAATGCCCATATAAGGCAGTTTGCGCACTGGTATATCATGACTCTCCTTCCCTTCCTTACCTTCTTTGGGTGTCCCCCATCTACCTTTTTGCCAGAGGACCTGCCCCCGCCGGCACCCGCCTCGTCGGGCCCCACCCCTGTGTCCTGCATGTACGTTCCATTATTCAATCTCCCCCTCGCGTCCATGCCAACCGAGACCTTGTCCTGTGGGGTCTCGCCCGACCCACTCCCCGCTCCGCGCCATGCCTTACCTGGCATCAAGGTCGGCATCCGCACTGGATCCTGCCGCCTAACCAGTGGAGCAGGGGGGCCATCACTCTATCCACCTTGGGCCTCTGGCGTGCATCCTGCAAGAAACTAGGAACAGCATTACTCCGATTCCCCCCATCCTGACCCTCTCCCTGTCCCTCCCGTATTTCCTCCACTTTCTTCACAGTAATCTAACTGGGACGTGTCGCCCTCCCTGTGATACAAACCTGCGAGCACCATGCGTTCCTGCCATAGGCCGCCCTCCGGGGGATCCAGCCTGCTCAGCCCTGCCCGTTCCGTACAAGTGCGGAGCAGTTCTTCCAAATACACACTCTCCCTCCTCCTCTCTGTGTGGTACTCTTCTGGGTCACGATCTGAACTGACGGACCTCCGCCCCCGTCCCCCGGTGGCCATCTCGACCCTTCGGGTCCTACGGGAGATGGTTGGTAAGTCTTTAAGCATAGGATTAGCACAGTGCCATCCACCCAGAGATAGAAAGAGACAAAGTATTTTGCTATTTCTACTGCAAAGTCTTTAAGCATAGGACTAGCCAAGTGCTGTCCCTGCCGAGCTGTAAAATGACAAATGCTTAAAGACTTTGAAAGAAAAGCAGACATTTCAGGTGAGCAGATCTAGAGTGTCGCTGGTGTTGAGAGTGCTCTATACAGGAGCTGCTTTCCACCTAAACTTGAGAACTGCCCAGAGTTCTCTACTTTTTTTGCATAAGGTATGCGTCACTCTATGCCTGAAAGGGTATTGTTTTGACTTATACAGGGTGCTCCCTTGTGCCTGGACAAAGCTATACCTCTCTGAAGAGCTCTAATTAGAGCGAAACACCAAGTCAGGGGATTGATTTTACTCATTTCAGGTTGGCTTGGTTGGTATTTTACCAAATCAAAGCTGTCATAGTGTGCCTGGAGTGGTAAACTGATTTTACAGCTCGGCATGGACAGCACTGGGCTAGTCCTATGCTTAAAGACTTTGCTGAGAAATGGCAAAAGGCTTTGTCCCTTTCTATTTTGGCAGGAAGCATGGGAACTTCACAGGGAAACCTCTTGAAGCTTCTCCACCACTTCAAAGGCACAACTGGGTATACTGGACTTCATGGAGAAACTCTTCAGTATACTTCTGGATCTGTGGATACTCTGCCAAGAAGAAGTACTGCTTTGCTACTAAAAGGACTGCCATTCTACCGGACTGCTGCACTAAAGGACTGCTGCCCTGCTGTCCTGCTGCACTGACCGGCTGCCTGCTTCCCATTTGACTGCTTCCCACTGGCATTGTTCTTTTTTAGAGGACCGCCACTGTGAAGCTCCAACCTGCCTGCCTGAGATGCCCGGCCTGATCTTCGCACCACGCCGACACTGCCTGCGATGCTCTCCATGCTCCCTGCAACCCTCTCCAATGCAAATAGGAAAACATGACTCTTGGCATAAAATTTGAGAAGTTAAATCTTCATCTGGACAGATCTGGGACTGTATTCTACCTGAGCTCCATTGCGATCGGCCTGAACCTTTGACTTTGGCCTTGTCCAGCGCAACCAGATAATCACGGTTAATGCTTTCTGCTTTCAAGCAACATTTTACAGTTTTTTTCTTTAAAAATTCCAAACTCTGGTTCTACTGATTGGATTTTTATAATTTTATTACTGTTTTAGTTATTAAATTAAGCTCTATTTGTCTACCCGGTGGGGGATTACTATTTAACAGTTTGAAATGTTGCAAAAATAATTTACACAATCTTCTAAGTTAAGACCGACTGCTCTTTGCCAAGCTCCCCAGGGGGTGAACACAGGTTAATTTAGGGTTTATTTGTCAACCAGTAACCCAATTTCTTACATTGGTGATCAGCTGTGAGGATTGGACTTGTGTTTGTGCAGTGCCATACAGTGATTTGGTGCATATTACCATCCCATAAGTAAGACAAATTCAAGTTCAAACTACATCTGCAAGAATGGACTTTGAGCTGGCCAACATGGATATCTACACTGTGACCCTGCTCAAGGAGTTCTGCAAGGAGCGGGAACTTCTGGCCAAGTGCACCACCAGGAAGGTGGAGTTCCACAAGGCTCTGAGGCTCTCGACAGAAGCTCATCATGCACTGGTTGAAGCCACAGGAGAGGATAATAGGATGGAGGGCCCTGGATAGGACGTTTCTCTAGAGTCATCTGCAGTGGAGGGGGATGACTTGAGACCTGGAATGGAGCCTTCTGCCAGGGCAGGCAGCTGTGTCTCTTCCCTGAGGACCTGGTGGAGAGGAGAGAGGAGAGGGAATTCAAGCTGAAGATGGCCCAGTTAAGGATGGGGGAGAGGAAACTGGCTATAGCGGAGAAGAAAGCAGAGGCAGAGCGAACCTTAAAGTTGATCCTGTTATGTTATGTTATGATATTGATATTTATTAAGCGTCTCTCGGCGCTCCGGCATACTGCATAGATTCAGTTGATTGAGATTTGCAAATTAAATAGCCACGTTTTCAGTAGTTGTTTTGAATGCTGATAAATTGGCACAGGTTCAAAGGTTTAGTGGCAGTTGATTCCAGGGATGTGGGGCCAAAAAGGAGAAAGTGTGCCCCATGTTTCTGACCATACAAATGTGCCGTTGAGCGAAGTTGCAGTTGATCCCTGGATCGCTGATTCCAGGTAGGAATGCATTGTTGCACCGTATTTTTTAAGTGACAAGGCCCTTTTGTATGCAGAGACCCATAGGCCTAACATAGAAGTTTGAATGTGGCACGCTTTCATATGGGCAACCAGTGAGAGATCTCAGAGTGGGTTCCGAAGGAGAGCAAGATAGTAGGTTGCAGACCAACCGTGCTGCTGTGTTTTGGATCACCTGGAGCTTGTAATGTAATGTAATGTAAGTGGTTCTTATATGTTGATGTTGATGTTGGGGTTATTTATATAGCGCGCTGTCGCTCCAAGGAGCATCCTGGCGCTGCGATTTCATTGCTGGTAAGTTGATAAAGTTTAGCTGATTGTAGATGTTCTGTATACAAGGGGGTCAGACAAGTGATTTGTAAACTGATTCGGCTAGGGCCATAGATCCATGTTTTAAGATATTTTTTGAAGGTCTGTTCTGATGTAATTGTGCGAAGATGGGCGGGCAGTTTGTTCCATGCTTATATATATATATATATATATATATATATATATATATATATATATATATATATATATATATATATATATATATATATAGCGCATACTGCCACCCTACGGGTATCCTGGCGCTCAAACTAGAGAAATAGCCATCATGTGAGTGAACCAAACAAAAAGTTGAAAAAAAGAGGGATCACGCCTTGGGGAAGAGCCAGGTTTTCAGGCTCTTTCTGAACTCGATTAAGGAGTTGATTTGTCTAATATTCTGCGGTAGCTCATTCCAAAGATGGGCAGCAGCCACACTGAAAGCCCTCCCTCCCATCCTAGAACGCTTGATTCTAGGAATTGCCAGCAAACTTGCACTAGAAGAGTTAACCTGCCTCTTGGGGAGGTACCAGGTGAATGTTTCCTGTAGTGGTACTGGGCCCAAGTCGTGTACCGCTCTGTGCCCCATACAGAGTGGTTTAAAGTGGACCCTTTCCTTAATAGGCAGCCAATGGAGATCTCTCAGGGCAAGAGTAGAGGAGGATCTACGTTGCCTATTTAACACCAATTTTGCCCCTACCGACTGGATCCTCTGCAGCCCCTGCAAGATATACTGTGGTGCTCCCAAGTACAGGGAGTTGCAGTAGTCCAGTCTGCTTAACACTGTGCTTCTCACTACAAGAGTGAGCGAGTCTTTGGGAAGTATTGGGAGTATCTGGCATGCGCATCAAAGAGAAGCACACGCTGGCTGTCTTATTTGCCTGGGACTCCTTTTGGAGGTTGTCATCTATAAGAACCCCCAAATTGCGCACCGTGCTGACAGGGACCAGAAGTTCCTCCTCAGGGGTAAGCCTAAACTCCAGTTGCATGTGTTTAGGCATCTTAGCAGAAGAGCAATACAGCACCTCTGTTTCCCCCATTAAACTGCAAGGAGTTTCTCCGAAGCCAGCATGCAGTCTGACGCATACACTCCTGAAAAGTCTCTATGGAAACTGTGTGCTTTCCTTCCAGGGAAAACGCCAGTTGCGTATCGTCCGCATAGTTGACCAGGTCGACCCCGAACGATTTAATGATGGGATACAGAGGCTGCAAATAGATATTGAAAAGAATGGGGCTAATTTCAGAGCCCTGTGGTACCCCATAGGCTACCGGGGATTTACGGGAGGAAAACGGCGCCAAGGTTACCACCTGCTGTCTCCCTGCCAGATAAGACCTCAACCATTGCAGAGCCCGTCCCTTCACCCCAATCTTTTCCAATCTTTCCACTAAGATTGTGTGGCTCACCGTGTCAAATGTGGCTGACATATCGAGAAGTACTAGAACAGTGACATTCCCATTGTCTGCCCGCATGCGTAGATTATCCATCATGGTGGCCAAAGCAATCTCAGTCCCATGACCCGGCCGGAACCCAAATTGGTCCTTATTCAGCAGTTTATTATCCTCCAGGATACAAGATAAGATCTTGTTTACAGCCTTTTCAATGATTTTAATCGGAAATGGCAGAAGAGAGATTGGTCTAAAACTTGCTGGGGATGTCGGGTCCAGTGAGGGCTTCTTAATCAAGGGTGTCATCCCAGCCTGCTTCCATCCCTCCGGAACTATGCCTTCTTCTAAGGAATGGTTGCATATCTGGCGCAGCCAGGGAAAAGTGGCTTGGCCAAACGTCTTCCAGACTTTGTGAGGGAGAGGATAAAGGGGAGAACCCGAGGACACGCTATGCACCGGGTTGTTTAAAGAAATGTCAGTAAAAATCTGAAAATTATCCAGAGTAGTTATCTGCCACAGGTCCTCAACCGCTTAGTAAAGAGACACTCATTTATCGCAACCATTAGCGAATTTCCATAGTCCAGACTGCTCACAAAGAGTGCCAGGATAAGTGATTTCCTTGTCTGCGAGGGTAACCACTGAAAGGTTTTCCTGAACATACGCATTATACCAAAGCAGATTCCGGAAATAATATGCTTTCATGGATAGATTTTCCTCTAAGAATTTTACTACTTTATGGGTGTGGGACTGATGCCCAGATCCCTTGGCCACCAATTGTCTGACCAAAAGGAATGAGCTTTTGTAAGAAGCAATATTTCAGGCTTGCTGGAATTCATTTGAAGTTGATTGCCATCCCCGGGCTTGAGGCTCATCGTAACCACTTGAGGGACAACATCGCATACCTTTTCTCCTCCTCCATCATTGGTCTGATTCCCATAATAAATATTTCAGACTGCTCAATCTGTCCAGGTATGTACCCCAGTGCACAGAGTGCTACAAGTATGGACCCTCCAAAGGCAACTCCAAATGTCCCAAGAGGGCCCACCGGTGGGCTGACACCTGAGTTGGTGAGTGTAGCACTCGGGGAGGAGGTAGTCCCAGTTAACTTTGGGGAGAAGACAGAGGTGACTCCAGTTTCCCTTAGGGATAAGAAGAAGGTGCCAAAAGCCCATAGGCCTGCAGATACTTCAAAGTATAGGCTATGGGTGTAGTAAGCTCAGTGTAGGTCCTGCCTAATACATTCTACCAAGTCATTGTCGGTGAGAGTCGTGAGAGTCATCTACCAGTGGCTCTGGTTCCCTTCGAGTAGAGGGGTCTCAGGTTTTATAAAAGTAGCTGTGAGCCCTGCCATGCCCATAGATTGTCTGCTGGGCAATGACCTGGAGCATACTATCTGGAGGGAGGTAGAGCCCAGGTCACACTTGGAGATGTTGGTATTGCTGGAATCGGTCTGTGTAACGACAATGTCAATTGCCCAGACAGCTGCCAAAAAGGAGATAGGTAAGGGGTGTGGGAAACCAGCCCCTGAAGTTCCCATGGTTGAGGTTGAAGGGGCACCTGAGGAGATTACCCCTGAGCCTACCGAGGAGAATAATGACACCTTCCGTGATATGCCTGAGCTTGCTGGTTGGCAAGTTGAGGGTGGGACTTTCAGGGAGGAATTCTGCAAAGGGCAGAAAGAGTGCCCCACTCAGGAGGGCTTGAGTCAGCAAGCTGAGGCCCAGACAGCAGGTGACACCTCTGGAGATCTCCTGACCTATTGGGAGAATGACCTCCTATAAAGTGAGCTCAAGGTTTCTAACTCTGGGTCAGTCTGTGTGCTGGTGGTCTAGCAGTGTTACACTACATTAATACCGGGTTTGGCCATGACATACCCCTGGCAGGACATCTGGGGCGAGACAAGACCTTCGCCAGGCTTGTTGCCTACTTCTACTGGCCCCGGATGAACGCTGCCTCAGATGCATTCTGTAGGTCCTTTCCCACCTGCCAGGCCAGAGGGAAGTCTGGGAAAAAGCTCAAGGCGCCCTTGACCCCATTACTTGTCGTTGGTACTCCCTTTAAGAGGGTAGGCAGCAACATTGTTGGAATCTTGAACCCAAAGACAGCACTAGGCAACATATTCATTCCGGTTTTTGTGGACATGCCACTCGCTACCGGAGGCCATCCCTCTGTGGTCGGTGGCCGCACCTGTGGTGGCCTTTGCTCTTAAGGGGATTTTTACCAGTGTGGGGTTCCCCAAAGAGGTAGTGTCAGCATACATGAAGTCCATGTGGAATGAGTGAGGAGTAACTTATAGGTTCTCCTCACCCTGTCACCCCCAAACCAAAGGTCTTGTGGACTGATTCAAAAAGACCTTTACAGGATTCATAATGGGCCTACCTGAGCCCATGAGGTGTAAGTGGGATGTCCTTCACCCATGCCTTCCCTTTGTCTACATGAAGGTGTCACAGAAGGGGGTTGAGTTTAGCCCCTTTGAACTCCTCTATTTCCATCCTGTTAGGGGACTTTTTAGCCTTGTGAGAGAGAGGGTGGAGCATGCTCCCAGGAAACTCTCTCAAGATGTGGTCAGCTACATGCTGGCCCTCCACAACCAGATGGACCGCTTCTGGAAACAGCCGAAAAGCAATCTTGAGGCCAGTCAAGAAGTTATGAAACTATGGTATGACCAGACGTCAACCCTGATAGGCTTCCAGTGTGGACAGAAGGTGTGGGTTGTGAAGCTTGTGGAGCCCAGTGCTCTCCAGGATCGCTGGAGAGGCCCATAAGAGGTGAATCAGCAGGAGGGAGAGTCCACCTACTTGGTGGATCTCCAGACCCCTAGAAACCTCATTAAGTGTGCTCCAAAGGAGGTACAAAATGAGCAGGCTCCTGGTGACAGATGAGGAAGTGGAAGAGGAGAGTGAGCATTTTCTGACCTCCTGTCTTCCCTGGAACATGTTGGGTCAGTAGAGGGTGTCAACCTCTCCACTACTCTAACCTCAGAACAGCAAAGTGATGGTTGCTAGTTACTGAGGCAGTTCACCTCACAGTTCTCCCCGCTGTTGTCCCATGCTGCCCCACCAGGCCCCACCCCAGAACTCAGGATCTGCGTGGACTACCTGGGTCTCATTTCTATCACGAAGACTGATGCACACACCATCCCCTGAGCTGATGAGCTCATGGACAAGCTGTAAGCTGTCAAATTTGTCAGTACTGTTTGACATCAGGGTACTGGCAGATCGCTCTGACTGAGTGGGCAAAAGAGAAGTCAGCATTCTCAACCCCAGAGGGTCACTTTCAGTTTAGGGTGATGACCTCTGGCTTAACGAATCCCACTGCCACCGTTCAGAGGTTAGTCAACAGGTTCCTGGTTGTAAAGGAGGTATTCTTCTCTACCTACCTAGATGACATAGCTGCCCACAGCTCCAGCTGGGAGGAAATTCTTGTACCACCTACAGGAGGTGCTTTAGGCTCTGCAGCAGGTTAGCCTGACTATCAAGTCCAGCAAGTTTCAGATAGTGCAGAGTTCTGTGGTTTATGTAGGCCACATGGTCGGCATGAGCAAGGTCAGCCACTCCAGGCCATGATTGGAACTATCCTGGCCTGGCTAGTCCCCTAAAACACAGACAGAGGTAAGGGCCTTACTGGGCCTAACAGGACACTATATGAGGTTTGTTAGGGGATATATCACCATTGTTGCCCCATTGAAAGAGCACAGACAGGTGATATGGACAGAGGCCTGCCAGAAAGCCTTTGATACCCTCAAGGAGGCCATGTGGACAGCATTCGTATTCAAGGCTCCTGACTTCGCTAAGAAGTTCATAGAGCAAACATATGCTTCAGAGCATGGCGTAGGACCTGTCTTAGCACAGTTAAATGAGGAGTGCCTAGATCAACTGGTAACCTCATTAGCAGGATGTTACTACCACTGGAACAGAGGTGGAGTGCGATTGAAAGGGAAGCCTTGCTATGGTCTGGGCACTGAAGAAGCTGAGACGATACCTGTTTGGGAACTCACTTCTGGGTTCAGACAGACCACTGAACCCTCAGATGGCCATTGCAAATGAGGGATAAAAATCCCAAACTGTTGAGGTGGTCCATCTCCCTACAGGGAATGGATTTTATGGTGGAACAGCGTCCTGGCTCAGATCACGCCAATGCTGGAAGTCTATCCAGGTTCTTCCACTTTGGTGATGAGAACTCCCAATGGTATGGGGGGGACACGTGTTAGAACTATCAGCCTAAGGGTGATCTTCCCCTAAACTTTTGCCTTCCTCCTTCATTTTTTTTACCTTGTTTTGCTGTACTTATGACTCTGAGCACTTTACCACTGCTAACCAGTACTAAAGCGCATATGCCCTCTCTAATCATGGTAATATTGGCATATACCAAATTGACATATTTCATTTACGTCTAAATCCCTAGTAAAGTGGTACTATATGTACCCACGGCCTGTAAATTAAATGCTACTAGTGGGCCTGCAGCATTGATTGTGCCACCCACTTAAGTAGCACTTTAGACATATCTCAGACCTGCCATTGCAGAGCCTACGTGTGCAGTTAAACTGCCATTTCAACCTGGCACATTAGACCTTTTTCCAGGTCCAGACATTCCCTTTTTATAGTTATGTCCCCTCTCGGGTAGGCCCTGGACGTCCCAGAGGGAAGGGTGCAGTGTATTTTGAAGTTCATGTACTTTTACGTTTTACATGACCTGCTAGTGAAAAACTCATACGTTTGTTTTTCACTACTTCAAGGCCTATCCCTCAAATAGGATAACATTGAGTTGAATAATTATATTGTATAGGTGTCATTTCCAAATGGGAAGAGATAAGCAGTTCAAGTTTGGTGTCTCTGGAATCACAATTTTAAAACCTAATTTATGGTGAAGTCTGATATTAAATTGCAATTATGAAAATGCCACTTTTAGAACGGTGGAATTTTCTTGCCTTAGTCATTTAGTGCCTGCCTGTAGCCTGTCTCTGGTCACATGGCTGGATGTAGCTGACAGTTCAGCTTTGTGTATTTCTCATAGACAGCCACACACAATAGGGAGCTTATGTGTGCCTATATGGGCCATCACTGGCAGGCTGAGAAGGAGCTTGCACCAGAATAGGCGTTCTCCTGCCTCCACACAAAGGACTACATGCCCCCTGTAGATGGTCTGGAACCAGGGCAGGATGCCTGGGACCTCAAACGGAAACCTCTTGAAGCTTCAACCCCCACCCCACTCAATGGCACAACTGGCTATACGTAATGGACCTCAGAACAATAATGAAACAGTTTTGTGAGCGTATATCCTTTAGTTTTCTTTTCTTTTTTGCCACACGAAAATGGAACTGATTGGAATTTAGTTGCGCAAGAGACCCCATCCACCCAAGAGTTCACTTTTGAAACAAATAAGGCTTATGAGGTTATGTTTAGTTTCCATAGCACATGTCTGGCTCTTTACACAACAGCATTTCTTTTAGTGCTTGCTATGTAGAAAACAATTATGAATATCAGAGTTTTTCCCTCTGCAGTGGCTGTTTCTGTAATTTAATAAAAGTACTGTGTGATGAAAAACCACAATATGAAGCGCTCTTGGCAGTGCTGCCTTGAAGCACACTCATCTGGAGGACATTGGTCACACAAATGAAAAGTATGGTTAAAATCACACAGTCGAAAATTACAGGCTGAGGAAAAGTGTTCTTCTGATCGGCATCATTTGTACCGGGACTCCATTGCTTTTTAATTGCCATCTCGTGTCAAACACTTCCACACGACCCACCTGGTCATTTCTGCTGATGCCTGAGGAAATTCTAATTGACACGACAAAAACCATCTTGCAGACTGCATTTCTGCCCAGGTACTGTCGCACACCCAACCCCCCCCTGTTCTTTGCAGTTCAACTGAAAGCCAAGAGACACTCACAGTCTGAGTAAATGATGTGTTTTCCATCTCCTGCTCCCAGCCTGGTAAACATCCTTGTCACCATGATCAGGTTATCTGGACAATGGTCTGACTGCTGGGCCTTGATCAGGGTGATTAAACAATGACTTGAAAGATCAGGCTTTGATCAAGGCAATTGAACAAGGACCTGAAAGACTGAGCCTTGATCAAAGCAGAGTGAACAATGATTTGTGTACCAAGCCTTGACCAGGTCACCATCTACAAACATCGTCTGGATCTGGTTAACAACTGCAAACACTGCCCTGATTAAACAATGAACTAACAGCCAAAAGACTGAGATGAAAAAGTATAAAAGGCTTGTAAGCTACAGAGTGAAGCAGCAGCCTCCTCTGTCTTGTCTCTGGCTAGCTTGGGACTCTGTTTCATGGACCGGGCCATTGAATAAATCTGGGTTCCTCCTGCAGACGAAGGCTCCTTTGTCTCCTTTTACTAATTATGGAAGGTATGGAAGACTTGGGCGGTTCCCCCGCCACCGAGACCCAGTAAGTGGGTTATTCCGGTTCTTCAAGGCACAGATGGTCATCTGAGGCTTTACAGTTCAAACTCTTGATTAGTGGCTGTTATTTGAAGGTAAAGTCTTCACCAACTTATTTCCTAAGACATTTGTTTTTATAGGAAATATGTTTTCCTTTGCCCTACAGCACAATAAAGAGCATTGTGGTGCCAGATAAAGTTATTGTTTTGTTACTGTATATTCAGAATTATCTGATTCCCCAAGACATTCTAGTACAGACCTGTGATGTGGCAACGGTGGCGCAGGCCCTAATGCTACCAAACTAAATGGGCCCCATCACCTGGTTTGGTTGGTAAAAAAAAATATCTATAATTGAGGTGCAGTTGGCTAGGCACCACTGTTCCTGCTGCACTATTGCTAGTTATACCCCTAGACCATGCACGCAACCTAGACATCATCCTTGACAGCGAACTGACCATGAAACCACAAGTCAATGCAGTTGGCTCCTCATGCTTCCACACCCTTCGCATGCTCTGCATAATCTTCAGATGGATCCCAATCAACACCAGAAAGACCGCAAACTCAGGCCCTCGTCACCAGCCGCCTCGACTACGACAACGCTCTCTATGCAGGCATCTCCAACCAGCTCCTCAAAAGACTGCAGAATAAACAGAATGCTGCAGCCAGCCTTATCCTGGACCTCCCCAAATTGACCCACATCATCCCTCACCTCAGAAACCTCCATTAGCTCCCCATCCTGAAAAAATGCCAGTTCAAGATCCTCACGCATGTCTACAAAGCTCTGCACGTTCAAGGACCGGCCTATATCAACCACCGACTGAACTTTCACCTACTCGCAAGACACCTGCACCCCTCCGCCCTAGCCCACATGCACCCCCCGCATCTGCCGCAGCAAGGGCCGCTCCTTCTCCTATATCGCCACCAAGACCTAGATCGACATGCCCTGCCACCTCCGAACACCACCCTCCCTGGTGGACTTCATGAAGAAACTCAAGGCCTGGTTCTTTGATGGAGACGTCACACCCACAGCACACCAAATCAAATCAAAAAAGACTTTATTCGGTTGTTCAATTTGTGAGAACACCATAAAAGTTCACATCATACATTTTATACACATTTCGCAAATTTAAAAATTTAGTTAAAAAGGGTTTAAAAATACAATTGATATTGTACATTAAAAAGGCAAGTTGAATACAAAAGTCTCTCTTTATAGATCTTGAACTATATCGTGCAATTTATACAGTTTCAGTCCTAATTTCAAAGATTTGAGCGATGACGAATACAAAATTTAAGAAATCGCGCCATTGCTTTTGCTATTTTCTCATCTTCGAGATATTGGAGCGTCAAATATGCTGGACGGCATTGACGCAGTCACCAGGTTTTCAGTATGGGCAATAACCAGCGCTTTCGTGGTTCTGCATAGAACTTACAAAATAAAATTGTGTGTATAGTCGTTTGTAGTGAGACAGAATCGCATGGACATGGGGTTAAATTTGATGACCAGTCATTTTGAGTGGGAAAAGAGACCAGTAAATGAATCATATTAAATCTAAAACGGGTCAGCAACATTTTTTCAAATTGGGTTAATCTGTACATAAGGTATGGCTCAATG
Source organism: Lissotriton helveticus (assembly GCF_964261635.1). NCBI lineage: Eukaryota > Metazoa > Chordata > Amphibia > Caudata > Salamandridae > Lissotriton > Lissotriton helveticus. The sequence continues at coordinate 3,241,578 of NC_136064.1, forward strand.
GAGAACACAGTCTGTACCAATAAGCTCTGTTGGACAGATGTTTTCTGTACCTCTTTTGATAGGCGTATCTGTCGCATGTGTAATAGACATGCTTTCTTCAGCTCCGCCTTAGAGATCTCAGTTAATGTTAATGGGCGGTAGAAAAACTTTTCATGCCCTAGGTCCTTTAATAGAGCTTTGACATATGTTAACCATTTAATCTTTCCACAGTGATCAAGAGTCAAGATGTCTTGTATGATTGATCTTGTTAAGTGGCATTGTTCAGTTACCCAAATTCGGCGCCACAGCATTACAGGTTGGGTTTTTATGATGTCAGATATGTAGTCTAAGCCTAACTCTGAATGGCAGGCGTATGTGGAGGAACTCTTTGGGACACCAAGTAAATAGCGCAGAAATGAATTTTCTACTTTTTGTAATTCGTCCACATTCGCAAAGCCCCATATACCTGCCCCATACGTGGCAGTGCTGGCGCATTTGGCATTATATATTTTCAAAAGTTCCAGTGATGGTTTCTGGCCTAGTTTTTGTGCAAACGATTTTAGTGCTGTAGTCGCTCTCAGAAAGGCCAGTTTCCTGGCATTAATCGCTGCCTTCCACTTAAATTTCTCGTCTATAACAATTCCCAAATATGGATATGTTGCAGTTCTGTCCAATGTTTCTCCTTTTACAAACAATCTTCTGGTTTTTGCAGTGTTTTTCCCCGCATGCATTGTATATGTTTTTTTTACGTTCAGGGCCAGGTTTAGTTTTAGCATTAAAGCACAATATCTGTCTAATGCTTTCTGCAGCTCAACAGGAGTTCTTGCTAGTATGACCGCATCATCGACATATAATAAAGCTGGTATCTGCCGACGGCCAATTGAAGGAAGGTCCTTACTGCCTTCCAGCATAGTGGCCTCTAGCCCATTTGTGTATAAGGGTGAATAAAAAGGGGGCAAGGACACACCCCTGCCTAACCCCTTTTTCCACCCTAAAACTGTCCGTGAGTTCTCCCTTAATCCCGAATCTCACTCTTCCTGTTGTTCCGGTATATAGTTCTCGAAGAAAATCTACAATTGGGGGGTCAACACCCATTTTTAAGATGATTTTCCACAGCTTCGAGTGTACTACACAATTGAACGCTGCAGACAAATCAACGTATACCATGTGCAGCATAGACCCTTTGGCCTCCATATATTTTCCAGCAAGTAAAGACAGATTTAATGCTTGGTCCTCTGTTCCTAGCCCCTCTCGGAACCCATATTGTATATCCGAGATAATGTTCTGACTGGTTTCCCACTCCTGGAGTCTGTCGAGAAGAATCCGACCTGCCATCTTCCCTAATGAATCCAGAAGCGATATTGGTCGGTAGCAGGATGGACTGTTTCGGTCTCCTTTTTTAAATATGGGGACCAGTATTGAAGTCTTCCAAGATTCTATTACGCCTTCCTCTATAGTTGCCTTCAGAACGTTAGTCAATATCGGGGACCAGAGATCTGCTTCATATCTAAAAATATCCACTGGAACCCCATCTGGACCTGGGGCTTTGCCCATTTTTGAGGTATTTAGTGCTTTTTGTACCTCACTATGTGAAAATTGCAAGGATATCGGGTAGGACACTTGTGTCAGAGAGTCTGCCTTTGCTAAAAACTTTAGAGAAATAGCTCACCCATTCGCGTTCGCTAATCGCAACGTCGATGGATGGGTGATCATCTCTTCTGTTAAAAAAGGGGGTCTGACTACTTGCCAAAAGGTTGAGCTATCTTTTAGTTCTGAGCTCTTAAGACGCTCCCATAAGTCAGTTTTTACCTCCTGTTTTCTGGTTTTCAACGCTATTGCATACACCCTTCTAAGTCTAGTGACTTCCAGTCTATCTCTTTTTTCCCTACTTAGGGCTTCTTTCAAATTCGAATACGCTTTTGTACATGCCGGACTGAACCAGCCCTTTTTTCCCTGGCTTTTTTGTTTATGTACCCTAGTAAGTTCTTTTTTTATATTATGTATAATGGCATTAAAGCTATTTAAGACTTCTTTAGGGTTTGTCCTACAGTCAAGGCAAGGTATTATGTCCCGGTGACTTTGCCTGACTATTTTTTCAGTTGCAGCTACTTTGTCAATATTTCCCCATTTTAGTGTGTAACCATTCAAGGCTTCTAGTTTAAGCTCTTCTTGATCTAGGATGGACATAGTGACTTGTTTCTTGTGAGGTTTTGATTCGCGTAAGGCGATGGTAATTGGAAAATGATCGCTTAATGGATTTTTAATGACCTCAAATAATTCAATTCGTGGGCCGTCAGAGGATGAAACTAATACATAATCTATCAGGCTCATTAAGCCTCTGCCATTAAAAGTTGGCAGAAAGGGTACTGGCGAGGTCTTTAACTCGTTAGCAAAGCCTAATTCGAGTTCAATCATAATCTCATTCATTTTTTCGCCTTCATTCGAGTGTAAAAAATGTGTTGTGCTGTTACCATTTTCATCATTAATTCCACACTTATCAGTATCGTTACTCCTGCATAAATGAAGGTTAAAATCTCCACCCCACACTATTGTGCATGACTTCCTAATATAGTGTGTTCTTAGGTCTTGAAGGGCTTGGGAAATCTGAGAAAGAAGGATGATCAAATCCACTGAATTCAAGTTATTGTAAAAATTTACTATTACATATACCTTATTTTTGCTACTCTTTAGGATGATTAGTTGGTAATTCTGTTCCAATTTTATGGAAAGTATATCTTCACTAGGTAGAGTATTTGCGATATATGTGTCTAGACCACCACTACTTCTTCCGGATGAGGATTTTGTAGCTGCAGAAAAAAAGGTCTTATAGCCCATAATATGTATTGGGTCAATGGCCCAGGTTTCCTGAAGGCAGATAATATTGCTCAAGTTAACCTGGGTCTGGAAATGAGGGTTAGTCTGTTTCAAAAACAGGCCGGCAATATTCCAAAAGGTAAAATGCACTTGGGAGCTAATCTGGTTAGGGCTTAGAGGAGTTACTATATTTATTGTATTGATCATTGGCTCAACAGAAACTATCGGTAAGTCTTTCACGGACACAGATATGATCTTTTTTTCCGGTATTTCAAGGATTGGAATTGGTGATGGACCCCCCATTTTTAATGAGTGGGTTTCCATTCCGTCAAACTGAGGATGGAAAAGTCAATCATTAAAATCTAAACCGGACAATGTACTGAATCTATTGTAAATTGGGATATTGTAAGAATTAGCTGATGCTGCAGCAACTTGGCGCCATCGAATGTCTCTATGCTCATGGTGTGGAATTGTCAGATAAGGATGAGTTGTCATAGGTAAGTGGGTTTGACTATGTTACCATTGTAAGGGGCCGGAGGGATGGGTGAAATTGGGGTTCTGATGGAAATAAGGAAAGTTAGTTTCAGATGGCCAGTGATGGTCATGTAGAGGGGTGATAGGGTTGGTTAGCATATTCGGGCCATTTGTAATCAGATGTCTATAAAAATAGCCCAGTGGGAGAAGAGTAGTATTAAATTCCCACGTAGATGGAAGTGGGGCCCTGGCCAATGTTTTTTCGGCCCATTGTGGGTTATTAAATTTAACCATTATACAATCCCCCTCAAACTTTTTCCTCAAAGGACCTATCCATCCTACTCTTTGTGTCTGGGTAATTTCTCCTGCACATTCTATTGGGAAGTTGCAATTAGCTATCAACCAATGTAAGATCTTATTTTTTAATGAGGAGGAGATTTCATCCTGATTGTATTTTAGTTTCGGGACATTTACCAAAACTAATACATGAGCTCCACACTCAGGTGGAAGAGAGATACACGGAGGAATCTGCCTTGAGTTATACGGCTGTTCATAGCGCGTCTGTTGTCTTTGAAGATCTGGCATCGTGTTACTGATTGGGTTAGATGTTTTTCTTCCACTTTGAAATATTGCATGTGTCTTCCCTGTTTGGGTATTTGTGTTATGGACATTCGTGTTAGTACTAGGAGTAAAACTAGTAGTTGATACAGTAGCAGTTCTGTTGCTCGTGGACCTGATGGGTTTCTGTTTTGTCGCAGTGTCTGGAAGAAAAATAACTTCTGATTGAGAATTTGTAGGTTTAGCAGGTTTAGTCATATTTGTTTTTGGGTCTATAGTAGCTTGAGGAGCAGCACTGGGAGCTTTTTTATTATCGACAATTAGTTCTTCAAGCTGCTTTTCTATGCGGGCAAGCCTAGATTCAATTGGTGACATAAAGATACTTAAGAGGTCTCCAAGTCTTTCAACCAACTGGTCATTAACTGTTGTTGAATCAGGCTTGTCTTTATAGGCATAGGCGGTCCCCTGCGTATCTACACTTAATGTCTCGAGGCGTTGAGATGTTCCAGTAGCGTTTAAGTGCTTATTTGTACCTTTCTTATGTCGAACATTTGCTGTATTACGTTTTCTGCCTGCAAAAAAAGCAGGTTTAGTAGTGTGTTTGTTTTGTTTACGTATAGCACCCTCTTGTCTAGTTCCTGGGTTGGTCCCACAAATATCCTCTACTAATTCTGGTTTGGTTCTATATTGAGATCAGGAGTTCTTTCTAAATCAATGCTTAATTCAGAGTCAGTTAAAGGGTTAGATGCCGATAAATTAACCTCGTTGGGTAATGTATGAATGTCTGCTTGTATTTCTCGTGTGCAACTTGTATGTAGGTTTTTGGATTTAACTGGAGTTTTTGCTAGTTTAATGCTCCCTAAAGAGGAGCGTTTGGCAATTTCCAGGTCACGCGAGACCCTCCGTTCGAGGAGTGAGATGCTTAAATCGATTGCATCATTCGTCCTTGTTATGAAGCTGTCTATCGGGCCGATCACCGAGGCAGTTGCAGCGTCTGTCTTACTTCTGCTGGCTCTTGTAGACATATTGTAATGAGTGGCGTTCAAACAACCAAATAGCAGAAGTATAGTATTACAGCTATATTATTGTTGTACAATACAAGAGTTAGGTCACAAAGCCTTACTTGCTGGAGGACGGCAGATGTTAGAGGGGTGCACCTGACCCGACCTCCTCGACCTCTGAGGGCCTCAGAGGGCCCGCCCTTTGCCCGGGCTTTGCCCGGCGTCCCGCGAGACGGGTCCGATGACGTTTTTAAGCGCCTCCTGGCGCTCCCAGGTGACGCGGAACACCGCAAGGGCTTATGGGTGGTGTAGTTCGCCCCTCGCCGGTCTCCTCTCGGCGGCCCCGCTCTTGGTGGAAAACGAGCAGCCGGGCAGCGGGAGACAGGCGGGCGGGTCCGCGGGTACAGCAAGGGGTCGGCAAGGGGTTCTTGACCAGCCTTTTTCCAAGCAGCAACAGGGGCAAAAAGAAGTTCGAAAGAAGTTCCCCCACTCGATGGGGCCGATGATGTTTTTAAGCGCCTCCTGGCGCTCCCAGGTGACGCGGAACACCGCAAGGGCTTATGGGTGGTGTAGTTCGCCCCTCGCCGGTCTCCTCTCGGCGGCCCCGCTCTTGGTGGAAAACGAGCAGCCAGGCAGCAGGAGACAGGCGGGCGGGTCCGCGGGTAAAGCAAGGGGTTCTTGACCAGCGTTTTTCCAAGCAGCAACAGGGGCAAAAAGAAGATCGAAAGAAGTTCCCCCACTCGATGGGGCCGATGACATTTTTAAGCACCTCCTGGCGCTCCCAGGTGACGCGGAACACCGCAAGGGCTTATGGGTGGTGTAGTTCGCCCCTCGCCGGTCTCCTCTAGGCGGCCCGCTCTTGGTGGAAAACGAGCAGCCGGGCAGCGGGAGACAGGCGGGCGGGTCCGCGGGTAAAGCAAGGGGTCGGCAAGGGGTTCTTGACCAGCGTTTTTCCAAGCAGCAACAGGGGCAAAAAGAAGTTCGAAAGAAGTTCCCCCACTCGATGGGACCGATGACGTTTTTAAGCGCCTCCTGGCGCTCCCAGGTGACGCGGAACACTGCAAGGGCTTATGGGTGGTGTAGTTCGCCCCTCGCCGGTCTCCTCTTGGCGGCCCCGCTCTTGGTGGAAAACGAGCAGCCGGGCAGCGGGAGACAGGCGGGCGGGTCCGCGGATAAAGCAAGGGGTCGGCAAGGGGTTGTTGACCAGCGTTTTTCCAAGCAGCAACAGGGGCAAAAAGAAGTTCGAAAGAAGTTCCACCCACAGCACACAGATACCCCTAGGGGTGACAGCTCTGAGTTCTACAAATGCTGAACTATTGATTTATTGACCCCTAGAACTGTTGTATAGCTCCTATATATCCTTATATCGTGTTAAGTTAGCATAGGTACATTTCGGATTTAAACGCCATTTTTCCTTTCTTGCAACTTCTGCACACGACCCTTAATTGTTGACTTAGCTTTCAACCTAGTGGTTTGCCGTGGTGTATGTGAGAATAATATGTTATTGCTCTGATATCAGTTTTGTTTAATAAACCATGTCTGCACGGAGAGTGCTGAAGTTTCAGGAGCAACACGATATGGAATTGTTATGGGGTCTGATCTCCACGCCTTCATAGTCATAACACAAGTGCAGCCTTTGCCAACTTGGGCTTGAGGCGGGATTGATATTGCTTTGCACGAGAATTGTTAACACACTTGATGCGGTGCACATGCAGAGAGAGCTGGTGTATGCTGATGTGATTCCTTCATGCTAGGACACTAAGGTATGGGCCCGCCCTAAAACAACCCAAAGAGACCTTCTTAGATAATAATATAATATATGTGTTAGGGAGGGTGAGATATAAGTGTTGTTAACTCTTATTCATTACAGCATGTTAACATGCTGTCACCATTCGCTTTTTATGTCTTAGTAACTATGCTGATAATTTTGCTACTGATAATAAGTATACTTGTATTATCAAAGATACTGCGCCTGAGAAGACGGCATTAGTAAATAAACATTTCAAATGCACATGTGTCTTCTTTACTCCATGTTCTGGTTTGTAATGATAATATAACGAAAGAGTGTTCATGAGTCCCACGTACCCTGAGGTACTGTAAGTTCATGTTCTGGTTTGTCTAAACATTGGGTGTTTGATATGTCCAATGAGACACTGTAGCTAGCTCGGTAAGGGGTGAGTTGGTTGCTAAGGTAAGTTTTGGGACATCCTAATTTGCCGAGGTTCCACTCCTCTGTGCACAGTTCTGTGTGAGTACAGAAACCCTGCAACATGGCGCCCAACGGTTTCGGTGGTCTTATATCATGACACTCGAGTAGTTTATCGTTCATGCCTTAACACCTTCACGTCCGTTTCCGGAAAACGGGGTGTCGGTGAAACCTACCTATTTTTTGAAGTAGGTCTTTATTCAAGCTTGATTCTTTCTTAAACGGTTTCTTTGAATTACTACCCAGTTGTGCTACAAAGTATTCTTTGTGTTTTCTTATTTCCAATACTGTAATGGCGGCAGCGGTGGCTATTGCGCAGCATAGTCGCGTAGCGGTACGCAACCATCTTCAGACGTACCAAGTCCCAGTAGATGGGATGGCTGTGATTTTCGTGGTATGTGCAGATCCGGCGTTTCCTTACGAGTTGTTTTACTCTTGGGTTACGTTTCCGGCTGTGGACGCTAATTCTGGTTTGTTCCACTCCTACACCGCCTCGGATGTCCCGGCTGAATATACGCCGTACAGGGCATTGGAAATACCTATTGATCATTGGCAGCATCGAGTTTGGTTTGATGGCGCCCTCCCCCACTCTATGTCCCCTGCGAGGTTAGGTCCACTCTCAATTCCAGGTACTAATTGGCCTGCGTTGGGTGGCTTTACCCCGCACCCGAATCACGGGGCTTGCACCCTGGCTGAAATTCGCAGGCTGCATGTAGTTTCCATTTCCGTGATTCGTGCTTTAGTGCAATACATCGGACGACATCTTCCTGGTGGTCCCCAGGGGGGTGCGGCCGCTCCCATGGAACGAGGCGGTATGCGTCTCAATCCAGTGATGGTAAATTCGGTTTTTGGTGCGCGTCCTGTTGACAACGATGACTTCCCATTCTGGCTAGCAGAGAAGTTTGATCAACTGGAGGCGGTTTTTCCGAATTCTACTCCTGCTGATAAACATAGAATGTTAACGATTACTCTACCGAAGGATATTACTCCTGAACTTGCTGACTGTGACAGCTGGGGAAAAACATTTGCGGCAGTTTATACAAGGTGTTTCGGCACCCCGTCTATGACTGCCCTGCCTGAAATCGTTAGACGTGTTCAGAATGATCACGGTCCAGAGGCAGCGGTTGAATTGGGTATGCGCCTGTGTGGTTCTTTTGAGATTGTAAGTGATCTCATTCTCTCCAATGTTAAAGGAGATGCAGTTAACTTTCAGGTGTCGAATGCTTTGGCTGCTCTGCCCGATGCCGACAAACCCCGCCAGTTAGCAAAAATTGTGGTGGCCGCTTATAAAACGATTGGCCGCACAAGTAGAGGTCTAAAATATTTTCCAGTAAAGGAGAAAAAACAACCACAGGGACTATCTGCAGTGACAGATGCCCAGCCCAAGTCCAAGAAACAAAATTGGCCTAAAAAACAGACACAGGGGAAGCAGACAACGCAGACTCAGGGTAATTTTCCTGCAATACAAGCTCCTGCGCCACCCGAAAAAGTTTATGATTTGCGCGACCGCGCGATGATTAAATCGCCTGATCGTTTTCAGGGTTCTGATCAACGCTCTCCTCGTTCCTTTCAGGACACATCGGCTCCCAAGACCGGTGGAGGAGGAGGGGGTGGACGTGGACGTGGTGGCCAACAAGGACGTGGTCAGTCCCGCCAGACGGATGGCGCAGTGAAGCAGGAGGATTCTACGCCTAGGCGTCCGCAGTTTGCGAAAAAGAAAGTCGCAGCCTTAACAGCGCATCGATATGCCACAGATAGTGAGAACGCGGCTTCGGAATCTGACGTGGGCTCTGACCTTGCTGGACAGCGCGGCGGAGATAACCATAGTCAGAGAGGCGCTGCGTCCACTACTGAGGGTGACAGCGACTGATGTCTACGTTGTGATAGAAACAGCGGATACGAGACTTGCTCCCCCTGAAAGACTATATGAAATTGTCCTGTTAATTGAAGGTGACATACAGCGTACCGTTAAAGGTGTATTTTGGGAGAATCTGTCTTCTACATATGATATTTTACTTTCGGAGGCTGACTGGCCCCCACCTTTTGTGCTCGCGGCGCCGCGAGGGGAGGAGGTAATCCTACCCAGTTTCGCGAACACTGTCTCGAAAGAGCATGCGCAGCATTTTGCAGAAGAGTGGGCTCGGGCTCTCGCGCCGGCTCTGTACCGTAACCAATGTGGTTGGGATAAATTGTCGCCTTGCCACGAAATTCCGTTGCGGTCTCAGCCGCAGCCTCAACCTCAATATCCCATTCGGCGTGAAGCAAAATCTTCCGTCGCGGAAATCCTTGAACAATTGGAATATCAGGGAGTTATTGAAACGTGTGTGTCACCGATGAATAATCCCCTTTTTACTGTGAATAAACCTGACGGATCATATCGTTTGGTTTTGGATTACCGGCATTTAAACTCGCATTGCCGTAACTGTGCAGTACAGAATACCCACGGCTCTGCCCTAGTGGATAGTCTCGTGCGTAAGCGTTTCAAGACAACGCTTGACATATCCAATGGTTTTTATGCCCACAGATTGGACAGCTTTAGCTCCCAATGGACCAGTTTTACAAGCGCTGGAGTCCAAAAGCAATTCCGGCGTCTTCCAATGGGCTACAAGAATAGTCCTGGTGTATTTACCGCTCGAATTGTCTCTATTCTGGAGGCACTCGACCCTGATGCTTTTTCGTATGTGGATGACATATATCTCACAGACGACGATATTTGGGAGCATCTGTGTCGAGTAAATTCTCTTGTTTGCAACTTCGCAGACATGGGTTACAAATTCAACTTTGCAAAATCGCACATTGCTGAACACACAGTGTTGTTTTTGGGCTATGAGCTCAACAATGAAGGTAGAGGTTTGGCTCCTCACTTCTTGGAGAAGTGCGCACAATTACGCGCACCAACAACTCTGAAAAAATTACAATCCTTACTGGGCTTTTTGAATTTCGGCAGAACTTACATTCCGGAATATGCCCAGCGTATCAAGCCTTTGTATGCTTTGATACAACCAACTTTCTCAAAATCATGCTGGCTGCCTGAGCATTCAGCCATTTTGCAATCCTTGCAGGCTGATCTGCTCGCTTCTAAATATTTACTGACTCGTGATAACCACACCAACCTGGTCATAAGAATAATTCCTGGGACGGTGGGTTTCACTTACCTCACTTTTAATGAAGGTGACACAGTACCTATTGCTTACAAGTCACACTTGTACACCTCGGCTGAGATGCGGTTTCCCACCATAGAAAAGGTTTTAACTGCTGTACAGATGGCTATTCTAAAGGAACGAGCTCTGTCACAGGGGAAACGCATGCTAGTGGTAACACCCTGTCCTCATTTGGAGGCAGTCACGAAAGCGAGTGTACCAAATTCAAAAGCTTTGCACCCTCGGTGGATTCAGTGGGCTGCGTCATTGACATCCTCGGATGTCATGTTTATTTTTGACGCTTCCTTACGGTCGCAGGAGTACTTGCAGTATGAATTCGTTCATCCTGCTCCTCTGGCGTTGCGACCTTTGGAGGACTTCCATTGCATCATTTACACTGATGGGTCGGCGCAGGTTGCGCATGGCTCTAAACATGCCTACGTTTCCGCATGCGCCATTGTGGTCGGTGCTATGTTGAATGATGAGTTCATTTCCAGGGAGGTACAAACGTTGCCCCTGGGCGATTGCACCGCACAATTGGCAGAGCTTCGTGCTCTCTTACTAGCTTTGGAGTACGCAGATCCAAGTGTTACTACTCTAATTGTAAGTGATTCTTACTACTGTGTCCAGTCTTACAATGAAAACTTGTTCTTTTGGATTCAAAATGATTTTCATGATTCCAAGGGTAGCACAATAAAACATAAAATGATCTGGGTTCGAGTGGCAGAGCTTAGGGCTATGTTGCCACTCGTTTATGTGATTCATACTCTCGGTCATCAGCGCGTGGGAGTTCACGCTGTTGGCAACTCGCTTGCTGATGAAGCAGCGAAATCAGCAGTATCTACATACTTAGTTGCAGCAGTTACTAGGTCGAAAACCAAGATTGATAGCGACATCTTGGCAGCGATTGCTGCCTCTGAGAAGGGAAGTAAACATCCTTCGGGATTCCCTTCGAAGTATAAATACCACTTAAGTCCCGAAAAGGTTCCTTTTGTGACAATTCCTGATGTTGGGGAACGGCTGATTCCCAACTCTGATCGCAGAACAGACTTGGTTACAGCGGCTCATGAAGGTGTGGCGTCTGCGCATGCGGGCGTCTCAGCCACTGTAACGCAACTACAACAACGTTTCTGGTGGCGGGGACTGTACAAACAGACGCGTGATTATGTCCTTCTTTGTGACATATGCCAGCAGATTAAACCTTCAACTGCTACGCGTCCGCCTCAGACTCAGTTGTACATTTCTAATAAACCACTAGGCTGTGTTTATTTAGATCACTGCGGTCCATTTTCTTCTGATACTGCGTATAAATACATCTTAGTAGCAGTTGACTCATGCACACGCTTTGTGTGGTTATGGCCACATCGCAGCGCTGATTCCCGGACTGTCATCAGAGATTTGCGTATCTTTATAGGGATTTTTGCCTGTGGTACCTTCCATTCGGATCAGGGTCCGGCTTTCGCCTCTAAGGCGTATAAGGATGCCATGACTTCGATGGGGGTCCAAGTCAAGTTTTCGTCACCCTACAGACCCGAGGGTAATAGTGTAGTTGAACGAATGAACCGTGATTTAAAGCAATCTTTGACAGCCCGAGTTATAGGCACTGGCAGAAATTGGCTGGCTCACCTCTATGGCGTGCAGCGTGCTCTTAATAATCTCCCTAGAAGGTCTCTGGGTGGGCGGACCCCATACGAAATGCTCTTTGGCATCAAGATGTTCGTCCCTGACCTTGACGGTCTAGACTCGGTGGTTCGCGCCACTTCCTTTGACGCAGATGAACATTGCAATGTTTTACAGAATCTACAAAAGACGAGAGACACTCTTGCAAAGGAACATTTGCCCTCCACATCGGATGATGCGTTGCAGATCCCGGTAGTTGGCTGGCTACCCCAAGTTGGAGAACTGGTTCGAGAGAAGATCGACAACAAGAAAGAGTTTGGTCCCTCCTATCGAGCTCCGGTCCCAGTGCTTGGAGTGAAGGGCACAAGAACAGTCATTTTACCACCACTTCCAGGTCGTAAGGAAAACAGGTTTATTTCTATTGACAATGTCAAGATACACAGAGTGGCCGATTCTTCTTAGCATGACACCGGCTGTTTCCTGTCCTTCCATTGTGAGAAATTCAATTATGCCCACTGCTTCTAATAATGACCCTGAGGTGGCCATCGAATTACCTGCTGTTTCCACTCCATTATTGAATACTTTACCAGGAACTAACCTTGATGAGACAGACTATACATACCCCACTGATTTGTCCATGCCTGACCTGCAAGCTCGTTTAGCCACGGAATCCAGATTTTCATTTGACTCTGCTTCCCTTGCCTCGAAAAAACCCTCTAAAATTGCATTATATGCTAGCCTGTTTAAAAAACATTTTTTGATACCTCCTTGGATATACATTTGGCTGGTCCTTTTTTCAGTTTACCTTTTTATGTCAATTGGTTTTGTGTTTTATTTTTTTCGGATTATGAATGGACACTATGTCGAGGAGAGAACTTGCATTACTCATTTGAATGGAACTTTGGCCCCACTTTCCTCTTCACATTCTACACACAGATTAAAAAGAGACTTGGCTTTGGTTAACATCACAGCGTGGCCTGTTCTGGATGGAATCGCGTGGGATGCAGTTCGTTTTCAGATTCATGGTCCAACGGAAGTCGTTAATGTCCCTAATGTACTAAGAGTTAATATGGGGGATGTGGTGAAACAAAACATTCGTTCTGATGATTGGGATGTTAATGCTGTGGAAAGTTTGTTTTCTGATTTGAAATATTATGCTGCTTTTGATGCTGAGGATTTATATTTAGAATCTGCTAATTATGGTGAATTGTTCTGTTACCAACATTATGGCAATCACTTCTTACACAAGACATCTTCCCGAAGGGATGCGGTTAATTTTACTCAGTGGGAACATTGCCCAGCACCAACACAAGGGAGTTCAGAAACGTTTCTTAAAAAGTATACTTATTTCACTGACTTTAATCAGTCCAATCCCGAGTCCTTTTATTTTAAATTTCAAAAACAGCCACTGTCCAAGGTTCGACTTACAAATACAAAATTGTTATATTCAAAGGCCTTCCTGGATCAATTAGTTACTGGAGGGTATGAGTTATGGAAGGATACCATAGACCTTAAATCAGTTTGGGGCTCAAGGGCATGGCAGGTACAAGGCACTGAGGCTTTGCACCGTGCATGTCTCATCCCGAATCATATGTGGTTTTTAAATGAAACCATTTCCCAGACCACGTGCTTTGGATTGGCTACATCTAAAAGGTTAAACACCCCGTCTTTTCCCGGAGTTGGAGGAATATGAGAATTGGAGTAATTTTACTAAATTGTCCATTAGAGGTATACAGGCTCTGCTTCTGAATTCCTCCTTTAACATTTCCAGTATGACTCCCAAGGGTTGGCTGCTTTGGCACCGTAGTGCTGATTCTTGCCAAAAAAGATTTTTGAATATAACTGACGGGTTTAAGACTGTTAGATCTGATCCCCGTTTTGATTTGAGTCATACTGTCACCTCTTACTCTGTTGGCAAGTTGTGTCAAGCTTGGCTGAAACATTCAACTTTACCTGCGGTTAAGTATCACCTTTCCAAACTGAATGCAGACGTGGATTTGAATGATTTCATTAAGGGCCCAGCTAGTGGCAGGTCGAAAAGGTGGTTATATGGTGTTTACAATGAAATTTGGAAACTCTCACAGATTGAGGCTGCTTCACGCCTTAGGGCTATTGATCAGGCAAATCTTGAGAAAGTGCTAGCAGTGGTTGACAATAGCATTAACGTGCTTTCCTCTAGAATTTACACATTAGATAATATTGTGTCGTCTGTTGTTGATATTGTGCATGATGAAGTGTCTGTATTATACCATGGTCAAAATCAATTACGTTCAATCATGCAGTTTGCATGGACACTACAGACTCTAAAAATGGGTAAAGTTCCCTGGGGATACATGAACGTTTCCTCTTTATTTGCACCATTTAATTTGACAGACAAACAACGCTTGCTTTCAATGCGTGATGCTTCCTTTTCTATGCTCCATATTGAAAGATTGGAATCTTTACCTTTTTCTGTGGCAGAGACCACTGCTGCTACGTGGCTTATCCACGGTTTAATAACGCTTCCTTTTGCCTTATATAAGTTTTCAAATTGTATGAAATATGTGCCAATAGGTCGTTTTGAACCCTTAGGTAGCGGTTTTCTTCATGAGGTCTGGTCACTCCCATACACATACAGATGTTTCAAGGATGACCAAGAGGTTTACCTAACAGGGGATGAGTGCACTGAGACGCCAGATCATTCTTTAATGTGCAGACACATACAGTTACACGGTTCATGTAACAAGGACCGACCGAATATGGCTTGCGTTTTACAGGGCACGCCAGTTCCTGCTATCATCCCCACGTTTAAATTGTTAGAGAATGGTAGTTATTTAATGCTCAATAATGAAAACTGCTGTGGTTTAATTAAAGGTATAGCTTTCATAGTAACGGTTAGTGAGCGAGTTATTTGCTGCAGAAATGTTCTCTATCCTCCCACACGTGAACATAGGGAGTCTTCCATTTGGCCACAGATACCGACCTTGGGAGCAGAATTCAGCGGCATGGCTAGAATAAGAGCTCTATTGTCCCAGAAAGAGGTGGCCTTGAGCTCGGCCCGTGAAACTTTCGTGCTTCACATTGCTAACACCCGCACGGAGGTTCAGGCTCTTTTAAACACTGATTTGCCCTTGCATTTCGGAGCCATGGTCCGTTCTATCTTTAACGCATCCTCCACAACGGGCCTAGCACATTTTTTTAAAGTTGTTAGCGGTGGTCTCGTGACTTCCTTTGAGAAGATTTTTGGAGTCATCCCTGCTTTCTTCCATTCTATTTTTTCATCCTTGTTTGGAGGGTTCCCGTTTTTGCTTGCATTAGCGGCTGGCGCATTGGTGGTTTTCTGCCTTTTTAAATATGGATGCCCTTCCTGTGCAAGACCACGCACGGCTACTACTGACGCGGTTTCGCAACCGCATGCTTGATTACTATGGCACACTGCCGTTAGCGACTCTAAGCACGGCGTTTGGATTATCTTTTCGGTTCTCCTATTTCACCTGTGTCCAGCCTGTATTTCGCTGCCTGACCTGTGATTTCCTTTGGGCCATTGATTTGTGTCTCTGCGGACCAGCATCTTCTGACGTCGATTTTGATCAACTGATGAGTCCTATCATTTCTCACGAGTTGGTTTGTTCTGACGAAAGAATTATGGCCTTGGCGGTGGCACATGGACTAATGGGTCCCTGGGATGTGTTGTCGGCGGCGCGAAATTTCTTGGAACAAAGTTTTCTTGAAAACCCACCGAGCTGTCCTCTGATGGTTATAGAGGATCCGGTGCTGGAAGATCACGTATGTTCCTTTCATCTTTTAAACTGGATGGCTGAACTGTTTTCGGATGAGGACAGTGACTTCCTCCTTGAGGCTGTTGCAGCTTACTTTTCATATACGGTCTTATCATAGACACTGCCTCAGATTGGCATGCTGATTGATAGCATTTCCTTGATTTTATTGACTTTTGGTCAAGACATTTTATTTTTGCTTGCCTATTGGCTTGAGCCACATTATATTTGTGGGCTATTTTTTAGCATTAGTTTTTATAATTGAATTTTTATTCATGCTCGTTTATAAATGGATTCTGCTCTCATGTGATGGCACTTCTGTTACCTTATTTAGTCCGTTCTCGGATCATGGGGGGGTGTTGTATAGCTCCTATATATCCTTATATCGTGTTAAGTTAGCATAGGTACATTTCGGATTTAAACGCCATTTTTCCTTTCTTGCAACTTCTGCACACGACCCTTAATTGTTGACTTAGCTTTCAACCTAGTGGTTTGCCGTGGTGTATGTGAGAATAATATGTTATTGCTCTGATATCAGTTTTGTTTAATAAACCATGTCTGCACGGAGAGTGCTGAAGTTTCAGGAGCAACACGATATGGAATTGTTATGGGGTCTGATCTCCACGCCTTCATAGTCATAACACAAGTGCAGCCTTTGCCAACTTGGGCTTGAGGCGGGATTGATATTGCTTTGCACGAGAATTGTTAACACACTTGATGCGGTGCACATGCAGAGAGAGCTGGTGTATGCTGATGTGATTCCTTCATGCTAGGACACTAAGGTATGGGCCCGCCCTAAAACAACCCAAAGAGACCTTCTTAGATAATAATATAATATATGTGTTAGGGAGGGTGAGATATAAGTGTTGTTAACTCTTATTCATTACAGCATGTTAACATGCTGTCACCATTCGCTTTTTATGTCTTAGTAACTATGCTGATAATTTTGCTACTGATAATAAGTATACTTGTATTATCAAAGATACTGCGCCTGAGAAGACGGCATTAGTAAATAAACATTTCAAATGCACATGTGTCTTCTTTACTCCATGTTCTGGTTTGTAATGATAATATAACGAAAGAGTGTTCATGAGTCCCACGTACCCTGAGGTACTGTAAGTTCATGTTCTGGTTTGTCTAAACATTGGGTGTTTGATATGTCCAATGAGACACTGTAGCTAGCTCGGTAAGGGGTGAGTTGGTTGCTAAGGTAAGTTTTGGGACATCCTAATTTGCCGAGGTTCCACTCCTCTGTGCACAGTTCTGTGTGAGTACAGAAACCCTGCAACAGAACAGACAAGATGAATCAACATGTGGTCCTTTATTTGCATGTATTCTGTTCACCCTAGATTTACAGTTAGGTTACATTTAAGTTCCAAACCAGTGTCTACTGCAAACGTTTCTTGTTCGAATGCTTAATTGTTCTTTAGGTTTTCGGTAGCATAAGCTAGCTTAGCCCCATATCCCAAAACCAATTAAAAGCAGACACAATCAAGGGGGTCAAGCCGTATATCCAATGACATCTTACAGATTTGTGTGGGCCCAAACAAGATATATTTTGGGGCCACTCAGAGCATCTTTGAATTTAATACCCCTTTTCGGCTCATTCAAGTTCTTGTGATGACTAACAATATTGAATTATATGTTAAACCTTCAGAAATGGGGGCACACAAAAACAGCTGAAAGCTCCAGCTAAATTGTATCAAAAGAAGGGTTAAACAAACATCGATAAGACCATTTCTTTTTAGGTCTCAGCCGAAGCAACTCACATGCTCTGTTGTTCATAATATAGCTTGTCTTGTAAAAAGGGCCTGAAGCCCACCCATAGTTTTGTTACCATTTGTTGGGTTCACTGCCACTCTTATTTGGTGCCTAATATTTAACCAGCAGGTTTCACGCCGTCTTGCTTTCTCTTCTTTCATTTGGAGCATGAGCCAAGTACTGGTTGCTTCATTTTCGTTAGTGTCCTCCCGGTGCTTGCAATTGTGATTGAGGTATTGTTCTTTTATTTCTTCTTCCCCTGTCAGGATTGTTTGTGTTTCTTCTTCCCTACCAGATTCCCACCATCCTTGTGCTTCTTTCCTCCGACCACTCCCCTTGGCCCTTTGCTGTCTGTGTTGCTTCTTAATCCTTCCAACCCAACCTGTCATCCCTGTTGCCCAGCGCTAGCCCCGTTATGGTTCTTTTTAAATAACTTTTAACCATGCTGCATGGCCACGCTGCTGTACAACATTGCTAAAAGAAAACTTTGTCAAAGCCAATAGGTCTCACATAAGCCAGACCTATTGGCTTTTCCAATGTGTCTCTCACAGTCAAGACCTATTGGCTTTGCTAATGCTTGTTATCTTCAGTATTGACTTTAGGTTGACAAACATCCAGCAATGTTGAAACTTGCTCTTGGCTTTTCTGCATTTAATTCACGAGTACATACCTGCAAGATCGGCTCTCTGCAGCCAACTGATGCGGCCAACCACGGCAGTCTGTCCAATGCGTTTAATCGCCCACGCACACCCGAATCGGTGTCTCGCCCTTTCCTTTCCAGTCTCACACTCTGGTTCAGATCGTAGTTCATTTTTAGATAATGCTTCTATCATCACCTTTACGTTAATAAAACGAACAAAAGTTCCTCCTAGCAGATATTTGTACACCCATCTGTGGCATTAGTGTTATCGACCTCTCAAGGATGAGTGACTGATTCGCATCGCAGGTATTTGAAGTAGTGACAATGACATACAGGTGACAGAAACATCTCTGTCCAGTATTATACCACATTACAAACTGCAAATAAATACAATTGAAGCCAAACATTTCTTTAATTACATAGAACTTGATACGATGCTTCAGAAATTCCGGCTCCAGCCTGGAGGCGTCAAATTTATACTGCTACATTTTAAGTGGTACTATATTGTCTTTCTTTGTTACTTAATAGCCTTAGGAAATGTAGCGTGACTGCTAGATTTTAATTCACTGAGGCTGTCATCATGACTCGAGTTGCTTGGATTTTTCCGCACATGACATGAAACACTGTTTGCACAGTTAGACTTATGCAATGGGGACATCCTGTGGTGTTTCAGTGAACTGCAGCTTCATTTTTTTTGTTTTAATTCTATGTGTTCTCAATGGAAGTCGCAACTACATTTCTGCAATAGAACGTTTATGTTTCGGTTTATTGTGAAGGGCTTTCATCTTTTTTAAAGGAAGCACAGAACCCTCACAAGACTGGCTCCTTCAGAAATTTGTTTGTAGCCTGCAGCTCACATGTTCGACTGGCGACAGTCCACCTTTGAAATTAATACGTTAGAATAGCTATTTTTCCTGCTGTATAAGTAAGTGTGGTACATATTAGTAATAACTTTTTTTTACAACCTTCATGTTATTGCAGTCTTGCACCATTATAGTATATAAAAGCACAGGTGTAAATATCACATGTTACAGTTATTAATCTCAGTGGTACAAACTGACAAAATTGCTCTCTGATTTAATCGCTCGCTGCTGCCACATGGAGTGACTTGCAGGAGATAAGTTCAAATTCTAGCGTGGCGAACTCAACCGTTCATTCTCCGAGGTCGATGAACTAAATACCAAGTTGGATAATAAGAAGAGTCGTCTTACATATAGTACTTAGAAACCATGATAATGCGAGTTGACATGCTTTATTAAGAAATTGGTTCTTATAACTATTATTATCAGTCTTAGCAGGATGAAAGGTGGAGTGCAGCCTGTTAAGATTTGAACCTGAGACTTTGAGGTTCCGTGGTTTTCGGGACCGGACTCCATTTTGTTTGCCTTGTTCGTGACGCCATTTTGTGTTGCCCTCACGTAGGCCGTGGAGGTAACCGAACGAACAAAGTTGCATGGGCCTCATTGTTCATGTATGCATTAAACAGGCCCTTTTCTGACTTGTGAGTGAACTGCAGGACGCTGACCTCTTCACCTGAAACTGACCCTTCACGAAGCCAATTTCTCTGGCTGATCGTTGTCTGAGATTGCCAATCAATGTTCAGGACCTCTTTAACCTTTAGTTTCCTTGCACATATCTTATCCTAATCAGCATCTGAATTGATTCTTTCCTTACGACTTTTCATTACATGGGTAGTGCTTTTCAATTATAAATTTGTCCGGCTTGCAAAGATTGAATTTGGGACAGTCCTAATAATTAACTTTTGGGTTGGGTTACTGTAAATTGGGTTTTTGTTAATGTGATACTCAGTTAGAAAATGTGTCCTATTGGTCAGAATTTTGCGCAGTGGGTGTACATTTATAATGAGAATATTGTGTATAAAAGGTGATGTCTTGCTCTATGAAAATTGAACAGTTTCTTGAGTTGTACACCGTGTTGTATTGCTGAGATTACTGTTACTAGCTGCAGCTAATAAATTTGATCTCTGACGCCACCTAGAAGTATTCCGTGTCTCTGTTTGCCAAGACAGGAGAATCTGAAGACTTTGGGCGTGTCCCTGGTGCCGCTGGGTTCTAAAACCCGGTTCTTCAGTTGGCGCCCAACGGTGGGGTGACTTCAGCGGTACCGGTCCAAGGCCGAGGATTGTGAGGAGCCACGTGAGGAAATTCTGGAGGAAGGCCGCCACTTCATTGACCCCTGCATGTCGACGTGGACCGAAGGTCTTTTCTGCGAGGCTTCCCACTTTCCAACGGCTACGAAGGACTGCTGCCCTGACTGTCGCCCTGTCTTGGACCCTTGATTGATCCTTTGTAGAGCGAGATGATAGACGGTCTTCTGGTGGCGTGACAGATATTTGGTTAAGTATAAGTGGGTCACTCCCACGACTTTGTTTTGGTTCTTGGTTTTGATTTGATTTTTGCAAAAATTGAAGGCGAGGGGCTCGAATATTTACGAGTGTATCGATAGTTGATAACCCCTTGAAGTTTGAAGCTAGATTAGTGAGCTATAAAATGCCTGGTCTTAGAAAAATTGGGAAATGGTTTAGTTGTGGTTGCAACAGGGATCCCGATTGGAGGATTCGTGTCTGATATCTCCGGTTGGAACTCCGACTTATGAGCTCTATTCAAAACACGGAGTGAGTCCTATTACTTATAATGAAGTGTGGGTCCGCTATATTAAAAAGGATGGTGTTTTACGATGGCCCCAACATGGTAGTTTTGAATTAAATATTTTAGATAATCTGAAGGTTGCGCTATTTAAGAAGAAAGCCCGGCCGGCAATGTTTGACTCTTTCCGCCTCTGGCGAAAGGAAGCCAAACAGCGAGAAATTAAGCAAGCAAAGAGTGATAGGAAAGATAAGAATATGTCAGTACTACAAGCTGCTAGGCAGTTTAAGTCAGATGAGGAAGATCGAGTGAGTGAAGTTTAAGATAGACAGCGTTGCATGCCCATAGATAAATGTTATCGGCCTTGCCGTCTTCTCCTCCGAAAGTGACTGAAGACCTTGAAAAAGATCCTTTGATGTCTCATTTACTGAGATTGCCACCCCCTTATGTGCAGGGTGCTACTGCGCCTCCATTACCCCCGGTTGTTCCACCCTTTGTTGTTCAACCTCCTGCTGTTGTTCAGCCACCCGGTGCTCCACAGATGGTTTTGCCTCCTACTGCGCAACCCACTCTAGGGTCGCAAGCTTTGCTTCCAGCTTTGCCTCAAACTCCTTTGCCTTCTGCTTCTGCATCTCAGACTCCTACTGCTCTTGTTCCTACTTTGTCTCAAGATTTTAACTTTCCTGTTTTTACACCTACTTCTTCTCCTTCTGCTCGTAAACGGATGACAGAGACCGTTGTTAATCTGTTGTCTCCATCGTTTGGGCCACTGAGTATGACCCCTGTTTCGGAACGTAAGCAGAGTCGTAGTCAGCTTCCTAGTTCCGAACAGCGAGCAGTGTTGGATCTGTTGGCTCGTAGATGGATTTTAAATGCTTCCAGGTATAATTTGCCAGCAGTTATGGATGTTTTCTTTCAGTGGGAGCCGCCTAAGCAAAGGTATGTTTTTGATGTAATGTGTGCTTTTCTGCGGCAGGAATGGGAAGATAATGAGTTGGGTCCGATTCCGCAGGAAGTGCTTGATGTTCAGTCAGAGTTTGCTAAAGGGACGATAGTGGAATCTGATGTTACTGATGCTGTAGAGACGATACTTGCCTTCAGAACTAGACTCCCGTCTCAGCCATTGTACGAACCTGATCCTTCTGTTAGGATGAAAGTGAAGCAGTATCCTATGAGAGAGGTTCCTCCTGTATGGAGAGACGCAGTTCAGGCGGATGCCGTTTTGGGTATTGTGGCCGTACCGGCCCATTTTCAGCGAGGTACATGTCCCTTGGAAGAGAGCAGAGGTCTTGGCTCTTAAGCAGACCTTACCTGACCCTCGTAAGAATAATGCTGGTTATTACAAGGAGTTGTCCCAGACAGTTGTAGAGTGTATTATGAATTTAGCTGACATAGATATGTTAATGGGTAATGTAGTTCCGCAACCTTTGTGGGCGAAGATTCGTCATGAGAATCATGCGCAAGAATTAGGAGATACGTGGGCTAATATTGTTACTGCAGATGGTCGACAGGTTGGAGGTGCCAAACCTGAGCCTTTAGTTGCAGAATTACCTGGTAGGATTATTAATCTAATGAAAACTATGATGCCTGCTTTACGAATGAATTGGGACAAGTTAGCAGCATGCAAACAAAAGAAAGACGAGAATGTGTCTGATTTCTTCACGAGGTTTGAAGAAACGTTTATCGATCATAGTGGTCAAGACATGAGTACGGAAGGTGGTCAAAGGTTGTTCGTGGACAAATTTGTCTTTAATTTGCTTCCCGAACTTGCCAATAAGTTAAAGGACTCTGAGAGTTCATGGGCTGTTTCTTCGTCGGCCCAGATATTGGCTACTGCACAATATTATGAGAATAGGGATAAAGATGAGAAGGATAAAGCAGAGAAGAAAACTAAAGATTTAAAGACGAAGGTTCTTTTGCAGCAAGCTTATCCGCCTCGTCAGAATCAGCCTCAGTTTCAGCAACCTCCACAGTTTCAGAGATTGTTACAGAAACCTGAGCCTTATGCTCCGCGATTCTTTCCTGGTCCTAATCAGTGTGTTTATTGCAGAGAGGAAGGTCATTTTAAGAATAGTTGCCCGGCTTTGTTACAGCGTGCGAATGGCGTATCTGGTCAGAGAGGTCGTGGTGGTTTCCAGCAAGCTCCTAGAGGTAGGGGACGTGGTGTGTTACCCCAGAATGAGCGTTCCTCTTCCCTTCAGAATTCTGCGAATTATTTTGACAGTGTAATCCACCCCCTACTTCTCGGGATCGAGGATACCGGTAATAAAGACCTATGGCAACACAAGTACTGCTATGTTCTTGTTTATTAAGCACAAGCACACATGGTTTAGGTAAAACAATAGGAAGGCGATTCAATGCTCGCAATGCAAGGTCTCTCATACGTTACCCATCAGCTGTTAGCACATAGTTCAGTAGTGCCGAGGTCCAACCGTCCTCTGCATGGACACCGGTCCCGGTGTCCAGCCAACAGAGGACACCGTGCTGAGAAACGGCCGAAAATGCCGTTCGATACGACTGATGGGGGGTTCACGTTGAGGCGTCCTCTTTACTCTGCCACTCGCCTCGGGAACACCTAGCCTGGCGCTCCACCGAGGGGTCGGAATCAAAGTTAAATAATAACCCAAAACAGAGACGCTGCAACCACCTTCCTTGGTGGGCGTCTCTGTTCCAGTCCGTCCCGGGAGCGTAAAACCCCACGCTCGACCAGGACTCCAAGGCTGCAGAATGAAACGAAACTCCGCTCGCTTCCGTGACAGAACCTGTAGTTCCGAACTGCGGTACTAACTCCCGACGCCGGTCTTCTCTCAGCTCCTAGTTCCGTGAACCAAGGGAAAGCGGGACACAACGAACAACCGGCCGGGGATCAAAGTATTCGACAGCGTCCCTTGGGCCAATGCGCATTAAGTACGCATTTCCGGGTGCGTGATGCTCGCGCTTGGCATGCCGGTTCTTGTGGTTCCTGAGCCTTCCGTGACGTGGTCTGTTTCCTTTGCGGCTGTGTGTTCTGGGTTCCCAACGCGCCCCGAAGATTCTGACAGTACATCCCCCCTCAACCGCCCCTCCGAACAAGACCCGCACAAGCAGGGTGTTTTCTGTGAAACGCAGCGAGCAACCGTGGCGCATTGATGCCCGCCTCGGGTTCCCACGAGTGTTCCTCGGGGCCGTAACCCTTCCAAGCCACCAAATACCAAAGCTTGCCTCCCCGCCACTTGGAGTCCCGAATCCCCGCCACTTCATACTCCACGTCGGCGTCAACCGACACCGGCACCGAGGGCACCCGACCGCCCTTCGTGGCCGGCTTCAGGAGGGACACGTGGAACACCGGATGGATCCTCATATGGCCAGGCAAACACAGGTGTACGTTCACAGGACTGAGGCACTTGGTGATGCGATACGGACCAATGAATTTAGGCTGAAACACGCTGTGCTTCCGGAACCGTAGATTCCTGGTGGACACCCATACGTACTCTCCCACCGCATATATTATTATTATTATTAAATTACACTTGTATAGCGCTATCTACCCGGAGGCCTCGTAGCGCTTATGACTGAAACTTGCTAGCGCGGGCTCAGGGCAGATCAGCATGATTTCGCATACAGGTGTGTTTTCAGGGCTTTCCTGAAGGAGAGATGATTAGTAGTTTCCCGGAGGGGCAGAGGGAGGGTGTTCCAGAGCTTGGCCGCGGTGTATGAAAAAGAGCGGCCGCCCCAACGGGTTTTCTTGACTCTGATGGAAGTAGCCAGCTGGAGGGAACCAGAGCGGAGGGAGCGAGAAGGGACGTAGGGAGTGACCAAAGACTGTAGAATTGCAGGGCCAGTGTGATGAAAAGTCTTGTGTAAAATACACATAGCCTTAAACTGTACTCTCGCCGCAATAGGGAGCCAATGAAGTTCCCTTAGGGCATTCCTCGCTGACTGCCAGCGTGGAAGATTGTAGAGTAGACGGGCCGCACTGTTTTGGGTGACTTGGAGCTCCTGAATAACAAAGGAGGGGGCTCCCATAAAGAGAGCGTTCCCATAGTCCAGGCGCGATAATATAAGGGCCTGGACCAGGATCCTCCTAGAATGAAATGGAAGCAGGGGGAGCACCTTCCGCAACATCCTCATCAACCCAAAACAGGCATATAGAGGTCCAGGTCGTCGTTTCTTGTCTGCCGCGGCCTTGTACGACCTCTTGGCCGCCTCCAGGCACGCACGCGACCGAAGAAGCGTGTCCTTGATGCGCGCCACTCTCCTGGCGGCTTCCGGCACTTGTAGGACCCTTGCTGGGTGGACGAAAGGCAGGAACCTGGGGTGGTGACCATAGGAGGTGTAAAACGGGGACGATTTGGTGGAGCTGTGGGTAGCGTTGTTGTAGGCGATTTCTGCCAGCCATAGGTGATCCATCCACTCCTCCTTTCCCTGATCAACAAAACACCGCAGATATGCTTGAGCGACTGGTTGAGGCGTTCCGTCTGCCCGTCCGTCTGCGGGTGATAGCTAGTCGACAAAGCCGACTTGACGTGTAACGCCGAACACCACTTCCTCCAGAACTGGGCCGTAAACTGCGAGCCTCTGTCCAATACGATAGTGGAGGGCAAGCCATGCAACCGCACAACATTCTTCAATAGGAGCAAGGCCAGCTGACCCGCCGAGGGTACCTGCTTGCAGGCCACGAAGTGCCCCATCTTTGTGAGGTAGTCCACGACCACCATCACCGCCGTACAGCCCTGGTCCTTCGGCAGCCCCACGATAAAGTCCACGGAAATGCTCTCCCATGGTCTGCAGGGCGACGGAAGTGGCTGTAGCAGGCCCTGTGGTCTGCGATGGTCCGGCTTCGCCGCGGCACACACGGAGCACTCCTTCCCCCATCTGCTGACATCCGACCGTATCGGTGGCCACCAGAAGTGTCTTCCCAAACTGGACAGGGTCTTCTCAAATCCCAAGTGGCCCGCACTAGGCGACGTGTGGCACCATTCAAACGCCTGCTTCCTCAAGCGGAGAGTGGGTACCAGCAGACGGTTACCGTGCACAGGCATGCCGTCTACCATCCTCCATTCCTTATGGCACGATAACCAGCTTTTCCATGCAAACGTTTGAATCCCTTCCTGGACTCCCATTAGGAACCGGTCAGGCTGCACGGTCCCGATCACTGCGCCCGGCGGGATGATGGAGTGCACCGGTGCAGGACGCGGTTCCAGAGCAGACGATTGACGAGACAGCGCGTCCGCTTTCCTGTTTTCCGAGCCGGGCCTGTAAGTGATGTGGAAGCGAAAACCTGAAAAAAAGCATCCACCTCATTTGCCGTGGCGACAGGTGTTTTGCCGCCGTCATAAACTGCAGGTTACGGTGGTCCATGTATACCGTCAACTCATGTCTGGCCCCCATCAGCCAGTGCCTCCACTCTGCAAAAGCATCCCTTATGGTTAGGAGCTCCTTCTCCGGAATGTGGTAATTCCTTTCTGCAGGGTTCAGCTTTCGGGACATGAACGCCACTGGGTGTAGCACCCCGGAGTGCTGGTGTCGTTGCGACAGAATGGCTCCTATGGCCACCTCGGATGCGTCCGCCTCCACCACGTATGGCAAGTCAGGGTTCGGATGAGCCAGGATGGGCGCAGAAATAAAGGCCTTCTTCAGCGCCACAAAGGCGTCCTGCGCATCTGCGGTCCATCTGAAGGGCTGTGATTTCCGCAGCAGCTGTGTTATAGGGGCAACCAACCTTGAAAACCCGGTCTGGGAAAGACAGGGCTTGGCAGTTCGGACTGGACTTTTCCCATGAGGCAAAGGGTCAGAGCTGATTTGCATATAGCCAGTGTCTAACCCAGGGTGGTGTGGAGTGAAAAAAACGATGGATTTAGGCCCAGATCCTTGTACTGGGGTGAATGTATGACATTGTTCTACATTCTGTCCATCAACTGTGTTTTTTGTAATTTTCACCCCGAGTGGGCTGGGTATGCTCAGACGTGAGTCCCAGGCTCTCCACACCACTGGAGTCAAGCTATTCAGGCTGAATGAATGCTGATAGCCAGAAACCGGTCCTTGGATGCTTGATTCCGGTCTGGGAAAGACAGGGCTTGGCAGTTCGGACTGGACTTTTCCCATGAGGCAAAGGGTCAGAGCTGATTTGCATATAGCCAGTGTCTAACCCAGGGTGGTGTGGAGTGAAAAAAACGATGGATTTAGGCCCAGATCCTTGTACTGGGGTGAATGTATGACATTGTTCTACATTCTGTCCATCAACTGTGTTTTTTGTAATTTTCACCCCGAGTGGGCTGGGTATGCTCAGACGTGAGTCCCAGGCTCTCCACACCACTGGAGTCAAGCTATCCAGGCTGAATGAAGGCTGATAGCCAGAAACCGGTCCTTGGATGCTTGATTCCGGTCTGGGAAAGACAGGGCTTGGCAGTTCGGACTGGACTTTTCCCATGAGGCAAAGGGTCAGAGCTGATTTGCATATAGCCAGTGTCTAACCCAGGGTGGTGTGGAGTGAAAAAAACGATGGATTTAGGCCCAGATCCTTTTACTGGGGTGAATGTATGACATTGTTCTACATTCTGTCCATCAACTGTGTTTTTTGTAATTTTCACCCCATCAGCCAGTGCCTCCACTCTGCAAAAGCATCCCTTATGGCTAGGAGCTCCTTCTCCGCAATGTGGTAATTCCTTTCTGCAGGGTTCAGCTTTCGGGACATGAACGCCACTGGGTGTAGCACCCCGGAGTGCTGGTGTCGTTGCGACAGAATGGCTCCTATGGCCACCTCGGATGCGTCCGCCTCCACCACGTATGGCAAGTCAGGGTTCGGATGAGCCAGGATGGGCGCAGAAATAAAGGCCTTCTTCAGCGCCACAAAGGCGTCCTGCGCATCTGCGGTCCATCTGAAGGGCTGTGATTTCCGCAGCAGCTGTGTAATAGGGGCAACCAACCTTGAAAACCCGTCGATGAAGCGGCGATAAAAATTGGCGAACCCAATGAAGCATTGCACGTCTTTCACCCCCTGTGGCGTTGGCCATTCTTCCACGGCCTTGACCTTACGTTCCGCCATTTCCTGGCCTGCAGGACTCAGCATTACTCCCAAGAATTCCACTGAGGTGACGTGGAAGTCACATTTGCTGAGTTTGCAAAATAGTTGGTGATCTCTGAGCCTCTGGAGTACTGTGGCCACGTGGCTTACATGTTCCTCATCTGTGTTGGAATAGATGAGGATATCGTCTATGTACACCACTACGTACTCATCCATGATATCTCTGAACACCTCATTTAGGAAGTACTGAAAGGCCGCAGGGGCGTTGCAGAGCCCGAACGGCATGACGAGGTACTCGAAGAGGCCGAAGCGAGTCTTAAACGCCGTCTTACACTCGTCGCCGTCGCGCATCCGCACCAGATGGTATGCCCCTTTAAGATCCAATTTCGTGTACACCCGGGCCTGTTTCACTTGCTCCAGTAATACACTTATGAGCGGCAGTGGATACCTATTCTTCACAGTGATTGCGTTCAACTCCCTGAAGTCCACGCAGGCCCTTAACTCCCCATTGGCCTTCGGGATGAAGAAAAGGGGTGAAGCGGCGGGAGACTTGGAGGGTCGGATGAAACCCAAACTCAGGAGTTTGTCTAGACACAAACGCAGATGGAGATTTTCCGGTTCTGTGAGTGCGTACAACCTACCGCTGGGGATGCTGGCACCCTGAACTAGATCAATCTGACAATCATATATCCGATGCGGGGGCAGGACCTCAGCCCGAGCCTCATCGAAAACGTCCTGGAAGGCAAGGTACACTTCGGGCAACACAACATCCTTCTCGGCCGCTGTGGCCACCATGTATTCCGTCGCTGCACCGGGTGTAGGTCCCGCCTGTACTCCACAGTGTTGGCTGCAATGCGGGGATGTCATCCTAATCTGGTGGGTTGCCCAATCCACCGTCGGATTGTGTTTCTCTAGCCAAGGCAGGCCCAGGATAATCTTGTACTTCGGGGCCCTAATGATGCTGAAATCGATGCCCTCCTCATGTTCTTCGCCGTATCTCACCGGTAGCACGCCGGTGTGATGCCCTATTGGGCCAGTGACCAGTCGATGTCCGTCTACGGCATACACGTTCTCTGGGCGATCCTTGGGCACCAGGGTGATTCCCAACCGACATGCCTCTTCATGGTCCATAAACACGCCAGTGGCCCCGGAGTCCACCATGGCCTCCACCGCTCTCCACCTCGCGTCTACGGATACATGTACTGTGATGTAAAGGTGCTGCGGTTGTGACCGAGAAGGTCTCCACAAAGAAGGGATGGCAGAGCGACTCCGAGAGGTCCCTTCTTCTCTCAGGGAGTCATGTAGTTTTCCGACGGGGCGTCCACTGCAGCGGTTACAGGTCTAACGGTCCTACTGCGGATGGTCTTGGGTTTGGCAGGGCATTCACGGACGTAGTTTCCCTTTTTCCGCAATACAGACATAGGCCCTGTTTACGGCGTGTTTCCTTTTCCGTTGCGGTGAGGCTGGCCCTAACGGCTCCAATGTCCATGGGTTCGGCCTTGTTGGAGACGCTGCTTTCTGAAGCCCCAGTTGTCCCTGGAGATGGCAAGGTTTTCCCTCTCTTTTTGGGGTCTCATCGGCGTTCGCTCAACCGATGATCCAAACGTAGGACCAAAGCTATTAGCCCTTCACAAGTCTTGGGCTGGGGATCGATCCGTGCCACGACATCCTTGAGCTCTTCACTCAGCCCTTGGTGGAACACGGCTATTTGTTTTGACACAGGCCATTTGGTTTCCGTAACCAATCGACGGAAGGCGTTCAAGTACTGCACCACGTCGTGGTTGCCTTGCCTTAGTTCCAACAGTTCACGGTCAGCGGTGTAGGCATCCGCACGTCGATCGAACACCTTCATGAATTCCTCACGAAACGCACCCCAATCGCAGAGGATGGGGTCATCCCTGCTCACAAGAGGCACCACCCATTGCGCCGCATTTCCAGCGAGATATGAAATGAGAAAGGCCACTCTGGCCTGACTCGTGGGGAATGCCTTGGGTTTGCAAGATAAATGTAATGCCACCTGAGTCATGAATACCTGCACCGTCTCGGGGTCTCCACTGTACCGTTCAGGAGTGGCCAGGGGAACAGCCACAGGCATTTCCACCACCACCGCAGGGGCGGTTTGCACAGTTGCACTGCCGGCGTCAAAGGGATTCCTCTGCGTTGCCTCGAACCTGGCTTTAAGATCTGCGGTTTCCTGCCTGGAAGCCGCCAGCTCTACTTGAACTGCTGCCAATGCTGCCACCACATCGTCTAATGAAGCCATGGTCTTCTTGCCTCGATCGGGAGACGATTAGAAAGATACGGTCGAATATTATGTAATCCACCCCCTACTTCTCGGGATCGAGGATACCGGTAATAAAGACCTATGGCAACACAAGTACTGCTATGTTCTTGTTAATTAAGCACAAGCACACATGGTTTAGGTAAAACAATAGGAAGGCGATTCAATGCTCGCAATGCAAGGTCTCTCAGACGTTACCCATCAGCCGTTAGCACCTAGTTCAGTAGTGCCGAGGTCCAACCGTCCTCTGCATGGACACCGGTCCCGGTGTTCAGCCAACAGAGGACACCGTGCTGAGAAACGGCCGAAAATGCCGTTTGATACGACTGATGGGGGGTTCACGTTGAGGCGTCCTCTTTACTCTGCCACTCGCCTCGGGAACACCTAGCCTGGCGCTCCACCGAGGGGTCGGAATCAAAGTTAAATAATAACCCAAAACAGAGACGCTGCAACCACCTCCCTTGGTGGGCGTCTCTGTTCCAGTCCGTCCCAGGAGCGTAAAACCCCACGCTCGACCAGGACTCCAAGGCTGCAGAATGAAACGAAACTCCGCTCGCTTCCGTGACAGAACCCGTAGTTCCGAACTGCGGTACTAACTCCCGACGCCGGTCTTCTCTCAGCTCCTAGTTCCGTGAACCAAGGGAAAGCGGGACACAACGAACAACCGGCCGGGGATCAAAATATTCGACAGCGTCCCTTGGGCCAATGCGCATTAAGTACGCATTTCCGGGTGCGTGATGCTCGCGCTTGGCATGCTGGTTCTTGTGGTTCCTGAGCCTTCCGTGACGTGGTCTGTTTCCTTTGCGGCTGTGTGTTCCGGGTTCCCAACGCGCCCCGAAGATTCTGACAGACAGACAGAATGTGCCGAGTGGTCAGCCTGCACAGTACTATGTTGATGATTATTATGTTGAGAGTGAGAGTGCTGGTTATAATGATAGTTAGAACAGCGATGGGCAAAGAGAGGGAGTGGTGTCAGTTCCAGTAGACCAGAGTGGACCTTATGTTGAAGTGACTACATCAGGTGTGACAGAACATTTTCTTTTGGATACTGGTGCGACAAAGAGTTCTATTATGCACTCTAAACTTCCTGGCGCACCTTTGTCTGGCTTGACCAATGTTTCCGTAGGATTTTCAGGCGCCCCAGTTTGTAACCCGATTTCTAATCCTTTGCCCCTTTCTATTGGCCCTTGTGAATTGGAAGCTCCTCCTATTTTGACGACTGGTTGTAATGAGAATCTGTTGGGTTTGGACTTGCTGAAAAGATTGTATGCGACATTACATTGTTCTCCTTCGGGAGTACATCTTACCCTAGGTAAGAAAGTGATTTATCCGATGTGTGTGTCTAAAGATTGTCTTCCACTGGAATTGCTTTCTCTTCCTGATACACTTTGGGCTACAGGTCCTAATGATGTTGGTCTTTTGCAGATTCCACCTTATGTTGTCACCCTCAAATCGAATGGTAGGCTACCCCGTATCCCACAGTATAAAATATCTAGTGATGGCGAGAGAGCTCTATTAGCGATTGTCTATGATCTGGTTGAGAAGGGTGTAGTTGAGAAAACGAGAGGTAATGTGTGTAACAGTCCGGTTTTGCCTGTTCTTAAGCGTACTGATGCTTCTCAGCCACCTGTGTACCGGTTTGTGATTGACCTTCGAGAGGTAAACAAGGTTGTGGTGCCACAGTTTCCTGTTGTCCCTGATATCACTGCTTTGTTGACTCTGATTCCTGCTTCGGCAGCCTGGTTTTCTGTTATTGACCCGAAGAATGCTTTCTTTAGCATTCCGATTGCTGAGGAAAGTAGGGATATTTTTGGCTTCTCTTTAGGAGGAACGAAGCTTCCGGTTTAAGAGAGCTGCCCAAGGT
The DNA here is from genome assembly GCF_964261635.1 of Lissotriton helveticus. Classification (NCBI taxonomy): domain Eukaryota; kingdom Metazoa; phylum Chordata; class Amphibia; order Caudata; family Salamandridae; genus Lissotriton; species Lissotriton helveticus. The sequence continues at coordinate 3,273,280 of NC_136064.1, forward strand.
TATTGTGAAAGTCTCTCCATCTATAGTCAGGCGTTGAAAACTCAGCTTGATAGCTTTGTGTTGCCTACTGGTGCTACTCTTATCCAGTACGGTGATGATCTGTTGGTTGCCGCTGATGACGAAGAGATTTGTAAAGAGGCTACTCTTTCTTTGTTACGACATTTGTCTGACCTTCATCATAAAATGTCACTTTCCAAGTTACAGTATTGCCGACAAGAGGTAACCTACTTAGGTCATCTCTTGTCGAAGGAGGGAAGAAGGTTGACCCCAGAACAAATTCAAACGATTGCGCAAATGAGTGTACCATCCACACAGAGAGAAGTGCGTGCTTTCTTAGGTATCACCTCGTATTGTAGACAATGGATCCCTAATTTTTCCCTGCTAGCGAAACCTCTGTTGGCGCTGACTCTTAAAGATACTCCGCATCCTCTCCCTTGGTCTGATGAGTGTCAGAAAAGTTTTTCTGAATTACGTGATGCATTGTGTTCGGCTCCGGTATTGGGTACTCCTGACTACAGTAAACCTTTCACGTTGTACGTTCACGAGAGAGAAGGTTGTGCATTGTCAGTGTTGACTCAACAGTTTGGGGACAAGCAACGCCCAAGTGCGTATTTTTCAGCGACGTTAGATCCGGTAGCTAAAGCGTTGCCGAGTTGTCTGAGAGCTACAGCGGCAGTGGCTGTTTCTATCTGACAGTCTGCTGGTTTGGTATTGGATAATACGTTGATTGTGATGGTCCCACATGCAGTGGATACCTTATTGAACAGGACCAAGACACAGCACCTTACTAGTGCACGTCTGTCAGGTTATGAGTTGACTCTTTTGGCTAGCCATGTTCACATTAAAAGATGTAATGTATTGAATCCAGCTACGTTGTTGCCGATTTCTGTAGAGTCAGATGCTCAAGAACAGCATGATTGTTTTCTTCGTACAGAGGAAGAAACGAAAGCTAGAGTTGACCTAAAAGATACTCCTCATGAGACTGTTGATGGTACTTTATGGGTAGATGGTTCGTTCCAAGCTTCCGAATGGTGAAACGACTGCAGCATATGCCGTCACAACTTTACATACAGTTGTTGAGACAGCACGCATAGCACAGAATTCTGCGCAAGCAGCAGAGTTGATTGCATTGACACGAGCGTGTGTATTGTCAGAGGGAAAGCAAGTGAATCTTTATAACGATAGCCAGTATGCGTTTGGTGTTGCCCATAGTTTTGGTCGTTTGTGGAGAGAAAGAGGATTCCTTACTTCCCATGGCACAAAAATTCAGCATGGGCAGTTAGTGAATGAACTTTTGGAATCCCTTGCTCTCCCAAAGCAGATTGCAATTGTGAAGTGTAGTGCGCATAAAAAAGTTGTGGATGATGTAGGTCGAGGGAATGCGTTTGCGGATGAAGTTGCGAAGGAAACGTCGAGAGACATGATGAGCGTGTATGTATGTGGCAGGTCCTGCAAGATGGGTTGTGGAAAGTGGAATGTGTGAAGACACAATAGAAAGTGTGAAGATGATTCAGGCTGAAGCTACGGAAAAAGAAGTGAGTACGTGGAGAGAGAGTACGGGTATGTTGGATTCGACGGGTTGTTGGGTCTTGTTGTCAGAACACCAGCGATGGTTGTTGCCAGATGCGTATGTGCTCCCAGTGGTTACTATGGCTCATGGAATGGCTCACATTAGTTCGAAAGGAATATGCAAGTTGTTGCCTCCAGTTTGGTAGAATGCTGGAATTCCGAAATGTGCTGAGAATGTTGTGAAGCATTGTATGATTTGTCTGAAGTATAATCCTGGCAAGGGAACTCCAACTCCAGCTGGTCATTTTGCTCCTCCGACGTATCCATTTGAAGTGATACAGCTAGATTACATTCACATGGAGAGATGCAACAATCTGAAGTATGTCCTTGTGGTTGTTTGCGCCTTTTCCAGATGGATAGAGGCCTACCCCCTAAAGGATAATACTGCCTTGTCTACAGCTAAGGTTTTGCTCAAAGAGTATTTCCCTAGATTTGGTTTGCCGAGAATTGTATGGTCGGACAATGGGAGTGAATTTGTGGGTCGAGTCATGAAGAAGGTGTATATTGGATTAGGGATAAATCAGAAGTTCCACGCTGCGAATCACCCCCAGTCAGCAGGTCTTGTCGAATGCTATAACGGCACATTAAAGCTGAAACTCACTAAGATTCAAGCGAGCACTGGTCTTATATGGCCAGATTCCCTGCCGTTGGCTCTTTTGTCAACAAGGACGACAGTGCATTCTCGTGTGGGACTTAGCCCATACGAAATAGTGTTTGGTCGTCCAGCGAATGTTTGGAGTGTGCCTCGTCCCAAGAAATATAGCGATATTGAGTACCCTATGTTGGTGGATTACTTACATGACTTGACTGCTAAATTACGTGTTCTCCACCAACAGGTCTATGACAGTTTGCCGACATCTACTACAGATCCAGGCCACGCGATCCGACCTGGCGATTCAGTTGTCATCAAGAATTTTCAGCGAGCCAAAAATTTGGAGCCGAGATGGACTGGTCCCTATTTAGTTTTGTTGGTAACTCGGACTGCTGTTAGAGTAGCTGGTAAAAAGAATTGGGTGCTTGCCACCCATACTAAGAAAGTTCCTTTGCCCTTACCGTATGACAAGTGGGTGAGGGATGGTATAGCTGACACAGATTGTGAGAAAGTCCCTAGATTCGTGCCTTTTAGTGATGCACATTTGACATGGACTCAGTCGGAACGCGAGGATGATGATGTTCTGCAAGCTGCTGTGCCTCCGTCTCTGAGACTCGACACGACGAATATGGATCTCCTTTAAGGATCAGACTGTGCCTGGCAAAGAGCGCTACAATCTGAGATCGAAAAAGGACGTTTGAAATGGACAAATAAATCTAAAAAAATTTATGTAGTGAATTACACCTTGTCAGATCAAGAGACTTTTTTACTTTTTCTTTTTCGAGTCACCATCCGGACTCAGCTGCAGGGTCACGGTATAAGTTCTTAAGGTATGAGCCGCGTATTGACACAAGGTCTGTGGTTGAGGGTCGTTAGTACGATCTTGACGCACACTTAAGTGAAGAAGGAAAATTGCCGTGAGCAGCACGTTAGAGGATGGAGTCTTTTGAGTCCGACAAGGGTGTTAAAAGAGTTGATTTCAGAGTGCAAATGTGTATATTGGTTCGTAGCAAATGTTTTTTAATAATGTGTTTTCTTATGCTTTTGAACATTACGTTGGTTTGTGTGGGTTGGATTTTCTATGCATCACAACAGACGCTTGCATCTACCTCCCAACCTACTCTTTCTTTTCCTACTGCTTCCCCACATGAGTTTCATACGTTGCCTGAACATGAACAGACACGAAGATTAGAATTTGTGAACAATTTGTTTATACAGATGTTACATCAGCATCAGCTAGTTGTAAATACCACAAATTGTTTGGTGTGTGGTCTTATGCCACATACGACTGATAAGGGAATGCCATATTTGGTTTTTCCTTTTTCGCCTAATGGGTCAGTATGGGCACTCCAGTCAATGTTTATCTATGCGAATGAAGCATCTCCTGTACGTTCTGTCAAAGATAATGCGAATAATAATGCCTTGATACAGGGAATAGTAGATATGGTCAGAGATATTGACACATATAATGCTATCCCTAAAGATGAGGTACGAGCATATGTTGGTTGGAACAAGACGAGATATAGTATCAGTCTGACAGAGAAAGAGAGACAGAAAAGGTCTCCTCCTATTTGGATTGTACCCCACCGAGTTCATTTTTGTCTGCAAAGTAATGGTCAGAATCCGAGCGCTCAGCTTGGTAAGAGTGTGTGTGTTCACACCTATGTCTATACGTCCCAGAAATCTCCACCGTTCGTGCCAGCTAAAGGCACGTATTTTATTTGTTATGATAGAGCATATACATGGTTGCCTTCTGACGTTTCAGGCACATGTTATGTGTCATGTTTGCTTCCCCCTACATACACAGCTGCTTTCAACTACCATAAGACAAGATATGGTAGAGGTGTTATCGATGAGAAAGACACTGCCGCGCAAGAAGTTTTAGACTTCTTAAAGGGTTTCCTGCCCTTTTGGGGTCCTATGGCTAATGGTAGGACAATTCGTCAGCTTACGAGAGTGGTCGAGGCCACTATAAATGAGACTGCAGGTGCCCTTAGCAATATTACAGCCGAGCTTCAAGCGGATCGCCTTATGACATTACAGAACCGCTTTGCTTTAGATATTATACTTGCAGATAGAGGTGGAGTATGTAAATTGATCGGGTCTAGTTGCTGTGTTTTCATACTAGATAACGCCCCGACAGTGTACCAAGCCATCTTGAGGCTACATAAGTCCGCTGAATCTATACATGTAGACGAAGGGAACTGGTCATTGATAGAGCGGTTTTGGGAACTGCTGTCCAAATGGGGATGGAAGATTCTGATGTTTCTTGGTATGGCTCTAGCAATCTTTTTCTCGTGTTGCTTATGCATCCAGTGTGGTCCCGCCATTTGTAGTCTTTGTGCTACAATCTGTGTGAGAAGACCAGTCCAGAGAGAAGCAAAGGATAATAAGATGATGTTACAGCAACACCTTGATGACCTGATGAGAATAGATATAGACCTGAATTCAGATTGACGTGAGTTTAGGTCATTGCCTACGTAATGGCAAAAGGAGGGTCTGAGGTTCCGTGGTTTTCGGGACCGGACTCCATTTTGTTTGCGTTGTTCGTGACGCCATTTTGTGTTGCCCTCACGTAGGCCGTGGAGGTAACCGCACGAACAAAGTTGCATGGGCCTTATTGTTCATGTATGCATTAAACAGGCCCTTTTCTGACTTGTGAGTGAACTGCAGGACGCTGACCTCTTCACCTGAAACTGACCCTTCACGAAGCCAATTTCTCTGGCTGATCATTGTCTGAGATTGCCAATCAATGTTCAGGACCTCGTTAACCTTTAGTTTCCTTGCACATATCTTATCCTAATCAGCATCTGAATTGTTTCTTTCCTTGCGACTTTTCATTACATGGGTAGTGCTTTTCAATTATAAATTTGTCCGGCTTGCAAAGATTGAATTTGGGACAGTCCTAATAATTAACTTTTGGGTTGGGTTACTGTAAATTGGGTTTTTGTTAATCTGATACTCAGTTAGAAAATGTGTCCTATTGGTCAGAATTTTGCGCAGTGGGTGTACATTTATAATGAGAATATTGTGTATAAAAGGTGATGTCTTGCTCTATGAAAATTGAACAGTTTCTTGAGTTGTACACCGTGTTGTATTGCTGAGATTACTGTTACTAGCTGCAGCTAATAAATTTGATCTCTGACGCCACCTAGAAGTATTCCGTGTCTCTGTTTGCCAAGACAGGATAACCCGAAGACTTTGGGCGTGTCCCTGGCGCCGCTGGGTTCTAAAACCCGTTTCTTCAACTTTGAGACATGCACTAGGTGCAACATAAAGACAATGGACGCGATTATGAGATGGGCTGGTAAATCCAGCCCATTTCATCCACCTGAGTCGGTGATACTATAGCTAGGAGAACTTCCCACCTGATTTATGGTGCAGCCTTATAATTCCGGGAATAACAGTCAGAATCATTGTTAACTCGGCTAGATTTCTCCTGCAGTGTAAACTACTAAAGACATCTCTGAGTATTACAGGGAGAAGTGCAGCATGACTTGGATACTCTCCTGTATTACCACTACATCTTCCAATAATAATGAGATGTATTTTCATAATGGTAATAGCAAGTAACCGGATTACCAGATGTTTATTTCAGTCCTCAGAGCCTGGCAGCTTTATCACCAGGACCGAATGGAATTTGGTAAACCAGGGCAGCACCTAATGAGAAACACCTGTTGGGAATGGCTGCAGTGTGTATGGATGTGCGTTTATCATCTACCAAGATATTGGGAAGGAATTCACAGCAGGCATTGGAAATGGATGTCTATATCTGCATCCATTGCCCTTGGGTGCTTGCAACATATAATTGGGGTAGCAAGCGCTATATAAATACAAACCTCTTTCCCTCTTCTATCCTCTAACCTACCCTTCTCTATCCAAATAACTAAGTAACATATCCACCACTCAAATTACTTCATACTTCACTATACTAATTTTCAACACTAATTCTTTATGGGTTCCGGAGTAGCGTCCTACTTGACAGAAAAGCGCTGCAACACCCATTAGGGGGTAACAGGGGCTACATGAATTCAAACCTTTCTTCCCTTTTATCCCTCCGCTACCCTTCTCACTCCAAATACCTGACTAATATCCACCAGTATAATTACTCCATACTTCACTATACTAATTTTCAACGCTAATCCTTTATGGGTTCCGGAGTAGCGTCCTACTTGACAGAAACGCGCTGCAACACCCATCAGGGGTAACAGGGGCTACATGAATGCAAACCTCTCTTCCCTTTTATCCCTCCGCTACCCTTCTCACTCCAAATACCTGACTAATATCCACCACTCAAATTACTTTCATATTTCACCATACTAATTCAGCACTATTCCTTTATGGGTTTCCGGAGTAGCTTGCTTCAACACCCCAACAGGGGTAACAAGCGCTATATAAATACAACCCTTTTTTCCCCTCTTCTATCCTTCTACTGTCCTTCAGAATCCAAATAACTGACTAACCTATCCTCCACAAAAATGTACTTGCATGTTTCACTATACTAATTCAACACTAATACTCTATGGGTCCCGGAGTAGCGTGCTACTCGCCAAAAAAGCGCTGGGTAGTAAGCACTATATAAATACAATTACAATACAATTGTGAAGTATTTATGTGAGCCGGAAGGTACACCACATGCTTATCGTTACCGGTAAGAGTTGAGGTGGTAGTGCAGGCAAAGTAGGAGCTGAACTGTGTGGCCTGGACAACTAAAATCACCCTTAAGTTACCACAAGGCTTCCCTACTATTGCCCTGGATATGGAAGTCAGCTCACCTGCAAACACCTTTTTTCATCCTTCAATTGTCTAGTTGACAAGGCTTGAAAGGAACCCTTAGAAGTGAACTTCAACCCAAATTAAATACATGGTTAGAAAATGAAGACTGCAGAAAACGCTAAGGCAGTTAACACTCAAAGGAATTTATTTGATGATGAAGGCTGCCCACTAAAGCCAAGAGAGCAGGCTAGCGGTTTTAGAAGATGCAACACACTGGAGCAGAGAGGCCTATCTTATGTGTCCTGCTTTGTCCAGCCATATCCGATGAGGTTAACAACCCCCTGCGAAAGGAGTTTGCCCCCCCGGCCCAGTTCCAGGAATTTTCATCTGGGTGGGCCAATGTGGGCTAAATTTTTGTCAATTCTGGAGGTAGCCTAAAAGCCCAAGATGACATCATATCTTCTCCCAAACAGGTATATAATGCATCTAGAGAGTTATTTGAGAGTAGGAGCTGATGTCTATACTCAACAGCCCCAATCCTTACAATTTCCAGCAGGCAAGGTCTCAACAGAAGCACCTGGATTCCAAGCAGATTGTAATAGTAGTTCAAGTTTAAGGAGGTCCCTGTTACCACACCTAAGCCTTGACATTACACACTAGGAAGTCTTGCTTCTCACTCCCTGCAATTTACACAACACCTATTTCTTTGCATACTGTGAATTTTGTAACTGTTTATTTTCGTGTCTTTCTTTTGTGCTGTACTTTCCTTTATAAAAAACTTTAAAAAACAGCAACACTTTTGTAAAAAAAAAGAAAGCAGTATTGTTGACAACAAAGATCAGTTTTCATGCCTGATAAGTGTAAACTCGGTAATTGCAGTCAAACAGGCAACCTTTTGGGGCCTTATTACACAGAGTACCCTGGTTACAGAAGGGGCTGAAGATGCTTGTGCAGGCCCTTCTGTAATACTGATAGTGCTAGCATGTAGCTCTATTTTCAGAGGACATTCCCTCATTTACATGGGGCGTGACCCTACGAAAATGAGGGAATCACTATGCTTCTGAGCCCGTCCCATATTGGGGATGCAGGCGTAGATGCGAACAGGCAAATAACATGGGAAATAAAAGCAATCATCCAGACCTACAGAATGCCCCAGCCATGGTTTGGTTTTGTCAGGGTGAGGTCATGTCATATCATATCATGTCATGCTATGTTGGTTTGTAAAGTGCACACTAACCCAGGAGGGTATTCTGGTGCTAAGAAGGTGTGAGGTTAGCCAAACCTAGGGCCTAATGTGGTTAATCGAAAAGCCAGGTGTTCAGCTTCTTGTGGAATTCATGAAAATAAGAGGAGGCTTGGATGTGTAATGGCACGTCCTTATGTGTTTTAGGAGCAATGTAGGAGAAGCCTCAACTGCCTGATCTGGTTTATATGTGTGGTTGTGAGCAAGTAGGAATCTTGCTGAACTGAGGTGTCTGGAAGGTTTGTGAAAGCAGATGATATTGTTGAGGTATGCTGGGCCAGAGTGCCTTAAAGTTTGGGTGAGGAGTTTGAAATGTGCTCTTTTGGTTATGGGTAGCCAGTGTAGCGCCTTGAGGTGAGAATTGGTGTTTGGGAGGTTGGGAGTGATTCTGACTGCCATGTTCCAGATGTTTTGCAGCCTCCCATTGAGATGCATGTTTATTCCAGTTTAGAGGCTGTTGTGTTGTCTAGGTTGCTGGTGGTAAGAGTGTGGGTGATGATTTTCCGCATGTTTAATGTGAGCCATTTGAAAATCTTCCTCAGCATCTTCAGTATGTGGAAGCGTAAGGCACTGATGGCATTGACATGGGCTGTGATGTTGAGTTTGCAGTCAAGGAAGAGCCTAAGGTTCTTGGCTGGGCTTATTTAGTTCTGAAGTAGGTCTAGATTATTTATCATTAATGCCACCTTGTGTATATAACTCCACATTGTATAACCCATTGTAGCCCAGTATTGTAATGAATTATGCTCAGCGAGAACAGATGTGGTTAGACAAAGAGTATAACCAGGGCTGCTGAATTTATGTTGTAGGGAGGACCAAATTATGTAGCAGAGTTGACTAACTTATACAGCAAGAAAAGGAAATGTATAATGCTGCAACCTTTTGTGATAGAAATACTTCATTATTTTATAATTGTTTTTTACACTTTGTAACACTGTCTGGGCATTGGTTGCACCTCGTTAATACAAGTTTAACACTGCAGTATAGCAATAAGCAAATGAAAGGTAAACAGTCTACCTCTGCAAAGGGTCTTCAACTGACCTACAACATTTATTGCAGCATTTTTCAGTAACTTTTGATCCCTTTGAGCTCGGAAATTTTTTTTAGTCTGCAGGTTATGCAGCAGATGATAGATTATGTGGCAAATGTGCCAAAACCATTATTTTGCGGAAAAAAACACAGCCATAAAATTGCATAATTTGGGTGGTGTTGACTACAGCATGAGAATGTGCATTGTACTGTAGTGAGATATCACAATATGAAATTGTCACATTTGTAACTTTGCCATACCGGATACAACAAATTCAGCCCAACACAATATCTTACTTGAGATAATACAGTTATTTACTACACCTCAGCATCTGCCAGAAAATAGACAGACATGCTTAGTGCCTGATTAAAGATGTAAACTTAAACTTTTGTATAAGTTTACTGTTTTTTGGGATTCATAAACTACAAATTAAATTTTACGAATAGTAATTTTATGACTGTGGAGACTCCGCACTCGTGGCGGATACTCCACACATAAAAGTTAGGCCTGTCCTATCTTTTGATGTACAGAGCTCTCCACCGTGACTGTGCCATATCCGGAGTCAGAAAATTACTGTTAGTAGAAATGAACTCGAAGTTTGGGAATACAAAAAAACAGTAAACTTACATAAAAGTGTATGTTTACCTTTGTGAATCCGGCCCTTACTTTATTATACATTGTTATTGCATAGTAATTCTTGGGAGACATGTATTATTCCCTTGCCCTGGTGGCTGCTCATCCAAGGAGGCATGCACTGCTACTATCTGAATAGTATAATGCATGCCGTATACTACAGTATATTACTGTGTGGTTCTTACACAAGCTAAAAGACATAAATGCTCTCAGAACCTCCACAAAAACCAGAGGCCTTGGCTGTAGTGTCACTATACCCGTTGTATCATTGGCAGTTAAACCTCTGTTCCCACTCTGCCTACTAGAGATGGGGAACCCACTAAAAGCTTGATCTGTTCTTGTGCTTGAAGCCTGGCTCCATGTCAACCTGAGGTACTCTTGGAACTTACAGCCAATATCAAGCTGAGCATACATGTATCTTCTGCTTGCGACCCTCAATCTACCCAGGATGTGGCATTACAAGAGAGCTTCCAACTTTAGAACTGAACAAGCTAGGTTTGAGTCTCGACTTTGGCTCAACATCCTGTGATTCCGAGTAAATCTCCAAATCCTAAAAGAAATGAACGTGGCTGTGTGTAATGTAACTACTGTTCATGTAAAGCGCTTAGGTACCGTTAGGTCGAACTTGCACCGAATAAAAACTGCAGAAAAACGCAAAAAGAGGAAAAAACAAAGCAGAGACAAATATCCATTTAGTGGCTGATTTGTGCAAAGTGAAAACATAAAACCTGGATAAATTGCAGCTTCCCCACTAAAATTGTGTGAGCTTACGCAAATATTTTATTTCACCAAAACCCGTTTTTATTCATATTTATGCATGAAAACATGTTCAAACACATGAATCAGAAAACCAACTATACAAAAATCTGTTGTGTTTGATGTAATAGACTAATGTTGCTCTATAATATCTAAGCCACATAAAGGGTCCACAAAACAACGGTCTTGCCTGTTTGTCCACTAATGGCACTGGCACCAGTGTGAGGTCAGGTGCAGGAATGACTCTAAGCTCATGTTTGAAAACAATCATTAGGTCGAGCTGGCGTTGGAGCGCGAAGCGCTTTAGGTCGAGCTGGCGTTGGAGCGCGAAGCGCTCCCGCCAGCGAGACTATAGTCACCTTCCTCCCTGTCAAGGGAGTAACAGCTGTGAACGAGCCCGATACAGACCTGGGCACGAGCCGACCCAGGTCTGTGAACGCGCTTCAAGGTTGAGCAGCTTGTGCACGTTTGTTGGACGTCAGGCGCTGCAAGCCCGCCAGACCAATTATCCCAGCATGAAACTCTACTTCCTGAGGCGCCACAAGACCAATGATCCCAGCAGGAGTCTCCACTTCCTCAGGCGCCGCAACAATTATCACAGCATGAGACCCACTTATCACAGCATGTCAACAGGCGCCCCAGGCTGCTGGAGCACTCAACTATAATTAATGTGCAGTTGAGTGCTCCAGCAGCGTGGGGCGGCTCTCTGCATGCTGTGATAAGTATATCTTTGGGGCCTCATGCTGTGATAATTAGGGCGGCATGCTCTATTTGCAGCACTGAACATTTTCAAAGAAGGCCAAGCAGTGACATTCATTGGAGACACTCACCCTCAGCCCTCACCCCCTCACCCCTCACACACCTCCTCACCCTCACACACCTCCTCACCCTCACACCCTCACCTTCACACCCCCTCAGACACACCCTCACATACCCTTACCAGCACAGCAAAACACAACACAACACAGCACAGCAAAACACAACACAGCACAGCACAGCAAAACACAACACAGCACAGCAAAACACAGCACAACACAGCACAGCACAGCAAAACACAACACAGCACAGCAAAACACAGCACAGCAAAACACAGCACAGCACAACACAGCACAGCACAGCAAAACACAACACAACACAGCACAGCACAGCAAAACACAGCACAGCACAGCAAAACACAGCACAGCACAACACAGCACAGCAAAACACAACACAGCACAGCAAAGCACGGCACAGGACAGCACAGCACAGCAAAACACAGCAAAACACAGCACAGCAAAGCACAGCACAGCAAAACACAACACAGCACAGCACAACACAGCACAGCACAACACAGCACAGCACAGCAAAACACAGCACAGCACAACACAACACAGCACAGCAAAACACAACACAGCACAGCAAAGCACAGCACAGGACAGCACAGCACAGCAAAACACAACACAGCACAGCAAAACACAACACAGCACAGCACAACACAGCACAGCACAGCAAAACACAGCACAGCACAGCAAAATACAGCACAGCACAACACAACACAGCACAGCAAAACACAACACAGCACAGCACAGCAAAGCACAGCACAGGACAGCACAGCACAGCAAAACACAGCAAAACACAGCAAAACACAGCACAGCAAAGCACAGCACAGCAAAACATAGCACAGCACAGCAAAACACAGCACAGCACAGCAAAACACAGCACAACACAACACAGCACAGCACAACACAACACAGCACAGCACAACACAACACAGCACAGCAAAACACAGCACAGCACAACACAGCAAAACACAGCAAAACACAGCACAGCACAGCAAAACACAGCACAGCATAGCAAAACACAGCACAGCATAGCAAAACACAGCACAGCAAAACACAGCACAGCAAAACACAGCACAGCACAGCAAAACACAGCACAGCAAAACACAGCACAGCAAAACACAGCACAGCACAGCTAAACACAGCACAGCACAGCAAAGCACAGCACAGCAAAACACAGCAAAACACAGCACAGCAAAGCACAGCACAGCACAGCAAAACACAGCACAGCACAGCAAAACACAGCACAGCAAAACACAGCACATCACAGCAAAACACAGCACAGCACAGCAAAACACAGCACAGCAAAACACAGCACAGCAAAACACAACACAGCACAGCACAGCAAAACACAGCACAGCAAAACACAGCACAGCACAGCAAAACACAACACAGCACAGCAAAACACAGCACAGCAAAACACAGCATAGCACAGCAAAACACAGCACAGCAAAACACAGCACAGCAAAACACAGCACAGCAAAGCACAGCACAGCAAAACACAGCACAGCAAAACACAGCACAGCAAAACACAGCACAGCACAGCAAAACACAGCACAGCAAAACACAGCACAGCAAAACACAGCACAGCACAGCAAAACACAGCACAGCAAAACACAGCACAGCACAGCAAAACACAGCACAGCAAAACACAGCACAGCACAGCAAAACACAGCACAGCAAAACACAGCACAGCACAGCACAACCAAGCACAGCACAGCCAAGCACAGCACAACCAAGCACAGCACAACCAAGCACAGCACAACCAAGCACAGCACAACCAAGCACAGCATAACCAAGCACAGCATAACCAAGCACAGCATAACCAAGCACAGCATAACCAAGCATAGCATAACCAAGCATAGTGTAATAAAGCACAACAAAACATAGCATAACAAAAAATAGCATAACAAAACACAACAAAACATAGCATAGCATAACAAAACATAGCATAGCATAACAAAACACAGCATAGCATAACAAAACACAACATAGCATAGCATAACAAAACACAACATAGCATAGCATAACAAAACACAACATAGCATAGCATAACAAAACACAACATAGCATAGGATAGCAAAACTAAACAGAGCATAGCATAACAAAACAAAGCATAGGATAGCAAAACAAAACAGAGCAAAACAAAACATAGCCTAACAAAACATGGCATAACAAAACATGGCATAACAAAACATGGCATAACAAAACATGGCATAACAAAACATGGCATAACAAAACATAGCATAGCAAAACATATAATAGCATAGCAAAACATAGCATATCAAACACAACAAAACATAGCATAGCAAAACAAAGCATAGCATAGCAAAACATAGCATAGCATAACAAAGCATAACAAAGCATAGCATAGCATAACAAAACATAGTATAGCATAACAAAACATAGCATAACAAAACATAGCATAGCATAGCATAACAAAACACAACATAGCATAGGATAGCAAAACTAAACAGAGCATAGCATAACAAAACAAAGCATAGGATAGCAAAACAATACATTGCATAGCATAACAAAACAAAGCATAGAATAGCAAAACAATACATTGCATAGCATAACAAAACATAGCATAACATAACAAAACATAGCATAGCATAACAAAACAAAACATATCATAGCCTAGCAAAACATAACATACCAAACACAACAAAACATAGCATAACGTAACATAGAAAAACAAAGCATAACACACACAACCACACACACACAACCACACACACACAACCACGCACACATAACCACAACCACACACAACCACACACACAACTATCTATCTATCGCCCTCACTCTATCTGTCTATCGATCTATTGCCCTCACTCTATCTGTCTATCGATCTATCGCCCTCACTCTGTCTATCTATCGCCCTCACTCTATCTATCGGCCTCAGTCTATCTATCTAATCGCCCTCACTCTATCTGTCTATCTATCGCCCTCACTCTATCTATCTATCGGCCTCACTCTATCTAATCGCCCTCACTCTATCTATCTATCGCCTTCACTCTATCTTATCGCCCTCACTCTATCGCCCTCACTCTATCTATCGCCCTCACTCTATCTATCGCCCTCACTCTATCTATCGCCCTCACTCTATCTATCGCCCTCAATCTATCTATCGCCCTAACTCTATCTATCTATCTATCGCCCTCACTCTATCTATCTAATCGCCCTCACTCTATCTATCTATCTATCTATCTATCTATCTATCTATCTATCTATCTATCTATCTATCTATCTATCGCCCTCACTCTATCTATCTATCTATCTATCGCCCTCACGCTATCTATCGCCCTCACTCTATCTATCGCCCTCACTCTATCTATCGCCCTCACTCTATCTATCGCCCTCACTCTATCTATCTATCGCCCTAACTCTATCTATCTATCTATCGCCCTCACTCTATCTATCTAATCGCCCTCACTCTATCTATCTATCTATCTATCTATCTATCTATCTATCTATCTATCTATCTATCTATCTATCTATCTATCTATCTATCTATCTATCGCCCTCACTCTATCTATCTATCTATCTATCTATCGCCCTCACGCTATCTATCGCCCGCACTCTATCTATCTATCGCCCTCACTCTATCTATCTTTCTATCGATCTATCGCCCTCATTCTATCTATTTATTTAGATACTGATCGCCATCACTCTATCTATCTGTCTAGCTATCTATCGCCCTCACTCCTATCTATCTATCTATCTATCTATCCATCTATCTATCTCGCTCACTCAATCTCTCTATCGCCCTCTATCTATCGCCCTCCCTCTATCTATCTATCACCCTCACTCTATCTATCTATCCCACTCACTCTATCTATCGCATCACCACAGCATCACTCAGCACCACCACAGCATCACTAAGGGGCACAACAACATCACTATGCGCTACCACAGGATCATTGAATGCCACAGCATCACTAGTCGCCACCACAACATCTCTCAGTCCCACCACAGCATCAATCTGTGCAACCATTTACCAACAACTGGGTCAAATATGATCTCTCAATGTTTCAAGCTTTATTAAAAATGTCAGAAAAAGAGGTTAGTATTTCACTTCTGTTCTTGGATTTTCGTCACAATAAAATACACTGAACATATTCTTCACAAAAGTTATTTACAAAAGTTTAAGCTATTGCCATTATAAATGACAATAACTTTTATTTAAGTATTAATTATTAAAAAAATTCAAAGCCATTGTTATTTGTAATATCAATACATCTAAGTCACGTGAATACAACACATATTGCATTACAAATGCTATAGGTGTCACAAGTTATAACTATTGGCATTGTAAATGACAAAGCTATTATTTTTGCTATTTTCAAAACCAACACATATATAAAAAATGTGTCATTTACAATACCAATAGCTCAAACTTTCCTAATGCGAGACCTTATGCATTGCAAATGCTTGTTTTTAATAAGTACTTCTCAATGCAGTGCTATATTCTGACATTTTAATGTCAAAGCTATCATGTGTTCAATAAAAACAAATTTTGGAATTTTGAAGAGAATGTATCATATTTTATGTGATGTTTGTTGTATGTTTTACATAGCAATCATTTTCAGGGTTCAGCTCGTGCCTGGGCTCTAAGAGTAAAGCCAGAGCCTTAACTTGGCTCTGTGACTCTCCCTGTTAATTTGTTGACTGTATCCCCAAAACACACCGCCCAATTTCAATTTTAAAGACAGTGAGAAAATATTACAATGTTCTGACGTTTAGATGGAGGAAGAACTAGACAGGTGCCTTCTCCCTGGCATCTTCTGCCGTGACTGAGTGGGCCAAAGGTCATGTTTGTCCCCACCTCTGATAGGGCCTGTAAAATGCTCACTCTGACAAAAAGCCTTTCTCTTCTGGTTGAACTTCCCCAAGAAAGTAAAACTTAGCCCCAACAGACACCTGGGAATGCAGTCATAGCCCCTTCACCACAGGGGTAATTCCCCCGCGGTGCGGGGGAGGGGGGCAGCGCGCGCCGCCGCTGTGCTCATGACGAGCTCGGCTCGACATGCAGCACGGTGGCGCTGTGCTCATGACGAGCTGAGCTCATCATGACCACGCCCGTTTCTGGAGAACGCTCAGCACAGCTCATCATGAGCTCAGCTCGTCAGTTTCCCACTCTATGCTGGTGAAGATTCGAGAGGAACTGGAAACAGCTCGACAAGAGTGTTCCTTCTTCTTAGAAAAATTTATTCGATAGCAGGAGGGATTATAGCCAGTGTTAGACCTGACATCATTGGCGTGAGTCTCCCTTCCATTTTTGACGGATTGCCTTCTCTGTTTTCATATGTTTTTGCTGGTTATATGTTTTGGGCACTGTGCCACTGCTAATCAGTGCCACAGTGCAAGTGCTCCCTATGTTAAATTGATATACTAATTGGTTATTCCATGATTGGCTTATTTGATTTATCTGTCAGCCCCTAGTACAGTGCACCATGTGTTCCCAGGGCTTGTAAATCAAATGCTGCTGGTGGGCTTGCAGCACTGGTTGTGCCACCCACAGAAGCAGCTTGTAAAGTGTGTCTCATGCCTGCCATTGCAAGGCCTGTGTGTAGTCTGTGACTACCATGTCAACTTGGCCAAGTGCACCCACTTGCCAGTCCCTAAACCTTCCCTTTGCTTCATATTAGACACCCCTGTGGTAGGCCCAAGGGCAGGGTGCATTGTAAGTGTAAGGTAGGACATGCTCTGATGTGTGTAGCATGTCCTAATAGTGAATTACAGCCATTTTCGTTTTTCACTATTGAAGGCTACCTGTTCTCATAGGCCAGAATGGGCAGTTAGATTATTACATTCTTATAATCCTAACTGACTCAGGGAACATGGTAGAAATCCGAATTTAGTATGAATGAACTTAGAGTAAGAAAATACATCTTTTAGTAAAGTTTATTTTAATATTCTGTGTTTGCAAATACCACTTTTAGAAAGTAGGTATTTGCTTGCCTAACCATTTGAGCCTGCCTCTGCTGGGTTGTGTATTCCTTGTCTGGGTTTGTGAGTGACAGGGCTGGGGAATTCCAGGAGACAGGCTGGGGCAGCCCACTGGTGAATAGAGAGATCAGCATCCAGATGGGAGGGAGGAGTGCACCTGGGACCTGAATAGGGCTGGGCCTTCCCTCTACAGTGCTGGCTCCACCCCCCGTGGCTTGTCTGATGTCTCTGCCCTGCACTGTAAAAAAAGAGAAGGAATCATGTCAACAGAGTGCTCCAGAGCTGTATCTTCCCTCCCCTGTGCAGGCTCCCCCACCTGTGGGGCGGCTGATGTCTCTGCCCTGCACAGTGAAAGGAAGAGGAGAGTCATGTAAACACAGTGCTCAGGAACTGGTTTGAACTAGGCAGAGGCCTCTCTGCCTTCAGAGAACAAAGGATTTTGGGGTATAAATATTGGGACCCAGTCCTAAAGACTTAAGATCACTTCTGGAAAAAGAAACCTTTCTGCCAAGGAGAAGAACAAAGGAAGCTGCAGGAGTTTGGACTGCCCCTCTGCCAGTGTGCTGTTTGCTGGGTTGGCCTGCAGTGGTTGCTTCATTGCCAAGGGAAAGGAGAAAGAACTTTTAAGGACTTTCATTTATCTACAAAATATTCCCCAAGGCCTTGAACTGCCCTTGCCTCCTGCTGATTTCTCAGGGCCAAAAGACTTCACCTCCAGCTCCCTCCTGAATTTCCTTGCTGGGAATTCTGACTCCAGTCGCTTGCATGCCGCTGGCAGCTGGAAGCGCGACGCATCGAGAAGAAGCCTGTCGCTGCCGCAGCTGAAATCAATCGCAACGCCGGAGAAGCGAGCCTTTGCCGCATCTCCCTGGAAGCGTGTGTTCATCGAAGCTGCCTGCTGTCGCATCACCGGAGAAGCATGACGCCATCGAGAGAGTCGCCATCGCATCACCGGAGAAGCGTGTCGCAGGGCCTGTCACCGCTCCAGAGTACAGAGTCGTCGCAAGGCTGCCAGGGCGTCATCGCATCGTCATCGCATCACCGCATCAAGGGCACCATCTTCTCGCATCGTAACCGGATCATCGCATCGCATCAAGGCGCCATCTTGCGCACCGCAACAGGCCCGCAGGCCGAGAATCTACGCATTACCTCGGCACCGGTAAGGCTCACGACGAGTCCCCTACTCTGCGCAAGCATTGAGGAAGGACGCAACCGTTCCCCCGGGTCACAGAACCGACACATCTCCCCTTCTGCAAACCTTTTGCTTACTTTGCGTTACGCATCCAGGTACTTTGTTGAGGACTTTGCCACATTTACCATGGCCGGGCCTAGGGCCACCCCCCCCCTAGCCCTGCTGCACCTCGGACTTTTCCAACTCCGACATTGTTCAAGTACACCTCCTCTCAACTGCGAAATCTTGAGCCTCCGGCAAACCTTTCACATTCTGTACCATACCTGCTACATACGGAGCCCATGGTAGGTCCCCACAAATGTCCTACATGCACTACTCCTACCCTTCCCGCAATCACCCCCCCCCCCCACAGGTTTTAGCAGCACTCATCAACGTACGCTCCGTTCCTAAACATAAAACTGAAATCTTAGAATTTATTGAGTCATATAATCTTGATCTTTTATTCATCACAGAGACTTGGGGTGATGACTCCTCTGGCCCTGATTTCAAGGCAGCCATCCCCGAAAATTATTGCGTGCACAGACTAGATAGATTCAAAAGAAAAGGTGGCGGTTTAGCCATCATTTATAGGAATCGCCTCAAAGTCAAAATCACCGATCTTAAAAACAAGGATTGCAAAGCTTTTTCCTTTTCCATCAGCCTCTCTGGCAACCAATCATTCGTAGGCATGCTACTCTACCGCCCGCCTGGGTCCAGATCTAAATTCCTCAACAACCTTAACAACTTAATTGAGGTCACAGCGGGAGCTCCACATTTCACCATATTAGGAGACTTCAATTTCCATCTTGAATCCACTTGCGACCCTGATACCATCGCTCTAATTAACGATCTATCAGCAGCCGGTTTTCAGCAAACTGTCAATCAGCCTACACACAAGGCAGGCCATACCCTAGATGGGATATTTACTAGTAATCCTTACATTCTGATTTCAGATGTGATCCCTCTTACCTGGACTGATCACTCGGCAGTCTGCTTCTCCATAAAAATCAAATCCCTTCCATCTTCAATTGGATCATCTTCCCCTATCTCCTACAGAGACTGGAAAAACATCAATACCTCCCATCTTGCTTCTATGCTGACCGAGAGTATCATCACCACTGAACCTAATCCGTCACTAGCCTACAGTAACTACCTCCACAGCTTAGATATGGCTTGTTTCAAACTAGCACCTTTAAAAACTTCCCAACGCAATAGAAAGTCTCCTTCTGCCCCTTGGTTTACGGAATCCCTACGTCTTCAGAGACAACACTGCAGAAATTTGGAAAGACATTGGCGCCGCTATTACAACCCCACTGATAAAATCTCATACAAAAGCGCCCTCTCCAAATATAAAGACCTCATCACCTCCGAAAAAACTACATATTACACCTCTCAAATCAATCAGGCAAAAAATTCTGCAAGAAAACTCTTTCAAGTGGTTAATCAACTTTCAAATACCCCTGCCCCTTGCTCTGACTTATCTCAATCTCTCTGTAATTCCCTTGCTAATTTCTTTAAGGACAAAGTCACCTCTATTTTCTCGGCCTTCACCGATAAATCTCCCTCCACCTCCACTATCAATCAACCTCCACTCACTAAGGCTCCTACTTTCTCGGTCTTCCAAGCAGTCACCGAGGAACAAGTCCTCTGCCTAATTTCCAGCACTAAATCAGGATCACCCTTAGATCCTTGCCCTCCTGCCATTCTCAATCTTATCCCAGATGCCATTTCCCCCGCTCTGATGAACATTTGCAACGCTATGTTCACTACCGGCTCATATCCCTCAGTTTGGAAAGAGGCTATCATTAAGCCACTCCTAAAAAAAAACACTCTTGACCCCCTTCTCCCGTCCAGTTACAGACCCATTGCATGCCTCCCCTTCCCAGCAAAAGTATTTGAAAAAGCTATGAATATACAACTTTCTTAATTCATAGATAAAAATAACTTACTGGACGAAACCCAATTTGGGTTCAGACAGGGACACGGAACGGAAACTGCTTTAATAAAAGCGGCAGACGAAATAAGGATGACACTGGACAAAGGAGGAGCGGCAGTATTAATGCTGCTAGATCTTTCTGCAGCCTTCGACACGGTCGATCACGCCACCCTGATCGACCATGTCTCAGCAATAGGCATTCAGAACAAGGCCAAAGAACTCCTCGCCTCCTTCTTAGCCAACCGCTCACAGGCGGTAAAAATGGGTCCTTTCACCTCCCATACCTTCACCCTTCCTTGCGGCGTACCACAGGGCTCCTCGCTAAGTCTGACACTGTTTAACATATATGTGTCGGACTTGGCGAGGGTGATAAAGTCCTACGGCATTGCCCTTACGACCTATGCCGACGACACCCAATTGGTGCTATCTGTACACATTGACGGTGTGACAGTTGCTGCAAATTTTCAAAAAGGAATGCTGGCAATCAGTTCCTGGATGTCATCAAACTGTCTCAAATTAAACTCTGACAAGACAGAGGTGATGACATTCGGGAAACTGGAACCTACTTGGTCCCCTCAATGGTGGCCAACGGAGATGGGATTTCCACCAGAACCTGTCACCAAGGTTCGTAACCTTGGAGTTATGTTTGACAACAAACTAACCTTCCACCATCATGCCAACTCCGTAGTCTCCACTTCCTTCTTCACCCTCAAAAAAATCAAAAAACTTCTACCCTACCTTCCGATTTCAGCCGGTAAAACCCTAATCAGCACTCTGGTTTTCGCCAAAACAGACTATTGTAACGCCCTCCTTCTTAACGCCCAGGAAAAAGTCCTTAACAGGCTTCAACTAGTACAGAATGCCTCAGCCAGAATCCTACTGGGCATTCCTAAGTTTACTTCCATCTCCCCGTATATCCAACAGCTGCACTGGCTCCCAGTTAGGAGCCGTACAAAATTCAAGGCATTGTGTATTGCCTATAAAGCCATTAACAACTTAGGCCCACAGTTTCTTAAGGATGCCCTCTGCCCGCTAGAAAACCTAAGAACGCTTCGCTCCTCCTCAGTTCATCTGCTCAAAATTCAACGAACAAAAAAAGGCCATCTGGGGTAATAGATGCTTCGTGATCTCCACAGCCAAACTTTGGAACGCACTCCCCCTTTACATTAAAACGGCCCAACGCTCATCAGCTTCAGAAAGAAATAAAAAACCTGGCTTTTCCCACACTAAATTCTGCCACAGCTATCGTTCTGTATACTGAGCGCCGAGACACCCCCGGGTAGTTGTGCGCTATAAAAATTGCAAACATAAACATAAACATAAACATAAACCATCAACTTGAACCAAGAGACTTTAATCATATTTTAAGTAACCTTAAGTGTGGTATTGTGGATTTTTTTTCGCTTGTGGTCCTGTGTTAAGTCTATATAAATAATACTTATTTTTATAAAACCTGTGTTGTGTCCATCTGTAGTGTTATCACTGTATTACTGTGTATATTCACAAATGCACTGCCTCTGAGATAAGCCTATCTGCTCGTGCCAAGCTACCAAGGGGGTGAGCAGGGGTTATTAAGGAGTGTAATCCCCTTATCCTGACTTAGAAGTAAAGGTCCCTATTTGGATAAAGGTGAATAACATTGCCAACTAGAGACCCCCAGATCTAACATTGGTGGTCAGCGGTGAGGATTTGGACTTTGCATTTATGTTTCATATACAGTGATTGGTGTACACTACTAGTGAGTGCAGGCCAAATGCGACCACATACTTTTTTTTAGATAGAATCTTTTTCCTTGGAACTGTTATTTTTTTCTGAAGAGTCCCAATTCTTACTACCATGAGTAAACCAGCATCTGTTGCATCTATGGATCTTGATTTTGAGGAAGAGAGGTTGGAAACCTACACTGTGAAACAGCTCAAGTATCTCTGCAGGAAATTGAAAGTTGCTACACCAGGCATTTCTAAAAAGGAAGACTACCAAAAGGCGCTGAGGGCCTGGGTAGAAGCCAGAAATGTACCTAATCTTGTTGTGGAGCCTGTTGGGGATGCAGATGGGCAAATTGATGGGCCAGAATTTCCAGCCAGGGGAGGGGTGCCGTCCCCACCTGGCAGCAGCATCTCTTCCAAAGACCTGTCCCCCAGACAACTGGAAGATAGGGAGAGAAATAGGGCACTGAAGCTGGAGTTGGCTAAACGTAAGATGGAGAGTCAGAGAGAAACAGAGAATAACAGGTTGTCTTTGGAAAGAGAGAGAATGAGAATGGAGAATGAGAGAATGTTGAGGAAGTTAGAGATCAAGGCCAAGGGCTTAGAAATCAATCCCTCTAGTGTCAGCGCACCATCTGTGCCTTCAGAAGGCAGGGTACATATTACCAAGGATGTCATCAAAGATTTTCACAAAGGTGAAGATATTGGTCAGTGGTTTGCAGCCTATGAGATTGCGATGTTGGCCCACCGGGTCCCTGAGAAGGATTGGGGAGCGGGGTTGTGGGGTCGCTTTTTAATTGAAGGTAGGGATACTTTGTTAGACTTGTCCAGCACTCATAGGATGTCTTATCACCCACATGAAGGAAGCACTGATGACAAGGTATGGGTTAACTCCAGAGCTCTATAGACAGACGTTCAGGAATTGTACGAAACTGGAGGGAACCACTTGGGTAGAATATGTGTCTTTCTTTTGCAAGCCAGCCAGGAAGAGATGAAGCGGTGGTACGATCAGACTGCCACTCTGATTGAGCTTCAGCCTGGACAGAAAGTTTGGGTCATGGCCCCTGTGGAGCATTGTGCGCTCCAAGTAAGGTGGACAGGTTCATATGAGGTAGTGGAGCGCAAGAGTGATGTCACCTATCTGGTGAACTTGCGGTCTCCAAGGAACCCTTTGAGGGTCCTGCATGTTAACCGCCTGAAGCCCCAATTAGAAAGGTTCGAAGTGGGCATGCTCCTAGTGACAGATGATGGAATGGAGGAGGAGACAGAGCCTCTTCCTGACCTCCTATCTGCAACAGAGCAAGATGGGTCAGTGGATGGTGTCAGCCTCTCTGCCACACTGACCCCTGATCAGCAGCAAGATTGCCGCCGGCTGTTGGGGCAGTTCTCTGATCTATTTTCCTTGGTTCCTGGTGTCACAGAATGGTACGTCCATGATGTGGACACTGGCGAAAGTCCTCCTGTGAAGCACAAGACTTACAGAGTGACTGACAAGGTTAGGGCTTACATTAAGAAGGAAATCTCCAAGATGTTTGCTTTAGGGGTCATTGAGTCCTCCCATAGTTCTTCGGCCAGCCCAGTGGTCTTGGTCCCAAAGGCTGCCTCGCCGGGTGACACACCTGAACTCCAATTCTGTGTGGATTACAGAGGGCTCAATTCAGTCCCCATCCCCAGAGCTGATGAGCTCATTGATCGGTTAGGGGCTGCACTGTACCTCAGCACGTTTGATTTGACGTCTGGGTACTGGCAGATCGCCTTGACTGATGGGGCTAAGGAAAGGTCAGCATTCTTCACACCAGATGGGCACTACCAATTCTGGGTTATGCCCTTTGGGATGAAGAATGCCCCTGCAACCTTCCAGAGGTTGGTCAACCGGGTGTTGGCTGGGCTGGAGGATTTCAGTGCCGTCTACCTGGATGACATTGCAGTGTTCAACGCCAGTTGGGAAGAACACTTGCAGCCCCTCTGGGAAGTGTTGATGGCACTGCGCAAGGCAGGCCTCATGATCAAAGCCAGTAAGTGCCAGATCGGGCAGGGATCCGTGGTGTACTTTGGTCACCAGGTAGGAAGCGGCCAGGTGGTGCCCCTACAACCCAAGATTGATACCATCCTGGCATGGGAAGCCCCAAAGACTCAGACACAGGTGAGAGCCTTTTTAGGACTCACAGGGTACTAAAGGAGGTTTGTCAAGGGGTATGGCAACATTGTTGCACCCTTGACTGAGCTGACTTCCTGGAAGCAGCCCAAGAAAGTGAACTGGACTGACACCTGTCAGAAGGCTTTTGACGCCCTGAAGACTGCCATGTGCACAGCACCCGTGCTTCAGGTGCCCAACTTCTCAAAAGAATTAAATGTACAGACAGACGCTTCAGAGCATGGTGTGGGGGCTGTTCTATCACAGATTACTGAAAAGGGCTTTGACCAACCTGTAGCCTTCATCAGTAGGAGGTTACTTCCACGGGAACAGAGGTGGAGTGCAATTGAGCGTGAGGCATTTGCTGTGGTCTGGGCACTGAAGAAGTTGAGACCATAGTTGTTTGGGACTCACTTCCAGGTTCAGACCGACCACAGGCCCCTCAGATGGCTGATGCAGATGAGGGGTGAGAACCCAAGGTTGGTGAGGTGGTTCATTTCCCTACAGGGTATGGACTTTACAGTGGAACACCGCTCTGGTACAGAACACGCTGATGCTGATGGTCTGTACAGATTTTTCCAACTTAGTGAAGAGAACTCCCAAGGGGAAGGGTAGTTCTCCCCACATTTCAGCTGGAGGGGACACGTGTTAGACCTGACATCATTGGCATGAGTCTCCCTTCCATTTTTGACGGATTGCCTCCTCTGTTTTGATATGTTTTTGCTGGTTATATGTTTTGGGCACTGTGCCACTGCTAATCAGTGCCACAGTGCAAGTGCTCCTTATGTTAAATTGATATACTAATTGGTTATTCCATGATTGGCTTATTTGATTTATCTGTCAGCCCCTAGTACAGTGCACCATGTGTGCCCAGGGCTTGTAAATCAAATGCTGCTGGTGAGCTTGCAGCACTGGTTGTGCCACCCACAGAAGCAGCTTGTAAAGTGTGTCTCATGCCTGCCATTGCAAGGCCTGTGTGTAGTCTGTGACTACCATGTCGACTTGGTCAAGTGCACCCCCTTGCCAGTCCCTAAATCTTCCCTTTGCTTCATATTAGACACCCGTATGGTAGGCCCAAGGGCAGGGTGCATTGTAAGTGTAAGGTAGGACATGCGTTGATGTGTGTAGCATGTCCTAATAGTGAATTACAGCCATTTTCGTTTTTCACTATTGAAGGCTACCTGTTCTCATAGGCCAGAATGGGCAGTTAGAATATTACATTCTTATAATCCTAACTGACTTAGGGAACATGGTAGAAATTCAAATTTAGTATGCCTGAACTCAGAATAAGAAAATACATATTTTAGTAAAGTTAATTTTAATATTCTGTGTTTGAAAATACCACTTTTAGAAAGTAGGTATTTGCTTGCCTAACCATTTGAGCCTGCCTCTGCTGGGTTGTGTATTCCTTGTCTGGGTTTGTGAGTGACAGGGCTGGGGAATTCCAGGAGACAGGCTGTGGCAGCCCAGTGGAATAGAGAGATCAACATCCAGATGGGAGGGAGGAGTGCACCTGGGACCTGAATAGGGCTGGGTCTTCCCTCTACAGTGCTGGCTCCACCCCCTGTGGCTTGTCTGATGTCTCTGCCCTGCACTGTGAAAAAAGAGAAGGAATCATGTCAACAGAGTGCTCCAGAGCTGTATCTTCCCTCCCCTGTGCAGGCTCCCCCACCTGTGGGGCGGCTGATGTCTCTGCCCTGCACAGTGAAAGGAAGAGGAGAGTCATGTAAACACAGTGCTCAGGAACTGGTTTGAACTAGGCAGAGGCCTCTCTGCCTTCAGAGAACAAAGGATTTTGGGGTATAAATATTGGGACCCAGTCCCAAAGACTTTAGATCACTTCTGGAACAAGAAACCTTTCTGCCAAGGAGAAGAACATAGGAAGCTGCAGGAGTTTGGACTGCCCCTCTGCCAGTGCGCTGTTTTCTAGGTTGGCCTGCAGTGGTTGCTTCATTGCCAAGGGAAAGGGGAAAGAACTTTTAAGGACTTTCATTTATCTACAAAATATTCCCCAAGGCATTGAACTGCCCTTTCCTCCTGCTGAATTCTCAGGGTCAAAAGACTTCACCTCCAGCTCCCTCCTGAATTTCCTTGCTGGGAATTCTGACTCTAGTCACTTGCGTGCCACTGGGAGCCAAGGCACTCTTGGATAAAGTTAATAAAGAAATCCAAGAGTTTAAAGATTACACGATAACTCAAAAATCTAACCAATTTGAGAAGGACAAAAAAGGTTTTTCATTAGATAACATATATCCTTACTTGCAGACCGACTTTTATTCCAAAGCAGAGTCGAGACGTTTCCTTCCAGGTAACCAGGGAAGATCAAGAAAGCAGTTCATTTCCTTTAGTGACACATCGTCATCAGGAACTGATAGTGAATCTACCAGTAACTATAATCGTCCTAATAGGAACCGGAACTGGAACGCTAACCAACAACAACAAAATCAACCGTCAAACCCCCATTTTTTAGGGAGAGGCCAAACATTGCCCAGGGGACGAGTGAGAACCAACACCCCGTGGGAAATGAAAACCAGACGACAGCACTACAAAAATTAGACGTGTCGCCTATTTTCAATTTATCAAAAAAAGTTTTAACATCTGACGAGGAAAGCATGTTGGCCAAAGGACTGTCATTTGTCCCTTCCAAAAGAACAGACTTCGTTAAAATGAAGTCAGAATTTATTGAATTCTGTAGGAAACTAAGATTAACCCTGTTCTTTAGGGAAGCTCCCTGCAACCAGCTCATGGAGGTAACGGGCCTCAGGAACAAGTCCACCTTCTGCCCTCCAGCAAGTAAAGTTCCAAAAAACCTATTGACCTTCGAAAAAAGTGTCCTGTCAGCCATATCGGCTATGGAAAAAGAGAGGAAATATGTAAAATATAATACCACCAAGGCACAGATGATAGCCCTAAATAACTTAAAAACTGACAGTACGGTCATAATAAAACAGGCCGACAAAGGTGGTGCAATTGTAGTGTGGGATATTAATGACTATACCACCGAAGTCATGAGACAGCTGGCAGATAGTAGCTGCTATCGTAAAATAAATAAAGACCCTACTACTGACCTCCAGAATGAACTTTTTGCTATCATACAAGAAGGTTCTGACTTAGGCTTTGTCGGACCAAAAGAACTGGAATATCTCAAAATTTTACATCCAAAAGTGCCTATGTTCTATGTATTGCCTAAAATACATAAAGATCCTGACCACCCCCCTGGCAGACCCATCGTTGCTGGGTGCGGATCTGTACTAGAGCCAGCAGCTAAATATGTAGACTGCTTTCTAAAACAATTCATGACCAGTGTAAAATCCTACCTCCAGGATACAACTGACTTCATCAACCAATTAGAAAGAATTGATTTTTGTGAGAACAGAGACAGATTAGTTACTTTGGACGTAACTGCTCTCTATACTCAGATCCCTCAAGATGAGGCGATAGCAGTACTTACCCATTACCTTGATTCCAGACCTAGACCGATGCAGGTACCTACCAATTTCATCGTGGCCTTGGCAGCTTTCGCCTTAAAGAAGAATTACTTCTGTTTTAATGGCGAATACTACTACCAAGTTAAAGGAGTAGCCATGGGGTGTCCCTTTGCGCCAGAATTGGCGGTATTGTTTATGGCAATGTATGAAGAGGCATATATCTACCAGAACAATCCTTTCATTCAATATATCGGAGCGTGGCTCCGTTTTATTGATGATGTTTTTATGACTTGGACAGGTGATAGTGACACTCTTGACCTTTTCCATCAATGGTTAAACAACAGAACAGCTGATATAAAATTCAGCATTTCCAGTTCCACTAGGAGAATTGCCTTCCTAGACGTGGAGGTTTTCCCTTGTGAAGGGAAATTGGCAACTACTCTATACAGCAAGCCTACTGACAGAAACAAGTCCCTGATGTTTTCAAGTAACCACCCTAGGAACCTCAGAGAAAACCTCCCCTATGGGCAGTTCCTTCGAGTCCGCAGGAACTGCACATTTAAAGAAGACTTTCAATATCACTCAGCTAAATTAACATCCAAATTGTGTGATAGGGGTTATCCTAAGAAACTTGTCAAGAGCTGTATGAAAAGAGCACAATGGACACCACGTGAGACCACCCTAGAGCGAAAAATTAAACCTAAACTTAACCGACAGGTTTGTGTGACTACATATTGCCCCAACGCCAACCACCTGAAAAAAGTCATAAAGCAGAACTGGCATCTAGTGAAAGATCTGGATGAAAGTCTCGTAGATATGCCTCTGTTTGCCTTTAAAAAGGAAAATAACATTGCAAATCACATTGTCCGTGCTGCGATGCCAGCACCCAAACCTGCGACATTGCGCCAAATGATGGGGATGCCTCCTATCCTTGGCCACCACAAATGTGGAACTTGCCTTTGCTGTGAATCTTCTATTGAGGGCTCATTGTTCCAGCATAACGGCATCTTCTGGAAACATGAATCCTTTAGTAACTGTAAGAGTAAATTTGTCGTGTATGGCATTACATGCCCTTGTCACCTACTGTACATAGGTAAAACGAATCAGGAGATTCGTCAGCGGATCTCGCAACACAAATCGAGAATTAAAAAGAAGGTCGAAAATGCCCCCCTGGTGCTCCACTGGACGCGAATGCAACATGCGGTTAGTGACCTCAAATGGACTGTAATCTCAAAAGTGGAAAAAAACCCTCGTGGTGGCGATCAAAATCTTGCTTTGTCAAAACGGGAAGCTTTTTTAATAGTCAAATTTGACACTTCGGTGTCTGGGCTGAATGAACTGAGTGAAATAT
Organism: Lissotriton helveticus; assembly: GCF_964261635.1. NCBI lineage: Eukaryota > Metazoa > Chordata > Amphibia > Caudata > Salamandridae > Lissotriton > Lissotriton helveticus. The sequence goes on from NC_136064.1 coordinate 3,302,318, forward strand.
TTAAACTATGAATATTTTCATTCTATAATCTCCTCAATGTATGCCCAATCCATCTTTTTTGGTGGCCCACTAGGAGACTAGGCTGGGTTGTTAAATCCGCCCCGGGTTTTCTGTTTCCTCACTGAGTACCGGAAACAAAGTAGGCGTTTACCAATTACTGACCTAAATATATGGGCGTCTGCACGGCAGCCCTGCAACCTAAGGCGCTTGTGCTAGAGTGGTTACTTCCTCTCACGCCGTCGAGCGAGGTCCTGGAAGAGTGATTTATTTGTGAGTATGAGCAGACGTGTGCCTCGTAGTGTGAGCTGATTACACCATATTGCTCCGTAACTTACTTGCACCCTGTTGTTTTTTATCGCAGCAATTCTTATCCTAATGACATCAGCGTGCCACGCCCTGTTCATGGTAATGCGCCGACTATTTTTTCGAATGTTGTTAGACTCGTTAGACTCGTCTCAAAGGCTCGTTAACATTTGTTATGTTACCCGTTGCAGGGCGAGTGATCCGTGTGCTAGCAGTAAGCCGCGTTGTGTGGACCACGCCCTTCGTATTCATTTGCGGTCTCTCAAAACAGCTTAGAAGAAGGTGTTGATGAAAGCGATTTCTTCTTTGAATGTCCATTCGTTTGGTAAGAATTGACAGCAGTTACGCTTCAACTTGTTAGCGTTTCGAAGCTATTCGAGTGAACTAAGCTTATGTCCCGCAAATCTTACTTTTTATAGACTTCGTGTTCCTTTTCGACGGCTGACGCTCCCTAAACTAAAGGTTCTCCAATAAGAGGTAAAGACAGTGGTTATTTAGTACTCTTAACCCTGCTTTAGTAAAATGCCTGCCCTGATTTGTGTGTGTCCACCCATTTACAGGCACCATCGTTGTTCGTTTAAGCGACCCATTCTTCAACATAGCATTTTCGCCTACCACTAAGGCAGGTAAGACCCCAAACAGTCTTTTTCCCCAGCCCTTTTGATTTGGCTTTGTAGGTAACTCTAACCATGTTTTTTGCCTCAGCCTAGTATTTGTAGCATTCCGGTAAATTTGAAGATGAGATTAGGTGATCTGAGTGAGGGATCTGATGCTGTTCCTCTGTATGTATAAATTAACTCTTTTTCAAAATCTTTTCTTTTTCTTTCCTTTGTTATAGACATAATTAAAGGCCCTGAAGAGAATCCTCTCAAAATCGGCAGGATTCGAAACGCGTAGGCCCACAGCCACCTTTGAGTCTGCATGGGTGACAAGCTCATCTAAACTGCCCTGTTGCTTTTCACCTCCCTTTGTACATTACTTTGTCTATAATTTTTCCTTTAAGACAAAAAAAAAAAAAAAAAAAAAAACCAAGAATACTCTAATTGGTGTAAGGAATGTACTTTTGGTATACAATTCTCTAGTAATATTTTGCAGACCGTGGCTTTTTCCAGCTTTGCTGTGTTTGTTTGTTCATGTTTACATATTAATCACTGTAATATAATGCACATGTAAATAATTTCCGTTGTTCCTGAATGGTTGAATGTTGTATGCTTGTGATATGTTTGATAGGATGAAAGATCCCCTTACCTTCAATTTTTTGTATAGCATGTAAAATTGTTCATCTGCTTGAATACGTTTTTCTAAAATATAGATGTTCTTTGGAACTAAATAATAAAAGCTACGAATCAGCTTCCAGCCTTGAATTTCTCTTTCGGGTCTTGTGTTTAAATGTTAAATAATTTTTGTATCAGTACTGGCATCTGCATTTTGTTCTCACTGGGAGCTGGAAGCGCGACACATCGAGAAGAAGCGTGTTGCCGCCGCAGCTGAAATCATCGCAACGCCGGATTAGCGAGCCTTTGCCACATCTCCCTGGAAGCGCGTGTTCATCGAAGCTGCTTGCTGTCGCATCACCGGAGAAGCATGACGCCATCGAGAGTGTCGCCATCGCATCACCGGAGAAGCGTGTCACAGGGCCTGTCGCCACTCCAGAGTACAGAGTCGTCGCAAGGCTGCCAGGGCGTCATCGCATCGTCATCGCATCGCCGCATCAAGGGCACCATCTTCTCGCATCGCAACCGGATCATCGCATCGCATCAAGGCGCCATCTTGCGCACCGCAACAGGCCCGCAGGCCGAGAATCTACGCATCACCTCCGCACCGGTAAGGCTCACGACGAGTCCCCTACTCTGTGCAGGCATTGAGGAAGGATGCAACCGTTCCCCCGGGTCACGGAACAGACACATCTCCCCTTCTGCGAGCCTTTTGTTTACTTTGCGTTACGCATCCAGGTACTTTGTTGAGAACTTTGTCACATTTACCATCAACTTGAACCAAGAGACTTTAATCATCTTTTAAGTAACCTTAAGTGTAGTATTGTGGATTTGTGTCGCTTGTGGTCCTGTGTTAAGTCTATATAAAGAATGATTATTTTTATAAAACCTGTGTTGTGTCCATCTGTAGTGTTATCACTGTATTACTGTTTATATTCACAAATGCTTAACACACTGCCTCTGAGATAAGCCTGTCTGCTCGTGCCAAGCTACCAAGGGGGTGAGCAGGCGTTATTAAGGAGTGTAATCCCCTTATCCTGACTTAGAAGTAAGGGTCCCTGTTTGGACAAAGGTGAATACCATTGCCAACTATAGACCCCCAGATCTAACAGCCAGCATATCTGACCTTCCATATATTGGGTCCAGTAGTATGCCAGTATTTTGGATACCATGCTGATAAATTCAGTACAATAATTACTTTTTTCTTTTTTTGTACAATAAATATAGCCCCACTGACATTATTTTTAGAAAACCCACTGTAGGAAAGTGCTCTTTTCGGATGGTCACACCCCACTTTTTGCTCTGGATGCTGTGGTTTTAGAACTGAAAGTGCATTTGGACATGCTAACCAGGCTGCCGTTCCTGTGTTCTTTCCCTCAAAAGGTAATGTGAATTGGTACACCCAATTGGCAAGATACTTTATCCGCCCTTGTAAATGTACATGTACTTATATAGCGCAAATCACCGACACGGTATCTAAGTGCTTGCTTAGGGAACCCGTCCTGGTATTCCCCTGTGAGATACCCCGGCAGGGTATCCACAAGGTGAAAGCCAGGCATCCCGCCGCGAGGGGTCGTAGTGGACATTAAGCAAGCTATTGCCCAGAGTCGCAGAGTGTGACCCCGTGAGTCGAGTAGGCACCGGAGCGAGAATTTCGAGTCCGTGGAATTTTAGAGCCCAAGACCCGCCGAGGCAGGGAATCGAACCCTGGTCCATGGCCGATCTCAGCTTCCGGGTCTGCCGCCTCTAACCACTGAGCCACACTTCTCCTTGTAAGTCCCTAGTATATGGTACCAGTGGTACCCAGGGCAAGGGTGTTAAAGGGGTCAACAGGGCTGTAGCACTAGTTTTTCCCCCTAAGGGACCAGAGTAAAAGTTAAGCCTGCAAGGCTGCCACTGCAGCTTGCACGACCAGCTTCTCTGCTCGAGTGCGGCTCTGCCACACCATATGCAACAGGTTCACATCAGTACTTTAAGGTGTATAAGTCACGCCTAGAGTAGGCCTCATAAAAGCCCAGAAGGCGGGTGCATTTTCTTAATGGTGAAGGCTTATATACCCAGACAGTATATATCTCTACAGTAACCTTGCCATTCAAGTTTACTGTAAGTGAACGGCGGCTCATTGGTTAACAAGGGCTGGTTACCGGACAAAACCAAGATTTACTTGACAAAAACGAGATGGCCAGCGCCACGATGATACCACCGAATTTAGTAGTGCTTGGTATAAAACATCATGCTTTTTCACACCTGACATGATTCTCGTGCCAAGGGGCAGCTCCTCTGCTAAGTTGGAGGAGCATTGCCCCACTCCTCTCAGAGCAATGAAAAAAGGAAAAATAAAATGATAATAACATCATTATTATTATTTGATTTTTCTTAACTGCAGGACTAGTTTAGGGTGAGGCGGAGTTGGGGGTCACAGGGGGAAGAGTGGTGGGCACACTCTAAGTGTGCATGACGGTTTGGCCGGCTTATTTTATTTATTTATTTTATTTATTTAAAGAGTTTTATATAGCGCTGGCTAGACCCGAAGGTATCAGAGGGCTTTACATGAGAATCAACAATGTAATAGAAAAAGTTCAACAATTACACAATACATCAAAAAATAGGCAGTACAATTAGGAGAGGAAAGAAAGGAGAGAGAAAAGTAGTGGAGGTGAAAGAGGGAGGATAAGGGACAAGACAAACTAGGGGAGACGAAAGGAAGTCTGTCTAAAGAGCGACTGGGTAGGTGACAACCAAGGAGAGAATCCACGGCCCATCTCCCCTATAGCTAAACCAGGTAGCTCCATCGGGCATCAGACAAAATAGTTCAGTCTCAATACATTGAGAGAGGAGAGAAGGAGAGACATAAATAGAGGGAGGATGCGGGAGGAGACGACAGGAGAGACGAAAGGAAGTGCAACAATGTGGTTCAACAATATAACAGAAAAAGATCAACAATTACACATTACATCAAACAATCAGCAATACATTAGGAGAGGAGAGAAAGGAGAGAGAAAAGTAGTGGGGGATAGGGGAGGTGAGAAAGTGAGGATAAGGGAAGAGACAACAGTAGAGACGAAAGGAAGTCTGTCTAAAGACCGACTGGGTAGGTGACGACCAAGGAGGGAATCCACGGCCTATCTCCCCTGTAGCTAAACCAGGTAGCTCCATCGGGCATCAGACAAAATAGTTTAGTCTCAAGTGGCGAGGGAATAGGTTCACAGAAAAACAGGGTGGGGACAAAGGGCAAGGGCAGGTGAGGGCAGAGGACAGAAGCTGGAAAGAGTAGGAGCGGAGATGGGTGAGGGTTGGGGAAAGATAAGGTCAGGAGAGACGTGGGAGCGTTTGCCCGAAGTCCGGCTGGGTAGGTGATAGTCAAAGGAGGGAGTCCAAAGTCCATCTCCCTTATAGCTCGCGAGGTAGCTCCTCCGGGCATCATACAAAAGTAGCTAGGTCTCAGCTGTCTAGGGAAGTAAGCAGGGAACAGGACCGGGTGGGTGGGCGAGGAGCGAAAACATCACTGAGGGTCTCACTGAGTCGGCCGTCTAGAACTCAGGCAGGGGGTATGCGACATTGTAAGTTCAGATACAGTCAGTCAGAGGGGATGAAAAATGGCCTCAGAAAGAAGTGCTCCTCACAGACAAATGGCAGCATCAGCGCAACAAACATCAAAAAAGAAGAAAAAACATGCTATGCAGTTGCAGGCGTAAATAAGGTTTGATATTCGCAGAGCGCCAGAGCTGCCATTTTAAAATCAGGCAGCGTTCGTGAGAAAAAGCTCCGCTTCCGCAAAGGATTTGACTTCACGATGTAAATACCTTGCTACAGGCAGAACAAGGACCATATGTATCCTACAGTCGCAATACTAGAACCTTAGCAGCATACCAGCGCGCTCGGAGGTCTGGTGAGGGGGCACTCGCGATCCGCCATTTTGTGTGTTTCTTAATGTTCCGAAGCAGGAATGCTTTAAAGATCACAGCTGAACACGCATTCCAAATTCCTCATCATTTGCGTTCATGGAAAACAGCTGACCCTCATCTTATGATTACTTGCGCTCTGTGTTGGTTTAAAGCGCCATAGCCCTGGAACCGTTCAAGGTAGAGCGATGCGATCAACCAGCCATTGGCTCTGCTGCTTATCATACCTTAGGGATCCCTAAGGTATGTTTGGCCGGCTGTCGTTTGCCGGCCAAACAGTCATGCGCACTTTGCATGTTCCCCACCAGGTGTAATGCACAGCCTAGAGGGGAACATGCATGGGCTTATAGTCTCTGTCTGAGCACCCAACCACGATGTTCAGACCAATCACAATGCTACATTGCAGCATTGTGATTGGCTAAGGGAAGCCTGTGAGATTCCTGCTTCCATTCAGGGACTCGTCGGAAGGGAAGCGGAGGAGAGACGCGACCGGCCAAAAAGGTAAGTAGTTGTTTTTGGTATACTTTGTTTTCTTCACACCCCACCCCCTCACACCACCCCCATTCCCTGCTCGCCGCCACTCATTGGCATGCACCCAGGTGGCACCCTCAGAGGGTACTCACTAAGATACAGAGTTCCAGTGTGCCTTGGTGGGCTTTCTGACACAGTTGCCCCTAAAACAGAAGTCTGACCTCCTACTGGTGAGTGCTGTCACTACAAGAGGATGTGAGACAAAAGGCCTGGGCAAGAATGAGATCACTTCCGTCTTCCCAGGATGGCTAGTGAATGACCCATCAGGGCAGAGAGCCTCAAAGGCTTCATCGCCTCTTATATGCTAGTGGCTTGTCTCCCAGTGGAGACAAAGGGCTCCACTGCCCACAGTCACATGTGTTTCATGGGCAGGAGGAAAATCAGGTTTTCAGGAAGTGTACACCCCCTGGGTTAGCCACACCTCTAGGATGGGCTAATGGGTCTGTTCCTCTGAGGATGGCCCGTGCAATCTTGAAAATTCCTAAGAATAGTGGGTGCTGGGTAGTTTGGTGACATACACCCACTGGATGTTGTCACCTCAGGGGCAGATTAGCCGCAGGATTATTGGCTACTAGCCGTCATACTCCAAGACACCCCCTAAATCCAGGATTTAAGGGGCACCCTTGACACCAGAATTCCAGGTCTGCTCTGAAGAAAGGGAGGACAAAGAGAAACCATGTCAGCACAACGCAGGACTCCACGAAGAAGAGGCACAAAGTATAATACCTGTGGCAGCTCCTGCACCTGCAGACTACGACTTGTCCAGGATCAGAGACCAGTTTCAAAAGGCAGGTGAACCCCTCTGCTAGCCAAAGACTTCATCAGGACTCTCTAGGGCTAGAGGTACTAGCCCTAGAGAGCTAGTACCTCTAGCCTGCAGACGGCAGGCAAAATACGCACTTCCACGTTCCGAACAAGGACTGACCACCGGGCTCCGTCATGGACCAACCCTAAAATAATCAGCCAGGTGCCTTCTGAGAAGTGTAGTTCTGAACTTCACTGATTCTCAGCCCTCTACAGTGCTCCGAGGACCTTTGAAAGAACATTGGCCCAGTCATGACCTTTGCCGGGACCAAGACTTGTTGGTAGTTAAGCTGACTGCTAACTGCTTCACTCGATGACCCATGCAGAGAGAACCATCTGCATTGTCCCCCCTCCACTTCTGTGGGACAGTTGTCAAGCTCTTACATCCTGAAGAAGGCTTTGTTGGCACAACTTTAAATGTTAGCAACCACAGTCCAGTTCAGCACTACGGATAGCCAGAAGCACCTCTGCACTCGAGACGTCTGAGCTAGGCAGAGTTGTTCTGCCTGGTGATTCCTGGCCAGGAGCCCCTCCAAGCTTAACCTCCAAGGAGCTCCTCTGAACTCAACCTGCAATAATCGTTTTGTCAAGTATTGTTTTTGACAGCTCCTGCGGCTCCTGTTCAGCACCAAGGACAGCCAAGTCACCTTTGCACCTGGACTCCTTCAGCAGGTAAAATTGTTTGATTGTTGCAGCTTGGTCTCAGGACCCGCAAGACTTTAACCCTGGGTGGGTTTCATTGAACTCACCCCACAAGTGACACAATGTCACCTGAGATTTTCTCCATTGCAATGGTAACATTGGACAGTTCTGAAAAGCATTAATTTCTTGAACACTTTAAAATTGATAACTTCGGTTATCCGCCTTGTATTTGACTTCATTTGGATGTCTACATTTATATATAAATAAGCTCTATTTTTATAAATTGGTGTCGGATTTCTTTCGAATCGTATCAACTGCTTATCGTCACTGCTGGTAGTGTAAAATACTTTACACATGTTCCTCTAAGTAAGCCCGTTCTTTGCCACTCTACCAGGACAGGGAGAAGGATTACTAGTGTAAATCTGAGGTCCACTTTTGTGTATTGTGTCAATATTATATGGTATGGTGGCCACCCAGCCATACCACATAATATTACCACCTTACTACACCTGCATACGTTTCTGCCTTTTATTGTGCAATTCAATCTTCATATACTGGCCAAACTACAACCATTTGGTACTGATCAGGTCAGAGTTACATTTATTCTCCTGTATTGTATCTTTTATAGATTCACATGCTTGAATCTTCCCCGTCGTCATGGTGGGAGTCCCATGGGAACAGTAAAATAGTAGTACTAAAGCTTTTAACTTCATTCCTATTGAAAACCAATAGCATTTAGTAACCTATTAACATTGTTTTAAAACATCCAAACTCCAGCCAATTAGAGCACAGACCATAGAGTATGCATCCTCTGCAGGGCCACCATACTTCAGATTTCTTACTGCACGTCGTGTGCTCAGCTCAGTCACAGTGTAATTGAACTTTCAGCTTGCAGTTCACCTCTTCATCTCATCTCTTGATTTGAGATACAGTTTGGGGGTGTGTGTGCCTGTCTTTCTACAAAATGTCTGACTTTAAAAAAAAGGTTGCTTAGGCCCTGCAAGACTAGTAGAAAATCCAAACTTTATTCTGAGGACCCATACAAAGAGTGCTTTTATTGCCTGTATCCAGAACGTAAGCGAAGAGAATGCAAGTACTGCTGTACTTTTTCTACAAAAACCCTCAAAGACCATGAGGGTAGACTGCTTCTCTGGCTGAAAAGGAAGAAGGCTGCTAAGGACTCTGAAGGTGAGGAGAAGCCTCATACCTCCTCTAAGAAAAGAAAGGAAGGAGAGACTTCCTATTCCCATAGAGATTCTAAAAAACCCAAATCTTAGAGTAGAGAAGTGTCTGAGGAAAAAAGGGCTAAAAATGACCTGCCTGGTCCCTCTACCTCAAATAAAAGAGCTGGCTCAGCCCCACCACCTGCGCCTCACACTCCCTTCAGAGATTCCTCATCATCTTTTATGATTTAAACCAAATCAAATAAAGTAATTTTTTTTTTTTTTTTTTAAAGAACCTTTATTGTATCAGCATAGATAGACAGTCACGGGCCTACAACCAATCCGGCCGCCCGCTACGCATATCAGGATAAAGGAACAATATAATATACAAGTCACAGCGGTCCGGGGGTCGAAGGCAGATCAACATCCAGGATATGTCATATATTTAAAGTAACACGTAAGAAAAAGGATCATAGACGGTTCATTTTGCAATAACAAAAAAGTTAAGTGGTATCAATGTCGCACTATCATATACACCCCCAATAAAGCTATTCTAGAAGCAAGAAATTACGCCAGCGATAGACATAAATTGAGAATGAGGGGAAGGGGGCATCACGGAAGAAGAGACGCGACAATCACTAAATAATCATGGCGAACAAGTCCCATCCTTCATGGCGAAACACACTAAGGGTGACATGAAAGATAACAACACCAAAAAAGAGAAGGGCAAAGGGCCATAGAAACAAAAGAAAAACACACCCATCCCCCAACCCCCAACCCTGCACCCCTGCGGATGGCTACGGCCTACCCCCCCCAGCAGCGTGCCTGTCGCCCTAAATAAGAGACCCGAAATACAGAGAAGAAAAGAGAAAAGAAAAGGAAAATATACAGAAGGAGGGCCCTTGATCTAACGTCCCGGCCCCTCCCACCTTCGCATGCTAAAAATATAAACAGCAGCGAACGAAAAGTACAAATAGCAGCAATCATGTAAAACGCAATCAATTATAGCTCTGCAAAGCACCCCTAAAATCACCATAAACCATCTATGAGTCCCTCCACGTCCCAAACAAAGTCACCCTTGGCCTCTTCTGTCGATAGTACCAACGTCGAACCAGTCTTCAGATAGGATATCAAATAGCACTAAAGGTTCGATCGCACCAGGAGGACTTGGCAATGCCGTCGTGCCATAGGACACAAGCCACCGGAGTCTCGTCAATGATGCACGGCGGGAGACGGATCGGAACGATATCAACAGTGCCAGCAGTCTTAAATCAGAATACAGTCCCGCCATCCCTGAACAAAAAGTCACATGAAGCAGAAAGCGCCGATACCACGCCAAAGCCGCCCACTCCATGGACCGGTATTGTTCCTCCACATGCAGTTGAAAGATATGCCCCAAGGAGACAACCACATGCATAACCGGTGTAGCCACAGCCAGCTCCTGATCCACAGCTATCCTCGACTCCACAAGAGCAGATTCATTCGGGGTCAATGTATCAAAGGCAGACACAGCGGCGCCACCATGAGAACAGTTCGTGTCATCACAAAATGGCGGAATAAAGACGGCGGCCACTTTTTCCCCCAAGTCTCGGGCCTCACGGATCAGGGTAGCGTGCAAAGTTGTTAATGCAGCCAGGACATCTCTGGGAGTGGGTGGTCTCTCACAGTGCCAAACCCCGGGATTCTCTCGTGCACTGGGTTCCTTGCCCGGGTGACGGGCACACAGGAGGGCATCATCCGCCATCTCAGCCGTTTCGGTTTCCCGTTCCTCCATCTCGCCGTGTGTTCGGGTCCAGCACCCGGCCACTGCAGGGTTCTCAACAGGATCTCAGGTCGGGGCAGGAGACAGAAAGGAGAGGCACCAAAAGGCTAGACCAGCCTCCGCGTCTTCTCGGGAGCCACCCAGAGGCTCCCGGGGCGGGCTATGAATATGACCGGGGATCTCACCAAAGGGGAGCTGGGCAGCACAAATTTCCCTCCGGCACAGCCATATCACGCCTTCCGCCGGGTAGCCCACTATGGGAAGTGGGTGGATCTCATCTCTTTCGGTTCGCGGATCTCGGAATCTCTACGACCGGCGTCTCAGCGTAACCCGAGGTCGTTGACGATTCACTTCCGGTCGGACACTCTCCTCACTTGGGATCCCGGTCTCAACACCTCGGGGCAGCCAAAAAACAAGGGACAGTTCTTCGGTTCTACTGCAGGGAGGGGCTGCAGAAGCAGACGGTAAGTGAAAGTTTCCCTTCACTTATTCGAATTTACAGACGCTGCTCAGGATATGCATCAGGATATGCGTCAAATAAAGTAATTTTTACTTACTTACATCTAAGAAAAATTGCCCGTCGATGACTCCATTGACGAAGCACTCCTCGACTATGGCCAACGTCTCCACAGGATCAGGGACATCATCAACGCTCTCAGCGACTTCCACCACGTCAATGGTCAAGACGAGGACAGCTGCTATGTCTTTGATGACCGAAGTGGTGATGTCACCGTCGCCACCAGCATTAAGACTGTCTTCGCCGTTGATAGTCCAGTTTGTCACTACAGCGTAAGTGAACATTTCCCTTCAGGCCGCTTCTTCCAAGGGCCATTCTATCTCTGCTTCAGGACTTCTCAAAGATTTCTCCATTGCCTCCTACTTGTCTCTTGGATTTTCAAAAATCAGAGGATGACGGTCCAGCTCAGAGTCAAGTGCCAGGATTTAGAGGAGGATGAGGCACTAGATGATCCGTCAACCTATCTTGAGGGCGAATACTCCTTCTCTGATACAGGGCGTCACTGCGCTCAACACTTGGACGCATTTCAGGAACATTATCCCCATGAAGAGTAGGAAGACGAGCTGCACCATTCTCAGGAGCCTTCCATCAATATACCTATTTCTTTGGTTACAGACTTACGTCTGATGCTCAATGATTATTATAAATGCTTCCCTGAAGCTAACTCTACTCAACAGCCACCTCTTACACCGGATGTACACCGGATGTACTTACTGTCATTTCTGTGCCGCAGGCCACGCGTAAACTGCCAAAAACCTGAAATCTACCTCCTCCATTGGCAATACCTGTTAATGTGCAGGACAGTGATGACCAGCAATTAGAATACGGGAAGCTGCAGTTGGACCCAGATGTCCACGATGAATAAGATAATTATGTGGCACCCACGACGCCCTCGCCTACTTTACCAATGGCCGATTCTTCAACTGCAGACATCAGCAGTTTTCACGACCTCCTGGATCGAGCGTCAAAATGCTTTGACCTACCGATGCTCGCCAAGCAGATGGAGTGTTTTCTATATGATATTAAAGGAAGTACACAGCGCACCACTCAAGCTATTGCCATTGTGGATTACTTATAGCAAGAGGACTAAAATGAATGAAGACGCCAGCCTCCATTCCTGCTGTTGTCCCGAAACTGGACAAAAGATACAAGGTGCCTGAAGACTCTCCTGCGTGCCTTCTTGGTCATCCATACCCTGATTCCGTCATCAAGCAGGTGTAGAACTGGGTTCCAAAGGGATCCCCAGCGGTGGAGGGCTTCACCTAAAATCTACGGGTCCACAGGAGTTTCTCTTACCAAAGAAGGGAGGCAGACTCTAGAGTGAGGAGGGAAACAAGATATTTTAATACACAGAGTATAACTTGAGTTATCGGACAGAGTCCCAGAGTCACCTAGGTGAGTCTACGGAGGCTGCCCCCTTCTCCAGGGCATGCAGCAGTCTTTATAGGATGTGGAGTTCTCCTTATCAGGCCTGATGCGTCACTGTGTCTTGGGCTGTGGAGGGACAAGGCTGCAAGGCAGATAACTCAGGGGCTTCTGACATTGTCCAGATAATGCAATCAACCGATGGTGGTCTCTCAAGGCTGTAAGGCAGATGACTCAGGAGCCTCTGCAATGTCCAGATAGTGCAATCAGCTGGAGCTCGTTTCTTATGACGCACATGGAGCTACAGGTCGATTGTCCGCACATGTTGTTCTAGTCAACAGAGAGGGATGAGGGAAGATAAGGTGGGTGCGTGCAGCTCGTCTTCGTGATCTTGTCAACAGAGAGGCATGAGGGAAGATAAGGTGGGTGGGTGCAGCTTGTCTTTGTGTGCAGGGGCCCACCTCTGGCAAGGGAGGGAGAGAGTTGACGTGGCAAGGCTTCAGGGGTGAAAATTACAGCACAACAGTCCCTCCTTTTGCCATGGCAACTTTCTCAGTTTCTTTTAATCAATGTCAATGTTCATTATATAGTCTATTTCTATTAGCAACATTATTTTCTCGTTCTCAAACTGTTGGGTCACTGATACTGGCCTAATGGCTGACAGGCACATGGAGCAGAGGGCCAGGCCACATTGGATGCAAAGGCAGCACGAGAACAGTAGACCAGTGATGATGCAGAGGCCAGCCAGTATCTTCCAGCCCCAGGTGGCCATCAGGCCCCAAAACCAGGTGGTAAGGGACCAGTTGCTTGTTTCTTCGTGGATCTCGGAGGACACTCGAGGTAGGCGCTCGAGAGCCTTGAAGACTGTGGGGGCGTAGTCAGGAATGTATATGCAGCAGCTGGCCCCGATCAGGCGGCACACTCCTCCATGGTCTGCCAGGACAACGTCCAGCACCATCCGGTTTTGGAGCGTCACCAACCGGACCGCTTGTTGTTCAGCCGTGTTGGTGGTCAGTACGCCAGCGGTGATGTTAATTGTAGCTTCCACAGCCCGGGACAGGTGTCTTATAGCCCGGCTGTTGATCATTGGGCCCCACAGAGGAATTAAGCCCTTCATAGCATCCAGAAATTGTTCTGCAAAAGTGTCTGTTTGGTCCACCACCAGTGACCTTTTGCTTCGATGATGATCTGGGTGAGCAGTGTAGGTGGGTGGCAAGATAAGGGCAAGGTAGCAGATCCCGCTCCATCCTGCTGGTAACCAAGTATAGGCGTTTTTTCCACACACGAAATAAGTGTTAGGTGAGGCCACAAGGGACGGTGGACTGGTGCTATTCAGAGCACGGATGATGGTGCAGTAGCTGATGCCCACGTCCTTTCTACCTTTACCTTCCACACAGACGTGCCCATGGACATTGACGACTGACAGGGCCACTGTCCGTCTTTCGGCCACTCTTGTCTTTAGTGCAGAAAATATTGTTTTTCAACTTTTATTGTAAATTCGCATTTCTTCTCGTTCTTGCTCAGGGATGTCTAGCTGCAATGTGTTGTTGATATGCACGTGTGGACAGAACGGATAAGTGTTATTTCCACTCTTGTTACGCCAAAATTCGTCTGTAAATTGGGAGTGAGTGGCATCGGAAATAGTATTGTCATTGAGTGCTTGTGTTATCAACATCTTCCAGGCCAAGCATGACCTGTGAATAGAAAGTGGAACGGGGATAAAAGGAATTGCTCTTTCGGCAGAATGAGGCATGAGGCCACATATCCAACAGTTTGTTGTGTTTATTGCCAGGTGATGCTGATGCAACAGCTGCACGAAGGTATTGTTCCAAAATTCCCTACGTCTATTCTGCACATACGGAGGTAGTGAAGCGAATTCATGTTCAATAGGGTGAAACTGTAGGTGGCGTTGCCTCATGGGATGTCAACTCAATCGTCTACAAAATATGATAGCGGATGGGAAAAATATTGTCAAAAGTACGAACAGCAGGACAGTCTGCCCACCACAAAGTGTCCTATGTGTTTCGGCTTGTCCCATTTTCTTGTTGATTGTGCTCATGTTTGTGTACTCCATGAGACCCCCCTCCCTAGGTGCTGTCTGTGACTGGTGGTTGCTTCACTGGCCAGTGATTCCAGGAACCCTATTGGCGCTCACTGGTCCGCTGGTCCAGACAATATCACAGCCATACAGGCGAAATGGGGGGGCACAAGAGGTGGGCAAATTGGGGACGGAGATTGTTGCCCCCTTCTGGTTCGTTGATCAGGTCCAGTTGTGGTTCAGGATCCACCTCCTCTTTGACAGGCCTGTCCAGGGTCAGAATGTCTTGCTGTGTTTTTAGTTGGTCTTCATTCAGTTTGGACGGTCTTTTGCAGTGTGAGATGTGGATCCAATTCTTTCTTCCCTCCACACGAACTGCGGTGTGGGTCGTCAATAACACCAGAGCTGGCCCCTTCCACCTTTGCTCGAGTGTCGCTCGCCTGGAGAAGTTTTTCATGAAGACATAGTCACCGGCTCTGATGGCATGGCCCGGACCTTCGGATTTGTCAGGGATGGCGGCAGAGACCTGATCGTGGAGAGAAGCAAGAGTATGAGTTAAAACATTCAGATAATCCCTCAATACAACTTCTGGGACATCTGTTAATTTCTCAGGCCTAGGGGCAGTCCATACGTTCATAGGTCGTCTGAACACTATCTCATAGGGAGTGAGCTGAGTTCGGGAATGTGGAACTGATCTGATTGACAGCAGGGCTAGAGGAAGGGCATCCGGCCACTTGAGGCCAGTGTGATCAGTTATATTTGCTATTTTATTCTTGAGGATGCCATTGTAGCATTCCACCAACCTGGCAGACTGTGGGTGGAAAACTGCATGGAATTTTTGTTTAACTCCCAGGCCTTCCAGAATGTGTTTGATGACCTGTCCGATAAAAGGACTCCCACTGTCGCTCCACAGAGGTTTGCAGAGCCCGAACCGGGGAAAGAATTCCTTAAGTAATACCTTTGCTGTGGTGATGGCGGTATTGTTATTGACAGGGTAAGCCTCTATCCAACGAGAGTAAGCATATACCACCACTAGGACATAATTTATCCCTCGACACCTCTCCATCTGAGCAGAGCGACCACTGTGCCCTCGGCCTGGTTGCCCCCTCGCTCCCCGCCTGCTGCCTGCCTCGTACCTGCCTGCCTGCTACCTGCTGACGCCGATCCAGTCCGGAGCCCCAGCCGCAGCAGGGCCGCCCGCCTGGTTTTTCGCGCCGGTTTTGCCGCGACCCCGCCCCCACGCCTGCCGATAGGACCACGCGCTCCACGCCTCCCTGCTGACCCGCCCTCCCGGCTCCCTTCTTATGACGCCCCCTCAGCGACCGCGCAGCGGGAGCACCGACTGAGCGCCGAAGGTGCGCCAAAGGTAAGCCCGTCTGCGCCCGTCCGCGCCTGGACCGCGCCCAGTGCCAGGGCCCTTGGCCCCCGCAGATCTCAGCCCACCCGTCGGACCTACGACGCCACCACCCTCAACGCACTCAACGACGGACGAGTCCCAGGATGCTACCGAGCCACCCCGAGACGCACCCACGGACCCTTCATCTGCCAGTCCTGCAAGTTCACCTGCCCCCGCCAAGCCGCCCAACAGCAGCAACCACCTCAAGTGCATCCTGCTCAACACCCGCTCCGTCCACAGACACGCCATCGAACTCTGGAACCTCCTCGACACCACAGCTCCTGACGTCGCCTTCCTCACGGAAACTTGGATGAACGCCTCTTCAGCGCCCGACATCGCCATCCCAGAGGGCTACAAGATCACCCGGAGGGACCGCACCACCAACCAGACAGGAGGAGGCATCGCCATCATCCACAGGGACACCATCCGCATCACGACCAGCACAGACGACATCCTGACCACCGCCGAACACCTACACTTCCAGATCCACACCGACCCGAAGACCACCCTCAGAGGCACCCTGATCTACCGACCCCCGGGACCACGCACACGATTCAGCGAGGACATCGCCGACTTCGTCAGCCCACATGCCCTCCCCTCCGCTGACTACATCCTCCTGGGGGACATCAACTTCCACCTGGAGAACAACAACGACCGCAACACCACCACCCTGCTCGACAACCTCGCCAACCTCGGACTCAAGCAGCTGGTGACCACCCCCACCCACCTCGCCGGACACACACTCGACGCCGTCTTCTCATCCAGCAAAGACATCACCTTCAGCCACGCCACTGGACTCCACTGGACGGACCACAGCTGCGTCCACTTCACCTTCAGAAGAACGACGATCCACCACCACCAGCAACAGGTTGCCCGCAGAAGCTGGAGCAAGATCACAGCCGACCAGCTCGCCGCTTCCCTGAGCCAGCACCCTCCCGCCAGCTCAGCGAACCCCAGCCAGGCCGCCGACAACCTCACGGAGTGGATCAGCAACTGCGCGGACGAACTCGCCCCCCTGAGGACCCCGCCCAGCAGACCCGGCAGCAGAAAAGCCCCATGGTTCACCGACGAACTCAAGAGCTCCAAGAAGAACTGCCGAGCTATCGAGAAAACCTGGCGCAGAGACCCAACACCGGACAACATGACTGCCCTCAAGCTCGCCACCCGAAAACACCACCAACTGATCCGCGCCACCAAGAAAACTGCATTCAAGGACCGGCTGGACAACAACGCACACAACAGCAAGGAACTCTTCAACATTGTGAAAGAGCTCTCCAACCCCAACGCCGGAAACAACGACATCACCCCATCGCAAGAACTCTGCAACTCCCTCGCCTCCTACTTCCACAACAAGATCGCGGACATACACAACAGCTTCAACACCCAACCGACGAACGCCACGTCCGACACGACCGAACCAACGCCCCCCACCACCACCCTCCGCGCCTGGACCCCGATCAACACCGAAGACACCGTCCGCATGATGAACTCCATCCACTCCGGATCACCGACCGACCCCTGCCCTCACCACGTCTTCAACAAAGCCGACGCTGTCATCGCACCCCACCTACGGGACATCATCAACACCTCCTTCACCACCGCCACCTTCCCGGAGAGCTGGAAGCATGCCGAACTCAGCGCTCTACTCAAGAAACCAACAGCGGACCCCACCGAACTCAAGAATTACCGCCCCATCTCGCTGCTCCCGTTTCCGGCCAAAGTCATCGAGAAGACCGTCAACAAGCAACTGGCCGCATTCCTCGAGACGAACGGATCCCTCGACCCCTCACAGTCTGGCTTCCGAGCCAATCACAGCACCGAGACCGCTCTCATCGCTGCCACCGATGACATCCGAACCCTGATGGACAACGGAGAAACAGCGGCCCTCATCCTCCTAGACCTCTCCGCGGCCTTCGACACCGTCTGCCACCGCACCCTAGTGCAGCGCCTCTACAACGTCGGAATCCAGGAGAAGGCACTGGAATGGATCATCTCCTTCCTCGACGGAAGGACCCAGAGAGTCCGCCTACCACCGCACAAATCAAAGGCCACCGAAGTCATCTGCGGCGTACCCCAAGGATCCTCGCTGAGCCCAACCCTCTTCAACGTCTACATGAGCCCCCTCGCGGCCATCGCACGCCAACACAACCTGAACATCATCTCCTACGCCGACGACACCCAGCTGATCCTCTCCCTGACCAACGACCCCGCCGCCGCCAGAGCCAACCTTCACGAAGGAATGAAAGAGGTAGCCGAGTGGATGTCGACCAGCCGCCTGAAGCTGAACTCGGACAAGACGGAAGTCCTCATCCTGGGATCCTCGCCCTCCGCCTGGGACGACTCCTGGTGGCCCCCCGCCCTGGGAACCGCACCCAAACCGACAGACCACGCACGCAACCTGGGCTTCATCCTGGACTCCTCCCTCTCCATGACCAGGCAAGTCAACGCCGTCTCCTCGTCGTGCTTCAACATCCTGCGCATGCTACGGAAGATCTTCCGGTGGATCCCCACCGAGACCAGGAAGACTGTCACCCAGGCACTCGTCACCAGCCGACTGGACTACGGCAACGCCCTCTACGCCGGAACCACCGCCAAGCTCCAGAAGAGACTCCAACGGATCCAGAACGCCTCAGCCAGACTCATCCTCGACGTCCCACGACACAGCCACATCTCCGGACACCTAAGAGACCTGCACTGGCTCCCGGTCAACAAGAGAATCACCTTCCGTCTCCTCACCCACGCACACAAAGCCCTCCACGATCAAGGCCCGAGCTACCTCAACACCCGCATCAACTTCTACGATCCCAAACGACACCTCCGATCAGCCAGTCACGCCCTCGCCGCCGTCCCCCGCATCCGAAGAACGACAACAGGAGGAAGGTCCTTCTCCTACCTGGCCGCCAAGACCTGGAACTCCCTCCCGACCGACCTGCGCCTGACCCAAGACCACCTCGCCTTCAGGAAGAAGCTCAAGACCTGGCTGTTCGGGCAGTAGCAGCACCCCCCTCCCCCTAGCGCCTTGAGACCCTCTGGGTAAGTAGAGCGCTCTATAAATGTCTATGATTGATTGATTGATTGATTGATCTGGATGTAATCCATTTGGAGGACTTCAAAAGGTGCCACAGGAGTGGCGAAACCAGCCTGGGGACATTTCACTCCCTTTCCAATTTTATGTTGGAGGCAGACCAGGCAGTTTGCGGTGTAATGCTCCATTACTGATCGTAACTTAGGGTTGTCCCAGACAGGTGCTAAAAGGGAGATCATGGCACCTGGCCCTAAATGGGCTGGCAAATGGACTGATTGTACCACCGGAAGGAGGTAGGCGGCTGGTAACTTCCATTTTGTTCCGTCCCTTGACCGCCAGCAGCCCTCCTCGTCTCTCAACTCCTCCTTTTCCCACCTTTGTTTTTCCTCATGGGTGGCCATGCTCTGTATCTCCCGAATCTGTGACCTGCTGTCGCTCCAATTTTCTGTCTGTGACCTGGTGATGTAGACAGTGGCTTCAACCGTCATGGCGGTGAGCCTGGCTGTTTCGTCTGCTAAAGTATTGCCCTTGCCCACATCATCAGTACCTCGTTTATGGGCAGCGCACTTAATCACTGCCAACTAGCTAGGGAGTGTAATGGCTTCCAACAGTTGAGATATAAGAGGAGCATGTTGTATGGCCGTACCATGGGAAGTAAGAAATCCTCTCTCCTTCCAGAGTTTACCAAAACTATGGACCACTCCGAAAGCATACTGACTGTCAGTATATATGTTTACTTTGAGATCTGTAGCGAGGATGCAGGCTCTAGTAAGAGCCACAAGTTCCGTCGCTTGCGCAGAAGTCTGTATAATCCGGGCCGTTTTAATCACTGTGGTGGTCATAGTTACAGCATAAGCAGCAGAAGTGGTGCCATCCTGTCTCTTCAAACAGGACCCGTCGACCCAGAGCTGGCCGTCAGTGTCTGATAAGGCAGTGTCTGTGAGATCAACCCTGCTTTTAGTGTCAGCTTCAGTTTGTAAAATGCAGTCATGTAAGGGCGGGTCACTCCCCCCAGAAGGTTGTGGCAACAGAGTGGCAGGGTGAAGGGTTGTGCATCGCTTGATAGTAATGTGGGAAGAGAGGAGGGTCAACTCATATCCAGTAAGTCGGGCACTAGTGAGGTATTGAGTGCGTGTTCTGTTAAGTAGAATGTCGACAGAGTGGGGAACGAACAGTACAAGGTCGTGGCCCAAGACTATCCCTTCTGATTGCCGAATGGAAACAGCGGCAGCTGCCACAGCGCGCAAACAAGGTGGTAAACCACATGCGACTGAGTCAAGGATGGCAGAGAAGTAGGCACAGGGTCTTTTCGAGAGCCCATGCGTCTGGCAGCTGGCAAGGACGGAAGAGGTGCAACCACCCTGTTCGTGGTAAAAAAAAACAAGCAATTGCAATGCAATAGGTCTCGCATTAGAAAAGTTTGAGCTATTGGTATTGTAAGTGACACATTTTTTATTCATGTGTTGGTTGTGAAAATAGCAAAATTAATAGCTTTGTCATTTACAATGCCAATAGTTTTAGCTTTCGTAAATGTGACACCTATAGCATTTGTAATGCAATATGTGTTTTATTTACGTGACTTAGATGTATTGATATTACAAATAACAATGTTTTTTTTTATAATTAATACTTAAATAAAAGCTATTGTAATTTATAATGGGAATAGCTTAAACTTTTGTAAATAACTTTTGTGAAGATTATGTTCAGTGTATTTTTTTGTGACGAAAATCCAGGAACAGAAGTGAAATATTAACATCTTTTTGTGACATTTGTAATAAAGCTTGAAACATTGAGAGAACATATTTGAACCAGTTGTTGTTGAATGGTTGCGCAGATTGATGCTGTGGTGGCGCTGAGTGATGTGGTGGCGATGAGTGATGCTGTGGCGTTCAGTGATGCTGTGGTAGCGCATAGTGATGTTGTGGTGCCCCTGAGTGATGCTGTGGGGGTGCTGAGTGATGCCATGGTGATGCGATAGATAGATAGAGTGAGTGCGATAGATAGATAGAGGGAGGGCGATAGATAGAGGGAGGGCGATAGATAGATAGAGTGAGGGAGATAGATAGATAGCGTGAGGGCAATAGATAGATAGATAGAGTGAGGGCGATAGATAGAGTGAGGGGCGATAGATAGATAGAGTGAGGGTGACAGATAGAGTGAGGGCGATAGATAGATAGGTAGATAGATAGATAGAGCGAGGGTGATAGATAGAGTGAGGGCGACAGATAGATAGAGTGACGGCGACAGATAGAGTGAGGGCAACAGATAGATAGCGTGAGGGCGATAGATAGATAGAGTGAGGGCGATAGATAGAGTGAGGGGCGATAGATAGATAGAGTGATGAAGATAGATAGATAGATAGATAGATAGATAGATAGAGTGAGGGCGATAGAGAGAGTGAGGGCGATAGATAGATAGAGTGAGGGCGATAGATATATAGAGTGATAAATAGATAGATAGATATATAGATAAATAGATAGATAGATAGATAGAGTGAGGGCGATAGAGTGAGGGCGACATAGATAGAGTGAGGGCGATAGATAGATAGAGTGAGGGCGATAGATAGATAGATAGATAGATAGATAGATAGATAGATAGATAGATAGAGTGAGGGCGACAGATAGATAGAGTGAGGGCGACAGATAGATTGAGTGCGACAGATAGATAGAGTGAGGGCGACAGATAGATAGTGAGGGCGATAGATAGATAGATAGAATGCGGTGGCCTCGTGGTGGATGTGGTGGTGGCCGTGGTGGTGGTGGTGGATGTGGTGGTATTGGATGTGGTGGTGGTGGATGTGGTGATGGTGGACGTGGTGGTGGTGGACATGGTGGTGGTGGACGTGGTGGGGGTGGGTGTGGTGGTGGTGGATGTGGTGGTGGTGTAGGGCGTGGTGGTGGTGGACATGGTGGTGGTGGACGTAGTGGTGGTGGATGTGGTGGACGTGGATGTGGTGGTGGAGGTGGTGATGGGTATGGTGGTGGATGTGGTGGTGGACATGGTGGTGGTGGTGGACGTGGTGGTGGATGTGGTTGTGGTGGACGTGGTGGACATGGTGGATGTGGTGGTGGTGGATGTGGTAGTGGTGGACGTGGTGGATGTTGTGGTGGTGGACGACATGGTGGTGGACGTGGTGGTGGACTTGGTGGTGGACTACGGTGTGGACTTGGTGGTGGTAGTGGATGTGGTGGTGGTGGAGGTAGACGTGGTGGTGGTGGCGGACGTGGTAGTGGCTTTGTGGTGGCCGTGGTGGTGGACATGGTGGTGGATGTGGTGGACATGGTGGTGGTGGATGTGGTGGATGTGGTGGTGGATGTGATGGACATGGTGGTGGTGGACGTGGTGGTGGTGGTAGTGGTGGTGGATGTGGTGGTGGTGGTGTACGTGGTGGTGGTAGAAGTGGTGGATGTGGTGGTGGTAGTGGTGGTGGTGGAAGTGGTGGTGGTGGGTGTGGTGTTGGTGGATGTGGTGATGGAAGAGGTGGGTGTGGTGGTGGTGGTGGGCGTGGTGGTGGTGGACGTAGTGGTGGTGGACATGGTGGTGGATGTGGTGGTGGTGGATGTGGTGGTGATGGTAGAGTACATGAGGGTGGTGGTGGTGGATGTGGTGGTGGAGGTGAGTGTGGTGGTGATGGACATGGTGGTGGTGGACATGGTGGTGGTGGATGTAGTGGTGGTGGATGTGGTGGATGTGGTGGTGGTGAAGGTGGTGATTGTGGACGTGATGGTGTTGGACGTGGTGGTGTTGGACGTGGTGGTGTTGGATGTGGTGGTGTTGGACGTGGTGTTGGACGTGGTGGTGTGAAACACTGGAAATAGCTGGTGGCATAGAGAGATGTGTTCTAGCATCCAAGGAGTTTGGTAAATCCAAAGTGTCTTCAGCAGAAAGTGTGAATAGAATCTCATAAAGCCAAACCTTCTTCAAATACTAAGGTAGAGTTGTATGTGTGGGTTGGGAGAGTTACTGCTGCCAACTGTCCTGTACATGTACTTTGTATTAGGGATGGGGCACTAGATAATATATCTGTTTTGGGGGTTATAACATCAAGAAACACCAATCAAGGTGTTACTAAAGAACATCAAAAAGTAAGTGTTCGATCTTTCAAGACCTGCGTACGGTTGCACAATAAGAATGAACAATATGATGACATCACATCGCAGAGGAGCCGATATTTAAATTGAAAAGTAATAATAGAAGGGTCATATTAACTACTGCAGGGTGACTGCACTATTGTCATGCTGTATGTATAGTGCATTATTAAAGCTTGGTAAGAAGGAACCTTTTCTCTATAAAACAGGCAACACATGAGATGTTGTCAATGCTCGTACTCATTCATTTACTGTAAGGCCTACATATACTCCCAGTGTACAAAAAACACTAAGAGGGACTGTCCGCATGGGCAGCGGCGATCCCTCCACGGCAATTAGGATGTGACCGCCACCCTGGCGGTCACATCCTGTATTTTTTACATTGCTTGAAGCAGCACCCGCCGCAATGTAAAAAATGAAAGCAGTGCATTTGCATGCACAAAGCGGCAGGCACCGCGCGGTGCCTGCCGCTTCGTGCACGCAAAGGCAGGGGGTACCATAGGTACCCCCCATGTGCTCCCCCCCACCCCCTTCACCCAGGGGGCCCGCTACGGCCCCCAAGGTGAAGATCCACATGCATTTCCTCGGCGGAGAATCTGCCGCGGAAAAGCATGTTTGCACAGCCATCCTAATATGTCTGGCGGTGTCTGAGAGACACCGCCACCATATTAGGCCTTTTCCGCCGCGGTTGTAAGCCAACCGCGGCGGAAAAGCGGCGGACAGAAACCAGGACCCACCAGCCACCCTAATGTGGCAGTGGGTCTTTGGTGGGTCTGCAGAGGATTTTCCGCATCCTCCGGGCCGGCGTTGGCTTCCGCCGGCCCGGAGGATGCGGAAAATCCTCCATCGTAATGTGCCTCTTAGTTTGGAACCAGCATTAGCCGCCACCACCACCTCTAAACTGGCTCACTGAACCCTGTCTATTCTGCAAGCAGAGTGTTGTAAAATCTGCACTCTGTGTAAAGATATATATCTATCATGTAAACAGCATATTCTACATGGTGTAGGAACTCTGGAAAGAACTCTTGCCAACCTCAAAATAACATATTTCACAGCAGGCTAACACCCTCGCTGGAAAGGACACCGGATGTTCTGTACACAGCACATTTTATAACCTGTAAACACTTTAACTGTAAAGGACTCGGTGCAGTAAACACAATATTTGACAGTCTGCAAACAGTCTCACTGTAAACGACCCTACATGTTACATCATCTAAACAGTATATTTTACAGCCTCCAAATGCTCTCACTTTAAAGAACACTACATATTCTGTAAAAAGGGTATTTCAAAGCTTGCAAACACTCTTTTCTGCAAAGGACCCTACGTGTTCTATAACTAAGCCTTGTATTCTACAAGCTGTAAGGAATCTAAGTGAAGAACTCGAGCCTAAAAGCAGCGTATTCCACAGTATGTAAACAGTCTCTAAAGAACTAAATCTGCATACTTCACAGCCAGTATATACTCTCTGTAAAGTCCTATCTATTCTGTAAGCAGATAATTCCTTTTTATTCGAAGCTGAACTTGAACCTTCTTCCTGGTCTTAATGTGAGCTCGCTTACTGTAATCATAGTTACTAAGTTTTGACAATCTGCTGCTAACCAAGCATAACGCCTTTCATTGGACCTGTAAAGACTTATCCGCTTTTTTTTCCTAATAGGTTTCTATCAGGAGTGACAAGAAAAATATACAAAGGTTAGCAGGAGGACAGGGACCATAGTGGAGCAGTTTCGGAAAAACAAAGTGATAAATGTGGAAGAGGAAAGATGGAGAAGTGTAGAAGAAAAGCGGAAGGTTGGTAGAAATCGTAATAGTGCGCATTTGCCAGCGAGATGAGGACAAGAAAGAACAAGAGAAGTGAGGTGGGTATTAAAGCATAGACAAATAGGGAAAATGCTGAAAGCAAGAGAAACAAGCATTATTGGCACTCTATTAAATAAATAACAAGTCATGTATTTAAAAACTCACCGCCGCAGCCCGGCTTGGACAGGAAGCCAGGCAACCTGAGTTGGGACAGGGGCGGGGCCGCAAAAAGACAGGAAGCAGACGAGAGCCTACCCTGCGCTCCTGTGCCTGTGAAGCCAGCCGGTAGATTTGCGTGTGAGCTAGCGGGGCTTCCGTGCTCGTAGAGAGCCCCGCCTGTTGCCGAGACTGACCCGCTGGCTGCCGAGGGAGAGAGGGACACGCGGAAAGAGCCCGGTGAGTGTGGGGGAGGGATGTGTGCGCGTGTGTGTGTGCGCGTGTGTGTCTGTGTGTGCGAGTGTGTCTGTCTGTGTGTGTGTGCATGTGCGCATCCTGATCCATTGTGACTGGAAACAGCATGCCGGAATCCATTGTCTGCAAAAAGAAGTGAGACCCACCAAAGCCCGGACATCCTTCTGTGTGCGTGGTATAGGGGAAGTGCGTAAAGTGTGTATTCTGTCAGGTGTCAAGGATCGCCCCTCCTTAGACAGCAGGTGGCCCAAATAGGTCACCTGCGGTCTACAACATTAAAGTTTGGAACGGGAGACCTTGTGGCCCTTGAGGGCCAAGAAATGTAGCAGGGACAAAGTGGCAGAGGTACAGAGAGGCATAGAATCCGCGGCCAGGAGGAGATCATCTACATACTGAATAAGGGCCACACCAGGGGAAAAAGTGTGCTCATCTAGTTCTTTCTTGAGGGCCAGACTGTAGATGCTAGGGCTCTCAGCGTAACCTTGAGGAGTCCAACAGAATTGAAACGATCTATTCCGGACAGTAAATCCGAAAAGGTAACGTAAGTCCTGATGGATGGGGATAGAAAAGAAAGCATTTTTCAAGTCAATGACCGTAAACACACAGGCCGTTGGTAGGATCATAGTCAGTATGGTGGTAATGTCTGACACCACTGGGTACTGGGGAACGACTATTTTGTTAATTTCTCGAAGGTCAATAACAAATCGATAGATCTTTTCTCCCATTGCACTCTTTTTAAGGACAGGAAGGATAGGGCTATTACAGATGTTGCTAGAGGAGTGCTGAACCACTCCGACTGCAATCAGGTGATTTATGATGTTCAATAGTGCTTGTTCTTCTTCATGAGATATTTTATATTGTGGAAGGTGAGGTAAGGGAGCGTTTTGACGGACAGTGATGTGGACCGGTTCAATGTTCATGGTGCCAACATCAGTGTCGCTTTGAGACCAAAGGGAGGACGGGAGGCCGGAAAGGTCAATGGAATCTTGGATGGTGACGGGCAGTTGATTAGGACCCGTTGTATTGTCAAAAAGAATCACTCGAACATTATCAGGGGAACAACGAATAGTGGCCCTAAAATGTTTCAGAAGGTCAATACCTAGAAGATTGTTGGGGCAGGCAGGGGACAAGAGAAATGAAGATTCAGCGGTGTCTCCCCCCAGGGTGAACGTAGTTGGAAGTGATAAAGCGTTAAGTGAGGGCTTACCATCGAAGCCGGTCAATGTTATTCTTTTGCCAGAAGGGGCAGCCCGATGGACCAAATTACCCGCCAGGGCGCTCCTAGAGGCCCCGGTGTCAACCAGGAAAGTCGCCAGGGTGCCCGTCAAGTAGGCGGATACGTAGGGACCCTGAGGATCGAAAGGTACTTCAAGTGGTCCGGAACCCCTCCCTTGACAGCCCTATGAAAAGAATTGGTCCATGGTCTCTGAGAAGTCAGATGAAGTCTTGAACATTCTGTTGCCTATTATCAAAAGTATTAGCAGAGCGGGGCTCGAACGGTTGTGCTGGGCGATTCTGGGGGCCCCTGTAATTGTCTCTGGGAATTGTTTTTCCTGAACGGATATTGTATGCTAGCACAGGGCACTCATTTTTGTAGTGGCCGGGATCTTTACAATAATTGCAGTTATCTCCATACTGCTGATGAGTGTGTTGGGGAGGCGGTGTAGGGCCAGGGTCAGGTCTGCGCGCATGGGGCGGGGCACGGGTATTGGTGTATCTAGCGTGAGAAGAACAGATTCCTTAAGCTCTTGTCTGCGGTTTCCTTATTTTCCTTGACCTTGTCCCTAAGGGTCTTGTAATACTGGGTTGTCAATAAAATAGTCTGGGGAGTTGCTGCCTGCCAGGTACTTTCGCTAGCCCAGAGTTTGTTCTGACTAGTCGGCAAAAGGTTGTCAAAAAAGGTTTGAACTAACAAGTGTCGACCCGTCTCAGATGTTATGTCTTGGCCACTGTAATCAGAGAAAGCTTTATTTAACCAAGAGAAAAAGACAGCCACAGTCTCGTCACTCTTTTGTTTGCAGGATGTCAACATATGCCAATCAACCTTGCGTTCAGGGACAATTGTTTGTAGTTTAGTCAATAATTTGTTTGCTAATTCTAAAACCAATGCGTGCGGTTTTTCCCCAGGCTTACGCGGTGTCGTGGATGCGCAAGTTAGTCCACGTATCTCCTAGGTTTAGGGCATCGTCAGTATGTCTAATTGAGTGCCATATCTCGGGGGGTACTACACTGCCAAATATCTGTAGGTTGTCTTGTAGTGTTAAGTCGTAGGTGTCCAGTAACTGTTGCATCTCTTTATAAAATCCTGTTGGATTTGTATGGAGGTCAGGGATCCCTGACTTCAGTGTCATGACCTCAGCGCGAGTCCAAGGGGTATATACCCAGTTATACAGTAATTTTTTGCGGGCATTAGTGTCATCAGTCCCCATGCCATCCCCCCTGGCCGGAACATAGATAGGAGCAGCTTCGCGTACAGGCATGTTGGTGCTGCTTAACAACCCTTCTTTTATGGCTTCTGAACCGTCCAACTCGTGGCCAGGATGAGAATCCTGTTCTAAAAGGTGCAGATGGTCGATACAGAACATAGACAGGGTTTGTAGTTCATCTGTGGTGGAGGAACCCTGGGTCAATTTAGTGAAAAGGGTCTGAAGGCGCTGCCTACTAAGGTTGGGTCTTTCCTTTTCCAGTCGGGCTAATGTGTGGTAGGGAACCTGTTGAAGAAGATGGTGGCGGAGGTGCATGGGTTGTTTATCTAAAGCCTTAATTAGGGCCGCTCTGGTAAAACCTGGCACGGTCAATGTTTGGGCTTTAAGGTCTAGACGGGTTTTTTCGGTGGACGTTAGACGGGGCAGTCTGCCTTCGGGAGAAAAACTAGGTAACGCGTGGGTGGTTTGGATATCGTTCAGTGTGGGGGCCGAAGCCTGGGCTGGTGCCGCTGCAAATGGATCAGGGATTGGAGGTGGAGGAGGTAGAAATGCTTGGTAGTCGATGTCTAGATCGGGGGTGGGTAATAAGGGCATCATTAGATAGGGAGGTGGTGGATTAGGTCGGGAAAGGAGAAGCTCATCATCTAGATAGTCATGGGGGTCTTTCTGAGGAAGGACAGGATACTAGCCCGTCATCTCTAGACGTAGTTGTCGGTCAGCTCGTTCTATATTTGTTTTATGGGCCTGGAAGTAAAGTTCATGCGTTTTTTCAGAGTAGGTAGTGTTTTTAAGGCTTTTTCTTTCCCTAGCTTCCGCCCTCTTTTTTCTCTGCTGTATTTCCTTTTTCCAGAGACTGAAAGCCTCCCACATGGAAGCATGAGGATGATGTTTGTCTAATTTACACTCAAGCGCTTCGAGTTTAGCGGGCTCAAAAGAGCCCCACTCAGGCCACTGCAGTTCCTTTTCCTTTTTTGTGTAACGGTGCCATAAGGAATGAATGAATGAATGAATGAAGGAAGTCTACGGGCATCAGGTGATAGATAAGGGGCAATCTTTTTTAGAGTCCGAATGATGGCACAGCATGTGGACACTGTCTTGTTGACTTGGAGGTCGAAAGAGAGTTCAGGATCTATAAGAACTCCCAGATTCCTGTCCAGGCGGGTTGGCTGGGGACAGTCCCCTAAAGAAGTAGGCCACCAGTCCCCAGACCAGAGATCGTAACCCCCTCCAAAGACCAAGACCTCCGTCTTTTCTCCATTCAGCTTCAAATAGTTGCGGATCATTGAATGGGCAACTGCTTCCATGCAGGCTCTAAATTTAAGGGCAGAATCTTTTATTATTATTTACGTCGTAGAAGTCTCAAACGGTCAGAGTACCACGGTGAAGAGGGACTCTTCCTGGCAAAATAGAATTTTTTAGGCGGTGCAAGAGTGTCTATAGCATTACCAAGGGCTTTGGACAGGCAACATGCCACAGCATTGGTATCTAACGGTAGGGAGAGGTTGGTCTCAGCTAGATATGGAGATAGGGAGCTGTTACAGACTGCTCTATAATTTTTCCTAGTTTCCCATATGTTTCTACTAGCTTGGTTGGGGGTAGGCGAGGTGATGATGTTTAGGTGGAAGGAGACTGCCAGGTGATCTGACCAAGATAGAAGAATCGAGGTTCCGGTCACTAGTCTGGAATCGTTAGAAAAGATGCCATCCAGCGTATGTCCAGCTAGGTGTGTAGGGCCGACAAACAGTTGGCTAAATCCATAGGCAGACAGACCATCGACCAGCTCCCTCGTATCTCTGTCATCTGACGCTTCCAAATAAAAATTAAAATCGCCCAGAAGAGTTAGATTGGGCATATTAATACAAAGCTCTAACGTTTCAAGTAGATCCTGGAGAAAGGAGGCCCTGGGGCCCGGGGGCCTATAGCAGAGAAAGCTCGAGAAGGAAGCCGTAGGGGTGAACTGTATAGAAAAATGGAGTGCCTCAAATTTATCAGAAGGTCAGGAGAGGGGGTCAATACGACATGACAAGCCTTCTCTACATAGAATTCCCAGCCCCTCCTCCTCTGCGCCCAACTCAATCCAATCTAACCAGGGCATAGCCCTCGGGAACAGAGTCGACCAGATCAGGGCCAGCGGACTCCGATCCCCAGGTCTCCGTAATGAAGACCCAAGGGGGACTCCTCTGTGATACAAAATCATTTAGGGCTACGTTATTCTTAATCATTGACCTGGCGTTAATGAGAAATCCAGCCTCCATCAACGGACTGTCAGGCACCTTAACAGCTGATGCTCTAGTCCTCTGTTTCCTGGACTTTCGTGTACCCATAGGTACAGTACACCCACAAAAAGTATTATCAGGTGATCTAGTAGTGTGACATGGTAGAGGGAGTGGTCTTAACTCACGATCTGAAGAAAGTATAAAATGAGGTTCATTCTTCCTGGGCCCTGGCGCCTCCTTGGCACTGACGGGCGCAGACGGGCAGGACTCAGGCACGACTCCGGCACAGGTCCGGCGCGTCCACTGATTGCGTCCGCTGCGCGGAGGCATGCCATGCCCGTCCTCTTTTATGCTCCTAGCTAGACTGCACCAATGTCTTCCTCCTAACCTAAGATGGCCGCTCCAAATCGATCCCCGAGACCGGCCGCCTCAGCACCTAAATCATCTGAGAGCTGGCCCAAAATGCGGGGGATGTGGGAGTGCTGGCTCTAATAATGTGAGGGCTCAAAAGTGGAAGTGCACGGGATGATTTAAAATTACAAAAGTAAGATTTTTTAAAAAGTCGGGCACAACAGATTTTAAGCAGTTTTTAAGATTCGTGGCACAACAGGGAAGGGTACACAAAGAATGGCAGTTTAAACAACAGAGCAACCTCCCGGCTTCCGCCTCAGGAGGGGAGACAGACAAACAGCAAGGAATTGAACATTACCGCTGTCAGGCCATATTTTACATACATTTCTTTAGAAGGGATACCTTCCGGAGGAGCCGGCTGACTTTCTGCCAAGGCATAGAGGTCGGGTTGACAGCAACAGCAACAAAACATCCTAAATTTACATTTTTGAAGACAGAAAACCAACAGTGAAATATCGCACCTTTATACTTCTATGTACAATTTAGTGCCGCTCGAGTAGAGGAGTCTCTTTGCCACAACTCTGACCGTGCTACAGGAGTAGCTATTAACTGTTTCCAGGATATTATTCTTGCCAGCGTGAGGAGGTGACAGCCGCGAGGCCGCAGAGGAGGCGAGAGGCGCGGCCCCGGGACTGCGAGGACCAGCCCACAACATCCACAGCTGTGTCCTCTTCCCGGGTGAGCCGCGCCCCCTCCCAGTGCCCACCCCCACCAAAAGCGCTCTTCACTCCTCGCGGCCCCGCTTCGCGGGTGCCGCTCGAGTAGAGGAGTCTCTTTGCCACAACTCTGACCGTGCTACAGGAGTAGCTATTAGCTGTTTCCAGGATATTATTCTTGCCAGCGTGAGGAGGTGACAGCCGCGAGGCCGCAGAGGAGGCGAGAGGCGCGGCCCCGGGACTGCGAGGACCAGCCCACAACATCCACAGCTGTGTCCTCTTCCCGGGTGAGCCGCGCCCCCTCCCAGTGCCCGCCCCCACCAAAAGCGCTCTTCACTCCTCGCGGCCCCCGCTTCGCGGGGGCCGCTCGAGTAGAGGAGTCTCTTTGCCACAACTCTGACCGTGCTACAGGAGTAGCTATTAACTGTTTCCAGGATATTATTCTTGCCAGCGTGAGGAGGTGACAGCCGCGAGGCCGCAGAGGAGGCGAGAGGCGCGGCCCCGGGACTGCGAGGACCAGCCCACAACATCCACAGCTGTGTCCTCTTCCCGGGTGAGCCGCGCCCCCTCCCAGTGCCCGCCCCCACCAAAAGCGCTCTTCACTCCTCGCGGCCCCCGCTTCGCGGGGGCCGCTCGAGTAGAGGAGTCTCTTTGCCACAACTCTGACCGTGCTACAGGAATAGCTATTAACTGTTTCCAGGATATTATTCTTGCCAGCGTGAGGAGGTGACAGCCGCGAGGCCGCAGAGGAGGCGAGAGGCGCGGCCCCGGGACTGCGAGGACCAGCCCACAACATCCACAGCTGTGTCCTCTTCCCGGGTGAGCCGCGCCCCCTCCCAGTGCCCGCCCCCTCTCCACCCTAGACTACAAAACCAAGCCCAGTGACGCGCACCGCGGGACGCGCGCGGGGCATATCCCGGGGCGAAGACCGGGCAAAGAGCGGGCCGTTTTAGGCCGTTAGAGGCCGGATAGAGCCGGGCCGGGCTACCCCCCTAACTCCCATCCGCAAAAATCTTTCCTAAATATCCCCACTTGTACAAACATGTCTCCAAGGGGAAGCAGAAGTAAGACCGCTGCAAAAAAAGGACAATTAACTGGCCCCATAGATAGTTTTCTAACAAAGGCTAACAGCTTCATAGATCAGAGTATTTTACTCATAGAACGGAGAGTATCCCAAGACCTCCTGGAGGCCCGGCGATCCTCACTGGGACATCTAGCAACTGCTAGAACGCCAGTTCCAACTAAAAGTCAAAGACAAAGTGAGGGCGGGATCAACAACAGACAGAGTCTCCCAAATATAGTTGATCTATCAGTGTCACAACTCTCTGAATCCCAACTTATAGCTGACTTCGACCTAGAAAAAACTCATGACCTAAATCTACACCCTACACCAGAAGAGGTAAGACAGGCAAGAGGGAGGAGGGAGGGAGCTATAAAAAAGAGAAAAAATGATCTGGCGACAAATGAAACACCAACGAGAAAACAAACTCCATCCGCCACAGAGGAAATACGAAATACACTTAGTCCCCCCCTCCTGGGAAACCAGAGTAGGCATACAGTGAGTATAGACCAAGACGCCTCACCTACCACGAACTCAGTGATAGCAACTGAGGGTTCCCCATCAAACGATACTGATTATAATTATAATCCAGACCTGCTGGAAGAAATTGGAAATCTCCTACATAAATCCCTCTCACCCATTCAAGAGACCCTGGCAAAACTAGAAAAAGCCGTAGTCGACCTCACAGTGTCGTTGAAAGTCAATTCTGCCTCAAATCATGTACAAGACCTACAAAAAGTACAAAAACCCGGGCCACTGAAACCGGTAAATATAATCCCTGTGCCCCAAGGAGAAAATTTGCTACCCGTACCCACCACAGCCCCGAAACCCTCAGCTATAATACCAACCAAGAACAAAGTACCAGACACCTTAGTCTCAACAATCCCGCCAGGAAAAAATAGCACCTCTGGTAATGCCACTATCATAGCCTCAAAAAATAAACAACCATCAACCAAGAAATCTCAACCTTACCGACCGAGGGAAAGACAACAACAGGGCGATACACGACCAGTAACACAACCAGTAACACTTCCACCAGAAGCCAGTCCCTTTGTAGCTATATTGACTGGTGTACCAGAGCTGACGGACCAAAAATACGAACCAAACTGGTCATTAAAAAACAAGATACAACACTGGCTTACCATAAATCGTCCTTCACCACCCCCCTACTGCTCCACTAGAATTCTGATGATCAGAAGAGCCCCTTGGGTCGGCCATGGCAAAAAAACAATACAGGGGGACTGTGTCCTAATTACTTTTGAGGACCCGAGAATAGTGGAACACATCTGCTCAGGAGAGGACCAAATTCCAAATAGGGGGGTAGGAATAAAACGTCTCTCCTTCTTTTACCCACCTACATTTCAAGACGGTCCCTCGCAAATGGAGGGACCTTGGTACACAGTTGGTCCTCGTTATCGAGGCAGAGATAGGGACGAATGGAGAGGGCAAGAACAGTGGAGAAAATATAGAGAACCTCCACGTTGGGACGGCTGGAATGGACTACCACTAACAAATATGTATAGTGGCTTAGAGTGTGTCGATTGACCACCACAGCCAGAAGAACAGACTTCTAAAACTCCAGCCATCCCGCCAATCCTAGATAACCTTTTAATCCCTGAAGATCCAGCCATCCCCAGTAATCTACAAATAGACAATGCCCTCAAAAGTAATCCCTCAACTCTGAGCGTGATCTCCTGGAACATCGCGGGATTACGACCAAAGCTGGAGGATGGGACTCTCATGCACCATGTACACAGACACCAAATAGTCTGCCTACAGGAGACATGGTCACAATTAGAACTTCACTTGCAGGGGTATAAGAAATTTTTTCCCCTGCACTGGGGGGACAAAAGGGTAGACCAAAGGGAGGACTAAATATTCACATAGCCAACACCATCCAAAACATAAAAATAAATATCATTGAACTGGAGCCTAACTTCCAGATCATTGGTCTCACTTTATCAAAAAATGAGTTTGTAGTCCTCGTTAATTTTTATGACAACCTTGAGAAAATACAGCTCCAGAGAGTTTTCACCCACCTCCACGAAAAATTAACAACCCTTAGACAGAAACAAGGAGCAAGGGGTGTATTGTCTATAATATGGGCAGGAGATTTCAATCTACATCACAGTACCCAACCACAGCAAAAATGTCCTGGTATGGTGACAGAGGAAGGTGACTCCCTTATCCATTTTTCACACAATAATGCGGGAGGAGTAATGAACGAGCTCCTATCAGATCTGGATCTCCAAATAGCAAACATCCCGGATCACAGAACAAGTTCATTAGAACCGACCTATATAGGTAGAGGTTTTAGCACTACGGTTGATTACATTATAATATCAGCTAGCCTACTACCCAGAGTAAATGGCTTTGAAGTCATACCCAACACTCATAGTGATCACGCCATTCTTACAATGGAAATGACTATTAATCATCAACAATCTCTCCCCATGACGATAGCTAGTGCACTGTCCCAGGACAATATAAACCTGGGCCAACTGAATGGGTACTCAATAAAGTGGGGGAAGATAAACCCAGAGGAAATTACCAAGGACTTGATAAAATCAGTATACCCCCCAAATCAAGAAATGTCTAGATACACTGGCAGAAGATGAGGAAATTCTCAAAAGTTTTGCCCAAATTTTGGAAAAAACAAAGTCCCTACTCACAGCTAAACATAAAGTTGGACCGCGTCGTTTAAAAGGATGGTTTAACCAAGAATGTACTCAGGCCCATAAAAACCTTAAAGTAGCACTAAACAAAGATGAAAGGGATCCTCATACCATATCCGCTTTAAGAAAGGAATACCTTACAATCAGAAAAAAGAGAAAAGCGGAATTAAAGCAAGTTTTATGGGATGAACTCCACGTTAGTGCACAGGAAAAAAACAGCCAGGCCTTTTGGAGAGTAATAAGAACTCCTTTTTTGGCTGACGACACAAATCCAAAAATTGAAGTTGCGATAGATGAGACAGAATGGGTGTCACACTTCTCAAAAATCTTCCAAAAACCATCCTCAGACCAAGAAACTGAAGATGAGAACTTAAAAGCTCCGCTTTACCCCATCCAAATAGACTTTGAAATCTCCGAGATCCTTTTGGCCCTGAATTCAAGCAAGAACGGAAAAGCCCCAGGCCCGGACGGAGTCCCGGCTGACTTCTTCAAGTACAATACAGATCTCTGGGCCCCGATCTTTACCAGGGTGTGCACGGCGGCGGCAAAGAAAGGAATCCTGGAGTCCTGGACAAGGTCCGTCATGGTACCGATATTCAAGAAGGGTAATCGCCAGGACCCTGCTTGTTACCGTCCAATATCCTTGTTGGATTCATTGGGAAAAATGGCAGGTAGGGTGATTCTGGAGCGACTTCAGGACTGGGTAGGGGAGAGAGGCATACTGTCTGACCTACAATTTGGTTTTAGAGAGGGCTTTGGAACGGTGGAGCAAGCCCTAAACCTTTCCGTGATCATTGGAAAATATATACATGCCAAAAAAGATAAACTTTACATGATCTACGTGGACTTGTCCGCGGCGTTTGACTGTGTCTCTCACACCAAATTGTGGTCCCTCTTAGCTCAAATGGGGGTAGATCCGCCACTCCTGGATTTCTTAAGGGAAATGTACTCCAATCCCTCAGCTAGAGTCCGTTATGGCATCAAGGGAGAGCTGACAGCGTCCTTCAGAGTGGAGCGTGGAGTCAGACAGGGATGTGTCCTGGCGCCTTTCCTTTTCTCCCTCTACACTAACAACTTGGAGGTTGAGCTTCTGAAGGGTACCCGGGACCTCCCACAGACAAAACAACGCCCGATTCCCGCTCTGCTCTATGCGGACGACGCTGTCCTCCTGGCACGGACGCCCCGCGAACTTCAAAAGATCCTTAACAGGTACTCTCAGATTATGGCTACCCTAGATCTTCACATAAATGTGAAAAAGACTTTTGTGATGACGGCAGGTGCTGGGAGAAAACACCTGAAAAACATTACCCTCAACACACAAAAAATAGACTCTGCAACTGAATACTGCTATCTGGGAATTACAATAGACAATAAATTGTCCTGGAAAAAGGCAGTGGAAGCGAGGAAACACTGCTTTAAAAGAGCGCTGGCGGCATTGGTGACTTTTTCACAAAAACTGGGAAAACGACCGCCTGTGGAATTGTTAGCGATATATAGGGCCAAATGCATATCGACAGCCCTGTATGGAGCAAGTTTATGGGGTCACACGGACGTCACTTCTTTGCAAATAGCAGAAAACAACTTTTTAAGGTTCCTTCTGATGGCACCAAAGCGATCCTCAACTTATGCTTGCCACGCTGAACTTGGCATCCCACACATCGAGGACCTTGCAAAAATCCAACCGCTACTTTTATGGCATCGTGTCTGGACCTCGGAAAAAAATGATTTAACCAAGATGATAGTGGCAGACGCCATGATGTTAGATCACGCTTTAAAAATTAAATGGTTAGCCTATATCAGGAATTTCTGCATTGACCTTGGGGCAGAGCAATATTACTCAAATCCTGAAAAAATTAGAGAACTTACAAAGAAACAACTAAAAGCATTAGCCCTGGGACATTTGGAAAACCTGAGATTACAATCTGAAGCAGGCAAACCGTCTGTTCAACACGCGATAATGGTCCAATCCACTCTTTTAATTCAGCCCTATCTAAATCTCAATATCGGTATTTTTGACCGTTTCCTACTGATACTCTGGTTTCCCAGGAGGGGGGGACTAAACATGTTTCACAGACTGGTAGCTTTTCCAACACCAAACGTTTGGGATCCGAATCCACCCTTATGCCCCTGTGATGAAAAGTCAACACAAACCACCTTGCGCACTGTCTTGTTTTGCAAGTTTTATCACGATCACCGCAAGGTTTGGCTATTGACTTTATTAAAATCCTGGGGTCTCAGACAATGTCGCCCTGCCATGTTGAGCTTACAGCTTTTGGACACTGAAGTTACCTGTTACCATGTGATCAATTTTCTGAAGTGTATATACAGACACAGAAAAAATCTTTAAAGTGATTTCCTTAAACAAATCAATGTTTTTATAAGTCAGACGTGGAACTTACCAGTCACATGTAATTATTTTGCATTTTTTTTATATATAACTGTTTTAGTATGTGTTGTCATGCTTTTATGGATTTCTAATTTTGAAACTCCGAATAAAGATTATTATTATTATTACTGATTCTATATACCCACCTTCAGTCTTTGCAAAGAACGAATATACAGAGCTCCTGACTACTGATAACAGAAATATGGGTGTCGAAAGTTCGACCTTACCAGATAATTTGTGTCCGTCCTCACACAGAGATCTGCCTATGTATAACAGGAATCTAGAAACCATAACTTGGGAATCCAGTCAGAGTCAGGGTCAGCATAGAAGGGCCCAGAAGCAGGAGGAGGAACAGCATGAGAAGTCACTCGGGCTATGCAGACGAGGGTCTTCAATTCACATTGGTGCACTCCCTTCGGGGTTCCACTCGCTGGCCCCCTGAAGCCTCCCGGGCTGGATACGGACCTCTGATGGAGTCCCTGTTCAGGCGCCAAGTGTAGAACTGTGTTCCAAATGGACCCCCAGCGGTGGAGGGCTTCACCGAAAATCTACGGGTCCACAGGAGTTTCTCTTACAAAAGAAGGGAGGCAGACTCTAGAGTGAGGAGGGAAACAAGATATTTTAATACACAGAGTATAACTCGAGCTATCGGACAGAGTCCCAGAGTCACCTAGGTGAGTCTACGGACGCTGCCCCCTTCTCCAGGGCATGCAGCAGTCTTTATAGGATGTGGAGTTCTCCTTATCACGCCTAATGCGTCACTGTGTCTTGGGCTGTGGTGGGCCAAGGCTGCAAAGCAGATAACTCAGGGGCTTCTGACATTGTCCAGAGAATGCAATCAACCGGGGGTGGTCTCTCAAGGCTGTAAGGCAGATGACTCAGGAGCCTCTGCAATGCCCAGATAATGCAATCAGCCGGAGGTCGTTTCTTATGACGCACATGGAGCCACAGGTTGATTGTCCGCACATGTTGTTCTAGTCAACAGAGAGGGATGAGGGAAGATAAGGTGGGTGCGTGCAGCTCGTCTTCGTGATCTTGTCAACAGAGAGGTATGAGGGAAGATAAGGTGGGTGCGTGCAGCTTGTCTTCGTGTGCAGGGGCCCACCTCAGGCAAAGGAGGGAGAGAGTTGACGTGGCAAGGCTTTAGGGGTTAAAATTACAGCACAACACAGGTCACTCAAAGAAGAACTAAAATCCTTCCTCGTTATGTACAGCCCCACCAGATAAGGAAGGGCACTGGCTAGACAACCTTGGTGAAAGGTTTTCCGCGCCATCAGAGCTTCCAAAGCCATGGCTATCCTCGGAAGGGATGAGAGACAAATATGGTCCGACATCTCCTCTTTGTTGGAATATATTCTTGAGGACATGAAGAAGGAGGCAAAGGATGTTTTATCAGAAGGTAAGAGAGCCTCTTCTGAAATTACTGATGTGGCAATAGACATTTCATCTACTGCCTTTAGGCAGATTGGCGGGAGCAGCGGTGTTGAAGCGGCGGGGTTGTCTCAGGGCTACAACATTCTGCCCAGACGTTCTGGCCAAGGTGCTGGATATACTGTTCAATGGTGAATAGCTATTTGGCAAGCACGTGGATGACACGCTGCAATCGATAAAGGCAGACACTGACAAGG
Source organism: Lissotriton helveticus (assembly GCF_964261635.1). Classification (NCBI taxonomy): domain Eukaryota; kingdom Metazoa; phylum Chordata; class Amphibia; order Caudata; family Salamandridae; genus Lissotriton; species Lissotriton helveticus. The sequence continues at coordinate 3,340,738 of NC_136064.1, forward strand.
TAAAATAACGGACAACTTTGCAATAGAGGTCTCCCCTTGAAACTCCGGACCCTTGGCGACTTGCTTTCCTTCCGCAAGGCCGCTAAAACCCTTCTGTTCTCTGAGTTATGTTAAAATCCATACCCCCATTTTTAAATAATATTTTCTGTTTTCTGTTGTGTTGTGTTCGCCACCTTGTCGGTGCGCCGGGACGCTCCTTCGCTGGAGCAGCCGTGCGCAATACAAATAGCCCTAACATAACATAACATAACATAACAGGAAGTTTTCTTCCTTTCGAGGAAGAGGTCAGTACCTCTCTCGGCCTCCACATCAGCACATTTTGGATGTTATTACCAACAGGGGTTTCGATCGCAGTATTCTGGTCAACCCTCCAACAAACCTTGACACCTGCTTATTCTGTAGCATCAGCAAGTCGACGTCCAGCATCAGGAGGAAGATCTCAAAACATCAACGAGACAATGAGGATTCACAGGCTCCTGTCACCACAGTCCCACTTCAATTCAGCCCGCTTGCTCCAGATTCTTCAATCAATGGAAGCTCGTATCTTTTGACAAATGGCTGTTCGACAGATTCCACCATGATCACACCCTCCGAATTTACCTCTGTGGAAGACTTTGCATCGTCATCTTCAAGTTCTCAAAAAAGAAACCAGAGTACTCCTCTCCAAACAAACAAGCCACGCATACATCACAATCTGAGTTTCTACCCTCATTTCTTTTTAATCAAGAAAAAGACAGGGAAATGGAGGTAAATAATGGACTTCAGGTTGCTGAACAAGTTAATAAAAAAACAACCCTTCAGGATGTTGTTGCTCCAGGAGATTTTGTTTCTCATGGATGCAGGAGATTATATGTCCTCCGTCAATCTTCTGGATGCATACTTTCACATCCTAACACATCTGAAGCACCAACGTTTTCTCAGGTTCGAAGTGCAGGGTGCCATTACCAATTCAAGATGCTGCCCTTCGGGCTAAGGTCAGCGCCCAGAGTTTTCACCAAATGCTTGGCGCCAGTGGTGGCCTTTCTCCGACGATCCGGTCACCAGGTATTTCCTTACCTGGACGACTAGTTGGTCAAGGCCTCATCCTTCCAAACCTCCAATAGATCAGCAGAAGCCTGTCTTCAGGTTTTTTGTTCCCTAGTTCTCAAACTCAACAGGGAGAAGTCCTGTCTCAACCCTCCCAGGTCGCTGGTGTTTCTAGGAGCAATCCTGAATACCACGCTTTCAAAGGCTTTTTCCACAGGAGAGAGGATTTTACGCCTGCAGAGGATAGCGCAGTCCTTATCTTAAAAAAATGGTGTTTCTGTAAGGAAATACAAATCAATGCTAGGGATGATGTCATCCTGCATCCCGTTGATCACACGCTGCCGCTTATGAATGAGACCTCTCCAGGAGCAGCTTGATGTCCAGTGGGCTCAATCTCGAGGCTCCATCAACGACAACATTTCAATAACTTCAGAAATGGACAGCGATGTCCTGGTGGACATTCGAAGACAACCTTTCTCAAGGTCTTTCCTTCCTCTTGAAAAAACCAAAGATGGTGAGGACGTTGGACGCTTCTATGGAGGGGTGGGGAGCCAACCTACAAGATTTGTAGATACTCGGAAAGTGGTCCGCTCAAGAAGAATTGTGTCACATAATTTTACTGGAACTGAAGGCAGTTTTTCTAGGTCTCCAGGCTTTCCTGCCAGGGATCAGGGGATCATCAATTCTAGTCCGGATGGACAACACTACCACTATGTTTTACCTGCAGAAACAAGGTGGGATGAGGTCTCATGTCCTTTCAGCCCTAGCGCAACAAATCGGGGAATGGCTAATAGGCAACAAGATATCGATGCAAGTACAAGTATCAGGAGTCCCAAACAAGTGGGTTGACTCCCTCAGCAGGGACACCAAGCAGAGTCACGAGTGGGAGCTAAACAGAAACAGCTATACAAAGTTTTTCAGTGCTGGGGTTTCCAACCCTATATCTATTCACTACATCCCTCAACACAAAATGCAAATTCTACACCAGTAGATTACCTCAACCAAGCTCTCTGGGGAATGCCTTCAACTTCTCCTGGGAAGAAACGTTTGCTTACGCATTCCCTCCATTTCCTCTCATTCTAAGAGTTCTGAAGAAACACAAACAGGAATCCTGCCGCATCATCCTCATCGCCCGACATGGGTGAGGCAATATTGGTACACCGAGCTATATCACCCATCAGATTCTTCTCCAATCTTGTTCCGGCCAATGGAGCATCTCCTTTCCATGCACCCGGGCCAAGTGGTTCATCTGAAAATTCACACACTCCATTTGTCAGCTTGGCTCCTCACCACACTGACACCAGAGTGTTAACATTCTCTGAAGAATGTAAATCGATACTTCAGAATGCCCAAGCTCCTCTACGCTCAAGTGCTACTCGACTAAATAGAAGAGGTTCTGTTCAAGGTGTGTTGAGAGATCTTGTCATCCTCTCTCCTCAGCTTCTAAAGACATTCTACCCTATCTGTTGCACCTCGCCAAGTCTGGCCTTACCCATTCCTCCATTAGGGTACGCCTGGTGGCAATAACAGACACAGATAAAGGTCTGGTCAATTATCCTTGTGGTCTAACAGACTGGTGAAGGAGTTTATGAAAGGTCTTTCAGTGCTTACCTGCCGTTAAAGCCTCCTCCAGTACTTTGGTAGCTAAACCTTTTCTTACCGCAGCTTATGAGGTCCCCTTATGAGCCAATACAGAAATGTGACTTAAAATACCTTTCATGGAATGTAGCTTTTCTATTGGCTAACACGTCTGCTAGACACAATAGTGAGAACCAAACTTTTACCACAACAGCACCTTGCTTGCAGTTTCATCAAGACAGAGTGGTCCTTCGCACCAATCCTTCTTTTATTCCTAAAATGACTTTTACATTTCATCTAAATGAGATAGTGATTCTGCATTCCTTTTTTCCCGCTCCATCTTCACCTGCAGAAAGAGCCCTGCACTTAATGGACATTAAACGTTGTTGGAAACTCTACTTGCAAAGAACAAAGACATTCCATAAATTGACTTAGTTGCTCATCTCCTTCTCTGCCCCAGGAATGGTCAGGCCTTGACACGAGCATCTATTGCTCGCTGGGTCTCCTCGACTAGAATAGTCAGCAATGAGAAGGCTGGACGTCCACTTGCTGCCAATATCACAGCTCATCCCTCTCGGAAGAATGCAGCATCCTCGGCCCTGTTTGCCGGAGTTTCTTTACCCAACATCTACAGTGCAGCAACATGGACGAATGTCCATACCTTCACAAAGCATTACTGCCTGGAGGCATGGCAGAAGGCGGATGTCGCAGTCGGACAAGCTGCCCTGCAGCGACTGTTCGCATAAGGTATGCACCCACTAATGTCCTTTCTTTCCTTATTGTACTATTCTGTGGATGCTACATTTTAGGTACTTTCATTTTAATGAATCAGTGCTACGCTATATACCTATTGGTTTTTCTTCACATACAGTATCTGCTTTTAATTATTATTTTCAGCTTTGGGTCGCTTGGTGGGATGGGTCACCTTACCTGCCGCCATTGCCATTTGGAAACTGCATGCTATTCTAATTCACACATGTGAATCTATAAAAAATACAATAATGGAGAAAAAACAAGTTACTTACCTGTACACTGTGGTTCTCCAGTATTGATATCTTTTATAGATTCACATGCGACCCACTTCAAGTTCACCATTTCATACCTCTATTGTTCTTCTATTTATACTTGTGCTCGAAATATGAGGTATGGTGTCTCTACAGGGGATGGATACTTTATGGCCCATGCTTTGATTGGGTGAAGTTTGGATGTTTTAAAACAATGTTAATAGGTTACTAAATGCAACTGGTTTTCAATAGGAATTTAGTTTAAAGCTTCAAAAGATACTTTTTTTTACTGTTACCTTGGGAATCCCACCATGAAGATGGGCAAGATTCAAGCATGTGAATCTATAAAAGATATCAATACTGGAGAACCACATTGTACAGGTAAATAACTTGTTTTTCGGCCCATACTTGAGCAAAACTCTGTAACCTGGCCAACTCCTTTGATGCTGAATTAGAGACCCTGGCTTTCTAACTTCCAAAAGTTTGTACAGCAATTTCCTGATATTTTTAGGGTGCAAACAACCAAGACCTGCCACTCACATGAGGTTGCTGAAACTTTGACAAGGGTGACAAGCCCTAATTACTTACATCGGCCAATATTAACAGCTGATGGCCAAATCAGCCATCACAGCATATCAAGGTCTCTGTGAGGAGTTAGACACAATGTCTCTGGTAGTGATCAGCTCACCACTTCAGCTGCAGTCCTGAGATATGACCATACAAATTGACACTCAGAAGAAGTAGAGGCCCCAAGCACCTTCTTTTCTAAGAAAGTCATCATCAATTACATCACAGAGAATATGGGCGATACATCTGTGACAACAGAAGAGCTGATGTAAATAAAGAACACTGGACAGACTTTGCAATGTGAATAAAAGGAACAATGACACTAAAGAGGATTATGTCTTTACTGTGAAACTGCAGGGCATTTTGTCAAAGAATGTCCTTAGCTGGTGGAACACTAAAGGGCTTGACCGTGAAAACCCCTTTTGTGCCCCTGTTAAGAAGTTTGTCCACCTGACAGAAGAAGTAGGAAAGGCACATTTTCAACTCCCAGTTCTGATTTTAACATCCAATAGGCCATAGGGCTTACTTGCTGTATTAGATTGTCGTGCATCGAGTAATTTCATGCATCAGACTTTTCATGCTTTACACGAACTGATGAAACAAGCAAAAATCAACCCTAAACGCATTGTGGGAATCGATGGCAAATCTTTTGGCTGAAGAGATTTGTGGGAAACAACAAAGGTGGTCATGGCATACGACAATGGGCACCTACAAAAGATTACATTTGACCTTATTGATAATGCCTGCATTCACTGTTGCAAAGAACAGAGTCTCAACTTCTGTTCAGAGTATGAAGAATTTAAATGATTCTCATGACAAGGTTTAATTAAAGTTCTTCCAATAGCTTGCAGTGCATTAAAGACTGTAGCTTCTGCTTTACTATAATCATTTGAAGATGTTTTTTTGAAAGTGGTAGATCTACCACCATGTTGATCATACACATGAATGTTCAACTGACCTCATCTTTGAGGTCAAGGTCCCACATGATTGCATTTTTCCATTTGTCACCAAGGAGTATGAGGTGCTCCTCAATTAAAAACCTACAAAAAGTATTCTTGAGCCACTCCACATCACCATCTGGTGCTCCCACCTTCAGTATATCAAAACCAGGAGGAGAATACCAACAATGTAGGGATTATAGAGAGCTTAACTCCAGCACAATCCGTAATTGATACCCTTGACCACTCATAAGTAAAGTATCCTTTAAAAAAAGCTGTTGGATTATTACAGCCTTTGCCTGCACAGAAACAGCCCTCGCCATGGATTTCTATGGATTTTATAACTGATTTACCACATTGAAAAGGAAAGATTGTGCTGCTAGAAGTAATTGATTACCTCACTAAGACATCTCATTTCATTACACAGGAAAAGATTCCAACTGCTCCTATATTGGGGAAACAAAATCAGACACTGGAGCAATATTTGTTTTTGATGAATCACTCTGAACAGTGGACGGAGTGGATCTCAGTTTCTGAAATTTAATACAACATCTTACACACATCCCTTTCTTGTGTACCTTTGGGTTCTAGTTGCACATTTGGCCACCTATGTTCACCTCCACCTCCTCCTCAGTTCCTTCTGTACAATCACTGCTGCTAGTTAAATGCCAGATTCAAGAGTCACATTTAGTACATTTAAGATTGTTAAATGCCAGATACAAGAAATATTCAGATATGAGGCATAGTGCATGGCTAGTGTTCAAAGTGGTTGAAAAAGTCTGGTTATTGACTGATTATTTGTCCATTTCGGGGTCACATCCTCCGTTCGCTCCAAGATTGGTGTGTCCCTTTCCAACAATAAGACTTATAGGACAAATCACACAAGAAGTAAGATTGTCTTGTCACTAAGAGAGAGCCACCCTGTATTTCATGTTTCCAGATTCAAAAAGGCTGTCCCCACTACTTCAGTAACTTCCCCCCCTAAGTTAGTTGATCGAAAACGTGCGTAAGTAGTACAATATCATAGAGGGCAACTACAGTACCTGGTATCATAAAAGGGTCAATCCAATCCTGCATGAATTTAAATTGAAAAGGATATGCAGAAAGGGTTAGAGTGTTAGTTATATGATGAATGAGACAATAGGTACTAAAAATCTTCACTGCTGGTTAATTTCCCATTCAATCAACTTGCAGAAATAGAACTTACAAGCAAACTCTGAATTTATTGTTGTTAAGAATCTAAACTTCATCTTACTCATATTTTCAATGGCGTGTGTCGATTGCAGTATTAACCTTATCAACACAGATATGGTCTGTACTAAGTATGCGTTGAAGTAATTAAGGAAATGTGATTGAAAATATACTAGCATGATATTGATACAATTCAAGTTAAAGTAGTCTATGAGATAGAGAGCACTGTGCCCCAGTATTCAAGCTCCAAAAAATGCAGATTTAAAAAAGAAAATTCATTTACATGTGGTATGTTGTATATATACGCTCCACCCAGTGCCACAGGGGTAGGATTTCCCCCCCCCCCCCACCCCTGCACAAGGATCCAGTAAGTGCACAACCTGAATTAGACATCCAATTGGACTTCAACCCATACACAACCCACTGAGCAATACTGTGCAGGAAGTGTTTCTGGTAACAATCAGTCGCACAAGATAATTTCAGGGAAACAGTGGAACACCAAACCCTCTTTCTCTCGTCAAAGTATAACCCCCTTAAAATTGCATTAAAAATAGAAGAGGTGCTCTAAAAATGTTATTTTAAAATCCTAGTCTAGTGCATAAAATATGAATGGTAACCACACACAATGCAAGGAGGAATGCAGCATTGTATGTCATGTTCAGCGTAAACAGCAAAAGCATTTCTAACATGGTTTAGTGAGTTCTTAACATCCTAACACCCTATTGCTATTTCTCGGCAGTATGCATATTTTTAGCTGATGTAATAAACAGCAAGCCTGTTTGAGTTTCATAGCTAATAAAGCATTTAGAGGCACAAATTACAAAAGAATGAACTTTTTATTCATATGGTTATCATATTATACACCCCTGAGATTGTCTAAAATGTTTCAAGCAAACCCGAATCAATGTTTCCGATGTAATAAAGAAGGTGATGGTGGATGGCTGCATATATTTTACGAATGTAATAATTTACAGCAATTTTGGGAGTTTTTTTTTTCCAAAATCTCTCAGATGTTATGTTATGTTATGTTACGTGGATTTGTACTGCGCACAGCTGCCCCAGCTAAGGGGCGTCCCGGCGCACGGCAAGGTACCACGCAACAACCACAGAAACACAACAGCTGAAGCAATCCAGACAGGTTTTTATTTAAAAAAGGAAAGTTTTAATCGCCCTACGAAAGGACAAAAGATCCTCCGACAGCCGAATCCCCACCGGAAGGGAATTCCACAGTTCGGCCGCTTTAACCCGGAAAGACCGGCCTCCAACACGGCACAACTTGTATCTAGGGATAATGGTGAGAGCTTGACCCATAGATCTCAGGTGCCGAGTGGGGACGTACCAGGTCAGGAGGTCCAGTAGAGTTTGAGGAGCCGTACCTTTTAAGATTTTAAAAGCTAAACAGAGTACCTTAAATTGGATTCTGGCTCTAACTGGCAGCCAGTGTAGAGCTTTCAAGGTACTAGAGACAGGGCAGGAGCGGGGAAGACCCACGATAGCCCTTGCAGCGGCATTCTGCACCCGCTGAAGTCGGGTAAGTTCAGCCTGGTTAGCACCCGCCAGAAGCGAACTGGCATAGTCCAAGCGTGATATGACAGTCGCCTGTATAACTAACTGTCGGGTGCGTGAATCAAAGAACTTGAGAATTGGGCGCAAGGATCGGAGGATTCCAAAACAGCACGCCGCTGTTTTCTTAGTGTGCCCCTCAAAACTGAGAGTGGGATCCATCCACACTCCCAGGTTCTTTAGTTCCGTCACCGGAAGGGGAGCCGGCCCAAGCTCCGGAGGCCACCACCTATCTCCCCAGAGGTCCGCCCATCTGCCGACGATCATAACCTCGGTTTTCTTCGCGTTGAGCTGGAGACAGTTGGTCTCCATCCAGCTTGCCACCGCCCTAAGACCACTCCGAAACTTGGGAGCATCCAGGTCTACATCCCCGCTGATCGTAACCGCTAGCTGAGTGTCATCGGCATATGACACCATGGTCATACCCCATTGCCTGACAACCTCAGCCAGCGGTCTCACGTAAAGGTTGAACAACGTGGGGCTCAGCGAGGATCCCTGCGGTACTCCCTGCTTCAGTGGATGGAATTTGGACTGGAACGGTGGCACTGCAACGCTGAAGAAACGGTCCTCGAGGAAAGACCGAAACCACTTGAGGGCAGACCCACACACTCCTATCTCCACCAGGCGCTGCAACAGGATAGGATGGGAGACAGTATCGAAGGCGGCGCTCAGATCGAGTAGTACCAGCGCCGCCGTCTGTCCTCCATCCATCATTATCCTTACCAATTGAGTCATCAGCCATGTTGGTGTTATTCAGTTCTTCTAGAGAAGTTAAATGTTTTACGAAATATCAGCAGTACTTTATATTAATTGCTATTACAGTTGCAAAGTCACTTATTCTTCAAAATTGGAGAACCAATACGCAACCCAGCATTGACCACTGGTTTAATAAAATGACCAGGTTAGAGGAGGCCTACGCTAAATGTATAGGAGCAACTGTAAGACTCAGGGGTATTTGGCGAAACATCTCTTTTGATGGGGTGGTAGAGGAAAGCTGAATATAACGTCTAGATCCATATTGTCCCTAATAACACAATGCACTTTAAAGAATGTATGACATTGAAATATTAGAATTTTTTTCGCACAATGCACTCTGCACTTTGCAAATGGATAAAGGTATATCAGCTGCTATATATAGAGGTATTTTATACAGAATGTCATTCATCGTGATTCGCTATTTTAGACTAGACTGTATGTAATGGATAGAATTTTAGGGAGTATGATTCGTTATTAGCCATCTTATAACTGGGGACCATTAAGAATTCTGTTTTATATTATTTAGAGAGGATCAACTATGAATGCATTACGGAATGGGTTTTTATAATTGCTGCTAAGATTTATCAATTTATGGTTTTGTTATTGCTCTATAAGTTATTTATTACCCGCACCTTTTAGATGTCATTAAGTCTATGTATTTTTCCTGTTCTAATAAAAAAAATTTTTAAAAAAAATTCATAGGATGGATCACACAGCATACCTGTTTTTGTTTGGAAAATAGCAACTCACATAATCTCTGTCACAGGTTTACGCATGAATAAAAAACAGTGCTAGTCTGAAGTTTTGAAATAACATTTATTTTGATGGCAGTTTGTGAGAAAAACCCTGCAATGTTTCAACTGTGTATACTTTTATATTTCTCAGGGGCTAAAGGGTCTGTGTATGTAGTGATTGCTAAAGTGATGAAAGCAATACATTTCTTTATTATTGTCAGAATTTAAATAAGGGTCCCTGTTGTCTAATGTATTGTGTGTTTTTAAATATTTTATAATTCTTTTAACAGTTTGCTGTTTAAATTGACTTTAAAAAAAAAGAAGAAAACATATTATACCTGGAATTTTTTGAATTGCTTTTAAACTTTTTACTGCCGATGTCTAATGTATTGTATATTTTCTGAAATTGTTCATCTTTTTATGGTTTTTCAAACCGAAATATAGTTATTCTTTTTGACAGTTTGATGTCCTATTAATCTGAAAAGTAATCAGGTATTATTATATATTGTCCAGATAAATATTGAAAACTTAAAGGAGCTGTAACAGATCAATGGGTCCCATGATCTGCTAGGGATCTCTTTCCCAACCCACACCATCCAGCACAGAATATGTGGTGATGTTCACAGCATGATGATCCTGATGTGCTCTGCAAGAAGAATGCAGTTGCAATTCCTGACCTATAAGGAACAGCACAGTTGTATCAGGAATATAATGTCCATTTATGAACAGCAAAAGTGTAATCAGTATGATGATCTACATTAAGAGGAAAAACACTTCATTAGCAAAAAAGGAGTAGGAACACGGTGGTATGAGTTGCTTTCCACAAAACCAGAATAAAAAAACAAGCCATCAGGGATGTTGAACAACTGTGGAGCATGTTGCTGTGTTATATAACTCAAAGTCAGAGTCCTATTGTAAAGTATTATTTGTTGAAGTGGCATAATTTCAAAGTATGTTGGCTAAATTGCTGCATCATGTTCTCCTGTACAATCTGGCATTTGGTGTAAGGCTCTGCAGTCCCTGGATTGGGATGTGGGATTTCAGTATGACAGTTCTCTTCTAGGGGTTGTCCTAGGAAGAGGATGTGAGGTTCTACTCTAAAAGCACTTTGATGTCAAGGGGGGGTCTACTGGACAGAATTGGCTACATAATGCTTTTTAATGGATGCCTTCCTGTTCTTCTCTGACCTTGCCATTGGAGGCAAGATCACAGTTCATGCACCTTCTACCTCAAGAACTGGAATGGGTTATTTGTAAGATGGCTCAAACACTTGTTTATCGGAAATCTTTTCTTCGACTTGTTCTCCCACTTTGGGGAGGCCCCCCCCCATCAGCAGTTTTGGAAACCTTATCTTCAAGTCGCAATAGTTCAAATGTTACAGCTTGTCTCTGACCTCATGGAAGCTTTGTTCTGCATTTAAATGATTGTCCAGGTTAAGCGTTTTGTCTTGCACCAGCTTTCCAGGCATATCAAGATCGGGGACAGACATAGGTACTCTGCTAAGCATCGGGTATGGAGTGTGTCCAACTAATACACCTCAAGGCAAATTATTTAATGCTCTCTAAACACCATACAGATTATGTAGCAAACTCAGTCTTGGATTTAACACCCTAGCGATCAAGGCTTATTTAAGCGTACTGTTTGCGTGCTTTTTAACCTGTTTGATTCCAGGTGGAATGGGTGCGAGTATTGTAGACATGGTTTTAGAGCAGACATTGCATCCCTAAACGCTTTAGCAGTAAATGTGAGACCACTGTCTGAATGAAAGATATGAACTACACCCATTAAAACTAAGCACTGCCAGTCTTTTATGACAGGTTGAGCCCCAGCATTTCTTTGTTTTCAAACACACTGAAATCTGGAGCAATAATCAGCACAAGTAATATATATACATATATATATATATATATATATATATATATATATATATATATATATATATATATATATATATATATATATATATATATATATATATATATATCTCACAAAGCAAAGGGAGTACCATCGAGCGCTCAGCTTCAATTACCACAGAAGTCCAGGTTCTATGCCAAAGAAAAGAGGTTTATTAAAATCATAAACCTTTGCGACGCGTTTCGCGCTTACAAATCGCTTGTTCACACAAAGTTTTGTTGAAAGATTGTCGTGCTTTATGGACACAAACGTCTCTCAATAATTAGAAAACATAGAAAGTGGACTGTACATGTATCGGCTATGTTTCAATAACATAACATTCAACAGTAAACATATATCATAGTCAGAGGTCATTCAGATTAAACAATTGAATTTGTATGGCCCAGGCATAGATAACCATATTTTTCCCTCAAATTAAAGCCTAGTAAGTAAATAATTAAACAAGCGTATCTTAATCCCAGATAAATGTCGGCAAAACACCCCCGAGGTGCATTCTGGTATCGGTAGTTGTCTTTGCGGGCTGCACATAATCCGGCTGTAAATACAAGTATACAAGTATACAAAGCCCAAGGATCATATTATACATTGCATATAAAGAATTATGAAGGATTAGAGGGACAGAATTGGCGCAGGAGATTCGGATTCTGTCAAAAGAAATAATGGCTAATTAGTGCCCTGTACAGATTTATCTGTTTCCGTTCTTGCGCCAAACGGCCAATAAATGCCAAGTCTCTAATGGAATGAATAATTGCTGGTTAGTGCATATTAGATTATCGTCCCATCCCATCAATTAGTGTTCACTTATTACTATCGAAGGTAAGTTATGTGTCTGAAAAATATCATAACGAGAGAGAGTCCAATTCCTAAAAGGTCCATATGATGATAGCACTTCATTAACCTCATGCAGTCCAAGCCTCGCAGTCCAATTGTGCAAATATAAACAGTGCTCAAGTTAAAATCATAAAATTGTACATTACATTTTATGGACGATCAGTGATGAATCATGGAGAAAGGATTAGGGTATCTCTTGTCACAATCCCGCGGCAAGGTCCCTCCCTTCCTTCCTATAAGAGAGCGAGAGAGATAGGCAGAAGATTAGATGGAATAAGGGTTATCTCATAATAAAGCACACAATGTTTATACAGTGATATAAGGCTAAAGTAACACACATACCGATCTATTCTATATGTAAATGTCTAACCATTTCTTCATCCATATTGTGTCACTTCGGGTAGCGTGTACAGAGATTGATAATGTACTTTGATTCTCTTTGTCTTAATTTTAAGGTACGATTGCCACCCCTGGGACCCAATATCACCTGTTCTACAATAAAGTAAGACAATTTAGTGGGATCAGAGAAATGATGACTCTCAAAGTGGCGGGCTACTGGGTACTGTTTGTCGTTTTTGTTTATGGCTCTCAGATGTTCTAAAATTCTTTTTTTGGCCATATGTGTCGTACTGCCTACATATTTAAGGTCACAAGGACAGACCAGTACGTAAATGACAAACATACTCGTACATGTAAGGAATTGTTTGATCTCCATCATCTTATTGGAGCTTGGACAACAATATTCTTTTACCATGTGGCTGTTATTACAGGCTTTACAGTGCCCACATGGATAAAAACCACATAAGTCAATGCCTCTTTTTGTTTTCGTGCTACTTATGTCATTATGCACTAGCAGACCTTTTAGATTTTTCCCTCGTCTGTATGTGATACTAGGTCTTTCCGATAGACTGGATCCTATGATGGGGTCCCCCTTCACTATATTCAAAACTTTGTGTGAACAAGCGCTTTGTAAGCGCAAAACGCGTCGCAAAGGTTTATGAGTTTAATAAACCTCTTTTCTTTGGCATAGAACCTGGATTTCTGTGGTAATTGAAGCTGAGCGCTCGATGGTACTCCGTTGGCTTTGTGATATTTATTCCGGCTGCTCCGCCGGATTCGAGCCACCTTTTGAGACGCGAGGGATTGCTAGAAGGAGCAATTTATTGGAAATATATATATATATATATATATATATATATATATATATATATATATATATATATATATATATATATATATATATATATACATATATATATATATATGTATATATATATATATATATCAATCAATACCAGAAACCCAAACAGTGAAGTGGACCACATGGAAGCTTCTTTTAGAAAACACTGGGTTTATTCACAACTTGCTCGTGACATAAAAACAAGGTTGCTGCCTCTGTCAATGTTCGTGGCCAAACGCGTTTCGGGATCACCATCTCCCTTCTTCGGTGGCGCTGAGTGTTTACAGGCAACTGAACTCGCTTACCCACTTGGGCTTTGAATGAACTACAACGCCCAGAAGGCCGCAGTAACGGCCACGCCCCTACTTAGGAGCAGGCGTTTTTTCGAACACTTAAAACGTAGCGAGATCGTTTGCTTTCACTCAGCGCCACCGAAGAAGGGAGATGGTGATCCCGAAACGCGTTTGGCCACGAACATTGACAGAGGCAGCAACCTTGTTTTTATGTCACAAGCAAGTTGTGAATAAACCCAGTGTTTTCTAAAAGAAGCTTCCATGTGGTCCACTTCACTGTTTGGGTTTCTGGTATTGATTGATGTTAGCGGCCGTCCCGGTCGCGAAGAGGACCCCCGCATTCACTTGCGGACCAGCAGCTCCACCTGGTGTTCTGCGTATGGAGGGAAGCTGTGTGAGCGCTATTCCAGTGCGCGCTCACACAAACACAGTTTGCATCTACAAAGCTGCGTGGCAGAGAAGCTGGAGGCCCCCTCAACCCACTGGGGCATGAATTGTGTTTACAGGCAACTGAACTCGCTTACCCACTTGGGCTTTGAATGAACTACAACGCCCAGAAGGCCGCAGTAACGGCCACGCCCCTACTTAGGAGCAGGCGTTTTTTCGAACACTTAAAACCTAGCGAGATCGTTTGCTTTCACTCAGCGCCACCGAAGAAGGGAGATGGTGATCCCGAAACGCGTTTGGCCACGAACATTGACAGAGGCAGCAACCTTGTTTTTATGTCACGAGCAAGTTGTGAATAAACCCAGTGTTTTCTAAAAGAAGCTTCCATGTGGTCCACTTCACTGTTTGGGTTTCTGGTATTGATTGATGTTAGCGGCCGTCCCGGTCGCGAAGAGGACCCCCGCATTCACTTGCGGACCAGCAGCTCCACCTGGTGTTCTGCGTATGGAGGGAAGCTGTGTGAGCGCTATTCCAGTGCGCGCTCACACAAACACAGTTTGCATCTACAAAGCTGCGTGGCAGAGAAGCTGGAGGCCCCCTCAACCCACTGGGGCATGAATTGTGTTTACAGGCAACTGAACTCGCTTACCCACTTGGGCTTTGAATGAACTACAACGCCCAGAAGGCCGCAGTAACGGCCACACCCCTACTTAGGAGCAGGCGTTTTTTCGAACACTTAAAACCTAGCGAGATCGTTTGCTTTCACTCAGCGCCACCGAAGAAGGGAGATGGTGATCCCGAAACGCGTTTGGCCACGAACATTGACAGAGGCAGCAACCTTGTTTTTATGTCACGAGCAAGTTGTGAATAAACCCAGTGTTTTCTAAAAGAAGCTTCCATGTGGTCCACTTCACTGTTTGGGTTTCTGGTATTGATTGATGTTAGCGGCCGTCCCGGTCGCGAAGAGGACCCCCGCATTCACTTGCGGACCAGCAGCTCCACCTGGTGTTCTGCGTATGGAGGGAAGCTGTGTGAGCGCTATTCCAGTGCGCGCTCACACAAACACAGTTTGCATCTACAAAGCTGCGTGGCAGAGAAGCTGGAGGCCCCCTCAACCCACTGGGGCATGAATTGTGTTTACAGGCAACTGAACTCGCTTACCCACTTGGGCTTTGAATGAACTACAACGCCCAGAAGGCCGCAGTAACGGCCACGCCCCTACTTAGGAGCAGGCGTTTTTTCGAACACTTAAAACCTAGCGAGATCGTTTGCTTTCACTCAGCGCCACCGAAGAAGGGAGATGGTGATCCCGAAACGCGTTTGGCCACGAACATTGACAGAGGCAGCAACCTTGTTTTTATGTCACGAGCAAGTTGTGAATAAACCCAGTGTTTTCTAAAAGAAGCTTCCATGTGGTCCACTTCACTGTTTGGGTTTCTGGTATTGATTGATGTTAGCGGCCGTCCCGGTCGCGAAGAGGACCCCCGCATTCACTTGCGGACCAGCAGCTCCACCTGGTGTTCTGCGTATGGAGGGAAGCTGTGTGAGCGCTATTCCAGCGCGCGCTCACACAAACACAGTTTGCATCTACAATGCTGCGTGGCAGAGAAGCTGGAGGCCCCCTCAACCCACTGGGGCATGAATTGTGTTTACAGGCAACTGAACTCGCTTACCCACTTGGGCTTTGAATGAACTACAACGCCCAGAAGGCCGCAGTAACGGCCACGCCCCTACTTAGGAGCAGGCGTTTTTTCGAACACTTAAAACCTAGCGAGATCGTTTGCTTTCACTCAGCGCCACCGAAGAAGGGAGATGGGGATCCCGAAACGCGTTTGGCCACGAACATTGACAGAGTCAGCAACCTTGTTTTTATGTCACAAGCAAGTTGTGAATAAACCCAGTGTTTTCTAAAAGAAGCTTCCATGTGGTCCACTTCACTGTTTGGGTTTCTGGTATTCATTGATGTTAGCGGCCGTCCCGGTCGCGAAGAGGACCCCCGCATTCACTTGCGGACCAGCAGCTCCACCTGGTGTTCTGCGTATGGAGGGAAGCTGTGTGAGCGCTATTCCAGTGCGCGCTCACACAAACACAGTTTGCATCTACAAAGCTGCGTGGCAGAGAAGCTGGAGGCCCCCTCAACCCACTGGGGCATGAATTGTGTTTACAGGCAACTGAACTCGCTTACCCACTTGGGCTTTGAATGAACTACAACGCCCAGAAGGCCGCAGTAACGGCCACGCCCCTACTTAGGAGCAGGCGTTTTTTCGAACACTTAAAACCTAGCGAGATCGTTTGCTTTCACTCAGCGCCACCGAAGAAGGGAGATGGTGATCCCGAAACGCGTTTGGCCACGAACATTGACAGAGGCAGCAACCTTGTTTTTATGTCACGAGCAAGTTGTGAATAAACCAGTGTTTTCTAAAAGAAGCTTCCATGTGGTCCACTTCACTGTTTGGGTTTCTGGTATTGATTGATGTTAGCGGCCGTCCCGGTCGCGAAGAGGACCCCCGCATTCACTTGCGGACCAGCAGCTCCACCTGGTGTTCTGCGTATGGAGGGAAGCTGTGTGAGCGCTATTCCAGTGCGCGCTCACACAAACACAGTTTGCATCTACAAAGCTGCGTGGCAGAGAAGCTGGAGGCCCCCTCAACCCACTGGGGCATGAATTGTGTTTACAGGCAACTGAACTCGCTTACCCACTTGGGCTTTGAATGAACTACAACGCCCAGAAGGCCGCAGTAACGGCCACGCCCCTACTTAGGAGCAGGCGTTTTTTCGAACACTTAAAACCTAGCGAGATCGTTTGCTTTCACTCAGCGCCACCGAAGAAGGAAGATGGTGATCCCGAAACGCGTTTGGCCACGAACATTGACAGAGGCAGCAACCTTGTTTTTATGTCACGAGCAAGTTGTGAATAAACCCAGTGTTTTCTAAAAGAAGCTTCCATGTGGTCCACTTCACTGTTTGGGTTTCTGGTATTGATTGATGTTAGCGGCCGTCCCGGTCGCGAAGAGGACCCCCGCATTCACTTGCGGACCAGCAGCTCCACCTGGTGTTCTGCGTATGGAGGGAAGCTGTGTGAGCGCTATTCCAGTGCGTGCTCACACAAACACAGTTTGCATCTACAAAGCTGCGTGGCAGAGAAGCTGGAGGCCCCCTCAACCCACTGGGGCATGAATTGTGTTTACAGGCAACTGAACTCGCTTACCCACTTGGGCTTTGAATGAACTACAACGCCCAGAAGGCCGCAGTAACGGCCACGCCCCTACTTAGGAGCAGGCATTTTTTCGAACACTTAAAACCTAGCGAGATCGTTTGCTTTCACTCAGCGCCACCGAAGAAGGGAGATGGTGATCCCGAAACGCGTTTGGCCACGAACATTGACAGAGGCAGCAACCTTGTTTTTATGTCACGAGCAAGTTGTGAATAAACCCAGTGTTTTCTAAAAGAAGCTTCCATGTGGTCCACTTCACTGTTTGGGTTTCTGGTATTGATTGATGTTAGCGGCCGTCCCGGTCGCGAAGAGGACCCCCGCATTCACTTGCGGACCAGCAGCTCCACCTGGTGTTCTGCGTATGGAGGGAAGCTGTGTGAGCGCTATTCCAGTGCGCGCTCACACAAACACAGTTTGCATCTACAAAGCTGCGTGGCAGAGAAGCTGGAGGCCCCCTCAACCCACTGGGGCATGAATTGTGTTTACAGGCAACTGAACTCGCTTACCCACTTGGGCTTTGAATGAACTACAACGCCCAGAAGGCCGCAGTAACGGCCACGCCCCTACTTAGGAGCAGGCGTTTTTTCGAACACTTAAAACCTAGCGAGATCGTTTGCTTTCACTCAGCGCCACCGAAGAAGGGAGATGGTGATCCCGAAACGCGTTTGGCCACGAACATTGACAGAGGCAGCAACCTTGTTTTTATGTCATGAGCAAGTTGTGAATAAACCCAGTGTTTTCTAAAAGAAGCTTCCATGTGGTCCACTTCACTGTTTGGGTTTCTGGTATTGATTGATATATATATATATATATATATATATATATATATATATATATATATATATATATATATATATATATATATATACCACCTACTGGCGGTCGCCAGTAGGTAGTTATAGTTAGAACCTAGTTTCCATAGGAAAAGCATTTTTTGATTTCCTAATAACTTTGGCGTCGTGTAACGAATCTTCGCGAAATTCTCGTAAAAAAGTCTATGCAGGTAATATCCTATCCTGAAAGTTTAGGGGTGATTCGTCAAGCGGGGGCTGAGAAAAAATGGGGGTCCCAAAACGCATTTTCCTCATGTTCATTTCCATAGGAAATTTTGATACAGGCTACAGCCTGAACTCCTGAACGGAATTATCCTAAATTTGGCAAAAAGTTAGTGCTTGGTTCAGAAAGCAACCTTTTTTTTAAATGGTGTAACTCCGTTCAGTAGTTGCTGAAAAATTCAAAAAATAAGAGCCAAAAAATAAATTTCCCATAGGAAGCTTTAGGCAAGGCTACAGCCGAAACTGCTGAACGGAATTACCCCAAATTTGACAGAAAGGTAGTGCTTGGTTCAGCAAGCGACCTTTTCATTAAATTGTGTAAATCCGTTCAGTAGTTGCTGAGAAATTAAAAAAATAAAAGTTTCGATATCTATGGCCACTGTGGAATCGAGACCCCTCCCAACCACGAGCTTTATTCTAATTTGCTGTCAACACTCCAAACCAGGAAGCGTTGGCAGACATCTTGTGACTCGGTAGAACCGAGTCACAAGAAAACAGTGAAACAAAGGTGAAAAAAAAGAAAAGGGGGCAGGGTAGAAACACCCTGACCCCCTAGGCCTGCTCAGGGGGTCCAAAAAAACATTTTTTAAAATAAAAGTTCGCACTGGGGTCGCGAATCCCACCAAAATGTAAAAAAAAATTAAGCGGGGGCTCCCGCGCTACATTTAAATAAGGCCCCTGGGTGGGCCAGGTCCCAGGGGAATTGGCAAGAAATATATGCAGGGGCCCGCGGGGGCCCACGGGGGCCCACGGGGGCCCCCGCAGCCCCGAGGACCGCCCCCACCCTCCGGGTCTTGCTTAAAATTATGTGCGGGAGGGCACTCGGCCCTCCCGCAGCCTCAGGGACCACCATCCCCAAGCCCTGGAGACCGCCAACCCGGGGCTTTTATTAATTATTCGAGGGGGCACACAGCCTCCCCACTATCCTGGGGTGTGGGGGGGCCTCAAAGGACCCCCAAGCACCCGGGGACCGCCACCCCGGGGCTTTTATTAATTATTTGTGTGGGTCACACGGCCCCCCGCTACCCCAGGGACCTCCACCTCCCCGGGGCACTAATATTGCAAATATGGGGGTCCGTTAGCAGTGTCCCAGGGTTTCCACCCCGGGACACTGCTTCTGCCATGACAGTGCGGGAGCCATGCGGCTCCCGCCCTGTCATAGCAAACTTGCTTTGGATTTTGGGGAAACCTGCTCTCTCTCCAAAATCCAAAGCAGATTGCTTTTCTACATGGGGAGATGCATGTCACGGGGGCATTGGGGCTCCACCCATGGTCCCCAACGGATAGGGCCGGCCCCGGGGAATGGGGTCCCCGGGGCTAGAAGAGGCACGGGAGGGAGGCCACGCGGCCCGCCTCCCCAAAAAAAGGCCTTCCCAGGAGGTAGGGGTCCCCGGGCCAATAGAGGCCTCAGGAGGGGGGCCTCGCAGCCCTCCTCCTTAAATAAATACAGTTATGTGGCCATGCCCCGGGAGATGGGGTTCTCGGGGCCGGAATTGGCCACGGGAGGGGGGCCCCAGGGCCCCCAAAAAGAAGGGGGGCCACACAGCCCCCTTCTAAAAAAGAAAAAGAAAAAAGACCGGTATCGTGCCGGAGGCCCCGCCCCCTCCCAGGAACACTCTGCAAACATGCCCTTTGGCGAGTTTTGAGATGGGGAATTAACTCCCCTTCAATACTGCGGGTCCCTGGGGGCCAACTAGACCAGCAGGTACCTCCAGTATGCGCCACAGGGCTGCCTTGCAGAGAGGTGGTCCGAGGCCACACCACTTTTTACACCTCTCTGCAATGCAGCTCTGTGGTGCTTACTGGAGGTACCTGGTCGGCTAGTTGGACCCCAGGGACCCTCAGGACTCAAGGGGATTTAATCCCCCAATTTACAACGCACCAGGGGGAGCGTTTGCACAGTGGTGAAGGGAGGGGGTGTGGCCTGATTTGACAAGTGTGCAAACGCACCCTGTGGCGCGTTTTGCATTGAAGGATTAAATCCCCTTCAATTCTAAGGGTCCTTGGGGGCCAACTAGCCCACCAGGTACCTCCAGTAAGTGCCAGGGAGTGGTGGTCCAAGGCCACGTATACCACTCTGCAACGCAGCTCTGTGGCGCTTACTGGAGGTAGCTGGTGGGGTAGTTGGCCCTCAGGGACCCTCAGTATTCAGGGAGACTTAATCACCCAACTTAAAATGCGCCACTTGTCACATCAGGCCCGCCCCTTTCCCTGCACCACAGTGCAAATGCGCCCTGTGGCTAATTTTAAGTTGGGGGATTAATTTCCCTTCAATCCTGAGGGTCCCTGGTGGCCAACTAGTCCACCAGGTACCTCTTGGAAACGCCATAGGGTTGCTTTGCTTTGCAGAGAGGTGCTCAGAGGCCACGCCCTTTTTTATACCACTCTGCAAACGCGGCTTCTGGTGCACTGCTGGTAGGGTGATGAGGGCCTCTTGTGTCCTGAGGACCTCAAGACACAAGTGGACTTCATCTTTTGAGCAGGGCCTCAGAACACCTCCCTGAAATGCAGGTCTGTGGCGCTTACTGGATGTACCTTGTGGGCTACTTTAAACCCCCAACTTAAAACGCGCCACAGGGCGCATTTGCACTGTGGTGTAGGGAGGGGGGTGGGAAAGCAGCTAACAGACACTTCCTAGAGAGAAGCGTTCCCAGTCCAGAGGAAGGTCTCCTCAACAGGAACCCTCTGAAAAGAGGTACAACCTTAGAAATAGGGATAATTTGAGAAAACTTGATAGATATCAAGATAATGATACACGTTCCTCTCGTACCTTTCAGACTTCTTCGCAGAAATCCGAGAGAAGAGGACGATCAGAACAGAACGAAGTCCAAAGACGAACAGCACGTTCCAAAAAATAGGAAAAGCCAATTTCCCAAAAAGTAGGTAGCAAGTCTAAATATCAAACATGCCGAGGATCTTGAGGACACAACTCAAGAACGGGGAGTGGGCCCAAACAATGCTAGACAGTGCATTAGAGGTAACCATAGCTCGCAAGATCCTGAATAATCATCTGGAGACAGTGGACTTGAATGAAAGCATCCAAGTTGAAACTGCAGATACCAGGGTTAGTGTACCACATAAGTTATATGAAGTAACACTCCGAATTGATTGGGACAAACCAAGAAAAATTAGAGCACTCTTTTGGGAGAAGCTCTCTAAGGGTTATGACATCCGGGAGTGCCCACATGGCGAAGATATATTTATGCCAACATTCTCAAATCACATTCCGATTCATAAAAAATACACATATGCCAGGAAATGGGCTGTAGCCAAAGCCCCAGCACTATACAAAAATCATGTAGGATATGATGAGGATTCCCCTCACCATAAAATCCAGTTGAAAACTCAACCTACAATGCAAAGGCAATGTCCTGTAAAACAGGAAGCTAAAAAACAGGTCAGGTAGATTTTAAATCAACTTGAATACCAAGGGGTGATTGAAACATTCACCTCATCAATTAACAATCTTTTGTTTCCTGTTTCCAAACCAGACAATTTATATCGTCTAGTTTTGGATTACAGACATCTAAACTCTTGTTGCAAAACATTTGCAGTACAAAATGCACATAGTGCAGCACTGATGAATAACATTGTGCGCAAAAATATAAAACTACATTAGATATCTCAAATGGTTTCTTTTGTCAAAACATTGCACCTGAAAGCAGATATTCGACCGCTTTCTCAATAATGGGGACACTGCGACAATTTTGCCGTCTCCCCCAGGGATTCAAGAATAGTCCAGGGTTATTTTCAGCCAGAGTAATGGAGTTACTACATATGTACGATGATGGGGCATTGTCCTATGTCGATGACATCTATCTTACAGATGATGATTTAGACGTACACTTGAAAAGAGTGAACACCATCATACTCAGGTTCGTGTCTGAAGTGTATAAATTCAATTTTAAGAAATCACGAATTGCCCATCTCAACGTCCTATTTTTGGGATATGAGTTATCAAGTGAAGGCAAAAGCCTGGCAGCAAACTTTTTAGAGAAATGTGCGCTGCTCCAACCTCCAAAAATGCTGAAAAACTTACAGTCAATTCTAGGTTTCCTGAATTTTGGAAGAACTTATGTTAAATTACGCAGAAAGGGTTAAACCTCTCTACGTTCTAATCAAACCTGATTTCAAACCTACTAATTGGACACAAAAACACACAGAAATTTTGCGTTCAGTGCAAACATACATGTTAGCAAAAACACAGTTACAAACACGCGACAACGTGCGCAACCTAGTGATCCGAATCATCCCAGGGAGATGCGGATTCCCATACCTAACCTTTAATGAAGGTGAGACAGTACCAATAGCATATAAGTCACACTTGTACACACAAGCTGAAATAAAATTCACTTCAACAGAAAAAATACTGACAGCGGTTCAGACTGCTCTAGCAAAAGAAAGAGCCCTCGCACAGGGTAAACACATTAAAATCGTTACACCTGCACCTGCTTTAGAGTCAGTGACAAAAGCAAGCATTCCAAATGCTAAAGCTTTACATTCGAGATGGATACAATGGGTTAATTCTCTTGCTGCAACAGACGTTGAATACGTTTTTGACCAATATTTAAAAACACAAGAATTCCTACAATACGAATTAGAATGTCCTCTGCTGACTGAAATTATGCCACTGGAACATTACGGCTGTATAATCTATACAGACAGATCAGCACAGCCCGCAATTGGGGGTAAACAAGCCTATAGTGCTGCGTGCGCGATTGTTAAATGTCGCTGGCGTGAAGGTAAATTTAGACCAATGGTCACTAAAACTCAATCACTCGGAGACTGTACAGCTCAGCGAGCTGAACTACAGGCTTTCAAGATGGTGCTTGAAAATACCGATCGCGAATTCCCCACACTCATAGTGTGCGATTCGTATTACTGCGTCCAATCTTACAATGAATACTTGCAGAACTGGGTTCAAAACGGCTTCAAAGACGCTAAAGGTGGCACAATTAAGCATAAACTGCTATGAGAACAAGTAGTTCTTTTGCAAAAAGAAATACAAAAGACTCATGTGATTCATACACTGAGTAATCAGCGTGATGGCGTTCACGTTGAAGGGAATTCATTGGCTGATGAGGCCGCAAAGGTAGCTGCGCAAACGGCTTCCGTAGCTGCAACCACTCGTTAAAAAACGAAAATAGACGGTGAAACAATGCTAGCAGTGAATGCCTCAATGAAAGGCAACTAGGCAGCATTACCACTAAACTATCCACTCGGTAATACATACATAATTGATGCAAACTCTGTTCCTTTGGCTTGAATCCCTGGAGTGGGGGATAGAGTAATTCCAAACAGGAACCAGAGAGGTGCTATGGTTCATGAAGCACATATGGGAGAGGGTCTGAGACATCAAGGGATCTTAGAATCTCTAATAGAAATTAGAAGAGATGTACTGGTGGCCGGGAATGAGCGTCGAAGTTTACAAATTCGGAATTAACTGTGATACCTGTTACAGAGATCATAGCTTCGAAAGCCACCAGGTACCTGACTACAGTATAGCCAGCCCAGTCCAGACACCATTGATAGACAGCATTAGACTATCTACACGCAGATGTCGCAATAGACGTACGCGGTCCCACAAATATTAAGACAAGATTCATTTGGATGTGGCCCCAGCGCTCGTCTGACGCCAGAAATCTTATAAAAGATTTGCGAGTCTTTATCGGCACATACGCAATCGGCACGCTACATTCTGACCAGGGTCCTGCGTTTAGCTCTCGAGCTTACAAGGAGGCCATGGCCAGCTTGGGCGTTGCATTGCGGTTTTCGAGTCCCTTCCATCCTGAGGGAAATTTGGTAGTGAAAAGAAAAGAACGTGACATAAAGCAATCTATAACAGCTAGGGTATTAGGTTCGGGTGACGGGTGGGTCAAATATCTAAATAGTGTCCAACGTAGTCTAAACAATCTGCCAAGAAATTCTCTGGGGGGAATCACTCCATATGAATTATTATTTGGTATCAGAATGCTTATCCAGGACCTTGACTGTCAAACTTCAGTGGTGGAACAAAAACCCTTTGATATCAAAGACCGTTTGGCTGTTTTACAGGACTTAAAAGAAACAAGAAGAAGTCTGAGTAACACAACACAAAGCCCAACGACCACTGAAGAAAAACCACCTGTCCCAGCAAGACCTGTCTGGATTCCAAAGATTGGGGATCTAGTCAGGAAAAAGATCGCGGTGAAGAAGGAATTTGGGCCTTCTTATAGAAAACCAGTACCTGTCTTAGCAATCCTTGGAACAAGATCAGTGTTACTACCGCAGCTTGCTGGTAAAAGGAAAAACAGAACGGTATCCATCGACCTGGTAAAACCACATCATGTGGCCTATAATAAGTAGTAGGCCCAGTGGACTCCCAGGATTTAGCAGATGACCAAATCTTGCTACAATTCAAGAGGTTCAAACTGAAAGACTTATCACCTTTGATAAACCTGCAGTGAGAAAAGGACTATGCAACAAATCCATGGAACTTCTACCTCTTGAAACCCAAATAAGAGTTTGTCAAGAAACTCTTGTCTACAATGATGTAGCATCTGACTATACAACCATGTCAAAGGAAGAAGCAACTCCAGTGATTTCAAAGAATCCGGGTGCGATACCAACTATTGACAGAACTGCCTCTGGCTATTTTATCATCTTTGATAATTTTTCTGAGGATCCCAGTGAACCAGAAACAATGCCAGTTAATAAAACTTTCAAAGAATAAATAACCGAACTCTTTCATCAACTTGAAAAAACATATCTGGTTTCACCATGGGTTGAATTTTGGATTATGTTGAGTGTACTTTTTCTCCTGCTCTGGCTCATTCTTGTTTTAAGTTTGGGACAAATGATAGATGAAAAATACAGTACAATGGACACAGTAAGTAAGATCATCAACTTGCTCCTGCAACCTTCGTGAGCGTAGAGACCTGTCATCAGTGAACATCACAGCCGTTCCTATACCTGGTGGTATAGCATGGGACATAACTGATTATGACATTTTTGGCCCGGTGGAACTGTTGAAAATTCCACACCAGTTTAAGGTTTCTTTAAGTGATTTTGTTTCGTCAAGCACTTTTTCTGATGATTGGGACTTTGAAACTGTTAATAATATGCTAAATTCACTAAACATGAATACTTAGAAGGTTCATTAGATTATGAACAAATGTATTGTTTTAATCATTATGGTCACCATTACTTGCACAAATCTGCAAACCCTAGAAATATTTTTACTTATAATCAATGGGAACATTGTCCAACCCCACCAAAAGGCAGCTCTAAAACATTTTATGAGAAATTTCCATACTTTAAAGGTTTTAATGTGACAAATCCAGAAACGTTTTATTTTAAAAATATAAATAAGACAGGAATGAAAACCATGTTGACCAATACTATGCAAATTTATTCTGCAAACTTTTATGCTCAGCTGTCTTCATTAGGTTTTAACTTTTGGAAAGACAACATTGAGACAAAAACTGTCTGGGGCACAAAAGAATGGGAGGTAAAGGGTTTAGAAGCCTTGTTCAGAGCCTGCATTATCCCAGAACAAATAATGTTTTTAAATGACACTGTTAAACAAACATCATGTCCTGGCTTAGCTAAGATAAAAGATTTAAACAAACCGTCCATACCTAAAGCCACACCTGACAGTAATAGCACTGCAGATGAGGAGGTAGACGTAAAACAGATTTTACAACAGAACAGAACCAATCCTGATTGGAAAAAATGGTTAATCTGGCCCATAGACACAAAACCCTGTCAAGATAGATTCATGAACAAAACTGAAGGGTTCAAAATGAAAAGGCCAGATCCAAGATACTCCCAGAGACAACATCCAGGGATAGTCACCACATACATTGTAGGAAAACTATGCCTTGATTGGCTACAGAAATCCACACTTCCAGAAATTAAACAACACTTTACTTAAAGAAGATGTTGACTTACGAGACTTCTTACTTGGACCTCGTAAACAACGACAAAAATGTTTCATATACGCCGGTATATATTCTGCTTACAATGAAGCTTGGAAAATAACGCAAATGGAAACTGCGGAAAAAATACGAGAAATTGATCGTATTAATTTAGAGAAAGCACTCTCTGTAGTGGACAATGGGTTAACGACTCTGTCCTCCAGAATTTATACTTTGGACGGCATTGTATCATCTGCCATTGACATTATAGAACAGGATTTGCTAATGTTACTACATGGCCAGTCTCAATTGCGTTCTATAATGCTACTTGGCTGGATGTTGCAAAATCTCCGTTCAGGCTATGTGCCTTGGCGTCTAATCAATACCACGTCATTGTTTACTGTCTTTAACCTCACAGATAAACAAATCTCTTTGGCACAAAGAGGAGCAGACTATACGGTGCTGAGCATTGAAAAACTGGAAAGATTACCATTAACAGTTTCTGAGAAGCCTGTCGTAGAATGGATAATACATGGCACCATCACGATACCAGTGACGATTTTCCAATTTCAGTATTGTCTACAGCATATACCAGCAGGCCTGTATGAAAGGTTGGGTAAAGGATACATTAAGTCAACCTGGAATTTACCATACACACACAAATGTTGGAGTGGGGGAAAGGAGGTATTTCTACAAAACATTGTAAAAACTCACTAAGTGGTACACTTTTATGTGAAGGTATTAATTTACAAGGAGCCTGAGAAAGTTCTTTAAATAACCTTTCTTGCCACATGCACGGTACTCTAGCGGCCGTGATAGACCCGATTTTTAGGCATCTTTCCAATGGGATCTACGTTATGCTCAATTATCACAGCTGTTGTGGCATGTTGCCAGGGAAAGCCTATCTGGTTAGTGTGTCAGCCAGGGTCACTTGTTGTATGCAAGTATTGTATCCAAAAAGTAATACAGACAGGGAGACGGCGTTATGGCCTTCACTGAATATCTCTTCTATACGAATTGATACTTTAAGCAGAATGAAAGCCATTCTTTTACAAAAAACTGTGCCACTGACCTCGTCTAGAGAAACGTATGATCTGCAAGTTGCAAGGACTTCTGCAGAGATACATGCATTATTATCAACAAAATTCCCAGTACATTTTGCAGAACTTTTAGGTCAAATCTTAAACATGTCTGATACCAGTGGCATCGCACATGTATTTAAGACGATCTTTTCGGGACTGTTAACATCATTCGTAGCAGTCCTCGGCATTTTTCCAAATTTCGTGCACTCTGTGTTCGGCGATCTGCCTCTACTTTTGGGACTCATTGCAGGAATTCTATTTTTATTTCTCCTGCTCCGATATGGCAAGTCCAGTCACCAACGATTCCCAGATTACAATGGAGCGGGCTCTTCTGGCCATGCGGTATCGTGACAGAATCACACAGATTCTTGGCTTGGCTTGTTTAAGAGATCTGAATACCACTTAGTTCCTTTCATTCAGACCAATCTGGCAAGATTGCATCTCACCTGTTCTACGATGCCTGCTTTGCGGAGAAGAATGTGTGTTAGACATCTGTCTTACCCTTCCATCAGCACTGCCAACGAACGTTGACACCTTGCTGGGTCCTGTAACGACTCATACATCGTGTTGCCCCCAACGGCTGCCAATCCTGATGACGGCATTCATTGAGATCTCACCAGCAAATCCAACTATTGGTGAGGTATGTGGAACAACAGGCACACAGGTACCATCTACATCGAACATTGCTAATGCGAATGACACTGACGGCGATGCTTCACATCTATGCACATTTGATCTATTTGATGAAGTAGTTCCACTTTCACCAACTGTGGTAGACGGTTTCTTTGCCAGCTTAGATGATTTGATGTTTTCTCCCGACACCGAGGATAACTTTTGAAAGTGCACACAGCGTTCCATGAACTCTGAAATTCGGCTTTCAATTTTAATAACAAACCCTCAAACTTGGGAACTGTATGTTTCGGCAATCTACATTTGAATTTTTTTTCTTTTTTCAGAATAGAACTTTTTTCTTGGCACAAAGTAATCTGCTTAAAGTAGAACTATTCATAGAGTACAAGAAATTCATTTGATGCTTCCTATAGACAAATATTTGCCAGTTTCTCATGAAAACGATAACAGTTTATATATTATGTTATGGAATAGTCTCGACCTTTTTTCTTCTGTAAATTTAGAGCCATTTAATTACTGTCATTTCATGTTCATTAGATGGCATTTTTTAATAACATCTATTGCTTGTAAAATGCGTGCAAGACAAATACTCATGTATGTGTATAAACCATGTTTAATGCATTTCATGTATTTTGGGTGGGATTATGAACACATGCTTTAGTTATGTTTTTTATGCTTATAG
Organism: Lissotriton helveticus; assembly: GCF_964261635.1. NCBI lineage: Eukaryota > Metazoa > Chordata > Amphibia > Caudata > Salamandridae > Lissotriton > Lissotriton helveticus. The sequence continues at coordinate 3,369,261 of NC_136064.1, forward strand.
ATTTATTAATATTAGACATAATATGTGGAATGGGTGTTGTATAGCGTTTTAGGACCCTAGTGTAATTTTCATACCCTTATATAGGTATAAAATATTGTATCCTAATATAGGCATAGAAATCATAACCATATTAAGACATAGCTTGGCTACTTCCACTAGTTCTGAAGATCTACAACGATTTCTTAGAAAAACCCGCCTTCAGCAGTCAGGGACTTCCCCCTGCATGAATATTAATTTATCCAAGAACTCATGGAGTTTTCAGAGAATTAAGTCTCTGATGATGTTATTATGTCCAATCTTACGTCAAACTAAGCACCTTCAAGGTATAAATATGCCCACACTTGTCCAAACAAACACACAGTGGTTTGGAGCAGTTCGACTATCTACTTGCCCGATGCGCCCAGCTGCAGCAAGTGCCGAAGGAAGCCGACCCTCCAGCTGACGCACTGAGAGACGCTGTACTTTCTCCTGCCGAGAAATCCAGCTCCAGTGTTTCCAGGCTATCCTTGCGGGTTGCTGGGAAATCGAGTCCTAAGAGAGAGATACCAGACCTCCTACATTCTAAAAACCAAGGTACGGAGCTGCTTAGACCCTAAGAGAATTCTTGGATTAGATTCTTGGCAAAGAATACTAAAACTAGGCTACACTTTACTTACTTCTTCCTTCATAATAGACCTAGGTTAATTACACCGGGGTAGGCAAATTTTAGAAGCACCAGTTGAGTACTTTTAGTCATTATTTATCACTGTATGTATTTTACACATTTTAGGTATTCTATGGCTTAGAAACCATATCATGCTTTTACAGTATTATTTTATAATACTCTTCGTATTGTACGCTTTGTACTTTACAGCAAGTATTACGATTGCAGCAGTTCATTTCTTATGCTTGAGAAAGAAGACTGTTCAATAAATACCTTTTTATTGAAAACGCCCGTCTCTCTATTTCTCTGCACCTCTGGTGAAACGAAGCATGCACGATTGACTGAGTGAAATAACTATCTATTGTTTCCGCGACTCTAGAGATATATTTCTTATTCTTGGGGAACAAAGTTGTCATGTTTTAAGCGGTTGTCAGAAATAAATCCCTTCTTGTTCATTCGAGAAAGTTTCTAGCGACCTCTGAGCTAGCTGGCACACACACAATTAAGTGTACTATATTCGGTAGAGACCTAGTCGACTTCAGTACTACGTCTAAACTACACGATACCTTATTCCAATGCGCAGAGCCTATTGGGAATATAGGAACTACACTACACTGTTTTTGGACATAAAAGGGCCAATTTGGACCTTGGATGACCTGTCAGATGGTGTAAAGAAGAGACGTGCTTTGTAATGTTGGAATATCTTCTTTAATAAAGCATAACCCGGTAAGTAGAAATAGCGTGCACAGCCGCTAGACAGCTCCTCTCACCAAGAGTGCCTGACCAACCTCCCAATTCTAAACTGCCCAACAATGCAATATTTAACTAATAACAAATCAAGTGCACATAACGCGAGCTGTACTCGAGCCAGATCTCGAATAAGAAGAAGATCTAGCTCGAGACACACCTCGAGAAACAACATCAGACATTTAGGCTCCCGATTTAGCCTAAAGCCGGGCTTCCGACACCGATCTCCGACAGGCGAAGTAACAAAGTGCTGTGGTAGATGGTGTCGAAGGCCGCGGAGAGATCGAGCAGGATCAGGACTGCAGACTGCCTGGCATCGAGAGAGAGCCTGATGCTGTCTACAATTTCAAGGAGGGCGGTCTTGGTGCTATGGCATGCCCGAAAGCCAGACTGGGATGGATCAAGTAGTTTATTTTGTTCCACGTAATGATATAGCTGATGATTAATTAATGATTCCATTGTTTTTCCAAACAGAGGTAAGAGGGAAATGGCGTGATAGTTAGAGAGTTGGGTTGGGTCTGCCGTGGGCTTTTTTTTAGGATTGGACGAATAGTAGCTTCCTTCCAGTGTTTAGGAATTGTGGATTGTGTTAGGGAGAGAATGAAGATGTTAGTTAGGTGTGGAATCAGGACCGGAGCGATTTTAGAGATAATCTGGGCCAAAGCCGGATCGTCAGGGGGTCCTGGTTTTATCCTATTCAGGGCTAAGCCCACCTCTTCCTCAGTTATTGTGTGGAATTGCATGAGAGAGGGGGAGGACAAAGTGCGGGCTATGTTGTTTTCTGGTGGGGGACTGGTGGTGAGAGGGAATTGACTGTAAATATTGTCTATTTTCTCTTTTAAATAGGAGGATAGCTCGTCAACCCACTCTTGAGAGGCTTTGAGAGGAGTTTGACATGCAGAGGGACTGGTAAATTCTTTGATTATTTTATAAAGTTCCTTGTGTGAATTGGAAGCTTGATCAATTCTACTAGCAAGGGTACGTTTTTTTGGCTAAGGCAATATGGCCCATATAAATTTTGTGCAGTTTTTTGTCTTGTTCATTTTGCGACTGTCGCCATTTGCATTCTGCCTTCTGGGCAATAAGTTTGTCGATTTTTAAATCGGGTGTGAACCAAGGCGAGAGTTTGGCAGGACATTTGGTAGTCTTAGTAGGGGCGATAATGTCCAAAGTGTTGCTGCAGTTTCCAAGTCTTTAGAGGTTATGTCAATAGGAGTAATTTCTGCCATTGAGGGGATAGAAAAGACGGTAGAAAAGGACTCTATTTGAATATTTCTCCACGGTCGACAGAGTTTGAGTTCACGTGATGGGGAAGAATGCATCTGCGTCCCTTGGATCAGAAATTTTATTACTTGGTGATCTTACCATGGGACTGAGAATTGCTGGTCAAAGAGGATATGAGATGAGTTTGAAAATAGTAAATCTAGGGAATGACCTGCGGAGTGTGTAGGGCCAGTGACCAGTTGATTCAGCCCAAGCAAGCTTAGGCTGGAGATAAGATCTATGGTATGTGGGTCTGACACAAGCTCTGCATGGTAGTTGAAATCTCCTAGTAAAAAAAAGTTATTGGAGGCTAGAATGTGAGGAGCGATTATTTCGGACAAGTTGTTGATGAAGTGAGTTTTAGTACCAGGAGGACGGTAAAGGAGAGCTCCTTTCCGTGATTCTTTGTCAGAAAGCTCTATAGTAAAGACACATAGTTCGCCCCAGTCTGACTGGTGGGATTTCACAATGTGGCCTTTTGTTTTGCTATTGAAGGCAATTGCTAGCTCTCCACCTCTTCTATTCTTCCTGTCCTGTTTGATTAAACGGTAGTCGAGTGGAAGGGCTGTTGCAATGTAGGGTAGAGAGGAGTCTTGCAGCCAGGTCTCGGTAATAAAGAAAAGATCAGGTTTTTCTGAGTTAAGGAAGGCCCAGATGTCTAATGAGTGCTTGGGTATCGCAATCACTCATACATGCAGTCACTCATCAATACAACACTATAATATGCACTCATACACCTATACAGACACTCACACACTGCTACTCATCAATGCAGTTACTCACACACCTAGTCAGTCATGCTAAGAATCAATCACACTCCCATTTACTCACCTATACAATTATACACACACCACCTCACTTATTCATACAGATACTAACGCATACTTACTCTCTTATATAATCAGCGATACAAGTACACACTCATCCATACAGCCAGTCTCACAATCACTGACTATCATGTACAGTCATTTATATACTTCAACTCTCACATATATTGCCTTTAACATATGTAGTTACTTGGACATCTGTTTCCACATGCACTCTTGAACCCATACACCCAGTGAATCAACCACTCACACAGCAATGCACAAAGTCACACACCTCCCACCCACATACACACTCAATCTCCCAAAAAAATACTCAGACAACCAATCAATAACCTACATAGACACTCATGTAGCTACTGACCAACCCATTCAGCAGCTTGCACAACAACAGACAGACTGATGCAGACATTCTCACAGTTTAGTCACTAACCCATGCATTCAGTAAGACACATTTAGTCACTCACTGATACAGTCAGTCACGCACCTACTAAATCCTCCATCCAGACATTTATACACCTACTCATTCTTCAATACACCTTGGAATATATATAAAACATATTTAAATTTTACAGAAACACACAGTCACTGGATGATGTCATCAGTGATGTCATTTAAGATGTCATTGGTGATGTCATCCGTGATGTCACTGACCATGTCATGGATGATGTAATATGTGACGTCATGAGCAGTGCATTGCGGGTGCGCGAGTAACAGTGTAATTTCTATGGTTTTGTAAGAGTGAAATGTCCAGCTAACTATAACGTCCCTGTAACCTATGGTTTTTTCAATGAATATATATATATAGTTGAGAGGAACCTTCCTGGATATATATATATATATATATATGTATGTATGTATATATATATATATATATATATATATATATATATATATATATATATATATATATATATATATATATATACAAAAACCTTTGTTTCCTTCGTGCTGCAAATCCACTGCCAGTCACGACCAGGAACCAAGCACGGACCACAATTTCGGTAATTCAAGTTATTTTATTGCTTTCGCCATCATAACGTTTCGGCTCACCAGAGCCTTGATCACATGATATATATATATCAGTTGACTGATAATATTGGCCCGATATGGTCAAGGAAAATTACCCCAAAAGGGGGATTGGAGATAGTAAGGTGAGTGTGCGCTAGTCTTGAAATGGTACAATGTTTTATTTGTTGCCAAATGCACATTTTGTTTAGTTCATTTAGGTATAAATGCCCATCAGTATCTTTGCTGTAACATTGCCACCGTGGCACTCATGCCAGCACTGGCAGATGCTAATGTCTCATGAACTGCCTTAATTAGATCTAATCTAAGCTGCTCATTAGTAACCCCGGGCGGAGCAGGCGGAGTTGCTATAACGCAGAGCTCTACTGAGTTGGCCCAAAACTCAGCTCCATTCTGCACCTCCCACCCCCCCGCAATAAATATTTTTTTAATAAAATGTACAATTAAAGTAAAATAAAAGCGCACTTACCTTATTACGGTGTCCCGGGCTGCCCTCCTCCTGCTCGCCGTAATCCCGTACGTCAAGATAGGACTGCGCTCGATAAGGTAAGGACATTTTTATTTTACTTTAATTATAAATTTTATTTAAAAAATATTTATTGCTGGGGGTGGGAGGCAGGAGGGTCCGGCGCTGAACTTCGCTCCACTGTGGAGTCGGAAGTTTTGCAGGAACTTCCCGATCTCCGCGGAGTATGCAAAATTCCACAAACTGTGCCAGGGGAGCGGGGTTCATGCCCAGAGTTACTCATTAGGAATATGTCTAACTCCCACTCTTGATAAAGACACCATTTGAGTGTTATCTTGAGTTAGTATGTAGGAGTATTTACAAACAAAGTTGTCAGGAGTTTTATCACCCTTAGCTGTTGCTTGAATCACTTCCAAAATGTCTGGGTTGATTTTGATTTGAGATCTGGTTACTGCAGATATTTTGAAAGTATGAATCGCAGCTGGACTGTCCTTTAGCTTGAAATCCTTCACTTTTATGAGACATGGTTTGTTGAATATGGACCAAAGGAAGCTTGTCTTGTAAGACAGACACCTTTCCATAAAGCTGTTTGCTTTTTATTGATTTTCCTTTTGAATCTCCAAATCTGTTCAGGCAGCCATGCGCTAAATCAATGTTGTATCCTTGTACATGGATAGAACTAAAACACCAGCCTTCTGTAACACAAATAACAAAGTATGAATTTCTGCAATCTTTGTAGTGGAACCACCTGGTGTGTGTATGCAGTGACTTAAATTTATCATCTTTGAAAATTCCTTGCGCTGCAACGCAAGCACTTGAGTATTGTTGTTTAGTACCAATGGCAGGATGTGCAGAGCTGACTTTTTAGAACACTCTCTTGTAGTCCTCAATGGGTAAAATGTAAGGCGTTTGTGGTATGTTTTGTGTGTATTGTAGAAATTCTTGTGTGCAGAGAGTCAGATTGTACTCACATTTTACATTAACTGCACTTAAAGTCAGTGCCCAATGCGCCTAATGCAGGTGTAGAGCACAAGCATTCAGTGTGCTTGCTTTTGTCGCAACTTTTAATGTAGGAATAGGTGAGCCAAAATGATTTGTTTCCTCTGCACCAATGGGGACTCTTAAAATGGCTGTCTGCACTGCAGTAAGAATTTCCTTATGGGAGAGAAGCGTGCCTCAGCTGTGGGATAAAAATGTGATTTGCAAGCTATGGGAAATGTCCACCCTTCAATGTAAACTACATATGTGTAGACTGAGAAACTGGGAACACATATATCAACTAGGTTTATATTGTTATCCCTAGTCAGTAAATATCTCGTCTCTGACATGTCTTCTTGGGAGTCCATGAAAGATAGCTGTACGTTTTCCCACCCATTGTTTCTTAGAAAACGCGGGAGAAATCACGGCATAGAAGGACTTCACTTGCTTGGTATAATGAGACAAGTATGTCCTTCCAAAGTGAGGAATTACCATCAGGGCTGGTAATTTTATGAATGTATTCGCCTGATGTAAGGTGGCCAGGGGCGGTGGGTGACATTTGAAAGTGATGGGGCGCAAAGTGATTAGCATACTGCACCGTAGCGAGCGAGCCCAGCGAGCGAGCCTGAACCCCAAAAGGGGGGTTTTGGGGGATTACCCCCCCCAAGAAAATGTTGAAGAAAAATCGTGCATTTTCAAGCAAATTTGAGAAAGCAGGAAGGTTAATAAAGCAATTGTGAAAGTGCAGTTATTACATTAATAGATGATATAACATAGGTAGCTGCTTATTCAGTATAACCACAGAGCTTCATACATTCCGTCCTATTCCGTCCTATTACGCTCAGATGCTGAATTCAGACTATAAGACTTTCATGAAAATCTCAGCTCAGAGTAGTAGAAGTTGCACAGCAGTTGGGAAACAGCCTTCACAAAGCATTGGGAACCACGCACCAACATACAGTTTTACTGCGCACAAACGATAATGTGTGGAAATGTCATCACCTACTGTGATGATGTGTTTTGATCATATTCAAATATTTGTTTTCATCCGAGTTCAGAATTACAAAGAAAATGTGCTTCATTTGTACTTTCCTAATTCCGATATAACATCAGCCAAGATAATGTTTGTTGGGTGCAAGAAAAAAACAACATCCTACACCCTCTAGTCTCATATGGGCACTGTGCAGGATTGTCACATAAAAACATTTCTATCACGTTGAAGTCAGAGAAAGAAATTAAACACCAAACTCCCTTGGAAGACAGAGAGTGACATTTGAGCTCTGTCTTCAATGCACAGCAAACGTGACCAGATAAGATTTAAAGGCCTGTTTACAGAGAGGCAGGACTTGGAAGGATCCAGTAAACAAGGGATGGACTTGAATTAGCTAAAAATGTATAATAACATGCAAAGTTGCCCCTAACTCTGATGCACACTGCTAATCCTGCTGTTTAGCTGATGCTCAATAAAGGGTGATTACCTCCCACCACCTTCCCAATTATAGATTATAGCACGCTGCATACACTTGATTGACTAAGGTTTTGTTGAGTGTGGAGGCTTGAGGTTTCATTCTGTGAACTTCACAAAGATGTGTACAAATGTACGAAAGCAATTAAACAATAACAAACAGGCGCTGAACCCTTCGCTGAACCCTACAATGTACTGCAACTCTCTAGGTGCTGCACCCCTCTGTGCACTGCCTCTCTGCTCTACACATAGCGGCTGGTGATCTAGGGGCTGCACTGTCGTCTAGGCACTTTACGTTCACACCACACATGTTATCACATACAAAGAAACAAGCGCGCACATGTTCCATATTTCATAAAACAATTCATAGTGCAATGCGGAGCATGTAAACTCTGTGAACGTGTCCCCTGCCCGAAAACAGGCGCATCTATCTGAAAGTTATCATTTGCGCACTAATGTTGGCAGTTGGAACAAGCTACTACAGCGTTTCACTTAAAAACATGCTAATATGCATCAAAATTCTGCCCGATTAAACAAGAACGTTTTCAGGAAACAATTTAAAGTTTATTTGCACAAAATAAATGCAGCTAAGTAGCTATTGTCAATATATGGCGCGTGCCTTTTGCCTCAGACAGCGGGCCTCTTCCAGACATAAGCCGATGTAACATGGTGTGTGTAGGCGGTGTGTTGGGCAGTGACTTTGTGTCAGCAGTGCTGTGCGTAGTCTGGGTCGCAACACCAAAGGAGTGAACAAAATAAAGCATGCACAATTCCTCATCGCCGGTACGTGAGCAGTGTGTGTTCAGTACCGCGCCATCAGTGTTTAATTTATGCTGGTGCAAGGGTCCAAATCACATTTATTAGAAGAAATAGCAGCAAGGAATAAAAATATCACTGTATGAGAAGGCCGTTTCTAATGTTCCAGTTGCTTTTAACCTTATTGAAGTGAAGAGACGGGGGTGAGGAGAACCAAAAAAAAAGAAGAGCTTTTAAAAACAGCACCCACCATCCAGAAAGAAATGGAAACACTTTTTAATTTAAATGGGCGGAAGGAGGTTAGCTAATAGCAGTAAAGTACCTGCACCTGCACCTATTATTTTACAAATTAAGCACTGCACGCCATTCATTGCTATCCCACAATTCTTGGGTTTTGGCGCCTCAGGCCCTGCCGCTCCATTCAGAGACTCGTCATTCTCAAAGAAAGTGGTTTGAAAAGCAGAGCTTTCGTTACTCGAGGGTGTAAGCGAATAAAAATATATGTTTCTACTCAGTCCACCTCTAAACACATAAAGCGCACAGTTCTCTTTCTATAAAAAGTGCATTCGGTATTTCTCTTGGAGTGAAACAGCAGCAAAACCGAGGGGGGGGAGGGGAGTTTTCTCACTTTTACGCAGCTCTCAGACTTAGGCTCCAGGGAGGGGGTGCTGCTGAAAAAACTATCTTGCAATGGGTGTACAAAGCAAAAACACACATGTGCCAAACTAGCATAATGGGATCAGGCCGAGTTGGGTTTAGCAATGCTCTAAAAAACAGACGTTCAATGTAGTTACCTTTCATCTGTAACGTGGATTAATGCAAACATGTCTTGTGCAAGCTACACATATCAGACACAGTTTGCATTTTGATGTTAAAATTGTTCTATTTACAACATAAGCCAAAATGTCTATGCCTGATATGATTGGATACAAAATCCTAATTCATACAAATTAACTGTTTTTTGCGCTGTTCTACTTGAGCTAATGATAACAATGTTCTGCTTTATGTTAGAGCACCCAATGATGTGAGGAGCTGGGAAGAAAGGTGAACGTGATTGACACGCACTCTTGGGATTCACAGGCTGCAGCCTGAAGCGCCCAAGAGGCAGTCAGTCAGCGAGGGTGGGATACGTGAGGCGCGGCATTAAATTCTGACCAAGGTTTCAAACCAGGGCTGAAGTCACGCCAGCTCAGAAAAACCTGCGACATGGCACATGCACAGCAACAGCATGTGCCTGCATGCTGAGGCTGCCTGACCCTCACGTACAGAGAGGGTCAGAAATATGCAGGCAAAAGAGATAAGGGCGCAGCCTCCCCCCCCCGCCCTTATTAAGAATCCGTCCCAGAAACAATAAAGCCTCGTTACAAGTAAATGGTCTTCAAAATACTTGTGAAGTACTCGGGTGCAGAAGGAAGGGGGCATGGGGAAATAACTCTGGATTCGAGCACGCCAGAGCAGCAACATTTCAGTATTTTGCCGTTTTTCTGTATTTATATGTAAAAATCCGGGAGCCCTAATTATGATTAATATTGTATTGGGCAGTGAATGAGAGAAGCGACTCGTGCATTAATGATTAGTTTGCCACTGTGAAATAACCCGCTGTGTTTGATCGCTGCATTTAAAGAGAGAATGGATCCCTGTGCAGGGAGTACTTGAACAGTAGGGATCTATACTACACTATACTACTCGACCAGGGGTTTGCTGTTGTATACTAATAGTGCAGTAGTAAATGAAATGAAAAAAAAATACCTGATCAAGTAAAGTAACAGTCTCGAGTCTGAGAAAGCATAGCTGCCAAGGTTTCAGATTGCTATGTGTGACATTTTCAACATTTCTGTGTAATTATGAGTGACATTTCAACAACTATGAGTGACATCAAGTAATGATGACCAGGGAAATAAATATCAGAAATAACAGACTCCCCCCACACACAGATGTACCCTGTGGTTAACTTTAAAGGTATTGGTAAGGTTTTCCGAACTCAGCAATGGCTTTTACCTTTAATTGACTGCATTATGTGACCAGCTAAATGGAAGAACTGTACTTTTCAATTCAACATTAAACTCAAAATTACGAAGTTGCGTGACTGGAAAAATCAATAAATATTTTCGCACCAGACACAAGATAATATAAGCTGCTCCCTCAATTGAGCCAGATGCACTCTCAAAGCCAAGGTTACCAAACATACATCAAACATCTCATGAAAGAAAGTATTTCTTCGAACATCCTGCCCCTGTGGTAGCTTCGCGCTTTTCCGACAGGGCTACTTAAGCAGTGTAATTAAATCAATAGCTGTGCACTGCCCCCGTGGTCTCTGGTGTGCAGCCACCCGCTATGTTTAATGATTTGCATACACCTCTACACACCCAGCACCTATCACGCAGTGAAAAAAAACCTGATCCCCCAGAGAAACTGGTAACTTTCATTTCAAGCGACTCCAACTGAAGAGCAGGACGTCAAAGGAAAGGAGAAGGCCAGAGGGCAGCAGCACAGCGGGATGCAGATGGCGTCGGCGATGCTGTAAGGGAAGTGAGACCGGCACAAGCACCCCATGGGGCTCTTGTTAACTAGTACTACCACCACCAAATTGCCAGGCAAACGTTACAGCAATAAAATAACAGCACGACATGTGTTAACTATTGAAAGAAACAAATACTGTCCGCTCACTCCGACAACGCTGCACTTACTGATGATTCAGGCACCAAGGTCCAGTGGGCTAGGGTCAGTTGCATGGCCAGAGTGGGATCCAATCTACGTCATTCAACCACTGGTCGCGGAGACGACACGCACAGGCTGGCTCATGCACACGCCGGTCCACACACTAGGCGACTGGCGAGTAGAGAGAGGCAGGCTGGATTTGACGTCAGCAGCGCCACGCGCCGCAAAATGGCCAATCACTGCATGACTACATGAAGTCACACACAGTGATTGGCCATTATGCAGTGTGTGTGCACCACCCACGCAGGGCATCCAATAATGGATTTGTGGCATCCTGGCATCCTGTTCATTCAACCTGTTGCCAGGTTGCCACATGCAATGGAATGCTCAGTACAGATTCTATGGTTGTGATGTTTAGAGTATCCAAGCAGTTGAGCCTGGACCTTGCTACTGGTGACTGTTTATCCTGTGGATGGGATCCTATTCTACAATAAATACTTATTTCACTTATGATTCATCTTTGAACTTCTTTACATTGGCGACGGGACGGGATTTGTGAAGAAAAGAAGAAAGGATCTCAACAAGGATACAAGAATACCTCCTTTTACATCATTTTGAAATTTGTGAAAGGTACTGTTATTCTAAATTATTACTTTCAAGTTTATTTTGAAACGTTCAACCCTTCAAGGATTAAGGAACTTTTATTTCCCTTGAACTAAATATTTCATAAGATATTGTGTCCAACTTCCTGGACAGAATTTTATATAAAGAACAGTGTTGGGCTAATTGCATATTGGTCGAGTTTTGGGAAAAGCGCTTTACTGCTCATGACAATTTCTTCAATCTTTGGCAGTGACAAATCATCATTTGGCAGAGTGCACTTCACCGTTTGAATTTTTTTCCCTGAGAAGCACTCCTTTGCTCGCATTCTTCATTACAAGCACAGCGCTCAATTCTCTCATTTGTGGCATTTTCAGCGCTCCCAACCTGCCCTTTCCAGCGCTCCCGATCTGCCATATACTTTGAAATACCAAACAAATTAACATCAGCCCAGCATCGGCAGCTGCATCTTTTAAAAAGGCTTACCGTGCATGCTGCTCGAGCGCAACGATCGCTCACCCACGAACGCCGCAGTTCCCGCGCAGCACTACAAACATTGCGTCTGAGTAATTATCATCACGCAGAAGCGTCATGACGCGTTTACCATGACGCGGCGGCCATTTTCGTGTTCAAAATAACATATTCCTGACAAATAATACTATTTTACTTCACACAACAACAGATTCTTCACGATTTTTGACAACTTTGACTTTCAAGTGTTTCTCTTCCACAGCAACAGGTATTGAACTGGGTACATTTTTTTACTGTAAAAAGAAAGGAAAAGAGACATTGAGACTGTGATTACTTTAAATTTTTTAAAAAGAAAGGAAAAGAGACACTCAAATTGTTTTTCATTGTTGTTTCTAACTCAAAATACTATTGTATTTTTTTAAATGTATTCATAATCTTATGTTTTATTTCCAAATTTAAAATTGCTGTAACAATTAATTGTTATTGGTTTAAGAAAAAAAAAAGGGGTCTTAATGTTGACATAAGCTTTACATTGACATTGTCATATATTTTATGTAGAATTGACTCAGTACACATAATGCAGAACGTCACAGCTCCTCCGTTTTTCTTACAAACTCCTGGAGATCCTCCCATTAGATGGAAAAAATGGTGTAAAGTGTTTGAAAGATATGCAAAGGTTTGTGGGGCCAACGTAAGTGCGGAAAGGAAAACAGCTTTGTTATTACACTGTTTAGGAACAGAGGGCCAAGAGGTGTTTGATCACCTGCCAGAAATACAAGATAGAAATCTTAATGAATATGAAATTTGTATAGCTATGCTAGATAAACATTATCTTCCGAAAGTATCTACTATCTTAGAAAGATATCATTTTGGTCGTAGATTACAACTTGAAGAAGAAAGCATAGAGAATTATATAACTGCGCTAAGAAAATTAGCATCATCTTGCAAGTTTGCTGCCTCTATTGATGAGAGAATAAGAGATCAGTTCATGCTAGATCAGTTCATGCCATCTCGGAAGATGGTATTTCACCGAAAGCTGGTCTGATTAATACCATGATGAAGATGTCTTCTCCTAAGAACAAGGAGGAATTGATTAGCTTTCTAGGTATGGCAGAGTACTATAACAAGTTTATATGTGGTTTTGCTTCTTTGTGTGTTAGCATGAGATCGTTGTTGAAGAAAGGATCTGAGTTTGTATGGAGTGATGAATGTGAAAAAGAATTCATTATCCTAAAAAGAAAATTGAACAATGCCCCCAAATTAAATAGTTTTGACCCTGAAAAGAAATCTATTCTAATAACAGATGCAAGCTTAAAAGGGTTAGGCGCAGTTCTAACACAGAGGATTGAAGGGAGCGAGGTAGTCATTTTGTTTTTGTCGAGAAGTTTGAGGGGTCCAGAACTAAGATATTCTGTGGTAGAACGTGAAGCACTAGCAGTCTATTGGGCTGGAAAGAAATTAAAAAACTTCTTGTGGGGAAGTACTTTTGAAGTGAGAACTGATCACAAACTGTTATGTGAGATCTTAAAAACCAAAGGGATTGATGCTGTTTCCAGTAGAATTACAAGATGGGTTATAGGGTTACAGGATTATAACTTTGAAGTTAAATATCTACCAGGTGTTGAAAATAAGGTAGCTGATGCCTTATCTCGTCTTGTCTCTCAGGAAGATTTAGATCTGGAGGATGATTTGGAAGGTGAAGATGAAATGGTTTGTGCAGTTGGTGAGAGTGTCATTGATAAGTGTAAATGGTTGGAGGCTTCACAAGAAGATTTGACTCTTATGGAAATTTTGAAACTGATCAAGGTTGGATGGAAGGTCAAGCCAAAAGATGGTGACATTTTGGAGAAATTCTGGCATGTTAGAGACCAATTATCTGAACATGACGGTTTACTTGTCAGAGGTACTAGGTTGGTTCCTCCGATATCCATTAGGAATGAGCTCATTTCACTAGCCCATAGTGGGCATATGGGCATTTCAAAGACAAAAGAGAATTTGAGGATGTCGTACTGGTGGCCCAGCATGGATTTGGAAGTTGAGAGAAAAATTAGGGACTGCATGGAGTGTGCTTTGAGCGAGAAGGTAGCGAAACCCAAAATTCAGCCCATGATAATCAGAACACTCCCAAACAGCCCTTGGGAAGAAGTTGGCCTAGATATTCTTGGGCCTATATACTCAGCAGGGTCTGAATGGTATGTTCTAGTTCTGATAGATTTCTTTTCTAGATGGCCAGAGATTGCCATCACTCGTGGCATAGAATCCAAGCATGTAATACATTTTTTGGAAAAACTTTTTGCTAGGGAGGGTATTCCCAACATCATTTTGACGGACAATGGAAGTCAACTTGTATCTAGGGAGATGGAATTATTCTTGTCTAAACATGGTATAAAACATAAAAAATCTTCTCTATATCACCCAGAGACGAATGGCACCGTGGAGAGATTTAACCGTGTGCTCAAGGAGACAATTAGAATGTCTAAATCTGCAGGTTCAGATTGGAGATCAGATGTTTTTAAAAAGGTTAAGCTTTACAGGTTATCTCCACATGCCACTACGGGCAAAACACCCTTTGAGCTCGTCAGATGTAGGTGTCCCAACACTTTAGTTACCCCGCCTTGGGTAAATGATTTACATCTGAAAGTTTCAACTGGAAATGAGGAGTGGAAGGTAGGTCAGGAAAGAAAGCTACAATCTAGGAAAAGGATTCATGATTTGAGAAATTGTGTAAAACACACAGTGGTGCAAGTGGGTGATTGGGTTCTCATAAGAAATCCATGTAAGAAAAACAAGAAGTTATCTGCTTCATTTTTGAAACCTTTTCAAGTCATCAAGGTTTTAGGTAATGCTATCAAAACAACTGATCATCGCATTTGGAACTTGAACAGGGTTGTGGTAATCAAGAAAGATTTTGTTGACAATTCCAAATCTCCTGTACCAAGTTCTTCATCTACAGGTACCTCATCTCATCGCCCTGTGATTAGTCCTCTCATCTCAAAGAAACCTTCAACAGCTACCTCATCTCATCGAACAGTGATTGGTCCTGTCATCACGAGAAAATCTTCAAGGATCACACGTATACCTTCTCGTTTTAATAATTTTATAAAATAATAATTTCTGTTTATTGTTATTTGTTATAAGGAGGGAGATGTGTGGCATCCTGGCATCCTGTTCATACAACCTGTTGCCAGGTTGCCACATGCAATGGAATGCTCAGTACAGATTCTATGGTTGTGATGTTTAGAGTATTCAAGCAGTTGAGCCTGGACCTTGCTACTGGTGACTGTTTATCCTGTGGATGGGATCCTATTCTACAATAAATACTTATTTCACTTATGATTCATCTTTGAAATTCTTTACAGGATTGCCCTGCCCTACTGCGCGGTGACTGGCCAATCCTGGCACTGCAAGCAGCGCCAGGATTGGCTAGGGGGGCTCATGACTGCTCGCCCTGTGTCGTCTTTGTGAAGCCGGAGGGCTGCGGCCCGTTCAAACAAGCACCCCCCTATGGGGGAACACTGATGCGCATGCGCGGGCTAGTTTCTGCCCCAAGCATCACTTGCGCACTAGACAGGAGTCAGATACCTTGGTTGGCTGGCTGTCTGCTGCTGCAGCTGAGTGCGTCACGTGGTCGTGGGCTGTCACTCAAGCTGCGCAGCAGTCCAGACCAGCCCCCCTGCACTCCCCACTCCTGGATCACTCGGGTGCTTCCCGATTCCCGGCGGCGCTCGCTCGAACTTTTTGAACAACAGTCACCCAGTTTATTTTATTGCAGCAGCGCGCCCATGGGGTTCGTGGGGCTACGCCCCTACGCCCCAATGGACGCACCGCTGCTGAAGGTGGCACACTTCTGCAGGTAGTCCTTTGCCAGACCCTTACTCTCGCTGGACAGATTGAATCTGATAAACTACTCCCATTAAAGTAAGTGATTTTAGATTTACATTTTTTATATAGTAATAATATAAAACAATACGATGTATAGTGTGCATAGCTTCTTCTTACGAAGTGTCTCAGTGCTAGGATGCTGACTCCGGAAAATAATGTTGCCTATTCAACAGGATATATCGCACCCAGATCACAAAAAAACAGGTTGTTATGTTTTTCTGAAAAGGGTTTTAGATGGGGCTTGCTGAATTACCACGGAAAGAGAGTTCTAGATTTTGTGTGTGAGAAGGCCAAAGGAGAAGCCTCCTATTCAGACTCTTTGAATTTTGGAATGAGGGCCCATTTTACTTTGGCCGATCTTAGATTCCTAAACGGTGCTTAAAGTTTCACCATCCACTGAGGATAGTGTGGGCCTTGAGAAGAAAGAGTGCTTTACAGGTGACTCTTTGTCTCACCGGCGGCCAGTGCAGCTTTCTTTGTGCTGAACTGATAGAGACCCGCTTGGATATGTTGAGCATTGCCTGAGAGGCAGCCTTTTGGACCCGTTGAAGCCTGTTCAGATGGGACTGGGATACGCCCAAGTATAGGACATTGCAGTAGTCCAGCCTGGAGATCATCAGGGTCTGGACTACCGTTTTTGTGCCGATTCAGGTAGGACATGGAAGGTTTTCTACAAGGATCTCAATATCCCAAAACATTTCTCTGCGAGGGCAATAATCGGGGCATCGACAGATATCCATGTATGGTCAGTATTATCACTATATTGTCCACCTGATTTAGGTGTTGATTTAAGCCATCATCTGTAATATCTTTTCAACTGTAGATTGCACCACCAAATCAAAAATATCCACAGAACCAAAAAAGATATATATTATGAATGTCCATCCAATGTTGGTAATGTTCAAATCTCTTTATTCTTCATCATATTTCATACTAAGTACCAGGCAGCCAACGTGTTTCATTCTTACAAGAAAGAACTTCGTCAGCTGTAAAACATTTAAAAACATGGATATAATGTACTCTTATTATCAAAAATACATATAACAATATATTACATAACAATACACAAAGACAGAACACATTTAAAAAATGCAGAGATACATTCCTTAAGGTCATAAACATAATACTCATATATATTGGCAATCAATACACAACAGAACTGTTTTCTGATTCAGTGTATGATTCATGTGTTTGTAAAGAGTAGTTTCATATTCAAACTGAGAAGTGCTTAATCCCTTATACCGACCCGAATGCGGCAATGTTTTAACACGAATGCAGCAATTTTTTGACAAAAGCAAACATGTGACATCTTCTAATAAGGCAATTTGATAAACAGCAGTGTTTGAATAAGTAAACCAAACTGAGCTCTGTACCTCGTACGAGTGACAGGTATATATACATATGGCATCTACTAGTCGACCACATATTTCATTCTGTACAATCAGACAGCAGTGCTTTAAACAATTATAATTGTGACCCAATACCAAAATAGAAAGGGCATCAAAATGAGACTTAAGAGACACGGCTGATATGATGCCCACAACAGTATGAAGGTTAGAAAAGCGAGGAAAAGAGAATAAAGAAGAAATGATAAAGACAAAGATAAAAAAGGAGCATCCCACGGCAACTCCAGGCTACCAAATAAGCCATCATCTGTAATATAAATGCTATAAATAAAGGATAGTGCCTCTGGATCTTCCTGTAAAATCTCCATGATGCGTGCTGCAAATAAACCAAGACTATTCTTATAGCCCACAGACAAGAGTTTTAAACAGAATTGAATGCTGTTGCATGTTTATATTATAAGCCCTGTCTTGAGAGTTTACATGTCCTTCTGGTGAATTTTAGATTTAAAAAAAGTTATTTTTATAATAATAATAATAATAATAATAATACTATTAATAATAATAATAATAATAATAATAATAATAATGCAATTTATGGAGTGCATAGCTACTTCTTACGAAGTGTTCCAGTGTTAGGTTGCTGACTCTTTATTTATTTTCGGTATTTGTAGAGCGCAACACTCATCCCGAGGGATATCAAGGCGCTTATACCAGGACTGAAACTACTGCGAGCTGACACTGGGCGGGAATTAGGGTTTGGGAAAGAGGAAGGTTTTTAATTTTTTCCGAAACAGGAGGTAGTTAATGGTGTGTCTTAAACTACTCTGTAGGATAATGTTGCCTGTCCCACAGGATATATCTCACCCAGATGGATGTATGTCATTACAACGCATGCTTTTTCCACGCATGCCTTTACAAAGCAGGTATTACAACGCAAGTCGTTACAATGACTTGCGTTGGGGGGCGCTGGATAGTGAATAGTTTAATTTACTATTCCAACTCCAGTCCCCGTGGATAGTAGGGAAGGTTTTGGATAGTAAATTAAACTATTCCCTATCCTACAGCGCCCTTCAGCGCAGTCATTGTAACGACTTGCGTTGTAATACCTACGTTGTAAAGGTACTGTGTGGTAAAAGTTTCGTTGTAAAGGATGTTTCCCCACCCAGATACAAAAAGCCAGTTTTCTTTCTGATAATGGTTTCGGATGGAGTTTGCCGAATTACAATAGGAAGAGAGTTCCAGATTTTGAGTGCGAGAAGGCCAAAGGAGCAGCCTCCTATTCTGGCTCTTTTGAATTTGGAATGACGATCCATTTTGCTTCAGCCAATCTTGGGTTCCTAGATGGTACATAAGGTTTCACCATCGACTGAAGATACTGTGGGCCTTTAGAAGAAAAAGCCTTATAGCAGTCATAGAGCTTTTTATAGGTGACTCTTTGCCTCACTGGCAGCCAGTGCAGCTTTTTTTCTGCTGGACTGATAGAGACATGCTTGGGTAGTTTGAGCAGTGACTGAGCTGCAGCGTTCTGGCCCCGTTGAAGCCTGTTTAGACAGGACTGGGATACGCCCAAGTATAGGACATGAGGTTCCGTGAATTCTGAACCCGTTCCATAAAGGTCATGATTTCGTTACGAATTTGATATTAGCGAACCGTAACTAGTTAGTGCAGCAAGTATGAGAGTTTTCGTCATGTTAGACCGATGGATTCACTACATATTTAGGGATTTCGTTCTGAACCCTTGGGTCCCATTTTGTGTATGGCAGCCATTTTGTGGTTGCCCTCACATAGGCCGATGACTGTGGCTGAACTAGTCTTTTTAAGGACATGTACACCTTAGCTCGAGTTTGTGCTGACTCCTGTTTGACGTGAGTGAACTAACCCTGTTGCCTGAAGCTGACCGTGTAAAACCAGTTCCTGCCCTTTAGCTGATCAAGATTAAGGATCAGAGCACAGGACATCATAAAGTTTTACTGCACACAAATATGCCTTATCCTACTCACACCTGTTTCTGCTCCTTTCTTTATGGTCTATTTACGATTGGGTTGTGCCCTTTTTTATTATGGGTTTGTTCGACCTGTCTAAAGAAGAATGTTGGGTTTGACCGATGATTGATCATGGGCTGGACAACTGAAAAGTGGGTTTTACTGTCATGCGTTACCTCTGGTGTAGATACATGTGATTGGACAGTTTGTAAATGTTAGGTATTTGTCTGGAATGTGATTTTTGGCATAAAAAGGGATGACTTGCTTTGTAAAATTGAGCAGTCTCCTGAGAACTCATACCGTGATGATTTCTAGGACTTCTGTTACTGGCTGCAGCCAATAAATTTGATCTTTGACGCCACCAAGAAGTATCCCGTGTCTCTGTATGCTAAGACAGGTGAACCCGAAGACTTTGGGCGTGCCCCTGGCACCGCTGGGTCTTAAATAACCCGGTTCTTCAGTTGGCGCTTCCAACGTGGGGCGACTTCAGCGGTACAATCCAAGCCTGAAGATCATGAGTAGCTTTGTGAGGGAATTCTGGAGGATGGCCACCACTTCATCAACCCCGGCATGTCGAACGTGGACTGAAGGTCTTTGCTGCGAGGCTTCCCGCTTTCCTGACGGCTGCGAAGGACTGCTGCCCTGACTGTCGCCCTGTCTTGGACCCATTTGTGATGCTTTGTAAGGCGAGACGATAGACGGGTCTTCTGGTGGCGTGACTGATACCTCAGTTAAGTATAAGTGGGTCGCTCCCAGTCCTTAGTTTTTGGTTCTTGGTTCTTAGTTTGTTTGGTCCTTAGTTTTGATTTGAAAATTGCAATTTCCAAAGCCGAGGGACTCGTATATTTGCGAGACTATCGTTGTAGATAATCCCTTGAAGTTTGAAGCTAGATTAGTGAGCGAAGATGCCTGGTCTTAGCAAAATTGGGAGAATATTTTGTTGTGGTTGTAACAGGGATTCCCGATTGGAGGATTCATGTCCGATACCTCCAGTTGGAACTCCGACTTATGAGCTCTATTCTAAACACGGCGTGGGCCCAATTTCGTTTAATGAAGTATGGGTCCGTTACACTAGGAAAGATTATTATTATTATTATTATTAACGAGTTTTATATAGCGCCTGGTTACCCTTGGGCATCCCAGCACTGATCCAGAAGAAGACACTGCCACTGTAAGCACAAGAACTAGACAGTAAAAAAATTAGTTTTTAAAAGCTTACGGAAGCGAAGGAGACTCATTTCCGCGCGTAAGTACAAAGGCAGAGAGTTCCATAGCATGGCCACATTTACAGAGAATCTTCTCCCCCCAGTTCTTGCCTTCTTCACCCTCGCAACCTGCAGCAAATGTTGATGGTCCGAGCGAAGGGAACGAGAAGCCTTATACGGCTGAACCATATCCCCCAGGATAGGTGGACCATTCCCCTGCAGGATTTTATGGGCCACACAGAGCGACTTGAATTTCACCCTGTCTCTGACAGGGAGCCAGTGTAGCGCCTTCAATGCAGGGCGAGCAGATTGACACCTTGGAAGGCCCGTCAGGAGCCTGGCGGCCGCATTCTGCACTTGTTGCAGTTTGTTCAGGGTAGATTCTGGAGCACCCAAGAACAGCGCGTTGCTGAAGTCCAACCGCGAGATGATAAGCCCCTGAATAAGTAACCTCCTGGAAACCACTGGAAGGAGGGGTAAGATCTTCCGGGCTGATCGAAGCAGGCCAAAACACACGCCAGCAATCTTTTTAGCATGTGTTTTAAAAGAAAGGTCCTGCTCGAGCCACACCCCCAGGCTCTTGATCTCCTGCTTGGGGGTGGGTGCTGGTCCCAAACAGATAGGCCAGCTGCTGGGAGATAAAGATGGAAAGGAATTCCCCAGCAGCATCAATTCCGTTTTGGAGCCGTTAAGCTTGAGGGCTGAGCTGCACATCCACGTGAAGATCTTATCCAGACACGTGTGCAGCCGGTCGGGATGGTGAGCCGACTGGGAAAGGCCTACCACCAACTGGGTATCATCAGCATAGCTGATGATCTTGATACCCAGAGGCCGTACCACACTCTCCAGGGGGGCCATATAGACGTTGAATAAGGTAGGGCTCAACGATGAGCCCTGTGGCACACCACACTGGAGAGGTAACGGAGATGATTTCTCGTGGCCTTCCCACACCTCAAACGACCGGCCTTCCAAAAACGAAGCGAACCACTTGAGGGCCATCCCGGAGACCCCCACCCGACAACCGTTGGAGAAGCACCTGATGGTCTACGGTATCAAAAGCAGCACTAAGGTCCAGGAGGATCACTGCCACCGATCCCCCTGAGTCCAGAATGCTTCTCGCATTCTCCACAACTGCCAGCAGGGCAGTATCGGTCCCCTGACCAGGGCGGAAGCCCGTCTGGGAATCGCCCAAAAGGGAGTTGGCCTCCAAGAAGCCCGATAGGCACCTATTCACCAGCTTCTCCGCCACCTTACTGATGCCGGGGAGCAGGGATATAGGCCTAAAGTTGGTAAGATCTGCTGGGTCCAGATTAGGCTTTTTTAAAAGAGCCTTAACAACCGCTCCTTTCCAACCAGGGGGTACCACACCCTGGGAGAGAGACAGGTTTATAAGGTCCGTCACTGGGCCGCCGATGGTGTGGGCTACCTGCTTCAGGTATTTCATAGGAGCAGGATCTTTTGGAGAACCACTTTTCATGGTTGACATGACTGTCAGAACTTCCTCCACAGTGACAGGACCAAAAGAGACCAACTCTGCTGTTCGCACACTGGACTGAGGGCTCGCGCTGCCACCAGAGGAAGCATCCTCAGATGACTGGGGGAGAGATGCAAGGATGTTATCAATTTTGGTTTTAAAGAAGGTGGCCAGTTCTGAGCATTTCTCACGGGGGTCCTCGTGAATGACCAGAGGTTCGGGAGTTTTCAGGAGTTCTTTAATAACCCTGAATGATTCTTTCGAGGAGTTGGCCGCCATGGGGTTTTACGATGGCCCCAACATGGTAGTTTAGATACTGAGATTTTAGATAATCTAGAAACAAAATTGTTTAAAAAGAAAGCCCGGCCGGCAATGTTTGACTCCTTTCGCCTTTGGCGTAAAGAAGCCAGACAACGAGAAATTAAACAAGCTAAAAGAGATAAGAGAGAAAAGGGGTTGTCGATAATGCAAGCTGCTAGGCAGTTTAAAGAGGATGAAGAAGATAAAGCAATTGAGGTGTCAGATAGGCAACATAATATGGCTATTGATAAATGTTATCCAGCTTTGCCATCTCTTCTTGAGAATGTAACGAACGACCCTGAGAAGGATCCTTTGATGTCACATTTGTTGAGACTACCACCCCCTTATGCACAGAGTGCTACGGCACCTCCACAACCTCCAGTTGCACAACCTCTTGTTGCTGTTCCGCCACCGGCTCCTCCTCAGCTGGTTCTTCCTCCTACGGCGCAGCCTCCTCTGGGGCCGCCGACTTTGCTATCGGTTTTGTCTGGAACTACTTTGCCTTATTCTCCTGTACCTTCAACTTCTCTTGCTACTAACCCTACGCTTCTATCACCTCAAAAACCTTTGTCTCCTGTCCTTATGACAGCTTCTCCTTCTGCTCGACAACAAATGACTGTTACTGGTCTTTTGTCTCCTTTCTTTGGGTCATTGAGTATGACCCCTGTTTCTGCACGTAAACAAATGCGTAGTCAGCTACCTGGTCCCGAAGAACGGGCAGTGTTAGATCTCTTGGCTCGCAGATGGGTTTCGAATGTTTCAAGGTATAACTTAGAGTCAGTTATGGATGTTTTCCAGCAGTGGGAAGCACCCAAGCAAAGGTATGTTTTTGAAGTTATGTGTACTTTCCTTCGTGAGGAATGGGAAGATAATGATTTGGGTTCAGTCCCTGTAGAATTGCTAAATGTCCAGTCTGAGTTTGCGAAAGGGACGATAGTGGGTCCCGGAATTGAGAATGCAGTTGCGATGGTACTTGCGTTTAGAAACGATTTCCCTTCTCAGCGACTGTTTGAGCCTGATTCCGCAGTTAGGAGGAAAGTGAGACAGTATCCGATGAGAGAAGTTCCTCCAGTATGGTGCGATGAGGTAGCTGCTGGTGTGAATAATGTACCCCCAGCTATACCAGCACATTTTCAGAGAGTATGGGTACATGTGCCATGGAAGAGAGTAGAGGTTTGGGCCCTTAAACAGTCTTTACCTGATCCCCATAAGAATCCAGCTGGCTATTACAAAGAATTGTCTCAGACAGTTGACGCATGCATCATGAATTTAGCTGACATAGATATGCTGTTGGGTAATGTAGTACCTCAACCTCTATGGGCAAAGATTCGTCATGAGGATCATGCAGTTGAATTAGGTGACTCATGCCTCAATATTGCTGCTGCGGACACTAGACAGGTTGGTGGTGCTAAACCTGAAGCTCTAGTGGCAGATCTACCTGGCAGAATTATAAATCTTATGAAAACGATGATGCCAGCGTTACGAGTGAATTGGGACAAGTTAGAAGCATGTAAGCAGAAGAAGGACGAAAGTGTATCTGATTTCTTCACTAGGTTTGAAGAGACATTTATAGATCATAGTGGTCAGGACATGAGTACGGAAGGTGGGCAAAGATTATTTGTGTCTTTAATTTGCTCCCTGAACTTTCTAATAAGTTGAAAGATTCTGAAAGTTCTTGGGCTGTTTCATCGTCGGCCCAGATATTGGCGACTGCACAGTACTATGAGAATAGGGATAAGGACGAAAAAGAAAAAGCAGAGAAAAAGACAAAAGACTTAAAGACAAAGGTTCTACAGCAGCAGGCGTATCCGCCTTGCTCGAATCAGCAAGAGTCACGGCAACGCCCACAGTTTCAGCAACCTCCACAGTTTCAGAGACCGCAACAGAACGCTGGGTATTTTCCTCCCAGACCACCCTTGGGTTTAAATCAGTGTGCGTATTGTAGGGAGGAAGGTCATTATAAAAATGAGTGCCCTGTGTTGCGACAGCGTGCGAGTGGTATGACGGCCCCGAGAGGCCGTGGTGGTTTTCAGCAAGTGTCCAGGGGTAGAGGACATGGTGCGTTTCCTCAGAACGAACGTTCCTTTCCCCCACAAAATTCTATGAATTGTTTTGATCAACAGACAATTGCATCTGGTCAGTTGACTCAGTACTATGCTGATGACTATTATATTGAGAGTGAGAATGCTGACTATAATGATTGCTAGGACAGCCATGTACAAAGAGAGGGAGTAGTGTCGGTTCCAGTAGATCAGAGTGGGCCTTATGTTGCAGTAGCCACATCGGGTGTGGTAGAGCCTTTTCTTTTGGATACTGGTGCAGCGAAGAGTTCTATCATGCACTCTAAACACCCTGGCGCACCTTTGTCTGGCTTAACTAATGTTTCAGTAGGATTCTCTGGTGCCCCAGTTCGTAACCCAGTTTCTAGTCCCTTGTCTCTTTCTGTAGGGCCTTGTGAGTTGGAAGCACCTCTAATTTTAACGACAGGTTGTGGTGAGAATTTGTTGGGTTTGGATTAGTTGAAAAGGTTGCATGCAACATTACGTTGTTCTCCTTCGGGAGTACAGCTTACATTGGGTAAGAAAGTGATCTCTCCGATGTATTTGTCTAAAGATCGGCTTCCACCGGAATTGCGTTCTCTCCCTGATACTCTTTGGGCTACTGGTCCTAATGATGTGGGTCTTTTGGAGATTCCACCCTATGTTGTTACGCTCAAATCGAATGTTAAATTGCCACGTATTCCCCAATATCGGATTTCGAGTGCTGGTGAAAGAGCGCTTTTAGCGATTATCTATGATTTGATTGAGAAAGATGTGATTGAAGAAACGAGAGGTAATGTGTGTAACAGTCCCGTTTTGCCTGTCCTGAAGCGCACTGACTCTACTCAGCCACCTGTTTATAGGTTTGTGATCGATCTTAGAGAGGTTAACAAGATTGTCGTGCCACAGTTTCCAGTGGTTCCGGATATTACTGCTTTGTTGACTTTGATTCCTGCTTCAGCTGCCTGGTTTTCGGTTATAGATCTGAAGAATGCTTTCTTCAGCATTCCAATTGCCGAGGAAAGTAGAGATATTTTTGGCTTCTCTTTAGGAGGCCAAAGCTTCCGGTTTAAGAGAGCTCCCCAAGGCTATTGCAAAAGTCCTTCTATTTATAGCCAGGCTTTGAAGACTCAGCTTGATACTCTTGCGTTGCCTGCTGGTACTGCTCTTATTCAGTATGTTGACGATTTATTAGTGGCTGCTGATGATGAGGAAACGTGTAAAGAAGCTACTATTTCTTTGTTGCGACATTTGTCGGACTTGCATCATAAAGTGTCACCTTCTAAGTTGCAGTATTGTTGCCAGGAAGTGACCTACTTAGGTCATCTCTTGTAGAAGGAGGGAAGAAGGTTGACCCCAGAACGAATTCAAGCGATTGCTCGAATGACTGTGCCAAGTACACAGAGAGAAGTGCGTGCTTTCTTGGGTATCACGTCGTATTGTAGACAGTGGATTCCGAACTTTTCTTTATTGGCAAAACCTCTATTGGCATTGACTTGTAAGGATATACCGAACCCTCTTCCTTGGTCCTACGATTGTCAGAAAAGTTTTTCTGAATTGCGTGATGCGTTGTGTTCTGCTCCAGTGTTGGGTACTCCTGACTACAGTAAGCCTTTTACACTCTCTGTCCACGAGAGAGAGGGTTGTGCACTGTCAGTTTTGACTCAACAGTTATGGGATACGCAGCGTTCATGTGCGTATTTCTCGTCGACTTTAGATCCCGTAGCTAGAGCGTTGCCAAGTTGCTTAAGAGCTACAGCGGCAGCGGCTGTTTCCATCCGACAGTCTGCTGGATTGGTGATGGATAATACATTGGTCGTGATGGTTCCACATGCAGTGGATACTCTGTTAAATCGTACCAAGACTCAGCACCTTACTAGTGCGAGGTTGTCGGGTTATGAGTTGACACTTTTGGCTAGTCATGTGCATATCAAGCGATGCAATGTATTGAATCCAGCAACATTGTTGCCGACGTCTGTGGATACAGATGGTCAGGAACAGCATGATTGTTTTTTGAGGACGGAAGAGGAGACGAAGGGTACGATTGACTTGAAACATTCTCCTCTTCCGGATCCTGATGGTACGTTATGGGTTGATGGTTAATGCTACAATCTTCCGAATGGTGATACGACTGCAGCATATGCCGTCACGACATTAAGCACAGTTGTTGAGACTGCACGAGTGAGCTATAATTCAGCACAAGCAGCGGAATTGATTGCATTAACGAGAGCGTGTGTTTTGTCTGAAGGAAAGAGAGTGAATGTGTATACCGATAGCCAGTACGCGTTTGGTGTTGCTCGTAGTTTTGGACGCTTGTGGAAAGAAAGGGGATTCTTGACATCCCATGGGACTAAGATTCAGCATGGACAGTTGGTGAATGAGCTTCTCGAATCACTTACTTTGCCGAAGCAAGTGGCGATTGTGAAGTGTAGTGCTCATCGGAAGGTTACGGATGATGTTGGCCGTGGTAATGCGTTTGCGGATGAAGTTGCGAAAGACACAGCAAGAAATCTGATGAGCCGAATGTATGTTGCAGGCCCTGCGAGACGGATTGGTGATGTTGGAATATGCGAAGATACGATTGAGAGTGTGAAATCAATACAGGCTGAAGCTACTGAAAGTGAGAAGAATGTTTGGAGAGAAACTACGGGTGGATTGGATTCGACTGGCTGCTGGGTTGAATTGTCAGAACACCAAAGATGGATGTTGCCAGATGCGTATGTGCTTGCGGTGGTTACGATGGCACATTTTTTGTCTCACATTAGTGTGAAAGGGATTTGTAAGTTGTTGGCTCCAGTATGGCAGAATGCTGAAATTCCCAAATGTGCAGAAAATGTGGTCAAGAATTGCATGGTGTGTTTGATGTATAATCCTGGCAAGGGAACTCCAGCTCCAGCTGGTCATTTTGCTCCTCCGACGTATCCGTTCGAGGTTTTGAAATTGGATTTTATCCACATGGAAAGGTGCAATAGTTTAAAGTACGTCCTTGTAGTTGTTTGTGCCTTTTCTAGATGGGTAAAAGCATACCCCCTAAAAGATAATACTGCCTCGTCCACTGCCAAAGTCCTGGTCAAAGAATATTTCCCTAGATTTGGATTGCCAAGGATGGCATGGAGTGATAATGGAAGTGAATTCGTGGGGAAGGTGATGAAAACAGTGTGTGAAGGGTTGGGAATTCGTCAGAAGTTTCACGCTGCGAATCATCCCCAATCGGCTGGTTTAGTGGAATGCTATAATGGCACCCTAAAGCTGAAACTGGCCAAGATTCAAGCGAGCACTGGTCTCCAATGACCCGATGCTTTACCGTTGGCACTTTTGTCAACTAGAACTACAGTACATTCCCGAATAGGCCTTAGTCCCTATGAGATAGTTTTAGGCCGTCCGGCAAATGTGAGGGGAGTGCCGAGGCCAATGAAGTTCAGTGACATCGATTATCCTATGCTAGTGGACTACTTGTATGACTTAACGACTAAATTACGTGTCTTGCATCAACAGGTTCATGATAAATTGCCGCCAGCTTCTGTGGATCCAGGTCACACCCTCAATCCTGGTGACTGGATTTTGGTGAAGAACTTTCAGCGAACCAAGAATGATCAGCCCCGCTGGACCGGCCCACACCAAGTCTTGTTGTCTACGAGGACCTCAGTGAAAGTTTTCGGGAAAAAGAACTGGATCCACGGCGTACATTGTAAGAGAGCACCGTTGCCTCTGCCGTACGACCAGTGGGTCCGTAAAGGTAGTGCAGATTCCGAGACTGAAAGGGTGCCGAAGTTTGCACCGTTTAGCGATGCTGAGTTGGTATGGAGAGGTTCCGAGAAAGAAGATGACGTTGTTCTGCAAGAAGCTGTGCCTTTGTCTCTAAGATTGGACACTACTGAACCTGAACTATTATTCCAAAGTCAAACGAAGCCTGGCAAAGACCGTTATAATCTACGACCTAGGGACAATGAACTAATAAAGTGAATAATTCCTTTTTGATTTTTGGAACTGAACTCTCTCAGCCAAGAAACTTTTTTGGTATATTTATGTGAACCATCATCCGGGTTCAGCTGTAGGGTCACAGTGTAAAGACTAGGGATTGCAGCCGAAGACGCAAGGTCGACGGTTCTGGTTGGTCTAAGGGAGTTCCCTGGGCTGACAGAAGCATTCTTTAGCAGAAGAAAACCAACCGCCGTGAACAGCATCGGTTAGAGGATGGAGTTTTTTGAGATCGAGAGCTGTTGTAGAAATGAGCTTTAAGACGAGACTGTGTAGACTAATGAGTAGCAAATGTTTTTTGATAACATGTCTTTTAATGTTACTTAGCATAACGATGTTCTTAGTGGGATATCTTGTTTTTTCTTTCCAAGTGACTTTTGCACCCACCATACAACCTATGTCTTTTCCTACTACTACTTCTTCGCATTCTTTTCATCCTTTGCCTGAACATGAATCTATCAGAAGATTGGAATTCGTTAATAATTCCTTTGTGCAGCTTCTGCATCAGCATCAGTTATTAGTGAACACCACTAATTGCTGGGTGTGTGTTCTTATGCCTCATACCACGGATAAGGGTATTCCTTACCTGGTTCTGCCATTCAGCTATAATGGATCTGTATGGGCATATAGGACGATGTTTATTTATGCCCATGAAGTTTACCCCCTGCCATCTATAAAAGATAATCCAAGTAATAGTGCTCTAGTGAAAGGAATAGTAGATATGATTAGAGGAATTGATTCCTATGAGACTATCCCTAAAGATGAGACACTAGCTTATATTGGTTGGAACGTGACTGGATATGGTGTTAGTCTGAGTGAAAAGCAGCGAAGGGAAAAATCATCCCTGATTTGGATCGTGCCCCATCGTGGTCATTTTTGTCTGCAAGGTAATGGCAAGAATACGAGAGCTTAGTTAGGGAAGAGTGTTTGTACTGAGACGTACTTTTTTGCGTCCCAGACTTCCCCACCATTTTTAGCAGCTAAGGGTACGTATTTTGTGTGCTATGATAGAGCATATACATGGTTGCCCCCTGATTTTTCGGGAACATGTTATGTTTCATATCTGTTGTCCCCTACGTATACTGCAGCGGCAGATTACCACAGAACTAGAGTAGTTAGAGGTGTCTTCAGTAAGGAAGATACTTCAGGACAAGAATTGGGAGATTTTCTTAAGGGTTTCCTGCTGTTTTGGGGACCTATGGTTAATAGTAGGAACATACGGCAATTGACGAAAGTGGTTGAGTCCACCATAGTTGAGACTGCCGGTGCCCTTAGTAATTTGACTGCTGGGCTCCAATCGGATCGTCTTATGACTTTGCAGAATCGAGTTGCGTTAGACGTCATACTTGCAGACAGAGGAGGGGTATGTAAATTGATTCAATCGAGCTGCTGCATTTTCATTCCAGACAATGCTCCTACAGTGTACCAGGCCATTTCCAAGCTACATAAGATCTTCGAGTCTGTACACATGGACGAAGGAGATTGGTCGTTGATGGGATGGTTCAGGGGATTGTTATCCACTTGGGGATGGAAGATTCTGATGATCATTGGGATGGCTTTAGCGATTCTTTTTCTGTTCTGTCTTTGTGTGCAGTGCGCTCCTGCTATATGTGGCCTCTGTGCTACTACGTGTGCAAGGAGGCCTGCCCCAAGAGAGGTACTAAGTAATAGGATTATGCTCCAGCAACATCTTGATGATCTGATGAATATAGACCTGGACTCAGATTGACGTGAGTTTAGGTTATTGCCTATGTAAGGGCAAAAGGAGGGTCTGAGGTTCCGTGAATTCTGAACCCGTTCCATAAAGGTCATGGTTTCGTTACGAATTTGATATTAGCGAACTGTAACTAGTTAGTGCGGCAAGTATGAGTGTTTTCGTCATGTTAGACCGATGGATTCACTACGTATTTAGGGATTTCGTTCTGAACCCTTGGGTTCCATTTTGTGTATGGCAGCCATTTTGTGGTTGCCCTCACATAGGCCGATGACTGTGGCTGAACTAGTCTTTTTAAGGACATGTACACCTTAGCTCGAGTTTGTGCTGACTCCTGTTTGACGTGAGTGAACTGACCCTGTTGCCTGAAGCTAACCTTGTAAAACCAGTTCCTGCCCTTTAGCTGATCAAGATTAAGGATCAGAGCACAGGACATCATAAAGTTTTACTGCACACAAATATGCCTTATCCTACTCTCACCTCTTTCTGCTCCTTTCTTTATGGTCTATTTACGATTGGGTTGTGCCCTTTTTTATTATGGGTTCGTTCGACCTGTCTAAAGAAGAATGTTGGGTTTGACCGATGATTGATCATGGGCTGGACAACTGAAAAGTGGGTTTTACTGTCATGCGTTACCTCTGGTGTAGATACATGTGATTGGACAGTTTGTAAATGTTAGGTATTTGTCTGGAATGTGATTTTTGGCATAAAAAGGGATGACTTGCTTTGTAAAATTGAGCAGTCTCCTGAGAACTCATAACGTGATGATTTCTAGGACTTCTGTTACTGACTGCAGCCAATAAATTTGATCTTTGATGCCACTAAGAAGTATCCTGTGTCTCTGTATTCTAAGACAGGTGAACCCGAAGACTTTGGGCGTGCCCCTGGCGCCGCTGGGTCTTAAATAACCCGGTTCTTCATACATTGCAGTAATCCAGCCTGGAGATCACCAGGGCCTTTCGTTTTTTGGGCAGATTCAGGTAGGAGATGGAAGTTTTTCCTCAAGGATCTCAACATCTCAAAACATTTCCCCATGAGGGCAGTAATCTGGACATCAAAGGACATCCTATTTAAAGCTTCTAGTTGATTAAGTAATCTAACTACATCCTCATTCTGCAGATTTGCCAGATTAAGATAGGAATATACCTGACCAATACAGGCCAGGAGCCCCGTCATTACTCATGTGGCCCAATCTAACGTTCTGCTATTTATGTGGTAGATGACTATCAAACACATTTTGGTGTTCTTGGTATGCCAAAAGACATCTAAGTGGATATGTCAGGTAATGTGCATGTAGTGCTCCAGCTTTATATGTATGACAATGTCCGGTAACGGCATTTACAGAATCTAACCCCACCCATGGGTAAAAAAATTCAAAGGCATGTTCAACATGTGTATTTACAACAAATGTTACTGCACCCCCAATGCAGAGACGCCTGTCTCTGTAAGATGTTGTGTAACTGCTGCTCTGTCATTTATTCCTATCACAACATCACCATTTTGAATGAACAGATTCAATAAATATGAGATCTAAAAGGCAGAATCCACAGAATGGGGGAGACATTTTAAAGAGTTAAGCTTGAAAAATCCCGTAGTAAACAGGAGTTCCCTTTTTAACATGAAGGAGGTGACCAAGACATCTCCATACATTTGTAAAAACTGTTTTTAGAGTATGCCATCAAAATTATTTAATTTTTCAGATAATCTGTGTACCACATTGGGTACCAAAATGATACAATCTGAGGGTCCACCTAGTTGCGGGGGTAGGAGTTGTAACTCCCTGGCTCATGTACTCAGTGCACCAATGTGAATTAGAAATGTAATTTGACTGCAACCCATACACATCCTGCTGCACAATACTGTGCAGGAAGTCTTTGTGGTAATGATATGTTCCACAAAATTAGTTCAGAGACACAGTGGAATACCAAACCCTCTTTCGCCAATGAATAACACACTCAAAATAACACTAACAAATAGGAGAGGTACTATAAAATTTGTATTTTAAAATCCTAGCCTAGTGCTAATATGAACGGCAACCACACACAAGGCAAGGAGGAATGCAATAATGCATGTAATAGCCAGCGAAAACAGCAAAAACATTTCTAACACGGTTAGCGATTTCTTAACAACCTAAAGCTATTTCCAGGTGCTAAAGCAATAAATAGAAAGCCTGTTGCGCAACATTCTTAAACAGGATAGCTTAGCATACCTATTTTGTTTGGAAATTATCAACTCACCTATTCTCTATCACTGTTTTGTCTGAGAATGAAGAACAGTGCTAGGACGAAGGCCACTTCTCTGCACTGCTCTTGGTGTTGTCTCCAACTGAGGCTGGCTGATTATGCAATCCGATGTGACCTCTGGTTTGATAGTCCTAATGCGTAATACCTCTACCAATGGTCCCATTCCTGGGTTTTTATAGTATCTGATTGCCAATCTTATCTTACATTTATAAAATAAAACAGCACTTGCAGACACTAAGGCATCAACAAACAATAAACAAACATGGCAATACATGTCTGATCTCAATTCACATATTGGTTATATGCTCCGATAACTAAAAACAATGGTGAGCGGCCATGATTTTATGGCCGCATTGATAATTTATAACAAAACATTTGTGAGCCTAAATAGGAAGCAGACACAATGCTAACAATTATGTGCAAGTTTAAAAACTTCACACCTTGTAAAAAGAGTTAAGGAACTCTGAGAGCTAGAACATGGTGAAAATAGAAGAGGCTTGGACAGGAACTGTCACACAATCTGTCACACAGCCTTTACACTAATCAATGTTGTTATCACTTGGTGATGGAGACACTGAAAGAAATAAGGTAGAAAAAACAAAGAATATATATCCCATACCTTTTTTCACCTTTACATACATTTGGTTAAATGTAACAATAGAGGTTAAATATGTGAAACCTAAATCCAGGCGCTGGTTCGGCAATACTTTATAATAAAATACTCTATTAATTAAAAGAGGCACACGTTGCAGTAGGTGATGTCTTCTTCGTTCACATGCACCCCAGTAGCGTAACGAAACATAAGGGCCCCTCCGGTGCAAAGTAGATGAAACAGACCTCCACGTGCCATTGCCATTGACTTCTATACCCTTTCTCTTCCCTATTGGGCCACTCTGGTCAACCTCTCCCTCTGTCAAGGTTCCCTCCCTGTTCCCTTCAAATCTGGGCAGGTCACCCCTCTGCTTAAAAAACCCACTGCGGATGCGAATGACCTCAACAACTTCCGCCCCATCACTAACCTACCCTTTCTTGCGAAGATCACAGAAAGATGTGTTGCGAAACAACTCTCACGTCATATCAAGGAAAATGATCTTCTTGACAATTTTCAGTCCGGCTTCATCCAAAACTGCAGCACTGAAACTGCCCTGCTGCAAGTGATCGATGACGCGCTGAGAATACTAGACTCGGGGGGGGTCTTGTCTTCTAATTCTCCTTGACCTTTCGGCAGCCTTTGACACTGTCAACCACAACACCCTCCTCAACACCCTTCAACAGAGAATGGGCATGGAAGGCACCGTGCTTAAATGGTTTGCTTCTTTCCTTTCTGATAGATCCCAAATGATCAAAATAGAGGACAGTCTCTCACCTCCTTTGGCGGTGGGTCAAAGTGTTCCCCAAGGCTCTATTCTTGCTCCCACATTGTTCAATCTCTATTTGGAACCTCTGGGAAATCTCCTAAGTAAATCTGGGGTCAAATATCACCTCTACGCTGACGACACTCAAATCTACCTCAAGGTTGCCTCCACGCACGATCTCTCTGTCCTAAGCTCTACCCTCGACTCCATTCATAACTGGATGTCAACACATCAACTGATCCTGAACCCCTCCAAAACTGAGTTCCTCCTCCTCTCCTCCTCACTCTCTCCTCCCCCGGTGCAATCATGGATGGACCAGATGAATCTGCTGAACACTAATCCCATCATTGTCGACAGCGCAAAATCCCTTGGTGTCATACTCGACACAAAACTCAATCTACTCTCCCACATTAATTCAATTGCAAAGTCTGTCCGATACCAACTGCGCCTTCTTTGGGGGATTCGCCGCTTCTTTCCGGTGCATGACCTCAAAACCCTGGTCCAATCGCTGGTCCTCTCCAGACTGGACTACTGCAATTCTCTTCTGACTGGCCTCCCCAAATCCCACCTATCCCCCCTTAAGTCTGTTCTATATTCAGCAGCTCGTTTCATTTATGGGGCCAAAAGAAGTGACCACATCACTCCCATGTTATCCTCCCTCCGCTGGCTCCCCATCGAGGCGAGAGCTATCTACAAGACTGCCTGCATCACCCATAAAGCCTTGCACTCCTCCTCTCCGCGCTACCTGGCGAATAAACTGAAACTCTCTGGAGGCTCTAGACCATCACGAAATGCGGAAAATCTACTGCTTGAACCTCCCACTTTCAAGAAGGAGAGATCGATGACCCAATCCTTTTTAGGCAGCGCAGTGAGAATCTGGAACTCACTACCGCCTCAGCTCCGGACCACCTCCTCCTCCCAAGCCTTCATATCTGACCTCAAAGCTCTCCTTCTTCAAAGACATTTCCAAATGTAATTCATGCCCTCTCTGCTATCTGAAGGAAGCCCTTCAACTACTGAAAAACCTACTTTATTTTGACTATGGAAGTGTCTTCCAAGTGTGTTCTTGTGGTTTGAAAGTCTGCCTCTTATTGCAGTATTGTCCTTCCTCCTGTGTGTCCTTCCTCCTGTGTCTGGGACTCGTGGGTGACTTGCACCCGTCACTCTCTCCGGTAACACACTGTTTTCTACCTCCTACATTTGTTTGTTTCGACACCTGCACAAGTGCCACCAGTGCCTACGTAACGTTTGTTCTTGTGCTGGAGTGTCCTCCATATATTGCAGTATTATACCTCTATATTTATTTTGTACGCTTTTTGTAACCTGCACACGTCACTTTTTCCTCCTGCAATGCACCGTTTGCTACCTCTTGTATTTTGTTGACTCACGATTGTCACTTTTGTAATGCACCGTTTACTACCTCTTATACTTTGTTGGCGCACAATTGTAATTTTGCTTCATTTAATGTAACGTTTGCCTTTGTATTTTGCTCACTTGTAATGTTCTCATGTATCAGTTCTGTTCCTATTGTGAAGCGCTCTGACACCTTCGGGTAAAGTCCGCGCTATATAAAAATGCATAAATAAATAAATAAATAAATAAAACGCTTCAGACCCAGTCAGGAGCTCTCAGGCCAGGCTTAGTCCCAAAGGGGCCAATTAGAGCTCGGGGTCCAGCTGCACCATGGGGGCTGCAGGGGCTATTGTTATGCCATCATTTATTCACCCCTTGTAAGTGGGATCTATGACTGGTTTTATCAACTAATAATTTGCAATTCAGACAGAAAAACAGACATTACCCATGTTCACTAAAAGACTGAAACCTTCAAGGTGCAGCATTGCTTGGTTTCAAGTAACTACATGGTAGAAACATACCTAACCTGCTTAGGATACTAGAAGTAGAGCTATCCATTTGACCCTATTTCAACATGAAATGCAACCGTTACTGTTGACATAGCTATGGCCAACCCTTACTCCGTGTTGTATCCGCTGTTGACATAGGACATGGCTCCCGGTGGGTCACTTTTCACAGTGATCATAGACACCAGTGGAAAATAATTACAGGGGCAGCAGAAACTTTGCCGAGGGATATGAATTTATGGGGGTGAAAAATAAAGGGTGGGCTGATGCAGTGTTGCTTTCCTTATTGCCACCTTCTTCCTTGAATATCCTTGTTCGTCCACATTCACAACAATCTGGATAGATTGCAGGAGGACATAAAGAGTAATAATGCTGTGTGAAGTTTACAACAATGAGTTGTTTTATTCAGGAAAAGGAATATCCCATAATTAGGCACACTTTCATCATCATAGAAAAGATTCGATTTAATAAGGCACTACAAACATGAGTACAATCTTATATGTGTTGTGAACATTTTTTAAGTCCACATGCAATAATCTGCTGAGAAGAATTTGTCTCTGGCAGCACACCTGACACTACAGGCAAAGCCAACTTTTCCTGATATGGAGCTGTAGTGTGCTTCTGTAACGTGACACGAGGAAGGGTCTCTGGGGCATCCATAGAGTAGGTGGCTAAATGGTTGCCAATGTAGAGCATGTGGTGGGCTATGGTCAAATCACAACTTACCTAAACTGGACTTAAGCATTTTTATATATATATAGATCTATATCTATATATATATATCTATATATAGATCTATATCTATATCTATCTCTCTCTCTCTATATATATATATATATATATATATATATAGAGAGAGAGAGATAGATATAGATATAGATCTATATATAGATATATATAGATATAGATATAGATCTATATATATATCTAGATATATATATATATATATATATATCTATATATATATCTAGATATATATATATATATATATATATATATATATATATATATATATATATATATATATATATATATGTGTATATATACACACATTCTTGAGGTGAGCACGTGTTTTTGAACAGGCCCTGTTGCTGATCCCATTGAGAATAGGAATCTATTGGGCTCAAGTTAAGAGTCAATCAGTAGGATATGCATAGGACAAAATGGTAAGAGGCTTTTTGGGGCATCATTCAGAATGGGGAAGTGCTTTGTTCATCCTCATTCTTAGGACCAGCGACCAAAGAAGCCCCTCCCCGGAATAAGAAGACACCACAAAAAAAATTCTATCTGCATAGCATCCCTATACTGTCGTACGTGCGCTTTATATTGGACAACTAGCAGAGAAGATTGTTTTTTCATTCAAAGCATTACTGTCAGGCAGCCTTCCCATATATCAGGGTATGGAGGAGACATTGGAGAACCTACCCAGAAAGAAAGAAGCAAGGGTCTGAGGTTCATAACACACATTTGCAAAAAATGCATTACTGTTGTTCAGACACGTTTAAATAAAA
The DNA here is from genome assembly GCF_964261635.1 of Lissotriton helveticus. NCBI lineage: Eukaryota > Metazoa > Chordata > Amphibia > Caudata > Salamandridae > Lissotriton > Lissotriton helveticus. The sequence goes on from NC_136064.1 coordinate 3,406,049, forward strand.
AGAGGAGGCGCATCACTTTAGTGCTGGCTCAAACAGCTAATTAATTACCAGAGATCGAACAGCAAGGCAAATGCGCAGTCAGGACAACAATTCAGGCTGGACAGACATTCACTATTTGCTGGTGAGATCAGCCATAATCTTCCACACCCTGCATTCTTTTAGTAAGGCTTGAATTGGCATAGAAGGGAATTTATTTAGCACTCTGCAGAGGGCTCTTGTCAGCCTTCAGCAATAATGAACAAACATTTACAATGCAATGGTCTCGGCATTATTAAAGGTAGAGCTATTGGCATTGCTCATGACATTTAAAAAAAAAAATCATAAATAAATGGCATTGTCATTTACATTGCCAATAGCTTAATCGTTAAATAAATGGCATTGTCATTTACAATGCCAATAGCTTAATCGCTTGCAAATGCATGACCTATTGCATTTACACCCACAAGAGCCACACACACAAAGCCACCCACACACACATACAGAGCCACCCACACAGAGCCACCGACACAGAGTCATTCACATAGAGCCACCTACACAAAGCCACCCTCACACAGAAGTCCGATGTGTCACTAGTATATTCACCCTCCACCCCTCCCTAGGTGAAATTTCCACCAGTCACTACCCAAATAAAGCACAGGACCACTCACCTTCTATCGGTGGTTGGACTATGGATACACTAACAACCTTCCAAAGGACAGCTACTGACAATGGATCTGCCATGCTTGTGCATCAGGAAGTAAAACTGGGTTGCAAATACTCAGATACCAGCTAATCCTTTACCACACATACCAAGATAACAAGCTAGCAAAGAACACCATGATGGGATCACCCTGATTTAGGTTGTGTGGATGCTAAGCAAGGTCCACACACACACATTATGGATGTTTTTAGTTGCTGGACAGGGTTATTCAGGTGGAGGAGGGTCAAAGGAGGAGGAATGGAAGCCAGCGCTAAGACCCACTACTGGTATGGTATGGAATGTATGTATGTAGTGTGTAATGGAATTTTGTGGGTTGGTTTGGAATTGTAGCAATAGTAGCATGGGTACCTTTAGATAATTATATTTAAAAGTAAAGTTTGCATTACTGCTTTTGCTACAATAGTTAATTGTTGATTCTTTAACAATTGATGTGTGTAGTGGTGGCTGGTGGTATGTGTATGCCTGGTGAAAGTATGCACTGATTGTTGGTGGTGTGTGTGTGCCTGGTGAAAACATGCAGTGACGGCTGGTGGTGTGTGTGAGCTTGGTGAAAAGCTGATTACCCTGCATACTCACATACTGATTACCCTGCATTCACCCTGCATACTCACATACTGATTACCCTGCATACTCACACTTTGCACTCACTCTGCACCACACTCTGCACTCACTCTCCACTCACTCTCACTCTGCACTCACTCTCCACTCACTCTCACTCTGCATGCACTCACTCACACTCTCACTCTGCACGCACTCAATCACACTCTCACTCTGGACGCACTCACTCACACTCTCACCCTGCACGCACTCACTCACACTCTCACTCTTCACGCACTCACTCACACTCTGCACTCACACTCTGCATGCACTCACTCACACTCTGCATGCACTCTGCATGCACTCTCACTCTGCACTCACTCACACTCTGCACTCACTCTCACTCTGCACTCACTCTCACTCTGCAGTCACTCACTCTGCAGTCACTCTCACTCTGCACTCACTCTCACTCTGCAGTCATTCTGCACTCACACTCTGCACTCACACTCTGCACGCACTCACACTCTGCACTCACTCACACTCTGCACTCACTCACACTCTGCAGTCACTCTCACTCTGCAGTCACTCTGCACTCACTCTCACTTTGCACTCACTCTCACTCACTCTCTGCACTCACTCTGCATGCACTCTGCACTAACTCTCACTCTGCATGCACTCTCACTCTGCACTCAACCTACAGTCACTCTCACTCTGCACTCACTCTACAGTCACTCTCACTCTGCACTCACTCTACAGTCACTCACACTCTGCACACACTCACACTCTGCACTCACACTCTGCACTCACACTCTGCACTCACACTCTGCACTCACACTCTGCACTCACTCTGCAGGCACTTTGCACTCACTCACACTCTGCACTCACTCTACAGTCATTCACACTCTGCACTCACTCACACTCTGCACTCACTCAAACTCTGCAGACACTCTCACTCTGCACTCACTCTCACTCTGCACTCACTCTCACACTGCACTCACTCTCACTCTGCAGTGACTCTCTGCACTCACTCTGCATGCACTCTGCACTAACTCTCACTCTGCACACACTCTCACTCTGCACTCACTCTACAGTCACTCTCACTCTGCACTCACTCTACAGTCACTCACACTCTGCACGCACTCACACTCTGCACTCACACTCTGCACTCACACTCTGCACTCACTCTGCAGGCACTCTGCACTCACTCTCACTGTGCACACACTCTCACTCTGCACACACTCTACAGTCACTCACACTCTGCACTCACTTACACTGCACACACTCACACTCTGCAGTCACTCTCACTCTGCACTCACTCTCACTCTGCACTCACTCTCACTCTCCAGTCACTCTCTGCACTCACTCTGCACGCACTCTGCACGCACTCTCACTCTGCACGCACTCTCACTCTGCACTCACGCTACAGTCACTCTCACTCTGCACTCACTCTACAGTCACTTTCACTCTGCACTCACTCTACAGTCACTCACACTCTGCACACACTTACACTCTGCACTCACACTCTGCACTCACACTCTGCACTCACTCTGCAGGCACTCTGCACTCACTCTCACTCTGCACGCACTCTCACTCTGCACTTACTCTACAGTCACTCACACTCTGCACTCTGAGCACTCACTCTGCGCACTCACTCTGTGCACACACTCTGCGCACACATTCTGCGCACTCACTCTGCGCACTCACTCTGCACTCACTCTCACTCTGCACTCACTCTCACTCTGCACTCACTCTCACTCTGCACTCACTGACTCTGCACTCACTCTGCAGTCACACTCACTCTGCACTCACTAAATTCCTAAAAACGTGATGACGTATTCGCTCACAGTGGAAGGACCTTCACAAAGGTTAAATGGTCAGCTTTCAGTTGCTTATTTCTGTATTTCGTACTTAAACTGGAACTAATGATTTGTGTAAAAATGGCAAAATAATGAAGTACCAACAAGAAATGTGCCACTTTTTGCTGCATAATTTATTTTCTTGTTACACACAGAAGGAAGGTGCGCTGTACGCACGCAGACGCTAAACTGACGGCCCGCACAGTCCATTAGAAAAACATACACCCCTACCACAGATAAGAATGCCGGATACCGTTCTCCTTCGGTGTTGAAGGTCTGAGGACCGTCTTTGGACAAGCACTTGAATTTGGTTGAGTTCTTTATGAACATGGTACCATGTTTGATTTGTATTTGATAAATTTGAGAACGGATTTTGATAAAGGTATTTGCAAATATCTGCTTGGTATAAATAGTGAGCTTGTTTTTATTTTTTTTAAATGCTGTGTTTTAGCCGGCTTCTGTGCTTAGGCTGTCGTTGTTGTTCTGCTGATGCTCGATTGGAAGAAAGTCAGACAGCGCCTCCGGAAGGCACCCCAAATTTTGACTTTTATGTAAAACATGGCCTCGGCCATATTATGTTTAGTACATTATGGCACAAATATATGAGGGACAATGCCGAGTTGCAGTGGCCGGTGACAGGCACTTTTGATGAATAGAAAATTAATTTTCTACAGGATAAATTGTTTGCGAAAAAGAGTAGGCAGTCGATGTTTGATTCCTTCAGAACGTGGCAAAAAGAAGCTAAACAGAGATGAATGAAAGCAGAGAAAGAGGACCAGAAGGGGAGAATGCAGTCTTTGACTCAGAAAGCCATAGCGCATTATAGAAAGAAAATAGAAAAGGGAATAGAGTGTGCAAATAGGAAGTTTAGATTGCAATGTGTAAAGTCTTATGTTGCTCGAGAAGAGAATGATACTTTTGTGGAGGAATTGCTGGCTGTTCGACCCCCGCCTCAGTGTGCCCCACAGAGGGTATACCCCGTACTACCCCCGCAGCCCCAGCTACCCAGTTCTTCTGTCTCTGTTGTCTCTGACTCTGCTACTGTTGCTCCATCTGCCTTGGCCATGGCACCTCCTGTCCTTTCTTTGTCATCGCCATCTGTGGCAACTGCAACTGTCAACACTTAAGCAACACCTGTTGCTCCGGTATCCCTTTACCCAGCTCTCATGCCCACGACCCAGCCAGCAACTACGTTATTGCCCAGTACGTCTGTTATCACTCCCACTGTTTTCCTCTATCACCCGATGTTACAGAATCTTGAGACACCAGTACATGGCCCTGAGGATAGGGACTGCATGAAATTCAAGGACCGGTTAGGACGGATGTTGAACCAATCTGATGTGGTGAAAGCTGAGAAAAAGGTGGTGGCTAATCAAGCAGTTCAGTGGGCTCGTAACCCCATTTATAGTGTGGAGAATGTGTGGAGCGTGATGAAAGATTACGAGCCGTTTGTGCAGCAGCATGCCCTCAAGCACATGTAGTCGACTTTGATTGGACTGTGGGACCAGTGTTTCAATGATGTAGCACCCCAAATATTTACGATATTAGGGATCATGTATATACTTCTGGTATGGCACCTGGTGAGGTTTTTAGTAATGACACTGGCGTCGCGAGTGTCCAGTGTTGTTGCAGAAAGCAAAGGTCCCTAGAGGACCAGGTTCTTGTGGACAGGAATGTGGAGCTAGTGGACAGGACAGAGCCCAGCCTGGTGCAGCCTCACAGGATTGTCCAAACAGTAACTACTTTGATGACAGCAGGGGCAGTCAGTACTATCAAAATGACTATGATATGGATGAGGTGACGGGGATATCCCACAGCTAGGACAGCCAGAGACGGAGTGAGGGACCAGTTCAGATACCTGTAGATCAGAGTTTCTCAGCTGAGGAAATTTTGGTGGATACAGGTGCAACGAATAGCTCTATTTCACAGTCACTGGTCCCCTGGTCAGCTCTGTCTGGCCATAATAATCTTTCGGTAGGCTTTTCTGGTGTACCGGTTATAGGCCCCATCTCCAAGACTCTTACGCTGACTTTAGGTCCTTTCAATGTGGACTCACCTTTTTTGTTGACATTTAATTGCTGAGAAAATTTGATGGGCTTGAATTTATTATAGAAGTTGCATGTTACCATTTATTGTTCCCCGGAAGGTGTTTATATTGCCCCCATGAGTCTCCAATGGGCCCCAATTGCTCAATCCCCTCCTGAGGCGGAAGCCGGGAGGTAGCTGTTTTACTTTGTTAGAGTTAAATTTCATTTCTTGCACGTTTTTAAACCCGCTGTACTTTCAGCTTTTAACATTGCCACATTTTCGCTTGATTACGAAGCTCTGAAAAACTGTATTATTACTTTGTGTGATTTCCCCCGCTTGACTTAAAAAGTGGTGGTTACATTTCCCTCGCCCACCGCTTGATTTATTAAGCGTTACCTCTTCTCCGCACCTCCTCGCCACTTGGACCAACATCAGCCGACTTTGGCGCTGAGATAGCTGGGTCCCAGTCGAGCTGAACAATCTTAGCGACCATCTTAGTTCGGGGAAGCGTTCGCACGCACTCGATTGGCCAGTACAAAAAGGGGCTCCTCATGAGAAATGCGCATGCACGGGCGGCCGCGCATGCGCATTAGTATCCAAGATGGCGGCGCGATTACCAGAGGGAGCTCCGGAGACGCAGCGGACAAGGTAAGTGTTTTTTATTCTTTTTAAAAAGGTTATTTAAGTATTTAGGGAGGGTGGGAGGGAGGCGGGTAGTATTTAGGGAGGGCGGGAGGGAGGCGTGTGGCGCGTAGTGGGGCTACGCGAAGTGCGTAGGTGGACGTAGTTTCCTGGCCACTTCGCGTAGCTTCGCGTAGCCCCACTACGCCTACTACACCCAGGGTTAATGATAATGTTGATGTTTATTGCTTTGTGATTGACTTGCGCGAGGTTAACAAGATAGTTGTTCCCCAGTTTCCGTTGATTCCTGACATTACTGCTCTCTTGACGATGATTCCTTCTACTGCAAAATACTTTTCCTTTCATTGATCTCAAAAATGAATCCTTTAGCATTCCAATAGACCCAGACAGGTGGTACTTGTACAGTTTTACACTAGCTGGTAGGAGCTTTAGATTCTGTTGAGCTCCTCAGGGCTATACTGAGAGCCCTAGTATATATAGTCAGGGTTTAAAAGACCAATTGGACTCCCTTACGCTTCCCTCAGGTAATGTATTACTCCGATATGTAGACTACCTTCTCATTGCTTCCGACATCGAAAAGGGTTGCAAAGACAGCACGGTTAAATTATTGCTGCACATAGCTCAACACAGACATACAGTGTCCCTTCCAAATTTCAATATTGTCGACAGGAGGTCACTTACTTAGATCACCTACTGTCGAAGGAGGGTAGGCGATTGACCCCCGAACGCATTGGTACCATTGTTAAAATGACTATCCCCAAAACTCAGAGGGAGGTGCGTGGTTTCATTGGCATTACTTCCTATTGTTGTCAAGGGCTCCCTAACTACTTGTTATTAATAAAGCCTCGGTTAGCACTAACCACTAAAGATGTGCATGAACCCTTGCCCTGGACACATGAATGTCAGCAGTCTTTTGAGCAATTAAAAGTTGTGCTTTGCTCTGCTCCTGTGCTTGGTGCACCTGATTATATGAAGCCTTTCATGCTGTAAATACATGAAAGGGCTGCCTGTGCGCTCTCTTTCTTAACACGGGCCTCTGGAGGTAAGCAATGGCCATGTGCTTATTTTTCTGCTAACTTGGCCCCTGTCGCAAGAGCCCTCCCGAGCGGTCGAAGAGTGGTCGCGGCCGTCTCAATAAGCCAATTGGCTGGGCTCTTACTTGATACTGACCTCACACTTATGGTGCCTCATGCTGTGGATACCCTTTTGAATAAGACTAAGATGCAGCACCCCACAAGTGCGCATCTGACCAGTTATGAGCTAACTCTTTTTGCACCACATGTTACGATCAAAAGATGTGCCACTCGGAACCCAGCCACGTTACTACCCCTCCCTTCTGAGAGTAAGGAAATTGACATACATGATTGTGTCTTCCGGACAGAGGAAGAGACTAACAGAAGGGTAGCCTGACTGATGTTCCCTTATCTGATCCCCAAGGGGAACTATATGTAGATAGCTCTAGTTTTAAGTTACCAGATGGCACTACAACTGCTGCATATGCGATCACAACACTGCACACTGTAGTTGAGACATCATGAGTTCCTTATCAGTCGACCCAAGCAGCAGAACTCGTTGCCCTAATACAAGCCTGTGAGTTGAGTGAGGGGCTGGCTGTCAATATCTATACTGACAGTCAATACCCATTCGGAGTCACCCATAATTTTGGACAGCTCTGGGCAGAGAGGGGATTTCTGACTTCCCATGGGGTGAAGATACAACATTGCCCCCGCATACATAGGCTTTTGCCGGCTTTGACACTCCCCAAGAAATTAGCGACAGGGAAGTGCAGCACCCAGAAGGCAATTACTGACAATGTGGGTAAAGGGAATGCATTTCGCGGATCAGACAGCTAAGGAGACAACCCGAACGAAGATGTGTGTAGCAGGTCCTGCTAGGTGGGCGCCCCAGGTTACCATGTTTGAGGGTACACTGGAAAGTGTCAGGGAGATACAGAGTGAGGCAACTATTGAGGAGTTAGCGATATTGCAGGAAAGCACAGCATGTTTTGATGACGATGGGTGTTGGACTGATAAGTCGGGAAAACAGAGATGGATGTTACCAGATGCATATGTTCTTCCTGTTGGTACCATGGCGCACAGGCAAGCTCATATCAGTGCTAAAGATATTTGTAAGTTGTTAAACCCTGCATGGCAGAATGACAACATCGCAAAGACATTAACTCACTTGGTTAAATATTGTATGGTGTGTATGATGCACAATCCTGGAAAAAGTACCCCTATGCCACCTGGTACTTTTGCACCTTAACACACTAAGAGGGGCACAGAGGAAAAAGGACCTAGACAAAGCATGCAGGGACACACACAGTGTTTGTAAAAGTTGCCCTCACTCACACATACAATTGTGTGTGACATGCTTCATCATCAGGTCTGCTTACAAAACACCCTAGCGTAACCACGCACAGGGTAGAGCATAAGGATGGGGGTAACATAAAACAACACAGACAAACAAAAATTTTCATATACAGAAGGTGAGTATAAAGTGTTACCAACCCTGACTGGGAAACGTGATAAGAACAAGTGCAGTGGAAGTGATGTTAAAACTGTTGCATGGGTACTCTATACATTATTTTATTCCGGAGCCCCAAGGACAGGATTAAAAGTAGAAAGGGGTGGGTATATCTGTGAGAATAAAGGACTCACATCAGCCCCCCAGGGCTGCTAAAGTCAACATGTTTCGACCAAATTACCCTGTGCCCACATTCAAGGGTAACGCCGGTCTTCTTCAGGACTCCTTATCCGGCCCAGTTCACCCTGTTACCTTATTTAGGTTATTATCCAGAGTGAGTAAATGCAGAAGTCCTGCTTTGTGGAGGTACTCCCCCTTAACACAGGACACATATATTGTAAAGATAAAGAACATACAACAGGAGTTATTTCAGAAATACCTGTTTATGAGGCGATGAGTCTCCATTATATTCACTTTAGTCACTCTTTAAACTTGTAGTACACTACCCCCTATCACAGCCAAGATAGGCCACGCAGCATCATTGGATACTCCTGAATTAATTTATTCAGTATCCAAGTATCGGTAACCGCTCCCAATAGATTAAAAAACACCCCCCTCCAGGGATTCCGACAAACAACCTCTCCACATAACAGAGCAACTTAGAGGTAACGTTTTTAACCTCATAGCACACAAGGATTAGCAGCCGACCGCCACACTCACCGAGTTTATTCTAATCCCGGGCTTGCAATGGCAGCGGGATGGGTGAATCTCCGAGGACACAATCTAGGAGGTCGAGAAAGAATATAGAGAGGACACCACGATCCATCCGTAATTAACGTAGCTCAAATAAATCGAACCATGCCCCAAATGTATTCCTCTGTCATTGGTTCCAGGGCAGCGAAAGAACCAATATAACAATATTTTTTGCACCTCCCACTTTCCCTTTTGAGGTCCTCCAGATAGATTATATTTAAGTGGACAGAGTCAACAATTTGAAATATGTGTTATTGGTTTTTTGTGCATTCAGTAAATAGGTTGAGGCTTACTCCACTAAAGAAAATATAGCCATAGCGACTGCAAAGTTACTCATGAAGGAGTTCTTTCCTCTCTGTGACTTGCCCCGTTTGATTTGGAGTGATAAGGGAAGCCACTTCAACGCGAGAGTAATATTATTTCCAGACTATCAACTCCTATCCCATTCAGAGATAATAGTATACATTTCTTCTCTCCACCTTTGATATATTTTCCATTCACCGCCTTAATTCAGTTAACTGCAAACATAAAAATTAATTTTGCACGCTTATTAGCGGCTTTGTATCAATCAACTGAAAGGACCATTTATATGAAATATTGTCTTTTCAGATATCATCGTAGTCTAATTGTGGCCTTTCCTGACGAAGGCACCCCTCCAGTGCCGAAACGCCCATAGAATACAACAGTCAAATATTATTGTGCCACACTGTTTGTTTTTGAAAATGAACACTAAATATCAATTTCTATGAACAATTGTTTGTCATTTATATGTTGTTTTTAAATTGAGTGTAGATTGTATGAGAGGTGTGATTGTAGACACGATTGAAATAGTATGATTGGATTTTCTTATTATTGAAATGATTACTAATAAAATATAATTTTGTACTTTTTGAACATAAATAGTGTTGTTGGTTCTTTCTTCTAATTAATTATTGTGTTCTTTATTGATCACTCAATTGTTTATTGCTCTATATTAGTATTGTTGCCTTAAATTTTTTACACTGACGTATGTAGCCCTGCCTTAAGGAACTTTCATTTCATTAGCAGGGGGCTCTCTCTTTACATTAAGTACTGCCCCAAACCACGCATGCGGGCATCCACTGTTATGACTTAGGTACAATCGTCCCGAAAAGCATGGAGGGGTAGTTCCAAAACAATCAACTCTTTCACTCTTATAAAAACTGCAACCAGCTCCTCCGACCACAAAAACCTTTGCCCTTCTTGCGGAATGCATCTAGAGGCTCCACAACTTGAGCATAGTTGACAACAAACCTGGCATAATACTCCACCAGCCCCAAAAAAGAGCGCATGGTGTCTTTATCATAGGGGGCTTTGGTCTTATACCGGATTCAGATACCGTATGTCCCAAGTATTCTAATTCACTCACACCAAACTTGCATTTAGCCTCTCTTACAGTCATGCCACGTTCCCTCAAAATGGACAATACCTTATTCAACAACTTATTATGTTCCTCCAAACTTTTTGCAAAAATCAAAATATCGCCCAAGTACGCCTGCACCGCTTTCATGAAACAGCATGTCCATAAATCTCTGAAAGACGCTGGCAGCCGATGTCAGGCTGAAGGGAAGACATTATAGATGGCATACAAAGTGCACTCTCCCCCCAATGCATGCATTAACAAAGAACCCCCTTCAACAATTCAAACTCAGGAGCCTTGCTTTGATTTTCTGCAGTGTGCATGTTTATTAAAACAAGTTCTCAGGTCAATTACTTCATTGACCTCCAGTTCTTTATTTAAAGTCCAAATTATTTACACCACAGTATTAAGAACTCACACTTATATACATATAATACTCTTTTACTGCCCCTTCTCCAAAGGGCATTTAGTTTACCTTCGGGTTGCGCCAGCAGGCCACAACCAAGATAGCCAGCTCTCTTTAAGTTAACCCCCTTTCCGGTCAACAGAGCCGCAGGTGAATAATGTGCCACCACTTGCGGCAACCAGCGGCTTCCGGGGTAGGGCTGGAGAAGCCGAGGCCACCAGCAGGTCAGCCCCAACTCTCCCGCCAGCCCAGAGTCCATGATGATTTCGAAAAACCTGTTCAGAGATAAAACTGTCACTGGACAAGAAGTTCCCGTGGTATTCTTGTCCGGAACCCCGCTAAAACCTTGCCTGAAGCCCTAACATTCTAGGGATGGGTGGGTGGGTGTCTTCTTCCCGAGACGTCCGAACTCCTTGGAGGTCAGAGGACAAAGAGGGGGTCCCCAAGATGGACGCAGGCTTTTAAGCCTCGCGCCCTCAGTCTACTTCCGGGGCGCTAACAATCCCCTCGCCCATTGGCCCTTTGCCTGCTTTCACTTCCGGGTCAAGTGACCCGGAAGTGTTTCCCTGCCGGGGTCGGCCCTTTGGCTGCCTCTAATGACGCCACTCCCCTAAGGGGGGTGGCGCCTGGCATAGATGGCATACAAAGTGCACTCTCCCCCCAATGCATGCATTAACAAAGAACCCCCTTCAACAATTCAAACTCAGGAGCCTTGCTTTGATTTTCTGCAGTGTGCATGTTTATTAAAACAAGTTCTCAGGTCAATTACTTCATTGACCTCCAGTTCTTTATTTAAAGTCCAAATTATTTACACCACAGTATTAAGAACTCACACTTATATACATATAATACTCTTTTACCGCCCCTTCTCCAAAGGGCATTTAGTTTACCTTCGGGTTGCGCCAGCAGGCCACAACCAAGGTAGCCTGCTCTCTTTAAGTTAACCCCCTTTCCGGTCAACAGAGCCGCAGGTGAATAATGTGCCACCACTTGCGGCAACCAGCGGCTTCTGGGGTAGGGCTGGAGAAGCCGAGGCCACCAGCAGGTCAGCCCCAACTCTCCCGCCAGCCCAGAGTCCATGATGATTTCGAAAAACCTGTTCAGAGATAAAACTGTCACTGGACAAGAAGTTCCCGTGGTATTCTTGTCCGGAACCCCGCCACAGGGCGAGGCGCTTACTGGCGGACTCGACCTCCCCCCTCGCACTCGAGAGCTTCGGAGATGGCTCCTAAGACTGTCTGTATAAATATCTCGGTGCCCGCCTCCGAAAGGTGCACTCCATCCTTCGCATATAATTCTGGCCTGGACGTTTGTATTAACTTGTGACGAATAGTTTTAATGCTGGATTTCTGTAGGATTTCCGCCACTGACTGATTTAACCTTTTGATCGATTTATTCACTGCCTTCACGGGTGCGCCCTACGACCATACTTGCCTCGGGATGACTTCAGACCACAGTAATACGGCCTTAGGCAAAATATTTTTGACAGCTGCTAGAGTAGTAAACAAGAACTCCTTCACACCTCTCCTTCCGGCCGGAATCATGTCATTGCCCCCCCTGTGCAACACGAATACATCTGGGTAAGGCATGCCTCTGGCCAAAGCTGCCTTTAAATCGTTCGGGACGTCAGCTAGGAGCTGCCCGCCTATCCCCACCCAATGATGATCCCATCTCTGCGCCATGTACACCCTTTTTTCGAGTGTCTCTTTGAAGAACACCCCCGCCCTGCGAATGAAGGAGTGGCCGCACCAACATATTTGGATTCTCTGAGGGGAAGTACCTATAGTAAACGTTAAGAGACACGGTAAGAACAGAGCTAGGCAGAAAGGCGGGAAAAAAGTACTGATACAGACTGTTGGACTAATTGCGGGCGTACATAACGTTCATAGCATGCTGATTTCCAACGACCTAATCTCTTAATCGCCTGTTCGGGCAGCCCTAGGCCGGCAGCTGTCGTTGCTGCACCGATGCGAAAAGAATGGGATGTAAAGTCGGTCGGGTCAACACCGATCTTTGCCAAGGTCATTTTTACTACCCTTGTAAACTGGAACCTGGTAAGGGGTAAACCATTCATGTGCACTAGCACTCTATCATCAGCCCCATGAGGCCTGGTTTGCATGAACCCTCTCATCAAGGTAACCGGGCAATAAGACTCCCCCTCTACTCTACCCAATTGTAACCAAGCCCCTTTTCCTAAAGGGTCCGTTTTTGACCTTCGAACTCTGAGTCTAAGGACATCGTCCGACTCTATTATATCTGAACACCGTAAGCCTCCCTCCCTATCTGTTTTTGATGCCGGGAGTAATTCAGAAATCCGTAGAGCTCCACAAAAGGCTAACACGTAGGCCACCCTAAATAATTGTGTCTCGTATGGGGAAAAACAAACGAGCGGCAATGTCTCCAAGATCTTAACCAACTTCCCTACATCTATGGGCCTTCTGGAGTCCTTCACCCCGGGCGACAAGCGCTCCCAACCCCTCACAGCTCTTCTCACCCTCTGGTCCTTCGTTGGGTCAGTGACTCCCTTTAACCCTGCATAGAATGCCAATGCTGATAACTGCCTCTTCATAAATGCCACTGATTTCCCCTTCTCTTTCTGCTGGACTATGAATCCTAACACGCTCTGCGGGACAAAAGCATCCACTAGGCCCGCTCCCCTTAAATATGTCTCATAACATTCCCAAGACTTTTGATACATACACTTAGTCTTGGGGGCCAAGGATGCCGCTATCAACTCGGAGGCCGTGGGGCACCAAACTTCCATAGCTCCGCTGGGAAAGCTGTCATTGTCTTCTCTGCTTGCGGCCAATGTACACGGAAGTCTGTCAACTTAAAACGAGATAACGCATCAGCTGCTTGGTTCTCCACCCCAGGAACATGCCTAGCAGCGAAATGAACATTGTGGCGTAAACATTGTAATATTAACTCTTTTAAAAGGCGTAGCACCCATGTGCAAGTTGCTCTCTGGTTATTAATCACCATCACTACTGACATGCTGTCTGACCAAAAAACAATGTGCTTGTTTGCAAGTATATCCCCCCACAAGTGCAACGCCACCACTATGGGGAACAACTCTAGGAAAGTAACGTTACGGGTCAGACCTCGTTGTAACCATTCATCTGGCCAATGCTGCATACACCATTTAGGACCCAAAATTGCTCCTGCAGCATCGGTGAACAACTCGCTGTCCGCCACAACACCGTGCCATTGAATTCTTGCAGGAAGTGCTTCCAAATCAATAAGTCCTGTCTCACATCAGCTGAGAGTCTCACTCTGTGGTGCTTTGCACGCAGTCCAGACATTGCCCGTGCTATACTCCTGGAGAACGCCCTGCCCATTGGTATGACCCGCAGGGCAAAATTCAATTGCCCTAAAAGGACTTGTAACTGGTGTAAAGTTACTTTCTTTGCTCCTAAGCACTTATCAATAGCAGCCTTAAAAGCATCCACTTTTACCCTTGGCAACCTGCACACCCCTAATCTGGTATCAATTTCAATGCCCAAAAATGTCAGACATGTAGTTGGGCCTTCTGTCTTTTCCGCTGCCAATGGTACCCCCAGCGCTTCAGCCAGGTGCTGGAAGCCCAGCAGGGCCTTCCTGCATGACTGGGAACACTTAGGGCCCATGAATAAAAAATCATCCAAGTAGTGTACCAATGCATGGGATTTGTCTGAGGACAGGAATTGCTCCACCGCCCATTCTAGGAACCTAGCAAAAGTCTTGAAAACTGCACACGCAATGGAGCATCCCATGGGCATGCACAAGTCTATGAAGTAATTGTCATCAAAAGTGAAACCCAATAACCTGGTATCCTCTGGGTGAACAGGAAGTAACCTAAACGCCGACTCAATATCAGCCTTGGCCATTAAGGCTCCCTCGCCCAGAGCCTGCAATTTCTCAATTGCTGTGTCAAATGTCGTATAGCGAACCGTGCACAGTTCTGGGTCTAACTTATCGTTGACAGATAACCCTGGGGGGCTTGATAGATTATGTATAAGCCGGAATTTGCCCTCCTCCTTTTTCGGAACTAAACCCAACGGTGAGCAGATCAGATCAGGGGTAGGTAGATTTTTGAAAGGACCCGCGACCCGCCCCAAGGAGACTTCTTTCATGATCTTGTTTCGCGCTGCTTCCATATTCCGAAGCACCGAACTCTGATTGCGAGGCGGGACACTAGTGGGGGAGGCTGAAGACGGGATACGGAAACCAAATGTAAAGCCGTGAAGCAGAAACTGCGCCTCCTCAAGTTTGTCATACTTACTAAGGAGGTGTGTCACAACATGACGTTTAATGGGAGTTGGGAGCTTTGTCGGATGTTTTAGGTGGCTTTCCTTTTGGGGTGGCATGGGTGGACTGATCTTTGGGATTTCCTGTTTTCTTGAAACATTTGATTTCTGGATGGGATGTTCCTCCGCAGTACGAACAACAGTGTTTGAACCTGCACGAGATCCCCCTAGCACACTCATTTCTGTTGAACTGCCAGCAGGCCTGTTTTTTATCACTGACCCCTTTGTCACTCCGAAAGGACTGACTCTGAGCTGGGGAACTAGCCTTGGGCGTTGAAGGTGAAGAATAAAACACTGTGTGCCAAAGATTGATCTCCCGTTGATCCCATGCTATCTTCGGGTGGACTGCTTTCATCTGCCTGAACATTCTATCATATTTTAACCAATTCAGGCCTGGGAACTCAGCTGCCGCACCATGTATTAGGGATATGTAACTCATCATTTGAGGACCCAACACGGGATATTTTTCCAGCATAACTGCCGCATAAATGGCAAAACCCGTGATCCAGTTCTTCATGGACCAATCTACCCAATTCCTGTTTTGGTTGTGTTCGCCCTCCTTCACTCCCCTGGACTTCCCTGAGGCCACCCCTGCATTAATGAGGTCAAACACCTCGATGTATTCACCCCTAAGTATCTTTTCCTTTATATCTACTGGAACGTGCCAGGTGATCCCCGTAGATGGTGATAGGGTCATTGAGGTTGATCCAAACATTAACGGGCTGAACGCCAACATCGGTTGACCGGCCGCCTGCCCCCCAGACCCCCCTTGTATCTGGCTATTACTAGCCACCGACAAGTCCACTGCGGTGTTAGCTATTGGGACCTGTGGTGGACACCCCAAATTTGGGTAAGCATTAATCATTACGGGACCCCCACTTGCCGGGTAAGTCGTGGTGGGGATCATCGAGCCTATAGGACCATTGCCAATCGTTTGCCCATGTGAACCATACAACTGCATGCCTGGTAACTGTGCCACCCCTCCGGGTTGCACCCAAACTTGTGACACCCCGCTACCCGGTTGCGCCACTACTGGCAGTAACGCCACCTGCGAACAAGGCACCCCCGCATGAGCGACAGGGTACCCTCCTATGTGTGTAGCCTGGGCAGTAACGTGCTGTCCCTCCACAGCGTCCTTGTCCTTATCAGCAAGTGAACTCACATCAATTGTCTCTAGCACTTCCTCCTCACCTTGCGATGTTGACTGTGGCTCAGCCGCCCTGGGCCGCTTGTCTTTAGCCGCCTCTTTAAACCTCTCCGGCGTACGTCTCGTTCTCTTGCCTCTCCCTCTTTCCTCCTGTGACTTCGTGTCTGCTCTCGCCCCCTCTCGCATCATCTTTAGTGCCCAGTCCACGCCTTTTTCTTTCGTGAACTCCAGAAGCTCCGAAAAAGCGAGTTGCTCATCTTTTGTGGCTGGGGGCTCCTTGCCCTTCCGTGCCCTTTTTGGCGGCATCCTGCACTTGAAGGAAACAAGCATTAATATTCTTTAAATGACAGTACATGTATTTGCCCCAGTTGAACCAGGTTGTGCACAGGCGCTTGCGCCTCCCCACTCGGTCCTGTAACAAAGAAACCCGGCTGCCAGCCTTCTCCCAGTGGCCCTAAAAATTAACTACGACCCCTCTTAGAATGCCAGTCACCCTGCCCCACGATAATTAACATGTGCTTGCGCTCGATATCTGATAAACCCTTGATCATCGTAACACCCTTGTCCCTTACAGGAGCCCCCATGTACCGCTTATCATTCCCCATGACCATCTCTCCAACAATGTTAAAAATCGTCATCCCAGCGCCCCACCTTCGAGAGCACCTGAAATCTTGCTGGCGCTGCGCTCCTGTGAGCGCCGTTACTGAATTCCTTAAAGGGGGAGGGGGGTTGCACTCCAACCACCCCATTCGCCGCTACTGTGAAAATCGCTGCGCCCATGAACCTCTGCTACCCTAACGGTCATTGGGAACGCTGCCCCAGTGACCTCCGCTAAAACAAGGCGTTGTTGAATAACAAGCCAATTAACATTCCTTCCTCTGCGCACGCACATACTCAGTCTTCGCGTGCGCACGCGACTACCTCCCTTTACCCGCTCACCCGACCTTGAGCTTCCACACGGTAGATGCATCAAATACCAAAAGAACACTTTATCAAGCCTTTAACCGCTCACCCGACCTTGCGCGGTGGATGCATAAATACCAAATGAACACTTTCCCTTTACCCGCGCACAGTCATTCTCGCATGCTGGATAGCGGGAATGCTCGTTTCCACCGTTCACTGAACTTGCATAAAGGAGCCGCGTTTAAGGAAGGAGGGGCGCCCACCATTCACATTTTTCGCGCCCCCCGCACATTCACTCTCGCACGCTCTCTGCCTGCGACCCCCGCGCACACACTGCAATGGCCCACTGACCTCCAATAAAGAATCGGATTGACCTCGCTGCCACCTCTCGACGCGATGGTCCCGCGATGTCCTGTCCCGCGGTGTCTTCTTCCCGAGACGTCCGAACTCCTTGGAGGTCAGAGGACAAAGAGGGGGTCCCCAAGATGGACGCAGGCTTTTAAGCCTCGCGCCCTCAGTCTACTTCCGGGGCGCTAACAAGCCCCTCGCCCATTGGCCCTTTGCCTGCTTTCACTTCCGGGTCAAGTGACCCGGAAGTGTTTCCCTGCCGGGGTCGGCCCTTTGGCTGCCTCTAACGACGCCACTCCCCTAAGGGGGGTGGCGCCTGGCATTCCTGCCCTCTAGTAAGGAAACAACTACAGTCAACCTTTTTTTTCAGATTTAAAAACTTGCAAAACCTCTAAAATATTTTATAGGAAAAGAAAAACAATTGTAATATTGTTCACAATACCGTCAAAGTAGTTTTGTAGAATAAAACAACTTGCAGCACTCCGAGGTGTGCCTGTCACCAAGGATTGGAGGAGGAGAAATGAGATGATAGTGTGCGCCTCACCGCGACATGCTGATTCTTTAATGATGAGGTTTATATCTCACTTGAAAGGATGTGCGTGTCACCGAAACACAACGTAAATTTGCAGAAAGAGAAATGAAGCAAGGCGTGCGTGCCACTGTGAGACGCTGATTCTTCATTGGTGCACTTTGAATTTCACCTGAAAGTGAGTGTGTGTCTCCGCAACGCTGAAAATATACTTGACAAGATAACAATTGGTGCACAAGTGCACAACTGAGTGAATCAACTGGTGTGCGAATCACCGTGCTGTGCAAAATTCACTTCCAATATGGCCACCGTGAGTCTAGACATAGCGCACACACAGGAAGACCTGACCCCAACACCTATGCACTAGGTTTCTGGTGTGTCTCCAAGGAATGTGCGAGTGGCGCACGAACCACCTCCAGTTACAGGTGCGTGCGGAAAGGTGCAAGAGTCACAGCAAGTTTCCTACCGTTGAAAATGCGCATGAGTCACACAAGCCACCAACAGCTACGGGTATGCGCGGTGAGAATGAGGCCTGCCACTTGCCAGCAATTTGCTAAATTATGGATCCTACCGTTAACCTTGACCAGGAGAGAACGAGGAAAACGGCATTGAACCCGGTGCGCAACACTTCCTGAGGCGACGCCCGTACTCCCGAGACACCAAACTTGATTTAGTTATATCTTCCCATTTGGAAAATACACTTATACAATGTAATCTGGTAATCCCAATGTTATCATATGGGAGATATAGGCCTTGCAGTAGTGAAAAACACATTTATGATTTTATCACTACCAGGCAATGTAAACATGAAAGGTACATGTCCTACTTTTTTAATCTATTGTACCCTGCCCTCTGGGCCATCCAGGGCCTACCCTGGGGGTGACTTATATGTATTAAAAAGGAAGGTTTATTTTTCTATATCAACATGGCAGTTTAATATGTGCAATCAGGCTCTTCAATGGCAGGCCTGAGACAGGTTAAAGGGCTATTTAAATGGGTGGCACAATCAGTGCTGCAGACCCACTAGTAGCATTAAATACCAGACCCTGGTAGTTATAGTACCAGTTTACTAGGGACTTATAAGTAAATTATATTTGCCAATTGGCTATGAGCCAATATTACCGGGTTTAGAGGAAAGAGCACAGGCACTTTAGTAGTGGTTAGCATTGGTAAAGTGCTCAGAGTCCTAATGGCAGCAAAAACGAGGTTAGAAAAATGGAGAATGAAGGCAAAATGGTAGGGGAACCACCCTGAGGCTGACAGGTCTAAAAACAAATATTTTACTTAACAGGAATTGTGAGGTTCCTTCTTTGTCACAATTCTCAACACTGTTGTGTGTGATTCGCTTAAAGTGCAAAACCCTCTGCTTTTATGATAAACCAATAGTAGTTTGCAATTTTCTAAACTTATCATTATCAAAGTTTATAAATAGGTTAATGCTTTTTAAGGTATCCTGGCGCTAGGATGAGAAATACCTTTCCCTGGTGTTTTATGCTTATTTAATTATTTATTTAGGCATTTTTATATAGCGCTGACTTTACCCGAAGGTGTCAGATCGCTTCACAAAAGGAACAGTAATGATACATGAGGAGAAAATTATAAAGTGAACAAATTACAACAGCAAACATTAAGGGCCATATGTATCAAGAAAGTATTTTGCGATTCCTAAATAGCGAATTTTAAGGAATCGCTATTTAGGAATTGCAAAATGGTATGTATGAAAATAATCGCTTTTTTAAGCGATTCCTTAAGCTTCCTTATTTGCGAATTCGCATTTTGCGAATTTGCAATTAAGAAATAATTTCCAATGCATTCCTATGGGCCTGGAGGCCCATAGGAATGAATGCAAAATAATTCTCAAATTGCGAATTTGTAATTTGCTAATCACAATTTGAGAATTATTGCAAGGGTGCAGGGGTGTCTCAAAGACACCCTGCTGCACCCCTGAAATGTACATGTGTGTGCATATGGCGAACATACATGCCCTATGGGCATGTGTGTGCATCACATGCCACCTTTAAAAATGCCAATTTATGCATTTGTCGAAGAATTCGCAAGTTACCATCAACTACAAGTTGGTGGTAATTTGCGAATTCTTAACCACAATTCGCAAGCCAAAAATGTTACATACATAGCATTTAAGGAATCGCAAAATTGCGATTCCCTAAATGCTATGGAAAAATAAGGAATCGCACAAGTTTGCAATTCCTTATTTTGGGAATGTTTCATACATCCCAAAACATGCAAAAAGGCCGTTTGCGATTCGCAAAGGACGAAATTCTGCGAATTTCGGCCTCTGCGAATCACAAAAGGCTTGATACATATGGCCCTAAGTTACATGAGGCAAAGGTGACCAATGTGAGCAAACAAAGTACAAGAGGTAGCAAACGGTACAATTATAGGAGGAAAAAGTGACATGTGTGCAGGTTACAAAGGTATACAAAGTACAAGTAGCGGTATAATACTGCAATAAATGGTAGAGACTCAAACACAAGAACAATCGTTACGTAGGCAATGGTGGCACTTGAGCAAGTATCTAAAGCACACAAAATGTAAGAGGTAGCAAATAGTGTGTTACAAGAGAAAAGTGACGTGTGAATGTTACAAAAGAGTACCAAACACATGTAGAAGGATAATACTGCAATGAATGGCAGACACTCAAACACAAGAACAATCGTTACTTAGGCAATGGTGGCACTTGAGCAAGTATCTAAAGCAAACAAAATATAAGAGGTAGCAAACAGTGTGTTACAAGAGAAAAGTGACGTGTGCATGTTACTTAAGATGCTAGCGCTTTAAGCCCTGATTTCCTGTCGACAAATAACCACATATTTGGTTCTCTGGTGACGAGTACACTCAAAAGAGTATAGAGTACAAAAAGGCAATATGTTGGTGACGAGTGGAACCCTATTAAGTATTTCATGAACGAAAAAGCAATGCTACAGTGCACAATAAGTCAGAGCACATATAGGCTGGAGCAATATTGCACCTTTCAAGTAATTCAATCATAGACTGCAACCCTTCCCTAGGTAGCTTTAAATAGCTGAACTCGCTATTGCAGAATTTGATTAAATTAAGGTTGCTTTCACGGGGCTTTAAAGAATCATGCTTGACTCTCCAGCGCCTTCAATCTAATTATTCTAATCATTCCTAACTCTGTTAGAACGCGCCGATATTTTTTCCATTAGCCCTCGTCCTTTCATTTTCCTTCACTTCATGGGAGTTCTCTACAAATCCACAAAAGATTTCTTTTAGGCTCTATATAATCCTGATAGCTGCACGGATATAACTCACTTTCGTTAGGATCCGTTCACATTGCTTTATGAACTCGACTTTTTCAATTCTCATTGCACTATTGTCATGCCTCCATCTTAAATAAGGAGTATTGCGCAAAAAACAGAGCAAAAACGACCTGGAAAACGGAAACACTGATGTTACAACATAGAATATACTTTTTCGTTTGCATTTTCAGTTGAGTTTCTTCGGAGAAATGTTAAATAAACCGATAACCTGCTTGGGAAGATACAATAGTTAATTTGTGCCTGTGTTGCTCAGGGCTACTGTGGTCCTTCCTGCAGGCGGTGGTCGTACCTGTCTGCAGGGCTGTGTCCTTGAATATCTTTCAGCGGAAGCACAAGCCCTAAATAAAGATGAGGGGCGGGGACTAACTAAGTTAGGCAGTATGCAGGAGACATCAAGGCGCATGACATCATAACTCGTGGCATCCCGGAGCATGACATCGCACATGGCATCACAGAAAGTGGCATCACAATCCATGACTTCACAGCAAGTGACATCACAAAAAGTGACATAAGATCTTAAGACCTCACATATATGTTTAGCAGGTCCATCATGAGTACTGAATACTAAATAAGTATTGTTGGAAGTTTCTGAGACCATAAAATGTACCTTGGATGCAGGATGCCGTCTCTCACCAGATACCTTTCCAGCAGCTCAAAGACTGCGATAATTCCCACAGAGCTCTGGCGTGGATTAAATCCTTTCTAACTGGGAGGAGACAAGTTGTCTCTCTAGGATCATTCTCTTCAGTAGAAAGATCAGTAGCATCAGGAGTCCCACAGGGCTGGTCTCTTAGCCCTGCGTTATTCAACATATATAGGCCCCTCTTATCTCTTTAATAGCGTCCTTTGAAATCACCAATTTATCATATGCTGATGACATGCAGTTGATTCTTTCCCTGGATAAAGAGGCTGAACTTAACTTCCATAATTGTTTAACTGAAGTTGTCTTGTGGATGCAAAATAACATTTAAAATGCAACACAGACAAATGGAGAATCTACTATTTGGCAACTCCAACTGATTTTCACCATTCCAATGGTGGTCAATCTCGGTACCCAGTGCCCCAGCCGCAGTTGAAGTGGCCAAAAACCTGAGAGTAAAATGTGACACCTCACTCTCCTTTCATCCACAGGCTCTTGCTATGGCAGGGACTTTATTTAATTGAATCTTTAAAGAAGTTCTTTGACTTCCTCCCACTAGATGCCAGGAAGACTATTACTTTTGCCTTTATTACATCCAGACTGGTTATGGAAATAGTCTTTTTACTGGCACCTCAAAATACATCCTTCATAAACTTTAGATGGTGTAGCATACTGGAGCTCGACTTGGGCTGAAGCTCCCAGATGTAGTTCGGCTGCAATAGCTTTGAAAGCCTTACACTGTCTTAGTACACCATCTAATCCTCTAAAAGGTTCTTGTACTGGTTTTTAGAGCCTTCAAAGATATTGTTCCAAAATATTTGATTGCCAGATATTTGCATTAAACAACCCTCAGAGCCTTCAGATCCTCCCACATGAACCTTCTTAAGCCCCCTCCATTTAGACTTAAAATGCGAGGTGGCGAATCTTTTTCAGTATTGGGTGCTAATGCATGGAGTCAACTCCCCATAATCTTGGATTCATAGAATCTGAAGTTCTCTTCAAAAAGCAAAGGCCTGGCTTCTTTTGGCCCTGAAGCACTTTGCCACTCCTTCATCTAGTTAGCTTTTCTGGGTTATCAGTTCCTAACTTGCAGGGACAAGATGCTCCTAGTGAGCGGCAGCATACTTTATAAGTTTTTAATTAATTCATTCATTCACATTTGCGCGTATTACAATATTTAACAAATGAGATCTTGCGTCAGGCTTGGCCCAAAAAAGTGACGCAACCCAGATGCAAAATCTGGGCCTCAACGTATACATTTAGGGCCATATTTCTCATGCTTTTCCACCATACAACATGTGCAAAAGTGAAGCAACCCTCACATCTTGCCATGCAAGGACCCCTTTCATGGTCCTGAGTGGCTTAATAAATCTGGAATAATGCAAAGCAACGCAAATGACTGAGTAGCGTTACTGTGCCCCAGGGAGGCGTTCAATGGGTGGTGCGTGGGTGTTCCCTCGCAAAACCCATGGATTTTGATGCATTCCCAGATTTACTATTACTGGTAAAACACCAAAACTGCTACATCTTCCGAGGTGAAGCATAATGAGGAGAAATATCTTTATTTCTCCTCGTTACTTCCTCCTTCTATGTGTGCTGCATTCTGCAGCTTATTTACACCTAACATATCCTGTGTATCTTAAGAAACAACTATTGGCCATACGTTTAGGTGAACTGCCGTCCCTCTCAGACAAACCTGCATGGAGATACAAAGGACCTAAAACGTGCAGGCTATGCGATGCTCCGAAGGAGGATTTCGTCCATCTGGTTATGTCCTAAATTGAATAATGCACGCTGTACATTCTAAAAGCATTTATTTAATGAGAGAGGGATACGTATGTGCAGAACAGCCATTTTGAGAAGTCTGGCCTCTACAGATCCTCAGCTAAACTGGAAACTTCTGAAATTTTTACAAATTCATGACAAAACAGTTACGCAGAATTGTAAGCAGCGCACCATAGCATGAGGAATCTGCTTCGTAAAATGAGTACACAATGTTTACATATGGTCAAAACAGCTCTGAGATGTTGACACTTAGAGTTGTTGAATCTTTTATTGTGGCATACGTTGATTCATAGCAACAGTGCAAATGTCTGAATAAATTTTATAATGATAACGTTTTTAAAAAAAAACATTTTTTTTAATAAGACAACATTGTCCTGAGCCGTAGCTTTATTAATTCATGTCGCTAAGCTACGCGAATATTTTAAAAATGGGTTGTTTTATATGTATATTGTGATGGTTTTTATTAACTGATAAGAAAAAACTCTTATTTGATTTGACTCTTTTCAGTACATTGATGAAATAACAAGTTGTCTGCCTTTGTTTCCCCTCCATTGTATTTGCAGCTAATTGTGAGTCTCCAGATAGATCCTAGCCTGGATACTCCAACAAAAGAATGCCTGATGGCCCTTTAACATCTGCTTTTGCTTTGGGCCCAGCTGGAATTTATAATAACAAAGCCCCCAAGCTTGCACGTTGCTGCTGGGAACAAAGCAAACAAGTTGACAATGTGCAGACACTGCTGAATGTGTCAGGTGTCTGAAAATTATACAGGGACAATTCTGCATATTTCTGTGGGGCCCAGCTTCTTGGCAGGGTGGACAGCGTCCACCCTTTGAGAAGAGTGGGTAGATGGCTTCTACCCGTGTGTACCCTCAACTTGTGCCCTGCTCCAGAACGCCTGTGACTTCCCAAATTCCCAGGCTTTTGTTTGCATGGCAAAGTCACGTGGGTGGCACAATAAAGAGGACCTGCCTCATGTGAGAGTCACCCACACGCCATCAGGTCCTGAGGATGAAGGGGCATAAATGATGATTACCCGGCCTGTCCCTATTTTAGCAAGTAGCAGGAGAAACTCACATGTGGCAACTTGTTTAAAAAAAGTATCACCCTCTGGATGTGCAATTGGTTCTCTTTAGAACCTCCATCTACAGTAAAAGCATTAAGGAACCTATTAACAAAAAACATTATAACTATAAGAGACAAAGCAATAGCTCTCCGGGATAGGATTTTAAGGACAAATTAGTGAATGATGAAAGATCAGAGTTTGCAATTGTCTATAATAAAGGTGGGTTCGTGATGGAGGCCACCACTGGGTTCAAACATCAAGATGTGACTTTACTAATAATTGTTACAGGCAAACTGGTGATGCTTTGATGCTTGTAGGCCCAAAGGCAATCCCAGTTCCTTTTTGTGGGCACCAGTTTAGTGGATTTCTACGTAAATGCTAAGATCCAGGCAATTCTAATGGGTAAGTCTTTCCACAGATTCCTCAGCTTATGGATTCTTGTTCCAGGTTTCAAACAGGTCCAAAAATCTTTTTCCCCCCAGCAAAACCTCTTCAGTGCTGCCAAGTAGCACGTGCTGTTAAAGTCGCAATTTTAATCTGAATGTGGTGTCTCTGCACAATATTAGGCAACAGAGAATTTGAGACCAAGCCTTTTTAGGTCGAGAACTGCGTCGCACTGCGCAGCAGTGTGGGCGGAGCTCCGAGATTTAATGTTTCTTAGTAGGGGGCTTGAACCCGCCCCTCTTCTCCATTGGCTGGCCTCGTAAATGCTGGCCAGCCATAGGAGGAGAGGGGCATCACTCCCTTTAAGCCCCGTCTTTTTCGGATTCGGGGGCGTGTTTTTTAGGTTCTTTCTATCTGTGACGTAATCCGTCACTCAAACCTAAAAAACACGCCCCCCCAGTCTGAAAAGGACGGGGCTCTTTCACGATCCCTCCCTATTTTTGTTAAAGCCGCCGACGTCACCACTGGTCCGCGCTGGGATTGGACCCAGCTGCCCGGAGTTCCCTTCGCGTCATCGAAGGGCCGCGCTGTGATTGGTCCCAGCGCCCATGAATAAAAGCTCCTATTTCCTGCTACGCTATTTAATTTCTCATGCTACTTTCAAGTGCTCTGGGGTAATCAAAGGAAGACACAAAAGGGCTTTATGAACCTATAAGAGAAATTAATTTAAAAAAAGGCCAATCAGTAATGCTTTACCCTTCAAAAGATTGCCATTTTTTCTGATATTCTTGAAAAGATTCCCACAAATCATATTTTTAGGCAAATGGAGATTGGGGCTCACGGAACGC
Organism: Lissotriton helveticus; assembly: GCF_964261635.1. Lineage (NCBI taxonomy): Eukaryota > Metazoa > Chordata > Amphibia > Caudata > Salamandridae > Lissotriton > Lissotriton helveticus. Next base: position 3,432,053 of record NC_136064.1, read on the forward strand.
CGTTTAGATAAAGTTATAAAATGCCTCCATTATGACCTATTAGTCAACTTTAAAAATAAAAAAAACCACATGCATGTATCTAACAACAATGGAAGGGACGAGAGTTGCTTCTTTGTGTAAAAAAGATTATTCGGATGCGTCGTAGTTGACAAGTAAGGAACTGCCTTCTTCACGCAGGCTAACCGTGCACAGCCTCACCGCGTGTTTCCAATATATTATTAAATTCTTGGTTGGTGGCGGGCACCGAGATTAAGGCACACATGTGGCACGGCCTGTCCCAGAGCCTATCAGGTCGCGCATTTATCAGCCACACACACACATTTTACTTCAGACACGAAAGCTGCTCACCCCCCGGAAGTGCGAGGCTTGAGGGACGCCGCTTCCGCCGCCCTCTCAGCGCTCTCATCAGATCTCATCTTTGTGATCGAACAGGAGGGGATCATGATTTACAAGCAATGGGATTCTTTGATCTCCCTAGCAGCGAGTGTGTAAAAACACGTTTTCGGGCAGATGTGCAGTCACCTCATCAAGCAACTGGCTCGGGCGGGAAAAACAGGAAAGGACCCCTTTGTTGTGTCTAAGAAAGTCTGCATGGGGGCAATGCGGGGCGAGACAACGTTTATATCTCGTGATAGGAGCCCTCTTTTTCAGTCAGCAGTTTTGACTTTTTGCTCAGATCTATTATGTTGTCGACTAATAACCCCATAAAATATTCACGAGTTTATTGCCTGCGCCGAACCACCGCGGCTCTAGACGGATGGTTCTCGGGTTCGCTGTAATCCACTCCCCATTTATTTAACGATTAAGCTATTGGCAATTTAATGACAATGCCATTTATTTATGATTTAAAAAAAAAAAAAAAAAAAGTCATGAGCAATGCCAATAGCTCTACCTTTAATAATGCCAAGACCATTGCATTGTAAATACTTGTTTAGATAAGGCCACAGGAAGACTCCCAAATGTATTTTCTCTCACAAAGATATGTTCTCTTAAGAGATCTTCCCACAAAAAAAAACCCAAAAACTATTATGGGAAGGAGAAGTCTTCTACCTCGAGGTTGTGTTTCCATACTCTTGACTGTGCAAAATTTTGATACCACCTGCAGGTGCGAGATTCCCAGATTCATGTTTGACATCAGTTGACACCCCTGCTTGTCTAAAATGAGGATACTGAAGTTTACCAGTCCTTCGATTGAATCAGGAAAGATAAACACTCCTGTCTAGCAATACTGTATATTTTCAGTATGGATCTGCAACCCCTAGGGATGCTCCAAAAGAGGGATCTGTTCTTGCAGGTATGTCAACTCCAACCCGATGCCCTCTGATGCTGCATCTCAATGGGCTTTGCTCTTGGTGCCAATGGCGAAGTCGAAACTCCCTCGGACACCATCTCCTTTTCACTCAGGACCTTATTTGGCATTGGTTATGAAGATGCTTTTGCTGATGTTGCACCTGTCAATCAAAAGTCTCCATATCTTTTTACTTCAGGAAATGCTACCTCATTAAGACCTTATCTAACAACGCCCTTCTGCTGTGCACTAATCAGTGCTCGCTCCCTTATCAGGCATGCTATGGAATTTGCCGATTTTCTACAATCCCAATCCCTAGACATTGTATTTATCACTGAATCCTGGGCCGACACGGCCTCTTGCCTAGAGTTGTCAGTGGCAATCCCAATTGGATATGCCATTTTTAGGCAGGATCACATGGAGAGAAGAGGAGGCGGGCTAGCCATTGTCTATCGCCGCAAGTTCAAAGCCTCTTTTGTCGGCCATAGTAACTCTAAAGAACTTGAAGCTCTGTCATTTAAAATTCCGATCACAGATACATATTCTTTAAATGGTCTCCTCGTTTATCGGCCCCAGGCCCCAAAACAACCTCTTTCAAGACCTTTAATCAACTTCTTGACATCACAGAATGTGAATGTAAATGTAAATGTAGTTGAGCTTATATAGCGCACAGCTACCCGCAGTGGGTTTCCCGGCGCTTGCTTAGGGAACCCTTCCTGGTATTCCCCTGTGAGATAGCAGGGTATCCACAAGGTGAAAGTCAGGCATCCCGCCGCGAGGGGCCGTTGTAGAGATTAAGCAAGCTATTGCCCAGAGTCACAGAGTGTGAACCCGTGAGTCGAGGAGGCACCGGGGCGAGAATTATCGAGTCCGTGGAATGTTTAGCCCAAGACCCGCCGAGGTGGGGAATTGAACCCTGGTCCAGGACCGATCTCAGCTTCCGGGTCTGCTGCCTCTAACCCCTGAGCCACACTTCTCCAGATTTTTCCATCCTAGGCGATTGTAATAAAGACTTAGAAGACGCTCATAACCGAGATGCTACATCACTTTCTAATATGCTGGACAGCCTGGGCCTGACCCAGCTAGTTAAAGGTGCCACTCACACCGCAAGTCATCTGTTAGATGGTCATTTTTCTGACAATCCTTATATAAATATTCTCCCATCTCTGGTCGGACCATCTGGCTGTTATGTTCTCCCTCACGCTTTCTGGGGATGTACCCAATAGAGCCCAGTTGGAAGCCCAAGAGCCAATCCCCTCCTGGCGTCTCATTTTCCCTGAAATATTAGGACCTTCCTTAGCCCTTAATCTCCCATCTTTCCCTAACAACATCGAAGAGGCAGCGGAAAATTGTCATCATTGTACATCGTAGGCCTTCGATTGCATAGCACAAGTTAAATCCCACAATATACAGAGGATGGTGCCTCGGAACCTTGCTTCTCTGAGACATTTAGGGGCACATTAGGATGACAGGCAAACTTTGTCCGCCCGCCATCCTGTCGTACAAAGGGACCGCCCGCCATAAGGCTGGGGGTCCCGTGGGTGCCATTAGGATGCGCCCGCCACAGTGGCGGGCGCATCCTGCATTCCTAACATTGTGGCGGGTAGTGCACTTAGCACCGCCCGCGACAATGCCAGGAAGGCATGTTGTGCACTTCCATGCACAACATGGCAGGCACCGCGCAGTGCCTGCCATGTTGTGCATGGAACTGCAGGGGGGTACCATCGGTACCCCCCATGTGCACCCCCCACCCCCAGGAGTCCCAGGGGCTTGCAACGGGCCCCCCAAGCAGACTCCGCATGCCTTTCACAGAAAGGCATTTCAAACCTCACATCCTAATATGTCTGGCAGTGTATTTCAGACACCACCACCATATAGAACCCTTTTCCGCCCGGTCGACATGTCGATCGGGCTGAAAAGCGGCAGACGGTCTTTCCGTCCGCCGCACACCCCCCAGCCATTGTAATACGGCGGGGGTCATTTTTGCACGGATGGCGGGTAGGTCGCCCCCGCCGGGCCGGCAGTGACTACCGCCGGCCCAGCAGGGGCGATCCACCCGCCATCCTAATGAGGCCCTTAGTGTTCAGAAGCAAATCTACTGTAGGTTTGAAAGAAGATGGAGGCTAACCTATGACTCCATAGAAAGAGAACAAATCAAACAGTCCCTCACAGTCTACAAGAACCTTATCATCAAAGAAAAAACTCAATTCTTCACCAACAAAATCAAGGCTTCTAAGAATGTATTGCAACAGTTAAAAGACTGGCTAACCCCGCAGTAAAGCCCAATCCAAAATTTGAATCAAGCTTTCTGCAATTCATTAGCTAAATTGTTCAAGGATAAGGTTGTAGCCATCTATAATCTTTTAGCAGACTATCATCCCTTGCCCACTCATATCAATTTAGCTGTTTCTTCGGGAAGCACCAGGCATTCTTCTGCTACTCCTCACACCAACCACCTGCAGGAGGAAAAAGGCACTTATGCCCCGCAATCCACATACGGCTAATATTACCCTCTTGCGCTATCTATGTTCTTGCTTTTATCACCTACTCAGATCAGTAACTTACTTGTTCAAACCAAATCGGGCTCTCCGCTGGATCCTTGCCCACCCAAAATTATCCTTCAAGCAACGGAAATTATCTCAGAACATCTTACTCTAATTTTCAATATGATGTTCGCTACCGGACTATTTACCACTACAGGGAAGATGACTTCTAACTTACGACTGCTGAAAAAACTTAATTTAGACAGTGCGGAGCCCAATAACTATCGTCCCATTTCATGCCTATCGTTCCCTGGTAAAATTGTTGAAAACGCCACAAACACAGAACTGGCCCTGTTTATCGAGAACCATGACCTTTTTGATCTTTCCCAATTTGGGTTCAGAAGCCAGCACACTACAGAATCTGCACTGATCGCTGCATCAGAGCAAATTGTCCACTCTAGTGGTAATGCAGCTCTTACCCTGATATCCTGATAGACTTCTCAGCGGCATTTGATGCAGTTAACCATGACATTCTTCTGGACTGTCTCTCAATAATAGGGATCAAGAGAGCTGCACTTTCTTTGTGAAATCCTTCCCTTCAGATTGTGAGAAATTCATTCCCTTGGAAGATTTCAACTCCCCTATCTTCACTCTGCCCTGGGGGTCCCACAAGGCTAATCCTTGAGTCCTACTCTCTTTAATGAGTACATTACCCCGCTTTCCCATCAGTCATATGTTAACTCCATTTTGAGCGCATATCATTTGGGTTCTCAGTGGTCTCCTACGCTGATGACACTCAAATTGTAATATTAAGCTTCAACAACCTGGATGAGGTCGCCACTCATTTACCATGATTGCCTGCTCCAGGATAACAATTGGATGTCCTCAAACTATTTAAAGTTCAACTCTACAAAAACGGAGGTCTTGCTATTCAGTAGAAACATAGCATTGGCCCCAGGAACTAGGCTCTCTTCCAAATCATACCAATAAGTTGAAAAATGTGGGTGCGGTCTTCGACAACAAACTTTCTTTTGAAGGCTATGCTAATACCATCACTTCCTTCATGTTCCTCATATTAAAAATCCATAGAAAAATCTTTCCTTGTATTCCCCCACCTGCAAAAACTGTTATCTCAGCATTGGTATTGTCCAAGATTGATAACAGCAGTGCGCTTTTCCTCAATATTCGCAAATAATGCCTGCATAATTTTTATGTCTTTCAAAATGCAGCTGCTCACCTTCTTCTTGGCATTCCCAACTCTCAGTCTGTTTCTTCATCATTAAGTCTCCTGCATTGGCTTCCGGTTAAGATGCAGATCGATTTCAAGGCATTGTGCATTGCCTTTAAATCACTGCATGACATAGGTCTCGAATTCTTCAGGAAAAACTTTCAGTGATACACTCCTTCCAGACGCCCCTGTCTGCACGAGCTCACAGTCTTATTGTTCCCAAATTTAAAAAGGAAAACTGGGGTGCAGAGGTTTCATCTTAGGGACAACCAGACTACGGAACTCCCTCCCTTTGGAACTGAAAACAGAAGCCAAATTGTTAGCCTTCAGGAAATTACTTAAAACCTGGCTATTTAACTGTTAAGGGCTTTTTATCATTTTCTTTCAGTAGTTTCCTTCTAGCGACTAGCTCCTAGACACCCTCAGGTATGAAGTGCTTTATTAAATCTTTTGTTCATTTCATGGAGCCACCTGCATTGCCAGCCAAGAAGTCAATAGGGGAAAGTATTATCCGTGTGGCAAAGGAAAAGGTGTAGGCAAATTTTAACAATGAACCCAATTTTGAACACTTCTCCAGGTCAAAATAATCATTCCCTTGGAGCTAGGGAGGCTAAGGACTGAGAGTAAGATGGAAATGATGACTCAAAGACTGATCATCTAATAAAACCTTGATGCATTTGGTCGCGATTTTTTTCATCTAGCAGCTTGCCCTATCTGCGGTTAATGCTACCTGTCTATTAGGTCAATACTTTCATACCTTATGGGAACTACTGCAACATACAGTTATCATCACCCTGCCAGATCAAATGAAAAAGCCATTGTCTGATGTATTAAGTAATGGTGTGGATCAGTGGTTCTCAACCTTTTGACTTCTGGGACGCCCACTTAATCATTACTGGAACCCGAGAACCCCCCATGAATCATTATTAGAACCCAGGTACCCCCCACTGAGTCATTACTAGAAGCTGGGGACCCTGGCCTAAGCATTGCCAATGATTTAAACAGCAAAACAAAATACACAAAAATTACAGAAAAAAGTATTCATCAACCGAATACACAAATGACACATTTTATTTAATTCATAAACACATATAAATAAAAAATCAACATTTTTATTCTAACAGAAAGGTTGGGATTTTTCTAAATTAAATTGAGGCCGCTCATTGCTCATACCATATTCTGTTTGATACACCTGCACTGCTCCCACAAATCAATCTGAGGATACTAATTACATTTTTAGCCTCCAATTTCAAATTCCTTCACATTTAAAGTACGTTTAAAAAAATTCAATTGTGCATTTAGATTCTTTGTTTATATACACTTTATTAATCTGTTAATATTATTTAATTTTCTATTTAGACCCTGACGAAGCTTCGCAGTCCCCCAGGGGTAACTGGACCACAGTTTGGGAACCACTGGTGTGGATCATCAAAATAGATCCTAAAGTGTGGTATTGTATTTGCGGGTAACTATTGCTTGGTATATGGGTATGATTGCCACGCTGATGAGTCACCATGCTTTGATATGTTCTATTAGATTTTCTTTAGATGTTTATGCTTTGCTCATGGCCATGTGTAGTATCCTGTGTGCCCCTATTCCCTGTACGTCTGACCGGGGTCTGGAATGTCAAGAGTGGATGATGTAAAAGAATGATGGTATGTTGTGCAGGGTGGAAACTAGGAGAATGGGAGAGTTGGAGGTAAGGTACAGAATGTGCCTGCTGTTGCTGTAAATAAAGGGCCTAATAAAAAATAAAGAACTTACCTCCTTGCGGAAGGCTCCAGACTTTTGTATTAAGAGCCTGCCTTCCAACTACAGAGTTTTGGGGACGAGGTGTCAAGGACCAGAGTGAAAATGCAGCAAGACTTTGGTGGCAGTTGGGAGCTGTTTATGGAAGAAGAGGAGGAGGACTAGTCAGAGGATGCTCACCCTCAAATCCACCGGCAAATGGTGTCAGCTCAGGCTGTTGGACAGGAGGAGCCCAGTGAGGAGGGTGGCCAAGGTCTGGCACAGACAAGAAACCACTTGGGAGGAGTTATAAACTGAGGTGGTGTCTCCCAGTGAATAGTCCTAAGCTGAAGGACAGCACAGTGGAGACAGTGAGAAAAGGCAGGAATTCTCCTTTGCAATAAGTATAATTGTGAAATGACCCATGGAGCTACAGGTGGTGACCGAAACATTAGGAGAAACATTGGTGTGTGCTGTATATTTCCACAATTGAGGTGACTGAGGCACAGACTAGTCCAAGACTTTGGTGGGTCCTGTGTGCCTGTTGATGTTAGTGTACAGCGATTATTTCACATTGCTCCATTTAAATTGAAGTACCGCTGGGCGCAGACATTACTCGCAAGTCAGTCACTGCTCTGTAGAGTGGCCCAGGCTCTGTCTACATTAATAAAGGGATGTACGCTGCATTACAAACAAGAACCCAAGTGCATGAATAAGGCCTGATAATTTGAGGACATCATACAGTCCCTAAGTGCACTGGTTAAAGGCATTTTGCATATTTCATGGCATCCGGCACACAGTGACCAGCGGAGATGGTGCCGCTACTGCTAGCATTATGGTAATGGTGATGGACAGAGGTCTTGTGACAATGCTATCTATGCCCTCCTGAATATTGAAGGAAGAGGAATAGGGCTATCCACAAGACAATTAGATATGAGACTGAGTTGTTCGAGGTTATACTGTGTCCTGAAAGTGTTGTGAGGTCATGTGAAGTCAAAACATTGCATTCCTTGCATTTGTCCAGTTGTTATGTTTTAATGTTACATTCGGTTAATAAGTCAGCAGTATTATTTTACATTCATTCAGTTTGTAATATTCTATGTACTTATGTTAAGAAATGTGCCTTGATTTTCACTAACTGTGAGATTATTAGGTTGGAGAATAGTTTGTATTGTATTGTATTGCAATTGTATTTATATAGCGCGTACTACCCCATACGAGGCGTTGAAGCGCTTTTTGGCGAGTAGCATGGTCCTCTAGAACTCAAAAGGGATTAGTGGTGGATTAGTATAGTGAAAACTGAGTTAATTCAAGTCTGTTAATTGGATTGAAAAAGATAATGGGGGATGGATGGAAGAGGGAAGAGTCTAGAACGTTTTTATTGGGAGATCATTGTAGTAAAATTGGTTTTGGGATGAGTCAACGGAGGGATAGGTGAGGGAAGAATTTAGAAGGGTTGTTTGGGAGATCAGAGTTTTAAAATGAAGTTTGGAGTGATCCAAGGATGGATAATGGAGGGAAGAGTTTAGAAAGAGTAATTTTGTAGATTAATGTAGTAGAATGAGGTTTGGAATGAGTCACAGAGTGGAGGTAGAGGATATATTGAGAAAGGAATAGGGAGAAATATGGGGTTGTGCATTGGAGAGAGTCAAAGGTTTTCTTTTCAAATCGAAGTAAATTATTATATATTTAGATACATAAGTACATATTATACAGATTACACGTAGTGATATTCCTCAAGTTAAAGACAAAGGAGAGGGGTATGCTCTGCAAGGTTTGTCTAGGAAAGAATAGCCAGCTAAATCTCTACTATCTGCACCTGATCAGGCAATTATTTGGGTTATTTCCTTACACAAAGGGCAGAATGAACCTTACGAGGAGTTGTTTAACACTTTGACTTGCTAGTGTGCTACAAAGCGTTACCCCTTTATCACGCCAAAGACAAACTAATGGTACGAAGATGCGCTTGGATAGGACCAGAGTATGCTGATCCCTCTTGTGACTGTATAACAGTGAATCCTAGTTCACAAATTACTATTTGAAGCTCCTATGCATCTGGTCTGTGATTCTTGCGTAAGGATGTGACATATACATCTTATTGTTAATACATATGGTCGAGTTAAAAAGTTTCGATGTAGGTTGACTTCTGTTGTTTTGGAATTGCATTTTGGTAACCCCTTAGCTACTAATCCTTTCCCCCTAGAATGCTAAGACTGTTTGTGGCTACATGGGGTAGTTCGCCCATAGGCTTCCATAACTTTTTTCCACATACAGCATCCATGCCAAATTTGCCTCTTTTACAACATCATGGAGATTCTAAACACACCCAGGAGAGGAATGAGAAAATAGGCAAAATGTAGCTACATTTGGTTTTGGGGGATGGTGTGGATAGGAATAAAGAGCTCTGCAAAAAAGTGTCTGTTTTCCCCCCTATAATGTCATCAACAAATGGTTTGCTGGGCTGAAATCATCATGTTACCAGCTTTCAGGAATATGCAGAGCTGGTTCAAAAAAACTATTTTTTACCACAGTTTTGTAATTTTTTCAAAAAAGTAGCCCATTTTCCTCATTTTTGGGCTTTCAATCTACTTCCAGTTTGTGGTGGAAACCGGGTTGAAACTCATAGGGGATCCTGGGAAGTTATAGATTTCTGAAAAGTAGACTAACTTTTGAGTTCACCAAGGGGTCATTTGATGATAACAAATGTTTTACTATTTTGTATCCCACATGTCTGCCAATATAAATGGTACCTCACTTGAGTGGGTAGGCCTAGTTCCTAAGAAAGGCGGAGGGAATAAACACAACATGGAAATACTACATTGTTTCCAGTGAAAACTGGCCCTTTTTTTAAATGTGGGTAGCTGTGGATTTTGGGCCCTAGCTCAAAGGGCACCAAGGAAAACCTAGCACATTTTTTAAAAACTAGACATGTAGGGGAATTCAGGGTGGAGCCACTTGTGTGGCTCTCACCAGGTTTTTTTTACCCAGAATACCATGCAAACCTCAAACTTTGACTAGAAACACACATTTCCCCCACATTTCTGTGCGGAAGACTTCTGGAATCTACAGGGACCCGCAATTTTCCTACCACTTACCATCCCGCCAAGTCTTTCAATAAAAATATACCTCACTTATGTGGGAAGGGCTAGTGCCGGTTAAAGGAAAGCCCCCAAAACGCAACACGGCAGTGTGGCTAACTGTGGAATTTTGGCCCTAGATCAACGGGCACCTAGGAAAATCTAGCAAACCTGCACATTTTTTAGAACTATGTTGGTGGGGTGACTTGTGTGGCTCTCACAAGAATTTCTTACCCATTAGCCCTTGCAAACCTCAAACTATGACTTTAAAAAACACATTTGCATCACATTTCTTTGATGGAAAGTTTCTAGAATCTCCAGGGAGCAACAAATTCCTTACTACTTACCATTCCCCCAAGTCTCGCGATAAAAATGGTATCTTACTTGTGTGGGGAGGCCTACTGTCCGTGACAGGAAATACCCCAAAATACAATGTGGAGACATCAACTTTTCTGGTCAAAAAATGTGTCTGATTTGGCAGTGGAGTAGCAGCCGTTTTATGGACGGGAATCAACGCCTAACCTGGGAAGCCTACCTAACCCAGACATTTAGAGAACTAAACACCCAGAAGAGTCTAGGGTGGTGGCCCTCACGTAGATTTCACAAGGTATTCATACCCACAATGCCCTACAAACCTTATACGTTGCCTAAAATTGCACATTTTCCTTGTATTTTTGTGATGTAAATTTTGACAATCATTACAAATACACACACCTTCTACCACTCAGCGCTCCTTCACTTGTCCTGATAATAATGCTTCCCCACATGTGTGGCCTGTTGGGGTTAACTAATGGTTAATTGTATTCATGGAAAACTTGCTTGTTAGGCACATGTAGTTCAATGCCTAGACCATAGATTACTATTTGGGTTATCTATTAGCATGACAAAGGCACAAATACATCTAGAATTCAATCTGGCAAAACAAACTCATATACGCAAGGCCATCTTTGTGGCGACCTGTCTAAAACTTTGGTTAGCTACGAAAGTTTAATTGAAACACATTACGATGGCGGATGAACTTTAGTTCGCCCTGCCATTGATACGGAATTGGGACCGGCTGGCCATGAGGCAGCCTCCCAACAATCCTGATCACGATGGTGGTGGCGGTGTGGCGGTCGCAACACCTATAATTTGCATTGTGTCGGGGATGCGGTCAGCAGCCCCTGCCACAATGCAAAATAGAGGGTGTAGACACATCCCTGCACTACGTGGCAGGCACCCTGCGGGGCCTGCCACATGGTGCAGGGATATGGAGGGGTCACCATAGGTGCCCCCCAGGGTACATGTCCCTGCAGCAGGAATTAAGGGGGGGCCCGCTACGGGCCCCCAAATCCGTTTCCGCCATTCGTTTTGCTGAGGAAAGGGATATCATAATCCCTACGGCGGTGCTTGCATGGCACTGCCGCAATGTTGCCCAATGTTTTAGTTCAGACAGGCGGTCGGGAAAGGACTGCCTGTCGGAACCGTGGCGGTCATTCTTTGCGACTGCCACGCTCAATCAATGATTCCCCCCACCATCATAATATGGTGGGGGGAAAACATCAGTACGATGGTGGAGGGCCTTGCCACCGAACGGCTGGTGGTGCCGGGCCCTCCGCCATCGTAATGACCCCCTTAGTCTGGTCACATCAGACGACCTGTGTAAATGACAATGCCTTTTATGTATGTGTTGTTTTTCAAAACAGATAAATAAAAGGCATTGTCATTTACAATGCCAATAGCTTAAATTCTTCCAAATGTGAGACCTATTACATTGCAAATGCTTGTTGGTAAAAGCGCACCATGCCACGCTTTCACTTTAATGGCTGTCACGCCCCTTTCTTTAGATGAGCTGTGTCTAAAGAAATGTGCGGGCTGCCATTAAAGTGAAAGCACGGTATGGGGCATTTTTGTCTTTTAAAACCTTTTTTCTGTCAAGTTGACAAATGTCTGTTTTTTTGTCAAAGCGCCCCAAGCCACTCTTTCACTTTAATTGCGGTCTTGCCCCTTTATTTAGAGGCCGCTCGTCGAAAGAACAGGGCACGGCACCATTAAAGTGAAAGTGTGACATTAGGACATTGGGCATTTTTACAAATAAAAAGCATTTGTTTCTCAAGTTGACAAACAAAGGCTTTTTTTTTGTAAAGGCCCCCCATTCCATGCTTTCACTCTAATAGCGGCCATGCGCCTTTCTTTAGACAAGCTGCATCTAAAGAAAGGGGCGCAGCCGCCATTGAATTGAAAGCACGGAATGGGGCGCTTTAAAACCAAAAAGTTCATAAATGGGAAGGAAAGAAAAACATGCGGGTGAATTCGGTGCTGCAAATTCCAAACCAAAGGCACGGCCACCATTATATCAGCTGAGGCGTGCCGTGCTATGGTGAAGAAAAAAAGGTTGCTAGAGAGCGTGTCCTGCCTCTACAGCAGGCAGGAGAAAACCATTTAACCAAACAGTGTTCGGAGGACAAAATTAAAGCATTCAAAGTAACAACACATGTAACAGGGGGTTCCTCATAGGAGGTTACAAGACGGAACAAGTCAGTACTAGGGAGGGACTACTAAGTGACAGGAGATGGGCGGAAAATGGGTAGAGCTTTAAGTCCATATCTGTATACAGCATGTCTCGAAGAGACAGCGCAAGCGCTGCCTAGGTGAGACCTACAAATATAAGCAGTTTTGTCTGAGCAAGCTGATTTGTGAATTTCACATCTCAGGTGCCAGGGTGCACTGTGTCTAAGACACAGAGATGGGCGCATCTGGTAAACAAATGTAACTTGAGTAAGAATGAGTGTTTATTGCTCTAGTGGTGTTTATTACTTCATTGCTCTGTTTGAGTCATCCTTGTCTATTGTAATTGTCTACCCACATAGAAATCTATATTTATGAGCTCAGAGTAAGTCAATAACATAATAGTCTACTACGTGCTAGTGGAGTTCCTTACTCATCTGTCACCAACTCTCCACTAAGTAAAATAAATTATTGTATTGGCCGACACAAGCCCTTAGAGCTGTGGAAGCTCAACACTGTATCCCAAAATCATGACACCCCAAAATTTACCTCAAACAGTGTCCCCACATTTATCTGGATTGGAGACGGTGCTAAAACGTAATTTCATAAGGCAATGTGTCCCCCGCATTAAGGCCCCTCCTGGAGCATCAAAATCAGGAGAAATACAATACATTCAAATAAATTCAAATGTAAATTGAACTGGCCCACTCAATAACTGAGTTTGAGATCAATGAAAAGTTAAATGGTTTTATTACAAATTTCAGAAGTAAAGCGAAACAGAGTAAGTGCCATAAAGATTCTCAAATGCGGAATTATACAGCGCATGCAAAATTCATTCTAAGTCCAAATGGGCAGTAAATTAATAGAAAATAGGACAGCATCCTTATCAGCATCAAGGAAAGCTCTCAAAAATCTGGCTCACTCCCAAAATCGAGGGTTTTTACACATTATTATTGTTGCATATTAAATCTACAGTTCTGCAGATTTAATGTTGAGTGAACAAAAGCATCATTTCCTCAACAATCAGAGCACATGAAAAATAAACAGCATATTTCCTTTACACCTAAGCACTAGTCCATTTCATGAATCATTTTTCAATCTTGGTTACTTTGGGCCACTCACTAGCGTCACTGTGGTTCCATTTTATCTGATTGCTACCTCATATATCCTGTACATTTCTGTAAGTTGCATCTACTCACTGTTTACTCCCGGATGGCACCGAGTGCTACCTCTCATATCGGATATTTGGCCACTCACTAGTGGCTCATTTACGCTATGTAACCTACGGTTGACAGTTGTTGTTGCACATGTGTATTCCTATTTATTTATTTATTTATTTTTAGAGTTTTATATAGCGCGAACTTGAACCGATTAGGTTATCAGAGCGCTTTACATAGCACCAGTTCCGTTACATGTTATCAAAGCACTTTACATAGAATCAGTTACGTTACATAAGGAACACATTTCTTTTTGTTCTAGTGAATAGGGTTATCTCTTCACACGGGGGAAGGGATACACCTGGCTATACTCCAACAGTCACACAGGCGACTAGTCGTTAAAGCTATATCTCTAAACACAGGGAGGGGATACACATGGATACAATCTAAAAATCACATAGGATACTAGTCATTAGAGTTATCTTCTATCTACACAGGAGGGATATGACTGGAAATACTCTAAGGGTCATATAGGAGTGGTAGAGAGTACAAAGGTCCACTGCAAACACTAGTGATAAGAGTCAACTACATACACATAGGAAGGGAAATGACTGGTTAAACTCTAAGAGACGCATAGGGGTGGTATATGGTGTAAGGACTTCAGCGAATACCAAAGCTTAGCATTATTGCAATAGGTCAAAGATGCAGTCACAGCATAGAGGAAGGGTGGGTGGGATGCAAGGTATGGAGGGAAGGGCTAGAGTCCAGCGAAAACTGTCCGAAAACAGCAGCAAAGTGTCATTCAGGATAGCACGCAAGTCGAGAAGTCCAGGAGAGAAGGTGGGAGCCCAGGAGGCGCATCGCCATCTTGGAGAGCTTGCGATCATCAGAGTTCACCAGAGGCACTGTCCTCACAGTGTATTCACATCCTATTGTGCCTCCTCGAATTCAGTAATTCATTAGTAGTTTAGCCCTATTTTTTATACTGTATATGCGGTAAGCTGCACCTATCTCACCTTTATCCCTATCATTCAATGTTTGCTACCTCATTTATTTGTTGGTTCTTCGATGTAAGCTACTTCACGATGTTGCACTGATTATTAATACCTCATTCACTTCGTTTAGTCATGTAAGCTGCCCCCAGCCACTGTCTACATCTAGACTACACTGTTGTTACCTAGTACACTCTGATGTGTAAAGTTGATTCCACCTAAACGGTTCTACCCCTCATATTCTGTACATGGTGTAAGCTGACTGCTACCTCGCATATAGGATACATTAGGAAAGCTGCACCTACGCACTGTTTGTTCTTGGATTGCACTGATTTCTACCTCTTATACTTCTGGTCACTCATTAGTGTCATTCCTTTGCCCTGTAACTAGCGGCTGACAGCTTTTATTGTCTTCCTATCTCCCACACCCAACATCACAGCCCTACTAAAATGGAGCTCAACGGCAAGCACACTTTTAGAATTAACTACCCTTCTACACTCACCAAAAAAGCCACTAAACGTTTTAAACATAACTTCTTGAGGTCGCACCCTGAAACACCCTTTGCAGACACCTACTTCTCACCGGGCAATGGAGCCCTGAATACTGATATCATCTTCCACACCTCACGCAGAGCCCAATGGAGAAAAGCGTTCCTATCCCTACTCACCGTCTCCACCACCAGGAAAACAACTCATGGCCTAACTCTCTCTATCACACCTTCCCACCTCTTCCCTGGCAGGACTACCATTACTATCTACAATAACGGGATTGTCCTAATTCAATCCACGGACAAGAACCTGGAACTACTAGACAACCTGTTCCCCAAGTTCAAAGAGCACCTTTCCAAGCTGCGGACCCCCACCCAGAACTCCACCAGCACTATCACCCCTGACGTCGCTGCCCCCACCTACAACACCTCTACCCCAGCACCCCAGTAAACGGCCCACCAGCTGTTAACGCCTCACACTCCCCAAGGACAGTCACAAATCTCTCCATCACATATGCTAGCCGCCCCTCTAACATGACCCCTCTTATCCCCACTCATACCCCCCCATCCCTCTCCCCCCTGACATAACAACTCCCACCCACAACACGCCACCATCTGAACACACCACCACCTGGAGTTTATCCACCCCCCCTCCCATCCCACCCAAGGCAGACCCCTCTCCCGCCCCAGCTCCCTCCCCACGCCCATCCATGAGTCTCTCTCACCTGACACAACAATTCTCACCCACAACACGCTACCATCTGAACTCACCACCATTCGGAGTCTATCCACCTCCCCCTCTCATCCCCCCCACGGCGGACACTTCTCCCTCCCCAGCTCCCTCCCCACTCCCACCCATGACACTCTCACCCTCCCAATAAAAGATACAGAACATACCGCCTCCCTTACCTTAGCATCCCCCTCTCTCCCACCTCCTATTCTCAGCCCTCACTACCCTCCTGTCTCCCCCACTGTCTTCAGCCTTCACTCACTCTTCTACTCTCCGGCACCGTCTCCCACTGACGTCACTATCTATACCTCCCACCCACCGCCTACTTCACCTACTTCACCCACACCCCTCGCCCACAAAAACGCCCACACTTTGAATGCCATCCCACTCATTAGCACCGCAGAACGTTCCAACAATGCTAGTATATCCCCCCCCCTCGATACCCTGCCCGCTTTCCACCTCACTACTCAACCATTCACCAATGGCTCTCACCACCAACCCCCTCCCCAATGCACCTCCTGACCTGACTTTATTCAACCTCCAACAAGTCAGAGAGGATATTCTACAAATCAAAAAAGATGTCCACGCAATCAAAGACCTTCTCTCCTCACAGCCCAGTCCACGTCCCACCATCCCTCTACCCCACAAACGATGCACCCTCCATCTTCCCACCATCCCTCTACCTCACAAACGACGCACCCTCCCTACATACCCTTGCCTCCAACGACACCCGCGCTGGCCGACTATCCCAGTTCGCAATAACTCCCACCGCCCCCGTCGTGCCCTCAACCCATTGTCGGACCGCGACCTATGCTCTCTCCTACGCACTTATGGCCCAGGTCCGGTAAAACACATATCCAACACACACATCCCCATACCCACAATTCTTACAAACCCTCTGAGGCGCCCATCACTCAACAACAGAGGTTCCGTCCCTAACAACCTCAGAAAAGTCCCCCTCACACTAGAAAGCTCGACCACCCTTCTCTCTCCCAAACTCAAGTGCATCCTACTGAACTGCAGATCGGCCCAGAGACACTCCTCCGATATCGCTGATCTCGTCTCAGCCATGGATCTGGACCTAGCCATTCTAACGGAAACGTGGCTTACTGAAGCCTCTACCCCGATTATGGACATCCTAGTCCCCCCCAATTATCACATCATTAGGCTGGACAGGTCTCCTGGCAAGACGGGCGGGGGAATTGCATGCATTTTTAGGAGCAACCTCTCCGTTACTAAAGTCACCTCCCCCTCCCTTTCCTCTTGTGAACTCCTCTGCCTCGACATCACCAGCGAGGGCAAGCAAGTTTGTGCTTTACATCTCATCTATCACCCGCCTGGTGACAATCTCATATTCACCCAACAACTCATGGACATGATCAATTCCAATGCCGGTCGGCAGACCACCCAAGTCTACCTGGGTGACTTCAATCTCCACTGGAACGATCAGAAAGACACAGTGGTGAATAGTCTCAAAACTTTCCTTAATGCGCTTGACCTCACCCAAATATGCGATAGACCAACACACGACAAAGGCTCGATACTCGATCTCATCATTGCCAAAGAGAACTTCACACAACTGGAGGCGATTCTACCCTGCGACTGGTCAGATCACCACATTATCACCTTCTTTATCAATGAAAAAGTTAAACCTAACCCGACTCAACCAATCAAATCCAAAACATGGAAAAGGGACATGAAGAATCTTAACCCCTCTACCCTGCCTCCCCACATCGGCAATCTCCTCCTTCCCCCTTCTGGTGCCTCGGATGTTCAATCACTGATCAACCACTACCTTGACTCTATGAATACAATAGTCAATGAAGTCGCCCCATTGCAACTGAAGAGAGTCTCCACCAAAATTTCTAACCCCTGGTATGATGATAGACTCAATGACGACAGGCGTACTATGCGAATGGCAGAGCGCACCTGGAGATCGGACCCTTCAGCACTTCACCTCAAAAGGCTTAAGAACAAGAGAAATGCCTACTTTAGGAAAATAAAACGCACAAAGTCGGACTTCTTTAGCCGCCAGTTGGATCAAGCAAAAAACAGGCCAAGAAAGCTGTTCGAACTAATCAAGACCCAAACAAAGACACAACCTTTACAATCAAACAGCACAACAAGCGACACCCCACACTGTGAAGCCTTCTTTGCATTCTTTAAGCTAAAGACTGACAACATAAGAAATGACCTCATCATGGATGTAATCCGATTCCCCAACCACACCAGAATGGCTAACACTCAACCTAAAAACAAGGCATCTTGGCTGGTCTTCGATACCTACTCGGAAGAAGCAATACACAAACTGCTCTGCACCTTGAAGCCCTCTAATCACCTCATAGACACTCTACCTGCTAATGCTGTAAAAGACTTCATCCCCTTGCTCCTCCCTCTCTGGACCAAAATCATCAACAGCTCCCTGCAACAAGGTCTCATTCCAGACTCACTCAAGGTGGGGAAAGTCACGCCTATACTCAAGAAACCTACAGCTGATCCGTCTGACCTAAACAATTACCGGCCCATCACCAATATCCCCACCCTGGCCAAACTGCTGGAGAAATGTGTCCAACTCCAACTAACAAAACACATTGACCAATTTGACCTCCTCAACCCTCATCAATCAGGCTTCCGAGCGAAACATAGCACGGAAACAGCTATGACACACATAATTGTTGACGCCCTCCAAATTCTTGATCGCAATGAGTCCTGCCTCCTCATCCTTCTTGACCTCTCGTCAGCATTTGACACGGTCAAACATGAGAACTTGCTGGAGCTGCTAAGCTCTAGAATGGGTCTATCGGGAACTGTTCTCAAATGGTTTTCGTCCTTCCTTCACAATCGGTCTCAGAAGTTCAAGATCGACAATGTGCTATCTACACCTGTGCCTGCAGATCTAGGTGTTCCACAAGGATCCTCCCTCTCCCCCACACTGTTCAACCTTGTCATGGAACCGCTCGCCACCCTGCTCCAAGCTTCCAATGTCCAATTCCATATGTACGCCGACGACACACGACTTTACCTAAAGCTACAATTTATTTATTTATTTATAGAGTTTTGTATAGCGCGAACAAGACCCGTGGGTATCAGAGCGCTTCACAAGTAGGATAAGTTACATACATTATGGAGGCAGTTGAAACACAGATATACATAAATATAAGGTCTAAGCCGATAAGCTGTAAGGGGATTATAAGTAGGAGTTCATCAGCCTATCCAATTAGTATAAGGAGGTGAGTGAGGTAGTGTTGTATAGCAAAACAGTGCAAATATCGTGGGATAAGGGGGATTATAAGATATACATGAGTATAAGGTTTAAGGCGATAGGCTGTAGGGGGGATTATAAGTAAGAGTTCTTCAGCCTATCCCATTAGTATTAGGAGGTGAGTGAAGTAAGGTTGTATAGCATAACATTGCAAATATCGTGTGTAAATAGCGTTAAGTAATACAAAGTATTTCCACGTATCAGGGATCCTAGGCACCAAAACAAAGTGAGGTAGAGGGTATATCGTATAGTCTAAGAGTTACGGGTTTCGAATCCCCATGATTTTAGGTAGTAGTGACATGTGTGGCCAATGTATAAACATGAAATCAATCTGTTAACAGATAATTGATATTCAAGAAGGTCCAGTCAAGGCCGTCTCTTTTTGATGAGGATATTCTCAACGGTAATCAGTACTCATTCTTAAGAGAGGTATTTGCTCATCATGTGGTTCTTCAATTCGCGTTTGAATAATATCAAGTTTTTAATCTTCCTGATGTTCGGAGGTAATGAATTCCAGACTCTGGGGGCGGCTCCTGAGAATGCTCGGTTGTAGGTCTTTTTCTTACGGAAAAAGGCTGGCCTCAGTAGCAGTTCTTTAGCGCTTCTCGTTGGTCTGTTGCTTCCCGATAGCTTAATTTTCTTGGCAAGGTATCTCGGCATGTTGAAGTGAACTGCTCTGTGGGTAATACAAGCAATCTTCATTTGAATTCTGGCTTCATAGGGTAGCCAGTTTAGTGTCTTCAGGTGAGGAGTTATGCGGTCGAATTTCCTCGATCCCGTGATCAGTCTTGCCGCTGCATTGAGACAGGCTTTTAGCGGTGCTATGGATGTTTTGGGTAGACCCGCTAACGTAGTGCAACCGTATTCAATCCTCGAAATAACTAGGGATTGTACAGCCAGTTTTAGGTCCGTCTTTGAGATGTACGGTTTCAGTTTTCTTAGATAGTTCAGATGGAAGCGGGCACCTTTGGCCATTGAGTTTATGTGGTCTTTCATGTCAAGGTTCTCATCCAAGGTAATTCCAAGTGATTTAGCTGACTTAACTAGGGTAGGGGTGCAGTTCAGTGCTGTCACCAGTTTCGTCAGTTCCTTTACCTCGGGGCGGTTCTTTGTTGGTGAAATTAACAGGAATTCTGTTTTATGGGCATTTAGTTTCAAATGGTTCGTGGTTAACCACTGTAGGGCTCTCTTTAGTGTCTTGTTCATTAGGTCAATGTCAGCACGGGAGGCGATCTTTTTGTATATTTGCGTGTCATCTGCATACATGTGATAGGGTATCTGTGAGCTCCGAAGGATCTCCGTGAGAGGTTCAACATATAGGTTGAATAGATCTGGGGATAACGTTCAACCTTGTGGGACCCCGACGGCAGTAGGACAAGGCGAAGAGGTCGCTTGATTGACCAGGAAACGTTGAGTGCTATTCTGCAAGAAGGATCTAAACCAATTCAGCACATTACCCGACAGGCCCATCCTTTCTTGTAGCCTGTTCATCAGCATTTCATGATTTACCGTGTCAAATGCAGATGACAGGTCTAGGAGAATCAGTAGGCATGCTTGATTACTGTCAAGGGCTAGTAGGGCGTCGTCCACGATATGTAGGATCGCAGTTTCAGTACTGTGCCCAGCTCTGAATCCAGATTGGCAGTCATCTAGTAATGAGAACTTAGCGATGTGTTGACTCAGTTGACCTTGTACGCATTTCTCAATAATTTTGGCTAATAAAGGAATGTTGGTCACTGGTCGGTAGTTGTTCGGGTCATTTGCATCCGCTGTAGGTTTTTTGATGATGGGCACAACCTGACCTGTTTTTAGGCAGTCGGGCAGAGTCCCTTGGGTCAGTGAGGCATTTATTATCTCAGTCCACATCGGAACTAGGGTATGGCTAATTGTTCTTACGCACTTTGCCGGTAGAGGGTCTTGATAGTGGTTGTTCGGTCTGATTTCCATTAGCGTTTTAGTGATCTTATCTTGGTCATAAAGTTCGAATGTGTCCCACTTTGCCTTATTTTTTGTTTGGGAACTCTCTGTTGGCTCCTTGGTCTTTTTTGTAGGTGAGGTAAGGGTCGAGATATTAATTGCGGCAGTTGCGAGTTCCTCTACAATCCCCGGAAGATATCAAACATCTGAATTCCACGCTTATTAACACTCAATCCTGGCTGGCCGATAATCACCTCAAACTAAATGCTCTGAAAACTGAGTTCCTACTCATCTCACCCCCGGCGAAAATTTCCACCACCCAAACCTGGCTCAAAAACCTAACAGCACTCAATGTCCAACCTACCATCGTGGATTCGGCGAAATCCCTAGGCATCACACTCGACGCCAAACTCAACATGCAGCAGCACGTTAGCAAAGCCACAAAAGCAGCTAATTTCCAAATCAACACACTGAGGAAAATTAAACCCTTCCTCCCGGCCGAAGACTTCCAAACTGCTGTACAAGCTTTAGTCATCCCTCGAATAGACTACGGAATTGTGGCCCTCAGCGGACTCCCGCTATCCACAACAGCAGCCTTAAGAGCCTCCCTGAACGCTGCCGCGAGACTCATTACTGCCTCAAGAAAACATTCGCATATATCCCCAGACTTAAAGTCTCTAAAATGGCTGCCCTTTGAAGCCAGAATACAGCTAAAAATTGCAGTTATGACACACGCGGCCTTGCACCACAATGCACCCAACTACCTCGCTCAAAAGTTGTCTATATCAGGAGGCTCAAGATCCAATAGAAGTACAAAAAATCTACTCCTGAAACCTCGTAGATTCCGGAAAGAGAAAACATACAAGCGCTCCTTCTCAGGAATGGCACCCAGGATCTGGAATGCGCTCCCTCCTGAAACTAGGCTTATCTCCTCCACTGCACTCTTCAAGAAAGAGGTGAAAACCATCCTTCTGGCCAAGATCTCCTGAACCTTATAGGTGCTGGATCAGAGACTCTGCATTGCTTTGCATCACTGTTCACCTGGTCCTTTGGCACTATACTTCTACGTGATGGGGACACCACTACGCTACTCTCTTACTACCGACCAATATATGATACACGTTGGTTTACTGATTCACTCTCCCGATGCCCCCACTCAGTTCTCTCTATACTAAAACACTGATTTAAGCCATCCACACACCCAAGGTGTACCTGAACTCCTCTGAAGTGGGAAGAATGACTGTGCCATCTGATATTACTTGTTTACCTGATTGTATACTGACATGTTTTATGTATGTTATTATTATCCTACCATGTTAATGACTATTATATTGCTCCCATTTTCTCTGTTCATTCCTACTGCCCCTACCCTGTCTTTGTGAAGCGCTCTGATATCTGTAAGGATCTTGTTCGCGCTATACAAAACTTTGAATAAATAAATAAATAAACACCCTCTAGGCTAATGTTATCCAGAAATATTAGATCACATTATGATACATCAACAAACATGCCTTATGTGAATGAATAAGCCTCACTGTCGAAGCAGAATTAAAAAAAGCATTCTACACATTATAGCTGAACGGAAAAGGCTCTCTGTGGGCAACACGATAATAACAGTGGAAAGTAGCTCGGTACATTGCAGCTTGTGGGGAGAGAATGTACGCAGGAGGGGAAGAACCGAATGAGGGAGAGACACGACTTCCATCTTGGACAAGATGGCGAGTTACACAGATATGTGTCATAGTTAATAATCATTAAGAAAACGTACTTCTGCACTTCTGAAGAAATGTGTTTCAATGACAATCATATTATATCAGCCTGTACATGTACATTTTCCGTGTTAAATGCATATTCCACGATCCAAATGTTGAACTAAAATACAAAGCATTAAAAGTCTTTAACAGAGCTAAATACCCAAATGATGCTGTTACCTTTTGCGTTGCTTCACCCGATTCATCAATGCTCCAGTGTGTCGCTGTTATACTATCATGTCCACAGTTTTACTATACATGACATCCCTTCACTCATGGTGTAACATTAGACCCAGTACCCCGTTTTGTGGGGCGGGGGTCTCTCCAGCCCTGTGCATGGGCGGTGGGCCCTCGGCCTGAGAGCTCCTGACTGGGTGGGGTCTCCAAGGGCCTCATTTATGAGGTCGTGCGTCACTTTTACGTCGCCGGTGCGTCACTTTTTGTGACGCACCAGTGACATAAAAAATGCGCCTTGTTGCGCCATATTTGCAAAGTGACGCATCTAGGTAGATACGTCACTTTGTAACCCCCTGCGCCACATTATACCTGCGCCAGGTATAATGGGCCTCATTTATGAGGCCCTGCGTCACTTTTACGCAGCTGGTGCGTCACTTTTTGTGACGCACCAGTGACGTAAAAAAATGTGCCTTGTTGCGCCATATTTACAAAGTGACGCATCTAGGTAGATGCGTCACTTTGTAAACCCCTGCGCCACATTATACCTGCGCCAGGTATAATGTATGCAAGGGGGGCGTTTTGACGCAAGAAAGGGTCATGGAAGTGACGCAGTGAAATTGCGCCACTTCTAGGACTCAAATGCGTCAAAATCTTACGCCTGCATCACAGCAGGCGTAAGAGTAAGACTGACGCAGGCCCTTTCACATGGGGCTTGCCCCATGTGAAAGGACACATGGCTGGAGTTGCATCACTTTTGTGACACACTCCAGCAATGCGTCACTTTTGCGCCTCCAGATAAGTCAGAAATACTGACGTATCTGTAACTCCTTGCGACATGATGCGTCATACTGTAAATATGACGCATCATTGGTGTCGCAAGGAGGGCGCAATGAAAAGTGACGCATCGCTGTTTTCACGCAGCGATGCGCCACTTTTCATAAATGAGGCCCCTAGTACTTTGCAGGTGGGCCCCCTTAAGTTTTGTTACGCCACCACCTTCACCCCCCCATAAGTATTCAAACACTAATTATCACCTGAACATCTCTTATTTTACACTTTTAACAGTAGAATTCTTCTTCATGTGCCTGCTCCACCGAGCCTGTCTGCCAGCCTTTCAGTTAGGATAAAAACAGGATCAAGTTTCTCTTTGACCAATATCCATTTATTTAATTTAGATATATGTAGTACGCTATTCTGCCATCTAGAAGGTGTCATGGCCCTCTACAAGTAGCTAAGTCAAAAAATATCTCCCTTTGAGGTATTTGATTAGCATACCAACAATGCATTCACCACACACATCCTGCTCAGACACACTCAGGTCAATTTATCAGTAAGCCAGTAAGTCAGATCCAAATCCACTTTCTACAAAATTATATATAAACGTTTTAGATTTTATTAGGTTGATTCAAGAAATGGTATATATTAAAACACCTTTTCATTTTAGGAATAAAACATCATAATACACATTAAAAACACAATAAATTAAAAAATATTTTTTTAGAATAAAACTGCATCTACAACCAATTCAGAGATTCAAAATTCATAGACGCATAACCATAATTAGATATAACAATGGGTATAATACTGCATTAATAAATTCATGTCAAATAGCACAAGAAGACGTGTATTCGTAGGCCAAGGAAAAGCGACGTGTTTTGGAGGCTTTACATAAATCCAACCTCCTTCTTCAGGCTTCTTAGTGTTTGGTTTAGACAGCAGTATCTATGCACAAAAAAACATTTTTTACGAAGTAGCAACAGGTAGCAACATTGAGATGAAGGAAACCATCTCCTACAAACGACCAGAAATATCCTGCACAGCAAAGAGAATAAGAAAACAAATCACAGCGACTGAACATGCTGAAAAGGAATGATGTACATGTCATGGAGCACGAAGTGCAAGCAGCCTCTGCCATCACCTTCAGGGTTTCATAACAGGAGTTCAAGAAAACAAGTACACTTTAGAATACAATGAGGCAAGGGGAAGAAGGAGGAGAAACAAGGAATGGAGGTGAATCTCAAAGAGAGTGAAGTATAGAAGTGATATAGTGGGAACAGAGAAATGGGTTAGGCTGTAAAATTTGCTGGAAGAGAAACAGAGTGGAGAACGCCAGGTAAGAAGGAAGACAAGGAGGGGTGAGAACAACAAGAGGACCTTGGTGTGGGTAAGAATGTAAAAGATGCAGGGTGGGCGAGTTTCAGACACAAAGATGTTACTACTTTGAACTTGTGGAAGAGGCTCTGCCCATCTATGGTCTCCGATGATCCAAAGGGCTGATGCTGTCCTAGAAATGGACTGAGTACCAGCCTGACCTGCTCTAATTTATTTTATTTTATTTTTTTAATTTTTAATTTTGAGACACTCAGCTAGATTCATGAAAGGAAATCCGGCTCGCAAAGGGCCGGATTCTGAGAATCTGGCCCTTTGCGAGCGCACTTTTTGCATTTGGGATTCATCATCCCAAATGCAAAAAATCGCTAATACAGAATTCGCATTTTAGCGAGGAATAGCATTTAAGGAATCTCTATTTGAGATTCCTTAAATGCAATTCATGAAACTCTTATAAATTGCGAATTCGCAATTTCCGGACGCTATTTATCACGTGCCAGAAACCGGTCCCCGGTAGCTTGTATCCTTTCTGGTGAAGAATTGGCTTGGTAGTTTGGTCTGCCCTGTTCCCATGATGCACTGGGCCAGGGACAGACTAATTTGCATATAGCCAGGTTCTGAGCTGGGATGGGGCAGTGTGCTAAATAACGGTGATGGATCAAGCCCTGATCTTTGGACTGGGTAAGAGTGGTCTGCTTAATTCAGACACTCTGTTCATCACCACCCCCTTTTCTGAATCGTTTTTGGCCACTATAGGTGTGGCAGGGTATACTCAGACGTGAGTCCCTTGCTCACTGCTCCATCAGGATTCAAGCAAGCCGGGCCGACGAGGCTGAAATGCCAGAAACTGGTCCCCGGTAGCTTGTATCCTTTCTGGTGAAGAATTGGCTTGGTAGTTTGGTCTGCCCTGTTCCCATGATGCACTGGGCCAGGGACAGACTAATTTGCATATAGCCAGGTTCTGAGCTGGGATGGGGCAGTGAGCTAAATAACGGTGATGGATCAAGCCCTGATCTTTGGACTGGGTAAGAGTGGTCTGCTTAATTCAGACACTCTGTTCATCACCACCCCCTTTTCTGAATCGTTTTTGGCCACTATAGGTGTGGCAGGGTATACTCAGACGTGAGTCCCTTGCTCACTGCTCCATCAGGATTCAAGCAAGCCGGGCCGACGAGGCTGAAATGCCAGAAACCGGTCCCCTGTAGCTTGTATCCTTTCTGGTGAAGAATTGGCTTGGTAGTTTGGTCTGCCCTGTTCCCATGATGCACTGGGCCAGGGACAGACTAATTTGCATATAGCCAGGTTCTGAGCTGGGATGGGGCAGTGAGCGAAATAACGGTGATGGATCAAGCCCTGATCTTTGGACTGGGTAAGAGTGGTCTGCTTAATTCAGACACTCTGTTCATCACCACCCCCTTTTCTGAATCGTTTTTGGCCACTATAGGTGTGGCAGGGTATACTCAGACGTGAGTCCCTTGCTCACTGCTCCATCAGGATTCAAGCAAGCCGGGCCGAAGAGGCTGAAATGCCAGAAACCGGTCCCCGGTAGCTTGTATCCTTTCTGGTGAAGAATTGGCTTGGTAGTTTGGTCTGCCCTGTTCCCATGATGCACTGGGCCAGGGACAGACTAATTTGCATATAGCCAGGTTCTGAGCTGGGATGGGGCAGTGAGCTAAATAACGGTGATGGATCAAGCCCTGATCTTTGGACTGGGTAAGAGTGGTCTGCTTAATTCAGACACTCTGTTCATCACCACCCCCTTTTCTGAATCGTTTTTGGCCACTATAGGTGTGGCAGGGTATACTCAGACGTGAGTCCCTTGCTCACTGCTCCATCAGGATTCAAGCAAGCCGGGCCGACGAGGCTGAAATGCCAGAAACCGGTCCCCGGTAGCTTGTATCCTTTCTGGTGAAGAATTGGCTTGGTAGTTTGGTCTGCCCTGTTCCCATGATGCACTGGGCCAGGGACAGACTAATTTGCATATAGCCAGGTTCTGAGCTGGGATGGGGCAGTGAGCTAAATAACGGTGATGGATCAAGCCCTGATCTTTGGACTGGGTAAGAGTGGTCTGCTTAATTCAGACACTCTGTTCATCACCACCCCCTTTTCTGAATCGTTTTTGGCCACTATAGGTGTGGCAGGGTATACTCAGACGTGAGTCCCTTGCTCACTGCTCCATCAGGATTCAAGCAAGCCGGGCCGACGAGGCTGAAATGCCAGAAACCGGTCCCCGGTAGCTTGTATCCTTTCTGGTGAAGAATTGGCTTGGTAGTTTGGTCTGCCCTGTTCCCATGATGCACTGGGCCAGGGACAGACTAATTTGCATATAGCCAGGTTCTGAGCTGGGATGGGGCAGTGAGCTAAATAACGGTGATGGATCAAGCCCTGATCTTTGACTGGGTAAGAGTGGTCTGCTTAATTCAGACACTCTGTTCATCACCACCCCCTTTTCTGAATCGTTTTTGGCCACTATAGGTGTGGCAGGGTATACTCAGACGTGAGTCCCTTGCTCACTGCTCCATCAGGATTCAAGCAAGCCGGGCCGACGAGGCTGAAATGCCAGAAACCGGTCCCCGGTAGCTTGTATCCTTTCTGGTGAAGAATTGGCTTGGTAGTTTGGTCTGCCCTGTTCCCATGATGCACTGGGCCAGGGACAGACTAATTTGCATATAGCCAGGTTCTGAGCTGGGATGGGGCAGTGAGCTAAATAACGGTGATGGATCAAGCCCTGATCTTTGGACTGGGTAAGAGTGGTCTGCTTAATTCAGACACTCTGTTCATCACCACCCCCTTTTCTGAATCGCTATTTATCACGAAGTCTGACTTCGTGGTAAATAGCGAAAACTCAGAAAAATGCACTTTAGTGCATTTTTCTAAGTGGTATGTTACACACACACATGTCCTTTGGACATGTGTGTGCGCAACATCAGGCTACAATTCCATTTCAGGGGTGCTACGCCCATAGGAATGAATGGGGAGTTATTCCTTATTTGCGATTAGCAATTTGCTAATCGCAAACAAGGAAGCTGTAGGTTGGGAAAACATGGTGGGCACCAGATCGGAAAACATGGCGGGCGGCTAGGTAGCAGGTCGCAGATGCTAGGAACAGCGGCGGTGCCGGGCGGGGATGTTTATCGGCAACTGAGCTAGTGTTTGTCTTCGAGGAGGCGCTTACCGCTCTTGGGAGTCTCAGGCTGTTTTGGTATCTAGCGGTAACTTCGGAGTTCGTTTTTCTTTCCTTGCTTCTTGAAAGCGGATAGCGGAGATCTCCGAGCAGTTTAGAGCGGAGAGTGAGAGTGAGGAGGC
The DNA here is from genome assembly GCF_964261635.1 of Lissotriton helveticus. Taxonomy (NCBI): domain Eukaryota; kingdom Metazoa; phylum Chordata; class Amphibia; order Caudata; family Salamandridae; genus Lissotriton; species Lissotriton helveticus. The sequence continues at coordinate 3,460,232 of NC_136064.1, forward strand.
GGAGCCGCGTCTTTCAGCGGGGCTGTGCAGCGGGAGCTGGGGAAGGGCGGCTCAGGAAATCGGCAGAGGACGCCGGATGATCGCAAGAGTTGGAATCCAACCCAGCGGAGGTCGGGGGAGAGGAGAAGAGTCTCTATTGAAGGCTGCCCCTGGGTCTCTGAAGGTAAAAGGCGCAGAGAGTGGGCTAGATTCACAGGAATTGTGTTTAGCAGTTACTGACTTGGAGAAGCGGAGAGGTTTGGAAGTGGCATCTGGGCGTCCCAGATACTTACTAAGAAGTTCAAAGCCAGAAAATAACGAACCTGTGTTGGGCAATCCCAAACCTTTGCAAAGAAGTCTTAAAAAGGGGCCAATTAAAGTGATTAAAACTAGTAAGCTAGGAGAGTGTTCCCAAAAGAAAAACACGAGAAAAGGGAAACAAAAGGGGCCTGAGCATAAGTTAATCACAACCCCATCGCTAAACTCTTACTTTAAGCCAGTTCCCAAGGTATTATTCTTGAAACCTGCACTAACAGCTCAGAACCCCAGGTCTATCGTTATTGAGGGTGGCAAGGTGGTGGGGCTCCCAGACGGGGGTACTGAGGATTTAGACTGGTCTGCACATTTAACTCCAAACCCTTTTCAGGCTCTGGCAGCTGAAATGGAGTCTGAGAAAGAAGAAGCACTGTTACCAACTACAGAGTTGCCGGACATAGAGAACCCTCAACAGCTTAACATAATACCAGAAGCGGAGGGTGTAATTGTAGCAGGAGTAGTAGTAGGAATAGCTAAAGAAATGATAGAAGGGGAGACGGAGGTGGGGAAACTGGATGGACTTTTAATCCCTCAGGATGGGCTGGACACGAGGCAGGCTGATTCTCAGCAGGATGGCTTAGATACACCAGATAAATCGGTATTGACATTATTAAGAAAGCTGGAAAGAGACATCCACATGGGTTTTGAAGCCTCAAAGAAAAATCCGGAGCGTATAAGTGCTTCATGTAGTCTCTTAGAAGACAAGTTAGATAAATTAAGCACTCGCACAGAAGTGATTGAATCAGAGATGAAGGTGATGCAGGGGAGAATTGTGGACAACCGCAAGGAAATTGAGGCTTTAAAATTTAAAGAACGAGAGACGGATGAGAGAGTCGAAAGACTGGAAAATATGCAAAGGCGTAATAACCTGAAGATCTTAAAATTACCAGAAGGAAAGGAGGGGTCAGATTTAAAAAACTTTGTAGTACAATTACTAAAGGTTGAGTTAAAGTTAGAGGAATCAGAAGAAACGCTGATACGAGACATTCAGAGAGTTCACCGGGACCCCTTCCGATTGAATCCAAATCGTTCCAAACCAAGGAAAATATTAATCAATTTCCTTACGTATAACTTAAAAGAGAAAATTCTAACGGCAGCCCTCAAGAAAAAGAATATAATCGTTGATGGAATTTCAGTAGACATTAGGTCAGACTTATCGCCAACTACAGCAAGTAGGCAATGGGAATTAGGGAAGCGTATGGCGCCCCTAAGAGAAATGGGGGCAACTGTCCAACTGAAATTCCCTGCTTTCTTAAAATTAATGTGGCGCAATAAAATGCATACGTTCCGTGCAGTTGAAGAGGTGGACGCCTTCCTGGATCAGTGTCAAGAAGTATAATATCAGATAGCTCAGATTGTTGCCTAAACACTCACAAAAAAACAAATAGTCACTAGTTTTTTTTAGATAAAAATAGGGGCACCGCCACTGTAGCATCCACTGGCCTAGGGTTAGGCCTTGGGAATCTTGGTTGGGTTTTCCAGGGAGAAAGAAGAGGGAGGAGATGAGGTAGGGGTAGGGGTAGGGCTGTTAAGGGGTAGGGACAGGGGCAGCGGGGTGGTGAGGGGGGGGGTTGGGAGGGAGGGGAAGTAAGAAAAGAGGAAAAAACCCTCAGGAGCATCTTTGCCACCGAAAAGTAAGAGAATTATGGGATAGTTCATATGACTGGGGTTAAAATTAAGGAGCTAAAGTTCCTCACATGGAACGTTAATGGCCTACGAGGAAAAACTAGAAGGCAACTGATATTGAAATATCTGGAGGATTCTCATGCCCAGGTGATTATCTTGCAGGAAACCCATCTAACTGAAAAAGAAAGTAATGAGATCTTCTCTACACAGAAATGGATTGCTAATGTTGTTTTTACACCTCAAGAGTTAGTAACTAAAGGTGTGGCAATTTTGTTTAGGAAAGGGGTTGATATTGTTCTGGATGAGAAGTTAGCAGACAAAAGAGGAAGGTGGGCGATTGCTAAGATAAGAGTGGCAGGGGAAGCTCTGGTAGTCGCTGGGTACTATGGACCAAATGTCGATGACCCATCGGTTTTAAATAATTATAAACAGAATTATTGGATTTCTCAGGAAAATTAATTTTGGCCGGTGATTTCAATACAGTGTTAGATGCCAAGTTAGACAGGACAGGAAATAGTCGGGCTGTGGTGAATGGTAAAATGTCAGCTATGTTAAGGTCAATTATGGCGCAGCAAGGTTTATGCGATATTTGGAGATTGAAAGCCGGCCAGCAGTTAGGGTTTACTTTTCGCAATAAAAAATATAACCACAGCTCAAGAATAGATTTTTTTTTACTGGATACTAGGTTGAAGGATCGGGTCACGAAAGTGATACACCTGGGTGCACATATCTCAGACCACTCAGCGGTTAGTTTAGACTTATAATTAGGAATAGAAGGGTCGAGTTCTATTTGGAGATTGGACCGCACTATTTTATTGCATGAGGATTATTTACAAACTTTAAGAATACAATTACAAGACTTCTTAGATGTAAATGAAGGATCAGCTAAAGGAGATATAGTCTGGGACACATGTAAGGCATATCTGAGAGGGAGATTGGGAGCTCAGGGTGCTAAAAAGAGAAGGTCTTACTACAGTAAAATTTCAGACTTGGAAAAAGAAATACGATTCTGGGAGGGCAACAGAAGTCGCTCAGGGAGTAATTGCACTGAGGAGGAAGTTAAAAATAAGCTTCAGAATTAAAAAATAGAGCTTACATTAGCACTTTCACAAAGAGTCAAAGAACGCTGGGAAGCTAGTCAGCTGGCTCACTTTTCATACGGTGAGGGCTGCGGTAAACTGTTAGCGTGGAAAGCAAAGAAAGAGTTAATGCGCAATCAAATAAAAGAAATCAATAAGGCTGACTCAGGAGAAAGTATAACAGACAGCAAAGGAATAGCGGATGCCTTCCATAGCTACTTTGTAAATGTTTACGCAGAAGACCTTCACCCAAGAAAGTCTGAAATAGAAGAGTAATAATATAAATAGAAGAGTGGCTAAACTTTTTGAAACCTCTCTCTGATGATTTAATGGGAATACTAAATAAAGAAATTACTCTAGATGAAGTGGCTAAAGTGATTAAGGAGAGTAAAAGGGGGAAAGCACCTGGCCCGGATGGTCTTCCGGCTGAAGTATACAGAACTTTAGTTGACGTAATCTCTCCTACACTCTGTCAGTTATTCAATCAGGTTTTTAAAGGGGAGGTAACTATACCTAGTTCATGGAATGAGGCAACTATCTCCTTGATACTTAAACTAGGGAAATCTCCCAGTAGTTTAGATGCCTACAGACCAATATCACTTTTGAACTGCGATTATAAGTTTTTCGCAAAAATGTAGGCGACAGACTTGCTAAGGTTATTCAGAAACTGATTCACGAGGATCAAAAAGGTTTTATTAAGGGGAGATACTTGAAGGAACTTACTTTTACCTTGGTTGGACTAATCGATATGGCTTCCAGTCAAAAGTTTCCCTTGGCGGTGTTCGCACTAGACGCCGCCAAGGCATTTGACCGAGTAAACTTTACATATCTGAAAGATCTTCTGCAATATCTCAATTTAGGGAAGAATTTCACTCAATCTCTCTTGTCTCTGTATTGCTCCCCGACATCACGTGTTTTAGTTAATGGAAACCTTACTCTTCCCATAAAAGTAGAGCGAGGCACCAGACAAGGGTGCCCCTTGTCGCCCTTACTCTTTAACTTATATATAGAGCCATTGGCTTGTAAGATAAGGGCTTCAGAAGAGATACCCCCCTTTGTAGCTGGAGATTGGTAAAAAAAAACGGCCTTTACGCGGATGACATTATTATTTATTCTTCTAATTTACATCACTCGTTGGATAACTTGTTGAAAATAACGAAAGATTTTGGAAAAGTTTCAGGTTATCAAATAAATCAGGATAAAACTGAGATAATGGCCTGGAATTTAAATACAGAAGGGATAATTAGCAAATCTGAAATGAGATATTTGGGGATCAGGATAACTCATAAGATTGAAGATCTTGCTAAAGTTAATTTTTTTAAGATCAAGAAAGAAATTACGGCTACTTTAAAAGGATGGATGAATCTCCCTCTGTCATTGTATGGACGGACCAATCTTGTGAAGATGGTGATCGTACTGAAAGTTACTTATTTGTTTGAGACTATACCGCTGGGATTTAGAAAGGAATGGTTGGCTAAGGTCCAGAGTGAGGTAGCTTCATTTATATGGGCATCAAAAGGTGCACGAATATCATGGAAAAAGTTGAGGAGGAGAACTAACAAAGGCGGCTTGGCTGCACCAGACTTACAAATTTATGCGTGGGCTTTTTGTTTAAAGAACTGCAGGATGTTGTTCGGTACCCTAATTAAATCCACGATTGGAGACATATTTGGCGCGTTGTTAAAATGTAACGGGCTGGATGATTTTGGTTTTTTATATAAGTTTGCAGACCCTAAATTTCTTTAAAAGGTGAGATTAAAGGTTTTGGGAGACCTGGCGTAGGTATGGTATAAAATAAGGAAAGCATTGAAATTGTCTTATTTTAGTTTTATGGCCCCAATATGGGATTCTCCTGGAGCTCCACTTTGGACAAAGGATATTTTGGCTTTTCAGTTGAAAAAAGAGGATGGGCTACAAAGATGGAAAGACTTGTTTCAGGATGATAAATTGATTTCTTGGAGTCTTTGTCAACAACAATGGGGTCAAGCTTTTTCCAGGTATAAATACATACAGATACAGAGCTGGGCAAGTGATACACAAATTGTGATTGGGACTCAGAATGATTTCGAGACCAAGTTAGGGATAGGGGCTTTTAAGAAGGAAGTGGCCACATGGTACTGGATGATATTAGAAATGGAAGATGGACCATTCGTGCTCCCGGAGGCCCTGTGGTTGGAAAGCTTGCCGAAGATCGCGACGGAGAGTCAATGGCAAGTAACGATGTCTATGCTCTATAGTATTGTTAAACCTGCAAATTTAAGGAGGAATCTTCTCTTTACTATCCATAGGGCATACTGGTCCCCTCGAAGATTATCCAAATTTAAAACAGGCGGAGTTGTGGGATGTCCGAAGTGCAACACTTTAAATGCCGATGACCTACATATGTTTGTCTTTTGCCCAAATATAAGACAATTCTGGCTGGATGTAAGTAATTGTCTATCCAGAATTTTGAACCTGCGAATGGAGGTAAGCCCCGAATTTATAACGGGGAGATATAATTTAGAAAACAAATGTTTGAATGATAATGTAAGACTTACTTTTTATGCCGTACTGCTAGCTCGCAGAGAGATTTGTAAGTTGTGGGTCTCTACATCCTCCCCTAAATTAATGGATTGGATTCTAGCCATGAGGGTTGTGGCTAAGCTTGACACTCTAGATCATTCTAAGAGAAATCAAGGGTTTTGGGTACCTTTTCTTGAAGTTTTTGGTTGATTCTTTATAATTTGGTAAGATTTTCCGATGATTAAGCCCGCGCCTATCTCGCTGGTATAAAATGTATGGTGCTCCAGGTCGATAATAGAGTGAGAGGTGGATATGGCTGGTGAGTCAGCCGGTCAAGAAAGGCAGTTTGACACACGACCAGACTCAAAATAGGTGTAGCTTCCCCTCAAACACTCTAACCAGCATATGAGATAAATGCCCAGTGGTGGACTCAGTTAGAAGAAATGGGTGGCGAGACGGCAAATGAGGGAAACAAAAAAAAAGTAATTAAAATTAACAAAAAAAGAAAAAAAAAAAAGGAAGCTGTAGGAATCGCAATTAAAATTGCGATTGTTACACGAATCCCGTTTTGAGAGTCTGTAAAAGCGATTCCTTAATAATCGCTATTACAGACTCGCAAAAGGGGACTTTGATGAATCTAGGGGTTAGTCTGTCCATGCTTTTCAGATTGTTATGGCACCAGAAATGTGTAGGAGAGATTATAAAAATATCCCTTCTTGGTGTAGAGGGTCCTCTCGCCCTGGTGGTCACCCTCTTCCTTTTCATTCTTCTATTGAATGTTGAGATGTGAGCGCCCTGTACAGTTTTCCAACAGTTATTCCCCCTGAAGTACTGTTTAAGGCTGGCCAGATCAGGTGATGCTGTTAGTGTTTATTGTAAATAAACTACCTCCCCTTGGACCGCAGTGCCTGTACTTAGTTCTTCTTAATAGTACTGGCGAAAAGTGAGTTTTGCTGGACAGGGGACAGTGCTGTCCAACGTCAGACTTGAGGTGCATCGGACCCACATTCAACTATGTCACGATAAAATACCATTTACTATACGACCTTTCATAAAATGTATTGTTTCACCATGCATACACAACCACGCAATGGTTAACATAAATGGCTCAACAACAAGTTGAAGATACAGACTCGCACCTCAGTGACATAGTTAGCGCTAGGTGGATGCGGTATCCAATTTGCAAATTTTAAAATTACATGGGAGGTAAACTTTCATACTAAAAGCAGAGATAAAGGTGTAGAGACCTTGGCACAGATGGATTCTATTCAGACTTTTGCACACTGTCATGGTTCTACACAAACATTGTCCCTGATTTGCAAAGGTAACTTACACTTTTGAGTAAGTTTACACTATTGAATAAGTTTACTACTTTTCGGTCTTCGTAAACTGCACTTTGGTAGTAACTGACACTTTGGTAGTAGGTCCGGTACTACACATGGTTAAAAACTGATACTGCATTACACTCCCATAGATAATAACAGCTGAACGGGCTTGAAATAAAATCCCACAGAAAATATTGGTACATTTAATTCAATTATTTAAAATAGCTAAACATATAAATAAATATAAATTGTGTAAATAGATTTTAAAAATTACATACTTATTATTTACTATTAAATATACATATTTAATAAGCTATTTTGACTTGAAAAATATTCTAACAATATATGTTATTATTTTTTATTAACATTGTTAATTGTATTAGGATTTATTGTTGCATTATTTTTATGATTTATTTAGGTGATTGGATATTTGATAATGAAATTGATATGCGCTATTTGTATATATTTGTAACATTCATTTATACTTTTTTATATTTTAATTATTTTAAATAATTTAATTTAATTGAACATGAGTTTTAGAAGAAAGTACAGGCATATTAAAAATGAATAGAGCTAATTTCATATAAAGTTCAACTTAAGAATATGGTCTGGGCCTCTGCAGAGTCTTAGAACATGAACAGATGGCCAGTATAGTTCCCTGAGATAGGTGGCTACTCTGTGGACACTACAGGCTGGCGTCCGGAGCCCGGGACTGGACCCAGGCCCCAGCGAAGCACAGGGGCCTGTGACCCAGTTCTGACTGAGAAGCAGTCAGAGATTTCAATTGAACAATGCAGGGGAGACATCACCAGGCCTGTCCTGAGCACTTTATAACAGCACGGGCCTTTGAGGGAGGCCACAGGCCCACATACCAGACTGGCTGGAGGTCTGACCAGGGAGCCATCCAGAGCTCTTCATCCTACCAGAGGAGGGGTGGCACTTCCGGGCCTGCAGAAGTGCATGCTGGGTAACTTCTGAGACTGACAGTGGGTGCCTGGCACCCAGGGCCCACACCCCAGCCCTACCATAGCAATCAGTGGGTATCCGTCCAAAGCATCCCACCTTGCTCTGGTTTGGGAGCGCAGCCCTGTTAGCGGCACTTTGTGACACCTAGGGCTTACAAAAAGAGACCTGTCTTTGGGTGCCTCACCCCAGCCTGCTGGAGCTCTGACTGGGACCTGATTGGAGCTTTCCTCCCTGCCAGATGAGGGAAAGTCTGTCCATGCCTCTGGAAGTCCATGCTGGTTAGCTTGGGACACCAACATTTGGTGCCTTGCACTCAGATCTTGAGCATGTGCCCCAGGCCTGCTAGGTCCTGTGCTGAGCATTTTCACCCTGTTGAAGCAATGGAGCCACCCCAGGCTCCCAGAATCCTGTCCTGGGCACTTTTTTGCACCAAAAACCACTGATTAGAACCAAGGCTCAGGGGCCCACTCCCTGTGCCTGCTGGAGCCCTGACTGAGGCCAGACAGAGCTTTTCACCCTGCTTAAGCAGGGCACGTGGAGCTCCATCCTGAGAACAGGCTGGAGAAGGGAGCCCAGACCCAGGGCCTAGACAAGTTGACGCTACAATCCCGGATGGACCTGGAGGAGCCACAAACATGTAAACACACAAATTACAACTAAGACAACCTGCCATATACACGTCAAGTGCAAATTGAAAAAAGTCTCCCAGCTGTTGTACATTTATAGTGTTTGTTGATTCTTATGCTTTCCAGAAATATTTCTGAAATTACACTTTTAGATGCAGGAGCAAAAAAGCTCAGAGTTAAGGCAAGGAAATATATTTCAGTTGGTGTAGCCCTGTTTCCGCCGCTGCTGCCAATCAGGCAAAAGATGAAGTGCTTTGTAGGAATAAACTGTGCTTGATGTTCGTATTGAAGGCCTTTTCCAAAAGCCATTAGTCATACTGAAAAATTGTTTGAATCTTACAACATAAACAGACTTATTATGTCAATCTTATTAGTTCAAGATGGCTGTCAGGGGCAGTTTGTGGTGTTAGTGCTGAACGCCCATTGGAGGCCATCAGCTGCGTCGCTTTCAGCAGACACATAATAAATTCATGCAGAGCAATGAAAGGAGGAACAGAGCACATAAAAACAAAAACATGGCAGCGTGGTTGGATGCGCACAACTGCAGGCTGATGGAGATGCACTGATGCACACATTTTATGGTAGCATCGGACATCAATCGAAGCTGAGATTAAAATGAATCACCGAGACCTAAAGGGTAACGCACGTGCAGTACATTGGCGAATGCAGAAAGGTTCTCAGGGCCTCATTTATGAGGCCGTGCGTCACTTTTACGCCGCCGGTGCGTCACTTTTTGTGACGCACCAGCAGCGTAAATAATGTGCCTTGTTACACCATATTTACAAAGTGACGCATCTAGGTAGATGTGTCACTTTATAAACCCCTGCGCCACATTATACCTGCGCCAGGTATAATGTATGCAGGGTGGGCGTTCTGACGCAAGAAAGGGTCACAGAAGTGACGCAGTGAAATCTATATGATTTCACTGCGCCACTTCTAGGACACAAATGCGTCAATTTCTTACGCCTGCCTCACAGCAGGCGTAAGACTGACGCAGATCCTTTCACATGGGGCTTACCCCATGTACATTGCTGGAGTTGCGTCACTTTTGTGACACACTCCTGCAATGCGTCACTTTTGTGCCATACAGATACGTCAGAAATACTGACGTATCTTTAACTCCTTGCGCCATGTTGCGTCATACTGTAAATATGACGCATCATTGGTGTCGCAAGGAGTGCGCAGTGAAAAGTGACGCATCGCTGTTTTCACGCAAAGATGCGTCACTTTTCATAAATGAGGCCCTCAGTCTGGAAGACATTTTTAGATCGAAGCCTACCGGACAGTGCAGCTGCCTGGTTTCAAAGGAGTAGTGGGGACATGCTGAAGCTAACCTTTGAACGCATTTCGCCCACTGCTTACTATTGGCTTGTTGTTTTGCCATTCACTTTTGCTTACTTTCTGTTCACAGGCTTTATTTGTTTTATCCCATTTGGCTTGTGTTTGTCTCTCCCTTGGAGAACAACCTTTTTACCTTCTCTCTGACTGCTCCTGTGCTTTTCCAGTGTCTGCTTTTCGGGCACTATTTTTCTTTATTGTGAAGCACTCCATGAGAGTATTCATATTAAAATTGGGGAGTTAAGTTAGAAGCTTTTAAAAAGCATATCTACTTGGCTTCTAATAATTATATATTAAAAAGTCAACAGGGAGAAGACTCATTGTGATGAGCTGTACCTACACATTTGCATTCCCCCTGGGAAAATTCTTAGGGCCCGATTACGAGTTTGGTGATCCATGGGACCGGCGAACCCCTGGTGGTGATGCAGCAACTGCTGCAACGGCGGTCCGAGCGCCATATTTTGAGTTTGGCAGTCAGGCCGCCACAGGACAGATGCAGCCGCCGGTGATCATGGATGCTGCGACGGTAGGGCAGCGATCCGAGACCGCAATAGGCTGGCAGTGCCGATGCAGCACCACCATTTAACAACAAGGGGTGGTGATGGACAGAGTTTCTGAATTAAGCAGAATACTCTCACCCAGTCAAGAGATCAGGGCTAGATCCAACACCGTTTTTTAGCTCACTGCACCATCCCAGTTCAGAACCTGGCTATATGCAAATTAGTCTGTTCCTGTCCCAGTGCATGATGGGAACAGGGCAAACCAAACTACCAAGCCAATTCTTACACTGGGAAGGAAACAAGCTTCCGGGAACCGGTTTCTGGCATTTTAGCCGTCGTCAGCCCGGCTTGCTTGAATCCTGATGATGCAATGAGCAAGGGACTCACATCTGAGTATACCCTTCCACGCTTAGGGTGGACAAAATATTTAACAACAAGGGGTGGTGATGGACAGAGTTTCTGAATTAAGCAGAATACTCTCACCCAGTCAAGAGATCAGGGCTAGATCCAACACCGTTTTTTAGCTCACTGCACCATCCCAGTTCAGAACCTGGCTATATGCAAATTAGTCTGTTCCTGTCCCAGTGCATGATGGGAACAGGGCAAACCAAACTACCAAGCCAATTCTTACACTGGGAAGGAAACAAGCTTCCGGGGACCGGTTTCTGGCATTTCAGCCGTCGTCGGCCCGGCTTGCTTGAATCCTGATGATGCAATGAGCAAGGGACTCACATCTGAGTATACCCTTCCACGCTTAGGGTGGACAAAATATTTAACAACAAGGGGTGGTGATGGACAGAGTTTCTGAATTAAGCAGAATACTCTCACCCAGTCAAGAGATCAGGGCTAGATCCAACACCGTTTTTTAGCTCACTGCACCATCCCAGTTCAGAACCTGGCTATATGGAAATTAGTCTGTTCCTGTCCCAGTGCATGATGGGAACAGGGCAAACCAAACTACCAAGCCAATTCTTACACTGGGAAGGAAACAAGCTTCCGGGGACCGGTTTCTGGCATTTCAGCCGTCGTCGGCCCGGCTTGCTTGAATCCTGATGATGCAATGAGCAAGGGACCCACATCTGAGTATACCCTTCCACGCTTAGGGTGGACAAAATATTTAACAACAAGGGGTGGTGATGGACAGAGTTTCTGAATTAAGCAGAATACTCTCACCCAGTCAAGAGATCAGGGCTAGATCCAACACCGTTTTTTAGCTCACTGCACCATCCCAGTTCAGAACCTGGCTATATGCAAATTAGTCTGTTCCTGTCCCAGTGCATGATGGGAACAGGGCAAACCAAACTACCAAGCCAATTCTTACACTGGGAAGGAAACAAGCTTCCGGGGACCGGTTTCTGGCATTTCAGCCGTCGTCGGCCCGGCTTGCTTGAATCCTGATGATGTAATGAGCAAGGGACTCACATCTGAGTATACCCTTCCACGCTTAGGGTGGACAAAATATTTAACAACAAGGGGTGGTGATGGACAGAGTTTCTGAATTAAGCAGAATACTCTCACCCAGTCAAGAGATCAGGGCTAGATCCAACACCGTTTTTTAGCTCACTGCACCATCCCAGTTCAGAACCTGGCTATATGCAAATTAGTCTGTTCCTGTCCCAGTGCATGATGGGAACAGGGCAAACCAAACTACCAAGCCAATTCTTACACTGGGAAGGAAACAAGCTTCCGGGGACCGGTTTCTGGCATTTCAGCCGTCGTCGGCCCGGCTTTCTTGAATCCTGATGATGCAATGAGCAAGGGACTCACATCTGAGTATACACTTCCACGCTTAGGGTGGACAAAATATTTAACAACAAGGGGTGGTGATGGACAGAGTTTCTGAATTAAGCAGAATACTCTCACCCATTCAAGAGATCAGGGCTAGATCCAACACCGTTTTTTAGCTCACTGCACCATCCCAGTTCAGAACCTGGCTATATGCAAATTAGTCTGTTCCTGTCCCAGTGCATGATGGGAACAGGGCAAACCAAACTACCAAGCCAATTCTTACACTGGGAAGGAAACAAGCTTCCGGGGACCGGTTTCTGGCATTTCAGCCGTCGTCGGCCCGGCTTGCTTGAATCCTGATGATGCAATGAGCAAGGGACTCACATCTGAGTATACCCTTCCACGCTTAGGGTGGACAAAATATTTAACAACAAGGGGTGGTGATGGACAGAGTTTCTGAATTAAGCAGAATACTCTCACCCAGTCAAGAGATCAGGGCTAGATCCAACACCGTTTTTTAGCTCACTGCACCATCCCAGTTCAGAACCTGGCTATATGAAAATTAGTCTGTTCCTGTCCCAGTGCATGATGGGAACAGGGCAAACCAAACTACCAAGCCAATTCTTACACTGGGAAGGAAACAAGCTTCCGGGGACCGGTTTCTGGCATTTCAGCCGTCGTCGGCCCGGCTTGCTTGAATCCTGATGATGCAATGAGCAAGGGACTCACATCTGAGTATACCCTTCCACGCTTAGGGTGGACAAAATACTTAACAACAAGGGGTGGTGATGGACAGAGTTTCTGAATTAAGCAGAATACTCTCACCCAGTCAAGAGATCAGGGCTAGATCCAACACCGTTTTTTAGCTCACTGCACCATCCCAGTTCAGAACCTGGCTATATGCAAATTAGTCTGTTCCTGTCCCAGTGCATGATGGGAACAGGGCAAACCAAACTACCAAGCCAATTCTTACACTGGGAAGGAAACAAGCTTCCGGGGACCGGTTTCTGGCATTTCAGCCGTCGTCGGCCCGGCTTGCTTGAATCCTGATGATGTAATGAGCAAGGGACTCACATCTGAGTATACCCTTCCACGCTTAGGGTGGACAAAATATTTAACAACAAGGGGTGGTGATGGACAGAGTTTCTGAATTAAGCAGAATACTCTCACCCAGTCAAGAGATCAGGGCTAGATCCAACACCGTTTTTTAGCTCACTGCACCATCCCAGTTCAGAACCTGGCTATATGCAAATTAGTCTGTTCCTGTCCCAGTGCATGATGGGAACAGGGCAAACCAAACTACCAAGCCAATTCTTACACTGGGAAGGAAACAAGCTTCCGGGGACCGGTTTCTGGCATTTCAGCCGTCGTCGGCCCGGCTTGCTTGAATCCTGATGATGCAATGAGCAAGGGACTCACATCTGAGTATACCCTTCCACGCTTAGGGTGGACAAAATATTTAACAACAAGGGGTGGTGATGGACAGAGTTTCTGAATTAAGCAGAATACTCTCACCCAGTCAAGAGATCAGGGCTAGATCCAACACCGTTTTTTAGCTCACTGCATCATCCCAGTTCAGAACCTGGCTATATGCAAATTAGTCTGTTCCTGTCCCAGTGCATGATGGGAACAGGGCAAACCAAACTACCAAGCCAATTCTTACACTGGGAAGGAAACAAGCTTCCGGGGACCGGTTTCTGTCATTTCAGCCGTCGTCGGCCCGGCTTGCTTGAATCCTGATGATGCAATGAGCAAGGGACTCACATCTGAGTATACCCTTCCACGCTTAGGGTGGACAAAATATTTAACAACAAGGGGTGGTGATGGACAGAGTTTCTGAATTAAGCAGAATACTTTCACCCAGTCAAGAGATCAGGGCTAGATCCAACACCGTTTTTTAGCTCACTGCACCATCCCAGTTCAGAACCTGGCTATATGCAAATTAGTCTGTTCCTGTCCCAGTGCATGATGGGAACAGGGCAAACCAAACTACCAAGCCAATTCTTACACTGGGAAGGAAACAAGCTTCCGGGGACCGGTTTCTGGCATTTCAGCCGTCGTCGGCCTGGCTTGCTTGAATCCTGATGATGCAATGAGCAAGGGACTCACATCTGAGTATACCCTTCCACGCTTAGGGTGGACAAAATATTTAACAACAAGGGGTGGTGATGGACAGAGTTTCTGAATTAAGCAGAATACTCTCACCCAGTCAAGAGATCAGGGCTAGATCCAACACCGTTTTTTAGCTCACTGCACCATCCCAGTTCAGAACCTGGCTATATGCAAATTAGTCTGTTCCTGTCCCTTTGGCAGTCAGGCCGCCACAGGACAGATGCAGCCGCCGGTGATCATGGATGCTGCGACGGTAGGGCAGCGATCAGAGACCGCAATAGGCTGGCAGTGCCGATGCAGCACCACCAAGCATATTACGCGTTGCCTCACTGCAACAATATCCACCACAGTAAGCTCCGCCTTGGAAAGGGTGGCGGCGAGGCAATTCAGGGGACCCTGCCACCTTTCTGCATGAGGGTGCATGCAGGGGGGCACATGCTGTACCCCTTGTATTTTTGCACTCCCTGTTCCTGCACAGACCGGATCGGGCTGCGGTGCTCCAACGGCGTTGCCTTTGTAAGGTTCACGCATTAGATTTAGAAAAGCACTGCTGTGGGACCGTCGCCGCAGGACCACCCGCCAGGATTAAAGTCGAAATCCAGCAGGCGGTCTGACTACGGGTTTGGTGGCCTCGCAGCAGGGCGCTGGCGTGAAACCCAGAAAAGAACTTTCACCCACTGTTGATTTAATGGCATGCTTCATCATCGAGTCCTCACCCAGATACACCTAGATATCTGAGTGGGCTCAACCCTGATAAGATCAAGGGAGGTATTGCTCGTATTTTTTATGGGATCTTCTAGTAAAACTGCCTAGGGGTAACCAACCTGGAACGTATTTTAGTTTCGATAAGTATTTTTTTACAATGAATCCCCGACAAGATTAAACAAACAAAGGTAATGTTAATGGAGTCAATTATGCACGCCAACATCTTACGTCAGGTCAACATGTTTCAGCCGCAGTACTGCCAAAAAATGGTCAGGTGGCTTTCTTCAGGACCAATTAAGATAGCGATCGTTTAAACTCTCTTTTTTTTTTTTGAACCCTAATTTGTGCCACAACATTCACAATCAAGCATCCGCAACTGCATGCCATTCATATGTGTACCTCCTGAGGTACTTCCCCAGTATTTTTAAGCAGATCCTTGTGGGTGATAGAAGAGTCTATCGTTAAAAATTCCACCAAAGTAACCAAAATCTATGTTTACTGTGGTGCGTAAAGTGAGCACTGCAAGTCAAATAAGTATTAGTGGTGAAGGAAACCGTGACTCCACGCTCATGCACTGTGTAAATAAACATGCTGCCCAGCCGGGACGGTACTCAATTCATTGTAACCATATATGTGAGGGCTAATAGTATATTGCGTATCATGTTTTTTGTTGTTTACATGCAGCACACTCCATGCTGTATGCGTTTTCCACACATACGTGTCTAAATTCCTTAATGGGCTCCATATGGGTTAAAAGGAGGGGTTCTTCCTTGTAGTCATGACTGGACTGGGAACAGAAACCAACCCTGGCAATTCCCCTCGCCGACCCAGATGGGGGGGGGAGGAGGGGGGCAAGACTAGTGGTAGGGTTCTAGTGAGAAGCCCCACTGCACTGCTGCCGCTTTTGCTACAGGATGCCGATATTGCAGCACTGCTGCAAAACCGGCCCCCAGTAACACTGGCCCCATGGGTCAAAAACCGTCCTCCACCCTTCCAACCCATCAGGAAAATGCCTGGTGTCTGCTACGGCCAAACCGGCCTTCCTTGCAGGAAAAATACACATTAGTATATGTCATCATCAGCCCTACTTGCCTGACAATAGCGAATAGAGTCTTCAAATCTCCAATTCAGCTCATGCCCTAGACTTACTTTGTCAAAGGATCTAAACTGGCTAATTGCCTAAAAGTCACCCTTTTCCATGCATCTTTACCAGTTATGGTGCAAATGCATCCTTTCATCGTGTCACATGATCTCTGTAATGTTACCATTGTGGTAACACAGAGAGTTTGGCTTGCGTCATGCCACACTAACACTATAACATGATGTCTTCTGTGCTTGGACACCTGTTAACAATCCCCATCATTATGTCTTCTCCGTACGTATACAAGCATTGGCAAAGCCAATAGATCTCGCCTATACCAGACCAATTGGCTTCGGCAATGTGTTTTAGCCATGTTGTACACCAGTGTGGCTGCTGTTCAGCATGGCTAAATGATAGGGGTGTGGAGTGGGGGGAGTAGAGTGTCCGAGACTGGATTTGTTGGAGTAGAGTGTGATAGAGTGGAGTAGGAGACGTAGAGTGGCGTAGAGTTAAGTAGAGGGGAGTAGAGTTCGGTGGCCAAGAGTGTCCTAGAGTGCAGTGTCATAGAGTGCAGTGGCCTAGAGTGGCCTGCCATAGAGTGTAGTGGATTGGAAGATGGAGGAGTGGGTTTGAGTTTATTGAGGAGGTGGGGTCGATGGGATTGGAATAGATTGGGATGGATTGTATTAGAGTGGGTTGGATTGAGTGAAGTAGGGTAGCAGTCAGATATTGTTCACTAATAATATACTAACACACTTGACCTAGCCTAGCGTTCACTAAAGGGCAATTTGATGCACATAAAAAATACCCTTTGAAATGAATAAAATTTGGATAACTGTATAAAACATAGATGACACACTTAGACCATGCAGCACCCAGCAGTGTCGCTGAACAAGCAGATGACATATCTCGGACACAACTAGCACAATCCACTCCTCACAGTATTGTGAAAACTCCTATTCCCTATGGAGCTAGGTGATATGTGTCACATAACTGATATGACTATCAGAGCCTTTGGCAAATATAAACTGTCTAACATCTTAGTTGCAATTTTATGCATGTTATATCCTATCTCAGAGTCATCATATACCTGAAACAACAACATTTTGAACTAGTGCCTATATGTGAAAAGCACTAGCAAGTTGCTCATTTGTGTGGATACGGTAGACACATACTCATGATACACATCCCTATGACTACACACAAACAAACCCATGTCAAACTAGAATACACAATAGGTTTCATCAAATGAACAACATAAAGCTTGTCACAATGCAAAAAACAAGTAGAATAAACCACAAAACCACAAGCCAGAAATACTACGCTTTGTGTCTTGATCACAGTTAGCTTGTCACACATCCTCTCTGGCCATGTAGACACACTCAACATCACTTATCTCACAAATACTCATTTAAACGCTTGGAAAACATATTGCAACTCACGTTAGCATGGGATAAGCCATACATCCCTTATCCTGCTGCTTAGCATACGCTGGTCTGGTGCATCATGTCTCTGTATGTATACATGTATATGAGCAAACACAGGGCCATGTGTGCCCCAATACAGAATCCAAAGGAGCATTGCATAAGCATAATGTGGCCTTTGTCCAGATCACATATTAGGGACATGCCCAGACTCTCACACACTAACTGTGGCATAAGGCCAGATTGAGATGTACATTACAACACTAGGAACTGTAAAACTCCACAGTCACAACATGTCATCACTAGCATTCTAATTGTGTGGCAACCATTCATGTACCATATGCTGTGTACAGATACAACTAACACATACAACAATTGTGTACCTGTAAGGACAATGAAACATTGTAACTTACTGAGACATGTCCTGGGCACACACCATCCACATGATGTGCCCAAACCAAATCAGGATGTAATAACTGACATCTAATTTTGAAGGCAATTTACTATATGGGTCAACGGTCTTGAAAGGTTATTGACGTACAGTGGCATGCCACCTGTGGCAATGTTGTAATTGCAACTAGTCAACTAGATCTATAGAAGGCACATACATTGTTCCACCACTATCAAGTTCCATACATCAATTGTACCATTACTCTGTGTACATATGTGTGCCCAAAGTCACAACCCTGTAGTCAAAGTCCATATGTATCCAGGTGTACTGATGAGACAGTTGTCTTTCATCCCATTACATACATATGCAGCATGCTTCTCCTAAACTGTTGTACTTTGCCACACTTGCACTATGCTGACATCTGAAATCATGAACTATGTGAAGGTGTGTTTGCCAAAACAAAGCTTTGTGACTTCAAGTCACACTCATAGACAAAACCAATGTTGAACAAGTAGGCACAAAAATCTAAGATACACACTAACCAAGTGCTCATACTCCATGACGATATGCAGTTCATGTCATACCAACATAATTGAATACTTACATCACAATTCACACATGAATGACAGTAAACAACAAATCCATTTTGGGGACACACAAATCTGGAATCAAAATTATACAATGCTTTATTCAGCAAAATAGATTGAATATTTGAATGTGAAAAAGGCCAGTGGTCAGTCCAATGAAGTTTGCTAATTTCATGGGCCACGAACATCATGCCCTTCATCACTTGCCTCCACTAGTCATGCAAAGGGACACCTCCCACCGGAGGATCATCAAGGGGGCAGGCCAGGCACTAAGGGGAAAAGACTAGGGAGAACTGGGTTGGGTTTTGGGAGGGATGGAATCAGGAGAGGGGAGTGTGACGATTTCAGTGGAAGGGTCAGATGGAGGGGGTGGGACAACTGCAGTGGTAGGGTCAGATAGAAGGTGGTGGTGCAAATGCAGTGGGAAGGCTAGATAGAGGGGGTTATGGGCTGGGCTTCACAAGATTGCGGATTCGGTAATGTTTTAGGGTCTGCAAGGGAAGAGGGAGGGCAGATCATTCCTTGATGCAGTATTTTTGGGGGGTGGAAGTACTGGGGTGGGATGTTGGAATCAGGGTAGCAGGAGGGGTTTGGTACTTTTTGGACCAGGGGGGATTTATTTTTGGTAGAAGCTTTGGGGGTACTTTTATTGTGGTGTGCGGGAGGTGGGGGGTGGGTCTGAAGTGGGTGGCAGGGGTGTCGGGGTAATTTTCATCTTTTTGGGAGGGGGTTGGTAGGTTTGGGTAGGGAAGAGGTCAAGGTCAAAGAGGTGGAGTTTCTGGGCAGAGTGGGTTTGGGGAGAGGCAAGGGTAGGGGGTTGTGTAGACAGAGGGTTGTGAGGTCTACTCCTGTGAGGAAAGATAAGAAGCATCATAGGGCCTTCTCATCAGATCCTGCGAATTTCAGAGCTGAAAAGTCACCATTGACGATGCCACAGCCGACGACACTCACTAGATCATCCGTGACAACAACTTACACTGTTACGAAGTCAACCCCGTCGACGGCAGGTACAACGATGACAGCGGCCATTTCCAGACCCATACTGTCGACGAGAGCATTGTTGACGTCATCATCGTCGACATCCACCCCATCTGTGCCTTCGACAAAGGCTTCATTGGCGAAGTCGGTGAAGATACCGTCGATGACAAGAGCGTCAACATCCTTACTGTTGTCAACGATGACACTGCTGACGATGACATTGTCGACGGCGATGACGACATCGTCGACTACGACACCGTTGACGGCAACATGGATTGCAACAACACCGTCAAGGACCGGCTTTCCATTGTCAGTGGCAAGGATTCCGTCTATGCCACCGACGATGATTAAGGTGACGAAGACATTTTTGCATCTGACAATGTCAGCATGTAGTAAGTGCTACCCTTTGCCTCCTCCGCACCTTTTGGACCTACAGTAGTCGGATGATGATGATGAGAATGATTATTGAGTATACGGAGTGGCGCATAGTCCATCAGAGATACATGTTAAGTGCCAGGAAGATGATGAGGACTATGACAATGAACAACAATACTAGCAACCATATCTGGCACCGCCATGTCATTGCAACACTATGACTATTCTCAGGAATCTCGCCTTAGAGAGATGGCACATCTTCCACCATCCTTGGTTCAAGACCTTCAGGCTATGCTGGCGGACTACCGACAAAGATTTCCATCTCAAAATTTTCAAAAGGAGGCATCTCAGGTTCAACCACAGTTCATTGAAACACCGGTTTTGCCAGTACCACGCCCTCCTATACAGGAGCCTGATACGGTTGACCCTTCCTCCTCAGACGAGGAGAGAGAAGAAGGTCACATTTCAGAGCCTATGCCTGTAGATCCCTGGGAAGACTACATTAGCCCCACTCCCTCTCCTACGTCACACCACCCAGCGGACTCCCCTTCAGAAGACATAGGGGGTTTCCACAACTTAATGGAGAGGGCTTCTAATAGATTCCATCTCCCCATGACGGTAAAGCATACGGACTGCTTACGGTATGATTTTAAAGAGAAAGCTAGGAAATCCATTTGAAAAATACCTATCATACACTACATCTGGCAAGAGGGAGTGGAGATAATGAAGACCCCACCCACGATACCACCAGTGCTCTCTCGCATATAAAAGAAGATCAGGGCCCCAGAAGATTCGCCTTCCTGCCTGAGGCTACCCTAAGCCTGATTTTATTATTTCTCAGGCAGCACAAATGAGATCAAATAACCCAGCCACCCCGTTCTCAACCCTTCTGGACAAAGAAGGGCGTGAGCTAGACATCATGGGGAAGAGTTTCTCCAGCATGGTTGCAACGACCATTGAAGCATCCAACGCTTTGCTATCATCAGCTGCTATGATAAACACCTGTGGTTGGACATGACCTCCTTGCTAGACCTCATCCCTGAGGACAAGAGGCAGGAAGCCAGAAAATTCCTCTTAGAGGGAGAGCGTGCGACCTCTGATGCAATCGACTGAGCTATGAAAATAGCCAATACAGGCTTTTTTCAATTGGAAAGTGCGGCAGTCTTGAGGTACAAAGGGTGGTTGAAAGCCACCACTTTTAGACCAGAGGTCCAGACAAAGGTCCTGGATATGGCGTTTGATGGGGACGCTTTGTTTGGCAAACATATAGATGAGGCGCTTCTTACCATAAAAAATGATATGGACACAGCAAAATCATTAGGCTCCCTCCAAGACAGGAAAATACGGTTCAGGGGAGCAAAAGGACGAGGTCTCGCCACCTACAGAGGAAACTACCAGAGTGCACAACAATATCAGCCCTATCAGCCACAATACAGGCAAGCCTATCAACCTGCTACCTATCGTAAATCTTTCATGGCTGGTTTCTCTCGTCAAGGGGTCCAAAAGAGATCATCGACCCAAGGCAGAGATAATGGGAGAAAGTAATGAGCTGTATAGGGTACCAGCCCCCCTCCCCCCTTTCCCCTCCCATGGGTGCAAAGGTCTCCAGTTTTTTCCAGCAGTGGGAGAGTATAACAACGGAACGATGGGTGCTGATTGCCTTCGTTCATACTCTGGAGCTCATGGAGAAACCTCCAACTACTCCACTCAGGGGAGCCCCTCCCACTCTTCTTCACTTATTGCACAAAAAGGCAAAAATAATGCTCTCAAAAGGAGCTATCGAGGACGTTCTAACTCTGCAAAGGGGTCAATGTTTCAATTCCCATTTTTTCTTGATTATGAAGAAGTCAGGGGAATGGAGACCGATTTTGGATCTCAGAAAGTTAAACAAGTTCCAGAGAAATCAAACCTTGAGGATGGTAACTCTGGCTGAGATCTTACGACGTCTCAGCAAAGGACCCTTCATGACCTCTCTCAGTTTGGAAGATGCGTACTCCACATCCCAATTCATCGGAAACATTGAAAATTCCTACGATTTACAGAGGCTGGTACCCACTACAAATTCAAAGTTCTCACTTTTGGCCTCAAATCGGCACCCAGGATATTTACAAAGTGCCTCGCGCCCGTGGCTGCAACCCTGCGTTCTCAAGGTCACCAGGTATTCCCCTACTTGGATGACTGGTTGCTGAAGGTGCCAACGGCAAAGCAAGAAACCAGGACCATGAAGGCTTGTGTTCGGCTGTTCAGCAAACTAGGGCTGACAGTGAACATCACAATGTCGTCATTTATTCCCAATCAAACAGTACCATTTTCGGGTACCAGACTGAACACAATCCAATGCAAAGCATTCTTGTCAAAAGAACGTCAAATCCATCTATGACAATTGGCTATGGCCATCTCAAAAAGAAAGTTTGTTTCAGTAAGGAAATACAAAAAAGGACTTCTTTCTGACCAAGGTCAACAACATTATCAGTGAAATAAACAATACTGGCATCACTCCCTGTCCCCTATTAGTAGCGGACCTTTCAGAACTCCTGGATGCCTCGCTCTCTACCTTTCCGACACTCGATTCTAAGGGCCTAACCCACATTATGGGCAAAGTAAAGTCTGAGTCTCCCAAAGATCCCTGCCCTCCCCCGGTGTTTAAAAAGGTCGTCTCTGCAGTAGAGCCAGAAGTACTAACCTTACTAAATCTCTCTCTAACTACAGGGAAGGTACCTCAAAAATGTAAAGAATCTATAGTGATACCACTGGCAAAATAAAATGCGGCGGACCTGAGTAACCTGAAAGACTTGCGACCGATCTCCCAGCTGCCTTTCCTGACAAAGGTCCTGGAGCAACATGTACTTAAACCTCTTTCGACCTTCCTGGAAGAACAACAGCTGCTACATACACGACAAGCAGGCTTCAGGGCCCACAACAGCACTGAGCTGGTGATGCTCTCAGTGCTGGATGAATTGAGGCGAACAGCTGACAAGAGGATCCCCTCGGCACTGATCCTACTTGACCTCTCAGCCGCGTTTGACACGGTGGACCATGCGCAGCTGCTAGCCCGTGTCTGGCGGCTGGGAGTCGGTGGGAGGGTACTTCAATGGATTACTTCCTTTTTGGAAAATCGATCTAAAGGAAACCCAACTTGGAGACAGCAGGTCTAGGTAGGGTGTCCTACCCTGGTGGGTCCCACAAGGCTCAGCGCTATCCCCACTGCTATTTAACATCTATCTTCAACCTCTGGTCGAAACACTGGCAAAACTAGACTGCCAGGTGTTCAACTATGCTGACGCCACTCAGCTAATAGTACGAATCAATAATATATTTATTTATTTATAGCATTTATAAAGCGCCTGAATCGCCCCAAATGGGGCATCTCCGCGCTGAGGACACACGGTACAGCATAAAGGGGGAGAAGAAGGTAAAAGAGATGGGTCTTAAGCTTCTTTCTAAATATCAAGTAGTTGTCATTCAGGCGAAGGTCTAAAGGTAATTGATTCCATAGCGAAGGGGCTATGTGTGAAAAGGATTTTCCTCCTAATCTAGCTAGTTTAATTCGAGGCACCACAAGTAAGCCTTTGCCCTCAGAACGAAGTGTCCGAGAAGGAGTATATTTAATGAGTTTTTCCGACAAGTAGATAGGGGCCAACTGATTGAGGCCTTTAAACACAAGGCAACACACTTTAAACTGAATTCTCTTCCGTATCGGAAGCCAATGTAGCTTATGCAATAAAGGAAGAGAGGGAGTAAGCCTAGGGGCACTGGTCATCAGACGTGCCGCAGTATTTTGCACTACCTGCAAACTTTGCAAGTCAGAGTCCCAAGCCGAAATCAGCAAAGCGTTACCATAATCCAGGCGGGTAGGAACCAAGGCATGGATTAGTGTTTTGCGAGTACTGATTGGGAGAAAGTGAAATATCTTACGGAGCAGGCTTAGGGCATAGAAACAAGATTTTTTAGTGTTTGCTGTGTGATCTTCTAGGTTAAGGTCATTATTTATTAGGGCCCCAAGGTTTTTAACCACTGTCCTTGGAGTGGGAGCAATGCCCAAATCTTCTGGCCACCAACTAGGAGACCACCCAATAACAGCCTCCTTGAAAAGCATGATTTCCGTTTTTCCTGCATTTAGTTGTAGGAAATTGATCTTCATCCAGGAGGTGATTGTTTTCATGCTTTCCGAGAACGTATTCTGGCTGTTAAGGGTGTTTTTATTGTATGTGAAAATCAACTGCGTGTCGTCCGCATAGGAAATTGGGGAGAACCCAATTTTCCTAAGAAGAGCTGCCAAAGAGGTGACATACACATTGAATAAAGATGGGCTAAGACAGGAGCCCTGGGGGACTCCCTTCGTGACCTGTCTAGTCTTTGATTTAAAAGGGCCCAAATTTACAGTTTGAGTCCTATCCGTCAGGAAATCTTGTACCAAATTCAAAGCCATATATTGAACACCTATAACATGTAATCTTTCCAGCAATATTTGGTGGGAGATAGTATCGAATGCAGCGGATAGGTCAAGCAGCACACAAATTACTGCCTGACCTGCATCCGCTAGCATTCGAATATCATCTGTCACTTTTACCAAAGCAAGTTCAGTACTATATCTAGGGCGGAAGCCGGACTGTGAGTAGTCCAGGCAATTATTGGCCTCCAGATAAGCAGAAAGATGGATGTTTACATGCTTCTCGAGTAACTTGCTGTATAAAGGCAACAAAGAGATCAGACGATAATTAGTTATAGTGTCTGAGGGTAATTTAGTGTTTTTTCGAATAGGCATAATTTGTGCAGCCTTCCATGCTTTGGGGAGTTTGCCTTCTATGATAGAATGATTGAAAATAGAACTAAGAAGTTTCGCCAGTTCAGCGGCTAATTCCTTAGCAAATTTGGCAGGGATTAAATCAGTAGGGGAGCCGGATTTTGCCAATTTTAGTAGAAGTTCCATATCCTGAGGTGTCAGCAATAGAAATTCTTTCAAAGTACCCTGTCCATAGAAATCCCATGATTGAATCATGCCCAAATCACTCATTTCTTTGTCAGATGAAGATATGTTGTTATATATGTCCTCTATTTTTGAATAAAAATGATCTGCAATTTTATCACAGAGGAGTTGTGTAGGAACCTCCTCATTGTCAAGGACTTTAGGGTTGACAAAAGTGTTGAAAGCTGAAAAAGCATTTTAGGGGAGTTGTCCGATTGTTCCAATTGCATAGTAATGTACTGTCTACGTGCTGCTTTAATATTTTTGTGATATTTGGTCAGTGCCAATTTATAGAGGTCTTTATTTACAGAATCATGGGTACCCCGCCAGTTGCGTCCTAATTTTTTACAGGTACTTTTCTCCAGCCTAAGATCAGATGTATACCACTTTGTCTGGGTTCGATTTGAAGTGGTGTTGGATGTTTTCTCTGGAATTAATAGATCGAGAGTGGTCTCTACCGGTGCACAGACATAATATCAACTCCAAAATATCGTTTGGACATAATATCGACTCCAAAATATCGTTTGAAGAAAATATCGACAGGACAGAATATAGACAGCCAAAATATCGTTTTTAAGGTAAGTGAAGTAATATCGTTTTTAAGGTAAGTGAAGTAATATCGTTTTTATTTTTAGGGTTCAGGGTCAGTTTTGGGTTTTTGGGTAAAGGGGTATTTTTAGGGTTCAGGGTCAGTTTTGGGTTTTTGGGTAAAGGGGTATTTTTAGGGTTCAGGGTCAGTTTTCAGTTTTTGGGCAAAGGGGTATTTTTAGGGTTCAGGGTCAGTTTTCAGTTTTTGGGCAAAGGGGTATTTTTAGGGTTCAGGGTCAGTTTTCAGTTTTTGGGTAAAGGGGTATTTTTAGGGTTCAGGGTCAGTTTTCAGTTTTTGGGTAAAGGGGTATTTTTAGGGTTCAGGGTCAGTTTTCAGTTTTTGGGTAAAGGGGTATTTTTAGGGTTCAGGGTCAGTTTTCAGTTTTTGGGTAAAGGGGTATTTTTAGGGTTCAGGGTCAGTTTTCAGTTTTTGGGTATTATTTTATTATATTTTATTACTATATATATATGTTTAATAAATATGAAATAAAAAAATATTTATTTAACTTTCATTAATTATTTAATTATTATAAGTTAATTTAAGTAATTTTAAGTATATTTTAGTAATTAATTATTAATATTAATTTAATTTAACACTGTTTTTAGTAAATACGATATTTTTTACAACTATATTTTTGTAAACGATATTTTTAACTCGATATTTTTGTACTTACCTGTTTGTAGATAGAAACTCGATATTTTGACTGTCGATATTTTCTCAACGATATTTTTGATGGTCGATATTCTGTCCGTCGATATTCTTTCAGTGATCCGTCTCTACCATATTGTGAAAAGACATATAATGGCTATCCACTGTGTTGGACCCCAAATCGGGCTCATTCCCAATTAGTGATTCACCAAATTTATTAGGAGATAGTTTATGCCAGTGTCTAAAGGTCCTATTGATCGGGACCTTCTTTGTTGACTATATCCTAAAATTTAAAAGATCAAAAGAAATTACAGAATGGTCTGACCATATCAGTGGGGCTGTGGAGATATACTTTAGGTCGGGTGAGTTGGAAAGAACCTCGTCTAAAATATGCCCTGCAATATGTGTGGGGGCGTTATTCCTTATCGTAAGATTTAGAGCTAACATTTCTTTAGAAAAAATGCCAGCATCTTAATCTTCCTGATTTGTCCCCAAGCTCAGCTCAATGTCCAAAATATACTACGGTTCACCATGAACTGGATGACCCTGAATTCACTAAAAGTGAATCCTGATAAGACAGAGGTGCTGGCCCTAACTACAGTGGCCTCACCCTGGTCAAACCTTTTCGGGCCCCTAGAGCTCAGTTCCACCCCAACACCAGTACCAGTTGTAAAGAGTCTCAGCATCAAATTAGATGCTAAACTTACCCTCAACAATCAGGTGTCGGCAGTGGTGGAGAGCTGTACAAATCTGCTGCAACAACTTCGAAAGCTGGGTGCCCTGCTATCATTTTCTACCATGCGTACCACTGTGACAGCCCTAATACTGTCACGCTTGGACTATGGTAATGCAATATACACAGGGCTCCCTGAAAAACTTCTGGGGAAACTTCAGGTAGTATTAAATGATACAGCAAGGCTGATCTTTAAATCTCCAAGAAGAACGCATGCCACCCCCCTGCTGAAACAGTTGCACTGGCTCTCTATTAGGCAGAGGATCAGGTTCAAGGGTCTGTGCATTGCGCACAAAGGCAAATATGGAATGGCACTGAAATATATCACAGACAGCCTGAAGCCCTATGTTCCTAGTAGGCACCTTCGGTCATCTGCCTGCGTTTTATTAGAACCACCATGGGAGGATGGGCCTTTTCTGTCGTAATCCCCCAGGCATGGAATAAACTCCCGGTTAATATACGAACGGAAACTATGTTACTGCTATTTAGGAAAACACTCAAAACCATCTTGTTTACTGAGGCTTTCGGCTAAATCCACACAGTGCGCTGACTACTCCTGGCTACTCCTCGGACCAATGGACCTACTAGCACCTAGAGACCTATGGTGATTGGCGCTCTACAAATATAAAATAACAATAAAAACAAATCGCTCCTAGGAATGTGCTCATCAGCGATAGACCTAGTTCCCTTGGCGAGACTCAAAATGCAACCTCTCTAGGAAGAACTGCAAAAGCAATGGCTTTAAATGTCGGGATCTTTCAAAGACATCGTTCAGGTTACTCAGGACATGAAGACAGCACTGCAATGGCGGTACCACACCCCAAACCTTTCAAAATGACTCACTTTCTTGCAAAACAAACCAGACTACGTCCTGGCAACGGATGCCTCCATGGAAGGCTGGGGAGGTCATTTGCAAGACTTTCAACTTCAAGTCAAATTGTCCAATTCTCAAAAACAAAGTCATATCAACAGACTGGAATTGAAGGCTATATTCCTCTCTTTACAGGCCTTCCTACCGAGAATAGCTGGATCTTCTGTACTGGTCCGTACGGACCACACGGCCAGTATGCTGTCCATAAACAAACAGGGTGAAACCAAATCTCTCACGCTTTTTCTGGAAGCGCATGAGCTGTGGAGCTGGGCAACAGAGAACGGGATTTCTCTCAGGGCCAAGCATGTTCCAGGTTTGCACAACACGCTAGCAGATGCTCTCAGCAGAGCTCCAGACAATGGGAACTCAACCAATTCCAACTCAACGGAGTATTCGCTCTATGTGGAAAACCAGTCCTGGACCTGTTTGCCACAGACATCAATGCCAAATGTCAGTCCTATGCCAGCAGGTTCCCCCTCATGGGGTCGAAGGGCAATGCTTTTTCGATGCATTGGTCAGAGATATATGCATACGCCTTGAGTTTCCGTAAACAGCTTAAACCCTTTTTTTTAACTAAGCTAGACTAATTTCCGGACCAACTCACTGGAAGGTACCAACCTGGTTCTTAGCGCCTGGACGCCTCAGGGCAGCTGCTGCGATTTTACAAAACCCCATTTCATTTCATTTCATTCATTTCCCCCATCCCATTGATTCCCAGATTACTGACCAAAATGAAGCTGGAGAGATGTCTCCTAATTCTCATAGCACCCAGGAGGCCCAGGCAACTCTGGTTTCTGGAGCTTCTTCAGCTTTCAGAGGCCAGGTCCCTATGTCCGCAGCTACTTCCTCCCCTCCTGACTAGGGATAATGGCCAAGTGTACCATCTGAATCCGAAGTCTCTGCACCTGCATGCTTGGCTCCTGAATTCTTGGAACTTAGAGACATGAGCATTTCACAGGAGTGTAGAGACATCCTCTCTAAATCTAGAGCGGAAAGCACCAACAAGATGTACAAACTGAGATGGAAAAGGTTCTGTTTTTGGTACTAACAAAATGGTCTACACCCATTTCAAATATCCCTGCAGCAGATTTAACCATATCTTCTCTCTCTGGCTAAATCTGATTTGGCTTTTGCCTCAGTTAAGGTGCATCTGGCTTCCATCCTACGCCATAGAAGAGCTTCAAGCTCCACTTCTCTTCATGCCTCAAGCGTGATCAAACATTTTATGAAGGGGCTGTTCTGTACCTTTCCTCCAGTGCGAGCACCACCGCCAGAATGAAACCTCACTGTGGTTCTTGCACAACACATGAAAAGACCATTAAAACCCATTCATAAAGCTGATTTCAAATTCCTAACATGGAAAGTCGCTCTTCTGCTGGCCCTCACCTCAGCCAGAGGGCAAGTGAGATCCAAGCATTCACCATTAAAAAACCTTTTTTAATATTTAAAGAAGACGCTGTGATCCTAAGAACTAATCCCACATTCATTCCTAAGGTACCGTCACTATACCACCTCAATGAGCCGGTGATACTCCAGTCCTTTTTTCCACAACCATCAATGCCTGCAGAGCAAACACTGCATATGCTGGACGGCAAGCGTTGCCTTAAGTTCTACCTTCAGAGAACGAAGAACATTCAAAAAACTGATCAGTTATTAGTTGCCTATGGCCAAGGCAGACAATGGACTGCAGTAACAAAAGCCACTATCGCAAGTTGGATATCGGCTGCGATACAATTCTGCCATGTCAAAGCTAACAAACCTTTGGAAAGGACAGCGAAGCTAACTCCACCAGAGCTGTTGCTAAGTCATGGGCCCTCTTCACGGGAGTGTCTCTGGAAAAGATCTCGTGTGCTGTGTGGAAATGATGTCTTTTATCTTGCCATTCGCTCCGCCATTTTGTGCCTCACCCTTCATCACTGACCATCTCTCTATATCACGAACGCTCTGGGTCTTCACTCTTGACTTGCCTCACATCTGCACAGACGCCCACACCCTGTTCGTGCCCCGGCCTGCCACAAACTGACTAACTCATGCTCAACCAGTTGGACAGGGAGTTTCCCAGATGCTTATCGTCTTCACCCTGCGCACTACGCCCTGCAGGGGTCCAACATCTACCATGTGCAGACTTATCAGATTGACCTCTGCTTGTTGTGTAATTATGCTTTTCGCCTACGCCCTGCAGGGGGACCACAGCTACCATCTGCGGACATATCAGATTGACCTCTGCTTGTTTTATAATTATGGTTTTCGCCTATGCCCTGCAGGAGCCTAACAGCTATCACCTGCTGATTTATCAGATTGACCAATGCTTGTTGTGTAAATTATTGTTTTTTGTTTGTTCTCCTTGCACGCACAGGGTGGGGATGAAGGGTATATAAGATGCGGAACCAAAGTACTCAGCAGATTGCCTCCTCAGACAGCTACGGGTGTCTGTTGCTGATGCTCTCTCTCTCATGAGATTACAATAAATATCTTTTCTCTCCGTGCTCCAGTGTTGGTCTCATTTTGTATTCCCAACCTGTGGACGATAGGGTGACCCTGCACCTTTGGGTGGTCTTCCAAGGAGACCCCCAATTCCACAGCTGCAACCTGGAGGACTACTCATACCTTCGCGTAGCACTACTGCTTGGAATCCGCACAGGATGCAGATGCAGCGGTTGGCCAAGCGGTGTTTCGCCATCAATTCCATTAAGGTAAGCCTCTTTCTAACCCTTGGAAAGAGTCTTTTGCTCTTATGATGGTTTCAAATACTTACATGTATTAGAATATATAAAACAGACCTAAGTAAGGTGTACTATAAGTTGCACTGTTGTTTTTTCCTTTCCTCTCGCTAATGCTTTGTATATGGTAATGCTGATATATAAGTGATGATTTACCCTTATTTTAAAAGTATGTCAGTACATTGATCAATACAACAGTACGCACAGCTATAGCCTTCAAGTGCTTTTCACTACATGTTAGATGTCACCCACCATTTACAACAGACAAAGAAAACTGGATGTGACTGCTTGCTACTCTGATTCAGGCATGTGAATCTATGAAAAATACCCCAATACTGGATAAGAAAAGAAGTCACTATGGTTATCCAGTATTGGTATCTTTCATAGATTCACATGCACCCACCCTCCTCCCCGTAGAGTCTGTTTCCTTGTTATTTACTAAGATACTCACTTCTCACTTGTGCTGGGAAAATCTGAGGGAAATTGCATCTGCTGGGAAGGTTCTAGAGCATGGGTACTCACAAACTTTCTCTCGGGGGCCAAATTTACAGTTTGGTTTGTGTCCGAGGGCCGCCCCGATGGGGGCGGGGTCAGTGGGGGAGGAGGCGGGGCTGGAGCAATAAAAAAACCTGACCATGAGGTTGATCACAGGTCCCTGCAGCGGACGCCTTCGTCCACTGAGCCACCAGACCTGGCATACACACATCTCTCTCTCTCTTTCTCTCTTGGTCTCCCTCTCTCGCTCTAGCTCCCTCTCTCTCTCTCTCTCCCTCCCTCTCTCCCTGTCTCCCTCTGTCTCACTCCCTCTCACTCCCTCTCATTCTCTCTCACTCCCTCTCACTCTCTCACTCCCTCTCTCTCTCTGTCTCACTCACTCTCTCTCTCTCTCTCTCTCTCTCTCTCTCCCTCTCTCTCTCTCCCTCTCCCTCTCTCTCCCTTACCCTCCCTCTCCCTCCCTCTCACTCCCTCTCCATCTCCCTCCCGTTCCCTCCCTCTCACTCCGTCTCCCTCCCTTTCCTTCCCTCTCCGTCTCACTCCCTTTCCCTCCCTCTCACTCCCTCTCTGTCTCCCTCCCTTTCACTCCCTCTCCGTCTCCCTCTCCCTCCCTTTCCCTCCCTCTCCGTCTCACTCCCTTTCCCTCCCTCTCACTCCCTTTCCCTCCCTCTTTCTCTCTCCCTCTCCCTCTCTCTCCCTTTCCCTCCCTCTCCCTCCCTCTCCGTCTCTCTCCCGTTCCCTCCCTCTCACTCCATCTCACTCCCTTTCCCTCCCTCTCCGTCTCACTCCCTTTCCCTCCCTCCCTCTCACTCCCTCCCTCTCCCTCCCTCTCTCTCCCTCTCCATCTCCCTCCCGTTCCCTCCCTCTCACTCCGTCTCCCTCCCTTTCCTTCCCTCTCCGTCTCACTCCCTTTCCCTCACTCCCTCTCCGTCTCCCTCCCTTTCACTCCCTCTCACTCCCTCTCCGTCTCCCTCTCCCCCTACCTTTCCCTCCATATCCGTCTCACTCCCTTTCCCTACCTCTCACTCCCTTTCCCTCCCTCTTTCTCTCTCCCTCTCCCTCTCTTTCCCTCCCTCACCCTCCCTCTCACTCCCTCTCCGTCTCCCTCCCGTTCCCTCCCTCTCACTCCGTGTCACTCCCTTTACCTCCCTCTCACTCCCTCTCCGTCTCCCTCCCTTTCACTCCCTCTCACTCCCTCTCCATCTCCCTCTCCCTCCCTCTCCGTTTCCCTCCCTCTCACTCCCTCTCCGTCTCCCTCTCACTCCCTTTCCCTCCCTTTCTCTCCCTCCGTCTCCCTCCCTTTCACTCCCTCTCACTCCCTCTCCGTCTCCCTCTCCCTCCCTTTCCCTCCCTGTCCGTCTCACTCCCTTTCCCTCCCTCTCACTCCCTTTCCCTCCCTTTCTCTCCCTCTGTCTCCCTCCCTCTCACTCCCTCTCACTCCCTCTCCATCTCCCTCCCTTTTCCTCCCTCTCACTCCCTCTCACTTTCCCTCCCTTTCCCTCCCTCTCACTCCCTCTCACTCCCTTTCCCTCCCTCTCACTCCCTCTCACTCTCCCTCCCTCTCCGTCCCCCTCCCTCTCATCTCACCCTGCCTGTGTGTCAACCGGGGCACACACACACTCACAGCCACAAACAGAGCAAACAGGGTTGTGAATAGATAACACCAACAAAAACATAATATTTTTTAAAACAAATGTAGCGCATAATTTCCGGAAGCCATAGGGTCAAATATAGAACTAATAGTCGGCGCTGAATCAATAGTACATACACTACTTTAACCAAATAAACGCTGGGCAATCCCTCTCAGTAAAACCTGACCTGTGCTATAAATGTGTTGCTGAATATTAAAGAGTATTCGAATTCTTACAGGCATCCAGGATAGGAAAGTGCTAAATTACCTTGTTTGAGTTTAAAACCGATTTCATGCAAGAAGGTTACTCAAAGCTGCAGTAGCATTTGTTAGTGCTGATTATTTTTGGACAAAAATGTAAATCGTAATTTTTTCTCGGGTGGTCTTGCATCCCGTGGTAGACCCTGAATGTGGGGCAATAGACTAAGCGAGCGAGAAGCGACGATTAAGTAGGTGGTTTTCCAGCTAAAGAATGCGCTCTTTTTTTGAGGTGTGCATGTGTTTATAAGAAAACGTAGGAATTCGCCTGCCAACTTCGAGACAGTTATCAGGGCTACAGTGCCTAAGGTAGCTGCTCAGATATTCATACTCGCTAACGAGTGCTTGGCAGCTTTCCGGAGAAGAAATACAGTGTGCGGCAAAATGAAGCACTGGCTTTTCGATTAATGAAAAAAAGCGTCTTAAAATACTGACTGCCTAATACTTTGCAAATAGTTGGCTGTTGCGTGGTTGGGAACTGTTTTTGCTAATTTCACCTGAGGATTGAATAATTACCAAATACAAATGGGGTTTCCTCCTCTCACTCACTCTCCATCCCTCTCCGTCCCCCTCCCTCTCATCACACCCTGCCTGTGTGTCAGCACACACACACTCACAGCCACACCCGAGCACTTAACAGGTCTTTAAAATACCATTTGCATGTTAATGAGGCCTTGATGTACTTCACCTCTTCTTAGGCCCCTGCAGCTTTACTCTGGCTATCACTAGGATCGCCCGGCCCCCACAGAGCAGCAGAGTCTCTCGCGCTGCTGCAGAAACTCTTAAAAAAAATAATTTCAAACACGGGTATGATGTCTCAAGGTCCGCGGGCCGCCACGGAAGGCTTGCCGGGCCGCCAGCGGCCCGCGGGCCGTACTATGAATACCCATGTTCTGGAGGGTGCTAGAAGCTGACTGGCTGCATTCAATATGTAGTCCTTTTTTAAAACCACACTCCCATCATGGCATTTTGCTACAAGCACCAGTACACAGTGTCAGCCATCTTGCCAGTACATTTCCACTCACTATCAGGAAAGCTGGGTTCCAGAAAGGCTGGTTGGGATGGGTGGGAGGAAGAGTATTTGCAATGGCTACATCTCATATCAGGCTCTGCCATACACACACTCTTCCCACGCTGCCAAACCAGGCAACCAGGAAGAGTGGTTTCTGGACAATGAAGGGAAGTGTATTAGCAAGATGTCTGACACTGGTGTTTGACTTTACACCAACTCCCATCAAGGCATTGTGCTCCAAACACAAGTCCCCAGTGTCAGCCATTTTGGCAGTGCATTTACCCTCATTGTCAGGCAAGCATAGTTCCATGTGGGCTTGGTGGGAGGAGGAGTGTTTGATATCACTACATCTCCCATCAGGCCCTGTCCTCCACACACCTTCCCACGCAGCCCCACCAGCCCACCTGGTACTCTGGTCTCCTTATAGTGAGTGGAAATTTACTGACAAGATGGCTGACATTGGTGACTGGTGTTTGGAGCAGAAGTCCTTGTTGGATACGTCATTAACTGGGTCCATTACAGAGATGTCTACAGAAGTGTAATTGCTAACTTGTGTGAAACGTGGAGTACCTACTTACCAGACTCCATTCCGTCAGATATTACAAATATGTTCTACGGCGGAAGGATGGCATGCACCTTCTCCTCCCAAGTAGTAACGTGCACAAGTGGTGCAGGAGGGCCACAACCAGTCTTTTGTTCAGCCTTGTGTTCTTGACCAAGCAATTCTTTAACCCTCCTTCTTACGTCGTACCACCTCTTCTTGATATCATTGTTTGTGTGCAGGACAGGTGCTTCAGCATTCACCTTGTTGACTATCCTGTCTCGCATCTTATTTTCTGGCTGATCATCAACAAGCATTATCAACTCCTTATCTTTAAAACATAGCTGCTTTGTCTTGGGTATGGTGAGGGTGAGTGTGAATGTGAATTAGAGGGTCTGTTTAGGAAAAGGAATCTGAACAAAAAAGTGATTTGTGCAAGTAGTGATGTGAATGCAGTGCGTTGGTGTGTGCAGGGCTAACAGCTGTGACTGGCAAAATGACTTCTTAGTGGGTCTTGCAGCAGTGTTGTATGAGCAAAGGATCATGGTAATTTTTGGGACTTTGTATAGGTGGATTGGAGGGTGCATCTACTATTTAAACTTTTTTTCCAAAAACGTTTTGGCTCTGCCTATGCATGTTGTTGTTAGGCAAGTATTTTTCTGTTTTACGCTTGCCATGTGGAATACATGTCCGCCTAGTCGAGATCATCACCAATAAAGTGTAGTGATGACCCTCCACATGCAAACATTCTGTAAATGTATTTATTCCGGCTGGGCGGAATACAGAGCTTCACCTCCTTCACTCTTCAAATCCAACTGCCAATCTACCCACATTCTAAACGCTCTTTGATTAACAAAATTCCACTATGACATATTAATGTTCTAACATTCCATGAACCGCACTCTACTGTCCTGCCTGTGAAACTACATGTACAAACATGGATGTCATGTAGGAGCCACCAGGGGTATCAGTTGCGACCCCTGGCTTGCCCCTTGCAACTCCTGCCACTGCTTTTGTGACCCCTGGCCTCAGAGTGGCCTAAATCAGTGCCTGGAACACAGGGGCAGCTCTTCTTAATGCACGCTGGTTGGAACTCCACTTGCCTGGCTTCTGTCAATTCTTTTATTATACAAATAGTAAATAATATTATACACTATTAGTGGAATAGAAAAATGGAGTACATTAGCTGGAATATGACCCTATCTGGAAGCTAATGTAAGTAAAAGATGCAGTTAAATATATATTGTATGCATGCTTGCGGATGAGAGTGTGTTTTTGTGCTCAAGAGTGTGTTAACGTGTTAGTATGTGTAAGCATGTGTGTGAGTCAAAGTAAAGGTCAAATGGCATACGATGTCACTTCCGCTACCCCTGGACTTTTGGTGAATTGACATCCATGTGCACAACCGTATGCTCTCTATGGTAAAATGAGCACTGATATGGCACTGCTGTGGGGCGAACCCCTGTGCTGACAGAAGAAGTGATCATGTCCTGATGTGGAGGTCGAGGCATCATACATTGAAGAAAACAACTACACTTGGAGGGCTCTGTCAATTTCACCCACACTATTGTAAGGTATCAATTCAGCCCCTAGAAGGCAGCAGCAGACATTTGTTTTCTATTATCGCTACAAATCGTTCTTGGAAGAAACATTTTGAAAACATCGTAAAACTGATTATGAGTCCCTGATGTTGTGATATGTACACTTGTATTAGCTGGCTGACAGGGTACAAAACCTACGTGTGCACGTCCAGCACGTTAGTCGTCGCCCGTCACGTGCTGTGCTCTGTTTGAGGTTTAATGGCGTTGTCAATGGTACAATAGCGGCAAATGTCTAACAGATGTCCACGTTGGACATTTGGGAAGACAGTAATTCTTTTGAATCCATTGCAAATGCTCTGCATTCTTATCTTCTGGAGCATGCTATCTTGCTAAGAGGCAGTGGTGTGAAGCTGCAGTTCAACTCTGGGGTGACCTGCAGACAGTGATTTGACATTTACTCCTCAAGGGTTCCTCCAGCGATTGGTATAAACTTCAAAGGAGTTGTGGAGTTCTTTTGCGCATTCAGTATTACTGGTGTGTAAAAGCACTTATGTTTGTGTAAATGTATGTGGTATAATTATTTGGTATTTATTTAGGTATGCGTAAATGTAATGCCAAAGTGCAATACATGTAAATATTTTTTCCTTACACCCCCACTAATTTTATGGGTGTGCCTTACCTTTTCTCAGCTTGGATACAGCGTTATTCCTGCCTTTAACAGGATTAACTCTTCGGACATGTCCAAGAGACAAAAAAAGGGCTAGATGTAGGTAAATCATTTTTACCGATTCTAAAATACCGAATTTTACTGATTCGGTATTTTAGAATCGGTAAATCTGATGTAGGTAAATTTTCGGTATTTTTTACCGAATCGGTAAGATTCGGTAATTACCGAATCGGTAATTACCGATTCGGTAATTGCCATTCATTCCTATGGGCCTGAAGGCCCATAGGAATGAATGGCAATTACCGAATCGATAGTTACCGATTCGGTAAATACCGAATAATTCAAGGGTGGCAGTGTGTCACTTTGACACCCTGTTGCAACCCAGATTAGGGCTTGTGTGCCATGTGGCACACATACATGCCCTAAGGACATGTATGTGTGCCACATGACACAGGTGTACATGCACAGATTTGCATATACACAGGTATTCGTTCTTTACCACCAACTAACATTTGGTGGTAAATAACAAATCCTTAAAGCCCTGTGACACTGTTTACAGTGCTACCTACATCTTAAAATACAGATTCATTAATTTTACAGAATCGGTAAATTTACCGATTCGGTAAATTTAACGATTCGGTAAAATTACCGAATCTGTATTTTAAGATGCCCTACATCTCAGTATCCAAATACCGGTCGGTAACGGCTGAAAATCGGTATTTTCGGCTGTTACCGACCGGTATTTGGATACCTACATCTGGCCCAAAGTGCCTTGTAAAAGTTTGTGCATAGTCCCAACTAGCGCATTAGTGGGTGCTGCTAAACTTTCTAAGGCATGGGAGTATCCTTTCTAGGATTAGGGGCCAGATGTACCAAGCAGTTTTGAGTTCGCAAATGGCCCCATTTGCAGAATCGGGCCATTGGTGACCACAAAAATGCATTTTTTATGTACATACACCAAACTGTGATTCCACAGAATCACAATTTGGGTTTGCGATTCAGTATTTGGAAGTTGCATATTTAAGCGTCCCTTCCAAATAATGAATCGTAATGGTATGTATCCATGTTTTGCGACTGAATTTTGCATGCAAAACATTAATCTTTTACCATCTACTCAAAGAAGGCGGTAAACCATTTGCAAATAGGAAAGGGTCCCCAAGGGATTCCTTCCCCTTTGTGAATGTTGTCCAAAAACTTTTTTTTGAGAGTAGGCAGTGGACCCTAGCAGGTCACA
This sequence comes from Lissotriton helveticus, assembly GCF_964261635.1. NCBI lineage: Eukaryota > Metazoa > Chordata > Amphibia > Caudata > Salamandridae > Lissotriton > Lissotriton helveticus. The sequence goes on from NC_136064.1 coordinate 3,497,774, forward strand.
TTGCCTGTAATTGCTGTCATTCTTAATGGGTCTCAATCTGCAACCTACCTCATTAATATTTATGAAGTAGGTAGATTTGCAAAGCACTAGGAATCGTAAATTTAAAAAAAAGTTTAATACATTGGGAATAGCAATTTCCTGATTGCGATTCGGAGTAAATCGCAATTTCGAAATTGTTAATTTCTTGCGTTAATACATCTGTCCCAAAGTGAGCACATGAAGAAAGCAAGTCCAACACTCATTTGGTTGCTTAATGGTGCCTTATACACCTCAGATTCCAATTAATTTGGCCATCCTTCCTTCAATGTCATTGACCCAAGCATCCATCCTATTCTTCATCCCTACTCTCCTTCTTCATCTATCTAACCTTACTCTCTCTACCCATTATTTTATTCTTCTCTGATTCATAATTTTTTACTCCTTCCATGCTTCTTTTCCATCCATTCTTTTATACTTTGACCATCCATCTCTCTGCATCCATCTCTCATCTACGTGTCCATCCAGCCTTCTTTTGATCCATTGCTCCATCCCTTCCGCCTATCTTTCATATCTAATAGAGACTTCTAGCCACAGATTCCTTACTTTAGTATTATCCCTACGAGCCAGGCTGGATCTGGACATTTATCATGAGCATTACCCCTGCGTGCCGGTAGGTGGCATTGATCCGCTCCTCGTGGTATCAGCCATGCCGGAGTGACGTGTGTGGTGCTTATAAAGGCGTCACCCCAGTCCGCTAATGTCAGCTCCTTTATTTCCACACCAGTCAGCGCAGATCCAGAGAGAGCTACCCCCAGTCACAATTCCAACCAAGAGGTTGGTCCTAGGATTGGTTGTGGAGCCATTTATCTTTGACACAGTCAATGTCATCCCATTCCAGTAAGTCCCACAAGAAAAAGAAGAGCATGAAGTTGAAGAGGTCTCCGTCGAGCAGAGGCAGGTCTAATACCTAAATGTTTTGAGCCGCCCAACAAAACAGCATTCACATGCACTAATTATATTTTAGAACTCTGCAGCCCCCTCAACAGCTCTTTCCAAAAGGTTTGAACTCTATTACATTCCCAAATAATATGAATCCATGTGCCCAAACCAGAGCATCTGGGACACTGTTCCAGTATAGTGACATTACATTTATGTAACAAGGCAAGGGTATAATAAACCAACTAGTGGGAATATAGTTACATTTTATAGAAATCGGGGCCACAAAGATAATCTAAAGTTAATAGCCAACACTTCCAACCACTGAGCCTAAGTTCACTTCACCCCATTTTCTCATGGCTACTTGGCTTGCATATTTAGAAACAGGGTCTTAAAGTTAGTTCCCTGTAGCTTCAGCCATTTTACCTGTTGACTGCTATATAGAACAAGGGGAACCCAAAGTAGCAATAGGTCTGGGACCTTGGGAGTATACAGTATTTCACGAGACAGTGGTCCCAAACAACAGTTACAGTTTAAAAACAAAGATATATAAAGACCATAATAGTAATCTATATTCAATGTCCAGCCGGACAGAATTTAATAATCAGTATACTCAAATGTGGCAAGATATCAAACAATTTCCAAGTGGGACACAAGCCTGTGTCCAACTACCACATACATACAAACATAGAAAAACAAACAATTACAAGGCAAGAAAAAGTCTGTAAATTGATCAAAAATAAAACAGACAATTATTAATTAAATACACTCTCTGTGATTTCACAATAGAAAGGTGTTCAAATCATCAAGTGTAAGCTGTCGACGACGTTTCGATCCCTTTTTAGTGCGGGATCATCATCAGGACATATCAATACATGCCTTTACTCTATATATAAGAAAGTGGCCATACATAATAAATAACACCAAGACATACATTGAATAGAAACAACACAATACAGCAAAAATGGACAAAAGGGTAAAGAGAAGAAAAAAGAAAAAAATCACAAATTAGTACATTTTAGAATTACTGTTAAACACAATTCTAAAAAGGAAAACAATCACTGTAAACTAAAGTCTATACATCCCAGAATTTATGACTATGCAGGAACCCATGTACACGAGCTAAGCGATGAAGACTTATGCAGCGTATTTGGGTGATCTAAGAGGTAAGTTAATGGAAATGAAAAAAGGCAATACAGCGCTGTGTCTGAGTTGAGGATTTATAGCTATGATGGAGCACAAGGTAGTTTAAACCCAGGCCTTAGAACATTACACAATTAGGCGCGACGTACCTTCAATTGTATTTGGCTCTACCAAAAATAATTATAAACAAGGTTTCATTTATGGTGAAAATCAAATCAAAGAATCTGTGTATGCAGATAACATACTCCTTTTCTTGATGAAGTGAACAATTTTTCCTTGTTTCAGGATGCATACTCAATATTAACCCCTTCCATGCTCATGACGAGCTCAGCTCGTCATGAGGTACGCCTCTCGTACACTCATGACGCGGGGTTATAAAAAACTCAGCGCGCCGCAGTAAATCCTACCGCGGCTAAGGTGTTAAAAAATGTGAAATACCTCCTCTCAATACATTTTGTCTAAAATATGATTTTACATCTTCTGGTTTTTGTTGGAGCCAACATAAAATGTAATATTTGGGGCTCCGATTCTTTAATTCTGTGAAAGCTACTGTCAAAATGTCCTTACAAGAAACTATTACACGTATTAATAATGAGATGGAACCCATTAGTTCTTTCCTGGTGGAGATGTCTTGATTCTATTAAAATGATGTTCGGTTGTGTTGTTTTATTTGCTCAATTTACAATTCCCACAAATATACCCACTTACTTTTTCAAGAAAATTAATTCCTTACTCCCATCTTTCCTGTGGAACAAAGGGAAACTAAGTTTGTCCTTACTAAACTTAAAAAAAGATAAACGGTACAGTGGGCTTAACTTACCGGATTTTCGAACTTATCACAACCGGTAATCTTCATTACTCCTGGTCCCATTGTCCTTATCCCATTCCTTAACTAAGTGGAGATGACCATCTCCACGACAGAGAAAAAGAACAGGAGAATGCTGGGATACCCAACCCACTTCCTCCCACTGGGAGTATGTAAGCGGTACCAGCCCAGCATGCAGCCTGAAAATACCAAGCAAACTACCGGAATGCCTGCCGCCAGTGAGGGAGGGAGGGGCGTAAGTAATGGGACGAGGACAACGGGACCAGGAGTAATGAAGAATAACGGTAAGTAATAGGACATTACCCCCAGGTCCCTTCTCCCCTTGTCCCATTCCTTAACTAAGAGGAGAATACCAAACCAGAGAACCTGGCCTTCTAGAACCCCACCAATGCCAGGGGCACCACACTGAAAAACGGCACCCCACAGTGGCAAAAGGAGCTCACAAGAAAGGAGAAAAACACAGGCAGGAGCACACAACCAACCATGCCCCCAACCAAGCGGACAGAGCCAAGACCCCAAAACCAGCAGGGGACGACCAGAAAAAAACACAAGAAACCCCCCCGCCCCCACCCAGGCAAGCCAAAGGAGGGCCACACACTGAGAACCAAGCCCCAAGGGAACAACTAGAGGGGCAAAAACCAAGCCTCCCCTCCGAGCGACCAAAGGGAGTCCAGGAGAAGCGGGTGCGCCCCCAATGGAAAACCTGACCCAGAAAGGGCAACCGACCAGGGATAAACCCCCAAGGGCGAATCCCACGGCCACAGGCAGCCACCCAACCAGGGACCAAACAGGCCAACCCAGCCCAACGGCCAAGAGCAACCAGAAGAAGGCGAACCACAGGCGCAGGACCACACCTAAAAACGAGGGAAAGGAAGACGAAACCCAAGAGGCAGCCAAAGCAAAAGAGCAAGAAAAGACATGAACAACCACAGGACCACCCCAACACACCAGGGAAAGCCACCATCAGAGCCGCAAAGACCAAAGAGGGCAGAACGGGACAAGCAAACAAGCACCCACCCAGAGGAACAGCTAGGAGGAGAAGAGGGCAGGGAACCCAAGCAAGCCCCCCCCCCGCAGCTGACAACAGCAGCAACAGGGAACCCGGAGGCCAGAAAGTTTAACCCACAGAGGACCAGGCCACAGGGCAGTACCAACCAACAGCCAGCCCGAGCCATGACACCGAAGAGCCGCAGGAACCAAAAGGCCGCCCCACCGGGAGAAGAACCCTGGGCACAAGAAACAGCAATGTCCGAGGGGACACCCCCAAAGCAGGAGACACTGGGACACGAAGCCCAACGGAGGCCAGGGAGAGTATAATAGCGCAACCCAAAGCAGACCCTGGCAAAAACCAGGGCACAACCAAGAAATACAACAACAGAGGCCCAACATGGAACCAAGGAAACCAAACCCCAGAACCGGAAGGAGGAAACACCACTAACCAAGAGCCGACCATCTGCCAGGAGGTGAAAGGAGGAAATTATTTACAACCAGGGGTGGTGATGGACAGAGTCTCTGAATTAAGCAGAATACTCTCACCCAGTCAAGAGATCAGGGCTAGATCCAACACCGTTTTTTAGCTCATTGCACCATCCCAGTTTCAGAACCTGGCTGTATGCAAATTAGTCTGTCCCTGGCCCAGTGCATCATGGGAACAGGGCAGACCAGACTACAAAAGCCAATTCTTACACTGGGAAGGAAACAAGCTTCCGGGGACCGGTTTCTGGCATTCCAGCCGTCTTCGGCCCGGCTTGCTTGAATCCTGATGGTGCAATGAGAAAGGGACTCACATCTGAGTATACCCTTCCACGCTTAGGGTGGACAAAATTATTTACAACAAGGGGCCATGAGTGTGGAAGGGTATGCTCAGACATGAGTCCCTTGCTCACTGCACCATCAGGATTCAAGCAAGCCGGGCCGAAGACGGCTGTAATGCCAGAAACCGGTCCCCGGAAGCTTGTTTCCTTTCCAGTGAAGAATTGGCTTGGTAGTTTGGTCTGCCCTGTTCCCATGATGCACTGGGCCAGGGACAGACTAATTTGCATATAGCCAGGTTCTCAACTGGGATGGTGCAGTGAGCTAAAAACGGTGATGGATCAAGCCCTGATCTGTTGACTGGGTAGGAGTGTTCTGATTAACTCAGATACTCTGTCCATCACCACCCCCTTTTTGAAATTATTTTGGCCACCATGAGTGTGGAAGGGCATGCTCAGACATGAGTCCCTTGCTCACTGCACCATCAGGATTCAAGCAAGCCGGGCCGAAGACGGCTGTAATGCCAGAAACCGGTCCCCGGAAGCTTGTTTCCTTTCCAGTGAAGAATTGGCTTGGTAGTTTGGTCTGCCCTGTTCCCATGATGCACTGGGCCAGGGACAGACTAATTTGCATATAGCCAGGTTCTCAACTGGGATGGTGCAGTGAGCTAAAAAACGGTGATGGATCAAGCCCTGATCTGTTGACTGGGTAGGAGTGTTCTGATTAACTCAGATACTCTGTCCATCACCACCCCCTTTTTGAAATTATTTTGGCCACCATGAGTGTGGAAGGGTATGCTCAGACATGAGTCCCTTGCTCACTGCACCATCAGGATTCAAGCAAGCCGGGCCGAAGACGGCTGTAATGCCAGAAACCGGTCCCCGGAAGCTTGTTTCCTTTCCAGTGAAGAATTGGCTTGGTAGTTTGGTCTGCCCTGTTCCCATGATGCACTGGGCCAGGGACAGACTAATTTGCATATAGCCAGGTTCTCAACTGGGATGGTGCAGTGAGCTAAAAAACGGTGATGGATCAAGCCCTGATCTGTTGACTGGGTAGGAGTGTTCTGATTAACTCAGATACTCTGTCCATCACCACCCCCTTTTTGAAATTATTTTGGCCACCATGAGTGTGGAAGGGTATGCTCAGACATGAGTCCCTTGCTCACTGCACCATCAGGATTCAAGCAAGCCGGGCCGAAGACGGCTGTACAGCCAGAAACCGGTCCCCGGAAGCTTGTTTCCTTTCCAGTGAAGAATTGGCTTGGTAGTTTGGTCTGCCCTGTTCCCATGATGCACTGGGCCAGGGACAGACTAATTTGCATATAGCCAGGTTCTCAACTGGGATGGTGCAGTGAGCTAAAAAACGGTGATGGATCAAGCCCTGATCTGTTGACTGGGTAGGAGTGTTCTGATTAACTCAGATACTCTGTCCATCACCACCCCCTTTTTGAAATTATTTTGGCCACCATGAGTGTGGAAGGGTATGCTCAGACATGAGTCCCTTGCTCACTGCACCATCAGGATTCAAGCAAGCCGGGCCGAAGACGGCTGTAATGCCAGAAACCGGTCCCCGGAAGCTTGTTTCCTTTCCAGTGAAGAATTGGCTTGGTAGTTTGGTCTGCCCTGTTCCCATGATGCACTGGGCCAGGGACAGACTAATTTGCATATAGCCAGGTTCTCAACTGGGATGGTGCAGTGAGCTAAAAAACGGTGATGGATCAAGCCCTGATCTGTTGACTGGGTAGGAGTGTTCTGATTAACTCAGATACTCTGTCCATCACCACCCCCTTTTTGAAATTATTTTGGCCACCATGAGTGTGGAAGGGTATGCTCAGACATGAGTCCCTTGCTCACTGCACCATCAGGATTCAAGCAAGCCGGGCCGAAGACGGCTGTAATGCCAGAAACCGGTCCCCGGAAGCTTGTTTCCTTTCCAGTGAAGAATTGGCTTGGTAGTTTGGTCTGCCCTGTTCCCATGATGCACTGGGCCAGGGACAGACTAATTTGCATATAGCCAGGTTCTCAACTGGGATGGTGCAGTGAGCTAAAAAACGGTGATGGATCAAGCCCTGATCTGTTGACTGGGTAGGAGTGTTCTGATTAACTCAGATACTCTGTCCATCACCACCCCCTTTTTGAAATTATTTTGGCCACCATGAGTGTGGAAGGGTATGCTCAGACATGAGTCCCTTGCTCACTGCACCATCAGGATTCAAGCAAGCCGGGCCGAAGACGGCTGTAATGCCAGAAACCGGTCCCCGGAAGCTTGTTTCCTTTCCAGTGAAGAATTGGCTTGGTAGTTTGGTCTGCCCTGTTCCCATGATGCACTGGGCCAGGGACAGACTAATTTGCATATAGCCAGGTTCTCAACTGGGATGGTGCAGTGAGCTAAAAAACGGTGATGGATCAAGCCCTGATCTGTTGACTGGGTAGGAGTGTTCTGATTAACTCAGATACTCTGTCCATCACCACCCCCTTTTTGAAATTATTTTGGCCACCATGAGTGTGGAAGGGTATGCTCAGACATGAGTCCCTTGCTCACTGCACCATCAGGATTCAAGCAAGCCGGGCCGAAGACGGCTGTAATGCCAGAAACCGGTCCCCGGAAGCTTGTTTCCTTTCCAGTGAAGAATTGGCTTGGTAGTTTGGTCTGCCCTGTTCCCATGATGCACTGGGCCAGGGACAGACTAATTTGCATATAGCCAGGTTCTCAACTGGGATGGTGCAGTGAGCTAAAAAACGGTGATGGATCAAGCCCTGATCTGTTGACTGGGTAGGAGTGTTCTGATTAACTCAGATACTCTGTCCATCACCACCCCCTTTTTGAAATTATTTTGGCCACCATGAGTGTGGAAGGGTATGCTCAGACATGAGTCCCTTGCTCACTGCACCATCAGGATTCAAGCAAGCCGGGCCGAAGACGGCTGTAATGCCAGAAACCGGTCCCCGGAAGCTTGTTTCCTTTCCAGTGAAGAATTGGCTTGGTAGTTTGGTCTGCCCTGTTCCCATGATGCACTGGGCCAGGGACAGACTAATTTGCATATAGCCAGGTTCTCAACTGGGATGGTGCAGTGAGCTAAAAAACGGTGATGGATCAAGCCCTGATCTGTTGACTGGGTAGGAGTGTTCTGATTAACTCAGATACTCTGTCCATCACCTCCCCCTTTTTGAAATTATTTTGGCCACCATGAGTGTGGAAGGGTATGCTCAGACATGAGTCCCTTGCTCACTGCACCATCAGGATTCAAGCAAGCCGGGCCGAAGACGGCTGTAATGCCAGAAACCGGTCCCCGGAAGCTTGTTTCCTTTCCAGTGAAGAATTGGCTTGGTAGTTTGGTCTGCCCTGTTCCCATGATGCACTGGGCCAGGGACAGACTAATTTGCATATAGCCAGGTTCTCAACTGGGATGGTGCAGTGAGCTAAAAAACGGTGATGGATCAAGCCCTGATCTGTTGACTGGGTAGGAGTGTTCTGATTAACTCAGATACTCTGTCCATCACCACCCCCTTTTTGAAATTATTTTGGCCACCATGAGTGTGGAAGGGTATGCTCAGACATGAGTCCCTTGCTCACTGCACCATCAGGATTCAAGCAAGCCGGGCCGAAGACGGCTGTAATGCCAGAAACCGGTCCCCGGAAGCTTGTTTCCTTTCCAGTGAAGAATAGGCTTGGTAGTTTGGTCTGCCCTGTTCCCATGATGCACTGGGCCAGGGACATACTAATTTGCATATAGCCAGGTTCTCAACTGGGATGGTGCAGTGAGCTAAAAAACGGTGATGGATCAAGCCCTGATCTGTTGACTGGGTAGGAGTGTTCTGATTAACTCAGATACTCTGTCCATCATCACCCCCTTTTTGAAATTAAGAGGTGAAAAGAGGACACCAAGGAACCACCGAAGGCGAACACTAAGAGGAGATGCAGAAGGGCGAAACAGGAAAGATCAACAAGAAGGCCAACAGCCCAACCCCGCAGGAGACCCACAAATGCCCAAGAAGCCAGCCAGAGAAACCGGCAAGCCAGCCAGGAGGCACACAACACGGTGCAACCAGGACCCGGAAGGAGAGGCAGAAAGAACCCCCAACCAAGAAGGGGCACAGGGATGGCATAGCAGCCAACCACAGCCAGGCCACCCAGAGAGCGGAGAAGCAGAGGGAGGGAGCCCAGCAGCCCACACAACTGACCCAGCGCCACAGCCAGCCGCAAAGGAGCGGCACAGGAAAGGATAGAAGACCAGCCCAGGACAGCATCAAAGCCCAAGAGAACGAGGAGCCAGGCAAGGACCCAAGCAGGGACCAAAAGAGGACCCCAAGCAAACAAGGGCCCCACAGGATAAAGCCAGACACAACCAAGCCGAGAGGGGCACCAGCGACCCACATGCACGAGCGAAAAGGAGGCCAAACACAGGGACCGCAAGGACAAACCCAACAGAGGCAGAGCCCAGGCCCCAAGAGCACACCGGAACAACCCAGGCACCAGAAACCAAAGGAGAGAAGCTCGGAGAAGCCAAAGGCGCACCACCCAACAGGGGAGCGGGAACAGACTCAAACAAGGGGAGAAGGAACACCCCAGAGCCAACAAAAGAGCACGGGTCACAGACACTACAGGCCGAAAACATCCTGCGTGGGAGCACAGACCCAACGACAGGTCCCCAAAGGGAAAAGGCCAGAGCCCCAGACCCGTGGCAAAGCCAACTGCAACCAGAAAGCAGAATGAGAGGAGCAGGAAGCAACTAAGTGGCCCACACACCAGAGGAGGCCGACACCCAACGCCCACAAGCAGGGAAAGGGCACAGCAGGCAGGGCACAGGAGCCGGGCACCCGAAGAACAAGGGGTCACCCAAGGCAGAGGCCAAGGAAGACCAATGACACCCAGCCACCACAGTAGGCAAAAGGAGCGGCAGGCGAGAAGGCAAGCCCAACAAGCCAACTAGGGAAACAAAAGAGGGGGGAAGGAAACCACAACCAGAAACCAAACCCCAGCAACCCGGCAGCAGACGAGAAGAAAACCCAACACCAGCCAGAACCCACCAGGGTCCCAACCAGCACTGCCCCAGAGCCAAAAGCTGAACAAGGCCAAGGGCTCACCAGAACAGAGGAAGGACACAACAGCCCCCCCCCCCACGTAAAACAAGGGGGAGGACCCAGAGAAACTGCAGAAGGCAGATACCCCAAGCACGGGCAAACAAAAGCATCCGGAAGGATGCAAGAAGCACTCCACAGTGAAAAAACGCAGGCAGGCACCCAGACATGCACACACCAGGTCCAAACACCCAAAAGGGCAGAAGGGCAGCAGGGAGCGGAAGGAAGCCCTAGAATTGCAAGGCACCAGGGCCTGAAAAAGGGCAAAATGCCCAACAAGCAGCCAGGGATGACCAGAACAGGCCACAGCAACAGGCAAAACCAGGGGTACCCCAAACCAGGCACCAACCAGGGCCGACCAGGGACAACACAAGCCTGCAGGGCAGGACGGCCGGAGTCCCAGAGGACAGAGCAAACAGGCCACAAGAAGAAGCCATCAAACCCCGGAAGAGACTGCCTAAAGCGAGCCACGGCCCAGCAAGCAGACACCACCCCAGGGAGGGACCAGGGCCGACCTGGCCAAACCACAGGGCTGGCAGCAGGAGGAACAAAAGTCAAGGCCACAGGCCAGCACAGCAGGAGAGCACAGCAAGCCAGAAATCGCCGGGCGGCAAGCACCAAGGGGACAGGCCAACAGCAGTCCGACAGGGACCGACCCCCAGCACAGATGCCAACCAGCAACAAGCACAGAGCAAGCGAAAAGCCATAAGGCCAGGGAACACACAACCCATGGAGGAAGCCCTGAAGGATTCGCCCCAGGTAAACCCCCCAAAAAGGGGGCAGCAACACAGGGGAACCATGGCCCAAGACAGGACAGGGAAGGCAGGGGAGTCGATGCCGCAGGCAGCCGAAGACCCCGAAGGACTGCCAGGATTCCGGAAGTAGGGGGCAGCGGAGGCAGAGATCCAGGCCGGAGACACCAAGGACCACGGACCGAGACAGCAAATGGACCCACATCTCATGCAAGCAGCAAAGCACAGAGGGCCAGCATGCAGGAACAGGAGCCAGCAAATAGAAGCCCCAACAGGAACCCACCAGCGCCTGGAGAGACCTGAGGACGACGGGATCCAACAGCACGGGAAGAAAGCAAGAAACCCACAAGGCAAGGCCTTAGGGAGACCAGCCGAACCCAGCTCAATGGCAGAGTGCAAGTAGCGCATGTAGGAGGCCCCAGGACCAAACCCCGGTAACCCCCAGAGGTCCAGGCGCACAGGGCGGCAGCAAACAGAAGCAAGGGGGAAGACACACCAGCAAGGGCCGCAAGCGAACCCATGGAAAGCTCAAAAGCCCTCTGAACCAGGAATACCCATGCAAACTCCCATCCAGAAAAGAGCCAGACCAGACCCCGCCCACTATCGAAAGTAGACAAGACCAGGAGCACACAGGGCGGCATGGCCGGAGGCCAAGACAGCCCGACAACCATGGAAGCAGCCGGAAATCCACAGCACCAGGTACCCCAAGGCGGTCCCCCATCCAGGTACCAATCAGGCCTGATGCTCCTCAACTGCGAAGACCAGACGAGAACATCTGCTTTCTGGCCTGTATGGCTGTAGGCCAAACATGTAACCTGCAGAGGAAGAGGTAAAAAATTCAACCAGTAGACCACCGTCGCCCACCATGGAGAAAAAAAGGAAATCGCTATGCGGTACTCACCTAGGGGGCAGGAAGAGCGCAGCACAAGCTGACTGCCCCCCACCCCCCTCCCCCATCAGCCATCCCAGGCGGACACCAGAAAACCAGCGCTGGGTGGAGAAGCCCACCAGAAATGGCCTCCGAGGCCACAGCAAGTCCAGCCCCTGGATAAATAGAACCAAGCAACAGGGGTGCCAGGAAGAGTAGAGGAGGCCGGCAGGAAACCAAACGCCAGGCAGGGGGCCCAGGATCATCACCCAGCAAAGCCTCAGGACCCGCCAAACAGCCACAGCAGTGGGTCCCCAGACCGGCCAAGCCACAGGGAGACGCATACTGCAACCCTGAAGAGACCGGAAGGAACAGCGCCCCAGCCGCAAAGGGCTGGGGGGCAAGCAACGCAGCTCTTGGCAAGCCCGGCAGGCCAGGAGAACGCGGAAAGAGGACGGCGAGGACAGCCCAGCAATCCCGACGTGACTTCCAGAGAAGAATCCATCAGGTAAGTCCAAACACGTCCCTTCTGTCGGAAGACAGAAAAAAAGCACAGGCTGCATGCTGGGCTGGTGCCGCTTATGTACTCCCAGTGGGAGGGAGTGGGTTGGGTATCTCAGCATGCTCCTGTTCTTTTTTTCTGTTGCTGAGATGGTCACCTCCACTTAGTTAAGGAATGGGACGAGGACAGGAGGAACCTGGGGGTAATGCTTTTTTTCCTTTAAATTTCAGAAAGTGGGCTGACAGCTGGGTAGAGTCCCATTTTAAACAACACTGCAAGCCTTCTTCACAGGTCTGAATGTTTAAAGATTTCAAGATGGGGCTTAACCAGTATTTTCTGTGTGGCATTAGTGGTTTGCAAATGCAGACTATGTGGACCAGGGACTCAGTTCCCATGGCACAAGGCCTGCACTCCTTACCCTAGTCACACCCCTGGCATTTAGGGGAATCAGTCCAAAACTTAGTTTCATTAATTGGACCTCGGATCCTTGATCAGGGTGCTAGAGATCGCGGGTCACCCGACCAATAATTTCGCCACTTCCGGCTTCGGGCCCATATATTTCAAATCACCAGATACTTTGATCGGATGACCTCACAATCTACTACCAATAATTGTGGGATTCCTTTCGATTATTTCTGGTGTACCCGACTTACCATCCACTGTTACGGGTACCTATGACCACAATGGATCAGGGAGCTAGCTGTGAAAGGAAAGGCAGCAAATAATATATACTTCAATAAATGACTTTACTTTCATAAAATGACCACGGACAACTAGAAGTTTTATAAGGTTTTATCTAAAATTCAATCAGTGTATAAATCCAACTTACATTGAGCAGACAGTCAGTAAGCAAGATAACAAAACATTTGGATTCAAGAGAAATGCGACTGGGAACCTGCTAAGCTAGTAAACTAATCATGTAAGAGTCAAAAATGGGTGATGAAAAATAACTAGGGCAAGAATCATTTATGCTATGGAATGGGAAACTTAGAAATCTAAACAGTTTGATTAACGTGAAAAATAGGACACGCTATAACTTCAGAAAATCTCTTCATTCAGTTTAGTGAGAAAAATGTATAGAACACATCAAACAAGTTATAAACTGTAAACAGGAAAATTATTTGTAAAAGGAAGGGTAACATAGGAACACGCTATGAAAATAAATGCATACGTTTCATGAGATGCAATGAGTTGCGGAAAAGCATGGAAAAACTTATCATATGCAAAGATATGTCTTTATTGAAGCAAAGACAGAAAAATAGAAAGGTGCAGTTTCAAGAGATTTAGAGCAATATTTACCTAGACTGGTGTGAAAAACCAAACCCTGGCCACGGGTCAGTTAAGGACAGGAAACCCTCAAGGAAGGATACCCCTCAATGGACAGCAGGTGCAGAATGGACACCCAGGACAGGACAGGAAACCCTCAGATTAGGATCAGGACAGGACCACCAGGACACGACCAGCACCCGCAGTTTGGAAGCAACGCCTGCGCTCCACCCTCTCTGCAGCTATCAGTCAGGACCCCGATTGGGTCAGCGAACTCCCAGCAAAGTGCTCCGCCAGCACTTTTAAGGTTTAGTAAAACCTTAGCCTATGGTCAATTTCGGACAGAGTGCTCCGCAGCGCTCTGTATCAAGTCACCTATTGAGTGCGTTGGGTCAGTGACAGGTCAGCTATTCAGACAAGTCGGACAATTTCCCTAGGTGAACCCAGGGTAGATATACTGTTTTGGGACAGGGTACCACCCCCCAAATGTTGCAAAGTGTCAGAATCCCCAATTTCGATTGGTCCTAAGGTAGGATTTGGTTAACACACCAATCAGAACAAGCCCTACTTAGCATCCTAGGGTGCCGCCTAGCAAGATTGGGGTTCCCACGAGAAGTCGCAGAGAATACAATGGAAAGAATACAATTTGATACAAATAGAATACAATCATGATGCCTTGGCTGGGTGAAGGTGCACGTTCCCATGCTGGCTCTGGCATCAACCTTCTTTGGCTTGGTTTCAATGTCACCGCACCACGGCTGATTCTGCGCAGAAATACCCTCCAAGATGGACTCCCCAGCCCCGTTACCCCTCAGTGTCGAGGATACATGAAAAGTAAGCGAAAACAAATTAATACATAGAAATAAATGAATGTATTACATGTTATAAGTTCGTACTTTAGTTTCATCATTATAAAAATATACTATGCATTAGTGAATAAGTGCAACGAATAACATCACAGGAGCAGCAGCACAAAGCTTCAGCACGTTATTGCTATTACGCATGTGCACCTTTTCCCTCTGGAATTCTGACTGCGTCATGTCAGCTGACTATGCCTCACGCATGCGCAGAAACGAAAAGCCAAGCAGCGGCCATTTTAGGGACGAGGATTAATCGTATTAGTAGAACACATAGGCAAGCTTCGCTACCTTTCACGCATATCCAAAATAAAGATATTAATAATAATGTACGTTTGTTATGAGGTTATGGCAAAATCGAGGTTCATGAATCGAGCAAGTCGCGATGCGAAATCTTGCTCTATCAATCCCCTCTTTGATGATATTTACTATCATCACACATAAATGGAACCAGATGCCAACTTTCTTTCATACTTTGTACAACTCTATCTCTTCCAACATGCGATTCAGTTTTTCCTTCTCATTTTTGGTAGGATGAGAATTTTTCACCCTTTTGTAAATCTGATTATTCATTTCCTCCAATTCAAGCTCATCCGTATTCCGTTTCACTCCTCTTGCATTCACCTGATACTTCTTAGTATGCCTTCGGCATTTGCAACAGACGAATATGAAAAATAGGATAAGACCTATAATTCCAATTGGCATCAGTACTTTGAACAATAAGCTTCTACCTAAGTTAGCAAACCAGTGACCTACATTTGAGAGACCATCAACTAGTCTCTTCCAAGCACTGTCAACCTCGAGTGGTTTGAGTTCCCTTTCCAAATTAGTAATGTTTTTCACATATCTTTTGAGCTGCACGCTTTTGTCCGGAATGTAAGTGCAACAATGTTGCGCCTTCAACATCCGGCAGACTCCGCCCTCTTTTGCTAATAAGGTGTCAAGAGCAAGTCTGTCCTGTAAAACCATTGATCTGATCGCAACCATTTCGGTATTGACCAGCAGAAATCCATGAGCTGTGTCAGTAGACAGCACATCCACTACTGTGGACAATTTGCAAATTCTGTGAGTGTTCAGAACCACTCCCACTCCAGGTATCAGTGCACTAAAAATACTACCCATTATTTCACCTACGCTTTCTCTTTTACTACGCACTAAGCCATTAGTGTTTTCATTGCTTCCAGCAATTTCATTCACATGGTATATTTTCGGGAAGACAATGCCAAAGTAGCAGCTTCCATACCAGTGATCCGGCAATTTGAAATAAGCTTTGTCTCCACATATATAATAAATTCCAGGAAACACAGGCTCTGACCCATTTTTGAATCCCCAACCTCCAATTACCTTGTAATTGTGCTCACATTGACTGGAACCAATGAAAATGTTATTATAATAATCAGTCTTCTTGCGGTGAAGACAGAGTTTCCCTTTCTTTTCGAAATCCAGCAACAGAGCAGGTCCCGCCCCGCCAGTTGAGGTGCTTTGCATGTTCTCAGCCCATTTAGGCGTTTTCTGCCCTTTGTCATTTGCCTTTCTTTGGAAACTCTCCCTTCTCTTCTCTGCCATGTTTAAAAATATTTTTTCTTGTTCATGCAATGAACAGGTCAAGTTGTCTCTATGTGCTTCAGCTATGTCTATATTGCCTATAGTCAGAAAGTAGTCTCCCATATAACGTATTACGTCACTTTAGGTATGTACAGGATTCAGATTTCCACGAATGGGAAGTTCAGAAAAGATCACGTCATTGTTAGAGTAATAGTACTGTAACGGTCCTCTTTTGTAAAATAAGCTTGCTAAAATACTGCAGGAAATTCCATATGTCAGAGGCAAGTGATGGTATGTCACGCCTTCAGCTACAGAGGTAGGTAGCTTCATGCAGACATAGCAATCCTCTATTTCCATAGTCTCTACATAGTGTACTAATAAGTTTGCGAAAACATTTGAGTGTGTCTGATTCCTAACTCCGTGGTAGTGTAGTCCTTCCTCATCTGATGCATCTAAGTCTCGTTTTGTTTGTCTGAGTGCTTTCTCACGTCTTTCTTCACTTCGTGTTGTCAGTTCTTCAGTGTCAGTAATCTGTGTAGGGGACATATTAGTATTTTTACTAACCATAAAGGGAATAAAAACTGTTAGTCCTATCCAAACTAATATAACTATAACTATACTACATATACATACTTTGCAGCATGTTTTGCAACAACTACAACTAGGCCTTCCATTCGTTCTTGACTCAGACATTTTGGCTCAGAAGAAGTTTCTCAACCCCTCTTTGGAAGTTTACACAGGTAGCTTACTCTGTGCAACCTCAGGTGAGCTCGTCTTCCTCTTCTTCCGAGTACTCAGCAACCTGTTCTCCGTCACTTTCGTCAGTGATATCAAGTTCCTCAAAATTTTCCAAGATTAAGTAGGTCCACTCCGGATCCTGATATTTTTCGTTTTGTTTTTTTATTCGCTCACTTCTTCTCTTGGAGCTATCTTCAGGTATTTCTGCAATTCGGGGACTTCTTCTTATATCTGCAAGTTTCTCTTGGACTGTTTTTATTCTTAATTTCAGTCTTTTAACATACCTTGGCTCTATGTGTTTCTTTTTCTTTAGTCTTTTAGCTGGCACTGTGACTTGGCTTTCTTCTAATGCTCTTTTATTTTCACTTGTCGGTGGCGCTTTGGTTTCTGTTTCTTCCCTACCTGTCTGACTAGTCCCAGGTCTTGTATCTATTTCTTCCGTCTGGTTACTAAGCTGGCCTGGTTCAGGTGAATTTTTGCTTTTGCTTTTGAATGTCTCTATTTCTTTGTCCTGAACACGTTCTTCTAATTCTAACTGATCCTGTTCAAGCACTTCGATCCCTTGATTTTCTTCTGCTCGAACTATTACACTTTTTCTAGTCTGTCCCTTTTCGATTTCAAGAGTTAGTGGAGGTGTATCGATCACCTGATCTGTCCCTGTCTGACCTTCTTCTTCGTCCTCAGACTTGATGTGAATCTCAATGATCTGAGGGTCTTCGCCTGTGCCTTGCTCGACCTCACTATTCCACTCTCTGTCTTCTTTTATTTGGTCTCTTGTTCTGAGTGGATCTCCAGAGAGATCGACTATGGGTATCCAATCCTCTGGCCAGATTCCCGGCAGCTCGTCATCAGCTACTTCTGGACCAGCCTCCGTTGGATGTTCAGCAGTACTGGTGCTTGGCCGCGCGTCATCAGCTACCTCCAGGCCAACGTCTGTGGGACCCTCAGCTGGGCTGGTGCTCGGTCGTCTGTCGTCAGCTACTTCAGGACCAACATCTGCAGACCCCTCAGCTGGACGACCTTCTGCTCCAGGCTCCTCGTCGGGTATCACCTTCTGGGTATGGCTGGCATGGATCCACTTGGGAACGCTGGCGCACTTCACAGCGGTCGTCGTTACCAGGATTACTTGCCGCTTTTTTCCCCACCTTGGTGCAAGGCAACTTGAACGAGTGTGCTTCTTTATTTTAACCCAGTCACCAGGAACCAATTTGTGAACTGGTGTTGTCGGGTTGGCGACGGCGTCTGCCCCAATCTGGCGAGAGATAGAACGCACTTGGTCACCCAGTTGCTTGCAGTATTCAAGTACCAAATCATCAGAAATGCTTAACAGTTTGTATCCTGGTACCCATGTTTGTCTCATCACTCTTCCCATCAAGATCTCATGGGGGCTCAGGCCTGTTCTCCGATCTGGAATGCTTCTGAGTCCCATCAGAACAAGAGGCAAGGCATTTATCCAGTTCAAGCCAGTAGAATCACATATTTTTGCCAATCTATTCTTTACGGTGCCATTTATTTGTTCTACCACTCCAGAAGCCTCTGGATGATATGCACAGTGCAGCTTTTGTGTGATCCCGAATGCTTGGCAAAGCTGGGCCAAAATTTCATTCTGAAAATGGGTGCCTCTATCTGAGTCAATAAAGACTGGAACCCCGAACCTAGGTATCAACTCTTTTAGTAGGAGCTTGGCTACTGTTATGGCGTCACACTGTGTGGCTCCCACCCACTTTGAAAATAGGCAGATAATGACAAGGACATATCTTTTTCCCTCACATCGTGGCATGGTAATGAAATCAATTTGTATTCTCACAAAGGGACCCCCTGATCTCCCAATTTTCATTAGTTCAACTACGGTTCTTTTGCCAGCGTTGAACTGCTGACATGTCAAGCACCTCTGGCAAAGGGACTCTGCTACTTTCCTGAATTTCTTGTTGTACCAAGTCTGTTGAAATACCAGAATCATGGCATCCCTACCAATGTGTGATCCTTCATGTATCAGTCTGGCCATTGGGGCAAGTAGTTGTCTGGGTAACACAGGCATACCATTCGGGCCCACAATGACACCATCCTCACGTCTTGGTTTACAACCTTCCTCCTTCCACTTCTCTTTCTCCTCCCAGGGCGTCACATGCTGCCATTCTCTCACTTCATCCCATGTAGGCACTTCTTCAAACATCCTAAGTTGGCAGCTGTTTCCAGTCCCACCCCGCTTCGGATTTATTCGCATCTGCTCCATGGCGCATTGTTTTGCCACCCGATCAGCAAAATCGTTTCCCAAAGATACAGGGTCAAGGCCCTTCTTATGAGCAACACATTTGACCACTGCCAATTCCTTTGGTAATTGGATTGCCTCTAAAAGGTCTTGAACCACTTTTCCATTTTGTATGGGGGTACCTGATGAAGTCAGGAATTCTCTTTGTAGCCATAACTGGCCAAAGTCATGCACCACCCCATAACAGTACTGGCTGTCAGTATACACTGTTATTCTTTTGTCTTTTCCCAATTTGCAAGCTCTAATCAGAGCGATCAATTCAGCTACTTGTGCAGACTTTACTCCAAATAAATAAGCTGCTTCCTCAATTTTGTATAAAGTGACCACAGCATAGGCAGCACTTAGGCCCCCCAGTTCATGCCTCAGGCACGAACCATCCACAAACCATTCCTCATCATGCACAGGCAAAGGAGTTTCTTTAATGTCTGGGCGAGGTTTAGTACTGAACTCTGTCAGATCAATACAGTCATGCTCATCATCTCCCTTACCTTCCATTACCATTGATTCAGGGAGTAGAGTGGCGGGGTTCAAAATATTGCATCTGGTGATGACAATGTTTGCAGCACCCATGAGAATCCTCTCATATTTAGTCAGCCGACTAGGGGTGAGATACTGAGTTTTTGTTCGGGTCAATAGAATCACAACTGCATGTGGAACATACACAGTTACAGGATGTCCCATGATAATGGACTCACTTTGTTCTAAACTGGTGCATGTTGCAGCTACTGCTTTCAGACATCCCGGTAATCCAGCAGCCACTGGAACCAAAGTGGCAGAGAAATATGCCACAGGCCTTCTGGTCGTGCCATGTTCCTGTGTTAGGACTGACAATGCACAATTGTCACGAGTGTCACAGAATAGGCCAAACTCCTTGGAGTAATCAGGCATCCCCAGAGCAGGAGCTGTACACAGACAATTTCGTAATTTTGTGAAAGCTGTCAAGCTCTCGTCATTCCATTCAACTGGGTCTTTCGCTCCTCTCTTTGTCATCTGAATCAAGGGCTTTGCAAGGACTGCGAATCCCACAATCCATTGCCTGCAGTAACCTACAACTCCGAGGAACATTCTGATTTCTTTCTGAGTACGGGGTAACTGCATATTTTGAATTATTCTAACTCTTTCTGAGGTAACTTTTCTTATGCCTTTTTCTATCTGGTGTCCCAGATACTTCACTGATTTCGAACAGAACTGTAATTTCTCAGGGGCCACTTTATGTCC
This sequence comes from Lissotriton helveticus, assembly GCF_964261635.1. Taxonomy (NCBI): domain Eukaryota; kingdom Metazoa; phylum Chordata; class Amphibia; order Caudata; family Salamandridae; genus Lissotriton; species Lissotriton helveticus. Next base: position 3,517,503 of record NC_136064.1, read on the forward strand.
CTTTTCACTCAGGTGATTTAGTAGGGCAATGGTGTCAACCACGCAGTCCCTATGACTTTTGGACGCCACCAATAGGTCGTCAATGTACTGGACCAAAACGGACTTTCCAGGTAAGACTAAAGTTTCAAGACATTTTTTCAAGATCTGATTAAAGATAGAGGGGCTCTCTGTGTACCCCTGGGGGACCCTATTCCAGACATACACGTGACTGTTGAAAGCAAATGAGAAAATAAATTTGCTGTCTGGATGCAATGGAATCGAAAAGAATGCATGACATAGGTCTATCACAGTGAACCATTCAGCATCCCAGGGGATCTGATACAGGATCACTGCTGGGTTCGGGACAATAGGGCAGCAAGGAACCACTATCTTGTTTACCTTTCTTAGGTCCTGAACTACTCTGTACTTGCCATTAGGCTTTTTGATGCCCATAATGGGTGAGTTGCATGGGCTACTCATTACTTCCTGTATGATGTTTGCTTCTAGCAATTTCTGTATTTCAATGGCAACACCTGCTCTTACTTCTGCACTCATTCTGTAAGGCTTGGTATTGGGGTATACTGCATTTTCTCTCATGGCTATTTGTATGGGGTCTACGTTTTTCATTAATCCCACATCCTTTCCTGTAAAGTCCCATACTTCTGGCTTCACTGTCTGCTGGAGTTCTTCAGGTAAGTCTTGTATAGTCAGTCGTTTTATTTCTGAGTCAGGTCTAATTAACATTAGCTTGTAGATACCGTCTTCGTCTGGGGTTTGAATTTCGACGCCCTTTGGTGTGCAAAAGATGGTACAATTCATTTTGCACAGCAAATCACGTCCCAGTAAGTTTACCGGACTGGTATCACAGACAACAAATCTGTGCATTTGTTTGAAATTTCCAATTGAGATCTCCATGGGCTCGGTAACAGGTGTACTAATCAATTGATTAGATACACCCACTACTTGGATTGCTTCTCCCGAGAGGGGTAGGTTTGGAACGTCCACTGTTCTTACAGTAGAACGGGTAGCACCAGTGTCCAACAGGAAGGTGACATCATTTCCATCAACCTTTCCTTCAATGTATGGTCCCGACTGGTCTACCGGCAAGGAAGCGCCAAGTACGCACTCCTCGTCCTCCCCTCTCAGGCCCCGTCAGTACTGGTCGTCACAGAAGAAAGTGTCATTCAGTAAATACTGCGAAGTTGCTGCATTTCTATTTTCATTGCCTCCCCAGATTTCTACGTCATCACCCTGTGGTGATTTTCCTTTAAAAATAGGCTTTGGCGCTCTGGGCACTTGGATCGTTTTTACCTGCTGCTGGGTCTTTCTTTGTTTTTCATTCTGCGTCTGTGGAATTAAATCAGGTGTTTGGGCATTATCATCTTGTAAATAGGGACACTCGTCTCTCCAGTGTCCAATTTCCCCGCACTGATGGCAAGGAAATTTCTTCTTAGCTTCCTCTCTACTCATTTTCGGTCTAGGCTTTCCTCCACCCCCACCCCCAGTGCTTTGGTTCGGGGTAGTTTTGTTCATCTTGTTTAACTGCTTTTCCTGCTGTTCTGCGAGCTTCACTTGAGCCCACATAACCTTTTCCTTGAGAGCCTTTTTCTTTTCTGCCATCTCGTCCTCACAGTACTTTGCGTTCCGTAGGACCTCATCTATTTTTTATGTATGCCAACAGATTTTATTATCCTTTATCCATTGACAGATTTCAGGCCTTAAACCGTTTACAAACCTGTAAATGAAGTGTGTCATATCCTTCATCTCGATGTTATCTATACCGCTGTATGTTTTGAACACCTGCAACAGCCTTTCATAAAAGGAATGCACTGTCTCCTCCCTTTCTTGCGTTGTTCTATCTATCTTGGTCCAATCAGTTTCCTTTGCTGGCACTTTTAGTTTCAGATGCTGAATTACCTGATCATATTTTCTCATTACTTCCTTCGATGGTTCCCCTGTTTTTTCATCTCTCGTGTATTCCTCACTAGGCCAAGCTATGGCTATTTTACACTCGGTCCATAGATCTACAGGGACCACTATGTCGAAGAACCCATCCAGGTCCTTCCACAGGCATTTTTGCACTTTTACGAATCTTTCTACCTGCCTATACCAATCCACGGGCTTTTCTCGTAATTTCGGGAAATCATTAGTAAAGGATACAATATCCTGTCTTTTTTTTTTGTTTTTTTTTGTTTTAGATTATGTCAATAATCCTTTGAGCAGCTATCGATATAAAACAATAAAACAATATGTATATTTTTTTCTATAGCCTTTAAAGAAAACAACGAAGAAACGTTTTCCTTTATTTTTAAAAACGTTGAAAAGTATTTGTAGGCAGTAGTAGGATGGAAGCAGTGATTATTGTCTAAACAGGTAAGAATATCGTTGATCAAAACCACCTTATCAATACATGGAGAAATCTTGAGAACATTAAACAAAATTGTACAATATCTCAAACAATGTATTTTTCTCCTTGGACAGTTATCACATACCGTCTCCAGATTTAAAAGGAGAGGTGCCTTACCTGCCCCATCTACCACGAACCTAATAGTTTATAACTTCTTCCTTTTTTTAGGTAAGGATTACATACTGTGTATGTATTTTTAGTTTTTAAATTAGACATCATGACAGAAGATTCTAGCATAGGCACAACGAATCTGTTTCCTATATAAAATAAACTTTGGCAATAGTTTATTATATAATTTTAGAACTATAGGGTTGCTTAGAGACACAGGTCTCCTAAAAATGTTACGCCTTTTTCTATCAAATAACTATTCTTGGGATTCATCCCGTTACCGATAATAATGTGATATTTATTAAATATGTAAGTGTTTTCCAACCTTGTGTCCTTGAACCTATGTTGAACTACGATATAAGTCTGGCTTTGTGAAGAAAAAGAAAGTATAAAAGATAAAAAAGAAGAATAAGTTTCTTTTAAACTGAATTAGTTCTTGTCTATGTAAATAGTAGTATTAGCAATGTACTGTGATTTATTTGTGATCCTGTTTTACTTTATTTTATTTAGAAAAAGTGGCTGGATATCGATCTGTCCTGATGAAGACAAATGATTTTGTCGAAACGCGTTGACACACAGCCCCAGATACTTTTTGTATTGGAGAAATTATTTTTAAGAAAATACCCCCTATCCCTCATTTTATGTACATTGATATGTTTGTTTTATATCCATTGTCCATTGTCCAATGAAGTCATGTTTGCACATATCATGTAACCATCTTTTTATTGAATCATATGTATCCATACATCCTTTACGATTATATTAAAAATCAACCCTTTGATATCATTTCAGTCCATTGCTTTACTTTTTAGATGTTCATGAATATGTGTCTTTTTCAATAGCCAGCTTTCTGTCCTAAATTGTCTGCCTGGGTAGATACCTTTGCACAAAAAATGGACCATGGAACGTGTACATATTTTCCACCTGGCACTTCACGCATAGGGCATAACTGTTCTGGTTTGTCAGCTTCCTTTAGAACAAATTCGGGAGTTGCCTGCCTAGACCTGGCCTCATCCTTTTTCTTGACCCATCTGGCTTTCCATCTTTCCACATCTCCCCATTTTTGTAATACTGTCAATAGCTCTTTGACCTGCGCTTTCTTCCCTGAAACATTCAAGTTTTCCAAATCCTTGTCTGAGAAATCTGCTCTGTATGGTTTCTGCAGAGGTTTCGATTTTGAAATATCTATTCCCATGCTAGCAGCAGTGTCTGTCAGTTTTTCATGAAGTACTCGAGTATTTCGGGTGAGACTCTTGCAGATAAACAGCATTTCGTCTTCGGAGTAGGTATTTAATCTGTCTAATCCTACGTTTCCTGCCATCAATTCCTCTATTTCTATTCTCAGCTTGTAGAGATCTAAAGGTTTCGTTGGGGACGCTTGTTTTTCAAATTCTTGACTCCATCTTTCGATTTCTTCAGGAGTCACCAATGTGACACTCTTAGTACCCGAGGTCGATTCCATTTGAATTTCCCTCGCATTAAAAGGATTATGTCTTTTCTGTATCCTTTTTCCGACATTTCTAACGGGCAGATCTAGTAGCGAGACCTCCGACTCGCACTCACTTGTCTGGTCATCTACAATTAAGGGTTCTGGTCTGGCCGGTGCAATGACAGGAGTAATTACTGGAGTTTTCGGAGTCCCTTGACGGTCCCCGTACAACGGAACCACTGGTCCGATAGTTACTTGGATCGTTAAGGCCTCAGGACTTGTATTTAGCTGTGACATTTTCTGTATTATCGCAGCTCTCTGCTTTGCTAGCGCTTCTCGCTCTTTCTCTTCTAATAACCTGTCCAAAGATTGGTCATGTAATACCTGTGGGGTTAGAGTGGGAGCATAACTCGGGGCAGTGGGATGTGTCTCACTCGGTCCTCCGCCATAATTAGGTTTTTGGAACAAACTTCCTGTGCCTAGAATTCTCGGATCTTCCTCATCCTGTGGCTTCAATAACGGCATTCCTGAACCTAAGGACCTCACCTCACCTCCGTAGGGGGGACGAGAGCAAAAATCTCCATTACGTGAATATCCCATCTCCCCACCAATTGGTCTCTTTGGGTAAATACTTCTGGTTTCTACGGGTCCTAGATTCTCAGTATAAGGAGGAATTGGATAATCCCCTCCTACACTTGCGGACCTGACCTCTTCCCTTTGTAGAGGTCTCCGGGGAATATCCCCTGCACTTGAAGGTCGGTGTCCTTCATTATAAGGAGGCGGACTTCTCATGCATATGTCATCTAATAATTCGTCATCTGATTCTCCGAGGGTGCCCCCAGTGTTTGGATTTCTCTGTCCTTTTCCCCCCCCCAGGAGGATCCTCTGCTGGCATCATGGGAAACAGTCCCTCAACAATCATACTCTGCCTCCATTGTTTCATCTTTTGGGCTCGGGCTTCTTGCTTCAGTTTTGGATAAAATTTTGTCAATCCTTTATCCAATCGGGGCTTGTCCCTTTCAAAAGCCTCAATCTCCCATTCCTCTAGTGCTTCATACTGCGTTAACCTAGGTCTGGGATGTAAATCATTCATTCGGGTTCTCAAATTAAATAGAATCCTGCTGTTAAATGTTCCGTCTAACGGGAAAGCCAATACTCCGTCATCTTTGGTGTATTCTGCCCAATTTTCCAACCATACACATGTGTTGTACCCTTTATCGAACATCATGAAAGATGCGGGAGTATTTGGTGGTGGAATGACAACACCTTCTCTAGTTTTAATCGGCTTGTCCTTTTTGAAATAATTCTTCACTTTGTTTACAAGGGACAATTTTCTCTTATTTCCGTACATAATGTCGTGCTTTATGCCTTTAAACTGATCTCTTTCAAATCCCAAATCTCTCGGATCGGGTCTAGTATGCGGTCTGTACGAGTGCCACATACGATTCCTACGCTTAACTTTGTTTACAAAATTACCCCCAATCAGAATGCGTCTTGTAATTTCGTGCGACCAATGAGGTGCACGAGTTCAAATATTTTCCGGCCAATGGGTGCGCGGCCCTTTCGTGAGACAGTTCCCACGCTCCGGCGCTCACCCCTCCCTTAGAATTTCCCGCCCCTCTACCAGCCCGCTGCTTCTACCAATCCCAGCGCGGCACGGAGTGACGTCAGAGCGGCTTCGCGACTGACTCCCTCCTTCACAAGGTAACGGAAACTTTCTTACTTTCTAAAGTGCTTAGTGCTTGGTTATTTAACAACGAATACACATTCGCCACTGTGCTCAAGTGTCTAGACAGGAAAGATTTGTTTTACTGCAAGTAAACTACTTCCATTTACTTTTCACTCACTACGAGTAGATCTCTTCTGCCTACCCTTCACACTAGCATTGGAGAACCTGTTACTCCCCTAGACTCATCCACTTTTACCGGGATATATCCAAGACTAAGGTTTCCCCAGCGAGCCCCTTTGCTTTCATTCGAGCTCCGATGAACCTGCTACTCTTCCGGTGCGACCCTCACTAGGTTATGCCACAGTAGGAATTTCGCCAATGAACCTCGTCACTAACATTTATTCAATCATACATTCAGAAAACCCTAGTTAGTGCTTCCAGTTCTGCCTAACCTGCACCAACTTTCCTTGAAAGCCAGTGACCTCAAAGCAAGTGGATTCTATTCACCACTCGCTATTCAATTCCCCGGGGATTCCAAACAAAACATTTAACAATTACGGACGAAAATAGGTTAATACATATATCAATACAATAATAAGAAAAACACTTTAAAACATTTCATAATTTTTCAAAGCAAACATTTCAAGTGATTGATCAGATCTCCTGAAGTGCCTGCTCTTATAGCAGCATCAATACTAGCAGCTTCCGACTTAGCTAGATTAACTAGTCCTACCTAACCTTTAACTATTCCCTAACCATAACTCTGCTACCAGAAAATTACTGCTAGAGATCGCGGGTCACCCGACCAATAATTTCGCCACTTCCGGCTTCGGGCCCATATATTTCAAATCACCAGATACTTTGATCGGATGACCTCACAATCTACTACCAATAATTGTGGGATTCCTTTCGATTATTTCTGGTGTACCCGACTTACCATCCACTGTTACGGGTACCTATGACCACAATGGATCAGGGAGCTAGCTGTGAAAGGAAAGGCAGCAAATAATATATACTTCAATAAATGACTTTACTTTCATAAAATGACCACAGACAACTAGAAGTTTTATAAGGTTTTATCTAAAATTCAATCAGTGTATAAATCCAACTTACATTGAGCAGACAGTCAGTAAGCAAGATAACAAAACATTTGGATTCAAGAGAAATGCGACTGGGAACCTGATAAGCTAGTAAACTAATCATGTAAGAGTCAAAAATGGGTGATGAAAAATAACTAGGGCAAGAATCATTTATGCTATGGAATGGGAAACTTAGAAATCTAAACAGTTTGATTAACGTGAAAAATAGGACACGCTATAACTTCAGAAAATCTCTTCATTCAGTTTAGTGAGAAAAATGTATAGAACACATCAAACAAGTTATAAACTGTAAACAGGAAAATTATTTGTAAAAGGAAGGGTAACATAGGAACACGCTATGAAAATAAATGCATACGTTTCATGAGATGCAATGAGTTGCGGAAAAGCATGGAAAAACTTATCATATGCAAAGATATGTCTTTATTGAAGCAAAGACAGAAAAATAGAAAGGTGCAGTTTCAAGAGATTTAGAGCAATATTTACCTAGACTGGTGTGAAAAACCAAACCCTGGCCACGGGTCAGTTAAGGACAGGAAACCCTCAAGGAAGGATACCCCTCAATGGACAGCAGGTGCAGAATGGACACCCAGGACAGGACAGGAAACCCTCAGATTAGGATCAGGACAGGACCACCAGGACACGACCAGCACCCGCAGTTTGGAAGCAACGCCTGCGCTCCACCCTCTCTGCAGCTATCAGTCAGGACCCCGATTGGGTCAGCGAACTCCCAGCAAAGTGCTCCGCCAGCACTTTTAAGGTTTAGTAAAACCTTAGCCTATGGTCAATTTCGGACAGAGTGCTCCGCAGCGCTCTGTATCAAGTCACCTATTGAGTGCGTTGGGTCAGTGACAGGTCAGCTATTCAGACAAGTCGGACAATTTCCCTAGGTGAACCCAGGGTAGATATACTGTTTTGGGACAGGGTACCACCCCCCAAATGTTGCAAAGTGTCAGAATCCCCAATTTCGATTGGTCCTAAGGTAGGATTTGGTTAACACACCAATCAGAACAAGCCCTACTTAGCATCCTAGGGTGCCGCCTAGCAAGATTGGGGTTCCCACGAGAAGTCGCAGAGAATACAATGGAAAGAATACAATTTGATACAAATAGAATACAATCATGATGCCTTGGCTGGGTGAAGGTGCACGTTCCCATGCTGGCTCTGGCATCAACCTTCTTTGGCTTGGTTTCAATGTCACCGCACCACGGCTGATTCTGCGCAGAAATACCCTCCAAGATGGACTCCCCAGCCCCGTTACCCCTCAGTGTCGAGGATACATGAAAAGTAAGCGAAAACAAATTAATACATAGAAATAAATGAATGTATTACATGTTATAAGTTCGTACTTTAGTTTCATCATTATAAAAATATACTATGCATTAGTGAATAAGTGCAACGAATAACATCACAGGAGCAGCAGCACAAAGCTTCAGCACGTTATTGCTATTACGCATGCGCACCTTTTCCCTCTCGAATTCTGACTGCGTCATGTCAGCTGACTATGCTTCATGCATGCGCAGAAACGAAAAGCCAAGCAGCGGCCATTTTAGGGACGAGGATTAATCGTATTAGTAGAACACATAGGCAAGCTTCGCTACCTTTCACGCATATCCAAAATAAAGATATTAATAATAACGTACGTTTGTTATGAGGTTATGGCAAAATCGAGGTTCATGAATCGAGCAAGTCGCGATGCGAAATCTTGCTCTATCAAGGGTATTGGACAAATAGATTGGGGGTGTCCCGGGATCATAAATGTTAGCTGCCCAACTGCCCTGACCCTCTCTTCCAGGGCCTTCATATCCTAATTGATGGATATAAATGTTGCTTGCTTTAATAATATGTTCAAGATCTGCTTCACAGGAAGGTTGGTAGGCCACATGTTCTATGCTTCTAAGGGTGCCAGCCTGTGCTAGTTTTGCTTTTAGGCAATGGGTCTGGAATTTCGCATTCAGAAAAAACTGCTGTGAGATTAATTTAAATTTCAGGTGGACTTAGGGATGGGGTGTGCAGCCAGGTAGAACAAATATTTTTTTGTAGCAAATAAGTTGGGTTCTGTCTAGCCAGTTGGCCATTATGCCTTTAGATGTCAAAGGGCCATAGGCTATGGGGGAGGGGGCATTAACTTTCTAGCGGTCACCTTTGATAGTGCTCTCAGGTCTGGAATCTGTAGCAACTTATGTAGCTTGTGGAATGCCCATGTCAGAGAGTTGCCTGAGGCTTACTGGTTGTCTGTATGAGATGTAATTCTATCTTGGCCATCCAGCCAGACCCCAAGGGACTTATAAGAGATCACCTTTTTAATTGGGTCCGAGGATGAACCAGGCTCCTCTTTTTATTAGCTTACAGGTGGCAACCAAAACATTTGTCTTTGCAACAGTAATGAGTAAACTGCTGGATTTACAATACTTGGCCAAGGAACCCAGGAGTCTCTGGAGGCCAATTTCCCTGTGATCAATGAACGCAGTGTCGTCTGCATATTGCAGCATTTGTATTTTGTGACCCGCTTTCTTTGGTGGGAATGCACTTGTTTCTTCCAGATATTCCTTTAGGTCACCTAAGTACAGATTAAATAGTAGGGGAGCAATAATACATCCTTGTTTTAAACCCTTATTGATCTAAATTTCTGAAAATGTAGACCAGCTGGAGCTGACCATTATTTTTACCCATGGGTCTGTGTATAATTTTACGATGGCGTTTAACAAGGGAGATGGAATATCCAGTTTGTGTAACTTGACACATAGTTTGCCTGTTGCTACCCTGCCGAAGGCTGTTGCAAAGTTGATAAATCCTGTATATAGAGATGTGTCTTTAGTAGCCATAGTTTCTTCTCTTAGGCGAGTGAGACAGAGCAGGTTACCCTCAATGTTACAACAATCCTGTTTAGAAGGGGGAATTAGCTGTCTCTCCCCATCCCATTTTTCCAGTTCCTGATTTCAAATGCTTGCATCACATTTCCCCTCAATGTCAAGGAGAGCAATTAACTTGAAGTTCTCGGGGGATGTAGGGTTCCCTTTTTGTGAATGGAGACTGACAGTGATCCCCGTCAGCTACAGGGAATTGAGAGAATCAAGGATGTATGATTGAAATACTGGGGACAAGACTCAGCCCAATAATTTGTGCATTTGTATCTCTGGGAAATGGACATGCATTCCCTTGAGAAAGGGAAGCTGACACGCATTGTGTTTGCAGCACCAAATAAATACACGGTGAGAATTGGCAGTTGATTTAGTCTTTATTGAATTATTGCCACATTATTGATGGGACCCGTACCCTGTCTGGAGCACCAGCCTCGTTAGAGTGGATGTGGTCACCTTCAATGGGAAGCTGCGGTTGGGTGCTAATATTATTAGCTAGGTTGTTCAGGACTAATTGCATGCTGCTATTGATGATGTCTATATCCAGCCAGTACATGGTGAGTATTGGAGAGTCTGGTGTATGGACTGTATGGAGACTGGTACTGGGCTACTTCTCCTTCCTCCTGCAGCATGCCGTATTGTAGAAAGATGCAGTATGAGGCTTGTTTGCCACAGTGCAAGGGAGTGTGCTTATTCAGCTTTATTCGGGTGCCCACCTGACCTTTATTTCCATGGACCGCCATTATTTAGGATGAGTATCCTTTGTCCGTAACTGTTTTCAACAATGAACGACATTTGTTAGAAATTAGGTTGTTGGCTGCCTGGGGTATGAGCCCTGGTCAAGCAGTAACCACAATCCTAGCCAGGGTAAGAGACAGGCAAATCCTAAATTAGCATGTGCTCACCCTCTCTTAGCTTGGCACAAAGAAGTCAGGCTAAACAAAAGTATTTGTGCAACTCTTCAAACTGTGAAAATACCACACAAAAAGTTCCCACATCAGGGTTAAAAAAGTACAGTAGACTTTAATAAATGAAACAAGACCAGAAACAACAAAAATCCAATTGGCAGAATTGGAGATACTGAATTGAGAAGTTTTTAAGTAAAATAGCTTCAAGAACAACAAGCATTTGCAATGCAATAGGTCTCGCATTAGGAAAGTTTGAGCTATTGGTATTGTAAATGACAAATATTTTATTTATGTGTTGGTTTTGAAAACCGCAAAATGAATAGCTTTGTCGTTTACAATGCCAATAGTTTTAACTTTCGCAAATGTGACACCTATAGCATTTGTAATGCAATATGTGTTGTATTTACGTGACTTAGATGTATTGATATTATAAATAACAATGGCTTTTTAAAAAAAATCATTAATACTTAAGTAAAGTTTTTGTAATTTATAATGGCAATAGCTTAAACTTTTGTAAATAACTGTTGTGAAGATTATGTTCAGTGTATTTTATTGTGACGAAAATCCAAGAACAGAAATGAAATATTAACATCTTTTTGTGACATTTGTAATAAAGCTTGAAACATTGAGAGAACATAATTGAACCAGTTGTTGTTGAATGGTTGCACAGATTAATGCTGTGGTGGCGCTGAGTGATGTTGTGGTGGCGACGAGTGATGCTGTGGCGTTCAGTGATGTTGTGGTAGCGCATAGTGATGTGGTGGTGCCCCTGAGTGATGCTGTGGCGCCCCTGAGTGATGTTGTGGTGCCCCTGAGTGATGTTGTGGTGCCCCTGAGTGATTGGTGCTGAGTGATGCTGTGAGGATGCGATAGATAGAGTGAGTGTGATAGATAGATAGAGTGAGGGCGATAGATAGATAGATAGAGTGAGGTTGATAGATAGACTGAGGGCAATAGATAGACTGAGGGCGATAGAGTGAGGGCAAAAGATTGATAGATAGACAGATAGATGGTTGTGTGTGTGGGGGGGTTTCTGTGTGTGTGGGGGATTGTGGGTGTGTGGGGTGTGTGTGGGGTGTGTGTGGGGGGGGTGTTTGTGTGTGTGTGTGGGGGGTGTTTGTGTGTGGGGTGTGTGTGTGGGTTGTGTGTGTGGGTTGTGTGTGTGTGGGGTGTGTGCGTGGGTTGTGTGTGTGGGTTGTGTGTGTGGGGGGTTGTGTGTGTGGGGTTGTGTGTGTGTGGCTGTGTGTGTGGCTGTGTGTGTGGTTTGGGGTTGTGTATGTGTGGGGTTGTGTGTGTGGGGCTGTGTGTGGGGTTGTGTGTGGGGGGGTTGTGTGTGTGGGGTTGTGTGTGTGTGTGTGTGGGATTGTGTGTGTGTGTGTGGGGTCTGTGTGGGGGGTGTGGGGGGTTGTGTGTGTAGGGTTGTGTGTGTGTGTGTGGTGATGTGATGTGTTTGGGGGGTTGTGTGTGGGGGAGGACGATCAACAGATGAGAGAGAAAGGAGAGAGTGAGAGAGAGGGAGGAGAGATAGAGAGAGAAAAAGCCATTTGTTTTGCTATACAATACCATTAGCAAAGCAAATAGCTTTAACTTAATCAGAAGCGAGACCTATTGCATTTTCAATGCTTGTTTTCGTACAGCTATCAAAAATCTTTCATCTGCATATCTAACATGTCATGTCCTTCATCATCACCACTGTCTTCACCTCATCTTTCTGCATTACTTCCTTGTGTCACAACCTTCTGCATGTTCACTCAATTCTCTCTCTCGTCTCCCCTATAAATACAGCAGTATTTAGACAGCTGTGTATCTCCTTCCCATAAAATAATAATTACAATTGGCACGTGTGACAGTCGGTCTATGCACTCTGCAGAGAAGCTACAGATTGGATGAGGATGTGGACGAATTAACTTTTATGACCTACCGAGGGGTACTGTAAGAAAAGTTCTCTAACGTCAGCCTCAACTCCAGAGTTACCAATTGTTCACTAAATTGGAACCCACCTATAATCTGAACTCTTCCAGATACCTAGAAGCAACTTCGTTCACAGTATGTACTATAAAATTATCAGATGTTGCACGAGAAATAAACTACAGAAACACATCTGGAAAAAGGATTAACTCTTAGGAAATGCAAGATCAGGTAAAATGTTAAATATAAACAGGAACTGCATCACTTATGTGGATTACCATAAGGGAAGGCTTTACCATAATATGTGCTCTCTGTAAGGAGGCCAATAATTGGATGAGCATGTGGTATGATCACCTTTATGAGCCAGCAAAAGGCACTGTAAGAATCTCTCACTGCCTTAATACTCACTCCACAGCTTTTCAGTCATGCTTCATAATTAATGCAACCACCCATAAAGTGAATGCATGCAGACATATAGAGGACCCGCTGTTCTCTTTTCAAGCACTATGCAAGGGTCTTATGTGAATGGAAATACACTGTAGAAGCAGCCAGTATATATTAATATGCACAATGCTAGATTAAGTAAAGCAGGGGTGGACAGGGTCAGGAAATGGGCCCAGCACCAAATTAAAAGTGGCAGCCATAGGCGAATCAGATAGCTTAAAAAGTGTGCACGATTTTAAATCGTGGCAGTCTTGAATTTACAAAGGCACGCTGTATACTTGGTTTGAAAGGTATGGGAGACTGCATGTTCCTATGCTTGTTGCAGTCAATGTTTGTGGTAAACATGAGGGTAATCAACACTAACAAAACATCCTTCCAGAAAATAGAAGAGGCCCACAAGCAGCTAAAAAAAACGGAAGCACTTGTTTTATGTATGAACAAAATGAGTATGATGGCACTTCCTGCCATCTGCCAAACGTAAGCAATAAAATAATGCGCGAAAACATCCTAACCTGCCAGGGAGGTGTTCATTTGCAAATATTTGCTTTTCCCAAAAACGAAAGACGTGCTTTATAAATACTACAACATTTCCCCAACTTCTAAGCACCCTTTTATTCTGAAGGAGGAAAGTGGTATTTTCATTTGGTAACATGTTAAGTTACATCTATCTAGCATACTGTGGATATTATAAGTCACAGTTCGGTTTTACAGCTGCGGACTGTATGAAGCACCCGGGCCTTTAGTCGTGTTATTTATATCTCCCAAAATTCCTTGGTGATGTGCAATATAATAATTAACTGCTGGTAGTATGTTATTCTAGTTGTATTACAAAGGGTTGCATTATTATATAGGACCGGTTTTAGTTTTGGCCTTTCAGCCCATAACAAGTGTTAGCACTCCGCCTGGTCGTACTGGTTTAGTGTACCTCATGAGTATACGAGTCTGTGAGGTGGGCCCCGAGTTTTCTAAGTGAGCCCTCTAACTTGTTAATAAATGTATTTAGGACATTGCAAAGGTACAAGCAAGCTTCGCCATTGAACCACGTTAGGGAAACAAACGTATGATCGAGACCATTCTGCCTTCGCCAGACATGTAATAGAAAGCAATCACCCTGAAAGTGCTTAGTGAGGGGGCGGAAGTGTTGGTTAGAGCTGGTGATTCCTTGCATGGCTTGTGAGGGGGCGTGTGCATTGTGTCCGGGGCTCGAGCCGAGCTGCACCTATTGATATGAAAATGTACGCAGCTGTCAGAAGCAGCGGGATTCCTCTCACACTCTTCTGTGACTTCCCCCCCTCGGCGGCGAATGCCCCATGATAAACATTAACTGGGTTGGAATTTTGTAAATAGCTCTTAACCACAACTGAGTAAAGCAGTTCTACATTACAGACTTTCAAGGTTGTATTTTATCGCGCTTAAAAAACACAAGAAGCACGGGAGAAGAAACTCATCTGCGGCTCAGTGCTGGCTGGCTGCAGTCTCGGGTGCGCGAGCCAGTCTTCTTCATACCAAAGGAAGCAGTGACGCATGGGAACCCACAACAAGTGCTAACAAGATGTGCGCGCGCTCATAAAAACGAAACTTAGCCTGGGGGCGGGACTTCCGTCTTGTGCGCGAATCAGCGCCCACGGAGTTCCTGGCCCGAGTAGCAGTGGTGACGCGGGGCTCCCATGCCCGAGGGAGAGCCCCGTGGAGGCTACAGAACACCGGATTGGCGGTAAGTGGGACTGTATTCGGGAGCGGGGGGGCGCGTGTGTGTATGTGTGTGCGCGCTTGTGTGTATGTGTGCGACGGCGGGGGTGTCTCTGTATGCGTGCGTGTGTGTATGTGCGCTCGTGTGTGTGTCTCTGGTGAGGTAAGGGGGGAGCGTGTGTGTATGCAGTGTGTGTGTGTGTGCGCGTGTGTGTATGCGACGGCGGGGTGGGTTCTCTGTATGTATGGGTGCGTGCATGGGTGCTCGTGTGTGTGTGTCTCTGGGTATGCGCATGCGTGTTGGAGATTCCGAGGCAAGAGATGGGCACGGCGCCGTGCGCGCCCACGAGGTGCAATCTGCGCTCGTGCACCCTCTCTTGTCCACATTCCCAAATACGGGCCACAATAGGTCTAGAAGCAGACAGCAATCAAAGCTTCGCTTTGAATGCAGGTCTGCTCGACCTAAAAACTATGTAAAGCAAGGAATAAGGCGAAAAAGGAAAGTGCAGCAAAAACAGAAATTAAATTGGATACCTCTTCAAAAAAGAAAAGTGCACCAACAATAGACATTAAATTGAATACATCTTCGAATATAGTTAAAGAAGGAGGAAAACTAAGGAAACAAGACAGACGGAAACGCCCTCTCTCCCCCGCCATGCTGTCGCTGTTGATCTCGGCATCGAGCACCTCAGTCATCTGGCGTCCGGACATACAGGCCGGGGCAGACGAAAGAGCATTCGTAGGCTTAGCTCGTATCATGCAAAGTGTTAAGTAAACAGAGTAAACAAATTGCAGCAAGTGCCAGTGTTCATGCCACTCATAAAAAGTGCTGCAGATGTTCAGAAGATAAAACGTACATGCATCCTTTCATAATAATACATTCATCCAATGTCAGCTTATCCTAGCAGTAGTTGGAGGGGCCGCATGGGATGTAGGGACCAGATGTTCTAGGTCACACTGCAAGTAGTTATGTTTTGTCATCACACAAAAATTGGCCATAGATTAATATCTCATTTCTATTGGAGTGAATGTCTAGTACCCACTGTATCTGGAGAATGCACAGGCCTGTGTGCCTTACGAATTTAAGTCTTCTTGCCCCAGAATGTTAAGCATAGTGCATAGCTGCCAAGGTTTCAGATTGCTATGTGTGACATTTTCAAAATATCGGTGTAATTATGAGTGACATTTCAACGCCTAGGAGTGACACTTTCTCGCAAGCAAAATCAAGCAATGAAGATGTGGGAAACATGTAAATATCCGAAATTACACCCATTTGAGCAACAAGATACTCCAAGAACATCTTAAAAGTGCTGCAAAGCACCAGAAATGGTCTGTCCACATGGGACCTGGCACAACCGGAAGGATGCATGTGTGAGGCATCAACATGAACAAGTTACCCACTGAGCCATCTCAGTTGCCTAAGTGTCACACTGTCTCAGCTGACACATGCACAGACAGACTGCCTATCACCATTCTGCATTATCTTCACAGGCTGATGCTGGTGCAATAATCTCCCATTCAACATAGAAGATAGTTTATGGCTGTCAGAAATATGTTTTAAATTACCCTCGGCAGTTTCGAGAAAAAAACTACGAATGGATGGCACGGAAACACACACTTGGTCACAGCTATTATCATTCTTTTAGCACTAAAGTCACAGGGACAGTGGCAGTGCGTACCATGTTGTTACATGCTGTTTTGAAAATGTCCGGTTTTCAACATGCTGTAGAATATAGGCTGTTCATAAATACATCACATGACATTCACTGCAGACTATGTATGTATACATTTCAAAAAGGTGGAGGTAAAGGGATGAGAAGGAAGAAGAGGACAAATTGAAGGAGGGAGAGGAGAGAGAGACAAGGAGGGAGACAATGGAAGTAGGGAGAGGGGTTAGAGGGGAGGAGGTAGACAAAAGGAGGAGAGAGGGAGAGAGTAAAAATAAGAAGGGGTATAGGTGAGATTGGCGGAGAGAGAGGGATGGCCAAATAGAAATGGAAGTGGAAATGCAAATGTGAGGCACTTGACATGGCTAAGCAGCAAGTTAATATAGCCAATTGTGCGCTGGCCAGCTCAGTTGAATTAAAGAGAAGATCTCAGTTTTGGAATGGAAAACTGATGTGCTCTGCTGCGAATTACTATACTGTTCCTTGGAACCTGGAGAGCGCCCTGCACCTTTCGAGTACAGTGATAAGTATTGTCAGTGGGCCCCCAAATGTGAGTCATTCAACGCGTGTTCCATCTCTTTCTTGAGGTTCCTCGTCTTTATGTGCCCTACAGGTTCAACTGTGCATTCTAACCTAGTACACGCATGCTAGGATAAACAAAATACTTCTGGACATTGAGGTTTCCAGGGAGTGGTGAGCAGTAATGGTTATGGGGCGACAAGTAATCCTTTATATGTTTGCTTTGTGCTCTACATTTAAAGTGACAGTAGGCAGTCTGAGTTTCAGACTCTTCTCCGAGTCGGTGGAAATTGCTCAAACACTGAGCTTTTTCTCCGTTTCTGAGAGATGAATCCAAGATTACCGGACCACAGAAAGCCGATTCTTTCGAAAAGCATGCTGCAATGCATGCATCAAAAAACACTTGACAGTTCAAGGGTAATTCCGCCTGGGGCACGAGGCGCCACTGATAGAGGAATGCTGAGGACCATGGTGTGTGCTTATTCTTGCTCACAGGATCTCCATGCCCCATCTGCATACCTATATTGTATATCCTCTTTCCCACGTAAATTGGTTCACTCTTTATGTGCTCTAAAGAGAGGCTTCGATGCCCTTCATGTAACCTGCCTGGCCATCTGTGTTGCGTGCGGGCCTCTGAGTCGGAGGATCATGCGGCCAGACCCGGACTATTAATTGCATAACACCCTCACGATTTCTTTCAGAGACCCTGATGCCGGCAAAAAAATAACTGTTCGAGTCGTTAACGCACCCCGCCCCCCACACCCCCCACACACAGGATGAGAGCAGACTGAGACAAACTGTGCGCCCTGCCTGGCAAAACACCCACCACCCTTCGTGGTAATGGTTTTATCTGAAGACGTAGGTTCGTTTTCATACTGGTGCCCAATGCCTCTGAAGACTCACAGAGCAGCGCTGCTGCTCGGCCTGCAGATTAGACTGACGAAATGCATGCAGGTTATAATCATTTTACAGATAAACCTCACACTCAGTCAGACAGGATGAAGAGCCAGAGCAGCCCTGCCTGCAGATTTTGTCTGAAACAGATAATTTGCAGCGTGCGTGACGGTGGGCTCGGCTCATGCTAATGCTGTAGTGACAGACTACTAGTTACTTAAGTGACGACATTGGTAGCATCGCCTCTGCCTAGGAAGTGGCTAAAACTACGTAAGGAAAACCTCAAACAACAGTAAAACCTTACTTGAGCAACGTCGGTAACAAAGTCATGCCTCCCTCATTGTGTCATCTCACACCGACAGACACCAGTCTCGTCAATCCTGCGGCCATTTACCTTCGACAGTAATGTCAATGGCAGTCTCTCAAAGTGAAGCACGGAACCCGACCAGCGCATGAGAGTCTGCAGGCCCCAAACTCGACTGGCTGCATCTAGTGGCATCCGTTTATTTGAAGGAATCATGATTGCGGCATGGTGCCATACTCTCCATATTCTTTTTCATTGTGAAGGCATGATGTTAAACTTTTAAACAAATGATTACGATGCATCAAGCTAGACCACATATTACAACAAGCCGTGAGCGTGCACGCTCCCGAACTTCCGGTTTCGGGAACACTCCCGAACTTCCGGTTTCGGGATGTGCACGCTCACGGCTGTCGTGGGGCGGGACTTATGTCTTTCGGAGAAGCCCGCGCCCACGGAGTGGATGGCCCAGAGGACCGGTGGCAGCAGAAGGAGTGGCGGCTGAGGCCACTGATGCGGTAAGTGGGGCTTGGGGGCTTGGCACGTGTGTGTGTGTGTGTGTGTGTGTGTGCGCGCGCGTGTGTGCATGTGTGTGCATGTGTGTGTGCGCGTGCGACTGAGAGGCATGGCTGACTCTGACTGAGATGTGCAATGTGCATGGCTCGGGAGGCGGGGCTGGGCATGCGCGTCCACGAGGTGCAATCGGCGCTCGTGCCCCAGTCTGTGGTCCCTTCAGAGCTAACTGGGCAGCAATAGGTCTTTCGCTGACGCGAGACCTAAA
This sequence comes from Lissotriton helveticus, assembly GCF_964261635.1. Classification (NCBI taxonomy): domain Eukaryota; kingdom Metazoa; phylum Chordata; class Amphibia; order Caudata; family Salamandridae; genus Lissotriton; species Lissotriton helveticus. The sequence goes on from NC_136064.1 coordinate 3,536,164, forward strand.
AAGAGCTATTGGGATATCTGTCTGCGCCATCCACGATGGAGCACCAGCCAGCTACAGGGACCCAGTTAGGCCTGTTGAACAAAGTACCTTAAATCCTGGTTGTGGAGCGCTGCGTGGATCCATGTTGAAGATGCGTTGTGCAGCAGAGGCGATGCATCCGTTTCGAGCTGCAACAAGTCTGCAGTGTGAAGTCCTGATGCATCAACATCAAGGATCCTGGAGACGGGGGGCTTGCAATGCGAAATCCAGTGTCGAGGATGGAGGTGCAGGCAAGGTGATGAGTTGGTTCCAATGAGCAGTGAAGCTGCGATGCAGAGTTTCTACTTTGCCGTCGATGAGGGATGTGAGGATGCTTACATCGGGAAAAGCATTGCGCAGTGGTAGTTCCAAAGGTAATGCGTTGGTCCCAAGATAAGGGAGGTTGCGGCCATGTGAGTTGTTTGTGATGGGTCCAATCCACGCAACAGGGGTGATGCATCGGTTCTGCGAGGGGATTTGCTGCTCAGTAGAGAGGATGCGTCAGTTCTTCTGGCTAGCACTTAAGGCATACATCTTAGGGTTTAGACTAGGGTGGCACCACTTGGCAGGGATAGACTCACAGATGGCAGAGGCCAGCTGCAGGGGTTCAAAGTCTTTTATGTCCCTGAGATATCAGATCAGGAGGCCATCCAACTAGCCCTTGAAGTCACTCTGGGTTCTTGAGTCAAGTGATGCAGGTCCAGTCCTTCTCACCCAGGCAGTAGGGCAGCAGGCCAGCAGGTCAGCAAAGCAGGAGTCCAGCAAATCAGCAGTCCAGCAGAGTGGCAGTCCTTCAGCAGCACAGCAGTCCTTCTTCCTGGCAGAGTCTCCACAGGTCCAGAAGTGTACTGAAGTGGTGGTGTCTGGGGTGCAGTACTTATACCCAGTGGTACCTTTGACGTGGGGGAGACTTCAAAGACAGGTATTTGAAGTGCACAGAGGTCCTACTTTTCTTGCCCTGGCTCCAGACTCACTACAGAGGCATCTGCAGCTCTTTGAGTGGGGACAGGATACAGTCTATTCAGGTGTAAGTGAGGCTGGGTCCTGCTCCTCCCTCCATCCGGCCACTATGGCCCATCAAGTCAGACCTAAACTCCCATTGTGTTTGGCTGTCTAGGGGGGAATACACAAAGCCAGCTGTCACCCACACTATACATGTGATCAGAGACACGCAGTAGGCACCAAATGACTAAAGTAAGAAAATGCGAACTTTCTAAAAGTGAAATTTTCATAATTGATATTTAAAATCCGACTTCCCCATAAGTTTGGCTTTTAAATTGTAATTACAGACACCAGACTTGAAGGGTTTATCTCTTCTCAAATAGGAATTACACTTATAAAATGTAATATGGTACTTCCAGGTTTATCCTATAGGAGAGCTAGGCCTTGCAGTAGTGAAAAACGAATTTAATAGTTTTTCACTATCAGCCCATGGATAACTTAAAAGTATATGTCCTGCCTTTTACATAAATTGCACCCTGTCCTCTGAGTTGTCCAGGTCTTCCTTAGGGTGACTAATATGCATAAAAAAGGAAGGTTTGGGCCTGGCAAAAGGTTTCATTTGCCAGGTCAAAATGGCAGTGTGTACTGCACCCATAGACTCTGCAATTGCAGGCCTGAGATATGGTTAAAGGGCTACTTAAGTGGGTGGCACAATCAGCGCTCCAGGCCCATTGGTAGCATTTAATTTACAGGATGTATGTCGTTACAACACATGCTTTTTCCACGCATGCCTTTACAACGCAGGCTTTACAACGCAAGTTGTTACAACGACTTGCGTTGGGGGGCGCTGGATAGTGAATAGTTACATTTACTATTCCAACTCCAGTCCCCATGGATAGTAGGGAAGGTTTTGGATAGTAAATTAAACTATTCCCTATCCTACAGCGCCCTCCAGCGCAAGTCGTTGTAACGACTTGCGTTGTAATTCCTGCGTTGTAAAGGTACTGCGTGGAAAAAGTTCAGTTGTAAAGGATGTTTACCAATTTACAGGCCCTGGGTACAGGGATTACCACTTTACTAGGGACATACATGCAATTTAAATATGCTGATTGGGAATGGACCAATATTGCCATGTTTAGGGGAGAGAGCACAAACACTTTAGCACTGGTAAGCAGTGGGAAAGTGCACAGAGTCCTAATACCAGCAGAAACAAGGTCAGAAAAGTGGATGAAGAAGGCAAAATATTTGGGGCAGGGAGACCACCCTAAGTGTCAGGTCATGGGGCTTGAAAGCAGAAGCTGCACCTGCTTTTGTGTGCACTGACATGCACTGCTGCCCATCTGATCGTCAGTGCACACAAAGTTGTTTCTAACAGTTCTGCATCTCACCACAGAATACATGATGCTTACATTCTAGAACTGTAGAGCACGCTCTCTTGCAGGGAGTTCTGGAAATGAGCGAAGTATGCTGAGCATGACAGTTGGTTTACGCATTTATTTATTTTTAAGTTTGCCACCATGAGCAAATGTAACAACAAATGTGTTCTGGCTTGTTTACATAAAGCAGCACTTTAAAATATCTTATGAAGGAAATGAGCCCCCTGCAAAGAACATTGTATACCCCATAGGTTTGACTCATGGATTCAAAGTTATTATTATTATTATTATTATTATTATTATTAACGAGTTTTAATATAGCGCCTGGTTACCATTAGGCATCCCCGCGCTCTTCCAGAGAAAGCCACTACCACACAAAGCACCAGGATTAGGCAGGGAACAGGAAAGTTTTTAAAAGTTTACGAAACCGTAAAAAGCTCGCTTCCGAGCGCAGGTACAGGGGGAGAGAGTTCCACAGGATGGCCACATTTATAGAGAATCTTCTACCACCTGTTCTCGCCTTCCTCGCCCTCATCACCTGCAGCAGATGTTGATGGTCAGAGCGGAGAGAGCGGGAGGCCTTGTAAGACTGGACCATATCCCCCAGAATGGGTGGGCCTTTCCCCTGTAGTATCTTATGGGCTACACAGAGTGCCTTAAATTTCACCCTCTCTCTGACGGGGAGCCAATGTAGCGCCCTCAGTGCAGGGCGAGCCGACTGGCGCCTAGGAATGTCCGTCAGGAGCCTGGCAGCCGCATTCTGCACTTGCTGCAGTTTGTTTAGGGTGGACTCTGGGGCGCCCAAAAACAGTACGTTACTGAAGTCCAGCAGCGAGATGATAAGCCCCTGAATAAGTAACCTCCTAGAGGCCGCTGGAAGAAGAGGTAGGATCTTCCGGGCTGATCGGAGCAGGCCGAAACACACGCCTGAGATCTTTTTTGCGTGTGTTTTAAAAGAAAGGTCCTGCTCAAGCCACACCCCCAAGCTCTTGATCTCCTGCTTGGGGGTGGGTACGGGTCCCAGGCAGCTGGGCCAACTGCTAGGTGGTAAAGGGGGAGGGGAGTTCCCAAGCAACATCAGTTCCGTTTTGGAGCCGTTGAGCTTAAGAGCTGAGCTACACATCCACGTAAAGATCTTATCCAGGCACGTGTGCAGCCGGTCAGGATGGTGAGTTACCTGGGGAAGACCTACCACCAGCTGGGTATCATCAGCATAGCTGATGATCTTGACACCCAGAGGCAGTACCACACTCTCCAGGGGGGCCATATAAATGTTGAATAAGGTAGGGCTCAACGATGAGCCCTGTGGCACACCACACTGGAGAGGTACTGAGGATGATTTCTCATGGCCTTCCCACACCTCAAATGTCCGACCTTCCAAAAAGGAAGCTAACCACTTGAGGGCCATCCCGGAGACCCCCACCCCCGACAGCCGACGGAGAAGCACCTGATGGTCTACGGTGTCAAAGGCAGCACTAAGGTCCAGGAGGATCACTGCCACCGATCCCCCTGAATCCAAAATGCTCCTTGCACTCTCCACGACTGCCAGCAGGGCAGTATCGGTCCCCTGACCGGGGCGAAAGCCAGTTTGGGATTTGGCCAGAAGGGAATTGGACTCCAGGAAGCCCGATAGGCGACTATTCACCAGCTTCTCCGCCACCTTACTAAGGCCGGGGAGCAGGGAAATAGGCCTAAAGTTAGCGAGGTCGGCTGGGTCCAAGTTAGGCTTCTTAAAAAGAGCCTTCACAACCGCTCTCTTCCAGCTAGGGGGTACCACTCCTTGGGCAAGAGACAGATTTATAAGGTCCGTCACTGGCCGACCGATGGTAGGGGCTACCTGCTTCAAGTACTTCATGGGTGCAGGGTCTTTCGGAGAGCCACTTTTCATGGTTATCAAAGCCGTGAGAACTTCTTCCACGGTGACAGGGCCGAGAGAGACCAGCTCTACCGAGCGCACCCTGGACTGAAGCCCTGGGCTACCATCCGAGGCAACATCCTCGGTAAGCCGGGGGAGAGATGCAAGGATGTTATCAATTTTTGTCTTGAAAAAGGAGGCCAGTTCGGAGCATTTCTCACGTGGGTCCTCGTGAATGACCTGAGGTTCGGGGGCTTTCAAAAGTTCTTTAATGACCCGAAATGATTCCTTCGAGGAGTTGGCCGCAGAGCCAATTCTCTCCGCAAAGAATCCAGATTTAGCTACCCGAATAGCAGATTTGTAGGTACTAAGAGCCGTCCGATATTCTCTCCGGCTCGTTTCGCTCCAATCTTTCCTCCATGTCCGCTCCAGCCTCTTGCAGCCCTTCCTCAGTGTCCTCAACTCAGATGTATACCAGGGCGCAGATCCCACTCTCTTACCCCTAGTGAGTTGTTTCTTTTTGGGGAGGAGAGCATCCAGTGAGTTGGTAAGCCAGGTGTTAAGATTCTCATCTGCGACTAGCGGATTGGACCCAGGGGGAGGCCGCGACGCCTCCAAATGTGCCGCCCATTTATCAACTGGGAGCCTAGACCAGGTTCTATCCATGGTGTAAACCCTAGGGGCCAGCGCAGCTGGGATGTCGAATTGCCACAAAGTCAATGTTCCTACTACAAAGCACATATAACACTCAGGTCACAAGTTTGTATTTTATGTAGTTATACCAGGGGCTTACTGCTTTGTTTGCTCTAGTTACTGCTCTTCCTCTTATTTGTGCAGGGGTTGGAATTCTGATTTGTGTAGAGTTTGCCACATCCGGTTATTGTCTAATGCAATGAAGGCTCTTCCCAGTGTTACATTTTAGCAGGTCAAAACCTGTAGAAATTTAATAGAGAGAAAACGTATGGGATTTATCATGACATGCCGATTTTGGTTAGCAATGACACTATCTTACAGCTTGAGAAGGATGAGTTGAGTGCCCCTGAGGTTCTAGCCATCCTCAGAATACTGACAAATAATTTGAAGCACTAAGTGGAAAACCAGTTCTTTGGTTTTCTACTACAGAACTACCTTACTTTTCTGAAGTTTTATTTAAGCACAAGCATGCAGAGTGATTTTGTAATATTTTTGGGGTGTTGTATAAGCTAGTCAAAAAAGAGTTTGGAATTGTTTTGCTAGTGGTAAGTGGGCAGAATCAATTTGCAACTGGCCCTTACACTGGTTGTCATATTTTGCTTTTTGTGTGGACGTCTTCCAATTTAAAAATCATTAAATAATCCTAGTTACATAAGAATGTTTGCTCTGTACTGCTACAAACCAAGGAACATAAATCTATTTTGATCTACACTTATGTTTGTCACCTATTTACTTGCTCATATGTGATTGCTTGAGCTCCTCTGATGTGCCTCTAATACCGACCAAAACCTTTGCCCTGAATTTTGTACCTGACTTTTGACCCACTGTCCTGAATATTTATAGTCACTGCCCAAAAGTTGCCTCCGAGACAGGTGGTTCCCCTAGCCTTCATGTTTTGGTGCTAGAGATGCCTTCATAAGTGGGTTTGGCAGGTGATTTGAACACAATGGCTGAAATGAAGGAGTTGTGATGTATTTCTCCTGTGTGTGCCTGCGGCTTGGGTTTCGTTTCTGTGAACACTAAAAGTGAAGACACATACCATGTAGACTGTGGTTTGACATGAGGTACTGGTGATTTCACCACATGCGATCTGTGTTGTACTTAAGCACTGTTGTTTTCGATTCAAACAAAAAAATGTGGTAAATAACGTAGAGTTTTGTGTGGTTAGTTCCAGCATGTCCATGTCGAAGGACATGTCAGATTAATATCAGCAAATGAGCACAAGTAATTCTTCTTTGCCGCATTTACCTTGACACCACAAAAGGAGCCCACAAGTGCAGTGGCGGTTCCTCCTAAAGGGTGAAGGAGCTTTGCCCCGCCATCTGCCAGCTCAGCAGGTAAATGTAAATAAAATGGGCATTACCATGAACATTTTATTACAGCACAGGCCGGAGGCATCATATAAATTATATGATGTGCCGCCGGCCAACGCTGGTCTAGTGCAAGTGTGAGGGCGGGGTGGATGGCAGCAGCAGGATGCCTTGAGAGGCTGCCAGTGAGGGGTGTGCATGTCGGATTGGCCGGCTGTCTTACAATGGCCTACCAGACATGCACACTTATGACCACACCAATCGGTGAACAGCCATTACAACGCGGGGATTACCCCGCACTGCCATTACAACGCAGGGATTACAACATAAGTCCTTACAATGACTTTCGCTGGAGGGCGCTGTTGGATAGGGAATATTTTAATTTTCTATCCAACACCTTCCCTACTGTCTACGTGGGCTGGAGTTGGAATACAAAATTAAACTATTCCACTATCCAGCGCCCTCCAGCGAAAGTCGTTGTAACGACTTTCGTTGTAATCCCCGCGTTGTAATGGCATGCGGGGTAAAAGCCCGCGTTGTAATGTCATACAACCCACCAATCCCAGCGGTGTTAATCTACCGGGAGATTGCAGGCACAGGCACCTAGCCTCAAAAGGAGTGCTGGGTTAGCCTGCTGAAAACCAATCATGGCTCTTCTCTCATGCTGAAAACAGCATGAGAGAAGCTTCTGGATTGGTTAGGTTTGCGTTGGCTATAGGAAGTCAACCACCTTCCGTTCCTTCCCTTCAATGTGGCCCGTTTCTTGGAAGCTTGAAACATGTTCCCTGACGCATCTTCAACGCCGCTTTTCAGTGATCTTGGAGTGAAAGAGCCGGCTGATGGGTGCATTTATTACTTTGCATTCATCTTCACTTGGCCTGACATTATTAACCAAGTGTCTCTTGGTCCCAGAATGCATGTCTCGAGAGAACCAACAAGTCGTTAAGAGTACGCTTGCAGGAAGTGCCAGGTTTTCAGGTCCCGTCTGAACTTAGAGACAGCATGGATCAAAGGAAGAAGGATGGCTGTCCATTGTGACACTGCTGGTGGTGGACTCACCACCCTGTGTGCCACACCTATGCCTGACCTCCCGCGCATGTAGCCCTGAGCACCCAATCAACTGCTCAGCTGCCGTCTTATGCATGCCTGCCTTTTCACCTGCGGGTCTTGAACGCCGCTACCATTACCAGGCAATCCCCATCTGCCCTCTTCACTCGCCCCTTGTGCTGCTTGATGAGGCAAACACACCACCTATCAAAATTAAACACTTGGTTAAAATATTATCAAAAGATGTCCCTCGCAGAATATGGGTGAGACGAAAAAAGTCAAAACAAACTCTTTTGAAGATTTATATTGCTTGGTAAAAGCTTGGGAACTTACATTTTTAAACCACATCCTAAAAATGTCACTTCCTTCACTTCTGTAGAAACAGAGGAGGGATTTATAAGATTTCAGTGAGTGGAATATAGTGTAGAGTTGACCAATCATGACAGACATGGGCACCTCCTAAAGTCTTGGGGCTCTGTTGAGAAAGTTGTGAGACTTCACATGAGGGAGCAGTGAGGGGAGCAGGAGTTTGTCTGTGTATGCAGGAGCTAGTGCTCGTCAAATGCTCCATGGTGCAAGCAGGCCGAGACAGTGGCAGCCTTAAGCTTCCTCTGGACCTTTTCAGCATCCAGGACCCTAGGCTCTTCAGGAACAGACTGAAGTCTTTGCTTTTCATCTAATGGTCAGCTCACTTCTGCCCCACTTGGCTCGCGCTGGGACACTCTTTGAGTAGCTGTGCGCGTTATAAATGCTTATAACACAACATATCGGCGGGGGACTAGGGAAATAATATAGCCTTATAGCCCGCCGTACAGGGCTATAAGGCTATTAAAGGCCCCGAGCCGAAGGCGAGGGCCTTTAACAAGGGAGAGGGACTTTAATAGCCGGTATAGCCCAGCTACGAAGGGCTATAAGGCTATTAGAACATTCTGCCACTAGAGGGCAGAATGTTCTAACAACAACAAAATAAAGCCTTATGAGAGTGTGAGGGGATTGGAATCCCCCCAGGGTCCTTGAAGCCTTTGTTCACAGCCAGAGCTGTGAACAAAGAAACATTGGAATGTTGGAATGTTGGAGCTCCAGGCTTATACCAGCCATTATAAGCCTGGAGCCCTCCATTGTTCTCAATGGAGCTCCCAACATTCCAATGTTCTAATAATAATTTAAACGTACCTATACTGTCGCCAATGCTGCCGGCCGCCTCAGTGCTCCTCTTCTCCCCTGCTCCTGATGGTGTCCCAGCAGTCCCCAGAGCACCATCACAGGATCCCCACCCAAATCCGATGCTGCTGTCAATAGCATGAGAGCAGCACCAGGATTGGTCTGAGCTTCCTGGTTTGCCGCTCAGACAGTGCCTGGGAGTCTGTTCTGTTTCTCCAACCCTACTGTGCAACACAGCTGGGTTGGAGAAACCTAAGTGTGCATGCCTGTTTGGCCTGCCTAAGACGGCTGGCCAAACTGACATGCGCACTTTGCAGTGCACCTACCACTCTTCCCTGCCATGTCCAGGCCCCACTCATGACTCCCTGGCTCAGTCAGTCAGCAGGAAAAACATGGTAATATTGTTATATTATCATTTTATTTTTCGCTGACTGACTCAGTGGGGTGACGCTCCTCTGCCATTACAGAGGAGCCACTCCTGGGCCGAGGAAGAAGCCACTGCGGCAGGGAGCTGCCCTTGCACGGAGGGCAACCTATCATTGTACTCACATGGCGAGCAGTGCAAGCATTAGAAAAGGAGACCAATGCATGTCCACTGCACTTCACTGAAATAGAGGTCACATTACTAAAGACAAAAATATACAACTGGTAGCCAATGAAACTGCAGTACAATAATAATGAGGAGATACTCTCATGGTCTGATCCAAAATGTGGATAACACTGTCAACAAACTTTGACTGAATGGGGATGACCCAAAGCAACCAATGGCTGAAGGGGCTGTCGTGTTCATCTTCAGGAGAATCTTAGGGTGACTTTGGACCACGGCTAGGCAACAGCTCCAGATAACTTTTTCGTTCAGGTAGGCTCTCAGTTTTGCATGGGTGCCAATTCAACATGCTGGATAATGTAAAATACTGTTAGCTAGTTCCAGGTTGTTGTTTCTGTACTTTTTCATGTAGCACACGTACGTTACTCTTGTACAGGGAACTGAGAGGCATCACTTCTTTGCACGATTGAGAGCTCTAGAGCTGGGGTTGAAGGCACTGCGAGTTTTTCACAGTGTCTGTCAGTGGGTCAAAAAGGTGTTCAGAATACATGGCCATCCAATCATTGGCCTCTCTGCAGAGCGTACAGAACAGTGGTCACGTATTTCAGTTGTAATTGTGATTCTATGCAAATGGGTGCGATGGGGCCTCCATCATGGGGGTACAACGTTTTAAAAATTATGAAAAGGTGAAAATTAACAAAAATGCAGTGGTTGCTCGTTACTTGAAACTCTTCCCTAACTTTTACGCCTAACCACTTCAAATGTCACCAGCCACTACTGGGTAAGTGTAGACCTATTCTTACAGCTTGTGAAACAGTTACCTTGCTATAGTACAAAGGTGGCCATAAGGGGGCAATGTTGCCTCATGAATGGTGTATTTTTCTGCCAACAGTCGCTACATTTAGATAACAACATATTCTATCCATTCCTTCCGCAATTCTTGAGTGAGACAAACTAAAGCATTTAAAAACTCTGATTAGTCAAACCCCTCGCTATTTCATTTGAACCACTTAAATGAAATAGGGGGCGGATGACGGGCATTGTGCTAACACAGCAGAACAGAATCTGTTTGAGTCACCGCGTGCTGACTTGGCTGCGACGTGCAAGCCCAGGAGGCGTCAGCGTGTTCGCGCCTAATCAGTCGTGCAGAGGTCGTGCTGTTCGGGATGGAAAATACAGTTATGCGCCGAGCAATGTGAGCTACGAGTAGGAGTAGGTGTGACGTACAGGTATGGGGGAAGGAGCCATTCCTACCAAAACATATTTGTCTAAGTCCATAGGATATATTTTTATTGTGTAGTTTTATTTAGCGCGAACTCGACCCGAAGATATCAGAGCTCTTTACAGGAGCACCAGTTGCATTACAGAAGGTCACCTTCATTTTTGGTAGGCACAGGAAGATTAAGTGATTTGCCCAGAATCACAGGATGTTTGAGACTCCCTCTAAACTCGAGCCTGGTTCCCAAACTTTAGAGTCGGCCGCTCTATCCGTTAAGCCACACCCTCTCCCTAACTTGTATACTTTTGGGCTGGAGGCTTCCCAAATTCCCGTTTGCCCTCTTTACCTGCATCTTCTGAGCACATATTGTTTGCACTAGTGGGTCACGGCAGGGCACATCATGTCTCCTCTTAAGCTTATGGTACTAACAAAGAACCGCCCTGTTCGGTGTACAGTTAATATGGGTGGTGTTAAACTGGACCAAGTGGAGAACATGGTATACTTGGGGGTCACCATAGACAGCCGCCTGGGATGGAAAGCTCAAGTCGGAGCACAACATCTAAAGCTTGCCCGCCTTACCGGCTGTCTATTAAGTGAACAAAAAAGATCTCTTACTAAGCGGGTTTCCCCGGCACTTAAGATCTATGATGCCAAAATTAACCCAGCTACTTTATATGGTGCAGATCTGTGGGGTTATATGGACCTTACGGGTTTGTTTAAAATACAATGCAAATTTCTGCGTAACCTGGTGGGTTTGCCACCATCGACCCCTTCTATCCCTCTCTGCCTGGACATGGGCTGCCCCCCTGATTCATGAGATGGCTAGATTTAGATTGGTTGCCTTCTGGAGGCGTTTGTGGACAACCCCTGAACTTACCCTATTTGCTAATAAGGTAGCTGAAGTTAGGTCACTTGGGGGTTCAGGAAAAATCAAATGGTTTATAATGGTAAAATCTATCCTGACGGATATACCAGACGATGGCCAGCTTCAAAGCAGAGAGTATAAAATATCCTCCTTCGCTATCTAAAAATGCTGCCAAAAAGTTTAAACACAACACACTGAGAAAGAACCCAGACATACTGTTCGCTGACCCATTCTTTGATGGAGTCAAAGGCACCATAATGAATGACTTAATTTTCTACACAAATAAAACAGCGAAATGGCGCAATGCCCTCACAGAAAGGTTACTCATAAAAAGTATGAGAAACATCCCTCATGGCACTAAAATAATGTCCTCCCCGACAATGAGATGCAATGCAGAATTATGCATCACGCTATATAAAACAGGAATAGTGCTGATACAAGCACCTAATAGGGACCTAGAAGAGTTTGAAAAATCTTTCCTAACAATAAAAGAAACTCTGGAGAGACCAAGACATCAACTACCCACGACCTCACATGTAGTCACTCTCGTCAACACTGATACTACAACCAGAGATTCCAATCGAACCAATGACCAAACCAGCCAAACTTCCGGCTCAGGAGACATAACTGAAAGGGAGATGGCAACCCCAGAGTACGAGCCAGAAAGGGAGATGGCAACCCCTGAGAAAGAGCCGGAAAGAACAGTGAGATCTTCCAATCTGACAAATGAAGAGCAGGTCCCACCTATCAGTGCGAATCTACCTGAAGAAAATACCTCAGCTCCTAGCGAGTCACCAAATGACTCGATACCTCTCCCGAATTGCTTACCAGAGTGGGAAAGATCACCACCCACAGAAAACAAATTTGGAAGCGACAACACACCCAAGGAAACAAAGGATAGAACGTGGAAAATGAGAATAGAACAACTACGGAAGAGAGCAAAATGCACAACCCGAAGTGGCAGGGCAATCCTCACTAAGAAAACACCACGAAGCCAGAAAGAAATTAAGAAGCTCCAGAAAATAGTAGGCAACCTAGCACAAGGCTCGATGATAATTTCGCAGGCATTCGAAAAAATGTGGGAGCTGACGGTAAGCACACACTCCAAGGTCTCCGATATCCAGAATCTAGCACTCGCCGCACAAAAAAGGAATGACGAGATGGCCCTGCCCCTAAGAAATAGGCCCAATAGACCGGACAGGATTAACGCTTTGTCAAACGAAGATACTCAGGCCTTACTCCGAACCTATGAACAACCGGCCCAGGAGACGGTGGAGAGAATCAGAACAGTACCAATTGATTTCAATAGAACTTCCAGAAGGAATGACAGGAAAGCAAGTCACCGCAACCTACAACATATTCAGTTATCAGCATATGAATCCGAAATAGAGAATACCCTTAACCCTGATAATCCCTTAAAATGCCTTCTTCTCAATTGTCGTTCGGCATCCAAACATGCATCAGACATAGCAGCACTCATCATCAATAACGAAATCGACCTGGCAATCCTTACGGAAACGTGGCTAAAGGAATCATCCTCCCCCGCCATGGATCTCTTGGTACCACCTCATTATAACATTATGAGATTAGATAGGCCAAGGAAAACAGGAGGAGGTATAGCATGTATTCATCGATCAGAGATAGAGATCAACAAGATTCAAGCCGACCCCATGGAATCGTGTGAATACCTCGGTCTGAATATAAGATCTTCAAATAAACAAAAATGCAATTTACATGCATTCTACCATCCACCAGGAGATAACACAAAGTTCTCTGAGCAACTAATAGAGTTCATAACTGCCAACTCCAATCCGGATGCCAACAACATATTCCTGGGGGACTTTAACCTACACTGGGACGACGACAATGACAAACTGGTTAATGCGCTAAAAGAGTTCCTCGCCGAAATAAACCTCACACAAGCGTGTACCCAACCTACCCACGTGCAAGGAGCGACCTTAGATTGGATCATCTCCAGAACCAAAGAAACAGTGATCTGCGCCATAGATCCATGCGACTGGTCTGACCATCACGCCATAACATTTATGATTCCCACAGTGAAAAAAGGTAGAACCGTACAACCCCCCAGATCCACAAAATTGGTCAGAGAAATAAAAGAGGCGAACATCGAGCTATTGGTGGAGAGCTGTGAGAGAGACTTAAAGCCACCTAACCACATGCAGGATGTAAATGAGCTGACCGAACACTACATAACATCAATAGGAAATATAGTCAATGACACCATGCCTCTAAGAATGAAAAAAGTTACCGACAAGCCAAAGAATCCGTGGTTTAGCGCATCACTGAATGAGGACAGGCGCAAACTGAGAACAGCTGAAAGAAAATGGAGACAACACCCTTCCTCACCTGAGTTGGAAGCCCTCAGAAAAATCAGAAAAGATTATAACAAAAAGGTAATCAACTCCAAAAAAGAATTTATAAGAACAGAACTAGACAATGCCAAAAATAGACCACGAAAGCTCTTCGAGATACTAAAACAGCAATCAGATAAACTAGCAAAATCAACCCAAGAAAACTCAAAAACTCCTCTAAGCTGTGAGGAATTCTCTACATTCTTCTGCGAGAAAACAAAATCACTAGAGGTTGAGCTCTCTAGCGCTGCGGTTATCCTCCCGACCCAAACCCTGCAGAGGAGCGAGGCCGATGTGTCAACAGAGAGTATTAAAACAAAGAATGAAGCAATCTGGGACACATTTGAATTATACGACCAGGTCAAGATCGCCAAAACACTGTCAGAAATCAGACCTAACAACCACTATCAAGACCCTTTACCTGCAAAATGTGTAAGAGGAATCAGCCACATCGTGGTTCCAATATGGACCGAAATCATAAACGCTTCACTTACTCAAGGGATCCTCCCTGACTGCCTAAAAACAGGACAAGTAGTGCCAATAATCAAAAAACCGACAGCGGACGCATCAGACCCGAATAACTATAGACCAGTAACCAACATCCCGTTACTGGCCAAACTAATTGAGAAATGCGTGCAGAGCCAATTGAAGCAACACATCACCAAGTTCTCCCTACTAGACGAATGCCAATCAGGGTTCAGAGCTGGGCACAGCACAGAAACAGCGATCCTGCATATCGTTGATGACGCGCTTCAAGCACTAGACCAAAATCAAGCATGCCTATTGATTCTCCTAGACCTGTCATCTGCTTTTGACACGGTAAACCACGAAACACTACTCTCCAGGCTACAGGACAGGATGGGATTGACAGGCAATGTACTGAGATGGTTCCAATCGTTCTTAAGCAACAGAACCCAACGATTCCGGGTTAACCAAGCAATTTCAACCCCGTGTCCTAATGCAATTGGGGTCCCGCAAGGCTCAACTCTATCCCCAGATCTATTCAACTTATATGTCGAACCTCTTACTGACATCCTTCGGAAATCAACGATATCCTACCACATGTATGCAGACGACACGCAAATATACTTAAAGATCGCCTCCCTCGATGACATTGATCTATTGAATAAGACACTAAAGATGGCTATGCAATGGTTAACGACGAACCATCTGAAATTAAATGCCCAGAAAACAGAATTCATGCTAATTGCACCTCCAAGGAGCAACCCGGAAGTAAAGGAATGGACCAAATTGGTGACCGCGCTTAACTGCACACCAACCCTCGTCAACTCAGCTAAATCATTGGGAATCATATTAGATGAGAACCTCGACATGAAAGCCCACATCAATTCAATGGCTAAATGTGCCCGCTTCCATCTGAACTACCTTAGAAAATTAAAACCATTCATATCAAAAGCAGACCTAAAATTGGCTATACAGTCCCTAGTCATATCCAGGATCGAATATGGTTGCTCTACATTAACTGGTCTACCTAAAACATCTACAGCACCGCTAAAAGCCTGTCTCAATGCTGCAGCAAGACTTATCACTGGATCGAAAAAATTTGATCATATATCCCCACACCTGAAAGCCCTAAACTGGCTACCTTATGAGGCCAGAATTCAAATGAAGACAGCATGTATCACTCACAAAGCGGTGCACTATAACACGCCAGGATACCTAAGCAAGAAAATAAAGTTATCGGGAGGAAACAGACCAACGAGAAGCGCCAAGGAGCTGCTGTTGAGGCCGGCCTTTTTTCGAAAGAAAAAGACATATGATCGAGCATTCACTGGAGCTGCCCCCAGAGTCTGGAACTCACTCCCTCCTAGCATTAGGAAGATTCAAAATAGCGCAACATTCAAACGGGAATTGAAAAGCTTCATGATGAGTAAATACCTGGCATAAGGAAGCCGACGGATCGCCAGTATGTTCTACTACATCAGCGGAAGAGTGATCCCTCTTCATGATTACTATCTTATCGATAAACTGACTCCACTCACTAGCCTCGGCTGTATCCTTATCAATAACAATACCACAGCCCTGTATGAACCAATTGCTGGTCTATGAGCCAAACTATATAACCTCTACCTCACTTTAGCTATTCTCACCTTTATTAATATTTGCACATGTATCTGATATATACTTATTTATTTAGGCATCCGTTATAGCCACAACCTCCTCTACCTTATATCTGTGGCTGTTAGAATGGATATATGACTGTCAATGTGTAACCTACCTCAATATAATGGTGATGTAATGTGTGGAGATGGTTTAAGACATTCCTATGCAATAGAACTCAACGAGTCCAAGGACTAAGCAATCTCAACACCTTGGCCTCATGCAATCGGGTCTCGCAAGGCTCACCATATCTACTGATATGGACCAAGTTATGAACGAGGCCTCTCTCACCTTTATTACTAACTGCACACATGTTTATATAAGGTTTATTTAGGCACCTCTTATAGCCACTGTGCCTTGTACCTTATATCTGTTTGTTTTCAGAATTTGTTATTGGACTGTTAATATGTAACCTACCTCGATGTTAAGCGCTCTGATACCCACGGGTCTTGTTCGCGCTATACAAAACTCTATAATAAATAAATAAATAAATAAATATGGGGCTAGAGCAGCTTTTGACATTCCCTTCCACTAGCACCTTTCCATCTAAGCTAGCTTTCAAAGAACTGTACTGGGCCACGATTCGTCAGATTAGAGTCAATGCCTCAAGTTCCACCAATCTTACGGGTAGGTTCCTGTCCTTTAAGTTGGACCCATCCCGTGAACTCTATTGGGATCTAATTTCCAAAACACTGGACAGGAAACTCTACCATCAGTTTCGGGTGGGTGCTTTGCCATTGAATGTATTTACGAAAAGTTGGACAATGAGCACTACGGATCATTGTAGATGGTGCCCTGGCCACAAGGAAACAGTAGGTCACTTTTTGTTTGCTTGCCCTAGATATTTGGCACCTAGAGCCAAATGGTTAAAGCCACTGTTCCAGGTCTTGCCCATAAGAAAATCTGAAGAGGCCATTTGTGTATTAACAACTAACACCTCTGAGCTTATTTCAGTGTGCCTGGCTAAATACCTAGGGTGGGCCTGGATAATAAGGTCAAAACCTTAGTATAACCGCAGTATTGATCATGAAAATGCTCCTCCATGATGTATTTCGCACCATGAAAATAGGCTGTCTATCTCTGCTTATGCTATTTAAAACTGCTTGGAATTTAACTGTAAACTCTTAGGTTTTTTATTGTTGTGTTTAATCTTAGTAATCTTTTTTCAGGCTGTCTTCTATGTTATTTAATATTAGTTTTATGAATCTAAAGATTATGTATTTTTAATTAAGCAATGTTTGTCAATATCTGTCTTTTATGATTTTTTATGAATCGAAATAAAGACTTTAAAAAACCTGAAAACCCACTGCTGTGTCAGGGATGACCCAGCGAGTCCAGAGTGGTTGGGACAGCTTAGGTGTGCCGCAACATGTTACAACCAGCTCTAAGGCTCTCTGGCAGCCTTGTTCAGTCTTTGGAAGGGCCGCTGTTTAGTGTTCTCCCTCATGGTCCCCACTAAGGAGAGTCTATTAGGATGGCGGGCGGATGGCCGCCGCTGGTCAGGCGGTGGTAACCGCCGGACCGGCAACAGCCATCCACCCGCGATCAAAACCCGGAAAACCGCCAGTCCTATTAGCATTGCGGTTGTGACCGCGGCTGTGTGATTTTCCGCCCACCACGTTTCCGCTGGTTGCAGTCCACCTGCTTGCCTTGCGGGCGGAGCTGGATCGCTACAATTGTGGCGGATCAGGGCAAAGCACCACTGGCACGATTATGATGCCAGCGGTGGACAGCTTTTCCGCTGCGGTGGAACCGCCATGGAAAGGGTTGCGGAGACATGTTGCAGGGGCCCATTGCGGGCCCCCAATGTTTATTTATTTATTTATTATTTATTTTGAAGTTTTATATAGCGCTGGCCAGACCCGAGGGTATCAGAGTGCTTTACAACAGTCATATTGCAAAAGACCAAAAATACAAGAACCGAAAATACAGCGAAAGTATCAATACACGTTACAAAGATATCGCGAAAGTATCAGGCATGGACCGTGAGTTTCAGCGGGTTAAGTACCCAGGGTCAATGAATACTAGTAGTGCCTTCGCCGGGTGTCATAGTCTGGAGTCACACACCCATCCAGGGAGTAATCTCTTCGGCGCTTTTGCGTCTCATGTCTCTTCGCTAGGGACCAATCTACGAAAAGATTTTTGAGCTGTCCCTTGAATTTTGCGAAGGAGGGGATAGTTCTGAATGTGTTGGGAGGGTGTGGGTGCACTGGGGGGATACCCATGGTACCCCCCCTACAATTCCCTGTACCAGGTGGCAAGCACTGCGCAATGCCTGCCACGCAGTGCAGGGTGATGCAGGACATGCTCCTTTTCACATTGCGGCGGTGCTACTGGCAGGAGTGACCGCCGCAATGTTAATCGCCAGAATCCAACCGCCGCGGTCGGATTTTGACTGCAGAGCATCATAATTGGACCGGCGGTTATGCCGTGGTCCTTGCGGGCGGTCTTTTCCCGCTACCATGGCAGTCAGGGAGGTTTTCCGCCCGCCATCCTAATAGACCCCTTAGTGTTCAAGCAGACAAGGGAAAGTCTATGGGGCGGTTTCAGAAGCGGAGCATGATTCCCAGGGTCATTTTCTTTCGAAGGGCCAGTCTTGCTGGTAGAGATGGCCTTTGCACAGAGAGCGCCCTGGGCAAAACCAAATTTGATTCACCCTTCCATTCGTCCTCTTTCACTGCCTGTGCATTTGAAAAAAAGGGGGGATAGGGGGAAAGTAAGGGGGGCATTAGAAAGGAGCAGGGCCAGTTGTAGGGTTGCGACATCACAGGAAGTGATATCAATAAAGCATACATTTTCTGGCATTGTTGAAGCAGCTTTGCAAGAAACTTCCACCTAGTGTGTATTTCACTAAATTGAATACAATATAAATAATAACCCCTATAAAATAAGTGCATATATTGTAAAGCGGTATTACGTGGAAAGGCATTACATTAATCAAACTGACTGAAAAAGCTAGGCTTAGGTGTCTATAAGGCGGATTACTTCAATGCTCACTAACTGTTTCCAGATTAGGGCATAAGTAAAATTCCAAGTCAGATTGTCCCAGAACTTTACAGCATGACTTGAAGTGAGTCCTAAGCCCTACCTTTACGCTAGTGAAGTTCAAGATACAGCATTTAGGGGGTCATTACGATGGCGGTGAACCTGCCATCGTCAGCCTGCCTGTGTTGGATTCACCGACGTCGCAAAGCTCTTTTCCGCCCGCCAGATTACGATGGCGGGCGGTGTGCTGGTGGACGGAACGTCCATCCGCCATGGGTCCGACTCAGGCAATCGTTTCGATTGCCTGGCAGACCCGCCCTCATCTACAAAATGGTGGCAGTGCCTAGCAGGCACTGTCCGCCAGATTATGATGCCAGCCTGTCTATGGAGGTTCAACTGCCATTGAAAGGCTGGTGGGAATGTACTCTGGGGGCCCGTTGAAGACCCCCTTGTGCAGGGGCACGTTGGATTTGCACTTGGGGGCACCTATGGTGCCCCACTACAGTTCCCTGCACCAGGTGGCAGGCACCGCGTGGTGCCTGCCACGTAGTGCAGACACAACATGCATTTTGAACATTGCAGCGGGTGCAGCATACTTTCTGACAAATTATGTCTGCAAGACCGATAATGGCATTACAAGTTCGACCCATGGGCCGATAGCTCCCATTGCCCCCGAATGCGCTAGCTTAGCAACTCCGCCTGCACCGTAGCAAATTGTTCACACCAGAATATACCCTGGGGTGGGGTCATCGGACAAACAATTGGCCCTCACCTCCAACATTATTTGCTCAAACCATTATGCCCCATTGTCTGATTTGCCCCTTCAATCATCAACTCAACCATCCAACCTGTACCATCTTCAACCCCAAATAATAATTTACTGGCAGATGCACCAACTACCATTCCGGGAGATCCAGGAGATATGTCTCAGCTAATTGATGCACTGATGAAAGACGTAGCCGACATGAAGGCACTGTGAAGTCGGCAAGCGAAAGGGTACATGAGCTCTTCGAGATGAATGCAAATATCTTAAAACAACACAAGACAATTTCAGCTGGACCGCGTGTAACGCGTTACTGTTGCCAAGTCTGTTGACAAACTTCCATCCAAATGGGGGCAGATAAGTCTGAGGCCCAGGTTCCCTCCATGTCGTCTCTCGCAGTGGACGACATTGTTTCCACTGGCCAACAGAGTGGGAGGGTAGGGTAAAACACCGCTGAACATCACAATAGACCTCGTGCAGCTAGAGGATATGGTCACACCAAGGAATTTATTGTACCCTGCCACCCACCTGCGAATCCCCTGATCAATCGGCTCTGCCTATTAATGTCTCTCGCCCGTTAATAGTCCATCAACAAAATGTCTGTTCATCTTGCCTCAGACAGCAACATATAAGCCCTCATCGACAAGTAGCCAGAACAGCCACTCTTTGGTTTATATGTCAAATGTGCCTAGACTTAAACCCAGCGAAAGTGAAACTGCTAAATCACTGGTGAACAAAGTGACCCACTGGATCAGATTCAAAAGGAAGTGCCTATCTATTGTTCATTCAGACATAATCTTGGCTCATCATATAACGAACCTCAAGGGGCACTGGGACGAAATAAGGCTAACACTGAAGGATTCCTCCCTGGCCAACAGGCTATTGACTCTGAAGCAGGGGCGGCTCCTTCGCTAAGGTGGAGGAGCTTCGCCCTACTGCCTTTCCACATGGCAAAAAAGGAAAACTAAAATGATAATAACGCAATGTTATTATCATTTTATTTTTCTGTGCTCAGGTGGTTTTGTAGGGCTGGCTGCTTAGGGGTGAGGAGTGGTGATACCCTCCAGTGTGCATGATTCATGCGCACTTAGCATGTTCTGTACCCTGGCTGCATTACTGCCTGGGTGAAGAACATGCCCAGGCTTCCATTCCCCATCTGAGCACTGAACCACAGCACTCAGACCAATCACAACACTGCATTGCAGCATTGTGATTGGCTTAAGGGAGCCTCTGTGCTTACCAATCACAATGCTGCACTGCAGTGTTGTGATTGGTTCAGGGTAGCCTATCCTGCTTCCTGTTACAGCCAGGGCCGGACTGGGAACCGAAACCAGCCCTGGCAAACTGCTCAGTTGGCCCCTCTGGCGGGCAGGGGGCTGCGGCCGAGCTGTTTGCTAGGGCCAGTTTTGGCCGATTTTGTTACAGGGGGACGATATTGCCAGCCCCTGGTAACAAAAATGGCCCTATAGGGCCCAAAACCGGCCCCCACCCTGGCAGCCCACCTGGGAAACGCCTGGTGCCCACTATGGCCAGTCCGGGCCTGATTACAGCATAAGCCAGGAAGAGGACTGAAGAGAGGTGGCCGACAGGTAAGCGATATGTTTTGTTGATTTTTTTCTCCCCTGCTCTCACCGTCCCCTGCCCCACTACTGATTCACTGGACCAACCGCCTGCTCTGGAGGCACGCTCATATCCACCCTTGGGCTCTTCAATTCAATTTAGGAGTATCGTAGGGTTTCACTTGATGGACACAAGGAACTTTGCCCCCCATAAATCCGTTCCCTTACCCGAAAAGGCCAACTTTACTTGAGAGAGAAGAAGAGCAAAACCCAGCAGAGCAAATTAGCTCTTTGCAATAAGGGAAGTCCTGTTTGAACTAAATTGAATGACTATGGGAAGGGCTAATGCCCAAACCTACAATTGACGGTCCCATAACCCAATGCCCATCCCCCAGTGCTCTTGCCACAGTGCTCATTAACTAGTGTCCAGCTGCCAATGTTTTAATTTCTACCCCTAGCCAACACATCAAGCCCTTAATGCTTCAACCCCCTACCCCAGCTCATGATATGCAGATTCCCTATAGTATTGCCGGCTATATCATTAAAACCACACTAAAATGTGTTCCTAGCTCAAACAGATCAAAAGTTAGTAAAAGCTCTGCGACAGTGCTGCTGCGCTGTGGACGGCCATTCACAAAAGTCGACTGGACACTTTGCTGTTGCTTTTTCTGTATTGGTGTCAAAGTGGTATTAATGAGTTGAAGCCTTTACCCATAAAGTGCTAACATGTAAAAATGAATAAAATAAGTTAATACTAACACAAAATGTGCCACATTACTCTGCATAATTTTCCTTTTCTTAACGCATCATCATTCCTGCTTCATAATTTGGTCCTCCCCGCCACATATTTCTAGTGGCCCTGGCTATAGCATAACATGACACTGAATGACATAAAAAAAAAAAGTGCTGAAGTGCAGAGAAGGTTCCGTGAAAGCAGCAGCCCACCATATAGAAAGTGTACGTGCAGCAGCATGTCCACTGCTCCTGTCAAATGCTGAAGTACGTTTCTCTACCCTATACTTTTCGGGCCATCCAGCTGACCCACGTCACCCTCTTGACCTCACGTCGGTGCGTGTTTTTATTGCATTACAGGCAGCACAGGAAAGCATGGCGCGCCCCGCGTGCCCTCAGCAGGACAGCGTATCCTTCAAAATAAACAAATGTATTTTTTGTTTTTGAAGGAGAGGAAGGGCGTTTCTTCTGTTCAGAGAGTGGAGCACAGCACGTCGCCCGACCTGTGCTCAGACTAGAGCCTGGGCTTGGGTACCAGTGACATTTTAAGCTCCAGCCCAGGAGTTTGAAGTGCGTCTGCCTCCAACGGAAGGAAGTCTTGAACAGGAACTTCCCTTTATCAGAGGGTAAATCTAATCATACACAGTCTTTGCAGTTCACGAGGATAGAAAAGCTTCTAGATTTATAAATGACTCTGTTGCACGAAAAGTTAACACATCTAAATATATTAGTTCCAATATTTCTGCGAATACCAAGTGCACAACTGTTCAGATGTCAAAATAGTGTATGCCTGTGATACCAGCAGTGCATTAATTTAGAGCATTTGATGGAAAAAGTGCAGTCCCTAATGCGAATAGTGTTTGCTAAAAACACAACAGATATTTTTCACCTTAATTTGTCTCCTACCAAATTGTGTTATTTTATTTTATTTATATAAGGCACACACCACACCCTAAGTTGCCACTAGAGGCCAGCAGTGTTAATTAATAAATGTAAATAAACATGCCTCTGATCCTCGGTGAGCAATCACTACTCTAGCAACAGAAAAAACAAGCATTTGCAATGCAATAGATCTCGCATTAATTTATAGTTTGAGATACTGGTGTTGCAAATAATAATGCAACACCAATAGCTCATACTTTCAGTAATGCAAGACCTAGTGCATTGTAAATGCTTGTGTAGTGAGCCAGGAACCAGCATTGTATGTTTTAGTGCTGTACCGCATGCTGCTCCTAGAGGTCCCTACTGCGCAAGGGACCAGCACTGCATGTCTAGGTGCAGTACCACAAGCTGCTGCTAGAGGTCCCTAGTGAGCAAGGCACCAACACTGCATGTTTGGTGCACTACCGCAAGCTGCTCCTAGAGGTCCCTAGTTAGCAAGGCACCAGTACTGCAAATCTAGGTGCAGTACTGCAAGCTGCTCCTAGAGGTCCGTAGTGAGCAAGGCACCAGCACTGCAAGTCTAGGTGCACTACCAGAAGCTGCTCATAGAGGTCCCTAGTGAGCAAGGCATCAGCACTTGTCTAGTTGCAGTACGGCAAGATGCACCTAGAGGTCCCTAGTGAGCATCATAAACTGTTGCTCACATATGGTACTGCACCACGTAGGACAGTGGTCTTCAAACTTTTTGATGTCGAGACCCCCTTGTCAAACCTTTATAAAAGTAAGGACACCCTTCTGACAAAATTTTCTAGAAACTGGTTCTTCTCGTCATCAACATATATCGATAACTATAAATGCCCCTGTTATACCTGCCATCTTTTGGCATGTTTCTCTTGTTTTTTTTCCTTTCTGACCTAGTTTTGACTCTGCTTTTGCTGGTTCAGTGTCTCTGCACACCTCCTTTTTGCTGTTCAGTATTAAAGCGCAAGTGCTCCTATTATGAATTGTATTATGGACAGGTGTTTCCATGATTTCATGTTTGACTTACTGGTAAGTCCCTAGTAAAGTGCACTGAGGGTGCCAGAACCTGTAACTCAAATGGTGCTGGTGGTCCTGCAGTACTGATTGTGCCACTCACCCAAGCAGCCCTTAAAAGGGTTACCAGATATGCCACTGCAGTGTCTGTGTGAAGTTTGTAACTGCCATGCCGACCTGTAAATGTAAATGTACAGGAATTTATATAGCGCAAATCACCGAGCGGTTTCTAAGCGCTTGCTTAGGGAACCCGTCCTGGTATTCCCCTGTGAGATAACCCCGGCAGGGTATCCGCAAGGTGAAAGCCAGGCATCCCGCCGCGAGGGGCCATTGTGGAGATTAAGCAAGCTATTGCCCAGAGTCGCAGAGTGTGAACCCGTGAATCAAGTAGGCACCGGAGCGAGAATTGTCAAGTCCATGGACATTTTAGGACTCAAGACCCCACCGAGCCGGGAATTGAACCCTGGTCCCAGGCTGACCTCTGCTTCCAAGTCTGCCTCCTCTAACCAGTGAGCCACATTTCTCCACACCTGGCAAGTGCACCCACTTGCCAAGCCCTAATCTTCACTTTTCTTACACGTAAGTCACCCCTAAGGTAGGCCCAAGGTACCCCTGTGGGCAGGGTGCTGTGTATGTTATAGGCAAGACATGTACAGGTGTGTGTGACATGTTCTGTTAGTGAATTACAGGTGTTTCATTTTTCACTATGGGAAGGCTATCTGTCCCATAGGATAGAATGGGAGTTTACTTAGAACATTATATGAGCATATCCAAACCAAAGGTCATTGAGTGTAGGGGTGTAGCTAAAGGTGTAGCTAAAAACAAAGGGCCTTATTTATGAGGAGTTGGCGAAGGACAGCGCTGCAAGTCTTCTTGCAGCGCTGCCCAATTCCAATGTGAAAGGGCAGGAATAAACTGTAATTATGAAATACGGTGCATTCCAGTTCTTTTCCCTTCACAAATTGCTGTCTAGCACTACCTTAGGCAGAATTGTTTTTGTATGGGAAGAGACACCTTCCTTCACGAAAACAATACTGAGGGGTGTTTTCCTATTTCTGCAGCTCTCATAGAACATTTCTCCTTGTTACGTCTCTACTGGAGAGGTGCCAGTTTTTGGAGCTGCCCCAGGTTTACATGATTTTGTAAATATGGGGCAGCATCAAAATCCATAGGCTTTGCGTGGGAACCCCACACAAAGCCCATGGAACACCTCCTTGACGCAGAGTAAAGCAACGCCGTGACTTGCGCTGCTATGTATTACTGATTACTCCATATGGGGCAATGCAAAGCCATGCAGGGTGACTTTGCACTGCCTCATAGGTATGGTTGAGATGGTTGCGCCACCAGAACATCAAAAAAGTGATGCTCTGGGGATGCAAGCCTCTCATAAATAAGCCCAAAATATTCTTACGTTTTTTAGGTATTTCACCTTTAGGTATCTACATATAAAATAATGGGCAGTGTAAATGAAAAATAAATAAAATAAGTTATTGCTCAGTGGGAAATGCACTGTAGTACATTAGGAAAACATCTATTAGTTAAAGCACTGCAGAGGTCTGTGTGTAACCAGAGACCCACAGAATTCAATCTTGATTGGCGCAGTGGAGAATAGTGATGTATATTTTTAGTGCTACAAAGTCAGAGCCAGTGACAGAAAGCACTGTGAATATGCAAGTCAATTTTTTATACTTGCATTACACACAGGGCAAAATGTGTGAATAGTTTTACAATAAAATGGTGCTTTCAAAATGTAGGTTTCAATAATACCAGACCATATGTAATGCAGTTATTTTTTTTACATAACTGTCCTTCAACACCTCTTTCGGGGCACAAATGGCTGTGTAAATGCAGTTAAAATGAAAAGAAAGAACTTTCCAGCCCAGTAGCTAACTCTGTGCACTTCAACTCAAAACAATACACATCTTTGTCTTCACAAAGAGCCAGAACTGCTCCCAAGCATCCTTTACACTGGCAGATTACCAGCGCGTTTGCTTTTCATTCAGGCAAACAGCTGATAACGATCTCAATTAGCCATCCCAAAACACCAGATGGCTGTCTTTTTTCAGGGACAAGTGAATCTGGGGAATCTGCGACCCCCTTCCTAGGACTCCAGGACCCCCCTGGGGGTCGGGCCCCGCAGTTTGAAGACCTCTGACATAGGAGATATGGTAAATCCACCCTACCCATAATGCATTGCATGCAAGACAGTACCATGAGAACATTCAAGTAGCTATGTCCATACATACAATTAGTAGCTTTGAAATATCATAAAATAATTATTATATTAATTCCAGATTAGGTTGTACTTTATGTCTAATATAAATGTAAGATGTGCTTGCGAGTAAAGTAACCACTGCCTAGTTTAGGACCAAGTGTTTGTCCTGTCTGAAGGCCTTTAAGAAAATAGATCCTTGAGACTGAAATTAAAACCTAGGGTGTAACAACACATGTAACAGGGGTGTCCTCATTGGAGGTCACAAGAAGAGACAAGACAAAACTAATGACCAATGAAAAGCCACTATTTACAAAGGACAGGGACAGGAGCCAATTTAAAAGATGGATGGAAAGTAAGCCGAGCTTTATGCCTATATCCTGAATACAAAAGATAGCACCAACACTGGCTGTGTGGGTGTCTCTTAGGGCACAGATTCATGTACTGGAACCTCCAGTCAACCTTCAATCGTAAAAATAGTTTGTTGAAACCAATCGTTGTCTATATATAGACAACTATATATAGACAATATATATAGTTGTCTATATATAGACAACGATTGGTTTCAACGTGGGTGGGTGTCTCTTAGGGCACAGATTCATGTACTGGAACCTCCAGTCAACCTTCAATCGTAAAAAAAGTTCGTTGAAACCAATCGTTGTCTATATATAGACAACTATATATATTGTCTATATATAGTTGTCTATATATAGACAACGATTGGTTTCAACAAACTATTTTTACGATTGAAGGTTGACTGGAGGTTCCAGTACATGAATCTGTGCCCTAAGAGACACCCACACAGCCAGTGTTGGTGCTATCTTTTTGATTTGTCTTCACACTCCCGGGCGGGGAGTGATCTTAGGAGCACGATAAAATATACATACCATTGAATTAACTAGCAGTGCACAGCCTCGTTTTCACGTTATATCCTGAATACAACATGTCTCAAAGAGACAGCGCAAGCACTGCCTAGGCGAGACCTAAAAGACCATTAGGCAAAGAGACTGGTTTTTAACGCCTTCCTAAAACTAAGGTTTGCCTTTTTCATTCTAACTTTTCCTGACAATCAGAGCTGGACTCGGAACTTAAAAAAGTCCTGGCAAAAATGATAAGTTCAGCCACCAGGTACAGACGTGCTAGAACCAGAGCAACTCTTTCAGGTTGCCACCAGGATCGTGTAACTTGCACCACCAATCCTGGAGGCGCCAGGTGTCAAAACTGGCCAGTAGCGGCTGATACTGGACTCGGGGTGGGGTGGGCAGGGAGGGGGGGAGGTAGATGGGGGTAATGAAAACGCTAAAATAAAATAAAACCACTTACCTGGCTATGGCAGGTGTTGCCACCGACTCTCCTCCGATCCTCTTCCTCTTCTTGTCTTCTTCCTGTCTGAAGTCCTGCAGCAGGAAGCACCTGGGCTCCCAAGCTCCCCCAACTCATCACAATGCTGCAATGCAGCGTTGTGATTGGTTTGAGCGCCATTCTCAATTTGCGATCTCCAATTAGAGAATCGCAAATTGAGAATGGAATTTCAAGTGTGCCAGGGTGTCAAAAGGACACCCTGTTGCACCCCTGAAATTATCATGGGTGCAAATGTGGCGCACACACATGCCCTAAGGCATGTGTGCGCCACATGCCACTTTGAAAAATGCAAAAATTTGCATTTTTTAAAGAAATCGCAAATTACCACCAACCTGTAGTTGGTGGCAATTTGCGATTCCTTATGTTCCATGTTCACACAACTTGGGTGCCTCATACATTCCATTTAAGGAATCGCAATTTTCTATTCCTTAAATGCATTTGAAAAATAAGGAATCACTAAGTTTGCAATTTCTTAATGTGTGAGGCAGATGTGCTTTCAGACATAGCACTAGGCCAAATTGCGATCGCAAAGGCTGAAATTCTGCGAATTTCAGCATTTGCGATCGGAATTCGCCTTGATACATATGGCTCCTGATTACTTACTGTCAAATGCTCCAGTCCCTTCTCTTTCTCAACACAGTACCTATCTCATGAAGGAGAAGAACAAAAACTGATATGACTAGGGTGAAACAGTGGAAGGATGAGTGCAATGGTTCAGAAAGAACTGGGCTAATGGCGATAACTCGGATTTGGTAACGATTGTAGCATAGATTCAAAAGATTCTAGTTGGTGTGCTTTTAGATCTTCGAGAATGGTCAGTTCTTGTAGATACAGAAACTGCCCTTTGTTTTGCATTTTGTGATTTTTGATTTTTAAAAGAAATTCTGATGTTGCAGGATGTTTTATCCATTTCAGATAGTGTTTGGGGTGTCAGTATTCTCTCTTTAGTAGTTTTAGGTAGCTGAAGAACCATTTGTGATTGCTGTCAGGACTTAATTGTTAAGTCCAGCCAGTTGTAGAGTTTGTCATATTCTTGTGTTCTGAGATTATATTCTGCAGTTAGTTTTGCTTTAATTGTCACAATACGTGGGACAGTTCTATGTAGAATGGGGAACTTCCATTGAGGCAGTTGATGCTGTTGCACTGTGGGGTTCAGTTGTATATGGTTCTGCTCTCATCTAATAAAACCTATAAAAACGACCTGGTTGTAGAGAGGCTTCTTCACTGGCGACGAGTTCCAGTTGAACCCTGTGTACTGCAGGACTTTGCCACGCCCTGTGATGGTGTGCGAATTTGAATGATCAGATCTTGTGCATTTTGAAGGTGGAGGACGAGAACTTTAAATAGTAAACTGTAAGTGTATTTCTCCAAAGAAGCTTTTGCAGCATATGTGATATTTTAGCAATTAAAGTAATTAAAGCCTCATTACTAAAGGCTTGTGCTGCATGGCTGTTGTATAGTATTATTTTTGTATAGTATTATTTTATATCATAGCGCTGCCATATGCCGCCTTGATGAGAAGCGCAGGGTGTGGTGGCTTAGAACGCAGTACACATGGCCTAGAAGCTGTCATACGATTGTGCTGCCACGAGCCGTCTTGAAAACAAGTGCTGGGAATGCGCATCCCAGAAACTCCTATCGATGAGTTTAGAAAAGGAGAGAAAAAAGGGAGTAAAGAAAATTGAAAGTGGAAAGTTTATTCACTTACCATGTCGGAAATCATCCGCAATTGAGGCCAATGATCTTCGGGAACCGCAACCTGAAGAATCGATCGATCAACCAATCCAGGGCCTGTATAGCGAGGCTACTCACTCATGAGGGTCTCAATGCGCTGTAGGGGCTGCTGGTTCTTCTATGTGTAGAAGAGCCAGGTCTTAAGGTCCTTCTTGAATTGGGAAGTGACGCGGATGGCACAAATGTAAATGTAGTTGAGCTTATATAGCGCACAGCTACCCGCAGTGGGTTTCCCGGCGCTTGCTTAGGGAACCCTTCCTGATATTCCCCTGTGAGATAGCAGGGTATCCACAAGGTGAAAGTCAGGCATCCCGCCGCGAGGGGGCGTTGTGGAGATTAAGCATGCTGTTGCCCAGAGTCGCAGAGTGTGAACCCGTGAGTCGAGGAGGCACCGGGGCGAGAATTATCGAGTCCGTGGAATTTTTAGCCCAAGACCCGCCAGGGCGGGGAATTGAACCCTGGTCCAGGACCGATCTCAGATTCCGGGTCTGCCGCCTCTAACCCCTGAGCCACACTTCTCCACAAGGTGGAGGGGCAGGGGTTTCCAGGTCCAGGCTGTGAGGTAGGAGAAGGATCTTCCTCCTGTTCTGGTCTTGTGGATCCTGGGTACGGAGGCTATGGTGAGTTGGGCGGAACAGATTTGGTTGGCAGGTATGTGGAATGTGATGTGGTGGTTCAAGTATGTTGGCCCATCATTGTGGAGAGCTTTCTAGGCATGTATGAGGAGCTTGAAGATGATTGTCTTGTTGACTGGAAGCCAGAGGAGTTGTCAGAGGTGTTGTATGATGTGGCTGCAGCGGGGGATGTCGAGGACCAGACTGGCTGCGGCATTTTGAACGTTCTGTAGTTTCTTGAGCTGTTTCTGGGTGATGCTGAAGTAGAGTGTGTTGCCGAAGTTGAGTCTGCTGATGATGAGTGTGTGGGTGACCGTCTTTCCGAATTCGTTGGGGATCCATCTGAATGTCTTTCAGAGCAGGCGGAGCGTGTGGGAGCAGGCTGAGGAAACTGCATTGATTTGGCTGTTCATTGTAAGCGATGAGTCCAGTATGATGCCAAGGTTGTGTGCATGGTCCGTCGGGGTGGCAGGGGATCCCAGAGCGGCTCGCCACGAGGAGTTGTTCCAGGTTGAAGGATGGAACAGTCCTGGTAATAGGCCACTAAGGAGCTCATCAACAATTTGAAATCGAGGGCAGATAGTGTTGGCGTAGCCAGGCAGATGCCCAGAGCCCATAAAAAGGGGCACCAGATGCAATGAAACACAGGTTGTATACAGGTGAAGTAAGAATAGTGGAAGGTTAAACAAAACCGAGGTTGCGTGCGTGGTCTGTCGGGGTAAGAGGGGACCCCAGAGAGACTGGCCACCAAGAGTCGGCCAAGGCTAAGGGGTGTTTCCGAGGATGAGTACTTCAGTCTTGTTTGAGTTGAGCTTGAGCCAGCTATCTTTCATCCAGGTAGCAACTTCCTTCATTCTGCTGTGGAAGTTGGTTCTGGCAGTTTTGGGTTCGTTGGGAAGGGAGAGGATCATCTGAGTGTCATCGGTGTAGGAGACGATGATGAGTCTGTGGCTTCTGGCGATGGCTGAGATGGGGGCCATAAAGACGTTGAAGAGGGTGGAGCTCAAGGAGGAACCCTGGGGCCCTCTTCAGCCAATCTCTGTAGGTTCTGAGAGGAATGGGGGTAGTCTGACTCGCTGAGTTCGGTGCCTTGTCACGCTTGCCAGTGTCTAGGAGTCTCATGATTAGGGTGCAGTGGGAGACGGTATGGAAGGCGACTGAGAGGTCCAGTGGGATGAGGGCTGCAGTCTCCCCTGGTAGAGGAGAGCGGATATTATCGGTGGCGGCAAGGAGTGCAGTCTCCGTGCTGTGATTGCTTTGGAATCCGGATTTGGAGGTGTCCAGGACGTGATTTACTTCTAGGAACGCGTAGAGTTGGGCGTTGATGGCCTTCTCGATAACCTTGGCTGGCAAGGGGAGGGCATTTTAAAAATCAATTTGGCATTCAAGAACCTTTTGTTCTCTTCTATCTGCTTTTACATGCTGATCTGTTGCCGATCTGTTCACTTCCATTGAGTTCTAGTGAAGTGTTTGTATTAGGCTACTCCTAAGATGGCGGCGCTTTAACCACGTGATCTGTTCCATTCTAGATTCACGGGGGCTCGCTAGCCAGGTCGACACTCTTCCCGCCTTGCTCGCTGATACTGCCACCTTAAAAAGCGACCCGATGCAAGTGCGCATTACGGCGCCGATGGCGCGCCAGAGGCAAGCCCATCTGCGCCCGTCCGCGCCCTACGGCCAGTAACTATGCTACAATCGACATAAATCCGCCTAGCCAACTTAAGTATGCCGCTGAAGAGCTTCTGCTACTCAGAGGTAAAGTTCCTTCATCTTGTACCGTGTGTAACTTTTCACAACATAGGTTCAATTGTTCTAGCTGTGGTTTTATGCTGGGATTTAAACACTCTAATCCGGCCTTTTCCGCATCTAGAGGCAGGGTTACCTCCACACGTACAATTTCTTCCCCAATGGCAGGCAAACATCTTCATTTTTGGAGCATTAACTACTGCTCCCTCCCGAAGAATAAAGCACACATATTTGATTTTCTGACTTCATTGATGCCCGATGCCGTGTTCCCGACTGAAACCTGGCTTCATGCCAGCTCAGGTCCAGATGTTGCTAGTGCCCTTCCTCCTGGTTATGTTATCTCCAGAGGTGATCGAGGAATTAAGAAAGGTGGCGGGATCGCTGTAATTTTTAAAGATATCTATTCCTGTAAACTTGAGCCCCAACCCTTCCCGGATTGTGAAGCTGCTCTGTTCAAACTGCCCGTTTCTCCCTAAATTACCTTATCGGGTATGCTTATCTACCGTCCTCCGGGGAACCCTAAGAACTGGCTGTCCACATTTCATGACTTAGTGGCCCGTTTGTCATGAAGGCTGCTAATTTTACCATTTTGGACACTGGGAACTCAACTCTTTTAGCTGATCTTGAAGCTCTCAATTTGCTGCTACATGATCAGGGGCCTACTCATCAGGCGGGTCATTTGTTGGATCCTATTTTTTCCAACTTGGCTTGGGGCTGCAGTTTACCTGCACTTCCCCTAGGGTGGTCCGATCACTATGCCATCCTATTTAAATTAGTCACCCTGGGGGATATCAGGCCTACCGGCAGTGATGACCTAGGCAGCAGGAGGCCTTGGAAGAACCTAGACCTAGACTCCCTTAACAATCTTCTAATGGTAAATCCTCCAGACATCAACCTACCCTGACGTTCCCTAAATCTTGCGGTATCCGACTGGTTAGCCAAGTCCATTGATACCTGTCTGCCCTTGGCATTAAAATGCAGTTTTACTCACCATCCTCATGCCCCATGGTTCAACAATGAGCTAAAGGCCATGAAATCAAAGTGCAAGCACTTGGAAAGAAGATGGCGTAAGACCTACTCCCCGAGCGGCAAGTCTGACTACAAGGCCACTTTAAATACGTATCATCTGGCCTGTAAGGCAGCGAAAATATCTTTTGTCTCGAATGCTATTACTAACTCAGTGAACCACCCACGGGCTTTATTCTCCATGGTCAAGAAGCTGGCAAGATCGAATACTGCTCCGGTGCCACCGGCCCTGGATGACACCCAATGCAATGATATTGCAAATTATTTTATCACTAAGGTTGAAACAATATATAGCTCACTAAAGACCTCCAATCCTGCGAATATAGTGAGTCCCCTGTCCGATATGGCAAGTGGGAGCTATCATTCCTCAGCAGTTAAGATCTCCACATGGTCTCCTTTTGATGATAGATCTTTTTTGGACTGCCTAGCTAGGGTAAAATCTGGCTCTCCTTTAGACCCTCTCCCTGCAAACATCTTGCAACAGCTTTCTCGAGAGGCCCTTGGTAGCCTCAAAGCACTTCTAAACACATCTTTACGAGAATCATGCGTTCCCCTAGACCGGAAGCGCGCAATGGTGGCTCCTTTGCTGAAAAAGCCTGGAGCGGATCCTACGGTCATGTCAAACTTCTGCCCAATCTCATTGTTGCCGGTCCTTTCCAAAATTCCGGAAAAGCACGTTAATTGTCAGCTCTCAGCCCACGTGGAAAGTTCGGGCTTTTTACACCCGTCCCAATCAGGATTCAGAACTCATTTTTCTACAGAAACCACTTTGTTGGGGGTCACGGAGAAGTTGCGCTCCTGCCTGGATAGAGGGGAGACTACGGCGCTCATTCTATTAGATTTGAGCGCCGCATTCGACACAGTGTCACATTCCATCCTTTTAAAGTCTCTCCAGTCGGCAGGAGTCGTAGAGCCCGCGTTAAATTGGTTGTCCTCTTTTCTCAGTGGCCGTACATTCCAGGTTTTCTCTTCTAAATCCTCATCTACTATCAGGTCATCTGCGTACGGAGTTCCCCAGGGGTCCACTCTGAGCCCTGTGCTCTTTAACATCTACGTGAGACCCTATGCATCTATTGTGGAGGATGCAGGTTTATCCCTCTTCTCATACGCCGATGACACGCAAATTATTTTTTCTTTGTCTTCTACTAAGGAAGGTTCTTTCTCTTCCCTTCAGGTTGGCTTACGGCGGGTGTCGGAGTGGATGTGTGCTAATCTGTTGAAATTAAATGGAGAGAAGACCGAGGTTGTCATTTTAGGCCAACACAAGCACCTCTAGGGGCCCCTACATTGGCCATTGGAAATGGGCACTCTTCCTCAACCGGTTACCCAAGTTCGTAACCTGGGGTTTATTATCGATAACAACCACTCAATGCGGAAACTGGCGGTTAGCGTGGCTTCCACCTGCTTTACTATTCTAAGATGGTTGCGGAAGATCATCTGGATGCTTCTAGACCCCACAAAAAGAACGGTAGTCCAGGCTCTTGTCACCTCGCGCCTGGACTACGGGAACGTTCTGTACCTGGGGGGAAATCAGGAGGTGCTGAAGAAACTCCAGGTGGTCCAGAATTCCACAGCCCGCCTTTTATGTCATATCCCAAGGAGATCATCCATCTCTCCTGTTTTTCGGGATTTACACTGGCTCCGCATTGAGAGTCGCATTAAATTTAAAACCCTGTGCCTTGTTTTTAAAATCAAACAAGAGTCAGCCCCTCTTTACCTTCAGGAGATTGTCCATCCCTATGTCCCTCTCCGGCCCCTACGTTCAACCACCCAAGGCAATTTGGTAACATCTAGCTGTAGACTATCTAGAATGGGTGGTCGTTCTTTTGCATTTCTCGGCCCCAGATTATGGAATTCTCTTCCCTGGTCTATGAAACAGTTTCTTCGAGATCTTAAGACCTGGCTTTTTTCTCAGTGATTAGCTATCCGGGTATTCAGTTGCAGTAGTTGAACTACCTGCGCCGGGAAACCCTGTCTAGGGTAGCTGTGTGCATTATAAATTTAATTATTAATCATAATAATAATAATAATAAGGAGGTAGATGGGTCTGAAGTTCTTGAGGTCAGTCAGGTGTGGAGACGGCTAAATCAGCAGGGGGTTGATCTCTGCATTTTTCCAGTTGTCGGGGAAGGGGGTTTCTTTTGATGGAGCAGTTGATGGTGCGGTTAAGCTGGGGGGCCATGGCAGTGGCTGCTTTGTGGAAGATATTGTAAGGCAAGAATTCAAGGGGGTTCCTGAGTGGATGCTGTTCATGGTCTTGAGCGTGTCCTCTGTTGTGAACAGGGTCCAGCATAGCACGGTCTGTTGCGGTGCCCCTTGGTTGCATGCCTTGGTGACGGGTGCCAGGTAACGAATGCAACTGAGTATGCAGCACTTCAGGGAGCACCGAAGAAGGACTTTGTTAATTGACATAGAAGATGAACAGTTTGATTCAAGTAGCAGCATGAGGGTAGAAGTGGATTTGAGAAGAATTGAAGTTAAAACAACCTATTGTTACTGAAGTTTGCAACTTAACTTATGACAGTGGCCACTACGTTTGTTTTGTTTGTTTTTTGTGCTGAATCTTTTAGGTTAACTCTTTGAAATGAAATCTGTTATAGCACCACTTATGTTTCTACAACATCCTGGGCAACCAGTTATGGTGTGGAAAGATTGGCAGGTTGCTTTTGAAGCATTTTTAAAAGCCATAGGAGGTGACATTTTTGTTCCTAAATGGAAAGTAGCCTTACTCAAACATAATTTAGGTATTGAGGGGAGGAACATCTTGAGAAGAGTGCCTTTACCTGACGTGCAAGATGATGATGAGGAACAGAATATTGATGAGTATGAAAAGGCCATCAGGGCCTTAAGTGTACATTTTAGCAAAAAGTTAAATGTTGTAGTAGAACGACATAGGTTCTTTTCAAGGTGCCAATTACCAGGAGAAATTATTTAACAATATGTACGTTGCTTACATGTACTAGCAACTTTGTGCAAATTTAAAGAGTTGCATGACAAAATGATAAGAGATCAATTAATTAATCGTACCAGTAATCTCAAAATTGCATAAAACTTGTTGATCAGTGGTGAACCTACTTTAGAGAAAGCTGTCGCAAAAAAATTGGCAAATACTTTGTCCAGCTTTCAGTATTGAAATCGGATAACAAACTATCATCAGAAGTTTATTGTTGTCAGACAACAAAACAAGAGGTGAATTTAGTGAACACACAATTTAGTTTGCACAGACCAAAGACGTCAGATACAGGGAGAAACAAGTCTCAGGGGTAAATTTACAAGGGGTGAGTGCCAACAGAACATCACTTTTAACGACGTTCTGGTGGCACTATGCCCTTCTCCATATTTACTAAGCGGCGTTAGGCCACTTTTTGTCGCTTAGCGCTGCCTTGTAAATACGGCCCCTTTACACGCAACACTTACCATGAAAGGGGCGTGCAATGGGTGTTGCTGTGGGCGTTCCACTGCAACACCCATTGCTTTTTTTCACTGCACCAAATTTACATGGAGGTGTAAATCTGAGGCAGCACCCAAAAACCAATGCCATGCAAGAGCAGGTGCTAGAATGGCGAAATGAGGAGAAATACTTTTATTACTCTTCGTTTTTGCTTTTTCTATGTGTACTGCTTTCTGCAGCACACATTGAAAGAGCAAAACACCATTAATGATTGATTATGTGCAGGAAGGTGACCCTTCCTGCACATAAACAATCATTAAATAATGACGATATGCCAGAAGTAACACATCGCCATTAAGGATTGTTTATGTGGAGGAAGAAACACCTTTCTGCACATACACAACCATTCCCTGCAACACAGGCAACCTTGCACTATGATGCACTTGGCAGCTAATTTTAGTGCTAGCGCTAGGAAAAACACAGGGGTGTGTCGTATTGTAAATATGGCGCATCCCTGCGTTTTTGAAATGTCGGAGCGTGGTACTGCCAAATTTGGCACAGCTCCACGCGCTGACATTTCCTTGTACATATGCCCCTTAGTGTTTCAGAAGGGAGAGTTTCAAACATTAACCGCATGCGTGCGGCCGCGATTTTCGCGCTGTGCGGCTTTTAAAAAAAAACCATGTTACATGACGAGCTGAGCTCGTCATGAGCATGCGAGCGGCGCAACTCATGACGAGCTCAGCTCGTCATGAGCATGGAAGGGTTAAGCTATATTTGATAATTGCCCAGTTGTGAAAGCTAGATGTTATAGTTGCAAACGCTCTGGACAATTTTCAAGAGTATGTAAGGCTGACACGGATGAGTGTAGGACAAGGTACAGGAAAAGCAGTACCACCATACAAATGATTGAAGAGAATTCATCGTAGGATGTGTCAAACTAATGAGAGGATGAGATATACACTGATGTCCAACATCAAATATTAAATGTTAAGAAAACTTATAATCCACCTTGGTGCAGTATAACAATTGCTGGTGTGGCGGTGGATGTATGGGCGGACTCCTGCTCACCGTACATTATAATTGATAAGAATATGCGCCTCCAATTGCAGAATATAAAACTTGAAGTTACCAATGTGACCCCTGTCAGTTTTTGTGGAAAACAATTGCCTTTGTTAGGTTGTTTTGAATCTGAATTCGTTTTTTAGGGTAAATCGATTATGACAAAGGTGTACATAGTAGAAAAAGCTAAGCTCCTGGTGGGGTGGGTGGGTAGAGCAGAAGAATTTTGGAATACAACTTAACCCCTTTGGTTTGATTTCAGCACCTTAAGTCTTCACCAAGGTGATGGCAGTGATGGCAACCTATCTGAGAAAGTCAGGAATCCTAATATTCTCTTATCCGCCCAAGTGGGTGATCAAAGCCAGTTCACCAGAGGTGGTCATGCGCCATATGCAGTCGACAACCTCGCTTCAGTTTAAGCTGGAAGGTCCGACCAAGAAGCTCAAATCTCACCTGAGGCCCTTCCAACAACTGTAGTTCATTGGGTCAGTACAGGACATCACCTTCCTTCATGCCTTTAGTTCACATGAGAGGACAGTTCGTCAGATTGATTTCGACGTGCACAGATACAAGCGGATCTGCCTACCAATTGAGCCGAGCAGTCCTAACATATCTACAAGTCAAGATATTGCTAGAGTTTAAAAGGTCAAAACTACATCCTTTTAAATACTCCCCTGATGTGAAGAGACGCTTTCATCTCCAAGTCCATTTTTTCAAGCTAGAGTGTTTCACCCCTACACCCTACCGGATTAGCACCCAGTACGTCCGTCGCTCACGTTCGTAGCAGCTTCTCAGCACCTACAGGAGGCCCGTAATCTTTGCATCACTAGATTACACCGCAGTTCTTAGCAGCATATAAGTGACATCAGTCCTGAGGATGGTCTCGGAAACTGTTCTTTAAGAGACCGAAACGTCGACATTATCATCTTATCCCTGCAATGTTTAATTCATCTTAATTTGGGATAGATGTTTCTTTAGGTTTTGCTGTGACACACATTAATCTGACATTAACTTTGGTGTACCTGCATCTCCTATTTTCTGCTTTGTTGAATTTTTTAAAAAACTTTTGATAAAATTCATTTTTTTATATACACCTTTGTGTTTTGTTGTTTATATGTTATGTATGTGTTTTAACTTGCTACATGTGATTTCATGGTTTTGATCGATTCAATTCTGATGTATTAGCTACACTTTAGGACGATTGATTTCTCCTGCTTGAATTAATTATAAGTTATAATTCATACCTCATTTAAATTATATCCCTTGAAGGCACCTCTACCCCTCTACTATATTACCCAAGCCCTCAAGGGTTATTTTGGGTTGCTCACTGTTTGATAATCATGAGCATGAGGATGGCAACAGGGCTTCAGTGACATCACATGATGCCCCTTCCTGTCTCAATATGAAGTATTTCCCATTGCACAACTCTGTGCCCTGGTCCCAACACCAATCTTTAGGTCGTTCTATTTCCTTTTCCACCTTGCAATTTAATTTTATCCTGTCAACTACAGGATCAAATTTTTAATTGTTTTCAGAGTGAGAAACTACCTGCAGAATATCCAGAAATATGCCACTTTATGGGTATTTGTCACCTTTAGCAGTTGTCCACATCTTGGAATGCCCACAACACAGCCCTCTGAGGAGATTAACTCAAAAATATGCCATACTATTGTAATACAGCCGATGAGTAGAACAGTTTTCGAGAGCAAATTAATATTCTATGACTCCCCAGGTCCCACTGTGTTTTTGCCTTCTGCCTCCATGCACCTGTTCCTTTTTATTTGTTTCTTGTCCCCAAGTTACCTGTTGCTCTGTTTCCCATCCCTCTTTTTCCTATATCCCTATCCCATCTGGTTCCTGTGTAGTGAGGGGCTCACTTGTACACATCCACATTACCAACAGCCATATCACAGTGCCACTATGGCATCAGAAACCATCTATTTGACCTTATAAAGCATGCCTATCACATATTGGTTCGTTGGCATTAAATAGGTAAGTTAAACATGAATAGTGTACGCAAAGATAGGCATGGCCAAGCACTGTGTCTGCATATAATATACAATGTTTGTGAAATAGATACTCTCATTCATGTCCACTGAGTGTTTCTCCGAGAAGGGCCTAAGAAAGCACACCATTTCATCACTGCACCATACATCAGTAGGGGTTATGTGTTCTGTTAGCAGTTATCAGCTGGTAGGTAAAGAAGAAGATAAAGAAGATGATCAGACTCAGGAAAAGCAAGAATCATCAGATTATGTGCACCTGCATACTCCACATCCTACCTTGAATCTCTTCTTGGTCATGGCAACATAAGCTTCAGTACTAATACCTTTGCTGCTTATGGCAGCGCCAAGGATTCAAGTGACGACCTCCCATCCCATCTACTGCAGAGCACCAGGTACATTCGATGATCTCTCATTCCATCTACTATGGAGCACTCAGAGTACACCTGATGACCTCTCATCCATCTACTATGGAGCACTTAGAGTACACCTGATGACCTCTCACCCATCTACTGCGGAGCAGCAAGGGTGCACCTGATGACCTCCCAAATCATCTACTGCATAGCACCTTCCTAAGAGTGCTCAATACAAGATGAGCACTTTTTCAGAAGGTTTACATACAAAATTACCAGAATCGCCATGGAATGCTATGGCGACCCCTCTCCTGAGTGCCATTATACCACTCAAGCACATTATAACATCTGTTTGCACCTCAAAAGATGTGTTGGGCCACAGATATCTGGCAGCATAGGCAGAGGCTGTGAGGCCTCTTCACTGGGTCTTGGAGCAATTGGTTAAAACTGTGAAGGATTCTCGTTGAGTTCTCACACTCAGCACTTGTGTTGCAAAGTCTTGGACACAAAGACACTCCAAATACATTTTCAAGGACTCACTGAATTTCTGACTTTATAGAAGTAGTATGAGCAGCATTCAAGAGGGGGGAGTAAGTGTGGAACTCATATACAGTATGACCTAGTAATCTGTTGTAATAATTGAGCAGGACACATGCTGTTTGACCTGGCATCTTTTGACGTGATTTCCCCAGTCTTTTTGCGTCTGACTTCCTGTTTTCGACTGTGTGCTGCATTTTATTTTTGCTGGTTTCAGGACTCGGGCACTTTCCCACTGCTGACCAGTGCTAAAGTGCAAGTGCTCCCCATGTAAATTGTATTGGTGATTGGTTTATCCATGATTGGCATATTTGAATTACTAGTAAGTCCCTAGTAAAGTGCACCAGGTGTGCCCAGGGCTTATAAACCAAATACTACTGGTCGGCCTGCAACACTGATTGTGCCACTCACATAAGCCCTGCAAACAAGTCTCAGACTTGCCACTGCAGTGTCTGTGTTTGCAGTTTTGAACTGCCATTTGAACCTGGAATTGTATTCTTCGGCCACGGCCAGTGACAGATACGGGAGACAGGGCAGTGCACCAGGGCATTCCCAATAAATAGGGGTCTCCGACAGGGTTGTGTGCTCACCCCATTTCTTTTTTCCATCCATACCACTGGGGTAGAAGTGCCCCTGTTGGACTCAACTCCAGACGTTCCCAAAATCAACAATGTACACACCCCAATGCTCCTGTTTGCTGATGATGCGGTGTTAATTGCCTGCACAGACCTAGCCTTGCAAAAGTTACTAGATATTTACGTGAATTATATGCATAAATGTATGACCTTAGAACTAATGAGGCCAAGTCCTTTTTTTTAATCACTGGCCACAAGGATAGGAAGGTCCCAAGCTTCCATATATCTGGTCAGAAAATAGCCCATACTGACACCTTTTCTTACCTAGGTGTAACTTTTGATAGGTAACTAATATGGTCCAATATGATTACCACAAGGGGTTTATCATTAGAAAAAAGTATTCTTGCTCTTCATTCTTTCATTACAAATCTGGGTGCTAAACCCATCGCCATGGTTAAAAAAGTATTTACAGCAGGCATATGGGGTTATACTAACCCCTCAGCCCTCCAGACTACACAGGACACTTTTTGGAAAAAAATAGTAGGCCTCCCCATAAGCTGCTCCAATTTTATCCTGGCTCCAATCATCCTGTGGCACTCTATTTGGAGAAGGGAATCCATTCATGTCACCAAAAGCTAACTGAAGATTGCCTATCCCTGGAATATGCCCATAGGATCCTTTGGATCTCCTATATCAAATCCACTCTTTCTTCTCTTGGTTTAGAGCATCTATTTGTTTCCTCTAGTGAGTGCTCCAATATTTCAAAACAGGAGATAAAATCCCACTTTTTTATACAAAGGGCCAATGAAAGATTGATAACAAACCTCACAAAAGTATTGGTCAAATTATATTTAGAGAGAGCAATGGCACAGGAAGGGACATCTTCATATTTATTTACTGTGCCAAACTCGTGTCATAGATTCTTTCTAATCAGATTTCGACTGAACTTTATCCCATGTATGTTGGCCCATCCAGCTGGAAATTATTTCATAAATGATTTACCATTCTGTCCTTGCGATGGTGTTTCCGCACAATCAAATTTGCACATTTTCTTCTTTTGTAAATTTGACATAGAATCCCACAAAAGATTTATATTGCCACTGATGTGTAAATATAATTTTAAGCAATGCTGTCCAGGAATGTGCTTTTTACATACTTTGCCTGATCCTATGGTTTGCTTCTCTGTGGCCTCTTTTTTAAGTCAATCAGGGAAGATCAGGCAGGCGATTGTATAATACTCAAGAATGAATTGTAAAACTTTGTTTTTATCAGCTGGGTTTTTACCAACTGTCTCATAACTGCGAACGCAACAAAGTTTTTAACGAATACGGTTTTAATTGGTTCTTTAAAATAATTTTTGTATGGAGATTTTTTAACTGTGTTTACCAGTACTTTTATGTTCTTATTACATATTTATCGAATAAAGTGAATTGACTGACTGACCTGGAAAGTGCCCCTACTTGCCAGGCCCAAACCTTCCCTTTTACTTCATGTAAGTCATCCCAAAGGTGGGTCCAAGGCAGGCTCATGGGCAGGGTACAGGGTATTTAAAAGGAATGACGTGTGCTGGTGTGTTTGACATGTCCTAAGAGTGAAATTCTGCTAATTTCGTTTTTCACTATTGGAAGGACTTTCTCTTCCATAGGGTAACATGGTGATTGCCTTGAAATATATTTTAAGTGTAATTTAGCATTGGAAGCTGATAGAGACTTAGAGTTTGGGGTCTCTGAACTCACAATTTAAAAGTACCTCTTTTGATGAAGTGGGTTTTTAAATAGCATGTTTGAAAATGCCACTTTTAGAAAGTGTTGCAAAAAAAGATTGAGCAACTCAATAATCCCATGTGGGCTTTGGTAATAAAGTCACCCACTCTTTCACCCAACCCTGATGCCCTTTCCCAACCGCAATTGACTTCCCTTGCCTACAATTCTATTACCAGCACTGACACCCTACACCCCCTCACCCCCTTATCTCTTCTCACTGACTCCCCCACCTCTTTCCCTAACCCTGATGATTATTCTCAATCACTACTAACCACCCTTGCTCTTAACATTATAACCTGTTACGACACCCTTGTCTCCCAATCTCCTAGTGTACCTGCCTCTCTCCCATCCACCCCCACCAATGATTCCCCCACCCCCTCCTTTCACTCCCACCCCATCCCTTTTTCATCCTCTTCCATCCTTGCCACCCACCCAGTCCACGCTCCCCCACCCCTTTAACCCTCCCCACTACCCTCTTTCCGCCTGTCCCCTCACCCCGTCTTCCTCTTCTGCTCCTCTATCCTCCGCATGCCTCCCTGTTCACTGGCCCCCTCAATTAGGGACTACTCCACTCCCCTCTCGTGATTCTTCTAACTTGTTCGATACCCCTGTTACCCGCACACTTACTCTTGCTTCCTCTTTAACCCCGAAGTCCTTAAGCTCTGTTGTACGCTCCTCTCCTTGTGATCTCCCCTTGAACAAACCCCCCCATCCTCCACCTTTTACAACTCCTCCTCGAACC
This sequence comes from Lissotriton helveticus, assembly GCF_964261635.1. Classification (NCBI taxonomy): domain Eukaryota; kingdom Metazoa; phylum Chordata; class Amphibia; order Caudata; family Salamandridae; genus Lissotriton; species Lissotriton helveticus. Next base: position 3,578,766 of record NC_136064.1, read on the forward strand.
CTCCAGCCTCTCTCACTTACCCTCTTATATCCCTTCATCCCAATAATGCACTTTCTTCTATTCACCTCTCTCCTTCTGGCTCCCGTACCACTCCACCCTCTGATGCACTTTATCCTCTTCCTCTGCATTTAACCGCCCCCCATACCCCCCAACAGCCCCCACGTCTCCTCCTCCGATATCTCCTTCTCACACTCCCTTGTTTTCTCTTGCAACCCCCAATATACCAGATACACCAACCCATATTGTCTCTCCTCCTCATGTACCAAACTGTCTTCCTAAACCCAATGCCTTAACCACCCCTACCTCCTTTGTCCCCCTTCTCCCCACTAAGAAACCTCCCCCACATTATAATTCCCATCTCCCCCCCCCAAGTTATCCCCCCCTTCCTCCCCACAATCTCCTCTCCTGGATAACTATAACTCTTCAAATTTCCTAAAAACTACAGATCCACTTCACTCCTCACTTCGTACACAATCACTCCTTAATGTTGAACTTCTCCTTTCGTCCCTTGTTTTAGAACTCTCCTCCCTCAGAACTGATGGCTCACTCCTTGCTAAGGCCCACTCTTCGGATCACTCAAACACATCGGTCCCTTCACAAAACAGCATATCGTCGCACATCAACACTCCTCTCACTTCCCCCACAAACAGCCCGCCTAGCATTGTTACCAACGCCAACATTCCACCTAGCCCACCCCTCCCTCTGACCTACCTGATCACATCCAAACCTGCTGAACTTACCAATATCCTCCCCCCTTGCACTGCAACTACGATCTCCCCTCCACAACATGCTTCTTGCCCAATGTCCTTGGGAGTTAACTTGACTACAAACTCCCCTGTCTCTCCCCCACCATCCTTGTCCACTAGTCCCCCTTACCCTCAGTCTACTATCCCAGTTCTCTTGGGAATGAGCAGAATCCCCCTATACCCGGTGTCACCTAGACCCCCTCAACAACTGACATCTATCCTCCCTTGTCTCTCCACCCCATTCCCTGACTTCTCACCCCTCTGTTGCATGTTGATTAACTGCCGATCGCCTCCTGCCATGCAAAGGAGGTCGCAGAAACCATTCTCAGTGAAAATATCGACATTGCATTCCTAACTGAAACTTGGCTCAACCCCCACTCCACTCCTATCCTCGACTTGCTCATTCCTCCAGGATATTCCATCATTAAGAAAGATCGAATCGATCAAATAGGAGGTGGCCTTGCCCTAATCTTTAAACATGAACTTAATCTCTCGCTAGTCCATCTCCAAGACCCTTCCACCTTTGAATACCTTTGCGCTGATCTCTCTATTCCTGGCTCCCCTACCATTCGTTTACATACTATTTATCACCCCCCTGGCAATTCTATCTCCTTTACTGAGGAGATGTCCGATCTTATTATTCAAGCATCGCTCTCTCACTCCAAGAATCTCTTTCTTGGTGATTATAACATCCACTGGAATAAAAACGAAGACCCTGCTGTCATCCTATTCAAAGACACCATGGACATTACTGACCTGACTCAAATCTGCCAATCCCCGACTCACTCCAAAGGCGCCACCCTTGACGCTATTATGACTAGCAAGGATCTGGCCTCTCTCTCAAAGATCTTTCCCGTAGACTGGTCGGATCACCACCTTATCCTCTTCACCTTGAATAGCACCACTACTCGCCCCACCCCTATCGGCAGTTTACCTATGAAACATACTCGTATCTTCACCTTATTCCCCCTGGCGAATTGGAATCCTCAATCAAAACTCGCTTACTTCTCCCCCCTCTCTCTCACAGCACCAACGACCTAACTGAACATCACAATAATTCTATCCTTGAAGCCCTCGACCAAATTGCCCCATCCAAACTCAAACAACAAAAAAACATCCCTCCCAAATCATGGTTCAATTCCGACCTTAATAATGAAAGACGGACCCTCAGGCAGTTAGAATGTGCTTGGAGGAATCATCCCACCTCTGATAATCTGGTTCTCCTTAGAAACGTCAGAGCCAAATACAAGAAGCACATCTTCAATGAAAAAGCCTCCTTCCTGCGTTCGCAACTTGACCAGGCTAGAAACTGTCCCAGAGAACTCTCTAACATTGTTAAAAAACAAACTTCCTCTGGCCCTCCTGAAATATTAGCCACTGTAGAAAGATGCGAAGAAATCACAAGCTTTTTTTCGAGTAAAGTCAACACGATTGAACTATCCTTCTCTTCCCCCCTCTCCCATTCCACTCTCTCCTCAGCCAATACCCCCTCCCGAGCATTCCTACTGCACATTTGTCCTCTTCTCCCCCGTGTCATGATCCCTCTCAACCCCTCCCTGCTCTCCCCCAGCCTGACTCCACTATTAAGGACCCCCATGCTAAAAACAATGCTTCCTGGAGTGAATTTTGTCCCGTATCTGAAACCACTGTCATCAACATCATTTCTAAACCCAAACCATCCTCTCATACCAAAGATCCTCTTCCCGCCCATTTGGTTCAGGAACTTAAACACATCATTGCCCCCATATGGACCAATATTATCAACTCCTCTTTTGCCACTGGCTGTGTTCTTGCCTCCCTTCAACTAGGTCAAATCTCCCCCATTCTCAAAAACACCACCGCTGACCCTAATGACCTAAACAATCTGCGCCCTATCTCAAACCTTCTCTTCCTCTCAAAAGCCCTTGAAAAATGTGTCCTGTCCCAATTAGATAACCATATTGTCTCCTTCAATCTCCTTGACGTTTTTCAATCTGGTTTTAGAAAAGGATGCAGCACCAAAACTGCTATGCTCAATATTACAGATGACATTCATCGCTCTCTGGACAAAGGCGAATCCTCACTACTAATCCTCCTTGACCTCTCTGCTGCCTTTGATACTGTCCACCATTCCACCCTTCTTAATACTCTCAAAGATCGCTTTGGTATTGAGGGCAATGTACTCAAATGTTTCACCTCATTTCTTCAAAATAGATCCCAACAAATTAAGCTCAGTCACTGCCTCTCTAAACCCCAACCCGTCTCACTTGGTGTCCCACAAGGTTCTATCCTATCCCCAACCCTATTCAATCTATTCATGGAAGCACTCACCCTCATTCTCATACAAGCTAAAATCCGTTACCACCTCTATGCTGACGATACCCAACTATATTACAAGATCAAGTCCCACAATGACATCCTTCACCTCAACGATACCCTGAATAAAGTCCAAGCTTGGTTCCATCTTAATCATCTCAAACTGAATACTAAAAAAACTGAAATCATCCTTTTCACTCCCAAAAACAATTCTCTACCTATCCAACTCTGGATCAATGATATCAAAGCACTTAATTGCTCCCTCTCCACCTCTAACTCTGTCAAATCCCTAGGCATCAGCATCCACCAGAATCTAAATCTCATCCCCCACATAAAAAATGCAGCGAAAGGTGCTCTCTTCACCCTTCACCACCTTAAAAAAATTAAACCTTTTATTCCAGCTGATGACTTCAAAATCGTTGTTCAATCTCTTGTCCTTTCCAGATTTGACTATGGCAGCGCCACACTTGTTGGCACCCCTAAAGTCCACCTTGCACCGATTAAATCCGCTCTCAACCTGGCTGCCAGGCTTATCTCTGACTGTAAGCGATTTGACCACATCTCTCTTGTCCTCAAAAACCTCAATTGGCTCCCAATAGAAGGAAGATCCACCTACAAGATTGCTTGTATCACTCACAAAGCCCTTCACTAAAACACCCCCTCTTACCTTTCTGACAAACTGCAAAAAGCAGGGTGCTCCAGGTCCTTGAGGAGTACTAACTCCCTTGTCCTAATCCCCCCTAGACTCAAATGTAAAAAGACCCAATCACCTGCATTCTCTGGTAATGCCCCTACGATTTGGAACTCTCTCCCCAAAGATCTTCGCTGCAACCCCTCCTACCCTCTCTTCAAAAAAAGCCTCAAGGTACTTCTTCTCAACAAATATTGGGGCACCCAACGTCACTGAATCTGACTCTGTCCATTCTTTTTGTACTCTCCTCTACCCACCCCCTCTTTCACGCTTTTCCTATTTTCTCTCTCCCGTTCTGCCTTCCCATCTCTCTCTTAATTTTCAACATTCCTTGTCTCCTATATTGATCTCTCAGTTACTTTTGCCTCCTTCTCTCATTTGACTGTAATGCCTTACGCTATGTGAGTAAACTGCACAATGTTAATTTTGCCTTGATATGTGAGTAAACTGCACAATGTTAATTTTGTCTTGATATGTTTACCTACCTTGTAAAGCGCTCTGATACTCTTGGGTCCAGTAGCGCTAAATAAAACCTTTTAAATAAATAAATAAAAATAAAGAAATTTTTGGTATAGTGACATCTAATGACACCCAATGGAATAACTCAAAACAATTATTAAAAAAATCAATAAGAAATTCAATTTCAACAGGCGGGTGTATCAAAAAAGATAATCAATTCTATATTTCAACAACATGAAAGTGGAGGTACAGAAATAACGTCATGCCTTCACTTTTCTCTGCAAAACTCCCCACAAACTTTGCACAATATCCAACTAAGCTAATAAAGGACCTAAGCTGTTCCTTATTTGAAGCCACAGCTGTATTGAATATGACACTAACAAGAATAGCTTTGGGTCGAACCCTGTAGTGTGTCTTGGTGAAACTCTACTGGGTTGTTTTATTTTTACATTCACAGTTAGATCAGCTAATTTTATTCATTGGTTGCTTCCCACACGGGGATCACTTCTGTTTAAATTTGTTCGCAACTCAAAAGGATTGCTTCCCCACGTCTCATCTTTATTCTTCAGAGCACCTCCTACTAAGTGAATAATGTTGTATGCATGTAACCAAATTGATACACAAATTGCTTGTGATACAATTTTATACAGCACTGGGAGAGGATTTACTCGCCATCTTCTCATGTTTGGTATTTGAAATATTGCAGTTGTACCAGGAACTTTCAACCTTTCATAGGCCAAATTAATTCACAGCTTTTTATCATCATCACAGTATGACTTTGAGTTTTGTTTATTTGTATTTTAAAAAGGGAAGTCTACCTGATGACATACCTTCTGGTACAATGTAGCCCCAAAAGAGGGCGCCACTCACAGTTAAACATTTTCTGTGCCCAATGAAAACAAGGAAGCAAGGTCCCTAAGATGGGCATTCCATCGGTAGGTCAGGCTTGAAAGTTCTTTGAGGGCAGCCTCAGAGGCACACAAGCCAGGTTTCACTTTGCCAAGCCCCAGAAATCAAGCTATGCTCCATTTAATTAATTAATTTAAGCGCCAATGTCTTTGCTTCTTTTTATATTAAAAATCTTAATAGCTGGGTTGATTGGAATATAGAAGCTGTGTAAAAAATGATACAATGTCAGTATTTCACCCAAATACAGACATATGAAGCCATATTTTAATTTGGACTTGAGAAGCGGGAAATAAGTAGGCCAAGCGCAGTGCATTTTCTGATCTGTGTATTTCTCACCGGCTCACTCTGTCCTGGATTGACATTTTAAATAAACAGTAGCAATATCAGGCTTAGAATTCAGTTTCTGAGCCGGAAGCATGGGGCTAGAATGATTCAGGACCGGAAGTGTGGCTGAGTTTGGAGGGTACACTCCACAGCAGAGCGTGTTTTATGTATGATCAGATCAACCAAAAAAAGAGTCCCTCCTGTGAGAGAAGAACGAAGATAAGGAAGAGGGGAAGGAAGCTGCAACCTCTTTGTAGGAAGGAAAATAAACTCTTTTTTAAATAACCCTCATCCACAAGGGTTGCCCTATAGTGGTATGCTTCATCATAGGGTTCATCCCTGTCCTTATACGAACAGTGCTACTATCAGCGGGGACACGGGAGCACTGATGAAAGATGTTCCTATACACCTATGCTGATTGATCGGAATTTTGGAGTGGGTTACTTATATATACGAACAAGAGGGGGGAAAATGACTTTATTCACTCCCCTAGTCTATATATTAAAATATGGGGATGTAGGGAAATGCTGAAGGTATACGACCTGCTGTTTCCATGGTCTACTAGCTTCAAGCCCTACTCCAAGGCTTTTTTTTAAGGACCAAAAAGGGGGAATGCTCCCACTCCTTGAGTCACACAATGACTTACAATGAACACAGTAAACAAAACATGTGAAAATAAAGGTATACAGCACCGAATTGGTCTGCTTAAATTCAAAATATCATGACCATAACTTGGCCACATGAGTCCAACGGGGAAGATGGGATGCCTGTAGTTAAACCTTCATCAAGGCTACTCCCTCACTGGGAAGAAACCCATTTGCTCATGGCCCCGTAGATTTGATTAGGCCACACAGCTCATTAGAAGAGATGTTGGGTCTCTGCTCACAGCCATATTTACATTTACTAATACCCTGCTTTAGTAGAACGGTTTTGTGTGCTTGCAGTATTTTTAAAAAATATTTATTGAATGCACCAAAACCTACTGAGTCTTGTGTGTGAGAACTGGCGCTTGCGCAGGTGCCGAAGCATCAATCAATCAATCGATCAATGAAATGAAAAAAGACTTATATAGCGCAACTTAGCCCTTCGGGCGTCAAGGCGCCTAACCAAATCATAATCAAAACGTAATCTTAGGTCCGAGAGCATGTCTATGGATAGGCCTCGATGAAGAGCCACGTTTTTAAAGATTTCTTAAAAAGCGCCATGGAAGGTAGTGTTTTTAGCTCGGCGGGAAGGGCGTTCCACAATATAGGGGCCACAGAGGAAAAAGCCCTTCCCCCCATCTGACTCTTTTTGTCCGAGGGACGGATAGAAGGTTCTTAGTAGCAGAACGTAAGTTTCTACTGGGGGTGTAAGGAACCAGAAGGGAACTTATAGCTTCAGCGCAGCCGCCAGAAAGAGCGCTGAAAACCAGGCACAGAATTTTAAATGAGATCCTAGCCTTGATCGGGATCAAGGGTTGGTATTGTGCAAATACTCACCTGCAAGGGTCTCAAGGTGAGTGCAACAGTAGGGAAAGTGTTGGATAGGGGGTGGGAATAATATACTATTCCCACTCCACCAAGTGTAACAGTAGGGAAAGTGTTGGCTAGCGGGAGGGTAAAAATTACTATTCCCATTCCATTGAGTGCAACAGTAGGGAAAGTGTTGGATAGCGGGAGGGTAAATATTACTATTCCCACTCCATTGAGTGCAACAGTAGGGAAAGTGTTGGATAGCGGGAAGGAAAAAATGACTATTCCCGCTCCAGTGAGTGCAACAGTAGGGAAAGTGTTGGATAGCGGGCGGGTAAAAATTACTATTGCCACTCCAGTGAGTGCACCAGTAGGGAAAGTGTTGGATAGCGGGTGGGTAAAAATTACTATTCCCACTCCAGTGAGTGTAACAGTAGGGAAAGTGTTGGATAGCGGGAGGGTAAACATTACTATTCCCACTCCAGCAAATGCAACGGTAGGGAAAGTAATGGATAGCGGGTGGTAATAATTTAATATTCCACTCCACCAAGTGTAACAGTAAGGAAAGTGTTGCATAGCATAGGGGAATAATTTAGTATACCCACTCCTGCAATATAATTAACATTACTTAACAAGTAATTATTTTTTCAAAATTAATTTACCTCCCACCATTTTCCTATATAAACGTCATCTACAATATTGTAAAATATTGTTAAATTAACAAAATGAATTAACAATTAATTAACTAATTACAATTAACAATAAAATTAACAACCATCAAATCTAAATTAATTCACACAATTAACAATATAAAATAAATACCTTTTAATAAATATAATATAAATAAATATAAAAAATTACATTAAAACTAAAGTACTTCCTACCCTACTCCTCTATCAACCCTCAACCCACTCCTAAAAAACAGAACACAATTAAGATATTTACAAATTAATTATTAATAATTAGTTACTAATTAATAAAAAATGAACACAAGTAACATAATTACCACTTAAATATTATTTGTTAATAATCAATTTAGAATTAATTATTGATACATTAGTTAACTTAATTAACAATATAAATTATTAAATACTAAATTGTTAATAAATTAAATAGTTAATTAATTAATTTCAATTAAATTACTTCCCACCCTATTCCCCTATAAACACACAACCCGCTACAGAATTAAATTACCCAAAAGCTAAATTACATATAATTAAATAATTCTAAAAAAGTATATTATAATTAAATTACTTCCCACCCTACTCCTCTATAAACCCACAACCCGCTACGTAATTAATGTACGCAAAAAATATTTAACATAAAATTAATTACTTTAACCCTTTCGCTGCGGCGGCAATTCCGCCGCAGCGCTAAGGGGCGGGGGGGCAGCGCGGCGCTCCGACGCTTTTAACGGAACCACTCCGTCACGCCCCTTGGGTGGGCTGTGCTTGTGACGGAGCAGATCCGTCACGGCCCCGCCTGCTCAATAGACCGCGGCGCGCGAGCGGGCCGTGACGGAACCGCTCTGTCACCAGCACAGCCCAACCGAGGGGCGTGACGGAGCGGTTCCGTCACAAGCGTGGAAGGGGTTAAAAAAATTCAAACATACATTACAAAAATAATACATACTTGTAACACATATACTAACACTTAAAACACAAAAACCCACAATATTTTAATGTTATGACTGTCGATATTACTAACTTCGATATTATGAAAAACTATATTTCTTACCTGCATTTCGATATTCTGCACCACTATATTTTTGTAAGTCGATGTTATGTCCACTCGCTATTTTAAACTCAATATTTTGCCATATCAATATTTAAAATTTGATATTGTGACTGATTACCGTTGGGTGATGTGGGTGCGACAGGGGGGATCAGTCTGACTCTGGCGTTCTGGACGGTCTGTAGTTTGCGAAGTAGTTTCTTGTTGATTCTGGTGTAGAGAGCATTGCCGTAGTCCAGTCTGCTACTGATGAGAGCGTTCATGACACTTTTTTTGATTTTGGATGGGATCCATCTGAACAAGCATGATCTCGAGGTGCCACTCATGTCTCACCTGGTGCTGGTCAGGTCACTAAACCTTGTATGACTGTAATAAACGCCTCAGTCAACCTCTTCACCCTGATGTCTTGCCTAGTAGCCACCACCCCATTGGCCGTTTCAGTATCCCATACCTCTCCCCTTCCTTATCCGCATCACAAAATCCTAGATAACCCTCGTCTTCAGCCATGATATATCCCCAGCAGGCTGCCTTCCCTTCACATATATACTCTTGTTCAGTACTATGTACAAATACCCATACTTAGACATATCCTGAGATATATATACATCACTTCCTCAGAGTAGAGGTTAAGGGGTCTATTCCGCCCGCCATCCTAGCGGTGCTGAGACCGCCCGCCAGTGGTGTAGCGGTCCTGCACCACCAATTAGGATGCCACTGCCACAGTGGCGGTGGCATCCTGCATATATTACATTGTGGCGGGCGGTGCTGTAAGTAGCACCTGCTACAATGCAATATATGCATGTTGTGCATTGGCATGCACAACATGACAGGCACTGCGCGGTGCCTGCCACCTTGTGCATGCCAATGTTGGGGGGTACCATGGGTTTCCCCTAAGTGCTGTCCCACACACCCCCACCCCTCTGGGGGACCGCAACGGGCCCCCAAAGAAAACCCTGCATGCCTTTCCATGGCGGACTTTCCGCCATGGAAAGACATTGAAAATGCCACATCATAATATGGATTGCGGTGCCTGCAAGGCACCGCCACCATGTTGTGGGCCTTTTCCGCCCGGTAGACAATCGGTACGATTGCTTACCGGCAGAAAAGTGGCGGATGGTCTTTCCGTCCACCGTGGTACCCCCCGACATGCGGCGGTGAGATCCGCCCGCCATCCTAATAGACCCCAATGTGTCCATTATTTTACTCCACCATTCTTTACTTTCTGACTCTATTGCACAACGAAGTGCCCTTTATTGCTTCTGCCAATTCAATAAGCAGAAATATTGACCTTCGTGCTCTTGAAATGGCCTCATTCACAACTTGCATCAAGGCTTCTCCCTCTGATGTCTGTCTCCTTCACACCTCCCTCATCTGAAATACGAGTAGTTTCTCAGAATGAGATGGATGAAGGTTTACATTAATGTATTTCATGACTTATGTATTTACAAGTACAGTCACCAACAGGGGAAGAAAAGAAACAAAAGGAGCACAGACACAAAGTTCAGTAGAATTAACCAAAAAGAACAGTTTTCCTTTTTTCCAAAAGTGGGTGTCATTAAAGATCAGAACAGGCCAACAGGAAGGGCATTTCAAAGCTTGGGACCCAAAATTGTGAACGATCGGACATCACTTTCCTCCTTACTGTTTTAAAGAATTTTGAGTAGGGGCAGAGAGCTCTAGAAGGGGTGTGAGGCAGAACGAAATGATCCGAAAGACTTATATATCTAACAAGCCTGTGCCTGGTCTGAGTCTGGGGGTATCTCCTTATTTCAGACACTAACTAACCATTGCTACACCTTTCCATGTGTGCTCTCTCAGTCTCCCCACCGAGGGCCCTCTTCTATCGCCGCCAACGCACACCAAGTAAACTCTTTAAACCTTGGGGCAGATCTACAAGAAAGTGCTGCAGCGCGGCACCACAAGCACTTTGGCTGTGCCACGCTGTGGCACTTTCAGAACACAGGAATGCGACATATTTTCAAGAATATGTCGCATTCCTGTGCTCTCCCCTGCGCTGGCGCACAAACAGCTGCCAAGCGACGGCTCAGGCATCCTTGCATCATGGTGCAAGGATGCCTGCACCATGGGGAGATTGTTTTTGTGCAGGAAGGGGCATCTTCCTGCACAAAATCACTAAAGGCTTTTTCCTCTTTCAATGCGTGCTGTAGAATGCAAAACGCATTGAAAGAGGAAAAAAAGAGGAGAAATGAAAACATTTCTCCTCGTTGCGCCTCCCTACATCATCTCTAGGGTGGCGTAGCCTTCAGACGCATCTCCAGATTTACGATTTCTCATAAATCTGGAGATGTGTCTTGTTCCATGGGTGTTGCATGGGAACACCCTCAGCAACCCCCATGGAACACCCCTTCAATGCAAAGTGCTGCGTGTGAAGGGGCCTTATTTACAAGGACAGGAAAAGTCACGCAGGGTGGCTTTTCCTCTCCTTGTAAATATGGAGCCCCATGCGCCACCAGTACGTCATGAAAAGTGACGTACTGGTGGCGCAGGGGGCTTGTGAATGTGCCCCCTTGTGTTCTGCTTCTCTGGATCAGCTGTGTGCCGAGAAGACTCTCTCTGCACACTTAACCCCTCCCCCAGCTGTCAAATCCTTGCTCTTCAACAGCGAGCTTATGACACGGTGTAAAAATAGCACAGACCAGACTAATGCAGAGGGAATTTAGATTCAGACTATAACCGGGGTCTGTATCCGCGCTAAAAGGTTAATTAATCTATTCAGTCTTGGAATTTTTCTACTCCGATAAAGTATCTATTTTTCAAGAACATTAATTTGTGGGTTCATAACACTAGCTGCTGACAGCTTATAGTTATTTTTGCTTGCTCGTTCTGCTGAAACTCTACTGGGTTGTTTTATTTTTACATTTATAGCGAGATTAGCTAAATGTATTCACTGGTTGCTTCACACGCGGGGAATTATCAGGGCTCTGAAGAAGGATGAAGGTTATTTATCACATCCTGCATTTCTGCATTTAGAAAAAATCCCTGTTTGCCCATCATTTCCCACAGGGTCCAAAACCATGAGTTGAGCTCAGACGGATGCTTGAAGAAACCTATGATATGTTATGTTGTGTTATTATATTTTATGGTATGTTGGGTGCTGTGAAACGTAAACGAGCGCGCCAGCACCACAAGGGCACCTTGAAAGACTTGGACAAGGACTTCATTCAATGTACATGATCTAAACAGATCTGTTTAGAGGCCTTTCATCATCGGAGGTCATTTGCTTTTCCCATCAGGCCCTGGTCCAGGTGGTTCCTGAGGATGGGTCTTGTAAATCCAGTGGCTCACCACCCGGCTTTAGTAAAAGGTGGGTGATCGGAGAGCCATCACTGGTGTGAAGTGAGGGGTCAGTTGTTGCAGATCACCAGTATGTTTGTTCAAGTGCACAAAGCAGGGTGTCTTGAGTGGAATCTTAGGCTCCTCTTGTTGCCTTGTTGAGGCTTTTCACGTGATCCCCTGGTTTGGAAATAATCTGGGAGCCTCATTTTGGGGTCGCTATTTTAAGTAATCAGTTTTTAGTTTGAAAAAGAATTTTATTAATCAGAGAAACAAGGTGTTAATCCATAATTCATAAAGAATGCAAAGGTAATAAGATAGTATAGCACAATAGATCAATTACAAAAAGCAATCATGGATTTAAAAATGGAATACAGGATATGCAATAGTTACAGAACAAGGGCATACAAAAGTATATGCATATAAAAAGAAAAAAAATTATATTGAAGGAGAGAGGAAATATAAAGGGTAATCAAGGAGGTTCAGAAACTTCTTGTTGGGCAGGCTGCGGACAAAAGGAACGAGTAGTGCATTTATCAAGGCATAATGTAATAGGAAGCCACAAATTTGCACGCTTAGTCGCCATATGAATAGGGAAGACAAAGGCAGTATCAAGTCTATGGTTATGACATATATTATACCACCATGCTTTGAATGATACATTAGATGCAGTTTTCCAATTTATAGTAATCTGTTGAAACGCAACAGCCAACAACAGGTCAACAATACGCACATTGAGTTCACATCCTTCCCAGCAGGGAGAAAGGCTTCCCAAAAAGACGTGGGTATGTGGAAAGGGAATACAAGTGTGAAAAATTACATTGATTTGAGCCCATACTTGTAGCCAGAAATTATGAACAGATTTGCAAAGGAATAACATGTGAAACAGTGTGGCATGCGGAGAGGAGCAGGATCAGCAAATGTCAGGAGTGGTAGGAAATCGTTTGTTAAGGTCAGAAGGCGTAAAAAGGAGTCTATTGTATGTAACGAATAGAGATTGCATCAAGGACGCCGCTCTGGACGATTTGCGGATCTTAGTCCATATCTTGTCCCACACGGATATAGGCCACGATGCGACAAGATCGTGTTCCCATTGTACTTCCACCTTAGATTTAAGTCTAACAGACTCCCTAGAGTGAAGGAACTTGTAAATGGCAGAAGCTTTGGGGGTGGTACGTAAAAGGGAGTGAAGTTGTGAAGAAGGAGTTGTGGGAATTAAAGGGGCCTGTGTGTGTGAAAGTCGAGTATAAGTCTCCATCACCGTTCCCTGAATAATGAGGTATTTGTGAGCAAAGGAGGCAGGGAAATGAAAGGAGGAACAAAGAGTTGAGAAAGGTAAGAAGGTAGAATGTGAGAACAGTTGTGAGATCCAAAGTAGTCCCTTTTGCCTCCAGGATTTCCAGTAAAAGAGTTTATTGCGGATTAGGAGATGTACATTGTGCCAAATGGGAGAGGCAAGGAAGTCAGCAATAGTGGCAGGGGGAGGAGGATTGGAGGACAGGAGAAGTTTAGTAGTGAATTTGTGAATAGGAGTGGTAATGGAAGAGGGTTTGCATGAAAATGAGATATATTCAGCAAAAGAAAAGGGAGAAAGGAAAGAGCGCTCAACTTTGGCCCATAAAGGACAGGGAGAGAAGGTGTCTTGCAACCAAAAAGAAGCTTGTCTCAGTAGAAAGGCTTTTTGATAGGCCGGAAAATCTGGAAAATTGGCTCCACCTTCTGATGCGGGCGGATTAGCCTGGCAATGGACATCCTAGATCTCTTGTTATTCCATAAGAAGGATGACAGAACCGAATTTATTTTCTTGAAAAATTTACAGGGAATAGGCACAGGAATATTTGAGATCGTGTATAAAATTATAGGGGATAGCATCATCTTGATGGTGTCAAGGCGACCCCACCAAGAAAGGTAGAGAGGATGCCATCTGGCTGCTAAATCTGATATTTTTTTAATACATTTATTTAGACAAAGAGAAACAGTGTCTGAAACAGAGGGGGTAATATGCAATCCTAAGTACTTGATGTGTGATGAGCTCCAAGTGAAATTGGAAGCACTGAAATCGGGCTTGAAAGTAAACTTCGTCATATCCAGATATCAGGGAGTAGTTCTGCACTTCCTCTAGGAAGGCGGGAATTGAGTCTGCGGGATTAGAAATGAAAAGTAAAATATCATCCGCGTAAGCAGCAAGTTTAATATGTAAGTCTGTAGTGTGAAAACCGTGAATACTAGGGTTCTGACGGAGTTTGGATAGGAAGGGCTCCAAAGCTAAATTAAAAAGGAAGGGAGACAAGGGGCAACCCTGGCGAACACCTCTACCAAGATCAAAGAAGGATGAGACCAGGCCATTGGCACATACCGCTGCACGCGGACTAGAATATAAGAGAGAAATCAAGGCAATAAATCTGGGACCAATGGAGAGTATGGAAAAGGTATGACCATTCGACCCTATCGAATGCCTTCTCGGCATCTAAGGCAATCGCTGCAAGGGTGTGTTGTAAACGTGAGGATTTTGATAAGATGTTAAACAGAAGTCTGGTATTGTCGGTGATGAAGCGACCTTTCACAAAACCAGACTGCTCCTCACCTAAGAGGTCGGGAAGTAAAAGGTCCAGTCGCATTGCTAGGGACTTAGCGAATATTTTGTAGTCAATATTTACTAGGGAAATGGGCCTATAATTCTTACAGTGTTGGACATCCTTCCCTTCTTTAGGTATCAAGCATATGTGGGCGTCGGAAAAGGAGCCTGAGGATCTACCAAGGGTAACAAACGTATCTATAAGAGAGTGGAGTTTGGGGATGAGTAATTTGGAGAAGTGGAGGTAAAATTCAACCGTGAAACCAGGAGCTTTGTTTGGTTTAAGGCGTTGGAGTGCAGCAAGCAATTCTTTCTGGGGGATGTCGGATTCCAAGTGAGAAAGGTCAAGAGGAAAATGTTCAGGTTTCTGAATGGTAGAGAAAAAATGTTTGAGAGAGTGGGGGGAGGGTTGAGTTTCGGAAGAATAAAGAGTTTTGTAAAAAAGGGAGAATTCAGAGAGGATTTCAACATCTTTATACTTAAGGTCAGAGTTCGCGTCATATATGGCTTCAATGTTCAACTTGTTGTGCTTGACTTTTAAATAATTGGCAAGAATCTTCCCAGCCTTGTTCCTGCCCCCATAAAACTTAGCACTAGATTTCAGCAAATACAATGAGGCATCTTCAGTAGATTTTTCATTGAATTTCATTTTGGCAGCGACAAGAGCAGTCAGACTTTCCTGCGAGTGTGAGGTTAAATAGGCGTGTTCCAATCTCTTAATGTCCTGAAGGAGATCCTCTGTGAATTTGCGAGCAGCCTTCCTTTGTTTTGTGACATAACCAAGAATAAAATCCTGTGCTGCAGCTTTAAAAGCATCCCAAATAGTGTGCTTTGGAATAGACAGGGTATCATTGAATAGAAAAATCTCATCAAAAAAGGTGGTGAAGGAAGCAGTAAATTTGGGATCCAAAAGAAGGGTGTTGTTAAAACGCCACCTCCTGGGTCCAACGGCTTTGGGGAGTATGTCAATGTTGACTAAAACAGGGGCGTGGTCTGATAGTAAGATCGGACCAATTTCAGCATTGGTAAGGGTTTGAACAATGTTGTGGGAGACAAAAATGTAGTCAATTCGTGATTTGGAGCGATGGGAGGGAGAATAAAAAGTAAATTCCTTAGTTGTTGGATTACAAATCCGCCAGGCGTCAATGAGCTTGTGTTGGGAGATAGCTTGAGTAAAGAGTTTATGAGACTTATTGGGGATATAAGGGACATCAGAATTTCTGTCAATGAAAGGATCAAAGGGTTGGTTACAATCACCAGCTAGGATGAAGTTATCATCCACAAATCGGGTAATGTGTCGAGAGATCTCAGTCCAAAAAAGGGGATGCCCACCAGTGGCAGCGTAGGCATTGAGGAGAGAGATTGGAACACCTCTAATAGAAAGTCTAACATGAGTCCATCTACATCATTATCTGACTCTTGAGAAATGAGAGAATGGGAAATGGATTTACGACATACAATCGCTACCCCATTACATTTACCGTCACCTGGTGAATAGTAAACCTCACCCACCCAGCCTTTCTTAAGTTTTGCAGATTCTATATCAGAAAGGTGAGTTTCCTGTAAAAATGCGAAATCAACATTTAGCTTAGCTAGGTGAGATAGGATTCTTTGTCGTTTGATCGGAGAATTAATACCCTTAACATTTCATGAAATAACTTTCAGTGACATAATAGGTAATACATATTAAGAGAAACATAGCGTGCAAAATCAAAGAAAAACCCATGAGAGGAAGTAAAAAGAAAGGAGGTAAATGTGGAGAGAGAGCTGGTAAGAGGAAAAAGGAATAAAAAGGCAATGCTGTTTAAGTGAAGGAAAAAAAAAGCAGGTCCTGGATGAGACATAAGGAAAAGAGCATTAAAAGGAGGAATACAAAGAAAACAAAATCAATAAAGTCTGAGTGAGTGAGATCAACACCTATGAACAAAGAGTGAAGAAGAGGTAGGGGAAAGAGAAGAGGACAGGACATGAGAAGATCACAAGGAAGGTACGAAAAAGTAGCATACTTACAAAAGGAGAAGATGAGGAGAGATGGAGGATAAACAAGGAGGAAACATGTACTTACGAGGAGGGAAGGTGAAGGGGCACAATCAGGAAGGGGGTCGAACGAGAAGGAGGGGGGAGGTAGAACCAACTGGAGGAGGCAGGGCGTCCAGGGTCGGCGAGCCACCCAGCTGGGGGAGCAGAACGGGACGCGATGTATGATCTGTGAAAACATGAGGAGAACATTAGAAGAATAAGTCGATAAAAAAACAAAGAACAGGGATATCACGTGATCAGAAATAACAGGCAAAGAAAGAGCAAACAAAGGGAAATAAGAACATGTAAAAAAGTGTACAAGAGGGAAAAGTACAACTGTTAAACTTGAGTAGCTGATAAAAGAGGCCAAACGAGGGAAAATATCAGCAACCTATGAAAGTCATGGAGGGAAGGAGGAGGAAGAACCAGAGAGGTCCATGTCAGCAGCTTGGCAGGAATTCAAGAAGCTCCAAAGTCGGACGGGATCTTCATATGTTGTCGTTTTATTATTGTGGGTAACCTTAAAGAGACATGGGTGGAAAAGTCCATATCTGGCACCGATGGAACGAAGATCAGGTCTCATATCCAGAAAAGCCTTACGCCGGTTAGCTGTGGACCTAGCATAGTCTTGCGCAAAATACAATGAGGAACCCGACCAAGTTATGCGAGGAGAGGCCCTGGCCGCTGAGAGAACTTTTAGGAGGCGGTGTATTCTAGGAAATACATGATGACGCCTCTCGGTCTCGAAGAAGTAGAATTAGGAGAAGAAGCTCGGCCAAGTCTGTGAGCTCGTTGTATGTTGAGCGTAGTGTCTTCCGGCATGTGTAAGAGTTGAGGCAGAAAGGACTTGAAGAAAGTGATAGGGTCACTCTCCTATTATTTCGCCTGTTTCGGTTTTCATGGTCTTCCACCTGCTTCTGAAGAGATGAGATCTGCGAGAGCATGAGAGAGACCTTGGTAGAGGATTCTTGAAGAGAAGACACACTGCGCTCCACTGATGTTACTCTCGCGTCCATCTGTGACCAATTGTCAGTCAAAACCTGTAGTTTGGCGTTGGTTTCCTCCATAAAGGGACGAAGAGCTCTTATCTCTTCCAGCAACAGCTCCATGGATACGGCCGAGGCAGAGTTAGATGGTGAAGGAGGGTCCTTTTTCAATCTTTTGGTAGTGCTTTTCCCTGAGGACTGCGCAGGGAGCTCCATCATAGAGTGTGCTGCAGGGGCAGAAGGTGGCTGAGAAGCTTCCAATTGAGCCAGCGCTGAAAACACCTGAGAATTTTTAATGAAGACGTGTTTCGAAGCTTTATTGATGCAGCCCGGCATGAGTTTACCCATGGAGGTCTAATTGCCACTGAGTAGAGCACACAAACAGCGCACACACAGGACCTCTGCGGACACCAGAGCAACCAGATAGTAGCAGGAGGTCGGAAAATATGAAGAGAGTCTCCTATGCAGAAAGGGAGATTGATAAGAACATTAACCACAGGCGAAGAATCCAGGGAGGATACTCGAGGAATCCCAAAATGGCCGCCAGAGTTGGAAAGCTGAGGAGCGTGGGAGCAGCATCCATGAGAGAAGGAGGAATTACAAGCAGCAGGCAGAGGAAGTCAATGAAAAATAAAATATGGCCCACCATGTGTGAGGAGGAAAGCTTCAGGCATCATGGGAGGTCGCCAGATGAGGAGAAATGCTGCACGCTGAAAAACGGCATCCAGACACAAAATGGCGGCCGCGGCCGTCACAAAGACGCGACCGGATAATCCTGTGGTGGAAACGGCAGAAACAGCTGCAGAAAGACGCAAGAGAGTCTCACGGCATGCCTGACGCCCTCCAGTGGTTTAATCCGCCGTCCGCTGATGCAGAGGAGGTCGCGAACCGCTTGTTTCCCCCAGCGGGAGCGGAGCGCCTACGCCAGCGCCACCATCCTCTTCGGGCGCTAAGCCACGCCCCCTTAAGTAATCAGTTTTGACCCCATCTCATGAGAATGTCAGCTTTGACTTTATTTATCCAAAGAAAGATCCTTCTTCCCACGATAGATTAGTGATGCATCTGCGGTTGTATGATACAACAATGCATGCCTTAAGCACGCATGCCTAAACAAATCGGTCTAAACTACTACCGCGCCATTACCATGCATGCCTTTACCACGCATGTCTTTGCAACAAATTTTGTTATAAAGGCATGATTGGTAAAGGGATATGGTGGTAAAGATCACACCCCAGCCCCCCTACCCTGAGCCCTAAAACCCCTACTGCATGTCTTAACCACCCATGCCTAAACAAAGCGGTCTAAACTACAACCGCGTCATTACCACACATGCCTTTACCATGCATGTCTTTACAACAAATTTTGTTATAAAAGCATGATTGGTAAAGGGATATGGTGGTAAAGATCACACCCCAGCCCACCCTACCCTGAGCCCTAAAACCCCTACCCCAGCCCTGCAATCCACCCCACTCTCTAGCCCTAACAACTACCCGACCCCCAACTGAGCCCTAAAACACAGACCTCTGCCCAAAAGACGACTCCGACCCCAGCTCCCCCGTCTTGATCCCTAAAACTGCCCCAGCCCTGAAAACTGACCTGCCCTGAGCCTTAAAACCCAGCCCCCTGCCCTAAA
The DNA here is from genome assembly GCF_964261635.1 of Lissotriton helveticus. Classification (NCBI taxonomy): domain Eukaryota; kingdom Metazoa; phylum Chordata; class Amphibia; order Caudata; family Salamandridae; genus Lissotriton; species Lissotriton helveticus. Next base: position 3,597,885 of record NC_136064.1, read on the forward strand.
AACATCCCGACCCCCCAGCCCTAAAACCGGCCCCAGCCCTAAAACCTACCCCCCCCAAACCCCGCCCCAGCCCCACTTACCAAGCCGGGTCCCGGTCCTTCCACTCCCGATCCTTCCTGTTTCTCTACCCACCCATCCGCTCTGCATCTAGGCCGCTGACTGCCATATGCGTGGTTAAGGCATATGGGTGATTCAGGCAAGATTTGTTCAGCTCGCATTGAAACAGCACACATAGTTCAGCCCGATATTGTAAATGCCGTTTCCCGGCATCTGCTGATCTGCTGATGGCTGCCTGGTTCCTTGGTCGCTTTACAGTCAGATAAAGCATGGAGAGACAGTGCATTCGTATAAAGTGCTCTACCAATGTTAATACAATAATACAACAAACTGTTGTTATTATTATTATTGTTATTATTATTATTATTGTTGTTCTTGTTATTGCTGTGGTGTCCAGGTTCAAAAATGCCCAAATTAAATATAACATTCTTGTACAGAGGGTGTAGCTGAAATATGTAACAGTAATAGATTTGGGAGCTACCCTCAGTATGCCTAGCTCGTTATAAGTAGACATATCTCATCATACATAATAACTAACACCGCCATGTGCCCCCTCCCAAGTACACTAGGCCAAAGGTTCATGTCTTCCTTGAACCCCATCTTATACTGATTCATTCATGCCCTGATACTTATTCACTCATACCCTCATACTGATTCACTCATGCCCCCTACTTATTCAATGCAACACAATGGTTCAGCACACCATACACTGTACAATATTAACAGTATTATTCAAATTAACGATGTCAGTAGGCCATAGAATTTTCTTTCTTGTTTATTCCAAATCTTCACATACAAGTAGTCATGTAAGTAGCCAACGCGTTTCGTCCGATAGGACTTCTTCAGGGCAAGAATGGTTCAAATTGCGTCTCGGGTTACGCGTTCCAGGGCTTATCTTTTGAACAAATCTTCGCAATATATGATAGTAAATGGATCTCCGAACAGAATCCACGACCGGGGAGACTCTGAACGTAACGACCAGCAAGGGGAATACATTTACCTCTGACAAAGGATGTGAATAAAGGCATCGCAACTTCGCGTTGACCGCATAAATATTTGAAGAAAACCGACCAGTTTATTTTAAATCAAGGAGATCCATTTACTATCATATATTGCGAAGATTTGTATGTGAAGATTTGGAATAAACAAGAAAGAAAATTCTATGGCCTACTGACATCGTTAATTTGAATAATACTGTTAATATTGTACAGTGTATGGTGTGCTGAACCATTGTGTTGCATTGCATATAGTGCCTTAGGGCATTAGCTTGGGAAGCCTAGGGGTATATGGCTTCAGGTTTCTGGCACCCGCAAACCAAACTAGACCAGAAGAAAGTGGTTGTAGTGCAGTCAATCTTTTACCCGATACCCCTGTTCTACCCCCTACTTATTCACTCATGCCCCCTACTTATTCACTCATGCCCTTATACTCATTCACTCATACCCTCATACTTAATCACTCATGCTCCCTACTTATTCACTCATGCCCTGATACTTATTCACTCATGCCCTGATACTTTTTCACTCATACCCTGATATTTATTCACTCATGCGGGTGACCGCTGCGCCTCTCACCAGGCCGGGTCACCCCCTTGCTCCTCCTGCCGCCCCCTGCTCCAGCCTACCTGCCGCATCTTTTTCCGCATTTTCTTCCCGCCGCCACAGACGCCCCCCTGGTCCCACGAGCGGCCCAGCCACTGCAGAGCCGGCCGCTCGCCAGTTCCCGCCGCTGCTCGCCCAGGCCCCGTCCACCACCGGCCCATTGGCCGAGCCGCTCCCGCCGCCGCCCAGCTGACCCGCCCTCACGTCCCCCTTCTTAAGGAGACAGCTAGGAGTGCTCGGGAGTGACCGCTGCGCCTCTCACCAGGCCGGGTCACCCCCTTGCTCCTCCTGCCGCCCCCTGCTCCAGCCTACCTGCCGCATCTTTTCCCGCATTTTCTTCCCGCCGCCACAGATGCCCCCCTGGTCCCACGAGCGGCCCAGCCACTGCAGAGCCGGCCGCTCGCCAGTTCCCGCCGCTGCTCGCCCAGACCCCGCCCACCACCGGCCCATTGGCCGAGCCGCTCCCGCCGCCGCCCAGCTGACCCGCCCTCACGTCCCCCTCCTTAAGGGGACAGCTAGGAGTGCTCGGGAGTGACCGCTGCGCCTCTCACCAGGCCGGGTCACCCCCTTGCTCCTCCTGCCGCCCCCTGCTCCAGCCTACCTGCCGCATCTTTCCCGCATTTCCTTCCCGCCGCCACAGACGCCCCCCTGGTCCCACGAGCGGCCCAGCCACTGCAGAGCCGGCCGCTCGCCAGTTCCTGCCGCTGCTCGCCCAGGCCCCGCCCACCACCGGCCCATTGGCCGAGCCGCTCCCGCCGCCGCCCAGCTGACCCGCCCTCACGTCCCCCTTCTTAAGGGGACAGCTAGGAGTGCTCGGGAGTGACCGCTGCGCCTCTCACCAGGCCGGGTCACCCCCTTGCTCCTCCTGCCGCCCCCTGCTCCAGCCTACCTGCCGCATCTTTTCCCGCATTTTCTTCCCGCCGCCACAGACGCCCCCTGGTCCCACGAGCGGCCCAGCCACTGCAGAGCCGGCCGCTCGCCAGTTCCCGCCGCTGCTCGCCCAGGCCCCGCCCACCACCGGCCCATTGGCCGAGCCGCTCCCGCCGCCGCCCAGCTGACCCGCCCTCACGTCCCCCTTCTTATGACGCCCCAGAGCGACCGCGCAGCGGACGCGCGCAGCGGGAGCACCGAATGAGCGCCGAAGGTGCGCCAAAGGTAAGCCCGTCTGCGCCCGTCCGCGCCTGGACCGCGCCCAGCGCCAGGACCCCTGGCCCTCGCAGACCCCGCAGACCCCAGCCCACCCGCCGGACGTACGACGCCGCCACCCTCAACGCACTCAACTCCGGCCGATCCCTGGGATGCTACAGAGCCACCCCGAGAAGCACCCACGGACCCTTCTGCTGCAACGCCTGCAAGTTCACCTGCAACCGGACTCACGCCTCACCAGCACCCACCAAGCCGACCTCCAGCAGCACCCACCTGAAGTGCATCCTGCTCAACACCCGCTCCATCCACAGACACGCCATCGAGCTCTGGAACCTGCTCGACACCACAGCCCCAGACGTCGCCTTCCTCACGGAAACCTGGATGAACGCCTCCTCAGCGCCCGACATCGCCATCGCCATCCCGGACGGCTACAAGATCATCCGGAGAGACCGCATCAACCAGACCAGAGGAGGCATCGCCATCATCCACAGGAACACCATCCGCATCACGACCAACACAGACGACACCCTCGCACCCGCCGAACACCTGCACTTCCAGATCCACGTCAACCCCAAGACCACCCTCCGAGGCACCCTCATCTACAGACCCCCGGGACCACGCACCCAATTCAGCGAAGCAATCGCCGACTTCATCAGCCCACACGCCCTCCCCTTCGCCGACTACATCCTCCTCGGGGACTTCAACTTCCACCTGGAGAACAACAACAACCGCAACACCACCACCCTGCTAGACAACCTCGCCAACCTCGGACTCAAGCAACTGGTGACCGCCCCCACCCACTACGCCGGACACACACTCGACCCGGTCTTCTCTTCCAGCAAGGACATCACCTTCAGTCACGCCACGGGACTCCACTGGACGGACCACAGCTGCGTCCACTTCAGCTTCAGGAGGACCACGCTCCACCATCACCAGCAACAGGTTCCCCGCAGAAGCTGGAACAAGATCACTGCAGACCAGCTCGCTACTTCCCTGAGCAAGAACCCTCCCGCCAGCTCAACGAACCCCAGCCAAGCGGCCACCAACCTCACGAAGTGGATCAGCGACTGCGCAGACGACCTCGCCCCTCTGAAGACCCCGCCGAGCAGACCCGGCAGCAAGAAAGCCCCATGGTTTAACGACGAACTCAAGAGCTCCAAGAAGAACTGCAGAGCACTCGAGAAAACCTGGCGCAGAGACCCAACACCGGACAACATGACTGCCCTCAAGCTCGCCACCCGAAAACACCACCAACTGATCCACACCACCAAGAAAACCGCATTCAAGGAACGACTGGACAACAACGCACACAACAGCAAGGAACTCTTCAACATCGTGAAAGAGCTCTCCCACCCCAACGCCGTTCCCGCCGCTGCTCGCCCAGGCCCCGCCCACCACCGGCCCATTGGCCGAGCCGCTCCCGCCGCCGCCCAGCTGACCCGCCCTCACGTCCCCCTTCTTATGACGCCCCAGAGCGACCGCGCAGCGGACGCGCGCAGCGGGAGCACCGAATGAGCGCCGAAGGTGCGCCAAAGGTAAGCCCGTCTGCGCCCGTCCGCGCCTGGACCGCGCCCAGCGCCAGGACCCCTGGCCCTCGCAGACCCCGCAGACCCCAGCCCACCCGCCGGACGTACGACGCCGCCACCCTCAACGCACTCAACTCCGGCCGATCCCTGGGATGCTACCGAGCCACCCCGAGACGCACCCACGGACCCTTCTGCTGCAACGCCTGCAAGTTCACCTGCAACCGGACTCACGCCTCACCAGCACCCACCAAGCCGACCTCCAGCAGCACCCACCTGAAGTGCATCCTGCTCAACACCCGCTCCATCCACAGACACGCCATCGAGCTCTGGAACCTGCTCGACACCACAGCCCCAGACGTCGCCTTCCTCACGGAAACCTGTATGAACGCCTCCTCAGCGCCCGACATCGCCATCGCCATCCCGGACGGCTACAAGATCATCCGGAGAGAACGCATCAACCAGACCGGAGGAGGCATCGCCATCATCCACAGGAACACCATCCGCATCACGACCAACACAGACGACACCCTCGCACCCGCCGAACACCTGCACTTCCAGATCCACGTCAACCCCAAGACCACCCTCCGAGGCACCCTCATCTACAGACCCCCGGGACCACGCACCCAATTCAGCGAAGCAATCGCCGACTTCATCAGCCCACACGCCCTCCCCTCCGCCGACTACATCCTCCTCGGGGACTTCAACTTCCACCTGGAGAACAACAACAACCGCAACACCACCACCCTGCTAGACAACCTCGCCAACCTCGGACTCAAGCAACTGGTGACCGCCCCCACCCACTACGCCGGACACACACTCGACCCGGTCTTCTCTTCCAGCAAGGACATCACCTTCAGTCACGCCACGGGACTCCACTGGACGGACCACAGCTGCGTCCACTTCAGCTTCAGGAGGACCACGCTCCACCATCACCAGCAACAGGTTCCCCGCAGAAGCTGGAACAAGATCACTGCAGACCAGCTCGCTACTTCCCTGAGCAAGAACCCTCCCGCCAGCTCAACGAACCCCAGCCAAGCGACCACCAACCTCACGAAGTGGATCAGCGACTGCGCAGACGACCTCGCCCCTCTGAAGACCCCGCCGAGCAGACCCGGCAGCAAGAAAGCCCCATGGTTTAACGACGAACTCAAGAGCTCCAAGAAGAACTGCAGAGCACTCGAGAAAACCTGGCGCAGAGACCCAACACCGGACAACATGACTGCCCTCAAGCTCGCCTCCCGAAAACACCACCAACTGATCCACACCACCAAGAAAACCGCATTCAAGGAACGACTGGACAACAACGCACACAACAGCAAGGAACTCTTCAACATCGTGAAAGAGCTCTCCCACCCCAACGCCGGAAACAACGACATCACCCCTTCACAAGACCTCTGCAACTCCCTCGCCTCCTACTTCCACAACAAGATCGCGGACATACACAACAGCTTCAGCACTCAACCGACGCATGCCACGACCGAACCACCGCCCCCCACCACCACCCTCCGCGCATGGACCCCGATCAGCACCGAAGACACCATCTGCACGATGAACTCCATCCACTCCGGATCTCCGACCGACCCCTGCCCTCACCACGTCTTCAACAAGGCCGACGCTGTCATCGCACCCCACCTGCGGGACATCGTCAACACCTCCTTCGACACCGCTACCTTCCCGGAGAGCTGGAAGCATGCCGAACTCAGCGCTCTACTTAAGAAAGCATCAGCCGACCCCACCGACCTCAAGAACTACCGCCCCATCTCGCTGCTCCCGTTTCCGGCAAAAGTCATTGAGAAGACCGTCAACAAGCAGCTGGCCGCCTTCCTCGAGACAAATGGTTCCCTCGACCTCTCGCAGTCCGGCTTCCGGGCCAACCACAGCACCGAGACCGCCCTGATCGCAGCTACCGATGACATCCGAGCCCTGCTCGATAACGGAGAAACAGCGGCCCTCATCCTCCTGGACCTCTCCGCGGCCTTCGACACTGTCTGCCACCGTACCCTAGTACAGCGCCTCAGCAACGTTGGCATCCAGGAGAAGGCACGGGACTGGATCATCTCCTTCCTCGCCGGAAGGACACAGAGAGTCCGCCTCCCCCCGTTCAGATCGGAGGCCACCGAAGTCATCTGCGGCGTTCCCCAAGGCTCCTCGCTCAGCCCAACACTCTTCAACGTCTACATAAGCCCCCTCGCAGCCATCACACGCCAGCACAACCTCAACATCATCTCCTACGCCGACGACACCCAGCTGATCCTCTCCCTCACCAACGACCCCGCCACCGCCAGAGCCAACCTGCACGAAGGAATGACAGACGTAGCCAAATGGATGTCGAACAGCCGCCTGAAACTGAACTCGGACAAGACGGAAGTCCTCATCCTGGGATCCTCACCCTCCGCCTGGGACGACTCCTGGTGGCCCCCCGCCCTGGGCAGCGCACCCAAACCAACAGACCACGCACGCAACCTGGGCTTCATCCTGGACTCCTCCCTCTCCATGACCAGACAAGTCAACGCCGTCTCCTCGCCGTGCTTCAACATCCTGCGCATGCTACGTAAGATCTTCCGGTGGATCCCCACCGAGACCAGGAAGACGGTCACCCAGGCCCTCGTCACCAGCCGACTGGACTACGGCAACTCCCTCTACGCCGGAACCACCGCCAAACTCCAGAAGAGACTCCAGCGGATCCAGAACACCTCAGCACGACTCCTCCTGGACATCCCCCGCCGCAGCCACATATCCGGACACCTGAGAGATCTGCACTGGCTCCCGGTCAACAAAAGAATCACCTTCCGGCTCCTCACCCACGCACACAAAGCCCTACACAACCAAGGCCCAGGATACCTAAACAGCCGCCTCAACTTCTACGCTCCCAAACGCCAGCTTCGATCGACCAGCCACGCCCTCGCCGCCGTCCCCCGCATCCGAAGAGCCACCACAGGAGGAAGGTCCTTCTCCTACCTGGCCGCCAAGACTTGGAATTCCCTCCCGGCCCACCTCCGCCTGACCCAAGACCACCTCGCCTTCAGGAAGCAGCTCAAGACCTGGCTGTTCGAGCGGTAGCGGAACCCCCACCCCCAGCGCCTTGAGACCCTCCGGGTGAGTAGTGCGCTATATAAATGCTTAGATTGATTGATTGATACATATTCACTCATGCCCCCATACTTATTCACTCATGCCCTCATACTTATTCACTCATGCCCCCATATGTATTTACCTATACCCTAATACTTATTCACTCATGCCCCATGCTTATTCACGCATGCCCCCATGCGTATTCACTCATGTCGTCATACTTATTCACTCATGCCCTGATACTTATTCACTCATGCCCCCATACTTATTCACTCATGCCCTGATACTAATTCACTCATACCCTCATATTTATTCACTCATGCCCTCATACTTATTCACTCATGCCCTGTTACTGATTCACTCATACCCTCATACTTATTCACTCATGCCCCATGCTTATTCACTCATGCCCCCATGCTTATTCACTCATGCCCTCATGCTTATTCACTCATGCCCTCATGCTTATTCACTCATGCCCCCATACTTATTCACTCATGCCCCCATATGTATCCACTCATGCCCCCATACTTATTCACTCATGCCCCCATATTTATTCACTCATGCCCCATACTTATTCACTCATGCCCCCATACGTATCCACTCATGCCCCCATACTTATTCACTCATGCCCCCATATTTATTCACTCATGCCCCATACTTATTCACTCATACCCCCATACTTATTCACTCATGCCCCCATACTTATTCACTCATGCCCCCATACTTATTCACTCATGCCCTCATACTTATTCACTCATGCCCCCATACTTATTCACTCATGCCCAATACTTATTCACTCATGCCCCCATATTTATTCACTCATGCCCTCATACTTATTCACTCATGCCCCCATACTTATTCACTCATGCCCTCATACATATTCATTCATGCCGCCTTCTGACACATAGTACCCAATCTTTCAGAATCCTAATTCTTGATTTTTCTGTTAAAATTCATTGGAACAAAGGGATCATTTTGGAGGGTAATAGCAGTAAAACTGGACCTTGCTTTTCATTTAAAGTGAATATCAAATGTTGGTAAACAAAAGTTAAGGCATTTAACTTGTATAAACTGAAAACAGCAAGTTTGCTGTCTTTCTGCACATTTTGTTCCCTCAGTCGAAAAAGAGCTTGAGAACATACATCACTTACCTATCTCCGTTCATCACTTGTGAATTTTAGATTAGCATAAGTAGGTACCTGTGACAAATAGCGACCGTTTTGTCTAGTCAGGGTAAGGGGGAACACTCATAAAACAACCCCTGCTCACCCCCTTGGTTGCTTGGCACGAGCAGACAGGCTTATCGCAGAGTCAGTGTGTAAAGCATTTGTGAACACATACAGTAATCTAGTGATGACACTACAGATGGACACCACACAGTTGTATATTAAAAATAAGTATTCTCTATATAGATTTAACACAAGACCAAAAATCCATAATACTGTACTTAAGATTAACCCTGGGCAAAGCATTACACTACGCTCGCGTAGTTTGCGAAGTTTGCGCTACTTCGCACCATGCGAACTGCATGTAGCACAGTGCAAGCACGCGTAGCTTAGCGTAGAGTATTGCAGCGGTCATTTTTTGCTTGCTCGCGGTCCTCAACGTCAAGTTGGCGACCGTCAGCAAGCAAAATGACATCCCGGCAAGACTTTTTCCTAATTCGCGATCAGCAACATCAAGTTGTCGATCGCGAGTGTGTAAAAAGTACCTCCCGGTGAGATTCTCAACGTGGGGAGGTCAGGTTTCTCATTGCGAGTGGTCGCGCATGCTCGCGACCGCTCGCGATGAGAAACTAGCAGTCCGCGTTGAGAAAGCTGCCGCTCGAGTAAAAATCTACTCAAGCGGCAGAAAACTACAGCTCGCACTGTGCAAGATGCCGTTTTCAATGATTGCACAGTGCCGGATGCTTGTCTGCACTGTGCAATCATTGAAAAAGGCATCGTGCACAGTGCAAACAGGGTACTACGCAGTCCGCGTAGTGCTACACGCAGCTCGCGAAGTGCACTTTGTGTAGCTTCGTGTAGCTCTACTTCGCAAACTACGCCCAGTCCTCCTTAAGATGGTAGAATTGGCTTAGTTCTTTTTAGATCTTAAAACACAACACTTTGAGTCAATGTACCTTAAGATGCGGCATGCAGGACAACTAAAGTGTTGCAGGGAAGGTGATGCGGTAGTCCTTTACACGCTAGGACCGTGATACGTTGAAGATCTGGTGCAAAGAAACAAAGATGGTGCTTTTCTTCTGGATGCAACACACTTCCCGGTGATGTCGCAGCATTTGCTGCGACGTTGATACTCTTCTCCGGCAATGCAAGATGCTTTACACGATGCGAGCTGCGGCTGGCCCTGCAACACGCTTCCCAGTGATGCGGCTGCGTCTGCTGCGACGTCGATACTCTCCTCTGGCGATGCGAGTTGCTTCCACAACTATGCGAGCAGCGACAGGCCCAGAAACACTCTTCCCAGTGATGCGGCAGCGTCTGCTGCAACGTCGATCCTCTTCTATGGCGATGAGCCGGCGACAGGCCCTGCGACATGTTTCTCGGAGATGCGGCGGTGTCTGATGCGACATCGATCTTCTTTTTCTGCGTTGAGCCGCGACAGGCCCTTCGATACGCTGCCCAGGGAAGCGGCGGCATCTGCAGCAACGTCGATCCTCTTCTCTTGGCGATATGAGGCGCTACGGTGGACCTGCAATGACTGAACGATTCTTCTGCGACACTCTTCCCGGTGATGCGGCAGCATCTGCTGCGACGCTGATCCTCTTCTCCGGTGATGCGAGGCGCTTCGTGTTGTGAAGCGGCAGTTCGGCGACACGCTTCTTGTTCTTCCAGCTCCTTGCGACACGCAAGTCCTCAAAAAGTCCAGCACAACTTCAGGCACTTCAAAAGAGCTCTTGGGGAGCTGGTGGGTGAATTCTGTTGTCCCTGAGACTTCCGCTGGAGGCAAGCTCTGTTCTCAACCCCTTGGAGATCCTTACAAGTTGATGAAAGTGCACACAAAGTTCCTCTCTCCTTTCTTTGGCAGTCAGACAACCACTGCAGGCCAATCCCCCAAGCAGCACTTCAGCTTAGGGATAGTTTCTCCTCAGTTTCTTCTGGTTCCTCCCCTCAGTAAAGGTTTCTTTTTGTTGTCCAAAAGTGATCTAATTCTTTGGTGTTTGGGACCCTCTTTTATACACAGTTTCTCTTTGTTCTCTGAAGGAAGAGAGGCCTTTGCCTAGTCCAAACCAGTTCTGGTCAGTCCTGGAGCACTCTGTTTACATGACTCCTTCTTTCCTTTCACAGTGCAGGGCAGACATCAGACGCACCACAGGAGGTGGAGCCAGCATTGTGAAGGGAAGGCACAGCCCTATTCAGGTCCCAGGTGCAACTCCTCCCTCCCATCTAGATGCAGAGCTCTCTATTCACCACTGGGCTGACTCACCCTGTCTCCTGGAATCCCCCAGCCCCTGTCACTCAAACTCCAGACAAGGAATACACAACCTAGCAGAGGCAGGCCTGGATAGTTAGACAAGAAAATTGCCTACTTTCTAAAAGTGGTATTTTCAAACACAGAATGTTAAAATCAACTTCACTAAAATATGTATTTTATTATTCTGAGTTCAGGCATACCAAACTCGAATTTCTATCATGTTCCCTGAGTCAGTTAGGATTATAAGATGTAATAATCTAACTGCCCATTCTGGCCTATGGGGAATAGGTAGCCTTGCGATAGTGAAAAATGAAAATGGCTGTAATTAACTATTAGGACATGCCACACACATCAGGGCTTGTCCTACCTTATACTTACAATGCACCCTGCCCTTTGGCCTACCATACGGGTGTCTGATATGATAAAAAGGGAAGGTTTAGGGACTGGCAAGGGGGTGCACATGCCTAGTCAACATGGCAGTACCAGACTGCACACAGGCTCTGCAATGGCAGACCTTTGATATACTTTTACAGGCTGCTTCTGTGGGTGGCACAACCAGTGCTGCAAGCCCACCAGCTACATTTGGTTTACAAGCGATGGGCACTCCTGGTGCACTGTACTAGGGTCTGACAGGTAAACCAAACCAGCCAATCATGGAATCGCTAATCCATACATCAATTTCCAATAGGGAGAGCATATGCACTTTAGCACTGATCAGCAGTGGTAAAGTGCCCAGAGTCATAAAACCAACAAAAACATGTCAGACAAAATACAGGGGGTGGCAAAAAGTTCAGGGATGACCCTGCAAAAAGGGCCAAGTCCAACAATGAACTTATGAAATGAAGCAGCTTGTATCCCGAGAGGGGTGTGAGCGCATTCACCTGTGCTGCACTTAATTGGACTTCTCCAGTGCTTAATTTGTAAACAAATTAGTGCCAGGGCTCTGGTCAGGAGGCCACTGCAGCTTGCACCACATTGCCCCTGCCAGCCTGCCAATGATACTAACTACACAGCTGCTACCCATCATACTAACCATAACATTTTAGGCCCCATAGTTATAAAAATGGCTTGGGCGACAGGTAAGCGTGATTTTTAATGTATATCAAATTGATAATTAACTGTTGTGCTCATCTATAAATTAGCCAGACAGCATCATCTTGTGGCAGACTGTCAAAAGCACCGGTGTTCACAATTAAGTGCCAGTGCCCAGCACTTGAAACCACCAGTTCAAATTAAGCACTGGACTTCACACACCTACACTCAGCCAGAACACCGAAAAACAACCGACATAGGGTGTTAACTTGTTGTCATCAAATACAGTGGTTACAGAGAGGGCTGGCTCCCTCTGTGTTTACATCTGCATTTAGCTTCCCAGGGCAGGTGGCAATCTTATTTTGGGAGAAAAGGGAAAATATGTCTGTGGTGCTGAGCCTTTGTAAGGTCCCTTATCCAGACTTTTTAAAGCCTATTGTGTCTGCCATTAGGAGGACCCAGGCTCTCCAAAAGCTGTGATAGCTGTACCCATCACACGGAACCTGCTTATCTAAGTAAAGGCATGCTGGGTTTTTATTAAAGCTTTTTTATGGGGACATAGACAGATTGAGGAGGTCACAGTTTGAAAAGCGTTCTACTGGGGTTCCAAGCAAAATAGAGATAAATCAACAAACTAAGGGGCATATTACCAACGATTAGCGATATTTATCGCTAACGATGCTTAGCAACTAATTTTTTAACGCTAAGCATCGCCGGAAATCATCGCAGAGATAACTTCCTATTAGCAAGGTTTATCTCAGAAGTGATAAAAATCCTTGCGCTAACTGCCAAATGAGAGATTATCGCTGGAAAACCAAAGATAATCTCTCGAAGTTTGGCATTAGCTTGAGGATAGGGGCTCACAAACTTAGCCATGATATCCACCTTCCATAGGATATCATGGCTAAGTCAGGAAAATACCAGGTGTAAAAAAAGCAGTGCTAACCGCGGTTAGTGCTGCTTTTTTTTATCACTAACAGGGTTAGCGAAATCCTTGATAATAGGAGAAATGTCGCTTAACAACATTTCTCCTATTATTTTTCTCTGGAACGCCCCCTTTGCATCTCATTAGAGATGCAAGGGGAAGCGTAGAGAAAAAGGGTGCTAACATGCAAATTTGCGTGTTAGCACCCTGTTGCTGATAGGGAGATAATTTTATCCCCGCTTTCTTGGCTTTTAAAGCCAAAAAAGCGGAGATAAATCCCTAGATAAAATGCCCCTAAATTTCTAGCCAATGACCAGCATGTTTAAATAGAGGCAGGCACAAATTAGGGTCTGATTAGACTTTGGCGGACATAGTATGTACCATCGCCATTGAGGAGTACTTTAATCTCACCATTGCAATTTGGAGATGTTCGCTGGCCCAGCAGACATCACGTGTATTTCCACTATTGTCATAGCACTTCCTATAAATAAATTGAAAGTTTGACAGACCTCTCCGTCAACGTGACAAATCCAACTGTCAAACTTTGAACAGGTTTTTATTTTCAAAAACAAACTCCCCTGGCCTCGAATTTGGAGTTTGGCGGAGAGTGTACTCCATCATCTATGCGACAGAGCACCCTCTTTACCAAATCTATGCTTCACCTGCCTCATTTAGAGTTGAGCGGACCTTCAGTATGACTGCAGCAAAGATTACTCCATCTCTGCGGCCGACATACACTTCGGATGGCCTGACGAGGTTAGGAGGTTTTGACATTTGTCGGCCTGCCCTATTTAGAGTGGGTGAACAAATGGCAAGTTTTCACTGGAGGGCATGGTAGTGGCTCCAGAAGTACGTTGCAACAGCAGTACCAGCCACTGGTAAAACAATCACTATTCAAAGGCCCCCTGCTGCTAATTCAAAGCCAACAGCAATACTTGAATCAACCTCTGCGCTGGGTTGATTTTTGGCAGTTCTGAGACTTGCAAAAAGCACACACATGCAGAAAACACAGAAACAGCACATCACAACCTTTGATAATAGAGAAGATGGTATAAGACTACTTGGATGACAAAACACAATTTTACATGGATCAATTGGGAGTGATATATTGGCCTGGAAAGAAAACATCAAGCATGTTCCTGTAGCTGATGCACCCTACACGCGGGTTATCAGTGTAACAGTGCAATTGTGCAACTGTCATGGTCAGAAGGACCAGTCTCACTCTTTAAGATGTGGAGAGACTGATGATGATTAAAATGAATACACATTCCATTCATAAAAATTATCCAGCTCCAGAAGACACAGCAGTAGATGAGGGTGATTTATGGGACTCAGAAATGTAAAGAGTGATCGTCCTTCAGATAAAGTCCCAGAATATGAAGATGAACGCTACTTTCTCTACTAACTTCTCACTTTTCACTCACTTCTCACTCACTTTTACGCCGCTTTGTGACGCACCAGCAGCGTAAATAATGTGCCTCATTGCACCATATTTACAAAGTGACGCATCTAGGTAGATGCGTCACTTTGTAAACCCCTGAGCTACATTATACCTGCACCAGGTGTAATGTGTGCAAGGGGGGCGTATTGACGCAAGGAAGGGTCATAGAAGTGATGCAGTGAAATCTATGAGATTTCACTGCGTCACTTTTAGGACGCCGTTGCGTCAAAATCTTGCGCCTGCCTCACAGCAGGCGTAAGACTGACGCAGGCCCTTTCACATGGGGCCTGCCCCATGTGAAAGGGAGCATTGCTGGAGTTGCTTCACTTTTGTGACACACTCCAGCAATGCGTCACTTTTGCGCTTACAGATACGTCAGAAATACTGATGTATCTGTAACTCCTTGCGACATGATGCGTCATACATTAAATATGACGCATCATTGGTGTCGCAAGGAGTGCGCAGTGAAAAGGGATGCATCGCTGTTTTCACGCAGCGATGCGTCACTTTTCATAAATGAGGCCCCTAAGGCTTGATTTAGATAAACAAGTGTGGAAAGTGCACTCCTTAGTTTCACTAAATTTATCAACAATATTTTAGGTTTCAAACTGTGTAGCATGCTCTGTGTGACTCATGTTAGCCTAAAATGTTATATTAGAGTGAAAGTGGCCAAACCCCCTAGGGCGACTTGGACGCACACAGGCACAGCAAACTGTGCTACTCTAAAATAGGTTACTGACCCAAGTTTTTCTGATATGATTTTTTCAGATTGTGGCCCCTGAAGAAGGGACGGGAGTCCCGAAATGCATTGGGCAGGCTTTATGAATTGTCTAATTTGTATTTTTTGCTTTAATAATTATTTCACATGTAATGCTTGTTTTGAATGTTCATTGCATTTAATGACTACAGTTTGTTTTACAAAACTACGTTTTTTTGCACACTAGAAAAGATGAACTTAATCTAGAAAATTAAAAATAATGTGATGTGTATCGCAAAATATGTGAATGATTAAGAGTCATATTGAAATTGAGTACCATTGAAAGATTGTAAGTATTAACCCAGCTCGCTGTGCCTGTGTGCGTCCAAGTCGCCCTAGGGGGTTTGGCCACTTTCACTTTGATTTAGAGTTTGGCAGATAGATTACTCCATCACAAAAACAACAGATATCCTGTCTGCCTTATTACAAGTTCATTATATCTCATGGCAGTTCTAATAGGGTAGATGGGATATCCGTCACGTTTGTGACAGAGTACCCATCCGCCAAACTCCAATTAGGCCATAAAACTCTTACACTAGTAACACAACATTAACCTTCCCCTACCATAGTCCCACCCAACACACACATGCACACTCTCTATCTCATTAATTATCAGTACAATAAATATTGTTCCTGGGTGAGTTATCACATGGGTATAAGGTAAGGTAGAACATCAAGCCTGGGCTTGGTTTTTATTTGGTATAGTATAGTTTTGTATAGTAATGGACATGTTAGGTTAATGCTGAATACTGTAAAAGATAGCAGAAGAAGAAACGTAGGAAAAAGGCATGGTACAAGTGTGGCATGATGGGCAATGGTAGGTATGGGTGGGCAGCACACTCTTTTCTATCCATTAAATAGAGAAAGGCAGATGTACAAACATAGTAGTGATCTTAAAGATTGAGGAACAGGCCTAGGGGATAGGAAAAAATACTGTGTTAGGATTAAGAAATACAGCAGGCATGACTGAAATTGGAACCCAATTTACCACTACCCAGAAGCCACTTACTGCTTCTCCAGGTTCTACTCTTCCTCCTGTTTTGGTCCTTGAAGCAAGGCACTGTTGGAATGGCCTTCCTGTTTTTGTTGGCTTTAGGACTCTGGGCACTTTACCACTGCTGATCAGTGCTAACGTGCATATGCTCTCTGTGTAAATTGTAATTCTGATTGGTTATCTATGATTGGCATATTTGATTTACTGGTAAGTCCATAGTAAAGTGCACTGAGTGTGCCAGTGCCTGTAAATCAAATGCTACTAGTGGGCCTCCAGCACTGATTGTGCCACCCACACAAGCAGCCTTTCAAATGTCTCTCAGACCTGCCATGATAGTGTCTGTGCCAGGCCCTAACATTCCCTTTTCTTAAATGTAAGGCGTCCCTCAGATATGCCCAAGGTACCCCCATGGGCAGGGTGGAGTGTATGTAAAAGGTAGTACATGTACTGGTATGTTTTACATGTCCTGATAGTGAAATACTGCCAGTTTTGTTTTTTTACTATTGAAAGGCATCTGTCCCATAGGTTAACATGGGAGTTGCTTTATAACATCTTACAAGTATAACTTCCCAATGGTCCAGATAGAGAAATTGAGTTAAGTGTCTATAAATTTACTAACACATCTTTTTAGGAAGATGGTTTTTAAATTGTGTGTTTGAAAATGCCACTTTCTAAAAGTAGGCATTTTCTTGTTTAACAAATCTGCATGCCTCTGCTGTTTGTCTATTAAACTGTATGGTTTTGGAGTGACAGGAGCTGGGGCTGTATATTCCCTGTAGACAGCCACAAGGGGGAAGGGATTGATGTGTGTTCGGCCTTTCCTGGGTGACTCATGGCTGGGTTGAATAGACCTTGGATGTATTTAGAGTGGTGGGAGGAGTTTTACTTGCACCAGAATAGGCTGTGTCTCATTTGCTGTCTTTACCTTCTGTGGCCCTGCTGCACCAGAGAGGACAGAACTGGTTTAGACTGGGCTCAGAGGTCCTTGCCACAAAGAGAACATGGGGTATAAGTATTAGACCTTTACCCCAAGAGAATTTGATCACTTCTGGACTCAAGAGAAACCTCTGCCACGAAGAAGAGATGGAGAGCTGTAAGGAGGAGTATTGCCCCTTTGCTGTGTGTGTTGTGCTGCGTTGGCCTGCAGTTGCTGCTTCTGCCAAGGAGAGGACAAATAATGCAACTTTGATGTGAACCTGCTTGAAGAAGAAACTCCAATGATTTGTGTATGCTGACCTGCTGTTCTGAAGTCTCAGGCAAAAAGACTTTACACGCAACCCACTGTACAGCACCTGGACTCTTGTGTGGACTCCTGTATTCAAAAGTGCAACAATTCCAGTTGCTGGGCCCTGAGAATTGTGTGGTTGATGCTGCAAAGCAAAACAAACTACTCCGACACCGTCAGCAACGCCGCCAGTGACTCAGCAACCTGCACCGAGGCCAGGGCACCGCTCGTTAAGTGCACGACGCACCACCACGACTGCACTGCAGCTCAACACCCTTCGACGCTTGCAGTTATCGTCCTTCCCGACGCCTGCGCTCGCACCAATGCCATCACCGCCAATGCCTGCATCCCGTTATCAGGGAGCCGATAACTGACAAGGGTGACTTCACAAACTCTAAGACTTTGCATCACCTTATCAGAACCGACGCCTCATCACTGATGCGCCTAACTTTCCCTTTCCTGGATTCAACTCATCATCTCGATATGGACCACGCCTCGCCTCCCCCGTGGCAACCAGGGAACAGGCCTTGACGCCTCACATCCATGACACCATGCATGATCCATAGACTTCGTTTTCCAAGGTATTGTTGTTTGTGGGGTCCGTGTGACTCCGTGCCCAGCGCTTCGCACCTCGCAGTCACCGCCGTACTTTGGATTTATACCTCTCACAACATCGTGATAGCCCCAGTTGGAGCTATTTTGTTTCTACAAGTTCTACTTTTGGAATAACAATTCTAAAGTCATAATTTGTTACATATATGTTGTATTTTTGTCATTGTGGTCTTGTTGACTTTAGCTACAGGTGTTTTATTTGTTTTCAAAACTGGTGCGGTGTCCATTTGTGCTGTTTTCACTGTGTTATGGTGGGTTTGAGTACACAAACTTTACACATTGCCTTTGGGATAAGCCTGTCTGCTTGTGCCAAGCTACCAAGGAGGTGAGCAAGGGTTATCTAAAGTGTGTAACTCCCTTACCCTGACTAGAAGTATGGGTCTCTACTTGGACAAAGATGCATATATCTGCCAACTAGAGATGCCCATTTGCAAAAGGCACTTATTTAGTAGTGTCACTACTAATTAGAGTAACTGCATATGAAAAATACTGAATACCAAAAGAATTGTATATTATTGCTAGCCAAATTATTATCTGTAATACAGTGGAGAGTGCAATATCTGTATAAAAGACAATCTCTAATTTCCTTATTATAATCACTTTGCAGGGTGTCATGCGTGCACCATGTGGACAGGTTTGTGATGCACTGCCAACTTCTGGCATGACAGAGGGTGACAAAAGCCAAAGTATTTTGACCTGAAAAACGATAGTGTACCACATGGGGTTAAGTAATAGAAAATATACACTAAAAGGAGCAATTTATTTGTAAATGATATTTTAGTTATTGATATATAATTGTTTTTAAGAAGGTAAGCAACTGTATTAAGTATGGCCTTGAGAGAAGCCACATAATGAGGCATTGCTACTATCTAAATGGAAAAGAACCAATGCTTGTACAGCTGTCCTGAAGAAAGCAATGGATGGTTTCAGGTTTATCAGAAGTATGTGTTGAAATGAGGTCATTTTGTTGATCTTGGAAAAATGAAGAGTTGTCGTTAGTTTTCACTCAATATTGGAGCCCAGTGATATGGAGAATAGAACCAAAGATGGGGAGGGATCACTGAAACAATATCGATGTCAAAAATATAGAACTACAAGAATATCGAGGTAAAAATATAAAACACAAAAATATCGACCTCCTATCTCGAAATAGGAAAGTACAAAAATATCGAATCAAAAACATCGATGTAGGAAATATAGTTAGCCAAAATATCGAATTTTTAAAAATGCTTTCAATTAATTAAAAATTAATGAAATAATAAATATAATTAACTTACACATACTTAATATACTTAAAGAACCTTAACATTAATGAATAATTAATGTAAGTAAAAAAAAATACAAATTGATTTGTTAATACATATATATATATATATATATATATATATATATATATATATATATATATATATATATATATATATATATATATATAAACATAATATTAATAACAAAATTACAATATTTTTACCATAGGATAGCGGAGAGGGTAAAATTTACTATTACCACTCAAGTGAGTGCAACAGTAGGGAAAGCGTTGGATAGCGTAGGGGTAAAAATTACTATTCCCACTCCAGAGAGTTCAACAGTAGGGAAAGCGTTGGATAGCGAAAGGGTAAAAATTACAATTCCCACTCCAGAAAGTGCAACAGTAGGGAAAGCGTTGGATAGCGTTGGAGTAAAAATTACTATTCCCACTCCAGAGAGTGCAACAGTAAGGAAAGCGTTGGATAGCGTAGGGGTAAAAATAACTATTCCCACTCCAGAGAGTGCAACAGTAGGGAAAGCATTGGATAGCATATGGGTAAAAATTACTATTCCAACTCCAGAGAGTGCAACAGTAGGGAAAGCGTTGGATAGCGGGAGGGTAACAATTATTATTCCTACTCCAGAGAGTGCAACAGTAGGGAAATCGTTGGATAGCATAGGGGTAAAAATTACTATTCCCACTCCAGAGAGTGCAACAGTAGGGAAAGCTTTGGATAGCGTAGGGGTAAAAATTACTATTCCCACTCCAGGGAGTGCAACAGTAGGGAAAGCGTTGGATAGCGTAGGGGTAAAAATTACTATTCCAACTCCAGAGAGTGCAACAGTAGGGAAAGCGTTGGATAGCGGGAGGGTAAAAATGACTATTCCCACTCCAGAGAGTGCAACAGTAGGGAAAGCGTTGGATAGCGTAGGGGTAAAAATTACTATTCTCACTCCAGAGAGTGCAACAGTAGGGAAAGTGTTGGATAGCTTAGGGGTAAACATTACTATTTCCACTCCAGAGAGTGCAACAGTAGGGAAAGCGTTGGATAGCGTAGGTGGAAAAATTACTATTCCAACTCCAGAGAGTGCAACAGTAGGGAAAGCGTTGGAAAGCGGGAGGGTAAAAATTACTATTCCCACTCCAGAGAGTGCAACAGTAGGGAAAGCGTTGGATAGCGTAGGGGTAAAAATTACTATTCCCACTCCAGAGAGTGCAACAGTAGGGAAAGCGTTGGATAGCGTAGGGGTAAAAATTACTATTCCCACTCCAGAGAGTGCCACAGTAGGGAAATTGTTGGATAGCGTAGGGGTAAAAATTACTATTCCCACTCCAGAGAGTGCAACAGTAGGGAAAGTGTTGGATAGCGTAGGGGTAAAAATTACTATTCCCACTCCAGAGAGTGCAACAGTAGGGAAAGCGTTGGATAGCATAGGGGTAAAAATTACTTTTCCAACTCCAGTGAGTGCAACAGTAGGGAAAGCAACGATTTCATATATTAATACAAATTAATTAAATATCAATACCAAGAAAATATTAATTAAAATAAATTACCAATTTAATATTATATATTAATCAATTACAAATACAAATTGATATTAATAAATAACATTAATTACATATTAATGCAAATTAATTGCCAATTAATTAATACATTAAAAATAAATACCAATTAATAAATAAAAATTATTTACTTAATTACAATTAAATTACTTCCCCCCATTCCCCTATAAACCCACAACCCACTACAGAAAATGAATTAATAAAATTAACTTAATTATCAAATAATCAATTAAATAAATAAATTACCAATTAAAAATTAATTAATCATAAATTAACAATTCAAACTGAATACCAATAAATAAATTAACATATTTAATTAATTACAATTACATTGCTTCCCACCCTACTCCCCTTTAAACCCACAACCCGCTACAACAAATACATCAATTAAATTAACATAATTATCAATTAATCAATTAATAAACATTAATTACCATTAAAAACAAATAAATTACCAATTAAAAATAATTAACAATTAATTCAAAATAAATACCAATTAAAAAATTAACATACTTAATTACAATTAAATTACTTCCCACCCTATTCCCCTATAAACCCACAACCCGCTATGGAAAATAAATTAATAAAATAAACATAATTATCAATTAATTGATTAATAAAAATACATTACCAATTAAAAAGTAATTACCAATTAAAAATTAATTACCAATTAAAAATTAATTAATTGCCAATTAAAAATTAATTAACAATTAATTCGAAATAATACCAATAAATAAATTAACATTTTTGATTAATTACAATTAAATTACTTCCCACCCTATTCCCCTATAAACCCACAATCCGCTACAGAATTAGATTACGCAAAAATTAAATAACATTAAAAAACACTTAAAAAATTAGATATTATTAAAAATTAGATATATTTAATACCTATATTATATACTTCGATATTTTGACTTTCTATATTTTAAAAATCGATATTACTTATTTCGATATTTTGAGTTTCTATATTTTAAAAATCTATATTACTTACTTCGATATATTATGACTTTCTATATTTTAAAATTCGATATTACTTACCTTCAATTCGATATTTTTAACCACTATATTCTGTCCATTCGATATTATGTCCATTCTATATTTCTAACTCGATATTATGTCCATTCTATATTTTTCCTTCGATATTATGTCTGTTCACCGATGGGGAGATGTCAGGTTAGAAACCATTACAGAAGAGGAAGTTAAGAGTCTTTTAAGTGTAAGAGGAAAATGTCCCGGCCCTCCCATAATACAATTACAAACTATTTTGGGGACTTATTACAAAAGTATCTTGGTTTACTTAAAGTAGTACCCCTGTAGTGCTCTTTACTTACTCTTACATGCCTTTGTAAATAAGCTCCAAATATCTAAATTAGGATAAGAAAAAAGGGAACGTTAAGGGAATGGCCGTATACTCTTTTACATACTCTTCCATGCCTTTGTAAATTAGCCCCAAATATCTAAAGTAGGAATAAAATGGTAACATTAACAGAATGGTTATACACTGTTAGAAAATAGTTCAAAACTGTGCCCTCTTTGCACTTTTGATAACCTGGAGTTGGACGTTTGGGGCAGATTCACGAAGGCATATGAGAGTACTACAGGAATCATACAGGGTTACTACAGTACTCCCAGGCCTTTGTGAATACTTCCCTTTGTCTTGACTTTTCATGCTACAGATACCTTACACCAGTGGTTTAAATGTTGTTCCTGGTGATAAGAATGATACTAGTTGTCTTATGACCATAGTAAGATGAATGATGGCCTCACGTCATTAAGAATGTTCTTCTTACAGATTTACCATAGCCTACCTAGAGTGTCTGCAATCTGAAGAAGTGAATATTGGCATTCAAAACAAAAACAGAAGAAAACCACATCACCCAGCAGGCACATTGCAGATCATGATTGTGCAGCAGATGGCTACATGCAGACCGAACAACTATTAGGTATCTGTTATTATTGAGATCATGTGTATTAAAGCAGAGATGATAGAGGCATAGAGGAGAGGCAACACCATCCAATGCCAGCAAGAAGACTTTATATTTGAAAAAGGTGAGTTTGTGTCATGGGGAAAGTTGAAGGTTATTGTGGAGGGAAGTGTGTTTCTAGCCATAATTTGGGCTTGACTGTATGAGTTTCCTCTCCCAAATCATTAATACCCAAAATATCATGTGTTGTATTTCATCCCACAATTTTAAAGACATGACATTTTCTCAGAATGTCCCATTTGTTCTAAAGGACAACTTAATTTTTTCTCACCGTGAGCCAATAATGAAAGAGAAATCAGTGGCCTTTGTTGTGAACTGGAGACCAAGAGTGAGGAAGAGAGAGAAAGAGAGAGAGAGAGAGAGAGAGAGATAGACCCACCTAGTGGCTGAAATTCAAAATGTGAAACCAGATAATCTGGATTCAATACCAGTTTAACAGAGCCTTTTTTGATTATCTTATATAAGTGAACTTTTAAATGCTTCAGTCTAGTGTGTGCACTGTAAAAGTACCTCTTAGGTTTAATTTAATATGCTGTAATGTTGCTCCATCTATAATAAGAATCTAGGCCAAGTTTAGGGTTTACTTGACTACTGACTTGTCTATTAGTCATAATGGCATTGGCATTGAGGAACGAGCCTTGAATGTTTCTAAAAACTGTTACTTTTTTATAAATGTCTGTCTGTGCAGTGATACAATCTGATGTACTAAGGTGAAACACTTCCATATATAAAAGAAAATCACTTTTTCAAATTTTGAAGAGATTGTAACATATTTTTACATTACACTTGTTGCATGATATACATGCTTGGCTCGTGCACAGACTCTTAGAGCCAAGCCAGGCCCCTGGCTCAGCTCTGACTCAACCCGCCCTATTAATTTGCCTGTGTGGCCTCCTCGTTTTGCAACTCTTCCTTAGTGCATAGGGCTTTCAGTCATTTGATAAATGATTTGTAAAAGGCGAGGACTAGAAAGATGAAGCCCTGCCCACATGCACCAATTTGAAAATTCTAATATTAAGGCTTCTCACAGCAAAGACGAAGAAGAGCGTGTGCAGTGAAAATGCATTTAAATATACTTGATCCCAGGGCAGGGACTCAAGGCAGTTGTGTTGTACTTAAACATTTTCAGGGAGAACTACGATGCCCAGGTGGGACGGGTAGCAATGTAGCCTCAGCGCGGGTGTTTTGGGTGTGACACCCTTCAAAAGCATGCTTGGTTTGGAGGTTGGGTCTTGGGGCCCTGAGTTGGGTCTGCTGTCTGTACTAGTTTTTCTCCCTGTTATCATTTGCCTAATAGGTCTTCACTGGTTCATTTATTGGATTATGATATTAAATATGTTTAGTGACCAAAAAAGTACTAAATCTGTGCTGATAGAACTACCAGTGCGGGGCAGGGCGGACCCGGTGCTGCACCGCCAAACTCATAATTAGGTCAGGCCAGATTACGAGTTATTCTCGTGTCTGGCAGGCTTTTATTTTGGCATTCCCATGGCTGTGACTTGAAAATGGGCACCGCAATGGGAACGCCCAAAACAGTTCCTGTATGGCATGGACTGTAAAGTGCATGACATGCAGGAACTGTGGTGCATGTACACAATGGGGCACATGCTGTGCCCCCCTGCATACATCCCAGGGCACAGAGGCACAAGAACCCTCTTTATTTTCTCTCTGCCACGGTTTTCATGGCAGTGGAACAGCCATGAAAATCGTGGCTGAGAGGAAACTTATAATATGCTTTGCAGGGAACCTGCGGTCCCGCCAAGCATATTACTATCTATACACCGCCACAACACTGCCGGGTAATGGCGGGTCTCTGGCGGCAGCGTCCTGATAATAATGGTACAACCACCCTAATTGTAATAGGGCGGTCAGGAGACCACCACTGTCGTGCCTCAGAGAGTTGGGTGGTCTGTCGACTGCCACACTAGTATTCAAACCGTAAGTGTAGATTTTTTACTAACAGCCAATTTACATTTGTAATAAAATAAATGATTGCACTAGCCTATGTCCCAGTCACAGAGAAAGCCAAGCACTACAATTTACTAATAGAAAGCCATTTCTTCCAACAGAACAAAGTCAAACTAAGCACCCTAGTGGACTATTTTGAAAATACTTGAGTTGGCAGACTGTATCGCTTTGGATACAGATGCCAACCCAAATTACATATACCATTCTAGAATGTCTATGACAGTACCTGGGCAAAGGAAGCCAAAACAAACATCGCAGTGGAAGGATGGCACAATGCCTTCCAATCCACACTAGGCAGAACCCAACCTACACTCTATAAATTAATGGAAGAATTACAAATAGACCAAAGCCATAAACAGTTACGAATAATGTAATCTGTTCGCCAAATAAATAAATAAATCTGTGCCCCTAAACGTAGCAAACAAACCAAAAGAATGTACAACATGCTACAATTTCATGTCAAACTCTTTATAAATAACAAAGGAGTACATTAATTAGAAACGATAGCCAAAAGCATTTGATAAAATACATATTCACCGACCAAAGTCAAAAACAATTATCAAAATTCCAAAAAATTCTTTATTTCGGCCGTTATGGCCATAAAAGCACAGAAGAAAAAATACAAAGTCCAAAACAATTATCACAAAATGTAAACCAACAACACACATCATTTTTTTTATAAATAGTAAATATTATATTTTATTACATTAGTCAAAAAATGTAATACAATTCTATTATTAATGAAGACTGGGGTAATACTATTATATATACATTGTTAGAATAAAACATTTAACCATCACCAACCAAGAAACTAAAAACAAACTCAGTCCATCACATAAATGAATTACAAAACATAAACTAATCCACACAATTCCAAATAACATTTACATATTAAGTACACAAACAACAAAATATCAGATTTGCCACCCAAAAGATATGAAATAAATAAAACGTACTGCTCTGTAGATTGAAATCTTGATCTGTATCCATGTAGTCAAAAACAGTAATTCACGTAAAATGGAAAAAATATTTTTCAAAATGCCCCCCAAAAATGCAAAAATAAAACAAATCCCTTTAAGCAATCCAAAGTATGTACGAACCGGAAATAAACAGAAGAAGTGTTTAAAAAAAGAAATTCTCCAGGAAACCTGAAAAACAGATATCAAAGTAAAAAACACTGATTTATTATGAACAAAAATTTACGATTTCCTTTAAAAAAAAAAATAATCAAATGGTAACTCCCAATGCCCCTAGGAGTAGTTCATAGACAAAAATCTGTAAAGAAAATTAGAAAACACACCCACAAAACATACATTCTCTACAGACATATGTATCACACTTAACTATCAAAATATAACTAACATAACATAACGATACATTACTAATTAGTGTAGGAAAACTACAAACTAGTGAAAAACACTAGCAGTAATACATCTAAATATACCAAAAAAGAAACAAACAACACTATGGGGCTTATTACGATGTCGGCTGTAGGGCGGCAGTTCCGATTTCCCAATTTGGATGCGACCGCCCATAGAGCAGCCAGAAACATCCATTCTACAAGGGAAGCTTGTGCGGCGGGGGAATAGGCCCGCAGCACAAGCTTCCTCTTTAGAATGGAGGTTTGCAAACATCTCTGCACCATGTGGCAGGCACTGGTGCATGCCACACGGTGCATGGATGTTGAGGGGAAGGCCCATTGCAGAGGGCCAAGAGGGGAGGGGACCTTCTAGGGGCCCCTAATGTCGCTTTCCAACAGCCTTTCCATGTCAAAAGACTGGCATGGAATGACTTTCGGAAACTGACATCACAGCCCAACGGCAGAACCGCTGTCATTAAGGGATTATGCTGCCATTCCGATACACCGACGGGCTCCTTCAGCCCGTCGGAAGCATCGTGAACGGTCCCTCCCCCAATGCCTTTGCCCGCCGCATAATGAAGCGGCGGCAAGAGCAAAGGGGCCGACGTCAGAGGGTATGACGGACTTACCGACATCATAATTAGATCCTTAATTTTAGACCTCCCCCCTAAAATCCACTACCCTCAAAACCCTTAGAAAGTCCTTGAATAAGGATTTACCTGATGAACAGCAGCACCTTACCACGACCTGGTTCCTGGGAAAATAGACTAAAAATAACACAAATAGCTTACAAAATAGAAGGTAGCTGTAAAAAAAAACACTGGGAGCTAAATGAAACAAAAAAAAGACTATCTCCTCATAGAAATGAATGGGAAATAATGTAAAAATGTCAGGTAAATGTATGAAAAAATTTAATAAATTATTAAACATGTAAAACATGTCATAAAATGGTGTTAAAAAATGTACAAAAATGGTAACGTATAAATTAAATAATACTACCAAATATATACAATTATATAATATATGCCCACATTTTTTTTTAAATTATGTTGGAAAAATTTAAATCAAAAGTGGAAAATATACAACATGCAACAGTAAGGAAACATAATTAACTTTTTTTAAATAATAAAAATAATGAATTTTTTTATTTACTTAAGTTTATTTGAATGTTTTTTAAGTTGAAATATATGTTTATACATGTAAGATTACATAATAAATAAACTTTGAAAACATAAATAAAATGAGTAAAATGTATTACATGTCTTGATAAAAATACAATCCATGATAATATGGCCTACAATCATACAATTGTATTTTTTATCATATTTCTAAACACCAACAATACTAATGAAAAAACACTAACTTTTCTACTACAAGTACCATATTATTCAAATAAAGGATTCCAGGCTAAAACTAAAATTAAATATTCACACACCAACATATACCAAGTATTAGACATTAAAAGGGTGTCATTTACTATTCCCACTCCAATATAAACCAATTTAGTGAATATGTTTGACACTAAAGGGGTGACAGTTAGTATTCCCACTCCAATCTAACCATGTTGAATTTTTGCCTTCGATATTCCTGTCGATTAAGTTTCCGACATCCCAATATTGTTACCATGATATTTGTGTGTCACAATATTTTTTCTGATATTTTGTCCAACACTCCCGTACCTTGCATTTCACCCCTCTACCCTGTAACCAACTGCTTTTTTGTTGGGAAATTTAATATTCACCCCCCCACCCGCAATCTCACTGTTGAGCTATGCCCCTGCTGATCCCTTTATTATTAAGTTTTTGCCTTTTCTTTGTATCACTGAAACAGTGATTTAGCACACGATTTTGCGTAGAGGTTGGTCAGTGGCCAGGGTTGGTCATAGGTGCCGATGCTGGGTAGGTTTATATTACTATTCATAGTGTGTGTTTTATCCAAAATAGCGTTCATATCACGAAACGTCTTGTCCAAGATAATGACTATCAGCTGTAGCGCTTTCTTTGTTCACTGTTTATAAATGGGGCAGAAGCTTCCATCCCTACTCTGGGCTGTATCTTCCATCCCTGCTCGAGGCACTAGTCTTCATACCCGCTTGGGGCAGTAGCCTCCATCCCCGCTCGGGGCAGAAGCCTTCATACCCGCTCGGGCAGTAACCTCTATCCCCGCTCGGGCCGTATCCTCCATCCCTTCACGGGGCAGTAGCCTCCATCCCCGCTCGGGCCATAGTTTTCATACCTGCTCTGGCAATAGCCTTCATACCCGCTCGCGGCAGTAGCCTTCATACCCACTCAGGGCAGTATCCTCCATCCCCCACGGGCAGTAGCCTCCATCCCCGCTCGGGCAGTAGTCTCCATCCCCCGTTCGGGGCAGTACCCTCCATTCCCGCTCTGGGCAGTAGACTCCATTCCCGCTAGGAGCAATAGCCTTCATACCTCCTCGGGGCAATAACCTTCATACCCGCTCGGGTAGTGGCCTCCATTTTCGCTTGGGGAAGTAGCCCAGTAACCTTCATACCCACTTTGGGCAGTAGCCTTCATACCCGCTCTGGGCAGTAGCCTACATCCACGCTAGGGACAGTAACCTCCATACCCGCTCGGGGCAGTAGCCTCCATGCCCGCTCGGGGCAGTAGCCTCCATGCCCGCTTGGGGCAGTAGCCTCCTTGCCCGCTCGGGGCATTAACCTTCATACCCGCTCAGGGCAGTAATCTTCATACCTGCTCGGGGCAGTAGCCTCCATCCCCGCTCGGGGCAGTAACTATCCTAACCACTCGGGGCAGTAGCCTTCATACCCGCTTGCTGAATCCTCACTGGAGCTCCTAACGTCCGCCTCCCCCTACTATAGAAACCATTACAGAGACAAGAGCTCTTTTATTTTAACAGACAGACATGTTTGGCTGTGGTGAATGCGACATTCATTTTGAGTTTTGACTTGAAAATTGGAGGTGGGTAAACACAACTTAAAAAAGTGTTCCTTGGTTTGAGTTTTCTTAAAATAACCTTTGCTGCTCCAAGAACTTTTGTCTGCGTTCCAGTTTATTTAATCATCTGATGAGATTATAGAACTGCTTGTCAGACATTAATTCAGTAAACAGCCGACTGATTGCATTTTGCTCCATTAAGGTGATTAATTTCGATACAGCGTCTCTGAAGCGTGTCTCGCAGCGTCCCAGACTTAAACTATTGTATAAAGCGAGACTGAAGGAGCGCTGAGCGCGGCCAAGGACGTAAATGTCACGTGACGTCTGCTCGTTGTTCGGAGTACGTACGGAGTGATCTTTTCGCGGCAGAACTTTAATCTGTGGTTTTAGCTAAGACATTTTGATTAAGATTACATTCGCCAATAACTAAGATCAAAACGTCGGTTGCCTGTTTCTTCATTGATGTTCCATCACCTCTGCATAGGCACTGCCCTATCAACCAGTGCTTGATTTGTAAAAAAACAAATCAACAAAAAAAGTGTGAGCCCAAAGATAAAGGAATAAACCTCAAGCACTGCCGAATGCCAGGTCTGATGAATACTGAGCAGTGCTTAAGTTGTAAAAAAAAAAATAAGTGATAGAGCCCTTTTCAGGAGGCCACAGCAGCTTGCACCACCCATTGCCCCTGCCAGCGCTGTCAATTACAGTACCAACACAAGTACTAACCATCACTCACCTAAGTGTAACAATTCAGTCTTTTCCAGGCCCCCAAAGCTATAATAATAGCCTGGATGGCAGGTATTAGTCATTTTTATTGTGTATTGAATTTAAAAAACTGTTGTGCGCATTTCAAGTTAGACAGATAGTGCCATCATGTGTTGAACTGTCATAAGAGCCAGTGTTGATGCGGCACCGGAAATCACTGGCTCAAATTAAGCACTGATGCAAAGGCTGTATTTGTGTGTTCCACCAAACTACACGACCTGTCACTTAAAACTGCTCTTCGGTTTTTGTCACCACTGCTATCTCTCTTAGTCACAGTTTGCCAGTCATTTCCTTTCTCCCTTTTCTGCATTTCTCTCTCTTGTTAGAGTCTGATGATGAGAAATAAGCCCTGGTCCCAAAAATGAGTGCCCAGGAAGAGCTCCGGCACAAGTAAAACACTTCCCCTACTGGTGTGTTGCCTGATAGACTCATCCTCCTTCTTGTCTGTAGCTCATTCTCCATATCCATCCTCCTCTCACGTCAGAGCACATAAGTACAATAACATCTATTTCCCTGGTCGGTCCAACCCTGTTGTTTTACTGAGCATCCCTTAGCCTGTCCCTGCTACCGGGAGAGTCACATTTCGGAAGAATATTCACAAATGAAGTTGAGTTGCACAGCCAGGGGAGGGAGGGGCAGGAAGGGCAGTAGACGGAGGGTGCGGAATGTAGCGGAGGCAGGTATGCTGGCACCAGTGTATCAAAAGGACTACTTGATGTCCCCACCACTAAAACCTAAAAGGGACACAGATAGGACAATATAACCCTTCATGTAATGCAATGGCCCGAATGGAAGCTTATCCAAGGGAACCCCTTCCATTGAAAACCCTTGAAAGGCACCGGATGAAGTTGGCTGACTCAAAGCATGATCTCTCTTTGCACTTCTTACTGTACTTTTTTAAAGAATTAAGGAAATTATATCTTTCAAGCAGCTAAAGCTATCTGTTGCTGCTAGTCACAAAAAGCAAAATCCTTAAAAACTTGTCAGATAAACCAGCTGATGTTTTCCAAGGACGCGTACATACAATCTTGTATAGTAAGGAGATATTTGCTCATGAGAGGTGCCCCCTTTGCCTAGGGGAGGGGTGCCCTTAGTTGCGCCACAGAGCCCAGACTCCTCCAGGGGTGGAATGCCAGAAGAGGATGGATCCCTGCTGATGGTATAACACGTAAAGGAAACCGAAACTTGTCATGTTATTGAAGGCGGCGTCCCAGGGGTCTCATCCTCTTTGTCTTCTTGGACCCCTGGGAAGCCGCAGGAGCGTCACAAACCACCCACCCATCCGGCAGAAGATCAAGGCTGATCACTGACAGATAACAGCAAAAGGGCATCCACAGCGATGGAGGTTCAACCACTAGATGGACCCCAGGAGGGGGTAGGATGGAAGTGTGCAGAGGGTAGGCATGGAGGGGACTGACCTGCAGGTGGTCCTGGATTCTACTGCCCTAACCCGCAATGTATTGACTGAGTAGAATCTTGGGGAGGCTGCCTGTGTACAGGTACCCCGGTGGGCCGGTGCGATATGTGGTGCCCAGGTTTTCAGGTAATGCAACTGTTTGCTGTAGTGCGTTGGGCCCTGCCGGTACAATGTGCGCAGGGCTGAGTAGGACGGTGGAGTCGGCTAAATTCAAGTTAAATGTACTGTGCGGATATTGGGGCCTGCTGGCACAATGTGAGCAGCACTGAGTGGGACGGCGAGTCAGCCAAATTCAAGTTAAAATGTACTGTACGGACAGTGGGGCCTGCCGGCACAAGGTGCACAGCACAGAGTGGGACAGCCGAGTCAGCCAAATTCAAATAAAAAATGTACTGTACGGACAAGCTGCAGATCAAGTGTAATGTATGGCCTAATTTCCTTACTGCCTTGACATGTCGGCAGAGTCGGCCAAATGCAAGTTAAAGTATAAGGCCAAGCTGAAGGTCAATTGTAATATCTGGTCTAATTTTCATT
Source organism: Lissotriton helveticus (assembly GCF_964261635.1). Lineage (NCBI taxonomy): Eukaryota > Metazoa > Chordata > Amphibia > Caudata > Salamandridae > Lissotriton > Lissotriton helveticus. The sequence goes on from NC_136064.1 coordinate 3,629,452, forward strand.
ACTGTTTTGACATGTGGATGACGCCTAAGGGTGATGCTGTGAATGAATAATGTTATATATACAAGTGGAAAACTTTCACTCTTGTAATGATTTGTGGTGATTATATGATTTGACAAGAATTAAAAGTCTACGCCTTGGACAACATATCCAGCGTCTGTGAGTTCTTGGGCCCGCGGGGGCCGAAAGGTGTCAGAAGTGGGGCAGGAGTGAGTGGTACATTGTGCGCATACTATGTATTTGTAAAAGTCAATATCTCATTTTAAAGGAGCCGAGGGCATAGCTATCCGTAGTGCTGAAGAGGCAATGGGGCCAGGAATATGAGGGGGGCTCCTGCGTCCCCATTATGGTTCTTTTTCAGTCCCCAAGCAGGGGAATAGGGATTCTTAAGCAAGAGAAAAAATGCATTAAAATTTGGGGTGGGTGATATATTTCGCTCGGCCAGTGCAATTGGCGGAATTTTGGCCAATCCGTATTATGCTCATATAATAAGTTTACTGAGTGCTTTTTGATATTGTCTTGTTTTGACATTATTTTCATCTGATTTTATATATCATAGTGTTCTAAATATGTACTACTCATCGTTTCAACGTGGGCTGACCTGTGCTGGTGGGCTGCTTTTCCTGCTCTTGCTTCTGTTGTAGAAGCGCTGCTGACTTGTTCTGGGACGCAGCTCCTGGCCCCGAGCTGCCATCGTTAACATCAGGACCCGCCCTCCGCCCACAGCGCTGCGGGACTGCGAGGCACTACAACAGCTTAAGCCTCTTCCCGCAGCGGCCCCGCCCCCCGCCCCCCGCCCCCCGCCCGGAGTGTGTGTATAACTTTTGCAGCACCCGCTGCGCGGGTGCTACTCGTCGTTTCAACGTGGGCTGACCTGTGCTGGTGGGCTGCTTTTCCTGCTCTTGCTTCTGTTGTAGAAGCGCTGCTGACTTGTTCTGGGACGCAGCTCCTGGCCCCGAGCTGCCATCGTTAACATCAGGACCCGCCCTCCGCCCACAGCGCTGCGGGACTGCGAGGCACTATAACAGCTGAAGCCTCTTCCCGCAGCGGCCCCGCCCCCCGCCCGGAGTGTGTGTATAACTTTTGCAGCACCCGCTGCGCGGGTGCTACTCGTCGTTTCAACGTGGGCTGACCTGTGCTGGTGGGCTGCTTTTCCTGCTCTTGCTTCTGTTGTAGAAGCGCTGCTGACTTGTTCTGGGACGCAGCTCCTGGCCCCGAGCTGCCATCGTTAACATCAGGACCCGCCCTCCGCCCACAGCGCTGCGGGACTGCGAGGCACTACAACAGCTGAAGCCTCTTCCCGCAGCGGCCCCGCCCCCCTCGTTTAGGAGGATATAACCTGCCTACTTGTCACGCGCAGCGGGACGCGCGCGGGACGTAGCCCGGGGTGAAGCCCGGGCTAAGGGCGGGCACTCTGAGGCCCTCGCAGGCCAGAGTAGGCTGGGCTGGGCCCACCCCCTAATATTTGCTGTCTAGTAGCCCGTGCCCTGCCACGTCGAATATGTCTACAGAAGAGGAAACCCCTGGAAAAAAAGGAAGGTTACGCAATGGGTCATTGAACAATTATTTTCCCAAGGTTCAGAGTGAGGGTGAAAAGGACACTATTTTAGCAGAGCGTAGGGCCGAGCGGCGCCGCTCAATTGAGAGCATGAAACATAGACCCCTTATCGACAGCTCCCTGCTTGTTGAGACCCGGGAGGAAGGCTCTGTAGACTTGAGTGGGGATAATGTTAGTCAGGAAGGCGTTCCCCTTTTGTTTCGTGATTTTGTATCCACACCTTGTTTGCCCTCGGATAACATTATAACTGTTTCTCCTACCCCTAGTCCTAGTTGCATCACTGTCATAACCAAGCCTAGGAAACAGAAACCTAAGCATTTAGTTGCGGCCCAGATTCATTGCCCGCCACCTAGTAAAAAAAGGAGGAAACTAAGGGTGGCACCAGGTAAAGCTAAAATCTCGCATACTGAATTTGGTAAAGGGGCAAAAACCCTCAATACAACTAAGATTACCCTAGCAGAGGAGTCGGATCCTACACCAGCAGTAGTTCCACCATTTGTAAATAGTTCACTTGAAGCAGTTGCATAGGCTGTGGTTCCTGACAGCAATGCTGGAGCCACAGTATCTGCTACTCCTCCTCCCCCCACATTAATAGGGAATTTGGAGTTTTTGCTGAGATCACTCCTATTACCTATTAATGAGTCCATTAAAAAGGTGGAAATCAGACTGACCATACTGGAAACCGCCATATCTAGCATGGTTACTATGACTAAAACTCAGGGGAATGGGAATGGGGTGGCACACCCTACACCTATAGCCAGGCCCCCTTCTACCACCGTTCCAAAAAATCCAACTGTATCAGCTCAGTCGGCCAAAAAAACCACACAACAACAAGGTAGGGTTGATGTCCCCTCTCAAAACCCATTGCCTCCAAAACAGTTAAATGCACCTGTAATTGAAAAGGGTGGTGACCCACAAAAACCAGGCCCAAAGGCCCCGACAAGCAAAAACAACCAGAACGACCATGGGGAAGGTAGCTATAATAGAATACCACGGAAAAAGGTGCCACAAGTGGAGATTCCCCCAGAAGCAGTGCCCTATGTGGTAGTTTTGACTGGGGTCCCCCCGTTAGCAGAAAATAAGAAGGAGGGATACGTAGATCTCAAAAATAAAATTATCCATTGGTTGAGGACTTACAGGCCGATAGCGCCCAATATAGATGGGGATATAGTGCATGTCAGACGGATCAACTGGCTGGGGAGTAGAACTAAAGATATAGAGGGAGACCTAGTGGTGGTCAACTTCAGAGACCCCAGAGCAGCAGATTATATCTTAAACTGGCCACCTGGAAACGGGGAAACTTGCATTATCCCTCGGGCCCTAACTCATTTCTACCCCAGGACAGAGGCTATTCCTCCCAAATATCCAATTAAGTTTCAAACATACAGGCCACCCCTCACCGTGCCATACAACAACAATTATCCCCAGTATGGCCAACATTTTGCTCCGGTGCCTGACCAGCACTCCGCCTGGTCTACGGTGCCTTATAGACACAGGTTGAACCACGACAGCAGGATGGGACATCTAAGACCCTTCACTCCCTTGGACACTTACAATCGGTTTTTGCAGCTTTCAGGGCTGGAAGATTGCGATTGAAGTTTAGCGCCCATTTGGGTGACATGCGAACTTCTTGGGGAGGAGGCCCCACGACTTCGCGGTAGTATAGATGCTGGGCAAGTTAGTCCACCTCTAGTACAAATTGCCATTACTAATAACATTACTGAGGCTCCCATGATAGCCGAGTCTATGGCCAGCACCTCTAGTTGTCCTGTAAACCCTACTCCCTTGGCCCAAGATGGGGACTGCTGTATGACCATGGTGGAGAATGAGGGTGCGAATAAGGGGGGACACACCATAATGCCCAAGGGTCGGCGGGTAATAAACCTCCTATCTTGGAATGTTGCGGGGTTAAAAAGGAAGTTAGATCTACCAGAGTGGCACACGTTCATTGAGAGGTTCGATGTGTGCCTATTTCAGGAAACTTGGAGCCTATTACCCTTATATAAATCGGGGTATACCACCCACTTTTTACCTGCAGTAAGTAAAGGAAAGGGTAGACCAGCGGGTGGCCTCATGGTCTGGATTAAAATAGAGCTGGACTGGGTGGTCACACGACACAACTTGGAGTGTAGGGACATACTCCATCTCTCTTCTAGAGGGAATGCGGAGAGTGGTAGGCTAGACCTCTTTAATGTTTATGCCAGAGGGGCATCAGGGGACATCGCCTCCTCAACTTTAACAGCTCTGGACTCTGCCCTAGCTAACTGCCCTTTATCTGCAAAAATTATCGTGGTGGGAGACTTCAATTGTACGTTTGAACCTCTCCTCGGGGACGACCCCCTGGGTATTGAAGATGAAGATTCAAACTGGTCCATTCCAACTCTATCCCTGCCCCCCATTAGGAAATGGTCAGCTAGGGCAATTCAAATTAATGCACTAACTAGGGACCACAAGTTAAGAGCCCTTAATGGCAGGACTATATCTGACCAGGCAGGTGCACTGACCTTCAACAGACTTACTGGGCCATCCCGAATCGACTACATCCTAATGGATGTTAGTTTTTGGGCAGACCTTATTGACATGGAAGTGCTTCCAAGTCAGGATAGTGACCATAATCCCCTGTGTTGCAAGTTTAATTGGGGCATCCTTAAAGATAGTAGGGTGAATGCCCCACTAAAAACATCTAAAGAAATTATCCCATATAACAACAATCGTAGACTGAAATGGGATAAGGCTAACCTGAAGGAGGGTGACCTAGGGGCAATTAAATCCCTGGTAGAGTGCCTGTCCTCTGATCTGGAGGCCTGGGTCTGTGAAAAAGAGATTAGTACGTCGCCGCACTCTTCCCTCGACTTAGCTTATAAGGCTACAATAGATCATGTCAGCCAATTTTTTATCTCGAATGGTAAAAGCCACAGGAAACTGATTACACCTCCCACTTCTAAAAAACCTTGGTATACAGATCAGTGTAAGGGCAAAAGGAAAAATCTGACAAAAGCCCTGCTTTCTGGGGACCCTTTGCTGGTTAGAGCGGCCAGGAAGGAATACCTAAAAGCACTATCGCTGGCTAAACGCGAGTGGGAGGAACAGCATTGGCAGGACCTAGCCAACGCTGTGAGCAGAAGGAACCCGAACCTTTTTTGGGATCTGATTAATAGAACTAGGCAGAGGAAAATGCAACCATTAGCAGCTCACATAACCAGCCAGCAATGGTTTAATCACTTTTCATCCCTATATGGAGGTAATGATGAATTAATCAGCCCCGGGGCAACTAGTTTTGGAGCTGGGGATATCTTAGGGGTGGATGCCCCCGAATTTTCGACCACCGAGGTAGTGACGGCGATTAAACATCTAACCCCAAAGAAGGCGGCCGGGCCGGATGGGATCCCTGGGGACCTGTTGATCGCAGAGCCGCAGGCTTGGGCCAAGTTAATTGCCACAATTATGAATTTGATAACTAGGGGTCACCAGGTGCCAGACTCATGGAAGGGGGCAGAGGTGGTAACCGTTTTCAAGAAGGGGGCTAGAGATGATCCTGCGAACTATAGACCTATCAGTTTGATAGATATAATTCAGAAAGTGGTCGGCAGGGTCATCATTTCAAGGGTAGGCGATTGGATGGAGGAAGCCAGCATTCTCTCCCACCTTCAAGCTGGCTTTAGAAGGAAGGTAGGCACGATGGACCAGGTCTTTCGCTTTTTTGCCATCTATTGGAAGGCAGTTACCATCAAGAAAGGCAGTTTATACATGGCCTTCATAGATCTCAAGACGGCTTTTGACCTGGTCCCACGGGCAAAACTATGGGAGATCTTAGGTGAGATGGGATTTCCCAGTAGGCTCCTGAGTCTGATCGTAAAGCTCCATGAGGGGAATTATGTGAGGGTCAGATGGGGATCCCAGGGACAGTTAACAGATAGGGTCCCTGTGAGGAGAGGAGTACGCCAGGGCTGTGTTATGGCTCCGACCCTTTTCTCCCTATTCGTGAATGGAGTGGTGGACCATCTGAAAGGGGAGGAGACGGATGCCCCATCCCTGGCGGGGGAAAGAGTCCCGACTCTACTCTTCGCCGACGACACCTTATTGATCTCCAAATCCCCAGTGGGCCTGCAAAAACTCTTGAACCGGTTTAGTTCTTTTTGTACCAACCGAGGCTTAACCATCAACACCTCGAAAACTAAACTGATGGCATTCTCCCCCTCCAAAAGATTTAAAAATAACTTCTTGCTTAATGGTGCACCCCTGGAGTTGGTCAACTCATTTGATTATCTTGGTGTCCGGATAAATAGTCGAATGACATGGAAGGACCACTTGGCCAAAATGTTACTCAGTCACCATAGAGCATCCGGGGTGACTCTGAGAGAACTCCGCGAGTCAAGCAGCAAACCAGTCTCCCCTGCCATGGCGATTTATGAGGGCCAGATTCTCCCGTCGGCACTATATGGCTCCGAACTCTGGGGGTTTGAAAACGTCTCAGATCTATCGACAGCGGAAAATAATTTCCTAAGGAAGGTGGTGGCCCTTCCTGCTTCCACCCCGCTGATCCCCCTGAGATTAGATCTGGGCAGAAGATCTTTAAAGGACTTGGTAAGGTTACGCCCATTGCTCTTTTGGACTCGTGAACTGAGGAGCTCGCAAAATATGCTGAAGGGTTGGACGATCTTCTCTTGCTGGACACGGGGGAAAAATAGGATGGCTGAAGAAATTGAGAGACCTGGTTCTTAACTTGGGTCTAAGGGATGCGTGGGAGTCACAAACGCCGCCACCCAAGGAAGTGATTAAAAAGTTATATTGGGATTGGGTTCAGAGTATTGCACTGAGGGTCTTGGATGGGGGCTCACTCACGGACCAATTTTTGTTAATTAAATGGGTGAAAAAACTGGAACCCTTCCTTGACCTGATAACTAAACCTTTAGATCGAGCGCTATATCTAAAATTGAGATATGGGACGCTTCCGGTGCATGACTTCACGGCGAGGTGGTCTAACTCTGGTGCCGCCCAGTATTCGTGCCCTGGATGTGCAGCACCAAAGGAATCTGTGGCCCACCTATTTTTTGCCTGCCCGCATACAAAGTGGCGCGGAAATTCTGGCTGAAACCTGTGTGTAGGGAATTGGGGCTGAGGTGCCATAGCCAGGCACTACGTATACTCTCTACTGACTCTTCTTCCTCCTCCATGATTTGCGGGGTGGCAAAATTCCTGGGCAGTGCGTGGGTGACGCGCTCCCGTCTACTGAAATTGCACACGGGGGGATCGATGGTCTGATGCTTGAATCAGCCTGTAGCAAATTAGTGACTGCGGTGTATTTCTTCCTTTTTATCTGTACTTTTAAAGTTTTACCGGTGAATTAAAATGTTATGTATATGTATGCTTTTATGGTGATCAATTTGCCGAATAAAGATATTTACTAAAAAAAATATGTATGTATTTATTGTGGAAACTGTATGCGTTGTAACTAGTGTATGTAAAATATTTTCCTTTCAGTTGTTACTTTATAGGTTTTTGGGAAATAAGTCCCTTTAACATAGGGTCACCTTTTGTTTTAGGAACATTGGTATTTGAAATAAAACATATTGATTGAATATTTAAGATGGCAATATATCTGCTTTTCCGCATTTTGAAATGAATTAGTCCTTATTTACATGTAGATCCGGCCGAGCTGTAGCTGGCCGGGTGCCTCCGGTTCTCAGACCCAGTAGTAATAAAAAATGGACCTTGTAACGGGTCCCTGTCAGCCTCTATATTCATGTCTTTAACTTTATTGGGGAAAACACTGATCATTTCCTGAACAATGAATTTAAAACATAAACATATTAAGATAATTCCTCTCAACGATTTAGATCCCATTTATATTTCACATCCTTTACTTGATGTTGCATTCCTCAGGAGTTTCCTGAATGTTGTGCTTTTGTATTTTATTTTTGTGCTGCATGTTACCCTAGTATGCTGCATATTTTAACGGAGTCATCTCAAGGTGTTTATAGTGGCCCATGATTGAGAGCCTCGGAGTTGAGACTCAAAGCAGTGTGAGATTCTTTCAGTTGGTCATAAAGGCTTTCAAAATACGTGCTCACCCAATCCTTGGCCTCTCTGTAGAGTGCAAAGAGCAACAGTCACGTATTTTAGTTGCAACTGTGATTCTGTGCAAAGGTATGAAGGAAGTACACATTTTCAAATTGTTGGCAAAACAAGAGTAAAACAAAATGCAATTGTTATAGGTGAGTGGGTGTGTTGTGTGTTTACGGGTGGTGAAGAAAATGAAATGCAGGGACCTGGAATCAGGAGAGAGTGTAAAGGGTGCTAAAGAGAAAAGAGATGAGGTGTGAAATATGACGGTGGAGGAGGAGATGTGGAAAGAAAAATGACTTACATGACTAGCTTAGAGTGAATTGCGATGTAATTATATGCGTGGTAACATGGTACCGCATTTCCCGACTATGACAGTGATGATGTTATATATCTGGATGCATTAACAGAAAAATCAGACAGGCACCAACATACCAGTAGGGTGGCACACTGTGGGAATTACAGATATGCAGATATTTAGTTTATTTATTTAAGCTACACCCTTAATGAGATAGGCCACACCCATTTAGGAACCTCACTTTTTTCATCCTACTTTAAGCCCAAAGAAATTGTTTCTTGGTACATAATCAGTTTACCACAGAAGTACAGCTTGTTGATCGTGGAAGGGCCCTGCAGAAAAGACCAGTACTGCAAAACGCATATACAAGGGATTTCAGTGTTTTATTTTGTTTATTTAAAGTGCATTAATGTTGCCTTACGCCAAAATGGTCTATGAAAGTTATATGAGAAGGAACAATAAATATTTGCTATAACAAAGAATTAGAAACGTGTAAAGCAGGTGAAAATACTACGTCATTTAGTTGTTCTAGGTCCATAGGTCCCCTGTAAAGGAAATTGGCCAAGGGGCTGCTGCCGACACAAAACAAAACACAATGCGGAAGACCCCTACCACTGCAGGTGCGTGGGTCTCATACTCAGTCCAAATCCACGTCCACTGCAACGCACAGCAATATGCTCAGCCTCCCAGGAATCCAGGATTGAAGCTAGGATCAAACTCGCAACTGCATAAATATCAAGCAAAGGAGATCAATAAGAATGCACCCTTACCAGCAGCAATGATCTAATATGTTGAGGTCTGCTAATAATTAAGAATCTACAGCTCTGTGGCCACACCTAGGCCCAACATCTACATCAGCTTCCTTGTGTACCCTGCCATTGACTTGAAGCAGACTGGGAGCAGAGACAGCTAGACCTCCAAGAAAGAAACAGTCGTAGAATGAATGCAAGTGTAGCCCCCTCCACACCAAGAGTGCAGGCAGCAGCACTTGCAACACATGCCCTTGTAGGTCTCTGCATGTCACCAGACCAGGAGCTCAAAGGGAGCAGGAGGAGCTGCCCAAAGTTGCCAGATCTCCTGGAACCCCTTCTGTAGTATTCCTTTTGGCCGTTCTGACACTTCTATACTCTGAACGGCAGAAAGGAACTTAGAATGTTGAGGGTTGGTTCGCGGCGGGTGGTGTTCAGCAGTTGGTGCGGAGGCTGCGTCCTCCACACAGGCAGATCTGTTTACGGCTATTTTAGAATCAATAATTTTTATAAAGCGGAAATCAGGATCGATGTACACAGCCTTCTGCCTACATCTCAAGGCCGGCAGAGCGAGACATGAGCGTAGGTACACAGCTTTCAGACACACAGCTCGGAGGCCCGCCGACCACGCAAAATGCAAATGTGTAGGACTTCTGTGTTGACTTCCAGTTTAAGGACATCCAGATTATAACAAAAATAAGACAAATAGAGAACAACTGAAACGAACATCCCCCCAAACCCCTGTCCCACCCCCCACCCCTCTCCGCACCAGTTCCATCATTTGTTGTAGACCCTTAATCCAAGTCAGCCCTCCATCACTCGCTACAGGGTATATGCTCAACCTGCCCACATTTGAATGCAACCTAAAGGTTCTAGTGGCAACAGCTGGAGGATCTGTAAGTATTTCAAGCATGTCACTTCTCTCATGTCTTTTGTGAGTAGGTGCAAAAGGGAGCCCACAATTTCGCAAAATCTTTACCCTTCCCCCCCACACTGAGTGACATGCACCCTATAGCTAGTAGTTGCCACAGGCGGTGTATCTATGCTAGTACATCAGGTGATGTTGTTGTCCCCCACAGAGCTAGGATAACCTGGCAGGCTGCCAGCAGCGCCAGGGCAATCTGCCTACCTCTAAGAGATCTCAACGGGAAGGCCTTGGGGTGGGAGAGGCCTAGCAGTGTGTATTCCGGGGAGCGGGGTAGTGCAATCTGAAACGCAGCATCAATATCATCCAGTACCATTGTCCAACGCTTATTTTAAATAAACTATTCTTACCTGCATTTCCTGTGTGTAGTCGTTCCTGCCGACACTGCACCTTCACCCTGGCTGGTCCATCACGAGGGTTGCCTGGTGTCTGCCTTTCAAATGTCTTTAATCTGGAGTTGATAGTGATGTCAAGATGGGTGTGCTGTGGTCCAGTGGCGGGGGTCGAGGGGGCCCCTAAATTACTCATTTCCATAGCCTTCTCCCACTACCCTGCAACATACCACAATTTTTGGAAAACAGTACTGTTAAAAACAAATAATGTAATGAAAACATAATTTTCTAAATAGTTTTTTTTTAAAACAAAGCCTTTGTGCACATATGAGCCCTGTTTTCTGTAATTATAACGGAGCATGATTCCACACTGCTTCAGAGACAGTCCATAGAGAAGGAATACCTATGCATTACCACCCTGGGACACAACCATGTATCATGTAGGGTGGATAGCTCCGTAAAGAAATAAAGCATCCACCATCCAGTGTACTACACAGGTGCATTGCTATCAGGCTTAGTAATAAGCTGTAATTATATATGGGTAGGTATGTAGCAAGCAAATATTCTCGTATAAAACAAGAACCCCCTGAAAAGCAGATTAGGCAACTCCTAGGTCAGGGAAAAATACATATGAGACTCGTGGAGCAAACTTCCTGTTAACGGACCTTGTGAAGCCCTGTACCTGCCGCTCCCGCTACAGGAGTAGCTGCATATCCCCCAAGTGCTGCTGAGAGTTTGAGACCATCGCGAGGCCGCAGAGGAGGACGAGGCGCCGGCCCCGGGACTGCGAGGACCAGCATACACCATCTCCAGCTGGTCCTCTTCCCGTGAGAGCCGCGCCCCCTTCCAGTGCCCCGCCCTCAGTGAAGCGCTACAACTTCTCGCGGCACCCGCTTCGCGGGTGCCACTCGTGGAGCAAACTTCCTGTTAACGGACCTTGTGAAGCCCTGTACCTGCCGCTCCCGCTACAGGAGTAGCTGCATATCCCCCAAGTGCTGCTGAGAGCTTGAGACCATCGCGAGGCCGCAGAGGAGGACGAGGCGCCGGCCCCGGGACTGCGAGGACCAGCATACACCATCTCCAGCTGGTCCTCTTCCCGTGAGAGCCGCGCCCCCTTCCAGTGCCCCGCCCTCAGTGAAGCGCTACAACTTCTCGCGGCACCCGCTTCGCGGGTGCCACTCGTGGAGCAAACTTCCTGTTAACGGACCTTGTGAAGCCCTGTACCTGCCGCTCCCGCTACAGGAGTAGCTGCATATCCCCCAAGTGCTGCTGAGAGCTTGAGACCATCGCGAGGCCGCAGAGGAGGACGAGGCGCCGGCCCGGGACTGCGAGGACCAGCATACACCATCTCCAGCTGGTACTCTTCCCGTGAGAGCTGCGCCCCCTTCCAGTGCCCCGCCTCCAAAAACTTCTCACTCCTCAAAAGCACTACCTGGACCGCGCATTCCGGACGCGCGCGGGGCGAAGTCCGGGCGAAGCCCGGGCCAAGGGCGGGCCCGTTGTTGCCCGTTAGTGCCCGATAGAGACCGGACCGGGCCACCTCCCTTTCATCATAGAACTCGCAGCCAGATAACACCATGCCACCAAAAACCAGGAGTACCACAAAGACTAAATCCAAAAATGCACAGGAGGTAGCTCAAATAACGGGTCCTATTGACCTATTCATCTCACGGACCCACGAGGCAATAAATCAGAGTATCGCCCTGATGGAAAAGAGAGTGTCACTAGACCTTATGAACGCGAATGCAAAGCGTTCCTCTCTAGGCGCCATAGCAAACGCCACCTCTCCCATCCATCTTAACTCACAAAACTGTTCCCTCCCCGTGACCCTGTCAGCACCAGACATAAACACAGTACCATCGATAGTAAACCTTTCTGTAACACAGACCGAGTCTGACCTCTCATTAATGTCTGACGACCTGGAAGTCACCCCTGACCTGGCGATTTGTCAAACCCAGGAGGACGCCCAGACACACGTTAACCTCCTCCAACAAGGCGTACGGGAAGGAGCAATTCCAAAACGAAACCCAATAACTGCCGAAAAAGCAGTAACCATGGCTCCGTGTTCAGATCATGCGATAACTCATCCAAATTCCACAACGCCGCAAAGTATAATACTCCCTTCTGCAACCAATCTATCTCACATGGCAATATCAAACGAGTCCTCTGATAACCTATGCAGAACATGCAAAGTCACCTCCCAAGTTCTCACCACAACAAAAGATCTGCTATTTCAATATTTGAAGCCCATTCAACTTAGTATCAGGAACTTAGAAGCCCAGCTAACTATAATCTCTGCTACCCTTCTCGATACCAACACTCGTATAGAAATAAAGGGTCAGCGGAATTCTTCGCAGCCACTCAAAAAACAATTCCAAGCACAATTACAGAAAGTAGCTCAACATCCAAATCCAACTATCCCAGTCCAGAAAAGTCATAAACAAAACACCACACAGCACAAGTCACCACCCACAACGCCCCAACTACAGCGGAATAAAATCCCTGCTGTACCTAATCAACAAACGGAAAACCCGGTCCCAGTTACTGCGGATACTCCAGGTTCAGCGATAAATATAGACACCAGTAGAGCCCCTCCGGAAAAAAAGCCTGCACCCCTCCCATCGAAACTAGCGGCCTCTCAGTCGTCTCCTAAAAACATCACTAAAAAACCACTAGCAGCTAGACGCCCTGCTCACTTGCCCCCAGAAGCCACTCCCTACACGATAGTCCTTACAGGTGTACCAGAATTAACCGACGATACACCTGAAACTGCGTGGTCACTTAAAAACAAGGTAATGCAGTGGTTAAGCATTAATAGACCTCTTGAATCCCATCTATCTGGAGGGATCACCACAGCCCGCAGGGTAGCCTGGATAGGCAAAACAACAAAATCAATCCGCGGAGACTGTATTATAGTTACATGCAGAGACCCCTCCGCAGTGGACTACATCTGTGCCTGGCCCTTGCTCGAAAAAAAAAGGGGGGATCGATGCTTGCCATCTTTCCTTTTTCTATCCCCCAGTAAAACATCATCGTAATACCGCACCCTGGTCATGGCACCAGTTCCCTAAAGAACCATGGAACCAGGAGCCATGGAACCAGCTGGAATACACATATGACCATGCAGGTAGGAATGGACCGAGAGAAAGGCCAAGAGAACGGCCGAGGCACTATTGGCAAGAAAGACCCTATCAAACCTATGAAGGCTGGCAGGGCCTCTCAACGCAAAACCGTTTCGACTGTCTAGAGATGGTCGATTGACCACTCAGGGATGAACCGAGACACTCAAAACTTGTTACCACACCGCAACTAGTTAACTCTATGCAGCATTCAGCACCCCCAGAGTCCCCTCCTGATAAACACGAAAATCCATCCCAAGAACCTCTCAATACTCATCTTATCATTCCCAAAAAAGCTACCCACACGACCCAGGAATCATTTAACGCGTTTCTCAACATTTCAAAAAAAGCTACCCCTATCATTCCCTCAGCAGAAGTTGACACTATCTCAGGAATGTGCCACCAGCTAGTCATAGCCCCTAAAGTTCCAGTTGAACCCCCCTGGGTTAAACCACGACAACTATCAGTAGTAGAGGCTGCTAACAACCCGACAAATCCACCACACACCTCGATGGAACCTCCAAACCTGAGTTTTTCCATCGCATACTGGAATATCGCAGGCCTAACCACAAAAATAACATCTTCTACGTGGCTCGACACAGCAAAGCGACATCAAATTCTGTGTCTGCAAGAAACCTGGTGCACAACCCCACTGCATTTAGCGGGTTACAAAACTCTTTTCACCCAAGCAGTACCTGGAAATATGGGCAGACCAAAGGGGGGCCTTACGACCTATATAGCCAACACCCTCCCTCTTAGAGTGAAACTACTAAAGGAGTCACCCACCTTTCAAATCATATTAATCACGCAGTCAACAGTATCTAAAGGAAATCATCATATATTCATAAATTATTACAATAACTCAGGCACTCTGGAATGCTGCTCATATCTAGACGAAATAGTCATATTTCTAACTTCATTTCAAAAAGACAATAACAAATCACCAACTTATTTTATCTGGGGTGGCGATTTCAACTTCACACTGTGCCCAAAGCATAAAAACGGGAACTGCGGGCTCCAAAATGAACTTGGGAATCCCATCCCTCACTTCGCGCATACGCCATGTGGCAATAAATTAAATGAAATCCTTTTTACTTTAGACCTCGACTTTGTCAACGAACTAGTCGATCCGCAGCAGGATTATCTACCCACCTTTCATGGGCGAGGTTGCTCTACAACTATTGACTACATCATAGCCTCAAATTCTTACAAAGGGCAACTAACTAACTACGAAATTGGGTCAAACCCAATAAGCGACCACTATTCACTCAGCGTGGAAATCCACATGAAACAAGTAGGCGCATTCCCCGCAAAACTTAGTTCCCTTGATCAACACTCGATGTCCATGAACAAACTGAATGGGTACTCAATTAAATGGTCAAAGATTGATCCGGAAGAGATGTCACAGAGGATCCTTGGAAAAACACACCACTGGCTAGCCAAATGCATGACCCTGGAGACACCACCAGAAACAATTGTCATCTCCTTCCAAAGCATCCAGGAAGTAATAAAGGATGAGCTATTTGTCAACTTAAAAAACAAGTCCAGGCTCCCTACCACGAGATGGTTTGACACCGTCTGCCGGAAGGCACTTACATCCCTCAAAGAAGCTCTATGTAAGCAACCGAGAGACCCCCAAAAAATCTCGCAATTGAGGAAAACCTACAACACTGCTCGGAAAAACCGCAAAAAGCAGATCAAAACAAGACCTTTGGCTGCGTCTACATGACAGTGCTCAAAGGAAAGATAGCACTGCATTTTGGCAGACCGTAAGATCACCCTTCTTGGCCAACAGCAGTGACCCTGACCATCTTGATGTGGCAATAACCAAGGAGGACTGGGTCTCCCATTTTTCAAAAATTTTTGGAACACCAATAGACGCTGTACCAAACAACCAAACACAAGAACTTGAACTGGTGAAGAATAACATCTACCCGATTAATTTACGTTTCACCCTTAATGAAATTATAAAGGCAATCAAGGCCTCAAAAACTGGTAAAGCCCCTGGCCCCGACGGGGTCCCAATGGATCTGTTCCTACATGACGTCGACTACTGGTCAAAAATAATCACACGGGTCATGTCAGCAGTAGTTTCATCTGGTCTCTTTCATTCATGGTCAACCTCAACATTATTACCCATTTTCAAAAAAGGTGACCGCAACGACCCTGCTTGCTATAGACTGATCTCCCTTCTGGACTCCACGGGGAAGATTGCAGGTCGATTACTCCTGGACCGACTACAATCCTGGGCCCGGGAGAACAACATCATAACCGACCTGCAATACGGTTTCCAGAAGGGGCTCGGGACCGTGGAACAGGCCCTCAATCTCGTCCTCCTGGCTGGAAAATATGCTCGCGCGAAAGGAGGCAACATCTTCCTTGTTTACGTAGATCTAAGCGCGGCATTCGACTGTATCCAGCATGCAAAGCTCTGGCCAATACTAGCCGCCCTTGGAGTGGATCCACCGATATTAACCTTTCTAAGAGAACTTTACACTAACGCAGAAGGTCGAGTACGATTTGGCACCAGAGGTGAACTGTCACGACCCTTCCAAATAACGAAAGGAGTAAGGCAGGGTTGTGTACTGGCTCCCTTCCTGTTCAACCTCTACACAAACGGGCTTGAACAGGCGATGCTGGAAGGGAGCCAGGACCTGCCCCAGATAAATCACCGCCCGATTCCTACCCTCCTGTATGCTGATGATTCTGTAATCCTAGCACGGACCCCAAACCAACTTCAGCGGCAGCTCAATAAATACGTAACATTTATGGACT
Organism: Lissotriton helveticus; assembly: GCF_964261635.1. Classification (NCBI taxonomy): domain Eukaryota; kingdom Metazoa; phylum Chordata; class Amphibia; order Caudata; family Salamandridae; genus Lissotriton; species Lissotriton helveticus. Next base: position 3,645,268 of record NC_136064.1, read on the forward strand.
CACTCGGCCTCAAAGTTAACATTAAAAAACGTTTACAATGAATATTGGCCCCAGGACAAAAGCTTCCAAATCCATACTGATTAATAATAACAGTCTTGAAAGAACCCCGGTGTATCCATATCTGGGCATCTTAGTGGATGACGCAATGAACTGGCATAAGGCAGTGGAAGCCAGAAACCTTCATTTCCGCCGTGCAACCTCAGCACTAATTTCTTTCTCGAGGAAACTGGGCAAACCAGCCCCACCCGAACTGTTAGCCATATACTATGCAAAATGTCATAGTGTGGCTACCTATGGAGCTGGAATCTGGGGTCATGGATGTATTGATCAGCTTCAGGTTACCGAAAATGCCTTTATCAAATACATCCTAGCCCTCCCCCAAAGTTCCCCGATATTAGCCTCGCACCGGGAGCTCGGTATGGAATACATCACCGACACCATCCGATGCCAGCCCATCTTACTGTGGCATCGAATATGGTGTAATACCGAAAGTCATCTAACCCGCTCCCTTATTACTGACTGTCTCGGTCTAACAAACTGGCGGAAAATCCCGTGGCTTAACTACATACATAATTTCTTTAAAGATCTGGACTGTGAGCACTATTTTCACGAACCACCCTCAGTCGAAGATATTTCAAGGAAACAACTAAAGCAAATGTGTATGGGCCATTTGAGAGAACTCCGAAATCAGGCAGAGATTATCAAAACACAAAACTGAAAAATCTGTTCAGTGCAGCCAGGAAAAGTTATCCAGCCCTATTTGACATATTTCTTATCGAACCATGAAAAGTTTTTACTCACTAGATTACGTTTCGATCTTTTTTACCGTCTGGTTTCATTCCCAGAAATGAAGAACTGGTCCCGCAACCTGACGAGATGCCCCTGTGATGGAGTCGCCTTACAATCTACGATTCATGTCGTCCTTTTTTGCAAATATTACAAACTAGCAAGGAAAACATGGATTATCCCTATTCTCCGATCCAGTGGACTCAGACATTCTTATCCAGCACTCTCCTACTTACAATCCCCGAAATCCCCTTATGAAGCCAAACTTATAGCAACTTTTCTTAAAGCAGTAATATCAACACACCGTAATCTCTTTAGCTAAATTAATATTTCTTTTTTTCTAACCTGTAAAAACTATTCCACCGTTTCAAAAAGTCCTACTATATAGTGATGTAACCCTTCTGTGATCTTATTGTTTTTTTCTTTGTATCAAATGTACTTTTTATGATTTTCAATTCGATAATCGAATAAAAGTTGATGAAACTGAAACATATGAGAAAATAACAACCTAGGCAGTTATAATTACTCGTCTATTTGATAATAGAAGGGCAAGGGACCAATTCTGGAAAACGGACACAGTTTTTATTGTCAGTACATACAAAAAAATCAATAACATTCATTTATTGCTGTTAAAAAATTCATTAAAAACAACATAAAAGTCATACATATAATTATTACAAATAATGAAATAGATATGACACAATAAAAAATGAGGAATTTTATATCACACAAATAAAGGAAGGAGTTTTATATCGACGCGCGTTTCGGCGAACCAGCGCCTTCTTCAGGACAAACCAATCTATTACCTAAATGTAAAACAACAATATATGAAATCAAAACAGTATACATATAATAACATTTTAGTGAACAAAGCTATTCATTTTAATATTTCATATTTTTATGTACAGACCCTTAAAGTTACAGTACACTAATTAACATATAACATTTGTACATGTACCAAAGAATTAGATACCTAAGCCCAATTATAAACAAGCAAAACTCAAAGATGTGAGTAAATTAAATTAAAACTTCCGTACTCATATCGATAGGCAACCAACTAATAAGGATGAGCATGTTGTAACAGAACACGTGGAGATAAAAAGATAGGAAATTAGGAAAACAAAGATATGTGTTATCCTCATCCAGAAAATGGCAGACTGACGGGGAGCTCATGGGTAGATAGTCATTAGAGCAGAAAGCCAAATGTCCCATATATGTCTAAGCTAAGATTCTATCTTTAGCAAAGGGGACATTTTTCTAACAATCTTAGTAAGATCTAATTGTGTTTACTTACTTCTTTTATTGTGAAAATTTTCATTCAATATTAATCGTATTACTTCGCAGTCAAAGTCAACGAGAATTCTAAATGAACTCAAAAGTTATAAAAACGATGTCTAATGAATGAAAGGGAAAGAAAAGAAAAGAAAATACCTAGGATAATTTATAAATCACAAATGGGATATATTTGGTGGATTCAGTCATTTGAAACCTTATAAAGCTATCGATTCTAGCTAAGAGAGTCTCAATCAACATTTATATGTTTCACATTTTGCAGTTTCTAGAGATCTCCCAGTCTGTTTCTTTTCTATATGCATATATATGCGTACTTTCACTTAGTGCAGTCTTATCGAACAATCTCACATAGGTTCGTAACATGAAACAAATCTGTATGATTTACCCTAATGTCAAACAGATCGCGTATTCGATCATATGAATTTAAAAAATCATTACCTTGCCATCTGTAGGTTGTTCCCTTATTACATATATGTTTTTCGTAAAGACAAACGGGCACTACAGAGAACAAAAAAGAGCAAGAAAGATGGCCATGGTTGTGGCGGGCTTTAAATCAATGTGGAGCGCATAATATGGCATTCATTTCGGTGATTAGATACTATAATTGACAAGATGACCCACCTATATACAACGAGTCATTCTTTCTTCAAAGGAGAATTTCAGATAAATTGTAGTTCCAAATAAAATGCAAGGTATGATAAATAGATCGATACGAAGAAACAGGATCTGTAAATAACATAGTAAGATAATGATGTAGGTAAATCAGTAAGGTAGAGAAAATAGTAAGGATTTATAAAGACTAGAATTTTAAGGTTACCTAGTTCCAAACGTAATCTCGCTTAGCCTCCGCGCCAATTCGTAAATGTGATCCGTAATTCACTATGGGGGAAATGGCAAAAATGGAAAGGGAGGTAAGCAGAAGTTTACACTATGAGCAGATAGATAAATGACTCTAATAGTGGTCCCCTCAAGTTACCGAAGGCAGATTCAACAAGACCGATAAGTAAACATACCTGGAATCAAATTTCGGGCTAAGGTTATGCGGAGGTTGGCTGCGTCATAGATGGACGCCTGAGTCGCAATGGATATGCAAACGGGAAAGTATCAACGGGTCAAATGTTTGTAGGCCCTTAAATATCCTGAAGGGGTTTAGAGGCCCGCCTTAGATTACTATCACGTGGGATATTTGATTGGATCTGTATGGTTCAGATAGTGAGCGTAGAGATAGGACTAATTGCCAATAACGAGAGTTGCGAAAAACGGGAGTTGCGGGTGTATACGCACAGGAAGTAACACAAAGGAAATAGAAGAAATACCAAGTCGATGTTCGAAAACACTTTAGGAAGGCCTATTTTTATAGGCAACAAACAGTTTAATGATTGAATAATGTAAATGTTCGAAAATTAAAAGTAAAAAAGAATCGCAAGATAAGATGAAACATTGGGGAAACCAGAATTTAAGATTAACAAATCCAATTAATAACATATCATTAATTAATTGCGTTCTCCCACGGAATCTCGCTATTTAATCCAGTCTTAAATGTATTAAGAGAAAAAATCCAAAAAACTTCTCGTTTTTTTCGGATCCGCTCGCCACCTTTAGTGTCTGGAATGTTTATTTTTTCTAGTATACGCCATTTAATTTCTTCTGGGCCATGGCTGTGATCTAAGAAATGTTTCACCATGGGTGAAAGTATTTTTCTAGTTCTGATTGCAGAGCGATGCTCTGTTAATCGAACTTGTACAGATCGTGACGTTTCACCCACGTATCCGAGGGAACACGGGCATTGAATGAAGTATACAACATTTGAAGTTTTGCAATTCCACATATTTGTGGCTGAGGCAGTATATCCAATATGTGTAAAGGACTCACCTTCTAAAATACTCGAGCAGGACTTACAGCTGGAGCATTTAAAGGTACCTTTAATTGCTTGATTCATTTGTATAGATTTTTGCATGAGGATACCCTGATTAGATTGTCCCTGAAATCTAAAGTGTACAATTTGGTCTTTTATGCTTCTATTACGCCTGTGGGCAAATAGAGGTTTCTCTAATTTCTGTTCACTGTTGCTATTACTATTTTAAAATGTGCCTGGAGGAATTAATGACCTGTTTTACTTTTGCATCAAGAGTAGAATGTCGCGTGATGCAGACCAATTGTTGGGTCGTCTCATTTGGTTTTGATCTAAGGAGGTGATCCCTATCATAATATCTCGCTCTTTTATATGATTCCCTCACCAGCCGGTGAGGGTATCCTCTCTCCAGGAACTTTTTTCTCATGTCTATGGCCTGCCTGACATAATCACGAAGATCAGTGCAATTCCGCCTTACTCTTAGGAATTGGGAAAAGGGGATGCTCTGTTTCTGGCTACGGGGATGGAAACTTTGGAAGTGAAGCAAGGTGTTTCTTGCTGTTGATTTTGTAAACAGGTCCACCTTTAGTTTTCCGTCATCATGAAAAATCATGATGTCCAAAAATTCAATTCTGTCAGCACTAATGTGGGATGTAAACTTAAGATTCAGATCTACAGACTTGAGCCACAGTAGAAATTCTGATAGAGTCTCTCTCCCATCGGTCCAGACAAAAAAGATATCATCGATGTATCTGGACCAATGGGAGACAGACTCGTAGAATGGGGCAATTTCATTGTGAATACATTTTTCCTCAAAAAAGGACATGTAAATATTAGGCACAGACGGGGCTACTGATGCCCCCATACTTATGCCTCTAATTTGCCGATATAGACGTGATCCGAACTCAAAGACATTCTCAGTTAGAACAATCTTTAAGCAGGCCAATACAAATTTCTTAGGACATGGTATCCTATATCTATCAATGAACCATTCCGTGGTTTCCATCGCTTCCACTAAAGGGATATTACTATACAAGGACTCAACCTCCAATGTTACCAATAAGTCTCTCATAGGGTTAAATATAATATTTTCTACCTTTCCAATCATTGCTCCTGTATCTCTGATGTATGATACAATATTAGGAATAAAGGGACGAATATGGGAATCTACGTATTTGGATAGAGGCTCAGTTGCAGTGCCTATAGTGGAGACAATAGGTCTATATGCAAATATTCTACCACCCTCAGGGGTGGCTATTGTGTGTCCAGACAGGTTGTTCTCATGCCATATTATTAGGAGATCCGCAAGATAAATGAGCATAGAATGGATCTAAATACAACCAGCTTACATAATAATTTCTTATTCTGAAAATATGACACTGACCCAGTGTTCCTGGCCCTACGACAGACACTCATCTGGCACAGCTTGGAATCTTGATTAACAACTCCTTGAATTAAAGAATCGGGTTATATCTGTCGTCTCTGTAGCGTCCTCCCTAGCCCAGTAGCATGCAAATGAGCACACCACACACAGAGCTCTAGTTTGCACGTCTTTATTCTTCAGAGTGCAACCGTTAACTGAACGCACTGCGTCACAAACTTTATTAATCACACCCATCAGATAACTTCATACTTGTAAGACGTTTGTAAAGGGCCACTAGAGTTTTCATGAACATAAATGCAGGACACAACAGTCTCCACGTGCTCCCTTTAATTCTGCATTTGGGGGTCTTAGAGCTGGAGGGCATCGCCTCTTCCCGCCAGAATCGTGGATCTGTTCTCTCTCTTGAACATCATAATTCTCCAATTGCCTGGCTTACTTTTGGCTTGCCTTGCTGAACTACCATCTCTTCCAACCTTGCCACACTGCAGATACTCTCAGATAAAAAGCTGATACTCTTTAAATCTCTGTGCATCTGTTATCTGTTAAACTGATTCTTTAATGCAAGGAGTTGCCAACCAAGTTTCCAAGCTATGCACCAAGTCTGTAGGCTGAGAAGGGACTTCAAGAGCATTAGACCATCACGTGGATGACCAAAGCCATGCAAGAGACTAGAACTTCGGTCTTGTCTGTTTTGACGTCTGTTTCTGAAATGGAAAGAGAGAGAGGTAGAGAGTGCCTGCTTTGCACTGTGAAGTGCTGCATCTCTTCCACTGGTAATGGTGCATTGCTGCATGGAAATGCTTGTACTCTCCCTTTGCAGGATCTTGTACAGGAGAGGCAGTACAGGTGTGTGGATAGTAGCCAAGTACTGTAAGATCCTCTGTATGCCTTTGCAGCAAATGAATCAGAAAGGTCCTATTGCTTGTGTATGAGTGAGTAAGTGGTAAGATGTTGGTTTGTGAATATATGTTTGTGTGGATATAATCATAAATGTTAATGTTAATGTTAATGTTAGTCAGCATTTGTTGAGCGCTCGTACGCCCGGAGGCTTCATGGCGCTATAGAGAGGAACAAGGCGCGACAGTCAATTAGTAGAGATGAAGCAGTTCAGTGATGTGCCTGAGAGAAGAGCCAGGTCTTCAGGGAATGTCTAAAGCTGAGGATATTGTCGCTCAGTTTTAGATGAAGGGGAAGAGAGTTCCAGAAGGCAGCTGCAAGGTGGTCAAAGCAGCTGCCTCCGAGACGCTTCCTCTTATACGGAGGAACAGTCAGGAGGGATTTATGGGTGGACCGGAGGTTGCGGGAAGCACTGTATCTTTTAAATAAGTCTCTAATGAATAGGGGGGCAATGTCATGTAAAGACTTAAATAGAATGCACCCGGCTTTGAAGGCCACGCGTTGCTCAACCGGCAGCCAGTGTAGCTGTTTCAGGCCAAGTCTGACTGATTGCCTCCTAGGGATGTTCAAAAGAAGTCTGGCTGCTTGGTTCTGAACCAGCTGGAGGCGTTTAAGCTCTCCAGTTTGGAGCCCAAGGTAGAGACTGTTGGAGAAGTCCAATCTGGACAGAACCAAGGAGATGACGATCTGTGTAAGGGCCGCTGAGGAGAAGAAACAGGCAATTTTTTTTAATTTTCTTCAACTGGAAGAAGCTGGAGGACACAACTGCTCCCACCTGTTTTTTTAAAGAGAGATCCTCACTAATGAAGATACCTAGGCTCTTGACCGAGGGTGACTTAGATGGGGGGGCGCCCATACTGGAGGGCCAGAATCTGGGATTCCAACTAAGTGTACTCTGTCCAGGCAGGACCAGTTCGGTCTTGCCTGGGTTAAGTTTCAGATGATTGCAGCTCATCCAACTCAGAATGTGGGACATGGTGTTTTGAAATTCTACCACAGAGTCCTTGGTGTTCAAAGGGAAGATGAGCTGCAAATCATCAGCATAGTTGAAGATGGTTACCTTTGCTTTCCTGAGGGAATACAAAAGGGGGCGTAAGTACAAATTAAAAAGCAGAGGAGATAACGAGGAGCCTTGAGGTACTCCGCAGATAGTGGATATAGTAGGAGCCGTGAAGGAGCCCAGTCTGACCGATTGAGTTCGGCCAGAGATGAATGAGCGGATCCAGCTCAGCGCAGGGCCCCTAAGGCCTGCCTGCTCGACACGGTCGACCAAGATGGTGTGGTCGACCGTGTCGAACGCAGCAGAGAGGTCCAGTAGCACCAGAGCCTGATGGATCCCTTCATCCGCGTTCCGCCTCAGAGTATTCTGCACCGAAAGAATGACCGCTTCGGTAGAATGGCAAGGGAGGAAGCCAGCCTGATTAGGTGCAAGATACTCTGATTTTTCCAGAAATGTGGAAATGCTGTCACAGACGTGAGACTCCAGAAGTTTGGCACAGTATGGCAACAAAGATATGGGTCTGTAGTTGAGCGGATCTAGCGGGTTAGCTCCTGCCTTTTTTATAAGGGGGATGAGGAGGGCTTTTTTGAAGTTGTTTGGGACTTTACCCTGTGTAAGTGATCCATTCAGCATGGAAAGTAAGCACCCGGGGAAACTGGCGCCCACTTCTTTCAGAATGTGAGGGGGGCAGATGTCATCAGGGGAGCCGGATTTGACCTTTGTAAGGAGTTTGGATAAATTGGCATTTTCAATAGGGGGATAGGAGTCCAGGGTAGCAAAATTATGAAAAGTGTCTGCAAAAAGAAGAGGAGGCTGAGTGGTAGGGATACTTTGTTTAATGGTACAGATTTTATCAAAAAAGAAGGAGTTTAGTGAGTTGCAGAGCTCCTGGGTGGGGACCATCGGGAGAGAGGTTCTGTCACTGGTGCTAAGGTTTTCCACAATATTGAACAATTCTCTTGATTTATTATGAGCCTTGAGAATTTTTTCCGAAAAGTAGTCCGTTTTATGTTTCAGAATAAGCTTTTGGTAGTCCTTACGAGCCTTACAGTAGTTAGCCCTGTCTTGTTCTGAGTAGGCTGTTCGCCACTTTCGCTCCATTTGACGGACTTCGAGTTTAAGAGTTTTCAAATGAGGTGTAAACCACCTATGAGCGTCAGAATATTGATCCAGAATCATAGCACAAAAGGTCAAATCCAGGTACTGTGAAAAAAATCAAACTAATCATCCATGTTACTTAGTTATTTTCCTGTCATGACATTATAATGTGAATTCTGTGATGTGGTACTGAAGAACACAAAAGGGTCAGAATGGAAAGCATGAATTCATCCCAGCTACAAGAAATTTATCGTGCTACACTTCAATCCATCTTTTTTTGCCCACCATGCCAATCCACAGATCAGCCTTATGCACATTAGACTCGGTTCTGCTCCAGTAGATACATTTTAGCCAAAACTGCCAGGTAATGTCCCCTGAGCAGGACAGACCAGTTTTGGCTCAACTTTTTGTAAGGCAATAACAGTGTTTTCACATATCAGTTACACTGCACTGTGATAATAACATGGATAAATATATCTGCAAGTGTTAATACTTCTCAGCTGCCTTGTTTAAGCAGGATAGTTCAGATTGATAGATCTAGTTTGGATACATTTTCTCATAATTGGTCTAAAAACCAGTTCTTCAAAAATACATTTTAGTGGGTGATTGGAGCCTCTTTCACTTCACCGCCCCAATTGTTATTTCTTCCTTTCAGCTATCTAATGTTGGGAGGAAACTGTTCGATTGTAGGAAATTGTAAGGGGAGGGAGGAATAAGGGCTAGGTTATACATGGGCTCAGCCTAATGAATTTCTGAAAATAAAGAAGAAATTCTTTCAAATACTCTTAGGCTGAATCCCAAGGGCTTCCCAGGTTGGGTTGAAACAGCTCTGACTATGGCCTAATGGAGAGTGTTAACCATGGAAGGATGAAAGGCTGTGTTGGCTCTGCTTCAGTTGCTCCCTATGAAGCAAGCACACTACCCACGTGGGCTACCTAGCTATGATTATATTCTTTGACACACAGGAGAACTCAGATCTCTCTGCATAGTGTAAATGATGATAGAATTGCATTATGAGATGTCTGTGTATGCAGGAGAGATGACATAGCTGTGCATGCCGCAGGGGTGAAAAGATGTGCATAGCCAGCTTTGTAATACATCATTGCTATGGTAACAGTGAAATGCATAGATCAGCATAGGTGTCATTTGTGAGAGCTCGTGGATGTCTCTATGCTGGGAAAGCATTGTATGGAGCCGGCCAGGAGACCTCCGAGGACATTTCAGTGCTAAGATAATTTTGCACAGCGAAGGTCAGAATACAGCTGCATAGTGAGAGCTATGTAGGTGGTAGGATAGCTTTGCACGGGGGAGGTCAGGATAGAGGTGCATGCTGAGAGTTTGTGCAGGGCTGGTGCAGTTTTACATGGGGTAGGTGAGGACGGGAGTTCATTTTGAGAGCTCAGTTCATATCTCACCCCAGCTCTTAAGGAAGCAAGAAGAAATGGTCGCTCCTTTGGCTTTCATGTAGCAAAGCTTTGGCATTCTTTGCCATTAGCTATTCGAGAGACAGAAAATGAGCTACGCTTCTAAAAAAACGATTAAAACTTGGCTCTCTAAACAATCTGGTCCTTAAACGCGCGTTTCCTTTGCTGGCATGATGCCGCCTCTTACTTGGAGCTGGGATGCCCCCAGGTCGCCGCGCGCTCTACAAGTGAGGAATAGAATAGAATCTTGAAGGTAGGATAGTTTTGAAGGGGAGAGAGCTAGCCTAGCTTTGCATGGAAAATTCCAGAATAAAAGTGCATTGGGAGAGACCTCTGTGCATGACCGAGTGCTTGTTTCGGGACTAGGTTAGCTTTGCATGGGACAGGGTGAGACAAGGGTTTGTGAGGGCTTGGTGCATGTCTTAAAGCTAGCGTAGCTTTCAATGGGGCAGGTCAGGATAAATGCACATTAGTATAGCTTTTACACAGCGTACGCCAGTGTAAACATCTTTATGTTAGGATGGCCTTAAAGGGACCGCTCAGGATGGAAGTGGAGAGTGGTAACTCAGTGCAGGGCCCGGAGCTGGGACAGCTTTGCACGAGACATCTCAGGTTAAAGGTGCCATGCGAGATGCCAGTGCACTCTCAGTGCACTCTCAATGCATAGCTCATTGACAGGGTTGCCACCTGGCAGGTAAGTTATTGGCCTGGCCTCTACTGTGGTGCACAGACATAATATCGACTCCAAAATATCGTCTGGACAGAATATCGAGTTTTAAATATCGTTTGGAGAAAATATCGACTAGACAGAATATCGACAGCCAAAATATCGTTTTTAAGGTAAGTGAAGTAATATCGACTGTAAATAATATAGACAGTGAAAATATCCAAGTATATAATCTAGATAGTAAAAAATATAGTTTTTTAAATAATATTTAATTATTTATAGTGTGTTTATGTTATAATATGTGTGAAAAGTGTCAATTTATTTTATTATTTTTTTTAATTAATTATTTTTTTTAATTATTGTGTAATTTAATTCTGTAGCGGGTTGTGGGTTTATAGGGGAATAGGGTGGGAAGTAATTTAATTATAATTAATTAAATATGTAAATTTATTAATTGGTAGTAATAATTAATTAATTGGTAATTAAATAATATATGTTAATTATTTAAAATTTAATTGGTAATTAATTTTATTTAATTGATTAATTGCTAATTATGTCAATTAAAATAATTTATTTTCTCTAGCGGGTTGTGGGTTTATAGGGGAATAGGGTGGGAAGTAATTTAATTATAATTATTTAAATATGTTAATTTAATAATTGGTAGTAATATTTAATTAATTGTTAATTAAAAAATGTTTGTTAATTAATTAAAATGTAATTGGTAATTAATTTTATTTAATTGATTAATTGCTAATTATGTTAAATGAAAGGGGTATTTTTAGGGTTCAGGGTCAGTTTTTAGTTTTTGGGTAAAGGGGTATTTTTAGGGTTCAGGGTCAGTTTTCAGTTTTTGGGTAAAGGGGTATTTTTAGGGTTCAGGGTCAGTTTTCAGTTTTTGGGTAAAGGGGTATTTTTAGGGTTCAGGGTCAGTTTTTAGTTTTTGGGTAAAGGGGTATTTTTAGGGTTCAGGGTCAGTTTTCAGTTTTTGGGTAAAGGGGTATTTTTAGGGTTCAGGGTCAGTTTTCAGTTTTTGGGTAAAGGGGTATTTTTAGGGTTCAGGGTCAGTTTTTAGTTTTTGGGTAAAGGGGTATTTTTAGGGTTCAGGGTCAGTTTTCAGTTTTTGGGTAAAGGGGTATTTTTAGGGTTCAGGGTCAGTTTTCAGTTTTTGGGTAAAGGGGTATTTTTAGGGTTCAGGGTCAGTTTTCAGTTTTTGGGTCAAGGGGTATTTTTAGGGTTCAGGGTCAGTTTTCAGTTTTTGGGTAAAGGGGTATTTTTAGGGTTCAGGGTCAGTTTTCAGTTTTTGGGTAAAGGGTTATTTTTAGGGTTCAGGGTCAGTTTTTAGTTTTTGGGTAAAGGGGTATTTTTAGGGTTCAGGGTCAGTTTTGGGTTTTTGGGGTACATATACAATATTGCCTATTATTTAATTAAATGTTGTTACTATATATATATGTTTTAAGAAATATGATTAAAAATATATTTATTTTTTTACTTTCATTAAATATTTAATTATTAAAAGTTATTTTAAGTATTGTTAATTATATTTTAGTAATTAATTTTTTATATTAATTTAATTAAACATTGTTTTTAGTAAAGTCGATATTTTTTACAACGATATTTTTGTAAACGATATTTTGTAGTCGATATTTTTGTACTTACCTGTTTGTACATACAAACTCGATATTTTTGTAGTAGATATTTTCACCTCGATATTTTGGGTACTCGATATTGTGGTAGTCGATATTCTTTCAGTGATCCCTCTACTGTTAAATACAGGCTGGGGAAATAGTTAGGAAAAGCAGTGAAACACAGTATTTCTTTAGTGTTGAAATGCACATCCAAAACAGCAAAACCACGAAGAAATCACTTAAAAAGTAGGTTTCAAAGACTGCTGAGGATTTTGCAAAATAATTTTCACCTACCAGCCCGTGGCCCTTTCAGTGTAGCAAAATATGTGCAGAAGGCTGTTTGTTTTTGTGCACAAAGCAGTAACCTTACTCGTAACTATGGCTGCTTTGTACAGGTCTTTCAGGATAGGGGTGCATTGTGAGAGCTGGGGTGCCTTTGCATGGGGCTGGCCGGAAGCACTTTGAAAGCTTTGAAAGCTTCAGTGATATGGTTGGAATGGTATAGCCTCCTAAAGTCTCACATCAAGGTTTGCACACGCCTCACCTTTCTCCTAAACTCCAATCATCTATCTCCCATTTCACCAGTCAGCTAAGGCTGTTCTCACACTCGAGGAAAGAGCAAGATTCTGATTTCTGTTCGATGAAATGAGAAAGGTATTATTCAACATCGTCAAGGATTTCTCATCCCCTCCAGCTTGCAAACAGTCACCACCAGAATCCCAACCACTCAGTGATTCAATAGCGTACTTTTTCCAAGAAAAAATGTATTTGATTTATGCTAACTTTCCTTTTATGAGCACTAACAACACCGGACTCACTATGAATCTGGACGATTCTTTAACATCCACCACCTTTCATCTTAACCAGTTTGAGACCATTTCGCAGGAGGATACTAACAATTTATTGTCGGTAGCGAAATTGGGTTCAGGGCCGTTTCTAGGTGTTTTGCCACCCTATGCGAGAATTGAAAATGCCGCCCCCTCCCTTTTACTACAATCACTGTGTTCCCCTGGTATGAATGAACTTGAAGGATAACATTAATCTACAGGAGTTCCAAGGAAAGGGGGGAACTAAGGGCCAATTTTGTCTAGGTCCAGCATACAAGCCCAAATGCAATCCAAAACAAAGTTATGTTATGTTATGCGTTTTTATTAGGCGCACAGATGCTCCAGCCAAGGAGCGTCCTGGCGCCCGACAAGGTAGCTGCACAACACAACGAAACAATAATCAGACCAAATGAACTAAGGGAATAAAAAGGTTTTCACCGCACGGCGAAAGGCAAGCAAATCCCCAAGGGCACGAATCTCCGGGGGGAGGGAGTTCCAGAGCACCGCTGCCCGAACTTTAAAGGAGCGCCCGCCCGCTCTGCTCCGCTTAAAACGCGGGACAACTGCCAGTTCTAAATCAGCAGATCTCAAAGCACGGGTTGGAATGTAGTGGGCCAGAAGAGTTGACAGAATTACAGCCGGAGACCCCTTCAGAATCTTATAGGCGACACAGAGGACCTTAAACTGTATCCGCTGGGCCACGGGGAGCCAATGCAATGAACGCAGGGTACTGGAAGTAGAGCAAGATCTAGGTAGTCCTACCACCGATCTTGCTGCGGCATTCTGGATCCGTTGCAGGCGTCCAATCTCAGCCTGGTTCAGACCTACCAACAGGGAGCTCGCATAATCCAGCCTGGAGATGACAGTAGCTTGGATCATGAGCTGCCTGGTGGGGGCATCAAAAAACTTGAGCACTGGACGAAGCCCGCGCAGGATACCAAAGCAGCAGGCCGCCGTGCGCTTGGTATGACAAGCGAACGAAAGGGACGGGTCCAGCCAGACCCCGAGGTTTTTAAGCTCGGCAACTGGGATGGGAATCGGACCCAGATCCCCTGGCCACCATCTCTCTCCCCAGCGTTCCGGTTGTTTGCCAAAAATCATGACCTCGGTCTTACTAGCGTTCAACTGGAGACAGTTGGACGTCATCCAGCCAGCGACCGCCCGCAGTCCTTGTTGGAATCTGGGGGCATCAACGTCGGCATCCCCGCTGATCGTGACCGCAAGCTGGGTGTCATCGGCATATGACACCATTGTCATCCCCCATTGCCTGACAACCTCAGCTAGCGGCCTTACGTAGATATTAAACAACGTAGGGCTCAGCGAGGAGCCTTGAGGAACCCCCAGATCCAAAGAATGGTATTTGGACTGGTGCGGCGGGACGGTCACGCTAAAGGCCCGATTGGCTAAAAACGACCGGAACCACTGGAGAGCGCTGCCGGTGACACCGACTTCCTCTAAGCGACGCAGAAGGATCGGGTGCGATACGGTGTCAAAGGCGGCGCTGAGATCTAATAGCACCAGCGCCGCCGTTTTGCCCGCATCAAGCACGGAGCGAAGATGTTCCACCATATACAGCAGAGCCGTCTCCGTGCTATGACCGGTTCTAAAACCATTCTGCGTCACGTCGAGGATGTCCGCACGACGTAGATGTTCCGAGAGGATCGCGTTGACATGGTGCCTCAGTCACCTTGGCAGGCCATGGTAAAAGTGAGATTGGCCGGTAACTCTCAGGCTTACTGCCATCCAAATTAGTTTTTTTTAGGATAGGACGAACCACTGCTTGTTTCCACTTAAGTGGAACTACACCAGAAGTAAGCGATGTATTAATCAAAGAACATAACGGTGAGATGTCATGTACCGCTAAGTCTTTGAACACCGCTGAGCAAAGCGGATCCGCAGGGGACCCCGACTTCACTTGGTGGGCCAATGTGTCGAGACTTTCTGATGTTAAAATAGGAAAAGAGTGCAACTCCTCAGATGTTAATGACTTAGGAGGTGAAATGTCCAGGGGAGTCGCCAACGGAAAAGCCCGATAGATGGCATTAACCTTTTCCAGGAAAAAAACAGCTAGTTTTTCACAGTGCTCGACAGAGCTCTGGTGGTTCGTCGTTACCTTTTTGGCCGTAAGATCTTTCAGCACCTTGAAGATAGCCTTAGACGGGTTAGAACTCATCCTGAATTGTGCGGCATAGAAGGCGGCACGGGTTCTGCACACTGCCCGGTGATACAATTTCACCGTGGACAGGTACAAGATTTTCTTCCCGCTGTTGTAGGATTTACGCCAGGCCCGCTCTGCACGCCTACAGGAGACCTTCAATACCCGCAGCGAGTCATCATACCAAGGGCTGGATTTGCCCGCCCCCACTTTACAGCATACAATTGGAATAAGGGTGTCTAAAGCCCTAGTGACCCAGTTACAGAACCTATCATAGACCTGATCAACTGACCCAGTGATGTCAAATGGGTCAGTTGATAAAAGATGAAAAAACTCATCCAGCTTTAACTTGTTCCATCGTCGTCTCGGGATGGAACACGTCACCGGCTTAGGTTGTATAGCCGGTGTAGGGCAATGGATCTGTATCAAATAATGATCCGTCCATGCCAGTGGTGTATAGCTGGAGATACAGGTTTCCGAAAGGTTAGTAAAAAGCGGATCGAGGATGTGGCCCCCTGAATGGGTAGGCTGTGACACCAGCTGAGTCAGCTGGAGCGCCTCAAGATCTGCCAAAAAACTGGACACCGTCGTGCTAGCAAGATTATCGAAGTGCATGTTTAAATCCCCAATAATGGAGAAATTAGAGCACCCTGCCGCCAGTGCACTAATGGCGTCTGGTAGCGCCGCTCTGAAAGCCACTTCGCTCCCTGGGGGCCGATAAATCAGTAGCCCCGACAAGGTAAAATTAGGCGTGATGGCTACTTTAAACATTGCACCTTCGCAACCAGAAATTCTTTGAGCCTGCCAGGTGCAAGTATAACATTACTTAACTGCAAGAGCTATCCCTCCGCCTCTGGAAGCTCGGTTAAGGGTAAATACTGAATATCCCGGCGGAAAGGCCAAGTTGACAACAGCCGTATCGGCGTCCTGCAGCCAAGTCTCGGTCAGGCAAAAAAGGTCTGGGGAATCATTGCTTAGCAGGTCAGAAATGTCTAGATGATGCTTGACAAGTGACCTGACATTTAAATTCCAAATGCTGATGGGAGGCTGAGGACTGACTGCCACAGCGATGTCATCCCTACAGCCCCTACGTAAGGGGGCGGAGAGTGTGAAACCTCCGCACCCACACGAAAAAGGACCGCATAAGGGATCAATCCGAGGCGTGCCACAGACCCCCTGTGACTGATTGATGGCGAAAAGATTATCTCTAGAATAGCAGAGCATGATGATGGACAGCCAAGAGCAGAGTCAGAGCCCAGCCACGTCCAGCGCGTCCTGTCGCGGACGGGCGCAGACGGGCAGGACTCTGGCACAACTCCGGCCACGCGAGGACGCGCCCGCTGCGCATTACCGCTGCGCTAGGCGGGGAGCATTAAGTAACTGTCCCTCCGTCGCTCCTGCGCACTAGAGCGCTCGCCGGAAGTAGTCCCTGACCACTCCACTCCCACACCACTCAAAGATGGCGGCCAATCCTAAAACGGACCCCACCCCAGAACCGGACCCGCACAAGCGGTGGTGCTTTAACTATAATAGTGCAGGTAAGGGGGCACACAAAAGGGGAGGATATCCCAGCTAAAATACACAAGAAATAACAGCAAGTTTTAAAATACGCTATCTAGTCAGCGGTAAAAAGCGCCAAGCGCACAGCAGCGTAGCGCAATGCTACCTTGTCAGGGCGAGCTCCAGAGCGACTCGCCTTAAGTAACTGTCCCTCCGTCGCTCCTGCGCACTAGAGCGCTCGCCGGAAGTAGTCCCTGACCACTCCACTCCCACACCACTCAAAGATGGCGGCCAATCCTAAAACGGACCCCACCCCAGAACCGGACCCGCACAAGCGGCGGTGCTTTAACTATAATAGTGCAGGTAAGGGGGCACACAAAAGGGGAGGATATCCCAGCTAAAATACACAAGAAATAACAGCAAGTTTTAAAATACGCTATCTAGTCAGCGGTAAAAAGCGCCAAGCGCACAGCAGCGTAGCGCAATGCTACCTTGTCAGGGCGAGCTCCAGGGCGACTCGCCTTAAGTAACTGTCCCTCCGTCGCTCCTGCGCACTAGAGCGCTCGCCGGAAGTAGTCCCTGACCACTCCACTCCCACACCACTCAAAGATGGCGGCCAATCCTAAAACGGACCCCACCCCAGAACCGGACCCGCACAAGCGGCGGTGCTTTAAGTATAATAGTGCAGGTAAGGGGGCACACAAAAGGGGAGGATATCCCAGCTAAAATACACAAGAAATAACAGCAAGTTTTAAAATACGCTATCTAGTCAGCGGTAAAAAGCGCCAAGCGCACAGCAGCGTAGCGCAATGCTACCTTGTCAGGGCGAGCTCCAGGGCGACTCGCCTTAAGTAACTGTCCCTCCGTCGCTCCTGCGCACTAGAGCGCTCGCCGGAAGTAGTCCCTGACCACTCCACTCCCACACCACTCAAAGATGGCGGCCAATCCTAAAACGGACCCCACCCCAGAACCGGACCCGCACAAGCGGCGGTGCTTTAACTATAATAGTGCAGGTAAGGGGGCACACAAAAGGGGAGGATATCCCAGCTAAAATACACAAGAAATAACAGCAAGTTTTAAAATACGCTATCTAGTCAGCGGTAAAAAGCGCCAAGCGCACAGCAGCGTAGCGCAATGCTACCTTGTCAGGGGTATGCCGTTCCTACTGTGTGGTACATGTGAGTAGTAAATGAAGCAAGCACTCGTAGTGTGCTCACTATGGCAGGAGAAAGATATCCTCCTTTTAGAAAGGGACCCTCACACACCCAATAAACTAGGTGTCTTGCTTCATCATTTGGTCTGCTCCTCGCCAGGTAGGCTCTGCAATAGCCGATCGGCTCCCTTGATGGGGCCTATTAGCGGAGATCTTTTTTCCGGGCCGTTGGGTGCAGTGCGAGTGAGGGCCCTAGTGAGTGTAGATGTGGAAAATTGTGAGGTTAAAACAGGAGTTAGGGATCCACTCAGAACTATTTTAATGAATGTGGCCCCTATCCTGATTAAAAACAATAGTGTGCGCGCCCCTGCTCCAAGGTTACAGGGTATTGCGCTTTGAAATTAGACCAACATGTTTCTTGCCCTATGTCAAATGGACAGCAATTCTTCAGCGACGATGCAAGATCTATCTACACTTTTTGGTGGTAGTCTAGAATGTCAAACTCAAGTGACCACCGCTACAACATCCTAAAAAGTGGTACCTGTAGATCTACAACATCACCTGTAAAGGAGAAAAACTCAAACAGATTACTACGTCATTATCCAACCGTTTACAGTGTAGTGCAGCACTGCAAGCAAAGTGCATGGAAGCATGCATCACACTAAAGTGTCTGTGCTTATGTGCAAGGAATATAAATCTAAAACAACATATATAGCTGGGAATGCTGTGTGTGCTCTCACAGTTTAAGAACTCACCCAAGTCGGGTCTGCAGTGTGTAGCAACGTGTACCGGCAAGTGTAGACACTGGATAGTACAGTGTCCTAATAAAAAGGCAGTAAATGGAAGCAGGAGGTCAAATAAAGAAATAAACTCATGAGTATACAGGGCATAATAGCCTGTATGCAGTTACTCAAGTCTGACTGGAGTGAGGGATGGCCCCAATTGGTATAGACACTCTTTCCCAAACAATCAGCAACTTAGAAAGTGGATGCAAGTGCCCCTTGCGTATATCTGCCACGAGGTCCAAAGGGGGGCTCTACACAGTATGCATCCTCAACTCCACCCTACCCCAGCAATGAGTGTCAGGTAGGGAGGAGCAGGCACACCACAGAACCAACACCAAAAGTAACACGGAGCTTCAAATAGCACATAGGTCATCGCATAAATAAACGCTCTCACAAAAGAGTCAATGTGCGTCACTGGCCAGGACTAGCGCACTTCTGTTCCCGCCCGGGTATAACCAGCAGCCCATCATGCTTGATGTCTCTTAATAAAGTGTCATGTTAGACGGGGTAGGGTAAAGAAGTTCACCACCCACCACAGCTAACCAAACGGCACCCTCTTTCAGGTGCCGTTAACCCCCCAGATACTATGTCGAGTTGAAGGGATTAGGGCCATACCACATCGGTTAAAAACAGCCCAAGCATTGTGTACTTACGAACTGTACTCTGTGTCTGCTGCAGGTCACCTACCACTCACCTTGCCGGTCCCGCATGATATCAGCTCGTACTCGGAGTTGCGTAGTTATACCTCCGGTCTGCGATGTTGTGGAGGAGGGACTTCTGGTTTCTGGCTACAGGGAGCCAGTGCGCCAACCCAAAACACATTGGGTGCCCTCTTGGAGGTACACACTGATCATCCCATGTCAGTTTGTTCAAGAGTTACCCTGGTATGCTTAGTTGGGGAGGCAGAACTTCCGGTTTCTGGCTGCAGAGAGCTAGCGTGTTGCCCTTGACAACAGTGGATGCCGCGTGTTCCCTGTATATTAGCTCGTGAGTCATAGTAGTCTTAAGTTCAAAGAACTCGGAAAGTAAGCCAAATGGATTGTGTTTAAGATTGGATGCTAGGTATCTATTCTTGTTAGTGTCTCACGTGCATCATGGGCAGAGTAATACTCCAATGTGCAGTTCACAAAGGGGGCTCGGGGTGCACTCATTGAGATGTTATTTTAATAAAGTGCAACTGAGAATGTAATACAGGTCAGAGTGTGTTGTGGGAACATCTCTAGATCTGGTCATGTCCCTGTGCTGGCGATTGAAGATGTTAGATGGTACCTTCACGCATGGCGTGTCACTTATAAAAGCAGTGGGTGTGAAGATTCCATTTTATCAAGGAGGGGTTGCCCCATTCTCCATATCAGGTTGGAAGGCTAGAGAAATCAGATGTGGCTGATTGGTTACATGGTGTAACATGATCTCTGGTGATCAAGTCAACAGGCTCCAAGGGATCTCATCGTTCAATCCCTCCTTGTCAGAGGCTAGTCTCAGTACCCATCTCTGTTCGATGCGGAACAGTGAGTTCTTGTTTATACCAGGGTATGCTTCAAAAATTATCCAACTGATTGAGTTGGGTGAATGTTTCTAATGTTCGAAATGTGTTGTCATCTTGGTGCTAATTTGATGACATCAGAAATTACTCCTGTGTTCTTTAATATGGGTTTTTACCGGCCTCGTGGTCATCCCCACGTATAGGAGTCCACACAGGCAAGTTAATACATAGATACAGTTAGGGGTGTTGCAGTTTGTATGTTTCTTACAATGCCAAGTGACCCCATCTCTTTTGTGACATGGTGAAAGGACTCACTGAACAAGATCCACAGGGGTGGTGTCCTACAATTGGTGGTAGATCCCACAACGACCTTTGTGTATTGATCTGTTGGTTCTTAGGTCTTGTGTGTATGAGCACATCTTTTAGGTTGTTTGTGCATTTAAACACAAACCTAGGTACAGGGAACATTTTGTTTTGGGGGTAAGCAAATATTGAGCCAAATACAGAACAATTGTACTGTTAAATGCTCTTATACTACTCCTGTCTTACGTTGGCTTATTCTAGCACCAAATAGTATTTGTGGTTTTCATCTGGAACAAAGGAGTAAGCAAGGAGATCTCTAAGAGTAAGTCACACCTACACATATCAACATCTTGGTAAATCAGATCCAAAATAATTCAACCTATTCATTGCAAACACCTTGGAATGAATGCTGTGAACTCTTCTGACACATCACACTCCGTTTTCACAATAGCGGACTCTCAGGGAAGGGTATGGTGCCTGAATGAACATCATGGAACAAATATTGCCTGCATTACACGTTAGAACATGTCAACAAAAACATCTCCAGGCATAAATATTGTGTTCTGACTGTTTACAAAAATATCGTCGCATTCAAGTTGAAAATAGGAAACCAAACTCCTCGTGGCACTAGTTCTGTAGAACATATTTAGGCCACACTATATGTAAGGAAAGATTTTTGTGAACACATTTTGACATATAAAGCAGATTTTATCAGAAATAACATAACTGCCAGTTTATTTAAAAAAAAAAAAACTTGCCAGCTATAAGCCTAGTAACTCTTTTTGCCCTGTTCACTGCTGGTGTGTTGTTGCGTCACAGTGGGAAGGAGGGATGATAAATATATGTAATCTAAGTTGTGTATGTGATTGCCAATTCATCTGATTGAAAACAATGACGTTCCGTGTATATTTAGAAAACAGGTAAACAGAAATCTTGGGGAAATCATTTTGCTAATTACTTTTTGGAGTGTTATAGCTCGTATTTCTAATCCGACTCCAATGCTATCTATATAAACAGTAAATGCACTACGGAAACTGAAACCTAGAGAACAAATGTTTTCCACTGATTTATTTCTCACCTTATATCCGCCTCTCCGCCGTCCCAATTAGCATTTTGTACAAAAGTATGCAAATAGCAGCATTGATCAGAAACAGCAGAAATCACCAGCACGGTACATATTCCATCAATTGAGCCTTGGCAATCTCGCACCTTTCTCAGATGGTTGGTATAATGTGCTGATAGCACTTGGTTATTTGTAATCCTGAAAACATTTTATTTTCGATTTACTATCATTATGAAATCATATTTTTTGCCGCCCTCCCCCTTTTGCCGCCCAAGGCAGCCGCCTAGTCTGGCCTAGTGGTAGAAACGGCCCTGATTGGGTTCATCGGTTGACTTATACTCCCCCAGCATTATGGCCCTGAGAGAGCGCCCAACAGAAGTGAAAATTGTAGGGGTGCATCACATGTACAAGTAGTTAGCACCCGCATATTTAGAGGATTTACTAATCATGTTCAAATGCAATGTAGGGTTGAAGACTAATGTAATTGGTATTAGAAATGCATGTAGAGCCAATGTTAGGAGTTTGAAAATCATGAATGCCGCTTTAACATAGTAATGTCGTTTGATGTGAAGGCTTTCACTAATAAGAGATGTGTTTTAATAGACTGACATTGTGTATTTAGATCTGCTTTATTAAAATTCATAGTTGTACCTTTTATACATGATACAATTGCTTGCGGTAGGAGAATGTATTTAGATTTAAAGATGAGGCCTAAAGAACGAAAGATATTGGTCATGTTAGGATGTTGGGCCTATAAACGTGCAGAGGCCTAGTTAATGAAAGAGTGTAGGCCTGATTGAAAATGTCTTGCTTAGCATTAAATCGTAGAAATGTTTTTGTAAATCCTGCTTTTAGCTAAAAGTAAATTGTAACATTAAGAAAAATGTGAGCCGATTCGCATGTATTCCTTTGCAGGTGCAGGACCAAGTAGATAGTAGAGTAGAAGGGCCCATTGTGTATGAATGTTAGGATGCTAGGCCCAGACATGGAGGAGTAGCCGAGGAATTCAAGAAAGCAACTTGAAGCGAAGAAGAGTCTGGGACCCAAAGACGTCTTAACGGACAAGGATGGAGAAGTGCCATGATGGAAAATTCTGAAAACCAACACCTTCTAGAGGGGCGTACCTGAGGGCGTGTCGTTCGCATTGTGGGGTTTCGTATTAGGGACAGCACCCCGAGGGTGGAGGCAGAGCAGATGGTCTTGGAGGCGAGAGGAAGCGGTTGGTAGGCAGAGAGCTTAGCTATGACTGAGAGAGAAGACTCTAGACTAACAGAGAGAAAGTGAGTGAACTTCTTTGGAAGTCACCATGGCTGACACCTTTATCAGGTTGGGCTATTGTTGATTAGGGATGTCACTTAGTATAGTG
The DNA here is from genome assembly GCF_964261635.1 of Lissotriton helveticus. Classification (NCBI taxonomy): domain Eukaryota; kingdom Metazoa; phylum Chordata; class Amphibia; order Caudata; family Salamandridae; genus Lissotriton; species Lissotriton helveticus. The sequence goes on from NC_136064.1 coordinate 3,667,929, forward strand.
TAGGGACAGATTAACCTGAAATTATATCTTTTAAATGCCTACTAAAACTCAGGTTATAGCAATTCTTGTTAGCCTGATGATTCTCGAATTGATTCTTGTAATATTCTTGAGTCGTCTGAGACTTTTCCGTAGGATTATGTTTGTATTAGTGCCTGTTTATCTTCTGAACCTCTTGCTGGGGTGTATATACCTGCAGTTGTGTTTGGCTTTGTAATACATCTTTAAACTTAGTCCTTAATTGGGGGTTCTTTGGGGGAAACAGTGGGAATCATTGAAATTGATTTGTTATTGGTGGATAGATTGCCTAATTCATTCTATGACAGATAAAAAGTTCCAGTCGACCTGTGAAGGGATTCTGGAGAATGATAAGCAGACTCCAGAAGCTCAAATCCCGCCTTTCCAGCTCTCCTCTCCCCAACGTGTGCTCTTGCAATACAAACATTTTTTAACTCTTCTATTTTGTCTGGTCTTATCCCGGCTACTTGGAAGGAAGCCTACGTTCGACCCATTCTTAAGAAACCATCTGCAGACCCTCAAGTGCTCAGTAATAACAGACCAATATCTTTGCTGCCCTTGCTCGGTAAAACATTGGAAATGGTAACAAACAACGTAGCCAGTATTTAGAACGTAATGACATTCTCGGCTCTTCACAGTCGGGCTTTCATCCGTGCTTTAGCACAGAGACTGTCATTTTGGCTGTCACTGATTCACTGACTCTGGATGCTGGAGGATCCATGATACTGATCCTCTCGGACCTCTCCGCAGCATTCAATACTATCGCTCATCGACTGCTGGTGGAGAGATTACATGAGAGTGGTATCAGGGGCGTGGCCCTGCAGTAGCTGAGGAACTTCCTAACCCATAGAGGGCAAACCACTGTTCTGGGTCCTTTTACATCTCAAAAATCTTTGTTGGACAAGGGAGTGCCTCATGGCTCTTGCCTAAGCCCCACGTTTTTTAACGTGTATATGGCTCCTCTAGCCAAGAACGTTCAATCATTCAGGTTTGAGATAGTATCGTATGCCAACAATACACAGCTGCTATTTCCAATTGGTTCCAACCCTACCGACGAGAAATTACGTTTCTCGGGGGGAATGCTGGCAATCTCAGATTGGATGACTGAGCGATGTCTCCAGCTTAACCCAGAAAAAAACAAGCTTATGCTCCTTGGTAGAGCCGCTCACACCTGGTCGGACAATTGGTGTCCTTCCCAGCTGGGAGAGGCGCCTACCCCCACCTCCTCAGTAAAAAGTTTAGGAATACAACTGGATCACATACTCACCATGAAAGATAACATCAAGAATATTTCAGGGGCATGTTATTACAGCCTCCGCCTTCTACAGAGAATACTTCTCTATCTGCCATTAGAACACCCCAGAACTGTAGTCCAGGCGATGGTTATGAGTCGACTCGACTATGGGAACGTGCTGTTGGCGGAAGGGGGTGAGACCACGTTAGCTAAACTTCAAGTGATCCAAAATACTGCAGCGAGGATGGTTTTAAGCCGCCCCCCAGGATCCCCATCTCTTCCCTTACTTTGAGAACTTCACTGGCTTTCAATGAAAAAAAGATCTTTTTTTAAGATCTGTTGTCTTTTTTTTAAATCACTCAAGGGCTGGGCCTCCATTATCTGCAAAAAAAGCTCTGTAAACAGATGTCCGGACGCAATCTAAGATCTAATTCATTGGCCCTTCTGAAGGTCCCGCGTATCCGTTTAACTCGCACAGGCGATAGAGCGTTTTCATACATTGCTCCCAAGTACTGGAACCAGCTACCAGAGGCTCTGCGTAAATCCACATCCTATTTGGTTTTTAGAAAACAACTCAAAACCTTCCTGTTTTAACCTTATTCCTGTTTGAGTAATTTCCATCTGGACTTGCTTCATGTTATCCCCTAGGTAAGCGCTGAGATGCCCCCGGGTGAATCACGCGCTATATAAGAGGCCATAAAAATTAAAAAAAGAGATGAATACGTGGAATCTGCCTATAGCCTATTTACAGCCTATGGTTCAAATGGCACACGGGCCGGCACATGTTGGAGCTTCGGCACAAACGAAATTGCTTATGCAAGTTTGTGAGCATCCAGAAATTGCCAGCACAGCTAATAGAAAAGTTCAGTCTTGTTTGATCTGTTGGTAGTACAATCCTGGAAAAAGGACACTAACTCCTACAGGAGGGTTTGCTACTCTAACCACACCTTTTGAAGTTTTGCAAATGGATTATATCCAACTTGAACGTTGCAATAATTTGAAGTATGTTCTAGTGGTAGTATGTGCCTTCAGTAAATGGATAGAGGCATACCCTACAAAGGATAATACGGCTCTCACCACAGCAAAGGTGCTTTTAAAGGAATTCTTCCCCAGATTTGGTGTTTATAAACTTTTGTGGAGTGACAACGGACCTCATTTTATTGGGCAAGTTGTTGAGTATGTTCTGAAAGGATAAGGGATCAAACAGAAGTTCCATGCAGTCTTCCACCTACAATCAGCAGTATTAGTGGAGAGGTATAACACTACGATGAAATTTAAATTAGCGAAAATACTGGCTTCCACATCTTTGAAATGGCCTGATGCGTTACCCATGGCATTGTTGTCCATTAGAGCAGTGCCACATTCATGATCTGGGCTTACACCATATGAGGTGGTATTTGGGAGACCGATGAACATTTGGGGAGTTCCTAAACAACTCCCCATACATGATGTACCTTGTGTTCTGATGAATGACTATTTAGCACAGTTGACTGATAGTTTGATCTCTATTCATTAACAGGTTTGAGAAGCTCTTCCTGACAGGTCTACATATGAGGTCCATGAACTCCGGCCCGGTAACTACGTGATGATCAGAAGTTTCGAGAGGTCGAACAGCTTGGAGCCGAGGTGGCGAGGCCCGGAGCAAATGCTCCTAGCCACGAGGACAGCGGTTCGAGTGACAAACAGAAAGAACTGGATCAATAGCACTCACTGCAAGCGAGTGTCGCCTACCTTGGTGGAACCTGCTGTGCTGACTGACCATTGAGAGATTCTGGAAACGGAGAAAAGCCATGCTATCTCACCTGACAAATCTGAGGAAGTCTTCCTGAACCACGTGATCCCTGGAGTATCCCGGTACCAGCTGAGACCAAGGAAATAACCTGCATTGTTGAAAAAGACTGGTTGAGCTACTGTCCTGGGTTTGAAAAACGGTGCTGATGTGGCAAGTGGGGGTTCAGTCCTACATAGTAACACCCGTCTTGACCCTCGGTGAAGAAACCAACGGCTGCCCAGGACATTAGAGCTCCAACGATTGATTTAAAGACGAAGTGATCATGTCTGCAGGGCGATCAACTGTTGCTAAGATCTGTAATAAAAAGACCATTTGTGCTGTAGGATTTGTTGTTGCTATGGTGGCTGTAGCAGTGACAACCTGGTTTGTTGAGAAAGTGGTTCCTGCTCGACAGCTTCTGATCGCCACTACTCCAGTATCAGTTAAGCATCATTACTTTACGCTTCCATATCATGAGCAAAAGCATCGACAATCCTACCTAAACAATACGTTTATTCAGATGCTGCATCACACTCACAATGCCACAAATACTAACAACTGTTGGGTGTGTGGGATGATGCCTGTTCGCTAGAAGAAGGGAGGAACACCTTTTATTCCTCTTCCTTTCTCGCATAATGGTTCTTGCCAAGCCTGGTTTGCGCTTTTAATTGCTTCTGGAAAGGCGGCAGTAGGACAGATTAATTATCATCTCAATAAAGTGTGTTATCCAGATGAAGATGGTTAATAGCGAGCTGAAGGGACTAAATGGGAATGGGAAGAGCATTGACCTGAGAATATTTCTACCCCATATGTTTTCCCAAATATGAGAACTATTAAGAACAATGGACCATTTGTGATTTTTGTTACCAGCGCTAAAGCAGACTTGTGTATAAGTAGTGTTGGGAGAATTCCAGTGGGGAGAAGTGAGTGTACTGTTGTTCTGACTATTGAAGGTGCCAATAACAGCAGTTTCATATCCTAACATAATACCTACTTTGTCTGCGGTAACAAGGGATATTACCAACTACCAGTTGGATGGTCAGGAGTATGCTATGAGGCCTTTCTGTTGCCCCCTGTGTTTCTAGCACCTGCATCGTATTATAAGGATTTTAAATTGTACAACAATATCTCTAAGAACAGATATAAGAGGACAATAAGCACTGATGAGATGGACAAGACTGACACCACCTTGCAACAATATGTTGATTTCAATGTGTGCTTCTTTTTCTTTGTGGGTGCTGCATTAAACAGTAGAAAGATAAAACGATTGACTCGTGTTGTAGAAGCTGTTACCAATCAGACAGCTATGGCACTTGGGAACATTACAGAAGAGCTGCAAGTTGCGAGGATTGTAGCACTCCAAAATCGTATGGTTTTAGATGTGATTCTGGCTGATCGAGGTGGTGCATGTCGCATCATCGGTAGTAGTTGTTGCGTCTACATTCCTGACCATTCAACCTAAACTGCATAGGATTACTGCTGAAATTCACCCAGAGACTGGCACCTGGACTTTTGCCAGCTGGTTTTGGACACTCTTTGCTACTTGGGGCTGGAAGCTATTGACCATCCTATGTGTAATACTAGTGATGCTATTTACATGCTGTGTATACAAAGTGGTCCAATGCTTTGCTCCGTCTGCATTACTGCTTGTACTCCTGCCAAGCAAAATGTTACAGAAATTAGAGTCCAACGTATGCTAAATAAAGAGGTTACTGAAATGATGAATATAGATGTACAAGATGTGAATACAGATTACCCCAAATAAACAAATGTCTTCAGCTAATGCTAAAAGGGTCGTCTGTTGTAAATTGGCAGCGATCAGGGTTAGCATTTAGCTGAAGCCATCTTGTATTTGGCAGCCATCTTGTCTGCCATGTGCTCACCATGTGCTCTGTTCTACCTTGCTCTCGTTTACTCTTGTACTCTGCTTAAAGACAGACTATATTTAGGCTCTGCTACTCTGCAAATGCACAGAGGAGACTGTGACTGTCCATACACCTATTCTAGTTTGTATATGTCAGGTTATTCTTACCGGAGTCAGCAAACTGCTAGCTCCTCCCTACTGTTGACTGTGCATTTCTGAATGACCTTTTATCTATGTAACACTTCTCTTCTGTGCTTGTACCGCCTTCTTTTGAGCCCCTGTGTCGGTATAAAAGGACCATGCTCCTTCTGTTGAGTGTGCGACTTGTGCAGAGAAGGGCAAACCCCTAACACTGGTAGGTCGAGCTGAGGCTCACCCCAACACCACCTCAGGATCCTCTCCAGCCACCGGGTTCAGGCCCGGGGTTGGTGGGTCAGTGTCAGGATGTCATACCTGACCTGACAGGAGGGAGAGTGGACCAAGGGTGCCATGCACCTGGGGCTACTGCCCCCCACTGTTTGACGCCGCAGAGGTAGTAGAACCATAAAAGGCCTGGGGCCTGGTTCTCATCACTGACAGCTGTCAGTTGCCACTGTGGCCTGCTGTCCTGGTGGACAGAAGTGCCCCTGGGAGGGGGACAGGACTCGCAACCCGGGGGTGGACTGGGCCACACCACTGTGTTGTCCATGTGGGTACTGTCTGTCTGGACACACCTGTGATCAAGCAAAGGTTAGGTGCTGCACAGGTGGTGTCCACAGGTGAAGAGAAGGGGTCCCCATGGGCTAGCTTAGTGGGCCCTGAGAGTATGGACAGAGGGATCCAAATGGGTTCACATTGGCATAGAACTGGAGCCCATGCTGTTGCGGGCCAGGGTCCATGTTCTCTCTCCCAAAGCAGAGAATCCCATCATGGTAGTGATTGGTCTACCCTGCGATTTGCCTGGAAGGGGGTTGTGTTGGACTTGGCCCTTTTTGCAGGGTTATCCCTGAACTTTTTGCCTTCCTCCTGTATTTCTTTTGACCTATTGTTGGCTGTTTTATGACTCTGTGCACTTTACCACTGCTGACCAGTGCCATAGTGCATATGCTCTCTTTTATAAATTATGTTATGGATTAGTGATTCCATGATTGGTTATTTGATTTACTTGTCAGACCCTAGTACAGTGCACCATGTGTGCCCAGGGCCTGTAAATCTAATGCGGCTAGTGGGCTTGTACCATTGATTGTGCCACCCACAGAAGCAGCTTGTCAAGTGTGGCTCAGGCCTGCTGTCGCATGGCCTGTGTGCAGTCTGGGACTGCCATGTCACTTGGCAAGTGCACAGTCTCTAAACCTTCCCTTTTCTACATGTTAGTCACCCCTAAGGTAGGACCAAGGTACCCCCATAGGGAGGGTGCATTGTATGGAGAAGGTAGGACATGACCTGATGTGTGTGGCATGTCCAGATAGTGAATTACAGCCAATTTCGTTTTTCACTATTGCAAGGCTACCTGTTCCCATAGGCCAGAATGGGCAGTTTGATTATAACAATTTATAATCCTAACTAGCCCAGGGAACAATGTAGAAATTCGAGTTTAGTATGCTTGAACTCAGAATGTTAAAATACATCTTTTAGTGGAGGTGGTTTTTGCATTCTGTGTTTGAAAAAAACACTTTTAGAAAGTAGATATTTTCTTGCCTAACCATCCAGCATGCCTCTGCTAGGTTTGTGTATTGCATGTCTGGTTTGTGAGTGACAGGGGCTGGGGTGGCTCCAGGAGCCTGGGTGAGTCAACACTAGGCTGAATAGACCTATCTGCATTGTGAGTGGTGGGAGGAGGAGTAGCACATGGGCCTGAATAGGGCTGTGCCGGCCTTCCACAATGCTGGCTCCACCTCCTGTGGTTCGTCTGATGACCATGGCCCACAATGACAAAGGAAAAAGTTGTTCACTGGCAGAATGCACCCAGAACTGGTTTGGACTAGGCACAGGCACTCTCTGCCTTCAGAAGCAAAGGATTTGTGTGTATAAAAAGGGGGACACAGACCCCAGAACTTTAGATCACTTCTGGGAATCAAGACAAACCTTTGCCAAGGAGAAGAACCAAGGAAGCTGCAAGGAGGAGACTGCCCCTGTGCTGTGCTGTTGGGATTGGCCTGCAGTGGTTACTTTATTGCCAAGGAAAGGAGAAAAGGAACTTTGTGGGTACTTTTACTATCTTGTGGAAGATCTCCAAGGGCTTGTAGCTGAGCTTGCCTCCTGTTATAAAGTCTCAGGGACACAAAGACTTCACCACCAGGGGGCATGGCCAGGCGCCAGCGAAGATGGCCGCCTAAAAGGGGAGCTCCGTCGGAGCTAACGCTGACCCCTTAACTATCTGACCTGCATCCGCCCTGAGACTCACTCTAGTGCGATTCCCCACTTGCCGTGGCGGACCACAATTGAAATATATGCCTCCGGGGGTGAAAGTCGCCGGCGGCCCGGAGAAACACTCCCGAATCACAAGGCCGGGCGCTGGGCATCCGGCTGGAGCTTCGCGGCCGCATCACGGGATCACGCGGGACCTGCATGCAGCTGGGAGGGATGCGCCGAGGATTGCCCCGGGTGTGGCGCCTGGTGAAAAGCAGTGGAGGGGAGCGCGGAGGAGTGCGTGTCCCCAGAGCCGTTCTGACTTGCATAGGGGAGGAGATCCTGGCCCCCGGTGAGGGAGCAACTTTTGTTTGGAGGGCCCGGCCTGCACAGAGGTAACCAGGCAGCACTAGCTTGGGGCCTGGAGTGTCATCCACAGCCAGCGGCCACAAGCGGCGCTGGAAGGCGAGCGGAGCGCGAAGGTGAGGGGCCCCCTGAGATATCATGGGCCACAGAGCGAAGGCCGTCGAATCCCGGGGGTGCAGTACCATCCTATGAGGAGGCGCGGCTGCGCCGACTAGATCCACAGTCACCGGGACGGGGCCTTGGCTGGCCGGCTGGGGCCAAAGGACCGGAGCCAGGCCTGAGAGCCACTAGAAGCGGAGGGGGCCACAGTGGCTTGAGGACCCCTTGAGACCCCCTGGGATATAGTGGGGGAGTGCTCCTTGTCCCCGTAAGCACAGCGGCACCCCAGTGCGAGGCGCGGCCTGCACTGACACATACCTGTACCGCTGGACTTGGGCATTGAAAGGCCGGACGAGACTGGTGGGCCCTAACCACTGCGAGATGAAAAGCTGAGAGGGGGAGACCCCCAGGGGCTGAGGTTGGGACTGTAATACTGGGAAGGGCCCCCCCCCGGCTGGTTAAGACGGAGGAACTGTCCTGAGGAAGGGCCCAACTGTGTTCGTCAATCATCTCTGGTGCGGGACGGTGTGGGGCCCACGACATAATCCCTGGGCCGGACGGATTGCCGCCATGAGACCTAAAGGTAACACTGCCACCCAGGCCAACAAGTTGGACAAGTATGCAGTCCCTCTGGAACAGGGCGAAGCGGGGAATGCGACCGAAGACCAAGCAGGCCAGAAAGAGTCGTCCCTGACTTCCATCATGGCGGCGATACAAACATTGGGCACCAACCTTGAGACAAAAATGGACAAGATCTCCATATAGGTGAACCTCCTCAGAACGCATCTTGGCAAGACACACAGAGGTATGTTGGAGAGAATGAGACATGAATGTGAGAACTACGGGGACGGCGGGACACACACATATCTGAACTACCATGACGTGGGATAAAAGTTTGAAATTGGTCAGCTGGAATGTCAACGGGCTGGGGGACAAACTGAAGACGGGGTATAGTATTACAGTTTTTGAAGCAACACACCCCTGACGTTGTTCTCCTGCAGGAGACGCACTTGAAGGGAACTACATGCTACGCTCTTAATAGATGGGGGTATCCCCTCAGCGGCACATACAGGCTTTACATCTGGATCAAGGGGAGTGGGTATCCTGATACGACCCAACTTCCCAATTATTATTGATCATACAGAGGTGGATCCCCTAGGCCGCTTTGTCGCAATCTCAGGGAAATGGGAGGGCAGCCGGCTTACTCTGGTGGCAGTCTACATTCCGCCGGGCCTCCAAACACAGTCATATCAAGACCTGGGAAAACTGCTTCTATCACTCCCGGCGGAACAACTCATGGTGGGGGGCGACTTTAATGTGGTAGTATCAGGGGAGCTGGATAGACACCCGGCCAGGGAAATTGGTATAGGACAACAGTGGCTACCCAACCTCATGGATGCTTGTTGTCTTGTTGACCTCTGGCGCCTCAAGCACCCAACTCAGGAACAATGTACATTCTTCTCTGGCCGGCATCACACCTTCTCCCGACTAGACTACTTGTTAGCACCGATGTACCAGGATGTAACGATCCGTGAGATCACCCATTTGGCACAAGGTATCTCAGACCACTCTCCACTTTGGGTGCACGTGACGGTGGGTAGCCACAGGGTGGGTTGTGTGGCACCGATCAATGCTTGGTACATTAAAGGAGAGGACGCAAGAAAGAAACTGTCCCAAGTAATTGATAACTATTTCACGGAAAATGAAGGCTCTGTGGATTCGCCATTGGTACTGTGGGAAGCCTTCAAAACGGTACTGAGGGGTGAGGCCCTGTTGGTCATAGCAGGTAATCGAAAGGATCGGGATGCCCAGACTGTAGCAGTAGAGACGGAACTCTTGGCGCTTGAAGACGCAGCGCGGCAGAGCGCAGACCCGGATGCGATACACCGCCTCCAACTTAAAACCACGGAGTATAAGGCCCTAGTCACAGACGCGGCCAAGATCATGGCGCAAAACTGGGAGAGCAGACTATATGACCAAGGGGACAAAGCGGGCAAACTTATAGCCTGGCTAGATAAAAAACAACAAACGTCGAAGGTGGTTGCCGAACTCAAAACAGAGTCAGGGACCGCTGCAACAGAACCGCGTGAGATAGTGAAGGATTTGCAGCTCATTACCGCAGGGTCTATACTAAGAAGTCAGAGCGATTGGAGGAGGAGTCGATGGCTTTCCTGAGCATCATCACTCTCCCCGTCTTTACAGCTGAACAGCGGGAGACTCTTGAGGCACCAATAGGGACAGAGGAATTGATACAAGCCATTCATGATCTCCGCTCAAGGAAAGCCCTCGGGCCTAACGGCCTACCAGTGGAGCTGTACAAGCTCAAACCTGGCAGCCTAGGAGCACCCCTTCAGCGGATGTTTGTAGACAGCAGGGCACAGGGAGTATTACCGGTAGACCAACGAACAGCCACGATTGTAGCTATTCCCAAAGAAGGAAAACCCAAAGACTCCTGTACCTCTTACAGGTCGATCTAGTTGCTCAATGCTGAGCCGAAAATCCTAGCTAAAGTACTGGCCAATAGACTTAAACCCATCCTACACGCACTGGTGCATCCAGACCAATAGGGCTTTATGCAACACGGCGCTTAATTTGCGCCGTCTGCACGGAGTGCTGGGTAGCTGCCATCGGCTGCACGAGGATGCAGTAATAGTGTCGTTGGACGCGGCAATGGCATTCAATACCTTGGAATGGCAGTATATGCGGGCTGTTCTGCGAACGCTAGGATTCGGCCCAGAATTCGTGAGCTGGGTGCGTCTTTTATATACGGAACCGCAAGCGCAAGTAGAAGTCAATAATAAGGTCTCAGACGTCTTTGATTTGGAACGGGGGACTCGACAGGGGTGCCCCCTCTCATCCTTGCTTTTTGCCCTTTCCCTGGAGCCGCTGGCGGCCTGGATTCGGCAAACTTCTTCCCTTGCAGGGATACGATGGGCAGCAGGTTGGGAGGACAGAATTTCGCTCTACGCGGATGACATCCTCCTCTATCTTACTAAACCGGGTGAGTCCATTGTGAGGGCGTTGGATATCTTCAATAAATTTGGCGAATATTCTGGTTACAGTATTAACTGGGGTAAATCCCTTCTGTATGTCCTACAGGGTGACCCCCCCCCCACTTCCAGGAGGATGCCCGATCCAAATAGCGGAAGAGGGTTTTACATACTTGGGGGTTTTCATCACTCAGGAACGGACACTCAGCTACGAGCGAAACCTTCTGCCGCCCCTACAGCAGCTAAAGAGGGACTCGGCCACATGGAAAACCCTCCCTTTGTCCCTGCTGGGACGGGCAGTGCCGTTCAAAATGATGGCGTTGCCAAGATTCCTTTATGCCCTCCAAAACTACCCAGACCTAGTGCCCCAGAGGTACTTTGCTGCTATCGAGACAACTCAACGGGACCTCCTCTGGACTGGCTTGCCCCGTATAACGCTGCAAAAACTGATGCTGAGCTGGTTTGACGGGGGCATAGCACTTCCCGATATTAGGAAATATTATTGAGCGGCGCACCTCTCGGCCATAAACCAGGGCAAGTACTGTGCGGGAAATGACCCGGGATATGAGATGGATAGGTGGCTCCTGCCAGGGGGCAACTACGAAGTTGCCCTTTATTCACGGCCGGGTAGATATCGCCTCACAGGCCCCACCAAGCACTCGGTCCAGCTATGGCACATAGCGTAGAAGAAACTGGGGTGGGCAGGGAAACTTACCCTAGCAACACCACTCTGGGCCTCAGAACGACTCGGCTCTCTTCGACGAACCAAAGGGTTTCGAAACTGGGACCTGATTGGGATTGCACAAGTTAAAGACCTATGGGGCCCAACTGGCTTAGTATCATTTGACACTCTGCAACAGACATATGCCTGGCCCAGACAGAACACTTTCGCTATTTGCAAGTCAGACACGCACTCCAGACTAACCTCCCCCCGGGGACACGACCCCCAGAATCCTCACCTCTGGAGGACAGGCTGCTAGACGGCCACCTCCTGGAGAAGGCCATCTCATTAACGTACAAGAAACTCATAAACCATACTCCACACCTGCTGAGGGCCCTAAGGGGAAAGTGGGAGGCAGATGGACTCGTCATTGATGACGAGGAGAGGAGTGAAGCACTGGCATCCCCCAGAGAGATAGCAATAGCTGCCAAACTACGCCTCATCCAATTGAAAATCCTGTATGGTACAAGGTTGGTTCTGATGGGTCATAGTGAGGATGGGCTCTGCCGCAGAGCGTGTGGGGAGCTTGGCACCTTCCTGCACATAATATGGGAATGTCGGGAGATACAGGCCTATTGGTCCCTGGTGTTGCACTGTGTGTGTGAGGTGTGGGGAGTGGAGCTGCGACCCGAGGCGAAGAGGTGTATCCTCAATATATGGGAGCCCTCGGACCTCTCATCAAAGGGGAAACTGTGGGTCACACTTGGTCTAGCGATCGCTAAATGGAATATTGCGCGACTGTGGGGGGCGGAGGCACCACCTACTCTTGGCTCCTGGAAAAAGGATATGGACTGGAGCATGATCCAAGAGAAGACAGTATATATGGCTCGGGGGTGCCCGCGGAAATGGGTGGCGATATGGACTAAATGGAACGAATATAGGGGGAATATCTGTGAACCTCCATGGCGAAGAGCTGACCGATTTGTAAACATGGTAATTATCATTTATCCTGAATTTTGAATGTGACCTTGATGAGCTGTAACCCGGTGATTCTCTAAAGTATTTGTGTGTTGTCTGCATGCCTTGGAAGTGACACCTGTGTTTGCTCTAGCTTGAGCTTGATTTTTGCAAATAAAAAGATTTAAAAAATAAAAAAGACTTTACCACCAGCTCCCCCTGAATTTCCTTGCTGGGAATTCATTCTACTTGCAGAGAGGTGCCTACTCTTGTTTGGGCCCACTGAGAAGACTGTGTGCCGCTGGGAGCTGCTAGCACGAGGCAAGGAGAAGAAGTGTGCCGCTGCCGCAGCTGTTCGCCGTCGCATCACCGACGAAGTGCGTCGCATCACCGGAGAAGCATGTCGCCACCGCAGAGGTTGCCGTATCATCACCGGAGAAGTGTGTCTCAGGGCCTGTCACGGCTCAGAAGTTACTGAGTTCACCGCACGGCCGTCGGGCATGCACGTATCGCATTCCACGTTGTCGCATCGCATCAAGGATGCCATTTTGTTGCATCGCACCGGATAGTGACATCGCATCGAGGTGCCATCTTGTTGCATCATCGCCGGGCCACAGTAAGAAACAACGCATCAACGCCCCACACAGTAAGGAAGTGATCCTCAACTCCCCTGCGCTGCAGTAAGGAACCAACGCATTCATTCCCCTGAGTGTAAGTAACGGAGCATCAACTTCGCTGTGACCCTTTTGTTTGTTTCCGTGACTTATCTAAGGTACTTTGGGAGTAAAGTGTCACATTAACCATCTACATTGAACTAAGCTATTTCTACCATTTTAAAGTCTATTTTAGATTACGGATTGTGGATTTTTGTTGTTTGGTTTTGTGTTCAGTCTAGTAAAGATTACTTATTTTTCTAAACTGGTGTGGTGTCCATTTGTAGTGTTTTCCCTGTATTACTGTATGTGTTCACAAATGTTTTACACACTGCCTGTGAGATAAGCCTGTCTGCTCATGCCAAGCTACCAGGGGGGTGAGCAGGAGTTATTTTTAGAAGTGTAGCCCCTTACCCTGACTAGAAGCAAGGGTCCCTATTTGGTCAAAGGTACCTACCGCAGCCAACTAGAGACCCCCAATTCATGTTTGTTAGTGATTCCCGAGCTTGTACACTGGACTCCGTGTAGTCCTGACCCTCAGCAGTATTTGCACCAAAGAAACTCCGGCCTCCTCGCAGCAAGTGCTCCGTGGGGTGGTACTTTGCAACCCCCTCGTGACTCCTGGTCATTCGGCCTGTGGGTCCACCTGAGAGTCATCTTGATTTTTGTTGGGCTTTCCTGGTTGCTCCAGACGTGCCCTGACTCCCCATTGCTTGGTGAGTACACCGTAACCTGCTAGACCTTACTGCGTGGGTTGCTTTTGCCAAGGCTGGTTGGTGCTCCAGCCGGACACCGACCCCTCAGCACTAGACATCGTTCATGGGACAGCTCGCATCCGGCCCCTGGTCCCTGTGGCTGCAGAGTCAAGCACCCCTTCTTCGCGGTAAATGGACATAATATTGAATGTTTCATATCGAATGGCAGTAATATTTAATTTTTTACTTCGATATTACCATAATATAGAAGTTAATAATATCAATGTGAAAAAGATCGTTTTTTTGTTAAAAAATATCGAAGTCCAAAATATTGAATCAAAAATATCATTAGTAGATAATATCAATTTTTTTGTGTTGTTAAAAATATCTTGAAAAAAATATATAGAATGTCTAAAATATCGTTTTTAGTAAGTATTGAAATAGTATTTATTGATATTAATTTATTATTAGTTCAATTGATTAATATTTGTATGAAATTGTATTAAAATAATTCTTGTAAGATATATTTTAGGAGCGGGATGTTGGGTTATTAGGGGATTAGTGTGGGTAGTATTTTAAAAATATTAGTATAACATTTCATATTAAATTAAATTTTAATAATTTGAAATTAATATAGAAAAACCAAATTTTAATTTAAGTTTGAAAATATATTTTTGTTTTAGGAGCTTGATGTTGGGTTATTAGGGGCTAATTGTGAGGAGTGTTTTAAAAATATAAGTATAAAATGACACATTAAATTAAAATTTTGAAATTTGAAAAGTGGGAGGTTGAATTATTATGGGGTAAGTTTGGGGAGTTTTTAAAAAATATCATTAAATTACATATAGAAAATATAAGTAAAACTTGAATTTTTTTAAATTTAGAAATGTATTTATAAATTAGAAATTATATATTTTTTAAGGAGTCGGGTGTTGGGTTATCAGTGAATAAGGGCAGGGAGTGTTTACAATATTTTACTATTAAATTATACATCAAATTAAAATTTATAAATTAATTTGTTTTAATAAATTAGAAATTTTAATTAAAATAAATATTATTTGAGTTGTGGAATGATGTCTTATTGTAGGTAAATGGTGAGGTACTTAAAATATTACATACCAAATGTTTAGTGCCCAGAATTTTTACAATCTCAATTATTATTGGAGTTTGAATAGTTATTTATATAATTTTTAGTGTCCAATACCTTCCTTCAATTAATACTGACTGGAGTGGGAATAGTAATTTATATATATTTAGTGTCCAGCACCTACTTTAAGTTAATATTGTGTGGAGTGGGAATAGTAAATTATATATGGTTACTGTTCAGCACCTACCCTGACTTAATCCTGACTGGAGTGGGAATAGTAAGTTATATATGTTTAATGTCCAGCACCTTCCCTGACTTAATCCTAACTAGAGTGGGAATAGTAATTTATATATGGTTACTGTCCAGCACCTTCCCTGAATTAATCCTAACTGGAGTGGGAATAGTAATTGATATATTGTTACCGCCCAGCACCTTCCCTGAATTAATCCTAACTGAAGTGGGAATAGTAAAAAGAAGCATGCACAGGCTTTTGCATCTGAGTGGGCTTTGGCCCTTGCACCGGCGGTGTACCATAATCAAGTGGGCAGGGATAATGATTCTCCGTCCCAATATCCCAACTGGATATCCCAACCGGCAGGAAGCTAAAGGTCCCGTTTCTGAAGTTCTAACAGAGTTGGAGTATCAAGGTGTCATTGAGACGTGTGTGTCACCAATTAATAATCCTCTTTTTACTGTATCCAAACCCGGTGGGTCTTATCGTATGATGTTAGATTACTGGCATTTGAACTCTCATTGTCATACTTTTGCGGTACAGAATACCCATAGCTCTGCAATTGTAGGCAGTCTTGTTCGTAAGAAATATAAAACGACACTTGACATTTCCAATGGCTTCTTTAGTCATAACCGGTACCCTGAATGCAGTCAATGGACAGCATTTAAGGCCAGTGGAAAACAGAAAAAGTGTTGGCGTGTACCTATGGGGTATAAGAATAGCTCCAGGGTTTTCGGCACGAGTATTGTCTCTTTGTTAGACAGCATTGAACCAGACGCATACTGGAAGGTTGACAATATTTATCTGACGGACAATGAACTATGGTCACATCTATCCTGTGTTGACCATATCATACTTATGTTTGCGGAGTACTGTTACAAATTTTACTTTGCTAAATCACACATCCCTTGTTATGCGGTGATTTTTTGGGGCTATGAGCTCAATAATGAAGGTAGGGGATTCGCACCCCACTTTCTGGAGAAATGCGCACAATAGCAGTCTCCGTCTACACTGAAGAAACTTCAGTCTTTGCTGGTATTTTTACATTTCGGGGGGGTTTTACATTCCCGATTATGCCCAGCGTATCAAGCATCTTTATGCTTTGATGCAACCTACATTTCCAAAAGCCAGCTGGCTAACGGAACATTCAGCTATACTGCAATCTTTGCATTCAGATCTACTTGAGCCTAAGTACTTGTTGACACGTGATAACCACGCAAACCTGGTGATACGAATGGTGCCAGGCGCAGTGGGTTTCACTTACTTGACGTACAATTGAAGGTGACACAGTACTTATTGCATACAAATGGCATTTGTACACTTCAGCCAAAATGCGGTTTTCCACTGTTGACAAAGTTTTGATAGCTGTGCAGATGGCGGTCCAGAAGGAACGCACACTGGCACAGGGGAAACACATTTTGGTGGTTACACCTTTCCCTGCTTTAGAAGCAGTGACTAAGGCAAGTGTCCCAAACTCTAAAGCATTACATTCCCATTGGATCCAATGGGCTACTTTTCTGATGTCTCCTGATGTCACGTTTATATTTGACTCCTCTCTTCAGACACAGGAGTTCTTGCAGTATGAACTTGTTCATCCACCGCCTCTGTCTTTGCTTCCTTTAGATGAGTACAAATGTATTATTTACACTGATGGTTTGGCGCAAGCAGCCACTGGCTCTAAACATGCTTATTCAGCAGCTTGTGCTATCATGGCTGGTACAATAGTGAATGCAGAATTCAAGTCCAATATAGTGCATACACAGGTGCTAGGAGAGTGTACCGCCCAATTGGCTGGGCTGCATACTCCGGTTCTTGATCTCGAGTTTGCAGATCCAAATCTGTCTACTCTTATTGTGTGTGATTCTTACTACTGTGTTCAGTCTTTCAATGACAACTTATTCTTTTCGTCTCAAAATGATTATCGAGATTCTACAGGCAGCACGATAAAGCATAAACAGCTTTGGGTTCAAGTGGCAGAACTTAAAACACATCTCCCACTCACACAGGTTATCCATACTCTTGGCCATCAGCGTGTGGGAGCACATGCTGTTGGTAATTTTTTGGCTGATGAAGCAGGCAAATCTGCAGTAGCCACGTGTTCCGTAGCAGCCGTTTCAAGGTCCATGACTAAGATTGATACTGAGATGTTGGCAGCAATAGCTGCTACTGTGGAGGGCACCAATTACCCACAGTTTCCCTTCAAAGTATTCTTATCAGTTAACTCCCATACAAGTTCCTTTTACAAGAATACCAGATGTTGGGGATCGGCTGATTCCTAATGCGGACCGCAGATGTTGTTTGATCAAAACCGCACACGAAGGCATGGCTTTGGCCCATGCTGGAGTGTCTGTGACAGTTTATATCTTGCAGCAATGTTACTGGTGGCGTGGTTTATAAAACAGACTCGTTATTATGTACTTTCCTGTGACATCTGTCAGCAAATCAAGCCTTCTATGGTAACACGTCCACCGCAAACACAGCTAATCATTTATAATTAGCCTTTTGGTTGCGTATATCTTGATCACTGTGGTCCATTTTCTTCAGATACCACATATAAATACATTTTGGTTGCAGTTGTAGCGTGCACTAGATTCCTTTGGGTTTGGCCGCAACGCAGTGCTGATGCTCGAAATGTCATCAGGGATTTGCGTCTCTTTGTACGGATTGTTGCCTGTGGCACCTTTCATTCAGACCAAGGTCCAGCGTTAGCCTCTAAGGACGCAATGAAGTCTTTGGGGGTGCTGGTGCAGTTTTCATCTCCATACAGGACTGAGGGCAATTCAATTGTGGAGTGGATGAAACGTGACTTAAAGCAATCTTTGCCAGCTAGAGTCTTAGGTAGTGGCAGGAACTGGCTGGCCCATTGGTATGGGGTTCAACGTGCCCTTAATAATCTCCCTAGAAGACCTCTGGATAGGCAGACCCCATACCAGATGCTCTTTGGCATAAAATGTTTCTGCCAGATATTGATGGTCTAGACGTTCCGGCAGCTGCAGCAACCTTTGACGTAGATTATCATTCTACTGTGTTACAGGATCTACAAGAGACCTGTTACAGTCTTGCAACTGAACATTTGCCCTCTCCCACTGATGCTGCACTGTTGTTTCCATGGCCGGCTGGCTTCTGAAAGTGGGTGATCTGGTCCGAGAGAAGTTGGAGAACTGAAAATAATTTTGTCCCTTTTATCATGCACCGGTTCCAGTCCTTGACTTGAAGGGTACTCGTACAGTCATTTTACCACCACTTTCTGGTCGCAAAGACAACAGATAGATCTCAGTGGACAATGTCAAGTTACGGTGTCTGGCCGATTCTGAATAGTGTGATGCCCGCAGTTTCGTGCCCCACAATTTTTAGGAATCCTGGGGTTGGCGCATCTTTCAACTCACCACACGACACTGTCTTCGAGATGGACCCTATTGTTGACTATTTGCCTGTCCCTCCTGCAATGAGGAAGATGAATATGCTTATCCCACAAGAGTGTCTTTGCATGGATTGCCCGAAAGTCCTATACACCATGGCAGCTTTTCTTATGACTCGTCTTCCACCTCCTCGATTGGCCCTACCAAATTGACTATTTTTGTCTCCTGGTTTAAACAGACTTACTTACTCCCTTCTTGGACATACATCTGGTTGGTACTCATCCTAATTTTTCCCTTCAAGTATTCTTATCAGTTAACTCCCATACAAGTTCCTTTTGCAAGAATACCAGACGCTGCTGATCGGCTGATTCCCAATGCTGACTGCAGATGTTCTTTGATCAAAGCCGCACCCGAAGGCATGGCTTTGGCCCATGCCGGAGTGTCTGCGACAGTTTCTATCTTGCAGCAACGTTACTGGTTGCCTGGTTTATATAAACCGACTCTTTATTATGTACTTTCTTGTGACATCTGTCAGAAAGTCAAGCCTTCTACGGTAACACGTATACCACAGCTATGCATTTTTAATCTGCCATTTGGTTGTGTATATCTTGATCACTGTGGTCCATTTTCTTCAGATACTGCATATAAATATATATTTTGGTTGCAGTTGATGCTTGCACTAGATTCCTTCGCGTTTGGCAACAACGCAGGGCTGACGCTCAAAATGTCATCAGGGATTTAAGTGTCTTTGTACGGATCTTTGCCTGTGGCACCTTTCATTCAGACCAAGGTCTGGATTCGCCTCTAAGGCGTACAGGGATACAATGAAATCTTTGGGGGTGCTGGTGCAGTTATCGTATCCATACAGGCCTGAGGGCAAATAAATTGTGGAGCGGATGAACCGTGACATAAAGCAATCTTTGACAGCTAAAGTCTTAGGTACTGGCAGGAACTGGCTGACAAACTGGTATGGAGTTCAACGTGCTCTTAATAATCTCCCTAGAACACCGCTGGATGGGAGGACCCCATATGAGATGCTCTTTGGCATCAAAATGTTTGTGCCAGACCTTGAGGGTCTAGATGTTGCGGCGTCTGCCGCAACCTTTGATGTAGATTATCATTCTACGATGTTACAGGACCTACAAGAGACCTGTGACAGACTTGCAACCGAACATTTGCCCTCTCCCACTGATGCTGCACTGCTGATTCCGGTGGCTGGCTGGCTTCTGAAAGTTGGTGATCTGTTCCGGGAGAAGATGGAGAACAAAAAAGAATTTGGTCCCTCTTATCGTGCACCGGGATGTATGACTGGGATGTGCATGGAATACAATCATTGGTTTCAGATTTGAAGTATTATGCTGCTTTTAATGCTGAAGATTTGTACTTAAATTCTGCTAATTTTGCCGATTTGTTCTGTTATCAACAATATGGGCATAATTTCCTGCATAAGTCAAATACATTACAACCTGTTTTTAATTACATGTAATGGGAACATTACCCTACACCATTGAAGGGGAGTTCGAAAACACTTAGAAATAAATTTACATACTTCACAGATGTCAACACCTGAGTTCTATCATTTTAAATTAAATATTTCTACAACTCCCAATGTTATGTTGACCCATACCAAATTAATTTATTTCAATTGTTTCCGACAAGATCTCTCTGTACAGGGCTATGATCACTGGAAGGCCACCATTGATTTGTAATCTATCTGGGGTTCTAAGAACAGGCAGGTGCGGGGCACTGAAGCCTTACATCATGCCTGCCTCATCCCAGTACAAATTTTGTTTTTAAATGATACAGTGTACCAAACAACTTGCTTTGGTTTGGCAACTGCAAAAAAGTTGAACGCCCCTACCATTCCCTCTTTAGCTGAATATAATAATCGGCGCTCATACACAAATTTTACCATTGATGAATTACAAGTTTTATTCCAAAATAACATGTTTAATGTCTTTGAGACAGATCCTTTAGGTTGGTTGGTATGGCAGATGAATTTGAATGCCTTCCAACTCCGTTTTTATAACATTACTTTGGGTTATACACAATATAGACCCGACGCAAGATTTTCAGATACACAATCGGTAACCACCTATTTTTGTCACCAGTGGTTGCAGCACTCTACACTATCGTCCGCTAAACAACACTTATTACTTTTGTCCAGTAACATCAATTTGATCGACTTTGTATTGGGACCCAGGGTTCGTAGAACGAAGAGATTCATTTACGCAGCTTACAATGAAATATGGAAACTTTCACAAATTGAAGCAGTGTCACATTTGCGGGAAATTGATCAAGCACATTTAGAAAAGGTTCTTGCTGTCGTTGACAATAGTAATTAACACACTGTCTTCCCACATTTAAACATTGGATAATATTATTTCTTCTGTTTTTAATATTGTACAAGAAGATGTGTCTGTTATACCATGGTCAAAATCAATTGCATTCAGGGATGCAATCGCATTGACTTTACAAACCCTAAAAAATGGGAAAAGTACCATGGGATTATTTAATGTGTCTGCTATGTTTTTCCCATGTAATCTGACAGACAAACAGCAGTTTATGTCCATGAAAGATGCAACCCACACTCTTCTACACATAGAAAAATTAGACCCTTTGTCTTTCTCTGTGGCGGAGACAGACTCTGCTGTTTGGCTTATTCATGGAGTTATATCTTTATCTTTCTCATTATTTCAGTTCAGCTCTTGTATGAAACATTACCCGCTATGCTGCTTTGAACCCCTGGGTAGTGCTTTTCTGCATGAATTGTGGTCTTTGCCCTTCACCTACAGATGTTTACGGGAGGGGAAGGAAGTATACCTAACGGGAGAGAACAGTAGGCTCTGAACCTTGCTTGTGTTTTAAAATGTAATCCAGTTCCCTCAATAACTCCCACCTTCACTCTGCTTTCTAACAGTAGTTATCTTATTTTAACCGCATGCGTGCGGGCGGAATTCCGCTCGTACGCTGACTTTTATGGATTCGCATGTTACGTGACGAGCTGGGCTCGTCATCAGCGTAGCAGGAGGCTACCTCATGACGAGCCCAGCTCGTCATCAGCGTCGAAGGGGTTAAATAATCAAGAATGCTGTGGTTTGCTAGCGGGAATACCGTACATTGTAACGGTTTCACAACGCGTTATTTGCTGTAAATTAGCTATTTCCTCCTCGTGTGGGAAGCTCGAGAGCTCAATTTGCCCTTCCATCCCGACTTTAAAACCATATTTCAATAGGTTGAGAAGACTAAAAGCACTTTTATTCCAAAAAGAAATCCCGGATTTCGACCAGTTGATGGGTCCCTTGATGGCCCATGAACAGGACTGTTCTGGGGTTGGCCTTATGGCGCATACGCTGCACTTGGAGTCTAGGCTCAATGGGATATCTGTGGAACTGCACAAGCTTCAAAATTACATCAAATATCACATAAGTTATCCAGCAATACTCATGGAAGCACCCAACTGTGAGGAGCACGCTTGTTGATTCAGCTTCCTGGAATTGAATGGCATCACTTTTTTCTACCAACAACAATGTCCTTTTGGAGGGTGTTGCATTCTTTTTCTCATACAATCTGATGGATTAACTTCACAAATGCACCAAAGCCATCTCGCAGAAGTATTTCTTCAATATTCTTTTCCTCCCTAAATGTTTCTTTTCTCTTTTATTTTTTTTTACAATAAGAAGCACTTTTGAATTATGCTCACCTTTTGAACTCTGTTTTCGTCCTATGTCTAGAAATTATGGACTTACCAGGGGGAGGGTGTTGTATGGATGGTGGGTTCTTTGTCGACATTGCTAAGTTAGCATGAGCTTCGCTGCCATGAGGCTGCTTTTGCGCACGATACTACATGCCTTTATTTGAAAAGACTTTGTGCCTTTCACATGAGAACAGTCTGCTTTTCACGTTCTCTGCTGTTCTCTTGGGTGTAGTCTGCACACAATGTACAAGGTCTATAAACAATGCCCTCTTGTTATTCTGGTCAGTCCCTCGCACCTAGACATAACATGACACACTGCTGTACTACTAAAAAGTTGTGTGCTTTAATATTGCAGCGAAGCATGTTGTTCACACACTTGGAGAGAGACCTTTCCAGAGAGAAGAGCTGGGCTGGACCTTGTATGTGAACCTTTCCTCTAGGCCTTGAGGTATGGGGTCTGTTGACAAAGCCCAGAGGTCTTCTTTTTATAATAACTATATCTTATCACTGGGAGGGTGTTTAGGTACTATACCCCTTTTCCACTGTCTTCATATAATGGCATCCCCTTTTGTATTCTATGGAATTGTAACAATGCTGACGGTATTGTGTTTATGCATTTTGCTGCTAGTAATGGCACGTGTACTGTACCATAGAGCACGTTAGTTAAAATAAACATTTTAAACTATACCGTGACTCTGATTACTCTTATTGTGGACAAGTATGAGTGTGTGAGCGAAAGAGTTGTCTTGCTACCGCGATTCCTGAGAGAGTCAGAAGTGTTGTGTTCTGGGTTGTCTAATCATTAGTAGCTTCGCTATTAGTCAGAGAACGAATGAGATGCTGTAGCTAGTCGGTTTCTGGGATTTTGGGCTCTAAGGTGATAGGTTGGTACACCACTATACACCGAGGTCCTGGTTTCCTGCACGTAGTTCTGTATATTAAGCATGGGCGAAATCAGCAAAATCGCGGTCCGCGAAATCGTGCGAAAGCGAATTCACGATCCGCATAATTCGCGAATTCATGCGAAATTGCGAATGTGTGTTTTTTTGCGTGTTCGCGGGCATTTTTGCGTGTTCGCTGAGCTTTTTGCGTGTTTGCGGGCCGCTTGCATGGTGAAGTTACCCATGCGGTTGTGTATGTGGGCACAGCACCCTCTGGTTTAAACAGCCACCCTCTGGTTCACCACTGCCACCCTCTGGTTCACCACTGCCACCCTCTGGTTCATCACTGCCACCCTCTGGTTCACCCCTGCCACCCTCAGGTTCAGCACTCACTATTGCCACCTTCTTGTTCATCACAGCACCCTCTGGTTCACCCCTGCTGCCACTTTCTGGTTCAGCACTCACCACTGCCACCCTCTGCTTCATCACAGCACCCTTTGGTTCACCAGTGCCACCCTCTGGTTCATCCCTGCCACCCTCCGGTTTATCCCTGCCACCCTCTGGTTCATCACTGCCACCCTCTGGTTCATCACTGCCACCCTCTGGTTCATCACAGCACCCTCTGGTTCATCACTGCCACCCTCTGGTTCAGCACTGCCACCCTCTGGTTCATCACAGCACCCTCTGGTTCACCAGTGCCAACCTCTGGTTCATCCCTGCTACCCTATGGTTCATCCCTGCCACCCTCTGGTTCATCACTACCACCCTCTGGTTCAGCACTGCCACCCTCTGGTTCATCACTGCCACCCTCTGGTTCATCACAGCACCTCTGGTTCACCCCTGCCACCCTCTGGTACAGCACTGTCACCCTCTGCTTCATCCCTGCCACCCTCTGGTTCATCCCTGCCACCCTCTGGTTCATCACTGCCACCCTCTGGTTCAGCACTGCCACCCTCTGGTTCATCACAGCACCCTCTGGTTCACCAGTGCCAACCTCTGGTTCATCCCTGCTACCCTATGGTTCATCACTGCCACCCTCTGGTTCAGCACTGCCACCCTCTGGTTCATCACAGCACCCTCTGGTTCACCAGTGCCAACCTCTGGTTCATCCCTGCTACCCTATGGTTCATCCCTGCCACCCTCTGGTTCATCACTACCACCCTCTGGTTCAGCACTGCCACCCTCTGGTTCATCACTGCCACCCTCTGGTTCATCACAGCACCTCTGGTTCACCCCTGCCACCCTCTGGAACAGCACTGCCACCCTCTGCTTCATCCCTGCCACCCTCTGGTTCATCCCTGCCACCCTCTGGTTCATCACTGCCACCCTCTGGTTCAGCACTGCCACCCTCTGGTTCATCACAGCACCCTCTGGTTCACCAGTGCCAACCTCTGGTTCATCCCTGCTACCCTATGGTTCATCCCTGCCACCCTCTGGTTCATCACTACCACCCTCTGGTTCAGCACTGCCACCCTCTGGTTCATCACTGCCACCCTCTGGTTCATCACAGCACCTCTGGTTCACCCCTGCCACCCTCTGGTACAGCACTGTCACCCTCTGCTTCATCCCTGCCACCCTCTGGTTCATCCCTGCCACCCTCTGGTTCATCACTGCCACCCTCTGGTTCAGCACTGCCACCCTCTGGTTCATCACAGCACCCTCTGGTTCATCAGTGCCACCCTCTGGTTCATCCCTGCCACCCTCTGGTTCATCCCTGCCACCCTCTGGTTCATCACTACCACCCTCTGGTTCCGCACTGCCACCCTCTGGTTCATCACAGCACCCTCTGGTTCATCACAGCACCTCTGGTTCACCCCTGCCACCCTCTAGTACAGCACTGTCACCCTCTGCTTTATCCCTGCCACCCTCAGGTTCATCCCTGCCACCCTCTGGTTCATCACTGCCACCCTCTGGTTCAGCACTGCCACCCTCTGGTTCATCACAGCACCCTCTGGTTCATCACAGCACCTCTGGTTCACCCCTGCCACCCTCTGGTACAGCACTGGTTCATCACAGCACCCTCTGGTTAATCACAGCACCTCTGGTTCACCCCTGCCACCCTCTGGTACAGCTATGTCACCCTCTGCTTCATCCCTGCCACCCTCTGGTTCATCCCTGCCACCCTCTGGTTCATCACTGCCACCCTCTGGTTCATCACTGCCACCCTCTGGTTCATCACAGAACCCTCTGGTTCACCAGTGCCACCCTCTGGTTCATCCCTGCCACCCTCTGGTTCATCCCTGCCACCCTCTGGATCATCACTACCACCCTCTGGTTCAGCACTGCCACCCTCTAGTTCATCACAGCACCATCTGGTTCATCACAGCACCTCTGGTTCACCCCTGCCACCCTCTGGTACAGCACTGTCACCCTCTGGTTCATCCCTGCCACCCTCTGGTTCATCCCTGCCACCCTCTGGTTCATCACTGCCACCCTCTGGTTCAGCACTGCCACCCTCTGGTTCATCACAGCACCCTCTGGTTCATCACAGCACCTCTGGTTCACCCCTGCCACCCTCTGGTACAGCACTGTCACCCTCTGCTTCATCCCTGCCACCCTCTGGTTCATCCCTGCCACTCTCTGGTTCATCACTGCCACCCTCTGGTTTATTACTGCCACCTTCTGGTTCATCACAGTACCCTCTGGTTCATCACAGCACCTCTGGTTCACCCCTGCCACCCTCTGGTACAGCACTGTCACCCTCTGCTTCATCCCTGCCACCCTCGGGTTCATCCCTGCCACCCTCTGGTTCATCACTGCCACCCTCTGGTTCAGCACTGCCACCCTCAGGTTCAGCACTGCCACCCTCTGGTTCATCACAGCACCCTCTGGTTCACCAGTGCCACCCTCTGGTTCATCCCTGCCACCCTCCGGTTCATCCCTGCCACCCTCTGGTTCATCATTACCACCCTCTGGTTCAGCACTGCCACCCTCTGGTTCATCACAGCATCCTCTGGTTCATCACAGCACCTCTGGTTCACCCCTGCCACCCTCTGGTACAGCACTGTCATCCTCTGCTTCATCCCTGCCACCCTCTGGTTCATCCCTGCCACCTGCTTCCTTAGCTGTAAGTGCTTCCTGTTGCAGTTATTTTTTTTAAAGGAGCATTGTGCCATACTTGTAACTATTCTCTGACCCTGCTTTGAGGGGCAGAGCAGGGGCAGAGAATAGTTGCAAGTAGGCAACTGAACTCTGGAGGGGCCCCTCAGGAAGCACTACAGGGAATGGTTACAAATTAGCTTGAACTTTTGCACCTGCTAAGTGCTTTCAGTTTTTCAAAAGTCGTTTTTCTGCCATTTCGCGAGATTCGAGGGGCGCGTATTTGTGCGAAATCGAACTTGCAATCCGCAAATTCGTGCGAATTTGCGGATTTCTTTTTTTTTGTGTGTTCGCGCGGTTTTCTGCTTATCGCGGACCGCTTGCAGCACACCGACCCCGAGGTTGCCCATGCGGTCGTGTATGGGCGTGACCATCTTGTTTGCGTGACGTGTTTCCGTTTCCGGGCGCTTGTTGCATGCTCGCGACGTATGCGGCGCGCGATTACGTGTTCATGGGCGTTTTTGCGTGCTCGCGGGGAAAATATCGAGCGAACTTACCCACGCGGTCCTCTACGGGCGCGGCCATCTTTTTTTCATTCACTGCTATGGGATTTGGGCATGCTACCTTTCTATCCATCTCACATCTTCGTAATCCTATGTTTTTCGGAACTTTTTTTGTCTTTTTTTGCTTATTATCTCTCTCTTCAATTTCCTACATCTATATTTTGTGTTTTTTTTTACTTTTTGTTACTTTATTACCTACTTTATTTCTTTCGCTCTCTCTCTTATTTTTTTTCACACCTTTTCTTCTTTCCTTCTCCTGTCCAGGACCATGGCTAAGGGAGGCGCCAAGGGCAAGGGGAAGGGCCCAGCACCCCATACCCGGCTCCCTTGCGGGCGTTTGAGGGGCGAGGAAGTCCAGGCCAGGGAAAATCTTCTCCGCGGTGGAGGTGGCCGCCTTGATGGTGTTTGTGCAAGTCCACCTCCCTAAAACCGTGGCAGCAGGTGGGCGGATTGCTTCCGGTTACGGCCTCCGGGAGCGTCGCCAGCTGTGGGAGAAGGTGTGCCGGCGCATGTATAAGGAGTCTGGTGTCCGGCGCACCTACCAGCAAGTGACGCACCGGTGGAGTGACATCTTGGACCGGGAGCATGACATGGTCGACCTGCTCGGTGTGGAGTTCCCTGGCCTTGGTAAGTAGCTATTTAATAACTACTTTTTTTCCTTCTGCTGTTATATTGCTAATCTATTTTTTCCTGAAGAGTACGAATGCTGCTGATTCGATTACATTGCAGGTAAATTAATGTTTACATAGCTTCTGTCATTGCAGGTGCTCGCCTGGTTATTGGCGTTGCTACTATGCTTACTTGTATGCAACTTTTTAGTCATTTGAGAGCATTACTGCGTAATGCTAGAGACAGTAGACTCAAGTCTAGTCCTTCTTTGTACTCCTGCTGCTGCCACTTTGATGAGATAGTGGTGGATTGATACGTTGAGTTTATTATTTTTTACTTGTTATAGGACATTTGTTAGTGGTCTGCAATCATGATGACGGACTGTGTCTGCCACGCGACGTCTCGTGCTGCTGAGTGATGGCAGTCGTAATAGAAACTTTTTGTTGTTGATGTAGTTAGTGAATTACATAACTTTCCTATTAGATGGTCTGCGAATCCTGCAATACTGTGCTACTATCCTCCTAGCTGACCAGATCAGATGCAATTGATGTTAATTTGTTTCCCCGACATAATTTTAGATTGAGTACAAAGAAATCAAATATTTCCCAAAAAACAATCATCCATGTTGTGTTTCATTATTTCATGATCACCAGGACCTCCCAGGGGCAAGGCGGCGACAGAGACTCTGGTGGCAGAAGGTGGAGAGGCTCAGTCCCTTGCAGGCTCTTCTGCTGGCTCCAGTAAGTTGTTCTATTGTTATATTAATACTTATACTTCCCTAACTTTTACAGCTCCTATTCATTACAAACTGGTTCCTAATAATTCTATGTTTTACAAAATAGTCTTTGATCTTCTAATGTAGATTACTTTCTACATTCTTATCCTGCCTCTACCATCACTCTCTGTGCTACTACTATTTACAATTATGAGTCGGTCTGCGTAGGTAGCTAAGTTTGCCCATTCGGCAAACGGTGTGAAACAAAACTCTGATACAGCAATAGCTCTAGGCACTGAGTGCAGTCCTCTGGGTTGCCCTTGCTGTCTATTCCAGTCTTCTTAATGTAAGTGCTTTGACAATTTCCAACAACAAAATGTCATTGTTTACACCAAGTAAAAGGTAGCAGTTGCCTTTTTGATTTGAGAGGAGCACATCCCATACCGCTAGTGTTTCAGGGACTATTCTGCACACAAACAAGCATGGACAAGATAAATAGGACATTGTTGATGATAGGTGCAGTTTGACTTTCGACATACCTCAGTCCGAACAGAAGTTGAACCCCCATTCCCCTGACCCACTATCTAGAATGTCTGACCAATGATTTTATGACCCAGAAGAACAGAAGAAGACTACCTCCGAGTCCCGGCCAATCTGAGTCACTGAAACATGACTGCCAAGTGCAGTAGTTCAAACCTTTCCGCTCACTCACTCGTGAACAAAAACCACACAGTGTTTGTTAGTTTTAAAGTTTTATTTTCAATTGAGAAATGAAAACATTATTTCTTTATTTTTAATAACGTAGTATTCTTATGCATGAAGATGACGTTAAAGTTTAAACAACATTCCCATGAATGAAATTAGTATGACTCAAACTTAATAATAGTTAACACTAACAGACACAGGAAATTATTAGAATAACTGTGCGTGAGCCCCCACCTTCTTTAAAGTACTTAAAGTACTGCTGGTGGTGACTCAGTAGTAGTTGGTGAATCGTCTGGCAGAAGGGCAATGGAATCTTCTTTCTGTAATGAGGAAAATGGTGCACGTTAAGCAAGCATTCATCAATTGTCATAAGAAGAAGCGTAGCATTTAATGGAATAAGCATCTAAAAGGTTAACACCCTCCCCAAAACCGTTACTTTTTTTCCAATCCCAGTAATAAAAAATGTGTTATGTAACATTTTCTTCCATTACGAGACAAAATAGGGGGTTGTCTATGGCATCTGAAAATATGACATGTTTTTCCTAGACGTCACAACATCTGATGCGGCACAGATGACCACCAGTGCTGGGGCCAGCAGTGCGGAGGGGTCCACTCTGGATGCGGTGGTGCCAACAGGAGGAGCTGGAGGGAAGACTCAGCGGCGGCGGATGGTGGTAAGTTATTATACTCCTTACTTATTGAAATCTTTTAGAGTAGGCTCGTAAAGGAGTGTATGATGTACTGTACAGTAGTACACAGTACACTAGTATAAGTACACTGTACTGTCAAGAACATTTACTAATTTAGAACTACTTATTGGGCTATCACGGAGAAGACAGTCAACCTTGACTTGTAATAGCATTAGCGGCTGTACTTCTCTGGTAACCAATGGCCCCCTCTATTTCACTTGAACTCAGCTGGCAAATTTTTATTGTGAAGCCAAGTCATATCAGATCAGATGTAGTTTAGGGATGTGAAGAACGAAAAGTTAAAGAAGGGTGAAATGAAGGACGAGTGAGTCTTAATATTTATTTATGTAAAGAATGGTTTTGTTGAATGCAATTCAACATAAGAAAGAAGACAGCGGTTTCCAAAATGTATTGAAAAGGGTGTTAGTTGGTTGTTGACAAAAAGAAATTTTGGTACATTTGAGACATTAAGAAGAATCATAGACGTACTTTGGAAGCCTGGATGTTATCTTCTTTATCCTCCTCGTCGATAGCAGAGGTGTATGATGTAGTAGAGCAGACGCTGAGTGGATGAAGTATGGCCAGTGGCCGTGCCACCCCATAGAAAAGTAAGACATTCCTATCCCCACCTGCATGTACTGCATAAAATACTGCGAGTCTGCATCATCATGGCATGTGTCTGTATTTCTTGGGTTAAAGCTGAGTGAGCTGCCATTATGGTGGCTACCACAAGTTCACGTACCAGTAATTTCTTTTGCAAAACAAGAGAAAAAAATTTAAAAAGGCATTTTTTAGAACTATCTGACTATGTATGTAGTAGTGACTCCACCTATAGTGCTGCTAGTGGAATTCCTGAAACTCACAGTGTCACAGGCTTACAAAGACGGCGTAAAGATACAGGCCAAAATGTTATACTGTGTTTGCTCCTTTCTGGTGTTACTGAGTGTCAACCTTCCGTTGAATTATTTTGACTTTATGTTAAGGACTATTGGCTACAGTATTTTTCTTTCTTTCTTCATAGATGCTACTCCCAAAAAGCTCACCCGTAAGGAGATGGCTGTCCGGGCCAGGGCCCGTCAGCTGGAGGCTATTTGTGTCGAGTATCGGCGGTTGTCGGCTCGGGAGCATGAGGAGACAACATCAACATCTACATCCTCCTCCACTGCCCCCGGGTCCACCAGCCAGAAGCCTCCAGCCAAACGGAGCCGTGGCCCGACAGCCTCCTGCCGCCGCCGCACAGCAGCAACAACATCAGCGCCCCCCCCCCAGATCCTGGATCGTTCGTGTGCGCCGACTACGCAAAAGAGTGGACTACCTGGAGCGGTTGGCCGAGAAACATCAGCGCCAGCTCCGGGACCTCCGCAAAGAGCAGCGGGACATGAAGCAACAGCTTGCAAAACTACGCCACCGGAGGAAGTGACTGTTCCTTGCCCCTTTTTTAAAGACTGTTTGGGGGGTGGGAATTGGGTGTTTGGGAAAGGGGACTTTTGGACATTGGTTGGGGTTAGGTAGGGGGGTGAGTTGGGTTAATTTATTTCATTTTTTGACTACCTCAATATATTTCTTAATAATTATTTTTCATACCAAAACATAGTATACGCGTTCATATTATTTTGTGTGGGGGTGGGCGGTGGTTACTGGACGTTTGGTTTCTTCCAACTTACCAGCATGAATGAAACATCTAGTCCTGAAATGTACCAAAGTGCCAGTAACCGAGTTAGTGAATTCAGTAGCCCTACTAGTACTTTACTAGTAGTACTGGCAATCTCTGCTCTCCTCCCAGTCCTAGCCCATTATTCTACCTCTCCAAAATTCTTATCTTACCTGTGATTCGTGTTTGAGAATCGGGGTAGCCCCAGGGCTGGCTGCATTGCAAATGGTGCTTAAGGTTGGTTGTTGACTTGAATCCTCGACGAATGCAATATCATTGTTGTGCTGGTAGCAGTAGTGGTACACACTTGCAGTATCACCATATGAAAAAAAGAGGAAATTAAACATTGAGTGGCCTGAGCGTAGCATTAGAAACAGTACAATAGATAGTACGGTACAGAACAGTGCCCTAAATTGTAGCCTAAGCAGTGCCAACGTAAGGTAAGCATTAAGCATTAGATTGTTCACGTCGTGTAGGAGGAGGATGTTCTTATTATCAATCCACGATGGCGCACATGAACTTCTGGTTGCTTTGACCTTATCCTCCCCAGCAAGTGTGTGGAATTTATTGTTGTTGTCAGTCACACATCAATGAAATACCACACAGCCCGGGGGAAGAGGGTTAGGGTTTGAAAATTGGATGGGAATGGGGTTTTTTTGGGAAAGTTTGGTAGAGAGGAAAAAAAACACAGCATGGACAGTCAAACAACAAATGAAGAGAAACAAATCTTTGGATTTGAAGATATCGATAAACCTTTAAAGGGACACAAAGGAAGTGCACTACTGCATGCCAGAAGTTGTTTAGTAAATGGATGGTTAGCTTACTGAAAAGTAGTACTACTACTTACTGCAACTTACTAGTGACTACGAAGGAACAAGTTGGCAGTACAGGGCTGCAGTCATTACGCAATTTCACTTGCCTCTCTGCCCTCAGACAATAAACACTTAGAACATTAAATTAGTGTTAAACATAGCAAAGACGTATCAAATAGCTGGAGGGATGAATTTGAAGCAGAGATCAAACAAACGCACAGAGTCACACTCGTAGAAGTAAGTTCAAGTTCACAAGAATTTCATTTAAAAGATAAGAAGAATTTTGGATACTGTTACTGTTTTTTGTAGTTGTCCCGTTGAATTTGTGAAGTTGATGCATCCAGCCATTTCTCTTATTCGCGGTACTCCTTCATTCCATCGGATGCTCCGTCGATCAATCTTGGTGACCAGACACACTGACTGTCCACTGCCTGCTTGATGCGGATTTGCGGATCGCTAATTGTAAGCCTGAGTAGTACATCGATGGCACAGGGTAAAAGCCTGCCTGTAATTGATGATGGAAAAAC
Source organism: Lissotriton helveticus (assembly GCF_964261635.1). NCBI lineage: Eukaryota > Metazoa > Chordata > Amphibia > Caudata > Salamandridae > Lissotriton > Lissotriton helveticus. Next base: position 3,700,128 of record NC_136064.1, read on the forward strand.
ACAACAGTAAGTGTTAAAGACACCTCGGAGAAAAAATATATATAAGGCACGCTGTGTAGTGCAAAAATTATACTGTCACTTTCAGAGATGACAATCCAAAAAAATCTAGAACACCCCACATTACCCTCCCAAAAACGTGCAGAATACTGCTGCTACCTCGCAGAGGCCTAATTTCAAATCGTGCCAAAACGCACTCAGAAAGTATGCCCAAAACCCCCCTTTCCCACCATGGATTATCTTCAAACCACGTGCAATCAAAATTAGACATTCCAACAAGTGTTCCAAGACCCCACCCAGTCGTAAAAATCTAGAACCCCCGCCCAAACACATGCAATACAATACTGCTAACCCTAACGAGCCCTAAGTTAAGAATAGTGGCAAACGCTTTCTTTAACTAGGCCAAATCCCCCCTTTCCCACCATGGATTTTCTTCAAACCACTTGCAACCAAAATTACACATTCCCACGAGTGCTCTAAGACCCCAGAACCCAATTTGCAAAAATCTAGAACACTCTCAAACACACGCAATACTGCTGCCAGTGCTAACCCTAATGAGCCCTAAGTTAAAAAAAGTGCCAAAACGCTTTTCAGCATGGATTTTCTCCAAACCACTTTTATCCGGTATTAGACCTTCCCAGCAATGCCCGCCAACCCACCCGCAAAAAATCTGAACACCCCAAAAGGCAAAAAGCAAAAACTGAAAATCTCATACTTATAATCGGCCTTCTTTCAATTCTGTCCAAACGTGCAGTGCAGCTAGGCCATAACTCCCGTTTTCCAGCATGGATTTCCTGAAATACAAATGCAATCAAAATTAGACTGTGCCAGCAGTGCTCCCAGACCCCAACACCCACCCCCAAACACCAGGAACCCCCGCCAAACAGCACCCCAAAGACAAGTAAGTGAGCAAAAACGCCCCAAAAAAAATTAAACTCCGATTTTATCCGGTATTAGACCTTCCCAGCAATAGCCCCAGACCCGTCAACCCAGCCGGAAACAAGTAGAAGACCCCCAAACAGGCAAAAAGCAAATACACAAAAGTGGGGACTTAGAAATTTTCAGGCAAATTTCCAAAATCACTTAGCACGCGATCTGCAGTTAGGCCCTAACTCCCCTTTGCCACCATGGATTTGCTTCAAACCTCTTGCAATCAAAAGTATCCATACCCAGCATTGCTCCAAGACCCCAAAACCCACCCACAAACACCAGGAACCCCCCCAAGCAGGCCCCCGAAAACACGGAAGTGAGCGAAAACGCTAAAAAGTGAAAAACTTTTTAACCATGTATGTTATCCAAAACACTTTTATCCGGTATTAGACCTTCCCAGCAATTGCCCCAGACCTGTCAACCCAGGCGGAAACAAGTAGAAGACCCCCAAACAGGCAAAAAGCAAATATACAAAAGTGGGGACATAAATTTTCAGGCAAATTTCCAAAATCACTCAGCGCACTCTCTGCAGCTTGGCCCTAACTCCCCTTTGCCACCATGGATTTGCTTCAAACCTCTTGCAATCAAAAGTATCCATACCCAGCGTTGCTCCAAGACCTCAAAACCCACCCACAAACACCAGGAACCCCCCCAAGCAGGCCCCCGAAAACACAGAAGTGAGCGAAAACGCTAAACAGTGAAAAACTTTTTAACCATGTATTTTATCCAAAACAGTTTTATCCGGTATTAGATCTTCCCAGCAATGGCCCCAGACCCGTCAACCCAGGCGGAAACAAGTAGAAGACCCCCAAACAGGCAAAAAGCAAAACCGGAAATGCTCACACTTAGAAATATTTAGGCCTCATTCCAAAATCGCTCCAGGCGCGCTGTGCAGCTAGGCCGTAACTCCCGTTTTTCACCATGGATTTGCTGAAAAACAAATGCAATCAACATTAGACTGTGCCAGCAGTGCTCCCAGACCCCCGACCCAGCACCGCAAATCTAGAACACCCCCAAATAAACCCCCAAAACCTGCAATACTGGTATATTGAAAACATGGCAAATTGCGCTGTTCACAAAAAACAAATAGCAATTGGTTTCAACAGAGACATCCACTGCATGCCATCTTCTCATTATTCATTACCTGTTCTACTTTATGTCCGCATCTTCTTCGGAAAGTGAGGGCTCACAGGGCAGCCTCTACTGTAAATTTCAGAAATAGGTCTGTCAACAATCAGCAAGCATGTAGTCAGTCAGTCAGTTATTTCAGTCCCACTTGAGGGGACTCGTCTACGAAGACAAAGTTTGTTTTTTCTCCATAATCCATCCATTCCTTGAGGAAAATGGATAGGGGGAGTCTGGAGGAGGAGGATAGAGGAGCATGATTGAGTTGTGAACTTGTGAACATCTGAATGCAGACTGCGGCACCTTCAAATCAATACGGAAAATAAGATGAAGACAGTGCTGATGATGGACTTATTTTGATTAGTTGATTAGAGTTTTGTTGTGGTAAAGGTAGCAAAACAAAGAAAGACACACAGGAATAAAAGTGAATAAGTACGGATAGAAAAGGAAGTAATTTTCAGTCCTTGTTGTCAGGGAAGCAGAGCTCGTCCTCGGGAGTAGGTCTGGTGACCGAGAAGAACTTCCGTCGTCGTCATCACCTAAGTCGGTGTCCTCTTCTTCTGCGTGCATTCACGTATTTTGTAATCGGGTGGTATGAAGTGCTGATTCATCTTGATTATTGTTAACCTCTCCACATTTTTGGGCAAAAGGCGGGTCCTTTTTGAACTAACAATGGCACCAGCAGCACTGAAAACACGTTCAGAAGACACGCTTGCGAGTGGGCAAGACAAATAATTTAGAGCCAGGTTGGTGATCAGTCGCCATTTTGAGCTTTTCGTATACCAATATCCCAGTGGGTTCTCATTATGACAGACCTCTGTTGGGTCATCTATATAGGCCTGCACCACTGACTCAATGGGCCCGATTCACAGAACTAACTTAAGACAAAATCCTAAACTTACTACTTTTGGTATTCACAGAAGTTAGGATTTTGTCTTAAGTTTGTCTTAAGACAGACTTAAGACAGACTTAAGACAAAATCCTATCTTAAGTCTGTCTTAAATCTGTATTAAGTTTGTCTTAAGACAAACTTAAGACTAAGTCCTAACTTCTGTGAATACCAAAAGTAGTAAGTTTAGGATTTTGTCTTAAGTTAGTTATGTGAATCAGGCCCAATGTTCTCCAGGGTTGATCCACTTTGCGTACCATCTGCGACCTTTTCTTCAGTGGACCGAACTAACCCTTGCTGAGTTAGCCAATCCCCTTCCGACAATATTTGTTTGCGGACTGGTGCAGGTGAGGGTGAGGATATGGTTGCTGGTGTCGTTAACGGCTGCGAGGGAAAGTGACTCCCTTCGGCCACGGATTGAGAAGTGGAACTTGACGCCGGATGGCCTGCTGATTCAGTACTTGTGCTGCCTCCTTGAAGATTCTGCCGCTCTCTTTTGAACCGAGTGGCTGACACAGCTAGCCAATGTTTGTACTTTGAAACTTTTGCTTCAGAAAAAGGAAAGAAAGTATTGGTGGGCAGTGCCTTTTTGTACCGTGGATCAAGAATAGTGGCACAAATGTAATGTTGTTCTGTATGTATCTTTTTAAGCCTTTCATTGTCAAGTAGGCGCCATAATAACTTCTGCGCCAAACCATATGCTTCTCGCTTTTCACCTTCATCTTCAGTTGGTGCTCTAGCATGCGCAATAATGGGATAGCTTTGGTCAAAGAACAGTCCTCCCTGCTGACTTCACGTGTGAAGAGCTCAAAAGGACGAAGCATGTCTGTCAGGCTTGCAATTAGCTTCCATTCCTACAACTCTAGCATCAAGTCTTTGTGAGCAGAACCCAGTTTAAAGACAAACTCATGTATTACCTCCCACTGCTCAGACAGACGCTCAAGCATGTAAAAGGTTGAGTTCCAACGTGTTGCTACCTCCTGGGTTAGTCCTTTCACTGGCAGTTTACGTTCGTATTGAAGGCTCCTCAGCTGCTTCCGGGCCTTAAAAGAATGGTTGAAATGGGCACAGATTTTTCGGCAGGTGGTCAGTACATTGACGACTGGCTCTTCTGCTTTCAAGAAGGCTTGCACCACGATGTTAATACTGTGCGCCAAACACGGCACTCTGAAATAGCCACATTTGTCCATGGCCTTAACTATATTACTGCCATTCTCCGTGGAAACATAACCAACTGTGCGGTTTCTTGGATGCAGCCATTCATTGGCCTTCCTGTTAAACTCCTCCAAAAGGTTAGGTGCAGTGTGAGATTTCTCCATGCCAAACATGCCTACTGTTGCATGTTTGCGAGTAGCTTGAAAAACTTCCTCCGTGTCAACATCTTTGTGTTTTAACTGTCTTTCGACCCCTGCAAAAGAGACCCAGAGTGCAGTGATGCACATGTAATCAAGGGCTTGGCAACTGGTCCACATGTCTGTTGTCATGTGGATAGTGTGAACAGCACTCTTCAGAATAGCTGCGCCAATCACCTCCAGAACATCTTGATGTAGTGCTGGAACAGCAACCCTTGCAAAATAGTACCGGCTTGGAACCTTCCATTTAGGGCAGACTGTTGCCACCAATTCACGAAAACCCACCCCTTCCACGAAAGAGAAAGGGAGAAGGTCCAGCGGTAGCATTTTAGCCAGCTTTGCGTTATAGAGACGCACCGTTGGGTGGTTGCGTTCAAATGGCGGATCCAACCAAAACATGCTGCTAATGGTGCGCTGGACCGTTTTACGTGATGATGATGATGATGATGCAGACTTCAAATCAGTTAGGCTCATTGATTTACTTTTTTGCATTGGTGTGTGTCCCAGACTCTTAGTGTGCCTCATACATGTTGCAGGGGTAGAGGGTGTGGGCGCTATCACTGCAGTGCTGCTGCCAGGGGTACTGTGTGTACCTGCTTCACATCCCCCCTGCACGATCAGCCTCTCATCATTATCAGATGCAATATCAAGGGATACATTTTGATTTGTTTTGGCTTCATCAATGTCACTTAGGTGCTTATACTACTGGATAGGGTGGTGTTTTTTGAGATGACCTCTCTGGCCTCCGGTACCATAGCTGGTACCAAGCTTACCCCGACTAACTGATACTTTACAAATTGAACAAACAACCATGTTTTCCACCTTTTTTCAGTAAAGAAGCCCCAAACTGGGTACTGGAGATGTCTGCTGGTGGTGCAGGAGCTACTTTGACTTTTAATGCCAGATGACGTGTAGGTTGTGCGTAGCTGAATTTTTTTCTGTAGTTGACTTACAGCACCACTACTTGAGGTAATGGGGGTCGAGCTGGATGGAGGTCCCTGCCGGCCCTTCTGACGAGAAAATATGGAAGCTGTAGGTCGTGTTGGTGTTGTAGTTAACTGCGTTGGTGGTGGAACCACCAGTGCTGCGCCGACAACATCCTGCTCAGCAGCAGTTATTCAGGCTAGGGTTAAAATGCTTGTCTGCCACATGCCCGCTGTGGCTGGAGTGACGTTTGTGATGACTGGGTCATCGTCAGACTCTTCATCAGCAGCAGAAGGCACCACTTCTTGTTCATCGTCACCAACCATAAGTTGAAGCCATGCGGGAACCTTCCTTTTAGGCTTAGCTACCTTTGTCGGCGCATGGCGTGCCTCACTGTCAGACTGCATTGCTGGGTTCCAATCAAGATCAAGGTAATCAGAATGAAGGGGGCTTAAAGAAGAACTTGTAGTAGTAGCAGTCCTCCTTGACCTATTTCTTGATGGGGATCTGCCTCAGCAGCACTCATGGTCTTGGACCTAACTTGGCGTGGTGGCACTGACCCCAATGAGGCGGAGGTGCTGCTTCCAGCTTGGTCCCCGGCGGACACCGCTGCTGCTGCAGGCGTAGTTTTTTTTTCCCAAAAAAAGGTGTCGGTGGGCACATCCGTCTCCTTGGTAGGTGGTGCCACTTGCTTCTTCTGCTCCTTCTTACTGGCAGTGGCACTGGCAACTTTCTTCACTGAGGCGCTACGGCCACATTTCTTTGGGCCCATCTTCATCAGATGTCAGAACAGCAGGCCGCAGTTGTACGAGTTGCAGAGTTGTCTTGTCTGTGTCCACACGTGACGTCGCGTGACGTTGTGCTGCACACACCGCTGCAGGACTTCTTCCTGGCACTAGTGGTTCTCTTGTGCACCTAAAAGCAATGGAAGACAGAGGAACATCAGTTATACACCCCCCCCCAAAAAGTCGAAAAACACACAAAAATCACCACAATCCCATGCCATCCATGCCGTCAATGATGTTTAAATTCAAGACACCCCACAGAAAGACTAGGCCCATGCACCACTGAGTACCCTTGGGCATAATGGATGGAAGTTAGGCAAAATGGGTGCAGGCCTGAGAACACTGCCTGCCTTCAAAATGGCCACTTACCCCCAGCACATGGCTAGCCCTGCCTGTACCAGCACTCAAAATGGCCCCCACCCACATGGCCAGTCTCCAAGAACACCCACAAAAATCGAAAAACACATAAAAATCACCACAATCCCATGCCATCCATGCCCTCAATGATGTTTAAATTCAAGACACCCCACAGAAAGACTTGGCCCATGCACCACTCACTACCCCTGGGCATAATGAATGAAAGCTAGGCAAAATGGGTGCAGGCCTGAGAACACTGCCTGCCTTCAAAATGGCCCCTTGCCCCCCAGCACTAGGCTAGCCCTGCCTGTACCAGCACTCAAAATGGCCCCCACCCACATGGCCAGTCCCCAACAACACCCCCAAAAATCGAAAAACACATAACAATCACCACAATCCCATGCCATCCATGCCCTCAATGATGTTTAAATTCAAGACACCCCACAGAAAGACACTGAGTACCCCTGGGCATGATGGATGAATGCTAGGCAAAATGGGTGCAGGCCTGAGAACACTGCCTGCCTTCAAAATGCCCCTTGCCCCCCAGCACATGGCTAGTCCTGCCTGTACCAGCACTCAAAATGGCCCCCACCCACATGCCCTGTCCCCAACAACACCCCCAAAAATCGAAAAACACATAAAAATCACAACAATCCCATGCCATCCATGCCCTCAATGATGTTTAAATTCAAGACAACCCATAGAAAGACTTGGCCCATGCACCACTCACTACCCCTGGGCATAATGGATGAAAGCTAGGCAAAATGGGTGCAGGCCTGAGAACACTGCCTGCCTTCAAAATGGCCCCTTACCCCCAGCACATGGCTAGCCCTGCCTGTACCAGCACTCAAAATGGCCCCCACCCACATGGCCAGTCCCCAAAAACACCCCCAAAAATCGAAAAAAACACATAAAAATCACCACAATCCCATGCCATCCATGCCCTCAATGATGTTTAAATTCAAGACACCCCACAGAAAGACTAGGCCCATGCACCACTGAGTACCCCTGGGCATGATGGATGAAAGCTAGGCAAAATGGGTGCAGGCCTGAGAACACTGCCTGCCTTCAAAATGCCCCTTGCCCCCCAGCACATGGCTAGTCCTGCCTGTACCAGCACTCAAAATGGCCCCCACACACATGCCCTGTCCCCAACAACACCCCCAAAAATCGAAAAACACATAAAAATCACCACAATCCCATGCCATCCATGCCCTCAATGATGTTTAAATTCAAGACAACCCATAGAAAGACTTGGCCCATGCACCACTCACTACCCCTGGGCATAATGGATGAAAGCTAGGCAAAATGGGTGCAGGCCTGAGAACATTGCCTGCCTTCAAAATGGCCCCTTACCCCCAGCACATGGCTAGCCCTGCCTGTACCAGCACTCAAAATGGCCCCCACCCACATGGCCAGTCCCCAAAAACACCCCCAAAAATAAAAAAAAACACATAAAAATCACCACAATCCCATGCCATCCATACCCTCAATGATGTTTAAATTCAAGACACCCCACAGAAAGACCAGGCCCATGCACCACTGAGTACGCCTGGTCATAATGGATGAAAGCTAGGCAAAATGGGTGCAGGCCTGAGAACATTGCCTGCCTTCAAAATGGCCCCTTGCCCCCCAGCACATGGCTAGCCCTGCCTGTACCAGCACTCAAAATGGCCCCCACCCACATGCCCAGTCCCCAACAACACCCCCAAAAATCGAAAAACGCATAAAAATCACCACAATCCCATGCCATCCATGCCCTCAATGATGTTTAAATTCAAGACACCCCACAGAAAGACTAGGCCCATGCACCACTCACTACCCCTGGGCATAATGGATGAAAGCTAGGCAAAATGGGTGCAGGCCTGAGAACACTGCCTGCCTTCAAAATGGCCCCTTGCCCCGCCAGCACATGGCCCGTCCCTGCCTGTACCAGCACTCAAAATGGCCCCCACCCACATGCCCAGTCCCCAACAACACCCCCAAAAATCGAAAAACACATAAAAATCACCACAATCCCATGCCATCCATGCCCTCAATGATGTTTAAATCAAGACACCCCACAGAAAGACTAGGCCCATGCAGCACTCACTACCCCTGGGCATAATGGATGAAAGCTAGGCAAAATGGGTGCAGGCCTGAGAACACTGCCTGTCTTCAAAATGGCCCCTTGTCGCCCAGCACATGGCTGTACCAGTACTCAAAATGGCCCCCACCCACATGCCCAGTCCCTACCAAAACCCCCAAAAATCGAAAAACACATAAAAATCACCACAATCCCATGCCATCCATGCCCTCAAAGATGTTTAAATTCAAGACACCCCACAGAAAGACTAGGCCCATGCACCACTCACCATCCCTTGGCCTACTGGCTAGTGAGGCTTTACAGGCACCCCAAAATTAAAAAAAAAACAACATATAACAGTGAGCTAAAATTCCATGACATTAATGAGAATTAAGTCAAAATAAATCAGAGAAACAGTTGTATCATGCACCCATGACTAACCCTGGGCCTACTGGATACTGTGGCTAGCTACCACCACAATATATATTTTGTTAAAGTTGTGAAATTTTTTTAGAACTGGAGTTGCCTCAACTGCAATGCCCCAAGCAAACAACACCAACTTACTTGTAAAATCTCAAGTCCAAAAGTGATCCAAACTCCAAAGTCCAAAAAGTCCTCAAATACAAAAATCCACCAGCAGCAAGAAAAAGTAATCCTTCCAGCTCAACAGCCAAATGAAAAGTGGCCAGTACATGGACAAAACACTGGGAGGAGCCTGCTGGACAGGAACAGGAAGTTGGAGACTCTGAGGCACTTCCTTCCTCCCACCCCACCCCAGAAAATGGACTCCTGCACCAAAAAGTGCAGCCAAATGTCAATCTGAGGAGTTATTCTGATCAAAATCATCATTTTCACAAGGTTTATGCGTCCTGCGGTGGATTTCTTGTGCAGAATTGCAATTTTTGCAATTTCGGGAACTCGAGCTGTTCAAACCTCCCGCCGGAAGTCAGCTGCGCGCCGTCGCAGGCATTTATGACGTACTCGCATTGTCAAATTCTCGCTGTGCAAGATGGCAAGCCGCGATGATGTAATTGCGTTCGAAAAACTCTCGCGCAATCACGCAACAAGATCGAAAATGGCGCAGCACACGCAAAACCGGGAGAAAAACAACTCGGCAGGCTCAGAGTCAACGCCGCGCGCGCGGTATTGTATTTTTCAAGCACGACCAAGCAAAATAATTCGTAGCTTGCAAATTTGTGGATTATTGGGTAAATTCGCGCGATTCGCGGATCGCTAAATCGTCAAAAATCCGCAAATTCGCCCGCGAAACGGATTGTACGCCCATGCTTACTGTATATGTACAGAATCCCCGCAACAGAACCACTTTCCGTCATTCTGAACCTTGCTAAAATTCAGTACCACATGTAAGCTGATGACAGGCAATTGTACCTGAAGATCTCCTCTCAAGAGGACATAAAAACGCTAAATTCTGAACTTGCACAAACCCAACTATGGTTAGCTCAGAACCATCTGCTGTTAAATACTCTCAAAATGGAATTCCTTTTGATCACCCCCCAATCACTCAGCTCCTACCCTGGATTGGCTTAAACAACTCACTGCACTGAACGGCACCCCTCATGTTGTAGAATCTAAAAAATCTCTAGGCATCACCTTGGATAAACACCTAAACATGCAAGTGCACATCAGTGCAGCTAAAAGCGGAGCCAACTTTCAACTTAACACTCTTAAGAAAATCAAACCTTTCCTCCCCCGAAGACATCAAGCTGGTAGTTCAATCCTTGGTTATCTCTAGGTTGGAATATGGTATGGTGACCCTTGCTGGACATCCCAAAGCTAGCTTGGCCCCACTCCAAGCTACCCTAAACGCAGCGGCTAGACTCATCACGGGCTCCAAAAGGCATGACCACATCTCCCCTGACCTTTTGCAACTAAATTTGATATCTATTGAAGCTAGAATCCGATTCAAGATAGCTTGCCTAACTCATAAAGCCATACATTATAACACTCCGATCTACTTGGCAAATAAGCTTGAATTCTCAGGCTCTGGGGGAATCTTAGAAGTACGTCCACCCTACTCTTGAAACCATCAAGATTCAAAAAGAAAAAATCTTACCATCGTACTTTCTCCGGTCTGGCTCCAAGAATCTGGAACTCCTTGCCTCCTAAGATCAGATCCAACCCCTCCACATTATCTTTCAAGAAACTTGTGAAATGGCTACTCTTGAACGAACTTTAACAGCATCAACTGACTTTCAAGCTCTTGTTTGTTAATATTTTGATTCTTATTGTAATACACGAGTGCGCTTTATTGTACGCTGGTATGCTAAACTGTTTACGTGCTCTAGGACACCTCTGAGACCCCCAACTCTTAACGGGCTCTGTTTTCCCACTCTGTTGCACCCTCACTTACTGTCCCTTTGAGTTTGTTACCCTTGTTTTTTGCCATTTCTGTACAGCGCTCTGGTACCCACATGGGTCTTGTTCGTACTTTATAAAACTTTTCAAATAAAATAAAATAAATATGCGAAGGATACAGTACCATGACTGGTGGTCTGTGAGAAGGATACAATACCATAATAGGCTGTCTGTGAGAAGGATACAAAACCATGACTGGTGGTCTGTGAGAAGGATACAGTACCATGCCTGGCTGTCTATGAGAAGGATACAATACAGTAACAGGTGGTCTACCGGAAGGATACAATACCATAAGAGGCAGTCTATGAGAAGGATACAATACTGTGACTGGCTGTATGTGAGAAGGATACAATACCATGCCTGGCTGTCTATGAGAAGGATACAAAGCCATGACTGATGGTCTGTGAGATGGATACAATACCATGCCTGGCTGTCAATGAGAAGGATACAATACAGTAACAGGCGGTCTATGGGAAGGATACATTGCCATGACTGGTGGTCAATGAGAAGTATACAATACCACAAAAGGTGAGACGTGAGAAGGATACCATACTATAACAGGCTGTCTATGAGAAAGTCACAATACCACTGATTTGAAGCTCCTCAACCAAGATGATTAAAAACATTTTTATTTTGGCGCTTCCAGATGACTGTGTTAGAATTTACATAGCGCTCTCCATACCCCTTGAGATGCCTAAAATGCTTTCTTGGTGCCTCTGGCTAGGTCATGAAAACCTCTGAACTGTATTGGGTTCTTGAACACCCTTGGTAGTGGAAATGTGTAAGGTTGTTTTGTTTGTAGTTTGGCCTATAATGGTTCTGTTGAGTTGTAGTGCATGAGGTCCGAACTATATGCTGGAAGGATGGGGCACCTAATGTTGCTGTCCATAGGCATAGACAGTGGTGGAGAGTGTGAGAAATAGATACTGTTGCACATTTAACTTCCTTGTCGCTCATTAATGCGATGAAATAGCACTTCTGAGATTTGTTTCTCATGCAGATTTCACCAGGTATTGCCTGCTGAACTTTTTACAGGGAAGAAGTTGCAAAGACGCAAAATCTGTGCCAATTGGGTGCCCAAATTCATTCTGACCTCTGAAAATACGAGTGCACAGTGGTAACATTTCCGAGTACAGAGCTGGATTTATGCAAGATTATGGGCAGGCAGATCTGGCTATCTTTTAATGAGGACAGGACATGACTGGCAGTCTGTCTTTTGACACTTTCTAAGTGAACTGTAGCTCAGGGGCTTTTAAAAAAAAAATTATAGCAGGATGTGCTGCCATGATCCAACCAAGAAAGACTTCATAGGTCCATACTCGCTGTGGTTTCCTGAGGTCTCGGGCAGATTTGAACTTTACTACCAGGGCTAATTTTGGTTTCCACTCCTGCCCTGAATAATGGTACTTACTAGCAGTGGAATGAGGTGTGGCGCAGCAGTCAGAGTGGTTGACTCCAGAGTGCGAGACTCACAGTTTGATCGCCGAGAGCAGCTCAGCTCAGCATCATGTGACTCTGGGCAATAGCTCACTTAGGGGCATATTATCAAGCCCCTATCACCACCACAACGTCACTTTTTGTGACGTTGTGTGACGTTGTGGTGGCGATAGGGTCAGCTTCCTATTATCAAGGCAGCATTAAGCCACTCAATGTGGCTGAAAGATGCCTTGATAATAGTGCCCCTTTCAAGATAAACTTAGCGTGAAAGGGGGCATGCAGTGGATGTTGCAGTGGGCGTTCCAACGAAACACCCATTGAATTCGACACTGCCACTTATTATCAAGGGTGGCATTAATAGGTGGCAGCGCCAAACTTAAGACCAGGAAAATCCTGGTCTTAAGATGGCAAAAAGAGGGGAAATGCTTTATTTCTCCTCTTTTCAGCCTTTTCTGCCTTGTGCAGCACACATGGAAAAAGCAAAATGCCATGGTTTGTTTATGTACTGGAAGGTGTCCCTTCCTGAACATGAACAAACCTTTTTTTAAATGCCATTTTGTAACTTACATGTGTGCTGAATGGAGCAGCACACATATGGTGCAGCCTCGCGTTTCCGAAGTGGCGGAGAGAGGCGTTAAGCCAAGAAGGCTAACGCCACTCTCCACCACTTCCTTGCGCATAACCTTGGGGGGATTGACATCACCTTCACGACCCCAGGCGCAGATGTCCCTCGGCCTTCCTCAATACGTGACCAGGAGGCCACCGGAACAATCCAGCGACCCCGGGCATGAAGCCAAATAACTCAGAAAATAACATAGAATGCATTATTTCACTACACCAGCCCCCCTGAACCCACCGCTTTGCCCTCCTCAGGCCGTCGACCGGAACCTAATGTTCGCACTCCCCGCTGTTTTTCCGGCGCTTCTGCGGCTAGGGTCCAGGGAGACAAAGAGGACGATCCCCTATAAACCTAATCTATTAAGATTCGGTTTCGTTTCTTCCTTGACCCTGCCCGAAACCGTGACGTCACTATCCAGTTCCCCTCCTCCATCTAGCCTCCCAGTGGGATGCTCGGTCCCGTGGCGCTACTAATGGCGCCCCTCCTCTAGGCGGGGGGGGGGGGGGGGGGGGGGGGGCTTTGGGGTGCCTGCTCAGGAGTGATAAGTCGCACTTTACAGATGTGTAATTATTATTACTTCAGTGTTCAAAACCATCTCGAACCTTACTAGTTACATCCTGAACCTTACTAGTTACATCCTGAACCTTACTAGTTACCGGCAATGCGGCATGTCTTGTTATTCCCACCCCAGTGCACCTTTCCCTCTCCCGCCGCAGCATTACTCAACCATTATTGCAGAAAAGACTGCCTTGCGCCAGAATACCTCCTTCTAATTGACAGACATAAGAATGTGTTTTGTTGTTTGGTATTTTTCTTAGAATGAAAGTAGATCCATCACTTGAACCTGCAGGTGGTCCGTAAGTGCTTCCACACGTGTTACTGGCTGTGGATTACCTTTGATTGCTTTCTGAAGACGCGCTCGGGGTTTGCTGCTGGTTCCGAGCAGGCACTGCAATGGAATACAGCTGCAGTCCAGGATGTCATCCAGTTGTTTGTCTATTTTTTTGGCTTATGTTGTCCTCCGACAATAACAGTAACATGAAAAAGCGCGCCCTGAGTGTGGGCGGGAATTCCGTAGTAAATTGTTTGTTTCCTGTTTGGCTGATAGGCCATCCTGTTTCCGCTCCGGGCTGTCATACCTGCGTTAATCCAGCCCAGAGAGCCCTGTGAATCTCAAAAGTCCTTTGTGCATTCTTTGCATTCAGGTTTTGTGTTTACTCACTAGAACCAGTGCTTTATTTGTCACAGCTTCTGCCCAACGCCCTTCATTGCTGTCATTCTTACCTTCGTGATCACTCACCCCCCCTTAACATACTAGGGTAGTTTTTTGCAGGGCAAAAGTCCTAAAAAAAGAAGTGGGGGACCCTGTCATCGTAAGTGACGTCATGACAGGAAGTGACGTCACGAAAGGTGGCTTGCACCATTGAGCTCATTGCCTCCCCGTGTGTTTCCAAACCCTATAGACACGGCTCCCAAGAGGTGCACCGCCCCACCTCCCTTCAAATGCCCATCTGCTCGTGGAATGTGCCCGTCTTACCGCTGCGTCCTCTCTGGGACAAGATCGAGAGGGACAAGATCGGAGCTCACAGCGTGCTGTGAGCTCCGATCTCGTCCCAGAGAGGCCAAAGAGTGAAGTCTAACTGTTTAGCAGGGGGGACGGCGTCCCCCGGTAAAATAAGTTGGGGGACGCTGTCCACCCGCGTGGTACCCCGACTCGAGCCCTGGTTTTTTGTGACAACTTGCTGGATGGGAAATCAGCGGATTTCCTCCACCCCATAGCACACATGCCAACATTTTGGAAGAGGGAGGTGAGAGATTTTATAAAAATAATCTGTAGAATGTATTTATTTTCCCATTGACTTGTATTGCAGCCTGCATAGGGTCAATTGGCATGTATGGGACTTATAAATGTGCTGCTACAGAATCGGATATGAGAAATGCAAATATATGTTGTTTCATTACTTGTCAGGACCACAAAGAAAGCGCTATGGCAGGCAGGGAGAGTGTGACAAAAAGGTGGTGCACAAGACTAGTGCTTGCCGTCAGAAGCCGGCTGAGGAATCAAGTTTTTGCATGCAGGAATCAGGAGGTGGGAGACTAGCCTTGAAATCGGTAGTCTCCCGCTTGAATCGGGAGGGTTGGCATGTATGCTATAGTAGATTTGCTCTTTCTATGACTCAACCACTGACCCATAGAGTAGACCTGCTCTTGTGGGCCTTCATCTGTGTCCCGCTTCAGTTTTGTGCTGCACCAGAGCTTACACTCCACCCGCAGCGCACTTCGCATGTATCCATGTATGCATGTGGTATTTGTATAGCACACACCTAGTATAAAGACAGCGGAGCACAATGCACCTTACAAAAACATTTCTTTTTATAAGATTTTAATTAATTGAAACAAATAGAGCCTGGAACGACCTTCCGCTCCACCTCAGACAACATCGCTCCACATCTTCGCAAGAAACCTCAAAACCTGGCTCTTCAACAGACCCCCTCCTTGATAGACTGGAACCTGCGACCCCCCCACCCCTCCCCCAGCGCCTTGAGACAATTACGGGTGAGTAGTTGCGCTTAACAAACACCTGATTGAAAGTTACTTACTGTATGGTCAAATGCAACGGATTCGAGGCGTACATGGTTTCTGGTAAGCAACTTTGGGCCGCGTTGTTCTTCCAGACAGACATTTTGCCACTCACTTGTACTGCAGCATTAATTAAATAGCGTGGCAGTTGCAGGAGGGGAAATGCTTGTCAGTAGGTTGGGAAGAGCAGCTGGGGTATGATGAGGGTACCCTCAGTAAATAAAAAACAAAAAAGAAACCAACAATCAAACCCGGGGCAAACACTCGGGTCAAGAGTGAGTCAGTTTTTGCATCTGGTCAGTTTTTGCATCTGGTTTAATGTCCACAAATTGTGGTTTCTAAGAGAAAAATTGGACTGTTACTACATTATGATGGTGTGATCTTTAAAGAGGTCTGCCTTCAGCTGTTTCCTAAATTGAAGCATAGTAGGGACAGTCACGATGGATACAGGGATGCCATTCCACATCCTGGGTGCATAGAAGGAGAATGCCTGTCTCATTGTTTTTAATTTTTTGCTCTATTTTGCCTCCATTAAGATGATGACCTGGCTGCATGCATGTTGAACCCCAGCAGAGGAGGTAAGCTTGTCAGGATAACAGACACAGGTGCCGGTCGTGATGGCTCTGTAGATGTTGCAGCTGGTTCGAAAACGGCAAGGGCCCACAAAATAAGCCAGTGCGCTTGCACCTCGGTGGTGGTATGTTGCCATATTTCATCAGGCCCACGTTGGGGCATACTGTAGTATACAGGACATCGCAAAAAGGGGCCCAGTGGTGCAGGCCATTGGCAGAGCATTGCCACCATGCGGATGCAAGACTACAAAAAAAAAAGACTATAAAAAAAAAGAAACTAAGACTTTTCTTATGAGCAACTTCCTTCCATAATAATAGAAGACCAGGCACTGTTATGATACTTTCTAGATCACGGACTATGCTAATGCAAATCGATCTCTAGTAATCGTTAGGACATGTTATGTAAATTGTTGTAAGCACAAATGTCTCAATCTCCCAAACTGATTTTTTACACTTGTTACTGGAGCTTAAAGGTTTGTGTCAAACGTGCCATCGAATTTTCTAGGCAATGGAATTGTGAAGCGCTCTGATACCCTAATTGGGTTCTGTCCGCGCTATATAAAACACGGAGTAAATAATAAATAAATACTACAAGGGCTTGGACAAAAGTTGTGAAGTTGATTTCTAAGAGGCACAGTTTCACTTTCTCTAGCTATGTGATCTGATACCAGCCTGGCTTGGTTTTCTTGGTGATGTGTTCCTTGATGGTGACATCGGTGTGCCAGGCAAATCCGAGAGACTTGGCATTGGACCACGTGTGCCAACTGCCTACTGAAGCTGAGCCACATGTGAATGGTCTTACCTCCAGCCCTCTTCCTAGTAAAGGTAAAGCTGTCTGGGCAGTGGGGTTGTTTTTGTTCTGTTTTGATTGGTGTTGCAGGGTGGAAGATGGGAACGCGAAGTAGGAGGACTGGGGGAAAAAGAACAAAGGAAAGAGACAAACAGCAAATGAAAGAGGGGGAGAGTAGAAAGGGGAAAGGCAGATAGATTGAGAATGTGAGAGGGTTAGACGGATCAGAGTAAGTGGGCTGCCACACGGAACAAAAAGCTGTTGAGGCAGAGACTGGAATGAGACACTGAGGTACACATAAAGAGAAAGGTGAAGAGAAATTAAGACAGAGCAGAGAGATACCAAGGGCCAGATGTAGGTAGCCAATTACCGGTCGGTAACGGCCGATTTCGGCCGTTACTGACCGGTAATTGGTTTTCGAGATGTAGGGGCAAATATTTTACAGATTCGGTAAATTTACCGAAACGTTAAATTTACCAAATCTGTAAAATACCGAATCGGTAATTTTACCGATTCGGTAAAACCCAGATGTAGGTAGCACTGTTGACAGTGCTACAGGCCTTCAGAATTCGGTATTTTACCACCCAATCCAATTGGGTGGTAAAATACCGAATACAGGTGTGCATGCACATCTGTGCATGCACACCTGTGCCATGTGGCACACAGACATGCCCTTAGGGCATGTCTGTGTGCCACATGGCACACATGCCTGTATTTGGGGTGCTAGAGGGTGTCAAAGTGACACCCCCTGCACCCTTGCTGTAATCGGTATTTATCGAATCTGTAAATACCGATTCGGTAATGCCCATTGATTCCTATGGGCTTCAATGCCCATAGGAATCAATGGGCATGACCGATTCGGTATTTACAGAATCGGTAAATACTGAATCTTAACGATTCGGTATTTACCGATTCAGAAATACCTACATCTCCCCCCCTCTATTTTACCACTTCTTAAATACCGAATCGGTATGATTCGGTATTTAAGAAGTGGTAAAATAAAATTACCTACATCTGGCCCTTAATGCGAAAAAGACAGAGTGAGAGAGGTTGCAGTGTATTTGTTTACATGCAAATTGTGTGTCTTGTCTTGACATTGTATTCATATTTTCCTTACTGAATTGCTCTGTACACGTCTGCTTTATTTGCCCAGGTTGGTAGTGTTTGCACATCATTTTCTTTGTGTGCTTTGCATTGTCATTTTGCAACATTTCATCACAATTAGTGTAATTGATTTAAATTATAAATGGCCTTTGCTTTTGAAATCTAGAAGTTATTGATGGCTGTTGACTCTGCAAATTGTCTGACTGGCGGTTGAAACATCTACTTTTTTTGTTACAGATTATTAGACCTTTGGTGTCATTAATTCATTTGTGCCCAACTATAACTCCTCTAGAAGGCTGTGCGTGTGTTGAAATGTTTGTGTTCTTTGTTCACATCTCTACCAATGCTGTGTTTGTTTAATATGTTGCCGCCTGCCTTTTACTTTGCTTCTAATAAATCAAAATTGAATACATTAAATGTATTTTCTTTCTGTGACATTCTTTGACTTGATTCAAAATTATTTGTAGGATTACTCGCATTGTTCGCAATCTTATTTCTATAATGCTATCACTGTACTGTATATATATATATATAAAACTTGCTAATAAAAGATTGTTGAAATAAAAAAGAAATGTTTTGTAATCCACCAAATAAACTTTTCCTAAGGGAACATTGCCTCTTATAGGAACAAGGAGCATAATCGGATATCGATCTTGGTTAATCGCCTTTTTCTGTGTTTAATAAGCAATGCTTGTTTGCTATTGGTCTTCGGAATAAAACAATGAGGAGGAAGCCAGGGAGTGAGAACATCAAGTGGACCCATTCATCAGACCCCCTTTCTGATGGAGCTGTTGGTCTCAGCCTCAGTTGAGGTATAGATTGCTCTGCACAAACATTACATTGGTAATCATTTGATGCAACAGTTAAAGGGTCTGCCAGAGGAAAGGTCTCTGGTTTTCCCTTATTAATTACATTTCCATATTGTCTATACATTTTAGGTAAAACTTTGCACTGTACAGTATTGGTATTTGTACAGCGTCTTCTGCTTGCGCTGATTGGCTTTGCAGATGCTTTGGGATTGTGTTGTCTCCCTGTGATGCCACCCTGGACGATCCTGCTGTTGGATCATGCTGAGTCCCATGAGGACCCAAACAATGGTGCCAGAAGCTAATTACATTTTCTCTGACAAATGTATGCATTTATAAGCAGGACATGCCTATGTAGAAAGGAAAAGAGGCTCAAAAAGAAAGCATGGAGCCACAATGTGGGCATTATTTAGGGAAAAGTGGATTTCCTGCAGATGTAAAGACCGGTTCTGCAGTGTCACTGGTTGCATGTGCTGTACAAGGAGCTCCCTGGATCACATTCATGCATGATCTTTCCCTTGAGATTGAGGTTCCTAGACTGAGTAAAGTGCCTTTCCTGATCACAGTATACAGGCCTTCCTACATTCTCCTGGTGCACACCCTGGAACGTGGAACACCAGAGCTAGCGGGGGCACTAATGTCAGGTTGACACGAGCTGGGCAAAGGTTAATGTGTGTTAGGGAACTAACCTTTGTTAATATTAGAAGAAGGTTCAGTGGATGCTGGGAATGTGTAGGCATTTGCCCCTTTGGATGTCAGATACTGATGATGCCTATTTATTTCATTGAGCAGGAATGACTGACAGCTTTTCACAATTTTTTCTGAGATGAAAGAAGAGCAATCATTGCAAAGTTCCAGGGAAGAAGTTACTGTGTGCTGGAATCTGACAGGGTTAAACTTTCTTTAATGAAGTGAAAGACTTCTTGGATGACATGACTACTATTGGGAAGTTTCGATCAATAAACCTGTAAGCACACAACCTATATTTAGTACAGCCACATACTGTACTCTGTGTTTTAGTAAATAATCACAATGCCAAGCCCTTTCTATAGGTCACACACCCATTTTGGTCTTGCCAAATTTGAGGTATACCATGGAGGACTAGCTCTCTTATAAAATGAGACTGAGGTTGCTATTTGCACAACATAATACATTTCTGAAAGCATCTAAAAATTAATGAAACCTTGTTCACCTGTAAATATGGTAGTCTCCAAGTGAAGTGTGTTCTGGGTGTTCACTTATATAAGGCGCAACCGCTTCCACAAACCCTCACATAACGGATTTGCTCCTGGAACATTAACGGGCTAAATAGCAAATCGTCGGACCGTGCCTTCATGAATTATCTAATGCCATTCCACATTATCGCTTTCCAGGAGACCTGGATGACGGATCCACCACATCTACAGGGATATATACGATTCTATGCTCCAGCCCTTAAAAAAGCAAAATTTGGCCATTTGCAGGGAGGCCTGGTAACCTACGCAAGTAACATCTGCTCAAATTCTGTCAAACTAGTGTCCTTAACTACACCGGAATCCATTGCTATCAAAATCTCCTCTATAAAGGGGCACCTAGGGAATAGGCACAAGGAGATAGTAATATTAAATACATAGATACACCCTAACAGGAAATCTAACGATGCAAAGCAATTAGTCAGCTTCGTAGAGTCTTGTATGAGCGAAGTTAACACACCAGACGCGATATTGACAGGAGACTTTAATCTGCATCTAGTTGGGTCATCTAAAGCGGAGGAAGTTTCTTTAATTAACCAGCTATGGAACATCCCGCAACAGAGAACCAACTCAACAGCAGTTCCATCAAAAGTTGGACAACTTCTTATAGAGGATCTTGAACATCTTATGCTGCGTGCAGCAAATGGCAGAACTACAGGTGATATACCTCCTGCATTCACCCATCAATCTTTAAAAAAAAGTTCAACGCTGGGCTATACTTTTGTATCCCTAACTCTCTTTAAAGAAATCTTCTCATTCAGTATGGGAGACAAAGCAGATAGTGATCATTGCCCCCAGAAACTTATATTGTGCACAAACATCTTAAGATCAACGAAATGGGAAGGCTTACCAGGCACTACTGCTACCATCAACTTTAGGAAAATAAAATTCAAGCTAGCAACGCAAGACAATTTTCAGGAAGCTGCTAAACTTTTATTTGAAGCATGGGAAGGGAACAACGAAACAGAGAAATGGACAAACTACACGCATGCCTTGGTAACATCTTTCGCTGTCCCAATCAAATCTAAACCAAATCAGGGTCCTACTAATTTCACCATGCCGCAAAAGAGAAAGATAAAATCTATCAAAAAGAATATTAATTACTCTTTACGGCAAGTGCGACTGTATCCAACCGACAACACAAAACTAGCTGAACTGCGACAGCAGAAACTATACCTAAAGCAAGCAATCTGGGAAGCTAGGCATGACAATGGGGATACCTTGTGGGCGAAACTACATGTGGACTCTAAGCTAAAAAATAGTGCGAGCTTCTGGGAAACGATAAAAAGATTTACCCATCCAACGCATGAGGGTCTATCTTTAAACATATCTGAGGAAGACTGGGCCACTTTCCTGGGAAATCATTTTCTTCAAAGGAACAACGCATTGCAAGCTGAATCTAGCATGGACTACGTATTGCAGTCTAGGATTCGGAACCATCAACCGATTAAGGAAAATGCAACTCCGGAGGAACTGCACGAAGGAGAATTACTGGGACTTACTCCCTTAAACAATCATATAAAATCTATCAATAAATACATCAAGAAGGGAAGGCAAGAAGGGGCACCGGGGCCAAATGGAATCCCACCCGTGCATTACAAACAAGATACAGAATATTGGGCGAAGGCATTGAGTCCTCTGTTCCGAGAGATAAGAACAACAGGCCGTCTTCCTCCATAATGGCGGACCTCGATAATTTCACCAATTTTTAAATCAGGTGACGAGACTCAACCTAAGAACTATCGGTTAGTTGCCCTTCTGGACAATGAGGCAACATATTTTGCCGGGATGCTGCTGGACGAGCTGCAAATCTGGGCGGAAGACAACTCAATCTTTCCCCTAATCCAAACCGGCTTTTCCAAATCTGTTGGGACCATAACAAATATAACAACAATGGCTCTGCTAATCGATAAGGCTGAGAATACAAGAACACCATTACACCTGTGCTTCATCGATTATCGGGCAGCTTTTGACCATGTAAACCAACCTAAACTTTGGTTGAAACTGGCAGGCTGGGGCATTCCCCAGGCTCTTTTGAACCTACTAATTAATTTGCACACTGAAACCTGGCTGCAAATAAAACTCGGTGACGTGTCAAATCTATCGAGAAAAATTCCAATAACAAAAGGCCTTAAGCAAGGCTGCGTACTGGCCCCAACGCTATTTAATCTGTTTCTAGCAAATCTGATTCCGTTACTGAATGCAACCAACTCGCATTCGCCAAAAATTGGGAATCTAATATTACCTTGCCTACTCTACACTGACGATCTAGTGTTGATCAGCCAAACGAAGGTGCAACAATCATCTTCTGGGACAAAGTAAGGAAATCTGAACCTGGCACCCTAAATTGGCACTTATGGACAGAGCTACAACAGAAGGAGTCATCACCAGCGGCGAAATATTTAGCAACATGCGTGGCAACGCTGGGCCTTACAGAACTTTGGGCAACATCCACACATCACAACCTCCTTAAAAAACTAACAAAGAAATTGGTGCGAAATGAATCTTGGATTGAAGATAAGGCAGCCTTAACAAGGAGGTCGCATGGTTGGATGATTCTGAGCACTCATTCCTCTCTGGGGGCTCAGAAGTATCTAGCTTTGGGTTTTGCTAAACATACAAAAATTTCATTTTTGAAATACAGACTAGGCTTGTTTGCCATGCACAAAGCACTTCCCATATTGGCTGAAAACCCAATCTGATTCCAACTGCCGCTTATGTGGGACAATGCAAGAAGATATGCTGCATCTCCTCTGTACATGTAAAGAATTAACTGAGGAAAGGAGACGGTTTTTAAAACCACTTTTTAACCAGAGAGGCATTCGCACACGGAGAGAGACAAGCTGTGTTGGCATGTTTTGCACCCGAGGACATGCAGCTTAACTGTTGCTTTGTAAAATTTTTAATACAAGTAGAGAAGAAAATGCCAAAGTCTGAATTACCACACAGCAGATAGGTATAAGGTCAAACGCTGCTACAATAATTGCTTGTTTTAATGCGTTGCAAATATCATTATGTTATAATGTCTTTTGATTGCTTTTAATTGTTTTTAAATCTGCAATGAGATATTTTGTAGCAACGGTTTTAAGTAACTATGCTGAATAAAAACTTTACTTCCACAAACCCTCACATCTAAGAATGCTAAAGTATTAAGTGCCTGGCTAACACGATGGGCGTTGATCCACATATTGCACCAGCCAAATCCGACTACCAAGGTTTACTTACACTACTCAGTCTCTCATGGCCTGCTTGTACTTTGTACAGATACCATTAGTCTAAATGTCACACATTCTGAGTTCCTTGGATGAGTGATGATGGTTCCTAGATCCCTGATGAGACAGGTGGATCTCATGACTACCACCTTGGCGTCTCCAAAGTGGATTCGGAGCCATGTTAGCCAAACACATCACCAGTTATTTTAAAATGAAAATCAACACACAGCCACGGCGGTAGGTGTAGAATGGGAATCATTCAAAATGGTCACTAGAGGCCTTTGTATACAGGATCCCACTGACACTATTTAAGGCTTCTTATCTGCAGTTCCATTCATTACCTAGTATCCCTCCACTAAAATCCAAGGAACTGGATGCTCCGATCAAGCGATTACGAGCAAATCGTAATTTGGCATTTGGCAAAATCCCCGGGTCTTGAAGGACTTCCAATCAAGTTTCATTAGAAATTTGCTGACCATTTGATTCCTTGACTGGAGGCACAGTATGCATCAGCTGCTGACTGTAGGCTCCTGCCACCCTCCTTCAGAGAAGCCCTTTTGGTCGCCGTCCCTAAGGCTGATAGGGATCCAGCCTGCCTTTCCTTCTGCAGGCCACTGGCTATAATGGGCACGGATCGCAAAATATTACGGAAAATATTGGCGAGAGATACCTGCAGATCCTCTGGGATCTAATGCACTCGGATCAGAATGGTTTTGTCCCAGGGAGATGCACTTCTCTTAAAAGTGTGCCCCCATTGTTCTGTTGCACGGCCTGCATAATACTTGATCTGGAAAAGGCATTTGACACACTTAGTTAGAGATCTCTTTATGCGGTCCTAACTAAATTGGGAGTTAGCAAGCACCTTCTTGCACTTATTGGACTGTTCTAATCAGCGCCTACCTCTAGGATTAGGTTGGATAAGTCTACTTTGAGTGCCTTTGTATTCTGTGGGTGCATGAGACCTCGTTGCTCCCTCTACCCACTACTTTTCACACTTGCAATAAACCTTCAGTGATATGGTTGAGACAGGAGGGACTTACTTGGGGAATCCCACTGGACAGCGGACTGCAAATGGTTTTGCTTTATGCAAAATGTAGACAAGGGCCACAACAGCAGAGGTGCTGTCCTTGACAGGTTTGGGACAGTGGCTAGACTCTGGGTCAACTGGAGTAAATCATCTGTCTTCCCACTTAATACAGGAATGCCTGCAGTAACTATGGATCTGGGTGGTGACCCCATCCATTGGGAGGGATCATCACTTGGTACTTGAGGGTCCAGATATACCCCTCGTGATCAATAGAAAGGTAATATGGTTTGCATAGTGTCTGCATTCCAATCTCAGGTCTCATGTTGGAAGGAGTTTCACTGACCTCTACTGGTAGTATAGTGCTCTCCAAAATAATTATAGCCCTCGATTATTATATCACCTTGCTCATATCCCTGTTTATCCACCCTGATAATTCTTTTGAGAACAAGATAACCTGTTCAGCAAACTAATTTGGGATAATGGGTAACATAGGGGTATGCTGTTCAAATATCAGCTACTGGTAGATAATGGTGGACTTGGGGCTCTCTCGGTCAAGCATTACTATTTGGTTGCCCAATTGAAGTGGTTTTCTTGTCCTTCAGGTCCTTGGTTGAAACTTGAGCGAGACAGCGCTCGCTTTCACCTTGGGAACGTCTTTACTTGAGTCTAATGAGATGCAAACTGGACCCTGTCTGGTACTAGTGGCATCTAAATGTATTACCCATAGCTGGCAAATAACCAAGAATATAGTTGTGTTGTGTATGCCCCTAACATACCTCTCTTTGGCTTTCCCAAACTCCAAGGCCATTTTACTAGCTTATAACTGCAACACTTGCAGGATTCAGGCATATTTACTTTAGGGACCTCTTCTGCCAGGGACACCTGCCCTCATTTGACGACCTTGTAGAACGTGCGCAATCCATATGGGTCAATTCCTTACCTGTAGGATCCTTCTTAACACTTACCGCGTAATTGAAACAACAAACACGATGACCCCCCACTCACGTGTTTGTCCAGATAGTACTTCAGGTGGGAGCGGGCAGGCACTTGGTCTCCTGCTTCTATCGAGCTTTAGGGGAACATTCACAAATATCCTTACTCAACCTCAGAGAAACCTGGGAGGCAGATAAAGGAAGAGAAATACATGATTCAGACAGGGCTAGAGCACCAAAGCGTCCACATTTTATTTCCTGTAATGCCAGCTTAAAAAATATACAATGTTTAATTTTATAGAGCGTACCTGATCACCGTTAGGCATAACTGCGTGTTCTCAAAGGCGACCTTCTTGCGCTCTCGCTGTCATTCTCCACAGGTGGACCTCCAACATATAATCTGGAGCTGCGCTTCCCAGACACACTACTAGCAACATGACCAAACTACTCTTGCTGCGATCACTCAATGTTGTACTCCTAGGAGGAATGCCTGCCTGGGTCCACGAACCATAATAAAGTGCCAGTTCTGTTTATGAACCTGGTGCTACTCCTTGCCAAACACACTCTTACAATGAATGGCAGGCGAACATACCCCCCTCAGTAATCACATGGCAAAATGCATCGGTACACTGAGCTGAAGCAGAAAGCAAGGCGTTGAGACGCGTGCGAAGCATCCTATTTCTATGGAGTGGGATGCAAGACGTATTCATGCCCGAATCTTACCTAAAGATGATTCCTTACCTCCTGCAAGGATTTGGATTCTGATGCGTGGATAGAACTAAAGCCACGACTTTGATGACACCCTACTTGGATCTCTTGGCCCACCCTGTAGTTGTGGTTACTACAGCAGGATGCCCCTACCTCCAGTTTCACTCCACATAGCTACTAGTTGACTGTTAAACGGCCCTGGATGTTCCTCCTCCCTGCATACGCCATTGTTTTAAAGTTGCAGCTCAAATAACAGGTGCACAATTTATGACATTTTGCTCGCAATTTTTACTTTTACTGTACCGAATTGTTGTTAAAACTGTTGTGCTACATGTTGCAATCTGATTAAGATGGGTGGGCGTTGCCTATCATAAATTACTGCCGTTTTGATATTACCCTGTTATATAGTCATGCCACATATATTTTTGTTTTTCCAAAAGCTATAAAGAGATTAAATAAAAGGTAGTTTCTAAAACGGACTGTAACTCTAGAGAGCTTTCTGTTAGTTATTCTCCTAGGAGCGTCTCTAATAGAGGGCATTTGAGTTAGTGAATCAATCAGTGCATTTGTAGAGTGCTACTTGTCACCCAGACGGTAACTCAGTCTGACAAGATTACCAGGAGGTAACTAAGTCTGACAAGATTGCCAGGAGGTAACTAAATCTGACAAGATTACCAGACGGTAACTTAGTCTGACAGGATTGCCAGGGGTAACTCAATCTGAC
This sequence comes from Lissotriton helveticus, assembly GCF_964261635.1. Lineage (NCBI taxonomy): Eukaryota > Metazoa > Chordata > Amphibia > Caudata > Salamandridae > Lissotriton > Lissotriton helveticus. Next base: position 3,726,671 of record NC_136064.1, read on the forward strand.
AAGATTACCAGGAGGTAACTCAATCTGACAAGATTACCAGGAGGTAACTCAGTCTGACAAGATTGCCAGGAGGCAACTCAGTCTGACAAGATTGCCAGGAGGTAACTCAGTCTGAAAAGACTACCAGGAGGTAACTCAGTCTGACAAGATTACCAGGAGGTAACTCAGTCTGACAAGATTAACAGGGGGTAACTCAGTCTGACAGGATTGCCAGTGGTAACTCAATCTGACAAGATTACCAGGAGGTTACTCAGTCTGACAAGATTACCAGGAGCTAACTCAGTCTGACAGGATTGCCAGGGGTAACTCAATCTGACAAGATTACCAGGAGGTAACTCAATCTGACAAGATTACCAGGAGGTAACTCAGTCTGACAAGATTGCCAGGAGGTAACTCAGTCTGACAAGATTGCCAGGAGGTAACTCAGTCTGACAAGAGTACCAGGAGGTAACTCAGTCTGACAAGATTGCCAGGGGGTAACTCAGTCTGACAAGATTACCAGGAGGTAATTCAGTCTCACACGATTACCAGAAGGTAACTCAGTCTGACAAGATTGCCAGGGGGTAACTCAGTCTGACAAGATTGCCAGGGGGTAACTCAGTCTGACAAGACTACCAGGAGGTAACTCAGTCTGACACGATTACCAGAAGGTAACTCAGTCTGACAAGATTACCAGGAGGTAACTCAGTCTGACAGGATTGCCAGTGGTAACTCAATCTGACAAAATTACCAGGAGGTAACTCAGTCTGACAAGATTGCCAGGAGGTAACTCAGTCTGACAAGATTGCCAGGAGGTAACTCAGTCTGACAAGAGTACCAGGAGGTAACTCAGTCTGAAAAGACTACCAGGAGGTAACTCAGTCTGACAAGATTACCAGGAGGTAACTCAGTCTGACAAGATTAACAGGGGGTAACTCAGTCTGACAGGATTGCCAGTGGTAACTCAATCTGACAAGATTACCAGGAGGTTACTCAGTCTGACAAGATTACCAGGAGCTAACTCAGTCTGACAGGATTGCCAGGGGTAACTCAATCTGACAAGATTACCAGGAGGTAACTCAATCTGACAAGATTACCAGGAGGTAACTCAGTCTGACAAGATTGCCAGGAGGTAACTCAGTCTGACAAGATTGCCAGGAGGTAACTCAGTCTGACAAGAGTACCAGGAGGTAACTCAGTCTGACAAGATTGCCAGGGGGTAACTCAGTCTGACAAGATTACCAGGAGGTAATTCAGTCTCACACGATTACCAGAAGGTAACTCAGTCTGACAAGATTGCCAGGGGGTAACTCAGTCTGACAAGATTGCCAGGGGGTAACTCAGTCTGACAAGACTACCAGGAGGTAACTCAGTCTGACACGATTACCAGAAGGTAACTCAGTCTGACAAGATTACCAGGAGGTAACTCAGTCTGACAGGATTGCCAGTGGTAACTCAATCTGACAAAATTACCAGGAGGTAACTCAGTCTGACAAGATTGCCAGGAGGTAACTCAGTCTGACAAGATTGCCAGGAGGTAACTCAGTCTGACAAGAGTACCAGGAGGTAACTCAGTCTGACAAGATTGCCAGGGGGTAACTCAGTCTGACAAGACTACCAGGAGGTAACTCAGTCTGACACGATTACCAGAAGGTAACTCAGTCTGACAAGATTGCCAGGGGGTAACTCAGACCAGAGGAATATTTATCCAAGACAAAGATAAGTTCTTGAACATGACCAGCTACACTAATTGTGTAAGTCCATGCTTTCCCGTACTACAAGAGAAGTCTCCCTGTTGTATTTTGTTGCAAGGATGTAAGAAGGAGAAATGTAAATGGATAACACATTTCAAGACAGTAAACAAATACATATTAGTCCCCCACTTTAGATTATCTATTACAAAAAAATCCAATAACACATTATTGATGATTAGGGAAAACCTTTAGATAAATCTCCTCGGATGAAATAGTTTATAATTAAGACTGTTTGGAAATGTTGGTAGAAATTCTGACTGTTTTTGTAAAATAACGAAAGATTGTTAGATAATGTAACCATTATGAGTGCATATAATATCATCAACTAATAAAGGGAACATTTATACACGTTTAGTGTAGTGATGGATGGGACCCTCCAGACTGATGACACATTTTCAATAGTAGAAGTTGACAGAGTTGCCTTCTTTGGATTCACATCATAATATGGATGATGAATTAAAAGTGGGAGATCTGTCGTCCTTAGGGCCTATTGCTAAATAATTTAATGCGATAGTAATTTGGGTTTTGATAATCACATGATCTCTAATGTATATTTTTAATTATCAAAGAAGTTATTGCTTGCAGGCATTTAACCATACAAAGGACGTGTGCAGCAGAAGAAATATAATGCAAGGGAATAGATGAAGTCATTGGGCATCTGTGATTAGCTTCCAACCATAATGAAACACGGGCTCCAGCAAAAAGCACAGCTAGAATCTACAATAGAACAGTTTGATGTGGTTATGAATAATTCGTGTTTTGTGGGGTTTTCTGTAAGCAAAGATGAGGGATCTAAGAATAGCAAACTATATATTTCCCTTTAGAATGAGCCCAATTAATTATAGTCATATGTCACCACACTTATTTTCGGTTTGCTAGGAGATACTTCAAAATTAAATATATAAACAACAACACAGAACATGTGTTTTTTTAAAAATGAACAAGTCAGGCCAGTAGGTTTTATTTGTTCGAGATTCTACTTTCAAGAGTTAATATTCATTCTAAGCCACGCATTTAAAATATTTATAAGCGGTCTGAGGTCAAAATACACAACAAATGCACATACCTGAAAGCTCAGAAGTGTTAAGTATTGGGCTAGTGGTTAATAAAGGTTGTGAAAGAAGATAGGATGCTGTATGATTACATGTTGATCTGTAAACAATAGGTAGATACTGTTATAAATCTAATAAATAAAATACACCCAAAAAGACCATACTGAGATATCCAGCTGGCTCATTAGGAATCTGTTACTGAATTAGCTAAAGAGGGCCTGTGTAATGGATGTTTCTGACCTACAGAATCCAGACAGAAAGCTAAAAGAACATGAAATAAACATGACGAAAGTCCTGGACACAGGATACACTACTGGCATTCATTTAAGTAGTGTAAACTATTTAAATAGGGGGCGTGGCTTGCGCGCCGTCAGGGAATGGCGGCTCCCGTGTGAGCTCCGGCGAGCACTGGGCTCGGACTCCGTACAAACCTCCTCAATCCTGACGAATTTCGTAGCGCGCACTGCATCGCATTTTGCGATGCAGTGCGCGCTACGAAATTCGTTTTATTATTTAAATTGTTTACTTACCTGTAATTATCCAGGTGCCGTTTTTTAGCCCTCTCCACCCTGCCCCTCCCCCTCCCCGCCTCCCTGCCCCACCGTAACTCCCTCCACGGCCCGCGGCTGGTTCCTCACCATTACTAAGCTGCCCGGAGCCCCATGTGGAGACTGCCTCCAGATACATTTTATAGCGCTTCAAGGCTCAGGTATGCCATGAATGTACTTTTACTTTCCTGCGCTGGGACTATTTTCACTGCCATGTGACTTTCTTGCTCAGCCTGCTTCTTCCCCTCAGATGGGACGGCCATTTTAGATCTGTGGAAGTGTCTTGGGAGTCCTACTGTTGCCTTCTGCGGCATTTTGGATATTCCTCCGTGTTTTTTTTTTCTGCTGTGCTTTACCTGATAAAAGGTTTCAAATTTTTGGACTTTTTCCATTACGCTTGTTTTACATTTCCTCCATATTCTCTTGTGGGGAGCTTGGTCAAGTCTTGCGATAGTCACTATTTGCCCTGTTTTGAACTGCCTGTGCGTTCCTTCTACTACACAGTGGCCTTTCGTCATTTCTCCTCTTGTTGGCTCCTCGCTAATTGCCCACAGGGTCGCATTTTGCCATACTTAGTACCTGGATTCTTCTTCTATCCCTGGTTTGCACATATACCATCACCATGGCTCATGATGCAGGTCACCTAAAATCCTCTCATACAGGTACGAAACCGAAACGTCTCAAAAACGACCCTCCTTCTCCAATTAGTACCTCTGCAAACCCTGTGTTGGACTCCATCTTAGAGGAGGTTCGTGGGCTTCAACCCTTCATGTCTGCTACTAATTCAAAACTCAAACAAATTGAAGACAGATGGGTCGTCATGAAGGAAAAGGTTACAAACTTGGAGCAGCGCGTCAGCGACATTCAAGACTTATCAACCAAGCTCCCCCTTCTGGAAAAGGAAATCCAACAGCTGAAGATACACGCAGAGGACCTTGAAAATCGTAACAGGAGGAATAACCTACGCGTTTATGGAATTCCGGAGAATCTTGAGGGGCAGGACATGATATCTTTTATTCGCAAGTTTCTTCAGGACCTTCTTGAGCTCCAACCTGCGTCATACCCTCTTAATATCCAAAGAGCTCATCGACTTGGCCGTCCCACCTCCAATCCATCCAAACCTCGTGGGATCATTCTTCTCTTCCTTGAATTTACTGAGCTAATGTCTGTTCTTAAAGCTGCGAGACTTAGATGCCGCCTCACATGGTCAGGCCATAATATCTATATTTCTCAAGACCTGTCCAGTGCAACGAATGCTCGTCGCAAGGAATTTTTGAACCTTCGTTCTCATATGCGGGACATGCACATCCAATACGGCATACTCCATCCTTGTTTGTGTAAAATCACTCATAATGGCCGTACCCGTTCCTTCGATGATCCCCAGAAGCTACGAGAATATCTTCAAAGTGTCTCTTCTCCTACTATGGACACGAATGATTGATCCTGTTTTCTGCATCCTAGTCTTGCTGTCACTTGATGCACTTCTTGCGATTGTTTTCGCTTCTTGATGTTTTGTATCTGTTTTCAGTTTCTCCATGAGGTTATGTTTTTCATCTTCTTTTTCTGCCCTCTTGCTCTCCTGTTGCTCCGTGGGGGTTTGTATTCCCTTCGGCGTATCCTCGTCCTCGATGTCTTGGTGTTTCTTCTCCTCTCAGATCTGGCTTTCTTGCTTTGATCTGTCTCTTTGTTCTCTTCCTTTCTTCCCTTCCTTTTCTCTCCTCTTCTTCATTAGTTTTGTCTGGCTCTATTCTCTTTTTTTCGACTCTTCCTTTCGTATCTTTGCGCAAGTTTCTTTGACGTGTTCTTGTTCTCTTTCTTTTTCCGTGTTTTTTGGCATGCTGTCTTTGCTATGCTCACATTTGTTTTTTCATGTTGGTTTCCAATTAGTGGGCATTTGTTTCATCTGTAGTCTTGTTATTTGCATTACCCCTCCTTGTAGATGTCCTCCTGCAGTGTGGTGGTTCCAGATGTCTTCCCTTTCCCGATCCTCTCATCATGTGTAACTTTGTAACGTGGAATGTTCGTGGTCTCGGTCACCCCGTCAAGCGTCAAAAGGTATTGTCTCATTTATCCAAGCTCAATTCTCAAGTTGTATTTCTTCAAGAAACTCACTGTTCAGATGCTGAGTCTTCTAAACTAAAAAGGCAATGGGTGGGACAAGTGGTTTTTTCTCCTGCTATTGACAAAAAAGGTGGTGTCGCCATTTTATTTCATAAAGGTTTGAATGTCCAAATTCTCTCCTCACAGTCAGATGCTGAAGGTAGATGGGTTATGGCTAAAGTTGTTATACAAAACAAAACTATGGTTTTATTGAATGTCTATGGCCCGGTTCGCCCTGATCCCCAATTTTGGACCTCTATTAAAATTCTCCTTTCATCCATTGATTGCCCTAATATTGTTATAGCTGGTGATTTTAACCAATGGATGGACCCCTTCTCTGACAGACTCTCTACGAGTAAATTTCATCCTGATAGGACGCATAAATGTTTCCAATCGGCTATGTCTTCCAGACCTCTATTTGATGCCTGGAAAACTTGTAATCCTGATTCCCTTGAATATACCTTTTATTCTAATGTCCATCATACCAGCTCTAGGATTGACTATGTTCTTGTTAGTAAATCTCTTCTCCCTACACTCCAGAAGTCTGACATTGGATCTATTTTTATCTCAGACCATGCTCCCGTCTATGCCACTCTTGATCTTGCCCTTACCTCCTCTACCTTCAGCCGTTGGAAATTCAATACTTTCCTTTTGTCTGATGCTGTTTTTGTTGATGAAGTTAAAAAGTTTATAGCTGAGTTTTTTACTTTTAATGTCCCGACAGATACTTCTACATCTAACAACTGGGATGCTTTTAAAGCGGCTCTACGAGCCTTCACAATTTCTTATGTTTCTAAGAAAAAGAAAACCAATAGACTTAAATACACTGCTCAACTTACCAAAATCAAAACTTTAGAACACTCCTATTTTTCCTCTAAAGACCCTAATGCCCTTATTAATCTGATTAAAGCGAAATCCGAATTGAATAAAATTGCAACTGTCGAGGCCTGCAATACCCTGTTGAAAATTAAATCCAAATTTCATGGGGGTCAGAACAAGGCTGGCAAAATGTTAGCGAATTATCTTAAAATCAAGTCTGAACGCAAATCTGTTGGTCCCATCCTTAATGAGTCCTCTAACAAACTTGTCTCGTCTGATGAAGACATTGCTGATGTTTTCCATAATTATTACCAATCCCTGTACACAGATGACACTCACCCTACTGAACATGATTTATCCTCTTTTTTTGGTAACCTCCCTCCTCCTCCCTCACTCCCGGCTGAATTTGCTCAACTAGAGGTTGACATCTCCTCTCACGAGATCCTTAAAGCTATCAACTCCCTGAAAAAATCCAAGGCTCCTGGTCCTGATGGATTACCTATCGAATTTTATTCCACCTTTCATTCCATTTTTGTACCCCATCTCCTCCAACTCTTGAACTCTTTCATAGCAAATGCGAAGGCCTCAGGTTCATTTCTAGATGCCCTCATCATTATAATCCCCAAACCTGACAAGGACCATTCCATTTGTAAGAATTTCCGTCCCATTTCCCTGATAAACTATGATTGTAAGATTTTTGCCAAAATCCTTGCTTCCCGACTAGAATCCATCATCCCCCTATTGATTAAAACTGACCAAGTAGGATTTGTAAAGGGAAGGCTTGCTGCGGATAATGCTCGCATGTTTGCAAATGTTATTTCTCATGGCAAACATTATGGTTCCCCCCTTGCAGCTTTATCCTTGGATGCGGAGAAAGCCTTCGATCGTATTAATTGGCAATTTATGTTCCGTTCCTTAAAATGGTTTGGGTTTGGCCCCTCTTTTATTTCCCTGGTTAAACTTCTTTATTCAGCTCCCCGGGCTAGAATTTTTGTAAATAATCACTTTTCTAAATTCTTTCCCTTATCCAGGGGAACAAGACAAGGTTGTCCTCTCTCCCCCTTACTTTTTATTCTTTGTCTTGAGCCCTTCTTGGAAAGAATTCGTTCCAATCCTCTAATAGCTGGTTTTAAATCCTCAGCCATTGAGATGAAGATCTCTGCCTATGCGGATGACATCTTGGTCTATATGGCTAATCCAGAATCCTCTCTCCCACCATTTTTGAATGAAGTTAGTTTATACTCTGCTGTTTCTGGGTATAAGCTTAATTTATCCAAAACAGAGGTCTTACCCTTAAACTCCTCATGTTTCCAATACATGTTTGCATCCACTGATTTCGCTTGGTGTCCTTCCAAACTCAAATATCTAGGTATATGGTTTTCCACATCGCTTGTCGATACCCTTAAACTCACTTTTGCCTTTCTTACTAAGAACATTGAATCTCTTCTTCAGACTTGGTCCCCATTATATTTATCTTGGTGGGGCAGGTTAGACACCATTAAAATGATGATCACGCCTCATGTACTCTACACTGTCTCCATGCTCCCCATGAAAATTCCGAACTCCTATTTTCTTAGGTTGAATTCCATTTGTTCAAAGTTTTTATGGAACAATAAGCACCCCCGCATAGCACTACACAAATTGATACGCCCTAAGAATGAAGGTGGGGTTTGATTCCCGGATTTCAAAACTTACCACACTGCATTCCTTATTAAACAATCCTTTTCCTTAGCTTTTGATTTTTCTGATACCCCTGTCCCTAAATGGATTACATATGAGCGCTCGTTACTGAAGGATTTTTCTTTTCAACAAACAGTTTTTATGTCCAATTGTTCATTCCTGACTACACACCCTGTATTAAAATACTCCCAAATACTCTTACATAATACCTTTGCCAAAGACTTGTCCTCTCTCCAAAGTTTTTTGTTATCTAGCATATGGTATAATAAACATCTTAAGTACAAGGGCAAATCTTTCTACTACAAGCACTGGAAAGAAAAGAATGTTGTATTTGTTCACCAATTTTTCTCTAATCACTCCATTATCCCTTTTTCTGAAATGCAAGTTTTGTTTAACCTGCCTGCCGCTTATATCACAGAATACAATATCGTTACTACTGCTTTATCTTCTCATTTGTTAACCCTTCCTGCATTTGATACTCTCCCTTCTTTATCTCCTTCCTCCCCTTTATATCCATTGTTTTCCTTGCAACAACCTAAAGCTGCCCTAGTTTATAAATTATTATTGTTGAATGCTCAGGTTAGACCTAAATCTATTACTGAAAGTGCTTGGGAACTTGACTTATCTATTTCTCTACCTGTTGCTGTATGGGACCGTTTATGGAGTAAATTGTTTAAGATTTCAGTTGCTGCTCGTATTACACAATCGATATTTTTTATCTACCATAGAGTTGTTCTTACTCCTGTGAGTATTGCTAAGTTTTCTCCATCATCCAGTGATCTTTGTTGGTCCTGTGCTTTGCAACCTGGTACACTCAAACATCAACTGTTTGATTGCCCCTCAGTTTTACACTTTTGGAAATCTGTTTGGAATATTTGCATGCGCATGTTTCATTTTTCTGTTCCATTATCGTTTGCTACTGTATTTTTAGGTTCTGACTCCGATGACCTTGACATTGTTCCATCAAGTGCAAAATTACTTGACTTGTTCATTGCTCTTGCTCTCAAAGTTATTCTGTCTTGTTGGAAAGATAACTCCAAACTGTCTGTTCACACTTGGTGGAATTTCATATGTGATGAACATCGAATTGCCATTGCCTCCTCTTCTTCTGTACCCTTGAAAATTAAATCTGAACTGCTCTGGCTTCCCCTATCTACCTATTTATCTTCTCTTTCCTCCGTTTAATTATTGTATCCTCTTCTCTTCTTCTCTTTCTTTCTCCCTTTTCCTTCTCCTATCTTCCTACTTCTATCTTTCTTTTCTAGCTTTCTTTTCTAACTTTCTTTCTCCCCTCCCCCTTCACTCCTAATTGATTTAATATTCATAGTCATTCTATATCATCTTTATTGCTTTATTTGACTGATTTATATGACTTGTTATAATTATCTTGTTTGTTCTTAAAACGAAATAAAAATTTCTTAAACTGAAAAAAACAAACTATTTAAATAGAATTGATTAACAAATTTCAACACTGTGTAACCATGGACTAAACACAGAAGCAACAATCACAATGTGAAATGTCCAAAATACACTCATCACTGGAGCGCTGAATGTTGCTCAATCATTTTATTGAGCGAAAAAAAGTCCATCACAAGAAAGAGATATTCATGGACTGAAGGGTGGTTTAACAATTTCTGCGATGGTTAAACAATTCCCAATGCATTTCGGGCATTTACAGTTGCCCTTTGTCAGGGGAATCTACAAACAACTGCAATGAATCAAACATAATAGGTACATATCATAAATTCTGAAATGACCGGTTAAGTAGGACATCAAAAGGTGGATAAATAACGTCTCGATATGCAGAGCCCACTGAGGGCAAAACTACAGCAATGTCAGCCAACAAGAAAGAGGAAAAAAGAGGAACACAAGAAGATTGAAATAAGCTGTAGAAGAAACCAGGAACTTAGATTCCACGAAAAACCAGTGTGTATAAAAGCCAATAGACCATAATCGTGTGTAAAGGTTCCATACAAACCGTGAGAATTCCAAAATGAGTGAGTATATGAAATATACATGTGAACATGCCATGCTGGGAAAATAAAAGCCATACGACAGAGAAATGAGCAAGAAAATAAACTGCGACCGGTACTTCCTGACGGTACGGTCGAATGGCAACCAGTCCTGCTCTCAGGCACAAAAATCTTCAAAAGCGTGAATTCTGTAGGAAAACAAGTGCGGGAAGAAACGGGGCTCACAAATAAATAAAATCGGTTAAGGCGATCCTCAATATCAGTGAGACAGGGGAACGCATGCTCTTAACTCACCGTGACCATCTGCCGTAACCGGCAAAGAAGCAAGGTAATCCTCGTACCGTGCGTCGTCGGAAGGACACCGCGCTGCTTTGAAAGAACCCGGAAGTGACATGAAGGAAACAACCCAAAGACTATATAATACTAAATAAGGACTAATACAAGACTGCCTCTGCAACAAACAATAAAGTTCGAAAGTGAGAGAAACAAAAGGTGACTCACCACGGAAAGTCAAAGGGAAACAATGTGACAAACAAAAGAAAGAACGAAGAGACAAACTGTATCACTTCTGGTTGGTATGAGAATACAAACGAGATAGACATGGCTTATTGCAATGTTTTTAAACATGTAAAAAATTATCCACAATAAAATGGAGACACACAGGGGGTAAAAGTACCCCGGGAAGGAATGTGCATCACTCACAGCACAAAAACAGTTAACTTCAATGATACAGGGGGTAAAAGTACCCCGGGAATGTTATCTAGATAATTAAATGTCCGTGTGGTCTGTACTATATTGGCAAGACTGAGAGAACATTACAAACTCGGATAACTGAGCATAAAAGCCGGATTAGAACCAAAACAACCAGTTTACCGCTTGCAACCCATTGGAATACACATCACCATACAATAGCACAGGTGAGGTTCACGATCTTAGAGGAGGTGAAGACACAACATGACAGGGACATGTCCAAGCTTTTGACTCAATGAGAGACCCATTGGATACGTTTTTTAGACACCCTTGTGCTCAAAGGTGTCAATGACAAACTCAAACGTTCTTGTTTCCTGTAATCTGGGATTCTTCCATTGCATCTACACGATCCAGCATGATTGGCTAGTGCCTCATACAACTCTTTCTCCTGTATTCGTGTTCAGCCACACATTTAATTGATTCCAGCTCCCCACTTTTTTGTAAATATTTGTCAGATGGCACTCATGACTCCTGCAGGTCTTTTGGCATTGTTAGGCTCAGCTTTATACTGCATGCCGCTGTCCACGATCCTTGCATTATTTTACATTTTGAGGACAAAATGGGTTTGCATACATTTATCATTTTGTTCATTATTGCTTCGTTTGTTTAACGCACTTGTATTACGTCTCATATATACTCCTTTTAGTGGTTCACTTTTTCCAACTGTGTACAGTTCAGCCACTGAGTATAGGTGCAGTGTAAGATGGATGCTTTTCACAATTGTACACATAGACTGTATCATTGATGTTAACTGTTTTTGTGCTGTGAGCGATGCACATTCCTTCCAGGGGTACTTTTCCTCACTATGGGGGTCATTGGTATGGCGGGGGGACAAAGTCCGCCCACCATACCCCTGGGAATCAAGACAGCCCGCAATGCTTGCGGCGGTCTCGCACCCAAAATTAGGATGCACCCGCCACACTGGCGGGCGCATCATGCATTTATAACATTGCGGCTGGCGGTGCTCAAAGCACCGCCCGCCGCAATGCCACAAAAGCAAGTAGTGCCATTCAATACACAACGTGACAGGCACCGCGCGGTGCCTGCCACGTTGTACATTGAAATGCAGGGGGTACCATGGGTACCCCCCATGTGCACCCCCCAGAATACATGGGGGCCCGCTACGGGCCCTCAATGGCAAAAACCGCCTGCCTTCAATGCCGCCACGGAAAGGCAAAACACCGCATTTATGCTAGTATGGAGGGCAGTGTCTCCCAGACCCCGCCACCATGTTAGCAGCTTTTCCGCCCGGTCGACTCTTTGACCGGGTGGAAAAACGGTGGACGGTCTTTCTGTCTGCCTGGGTCCCCCCGCCATGGTAATGTGGCGGGGGAAAAATCATTGCGGGCGGAAGTTTTTAGCGGGCGGATCGCCACCGCCATACCGGGGGTGGCGATCCGCCCGCTTTCCTAATGACCCCCTAAGTGTCTCCATTTTATTGTGGATTATTTTTTACATGTTTAAGTACATTGCAAAAAGCCATGTTTATATAGTTTGTATTCTCATACCTACCTGAAGTGATACAGTTCGTCTCTTCGTTTCTTTCTTTTGTTTGCCACATTGTTTCACTTTGACTTTCTCTGGTGGGTCAATTTTTTCACTCACTTTCAAACTTTATTGTTCGTTGCAAAGGTGGTCTTGTATTAGTCCCTTTTTAGTGTCCTGTAGTCTTTGGGTTGTTTCCTTCATGTCACCTCCGGGTTCTTTCAAAGCAGCGCGGTGTCGTTTCAGAATTTATGATATGTACCTATTATGTTTGACTGATTGCAGTAATTTATGTTTGTAAATTCCCCTGACGAAGGGCAACTGTAAATGCCCGAAATGCATCAGTAATTGTTTAACCATCATGGGAATTGTTAACCACTATTCAGTCCATATTGAATATCTGTTCCTTGAGATGGACTTTTGTTTGCACAATAAAAGGATTGAGCAACATTCAGAGCTCTAGTGATGACTGCATAATGAACATTTTGCATTGTGATTGTTGCGTCTGTGTTTAGTCCATGGTTATACACTGTTGAAATTTGTTCACCAATTCTATTTAAATAGTATACACTACTTTAGTGAATGCCAGTAGTGCATCCTGTGTCTAGGACATTTGTCTTAGTTTTCTCTTTCAACTTTCTTAAAGTGGCATTTTCAGAACTGTGATTTAAAAACCAACTTCACCATAAGTCGTGTTTTTAAATTGTGAGCCCAGAGACACCAAATTTGGTTTTCCTATCTTTCCCAATTGGAAACTACACTTATAAAATGTCACAAGGCAGTCCCAATGTTATCCTGTGGGATGGATAGGCCTTGCAGTAGTGAAAGATTAATTTAAGAGTATTTCACTTTCAGGACATGTACAACTTAAAAGTACATGTCCTACTTTGCACCCTGCCTGTGAGCCGTCCAGGACCTATCCTAGGGGTGACATATATGTAATAAAAAGGAGGGTTTGGGCATGGCAAGTAGGTTAACTTGCCAAGTCAAAATGGCATTTTAAAACTGCACATACAGGCTCTGCAGCGACAGGCCTGAGAAATGTTTAAGTTGTTACTTCAGTGGGTGGCATAATGAGTGCTAGAGGCCCACTAGTAGCATTTGATTTCTAGGCCCTGGGCACATGTTGTGCACTTTACTAGGGACTTATAAGTAAATCAGATATGCCAAGGATAAACCAATATTATAATGTTTTAGATACAGAGCGCTTGTACTTTAGCACTGCTTAGCAGTGAAAAAGTGCATAGATTTCTACAATCAGCAAAAACAAATCAGCGTAAACAGTAACAAAGAGGAGGTCAGAAGGCAAACAGTTTAGGGAAACAACGCCAAGGATGCCAGGTCCAACAGGGCTGATAAGGGAATCATAAAGAGTGGAGCTGGGAGCCCAGGATTAACCTTTTGCAGATATCACTGTGGCTGACATCCAGGTGTGAACTCTGTTCACTCCCATGAATTGTGTTGTGGACCAATCAGCTTTGGAGCGGTGCCTGCTGTGACAGACATTCCTTCAAGGGGAAAGAAAAAAAGAGAATCACCCACTTCAAAAGAAGCACAATCCCAAGAAAAACATCAAAGACTCGGAGCCTAAATCGCATTTTGGTGTCTGGAAATGGACTATAAGAAGGGGAGGTCGAGACTCCAAAATCTGTCATATGCAGAGCAACGAGACGGGCTGTGTGAGAAGGGGAAGCTCTGCAAGACTTCTGCCTGTAACCAGCACCGAGCCTGCTAGTCTCCCTGCTTGGTGAGGGGGCATCAACCAAGGAAATCAAGACCACCTTCCCTGACGGCTGGAGCACCAGGGCTTGCCTGTTTGTCAAGACCAGTGTGCCCTGTAAAGAAGAGGAGAATGTTGGAGGAAGCGAGGTCCAGTGGGGCACCAGACCGTGAGGACTGCCTGTGTGAGGTGTGAGGATTCAGCTGTATACCGATCGGGTTGTAACCCGTGTACAGGATTGTTTTTGGTGACCTCCATATCCCAGGAGAGGGCTATCTTAAATTGAGCCATGTATTGAGCGCTGTGTAGTGCTCCAAGCACACTTTATCTTGTTGTGATGACTCCATATGCCAGAGGGGGGATATTTCAATGTAATCATGTGACCAGTGAGCCAGGACTCATGAATGCCTTAGCTGTCACCCCCTATGCCTGGAAGGGATGCCGTGATGTGGCGGTTGCACCAAAGGAGTCTATGTCACATCCAGAAGTACTGTGGCAAACCTGTGTGCCAGAAGGTGCTGCCAGGCCCAAGAGTTCAGGCAGTCGTCTGGGACTGGAGTAAAGCTGGGATCACTAAATCTGCCCTGACTGACCCCCAAGAACCGGGAAGACACAGAGCAGGATCTTGCACACTTGCTGGTCTCCAGTCAGAAGCCAAAGGATCGAATCCTCCCACGCAGGGGATAAAGTGACTTACTGTGTCTTCATGAGCTGGAAGCTACTCCAATCTCTAGGGCGAGCCAGTCGTGTCGCTCAGGAGAGTTAGCATGTGGGTGCTGCTGCATGTACAGTGAGCAGCCCGACTTCTCTGAGCAGGATCAGAATTTGTGCGTGTCCGGGCTCAGGGCACCGGCTGCAAAGTTGAACACTTCTGTGCTGCAGGAGCTAGTAAGACATGAACTGGGCCTGTGGGGCCATGGGAGATTTGCTGTTGAAGGTGCTGTGGCACCATAGGCACTTGTGACTAATTCCTAAGGGGAACTCTAGAGTACAACCAACTAGTAAGAATTCTCTCGATGCGGCCACCAGTGAATGCGGAATAATCCAGAGCACATTGCAAGGAAGAGGGCGGGACAGGGAGTTGCCTGACAACTACTAGAGCCCCGACCTCATGGGGATTGTGTTATTGCATATGAATGTTGTTCTTCCTTTGAATGTGTAGAGTTAGAAATAAAATACTTCTTTTTCTTATAAAAATATTGGACTGGACATTGATTTATTGTTTGTACTGTGTGCACTTTGAGTTATGAGGCATGTTCACCTACCTGTATCTTTATTTGCCCCCACAACCCCGAGGGCACCTCTGACTGCTCATTTACAGCTACAATCTGGGAGCCAGGTGCAGAAGGGGTACTTGGTCCAGTTGCCTAGGATCCATAGTAGGTTAGACCCCCGGGACATTAGGAGTAAAAGGCCTTAATCACCACGGTGGGGCCCAGTAGCACCTGCGTGCCCCGTGACCTTCTGAAAGGCATTCTTCTGACAAGAACAGATTTGGGGATTGGCCCATGGGAGTTGTGGCAAATGTGGTGGCAAATAGCACATCACAAAGCACCTTGAAACAATAACACCAGTGAACAGTGGATATACGTTAAACACAACTGTGCAGGAGCGGCAGATGGTCAATACCATTAGTGAAAAGTACACAACATTTAAATGAAACTTTAGAGCATGGTATTGGGCTTCCGGTTAAAGTAATTTTTAGATAAGTAGGTACGTGACATTTTTTAAAGCGATTGGACCTGTAAAAATTGTGATAAAATAGACAGAATTTGAACACAATTTTAGACTGCTATTTGTATTCTTATGCTCTTTGGTTATAAATGATATCCTTGTCATTTGGAAAGGTTCTCCACAGAAATAACAAGAATATAATGCCTATCTGAAACACAGTGACTTCAATGTGAAATTAGCATTAGATTTCAGCGCCTAAAGAATGTTTATTGGATGCTGGATTCGTGTTTCTAACAAAAGAGTCACCCGAAATCTATTCAGCAATGTTACAACAGTGAATACCATACTGCATCCCTTATATGGAATGCTTCTGAATCAGAATACATTGGTGTGATAAAATTTTTTTAACTAGAAAGTAAAAAGGGTACGGAAAGAGGTTACAATATGGGGGTCAATAAAACAAAGCCTCCAAAAGTAAGAGAGAAGTTGTAAATATTGTGCTGATAGCAATCAAATGTATGGTATTTTTTACAATTGGATTCTGATTTGAAGGATGTTCTTCCCAAGCTTTACATTGCTCTAAAAAGCCAAATCATGAAAAAAGCTAGTCAGCCTGAGTGATATGGCTAATTATATGGAAAAGAGACAGCTAACATGGATTAGTTACCATTAAATCCGTTTGGTTTCCACAAATGCAGACAGTGCAGCTGTTCTAAATACACCAATGTAAGCTGATGGACATTCCAAAACCAACCTTTCACTAATCGGCGATGTAAGACCTTTTATCAGGGCCGGCCTAAGGCATGTGCAAGCTGTGCACCTGCACAGGGCCGCCAAACCCCAGGGGCCGCCACGCCAATATATATCCTTAGATACATATTTGCGTGGCGGCCCCTGGCAGGGATTTGGCGGCCTCGGGCCCCCTACCTACACTCCCTGCTCAGGGCCTCCGTGAGCCTAGATCCGGCCCTGCTTTTATGAAGTGTAATGTCAGACTCTGTACTTACTGTATGTATTTATTAAACAATTTGTAGGATCAGTTATTAGATCCCTCAAAGAAAGATGGATGGGACAAATTCAAGTGTTAAGAAATTGAGACAATAAATATCCTATAATGGTGCATTCTATGCGTTATCTAAACATCATATTTTTTTGGCATAGAACACATTGGTGTGAAAAGGCAGAGATGAGAGACACAATTAAAATGAAGGAAACATGATTCAATTTGGATACAAAACGAAAGCAGTTCAACTTAGTCTAAATGTGGACAGTGAGCTCTGGGTCTCATTAAGGTCTAAAATAACTCCAGTGCGAATTAATGATGTATGACGAACAAAATAGTGGAACACATTGAGTATAAGTATCTTCACAGTCTTTACCAACATTCCCTGTAGCTCGAACAATGCACTGTACCCATTAGTCTTTGATTCCTAATCCACATTTTATGTATTAAATATATATTCTCTTTGTATTCAGCTAATATGAATGTAAATGCCAGGCGTTATTTTCAAAGAATCAGTAGTTTTTAAGTTGTTGATAATTTTATATATTATCTGTGATGAACCTTCAAAGATATTAGTAATCCTCTTTTTTGTTAAAGGAGCATGCATGTTTTGATTGTCATGGAATATGCAAAAATAGTATTCCCATGTTTACATATTTGTATGTATGTCCTTATTGATTTGATGAGGGAGGAGATCTGAATACTAACTTCAAGGATTAATAAATAATTGAATGAAATTCTGGTTTTTATAAGAACTTTTTTTGGCTAGTATCTTAATTTAAAATAAATATAGCAATTTAACTATTACACTGGTGAGGAAACACAATATGTATCAAGGAGTGCACCGAGAGCACTGGGCCAAAACTCAGGTTCCTACCATAAGAAAGCATGTTATTCTCAATACTTAACACAGGTTTTATGATGCCTTGGGCCTAATCTGCACTTTTTTAGTACTCTCAGGGGCATATTCTGAAGGAATTACTGCAGAGTTAGCAGCACTTTATCGCAGCCAAAGTGGCGATAAATGTATTGCCCCATTCACAAGCTGATGCTAACAGCCCATATTACCAGTTTACCTGCGATAGCAGTCGCAAAAAACATCGCCACAGATGACCCCGGCAACTATCACTAATGAGATGCAGAGTAGGCGTTCCCATGCAAAAAGCCGCTACAACACCACTCTGCAACATTCTCAACGACCGGCCAGATCGGCGATAAGAACACTAAACAGGTGATAAGGTGCGTTAGCAGCATGAAAACAATACCTGCTCTGACCTGGTGTAAAGTCGGACGACAGCCTGCACCAGAAAAGGGACCCCAGCCCAGAGCCACACCTGAAGGGCAACAGATGCCAAGGAGCCACTGATCATGCAGCTCGGACACCCAAGAGGGCCACAAGACCCACCGCCACCACACCCAGGACCACCACTGAAGCAGCGCAGACAAAGGCAGCGACCTTCATAAAACACACCAACCTCACAGTACCAACACCAGAGAATATCATTGCCACTACAGGCTCAAAGGGACAACCATCCTCCGCATCAGACCACCATTGCCCACAGGCTGATGGTACCAACACAGCGGACGACCAATATCCCACCTCAGACAAAGCTGCTGGCCGATATGCATGTGTTGGTCTCTGGTACCCTCCAACCAACAACTGCTTGAGTCAGAGGAGTCTCACAGCCAGCCCAATCCAAGTTCCTCACAACGGTTCTGGATGACATTATCAGCTTGGTACCCCACTCACTATACTTCCCCTGCACTGCGCAG
Organism: Lissotriton helveticus; assembly: GCF_964261635.1. Lineage (NCBI taxonomy): Eukaryota > Metazoa > Chordata > Amphibia > Caudata > Salamandridae > Lissotriton > Lissotriton helveticus. Next base: position 3,744,981 of record NC_136064.1, read on the forward strand.
GAACAGCTGGAGACCAGGCAAGGTGTCTACGCCACAGCTGGCTTCCTGCAAGTGTGAGGGGCACGTGACTGCACACATGTCCTACTTGTGCCCCCTGGCAACACTGCACACAATAACCACAACAGAAAGCACACGTATTCCATCAATGTGCAGGCAATAGTGGACCACCGTGGAATCTCCACCAACGTCGACGCCAACCACCCAGGCAGTGTGCATGATTCCTACATCTTCCGACAGTCCATCATCAACCAGCGCTACCAGGGTGGCACCTACAGAAATGCACTGCTCGTTGTTAAGTACCAAGAGAACACAACACACACCTCAACTCCATAATCGTGCAACCCACAGCACTGGGAATGCACCTTACAAACTCACATACAACATGCCAAACAACATGCCCACCCACCAGACACGACAGCACAACTAACTGTGGGAACCTGGGCCAACCATGCACATAAGCCATCAGCAGCTTGGCACCTCAGCCACACAATAGCAGATCGTGGGGAGAGGTGGGTACCAGGCATGTGCGAAGGAGGCAAATGACCCATGGATGAGAATGTACACAATGCCATGTGTGGCGTTGATGTGATGTCCAGACTACAGTATGCAGACCACATATTATTTATTTATTTATTTTGAGAATTTATAAAGCGCAAGCTGTCACCATTGCAGGCATCCTGGCGCTAACAGAAACCGGAGAGGGGTGAAGATCAGATACCGTAGGAGAGGCTAGCAAGGGAAGAGCCAGGTTTTCACCTTTTTTCTAAACTGCAAGAGTTCATTTGTGGACCTAAGCTCCATGTTGACATACACCGCTGGTGTTTGGAGTGTAGTGGACAGTGGACGCAACCATGTCACCCCAGCCAGTGGGGAAGTTCGCGGAAATGTAGCTTGTTATGTCCCCCGCCCCCCCATAAGCGTGAGTGGAGTGGGCTGGCCCTGCTTACGCCAGGCCAGCGTAGGGGTGTGAATAAAATGGCATGTAACTCTGGGTGTGGTTGTCTTCTGGAATGCCCAACATGTCTGCCAGGGTGGTGCTTCTCACCCCGCCACGAGGCAGGCGCCGTCACCTTGAGCGGTGTTGCCTGCGATCTTGTGCGCCTGCTGCACCCCGGGCCGCAGGTCCCCGAACCGGTCTGGCCCACCCCAGCGCACCCAGGCCTCAATGCTCACCTGCCGACACCGGCGGGTGTCAAAGAGGACCCACCACATGCCGGTGCAAGCTCCAAGCCCAAGGGCCGTGACCCTGGCAGCCTCCTCAGACCATCACAGCCTCCGCGACACAGGCCCGCAGTACTCCTTTCTCATTGACGTACTCCACCGGCATACACAGCGGAGTAGTAGGTCACACATTTGGAACCGAGTCTTAATTACACTATGGCAGAGAACATTATTTATGGCACTATACTCCCTTCGATGTTGTGCCACCAAGTCTGCGTATGGCATTTCAAACACACGTGTCTGTGTGCATGCACAGACTACTGCCCTCGGGCCACACTGCGCTCGAGTAGGTCACACATTTGGGACTGAGTCTTGATTTAGCAATGGTAGAGTTCATATCATTGTACCGGCATCATCGCAGACTGCATCCCCTCTCAGCTCCGGTGCCACTAAGTCTGTTCCCTGACATTCATGGACACTCTCTGGTTGAACTCTGGTGGCGTCTGAGTTTATGGATTGGGGGTTGTCTTCATCCTCATGTAGCTGATACCGAATTGGTGGTGAAAACGAGGCTGCAGCATTCCACTCCTCAATTTGCGAATTCCAGATGGTTTCTGCTCTCTGCATCATGCCCTGCAGGACATCTTATACTGTCCCCCGCAACCCTCCACCACATTCACCTCAGACATCGATGAGGACCCGCTCAGTCCATGTGGCTCTACCTCAGTGCAAGTCACCGTCCTGTGCAGGCTGCAGTGCATCCAGGGCCACTATGTGCAGCTCAAGTCATGGACCCTGTCTGATAGAATATTGGATGGCCTCTGTGACGATGGCCTTGGGGTCATCGAAGACATGTGTATGTGGCCCTGCGCTGTCCCCTGCCTCCGGCCTCAACTGCGGCCCACCAGGGCTCACACTTCAAATCGAGTCCTGATCGGCCCGGACGTTGCAGGAGGCACACGCCACCACCGCCAGGTCCACCTCCAAACGCCAACTGCCAGAGTCGAAACAGTCGCAGTGGCAGACTAACGGAGTTGCTCACACCTGTCGTGGATGCCTTCATCTGCCTGATACCCTGCTCAGGTGCCACTAACTTAGTGCACCGCAACCCATGGACCGTTACTGATTGAGTTTTGTGCTGTGGAGAGGTTACGCAGCAATGTCACCTCAGGCAGCGTGGGAGACCTGGGATGATGATGAGGCAGATGATGCAGGTGTAACACACCTCACTGCAGGTGCATCAGGTATATCCCGAAGGGACACAATCCTAGACATTTTCTTCACATGAGCGCGCTCAGCTCTAGTGCACCAACCACAGTGCACTGCAACTCATGGACACTTCTGTGTGCATATTGCGTGACCTCTATACCTGCTCCGGCTACCTCCATGATGCTCCGAAGTTATCTCTGTCTGGTGTTTTCAGTTTCAGTTTTAATGGTGTTTACTGTTCAAGTTGTTGCCAGCACCAACCACGCCGCGAGGGCTGGCTTACACTCACCACACACGCACCCAGCACAGGCGTCACTGTACATGTGGCCCTGCCATGTGGCCCTGCCAATAAAGCTGCTGGGTGCACGTGCCCGTAGCCATTTCCACAAACTATCTGCGTGTGTCCGTGTGGTCATGGTGTGTGCATGAGGGCCCTGGGCCCTACAACATTACATTGGGTTGTGTTCAGCTGATGCAACCATGTCACCGTAGGCAGCGGGTTGGACCTTGGACATGTAACAGGTCCAGCGTGGGTGTGTAAATGCTAATTGCGTGCCTCTGGGCGTGGTTCAGTACTTGAAATGTGCAAATGCATGTGTCTCTGTCGAAGTGTGGGTCTCCTTTGTGGGGTGTAGGTGGTCCCTGAAGGGAATTGGCCACCCACGTATGTGATCTAATTCAGCTTCCATGAGGTTGGACGCCACCCGCACCTGTTCGGCCACCACCTTTTGGCATTCTGACACCTGGCATTGGAATGCGACGTGTGGCTCGGTGAAGTGTTGGGAGCCAGCCGGGGTGGTGGGTGATTCCTGCTGTGCAGGGGCTGGGGTCTCTTCTATGTAGCCGGCCTGCCCTGCTCCTGGAGGTGGGTTGCCTGAGATGTCCATGAGCTGTTGTAGGGCGTCGGTTTTGAAGGTGTGGAGGTCCTCCCCAGCATCACTGTTGGGTTGTCTGCTCTACTCTGCTGGAGGTGTTGTTTGTCCCTCTGCAATGTGAAGGGGAGATGCATGTTGACATTGTGTTCACATGTATGTTTGCGCATTGTTCTAGTTTCCATGCTTACTGTATGACAGTGTACATTGTGACTGTTTAAGAGGGGCTGCATATTTGATGCGGGACAGTGGACATTTGGACTACATGACGGATGTGAGGTTGTACACATACATTTCAATCAGACTATTTCCTGCTATGTTAGATGTAATTGGCCTGTTTCTGCGCATGAGCGGACCCAGTTGTGTCCTCTGTTCTGCTGTGTCGGTATTGCACTTTGTACCACATTGTTGTGGTGTGTGCTGTTATTGCTATGTGTGTGTGCTGCAGTGTGCCACAGGGATCAGGGACATAATCCAGGGTTGTTGTGGGTGTGCAGTATGCTACACATTGTTGTGCTTGTGTGCCATTGTGCCCATCTCCCTCCGGCCCCCAAGTCCCTGGTCGTTACTCACCCTGTTGATGTTGTGTCATGTCCTCTTGAGCTGTGTCTGGACTCCCAACTCCTTGCACCGTCTCCACACTGATAACTGTGGCCTCTGTTTCCTCCATCTCCTCCTCTGGCACTGGACTCCCACCACCTGTCACCGTTGCTGCCTTCCTGTTGACAGCGGATTTGTGTTTGGTTTAGATTTTCACATCATGCCAGCTCCTCCTGGCCTCCTCCATTGATCTCCTTGACACTGACTGCATTCATGTTAGTCTAATTGTGGGTCAGGTGATGGTAGTGTTCTGTCACCTCCGTGATGCAGATCTGGTTTTGCTGCGGACTGCACCCCGTCTTCCTCTTCCTCTACTCCTTGCTCTTCCCTGACCCCGAGGTTCCTTGCGGGTGGTCTTTGGGGTTTGTGGGGTTCGCGTTGGCCTCTGCACTCAGTCCGGGTGCATCCATGGTGCTATGCACTTCGAATTGTTATTGGTGTGTTCTTTTTGTTGCTTTTATAGCTCATTTTCCCGCATTACGTGTGGGATTTGCAGGCCTTTCGGTGATTTTCGCTGCTTTTTGTATCGCGAGTGGCCTAATCGCAACTGTTTTGCGTTCGTGTTTTGCATTTTTGCCGCGTTGACTTTATCACGGACATTTGACGCGTTATCGTGCGCCTATAGCATGGTACCGCAGTGTTGTGAATACTTAGTTAACAAGGCGTTATTTTCCCGTGATAGACTGCGATAGGAAGATTTGCGTTAAGCTCAATTTGCAGTAAATCTCGAGAATATCCCCCTAAGTATGTAAACAAGTAAGCACTTTATGTGACACTTTCACAAATTTTGCTTTGTAAATTTGTAGGCCTTTAAAAGTGAACGTTAATGTTAGCCAACCTACCAGCAGCCATTTTATTGAACTCAAAAGGATGAAAGGCTGAGATTGTCATGGTGGTATTAAAACTGAGGCCTGCCATTTGCATACGGCCCCCGAATTCATTGATCTATCTTACTTGCTTACTAATAAATGCCTACTGTAACATTTACAGTTGTCAAGGCTAACGATAAGACATACTCCATCTCAAAAGTGGACGAAATTTGCACTTTGAAAAATCACAGTGTTTATGCAGGAGCTGAAATCGTGTGCCAAAATTAGCCACATATAATGGTCTTGCAGCCTTGAGTCTTGCATGGCTGATCTCAGCATGCTTGAGGTATCACAAGAACAGCTCCTCTCTACACCTGGCGCAGTGACTTTTCTGAAGCCTGAGTTATTCGCCCAGCAACAATTTAAGTAAATTATGGTCAGTGACGACCCCAAAAGTTATAGAAGTTTATTGATGGATGCCTAATCCATCTAGCTACACATGAATCAAATGTGTCTATATGCACAAGAAGCAGAGGAGAGGTTGATGCTGCATGATAACAGGCATGTTTGTTGGACCCACTGGGTAGAAGTTTCTGTTTTTCAGAAACAAAACTCTGAGGCGGGGCGAGAAGCCACCAGCAGCTCAAAGATGTTCACCGGCTCAGGCAGCTGATGCCCCTTCGGTGGTAACAGTGCCTCCACTATTCGTCAGCTTTTCAACCATATAATCACTTATCTGCCGCCAAGGTGATCTACATTAGAGGCTGAATAGTAGGATTCTACCAAATCACAGGTGAAAATTAAGGAGCACCAGGTTTACTATTAGAGTTCGATGATCTAAAACCACTTAATTGCTCTGTATGGTCCACTCACTCTATATTGTCTAAGATCACCTCAGTGCTTGCTGTTTGGTAACACCTTGAGTTGCAGGGCTTCCTCCAGCTGCTAATTTCATTTTTTTAAAGAATGTGCTTATTTTGTAATTTATGATGGTGGTTTGTTGAGTGACACAATGGCACTTTGCATCGACTTCAAAACAATAGATCGTTGCTTTAAGTGACCATGTCCAAAGACACATTGGGAAGTGGAGGAGGTATGGAGATTGCCCAGTTGCTAGTTCGTCTTTGAGAACTTACCTGCACATTGTAATAATATACACTATAGTTTTGATATAGGTCTGAGGTCAGTATGTCACTATCGAGTACATGAAACTTAATTACTTGTGTGTGCCAGCTAACTCAGAGGTCACTAGAAACTTCTCAAATGAACAAGTAGGGATTCGTTTCTGACAACTGCATAAACAACACAACTTCATTTCCCTTAGAATTGGAACAGTAATGGAAACAATAGATAACAGTTACACTCAGTCAAACGTGCATGCTTCGTTACTAAAGAGTTACACAGAAATAGATAGATGAGCGTTTCAATAGAAAGGGTTTATTGAACAGTCTTATTTCTCGTGCAAGAGATATGAGCTGCTATAATCATAAGACAGAATGCGAAGTATAATACGTACAGCGTTAGCAGTAAGATCAAATAATACTGCAATAGCATGGTTTGTGGCTATGACATATATTCAGAAAAATACATACATAAATAACACAGGCTAAAATATAAATACTCATCTGGTGCTTCTAAAATAGTTCTACCCCAGTGTACCTAACCTAAGTGTAGTACGAGGTAAGAAGTAGGTGCTGCTTTCTAAAGTATAGCTAGCTATAGTTTAGTTTTTGCCAAGAGTTGCCAAGAGTCCCTCTTGTTTCTAGTCTGCTCCATACCTTAGAATCGGAGAGGTTGGAATCTCTTTCCGGGTCTCGATCTCTAACACCCCACAAGGGGAATCAGAAACACTGGAGCTGGATTCTTTGAGAGGAGGATGACAGTGTCTGGTCAGTGCGTCAGGTGGGGACTCGACTTCCTTTCGAACTTGCCGTGCCGAACCGCGTCGTGCAAGTATGCAGCTGAACTGTGCCGTACCATGGTTTGTCATGGCAAGTGAAGGTATATTTATACCTTGAAGCTGTTTAGTAATGCCAGTATTGACGTAAAAGTCGGGCAGAGGACCGTCATGAATTAACCCCGAAGGAATAGATGTTCATGCATAATAAATGAGTTCTTGGAGAAATCAATAACCCAAGCAAAGGGGATGCCTTAAGGTGCTTAAAAGTCTGGTTTTTCGAAGAACTCGTTGTAACGTGGTTGGACGGATGTAGCTGACCATGCCTGTATTTGGTTAGCATGGATAATGCCTAAATAAGGGTTGGATTTCTATACCTAAATATGGGCAATGCGAACTGTGCCTATAAAAGGGCATAAATCGGGAAACCTATATACGGTACCTAAATTGTCACACAACACACACTCCAGTTTCGTATGAACGACATTACTAAATCCTAAACATGATAAACATATCTAAAATATAGCTACACACGAAGTGCTAAAACATGTCTAAAATACATTGAAAAAATGCATTAGAACTGTTGCATTGCATAAAATGCAATGGAGCTGTACTCATTAAAGCAATGTTTTATCCGAAGCATGTGTTGACGTTTGAATGCTACATGAATGAATCATAAACATATATACATATGATGAAATGGCTCAAAAATACAGACGAAAAAAGGCCGAAAACATTTCATGTCAGATTACATAAATCAATAGTTTGTGGACAAGGTGACATATTATCCCTGGAAGTGTATTCAAAGAATTATGTTCTTTATGAATAGTTCTACTATAAGCAGATTACTGTGGCAAAAATGAAAAATACGGTACAAAAGGGGGTGGTGATGGACGGAGCATCTGAACCAATCAAACACTCACACCCAGTCAAAAGATCTGGGTTTGACCCATCATCTTTAGCCCACTCTGCCACCCCAGTTCAGACATGGCTATATGCAAATCAGTCTGACTCTATGCCTCATGGGAACAGTCCAGCCAGAACTGCCAAGCCATGCCTTCCCTGGACCGGAAACAAGCTTCCGAGGATCGGTTTCTGGCATTACAGCCGTCTTCAGCCCGGCTTGCTTGAATCCAGTGGCAAAGTGAGCAAGGGACTCACGTCTGAGCATACCCTGCCACACTTATGGCGGCCAAAAGCGGTACAAAAGGGGGTGGTGATGGACGGAGCATCTGAACCAATCAAACACTCACACCCAGTCAAAAGTTCTGGGTTTGACCCATCACCATTCTTTAGCCCACTCTGCCACCCCAGTTCGGACATGGGTATATGCAAATCAGTCTGACCCTGTGCCTCATGGGAACAGTCCAGCCCGAACTGCCAAGCCATGCCTTCCCTGGACCGGAAACAAGCGTCCGAGGACCGGTTTCTGGCATTACAGCCGTCTTCAGCCCAGCTTGCTTGAATCCAGTGGCAAAGTGAGCAAGGGACTCACGTCTGAGCATACCCTGCCACACTTATGGCAGCCAAAAGCGGTACAAAAGGGGGTGGTGATGGACGGAGCATCTGAACCAATCAAACACTCACACCCAGTCAAAAGATCTGGGTTTGACCCATCACCGTTCTTTAGCCCACTCTGCCACCCCAGATCAGACATGGCTATATGCAAATCAGTCTGACCCTGTGCCTCATGGGAACAGTCCAGCCCGAACTGCCAAGCCATGCCTTCCCTGGTCCGAAACAAGCTTCCGAGAACCGGTTTCTGGCATTACAGCCGTCTTCCGCCCGGCTTGCTTGAATCCAGTGGCAAAGTGAGCAAGGGACTCTGAGCATACCCTGCCACACTTATGGCGGCCAAAAGCGGTACAAAAGGGGGTGGTGATGGACGGAGCATCTGAACCAATCAAACACTCACACCCAGTCAAAAGATCTGGGTTTGACCCATCACCGTTTTTTAGCCCACTCTGCCACCCCAGTTCAGACATGGCTATATGCAAATCAGTCTGACCCTGTGCCTCATGGGAACAGTCCAGCCCGAACTGCCAAGCCATGCCTTCCCTGGACCGGAAACAAGCTTCCGAGGACCGGTTTCTGGCATTACAGCCGTCTTCAGCCCGGCTTGCTTGAATCCAGTGGCAAAGTGAGCAAGGGACTCACGTCTGAGCATACCCTGCCACACTTATGGCGGCCAAAAGCGGTACAAAAGGGGGTGGTGATGGACGGAGCATCTGAACGAATCAAACACTCACACCCAGTCAAAAGTTCTGGGTTTGACCCATCACCGTTCTTTAGCCCACTCTGCCACCCCAGTTCAGACATGGGTATATGCAAATCAGTCTGACCCTGTGCCTCATGGGAACAGTCCAGCCCGAACTGCCAAGCCATGCCTTCCCTGGACCGGAAACAAGCTTCCGAGGACCGGTTTCTGGTATTACAACCGTCTTCAGCCCGGCTTGCTTGAATCCAGTGGCAAAGTGAGCAAGGGACTCACGTCTGAGCATACCCTGCAACACTTATGGCGGCCAAAAGCGGTACAAAAGGGGGTGGTGATGGACGGAGCATCTGAACCAATCAAACACTCACACCCAGTCAAAAGATCTGGGTTTGACCCATCACCGTTCTTTAGCCCACTCTGCCACCCCAGATCAGACATGGCTATATGCAAATCAGTCTGACACTGTGCCTCATGGGAACAGTCCAGCCCGAACTGCCAAGCCATGCCTTCCCTGGACCGTAAACAAGCTTCCGAGGACCGGTTTCTGGCATTACAGCCGTCTTCAGCCTGGCTTGCTTGAATCCAGTGGCAAAGTGAGCAAGGGACTCACGTCTGAGCATACCCTGCCACACTTATGGCGGCCAAAAGCGGTACAAAAGGGGGTGGTGATGGACGGAGCATCTGAACCAATCAAACACTCACTCCCAGTCAAAAGATCTGGGTTTGACCCATCACCGTTCTTTAGCCCACTCTGCCACCCCAGTTCAGACATGGCTATATGCAAATCAGTCTGACCCTGTGCCTCATGGGAACAGTCCAGCCCGAACTGCCAAGCCTTGCCTTCCCTGGACCGGAAACAAGCTTCCGAGGACCGGTTTCTGGCATTACAGCCGTCTTCAGCCCGGCTTGCTTGAATCCAGTGGCAAAGTGAGCAAGGGACTCACGTCTGAGCATACCCTGCCACACTTATGGCGGCCAAAAGCGGTACAAAAGGGGGTGGTGATGGACGGAGCATCTGAACCAATCAAACACTCACACCCAGTCAAAAGATCTGGGTTTGACCCATCACCGTTCTTTAGCCCACTCTGCCACCCCAGTTCAGACATGGCTATATGCAAATCAGTCTGACCCTGTGCCTCATGGGAACAGTCCAGCCCGAACTGCCAAGCCATACCTTCCCTGGACCGGAAACAAGCTTCCGAGGACCAGTTTCTGGCATTACAGCCGTCTTCAGCCCGGCTTGCTTGAATCCAGTGGCAAAGTGAGCAAGGGACTCACGTCTGAGCATACCCTGCCACACTTATGGCGGCCAAAAGTGGTACAAAAGGGGGTGGTGATGGACGGAGCATCTGAACCAATCAAACACTCACACCCAGTCAAAAGATCTGGGTTTGACCCATCACCGTTCTTTAGCCCACTCTGAAAATGAAAAATATACATTTGGAAAGGAAAATTAATTACAGGAAAAAAGTTCCAAAGTTAGTCCCTTGTTGTGAAAAAACTTGAAGGTCAAATTCAGAGTTTCTCAGTAGACTGTGTGCTAGATCAAAAGTCAGTGTGTGGGCTTGGAGAAACCATGAAATCTTCTATTTCTGTAGACAAAAAGTAGTCTACCGTTGTAGTTGAAAGTTGGAATACCCTGTTTAGAAGACTAACTGCACATAGATGTGAACCATCGCCTTCAGCATGGGAAGCATCAGCAATGTTCGCATTGGATGTTACCTGCATGCCTGTTGTTTTCTCTCGTACCTCAGCAGCCACAATTTGCATCTGTGAGATCTCAATGAATGACGTCATCAGGATTGGTAGCCGCTGGAGACAACACAGAGCATGGGCCATTACTGGGTCCAGCAGAGTATCGACATCCGTAGGCATGACTGATGGGAGTGTTAGACAGATGTCTAGCACGCATTCGTCACCGCAAAGCAGGCAACGTAGAACAGGAAAGATGCAATCTTGCCAGATTGGTCTGAATGACAGAAACCATGTGGTAATTAGTTCTCATAGATGAGGTAAACCCAAAATTTGAACGATGCGCTCACGACACTTTATCTCCAGCAGAGCTCTTCATGGTGAATTGGGTGTCGCTGTGGATTTGGCTTGCTATATTGCAGCAGTAGGAATAAAAACAGAACCCCTGCAACGAGTGCTAAAAGGAGCGGCAGTCCGCCAAACACAAGTTTGGAATTATTCCGAGGCCTGCTTGAAAAGGTGCTAACAGTCCTGAACACATGTTCTTACATACATGTACAATACCGCTCGTTTCAGACATGTTTAAGATACGTCCCAGCATTTGCGACTTGTAGATCATAGGTTTCTTTGACCGAGGTCGGTGGCACTGTTTGTTGTAAAAGAATGGCTTTCATTCTGCTTAGAGTATCAATTCGTATAGAAGAGATGTTCAGTGAAGGCCATAAAGGCGACTCCCTGACTGACTCTATTTGTGGAAAAAAAACTTGCATACAGCAAGTGACCCTGGATGTAATCGTTACTAGATATGGGATACCTAGCAACATGCCGCACCAGCTATGATCATTCAACATGAGGTAACTTCCATTCGAATGTTGGCCAAAAATTGGATTAATCACTGCAGCTGGTGAGCCTTGCAGGTGATAGGATAAGTTTGTGGTGGAACCATCACAGGCCCCGTGTAAGTTAATACCTTGACAAAGGAGAGAACCGCTTAGCGCGTTTTCTCAGTTAGTACTGCTAAGAAACACTTCACGCCCTCCACTCCAACATCTGTGTGTGTAAGGTAAATCCCAGGATGTTTACACAACCTTTCATATTTCTTTACACAACCTTTCATATTTGCCTGCTGGTATTTGTTTTAGGCAATACTGAAAATGGAAAATTGTAACATGCAGATTCACTTTACCATGTATGATCCACTCAGTAGCTGGTTTCTCTGCCACTGTGATTGGTAATGTTTCCAGTTTTTGATTGCTCAGCACCGTATAGTCTGCTACCCTTTGTGCCAGTTTGATCTGTTTATTAGTGAGATTGAATTCTGAAAATAGTTGACGTAGTGTTGATTAAATGCCAAGGCATATAGTCTGCACACAAGTTTTGTAGGGTCCAGCCTAATAGCATGATAGAACGTAATTGATACTGACCATATTGCAACATGACCAAGTCTTGTTCCATGATATCTATGGCAGAAGACACAATGCTGTCCAATGAATATATCCTGGATGACAGAGTCGTTAACCCATTGTCTACTACAGAGAGAGATTTCTCTAAATTAATAAGATAAATTTCTCGTATTCGTTCTGCAGTCTCTGCTTGGGTAATCTTCCATATTTTGTTATAAGCAGCGCAGATACCGGCATATATGAAACGTTTTTGACGCGGTTTTCTTGGTCCTAGCAAGAATTCTCTAAGGTCTGCGCCTTCTTCAAGTGTTGTTTTATATCCTCTAGCATAGCTTTCTGTAGCCAATCAAGGCATAATTTCCGTACACTGTATGTTGTTACTACCCCTGGATGCTGTCTTTGAACATATCATGGGTCTGGCCTATTGATAGTGAAACCCTATGTTTTGTTCAGGAATTGATCTTGACAGTTGTTTGTGTTAGTGGGCCAGAGCAACCATTTGTTCCAATCATCTGGATCTGATCTGTTGTGAAGCAAAATAGTATGTACGTCGAACTCCCCCTTTGTAGTGCTATTACTTGCAGGTGCAGGTATGGACGGAGTGATCATGTCTTTGATCTTGGCTAACCCAAGGCAAGACGTTTGTTGGACAGTGCATTCAAAAACATAATTTGCTTAGGGATGATACAGGCTCTAAACAAAGCTTCTACCTCCTGCACTTGCCAATCTTTTGTACCCCAGACAGATTTTGTCTCAATGTTGTCTTTCCAAACGTGGAAACCCTGTCTAGACAGTTGGGCAATAAAGGCTGCAGAATAAATCTATTTTGTATTGGTTAACATATTTTTAGTTCCTGTCTTGTTCACATTTTTTAAGTAAAATTATTCTGCTTTGGATACATTGAACCCTGAAAAATATGGAAACTTCATTGCAAAAGTGTTTGAGCTACCCTTTGGAGGTGTAGGACAATGTTCCCATTGGTTATACATAAATACATTTCTAGGTGACGCAGATTTGTGCAAGAAATGATGACCATAATGGTTATAACAATACATTTGTTCATAGTCTGATGAACCCTCTAAATATTTATGATTTGTAAATAATGCAGACATTTCTAGGTCAGACATCATGTTATTAACAGTCTCGAAGTCCCAATCATCAGAAAAGGAACTAGAGGTAATAAAGTTACTTAATGAAATTTTAAATCAGTGTAGAATCTTCAAAAGCTCTGACAGGCCAAAAATGTCATATTCTGTTTTGTTCCAAACTATACCATCTTGTACAGGAATGGCTGTGATGTTCACTGCTGACAAGTCTCTTGCTTCACGATGGGATGATTTGTGTGGTTGGAGAAGTAAGTTCACTCTTTTACTTGCTGTGTCCATTTGAATATATCTTCCATTTATCAGCATACCCAGAGTTATTACCAGAGCTAACCAAAGTAGAAAGAAAAATATTCCCAAAACAATCCATAGTTCAATCCATGGTGAAACCAGATAAGTCTTTTTCAGGTGATGAAAAAAGTCATTTGCTTGATCTTTGAAAGTTCTTTGTGCTGGTGGCATTTCAGGTTCGCTGGCATCCTCAGAAAATGTATCAAAGTTAATGAAATAGCCAGATGTAGTTCTGTCAATGGTTGAAATTACAATTTTGAAAGAAGGGGACCCCTACCGAACCAATATGCTTGTTATGTGCAGGGACAAAAACTAGGTAAGTAAAGAAACCAATAGCAAACTTCTATATAATCACATAAAATGTTCTAGGTAGAAATTAATAGTAACCACATTACATACCATACAATTAATAGACACCCAATATTAACGAAATATATTCATTTATTTATTTAAATTTCTTTTTAGTTCATTTGATTTGATTTTGTTTGAAAGGGTGTATATTTACAGAAATAGATAAGAACACCAGTGAATAAATAGAAATACATAAAATAAAGAAAATGTATTATCAAAATAATACAGTCAATACTCATTTCTAATTACTTGACATGTAATAAAGGCAAGCAGTGGAGGAGAACTTGATGGAGGCATGCTGTAGATGAAAACTACACATGTTTCTGCATTGCTGCCTTCATCAGGGAACCGTCTATTGCACAAAAATCTTATATTTGACGACTTGAGCAGCTATAAACTGTCGATGTCAAGTCCCCAAATCGATGCCAAAGAGTCAATAATAAGAGAAAAGCTCGCTCCTGCTGACAGCTTTATGTGTTGGTCATAAACAATAGGCACCACTCATAAAAAGTGTAGATCCGCTGGGTGCTATAGAGTTGCTTCAAGAAAAGTGTCTCAATCCTGTAGATGGCTCTGTCAGTCAGCAACTTGTTGTGCTTCGTATCAATTGCCTAATCAGGCAATTGATACGAAGCACAGCAAGTTGCTGATACCGAGGCGGCTTTTACCACATTTAAACAGAGAAAAGAAGCTTCAAATAGTACTTTTTTGGCCCGTCTATATCATGGCTACAACCAAGGCAACGGCCGAAATATAGAATATCCTGCGGGAGAGCGCTATACCCTAAGCCTATTTTCTAACTCAAGAAAGTACTAAGACGGACTACGAGTATTATGCATCTGTTCAAAATCTATTATAAATAGACAGAGCCATCTACAGGATTGAGACACTTTTCTTGAAACAACTCCAAAGCATCCAGCGGATCTACACTTTTTATGAGCGGTGCCTTTCGTTTATGACCAACACATAAAGCTGTCAGCAGGAGCGAGATTTCTCTTATTATTAACTCTTTGGCATCGATTTGGGGACTTGATATCGACAGTTTATAGCTGCTCAAGTCGTCAAATATAAGATTTTTGTGCAATACACGTTTCCCTGATGAAGGCAGCAATGCCGAAACACGCGTAGTTTTCATCTACCGCATGCCTCCATCAAGTTCTCCTCCAATGCTTGGCTCTATTACATGTCAAGTAATTGGAAATGAGTATTGACTGTATTATTTTGATAATACATTTTCCTTATTTTATGTTAGTCTATTTATTCATTGGTGTTGTTATCTATTTCTGTAAATATACACCCTTTAAAACAAAATCAAATCAAATGAACAAAAAAGAAATTTAAATAAATAAATGAATATATTTAGTTAGGATCACTGACATAATATAGAGTGACAAAATATAGACTTACCAAAATATAGTCACCAAAATATAGAATGCCAAAATATCGAATTCCTATCTACAAACAGGTAAGTACAAAAATATCGAATCCAAAATACAGTCTGTAAAAAATATAGTCAGTCAAAATATCGAATTTTTTAAAATGTCTTAAAAGTAATTTAAAATTAATGAAATAATAAATATAATTAACTAAAACATACTTAAAAATACTCAAATAACCTTAAAATTAAGATATAATTAATATAAGTTATTAATAAAAAATGTACAATATTTTACCGCAGGATAGCAGGAGGGTAACATTTAATATTACCACTCCAGTGAGTGCAACAGTAGGGGTAAAAAATACTATTCCCACTCCAGTGAGTGCAACAGTAGAGAAAGCGTTGGATAGCGTAGGGGTAAAAAATACTATTCCCACTCCAGGGAGTGCAACAGTAGGGAAAGCGTTTGATAGCGTAGGGTTAAAAATTACTATTCCCACTCCAGAGAGTGCAACAGTAGGGAAAGCGTTGGATAGCGTAGGGGTAAAAAATACTATTCCCACTCCAGTGAGTGCAACAGTAGGGAAAGCGTTGGATAGCGTAAGGGTAAAAATTACTATTCCCACTCCAGAGAGTGCAACAGTAGGGAGAGCGTTGGATAGCGGGAGGGTAAAAAATACTATTCCCACTCCAGTGAGTGCAAAAGTAGGGAAAGCGTTGGATAGCGTAGGGGTAAAAAATACTATTCCCACACCAGAGAGTGCAACAGTAGGGAAAGCGTTGGATAGCGGGAGGGTGAAAATTACTATTCCCACTCCAGTGAGTTTAACAGTAGGGAAAGTAATGATTTAATATATTATTAAAAATAAATTAAATATCAATACCAATAAAACATTAATTGAAATTAATAACCAATTTAATATTATGTAATAATTAATTAGAAATACAACTACATATTAGTTATTAAAAATTAATAACCTATTCATAATTATTTAACAACTAATTAATTTTCAATAACAAAAACTAATTAATAATAAAAATTAATACCAATTAAAAATTAACAGTAAATTAATTATCAATACACAAAAAGTATTTTTAATATGTAATTAATTACAATTACATTACTTCCCACCCTATTCCCCTATAAAACCACATCCCACTACAGAAAATACATTAATACAATTATCATAATTATCAAATATTTAATTAATACAAATTAATTACCAATTAAAAATGAATTAACAATACATTTAAAATCAATCCCAATAAATGAAAAAAATGATTTACTTATTTACAATTAAATTACTTCCCACCCTATTCCCCTATAAACCCACAACCCGCTAAAGAAAATAAATTTAGAAAATTAACATAATTAACAATTAATCAATTAATACAAATTAATTGGCAATTAATAAAAATTAAGTACCAATTAAAAAATAACAATAAATTCAAATTGAATACCAATAAATAAATACAAATATTTAATTAATTACAATTAAATTACTTCCCACCCTATTCCCCTATAAACCCACAACCCGCTACAGAACTAAAAAGCAAAATGTAATTAAAAATGAATAATAATTGCTAAAAATTAATATTTAATTTAATATAATTAAATTACTTCCCACCCTATTCCCCTATAAACCCACAACCCGCTACAGAATTAAATTACGCAAAAATTAAATAACATAAAATTCATTACTTAAAATACATTAAACATACATTACAAAAATTAATATACACTTTTCACACATATACTAACATATAAAACACTTTAAAAAAAATTGATATTATTAAAAAATCGATATATTTAATGCCTATATTGTATACTTCGATATTTTGACTTCTATATTTTGAAAATCGATATTACTTACCTTAAATTCGATATTTTTAACCACTATATTGTGTCCATTCGATATTTTGTCCATTCTATATTTTTACTTCGATATTATGTCCATTCTATATTTTGGAATCAATAGTATGACTGTTTACCATTTAGTTAATATTGGGTGTCTATTAATTGTATTGTATGTAATGTGGTTGCTGTTAATTTGTACCTAGAATATTTTTATGTGATTATAGAGAAGCTTGCTATTGGTTTCTTTACATACCTAATGGTTGGAATTGCATCAGGATTCGTTGAAATCGCTGGAACCACCATGATCACTTTTTACTTCATTGTAGACAGGTGTATCAGGACGAACTGTTTTTTGGGTCTCAAGAGGAACGAGTTCCATAGCTTTGTTGCTTAGTCCTTCATTTCTCACTGTAGAATCTTCAAAGGTGATGAGTCTCTCAGTTTGAACCTCTTGGATTGTAGCTAGAGGAGTGCGTCTGCTACATTGTCGGAGTCCACTTGGCCTACTGCTTAGTATTGGCCACATAGTGTGGTTTGATCAGGTCAATGGACACAAATCTTTTCTCCTTTTTACCAGCAAGGGGCAGCAAAAGTACTGTTCTTGATCTGTGGATTGCTAGGACAGGTACTGGTTGTCTGTAAGAAGGCCCAAATTCCTTCTTGTCAGCGATCTTTTCTCTGACTAGATCCCTAAGCTTTGGGATCCAGACAGGCCTTGCTGGGACGGTTGTTTTTTCCCCAGTGGTGGTTTGCTTCAGGAACACGTTGCTTTGTTTCAATCTTAGTTCATTAAAGTCCTGTAAAACAGCTAAATGATCTTTGATGTCAAATTTCTTATTTTCCACCACTGTTCCATGACAATCAAGGTCCCGTACCAACATTCTAGTCCCAAATAGGACCTCATATGGAGTGACGTCCCCTAGAGAACTTCTTGGCAAATGATTTAATGATCATTGGACCCCATAAAGATGTTTGACCCACGCATCACCCGAACCTAATACCCTAGCTTTTATAGACTGCTTTATGTCCTGTTTTTTTCTCTCCACAACAGAATTTCCCTCAGGATGGAATGGAGAAGAATACCGCAATGCTACGCCCAAACTGGCCATGGCTTCTTTGTAAGCTCGCAAGCTAAACACAGGGCCCTGGTCAGAGTGTAGTGTGCCTATTGCGTATGTGCCGATAAAGACTCGCAAATCTTTTATAATAGTTTGAGCGTCAGCCGAGCGCTGAGGCCACATCCATAGGAACCTTAAACACGAGTCCACGGCGACCATGATATATTTATATTACCATCCCTTTGTAAGGGACCGCAGTGGTCTAGGTAAACAGACACTAATGGTTTATCTGAAATTAACAGGGGCGTCTGTGCAGGACTTTTCACAGTAGAAACTTTCATCTTCTGGCATATTTCACAGTTCAAAACATAGTTTCTGGTCTGTTTCCTAACGCTGGGCCACCAGTATCTCTGTTTTAATAATGAAACTGTGGCGGAAACACCTGCATGGGCTGAGGCGATCCCTTCATGTGCTGCTAGGATTAGTCCTAATCTATGTTCTATGTTTGGAATTACCCTATCCCCCACTCCAGGGATTTGAGAAAACGTAACATTGTTCGCATCAGTTATATAAGAGTATTTGACTGGAAACCCTTTAGGTAATGCTGCACCGCTGCCTTTGCTTGAAGTATTGACAGCTAGTATTATTTCACTGTCTATTTTAATTTTATTTATTTATTTTTCTTTTGATGCAAGACTTTATTGACAGTTTATTAACTTACAATACATCGCCTACAACCCTGGGGCCGGCTGTTACCACAACTGTATATCGCAAGAGTATATTACACAGCTATTCAGCCGACAACCAGCGATCCGGCAGCGGATCTCCAAACCTTTGTAACATTTATGCGCAGTGTTCTCATATTCAAAAATAATTGTAGTCCTGCTTTTGTATTTTTTATAACACAATTAAACTAATGACTTAGTAGTTAAATGGGTGACCTCATCCAAGGTCCAATTACCGGCAAATCCTGCGGCATTCTCGGCTACTCTCGCATTCATCAGACACACTCCTGTCCCAGATAGGGTATCGTGTGAAGAAGCTGGATTACTGCCGAACCTCTCTCCCCCTTCCATCATCCTACGCCATCCACCACCTCATGCACTCAGATATCCTCCATCTCATCCCCCGAGCTATCAATATCTTCTTCCTCTAAAGGGTCACAGAGGTCACCTCTGTAAGTGTTCCATGGCAGCCACACTTTATTCCATTTGCGGGGATTCGCTCTCATCTGATATACCGCCCGCTCCGTAATCATAGTCGCATCCATATTTCTACACCACTGTGACAGTGTCGGCAGCTCCGCCGCCCCCCACCTCTGTGCTATATCTCTCTTGGCTGTCATTGTGCCGATTGCGACCCACAATCTACCTTGATATGTTAAGTCATTCGGGCCCCATATGTTTAACAGACATAGATGTGGGTCGGGCGTTAGGGACACTTCCAGTGTCTGCGAGATGGTGCGCAATACCTGCTGCCAGTACCTGACCATGATGGGGCATTCCCAAAGTGTGTGTAGGAACGTGCCCTCTAGGCCACACCCCCTTAGGCAGAGTGGGTGTGCTGCTCTGTGTAGTTTAAACAATGTAGTCCTGGTGTAATATATTCTATGTAACATTTTTAGCTGCACCAGGCGGATCCTAGCTGAGATACCCGCTTCCGGCGGCGACGCTAGCGCCGCGTTCCAGTCCGAGTCCTCCATGTCCCCTATCTCTTCCTCCCATTTTTCACGCAGCTTTACTAGGGGGTCTGGCAGATTATTCAACAGTTTACAATACGTAAGGGACGTAGCGCCCTCCTGCATAAAGTCAGTGAGTAGGCGATCTTCAAGCGGTGAGGCCTCTGGAAGA
Organism: Lissotriton helveticus; assembly: GCF_964261635.1. Lineage (NCBI taxonomy): Eukaryota > Metazoa > Chordata > Amphibia > Caudata > Salamandridae > Lissotriton > Lissotriton helveticus. The sequence continues at coordinate 3,764,728 of NC_136064.1, forward strand.
GTGGTATTTGCTGGGATAACCGCCATTAGGGCATGCCTGATCTGTACATACCTATATGTTTCCGTAGGACCTAAATCGTAATGTAGCTGAAGGTGTGAGAACGGGACCACTCCCTCCCTTGTCCACATATCCCCTACCGTTGAAATTCCAATGTTGTCCCAGTGGGTGAATCCCTTGGTGTGGCGTAGGTGTCCCAGGGCCTTTGTATCCCATAACGGTGTCCGCTTTGTTATGACTCCCTCCCATTTCAGTCGTACTTGGGCTCTGTGCCATAAAGTTACTGTGTGTCTAGTGGGTCCTATTAATTTGGATGCTGTTCCTTTGTGATATAGTGGTGCCAGCAAGCTGTGTGTGCCTAATTGGGCCCTGTCCGCACGGTACGCCGGGTCATCTTGTGAAGCGTGTAGCCATTGATTAATTACCTTAAGCTGTGCTGCCCAATAGTACAATCGTATATTTGGCAGGGCGATTCCACCTTCGTACCAGCTTCTGATAAGTTTGACATATGCTATACGAGCTGATCGTTCTCCCCACAGCAGGCTTGCCAATGTCCCAGTAACCTTCCGGAAATACCCCGGAGGCACTAAGGTCGGTGTGTTCTCGAGCACATAAAGGAAGCGCGGCAGCGCCAACATTTTAAATAAAGCCGCTCTACCTAGCAGTGTCAATGGAAGGGTTTTCCAGTGCTGCGCATCATTCCGCAGTCTGGTTAGCGGGGGTTGCAGATTACGGTCATAAAATTCAGTGACATCCTGGGTAATATGGATCCCCAGATACTTAAAGGAGGTTGTCGCCACTGTCAAGGGACACTCTGCAGGCAGGGTCGGTGGTGAGTTATTGAGCCCGAATTCGACTGATTTCGCCCAGTTGATAGTGTAGCCGGACGCGGTACCATGTGAGTCACAGACCTCCAACAAGTTGGGGATTCCCCTTACCGGGTCCGTCAGATAAATCAGCATATCATCGGCATATAGGGAGACTCTGTCCTCCCAGCCGTCGGTCCAGCGGATCCCTCTCAGCAGCGGAGATGTCCTAATTTTCACTGCCAGCGGCTCCAAGACCAGCGCGAAGAGCAATGGAGAGAGGAGGCATCCCTGCCTGGTCCCTCTCGCTAGTGGTATTTCATGAGAGATATGGCCGTTAGCCACCACTTGGGCCGTCGGGCTCGTGTAGAGCAACTGCACCCATGAGATAAATTTGTCTCCAAACCCCATGTGTGCCAGTACCGCGAGGAGGTAGTGCCACTCAACCATGTCAAATGCCATTCTGGCATCGAGGGACAGTATGACCGCCTGTTCTTCCAACAACGGCGCACGCGCCAGTACCCCATGCACTCTACATAAATTGAGCTCTGTGCTTCTGTGCGGCATAAAGCCGGACTGGTCAGGGTGAATCAGATGTTCCAAGTGGGGCAGCATTCTATTTGCTAATACCTTCGCCAGTATCTTGGCCTCAGCGTTAAGTAGCGATATCGGCCGATAGGAGGTACATTCGTCAGGGGGTTTACCCGGTTTCGGGAGAACCACAATAGTCGCCTCCCGCAGGTCGGGGGGTAAGATGCCTGCCTCCCGGCTCTCTTCATACATCGCCAACAAAGGTTCACACAGGGATTCAGACATTGTTTTATACCATTCAATTGGTATCCCATTGGGCCCGAGGGCCTTGCCTGACCGAACCGCGTTTATGGCCAATTGAATCTCTTCAATGGTCAAGTCCGCATCCAGTTCTCCCGCTGCTTCTGTCGACAAGGTCGGTGTTTGAACATCGCGGAGAGCCGCTGCCGCCATTTCCTCGGTGCCCACCACCGTCGGGGAGTACACTCCCTGGAAATGATCCGCCAACGTGTCTACAATTTCTTCCGGACGCGTGTGCATGACACCGTTCGCGTCCACTATCTGTAATATAGTTCTGCTGCCCCCTTTATTCTTTTCTAGCCACGCTAGAAGCTTGCTCGCCTTATCCCCTATGTCGTATACTCGATGGGCGGTTGCCGCCACATCTGCCACCGTCTGGCGTTTCAGGTGGTCACCATGGAGCTGTTGAGACAGTCGAAGAGAATGCAGTGTGTCATCGGAGGGGTCTGCCATGTGCGCCGCGTTTGCTCTGTCGAGTTTCAGCTCGAGCTCCACTAATTCCTCCCTTTGGGTGCGCTTATGGTTTGTAATGCTAGAGATTGCCTGCCCTCTCAGGACCGTCTTGTAGGCTTTCCACAGTATCGAGGGGGATTGAACTGAGGTCTGATTTTCCACGAAGTAGTGATGGGTCGCCTTTGCCAAGTTTTTACGAACTGACGGTACCCTGAGGTATCCTGGGTAGATCGGATACACTCGTCTACGAGTCTTCTCTTGAGTGGACAAAGTTAAAGTCAGCGGTGAATGGTCAGAGATGCCTCTCGGCCTGATACGTATCTCCTCTATCGTGAGACGGCCAGCGCCTAAAGTGAAGAAGTAGTCAATTCTGGATAGGCTATTATGTGTGGCTGAGTAATAGGTGTACTGTCTCTCAGTTGAGTGCAGGTGTCGCCAAATGTCAATCAACCCCTGCGCCTCCAAGAAGCTACCAAAGCAAGAGGCCCCAATCGGCTGCGGTCGCTGTGGGTATCTGTCTTGCGCGTTATTAAGAACAGCATTAAAGTCTCCTCCTACAATCAGATCGCCCTCGGGTAGCTCCAGCAGGAACCTCCCCAGGTCCGGCAAGGCCACTGCATGTAACGCCGGTGGGATATAGACTGACACTACATTTAGCTGTCTACCCTCCCACTGCCCATGCACGGCTGCGAATCTGCCCTGATCATCCACTTTAATGGTCTGGACTATGAACTGTGAGGACTTACGTAATAAAATACCTACCCCCCGTGACCCAGAAGTGAATTCAGAGTGCGCTATCATATGATATCCCCGCCTGTCAAGGGCCTTCCTAGCAGCGCCCATAAGATGTGTTTCCTGGAGAAGGACTAGTGTAGGCCCCGCCCTTCTGATGCCCTGTAGCACTAGTCCCCGCTTGATCTTGTCCCCCAATCCCCTTACATTCCAGGACATAATCAGCAGTGGAGTCACCGGAGCCATCCGATCGTTCCCACTATGCGTGCTCGCCTGCTGTGGACCCGCCATTTAGAATCTGGGGTGGCCCTTCCCAACCGCACGGGATCTTGTGATGCCAGAGGAACCCACCTCCGTGTTGTGTGTGGTGCGTAGCCCGAAATGTGCGATGAGCGTGCGGCGTACCGATCCTGCCTCCAGGTATCCCTCTAGGTCTGTGTACCCCTCCCGTGTGAGTTGCGTGCCATGTCATGTCACCCTGAGTCAAAGAACCAACACAACAAAGAAAAATAAACATAACCCTTCCCCTTCCCACCCCCCTCCCTGCCCCCCTGCCATACGGACCTTGAACTACCCGCCCCCTCAACTTAGCAGAGTGCTTAACCCCATCCCCACACTTAAAGATACTTGCTCGTTGGGGTGAAGGGCTCCCCGCCGACGACGGTCTCTCTCCCTCTCCTCAGATGCCCTCAGCCCAGTGTCCAAGGCAGTCCGTCGGGCAGTCAGCCAGGACATTGTAAAGTTCTACGTGCACCGGTTACTATTGTTCCTCCTCAACATCTTCTGCCTCGTTTCTTCTCACTGGCGAACGTTCCCCCATGTCATGCCCTGAAGTCTGCGAGTTCGGAGAGCTTCCGGCCCTCTAATTCTTGTGCGTCCTTTGGGATCGGCGCGGTTGACCGGCCGTCCGCCAGCCATCCAGCCAGTCTCGGGCGGTCTCAGGAGTATCAAAAAACCACGTCTTGTTGTCTGCCACCACACGCAGTCTGGCCGGGAACAGCATTGAGTATGGGATCTCCCGCGATCTGAGTTCCTTTTTGACTTCCAAGAACGTTCTCCTGCGGCGTGCAACTTCGGCCGTATAGTCCGGAAAAAAGGCCAGCGTTGAGTTTTGTACTTTTATCGGTGGCGCCACTCGCGCTGTTTGCAATATCGCATCTCGATCTCTAAAGTTGAACAGTCTGGCCAGGATCGGTCGCGGATTTGCACCGGGTTTTGGTCTCCCCCCTGGGACTCGATGTGCTCTTTCCACGAAGAAGAAGGTGGACAGGCCCCTGGGTTTGAGTTCGTTCTTTATCAAGTCCTCTACGTAGAGGTCCATTGCTGTTGTACCTTCCGATTCCGGAACCCCAAGGATTCGTACATTGTTTCTCCTAGAGCGCCCTTCCTGATCGTCCAGTCTTTCCCGCAGCACTTTATTCTCCATCGACATCTTTTCCATCGCCGTTTGAAGCTCTGAGACGTCTTCCACCAGAGATTTTGTAACCACCTCCCTGGAGCTCACCTTCACCGACATTTTGTGAAAGTCCGCCCTTATGAGGGTAATCTCAGTGGAGATCGTACCCACTGTTGCCTGGACCTGCGCCAAGGCCTGCATCACATCGTCCAGCGTCGCCTTCTTCCCGCCCGTGTTGTCTGTGGATTTACCAGCCCTCCCGTCCCCCACGGGCGAGACGCTCTTATCACAGGCGAATCTGTCGATCCGGGTTTGCGTGGTACCTCCTTTCCCACCCCGGCCTGCCATGGTGTCTTATTCTGGAACCCGGCTGCAGCCTGTACACCGTGGGTTGACTTGTAAGAGGAGCCCGGGTCTCTTTGTGCAGTTCCGGAGTGTCGGTCAGGGGTCCTGTGTCACGGGCAGTTTATATCTCACCTTGAGACGCTGGGTTTAGAACCAAAGTCACTGTCTATCAAGCGCGGGGTATTAGTGTCGCTCACCCGCTGCGCTGGCAGGCTGATATAGGTGGCCCCTTGAATGGAGAGATGTAGTCCGAGTGAGTTCAGCTGACCTCGGAACTCAACCGTTATGATGCCACTACCCGGGTTCTCCCACTCGTCGTGTGTGTCTGAGGTGCGTGCGATTGGCCACCCGATTATTGCTTGCCGCTGCCTGCCCAGGGGGGCGAGGGGCGATCGCCCGCACTGTTGAGGGCCCAGCTGTCCTGTTCCCGTTGTCTACCGCCCAACCGAGCTTTCAGGGGCAGTCAGGAGTCGCTGAGCAGAGTTGTTCCCCGTCGCCGCCGCTCACCCTCTTCTGCCGCTCTGTAGTGGGTCACACCACACTATCCAGGGGCCCGCAGCGCTACGTCTGGAGATGCCACTGTGTCTGTCCCGGGTAATGCAGTTCCTTTGTGTGGCTCCGCGACCGTGGTGAATCAGGACCTTCAGGGCCTCACTGCCACACCCGGGTCCTCTTCGCAATGTCCTACGTGTCGCCTCAGGTCCAAGCGCGCTGTGCAATACGCACGCCGACGCCTCACCTCCCAATGCGGGCACCAGAGTCTCTCCACCTCGGGGGTCCGCCGCGCTCGGTTTCCAGAACGAGTCTCGCCTTCAGTGTTCTCCGCCCTCCGACTGACTTTCACAGGCGCCGCAGGGCTTCACTGCGCCTCGCACTTGTGTCCTGCCAGGCTCGGAGCATTCCGGTCATTCTTTCCGGCTGCGCCTCGATGCACTTACTTTCTTTCGTCCTCCGACCGGGCACTTCCGGTGCAGGATGGTCGAGTTTCCGGCGCTACCGGTCGGATACTTCCTCAGGCTAGTTCCCGGTTTCGTGCCGTTGTCCAGGCGGCAGGCGCCGTCAGTCACAACTTTTGCATCCGGCGCCGGATTTCGACTGGAGTTGCTGCCGTTTGTTCCGCCCGGTCCCGGGCCTCAGGTACCTCCTCCAGAGACCTTAATGTACACGGATCAGTGTGCGGATAGTCGGAGAGGCCGCGTCTTTAACGGAGCTCGCCTTTCAAGCTGCCGCCATGTTCGGCTGCAGGCCACGCCCCCTAGTCTATTTTCATTTTTGAATGAGTGATTGCAGCTACGGAAGTCGTTTGCACAACCCCCTTCGCGGCTTCATCAGCCAATGAATTCCCTTCAACGTTAACGCCATCACGTTGATGACTCAGCGTGTGTATCACGTGGGTGTTTTGTAGTCCATTTCGCAACTGAACTACTTATTCCCAAAGCGTTTTATGCTTGATTGTGCCACCTTTTGCATCCTTGAAACCGTTTTTAAGCCAATTCTGTAAGTATTCATTATATGATTGAACGCAGTAAAAGGAATCGCACACTATGAGTGTGGGGAATTCGCGATCCGTATTTTCAAGTGCCATTATGAATTCTTGTAGTTCAGCTCTCTGAGCTGTACAATCTCCTAGAGATTGCGTTTTGTGACCATAGGTCTGAATTTGCCATCGCGCATATGACCTTTAAAGATAGCGCATGCTGCACTATAAGCTTGTTTGCCCCCAGTAGCGGGTTGTGCAGATCCATCAGTATAAATTATAAATTCATACTAGTCAAGAGGAAGAATTTCAGTAGGCAGAGGACATTCGTGTTCGTATTGCAGGAATGCTTGTGTTTTCAAAAAAAGATCAAAAACATATTCAACATCAGTTGCAGCAAGAGAATTAACCCATTGTATCCATCTTGGATGTAAAGTTTGTGCATTCGGAATGCTCGCTTTTGTAACTGCCTCTAAGACTGGTACAGGGTTTACCGCCATAATGCGTTTTCCCTGTGCTAGGGCTCTTTCTTTTGCTACAGCGGTTTAAACTGCTGTCAGAATTTTTTCTGTTGATGTATATTTCATTTCTGCTTGTGTGTACAAATGTGATTTGTACAAAATTGGTACTTTTCGTTAAAAGTTAAGTAGGTGAATCCGCTTTGACCCGGAATGATTCGGATTACTAAATTGCGTAAGTTGCGTACGTTTACGCTTGTTTGTAAGTGTTTAGTTGCTAACATGTCAGCTTGAAGTGAACGCAAAATTTCTGTGTGTTCTTGTGTCCAATTTATGATTCTAAAATCAGGTTTAATTAATTCGTAGAGAGGTTTAACCCTTTCTGGGTAATTTAGAATGTAAGTTTTTCCAAAATTCAGGAAATCTGGAATCGACTGTAAATTTGTCAGCGTTTTTGGAGGTTGGAGCAGCGCACACTTTTCTAAAAAAAGTTGGCTGCCAGGCTTTTGCCTTCACTTGAAAGTTCATAGGACGTTGAGATGGGCAATTCTAGATTTTTTTAATTGAATTTATAACCCTCAGAGGCAAAGCCCAGTATAATGGTGTTCAGCCTGTTCAAGTGCCTATCCAGGTCGCCGTCTGTCAGATGGATATCATCGACATATGACAATGCCTCATCATCATAAGTGTATAGTAACTCTGTTACCCTTACTGAGAATAGTCCCAGGCTGTTCCTGAATCCCTGTGGGAGTCAACAAAATTGGCGCTGGGTCCCCATTATTGAGATAGCTCTCAAATACCTACTTTCAGGTGCAATGTTTTGACAAAAGAAACCGTTAGAAATGTCTAATGTGGTTTTATATTTTTTTACGCACAATGTTATTCATTAATGCTGTACTGTGTGCATTTTGCACTGCAAATGTTTTGCAACAAGAGTTTAGAAGTCTGTAATCCAAAACTAGACGATATGTATTTTCTGGTTTGGAAACAGGAAACAAAGGATTGTTCATTGATGAGGTGCATGTTTCAATCACCCCCTGGTATTCAAGTTGATCTAAAATCTCCCTGACCTGTCTTTTAGCTTCTTGCTTAATTGGAGACTGCCTTTGTGCAGTTGGTTGATTTTATAACTGGATCTTATGATGAGGTGAATCCTCATCCCATCCTACATGATTTTTATATAATGCTGGGGCTTGGACAACTGCCAATTCCTGGCAAAAGTTTATTTTAAATGTACTAGAACATGGTTGGAGAAGGCTGGCATAATGATGTCTTCGCCATGTGGGCACTCCCTGATAGATTGTGGTGGCCAGTCCTGTTCTGCTAGAAGTATGTCATAACCCTTTGAAAGTCGCTCCCAAAAGAGTGCTTTCACTTTTCTTGGTATATCTCCCTCCAATCGGAGTGTTATTTCATATTACCTATGTGGAGAACTAACTCTGGTGTCTGCATTCTCAACTTAAATATCTTCATTCAAGTCCACTGTCTCCAGAAGTCCCTTCGGGTTCGGGCGAGCTATTGTTACTTCTGCTGCACTGTCCAGCATTGTCTGAGCCCATTCTCCGTTCTTGAGTTGTGTCCTCAGAATTCTCTGCATGTCTGATCTTCAGACCTGCTACCTTCTTTTTGGTGAATTGAGGATTTGGTTTGTTTTTCTGAACGTGTTGATTGTCTTTGGACCTCACACGTTCTTCCTTGTGGTCTGACCGTCCTCTTCTTTCAGATGTCTGTGACAATATCTGAAAGGTACGAGAGGAACGTGTATCAGTATCTTGATCCCTGTCTGGTTTTCTCAAATTATCCCTATACCTGAGGTTATACCTCCTTTCAGAGGGCTCCTTTTGAGGAGCCCTACCTCGGGATTGAAAACGTTTCTCTTTTGAAAGTTGTTTACTATTATCCCACTTTTTTTTACAAGAGGTAGTAGTGTGTTTAACTGAGTCCTTCTTTTCCGAACTTACAGACAGTTGTGGTTTAACTGTGTAATTCTATTAATTTTTCTATGCTATTAAGTAATTCATTGTCCGACATTTCTTCAATGTCAGGATCGGGTGTGTAACCCGCTAAAACCGGCCATGTTGCTACTGGTCTACCTAGTGGACTGAGCCTGGTAATATGATTTAAATGTTTTAGGGCGCCTTTAAACAAGAGCTCATGCTCCTGGTATGTGAGTGGAATTTCAATATCCTCGAAAGGAATATATTCCTCTGGTAGATCATCTTCTTTGTAGAAGTGAAACATTTTAGTTACTGGCTGTGTTTCAGGGAATACTATCCATGAGTAGAATACCTATGTCTGGTGCGATTCATGTGCCTCTATTACAAAAACTGCTCTACCACCTCTTAGTGTTAGACCATGTCTTTTAAGTTTTAGAGTGATGCCTCGCCTTAAATTAAGAGGGTTGATTATTGCATCCCCATCGGTTTTATTAAAACCTGTAATGTTAATAGCTGTTGCGGCTTTGTAGCCTGCAGCTCCACTGATGCCGGTGCTGTTGTTGTTATCCGATATTGTTTAATGAAAAATACAGAGCAAGTTTCAATGGAACGAAGAAAAGGTGCACAATATTTTTGGAACACTGTATCCTTCAACGTTGAACAAACCAAACAGCTAATACATAGGATTTACGTCCTACTAAGCTATGGCGGATATTATCTCTACCCACTCCAGATGTCTTATGGAGTATTATGAGTAGAGGGTTTCTGAGAAAAGCACGACTGAGTTACTTCAGTATCTAGCGTTAAATTAGTGCCTTACCAAACCGTTGGGCCCCATGTAGTGTAGTTCCCATATCCCTGATAGGCTGTGCGCATTGGAATAACATACACTATAGTTTTGACATAGGACTGAGGTCAGTATGTGTCTATCGAGTACATTAAACTTAATTACTTGTGTGTGCCAGCTAACTCAGAGGTCACAAGAAACTTCTCGAATGAACAAGAAGGGATTCGTTTCTGACAACCGCATAAACATGATAACTTTATTTCCCTTAGAATCCGAACAGCCTCAGAATCGTGGAAACAATAGATAACAGTTTCACTCAGTCAATCGTTCATGCTTCGTTTCCACAGAGTTACACAGAAATAGATAGACGGGTGTTTCAATAAAAAGGGTTTATTGAACAGTCTTATTTCTCATGCAAGAGATATGAGCTGCTACAATCATAAGACAGAATGCGGAGTATAATACGTACAGCGTTGGCAGTAAGATAAAATAATACTGCAATAGCATGGTTTGAGCCATGACATATATTCATAAAAATACATACATATATAACATAGGCTAAAATATAAATACTCATCTGGTGCTTTTAAAATAGTTCTACCCCAGTGTACCTAACCTAAGTGTAGTACGAGGTAAGAAGTAGGTACTGTTTTCTAAAGTATAGCTAGCTATAGTTTAGTTTTTGCCAAGAGTCGCCAAGAGTCCCTCTAGGTTCTAGTCTGCTCCATACCTTAGAATGAGAGAGGTTGGAATCTCTTTCCGGGTCTCGATTTCCAACACTCAGCAAGGGGAGTCAGAAACACTGGAGCTGGATTTTCTGTGAGGAGGATGACAGCGTCTGGTCAGTGCGTCAGGTGGGGACTCAACTTCCTTCCGAACTTGCCGTGGCGAACCGCATTGTGCAAGTATGCAGCCGAGCTGTGCCGTACCGTGGTTTGTCATGGCAAGTGAAGGTATATTTATACCATGAAGGTGTTTAGGAATGCCAGTATTGATGTAAAAGTCAGGCAGTGGAATGTCATGAATAAACCCCAAGAAATATGTTCATGCATAATAAATGAGCTCTTGGAGAAATCAATAACCCAAGCAAGGGGAAGTCCTAAGGCCTTAAGAGTCTGGTTTTCCAAGAACACGTTGTGACGTGGTAGGAAGGATGTAGGTGACCATGCATGTATTTGGTTATCATGGATAATGCCTAAATAAGGGTTGGGTTTCTACGTCTAAATATGGGCAATGCGAATTGCGCCTAAATAAGGGCATAAATCGGGAAACCTATATACGGTATCTAAATCGACACACAACACAGGGCTGTGGAGCAAGTACCCTGACCAGGGCCGTCTGATGTTTGGAGTGTGTGCTTGGCAGATTATAGTGTGACCAGACATGGTGACCGTGGACAGAGTAAGCACTTGTACAGCTTAAGTTTGAAAATGGACATAATACATTTTTTTCATCATCATAAGTAAAGACATAGCACTAAATTCATGTGCAGTTGGTAGCCACTGGAGGCAATGTCAGGGCTGTAATGCAATGTCTCGGGTGAGACATATCCTTGGTTGGTTTTAAACCCTTTGTAGTATTTGGAAGTGGTTTCAGCAGTTGGTGACTCGTGCTTTAGACCCTCCTTGGTCTAAACATAAATGTGATTCGGGCTCTCAAAGATGAAGTAGACGTTGTCCATTTACCCTTCGAGTTAGAAACGACCCTTTGTAATTAAGAGTGGGGACTATGCTTGTTGTCGGGTTTCTTACGAAGGAAAGTGTTCAATCCAGTCAAAGGTCTATGGTGAAGTGTGTCACGTCTCTGAGGCCGCACAGTGACCTTCCAGGGTTGACCATCTCCTAGTTTGCCGATAGGTTAAGCAGGAATGTTGCTGCTCTGTATTACCGGTCCACGCAGCTAATCTATTTTAATCCAAAATTGGCCACTGATAAATCCTAATGCTGATCTTTAATCCTGAGTGGTGAACATGGAGTAGGTGTTTGGACTTAACATTTTACTAAAATTATTTTTGAGACCACTTTCCAAAATGTTGCCAGTTTGGCAGCTCAAGAGGGGGAATGGAAGCTGTAAGATTTCAGGTCTGAACTTGATTTCCTCAAATAGAGAGTGATTGTGGCGTATTTAAATGGTCGTAGAATTAAACCCTAAAATGAGGAGAACGTCAGCAACATCTCTAGCTAGGGTACTGATTTACTCCTCGGGTATGACGTCAGGCAGGGCTTTGTTAGCAGGTCTGGGGCTCTAGTGTGGGTAGAGTAAGAGACCCTCCACTCCCCAGGGATAACTCCTCAAGTGTATCACACAGAAGATGTTATCCTAGATCCCCCTCTAAACCCCTTTTAGAAAAATGACACTGGCTTTCTGTTCGCCAAAGGGTGAAGTTTAAGACCTGCTGCGTGGTCCATAATGGTCTACATGGATTAGGACCTTCGATTCTGGCAGAAAAATGTATTCCATACAACCCCGTCCGTACCCTTAGGTCCGGCAATCAGTTCTCCTTCGAGTGCCCACTGTGAAAAAGACAACACAGGGCGGTAAAGCCCTGTCAGTGGTCGGTCCTGCTCTATGGAATAAACTCCCTCTTCAGCTCAGGCAATGTTTGGACCATCTCACTTTCAGGAAGAGGCTGAAAACTTTCCTGTTCCTGATTTAGCTTCCTCCTTTTGATTGTCCTCTTTCCTTCCATCAGCCACTGGCGTGTGAGCGCAGAGATACTCCTTCGGGAGTCGATTCAAGCGTGGTATAAACCCATAAATAAAATAAATAAATAATAAATCCTCGAAGTTCTCGCTCGTAGCCGGTTCTCTTCACGATGGGGGGATTAAAGTCAACCTCTGGTTGCCTAGTTTGAGATCTGGCTTCACTCTTCCTATCAGAATTGGCGCCATAACATCCGGGGCTTCGACTAGAAATGAGCCTAAAGACTCTGACATCTGCTGCAGAGCTGTGTGGGACTGATGAAGGGTTTGGAATGAATTGACAAGGTTGTGCAAAGGTATCTTAGATTTTGTGTGAATGTAATACAGTTTTAGTTTTTCTTGGGCTTGAGGCATGAGCATCGGTTCGAGTTCAGATATTGAAACATCACTGTGTAGTGCTAATCTATAGTATAGAATTATAGGGCCATATGTATCAAGGTACCAATTTGCGATTCTGTAATAGCGATTTTTAAGAAATCGCTATTTCAGAATTGAAAATTGGTATGGATCAAGAAAATCGCACTTTTTTAGCGATTTCTTGATATTCCTTAATTGCGAATTCGCAAATTGCGAATTCACAATTAAGGAATACTTTCCCATTCATTTCTATGGGCCAGGAGGCCCATAGGAAGGAATGGGAATATTTTCTCAATTCGCGATTCGCAATTTGCTAATCGCAAATTGAGAATAATTTCAAGGGTGCAGGGGTGTCCAAAGGACGCCCTGTTGCACCCCTGAAATAAGCATGGGTGCACATGTGGTGCACATACATGCCCTATGGGCATGTATGTGCGTCACATGGCACTTTGAAAAATGCAAAAATTTGTATTTTTTAAGAAATTCGCAACTTACCACCAACTTGAAGTTGGTGGTAATTTGCGATTCCTTAGGGACAATTTGCTATTTTTTTTAGCTTCATACATTGCATTTAAGGAATCGCAAAATTAGCGATTCCCTAAATGCAATTGCAAAATAAGGAATGGCAAATTTTGCGATTCCTTATTTTGCACCGGATTTTCCTTCATACATCCCATTTTGCAAATTCGCATTCGCAAAGGACGAAATTCTACGGGTTTCGGCCTTTGCGAATGCGAATTTGTATGATACATATGGTCCATAGTCCCTTCCTGTGGGCTATACCAGTTTTAAAGGCCCTGAACAAAAACCGGAAGAATTGCCTGAGGCAGAAGGGCTATAACATCATTAGAACATTCCAACCTCTGAGGGTAAAATGTTATAAATTAAAAATTGTAATGATGGAGCAGAAGGCCAATGATAGCCATTACAGGACCCTGCTAAGAGTAATATCGGCCCACCTTGTGAGAATATATCCATCTGCCTTTTACAGGTGAATATGGGCCTGGAAATACTGGGTCACTTGTACTCCTGTTTCAGCCACAACTAGGCGTTTCAGCCACAAAGGTGATTACAGTGTCAACCGTAATTTCTCTTTTCCACTGGGTCTGCAACTCCCTGCACATTTAATGGTGCTGGCTTAAAAAGCAATATTTGTGATTTGCGTCCAGTTAAAAAGTATGTCCTTGACAGTTGAGAAGCTGTACAAAAACATATGCCAGGTGCAAATTCAGTTCTGTCATGTCATAACACATGAGCTAACTAAATTTAGTTCAGACGTATGGGGTTTGTATGTCACGTCATTATATCATGTGCTGTTGCCAGCATTGTGCAGTCTGTTGTTACCACGTGTGCGGCCCCTGGTGTCGTTTTGATTAGTTACTGTAGATCTGTCTGTCCAATAGACTGATTAATGAGAAGAATAGGATGTGTGCGATGCTGTCAGGGACACTTGTTGTGCACTATGCATATTGTGGCACATGCCTTGGGCCTTTGTTGTTTATTTCAGTTCACCCGGGTGAATGGTTGTCCTTTGCTCGTGGCCATTGTTATATTGGGGAGCATTATGAACTAATAATATGGCCTCGATGCAGTGGTCGTGCAGGGGTGTGGTTTGTGTACTCTAACTTGTTCAGAAGGGACCTGGTATGCATGTTGCTGTGACCGTAGGATGTACTGTTAATGTCGTAGTGTTTTGCCTACTATTTTGGGGTTGTGTTGTACTCATATGATGGCCAGTGGGTCTATCGAATTTGCTCTCTTAGAGTAGAGTCAATGACACATCATTGTAAACATGATGCATTGTTGGGTAGCGAGTGATGCATGCTGTTTGGTGTCCACTGATATCTGAGGACAGGGCTGATCTGACCAGTGTTGGGTGAACATGTTCATGGATGTAAAACTGAGCACTTTTACTACCGACCAGAGGCGGAAGCTAGGGACCCGGCACAGTTCAGCTAAACGTCATGTTGACTTAAACGGGGCATTTTCTGCGTGAAGGGAGAATAATAGCATTTGCCATGTGCACAGAGCATGGCTATGAAATGTTCTTTCTAGTTCTGTATGTTAACACAAATAAACAAACACTATTATGGAAAAAACTTTTGAATTAGGAAATGTTCTTATCTAATTGGTAACATTTGTAGGCTTAAATCACATACATAAATTCCTTCAGCATCCATGGCTTGATTCCTGGAGCCTGTGCAGTGAAGAGCTCCATGGAAGAAGTGTACACTCTTTGAGGCTGATTTCTATCTATGAGAAGTAGTACTACAGGAGGACTCTTTTACATACTCTTATGTACCGGCTCTGATGTACATGCATGCAAATAGGGTGCAAACCTTTCTTTCAGAACTGTATATGAATAGTCTCTAAACATTGCCATTTGATTCCCATTTTTGATGTTTTGGGAACAATACACTAAGGCATGTAAGAGTACATAAAAGAGTTCTGCAGGTGTACTCCTTTTTTGATAGACCAAAATACCTTGGAAAATCGACCCTTTGGACACTACAGGAAGTGCTGCAGGTGTGGACTGCACCGTCACATTTCTCAAGTGATGTCAAGTGCACCATTTACTGAGTGATGCATTATAAGTACCAAGCCATCAGTGGCTAGGAAGACATTTCCTGGTGGATGATCATAATAATAAGAAGAAAAATTTTAAAGAGCCAGGTTAAACTAAGGCCAGTGTGTCCCCGCGAACAGGTAGACACAGAAAAGGGATAGGATTAAATGCAGGGCCCCAGCAGTCAATGTTTGCTCATAATACATTTTTAGCATGTGATATAGGGCCAGATGTAGGTAAATATCATTTACCGATTCTAAAATACAGAATTTTACCGATTCGGTATTATAGAATCGGTAAATGATATGTAGATAATGATTCAGTAAATTTTACTGAATCAGTAAAATTCGGTAAATACCGATTCGGTATTTACCGAATCGGTATTCCCCATTCATTCCTATGGGCCTGAAGGCCCATAGGAAGGAATGAGAATTACCGAATCGGTAATAGGGGGTAGACCTACAAGGGTGTCACGGTGTCACATGGACACCCTGTTGCACCCATGTATAGTGCATGGGTGCACATGTGGCACACATACATGCCCTAATGTCTGCCACATGGCACTGTTAAAAAAAGCACAAAATTGCTTTTTTAATGGTTTTCGTTATTTACCACCAACTTGTACTTGGTGGTAAATAACGAATCCTTACAAGTGAAAAGCACTCACTTGAGTGCTTCCTACAACAAGGTTTCGGTAATTTAACGAATCGGTATTTAAGAATTCTGTAATTTACCGATTCGGTAATTACCGAATCCTTAAATTAGGCCCCTACATCCAGGGCCAGACTGAGAACCAAAACCGGCCCTGGCAAAGTGCTCGGCCGGCCCCCTGGCGGTGCGGCCGAGCTCTTTGCCAGTGCCGGTTTCGGCCGATTTTGTTACACGGCTGATTTTGCAGCTATGCTGCTAAAACGGCCCTGGAACAAAAACGGCCCCCAGGGCCCCAAACCGGCCCCCACCCTTGCGGCGCACCAGGGGATTGCCATTTCCTGCAGCGCTCGGGCACCATTCTTTATCGTTTCTCGATCTCCATGCTGACGAAATTTACTGGTTAAAATTCCAATAATAAGGATTAATCGGGCAGGAGAAGAGACCAAGCGGCTTACTGTCTCTGTGTGGGAGCAAGAGAATGATTACTCTTTCCCTTAAATGACTTAATTACGAAGATTTGCCGAGAAGTAAAGCCGAGAAATAATTACATTAATTAGCGGTCGTTCTGCAACGAGAGAAAGTATACAGGATACGCTGTTTGATTCTCTTAAAGTTTGTAATTAGATACTATATGATGAATGCCGTGTATCATTGACTGGCATATTAATAAGAAAATACGAAGGAACGATACTGTGCGGAGATTCAGTTCCCTTTCGAAGTAACACTCGTGTCTCCTGAAGAAGGCGTTTTCAGAAACGCCGAAACGCGCGTCGAGAGAATATTGTTTGCCACCCCCTGGAAACAATCTTGTTTTTAAATATTTTGTGTTATTACCTTTTTATGATAATTGTATAAAATTTGGTTTATGAAAGTTGTTTATTGTTATGTTATAATTTTTGCTTTCTGTATGTATTATATGTGGTCTACTTTTAACAAACATCTATTAAATGAAATAGAGTTTTTTATCTGAACAAACTTGTTAGAACATTTTTTATTTGATGGATCCTTTCCCTCATCAGTTGTCCTGTTTATGCTTATTACACATAATAAAAACCGGTGCCCGCAATGGCCAGTCCGGGCCTGCCTACATCCCAAAAGCCTAATACCTGTCGGTAACGGCCGAAATTCGGTAATTTCGGCCGTTTCCTACATCGGGCCCTTAGTTTTATGAAAGACTAAGGCCAAGATGTAGGTAAAATACATTTACCGATTTTTAATTACCGAATTTTACCGATTCGGTAATTAAAAATCGGTAAATCTAAGGGGTGGATATGTAGGAACATCCAGATGTTCCTTTTACCGAATCGGTAAATATCTGTATTTACCGATTCGGTAAATACCGACCGGTAATGCCCCATTCATTCCTATGGGCTTTGAAGCCCATAGGAATGAATGGGGCATTACCGGTCGGTATTTACCGAATCGGTAAATACCGATTTTGACAAGGGTGCAGGGGGTGTCACTTTGACACCCTCTAGCACCCCCAAAAAAGATTTGGGGGCCATGTGGCAGGCATACCTGCCCTAAGGGCAGGTCTGCCTGTCATATGGCACAGGTGTGCATGCACACATGTGCATGCACACCGGAATCGGTATTTTACCATCAAATATATTTGATGGTAAAATACAGATTCGGTAAGGGTTGTGGGACTCAGAAGAGTCCCACCTACATATCATAATTATCGAATTGGTAAAAATACCGATTCGGTATTTTACAGATTTGGTAAATTTACCGATCGGTAAATTTACCGAATCTGTAAAATATGTGGCCCTACATACCATTTTGTAAATACCGGTCGGTAATGGACGAAAATACTGATTTTCGGCCGTTACAGACCAACCTACATCGGGCCCCAAAACACCTATTATGAAGCCAAGTGATTTAGCACCCTTTCTGCTGCATTCCTGAATGGTAGTCTGAAACAGAACAAATGGTCCTTGTAACACGTATCTGGTGCTTGGAGTTGAACAGTTTGAGACTTGGATAGCTGGCGAGCCCCAAGTAGGTAATTAAATGCTGATCGCAGGGTCCTATTCCCAATATATCTGGCTTTGGCAGGCTGGTGCGATAATTATTTAAAAAAAATATTGTATTGCAAGCATGTGCCACAAAAATACAATGAAAATAAAGAGAACATGCAATCGCATAAACATGAAAGCCAAATGCTTACAGTGAAAAATCTAAATTTGAAATAATTAATCAAATGCATGTAACTTTAATAACACGGACTGAATTCTAGCAGGCAGGTGTACTGAGAGCAGGTGTAGAAACTCGTTTTAGTTTTTATGCACATGAAACCGTGATTATTAATGACACATAAAAATGTAAAACTGACTATGTATTACTACAGGCTGAAGACGTAGGACCTTATTTATAGTTTTGTGGAAGCTAGACATCCACCGAAAAGTGGCAGATGACACATCTGCAGTATTAACAGTGCCCTGAAGGCAGTGACACCAAATAAAGTGGATGAGACAGCCACCAGTTGTTAGCGGATGTCCTGCACGGCCAAACTTAAGGCCCTTAGTTTAATCACACTAGGATGATGAAATAAATTAAAGAAAATAAAAAAAGAGCAGAAAAAATATTCACAAAGTAACAATTTAGCCCTCCACACCACTTTCTTTTAGACAACTGTGCATTTGTTAAAGATGAAATGCTGTCAGTCACAGTGCAATGGAGCCAACCACTGAGGTGAGCTGACCAATTACCCAACGCTGTATGGTGTGGGAGCGGAAGTAAAATGTGAATGACAATTCAACAGACTAATGGAAAAAGAGCTTCTCCCCGAATTTATATAGATATGTATTTTTCATTTATGGTATATTTTTTTTATTACTAAGGCCGTTACACTCAAGCTGCTAATAGGCCAGACCTAAAAATATCTCTAGATGCAGTAGCTGAAAATGTTCACACAGAAAAATTGAAGATATAAAAATTTGTGAGTTTTTTATGAGTGCACAAACGTAACAACAAATACAGAGTTCCCACACCTGAAACCTCCTTGTCATTTAGCTCAGAAATACTGGCAATAAAATCTTGTGTTTTACCCTGTGCTTCTGATTACGGATCCTGCAGTTTTTATGTTTTGTTTCTATACGATATCACTAGTAGGCTATTGAGTAGGACTGGGTAAAGTTTGTGGAACTGCGAAAAGTGACCAAAAAACTCAGCCGCTCTAGTTCCGCTAGCGGTGGAGTGCGTTTGGTCATGCCATTCGCATTGAATTACGGTGCCGGGTGTTTGTTTGTTTGTTTCAGCTTGAACACCACCATGCGCAGCGCTAGTGGGCGCCGCTTCTTCTCTTTCCACTCAAGTAGATTTTTTACCCGAGCAGAGCTTACTCATTGCAAACAGATGGTTTCTCAACGCGAGCGGTCGCGACCACCGGCAGCTATTCGAATTGAGACATCTGACCTCCCGTTTTGAGAAATCGTGCTGGGAGGTGGATTTTCCATGCTTGCCAACTTGACGTTGACCTTGACTGAATGCAGTCCAAATAGAAAGAGGCAAAACCGAGTAGAAATAAGGCTATTCTCCTCTTTGCGCCTCCCTAACGCCACCCCTGGGATGGCATTAGAATCTGACGCATTCCCAGGATTACAATGTCTCGTATATTTTTGATTGCTTTAGATTTCATGGGTGTTGCGGGGGAACACCCACAGCAACACCCATGGAACGCTTCTTTCACGCAGTGTTCTGTGTGAATGGGGCACATATTTAGTCCATAAAAAGCCACGCAAAGTGGCTTTGCGTGGCCTTGTAAATATGGTGTGGCACATCGCGCCATCGAAGCATGAAAAAAAGTGACACTCCAGCGGTGAAAAAGTGCCACAAGGGACCTCGTAAATGAGGTACCAAATGTTTAGGACAAGAAAATGGCAACTTTCCAAAAGTTGCATTTTCAGAATTGTGGCTTCAAATTCGACTCTACCATTAAAGAGTGTTTTTAAATTACAGATCTTTAGACAAGAAACTCGACCTTCGTACCTACTCATAATTTAAAGTTATCACTTATTACATGTAATAAGGTAACCCAATGTTATCCTATAGGAGAGGCAGGCTTTGCAGTAGTGAAAAACAAATGTACGAATTTTTCTCTGCCAGGGCATTTAAAACTTAAAGTACATGTCTTGTTTGTATTAGAAAGGAAGGTTTAGGTTTAGCAATATGTTTTTTTAATGGCAGTTTTAAGTGCACGCACAGGTTGCAGTGGCAGGCCTAAGGCATGTTTTAAAAGCCTACTTAAGTGGGTGGCACAATAAGTGCTGCAGGCCACCAATAGTATTTAGTTTACAGGTCCTGGGTACATGTAGTGCCACTTCACTAGGTACTTAGAAGTCCATGAAATGTGCATAATGGGTGTAGTCCAAGTTTACCATGTTTAGGGGAGAGAGAACAAGCACTTTAGCACTGGCTAGCAGTGGCAAAGTGAGAAGAGTCCTAAGGCCAGCAAAAGCTCAATCAGCAAAAACAGGAGAATGAAAGGCAAAACGTTGGGGGAAAGCCATGCAAAAGATGACAGGTCCAACAAACATGAACAGCCTAAGACATTTACTGGTATTTGTCACATTATATCGATTTCTGGCCATTTAAAATTCAGCCTCTGTGCTGAGCGTGTAAACAACAAGAATCTCCAAACTTTCAAATACAATTAATTCAAATTCACATGTGCGACAAACCTATTTGGGAGGTACACATCAACTGCACAGTGGTACTTCAAACATGTTGGTAAAACAGAAGAATGTTGCAGTGAGTTTAAATATTTTTTTGCCATCTTTCATCTGTTGTGATCTGCAGGTCACAAGTTTAAAGACTAGTAAGGCCTATTCATCCTTCCATCATTCCAAACTCAGTGAACTGAGTACTGTTGAAGTAGGTGTTATGTGTTTCTTACAGTGCTTAGAAATAGGCAAAGTAATTATGCAGTGGCCATCATGTGTCAAGCAGCACTATGTCAATTAGTTAACTAACTACAAGTGTATATTTTGTGAATACACTAATTGAGCTTGATAGCGCACACGCTCCGTGTCTCTGCCACTGCCCTCGTGCCCTTGCTCGAACTCACGGTTCAGCGGAGAGTTCTTCGTTTTCCTTTTTTCTTTAATTGTGTCCCTAAATTGCCCCCTGTTGATCTATTGTTATTTTGCCTCTGGTTCTTTTTGTTTTGCACTGTTGTTTTGTCACTGTTTCTTGATATTGCTCTTGCTGTCTGTTTTTCTCACAGTTTTTTCCGTCCATGCCCTCCTGCTTCCCTGAAAGCCCTCCCAGGACTATATATTGAGGTGGCTGTGCGGCCGCAAAGCTGGCACCAAAGGCAAGCCCATCTGTGCTGTCCATACCTGGACCGCTCCCAGTGCCAGGAACCTTGGCTCTTACACCCTGCACAGCTAAACCGCCATCGACCTTTGAGCCCTGGATCCTGGACACTACACCAACTGTTGCTGCCTTGCATCCGCACACACCACCAGAAGACCAGTCTCTGGCCAACACTGCCGCTTCACCTGCACTACTGAAGCAACTAACAACACAAGAGACGCTGCAGACACACCATGCCAACAGAGACCACCGCAGACAACCTCCGGTGCCTACTAATCAATGCAAAATCACTCAGCAGACACACCATGGAGATCTGGGACATGATCTCATCCCTCACCCAGGACATCACCTTTTTCAAGGAAACCTGGCTGACCCCGCACCTGCACCAGGCATCGCTACCACCATTCCTAAAGGCTCCAAGGTAACAGACAAGGACCCGACCAACTAACATGGAGGTGGAATTGCCATCATCTACAGAGACACCATCTGCTGCACCACATCCCCGGATGACCCAACCCTGATAATGGAACACCTGAACTTCCAACTCCACACGAACAAAAAATACCATCAGAGGCACTCTCCCCTACAGACCTCCAGGGCCATGCCCCAGCTTCTACAATACCATCCTGAACCTCATAGCCCTGATTGCAAATGACTCCAAGCACTGCATCTTCCTAGAGGACATCAACTTCCACCTCGATGACACCAGTGACACCAACACAGTAGACCTCCTAGAAAGCATGAGCCACATCAGCCTCAAGAAACTGGTCATCAACCCCACCCTCATTGCAGAACACACACTCGACCCCATCTTCACCTCCAGTGACTGAGTGAAGAACAAACATGCCACACAGCTGACCTGGACCGACCACTACAGCATCCACTTCACCATCCACCAACACGGGCTCCGCACCCCCCAGCGCCTCGTACCGAGACTGGGAAAAGATATCAGAAGACCAGTGGAACAATGCCCTCTGTTCCCACCTCCCAGAAACAACACCTAACCCAGATCAAGCAGCAAAATACTTCTCCCAGTAGATCACAAAATGCGCAGACACTATTGCCACTGCCAAGACAGCCAAACCCAAAGGAGCAACCAAAAGAGTCAGCTGGTTCACTTTAAATCCACCAAGTGCAACTGCCGGCAACTATAAAGTGAATGACACATCAGCAAAAATACAGAAGACTGCACCACCTTCAAGACAGCACTCAACCAGTACCACCGCCTCCTGAAAAGCACTAAGAACGCCCTAGCAAACCACAACAAGGCCAGCACAAACCACAGCAACAAACTCTTCGCCATCGTGGGATACTTAAATCATGTTTCAGATGCCTACATAAGACTGATGAAGCACAACTCTACAGACCTGAGACCTGTTGCAAAATCATTGCCACATGTGCCATTCTCCAGAACATAGCCAAGAGGAAGGGTCTTCGCAACATCAACAGAGAGCCAGAATCAGACTCCGATGATGAACTGCCACCACTATGGAATCAGCAGGATGTAACACGTGCAGCAGAGGATCGACCACGATGCAGAGAGATCACAAACAACAATTTTTAGGTAAGAATGATGCTCACATCTAAGCAATAGTTAACACACATGATGGTAATGTTTTTTCATTGCTGAAAGATAACCTTTTATTCAGGTTGCAATAATGTATTGTAATTGTATCTCAACAACTGTGTCCTTATAGGATGGAATTGTTTAAACAACGCAACACAGTTTGCAAACACAAACATAGCATTGTAGCATCACACATCTGAGTTACTTTTTACAACCTCTGGTGTTGTTTGGCTTCTCAGCAGGACTTGGCTGTGGAGTTGGGGATATAACTGTGCCAGATGTATGTCGGCATGTCCGCCTTGTACATCAACCATCTGGTACTGATATGCCACTGAGGCTAGAGCCGTCTATGCTTTCAGGTGGTGGTAATATGTTGGGGACAGACAGGTTATGTGTCTGAATGTTCTCCAGAGCTGTGGACACTTGGACCAGCCCGCGGGCTACATCTTGGCAGCAGTGCCTCATGTTATTTTGGATGTGGTGGTGGGTACTGCCAATTGATTTATTGATTTTGTAAATGCGTCATAGCACCCCATGCTTCTTGCGCCTGAGGCTTTACATATATTGCTCCCTCCCCATGGCAGCAATCCAATGCTCTTGACCTTTCTGCAATTGAAGTGCTAAATGTGCCATTCTTCTTAGATGCCTATTTACTGTTTTTTTCTGTTTGGCTTGTAGGCTCTGTACTGTGATGCTTGATTGCTCAAGGCCATCAAACATTGTTAACTCTCTGACATGCCATCAGACATAATCATTCTCTTCAGTGTCTACACATGCAAGATTTATTTATATAAACAAAAAACATTTATGGTTCGTGCCCAGTGAAACTATTTAGCAATAAAAATTAAAGTAGTGGAACTTTCAGATCTCATCAGATCCAGCTTTGCTAGGTTTAACGTTACATTTGAAAACTACTTGTGATCTATTAGTCCTTTTTTCCTGAATCCCTGGTTAAATAATGGTTTGCAAAGCAGGGTGGATTCTTTCTGTTGTTTTTTCTCTTTAACATGGAGATGAGAACACCTCTTCCAGTTCAAAATGATGCTTAGGGGCATTCATGCACTCAATTGCTAACATCTGTTTCCATTTCTCTGTTTTATTGTCATTTTTTGGGGACTTCTATTTGATAGGTTCATTGCCCTTTAGCACCACAGAAAAATCTGCCTGTAAATTATTCTGGATTAACTGGTCCAGCCGGACTCTTCCTTTCATCCTAGGCGAATGCCTAAATAAATGTGAAATACAGCAAATAATTAAAATCAATAAATGCAGTATTTTATTCAGGAAGTTGGGCGGGTACTTATAAGATTTAAATGTTCTGGTACCTAATTTCGTTTTTGAATACTGTGAGGCCCACCTTTTCCATAGGATAACATTGACTTTCCTTATTACATTTAATAAGTACTAACTTTGAGAACAGATAGAAATGCCCAGTTTGGACTCAAATGAATTGTAATTTTAAATCCCCTTTAAACGTAAAGTCGGGTTTTGGATTAAAATTTTGAAAATGACACTTTTTTTAAAATCAGTTTTTATTTAATTTTTATCTGTACCAGAGCATGAAGTCGGCACATATACAGTGTCATATCCAGATACAAACAAACTCTGTTGCCTCTGCACTACAACAAGTTAAAGAGAGCTATGTAACAGCAGTGTAAATTTACTATAAGACAAATAATGCATGCATCATTCTTTAAGCAGGTTAAGAAACTCTTTGAAAACATCACAGATCATTCCGTCGACTGTGCGACAATTAGGCAAGTCTTTTCATGAAGTCGCACTTCTGTTTATTTGTACCAAATATCAGCCGACACGTGTTTCATCGCAGGGAACACACACACTGCGAATCTTCAGGGCTTGTTCTAGGATGAGTATCTAACTTTCAATCGTTTGTAGGTCTATTGTCTATCGATCACACCAAATAACTTGCATAACATCCGGTTAGTGGCACTATGAGGTCTTGTGCCCTCGTTGCTGAAAGGTATCAAATAATGATAATGATAGGACACGACCCAGCCGGGTTCGTGTAGTTAGGAGCTTTGCAAGTCGCAATCAAGGCGTAAGAGAATCTTCTTACTCTTGTTAGTGAATCTTTACCGGGAGGAGAAAGAGTAATGGAAACGGCGTGTGCGCTGTGTCCAAAACCAAACCAACTGTGCCTAAAGGATGAAATTCCCCCTCCGTTATTTCCCGGTCGCCGTGTTCCAAGGTACGGACATATCCAGATACAACCAATCTTTAATTTAAGAGGATTGGTTACATTCTTATATTACGAGCAATAATGAAAATCATTGTGCATGCAGAAGAAGTCATTTGAGTATCGCACCTTATAGCACTAGATCTGGTTCAGTGCTGCCAGTGGGCAAAACAACAGTACAGTAAACATAGATGTTGTGCATCTGTTACCATGCAATGTCAACAAATTCCCCCCCCACCTACTAACTAACGGGTGCAGTCCCTGTGGCATATGGTAGTAAAAGAGAAGGAAGGGAAGCTCCTGTCCAGTACTCATCGTGTAAAGATAGTAGCTGGCTTGGTGTAGTAACTCTAGTGTTCAATGCTTGGGGGTAGGCAAGCGTATTGAAGCATCTATTCCCCCTCGTGGCCCCAGTCCTGAAGTGGGTCCGGAACATGGGGCATATTATCAAGAACTGCGACAAAATTATCGCCGCTTTAGCGGCAGGAAACTGCCACTAAAACAGCGATAAAGGGCTTGATAATATGCCCTTGTGAATTCCCATAGCAGCCCAGGTTCTGGTGTTAACCTGGGCTGCTATGGGAATTTACAAGGGCATATTATCAAGCCCATTATCATCATTTTAGCAGCAGTTTCCTTCCGCTAAAGCGGCGATAATTTTATCGCAGTTCTTGATAATATGCCTCTTGGTTCTACTTGGATCTCGGGGCAATACTAACTCTCAGGTGTGGCTCCCTGTGTTTCATCTGCATGTAAGTGGAGATTTCATTAACAGATCCCAGGACCTGGCAATGGGTACCTTACGTAACCCATGGCGTTCCTCTCTGCGCTTTTCCCCCCTTTCAGCGAGTCCCCACCGCTCTACTTCCACCCTCCAGGCCAGCAATGCGGGCGGTTTTGTCGATTTCCAGCGCCTAGTCATAAGGCGTTTCACCACATGAGTGCCAGGTCTACAAATTTGACCTGGACTTTGCAACCCTTAGGGCGTGGGTACAGGCCAATCGGCAACCTTCAGCTCTAGTCCATGTGTGTCCCCCAGTCACATCCCGTAATGTGAGCACTATCTGTGTCCAGTAGGTGGAAAGGGCAGGGCAAGACAACAGCATGTGTAAGAGATCAGCGTCTTGCTCAGGACATATCGGGCAATTTGCTGCCAACGTCGGAAACATTGTATGTAGTCAATGTGGTGAAAGGTATACCCTTTGTGTTATCATATACTGACCGAGCTAGAATCGTGAATTGCGGGAGACTTTCTTCGGGTAGGTGAGTAGGGAAGCCCAGTCTTTGTCGATGAGGACCTTGCCCATGTCCGCATCCCATTTAGCCCATAAAGTATCTAGAGGTGAGGGTACCTGTGTCCGTATACCGCGGTATGACCACCACGTTAGGTGCCTGCCAGTACCCACCAGGTGTACTAAGGGTACCAATTCATGTATTGGTTGTTCGGCCCCCTCAGGAGCCCAGTTCCGCTTCATACATTGTATTATGCTAGCCTGTAAGAGAAATAACGTGCTGGGGAACCGTTGTTCGTGTACAAAGTCTGTGTGATTAAGTTCGAGTTCCATCTCCAAATAGTGCTCCGACAGTGGACACTCCAGCCCGTTCCCACCTAGATAATTGCTGATGTGTCAGTTCCCCCATCGGGGGTAGGAAGCCCCAGTAGTGTGATGTTGGGTGCATAAGGTGTGGTGGGTGCAGTGTATTTCAAGGCTTGTTTCCAGTATTCAGCACCACTTTCCATAATGGTGGGAGTGTGGTCTGGGCACTTCCCGCAGGGCATAACAGTGTATGTAGTGTGCCTCGCACGATCGTGCCAAGAGTATATGCAATCTGTAGATTGTTGCCAGCTAGCCAATAGGAAAGGCACTGTAATTGGCTCACCATGCAGTAGGCCCATAAGTCTGGAGCTCCCATGCCACCGGCGACAGAGAGCAGTTGTAGTTTTGCCAGGCTGACTTGGCACCTTCCTGCGCCCCATATTAGATCAATCAGTATCAGTATTTTGAAGGTTGTGGATGGGATCACTATCGGCAAAGTGGTAAAAAAGTATAGCACTCAAGGTAACATGACCATTTTTGCAATGGCTATATTTCTGGTCACTGATAACGAAAGCAATGTCCAGAAAGTGACTTGGGATTACAGACGGGGGGTCATTCTCTGATCTATATACTCGGATTCCCAGGTATTTGAAGTAACGGGGGCAATCGCCATCTCATCCTCCCCAAAGGGGTTCGCCCTTGGCCCAAAATCTTCTTAAAGGAATATGCAAGCGATTTGTGGAAGTTAATGGCCAGCCCGAAGACAGAGTGAAATTGGGTGAATATCTGGGCAACCGTCTGGAGACTGCACTGGAGGTCCCTAGTGTATGGTATAATATCGTCGGCATATAGGGACAGTGCGTGTGTCATCTGCCCTATCAGCATACCCCAAGTGTTCGTATCACTGTGCAACTTATGGGCACATGAATAGGCTAGGGGATAGTGGGCATCCCTGCCAAGCTCCTCGTTCAATCATGTAGGGACCTGATATGTGTGCCTCCGTACGTGTCCGTGCTGTTGGGGAGGTATATAGTAACTTGACCCATCAGAGGAATTAGCCAGGAATTTTAAATCTCGTGAGGGCTGTTAGCATGTAATCCTAACTAAGGGTGTCAAAAGCCTACCATATGTCTAAGTAAGTGCACCCTGCATTGGGTAGGTGTTCTGGAAGTGCCCACATTACTTGATATAGCATACAGCTATTTAGTGATGTACTCCAGCCGGGCACAAACCTCTACTGATCCACGTGTATGAGCTTTGTGATAAAGGGGAGAATGCGGCTCGCCAGAAGTTTACTCTAAATATTATATTCTGTGTTTAGAAGCGACAACGGCCTGTATGCTAGGATATCAGTAAGGTCCCTGCCCTGTTTCAGCAGTGATGTTACTAGGGCTTGTATTGTGGTTGGAGGTAGGGCGCCTTGTTCTAGTGCAATGCGGTACAGGCTCTCAAGTCGGGGTGGCAATTGCGTGGCATAGGCTACATAGAACTCCATGGGGTGGCCTTCCAACCCTTAGGTTTTGTTGTTGAAAATGCCACTTTTAGAAAGTTAACATTTCATCTCCTAAACTTTTTGAGCCTTCCAGCTTCCTGGGCCTGTTTAAGGCTCCCCTAACAGGAATACATATTGGGCCATTTAGTGAACAACAGAACTTGGATGTAGCAGGGAGAGTGCCATCCCGCCAGAACAGGAGGGGCAGAGCTGTTTCTTGCCTCACTTACGTTTCAAAGGAGTTGCCTCAGCACATTAAGAAAGAACATGCACCAGGCTTTTGTTACCCCAGAAATCTTGGGGCCTGGGCAATAATTAAGCAAAATCGATTACCATCTGTGGGAGGTGGAAACTCCAAAGCTTTCCTAACACTTCAAAGCTGGCACCAGGTATAAACAGTGGACCGTCAGACCAACTCTTCGGTACACTCCTGGACCTGTGGATACTACAGAAAAAGTACTGCCCAGCTGACTTGCTGCACTGGACCTGCAACTAGACCTGCCAGAGGCATGCCCTACTGTCTGAGAAGGAAGACTGAACCTGCTCCGTTCATCTCAGATTGAAGTAACTTCAAGGTCAGCAGACTGACCTCTTTTTCTGAGCAACAGGGACATAACAAGTTCCAGAGGCCTTCCTGCAATTGCCCCGGTGATCTGCTGCACTCAACCTGCCTGACCCCTGCTGGTCTCTGCTAAGGTGAGGCCTTGTTCCCCAAAAGATGCCTTCCAAAGTCCTGGACCATTGACTGGCATCAGAGGTACTCCACTTCAAGAAATGGAGAAATCCTGAAGTTTTGAGTTCTTTGTGATCGCGAACGAGGCTGTTTGCGGCAAGACTGTCGATTGTGATTCTCCAGCGAACCTGGCTCTTCATGCAACAACAACTACCAGCAACGACCAGCAATGCGAGATCTGCACTTTCCGCTGTTTCGGTACACTCGCCTGGAAGGGCGGCTCAGCATTGCACGTAGCGCTGCTTTGCAGCGCGCCTCTTTTTAAAAAACTCCCGTTTTTCTATCTGTTTTAATTTTCTGTTTTGTCCCCTTGTTTTTACCAGGACGGCCCCCTGACTGCACATAATTGTTTTAACACCGCTATTTCAGCGGGTCCGGGCTCTGGGGCGTTGGGCTCAGCAGTTTCCTGATTTTGGCTGACATACTTGTATGGGCAGTGGCGCTCTGGTAGCGCCATCTTGAGTGTCCTTGTGGGGCAGGCAGGTGAGACACATTTAGGAGGACCTATTTAAGGCGGGCCCTGGGTGTGTTAGCTCTGTTTCGGTACACTCGCCTGGAAGGGCGGCTCAGCATTGCACGTAGCGCTGCTTTGCAGCGCGCCTCTTTTTAAAAAACTCCCGTTTTTCTATCTGTTTTAATTTTCTGTTTTGTCCCCTTGTTTTTACCAGGACGGCCCCCTGACTGCACATAATTGTTTTAACACCGCTATTTCAGCGGGTCCGGGCTCTGGGGCGGTTGGGCTCAGCAGTTTCCTGATTTTGGCTGACATACTTGTATGGGCAGTGGCGCTCTGGTAGCGCCATCTTGAGTGTCCTTGTGGGACAGGCAGGTGAGACACATTTAGGAGGACCTATTTAAGGCGGGCCCTGGGTGTGTTAGCTCTGTTTCGGTACACTCGCCTGGAAGGGCGGCTCAGCATTGCACGTAGCGCTGCTTTGCAGCGCGCCTCTTTTTAAAAAACTCCAGTTTTTCTATCTGTTTTAATTTTCTGTTTTGTCCCCTTGTTTTTACCAGGATGGCCCCCTGACTGCATATAATTGTTTTAACACCGCTATTTCAGCGGGTCCGGGCTCTGGGGCGGTTGGGCTCAGCAGTTTCCTGATTTTGGCTGACATACTTGTATGGGCAGTGGCGCTCTGGTAGCGCCATCTTGAGTGTCCTTGTGGGGCAGGCAGGTGAGACACATTTAGGAGGACCTATTTAAACCGTTCCTCGCAGTGCAGCGGGATCGCGCAGCGGGGTTGCCCTCGCGTTTGCCTGAGTCTTGCCAGAGTCTTGTCTGAGTCTTGCCTGAGTCTTGCCAGAGTCTTGCCAGAGTCTTGCCAGAGTCTTGCCAGAGTCTTGCCTGAGTCTTGCCAGAGTCTTGCCAGAGTCTTGCCAGAGTCTTGCCAGAGTCTTGCCTGAGTCTTGCCAGAGTCTTGCCAGAGTCTTGCCATAGTCTTGCCTGAGTCTTGCCAGAGTCTTGCCAGAGTCTTGCCAGAGTCTTGCCAGAGTCTTGCCAGAGTCTTGCCAGAGTCTTGCCTGAGTCTTGCCAGAGTCTTGCCAGAGTCTTGCCTGAGTCTTGCCTGAGTCTTGCCAGAGTCTTGCCAGAGTCTTGCCTGAGTCTTGCCAGAGTCTTGCCAGAGTCTTGCCAGAGTCTTGCCAGAGTCTTGCCTGAGTCTTGCCAGAGTCTTGCCAGAGTCTTGCCAGTCTTGCCTGAGTCTTGCCAGAGTCTTGCCAGAGTCTTGCCAGAGTCTTGCCAGAGTCTTGCCAGAGTCCTGCCCGTCTGCGCCAGTCAGCGTCCCAGAGGCGGCGGAGCGGAGGTAGGGGTCTGGAGGTTCTTATTACTGCTTATTCTTATTTTTCTTGTTCTTCCTCCTTGCATTCACTCTTGGGCAGAATGATTCGCTATTCTGCTATGGAACTATGCGCCTTGCAAAAACACTCTGGTGCCTGCCGGTCAGTGTTTCCGGCCCGATACAGGGGGAAACGTCGGTGTCCTGGATGTGGTTGGGCACCTACTTATACCCCTGCGGCGTCTCGAGGGAGAGGAGATGCCGGTGTGAGACATCTTGGACTACTGCTGAATACCAGGTCGGTAGGCAAACACGCGCTGGAAATCTTTGATCTCCTTGTTAGAGAAAAACCTCTATTTCTTCTCCTGACTGAAACATGGCTGGGGGAGACGCCCAATCCGGACATCATGGCGGCAATTCCACTGGATTATAACATCTTCCGGCAGGATAGAATCACAGGTAGAGGAGGAGGGGTGGCGGTGGTAGTGAATAAATCAGTATCCTGTTCTACTTTTTCTCTTAACACCATTACAGGATCTGAGTCTTTAGCATTCACTATTAGATTGACCCCGCAACAAGCTGTGAAAGGACTGGTGGTATATAGACCCCCTGGCCCAGTGGGTTCTTTTTTTGACGACCTTCAGATGGCGATTGCGGGTCTGGCATTAAGCACACAGCATTGCCTGTTGGCAGGTGATTTCAATTTCCATATGGATGTGGGCGACGATTTGGACGCCAACAAACTGTTGGATATTACGGCTCCTTTGGGTCTTGTTCCTTTTCTTACAGCCCCCACACATGATAAAGGGCATACTCTTGATCAGATTTTCTCTTCGTTCCCTCTGGTCGACATTGAGCTCCTCCCGGTGCTCTGGACTGACCATAGGCTGGCCAGATTTGCCATCCTGGCCAGTGAGTCACCCCCGTGTAGTGCGCCCAGACAACTTGGCCCTGCTAGAAGGGCCTTGCACAGAGTCTCACCTGATTTGCTAGCCATGGCCGCTGCGGACCACCCGTGCCCTCTTATAGGCGATTTAGAACAGGACGTCGAGTCCCTGCAGGGATGGTTGGTGGAGAGGCTGAACGATCTGGCCCCCCCGATGGCCCTGCGGGAGACGGCTAAGAGGGTTTCAGCACCATGGTTTACCGAGTCTCTGCGGGTTGCCCGCAGTCAGTGCAAGGTGGCGGAGAGGGCGTGGCGCCTTAATTATGATCAGGGGGCGAGATTGGCCTATAAGACCATGGTTAAGTCATATCATCGCGATATTCTTCGGGAAAAAAGAGACTATCTGGCTAGGAGGATTGATGCCGCCTCCAACTCCTGTAAAGAGATTTTCTCGGTGGTCCGGGAGTTTATGACTCCTAGATCCAACATCTCCCAGGGTGTTCCATCAGAGCTGTGGGTCTGTGACTTGGCCAAATTCTTTACAGATAAGATTATAACTATACAGGACTCGTTCACAGTGGAGTCTTCAGAGAAGGGTGTGAGTGCGGTGACAGGACCGGCACGGTTGTCCGTGCCGGTTGTGGTTCTCGAAGAGTTTCCTGCCATTTCCAGCGATGCCTCACTAGCGCTCTTGTCCAACCTGAAATCGGGCTCGCCTCTGGACCCCTGCCCGGCCAAATTTTTGGCTAGGATGGCTACCGTGGTTAATCCACTGGTGAATCCACTTGTGAATCTGTCTCTTAGTGCCGGGAAGGTCCCGTCGCCCTGGAAAAGAGCCATGGTGATTCCCCTTCTGAAGAAGGCCGGTTCGGACCCAGAGGTTCTGGCCAATTACAGGCCAATTTCCCTTCTTCCAGCGTTGGCAAAGATCACGGAGAAGCATGTGCATGGCGTCCTCTCCGGCTATCTAGAGTCCAACGACCTGCTTCACTCTTCGCAGTCCGGTTTCCGCCCTAATTTAAGCACGGAGACGGCACTGTTGGAGGTGTCGGAGATTATTAGGGAGACTCTGGATGCTGGAGGTAGGGCCATGTTGGTCATGCTTGACCTATCGGCGGCCTTTGACACCGTCCCCCATGGGGTGCTCCTCGCCAGACTACAGGACATCAGTCTGAGGGGGACGGTGCTCAACTGGTTTACATCATTTCTTGAGGGCCGCCGACAAACGGTCTGGGCCTCTCCGAGCTCCGCTGAAATGCCGCCATTGGGAGTCGGGGTTCCACAGGGTTCTGTGTTGAGCCCGACTTTATTTAACATCTTTATGACACCTTTGGCGGCACTGGTGGAGTCTTTTGGGGCCCGGATCGTGTCCTACGCGGACGACACGCAACTGCTTTTTGCGTGCGGGAAGGATCAGGCATTCGATGGAGAGAACATCCAGGGGTGTCTGGAGCTGGTTTTTAGCTGGCTTCAGCGAAACAGTCTTAAGGCCAACCCCAGTAAATCGGAGGTGCTGTTCTTCGGCTGCCTCCAAGACCCGGACTGGCGTGCGTGGTGGCCAGTGGATAGTTGTCCTCCGGCACAGGCATCGTTGGTGGCCAAAAACCTGGGAGTGAAGCTGGACAATGGCCTGTCGTTGGTTCCACACATACGGGGTCTGACGGGGACTTGCTATGGGCTGCTTAAGATGCTCCGGAAGTTCCTACCTTTGCTCACAGAGGAGCATAGGAAGATCACCATACAGGCCTTAGTGGGGTCCAGATTGGACTATGCCAACGTCCTCTATCTAGGACTCCCAGACTATCTAGTTCAGCGGCTGCAGGGGGTGCAGAATTCCGCGGCCTGCGCGATCTTCGGCCTTCATAGGCGAGCAAGAGCTTCCGCATTGGTGCAGGCGCTTCACTGGCTGCCCATCCGAAAGCGGGTTATGTTCAAGGCTCTGACCTTGGCACATAAAGCGCTATTTGGCGCAGGAGCAAAGTATCTGCAGCGCAGGCTGACCTTCTACAGTCCTACTAGATCACTGTGATCGGAGTCTCTGTTCCTGGCCATAGTGCCACGAGTGAGGAAGTCACGCACTGGGGGTCGTTCCTTTAGTTTGAGGGCCCCTCATTTGTGGAACACCCTGCCTTTGGCATTACGCTCCTCCTCAAACCTGCTCTTGTTTAGGAAAGGCCTGAAGACTTGGCTTTTTAATCTCTAGGAGTCCCTTTTCTTTTTGTTTTTTCTTTGTTTTTGTTGTTTTTTTGCATCAGTGTTATGTTGTTTTATTCTGAGCGGCCTGATAAAGCGCCGGGACACTCCCCTGGAGTAGCCGTGCGCTATAAAAATAAACATATAACATAACATAACATAACATAACATAACACTTCACGATACCAAAACAACAGTCTGTGGTGGCAGCCAATGTGAAGCTCCAGCAAAGACTGTCAGCGCTACAGTGATGACTGTATGCAATGCCATAACTGCTCTTTGTGCAAAAGTGACGACTGTCCATGACACTCTTCCTGCTGCCTGAGGCCTCCTCCACCTCAAATGGAACTCTCCATGCCACACTTTGAGAAGGTAATTTTTTCAGTGAGACAAACCTAGCCCCTGTCTCCAGCCCGCGCTCCATCGCGATCGGCCTGAGCTTGTGGCATTCCCCGATCTAGAAGAACTAGATGACCAGGAGTTGTGCTTTGTGCTTTCAGGTTCTATATCTACCTAAAACATTGAAATTGTATATCTCTGATTCTACTGATTGGATATTTGTTGTTCTGGTATCATTTTATTTATTACAATTGTCTTTATATTTCTAAATTGGATGTGGGATTGTACTTGTGTTGTGATTTCACTTTATTGCTGTTTCAGTGCTGCACAAATACTTTACACATTGCCTCTAAGTTAAGCCTGACTGCTTCATATAATTTCAGATGACCTAATTGTTGTTATTAATGCAATCGTGTCACATGCTCTAACTTCATTAATATGCATGGGTGTGGGTAGTAGGTAGCAGGGGAGAGCTATAGTTAATGAAGTGTGGCGAGTAAGGTGAGAAGGATGTGTATGTAGGTGCATAAGTTATATGAATTTTAATGTGGTGCATAAGTTTAATGAGAGTTATAAGTATGAATGATATTAATTTGAAAGTAGTGCATAAATGATAAATTACAAATATAACTAACTTTAGAATGTCTAATGTTTGTGTAGTCTAGTTGGATTTGTATAGCAAACATAAATTAAGTTTTTCTAACTATAACCTAGCTTTAACCTTTGTTTTTTGTGTGAATTTCAATGGTTTTTCTAATCTTGGTAACAAATTTTGAATATTCGTCCAGTTAAGGTTTGTGAAGTGGAGTGTTATTAAGTGGAGTGTGGTACATTATATTGAAGAAGAGTGTTGTAAAGTCTACTATAGTACAGTTTATTGTGGTACGGTGAAGTGGAGTAAAGTGGGGTAAAGTGGAATCAGGTGTACAGGGGTGGCGTGTAGTGGAATGGTATAAAGTAGAATGGGGTAGAGTGAATTAGGATACAGTACAGTGGCGTAT
Source organism: Lissotriton helveticus (assembly GCF_964261635.1). Lineage (NCBI taxonomy): Eukaryota > Metazoa > Chordata > Amphibia > Caudata > Salamandridae > Lissotriton > Lissotriton helveticus. Next base: position 3,799,263 of record NC_136064.1, read on the forward strand.
ATTGGAATGGAATAGAGTGTAGAGTGCAAAGTACAGATGTATACAGTGGGATAGCATACAGTGAAGTGTGGTAAAGTAGAGTTACATTTTGTGAATATTGTAGAGTGTATTTGCGTCCACTGTACAGGCGTACAGGGGAGTGCTATAGACTGGAGTGTTGTACAGTGTTGGTGCATGTATTTGAATATATTGTATACTAAAGTAGTGTACAGTGGAGTGCATAAAGTGGACACTGGTACAGTGGAGTGGTTTAAAGTGGAATAGCGTTCACTGGGGTGGAGTACAGTGGAGTACCATACAGTGGCATAGCTGCCAAGGTTACAGATTGCATTTGTGTGACATTTTCATAATCTCACTGTTATTATGAGTGACATTCAAGAACTATGAGTGACACTTTCTCGCTAACAAAAATCAAGCAGTGAAGACAAGTAAAACATGAATTACAGAAATTACACCCATTTGAGGAACAAAAGAACTCTAATACGATCTTAAAACTGCTTCAAAGCATCAAAAACCGAGGTCGCCAAGCGCTTTCTCCTGCACCACTACATTTATAAGTATGTTTGCAGCAGTTACTTCTCCACAAATGGGGAGAAACATGAAACTGGAAAGCTAGCAGCAACAGAGAAGAGGATGGAAGTATACCTCAAGAATCCAAGATGAACTGTAGCTCACAAACTGGCCTAGAAACGTGTTTACATATTTATAGTTTTCGTAAGATCATTGTAGGCACAGGGTTTCCTCTTTAGCACATTATGCAAATGGGGAAATGATTGTTCTCCATTGCATTGCATATGCATTCTGGGATACTGAGGGGGCTGAGTATATCGGACGGGCCGATGTCAGGAGAGAGGAGGGGCTAATGGCTTGGTCAGTGTACTGAGGGCTGGGGTAGGAGCAGTGACAGAAGAGGGGGGTTATAGAGAGGGTCAGCAGGCCGAGTCAAGGTCACCGCTCATCCATGAGCTACCACCGAGCCGTTCACGTGCAGTTCTCCTGGCAGACAGATAGCAGTGCACCCCACACACTAAGTTCTTCCGAAGTAAGGCAGCCTGAAAGGGACTGGAGCAGCCAGTGAAAAGTGTGGGCGAAGGTGGCTGGCAGGGCATGAAAAAAAGGCCTCTGTTATTTCACAAACAGGTCTGTCACTCTATTTGCGGGCTACCGTACAGGACTGAATGCTACGCAGAGGTATTTCCGTATTTGTGCATTTTTTATAAAGCGCGGATATTACCCTGTGGCTCCACAGTCATGAAAAACATTCAGAAAAGCAAAGGCATGCTTTAGAACTACTGTTCACTGCCCCCTATCCTTTTAAAACGAAATTGGCAGTAAGTTTACAAAGTAGTTCAGATTATGCTCAAAGTGCACTGAAGAGAGTGCAATCAGAAACCAATGTGGCGGCGGCCATCGTCACATTACCAAATTAACACACACATGCGCAGCTAGCTGCAACACTTACTGTCTAACTTGCGAGGCCGGAGCCACGGCAATGGGTTTACCGCGGTGGTGGGCCGGCCGCCTCCTCGGTCGTCCTGGTTGTGGTAAACTACTACCCAAGCCAACCTGGCAAAGGACTTTGTCACTTTTCTGGCTTGGCTACCTATGAGTCCTCACCCAGCTTCCCTCCTTATTTTCAATGCTTTCTTTCTATTGTATCACCTGTCCCCCCTTTGATCAGCCAGCAGTTGCTGTATAGCCAGGTTTGTGCTATTTCAGTGACAATAGATGCATCAGTCAGCATCTATAGATGGCTTACTCCTGTAAGTTCATTCATGAATGGACACTATTCCTGAATGTGTCTCTTCTTTTGCTGAGTCTTTTCATTCAGTTAAGGACAAGCCATAACAGTCACAGCATCAAAAAGCAATGGGTGTAGCGGTGGAATGCCCACAGCAAAACCCATTGCAAGCAGTATCGGCTGGCACAGCTCGGGAGTGGCGGGGTGTTTGAGAGAGGGATTGAAATAAAAAAAAACTTACCTCCTGGCATCTCTCCGCGTCATTCCTCATCGTCGCCCCGCCGGTCCAGCTGGAAGTGGAAGCAGCCAGGCTCCCCTGACCAATCACAACGATGCACAACGATGCAATGCAGCGTTGTGATTTGTCTGAGCGCCATGATTCGGTGCATGCCTGCGTGGAGAACATGCAAAGTGCGCATGAGTGTTTGGCTGGCCCAAGAGGATCAGTCAAACATTCATGCACACGTTACAGAATGACACCACTCCTTCCCCTGCTCTGAGAGCAGAGCAGCCCTGCCCAGCAAAGACGCAGGAACAAATAAAATGATAATAACGTTCAGTTTTTATCATTTTATTTTTCCTTCATTCCACTGATAAAAGCAGTGAGGCGAAGTTCCTCCACCTCAGCGAAGGAGCCGCCACTGATTGCACGTCCCTTTCACGTAGATATCTGCGTGAGAGGATACCATATTTACAGACAGCATTAAGCCACATAAAGTGGCTTAAGGCAACTTTGTAAAAATGGTGCAGGGCATTGCGCCACCGGAACGTAAAACAATGTGATGTTCTGGTGGTGCAATACCCTTGTACATATACCACTTTTTGCCAAAATGTTCTTGCAGGAAGAACCCCTAGGCCAAAGGCATAATCCAGAACATCAGGCTCTCTCAATTTGTTCTCCAGAGGGCCACCACTTTCAAATGTCTCCACGTGTCGTCCCGCACACATAATTGTTCATCTATCCGGGTTAACATTCTAACTGTTTTTTGCAAAACTTATTTATTGAGGTTTCTTGGGGAGTGGACACAAACGTAACTAACATTCTAATTCATTTGTCGGTCCTGCATTAATGCATTCATTTAATTATGCGTACTAACACTTATCATTCATTCACCCTCACTATTATTCATTTACTTATCCAACAATCCCCATGTCTCAAAACATTAAATCTTCATTTTCATAGTTGTTCAATTATTTGGTTATTCAACAATTCTCGCACATACATCCAGCCCCCCATCTTCACACTCATTTGTTTATCCATTTTCGAGTCACACATCAATGCTTTTATCCATACATCCACTTCCACTCCGTTAATTCATTAATGCTCATTTATTAATCCTCCTGCACCCTCAGTTTTGCATTTTTCCATATCACATTGATAATCATCCATCTACACACTCGTTCATCTCTCAGCCCACCCTTCTTATCAAATCAATCATGTACGCATCTATTCTCAAACATTCATCCGTCCTTATGGTCTCATTCAAAAGTCCACATACACACTCTAACATATCCATTTAGTCACCCCTACACTCTCATTTATCTACACCCTACTATATTCAATCATCCATCTCTCACAAACCCAACCCTGCCCCCTTTTATTCTATCATCCATGTATCAGTCTTCACACATCCATCCATCCTCAAGCCCCACCCATCACTCATGAAGATATACCTTTTCATTTATATAAAGCCAGACCTATTGGCTTTGGTATTGCTTCTTTGTGAATGATGTAGTCGCTCTCCATCGTCCGTCCTAGAGTATCTTTCCTGTATAAACTGCACTGTCAAACAAAAAGAAACTTTCGTCTGAAGTGGTATTGTTGTCTTCACCAGTTCAGTGCTGTTTATTTGTAAACCCCACCCAGCTGTGCTAGCATCCCACTGGCCCTCCCGCCGTTCAATTTTCCCATCAATTATGGACACCAAGACTTTGCGGTGTTAGAACGGCCTCAATTGGAGGGAGGGCGCGCGACGCTGCGGAGAAGATGGCCGCTTCCCCTTTAGCTCCGCGATTTCGGCGGCGCTTTGCTGACGAAGGACCCGTTTCCAGCTAGCGTTTCTGGGCAGAAACGGCTGTTTTCGGCGTCAGAACTACCCCCCTGCTGCTGGGTATGTTTGTAGACTGCCACATGCATTTTTTGATATAGAAAAATACGAAAATGATGTCTCCTCGAAAACGGCAGCCATTTTGTTTTTTTCTTTTCACTCGTTTTTTGTGAAAACATTTTTATGTGGCTTCTGTTCCTTGGATTTGGCCTTCAAACCATGTCTTCTTCATCTACTATTGCTTTTGAGGCATTTTTTTTCTCTTCTCCGTCCATTGCTGTTTCCTGAAACTGCTTTTTACCTCAGACTCTTTCTCCTAGTGTCGGTCACTGGCTTCAGGATTCACTTTGTGACCCGCTTATCTGTGGTACCATCATTACTCCACTTCTTGCCTCCGGCTGCATTTTCTCCTTTTTTAAGGTGTTTTTTTTTGCTTCATTGAGGCGGCTTGTTATGTGATTCCTAGCCGCGCATCAAGCAGAGTTGCCTTTTCTCTCACACTGCGCTGGTCCCTTCAGCACAGCAACAATGGAGCATGCACACAATTCCAAAGCCTCTACCGCAGCTTCTGCTACACGCAAAGACCCGGCTTCAACTGGTAAACGCCTCAAGAAAGACCCTCCTTCTCCTTCCAAATCTCCATTTCCTGTTACTCTTGAGGATATTATGGAGGAACTTCGCCTCATTCGCCCTTTTATGGCGGATACTACTACCACTTTACAGAGATTGGACGAGAAATGGTCCAACCTGGACAAGAGAGTATCAGAGGTCGAACAAAAAATTAGTGACGCTCATCCAAATTTTGAAGTCCCAAGTTTTACCTATCGTTGGTCTGCCTAAGCATGTGGATGTGAACATTCAAAGGGCGCACCGTCTTGGCCCCAAGAATTCTTCTTCTTCCTCAAAACCCAGAGGCATCATCGCTCATTTTCTTCTTTACTCTGACCTCATGACTATTCTGCATTCTGCCAAACAACACAAACAATTATTATAGTCGGGTCGCAAACTCTTTTTCTCTCAGGATGTCTCGAAGCAGACTGCTGCACGTCGCAAGGAATTTTTGGACTTACGACCTACTCTTCGATCCATGAACGCCAGATATGGCCTTATCCATCCTTGCTTTTTCAAGGTTACATATAAGGACAGGACATTCAGCTTCGACAATCCAGCTGATCTTCGCATATTTATCCACTCTCACAAAGAAGATTCCATGGAACACAGCAACTCTTAATCTCTTAATGTTTTTGTTCACTGTAATCTCTCCATTGTTTCTTTTATCTCCACGTCTTATTGTTCCTCCTAGTAATATTCCTTGTTTCTGCTACCTTGTTTTCTAGGTCTCCTCTTCAAGTGTTTTGGTTCCGTGATCCCCCGAATGTACTGTGCTGTTGTTCGTTTTAGGCGCCCTAGTTCGCTGCCTTCCCTTCACAATTGTTTGGTAAGTCTCCTTCATTTGTTTTTTATCGTCGTGTTTGGTCTCTCATTTGATATGTATCTTCCCTTTCATTCCTTTATTTCATCTTATTGCGACCATGCATTTGATGTCATTTTCTGTTGTCTGCGGTCGTCTTTTCTTGTTGCTCCTGCTCTCACTCTACTGATCCTTACGTTAGTTGTTCTGTATGGCTGGAACCCTCTTGGTTTTTTTGCCATCCTTCTCTCTTCTTACTTTCTCAGGGGAGTTGTAATCTCCCACTCCTCTTTTCCTCTACTGTTCCTCTCTTCTTCTCTTTTTCTTTCTTCATGGCATTTTTTCATGTACTTCTGCTTCTCTTCTCTCTCTCACTTTTTACATTTGTTCTCTCTTCATACACTTGTGGCTTTGGCTTATTATCTTCCTTTTCGCTTATCTCTCTCCTTTCAGATTTTTCCTTCCTTCTCCGTTCTAGACAATCTCTCTACTGCTCTTGTCTATTCTCTCTTTCTTCAATGTATTCTATCTTTATGCTTTTCTTTCTTTTCTCTTTCTAAATGAATGGTCTTCGTGTCATTTCTTGGAATCTCAAAGGTCTTCGTAACCCGATTAAAAAACAATGGGGCATATTATCAAGGGGGTTTATCTCCGCTTTTTTGGCTTTAAAAGCCAAGAAAGCGGAGATAAAATTATCTCCCTATTACCTAGCTGTCGCTAACACCAGTTAGCGACAGCTAGTAGGAGATAGCGACCATCTTGGGCCCCACTTTGCATATCAGTGATATTTATCACTAATGACATGCAAAGTGGGCGTGCCAAGATGTTAGCGACTGGAAACAGTCGCTAATATCGCTATCTCCTATTACCAACTTATGGAGATATTCGCGCCAAGCGCAAATATCTCCAAAAGCTAACACCTGGCCTGAGCAGTTCTTAGCCATGTTATCCAATGGGAGGTGGATAACATGGCTAAGAGCATTAGCTCGGTAATGCATGAATATCGCTGACTTTTCAGCGATATTCATGCATTGCGGCCGTTTTTTATCGCATTTGCGATAAACCTTGGTAATACCAAGGTTTATTTGCAATAAAAATCGCCGCAGCTCAGCGGTAACATTTTGTCTCTAACCAAGCAATAGCGATAATTATCGCTATTGCTTGGTAATATGCCCCAATGGGTTTTATCCCACTTAGCCAGACTGAAATGCCAAGTTGCTCTGTTGCAAGAAACTCACCTCTCCCAAAAAGATCTTTCCTCTCTGCGTAAACAATGGGTGGGTGAGGTTTTCTGTTCACGTCAGCTAATAATAAGAATGGTGTTCTTATTTTGTTTCATAAATCGTTGTTAATTCAGTTAAAAAATGAGATTTCAGACTCAGATGGTAGATGGTTGTACTTAGATGTTAAGGTTAATGATACTGATTTTGTAGTGTAGCTCCTATTTTCCCAATAGGCTCTGCGCATTGGAATAGTACCTACAGCAGTAAAGGCCTAGGCCAGACGTTAACTAGGTCTACTACTGTCGATACTAGACTTAATTTTTGGGTTTGCCAGCTAAGCTCAGAGTTCGCTAGAAACTTTCTCGAATGTTCAAGGAAGGATTAACTTCCCTGATTAGACAAGAAGGGATTTAGTTTCTGACAACCATAGAACATGACAACTTTGCTCTCCCCTAATCAAGAGTCAATCTCAAGAGTCGTGTGAGCACAAGGCAATTATTTTACTCAGTCAGTACGTGCATTCTTAGTCTCATCAGAATGTAGAGAAAAGGAAGAGACGGGCGTGTTCAATAAAAGATGTTATTTATTGATCAGTCTCTTTTCTCGTACAAGAGAAATGGATCGATATTATTGCGATACTTATAGTCAAGTAAAGTGCATACATTAGAAGCAATAGTATAAAATAATACTGTAAAAACATTGATATGGTTTCTGAGCCATATGATGTTTAAAATGATTAAAATATATTTACATACACATATACATTTGACTAAACGTACTCAACTGGTGTTTCTAAATACGCCTACCCCGTGTACCTGACCTAAGTCTAATACGTGGGCGGGAATAGAAAGTTACAGTTTAAGTTAAGTTTGTTTTTGCCAAGTGAATAACTAAAGAATTCTCTAGGAGGGGTTATTCAGTTCTGTACCTGGAATTTAGGATGAATGAGGAATGGTATCTCTTTCTCTGCTCTCGATATTCCAGGCTGCCTGCGAGGGCTGCCCAGAAGCGCCGGTGCTGGGTCTCTCGGCTTGAGATAGCAGCGCGTCTCTCAGCGCGTCAGGAAGGCGGGGCTGCTGCCTGCGGGGTCTGCTTCGGCTCTCTGCTTCGGCAAGTATGGCTGCTCCGTCTTGTCACCACGCGTGTGTTTTGCATAGGGCAAGGTCGGCAATATTTATACCTTAAAGGTGCCGGGATTGACGTAAGGATGGACATAGGTACGTCAATAAAGATGTCATACGACTTGCTCGTTAGCACATTCTTTACTAAAGTTCTCTGTGAAATCAAAACAATGGCCGCACGGATTATCCAGGTTGTCATAGGTTTGATTTGTTATGAGAACGTCGTATGCCTTATCAGGGGCTGGAGGAATATCGCTTGTCTAATTAGATCTCAAGCGTTATGACCTAATCAGATAACACGTTCCTGTGCCGTAGTGTGACTGCGTCAGATAACGGTATCTGCATCATGGGGGATTTCTTGCCTCATGGGCTGACTGTTAGTTAACTAGCTAGTAAGTTTAACCAGAATAGGGTCAGGAATAGGGGGATCGATTCAGAACCTATAGAAATACACGACACCCACTCCACGCTAACTATGGTCATATCTACTAATCTATGCATAGTATAACATAGTACAACATACTATAGAGTATAGTGTATACCTTACCACCCCAAAATACATAAATGCATTTTGAAATTTTCAAATATACTGAAAAATTGCAGTCATATATATTGTATGCACTTAAGCTATGAATTAAATGCAAAAGTAAACACGCATTGTTATGCATTATTGCTTGTTGGTATATGAGAAATACACATGAAATGGCTCTTAATATGGCTATACAGAAAAAAAGTCGAAACCATTTCATCACATAAAATCTATTGTGAACATACCAGTGGGCAGCCAAAGTCTATATAAAGTCTATAAAGTATCTAAAAAAATAGAAATCTTAGTTCTCTAGGAATAGTTTCTTACTTTAAGCAGAAGATCAGTGTCCCGGGAAAAAATATATAGAAAAATATTTTAGGGGCTTGCTGAAAAAAGTTGCTGTCCGTGAACTGGATTGTAATTGTTCATGTGACTTTATTTTTAAAGTTGAAGGCCGAATTCAGGGAACGCCGTGTGCGAGTTTACTCAAAAGTCTCTATTTCTGTTCCGGAGAGAACATCATATCATTCAGGCTTTCGAAAAAACTGTCAACAGCTTCATGGGAAAGTTCCTCTAAGTCGGAAATAGGGGTAACCATGCATTCGTGCGCATGATTGTCTCCATTGACATTCTGATTTGCATTGCTGACAGAAGGTCGTACCTGTTCGATGCTGCTTTCATCTTGAACTTCACTACTCTTCAATCGCAGTGGTGAAGATTCCAGGAATGCCGTCATCAGAATTGGCAGCCTTTGAGGGCAGCACAGTGCGTGAACCTTGGTAGGAACCAACAGTGTATCTGCATCCACCGGCGCATCCGATTGTAGCGTCAGACAGGTGTCTAACACGCATTCTTCTCCGCATAGCAGATACCTTAGTACAGGTAAAACACACCTTTGCCACATTGGTCGAAATGATAGAAACCAAGTCATGTTTAGGTCTCTAAGCCGGGAGAGTCCCAGGATTTTTGATATCCGGTCCCGGTATCCAATGGCTAGGATCGTATCTTCCATTGTCGTGAGATTTTGTTCTGTGACATGGGTTGCCATAACGAAAAATAAGGACTAGGAATAGGATTCCTGCAATTAGTCCTAGGATCAGGGGAAGTCCGCCAAAAATCGAATGGACGAAATCTGGAAAAATACCCAGTATGGCTTTGAATGGTGTTAATGCCATCGAAAATACTGTCTTAAATACCTTTGAGACCCCAGTGGTATCAGAAATATTTAAGATTTCGCTCAGGATTTCCGCGAAATGTACGGGGGAATTGGTTGATAATAATGTATGTATCTCTGCAGTCGTCCTTGCGACTTGTAGATCATACGTTTCTTTAGATGACGTGAGCCTTGTAGGCGTCTGAAGAAGCACTGTTTTCATTCTGCTTAAAGTGTCTATTCGAATAGAAGTAATTTTCAGACCGGGCCATGCCCTTGCCTCCCTGTCTGGAAAGGAGCTGGGGAACAAAGAACGTCCACAGCACTTGACCTTCGCCGTCGTAGTGACGAGATAAGGAGTCCCGGGCATAAGACTACAGCATCTGCGGTCTACAATAAGAATGTAACTCCCATTATAGAGTCTTTGAAAGAATGGTTCTATTTCAGTTGCAGGTGCGCCTTGCTGGTGACATGAAAGGTTGTATGAATTCCCTTCACAGGCTCCGTGCAAACTAATACCGTTACACAGAAGCGTGCCGCTTAGTGACATAGCACAATTGTTGCCACTAAGAAACACTTTCTGTCCTTTGTTACTGACACATGCATGTGAATAGGGCAGGTTCCAAGTTGTTTTAAGGTACCCCTTTCCCAATTTCTCGTACATGCCAGCCTGTATATATTTTTGGCAGTATTGAAACCTGAAGGTTGAGATTGGAATATTTATGATTCCGTGGATTATCCATTCACTGACAGGTCGTTCTGACATTGTCAACGGTAATCTTTCTAGTTTTTCAATGCTCAAGATTGTATAATCAGCACCCTTCTGCGCCATACCGATTTGTCTATCAGTAAGGTTAAAGATTTGGAATAGTGACGTTGTGTTGATTAAACGCCAAGGCACGTAGCCTGAACGCAGATTTTGTAACGTCCAGCCAAGCTGTACAATAGAACGCAATTGTGACTGACCATGTTGTAATAACAGTAAGTCTTGCGATAATATATCGATTGCTGAAGACACAATGCTGTCCAATGAAAAAATTCTGGAGGACAGAGTCATTAACCCATTGTCCACTACAGAAAGTGATTTTTCCAAATTAATTCGGTCAATTTCCCGTATTCTTTCTGCTGTCTCAATTTGAGTAACCTTCCAGGCCTCATTGTATGCTGCATATACAGAGGCTGCTATGAAACGCTTATGACGCTGTTTGCGTGGTCCCAGTATGAAATCACGCAAGTCAGCACCATCAGTAAGTAAAGTTAGGTGTTGCTTAATTTCAGGCAGTGTGGAAGTTTGTAGCCATTGAAGGCATAATTTGCCCACACTGTAGGTTGTTATTATCCCTGGGTGATGTCTTTGAGGATATCTAGGGTCTGGCCTGTTCATTTTGAAACCCTGTGTTTTATTCAGGAATCTATCTTGACAGTTATTTGTATCTGTGGGCCAGATCAACCATTGTTTCCAATCAGGATGTGTTCTGTTTTGGTTAAGTATATGGTTTATGTCTATATCAGAGTTATTGCTAAACATTGTTGGCTTTGGAATAGACAGGTTATTTAAAACTTTGATTTTTGCTAGGCCAAGACAGGTGGTTTGTTGAACGGTGTCATTTAAAAATATCATTTGTTCTGGGATCATGCAGGCTCTAAACAAAGCTTCTATACCCTGTACTTGCCATTCTTTTGTACCCCAAACACTTTTCAAATCAACATTTTTGTCCCAATAATCAAATCCAAAAGTATTCATTTTTTCAAAGAATGAATCAGAATAAATCAATTTTGTGTTGGTTATCATGGTTTTGGTCCCTGTCTTGTTTGACAATTTAAAATAAAATGTTTCAGCATTAGTTATGTTAAAACCTGAAAAATATGAATATTTGTCATAAACGGTTCTAGAGCTCCCTTTTGGAGGTGTAGCACAATGTTCCCATTGATTAAAATTTAAAACATTTCTAGGTTGTGCAGATTTATGCAAGAAATGGTTACCATAATGGTTATAGCAGTACATGCTGTCATAATTTGTAGAACCCTGCAAATAATCATGTTTTGTAAATTTAGCAGACATTACTAAGTCAGACATCATATTGTTAATACTTTCAAAGTCCCAATCATCAGCAAATGAGTTTGGTTTTGCAAAGTCACTCAAGGAGATCTTGATTTGGTGTGGATATTTCAGGATCTCGACCGGACCATAAATTTCATAGTCAGTGTTGTCCCAGGCTACCCCACCAGGTATTGGAATTGCTGTGAAGTTGGCTGAAGAAAGTTCTGAAGAAAGTTCTCGTTTCTCGACGTGTGAAGATGTGTGTGGTTTGAGGACCAAGTTGATGTTCTGACTTGCTGTGTCCATTTTAGCATATTTTCCCTCAATGAAGCGTCCCAAGGTAAATACCATGATGAGCCAAAGTATGAGGATAAATGCACCAAAACCCACCCAAAATTCAATCCATGGAGAAATCAGATATGTTTCTTTTAGTTGTTTCAAAAGTTCCCTCGCTTTGTCTTTAAAGGATTTTGATGATGGCTGTGTCTTTTGTTCGCTGAAACCGTCAGAGGAATCATCGAAGTTGATGAAGTAACCGGATGCAGTTCTGTCAATTGTTCCAATTGGTTCAGGATTTTTGTTTCTTGCATTTTCACTTGGTACTTCTGTATAGATTGGTGTGTCTCTGCTAAATGTCTTTATTTGGGTTTTCAGAGGTCTTAGTTCTATTGCATTGTTGCATAGTCCTTGTTGTTCTTCTGTAGGCGTTTCGAATGTGATGAGCCTCTTTGATAGGACCTCTGTACTGGTAGCAAACCTTGGTGTTCTGCTACTTATTGGGAGTCCACTTGGCCTACCGTTGGTTATCGGCCACATGTTGTGGTTTTACCAGGTCGATGGATACAACTCGGTTCTCCTTTTTTCCAGCAAGTGGCGGTAGTACAACTGATCTTGTCCCGTTGACAGACAATACAGGAACTGCTTTTCTGTAAGAAGGCCCAAATTCCTTCTTTACCGCGATCTTCTCCCTGACTAGATCCCCGACTTTTGGAATCCAGACAGGTCTTGCTGGGACAGGTGGTGAATCTTCAGTGGTCGTTGGCTGTTCTTTCAACTGTATGTTGCTCAGGTCTTTTCTTGTTTTGTTTAAGTCCTGCAAAATAGCCAAACGGTCTTTGACATCAAAGCTTTTTTCTGTTACCACTGAAGTCTGACTATCAAGGTCAGAGATCAACATCCTAGTTCCGAATAATAATTCGTACGGACTGAATCCCTTCAGAGAATTTCTTGGCAAGTTATTTAGACTACGTTGGACACTTATTAGATGTTTGACCCACCCAGCTCCCGAACCTAATATCCTTTCTATTATAGATTGCTTTCTGTCTTGGTTTTTTCTTTACACCATCCCATACCCTCAGGAAGGAAGTGAGAAGATTCCCGCTGGGCTGTGCTCATTTTGCCATTCTTTCCCCCCCCCAGGCTGGATTGCCTGAGAAAAAGAAAAAATTGGTCGAACGTAGCATGCTCTTAGCGTATATGCCATTTAGACTCGCAAATCTTGTATAACAGTCCGGACGTCAGCCGAGTGCTGTTGATCTACATTATAAGTGGAAACTAGCCTGTATATGTTAATCGCAAGCCATTCTTTTTGTTGGTAATATTATCCGCCTTGCTACGACGAGGTATTAAACTGCTTCTCTCCCCACTGCGATCTCTGTTGCAGTTTGGGCAGTTTTTTACAAACATGGTGTAGTGCAGGCTCATGCCTGGCCACCAGTACCGTGATTGTAATTCTTCCAGAGAATCTTTTAATTTATGGTGTCTGAGACCCTCGCCCATGTGTGCGTCTGCGATTAACAAGTTTCTCCTGTCCATGTTTGGAATCACTCTATCCCCCACTCCAGGGATTCGAGCAAAAGGAATGGAGTTTGCATCTATGATGTATGTGTAATTGAGTGGATAGTTGATCGGTAACGCCGAGCAGTCGCCTTTTGATGACGTTTTTACTGCCAGCAATGTTTCGCCGTCAATGTATTTTAATGTACGCTTTTTTCGATCTACGGGAGCCGGTTTACTGGCTGCCGCTGCGGCTGTTTCAGCCAATGAATTCCCTACAACGTGAACGCCATCACGCTGGTGACTCAGTGAGTGTGTCACGTGAGTCTTTGGTAGTTCTTTTTTCAAAAGAGCTACCTGTTCCCAGAGCAGTCTCTGCTTTATTGGTGCATCCGTGTCATCTTTGTAATCGTTCTGAATCCAGGTCTGCAAATCCTTGTTATATGCTTTGACGCAGAAATATGAATCTGACACTATAAGTGTCGGGAATTCGCGATCCGCATTATCTAGCGCCATTTTCAAAGCTAATATTTCAGTTTGTAGTTCTGAATTAGTTTCTACTGAGTGTGATTTTGTTAATAGAGGTCTTAGTTTACCTCCGTGCCACACTTCTTTTGTAATCTCACATGTGGGATTGTATGCATGTTCTCCCCAAACGGAGGGTTGAGCATGTCCGTCTGTATAGATTACACAGGCGTAATGTCGTAGAGGCAGAATGTCGATTGGCAGAGGATACGTTTTTTCATATTTTAGATTTTTTAATTCTTCTAGTTCTGGATCAAAGAAGTAATATACTTTGTCCGTTGTGATTGAATTTACCCATTGTAACCATTCTGGATCCAATGTTGTTGTTGGTAAATTACACGGTGTTGTTAATGCCTCAAAGGCTGATTCTGCTGTTCTGACTGTGATATGTCTACCGTCAGCTATGTCTTTTTCTCTAGCTATTGCGGTTTGAACTGCTTGAACAATTTTTCCTTTGTTGTTGAATCTCTGTTCAGCTTTTGTGTACAAATGTGATTTGAATGCAATTGGTACCTTATCTCCTTCATTAGAAGTCAGGTATGTGAATCCGCATCTCCCTGGGATGACTCGGATCACAAGGTTGCGTGTATTATCACGGGTTTCTAATTTTGTTTTAATTAGCATGTCTGTTTGTAAGGATCTCAAAATTTCTGTGTGTGCTTGAGTCCAACTGGATCTTTTAAAGTCTGGTTTAATTAGATCATAAAGGGGTTTGACCCTTTCTGCGTAATTTGCAATATATGTTCTTCCGAAATTTAGGAAGCCTAGAATTGACTGTAGGTTTTTTAGTGTTTTAGGAGCTTGGATTACGGCACATTTCTCTAGGAAATTGTCTGCCAGGCTTTTGCCTTCACTTGATAACTCATATCCTAAGAATAGGACCGTCAGATGGGCAATTCTGGACTTTTTGAAGTTGAATTTGTAACCCTCTGCAGCGAAACCAAGTATTATGGTGTTCACTCTTTTCAAGTGAGTCTCCAAGTCATCATCTGTTAAGTAAATGTCATCGACATAAGATAATGCTTCATCATCATATAGTTGTAGTAATTCTGTTACTCTCGCTGAGAATACCCCCGGGCTGTTCTTGTACCCCTGGGCTAACCGACAGAATTGTTTTTGAGTGCCATTTACTGAGAATGCAGTTAAATATCTGCTCTCTGGTGCTATGTTTTGACAAAAGAATCCGTTGGAGATGTCCAAGGTTGTTTTGTATTTTTTGCGCACTATGTTATTCATTAGTGCAGCACTGTGTGAGTTTTGCACTGCAAAAGTTTTGCAACATGTGTTAAGGTGTCGGTAATCCAAAACTAGACGGTACGAATTGTCTGGTTTGGAGACTGGAAACAAAGGATTGTTCATTTGTGAGGTGCAAGTTTCAATCACCCCCTGGTATTCTAGCTGATCTAGTATTTCATTTACTTGTTTTTTAGCTTCTTGCTTAATTGGGTACTGCCTTTGTGCAGTAGGTTGTGATTTTAACTGGATTTTGTGAGGAGGAGAATCCTCATCCCATCCTACATGATTTTTATATAAAGCAGGTGCTAAGGCCACTGCCCACTTTCTAGCAAGTGTATATTTTTTATGAATCGGTATTTGATTCGAGAAGGCAGGCATAATTACTTCTTCGCCATGAGGGCACTCCCTGACAAACTCTGGTGGCCAGTCTTTTTCAGCTAGAAGGATGTCATAGCCTTTGGATAGGTTATCCCAAAATAGTCCCCTTATTTTCCTAGTCTTATCTCCCTCTATACGTAATGTTATCTCGTATATTTTGTGGGGCTTGCTAACTCTGGTATCTGCAGTTTCCACTTGAAGGTATTCATTCGTGTCCACTGTCTCCAGATGATCCATAAGGACTTTGCGAGCTATGCTCACCTCTGCTGCGCTGTCTAGCATTGTCTGAGCCCATTCTCCGTTTTTCAGTTGTGTCCTCAGTATTCTCGGCATTGTTAACTACCTTGATACTGGCTACCTTCTTTTTTGGAAATTGTGATTTCTTTTTCAGTTGAGCAGGTTCCTTGTCTTTGGACTTGGCGTGCTCTTCTGATCGTCCTCTTCTTTCCGATTTCTGCGAGGAATTCTGAAAAGATTGAGAGGGACGTGTATCAATGTCTTGATATCTATCAGGTTTTTTAATATTATCCCTATTTCTAAGGTTATATCTATTCCCAGAGGGTTCACTCTGAGGTGACCTTTGTTTCGGGTTTGGAGATTTCTCTCTTCGCCTAGGAGACCTTCCTCTGGACTGGAATTTCTTTTCTTTTGGATTGGATTGTTTGTTTCCATCCCAGTTCTTTTTTGGTGAATTATTATTATTATTAAAAAACATTTTTTCTGGACTTGTAGTCAGTTGCGGTTTTACTGGTATTCCACCTAGACTATCTCTGCCTAGTTCTTCATAGGATTTTTCTATGATTCTGGCAATTTCAGCTGGTTGGTCTGCTATATCTGTCTCTTTTAACCTCTGGCGGATCGCCACGTTTGCTGCTTCACCCTTTATGTTGGCTAGTAATATAGCCGAGACCTGCTTGAAGTCTTTTAGTAATTTCATACCAAGAGTTAAAGCAGGTTCTGGACCATATTCATCTTGAATTTGTTTTAGCACATCTGGTATTACCGAAATGGATGGAACACCGTGCGTTTTTGTGTAGATGGAAGCAAAGACTGTACCCCAAGTGTCACAGTCCTCAATGTGTGGTGCGATTCCCATTGGGAGACATATAGTCAGAATCCTGTGTTTTTCTAATGGGGTGGTGTCAGGAAACACCGCCTCTATTTGGGTAATTTTCTGTGCCAACCAGAATGGTATCTGTTCCCGTTTAGCTGGAACTTTACCTAGGCAGGATTGGATGTTCTGTGGTGTAATTTTATTTGTGTTCCCCTGGTGAGGGGTCAGCTGTGGAAGTTTAATCGCTGGCTGAATTGTTGAAGTCCGCATTACATACTGAACTAATTGTCTGTGAATTTTTAGTAGTTGTTTTAGCTGTATTAACAGCTCTGCTGCAGGCATTCTTTCGATGTCTGGATATGGTGTGTATCCGGCTAAGACCGGCCACGTTGCTCCTGGTCTTCCTAAAGGACCGAGCCTTGTAATGTGATTATTATGTTTTAGGGCGCCATCAAATAAGAGCAAATGCTCTTGGAATTTGAGTGGTACTTCCACCTCCTCGAAAGGAGTGTACTCATTAGGAGGTTCCTCTACTTTGTAATAGTGGAAGTACTTTGTTATAGTATTAGCTGCTGGAAAATGTATCCATGTATAGTATACCTCTGTCTGCCGATATTCGTGTGCCTCGATTACGAATATGACTGTGCCACCTCTAGGTGTCAGTCCATTTTCTATAAGTTTTAAGGTTATAGATCTCCTTTTGGCGACCGGAATGAGTATTATATCCGGGTCTGCTGTTTGCATGGTAGCATCAGCATCTGCTATTTCAGTAGCTAATCTAGTAACCTCTCGTTCTTCATCGCTGTCCATTTTGCTGACAGGATGGTATTATGTTTATTTGCAGATCAGGTTTCTTTATGGAAACAGAGATTAGATGCACAATATTTTGGAACTGTTTTATCCTTCAACGTTGACTAGACCAAGAACCATACATAGGAGTTCCCTCCTGCGAGGTTTTGGAGGATATTATAACCTTTCACCCACTCCAGACGTCTTTGGAGTATTTGGGAAAAGGGGTCTGAGTGAGAAAGCACGACTGAGTTACTCTAAATGTCTTACGTTAGTTTTATCGCCCTTTCCCACCACGTTGGGCGCCATGTAGTGTAGCTCCTATTTTCCCAATAGGCTCTGCGCATTGGAATAGTACCTACAGCAGTAAAGGCCTAGGCCAGACGTTAACTAGGTCTACTACTGTCGATACTAGACTTAATTTTTGGGTTTGCCAGCTAAGCTCAGAGTTCGCTAGAAACTTTCTCGAATGTTCAAGGAAGGATTAACTTCCCTGATTAGACAAGAAGGGATTTAGTTTCTGACAACCATAGAACATGACAACTTTGCTCTCCCCTAATCAAGAGTCAATCTCAAGAGTCGTGTGAGCACAAGGCAATTATTTTACTCAGTCAGTACGTGCATTCTTAGTCTCATCAGAATGTAGAGAAAAGGAAGAGACGGGCGTGTTCAATAAAAGATGTTATTTATTGATCAGTCTCTTTTCTCGTACAAGAGAAATGGATCGATATTATTGCGATACTTATAGTTAAGTAAAGTGCATACATTAGAAGCAATAGTATAAAATAATACTGTAAAAACATTGATATGGTTTCTGAGCCATATGATGTTTAAAATGATTAAAATATATTTACATACACATATACATTTGACTAAACGTACTCAACTGGTGTTTCTAAATACGCCTACCCCGTGTACCTGACCTAAGTCTAATACGTGGGCGGGAATAGAAAGTTACAGTTTAAGTTAAGTTTGTTTTTGCCAAGTGAATAACTAAAGAATTCTCTAGGAGGGGTTATTCAGTTCTGTACCTGGAATTTAGGATGAATGAGGAATGGTATCTCTTTCTCTGCTCTCGATATTCCAGGCTGCCTGCGAGGGCTGCCCAGAAGCGCCGGTGCTGGGTCTCTCGGCTTGAGATAGCAGCGCGTCTCTCAGCGCGTCAGGAAGGCGGGGCTGCTGCCTGCGGGGTCTGCTTCGGCTCTCTGCTTCGGCAAGTATGGCTGCTCCGTCTTGTCACCACGCGTGTGTTTTGCATAGGGCAAGGTCGGCAATATTTATACCTTAAAGGTGCCGGGATTGACGTAAGGATGGACATAGGTACGTCAATAAAGATGTCATACGACTTGCTCGTTAGCACATTCTTTACTAAAGTTCTCTGTGAAATCAAAACAATGGCCGCACGGATTATCCAGGTTGTCATAGGTTTGATTTGTTATGAGAACGTCGTATGCCTTATCAGGGGCTGGAGGAATATCGCTTGTCTAATTAGATCTCAAGCGTTATGACCTAATCAGATAACACGTTCCTGTGCCGTAGTGTGACTGCGTCAGATAACGGTATCTGCATCATGGGGGATTTCTTGCCTCATGGGCTGACTGTTAGTTAACTAGCTAGTAAGTTTAACCAGAATAGGGTCAGGAATAGGGGGATCGATTCAGAACCTATAGAAATACACGACAATTTATCCTTTTCCAATGTTTACGGTCCAAATGGTATAGACCCTACTTTTTGGACTGATTTCTCCACACTCCTTTCCTCTCATACTAGTGTTGATTTAATTGTTGGAGGTGATTGCAACCAGTTAATGGACCCTTTTTTGGATCGTAAATCTCAGACCAGGTATATTCCTAATAAAATGCAAAAATCCTTTTCCCGAGCAATCTCCTCTAGAGGTTTAATTGACTCCTGGAGACTTTCTCACCCAGATACTTTAGAATTTTCCTTTTTTCCCCTGTCCACGCTTCACACTCCCGGATAGATTATATTTTTCTCACACAGCATACCTTCCAATTCATGACGAATGTTGAAATTGGCTCTATTCTCATTTCAGATCATGCCCCTGTCATCCTAGATATTGATTTACCCTCACCTACTCCCAGCTCTCGCCGTTGGCGTTTCAATAACTCTCTTCTTTTGGACCTGCAGTTCGTTGACCAATTCACTGTTTTTATGGACGATTTCTTTCGTACTAATCTTAATTCTACTTCTCTATTCCATTTTGTTTGGGATGCTTTTAAAGCTTCGGCCAGAAGCTTTATTATCGATTTTGTTTCGCGTAAAAAGAAATTGGCCCTTTCCAAATCTTCTCTTATGCTCAAACAAATTAAAGATCTAGAACATATTTTTTATACATCCAACTCTCCTGAAGGTATCTCTAATCTTATCAAAGCTAAACTTCAATTTAATAAATTTTCTTGTGACTCTGCCTGCAACCAACTTTTAAAATTTAATTCCAAGATGTATGGTGGGCGCAATAAAGCGGGCAGGTCTCTTGCAAATTATCTTAAAATTAAGATACAAAAATCTAAAATTGCTGTTATATCTGATGCCGCTGGGATTTGACACTGCAAGGACGATAAGATTCTTGATTGTTTCGTTCAGTATTACTCTTCTTTATATACACCTGAATCTACCCCAACTCCTTCTCAAATTGACTCCTTTTTCCTCAATATACCCAAATCCTCTTCCGCTGACCTCGATTTCTCCTCTTTGAATGCCCCTATCTCTGAGAAAGAGATACTACAAGCAATGTCTCTCTTACCCAAAGATAAATCTCCCGGTCCAGACGGTTTTACTGTTCGCTTTTATTTTCAGTTCAAAAATTGTTTAATACCACACTTATCCTCTTTGATATCTTCTTTTCTCTCTGCGGGTGAGTCTAAAGGCTCTTTTACCCAAGCTATGTTATGTTTACTCCCCAAAAAAGATAAAGATCCCTCCCTTTGTAAGAAATACCGGCCAATTTCTTTAATCAATACGTACTGCAAAATTTATGCAAAAATTTTAGCTTCTCGTTTATCTAATTTTGTTCCAGACCTTATTAACATTTATCAGTCGGGTTTCGTTAAAGGCAGGTCTATCACTGATAATTCTAGAGCTCTTCTCAATCTCATTCACCTAGCTTCCAAAATGACAACCTCACTCGCCGTCATCACCCTTGACGCTGAGAAAGCTTTCGACAGGGTTAATTGGGATTTCATGTTTGGGGCCCTTCGCTGGCATGGTTTTAGTCCTCACATCATTAAACTTATCCAATTATTATATTCATCCCCCTCTACTTCTATTTGGGTTTATGGTGCTCAGTCATCCTATTTTCCTTTACATAGAGGCACTAGACAAGGCTGCCTCCTTACCCCCCTTCTTTTTATTTTAGCATTGGAACCTTTCCTTGAAAAAATTTGTCTTTCCACTTCCTATTCCGGTTTTGTTTATAAATCATTAGGCATTAAATTCACAGCTTATGCTGATGACATTTTACTTTATATCTCCAACTGTGCTACCTCTTTACCGGCACTTTTTTCTTTACTTACCGAATATTCTTCAGTCTCTGGTTATAAGTTAAATATCGATAAGTCTGAAGTCTTACCTTTTAATAAATACTGTTTTGCGCATATGTTTCAAGGTTCAGGCTTTGCATGGAATCCTACCAGTATTAAATGTTTGGGTGTGTTATACTCTTCATCTAATAAAGATACCGTTAAAACTAACCATAAGGATATTCGTTCTAAGCTTTCTGCCCTTATAGAGAGATGGTCCCCTTTATTCCTATCCTGGTGGGGTCGATTGGCAACTGTTAAGATGATGCTTCTACCTATCATTAATTTTTATCTTTCTATGCTACCTATTTCTCTTCCTGCCTATTTCTTCACTCAGATTAATCGTATTCTTACTTGTTTCCTCTGGAATAACCGTAAATCCAGGATATCCATATCTCGCCTTCAACAACCAAAGCATTTAGGTGGCGTGAATTTTCCAAACCTTGTACGTCTTCATTCGGCCTTTACTTTAAAGCAAATCTGGCCATTCCTTGCAGATTCGCCCACCCCTCCCACCGCATGGAGAGCTTTAGAGCAAGCTCAGCTTTCGCCTTTCCCTTTTCACGCTGCTATCCATTTATCTCAACCCCCAAAACGTTTCCTTTCTCCCACTTTTAAGCTCTCTAGGGCGCTTTCCCTCTCATTGTTTCATTCCTCCTTATCTCAAGCGCATTTACATTCCCTTATCCCGTTATGGTACAATCACTCTCTGAAGATCAATAACAAGGCTCTCTTTTGGAAGGAATGGATTGACAAAGGCATTATATTTGTCAATGAACTCTCTGTTGATGGTTCCTTACTGGATTTCCCTACCATTAGCTCCTTATTTCAATTATCTAACAAATATTCTTCCCAGTTTCCTGATCTCAATTTAGCCCTATCTACCCTCATCTCACACCACACTACTTTATCAGATATTGCCCCTCCTGACTCCATTCCCTTAACTTTTACTACCCCACATAAAGCAGCCACCATTTATAAGATCCTCTCCCATTCTATCTCTGATCGCCCCAAATCCAAACCGGAACTTGCATGGGAAAAGGATCTAGAACAGGATTTTTCCTTTCAAATTTGGGAATCCATCTGGTCTAAAATTCATACTGTTTCCCGTTCAGCTAGCACCACTCAGACTCTTTATTTTTTTATAATAGACTTTTTCTTACCCCAAATGACCTGTTTAAGTTCAAAGTCCTAGACTCCAGCCAATGTTGGTCATGCTCTCATCCTGATGGCACTTTGTTTCATATGTTTTTTCAATGTCCCTTGGTTGCCTCCCTTTGGCAGCATATCTGGTGTAAGTTGAATGAGATTTTAAATTCCAATCATATTTTTTATATTGTTCACATTTTTCTAGGTGGTTCTTCTCCTATTTGGAATGTTTCACGCAATGTTCGTAATTTTATAGATTTGTTTATAGCCATTTCTTTGCAGATTATTACATCAAATTGGAAAGATACCTCAAAGATCTCTTCTACTGCCTGGTGGAACCTATTAGGTCATCATCACAGACTCGATCGTGCACATGCTTCGACTACCTCTCTTTTAATTAAAAGAGATTTGTTATGGTTACCCTTAACTGATTTTCTTTCCAGACGCCTACCCTGATCTGCCTCATCTTTCCCCTGTATCTTTCTTTATTTTTCTCTATCTAACTACTTTCTGTCCCCCTTTCTTCTAGCCTTTCTTTCACTCTTTTCTTTTCCTTTTCTTTTTTCCCCTTTTTCTTTTTTTTTCCTCATCCCATAAAATTTAAAAAGCATTTTCCCTTAGTATATTTTTTATATTTCCTCAATTGGGGTTCTTGTTTTTATATTCCACATTCATATTGTATTATCCCATTTTTCCTTTTCTTTTTCTTTGATTGATAGTGTTTCTGTATTGATGATTTACTTGGCTTATTCGATTCAATAAAGCTTTCTAAACTTTAAAAAAAAAGAACGGCTGCAATTTATTCACATCCTAAGCTGGTACATAAGTTATCAAAATTGCATCAGTCATTAATATGTTCAGCTCCGTACACTCTATAGTTCACAATTGGTCCACAGTATAATCTTATCTTTATTGCATATCAAAACATAACATGCGTAATCGGTAAAGCAATATCCTGCAAATCAAAAGTCTCATGATTGAGTGTCATAAATCACTGTTTGTCAGCTGCCATGACAGCTCACCTTACGTCAATACATTTTAGCATATCTGGCCATGGCCTGAGGCTTCCCTTGCTACTGAATGTCTGGCGTTCGTGGACCCCGTGGCCATGCCTTAGCTGCAAGTGCAGTGACTGCCCAACTCTGTCCATTTCTTATCCCTTTTGTGTACCCTCAAGTGTTCCTGCTGTGAGGCAGCCGAAGGACCTTGTTAGGGCAAAATGTCCTTTACGTCCCTTTTGTCAGCCCTCTGATGTCCCTGCCATGAGTTATCCCAAAGACATCGCAGTTTGTCCATGATATATGTACTATCCTGCACAAGACCAGTTTTTTTTAAAGAATTTTTTTTTATAAAGTACAAACATATATTCTTTCTCTTTTTATATTGAATACAAACAAGCAAGAACATACTTTCATATATTTATGTTTATTTACTCAAAAAGCACCCACAACAATATTGTAATTAAACAAATACATACAAAACAGCTCATATTACACAGTGCAAATAACAAAACTAACAAAAGATCCTAAGACTAAGACAATACAAAAACAAGTGAACAATTAACATACAGAGGCTGTCCATGAAAGAATTTTCCATGTGCAATATTGATTAAGTCACATACATAGACATAATGAACTATTGCTGCTTATTTTTTTCTGTAAATGTATTTTGCTCTGTATGTTAATTTTTCACTTGCTTTTGTATTGTCTGAGTCTTAGGATATTTTGTTGGTTTTGTTATTTGCACTGTGTAATATTAGTTGTTTTGTATGTATTTGTTTAATTACAGTATTGTTGCGGGTGCTTTTTGCAGATGGATGTATGTATTTGCTCGTTTGTTTTTATGTATAAGGACTATTCATATATAAAAAGAAAAATAATATATTTTTGTACTTTTGATAAATAAAAAAAAATCATAAAAAACCACTGGTCTGTTGCAGGATAGTACATATATCATGGACATACTGCCATTTATTGTATGAAATTGTTTTGGAGAAGTTTTTGTTTTTCTTTATATTGTTATTTTCCTGCTTCCTTCTCCAAACCTATGTATACAAGTCAGGGACTCTCCTCGTTTTCCAGTAAGCAAGTCCCTCCTTACCCATTTAGTTAGCCTTACTCTATAAAGCATTTGTGTGATGCCCTTTGTCAGCCATGCCAATTGCCTTGCGAAAGTGTGGCCTGCCGGGATAACCCTGGCTACAAAGTTGAGCTTACCTAGCAGCTGCTGCAGTTCTTTGAGCGTTGCATTCTTCCTGACTATTAGTCGCTCAATATCCCATCTTAGGTCCACTACTTTTTGCTCTGGGAGCCCACTGACCCCATCCTTTGAATCCAGCTCTATCCTCAGAAATGTCAGACGTGTAGTGGGGCATTCTGTCTTATCTTGTGCTAGCAGGACCCCTTGTTGGTCCGCCAGTGCCTGAAATTGTTCCACCATCACTTTGCACTGCTCGGCGTCTGGTGTGCCCACAAACAGGAAGTCATCCACAAAGTGGAGCTTCCCACCCTGTGGGCATCTTTTGACCAGGGCCCATTTCAAGAATGTGCTAAATGTCTCAAAGTACGCGCAGGATATTGAAGAGCCCATGGGCAGACACTTATCATAGTAAAAAGCTCCATCCAGTTGGAAACCCAGGAGACAGTGACTATCTGGATGCACAGGGAGGAATCCGAAGATGGACTCAATATCGGACTTTGCCATCAGGTCCCCCTACCTGTTGTCCTTAGCATGTCAAATGGTTCGTCCAGCATGGCACAGTATACTGAGCACGCTCCTGCTACAATCCATCATTAACTGACTCCCCCTCCGGGTAAGATAGATGGTAGATGAGCTGAAACTGGCTCGCCCCTAATTGGGCACTACCCCCAGTGGAGATACTATAAAATTGTCTAGCGGGGGCTTTCCAAATGGACCTGCCATGTGGCCCAGTTCTAGTTATTTGTCCAATTTCCGTCTAGCCACCTCAGCGTTGTCTGTAATGGATTTTAGGTTGTTGCAGAACCTCCCCTTCACTGGCCCCATGTAGGGAATGCTAAAGCCGTTCCCGAAACAGTACGCTAGCAAGAGTGCATCATCTTTTTTAGAGCAATTGGATCATATATTGGCATTTTATTGGAGTGTGCACCAGTCCCCGCACCCCTGAATTTCCTTTTTCAAATTTGCTTTCATTTTATTTAAAGGGGGCTTCTTGTCACTGCTTTCTTTCCCTTTCCTGCACTTGCTGGTCAGGTGGCTACCTCCTCAACTGGTGCAAGCGTGTTTGAATTTGTACGTTGCACTCCATTTGCACTCGACCCTTCTTGAACTTCCAACAGGCAGCGGACGCACACAGAGGGCCTCTTGACTGTTCCATGTCCCTGGTCCCTGGGTGTCCTGCACTTTTGTCCCTTGCGCCCCTTGCTGCTCTGTCTGGTTTGTAGGCTGTTCCAGACCTGGCACGTTTGAGCCTTTCTCTGTGTTCATGAGCGCTACACTGCATTGCTCCATATCCTGTGGCTACCCAGACCAAAAATAGTGTCCTAGCCAAGCAAATGGTGGAGGGGGGTGACCCGTAACCCCCTGCCCCTAGCCATAGCCACCACACCAGAGGTATGTGAATACTGCATGTGCCCTGTGTGCTACATGGTGATGTAATTGCTGAGTTAACCACCACAACCATTGTCCCATAATTGGCTATCCCATGAGCGTGCCCCTCTGATCTGTTGTCCCTGTCCTGGACTGTGCCTCTTCCTCTTCTTGCCCTACACCACACTATTTGCGTGCGACGTGCGTTCTACACTAGCTGTGCACATCTCACTATTAGTTACAGGGATATGCCCTGATGCTCTCTTGTTCACCTGGCTCCCTGGGGCTGGGTTACTCTTGCTGTTGTGTCCGTCCACGTTGTCAGATATCGACCGAGGATACCTCTACCTGGGTGGGGCCGCCGATGTGGCTGCATGCCCCTTGACATTGAGCCCATGGAGTCTGTGCTGCTGCTTCTGTGTCTGCAGTGCCCTCCCCTGTGGTCTAGCTGCCACTGCTTCTCCCTGGGTCGCTGCTCCTCGAGCTGCAGCTGGCTCTAGATTCCCTCCTGCGGTGCTTTGTCATTTGCGCTTTTTTGGGTGACTCTCTCCTGGACAGCTGCTACTCCTTCACCTTCCGCCCTTTGGCAGATGCTCCTTCCTATTATCTGGCGTGCCCCATGGGCCCAATACTTGCTCAATCAGCCACTCGTTCCTGTGCAATTTAGCCGCTTGTCACATCTGTCGCAGGAGAGTCAGTCCCCATAAATGCCCCTAATGAGCATATAGGTGGCACCCCTGAGCCCAGAACTCCGATTCGACAGTTCAACAGAAGAAGGATGAAGAATAGAACTGCAGCAGAACTTTAGACTTTGACTCGTCCTGCAAGCTGGAGAACTACCAAAGCCTTGGGTAGCCTGCCAGCACTTGAAAAACCACCGACAGTCTAACCTGGAGTAGAGGAGCTACACCTCGCAGTCCGCAGGCACCGACATGCAGAGTCCGGCCCACTGCATTCCAGTTCCCCAGCCCGACAGGTGCCGCAGATGACCAGGAGAAGGTACTCGTGACCTGGAAGGTCAGATCTATCTCCCCACTGAGTGTGAAGACACCAGGATAAATCAAAGCTGTGCAGTACCACCCTGGGGTAGCGAATATCCTGCAACAAACACCAACAGTGAGAGTCCTGTCCAAATCCTCACTACACCAGCATCAATCAGCCGGCAAGGGATGTCAGTATCATTGAGACCCACTTTGAGAGTGGCCTAGCTGCCTTGATTTTGCCCTTGCCAGCTGTTTGTATCTGCCCGCGAGGTGCATCTTTGCGCACCTAACCCAGCTGACCTAACCACTCTGCTCCTGAGCCCCCTGGCCTGGGTCCCAATGAACCGACTGTGCACTCATGCACCAAGACTTCTTGCGATCTGAGCCCCTATTTGAGGGCCCCTGGACTTGCCCGCAAGTCCCCCTATGTAACCTCTATTCAGATGGGTCCCCTTCTCTGTAGCGCCATCTACCAGCCGCACCAGCACCCTGCTCCCGGTAGAACCTGGGCAGTTCCCAAAGAACAGGTGGGAGTACTTTGAACCTTGGCCCCCTACAATTCCGATCCCAGAAGGTGAACCCCTGAAACCAATTGTACGTACCTTTATGCATCTTTGAGTTTTCCTCCCGTAGGATAGCATTGTGCGTAAAAGCACACAGGTTTTAAAGTTTTACTTACCTGTGAATATTTTTATTAAAACCACACTTACCTTTGAATGAAGTTCTTGACTTTAAAATATATATATAAAGATAAAGAAGTGTTATTTTTATAAATTGGTCTTGGATGTATTCTTTGAGTGTGTGTCTCATTTATTGCCTCTGCGAGTACAACAAATGCTTAGCAATGCCCTCTAATAAGCCTAAGTGCTCGCTCACACTACCACAAAAGAGAGCATTAGTATTACCTACTTTTGCCTCTGTAAACCAATTGGGGACCCATTGGACTCTGCACAGTGTATTTCGTTTTACTTCTCTATATCGAGAGCCAGCTTCCTACATGTACCATTACATTAAATCCATGCAATACCCCTCTGGTGGAGTTTTCACACATTTTCGCTTGTGACCTCACTTGATTCAGTTTGTAATAATAATTTGGGGGTCATTTAAACCTCTGAAAGAATCTTTACTGCCTGGCACTATTGGTGAGCGTGTAGCTCTTCAGCAGCGGGGAAGCAGAATGAATCCTAAGAGAGGGGTCTTAAAAGAAAATAACTTTATATAGATAGGCACTAAAGTGAAAAGCAGAAATATTATTTCGATCTTGCCACAGTATTAGAAAATTGCTTGTTTTTATAAACAATATATTGTGTTTTTTATATATGTATGTGAAATTAATTGTGTACTTATATTATGTGTTTTTAATGACTTGAAAAAGTACTGATGAATAAAAATAACCTTGCATTTTTTTAACATTTACTGTTTAGTTTATTATATACACATTATTAGCCTTACATTGACTAATTTTGACATAAATGTGATATTGATTTTATGTGCTATTAATTGTCTAGGAATTTTGTTTACACATTATTTAGGCACTAAGAACACACAGTTCAAGAAAAAGAGGAGCTTTAGAGGGAAAAGCCAGTCAATAGGTCGCCCTCCACTCAGTATGCAGCAACAACAATATGACCTAGACTGTAGGAGCACGTGTAAAACTGTACCCTTCTTTTTGAAATATTTTGTTCGTTGCTATTCTTTAGCAGACATAACTCCCCTTGTTACATCATTAATTGGGGTAGCCAAAATATCTTGGGTTGGTGCTTAATTCAAAAAATTGCCTGATTCTCATGAAACAATAAAATACAGTTGCGAGACCAATCAAACCACACTTAATCTCGTGACAAACACTAATATAGTGATAAACTGAAAAAAGTGGGTGAAAGCGAGATGGCACCTCACGGGCGAACCACCAAGCGGGGACCTGACTGGTACTCGTCAGGACTGCCCTGTTGTCATCATCGGTACCATCAAGCTTGGAGCAGAGAATAGTGTCCAAATGCACAAAAGAATTGTGCAGGAGAAAGTGCAGTGAACAGAAAACAAAAGGACCAAAAAAGTGTCAATCAACACCTTAAAACACTCATAACACAACACAAACACACTACTTTTATTCAATTTCTTGTGTTGTGTATGGAAATAGTAAAAGAAAACAAGTAGAGATGGTTATCACCTATTCAACCATTCATACTTGTACTTGCCGACATGTTTCATTGCCATGTGAACTTGTAGGCAATTTCATCAGGGCGTCAAATATATTAAAGCCACTGCAGGTAGACCCACATGTCTTCGCAACTGTAAATACATAAAATCCGCACCATTGTGGTTAACATACAGCATCTAGACTGTGTCTTGTTCTCACACACAATTGACTCTCTGATAATTACCCTCAACAGGCCATGGGTGCTCCTACCAGCCAGACGGGGAGAGGTTGTATTTTTTAAAAAAATTTTTGATAAAACAAATCGCATCAAGTCGATTGTTCACTTCTCCCTTCGCGAGTGCTGTGAAGTTGGGGGAGACAAAACACCATGCTTAGACATATGTGTATCATGCAGACCCTCGTTCATTTATAACTACGTGGTACATAGTGTAAAGATACAGGCGGAGTGACAATATAACATGCCCTTCTGTGTTGTCCTCCCCTATTACTAAGTCTACACCGACTCGCACGTGATAGGTAAGAAGCAACCCTGTGCACTGCTCAAGTTACCCGCAACGCCCTGCACGTTCCACATATCAATTTATCTACAACCCTGTTAGATAAAAATGGATAGCCTCTGACGCCTGCACCAAGTTGCAGCGTGTATGGCGATCGGTTTCCAGCACGGACACTGCGTGTCTGCAAGCCATCGCTTGTGCCTTCTAAGCATATGCGCCTAAAGTCGCTTCCTGGCACCCTCCGTTTAGGACCCCCAGTTGCCTTACCGAGTAGTGAAGAAGCGGCTGCTGTATCTCAGCCCGTGCCGTGTTCTCCTATGCATTAGGGAAGTACTTGTAAAGCCGCCCGTGATCTCGCGGGAAACCGCGTCGGCCATTTTGGATTGGGCCAGTTCGTATTCACCAAAACCAACCGTGCTCATCAAAGCGAAAGCTCACGCGAGATTTCGGCGCGTGATCTCGATCTCGCTTATGCTTAGAAGGCACAAGCGATGGCTTGCAGACACGCAGTGTCCGTGCTGGAAACCGATCGCCATACACGCTGCAACTTGGTGCAGGCGTCAGAGGCTATCCATTTTTATCTAACAGGGTTGTAGATAAATTGATATGTGGAACGTGCAGGGCGTTGCGGGTAACTTGAGCAGTGCACAGGGTTGCTTCTTACCTATCACGTGCGAGTCGGTGTAGACTTAGTAATAGGGGAGGACAACACAGAAGGGCAGGTTATATTGTCACTCCGCCTGTATCTTTACACTATGTACCACGTAGTTATAAATGAACGAGGGTCTGCATGATACACATATGTCTAAGCATGGTGTTTTGTCTCCCCCAACTTCACAGCACTCGCGAAGGGAGAAGTGAACAATCGACTTGATGCGATTTGTTTTATCAAAAAAATTTTTAAAAAATACAACCTCTCCCCGTCTGGCTGGTAGGAGCACCCATGGCCTGTTGAGGGTAATTATCAGAGAGTCAATTGTGTGTGAGAACAAGACACAGTCTAGATGCTGTATGTTAACCACAATGGTGCGGATTTTATGTATTTACAGTTGCGAAGACATGTGGGTCTACCTGCAGTGGCTTTAATATATTTGACGCCCTGATGAAATTGCCTACAAGTTCACATGGCAATGAAACATGTCGGCAAGTACAAGTATGAATGGTTGAATAGGTGATAACCATCTCTACTTGTTTTCTTTTACTATTTCCATACACAACACAAGAAATTGAATAAAAGTAGTGTGTTTGTGTTGTGTTATGAGTGTTTTAAGGTGTTGATTGACACTTTTTTGGTCCTTTTGTTTTCTGTTCACTGCACTTTCTCCTGCACAATTCTTTTGTGCATTTGGACACTATTCTCTGCTCCAAGCTTGATGGTACCGATGATGACAACAGGGCAGTCCTGACGAGTACCAGTCAGGTCCCCGCTTGGTGGTTCGCCCGTGAGGTGCCATCTCGCTTTCACCCACTTTTTTCAGTTTATCACTATATTAGTGTTTGTCACGAGATTAAGTGTGGTTTGATTGGTCTCGCAACTGTATTTTATTGTTTCATGAGAATCAGGCAATTTTTTGAATTAAGCACCAACCCAAGATATTTTGGCTACCCCAATTAATGATGTAACAAGGGGAGTTATGTCTGCTAAAGAATAGCAACGAACAAAATATTTCAAAAAGAAGGGTACAGTTTTACACGTGCTCCTACAGTCTAGGTCATATTGTTGTTGCTGCATACTGAGTGGAGGGCGACCTATTGACTGGCTTTTCCCTCTAAAGCTCCTCTTTTTCTTGAACTGCATTGAACGGCGGCTCAGCCGTGAGAGCTATCTAGCCTTTTGATTCTCTTTTTTTAAGAAATATTTAATCCGCACCCCTGTGCCGTCTAGCTCCTTTCCTGTGAGGCGTGATCCTCAGGAATTGCCTTGCACACCTTGACTCTTCTGATTGACTAGACTATGGATAAAAACTGTTTGGCCTTCTCTGAGGATCAGATTGCCGCAATTCTAGCGGCACCTTCACTCCTGTCAGACACACCATTACTTGGGAAATCAACTGTGAGAGAAGAGTGGGAGAAACTAAGTAATTTAAAGAAAAAACAGGTTCGAATAGCTCTGCATGGGGCATTGATGTCAGAATATTACACATCTGGAGCATCCCCCGCAAGCCTTTTGGTTAGAATAGAACCAAGGATATTCCTTGATGACAAAAAGTTCAGACTCGACTGGAGTTACATCGCTAATAAGTGCACCAGGGACTGGTTGATCCTGATAATCAGTACAGCCCAAAGATTAAGTGAGGATTTGCTAAAAGAGATCTTAGATCTCGAAGAGAGCATTAAACGAGACGACACTCTTACGAATGCCAAAGACCATCTAAGTAAAATACAAGACGATATCTCAGAATACAAAACGTATATGATAAACCAGAAAATCAAGGGTTTACAAAGAAATCTACAGAGATATACGCACGAGTGGGCTTTTCCTTACGTAACCGATACCTATTACCAGGCTGACTCTGAACAAATCCATCAAACAGGACCACGTAGAGGTGGTGGTGGGGCAGGCCAGCAACAACCCCGTCCTCAACAACATAAACGGACTCCAGCCAACTGGTCTTTTGATAATACGTCGAGCGAGGACGAGCAAGACAGACCCCAGGGGAACCGAGTAAGGTTTAACGAACAACCACAAAACAACGCCGATTTGGGGGTCCTACTGCGATCTTTTTTAGAGCAAGGCCAGGGGACCAACAAGGGAACAGGTCAACCAGGAAGGGGAAGAGGACGAGGCAATCGACCACCCCAATGGCAGACATACTCCCCAAGACTAACTCGCAGCAGAGGCAGACAACCCCAATAAATAATATTGTGGTTAATCTTTCAGACTACCAGCTTGCAGAAAGTGAAGAACGTGTCCTTAATAAAGGGCTGGGCTTTGTTCCGACCCCCACTCATGATCCCTTTCAGTGCAGGGTAGAGTTTTTTGAGACGATCCGAAAAATTAAACTCAAAAAGTTTTTTGCCACTCACCCCCAAGAAAAACAAGGGGGCTATAATACTGACCTTAAAAGACCATCTGGATTTACTCCCTCGAGTGCGGTAGTGGGACCAGAAATTGCTGTGTTTGAAGCAAAAGTCCTAGAGGACATCGAAAAATTCGAATCCCTCAATCAGAATACAGGTTACAAGAACATGTCCAGATCTGATTGGGAAGCAATTAAGTCCCTGCAAAACAACACTAATATCACTATCAAGAGTGCGGACAAGGGGGGAGCGGTGGTTATTCTTAATACCCAAGACTATGAGGCAGAAGTCTTACGACTACTAAATGTCAGGGCCAATTACCAACCGCTAATACGTGACCCCACGCAAGACTTACAGAAACAGATCAAGAAACTGGTGGCAGATGCTAAAGAGAAAAAATGGATTACGAGTAGGGAAGCAGAATTCCTGGTGAATATGAATCCCAGGATGCCTGCTTTCTATATCCTACCTAAAATACATAAGCCTGCCCGGCCACCGCCTGGCAGGCCGATTGTATCCGGAATCCAGTCGATCCTCGAGCCTTTGTCTCAATTTGCAGACTATTTTTTACGGGAGTCTGTAATTACTCAAAAATCTTTTGTAAAAGATACAATGGATATCCTGAATGTTATCGGAGAAATTTCTTTCGACCCCACGTGTGAGATATTGGTTACTATCGATATCGAATCTCTCTACTCTTGTATCCCTCAGGACGCTACGCTGGTGGCAGCAGCAAGGGCCCTGAGGGACCAAGAGTGGTTTTATGATGCCCCGCAGACATTTGTGCTCCAATGTATTGAAATAGCACTTACTCGCAATTTCTTTTGCTACAAGGACAAAATGTATCTGCAAACCACGGGCACCTCGATGGGGGCCACAATGGCACCGAGCCTGGCATGTATATATGTAGGCCAATTCGAAGAGCACATCATCTATCCTACCAGCAATCCCTTCAGAGACCATGTGCGTCTCTGGAGGAGATATATAGATGATGTGCTCTGCATCTGGACTGGAAATGAGACTACCCTGCTGGAGTTTCTTAATTGGCTCAATTGTCAAGATCAAAGCCTGAGATTCACCTGGTCTTACAGCAGTGAGTCCGCGGTGTATCTAGATCTGGACATTATTGTCAAAGATAAAACCCTGACCACGAGCGTGCACCAGAAACCCACAGATAAGAATTCATTATTATCTTATCAATCTTACCACCCGCGGGCGCTCAGGGACAACCTGCCGGTTGGCCAGTTCCTCCGGTATAGGAGGAACTGCTCTAGCACTGAGACCTTTGTGGAACAATCACAAGTATTGGGGGAGAAACTTTTACAAAGAGAATACCCTGCAAGAACTATTAGAACTGCGAAGAAAAGAGCCCTCAATACACCACGCAGTGCTTTGTTAGAAGTAAACAAAAAAGAGAAAAAGGACTGCCTACCGGTAGTTATGACTTTTAACCCTCTAGCCTCCAAAATTCGGCAGTCAATAAGGAAACATTGGGCGATCCTCTCTAATAAAGACTTCAAAATGCCTCAACCCACTTTTGCTTTTAAACGTACCAGCAACTTAAAAGACAGATTGGTCCACACTCGTGTACAAACAACAAAAGCGAACAGCAAAATACATCTGACCGGACATCATCCCTGTGGCACTTGCTCTGTATGTCACCTTACTGAAAAAACAACTCAGGTCACCCTACAGTCAGGCAGAGAATGGGAGCTCAGGCAATTTAGTAATTGCAATACCACATGCGTGGTGTACAAACTAAGTTGCGAATGCGGCCTTCAATATATAGGCCTTACGACACGGAAAATAAAAACCCGCATTCAAGAACACCTAAGCACCATAAAATCTGGAAAGCTGACAACGAAACTTGTGCAACACTGCCACACAAATAAACATACATTCAAGTGGGTAGTTCTCGAGAAGGTGACAGGGGACACATACACAGTGGAACGTCTGTTAGCCAGAAAGGAAGCTAAATGGATTTTCCAGGAGAAATCAGATAAGATGGGGTTGAATGATTTATTGGAGTGGAATAAAATACACTAAGTTTCGCTTTGGCATCTGTATGAGGTTGCTTATACACTCTCATGGCTGTAATACATGGCCCGGGCGCACTTATGTATACAAACTGGAGCACCCGTAATGCGTCCTTACGATGGTCTTGAATATGTATTCTGCCGAAGATATGAAAGCACGTTCAGTAGTTTTACAAAAATAAAAATTGGGTCGATGACAAAATAACTGCAATTGTTCCTATCCAATTTTAGCATTTGGGGCTGGTTTAATAGGTCCTATGAATTGATTCAGGGATAATGGATCCCAGTTAAATATATTTAAGCAATGTGCATACTACCTACTATTTGCAAATTATATATAAGATGTGATGGATAGGTGCATAATGCTTATCATTTGTGGCTGGTCCATAAGGTCCTTTTAATTGAATTAATGGTAATGGATCCCAGTTAAATATATCTAAGCAATGTGCACACTGGCTATGTGGAAATTAAATATAAGACGTGCCTGTTCGCAAATAGGAGCATAAAGTTACAAAAAGTGCTGTAAAAAGCGAGATCGAGATCACGCGCCGAAATCTCGCGTGAGCTTTCGCTTTGATGAGCACGGTTGGTTTTGGTGAATACGAACTGGCCCAATCCAAAATGGCCGACGCGGTTTCCCGCGAGATCACGGGCGGCTTTACAAGTACTTCCCTAATGCATAGGAGAACACGGCACGGGCTGAGATACAGCAGCCGCTTCTTCACTACTCGGTAAGGCAACTGGGGGTCCTAAACGGAGGGTGCCAGGAAGCGACTTTAGGCGCATATGCTTAGAAGGCACAAGCGATGGCTTGCAGACACGCAGTGTCCGTGCTGGAAACCGATCGCCATACACGCTGCAACTTGGTGCAGGCGTCAGAGGCTATCCATTTTTATCTAACAGGGTTGTAGATAAATTGATATGTGGAACGTGCAGGGCGTTGCGGGTAACTTGAGCAGTGCACAGGGTTGCTTCTTACCTATCACGTGCGAGTCGGTGTAGACTTAGTAATAGGGGAGGACAACACAGAAGGGCATGTTATATTGTCACTCCGCCTGTATCTTTACACTATGTACCACGTAGTTATAAATGAACGAGGGTCTGCATGATACACATATGTCTAAGCATGGTGTTTTGTCTCCCCCAACTTCACAGCACTCGCGAAGGGAGAAGTGAACAATCGACTTGATGCGATTTGTTTTATCAAAAAATTTTTTAAAAAATACAACCTCTCCCCGTCTGGCTGGTAGGAGCACCCATGGCCTGTTGAGGGTAATTATCAGAGAGTCAATTGTGTGTGAGAACAAGACACAGTCTAGATGCTGTATGTTAACCACAATGGTGCGGATTTTATGTATTTACAGTTGCGAAGACATGTGGGTCTACCTGCAGTGGCTTTAATATATTTGACGCCCTGATGAAATTGCCTACAAGTTCACATGGCAATGAAACATGTCGGCAAGTACAAGTATGAATGGTTGAATAGGTGATAACCATCTCTACTTGTTTTCTTTTACTATTTCCATACACAACACAAGAAATTGAATAAAAGTAGTGTGTTTGTGTTGTGTTATGAGTGTTTTAAGGTGTTGATTGACACTTTTTTGGTCCTTTTGTTTTCTGTTCACTGCACTTTCTCCTGCACAATTCTTTTGTGCATTTGGACACTATTCTCTGCTCCAAGCTTGATGGTACCGATGATGACAACAGGGCAGTCCTGACGAGTACCAGTCAGGTCCCCGCTTGGTGGTTCGCCCGTGAGGTGCCATCTCGCTTTCACCCACTTTTTTCAGTTTATCACTATATTAGTGTTTGTCACGAGATTAAGTGTGGTTTGATTGGTCTCGCAACTGTATTTTATTGTTTCATGAGAATCAGGCAATTTTTTGAATTAAGCACCAACCCAAGATATTTTGGCTACCCCAATTAATGATGTAACAAGGGGAGTTATGTCTGCTAAAGAATAGCAACGAACAAAATATTTCAAAAAGAAGGGTACAGTTTTACACGTGCTCCTACAGTCTAGGTCATATTGTTGTTGCTACTAAGAACACACACACAAGCCACGCCCAGTCACTCACTGCTATGAAGACATAACATGTACTTACTCGCATTAGACTTACTGTAACCTGCTTCAGCCATGTTTACTGCCTCAGGCTGACATTGCCCACATGAACGGCCCCTCTGGAGCATCTTCCCTCCTGAGAGGCGAACAACTGAGAAAAGCTTGTTCAGCCAAAACTTTGAACTTCTCTTAGCATCTGAAGGCCGTCGTTTCTTGTTCTCATTGTCTCAAGCTGGACACCTGCTTGTGTCCATTGCAGACGTCTATCATATGGGTAATACTTGAAACTTGTGTGCAGTTGGGAGACATTCTTCTTACCGCCTCTCCAGGAGCTAGCCTTTTCCAGGGGAACCCCCGGCTGATTGACTCTGTGATTCACAGACAATTAATGTTTCTGTTTACATTAAACCCTTACAGACTCTGATTGGCAAGCGTGCAACATTTGACACTGCCATCTGCAAGCACAGCAACATTTACAGCAGAAGGGAAAGACAACACTGGGTGGTTACAGAGTACTGTCCTGGATCACAGCATCCCTTGAATCAAAGTACCAGGTTTACAGAGCAGAAGATTGCATCATCAACCATGACGTCACACCACTGAAAAGTTCAAGATTGGAAATAGAGGGTTCTAGAAGGTGACAGAAAAACATCTCCTACTACCTAAAAAGGGTTCAAACGTGTGTTTAATAGATACAGCCCTTTATGACTTACATGCGCTGAAGTCAGACTGCCCATTGTGTCCATGTAACGTCCCTCAAGAGGCCTTAAACCTTAGAAATAAATCTAGGTATGCGTGAAATTCGCGTTATTTACTTTTATGTAATTGTGCAGAATTCTACAAAAAATTAAGAATAATGCAAATCTGGCTTTTAAAGCTATGTTTTTGCATAAAATACGTCTTCGCCTGCATTTTGGACATGAGGACACATTTCACGCTATAAAAATAGTTAAAAAACTAGTAACTACATTTGCTTTGATGGACAGCCTCCCGGCTTCTGATCCTTCGAACTGTTCTCGCGCTGGATATTTTTTCTGGGCTAAATATGCGACGTGGCTTAATGGCATCATTTAGGGAATTTCACTTACCAACGTAACACAAAACCGCCCACATTTTGCTAGATTATGCAGTCACAACATTATTATATACAAAGCAATCTGATTGCAGATATCTGTCCACCCCCGCCATCACCCCTTCCCAGCATCATCAGCTATTGTGGTAGAAAAGCCAGACACCAAAGTTCAGGCCAGCTTTAAACTATGCAGCCTGTCCCAAGCACCGACCACACGATCAACAAATGGAAGCATTCCGGCGCATGCGCAGTACAAAGAAAAACAACAACATGGTAGCTCATTCCGTTTAGTTCCCATTTTTACCATGAGTCATTCGTTTTTCTTGGACACATTACATTTTCCCTTCGAAAGCGGCGCTGCAGATGGGATATGACGATATCCTGCCCCTGGGCGCAGATACAGCCTCCGACTGTACACGGCTCTGGGTGATGGAGACCAGGCCACAAGTGTCAGCTTCTTGGGCGCCTTCCAAGTCAGTCAGTCAGTCAGTCAATCTTTATTCGGGTACCACAGTACCCATAAAAGCACAATATAAAATACATTACATACATATTAAAATTTTAACCGGTCAAGTAGTCTAAATACATTCATTGTACAGATCATAAGTGATTTAGTGCAAAATTAAGGATCATCACAGTACAAAACTATTTACATTACTCTCAGTCTTCAACCATGGATCTGCGTGCCCTTACTGCCGTTTTTAGGAAAGTGCAAGTGCGAAAAATAAGGTCCTCATCATCTAAAGTTAACATGGAATCTAATGCTGCCTCTAAACTAATTGGTCTTCTCTTATTAAAATACGAGTATAAACACTGCTTAAAATATTTGATGTAAAATTTGCAGGAGAATATAAAATGCTTTACAGATTGCTTACTCCTCCCATGTGGCACCGCGGTTCATTTGCTGAGGGAGAGACTTGTACTTCCAGTGTGCACAGGATGTCTTGTGCAGAACTGTATCCTGTACTTTCTTGGGTGCTTCTTTGATTAACCACCATGTAATACTCAGACAGGATATTATCACAATCATACCTTGATTTGACGTTTCTCTCTTGTTGAATATACTCTTACCATACTGTAAAGTTGCAAACACTTGGGGCCAGATGTAGGTAATTCATATTTACAGACTCTTAAATACCGAATTTTACCGATTCGGTATTTAAGAGTCGGTAAATATGAAGGGGGGAAATGTAGGTATTTCCAGATGTGGAAATACCGATTCGTTAAAATTAGGTATTTACCGATTCTGTAATTACAGAATCGGTATTTCCCATTGATTCCTATGGGCTTTGAAGCACAATAGGATTGTGTGGTAAAATACCGAATTTGTAGGGCCTTTGGGACTCTGAAGAGTCCCACCTACATCTGAGATTTCCCGAATCGGTAAAAATACCGATTCGGTATTTTACAGAATCGGTAAATTTACCGAATCGGTAAATTTACCGATTCTGTAAAAATATGCCCCTACATACCAATTCATACATACCGGTCGGTATTGGCCGAAAATAACGATTTTCGCCCGTTACCGACCGACCTACATCTGGCCCTTGGAGGCTTATTTACAAGCCGTGTGCGCCACCGAAAGTCACTGTTTATGACGTTCTGGAGGCGCACTGGGCTTACACATATCTACAAGTCCACGTAAAGCCACTCTGCATGGCCTCGTAGATATGGCGTGAGGCAACACAGCGCAAGTCGTTGTGTTACCTCGCACTGCGATGGGGAGGCATGCCATAGGCGTTAAGGTGGGTGTTCTCATGTAATACCCGTAGCATTTGACGCATTCCTAAAATTACAGCAAGCTGTAGGCCTGGGAATGTGTCAAAAGCCAACTCCTCCCAAGGGGTTGGCGTACAAGTTGTTATTGTGAATGAAGATGTCCATTCCCACACAAAAACAAGCTTATTACTGTCCTACACCAAAAATTAGTAAATGAGGCCCTTGGTGTTAATGCAAAAAATGTAAAACTACTGGATTTGCTGAATTAAAGGAGTGATATTGAGCCACAGACTGCACCTACCATCCAGAGGATGCTTGGACCCCCCTGAAGGGCCCAGATGCTGGGTACTCCTGCCCAAGACAGAAGGAGGAAACAAAGGAGTCATCACAAAAAAGCTTGATTTCACCTCAAAATGCACCTGCATGGATCATGTGAGCGAGCCTGACCCTCTCCACTTGCTTTGGGTCACTAGTGTAGAAGGAATGCCATGGGCCCTGGTGTAAGCAAGGCAAATGCACCTTTGACTGCTGTTGGGCTTCAGGAATGTCAGGGAACAATGGGCTTCTCGAGGCCCCGGTGCCCCTGTACCTGCCTCACCAATAGTAGCAACACCCCTGGTTTTGGCATGGGGGTCTTCCACCCCCCAAAGAAAATTGATAGAAAAACATTATTCAAACTGTGCACAGTTGTGACATCATTTTGTCCTTAAAACAGCTGCTAGCTTGTAGCCCACCGAAAGCTGCCCACACCGAATTGTGAGTGTTTGTGACTCGCTGGACCCAGGACCAAAGTGCTGAGGGAAAAACAATGTGGTCAAAATTTGCCCCACCTACTGGGCAGCAAACATTCGACTCATCCTACCAGCATGGACATCAGTTAGGGGTCACCAGAGGTCACCGCTGCGACCCCTGAAACTGCATTTGCGACCCCTGGCATCACAGGTGGCAAAATTAGTTACCAGGGAACCAGGGGCAGTTCGACCTTATGGACATCAGTTGGGGCTCCAATCTCCTTGTTTTTTTGTTAATTTTTGTTTGCACTAAAAGTGAATAATAGTATATTATTCACTTTTAGTTTAATAAAAAATGGAGTACAATTAGCCGGAATATGGCCGTCCCAAGCTGCTACGGTAAGTAAAAAATGCTTTGAAATGTCTGTTTGAGTGCATGTGTGCAGGTGAGAGTGTGTCTATGTGATAGATAGTGTATGTATGCGCGATTGTGTGTGTTGTGTGTTCAGGGCCAGCTTTAGGGCGGTGTGACAGGTGCCATCCTGCCAGGTGCTGACCTCGGGGGACTTAGAGTTTTCATATACATTCTGGATTTAAAAGTACCTGCTACAGAGTTTGTTGCCTTCAGCAATCTCCAGGCAACAAATAAAATGTCAAGATAACTCTGCTGAATATTGGACCTGCTGGAGTGAGATCAGAGTTTTGTCTAGTGGCAGTTTTGACTCATCATAATTTAGCGCAGAGGGTTAATATGAATGATGCAAAGTCTTACAGATCATAATGGTGCATATCACGTGCAGATCAGAAAAGTGCATATCACGTAGATATGGCAGTGGGGCTCTGCTTTTGTCAGAGAGATGCTTTTGTTACTTGCAGTTTATAAGGTACAAAACTAATATAGAACAGTTAGCTATTAACTACTATCAAAGAGCTTCATGCAAACTGTAAGGTATAGGCACAGCCACTGGAATTATGTGGCAGAGGAGGGCCAAATTATGGGGCAGGGTTGAGTAAATTATGTTGCAAGCAAAGGTAAATACGTGGCATAAAGGACCATGTATTGTAATAGTATTACTTCATTATTTTGTCACTTTTACACTTGTTAACACTGTCTGACCACTCAATATTTGCAAAGGGCCTTCTACTGCACTACAGCAAGTGTTGCTGCGTTTTTAGTAACTTTTAAACTGTTTGAGCTATTTATTTGTTGTTAAAATCTGTAGATTATGCAGTAGATGATGAATTATGAGGCAAATGAAGTAAATCTATAATAAAGGATATATGCTGCAGTCGCCCCATTGCATAATTGTAGTGACCCTGGGTGTAAGTCAGAGTGTTATGATTTTTTTCCCTGTATCTTTTATAATCCTAACGTAGCTCCTACAGACCAAGCACTCACACTATACTGTCTGCCATTATGGGCTGACATGTGACTACTGTACCTTTAGTCTTCATTGTCTTATGCAACATTTCTTATGCACTGATTTACACACATATGATTCATTGCCTCTATATAATGTGTGTGTGAACTAAGGAACTCTGACGCCCTTCACTAGCCGAATAGCGCTATAAAACAAAATAAATGCATGTGAGAGAGTTGTTATGGAGACTTTCGCTGCACTGTTGGAGGGTAGTAGTGAGGGAATTTGTGGAAAAGGAGGTCATTAGGGGGCAAAGATTGTAGCACTGGGTGCCACTAGGGTAAACCCACCCCTGTGTGTGTATGAGTAAGCATGTGTGTATGAGTGAACATAAAGGTCAGTGTCGTGTTATGTCACTTTCACTTTCACTACCACTAGCCTTCTGTTGAATTGATGTTCCTGCCTCCCAGACCCATGTGCACACCCACAACTTGTGCAGATGTAACTGCTGTACAACTGGGTCTCCCTTCTGCCATATTAAATTGAGTTGGCAGCATAAAATTATGAAAATGCCTTTGCGCTTAAGTGGCATTTTTGCAATATGGTGCTTGTTTTGACTATTTATAGGTCTTGTGCACTATTCACCGTCATATAGTATAATAATTTTACGTTGGAAATAAGTGCTTTTAATTGGCCTTTGTGTGGTGGCTATTTACCGAAACGTGCAAGACTATGTTGAGCAATCGTTGCATTAATGGCACATTATTATTTTAAAATCACACGATGTATGTACATCAATTACAGCACTAAAACACAGGTTTAATCGAATTCCAAGAAAAGATTCAGAGATTGACAGTGAGATGAAATGTGTGAGTAGTCAGAGAGGGTCAGTAGTGAAACTGAAGGGTGGGGAGTGACCACGTGGCAGGAGATAGAAAGGGTGGTAAGTCAGAGTGCAGTAGTAAGACAGAAGTGGTGGGGAATTAGAACACTTTTGTAGTTTTAAGGATTAAATCATTTTTATTAATAGTGTAAGGAAAATATGTCAGTACAAATATGGTCACTGCATGACCTGTCATACCAAACCACAGTAAGAGAAGCTTCAAATTGGTCTATATTTTCATCTCCAACACGTAATACAGTAGTTAACACAACCTTCCTTCCACATCAATGAGGAAGGGAGAGAAAGGGAGCAGCATCGAGTAGAAAAAACACAACACACCAGTCACCAGAACAAACTCTTTCACCCCTCTTTACGAGGGCAATGTTCAAAAACTTCCACAGCGCTCGGTTACAACGTAACAAAGCTAGCGGTAAAGGTCTGTAGCTGACCTTCGTGTTAATATCCCCTTTTCACCTATATGTAACTTTGCGCCACTCACGTGTTGGTGAATACCAAGGGCCATATGTACAAGCCCCTATCGCCACTGGAACATCACTTTTTGTGACCTTTCCGTGGCGATAGGGGCTTCACCTTGTTAACAAAGCAGCGTTAAGTCACATTAAGTGAGGGCAGTGAGTATTGCGGTGGGTGTTCTACCGCAACACCTATTGATATTGACACTGCCCCTATTTACAAGGGCAGCATAAATAGGAGGCAACTCCAAAACAAAGACCAGGGAAAACATGGTCTTAAGTTGGCGAAACGAGGAGAAATGCTATATTTCTCCTTGTTTGTTTTTGCTTTTTCCATGTGTGCTACATTGTGTA
This sequence comes from Lissotriton helveticus, assembly GCF_964261635.1. Lineage (NCBI taxonomy): Eukaryota > Metazoa > Chordata > Amphibia > Caudata > Salamandridae > Lissotriton > Lissotriton helveticus. Next base: position 3,841,899 of record NC_136064.1, read on the forward strand.
GCACACATGGTAAAAGCAAAAAGACTTTTATTGTTTATGTACAGAAATGTCCCCATTCCTGCACGTGAACAATCTTTTAAAAAAACACATTTTGTGATTTCCATGTGTAATGCGTTAAGCAGCACTCATAGAAGAGACAAAATGGCATTTCAAGATTGTTTATGTACAGGAAGGTGTCCTTCCTGTACATAAACAATCTTTCCCCTGGACACAGACACCCTTGCACTATTGTTCAAGGGTGCCTGCGTTGGCGCTACACTGCTAAGTGTAGCGCCACCACAGGGGAAAACGCTAACGCCTCACTCAGACACTTCTGTTGTACATATCCCCCAAAGTTTTCTCGCCCTCGCTGATTATTAGTCTGGTCAGTATATTTATTTAAATAACAGGTATGTATAGCAGAAATCAGTTCCATCAAGGTAGCTGTCTGGATTGCTTAGTAGTAAGCAGACAAAACAGAATTTCTGCATGATCGGTTGCCTCCGCAATCCTCATGTGGTCTGTTGGACTTGGCTCTTTTTGCAAGGTCATCACCAAACCCATTTTCTGAACCTGGTTTTGTTGGTTTTTAGGACACTGAGCACTTTACTACTGATAACCTGTGCTAGAATACTTGTGCTCTCTACTGTAAACCTGATCGGACTGGCTTATATCAATTTGGCCTATTTAATTTACTTATAAGACCCTAGTAAAGTGGCACTACCAGTGACAGGGTCTGTAAATTACATGCTACTGGTGGGCCTGCAACACTGATTGTCCCGCCCACTTAGGTAGCTCTCTAAACATGTGTCAAGTATGACATTGCAGCCTGTGTGCTCAGTTGTAAACTGCCATTGCTATCTGGCCAGATAAACTGTTTGCCAGGCCTAAACCTTCCTTTTGAATACATGCAAGTTACCACTAGTGTAGACCCTGGAATTTCCAGAGAGCAGGGTGTAAAGTTGGACATGTACTATTACGTGTTTACATCTCTTTGTTTTTCACCAATGCAAGGCTTACCTCTTCCATAGGATAACATTGGAGATAACTAAATACATTTAATGAGCTGTAACTATCTAAATAGGAACCAGTTCATGTTTAGTGTCTTTGTAATTATAATAACAAAGAATCTCTTATGGTAAAGTCAGATTTTAAATTGCAGTTTTATAAATGCCACTTTTATAAAGTTGGCATTTTCCTGCTTCAGCCATTTTGTGCCTGCAGCCTGTCACTGGGTCACACGACTCAGCGAAGTTGCCAATTGGGCTGTGAGCATTCCTCCTAGAAAGAGCTGGGCACAGCCCTACATACACTTGAATAGGTTGTGTCCTGCCTCCACACAAGGGGCTACATATTCCCTGTAATTAGCCTTGGGCCCAGGACAGGGGAGGCAGGAAATCCTTGCACTTCAAAGGGAACGCTCTAGAAGCTACTCCCTCTTCAAATGATGCACCTGGTATTAATACTGCACCTCAGACACCAACTCTTCAGTACACCCTCTGTACCTGTGTAGAGTCTGCATGGAAGAAAGAATGCTGTGCTGCTGAAAGGTCCACGACTCTGCTGAACTGCTGCCAAGCTGGTTTCCTGACCTGCTGCCCTGAGTAGAGGGAATGGATCTGCACCTGAATTCAGGACTCCCAGAGTGCCTAGAAGGGCTAGTCTGCTGACCACTTGTTCAGAGCTCAGGGGCATAACTGGCTTCCAACCACCTAAATCAGCACCCAGATTAATCTGGAATACGCCCCTGACCCACAAATTGTGCCCTTTAGGTCCTGGACCATCGGTGAGGCCTTTTTGTGTTCTCAGTGGAGCTGAATTGAAGTTGTTGGGCTCTTCGCAACCTTGAATAGGCAAGTTGGTGCCAAAACCTTGTCACTCGCACAGCCTGCCAACGTGAAGTTCCGTCAACCCGACCATTTGCTCTTCTGCATCGACTGCTTGTAGGTAGCGACACAGTAAAGCTCTGGCCTGACCATTTGCAATGACAATAGGATCTTTGTGCTACAGCAATGACGGTTAGCAATGCCAGGCCTGTTATTCGCACTATATGGATGAGCGTTCACAACACTTGCCTGCTACTCATGCCCCTCCCAGGGGACTCTTTACACTGGACTGAAAAGGTAATTTTTCAGCGGGACTGACTTGGTCCCTGTATCTGACCCGCCCTCCATTGGGGTCAGCCTGAACTTGTAACTTTCTCCTGGTCTCGCACGACCAGATAGCAGCAAATGGCGTGTGGGGCTTTTTGTCACTACTTTCACTTAAATCTTTAAAAGTGCATAAGGCAGGTCATACATTGGATGGCATCTTTACAAATAATCCAGATATTGAGCTGGGGTACATATCTACCTTAGCTTGGACGGATCATAAGGCTATTCATTTGACTATCAGAACCATACATCCTATTCGAGAACCCTGCACCAAACCTGGTAAAGTTAAGGTCCGGGGTTGGAATAAGGTTCAGGGCAGTGACTTTGAGGTGGCACTGGATGTTGGTCCTGATCTGCCTACATCGGACAATAATGCTGCAGCATTTCTGTTTAATGAATGGCTAGAGGTGGCGGCCAGGCAGGTAGCCCCTGAGAAAGTGTTAACAGGAAGGAGGCCAAGGATATCCTCGCCTTGGTACAGTCCTCAGCTCAAAGTTCTAAAGGTGGAATGCAGGAGAGCGGACAACTCGTGGAGACAAGACTACAGTGAGAGTAGGAAAGTAATTTATAACCGTGCACTTCAGCAATATAAGAACGCAATGATTGTGGCTAAAGAGCACTTTTTTACAACTAAAATTAGAGATGCTTTTTAGAGTGGTTAACTTTTTGGCAAAACCACAGCAGGAAAATGCTTTTAAGGCAGACCAGGAGATGTGCAATAATCTGGCCCTTTTCTTTCAAAACAAGGTCCAAGTAATACATGAGGACCTTTCAAACATGCAGGGGTTTTGCGAGGCTAATGGGTACTCAGTGGAGGATCTGCCGCTAACGCAGTGCAGATTGTCCTGCTTTCCAGAAATGGCAAATGAGGAGGTGCAAAAACTGCTCCTTTCTATAAAATCAGGCTCTCCTAGGGACCCATGCCCCCCTGCTATTATGCATTTGGTCTCCAAGAAGATTTGTGAGAGGCTGACGCCCCTCATTAATCAAGTATTGGAGACTGGTTCATATCCTGCATCGTGGAAACAAGTGGCCATCAGACCCTTGCTCATAAAACCCAATTTGGATCCTCAGGTGGTGAAGAATTATCGTCCGATTGCTGGATTACCAATGGTGGCGAAGGTCAATGAGAAATCATTGAATAAGGTGTTGGGTGACTATCTGAATTTAAACAATTTGTTAGACTCAGCACAACATGGCTTTCGTGCCTGTCATTCCACTGAATCGGCCTTGATTGTTGCAACTGAGGAAATACGGAGGGTTGTGGATGGTGGGGGCAGGGCGGTCCTTATACTCGTAGACCTATTGGCAGCATTTCACACCGTGAATCACACGGTGTTAGTGCAGCGGCTGAGGGATCCAGGGGTTGAGGGTACGGCCCTTGCCCTGCTCTCTTCCTTTCTGGAGGACAGGGAACAAAATTTGGTTTGGGACGGACTGAAATCTGAGAGTTTTCATATTCCTTGCGGGGTTTCACAGGGATCAGCTTTATCCCCCACACTGTTTAATATCTATGTCACTCCGTTGGCTAGGATCATCAGAAGGTATGGTTTCGCGTTGGTATCTTACGCTGATGACTCACAACTTGTTATTTTCATCTGCAAGCAACCGGAGGTCACAGCTGTTAAATTTCATGCTTGCCTGACCGAGATCATTACCTGGATGAACCATCATTTTCTGAAGATCAACACAGATAAAACGGAGGTGATAGAATTTGAAGGGGGACCCCCCGTGTGGAATGATTCATGGTGGCCAGTCGAGGCTGGGAAGTGTCCTGCTCCCATCTCTAAGGTTAGGAACCTTGGGGTCATCTTTGATGACAAGTTAAATTTCTCTGCCCAGGTTAACAGTCTGATGTCATCCTGTTTCTTTCTCTTAAAAATATTAAGGAAGATTTTCCCATTTATCTCACGTGAGCTTCAAAAGACAGTAATGGTGAGTCTCTCTTGTCTAAATTAGATTATTGTAATGCCCTTTTTATGGGCATAGACAAAACACAGATGGGAAAGCTCCAGTCTCTTCAGAATGCAGCAGCAAGGTTGCTTCTGAACATCCCCAGGAGTTGCTCAACTTCAGCGGGCATTAAATCTTTGCATTGGCTTCCAGTGCAGCAGCGTGTGGATTTTAAGGCCTTATGCCTGGTTCATAAGGAGCTTTATGGAGGTGGCACCGACGAGGTTTCCAAATTATTCATGCCTTATACCCCGCACGCCCTCTAAGATCCACTAACATGGGACTACTTAAGACGGCTAAGATTAAGCGGGCAAGATGGGGAGGTAGGACATTATCCAACGGGGCAACGCACCTATGGAATAGACTACCTCTGGCCATAAGATTCCAAGCTGACAGAAAGGTGTTTAGGAAGGACTTGAAGACGCTTCTTTTTTCTGTCATCTAAGCTGTTGAAGCTGCAGTTTCTGGATTTGTTCACACATCAGCGCCAAGACGCCACGGCAATCGAGCGCTTTACACATTTTTTATCCTATCCTATATCACCGGTACTACTGATTGGATTTTTATCGTTTTGGTATTGATTTATTATTACATTTTGCTCTATGTCCCTAAATTGGTGTGTGATTTTTCTTGTGTTATGTTTTCACTTTATTAGTGTTTGAAATGCTGTATACATCTTTGCACATTGCCTCTAAGCCTGACTGGTTTGTGCCAAGCTGCCAGAGGGTTGAGCACAGCTAATTTGGTGTTTGCTTGTGCTTCACCATGATAAGGATTGTGATTTCTGCTTGAGTAGAGATTCACCCCCTCAACCAGTAACCCAAATTCTTACATGGTCCACTAAGACAGGATATATACTGATTAAAAGGGAAACCAGGGAAAGAGGGGAACAAAAGAAGGATAGGAGGGGACTGTGGCCACAGCAGAAGCTGAACAGATGACGCGAATGTGCTAAAGACCAGAAAAAAAGCCAAGTTGTTTAACATGAAAGTATATTCATATATATCACCTCCATGTCACCCCTAAATTTCTGAATACTTCCAGTCACAGTGTCACCGTGTCAGGGTTTAACATGTATGTAGATATTGACACTCAAACAACATATCACTGGCCAAGTACTTTAGTACAAGATAGCTTTAGATGCCTAAACAGAAGATTTGTTTCAAATTCTCTGGGAAGATTTACCTTTGCAGCTAAAGATGTTTCCAGTGTTGCTATATTCAAGTTCTGTAGTAATTTCCAGGGAACCAAAAAAAAAAAATCTAGGATCCTCTTGTTGCCAAACTTTGTCAAATATGTTGCTGGCTCTCCTCTCCAACATATATAGTAAACCCAGGGTTGAGGTAGAATTCAAGTAATCAGAGAAGATTGAACAGTTGAACTGTGATGAAGTTGACCAATTAACTGTAAATAGTACTGTAATTAGTTGTGCCAAAGCTCAGGATTGTTATCAGTGACATATCAAGGTGGGGGCACGGGGCAATCTGCCCTGGGCGGAACGAGTCTTGGGGTGGCAGCCGCCCCACCCTGCTCTTACCTGCAGCCGTCGCGGGGTGGCAAATTCCGGTATCGCCAGCACCCTCCCGCTCTTACATGTGGCAAAATGTCTAGCTACACCATTGATTGTTATTGTACGTCTCTTGAAGATACACTAATACTACATTGACCGCTTTTCCCAAGGTAAGCTGTCAGATTTCCAAAGCACTTATGAAACGTCATACATCTGTCTCCTTGGGGCTGGTATGATGATTCCTGCAGGGATACCACAAAGGCGCTGATTTAAAACCTATATGGTCATGCAGGAAAGATGGACACCCAAAGAACAGTAGCATTAAAAAACTTAAAGATAAGAAATTGAATCTTCAAAATAATCACAGGGACGATCTGGAAAATACAGGTGAACCAACTAATATCACGTTGTTTTGGGAAGCAGTTGCCAAATAACGCAGGCGCTTCCAGGACAGCATGATGACGTAGAGTCTAAGATTCATTTATTTTTAAATCTGGGTAGCTGGTTTCCTAGTGCTTCACAGCAGTTTGAATGATACAGATATTGGAAAGGAGCAGGTGGATTACTCATATGATATACAATTACAATTTACCTTAAGGATGTGCAAAATGCATTAAGTGACAGTCAATTGCCCCTCAGTCACAGCTCAATGGATTTTCAATAGATATCTAAAATAAATGTTGCTGCACTTTGGAATCTCTTACAGGGCCTCATGATTTACTGTGTCATAGAAATGGGAAGATTTCTTGCTATGTCAAGGTGTTCTATATTCATTTATATTTCTAAAAGGGTAATGATAAATGAAACCCAACTTGATACAGGACAATCACTTTGCTTGATTCAACTGTTGATGTAATGGGTAGAATGTTACTAATCTGGTTGCCTAACTGGGCAGTTGAGGTGGGTTTTATTTCAGAAATATATTGTTTGGCTTCAGCATTTAGGATGGAATGGACACATTTTAAATATCTCTCTCTTAGTATTAAAATATACAGTAAGAATTGGAGAAGTATAATTTTAGCTACACCCTTACATGTCACAGAAGCACAATATATATGTTCATTTAGCACCATATACTCTGTGTGCCTACCTTTATTAATGAGAAGTGATGTATGCAAATGTATTACTGAAGTGCATTCACTGTAGAAACTAGAGATTCATAAACATGTGTGCATTAATGTTTAGTCTAACCATGAATAAATGTAGTTCTCATACATATTTACACTTATGTTACAAGTTATGATGCATTTATTTCAAAGTGCATTACACAATGTAAGCATGAACTCATTTACCTAAGGAACGTTTATATTGCTGCATTTATTTTGAAGTTATATGTGCACATATAATCATTGATAGAGCGCGCAGGTCACCGACTAGTCTTTTAATCAATTTTCACCTGGGCCCATAATAAAAACAACTTCACAAATTATGCAGGTAACCTTCGCTCTACTACCAGTGTATTTTAGACATATTAGGACTTTTGACCTATCTATACCTTGACTTACCAATCCACGTCACCAGTACCTAAAGTCCTAAGGGATCAAGGGTGTTAGCATAATAGGAATAATAACATTTCCACTCATATAATAACCACAAACTCGGGAAGTTTTAAAATCTTTATCTAAATTACTTAAATGGTCATGATCCACAGATTAAACACAAATAGACTCTCAATTATAAAGATTAGAATCAGAATATAACTATGCAAGAGATTTATTAAACTAATTTCGATCATTCAGCAATAGGGAAGGTGAAGAAAGGGAACATAAAATATGATCAAGAACGTTTAAGCATTTATCAAAAGGGAAGTAGAAAAAGGGAACATTTAACATTTTAGCAATGGGAAGGGTAAAGAAAAAGGAACTTAATATGCAAGCACAATTATCAAATAGGTAACATTTAGGGAGGGGAAGACAAGGAAACAAGCCAACGACGAATCCACATGAATTTATATTTACCTAGGAATGGTGTGAAGAACTAACCCTGGCCACAGGTCAGTTTGAGGGACAGAACCTCGAAAGTTGCAGTCGCCAGTAGGCTTGCAGGTGCGAAATCAGAATCAGGACAGGATAACCAGATTTGGATCAGGACAGGACCACCAAAGGTTTAGACTGGCACCCGCAGTTAAGTTGCAACGCCTGCGCTACTCCCTCTCTGCAGCTAACAGTCGGAACCCCGATTGTGTTATCGAATTCCCCAACAAAGTGCTTCGCCAGCACTTCAGCTTCCCAGAACCCCGGTTGGGTCAGCGAATCTTCTGACAGAGGGCTTCGCAGCACCTCTGCTCTCGATCACCCATTGAGTGTGTTGGGTCAGTGAGAGGTCAGCTATTCGGACAAGTCGGACGATTTCTCTAGCTAAACCTATGCTAGTTATACTATTTTTCAGGTCAGTGTACCACCCCCCAATGTTGCAAGTGTAAGAATCCCCAATTTCGATTGGACAAGAATGAATGAATTTGGAATTTGCATAGCGCGACTTAACCCGGAGGCATCAAGGCGCATGAATGAGGAGTGGTCATCACACCACACCAAATTTTGATACCTTAGTGTTGAATAATAATTTTAACGTTCCCACCCATCAATTTATTTTCACATGACGTCTTTATTCCGCCCAACAATGGAGAATTTAACATTGAATACATTGTAATATAACGGGTACAGTTTAGCTTCCTCTAGCCGGGTTAAGGGTCAGCTTCCCAGGCGCTTGGCTGTGACTGTCTTTGGCTTGGTTTCAATGAAAATTAGTTAAGCTTCTCTCTGGAGCTTGTCATGCGCAGAAGGACTTTCAAGATGGAGTAATAACATCTCCCAGGCCCAAATTTATCGGTTCATGAAAGAATAGAAAGAAACAGTTTTAGAACACAGAATAAATGAATACACTGTATACCATGTATCTCTACTCTATACCTATTATTTTATTTTTAACTATAGCATTAGGATTAAGCAGAACGAACAACTTGGCAAAAGCAGCAGTGCAAGCTTCATGCATGCTGTAACACAGAGCAGCCATATTATTACTAGTGCGCAGAAGCGAAAGATTCCCTCCAAAGCAAAGAGTACGTCATGTCACCTGAGTATGACAGACGCATGCGCAATAGAAAATCCCGTGTAGCAGCAGCCATTTTAGATGCAAGCGTATTATGGTTAGTAAAACACATAAGCAAGCTTCGCTCGGACACCCAATGTTTATGTAAAATGTGATTTTTAGTAAAACAAACATGTTGATTAGTGCTTTTAACGTTATTCGAGGTTCATGAATACAAGAAAGTCACTTCATGTGCGAATCCTTGCTCCATCAATCCCCTCTTTGATGATATTTTATATCATCACCAATTAATGAAACAGATGCCAACTTTTCACAATTCACCCAACTCAATTTCTTCAAACTTTCTATTTTGCTTCTTTTCATTTTTATTGTGATAATTTTTCATTTTCTTGAATATTTTCCCATTTATTTCTTCTAATTCAAGTTTAATCAATATTTCTCTTTACTCCTCGCCTATTTACGGAGTATTTCTTTTTAGGCTTTCGACATTTGCAACAGATAATTATTCCTAAAATTAGATAATTATTCCACCATTGGCATCAGTATTCTACCTACAAAACTTTTCCCTATGTTAGAAATCCAGCTACCTATTGAGGAGAGACCATCAGTCAGTCTCTTCCATGCACTATCAACCTCCAGTGGTTTGAGATCTTTTTCCAAATGTGTAATATTTCTTACATACCCTTTAATTTCAACACTCTTATCAGGTATGTAAGTGCAACAATGTTGCGCTTTCAATATTCTACAGACCCCGCCCTCTTTTGCAAATAATGTATCAAAAGCAAGTCGATTTTGTAAAACCATTGATCTGATCTCAACCAATTAGGTATTGACCATCAAGAAACCTCCAGCAGTGTCAGTTGATAACCGATCCACTACTGTTGACAATTTGCAGATTCTGTGTGTATTTAGAGCCACTCCCACTGTGGGTATCAATGCACTGAATATAACACCTACTATTTCACCAAAACTAGCTCTTTTACTACGTACTAATCCATTAGTTTCTTCATTGTTGCCAGTGATTTTGTCAACATGATATATTTTAGGGAAAACTATTCCAAAATAACAACTCCCATACCGGTGATCTGGCAATTTGTAATGAGCCTTGTTTCCACATATTTAATAAATTCCAGGAAACACAGGGTCAGTTCCATCTTTGAAACCCCAACCCCCAATTACCTTGTAATTGCGTTCACATTCACTGGAACCAATGAATATATTGTTATAATAACTAGTTCTTTCCCTGCGGAGACTGAGGGGTCCATTAGGATGTCGGGCGGATTTCCCCCGCCAGGCTGGCGGTGGCTACCGCCAGTCTGGCGGGGGCAATCTGCCCGACATCCTTCCCTGAATTCCCCCCCGCCATATTACAATGGCGGGGGGGACCGCAGTGGACTAAAACACCGCCCGCTACTTTTCCGCCCGGCCGCCTGGCGGCCGGGGTGGAAAATGTTTAATATGGCTATTAGACACCGCCAGTCATATTACAATGGGCATTGTCAGATGCCTTTCCGCAGCGGCACTGCCGCCACGGAAAGGCATGCGGTCTTCACTCTGGGGGCCCCCTGCGGGCCCCCAGAGTGATGTACAGGTGGGGGGTGCACATGGGGGGTACCTGTGGTACCCCCCTTCATTGTCATTTGCAAAGCGGCCGGCACCGCGCGGTGCCTGCCGCTTTGCAAATGAAAATGTGAAAGTGCATTTTCAGCACTGTAACGGGCGGTGCAGAGAGCACCGCCCGCCACAATGCTGGAAATACAGGATGTGCCCGCCACTGTGGCGGGCACATCCTAATGGCACCCCCGGGACCCCCGCCCTTATAGCGGGCGGTCCCGATTTACGATAGGATGACGGGCGGGCAAAGTCCGCCCGTCATCCTAATGGACCCCATAGTTTCCCTTTCTTTTTGAAATCCAGCAACATAGCAGCGTGAGTCTTGCCACTCAGGGTAGACCCTATATTTTCAGCCCATTTGGGAATTTTATGATTCTTGTCATTTGTTTTTCTTTGGAAACTCTCTCTTCTTTTCTCTACCATATTCAAAAATATTTTCTTGTAATGAGCATGTTAAATTATTCTTGTGTGCTTCAGCTATATCTTTTGTACCTATGGTTAGAATTTATTCACCCATGTAACGTGTTACATCACTAGTAGTATGTACAGGATACAGGTTACCACGTATAGGAAGTTCAGAAAATATCACACCTGAATTAGAATAGTAATACTGCAAAGGTCCTTTCTTACAGAATAAACTAGCTAAAACACTACATGAAATTCCATATGTTAGTGGCAAATGGTGGTAGGTCACACTTTCAGCTACTGAATTAGGCAGTTTCATACGAACATAGCAATCTTCTATTTCCATAGCTTCTACATAGTGTACTAATTAACCCTGGGCGTAGTGGGGCTTCGCGGAGCTACGTGAAGTGGGCGAGAAACTACGCCCACCTCCGCACTCCGCGTAGCCCCACTACGCACCGCAGGCCTCCCTCCCGCCCTCCCTAAATACTTTAAATTAAAAGTGGAAAAGAATTAAAACGCACTTACCTTGCCCGCCGCTGCCCGCCGCGTCCCCGGGGCTCGCTATCTTCATGGCTGCTGTCTTGTGTACTAATGCGCATGCGCGGGCGACCGCGCATGCGCATTTCTCGTGAGAAATGCGCATGCGCGGCCGCTCGCGCATGCGCATTAGATACACAAGACGGCAGCCATGAAGATAGCGAGCCCCGGGGACGCGGCGGGCAGCGGCGGGCAAGGTAAGTGCGTTTTAATTCTTTTACACTATTAATTTAAAGTATTTAGGGAGGGCGGGAGGGAGGCGGGTGGCGGCCAGCTACGCACCGTCTGCGGCGCGTGCGTAGGGCCGGATTCTACGCCTGCTACGCAAAATGCGTAGAAGCCGGCACTACGCACACTCCGTGCACGGAGCGTAGCCGCCCGCCCAGGGTTAGTACTAATAAGTGTGCAAATACGTTTAAGTGAGTTCTCTTTTTAAATCTAGTATAATGCAGTCTTTCCTCATCTGATGCTTCTAAGTCTACCTTTTGTGGTCTAATGCTAAGTGCTTTCTCTTGTGTATCTTTTCTTGCAGGTGTATCTTTTGTTTATAGCTCATCTGTATCTACTAGTGGTTGCTTATTAGTATCATTTTTTATTTCTCTACTCATTATGTAAGGGATAGCTATTGTCAGTCCTATCAAACTATGAATACTATTGCTATACTACATACACATACTCTACAGCATGTTTTTAAACAATTTATTTTCGGTCTTCCATTAACAGTACGATCAGCCATTTCTGACTAAGGAGAACCAACCCCTCTTTGTAACTTTTACACAGCTTCTTTACCCTGCGAGAATTTCAGGTTGGTCTCACTTCTTTGTCAGTTTGATCAGCAATTAATTCTTCATCACTTTCATCACTTTTTTCCAAGTTTTCAAAATCTTCCAACACAATGTAAGTCCATTCAGGGCCTTTGTATTTATTATTCAGTCTTATTAATCATGGACTTCTTCTTTTTGGTTGTATCACAGGTTGGTCAGCTTGACTTGATATCTCATTTACCTGTTCAGGTTCTTCATTAATTGTCTTTAAACGTAGTTTCAGTCTTTTGACGAACCTAGGCCACATGTCTCCTTTTCTGAGTCTTTTAGCTGGCAATCCTTCCAATTAGCTTTCTTATTTTCATTCAGTTGTGGCACATCTATTTCAATGCTGTCTTCTGTATCCCTCTCTATCTGACTAGGTCCAGGTCTTATTACAGTTTCTTCTGCCTGGTTACTAATCTGGCCTTGTTCAGGTGTTTGCTGAGTTTGATTTTGATTTGATTCGCCTTCTTCTTCCTGAACACAACTTTCTACACCTATCTGGTCCTGCTCAGGCACTTCGAACTCTTTATTTTCTTCTGCCTGAGCTTTTGCCCTAATACCTGTCTGTCCTTCCTCAGACTCTGGAGTTCTTGGTGGAGTGTCGATTATCTGAATACTCTGATCTATCCCTGTATGATCCTCCTCAGAATCACTTTTGACTTGTATTTCTATGATCTGAGTACCTTCTTCTATTCCTCTCTCGTCCTCACTATCACTCTGGCTGTCTAAATAAGTTTGACTTCTGGTTCGCACGTATTCTGCAGGTATCTCAACTACTGGTATCCAATCATCTTGACTGGTGCTTAGTTGCTCTTCTTCAGCTACTTCAGGATCGATATCTTGAGACCCCTCAGATGTACAACCTTCAGTTTCAGTTTCATCAGGTTCAGTCACTCTTTTTGTATGACTGGCATGGATCCAGTGTGGAACTCCTGCACATTTTACAGCTGTGGTGGTGACTAAACTCACTTGTCGTGGTTTTCCCCACCTTGGTGCAAGGCAAGATTTTCGAGTGTGTTTCTTTAGCACTACCCAATCACCTGGGTTCAGGTCATGTGCTGGAGTGGCTTGTCTGGCGACAGCGTCTTCCCCAACCAGGTGAGAGATAGAACGCACTTGGTCAGCCAGTTCTTTGCAGTACTCCAGTACTAAATCATCAGATATACTTATCAGTTTGTGTCCTGGTACCCATGCTTGCTTCATTGCTCTTCCCATTAGTATTTCATGGGGACTCAACTGTGTGTTCCGGTCTGGAATACTTCTAAGTCCCATCAAAACAAGTGGCAAATCATCTGGCCACTCTAATCGGGTAGACTCATACATCTTTCCCAATCTTGACTTGATTGTGCCATTCAGTTGTTCTACCACTCCAGAAGCCTCTGGGTGATATGCACAGTGCAGTTTTTGCTTAATTTTGAATGCTTCACAAATTAGACCAATTATTTCATTATTAAAATGGCTGCCTCAGTCTGATTCAATTGTTACTGGAAAACCGAAACGTGGTATAAGCTCTCTGAGTAGAAGTTTGGCTACAGTGATGCTATCATTTCTGCGTGTGGGGTAAGCTTCCACCCATTTTGAAAACAGGCAGAAAATGACAAGAATGTATTTTAATCCTCGACAAGGAGGTAACTGAATGAAATCAACCTGCAATCGTATAAATGGACCTTCTGCCTTCCCAATCTTTCCTGGTAGCACTACTGTTTTCTTTCCTGGGTTCATTTGTTGACAAACCAGGCATCTCTGGCAAAGTGCTTCTGCTATGTTCCTGAATTTCGCATTGAACCATGACTGTCTAAACAGACGTATCATAGCATCTCTTCCCAAATGAGAATCTCCATGAACCATCCTAGCCATAGGAGCAAGTATACAGTCTGGTAACACTGGTCTTCCATCAAGATATACAATGACACCATCCTTGACTCTTCTCTGACAACCTATTTTCCTCCATCCTTCCCTTTCTTTTGGTTCTGCTCCATTTTGTAAATGTCTCATGTCCTCCCACGTATTCACATCTTCTAGCAACATAAGTTGGCAGCTGTTTCCGCCCACCTCAACTTTCTTATTAACAGCCATTGTATATTTTGCACAATTTTGGGCTAACTGGTCAGCATATCGATTACCAGCTGTCACTTTGTCATTGCCAGATTTGTGAGCAGCACACTTGACCACAGCCACTTCTTTTGGCAGTTGGATTGCTTCAAGTAAATCTTTTACATAATGACCATTTTTAATTGGAGTACCTGAAGAAGATAGAAACTCTCATTGCATCCATAGTTGGCCATAGCCATGCACAACCCCGTAACCATACTGGCTGTCAGTGTATATGGTTACCTTCCAATTTTTCCCAAATTTGCAGGCTTTAGTTAATGCAACCAATTCGAATATGTGTGCAGACTTGACTCCAGGTAAATGGGATGCTTCAATTGGACCCCCCAATGTGCACACCGCATAGGCAGCACTTAATCCTCCTTCTTCATGTCTCATGCATGAGCCATCTACAAATAGCTCATATTCAGAATCAATTAGTGGCTCTTCTCTTATGTCAGGATGTGGTTTTGTGCTAAATTCAGTCAAGTCAATATAGTCATGTTCAATCTCTCCTTTCACTTCTGCAAAATGTGAATCAGGTAACAATGTTGCTGGGTTCAGAATATTACACCTAGCAATGGTTACATTTCCTGCACCTACAAGAATTCTTTCATACTTAGTCAGCCGACTAGGTGTGAGATACTGAGTCTTAGTCCTGGTTAACAAAATTACAACTGCATGTGAAACATACACAGTCATAGGATGTCCAATAATAATGGACTCACTCTGTTCAAGGCTCATGCAAGTTGCAGCTACTAATTTCAGGCATCCGGGCAAGGCAGATGATACTGGGTCTAATGTGGAAGAAAAATATGCCACAGGACGTCTCAACAGACCGTGAATTTGAGTCTAAACTGAAAGTGCACAATTATCTTGTGTGTCACAGAAAAGTGCAAAGTCTTTTGAATAGTCAGGAATTCCTAATGCTAGAGCTGTACACAGGCATTCTCACAATTTTACAAAAGCAGTCATGCTTTTGTCATCCCACTCTACTGGGTCTTTTACTCTTTTCTTTGTCATTTGTATCAATGGTTTTGCTAGGACTGCAAATCCCACAATCCATTGCCTGCAGTATCCTACCACTCCAAGAAACATTCTGATCTCTCTTTGAATTTGGGGTAAATTAATGTTTCTGATTATTCTGATTCTTTCTGAGGTAACCCTCCTGACACCTCTTTCTATCTGGTGCCCCAGATATTTCACTGAAGTGGTGCAATATTGTAATTTCTCTGGTGATACTTTATGTCCTCCTTTACCTAAGTGATTCAGTAAAGCAATGGTATCAATGGATCACTCCTTTCTCCTTTTTCCAACATAGTTGTGACTGGTTCCTCCCGTAGTACTTAGGACTTTTTTTGATAATATTCGTATCTTTGTATTTGTGAGAACAAGTTGCAAAATCCTAAATTGATTGTCTGGGATGGCTGAGACTTTCCTAAGCAATTTCTTTGCAACTTTTTGATCTTTACAAAATATAAATCGTTGTGCTGGTCCAATTCACCTAATACTAGGCACACCATAATTTTCTCTGCATTAACATTGAGTGTCACGTCGTCTTGATAGCCCGAGATACTTTGAGCCGTCTCTATTTTTGAAGTGTCTTAAAAACCAGGTTTTTAAATGCCTCCTTGAGGAGAGCACATGTAATAGATATTCTCGAGTTGGGCTTTATCTAAACTGGAAAACCTACATATATGTGAATGATTATTTTCTATTACTACAGAGCGGAGCCTCTTTTTCCTGAGCAGTGGCCAGGAGAGGTGAGGTTTACTCCCAAGAATATGTGGGTGAGTAGAACTTAAAAAAAAAAAAAATTCAAGCACTATCTCTGTGAAGATTGACTTTGAAGCTAAAATATTAAACCTTCCATGTAAATGTTTGACAGAGGGCACATGGTATATGTGGTAGAGATATATATTTGTGTGTTTTGGAATTTTTTCTGGAAAGAATCCATTAGAAATTCTGGAAATACCGACGCAGAAGGTAACTCGCGGACAGTACAGTATCCAGTATTTTGTGGTAACTTAATTCAAATTTTTTTTTTTTAAAACCTTTATTAGACAATACAAGGAAACAAATACGGGCCTACAACCCACAGGCCGGCCTCGACAACATTTAAAGCACAGTAGCAAACAGGTAGGCGACTCAGCAGCACAGCAAAGCAATCACGATTAATCCGAGTTACACTATAAGTAATTGCGCTGCCGAGAAGTAGGATAAGTGAAGGTTTAATTTTAAAGTTTTTTTGAGCGTGTCCAAAGCAATAAAAGTCAAGAAGGATCAGAGTCCAAACAATACGTCCAGGACAGAAGTGGGCAACGATCATCAGAGAAATCAGCAAACATTATCCATAAAACAAATGGCTGGAGGCGAGTATGTCAGGATATATGAGAAACACACAGTACGATACACCCCAGCCACTACCCACATCTACCAATCCACCCCATGACCCAAGGAAATAGGAGAAGAAAAGAGTAAAAGAGGAAGAAGAAAAATTGAGGCCCATAGAAACTGAAACGAACAAAGAACCCCCCCCCCGCCCACCCCCCACCCTACACGCATGCAGAGGCTACGGCCTACCCCCCCCTAGCAGTGTGTCTGTCGCCCCAAAGGAGTACCCGAAATGCAGAAGAAAGGAAAAGAAGGAAAAAGAGAATCACATAAGACCGGAGGAGGGCCAGAGAAAGAACCAAAACAATCAGCACTTTTACCCGCGGCCACCCAACCCCGGACCCCGCCCCAGTACCTGACCAACATTTACCTTCAACAATTGTCCATTACAGCCCCAGCATTACACACAGCAGGTTGCAACAAAAAGGAGGAACATCCTCAGCCCTGTCCCCTTCGATCCAGCACGACAGCGGAGTCCAGGTCTAAAACAGCCAACATGGGCGGAGAAGGCAACTGTGAAATCCACTGCAGAAGTCGAGGCAATTGAGATGAGTCACACTGGCTGGGAGGTCGGTCACAAAAGTCAATAGAAGCCACTGCTGCTTGCCCGAAGATAGCACAGTGGGAAGCAAGACAAAGCAAAAGTTCAACCGTAGCATCAGGCCGAGGTAAGAGCATCAAATCCAGGAAGAAGCAAAGAGGCACGCCACCAGAAGACAAAGGAAATGGAAAACATGGCGTCCGAAGCAGATGCACCAGCCATCGAGAAAGATCATCATCGCCAGACCTCTTCAAATCAACTACGGAGAGCACTGCAGCGGAAACTGAGGCCTGACCAGCTATCGCCTCCACATGCTCCAGGATAGACAATCCACCGTAAACAGGGTGAGGATGTGGCATAGTGTGCAGCACTGAAAGGCAATCACGGCCAGCCGGTGAAATCGCATCGAGCCGGTCCCCCAATCCCTGGGCAGTGTCACGAAAGGCAACCCTTAGATCCTCCAAAGCATCCAAAACATCACGAGGCCCCAGCGGTGTATCCGGAATGGAGGATGCAGCATTGTCCCCCGTCCAGGGCGAACGGCAGCAGAGCATTTCCGAAGGCAAGTCGCCATTTTCAATCATCGACTTACAACAATTCTGCAGGGGATCTGCGAGGCACCGCTGGGACAGAAACATGAGGACAGCTGATCATGAAGCAGCTCCAACTGTGGTAATGCCGGCAAACAATTAGCCCCCGAAACGAGCAGATGACACCGCTGGCAGGCGCTGGGTGCCCGATGCGGAAAATGGCGTCCGCTACGGGGGAGAGCAACAAAGAAGCAGACCCGTCACCTCCAAGCTGTGCAAGGATACAATGTGTGAGCGCCGGTACAAAGTTTCCAGGCGCGTAGGGTCGCCGAGCGGAGGGAAGCGCTGCGGCGATAAGCCCAGCGCAGCAATGCAATCCCAGCCGACCGGCTCCTCCTCCACCAAGGCGGCCGCTGTTGTTGTGGCCGCTTCCGGCCGTACCCCCACAGGCTATGGCCCGGCTGCGATCCCTCGAAGGGCCGGGAAGAGAGCAGGGACGCCTCACCACCGGCAGCGCTCGGATTGCACCGGGAAGCACATCGATGTGATCAGGAGCACTTCTCAAGTTCACTTGTTGTGTGAAGGCACAGGATATGCGGCAGGATAGTGAAGAAAGGCACAAGGGTCGGCGGAGCCGAGAGACTAGGCGGCCATCTCGGCTGCAGGCTAGGCTCCTCCCTAACTTAATTCAATTTTGATTATTGTACGTCATTGCAGTAGTGTAAGTTCTAGGTCCTGATGAAAGCCTGGTAGGGGAGATGCCCCTGCATGGCAGAAACATGTTGACCACTATAAACATCTAGGGGTCGATTAGGATGGCGGACGGACTTGCGTCCGTCCGCCACCCCTGAGTTGGAGGGACCGTCCACATGGGCAGCGGCGGTCCCTCCATAGCAATTAGGATGTGACCGCCACCCTGGCGGTCACATCCTGTATGTTTTACATTGCGGCGGATGCTGCTTGAAGCAGCATCCGCCGCAATGCAAAAAACGAAAGGTGTGCATTTGCATGCACAAAGCGGCAGGCACCGCGCGGTGCCTGCCGCTTCGTGCACGCAAGGGCAGGGGGGTACCATAGGTACCCCCCATGTGCACCCCCCACGCAACCTTCACCCAGGGGGCCCGCAACGGGCCCCCAAAGTGACTGTCCGTATGCTTTTCCACGGCGGTAAAGCCGCCGCGGAAAAGCATGACTCACCCTGCATCCTAATATGGCTGGCGGTGTCTGATAGACACCGCCAGCCATGTTATTGCTTTTCCGCCGTGGTCGCCTTCCGACCGCGGCGGAAAAGCGGCGGACGGATTGGGAGACCCACCAGCCATCCTGATTTGGCGGTGGGTCTTTCAGGCCTCGTCGGCGGATTTCCCGCATCCTCCGGGCCGGCGGTGGCTTCCGCCGGCCCAGAGTATGCGGGAAATCCGCCATCCTAATGACCCCCCTAGTTTGGACAGTTATTATTTCAGACTCTCTTACACTTTCTTCTCTTAATCTTGACACCATGAGTCATCCCTAATAAAAGTTTCCCTTGATATCATGGTAGCCAATCTTAAATTAGCACCATTTTGATTTTTGTTCACAATTTATCTTCACTGCAATTCTTTTCTTTTCCACACCATTTTACCCACACATGACATTTTGGGTCGGATCCATCGCTGGAGGTCTTGTGGAAGTGGAGAAACACACACATTATCATCAGGTGTGTCTCCTTATCCAGAACTTGACCTGCTACAATCCCAGATGACGAGGCTCCGCCATTTGGTTGGGCTGATGGGATTCATTTCTTATGTTTCACACACATAGCTACTCCCACACATAGCCTCTTGCCTCTGTCTTTCTTTGTTGCTCAGTCTTCATTGCTTAGTTTAGACCACCACTAGTCTCTTGTTTTTCTATATGTATACTGGGGGTGTAGATTGGTATCAGTGGTCTTTAAATATAATTCCCCTTAGACCCTTCCTAACTTTTTGTGTTACACATCAACGGATCACTGACATATTATCGACGGACAGAATATCGACTAGCAAAAATATCGATGACAAAATATCGACAGACAGAATATAGAGTTTGTATCTACAAACAGGTAAGTACAAAAATATCGAGTACAAAATATCGTTTACAAAAATATAGTTTATAAAAATATCGACTTTATTAAAAACAGTGTTAAATTAAATTAATAGTAAAAATTAATTACTAAAATATACTTAAAAATACTTAAATTAACTTATAATAATTAAATAATTATTGAAAGTTATAAAACAAATGTTTACAATCATATTTGTTAAAAGATATATATATATAGTAAAATAATAAAATTAAATAATATCCAATATTATTACCGTACGATAGCAGAAGTGTAAAAAATACTATTCCCACTCCAGTGATTGCAACAGTAGGGAAAGCGTTGGATAGCGTAGGGGTAAAAATTACTATTCCCACTCCAGTGGGTGCAACAGTAGGGAAAGTGTTGGATAGCGTAGGGGTTAGAATTACTATTCCCACTCCAGTGGGTGCAACAGTAGGGAAAGCGTTGGATAGCGTAGGGGTTAAAATGACTATTCCCACTCCAGTGGGTGCAACAGTAGGGAAAGCGTTGGATAGCGTAGGGGTAAAAATTACTATTCCCACTCCAGTGGGTGCAACAGTAGAGAAAGCGTTGGATAGCGTAGGGGTAAACATTACTATTCCCACTCCAGTGGGTGCAACAGTAGGGAAAGCGTTGGATAGCGTAGGGGTAAAAATTACTATTCCCACTCCAGTGGGTGCAACAGTTGGGAAAGCGTTGGATAGCGTAGGGGTAAAAACTTACTATTCCCACTCCAAATAGTGCAACAGTAGGGAAAGCGTTGGATAGCGTGGGGGTTAAAATTACTATTCCCACTCCAAAGAGTGCAACAGTAGGGAAAGCGTTGGATAGCATAGGGGTAAAAATTACTATTCCCACTCCATTGAGTGCAACAGTAGGGAAAGCGCTAGATAGCGTAGGGGTAAAAATTACTATTCCCACTCCAGTGGGTGCCACAGTAGGGAAAGCGTTGGATAGCGTAGGGCAGGGGTACTCATAGTACGGCCCGCGGCAAGCCTTCCTGGGCAGCCCGCGGACCTTGCAGACACATGTTTAAAAAAAAAATCAATAGTGTTCGCAACAACAGCCGCAGCAGCGCGGACTCAGACTCTGCTCTGTGGGGGCCGGGGGATTCCAGTATTGTCAGAGGGGAGCAGCAGGGGCCTAAGAGGTGAAATTCAACAAAGCCTCGTTAACATCTAAATGATCTTTTAAAGACCCGTGAAAGACCCGTGAAGTACTTGGTGCGGCTGTGTGTGCACGAGCTGAGGAACCTGTGCTGCCCGGGCTGAGGGCTGACACACACACACACACACACACACAGGTGAGAGAGTGGGAGGGAGACACAGACAGAGGGAGGGAGACACAGAGGGAGGGAGGGAAACAGGGAGGGAAACAGAGAGTGGGAGACAGGGAGGGAGACACGGAGGGAGGGAGACAGGGAGGGAGAGTGGGAGACAGGGAGGGAGACAGAGAGAGAGAGAGTGGGAGACAGGGAGGGAGACACAGAGGGAGAGTGGGAGACAGGGAGGGAGACACAGATGGAGAGTGGGAGACAGGGAGGGAGACACAGATGGAGAGTGGGAGACAGGGAGGGAGACACAGAGGGAGGGAGGTAGACAGAGGGAGGGAGACACGGGGAGGGAGGGAGACAGAGAGTGGCAGACAGGGAGGGAGACACAGAGGGAGAGTGGGAGACAGGGAGGGAGAGACAGAGGGAGAATGGGAGACAGGGAGGGAGACACAGAGGGAGAGTGGGAGACAGGGAGGGAGACAGGGAGGGTGACAGATGGAGAGTGGGAGACAGGGAGGGAGACACAGATGGAGAGTGGCAGACAGGGAGCGAGACACAGAGGGAAGGAGGTAGACAGAGGGAGGGAGGGAGACCCAGGGGGGAGGGAGGGAGACAGAGAGTGGCAGACAGGGAGGGAGACACAGAGGGAGAGTGGGAGACAGGGAGGGAGACAGGGAAGGAGAGACAGAGGGAGAGTGGGAGACAGGGAGGGAGACACAGAGGGAGAGCGGGAGCAGAGTGAAAGTGGGAGACACAGAGGAAGAGTGGGAGACAGGGAGGGAGACACACAGGGAGGGTGGGAGACACAGAGAGGGAGGGAGACACAGAGGGAGGCATAGAGGGAGGGAGACACAGAGGGAGGGATGGAGGGAAACAGGGAGGGAGGGAGACACAGGGATGGAGACGCAGAGGGAGGGAGATGGAGGGAGAGAGAGGGAAGGAAACACAGGGAGAGAGAGGGAGGGAGACAGAGAGAGGGAGAGAGAGAAGGAGGGAGAGAGAGAGAAGGAGAGAGTGAGAGAGAAGGAGGGAGAGAGAGAAAGATGTGTGTATGCTGGGTTTGGTGGTTCAGTGGACGAAGGTGTCTGCTGCAGGGACCTGTGTTTAACCTCATGGTCACAATTTTTTTTGCTTTTGCCCCGCTCCCTCCCTCTCTGACCCCGCCCCCACCGGTGCGGCCCTCGGCCGCAAACCACACTGTAAATTTGGCCCCCGAAAGAAAGTTTGTGAGTACCCATGGCGTAGGGGTTAAAATTACTATTCCCACTCCAGTGAGTGCAACAGTAGGGAAAGCGTTGGATAGCGTAGGGGTTAAAATTACTATTCCCACTCCATTGAGTGCAACAGTAGGGAAAGCGTTGGATAGCATAGGGGTAAACATTACTATTCCCACTGCAGTGAGTGCAACAGTAGGGAAAGCGTTGGATAGCGTAGGGGTAAAAATTACTATTCCAACTCCAAAGAGTGCAACAGTAGGGAAAGCGTTGGATAGCATAGTGGTAAAAATTAATATTCCCACTTCAGAGAGTGCAATAGTAGGGAAATTAAATACTTCATATATTATTTCTATAAATATAAATTAATATCTATAAAAATTAATTAAAAGTAATTACCAATTTAATATAATATAATAATTAATCAATTAAAATGACAAATTAAAATGCATTATTACTATTATTTACCTATTAATACAAATTAATTACAAATTATCAATTAATAATTTAACATTTAAAAATTATTTAACAATTAATTTAAATTAAATACAATTAAATAAATGTATTTATTTTATTAATTATAAATAAATTACTTCCCACCCTATTCCCCTATAAACCCACAACCCACTACAGAAAATAAATTAGTAAAATTAACATAATTAGCAGTTAATCAATTAAATAAAATTAATTGGCAATTCAAATTTAATTAATTACCCATAAAAAACTAATTAACAATTAATTCTAAAACAATACCAATAAATATTTTAACATATTTAATTAATTATAAATAAATTACTTCCCACCCAATTCCCCTATAAACCCACAACCCGCTACAGAAAATAAATTAGTAAAATTAACATAATTAGCAATTAATCAATTAATTAAAATTAATTGCCAGTTAAAATTGAATTAATTACCAAATATAAATTAATAAAAAATGAATAACAATAAATACATTTACATATTTAATTAATTATAATTAAATTACCCACAACCCGCTACATAATTAAATTATGCAAAAAACAATTTTCATTTATTAAAAAAAATTATAACATAAATACACACTTTTCACACATATAATAACATAAAAAACACTATAAAAAATTCAATATTATGAAAAATTCGATAATTTTAATAACCTATATCATATACGTCGATATTTTAACTGTCTATATTTTTAACATTCGATATTACATTACTTATCTTAAAAACGATATTTTGGATGTTTATATTCTGTCCAGTAGATATTTTGTCCATTCCATATTTAAAACTCGATATTATGTCCATTCGATATTTTGTAGTCGATATTTTGACTGTTTACCGGTATCAACAACACAGTCATTTCGTGTTTTAGACGCCACCAAGAGGTCGTCTATATACTGGACCAGGACTGACTGTCCAGGCAGTACTAAAGACTCAAGACACTTTTTCAGAATCTGATTAAAAATCGATGGACTCTCTGTGTACCCTTGAGAAACGCGATTCCAAACATACACATGGCTGTCGAATTCAAAAGAAAAAAGAAATTTGCTTTCTGGATGCAATGGAATCGAGAAAAATGCATGATACAGGTCAATGACAGTGAACCATCCAGCCTCCCATGGTATCTGATACAGAATCACAGCAGGATTTGGCACTACTGGACAACATGGGACAACAATCTTATTAATCTTTCTCAGGTCTTGTACGACCCTGTACTTACCACTCGGTTTCTTTATGCCAATTATGGGTGAATTACAAGGACTGCTCATTATTTCCTGCAAAATGTCTGCTTCAACCAAACGTTTTATTTCTGCTGCAACACCTGCTTTTATTTCTGAGCTCATTTTGTAATGTCGAGTATTTATTTATTATTTATGTAAATTGCATCTTCCTTCACTGTGACTTTTATTGGATCGACATTTGCCATTAATCCAACATCTTTTCCAGTAAAATCCCACACTTTAGGATCTACAGTCTATCGTAATTCTTCTGGTAAGTCTTCTATTGTCAGCTTTTTAGTCTCTGTTTCTTGTTTTGCTAACATTAGTTTATAAACTCCGTCTTCATCTGGGGTCTGAATTTCAAGACTACTTGGGGTGCAGAAAATGGTGCAATTCATTTTGCACAACAAGTCTCGACCTAACAAGTTTACTGGACTTGAATCACATACAACAAATCTATGCATTTCTTTAAAATTCCCTATCCTAACTTCCATTGGTTCTGTAACTGGGGTACTAATTTGTTTATTAGAAACGCCCACTACATGGATCTCTTCTCCCGAGAGGGGTAAGTTTGGAACGTGTGCTGTTCTCACAGTAGAACGGGTAGCACCAGTATCCAATAGAAAGGTGACTTAATTTGCAACAAACTATTCCTTCAATGTATGGACCTGACTGGTCTACTGGCAAGGAGGCACCAAGCACACACTCCTAGTCCTCCCCTCTCAGGCACCGTCAGTAAGGATCTTCACTGAAAAATGTATCACTCAAAAGAAATTGTGAAGTCGCTGTATCTCTCTTTGCACTTCCCTCCCAATTTGTGGTGTCTACACTCTCTTGTGCTTTGCTCCTATAATTTGGCATAGGTGCTGGGGGTAACTGGTTTTGTATTACCTATTGCTGTGGCTTCTGTCGCACCTCATTCTGCGTCTGTGGATTCAAATCGTTAGTTTGCACATTACCATTGTGTACAGCCTTACACTCCTTCTTCCAGTGCCCCAACTTGCCACACCTGTGACAGGGAAACTTTCGTTTCGCTTCTTCCCTATTGAATTTTCCCCTTGGCTTTCCTCCATTTCCATCACCCTGATTCTGGTTACTACTTAGTTGGTTTAACTGGAGTTCTTGTTGCTCTGCTAGTTTTACTTGTGCCCACATTACTTTTTCTTTTAGCACTTTTCGTTTATTGTAAAGTTCGTCCTCACAATACTTTGCATATTTAAGAATTTCATCAATCGGTTTGGCCTGCCAACAAATCTTATGGTCTTTTATCCATTGCGAGATTTCTGGTCTTAATCCTGACACAAACCGATAAATAAAATGCGTCATATCCTTCATATCAATATTATCTAATCCACTGTACTGTAATAAACGTTCATAATACGCATGCACAGATTCATCTTTATTCTGAGTGGTTCTATCTATTCTAGTCCAATCTGTCTCTTTTGCAGGCACTTTCCCTTTGAGGTAGAGTATTACCTGGTTGTACTTTTTCATAACATCTTCGGAAGGAGCCCCTGTCTTTGGGTCTCTAGGGTACTCATCACTAGGCCACTCGATAGCAATTTTACATTCTGTTCACAAATCTACAGGTACAACAATGTCAAATAACCCATCTAAATCTTTTAAAATGCATTTTAAAACCTTCACAAATCTCTCGACTTGTCTGTACCATTCTACAGGTTTCTCTCGAAGCTTAGGAAAATCATTTGTAAATGACAAAATATCCTGGCGGAACCATGGGACATGTACATAACCTCCACCTGGTACTTCTCTCATAGGACACAACCTTTCTACTTTTTCTGTTTCTTTTAGAACATATTCAGATGTAACTTTTGATTGTGCCTCTTCTTTTTTCTTTGCCCATCTAGTTCTCCATTTTTCTATATCACCCCATTTTTGCAATATTGCCAATAGCTCTCTAATTTGTACTTTTCTTCCTGACACATTCATATTTTCCAAATCTTTGTCAGAAAATTCAGTTCGATACAGCTTCTGTAACACTTTAGACTTGCCAATGTCAATTCCCATACTAGCAGCCATATCTGTCCGTTTTTCGTGCACCACTCTGGTATTTCTGGTAATGCTTTTACATTTGAATAACAATTAATTTTCACTGAGTATATTCAATCTGTCCAATCCCACATTCCCAGTCATTAATTCTTCTAATTCGATTCTTAATTTATATATTTCCAATACATTTGGCTGTTACTTGGGTTTCTCTATTTCTCGTGACCATCTCTCTATTTCTTCTGGTGTTACTACTGTAGCACTTCTTGTACCCGTGGATGTCTCCATTTGTATTTCTCTAGAAAAGATGGGAGTAGTTTTCCTAACTGAATCCCTCACTGGTTCTTGTATTGGTAAGTCCATCAGGGAAATCACTGATTCACATTCACGTGCCTGATCATCGACTATTAATGGTTCCTTCTTCGGCTGTGCTACAAATGTATTTATAACAGGAGGTTTAGGACTAGCTTGTTTATCTCCATACAAGGGAACAACTGGGCCAATAGTTATCTGTATCGTCAAGGCTTCTGGACTTGTATTTAATTGGGAAATCTTTTGAATCAACTCATTTCTCTGTTTATTTAATGCTTCTCGTTCTCTATCTTGTAATACCTTTTCTATGGATTTCTCATGTACCACTTGTGGAACAAGAGGTGGTTTCAGAAAAGGTGCATTTGGATTTACAGTACTTAGTTCCTCATTATAAGGTGGTGGATTTTTCATTAATAAATCCTCCATATAATCATCATCTGACTCACCACTGGTCATTAAATGTTTTGTTTTCTCTGTCTTTTTACTTCCAGTGGGATCTTCTAAAGTAAACACAGGATATAGTCCTTCTACCATCATGGACTGTCTCCATTGTTTAATTTGTTTATCTCTAGTTTCTCTAGGAAATTTAGGGTAGAATTTACTCAACCCTCTGTCACTTCTGGGTCTGTCTCGCTCAAAAGCTTCAATCTCCCATTCTTCTAATGCCTCATATTGTATTAGTCTAGGTCTGGGATTTAAATCATTCATTCGTCTGCTCAAATTAAATAGAATTCTGCCATATTTGGGAAATGCCAAAACTCCGTCATCTTTAGTGTATTCCATCCAATTTTCTAACCATACACAAGTGTGGTAGCCCCTGTCAAACATCATGTATGATGCGGGCGTATTTGGTGGTGGAATAATAATTCCTTCTCTGGTTTTAATCGGTTTATCTTTCTTAAAGAAATTTTTAACTCTTTTTACGAATGAAATTTTTCTTTTACCACCATACATTATGTAAGGTCTGCCCCTTATCATCTGTTCTCTAGCAAAACCTAAGTATTTTCTATCAGGTCGATTCGCTATAAATTCTGGGTCTAAATGCCACATATATTTCGGAATTTGAAACTTTTACAATAACACTCAACTGTTTACAAAAATGCTTCCAATACCAGCGCGTCTTTTATTTTTTTTCTGCGACTAATCAAAAATTTGAATTCAAATAAATCCAGCCAATAGTTGCGGGGCTTCTCTCGTGAGACTGTTTCTCACGCTCCTGTACTCACCCCTCCTTTACAATTACTACCTCTGCAACACGCCCGCTGTTTCAACCAATACCAGCGCGGCTCTGAGTGACGTCAGCGCAGCTCCTCAACTGACTACCTCCTTTACAAGGTAATACAAAAGCCTAATTCTTTTATTTTAAAGTGCAGATTTTTATTAACAACAACGTAAAAACATTTGCCACTGTACCTGAGTGAAAAGAAAGGAAAGATATATTTCACTGCGAGTAAATCCCTTCCGCTTACTCTTTATATACTACGAGTAGATCCCTTCCATCTACCCTTCACACAAGCATTGGAGAACCTGCTACTTCTTTAGACTTATCCCTTACTGGGATATACTAAGGTCAAAGTTTCACCAGCGAGCCCCTTTGCTATCAATCAAGCTCAGACAAACCTGCTACTCCTTTCGTGTGACCCTTTCTAGGTGATATCACACCAAAAGTTTTGCCAGCAAACTCTTTGCTATCATTTATTCATACATGCATACAGAAAAATCCCTAAATAGTACTTCCGGTTCTACCTAACCATGAACTAACATCCTGCAGGTAAGTGACCTCACTGCAGTGTGGCTTCCATTTACCACCAGCTATTCTGCCCCCGGGGATTCCAGACAAAACATATAACAGGTAGAAACAACTTTGGTTAATACATAAAATCAGTACAATCAATATTACATTACAAATATGCAAAAAATATTTTCCTTAACCAACTAACTAACTACCTACCTATCTTAACTAAACCCTAACGATCATGCTGCTACCAAAATAATATACTGATAGAGCGCGCAGGTCACCCGAATAGTCTTTTAATCAATTTTCCCCTGGGCCCATAATAAAAACTTCACAAATTATGCTGGTAACCTTCGCTCTACTACCAGTGTATTTTAGACATATTAGGACTTTTGACCTATCTATACCTTGACTCACCAATCCACGTCACCAGTACCTAAAGTCCTAAGGGATCAAGGGTGTTATAATAGGAATAATAACATTTGCCATAAACTCAGGAAGTTTTAAAATCTTTACCTAAATTTCTTAAATGGTCATGATCCACAGATTAAACACAAATAGACTCTCAATTATAAAGATTAGAATCAGAATATAACTATGCAAGAGATGTATTTAACTAATTTCCATCATTCAGCAATAGCGAAAGTAAAGAAAGGGAACATAACATATGATCAAGAACGTTTAAGCATTTATCAAAAGGGAGGGGAAAAAGAGAACATGTCAAATTTTAGCAATGAGAAGGGTAAAGAAAAAGGAACATAATATGCAACACAATTATCAAATAGGTAACATTTAGGGAGGGGAAGAGAAGGAAACAAGTCAATGACGAACCCACATGAATTTATATTTACCTAGGAATGGTGTGAAGAACTAACCCTGGCCACAGATCAGTTTGAGGGACAGAACCCCGAAAGTTGCAGTCGCCAGTAGGCTTGCAGGTGCGAAATCAGAATCAGGACAGGATAACCAGATTTGGATCAGGACAGGACCACCAAAGGTTAAGACTGGCACCCACAACATAAGTTGCAACGCCTGCGCTACTCCCTCTCTGCAGCTAACAGTCGGAACCCCGATTGGGTTATCGATTTTGCCAACAAAGTGCTTCGCCAGCACTTCAGCTTCTCAGGACCCCGATTGGGTCAGCGAATCTTCTGACAGAGTGCTTCGCAGCACCTCTGCTCTTGATCACCTATTGAGTGCGATGGGTCAGTGACAGGTCAGCTATTCGGACAAGTCGGACGATTTCTCTAGCTAAACCTACGCTAGTTATACTATTTTTCAGGTCAGTGTACCACCCCCCAATGTTGCAAGTGTAAGAATCCCCAATTTCGATTGGACAAGAATGAGGAGAGGTCATCACACCACACCAAATTTTGATACCTTAGTGTTGAATATTAATTTCAATGTTTCCGCCCATCAATTTATTTTCACATGACGTCTTTATTCTGCCCAACAATGGAGAATTTAACATTGAATACATTGTAATATAACGGGTACAGTTTAGCTTCCTCTAGCCGGGTTAAGGGTCAGCTTCCCAGGCGCTTCTTGGCTGTGACTGTCTTTGGCTTGGTTTCAATGACAAATGAGTTCAGCTTCTCTCTGGAGCTTGTCACGCGCAGAAGGACTTTCAAGAGGGAGTAATAACATCTCCCAGGCCCAAATTTATCAGTTCATGAAAGAATAGAAAGAAACAGTTTTAGAACACAGAATAAATTAATACACTGTATACCATGTATCTCTACTCTATACCTATTATTTTATTTTTAACTATAGCATTAGGATTAAGCAGAACGAACAGCTTGGCAAAATCAGCAGTGCAAGCTTCATGCATGCTGTAACACAGAGCAGCCATATTATTTCTAGTGAGCAGAAGCAAAAGATTCTCTCCAAAGCAAAGGGTACGTCATGTCACGTGAGTATGACAGACGCATAGCAGCAGCCATTTTAGATGCAAGTGTATTATGGTTAGTAAAACACATAAGCAAGCTTCGCTCGGACACCCAATGTTTATGTAAATTGTGATTTTTTAGTAAAAAAACATGTTGATTAGTGCTTTTAACGTTATTCGAGGTTCATGAATACAAGCAAGTCGCTTCATGTGCGAATCCTTGCTCCATCATCATATAGGTGACATGCACACTGTAGTGTTTCATTTCGAAATTTATTTTTCTGTTTACCTAACACGTTCTCTCCTCTGTAGATTCCGTTTTAAGGCTTCATTAGCTAGAGAAAGGCGTACTATGTATTAGTGATAGCGAGGCCTGAGAAGAAAATCTTGGCGGAGATGTGAAGAACTGATAAGCTGAAGAAACTTTCTATTCATGACTTATCAATATCGGTGTATTACGCAATACCTTACAGAATACAAGGCATTAATAGTGGAGGATAAATCACAATATTTTACCCCAAAAAATCAAACTAGCCCAAAAAATCCTGGGCTTTTTCTGACCGTGAACAAACTCTGCACCCCTCCCAGTACTAATTCTATGACCAACATTCAAGATTTCTGCAATATTCTTGCAAATTTCCTCCTAAAAAACAGTAGAAACGATTTTCAATAATTTTTCTGCCCACAACAATTTCAAGCCTAAGAACTCTGAACTGGATCTTAGACCATCTAATAACATATTATTCACCAATTTTTCCCCTCTCAAAACTAATCAAGTAGCTGACTTAATAATTGCAGAAAATTGAGTTTCTCTTATTGTTCCATGCCCTCTATCAATCATAAATAAGGCTGCTGATACAATTGTAAATCAATTGACTACAATTTTCAACATGATATTTAATATGGGTATTTTCCCGAAACAATGGAAAAAGGTATCTATCGTTCCATTGATTAAAAAACGTAACCTCAACCCACAGGACACTAATAGATACTGGCCTATTTCAAGGATTCCACACCCTGCCAAAATAGTTCAGAAATTATTGAACCAACAACTCTCCACATTTATAAACAAGTATGAAATCCTTGACCCAAAGCAATTCGATTTCAGATGTGGACACAGTTCAGAGACTGCATTGACCGTGGCCACCGAAGAGCTTAGATCCACCCTCAACAATGAGAAGAAAGCTGTGTTAATCCTGCTGGATCTCTCTGTGGCATTCGACACTGTCATCCATGAAGTTTTAATCAATCACCTCTCTGAGATAGAAATCAAAGGAAAAGCATTAGAATTTCTGAAATCCTTTCTAAGTAAGAGTGAACAATCCCTGACACTGGAGCATTTGAATCCAGCCATTTTTTTCTTCCACCTTCCACGTGGAGTACCTCAGGGGTGTTTGCCAAGCCCAACAACATTATTTAATGTTTATGTGACACAACTGGCACCTCTAATCGAATCATTTGGCTTCTCCCTAACATCATATGTTTATGACACCCAGATTGTGGTTTCCCTAGCAAGTGATATTGAGAATACAAACATCAGATTCAGCAACTGCATTCAGGCAATCAGTGAATGGATGAGTTCCAATTGTCTCAAACTTAATTCAGAAAAAACAGAAGTCATACTGTTTGGCAGACACACCTCTTTCTGGTCCCTGTGCTGGTGTCCTAAAAAACAGGGCACCCTCCCTGAACCGTCAAAAAAGTAAAAAACCTTGAAATCCAGGTGGACAATAAATTGACATATGGCGACCAAGTTAAAACCTTTACCTCATCTGCCTTCTTCATAATTAAAATGGTTAAGAAATTATTCCCTATCTTCCGGTAACTTTACAGAAAACAGTCATGATGGCGCAAATCATGTCCAGAATAAATTACTGTAACGGTTTACTCCTAAACATTTAAAAACAATTCTCTACCAAACTTCAAGTCCTTCAGAATACAGCAGCACATCTGCTTATGGGTATCCCTAAAAACTGTCAAACAAGCTTTACACCAACTTCACTAGCTACTGGTCAGCCAGAGAATCATTTTTATGGCCCTATGTATCAGTTATAAAGCCCTGCATGGCACAGGCCCTAAGCACTTGCAGCAGAGTTTCAGTTGATATCACCCAACCAGATACTTGTGTTCACTCAATGCAAACAATATAATTGTTCCAACCCTCAAAAGTGCTTTGTCGGGTGGTAGGAGCTTCATCTGATAGAGACTACTAGCCGTAGATTCCTTAACTTAGAATTATCCCCAGGCGTGAGACTAGATACGGAATTTTTTTGCCCAGCATCGTGCGCCGGGAGAACAGCATCATGCGGCTCCGCCCAGGCGTCGCCAGCGTACGTGACGTCAGCAAGGTCACATAAGTCCCACCCCTGCGCACCTATGTCAGTTTTTTCCTTTTCCGCGTGCAACGTGGATCCGCTTCTTGCTCTGGGTCTATTTAGGCCCCTTTTTCTTTCGATCTTTTGTGTATTGTGGGAACAGTGCGTGGATGCCTTCGGGCTTCAAAACGTGTTCGTCTTGTGGGCGCTTGATGTCGGCGACGGACCCTCACCGCATTTGCATGTGGTGCTTGGGGGAGGATCACGGCTCCACGGACTGTGAGGCGTGTCAGTGGTTGAAGCCAAAGTCGCGACTGGAACGCCGCATGAAACTCCTCTCTGCTCGCATGTCCAGAACGGCTTCATCTCCTAGCTCAGCTTCTGCGGAGGGTGTTCGGAGCGCCCGTCATCGTCGCCGTCGTCCTCATCCATTTCCTGTGCCTCAAGAGCATCGCTCCCCTGTGGGTAAGTGTCGCAGTTTGTCCCCGAGGGCTGGTTTCTGGCCGGTGTGGGGCGTGGGCTCTAAGCGGGTGTTGCGGCCCCGCATATCATCCCCCTATCCATCGTTCCCCAGTGAGGGGGCATCGAGAGCCCAAATGGAGACATATGCAGCGGCTTTGCAGGTCTCGCTGGCTTCGCCTTCTCCTACTGCGCCTCCTGGGACTTCGGCGGATCCCCTGCAGTGCCCTACGCAGCTTCGCTGGCGGCTTCGGCCCGACGCTGACTGGTTCGGCTCCAGGTTTGGAAGATGTGGTGCTGTTGGGGTGCGGCCCTTCAGGGGTCCCTCCTTCGGACCACAGCACCTCTGCCTCACCGCAAACTCTTGCAGGAGTCCCTGTGGTGTCGCGGGAGGTCACCGGGGTTCGGGTCGCATCCCCGAGCTCCACTCGGCCCTTTCAACAGGTTCTGTCTGCTAGCCCGGACGGCACCACAGGGGTCGGTGGACCCCTCTCATCCCGTCATGGGTCGAGGCTAGAGGGGTACCGCTTGTTCCTCCCTGGGCCCTTCTCTTCCTTCCACGCAGGCAGCTGCCTCGTGGGAGGTCGAGTCGGCCTTGGCGGTGCCACAGAGGTCGGCGAGCCCCTCTCGTCCCATTATAGGGTGAGGCTGGTGGGGGGCTCCTTGTCAGTCCCCGGGTCCCTCTTGTCCTACCACGCAGGCGGCAGCCTCGTTGGAGGTCGAGTCAGAGCCATTCTGGCACTGCCCCTTGACCACCTCGGCTCCAGTCCAGCCCCGGTCCGCGGCACCGTGTGACGGGATGGAGGCCTGCCCACCTCCTGTAGTGTTGGATGACGATGACGCCCTGCTCCAGGTTGCGGGCTCTACCGAACCGGACAGGCATCAGGAGGTGGATTTGTCCTTGAACGTCCACTCTTCCCCAGAGGTTGGGTGCCTGCTGGGGTCATCCTCACCGGAGACAGGCTGCCGCGTCGTGGCTTTTTCCCCGGCGTTGTCGAAAGACGGATCCGTGCCGTCGCAGCGGCCTCAGTTTTTGCTGGGGGAACCACAAGTCCCCCTCTCTTCGGTGCCTCTTTCTCCTTTTCGGGCCTGGCCCTTGCCCACTCTGGGTGGCTTCGGATACGGCCGCCTCAGCTTACAGCCATCACCCACGGAGGAGCTGCTTTTCCACCGTGGGGCCCTACGGAGGTGGGTGCGGCCTTCGCTTGCGCTGTTTCCACAGCTGTGGGAATTTTGCGCATGGGAGATCTGGCTGCTCATTTCCCCGTGGATCATCTTTTGGATCTTCTTCACCAGGGCTCAGGTGGGAGGGAGCTGCTGCTCCTCTTTGAATGTTTGCTCCATTCTTCGCTGACGGGCACTTGGGGGCGTCCCGCCACTAGGGAACTGGTGCCCCAACACCTTCTGCACTGGCACCTTCCAGCGCCGCGGGACCCAGCGTGTCTTTCCCTTCACCCCTCTGCCAGTGGCTCCCTCTTGCGGACCACCTTTCCTTCCCTGCCGTCGCTGTTGGCTCCACCTTCCCGGGAGGCCCGCTGGCTGGACTCCTGGGGCCGCAAAATATTTGCTTCGACCATTGCAGCTCTGCGGGTCCTTAACACCTTGGCTTGGGGACAGTGTGTTCCCAGAAAATGTGCGGGAGTGGCTGGCGGATCTTCCTTTTGATTGCAGCCTGCTGTTCCACGCCCCGGCGGACTCGGCCATTCGGAGGTTCTTGGCGGTGCACCGCCCTCCTCCTCTTCCTCCTCCTTCTTCTCCCCCTCAGTGACCTGTGGGTTGGTCTGGTTTTTGTGAGCTCCTTGGTTGGGGCGAGTCACCCCCGTTGTGTGATCTGTGTGCTTCCTGTGCCTGAGAGTACTCCTTGCTGGGACTGTGGCTTTGTTGGCTGCTGGCCGGCCCTTCTTCTGTGTGTGGTTTGTTGAAATCTGTCCATACCAGGTTGACACTGAGACTAGGCCTCCTGTTCTTCTCTTGGCTGCTTGATAAGACTGTGGCAGGTTTTTATTCCCCGTTGATCTTTCAGTTGTCCTCTGCTGCGGAAGTTTCTTCCTAAGAGGGTTCCCATGTTGGGACTGACATACCCTATGTGGGGTACTGGTGCTGGGGAGTTGTAGTCCCCTTCGGGCCTCTGCCCTCCGTTGTGCTTATGTACTTGCAGGTGCAATTCCTTGTGCTGAATGTGATTACATGGGTGGCACCCCGAGGTGTCCTTCTCTGGGGTTGCTGGGGTGTCCTTCTTTGGGGTTGCTGCGCTGTTCGTCAGGTCTGGCCTGCTGTTGCGGCCTGGCGTTGTGTCTCTGGTCTGCTCCCTTTGGGTCATGTGTGCGTACCCCTCTTTGTGGTGTGTCTGGGCCTTCTTCACCCTCATGTTCGCTGGCCTGGGGGTTGGAAAGGTTCTTGTGTTCCTCCTCCTTTTGGGACGTTATGTCCAGGCCGGTGGGGCCCTTTCTCCAGCCGCGGCCGATAGTGGGAGTACCGGCCGTGCGGTGACGTGGGGAGGGGGAGGGGCAGGGTGGTGGGGTAGTAATGTATGGATTACGGAGTTTAACAGGTAAGTAAACATATAAATAAATAAAACAAATGCGATGCAGTGCGTGCAACGAAATTCGTTTTATTTATTTATATGTTTACTTACCTAATAAACTCCGTAATCCATACATTACTACCCACCACCCTGCCCCACCCCCTCCCCACATCACCGCTCGCCGGTACTCCCACTACCGGCCACGGCTGCCTTTCTCAGACCCTCCTTTCCCGTGGGTATGACTAGGGTATCTATTCTACGTTAAGGAATCTGCGGCTAGTAGTCTCTATCAGATGTACAAGTTACTTACCTTCGGTAACAATGTATCTGGTAGAGACGATTCTAGCAGCAGATTCCTTCACGGCCCGCCCTTCCTCCCCGTTCCGCGAGGGCCTTTGGCTTGGTCTTCTGCACTCGCCTCCTGGTGGGTGGCTGTGTCTTCTGTGAGTGCTCTTTTGACAGGGGGATTTGTTTTATTCTTGTTCCTTCCTCCTCTTCACTCTTTGGAGGTTGGAGGTTGGAGGTTGGAGTTATTTGTTCTCCTGTGCCCCTCTGCTCTGGTCCAGATTAAGGGCTTGTCTTCACTTATTCCCCCCCTCCCTCTTCCCTTGGTTACTGAGGGTTCTGATCCCTCTGCTGCCTTCTGGGTTGGGGTCATCTCTCCGTGCCCTTGCCTTAGTTACTTGGGGGGGTTGTCGCACTCTGTGCTGGGGTTCCCCTGGAGATCTGTCGCTCTTGTTTGTCTTGAGTCCAGTTTCCCCTTCGTTGTTCCTGGTTGGGGTTGTAGGCCTGCTGTATGTTGTCGTGACAATTTTGCATGTGTTCCTTGTCTCCAGAGGGGGTTGTCTACATCCTGTCAGGGTGGCTGTTCAGGGCTGTACTCTGTTCTTTTTCAGCTTTTTTTTGTTTGTTTTGCACACTGTTCCCATAATCCCACAGTTTTGTCTGATGGCTTCGCGTTGTGGCGCGGAAAAGTTACTGACGCGCCGAGGTGGGACTTATGTGATCTTGCTGACATCACGTACGCAGGCGCACAGGGATGCTGGGCAAAAAATTTCCAGATCCAGTCTCACGTCTGGGGATAATTCTACGTTAAGGAATCTGCAGTTAGAATCGTCTCTACCAGATACATTCTTACCGAAGGTAAGTAACTCGTACGTTCGCAACACAATAAGGCTGTGGAATGCTCTCCCTGTCCACATTAAAGCATCCCAGACCTATGGCCTTTCTGAAAAGCTCTAAAACATGGCTATTTAACTGTTAAGAACCCACCTGTTCACCACATAGTCAGATTTCTGTAATACTGAAGCAGCACCAAGACACCTCCGGGTATTCGTGCACTTTACAAATAATACTGGCATAACATAACATAACAAGGTCGTGTGAATGTATAGGTTCTGTGGGATGAGAACATCTGTTCACTTGAAGAGCAACACCATTGCTACCTGAAAGGGTGGTGCGAGGATAGAATGCTGAGTATGTATCTGTGTGTTTTAATTAATGTATACACTGTTAGAGTTTGGAGCAGATCCCTTTGGACTTTGAGAGGTACAGACCTCTCTGCTTGCCCTATTCCTGAGAGCGTTAAGCTACATGTTAAGCACTTGTTCCCTTTCCGAGGTTTTCTACTGAAATCCTCGCTATGCTGACACCTTCCTGTTTCACCTTCTACTTCTTAACTTTCTCTGAGCTTTTCATCCTGAACCATCCCGAAACCAAACCTAGAGCCCGACTTAAATAACTTCAAGATTTTTGCCATTTGTACTTATGTAGCTTCGCTCATCGCGTATCAATGCTATAAGCTGAATTTACTTTTACTTTTAATTTACTGTCGACTACCGCTTCCTTTGAATTCTGTATCTATACGATGCTTGATTTGCATTGATTTGAATTAACTACTAATTTGTAATATATCCACATGACCTTAGTTACTGATTCCTGATCCTTACTGTCTGGTTAAATGGGGTACATGTATTTGAATTGTTTTATTGAACGCTAACTCCTTTACTTCTCAATCAATCACAAAGGTCTGTCGAATGAAAATTGTAACAACGTGCCAGTGGGCCATCAGAAGTAAGGATTGCATTAATTTATCAGTTATGGGTCGTTAATCCACTTTTGATTATGTAAATATGTCAAACTTGTGGGATACTTTGGGACAAGTGGGGGGAGATTTAGCTAATTTTGAGCTTGGAGGACCCAACACTTAGAATATCCTAGAATGACTCAGCTGCAGCTGGGATGTGCTGTATGGAATTCTCTGTCTGTTCTGCGGTGAATTTATTTATCATATATTTTTGATGATGCTCAGACATCCTTATATTTCATGGCAGGAAAGAAGAATAGGAGAATATATTATGCAAACTACCACCTGTTTGAGGAATCAAGTTTTCAGCTCCCTCCTTAAACCCTTGTACTCAGTCTCTGCCTTGGAGAGTCTTGCAGCGAATTCCAGAGTTGAGTGCACCGAATGTGAGACTCCTGCCTCCATTCTAGTTTACTGAATCTTAGGAACTTTCAACAAGTTCTTTACCAATGAGCGGAGGCTGCGGCAGGGCAGTAATTGTTCACAATCCTTCCAACTAATCTCTGAATCTGTTTATATCAAAAGCACCATGAAATATATATAGTTGGCTATCGGTAGTCAATGGAGTCTGATTAAGTGCGAGCATGAAGTAGAAACCCAAAATTTGTCTAAGATTAGTCTCGCTGTTGCATTTTGAACCACTTGAAAAGTGTTGTGGGAGACCACTACACAATCCAGTAGCATCATTGACCAGTCCCTGTGTTTCTGCCGGGATATTGATATGTTTCAGTTGTTCAAGTGTTGAATGAGGGGAATGTTGTGTTTCAGTTGTGAGTGGCATCCAGCACCCATAACTTGGGCTGGGCATAGTTTGGGAAGTAGCGCTACACGAAGCTACGCAAAGTGCACTTCGCACTACGCAAGCTACGTGCAGCACTACGCGAACTGCGTAGTACCCTGTTCGCACTGTGCAAGATGCCGTTTTCAATGATTTCACAGTGCAGACAAGCATCCGGCACTGTGCAATCATTGAAAACGGCATCTTGCACAGTGCGAGCTGTAGATTTCTGCTGCTCGAGTAGATTGTCGATTTTTACTCGAGCGGCAGCTTTCTCAACGCGGACTGGTAGTTTCTCATCGCGAGCGGTCGCGAGCATACGCGACCACTCGCAATGAGAAACCTGACCTCCCCGCATTGAGAATATCGCCGGGATGTTTATTTTCCACGCCTGCGATCGGCAACTTGATGTTGCTGATCGCAAACGAGGAAAAAGTCTTGCCAGGATGTCATTTTGCTTGCTCGCGGTCGCCAACTTGACGTTGAGGACTGCGAGCAAGCAAAAAATGACAGCTGCACTACGCTTCACTACACTACGCATGTTTGCACTGTGCTACGTGCAGTTCACGTAGTGCAAAGTAGCGCAAACTTCGCAAACTACGCGAGCGTAGCATAGTGCTTCACCCAGGGTTACCCATATCCCTAAGCATTCCTGGACATTTGTGTTGAGACCTGTAACTCTCAAAGCCACTTACAGTTTATGTAGGGTGTTTCTAGTTCTTACACAGAGGACTTTGTAGTCTGCGCAGAGTGTAATTGGAGCCACCTATCTCGTCTTAAGGAAATGATTGGACAAAAAATGTATGATTGGATGAAATGTTATCATCTTGCATGGGACAGCTCTACAATAGACAGTTTTACAAGAAACATACCCTGCTTTTTGGTTTATAGTGGTGTAAGTGTAAGTGACTCTTATGTGTGTTCAACAAAATATGATGGCCGCAGAACAAGAATTTTTTTTTAGCATTGCCCTGTGAATCTATTCGACATAGATAAAAAAGCGTGGGTCGAAAGATGCCCATTTGCCCCACCCCAAGTGGTGTAAGTATCCTACCGCTATGCTCTATAGCCCGTGTGCTTTTATGTACTTCTCTATATGTAAAAAGGATATTTTCCTAACTTGCTTTATTCAGTACTTGCAACAGGTGGCCCTGACTGGTAGCATCAACAAGCATTGTCGACCTATACAAGTAGGTACTGTCTACCATGCAAGAACAATCTCTGTTACAATGATCCACATTTTGGTTAAATTTTGCCCGAGCAAATCAGGTAATAGTGAATAGTTTATTTGTGCCAGCACCAATTTCACGGAGATTTCACTGAAAGAGGTGCAATTAGATATAGGGTGGTGATTGACTAGGTTGTTTGTTCCTCTTTCTTTTAGGTCTTACTGCAGACAGCTGTAGCTGTTCGCCAGACATCATGTCATCAAAGCAAACAATATACAGAGAATTACTTTGGGTCAGGTGCCTTTAGCCATGAGTTGTTTGGATCAATTGCATTTAGCGTTGATTGATGAAAGTGTTATTAACATTTAGGTTCAGCTCAGAGGGTTATTTCTTTCTCACCGTCATGATATTGACATTTAGATGTACTAGTCAGTCTAAGGAGTGCTTCCCCTTGCAGTGCATGGGTGGTGCAGTGCCCATGCCCTGCAGTGGAAGCGCATTGTTCTTAGGCCAGAAGCAGCCTTCATGGCCTGAGTGGGGGCTGCAGGAGGCGCTATGCTCCTAACTGATTGCATTCTGCAGCACTTCACTGCGGAAGCAATAGCCCTGTGTCCATGCTCTGATGTCAGGGGCTGGCGAGGGCCTTGAGGAGGAAGTAGGGCATGAGGGTCATGGACAGAAGAAGCTGAGTGGAGGTGCCCACTGGGGGTGAAGGAGTGCAGCAAGCGTTTGTATCATTTTATACAGTAATTATATGATCGTTTGCCTTTATTGTAGCTGGTTAGTCTATATCAGCATGGACAATGTTATTGACAATGGATCCTCATGTTGTGCTACATTCTTGCTACTTTGCCTTTGACATAGCCTGTGCTCTTTGCGAAGCTGGACTCAGCGGGCGAATGCCTGGTTTAGGCAAAATATGTAGCTCCTTGAATTTGCAGTTTGGCAATGCACGGTGATGTTGGTGGGGGCTGCTTGTCGAGCTAGATGTGGTCACCACTGCTCAATGTGGTGGGAATTGGACTCGCCATGCATTGCTACACATTCTGTGTGTGGCTATTATGGTTGTTTATGGGTAGGAGAGGGAAGGTTGTATTTCACTGTTAGTTGGGGGTTGCAGTGTGGGAAGTGGGAGTTGGGGAGTCATAAAAGTGTTTGGAAGTGGGCAAAATGGCCTTGACGCGGAGTGTGTGGCACTAATAGGTAGGGTGGACGAATATGCTGATCCCATGTACAATTTATGGATATGTCACATACGGGTTCTAATCCTAACCTCACGTGGTTGACTAGGGGTTTGAGTGATCGTAGGTAGGTGAGCAATATCTTGGCCTATTTAAAGATACACTCTTTTGATGTGGTGTTTATCCAGGAAACACACCTCTTGCAACAGTCCACCTGTGGCCAAAATTGTAGGTTTAAGGGTACTTGCTATATCTTCTTTTTCTTATGTCCAGGGAGTGTTGCTCTTGATTGGAAATTGATGTGGGGTACATGATCCTTGAATCCGCACATGGCGGTACCATACTGCGGTTTTGTCCTGTATAGCGGTGAGTGCTGTCTCACAATGACTCAGGTAGGCCCAATATCAACCTTAATCCTGCATCATTAATCCTCTTCTCTACAAACTCCTCAATAAGCACCGTAGGCAGCAACTGAGCAACTTACTAGCATTGTATATATTACCTCCAACTTTACTGGCTGCAGAAGCCCTCAGGCAATGCCGCACTCCAGGAGGCAAATGCTAATACAAGGCTGGGTGTGCGGACCCCGTTCACCATAAGTGTCTTTGGACTTTCTGCAAAGGTTTCCACATACACTATGGCCATAACGGATTTATCACCTTGCATAGAAGTTCTGACTGCGCTTTCCTTACCACTGAGGGCCCAGATGCGGACCATTAGAGGACCAGCTGGACGATGCAGAATATCGCGCCTGCCACACTACTAGCCTCATTATTGGGCTCCCGGAAGTAATGACCTGACTGGCTAAGAACCGGTGTTGCATCAGATTTAGTAGCCTCTTATGTTTTTTGTGGAATGGGTTCATAGAGCCCGGCGGCGAGACAACCACTTTCAGATCACTGTAGAGACCTGTATGGCTAAAAAACACTCAATTTCCGTTATTGAGATACGATTCTGAGGGCGGCAAGGCAGAAAAAGAATATCAGAGTGGAAAATGCTATTCCCTGAATATACGTTAGCTGTTCAGCATAAAAGCTCATCATTTACGCAAATGAAGCAGAAACTTGGATCTCTTGGATTTCCAATGAAGTCAAGGATTTCTCATGAACAATTTTCCCACTGTTTTCAGAACCCTCATCGGCCTGGGATTGGGTTGAGGCCTTTGATAAAGGGTCTAGGACATGCTCTGCCTCATGTACAAAGTCAGTAGGGAACTTTGAGATGGTCCATTAGGTGTGACCTCGCCGCTCCTGCCGCAAGGGTCACATACAACATGAGTGGTGCAGGTGGGGACTGCAGATGCTTTACTGGACAATACTAGCACTCCTAAACTAGTCTTCACAAAATAGAATACCCATGGTGATGACCCACATACAGACTCGGAAGACTTTGCAGGGACTCCCCTACCAGATGTCACTCCGCAAATAGTTGATGGCATGCTGTAATAGTGTGATAACCTTTTTGGTTCCTTTAGGGCATATGTATCAAGTCTTTTTCCTGTTTGCAAACGGGCCAATTCTCAGAATGTATCGTCCCAAAAGACCATTGCAAAATAGGGAATCGCAAAATTTGTGATTCCCTATTTTGCGAATGCGTTTAAGGAATCGCATTTTGCAATTCGCAATTAAGAAACACGTAGGAATCACAATTAATATTGCGACCCCTACATACATTTCATCTTACGAGTCTTTAATAGCGATTCGCTAAAATTCGCTATTAAGGACTTGCAAAACGTTTTTTTTTATACATGTGCCCCTTAATGTCTTAAATATGCAAAATCCATTTGTTTTGCTGAGGTACATGGGTCTACTATATTGATGTCACAGTATTCACAGCTAATGTTCCCTCTGTAATACAGGGCCCTCGAGCGATCCCCTCTGGGAGTGGTATGTTTGGGCTCGCCTTCTAGTTGTGTAATGCAACAGCGGAAGCCCGTGTCTTGCGCGTGCTTGTGCTAATGCCCTCCCTCATGTTTCCTCGCTTGCATCGAGCTAGGGAACTGTTTCTGTTTCAGGCTCTAGTTCTCTAGCAAGTTGGATACATATGGGAATCTGTCCCAGGTGGAGTGACTCTTACAGTACTTCACCTGTTGTTGGAGTATGTTGTTTTTCCAGCAGCCTTTCTTTTCCTCTTAACCTGGTTACTGAAATGACTATGGAACTAAACTCATGTCTTTCTAATCTCTCTGAATTGCCCCTTACACTTCCCTTCACTTGTTGCCTTTCACCACTTGATATAAGTTCCTTACATGAAATATCAGGATGAATTCTGTCAAACAACACTACAAAACACACTGGATATTGCAATGCTGGAAAGATCAGATTGACTTTCTAGAGAACACTCATTAGGTCCAGGCAGAGATCTCTGCCCTGCATCGTAAACTGTATGGGTATATGTATGGCACGGCTGAACTGCATACGCCAGGGGAACTCTGCTTTGAATTAAGGCTGCTGTTCCCGTTAAAATGAACAGAAGATATATTGACGAGAATTGTTGTTAAGTTTTCATTAAGGGCAAGCTTGATGGTCCACCAGTTGTATTGGGTGTGCTGTATGCTCCTAATATTGACCAGCCCAGATACTGGTGTAAAATTTCCATTGACCTTTTAGAGTAGGCATACAACCCTTGGATTCTGGTTGGAGATTTTAGCTGTGTCCTTGGTTTTTTATTGATCGCTCCTTAGTCCCCTCTCCTTAAGTTTCGAACCATCTCTGCAACCAAGGGCCTCTGCCAACAGCTTGAACACTGGGACGTAGGTGATACTTGACACCTGCGATACCCTTTCTGATGGGAATATTCTTTCCATGCCCCTATGCACAACATGCACTCACAGCTATATAGGTTTGTATGTTCAATAGGGCAACTTACACGCATTTCCACCATTTCCTGTCTCCCGAAGGCACTCTCAGGTCACAGCCCATTATCCATCACATTAGTGTAGGGTAGAGCTCTATCTCCCATCCCTATTTGTGTTTACAGGTGTGCATGCTTAGTGACGTGGTGTTCCACCACATACTGCAGAACCACATTGACATGTTCTTTCGCGAAAATGACGGCACATCTTCTTCCCCCTTGATTAAGTGGGAGGCTTTTAAAGTGGTCACCAGAGGATCATGCATTAAAACAACAGTGGAAGTCATGATTATTACTCATAGCTGGCAAGAGTGTACAACAGGGGGAGAAATCTGGTCGCCCTCTGGCTCACCTAGGGAAGCTAGCATCCTCCCTCTCTGTTGTGGCCTCTCATGTATAAACGACAGGAGACAGAAGGTGAACACTTACAAGTGTTTATTTCAGGTTCATAGAGCCACCGCTGCTCTCTCAACAGAGGAGAGCCACCAACTGACTCACATAGAATCCTCTAAGCTCGAGGGCTACCAATGCAACTCACACAGGTTCTAAATAGCGAATACAACAACCATTGCTAAGCACAACATATTACCCCTTTTTTTTTTAAAACACAGCAGAGACTAACCCAGGATAATAGAGAACAAAACCCCAAGCCCCAGAAAAGAAAACCCTAAAAGGAAACACAATAAAAAAAAATGAAATAAACTATTTACACAAATGAAAAACAGGAATGACAACATT
Source organism: Lissotriton helveticus (assembly GCF_964261635.1). Classification (NCBI taxonomy): domain Eukaryota; kingdom Metazoa; phylum Chordata; class Amphibia; order Caudata; family Salamandridae; genus Lissotriton; species Lissotriton helveticus. The sequence goes on from NC_136064.1 coordinate 3,885,781, forward strand.
AAATTCAAGATAGCATTGTAATTAAATCATCTTAGTTTCCAGGGAACGCGTCTCACACAACTCGACCTCCGTGGTACCACATCAGAACCTTGCTCACCGGAGGAAGGTAGAACTACGTCAACCTCATGCGTGCCTGAGTTTAAGGAACCAGTCACTTGGTTAGTTGCACCAGACAACTTCACCACTTTGCTAGCATTCCACTAATGCCCACCACGTACCATGACAGCACCACCACACACTTTCTCAACACACACAGATCACCAAATACCCCACCTCCCTTTTTAACAAAATTTGTGTTCTTAATACGAACCATGTCGCCAGGGAACAATGCAACAGGTTTCACAGAATTCTTTTGATCACATCTAATTCTTATTTTCTCTTGGCCTGCTTCAACCCTGGACTGCAATGCCCCTTGAACCACCCAGCATGAAACCTTGGCACGAACAGTCCTAAGAAGCCAAGCAGGGTATAAAGCGGACATGGGCACCCGACTTCTGAGGGACACAAAAGGCGCAATTTTAGAGAAGGAATGATGAGGGGCCACATTACCAAGAAAGGGCGAGAAATTATTGCCGCTTTTATCGGCAGGAAACTGCCGCTAAAGCGGCGTTAATGGGCTTGATAATATGCTCTTGTGAATTCCCATTGAAGCCCAGGTTAACACCAGAACCTGGGCTTCTATGGGAATTCACAAGGGCTTATTATCAAGCCCATTATCACCGCTTTAGCGGCAGTTTCCTGCCGACAAAAGCGGTGATAATGTATCGCCCGTTCTTGATTATATGGCTCCAGGTGTGGTGCGGTAAAACCACAACATGGACCTAACAACACCCTCCACGTCGTATCCGTTGTGTTTTGCCCACTGGATGCATTCTACAATCACACTATTCATTCTTTCCACCAATCCGTTTATTTGAGGATGTTCAACTGAGCTCCTCAAATGCTTAACCCGAGATTCACACAAAAAACATCCATCTCCTGGTTCACAAACTGCATTCCATTGTCAGACACTAATGATTCAGGGAAACCCTCTCTCATAAAAAACTCTTTTAAGAAAGTAATGGCACTACTCGCTGTGGGGGGAGCACAAAAACGAATTTCCAGCCATTTACTATGAAAATCCATCAAAACAAATGCAAAACGTAAATGATGAGGAAGAAAATTGAAGGGACCCACCAAATCAATTCCCACCTTGAGCCGTGGCTTTTCTGGGAATTATATGGGCTGTGGGGGTGGTGTGACCACTTTGTATCCCTTCTTAGCCCCAGAATAAACAACACACTCCTTAACTACTGACTCAATATCTTTATCCATTGATGGCCACCAAAAGTGCAATCTGACACGTCTCTTCGTCATTGTAGTGCCTAAATGTCCATCATGGGCACATTCAACCAGCAGAGCACAAACACCAAATGGGGGAGTACACCTTGCATCTCTCATAATGATCCCGTCTTCAATGGACAAACTCCTCAGCAAACTTGCAGATTGGTTGAATTTTAGGAGACACACATCTCTCCATGAGCCAACCATTCATTTCATTTTACAACTTCAGAATATGCCAACAGACAACCTAGCCTCATCAGATATCGACCCTATAAATATTACCCCAGACAGAGACAGTCAGGAACACGAACAAAACAGCACTCCAGCTAGAAGCCCACAGGAACAATTCATTCAGCCAGGACCCATATGCGGAAAAGAAAACATATTAAACGGGAATGAATTAGAGAGAACGCGAAATACAAATATTAATAACAACAGACGTGATTCCCCAAACCTGGATAGAACGATCAACGACGCAAGCAATAACAAAGGAGAAAATCGACCAAAGGAAAGTACCAAGAAGTCTTTGATACATTGCTCAGAACGGAAATGCGGGAACAAAAAATGTGAAGATCAAAACATACTGAAGAGTACTCACTCTACGGCACCAAAGATCATGAGTAAAATCTTCGAGATCCATACACAAATTAGCAACCTATCACCGGAAATAAAAAACGCTATGAAAGGGATAGAGAATCTATGTGCCACCACAGAAAATACTCACAAAGAAGTAGAACTCATCAGAGAGCTAGTAAACACAGCATTCGATATCAACAACAAAAGATCGATGCCAGTATCAAACAGACAAATCAGACCGGATAGGAATCAAAATTATTTAACTGAAGAGGACATACTATTTCTACTCCGAGAATACGAGACATCAGACCCCAGGAAGGCGCAGGAAATCAAAAGTGTACGGATAGACGTCAACAGAACAGCTACGAGGAATGAGAGGAAACTAAATCTCAACAACTTACAACAAATCCATCTAACCACTGATCCGTTAAACGTGATTACAACCAGAACGGTGGAATCTTTAAAATGTCTACTGCTCAATTGTCGATCCGCAGCGAAGCATGCCTCTGACATAGCTGACGATTCATAAAGGGGTGGTGATGGACAGAGTATCTGAATTAAGAAGAACACTCCTACCCAGTCAAAAGATCAGGGCTTGCTTGAATCCTGATGGTGCAGTGAGCAAGGGACTCACATCTGAGCATACCTTTCCACACTTGTGGTGGCCAAAACGATTCATAAAGGGGGTGGTGTCCATCACCACCCCCTTTTCTGAATCGTTTTGGCCACTATAGGAGTGGAAGGGTATGCTCAGACATGAGTCCCTTGCTCACTGCACCATCAGGATTCAAGCAGGCCAGGCCGAAGACGGCTGTAATGCCAGAAACCGGTCCCCGGAAGCTTGTTTCCTTTCCAGTAAAGAAATGGCTTGGTAGTTTGGTCTGCCCTGTTCCCATGATGCACTGGGCCAGGGACAGACTAATTTGCATGTAGCCAGGTTCTGAACTGGGATGGTGCAGTGAGCTAAAAAACGGTGATGGATCAAGCCCTGATCTTTTGACTGGGTAGGAGTGTTCTGCTTAATTCAGATGCTCTGTCCATCACCACCCCCTTTTCTGAATCGTTTTGGCCACTATAGGAGTGGAAGGGTATGCTCAGACATGAGTCCCTTGCTCACTGCACCATCAGGATTCAAGCAAGCCGGGCCGAAGACGGCTGTAATGCCAGAAACCGGTCCCAGGAAGCTTGTTTCCTTTCCAGTAAAGAATTGGCTTGGTAGTTTGGTCTGCCCTGTTCCCATGATGCACTGGGCCAGGGGCAGACTAATTTGCATGTAGCCAGGTTCTGAACTGGGATGGTGCAGTGAGCTAAAAAACGGTGATGGATCAAGCCCTGATCTTTTGACTGGGTAGGAGTGTTCTGCTTAATTCAGATGCTCTGTCCATCACCACCCCCTTTTCTGAATCTGACATAGCTGACATCATCATCAATCAGGAAATAGACATAACAATCCTTACCGAAACCTGGCTATCTGAATCCTAGTCCCCAGTCTTAGACCTTCTGGTGCCCCCACACTATAACATATTGAGATTGGACAGACAGAAAAAGACAGGGGGTGGTATTGCCTGTATCCACAGATCGAACTTAGAAGTCGGCCAATTTCAATCCGACCCCCTCGAATCATGCGAATACCTAGGGCTCAATGTAAGATCGGCAAATAAACAGATTTGCAACTTACATGCCATATATCACCCACCAGGAAACAATGTGAACTTCATTGACCATCTGATGGACATCATCACTGCCAACGCCAACACCGACATTATTAATATATTTTTAGGTGACTTCAATCTACACTGGAACGACAACAAAGACAAACAGGTCAATGCCTTTAACCCCTTCGGCGCTGATGACGGAACCGCTCCGCCATCAGCGTCGGTTGAGCTGTGCTGATGACGGAGCGGTTCCGCCATGGCCCGCCCAGCTCGATAGAACGCTCATGCGCGGCGCGAATTCCGCACCTGCGCTGAGGGTTCTATTGAGCGGGGCGGGCCATGACGGAACCGCTCCGTCACGAGCACAGCTCAACCGACGCTGGTGACGGAGCGGTTCCGTCACCAGCATGCGGCCGCCGCGCGGCCGCCCCAAACCCTTAGCACTGCGGCGGAATAGCCGCCGCAGTGAAGGTGTTAAAGACTTCTTAGCCGATCTAAATCTATCCCAAGCTTGTCTTCAACCAACACACTCGAAAGGAGCAACATTGGACTGGATCATCTCAAAGAATAATGACATCTCAATGCTCTCCACAAAACCTTGCGACTGGTCAGACCACCACGCCATAACGTTCCTAATACCATCGCGGGAGAAGATAAAAAACATTCATACTAACAAAATGAAAAGATGGATACGAGATACCAGAGACTCAAATATGGATCTTCTAATTGAAAGCTGCAAGAGAGACTTAAACCCACCTGTCAACATGAAAAATGTGAACGACCTAACGAACCATTACAATACCTCAGTAACGGAAATAGTCAATGCCACCATACCACTCAAATTGAAAAGAGTAACGGAAAAGATTAAAAACCCATGGTTTAATGGAATATTGAATGAAGAAAGACGTAATTTGAGACGCGCTGAAAGAAAATGGAGACAACACCCATCATCCCCTGAACTGAAATCACTCAGAAAAATCAGAAGTGAATATAACAAGAGGATCAAAAACACAAAAAAGGAATTTATTAGAACAGAATTGGATAACGCTAAAAACAGACCACGAAAATTGTTTGAAATTATAAAACAGCAATCAAACAAGATGGCAAAATCTGTCCAAGAGGTCACCAAAACGCAACTAAGTTGTGAAGAATTCTCTACCTTTTTCACTAACAAAGCCAACAAGCTGGAAGAAGAACTTAAGATCGCTGCAGATAACATCAATGACAATACACCACCATCACAAGCTGATCCAAATCATGCGGACAAGACGACTAAAAACGGAGCACACTGGGACTCGTTCAAATTATTGAACCAAAATGAGATTGTTAAAACACTAGCGACCACTAAACCTATCAACCATCATAACGACCCATTACCATCGAAATGTCTAAAAGAAATCAGCCATACTTTGATCCCTATATGGACAGAAATTATAAACGCCTCACTCTCCCAGGGGGTCCTCCCAGAAAGCCTGAAGGCAGGACAAGTGGTCCCGATCATCAAAAAACCCACAGTCGACCCAACAGATCCAAACAACTATCGCCCAGTGACCAACATCCCTTTTCTGGCCAAATTGATAGAGAAATGTGCACAGAATCAGCTGAGCAGACAAATCGTCAACTTCTCACTGCTAGATGACTGTCAATTGGGATTCAGAGCTGATCACAGCACGGAAACAGCTATCCTACACATTGTCGATGATGCACTTCAAGCACTAGATCGCAATCAATCTTGCCTACTCATCCTCCTAGACTTGTCATCAGCATTTGACACAGTTAATCACGAAAATTTACTGAACAGACTTCATGACAGGATGGGAATATCTGGCACTGTACTGAAATGGTTCGAATCATTCTTACAGAACAGAACTCAGAGATTCCTAGTAAACCAATCGCTTTCTCGTTCATGCCCAAACACAATCGGAGTTCCACAAGGATCCATGTTATCTCCTTCATTGTTTAACTTGTACATTGAACCGCTTACAGAAATTCTGAAGAAATCAAAAATATCGTACCACACGTATGCGGAAGACACGCAACTTTACATCAAGATTTCGAACCTGGAAAACATTACCACAATGAATGAAGCCCTCAAAATATCGCTAAAATGGCTAACCAACAACCATCTCAAGCTAAACGCAAACAAAACAGAATTCTTACTTACCACACCACAAAAGAATCAATCCGTAGTGAAGGAATGGTCCAAAATGATCACAGCGTTAAATTGCATCCCTACCCTAGTTGACTCGGCTAAATCACTCGGAATCACATTGGATGAGAACCTCGATATGAAAACTCATATCAAAACAATGGCAAAAAACGCATGTTTCCACTTGAACTATTTGAGAAAAATGAAATGTTTTCTATCGGAGACTGACTTAAAACTAGCTGTGCAATCACTGGTTATATCACGGATCGAATATGGATGTACAACGCTAGCAGGGCTACCAAAAATCTCCACAGCACCCCTAAAAGCCTGCCTAAATGCAGCAGCAAGGCTTATTACAGGATCGAGGAAATTTGACCATATAGCCCCTCGCCTGAAAGCTTTAAACTGGCTACCATATGAAGCTAGAGTACAGTTGAAATTAGCATGTATCACTCATAAAGCGATTCATCACAACACATCTAGATATCTTGCCAACAAAATAGAAATTGCAGGAAGAAATAGACCAGCCAGAAGGGCAAATTACCTACTCTTGAGACCACCAATCTTCAAGAAGAAAAGAACATATGAGAGGTCATTCTCAGGCGTAGCCCCCAGAATTTGGAACTCCCTTCCCGCTAACATCAGAAAAATCACAAACTCTATCATATTTAAGAGGGAAATTAAGCTCTTTCTTATGAGTAAGTTCCTCCCATAGGTACGACATATCGCCAGCTAAGACTTATTATGGGGCGATCGCTAGAAATTCACCATAGGAATGGAACTGGAAGAGCCTTAAATGAAAACAGTATATTAGATACTTATAGACTAGGTCTAAAGTAATACCAATTAAGTTTTTTGTTGCTAGATCTTGTTGACTTATACACATTGTTGTTTCAACTCATGCCATGCGATGTTAAGCGCTCTGATACCCACGGGTCTTGTACGCACTATAGAAAACTGTTAATAAATAAATAAATACAAATTCACAATATATTCTTTGACTTTACCCAGTATAGTGTCCTCATGCATTGCCTTTTTCCACTCACTCTCGCTACATGCTTTATTTTCCAAGGCATCAACAAAAGCAATAAAACAATCCTCTCTGTCCTCTTCCACATCAAGTACTTCATCATCACAGATAGGCAGTCTGGACAAAAGATCTGCCCTGACATTTTCCTTACCCGGAATGTGCTTGACCACAAAATCATATTGTAACAACTTAGTGGTAAGACGTGAAATGCGTGGTGTAGCCTACTTAAGTCTGTCACCCCCCAAGATGTATACAAAAGTCTTATGGTCAGTTTGAATAATACATTTCCTGCCCTACGCATAAGTCCTAAACTTTTTGCACGCCCAATAGCATGCCAAAAAGTCCTTTTCAATCACAGAGTAATTCAATTCTGGACCACGAAGCACTCTAGACATATAACTAATGGTACCTTCAATCTCACCCAGATGTTGAGTTAAAACAGCGCCTAACCCATAGTTACTAGCATCAACCGTTATGGTGCAGGGCACACACGGGTCATAGGTACTGAGGATTTTAGCATTAATGATCTTTGACTTAACCATCGCAAACATCTCTTGACAATTCTCATTCCACTCAAAAGGGACATTTGCTCTTAACATACTAGAAAGGGCCTTCATTTTACTAGCATAATCTGGTATAAACCACAAGTAGAACTCACACAGCCCCAAAAAGGAGTGTAATTCATCCTTGTTCTTTGTACTCGGATACTCAACAACTGCCTTCACCAGGCCAGGCCTAGGACTAACACCTTTAGATAAGACTAAATGCCCCAAAACTCTATTTCTCTCTTGTAATTGACCTTATTTCCATGAAACACTGCTAGATGCATTAGTAGAAGCAATAGCGCTAACAGACTCCTTAGAAGTTAAATTTACATTGAGTTCTTTGATAGACAATTGTGCCAATTCAACACTTTTTGCCACTTTTATGACATCTTCAAGACCAGGGTTACCCATGGTGTGCCACTGATGTTGAATCTGCTTGTCCCAACAATGAGTAATAAACTGGTCCCTGACCAAATGGTCATGAATTCCCCAAATTGGCATTCAGCACAGAGTTTCTATAAAGCACTTATATGTGTCCACATTTTCACCTTGTGACTGTGAACGCTTAAAAAATGTGTGTCTTATCACAACTAGCCTAGGTTGCACATCAAATTTGGTAACTAGTTTCTTCACTGCTTCTTGGTATTCGTCAACAACTTCACCATCACCCAACACCAAATCAGGAAGATGCTTGTAGAATTCTCTGCCCTCAAAACCCAAAGAATGAAGGAGAAGGCACCTCTTCCTTTGAACCCTGAAACATGATGCCCCAATAGCCCCCAGATAAATTTCGAAAGCGTCAAACCACTATCTCCATTGAATATGAGGACTACCAGGACTCTCAAAGAACGGCGGTGGAGGGTTGACTGACTACCTAGCCCCTGGAAAATGTGACTTCCGTAGGAATAAAACGCAGGCAGGGAAAAATACAGTCACCAAAGGCAAAATAAGTGTGGTGTGCGCATCACCGCAAATGCAAATGACGAGCTGAAAGCAACCAAAATTGTTCATAAATTGTGACACTTGAACCAAAGAAAATACCAAACGAATCAAAAGGAATGTCAAGTTCCAGAATAAAGAGACAGGTGTGAGTGTCACCGCTTTTCAAATGTGGCACGATAAACCCTTACAATGTGTACATGTCACTAAAAAGATGCCGATAAGTAGGTGTGCCTGTCACCAAACTCCGACTGTGGCACGTCAAACTGCTTCAAGGTGTGCGTTTCACCGTTGAAGAAATTTAAACAAACTACAGATCTCACCGTATATCCAAATATGTCCTCCAACGCAGGCCTCTGAATCAAATTAATGCGCAGCACAAGTGCACAAGAGACGATAAAAGAAACCATCTAAAGTTGCGCAGGCGTGCTTTGTTATTGACGAAAAGCTTCACCATCAAAGCTGCGCAGGCAAGAGTATAGGGTGTCAATACACTTCACCTCTTTTCAAATGTATTGATAGACAGCCTCGCAGACATGCGTATAGAGCACTGAAGGCACTGCCCTCAAAGGAGACACTGACTCACCTCCAAAGCTGGCTCACCTCATCCCACCACGTAGTGGTAAACGTGTTTAGTCTAAAGAGTCTGTTGGGGCAGATGGCAGCGAACTGGCCCAATAGAAAACCAGCAACAAGCCTGTCGACATATCAGCTTTGCCTCAGGAACCTTTAAATTTCCGTTGGAGTTGCGGCGTCAGCTATGCCTCTTCTCACAACGTTTGTGTAGAAGATAGTCTAGAAACGTTGCGGCGGCTCACTCGGTCGTCGCCAAAACAATGCTGTGGCCTCTCATGTATAAACAACAGGAGACGGTAGGTGAACACTTCCAAGAGTGCTACCAAGGCAACTCACATAGGTTCTAAATAGCAAATACAACAACCATTGCTAAGTACAACACACTCCATCTCCCTCAATATTACCCTGCCCTCTTGGAAAGTTTGGTTTTGTCTGCGATTTTTCTGACTCTGTTTCTGCTAGTGTTGTGAGTATTTGGTGCCTGGCTATCTTGAAGTACAAATGGCTGGTGCAAGAGTCTAGGAGCAATATCTTGAATCTTCATGGAGTCATTCTTGGATCTACTTTGAGCACTATTTCTTTTGCTCATTGGTGCACATTATTTGACTGTTTTGCCATTTGAGTACATTTTCATGTGTCTTTCTCAGACAAGACTTATTTTTGGATGTTGGGGTGCACAAGTTGGGAGTGTACGCAGCTCGGGTGAGAAGTCGCTCACCGGCGTAATTACGTGTTTTACTTTCTCCTACAGTAATGGTGTTCTCTTGCTAGTAGAAATAGTTTGTATTGTATAGTATTCATGCTTGAGAGGTTTATGCTTACACTTTACATGTGCCAGCTTCCATAGTTTGGGTTTTCCTTCCCGAAGGACGTCCTGATCTATTTTGTTTTAGTGGGTAGCTGCTCTACAATCTCCCTTCCATGAAGTATGGCATGGGTTTGTGAACCATTTCCTTTCATATTAAGAGTTACACGCGGCCTCTGCGCAGGGGTGGGTAATATGAGTTTTCTCTCGTTAAGCATTACACGCAGTCTCTACACAGTGGTGAGTTCATGGGTATGGTTCCCAATCACAGTTTTTAGATTTGTTCTATTTGGTAAGCCTAACACGGGTCATGTTTATCGGGCCTTAGTTTTTATTGGGTCTCCACCAATTAACATAACATGTAGCCCTTACGCTGGGTTGGTTTTGGTTCATGGGTACGATTCCCATAAATAGTTTTTTGAATGGTAACCCTTACACTGAATATGTTTATGGGGTTTCTTCCATTCAACATAACATGTAACCCTTGCACTGGGTTGGGTTTGGTTTATGGGTACAGTTCACTTACACAGGGTGAGTTTTCTTGATTTATGGTCCCATATACATGGTTAAAGTCTTAGGGGCATATATGTATCAAAGGACACATTAGCGATTTTCAAATAGCGATTTTTAGAGAAGCACTATTTGAGAATCCCAAAACGCTATGTATGTAGGATTTGCAAATAATTTTGCGAATCCTACATATTCCTTAATTACGAATCGCAAATTGCGATTCACAATTAAGGAATACCTCCCCATTCATTCCTATGGGCCTAAAGGCCCATAGGAATGAATGGGAAGACATTCTCAATTTGCGATTCTGAATTAGAGAATCGCAAATTGAGAATGCAATTTCAAGGGTGCCAGGGTGTCAAAAGGACACCCTGTTGCACCCCTGAAATGTACATGTGTGCACATGTGGCGCACATACATGCCCTAAGGGCATGTATGTGCGCCACATGGCACTTTGAAAAACGCAAAAAATTACTTTTTAAAAAAAAAATTCAAATTACCACCAACTTGAATTTGGTGGTAGTTTGCGATTCCTTAAGGAGAAATCGCACAACTTGGGTGCTTTTTACATCGCAAAATAAGGAATGGCAAATTTTGCTAGTCCTTATTTTGCGAGGGGCTTTTGAGATGATACATCCCAAAAGGCTTTTTTCTGTTTGCAAATGGGCCGATTCTGAGAACGGGAAATGGGCTTCATGCATATGCCTCGTAGACCCTTACAGGTGGGTGGACTTTATGGGTCGCAATCCCAAGTGTTTGTACCTCATAAGAGGGGTGAAAGATTGGTTTGTATTCCAGCTACAGTGCAGGAGATGAAAGGGATGCTGTCAGAGATACCTCGCGGCATCTCCAAATGGCTATCATCCAAATTTAACACATTATTCTCGTTCCTGTAGTCCACCAGATTACTCAGGATCTATGAGAGGTCTTAAGGGGCCCGATTCACAGAACTAAATTAAGACAAAATCCTAAACTTACTACTATTGGCATTCACAGAAATTAGGATTTTGTCTTAAGACAGACTTAAGACAGACTTAAGTTAGGATTTTGTCTTAAGTCTGTCTTAAGTCTGTCTTAAGTCTGTCTTAAGTCAAACTTAAGACAAAATCCTAACTTCTGTGAATACCAAAAGTAGTAAGTTTAGGATTTTGTCTTAAGTTAGTTCTGTGAATCGGGCCCTGGAACAGTACTTCCTCTGACCTTTTATGAATGAGTTGCTGATGTTTACTATGTTGAAGCCACAAAAGGACCCACAGATATGGACTTCTTTTGACCGTTGTTGATCCTAAATACAGATTATACGGTCTTATCTAAGATATTTGTGGTGTTAACTGCAGGAGTTGCCACAACTCATTCATGTAGATCAGTCAGATTTTATTCCCTGTTGCAAAACCTTCGTCTTTGCAGATTAAGGGCCGTTAAGCATACTGCTAGAGATATGTTTGCCTATGATGCTTGTATGTTAGTAGACCTTGAAAAGGCATTTGACTCCTTACACTGGGGATATATGCAGAGAGTATTGGAAAGGTTTTGTATATCCCATTTGTGCACAAATTGGACCGTATCTTATATTCCAATCTGATGGCAAGAGTCAAAACCGGACAATGCATTTCTGATTCCTGTACAGTTCGAAGGAGCACCCGTGAAGGCTGTCCATGATCACCCCTATCATTTTCCTTGCCTATCAAAGCTCTGGCTGCTTGTTTGCATCTTCCAGGGGTTCACTGGGGGTGCCATTACGAGGAGTGACATATCCTGTATCATTGTAAACTAATGACATCCCAGTATATCTATGGGACATTACCACGGACCTTACCAATATTAAGCAGCCGTTGGAGGACTTTGCACCAATGTCCAGTCATAAGGTTAACTGGGCGAAATCATGTGTTTTTCCTCTAGATGCTGCTTGTCAGCTGCTTCAGTGACAGATCGTTGATGGTCAGTTATGGTGGGAGGCTGTAAGTGTCATTCAGGTTCTTAGGTGTGAATGAAAGAATGAATGAAGTGACTTATAAAGTGAATGACTGCCCGGAGGTGTCTTGGCGCTATAATTCTTTTTCAACTCAGTACAAGATTTGCAAGACAGTACACTGAGCGGGTGATCCATTCATTACATGCACAAATCGTGTTTTGGGCATCGCTTCCTTTAGCGGTGGGCGGTTTGGCGGCACTCATTAACCTCATCGCTGCTTGAGAGTTTCCCCTACTGTGCTGGACAGCAATGAAAACTGGTGTGGTCATGACGAGCTAAGCTCGTCATGAGCACCTGAGAGGTATATGCCATGACGAGCTGAGCTCGTCATGAGCATGGAAGGGGTTAAGATGGTAGTACTTCCTTGCCTCCTATATCACTTCTTTGACCTTTCCTTACTCTTCCCCAGTTCCTTCTTCAGAGTGCTGGATCCGATGTTGGGTAGTCCATTCTTGGTGGGTGGTCGGCATAGAGTCACCCTTTGTACTCTAAAGCTATCAGTAGGCCCATGGGGCCTCAGTCTTCCGGACTTTGAGCGTTACTTCTTGGGGGCCCAGCTACGATGGGTGTCTCACTGGGTGGGAGGCAATAATCTTTCATAGATGGGCCTTACAGAAGGTTCTTGGTATTGCCTAATATAGCCTTTTTGATGGTTTCCGGTGCTTGGCACAAGCACTTAATTGGTTTCTGGTGCCTGGCACCGACACTTAATTGTCAATTCCACTCTTATGACAGTCTGCCACATGGTGTTGCTGCTCACCTAAATTAAAGATGAGCAGAACAACGTTTTTTTAATGAATACAACATACATTAAAAACTACTAATACCTGCCTCCCCAGTCATCCCTTTAGCTTTGGGGACCTGGAATAATCTGAACTGTCACACTTGCAGGCAAGAGAGATGGTTAATAGTTGTTTTGTCAGCAATCACAGGTGCGATGGGTGGTGCAAGCTGCAGTGGCCTCCTGGTCAGAGCCCTGACACTTATTATTTAACAAATTAAGAACTGCCTCTTCTAGGATTCCCTACATAAACTGGTTGGTTAAGCGCACAGCAAGTCCACAAATGCACTAATTTAGGACACACAACACGTGGGTATCTATTTCAAGATTCTCCATTGTTTGATTTCCTGACCCAAAAACACACTTTCGAGACCCTTCCCTCTTCTATCCCTCCACTATCCTTTTCAATCCAACTAACAGACTCACATGTCAACAGCTCAAATTAATTTCCTATTTCTCTACACTAATTCACCACTAAACCTGTTTTTGGGTTCCAGTGTAGTGTGCTACTTGCCAAAAAGCGATTCAACGCCTAATCAGGGGTAACAGGCGATATATAAATGCAAACTCTTTCCTCTTCTATCCCTCCACTATCCTTTTCAATCCAAATAACAAACTCACAGATTGCCAAACAAACTAGTTACAAAACTACAGTGAACTAGTATGAATGACTATAATATTCCAAGCAGGCGGAAGAAACCCGCTGTAAGAAATGTAACTTTACTGAGCCCTTGTTAAAGAGATTTCTTTGAGATCAACATCAATTAGACAAAATGACTCTGCTTGACTGTTTGCAGCTGAAATAAAAAACAGTAAACGAGCGAGGGGAGACATTCATTATGAACAAAATGGCTCTGAGATCTAACTGAGGCTTAGTTAGCATAATGCCAAGAAAAGGCACTTAAACAAATCCTATCAAAATTGTTTCCAAAACACTGACGTGATATAAGTGTACACATCTAAGATCCATATTTTGCTCATTGTCAACGCCTTAACCGCGGCGGTGCGGGCGTTCTAAAGGGTGGGCGGGGCCACGTCGGCCGTTGGACGTGCGCAGCACCAGGGAGGTAGTGCTTGTGACGTCCAACGGGCGACGGCAGCAGGGAAGGGGTTAATAATGCTCAAATAATATAAATTCATAAAAATGTCTACTGATGTACTCCCTGATACCTATATAAGAATTATGAAAATGTAATGTGTTTTTGCTTTCCTAGGTGAGCTAATGTTACCTATTTTGAGACTATGCTAACACCATTTCTATATTGCACTGATACCCACATGTACTGTTGCTGCCCCTTTTTACTTCTCTTTCAATATCTGTTGCTTTTTTCTGCAATGAATAAAGTTTAAAATAAAGGTTTAAAAATAAAGAAATGACATATTGCTGTGGGTACGGATTACCGTGCAATGATTAAAAGAGAAAATAATGTGTCTATTCGTGTGCACAGACAGGAGGGAAAGCCGCAGGACACCCTGAAAAAGCAAGAATTAATTCATTTCCCTTGGAGTCATACAAAGCAATAAGCTCACCACATGTGTTGTAGAAATGTGTTGCCAGTGGGTAGCTTAAGTATTGCTTTCAATGTTCAAATCATATCACATTACTGCAAATGTGTTTGTTACCTCCCTAAAGGCATTTGCTTCCTCCTACAAGACAAGCTCTCTATTTTTTCTTCTTTCTCAGGTATTTTATCACACCTCGCTCAGATTAACATTCTGAGCAAATTAAATGGCACTGAAAGATTGAAATGTGGTGGAGATTTAATGCTTAGCTTTAATGAGGAGTTTTGCTCTCCTATTGAGAGCTGCAGAAAAACATGCATTCTGTAATCAAATACGAAAATGCATTTTGGACCCCCAAAGAAAGTATACAGAACACCCCCCTACAAAACGAAATATTTATGTTTTCTTTACTTCCATGATAAATACAGGGCCTTATTTACAAGAAAGTGGCGCATTGCCAGGTTTATGAAATGTATTAAATCTGGGAATGCGGTAGAATACATGGGTGTTGCGTGGGAATGCCCACAGCAACAATCATGGCACGTCCCCTTCACGCAAAGTGCTGCGTGAAAAGGGGCCCTCTTTACAAGGCAACGAAAAGCCACTCAGGGTAGCTTTACGTGGCCTTGCAAATATGGACCACCACAAAAACGTGACGCACCGGTGGCGCAAGAGGCTTGCAAATATGTCCCACAGTTGTTCCTGATAGTACCGGCTGACAGGAATGATGGGCACCTCACACACTTCAAACACCTTGTAATTTAGCTGCTAACACTTGCTTTTATTTGGTTACTATAGGCCTGGATCACAAAGCGTGAATGTATCTGCAGTGTCCTACCCTTATGCTGGTAGTAACAATTTGATGTTCGCTCAGAATGCTGAAACTTAATTACATAAAGGTGTAAGACTGAAGAACCCCCGGCTGTACAGTGAGACCTTCACCATTATTGTCTGGCTTTTTAGATCTGGTGTTAGCCAAGACCTTTTATTTTCAATAAAAATGTATGTAATACACATATTTAGTTATAGTGGTTTTCAGGTAGAACTCTTCATCCATTGGTCTGCTGTAGTGCCATTCACATTTTGATTCCGCCTACCACAGCTTATATCTAGGACTCCCGGTTTTATGTTAATCATTTTTTTAACTTTTCCATCTGTATTGATCCATATTTATTTTTTGCCCACCTTATTGGTATTTATCCATATTTATTTTGTGTTTTGAGAATAAATGGAGTCAGAAAATGGTATGTTTTCACATTTATTTTACTGATAGATATGCTCTCATACTTTTCTGCCTGTCGTGTTTTAACAAACGAAACAGTCAAAAATAGCAAAACACTACAACCACAGGTAAATCCCAACATTATAATACAAATATAAGTTAACGTATGTGTGTATTAAGGGACATCTTAACCTGTTTTTTAACTCCCCATGGTGTCTATCTGTTCAGCTGTTGCCCATTAGGTTTTGCCAATGATCATGTTGTTTTTGGGTGGTTTTTGTATGAAGGCACATGTATGAAAAAAAGCATTGTCCGAAAGCCAAAATGTATATTTTTTATGTAAGAGCACACATTGCACCAGTAATTCCTGACACTGGAGGGGACTACTTATTGTGTGGATGAGCACACTATGCAAGATCAGAATTCCATCACTCATAGTCTGGGCTAAGAGACTATGAGACAACGAAAATCCTAGAGTTTTTTGTCTGTCTGCGCTATGAGCAACGAGCCTACAATCATTTCTCCCCATAGAGAACTTTGCTACCTACATCTTTTTAAAAATCACTACAGTCAGTTAAACCCTTCCTATACTACCTACTGCTACTGGCCACCTTCTTAAATGCCGCAACTGCTCCCTACCAGGCTCTCTGCATTTTTTACTTCATCATCTCCATACTTATGCTGACTCATCAGGAACTCCATCTGACCCTTTCTGCCCTCAAACCTTCAAACTACTTGCTGTCACCTCCAACACTCTGTTTAATCATTCACTCAAGTCTGGTGCATACCCTGTATGCTCTTTAACTTCCCTAGTTCTATCTCTACCAAAATACCAAAACCAGCCCAGAGCTCTCTTTCTTCTCCATAGTATGTAATACCTTTGTTGTATATTCATACTTTCTTCAATATGGCTACTTGGTGTCTGTAGTCCTTTCTTAGTGTTTCTATCTTCTAACCTAAGAGTGTTCTATCTGTGATGTGAATATTCCAGCCTTGGCAGTTGATGGTCTGGTCAGCTGTGAGGTTTACTGCTCTGCTGTCTTATCTTGTGTAACTTAATAAATATATCGAATAACCTGAAGACGTGTCCTGCTGCCTACCTAATCTACTTACAACATTGTTTACTGTCTCAGCCTTTTACTAAAATATAATGCTTGCTCAATGATCTTCACTCCACAGAATCAGTCCTTTCACAAGTAGCTAACTTTATTTTGGGATTGGTATTTCTACAGCACAAAATAAGCTGGTGAGCAATAAAGCGCCGAACGTTATACGCAGTGTTGAGAGACAATGCAAGATTGAGTGCATCTAGTGGGGATTTACATCTTTTATTTGCACAGCTGCATTTTATGGATTTGAAATTGGCATTTTATATTAATAGGGACAGGGAAATTAAATGATTTGACTGGAATAATGTGATTTTTAGTCAGTTGCCAAGGCTTGGACTCAAAACCATCTCCTCAAATTCCAAAGTCAGCAGCTGAGTCACTGGATCACTTTTCAAAGCTTCATCATCTCAACTCATAGCCACTACCTTTCATCCATGTGTATATGCCTTTCCCTATCTGCAGCGATTGACACCATTGATCACCTTACCCTAATGTCTGCCTTAATGGCCCTTGGTACCACTGATACCTCATTGATTGTCCTTCTAGTTTTCTGACCAGTCTGATTCTGTCACCTGGCAAGCCAATCAATTCTTTCCCACTCCAGCCCATTTTATTTTTTTCAAGGCTCTGTATGTATGTATGAATATATCTATATGGTAATTCTATGGCGTGAACCTAGCCCTAAGGCAGAAGAACACTGTACATTATCAAAGGCAATCTTAAATTCAATAATTAATAGGAGAGGAAATTAGGTTGTGGACAGTTAACACATTCTGATGCAGTTTTCTTTAAAGGGGTGAATCTCCAACTATTTTCTAAATTGGTGCAGTGTACAGGGATGTTGGAACCGCTCCTGATTGCGTACATGGAAAAGATTTTTTTACTGTTTTCACTTCTTAGTCAGCATACAGATGTTATCTAGGCTGTGAATGTGTCGAGAACCACTAACGTTGGAGAGATTTTGTGCATGATAAGCAGGGGTGCTGGTTGTGATGGCTTTGTAAATGATGCAACTGGTTTTAAAGATGATGCAGATTGGCAAGGAGAGCCAATGGACTTCC
Source organism: Lissotriton helveticus (assembly GCF_964261635.1). Classification (NCBI taxonomy): domain Eukaryota; kingdom Metazoa; phylum Chordata; class Amphibia; order Caudata; family Salamandridae; genus Lissotriton; species Lissotriton helveticus. The sequence goes on from NC_136064.1 coordinate 3,903,537, forward strand.
ATCAGGATGGGATGCTGGGATCATATTTGTTCAGGCTCTGGATGAGATCTGCAGCTGGTAGGATTCTGTTATAGTGTGTCAGTGTAGAATCTGGGAGGACATAGAGTAAGACATAACAACTACTCACATGCAAGAGTACAAGGCTTTCAGCTGCAGTTCTGAAGTTGCTTTCTGGAAGAAATGGTTTGATTTTCTTTGGAAGAGAAAGCCGTTACCAGGCCATCTTTGTTTTCCTGAAAATGTGTTTCTTGAGGGTGAGATTGGTGTCCAAAGTGAATCCAAGTGACATGGATTTTGGTGAAATTTGGGGTTCAGAGCCTTCAATGTTCATGTAATTGAACTAGGTTTGCACTGTTTTCTGTTTGTTGTTCTTGGCAATTAACAGGAATTCTGTCTTGTTTTAATTGTACTTCAAATAGGTGCCGGACGATTGGGTTTGTATTATGTGCAAGCAGTGTTTGAGGCATTGGATATCTGAAGCAGAGGAAACTTCCAAGTAGAGTTGTGCATCATTTTCATATTGGTGCATCTTGATGTTATTATCTGTGAGTAGTTCAGGAGACAATTAACACATAACAATTGTAATCTAATCGCAAATAGGCTTTTGCAAACAAATTTAACTTTCACATAAGAAGGGGAGAGAGAAAAGAAGGCGAAGGAAAAGAAAATAGAGGAACCATATGTCAGATGACTCAAAAATTCTTTAGAAAAATATCACACATTTATTATAAATAATTGTATAAACACGCTCAGAAAAATAATTGCTGGTTTACAAAGCAATACATCACACAAAAAAGAAACCAAACAAGTGGCAGACAACAAATATGTTACAAAAAAAGGTACTACTGGTCGCAGGACTATTGCTCCATAGTCCTCTCACCCAGGGCATCAGGAAATGGCTGATACTTCAGCTAATGAAATTCAAACGTGATGCTGAGTTGTTTTCACAAATGATTCAATCAATTTTATTCATTGTGATTCCTTTTTATCCATGTTGTATTCACATGTTCATTCGTCTATACATTCATTTTTCTTCCAATTGGTTTCGTTTATATAATCCCCAATACAATCATTTTCAATGCATTTCGGTGCCCTTCGCACCTTCATCAGGGAAACCTACAAAATTACAAATAACACTTGCTTCAACCAGTCCTGTGTGAATTAGTATACAGTACTAACATAAATCAAAGTTAATCATACAAAGGTAGTTCCTGTTTTCCTTTAACCGCGCTATCTCCAAACAATATTTCGATCTAAATCACTATTGTACTATGTTAAATCGACTTTACTCATATTGCATACGATATATTTATGTTTAAGTTCGTATGGTTACTAAAAAAGCCTCATTGTTCGTTAGCCGACTAAACGCTTGCACAATGCGGTGAATTTTTAATGAAACGTGTGCTTTACGCGCTCTTTGTAACAAATTGATGTTTCTCACCTAGTTATCGCTGCTTTCAGTTCCAAACGCTAACGCGAGTGCTGCTATGCTCTTCCTGGAATTGGAGTCACAGGTATTAGAGTTACTCTCAAAATCTCGCGCGTGCGCTGTAGTACTGGTGACTGTTTTTTTTTTACTATTAACTTTACGCAAAGGTATCGCCGCGGTTCTAGGTCCTACTGCTGTGGGTGTGATTCTAATGCTTACGCGCCAGAACCATATCTGATTGCTATATAAGCCAATAGTTGCTCCCTCCTGTGGTGTTCAATTTTAGCACCAAGATACGTATTACAGTTGATCACAATATATATAGCATGCTTTATAGGTAACACAAAAATTCTGTGCGATCATTAAGCCCATCAGGTTTAATACTGTTCAAATGGTAAATCCAATAGTTCTCTCTCTTGAGCAAGTTCTTCTTGTTTAGAGAACCCTCTGTTTTTGGGACCACTTCCAGTATACAAGCCCGTAATTGGCTTATATGATGGTGTTTTTCTTTGAAGTGAACAGCGACAGATGATTTCACGGATCATGTTCTTATATTGCTCTTATGTTCTGTTAAACGTGTTTTTAACTTTCTTTCGGTGTGTCCGACATATACCGAGCCACAGGGGCACTTTAGCATGTACACTATGTTCATTGTGTCGCATGTTCCATTCACTCTTAGCGGTATTTTAAACCCTTTCATCGGATGGGAAATCTCATTCCCTTTCATAATGTTATGACAGCTACTGCAGTTCATACATGTCATGGTTCCGCGAAAAGTGCTCCTTGGTGCTTGTTCTTTGGGGTGTTTCAACATTTCGCCTATATTTCTCCCTCTGGTAAATGCAAAGAGCGGTTCTTCTTGGAAAATTCCTTTGAAATCATCTTCTAGTTTTAAGACCTGCCAATGTCGCTTAATGATGGTTTTGAAATTGGTGCTTACGTTAGAAAATTTACTCACACACGTTATTCTTTGTGTGGTTTGTTTCCTTTGGTGTTTGAAAAGTTCCTCTCTAGGCAATGTCTGTGCTCTTTTTAATGCAGTTTCTACAATTTGTTGAGGATATCCTCTCTCATGAAACCTTTGTGACATAGTTGTTAATTGTTCTTGGCATTCTTGTGTTTCTGAGACCACTCTCCTGACCCTGAGGAATTGTGAATATGGCATGTGTGTCTTCAGTGTTTGAGGGTGGTGACTGTCGTATTTGAGTAGGTTGTTTCTATCAGTTGGTTTCCGATAAAGGTTAGTTTCGAATTGGTGGTTAGACCTGGTAATTTCAACGTCCAAGAATTGAATTTTTTCAGTGTTAGTTTGCCACGTGAAGCCAATGCGTTCATTTCTGGTGTTCAGTAATTCCAATTCTTTACATAATGTTTCTCCATCACCTTTCCATATTAGGAAAATGTCATCAATGAATCTTGTATACATCAATAGTTGTGTTGCCCATTCCTGTCGTTGGTAGATATGCTGGTTCTCAAAGGCTATCATGAATAAGTTGGCATACGCCGGTGCGGCGCAATTTTCCATCGATGTACCACTGCGTTGTATGAACCATCGTTGCTGGTGTACAAAATAGCTATTAACTAAGGTGAATTCCATCAACTCCATTAAGAATATTTGCATGTCAAGTTCATATGCACTATTGAGTAGTGCATTTTCGATGGCTTCCAGGCCCTCCTTATGTGGTATCGACGTATACAATGTCTTCACGTCTATTGTTACCATGATGATGTCATCAGATGTTTTGAGACTCTTTAATCTCAGCAGAAAGTCTGTTGAATCCTTGATGTACGATAAAGATTTTACCACCAATGGCTGCAAGTATTTGTCTATAAATTTGCCCACGGGCTCATGAAGACTTCCTTTTGTCGAGACTATTGGACGACAGGGTGGTTTGTTCAAATACTTATGGACCTTGGGCACCATGTATATGGTAGGGCTCTTAGGATTATCTTTTGTGAGATATTTCATAGTTTTTTCTGTGATGGGTCCTTCCTCCTTAGCTTTCATCAGAATGTTCGCTAGAGTTTTTCGTATTTCATCAGTTGGATTGAAATCTATTTCCATGTACAATAGTTGATCTTCAATATGTTCCTTGATGACTGTTTCACAGTGGGATTTGTTTAAAATCACCATTGCCCCTCCTTTATCTGCCTTTTGGCACACTATTTTGTCATTTTTGGCTAATGCTCCTATGATGCCATATTCTTTGTTAGACATGTTTCTTTGTTTGTGTCTTTTGTTGGTGTTGATTTTCTTTATGTCTTCTTTGCACAATATTTCGAACAAATCAATCGTTTTGTGACTGACTGGAGGCATGTATGTGCTGGTGCTTTTTAGACCTTTGAGTTCATCATCTTTTTGTTGAGTGGGTTCTGTGACGATATTGTCAAAAAAATGACGTAGTCTGATTTTTCGTGTTAATTTAAATAGGCTTATTTCCAATTCTAGTTTGTTTGTGTGCGTTGTGGGCACAAATGACATTCCCTTTTGTAATGTATCCGTTTGAACTTTATTGAGAGTTACTTCTGATAAGTTAATGACCAAATTTTTTAGGTCGGTTGTGGTTTCTTGGTTTTGTCCTTCTTGGATGTTACCGTTCTCGTCTGTGGCGGTGATCTGTCTCTGTCTTTTGTTTTTTCTGAGTCCCCTCCGGGGTCTACTGTTTCTGTGGGGCCTCCTTCTAAAAAAGGACGTCGTTCTGTTGAGGGTCCTGCTTGGTTTGATGGTTCTGGACCTCTTCGGCTGCGATCCGTATGTGTTGGTCGTCTGTCATCATCCGTAGATGACGAATCAGTTTGAGACGTGTAAGTTTTTGTTTGACGTCTCCTGGCATAAACTTCTGGCCATGTATATACCTCCTGTAATTTATAGTCAAGAGTATCTCTCCTGTATTTTCGTAGTTTACGTTCATTGACTTCTTGTTCATGTCTGGTAAGTTGGTTGTTTATGTCCTCAACGATTTTATTTAGTTCGTCTTCAGATACTACTTTTTTCAATTCTTCTGTGGTAGCATCAATTTCCGTTTTTAATTCTGCCAATATCTTTGATAATTCTTCAATTATCAGTAAAATTAAGTCCAAGCTACATTTGTTCAATATTGCATACCATCGTTCGGTGAACGGTTTAGAATTTTTGCAAAGGGATGGCCGCAGGGAAATTCAAAGGCCTCGAGGAATTCTTTGGGCTCTATGATATTTCACCATGGTGCTGGCGTGTAGACGCTGATTAATCTCCTTTCTGGTCAAGTACAGCAAGTGTTTTATGTGTTGTTCTTTGTTTTTCACAAAGGTATGTTCTGTGGATTCTGTATTGATTAACAAGTAAATTCTTTCGCTTGCATCTGCTGCAAAAGCAAATGTGTCCGCTCTAATGTCTGTAGAGTGCGTAATATCGTCGTACTGCATGGTTTTTGTGAGGTGTGCTACTTCCCGTAGGGGGATATTATGTACTGATACTTCGAAGTGTGGGATGTGCACAACCTGGTTTCTGTCACTGGTTAGCCGTGCCTCCTGGGAATCACTCTCCTCCTAGAGTGTGCTTGAATAATCTACTGGTCGCAGGACTATTGCTCCATAGTCCTCTCACCCAGGGCATCAGGAAATGACTGATACTTCAGCTAATGAAATTCAAACGTGATGCTGAGTTGTTTTCACAAATGATTCAATCAATTTTATTCATTGTGATTCCTTTTTATCCATGTTGTATTCACATGTTCATTCGTCTATACATTTATTTTTCTTCCAATTGGTTTCGTTTATATAATCCCCAATATAATCATTTCCAATGCATTTCGGTGCCCTTCGCACCTTCATCAGGGAAACCTACAAAATTACAAATAACACTTGCTTCAACCTGTCCTGTGTGCATTAGTAAACAGTACTAACATAAATCAACGTTAATCATACAAAGGTAGTTCCTGTTTTCCTTTAACCGCGCTATCTCCAAACAATATTTCGATCTAAATCACTATCGTACTATGTTAAATTGACTTTACTCATATTGCATACGATACATTTATGTTTAAGTTCGTATGGTTACTAAAAAAGCCTCGTTGTTCGTGAGCCGACTAAACGCTTGCACAATGCGGTGAATTTTTAATGAAACGTGTGCTTTATGCGCTCTTTGTAACAAATTAATGTTTCTCACCTAGTTATCGCTGCTTTCAGTTCCAAACGCTAACGCGAGTGCTGCTATGCTCTTCCTGGCGTTGGAGTCACAGGTGTTAGTGTTACTCTCAAAATCTCGCGCGTGCGCTGTAGTACTGGTGACTGTTTTTTTTTTTTACTATTAACTTTACGCAAAGGTATCGCCGCGGTTCTAGGTCCTACTGCTGTGGGTGTGATTCTAATGCTTACGCGCCAGAACCATATCTGATTGCTATATAAGCCAATAGTTGCTCCCTCCTGTGGTGTTCAATTTTAGTACCAAGATACGTATTACAGTTGTTCACAATATATATATCATGCTTTATAGGTAACACAAAAATTCTGTGCGATCATTAAGCCCATCAGGTTTCAAACTGTTCAAATGGTAAATCCAATAGTTCTCTCTCTTGAGCAAGTTCTTCTTGTTTAGAGAACCCTCTGTTTTTGGGACCACTTCCAGTATACAAGCCCGTAATTGGCTTATATGATGGTGTTTTTCTTTGAAGTGAACAGCGACAGATGATTTCACGTATCCTGTTCTTATATTGCTCTTATGTTCTGTTAAACGTGTTTTTAACTTTCTTTCGGTGTGTCCGACATATACCGAGCCACAGGGGCACTTTAGCATGTACACTATGTTCATTGTGTCGCATGTTCCATTCACTCTTAGCGGTATTTTAAACCCTTTCATCGGATGGGAAATCTCATTCCCTTTCATAATGTTATGACAGCTACTGCAGTTCATACATGTCATGGTTCCGCGAAAAGTGCTCCTTGGTGCTTGTTCTTTGGGGTGTTTCAACATTTCTCCTATATTTCTCCCTCTGGTAAATGCAAAGAGCGGTTCTTCTTGGAAAATTCCTTTGAAATCATCTTCTAGTTTTAAGACCTGCCAATGTCGCTTAATGATGGTTTTGAAATTGGTGCTTACGTTAGAAAATTTACTCACACACGTTATTCTTTGTGTGGTTTGTTTCCTTTGTTGTTTGAAAAGTTCCTCTCTAGGCAATGTCTGTGCTCTTTTTAATGCAGTTTCTACAATTTGTTGAGACTATCCTCTCTCATGAAACCTTTGTGACATAGTTGTTAATTGTTCTTGGCATTCTTGTGTTTCTGGAAAGGGGGGACCACTCGGTCACTCCGCACGTATGGCTGGGTGCCCCGCCCACCCGGGAAACCCGTGCAGGCGTGGGGCGTGCCCCGGCTGGTATGTCCCTAGTGATGTAGCCGGAGCACGCCCCCGCCGCATTAAGGGGTTGTCCTAAGAATTCCTGCCCGGAAGTCCGTGCACTTAGGGCGGGAGGGAATACCGCCCGCCTACCTGGAAGAAGCTAAAAGGCGCAGAATCGTAGAAGTCGTCCTCTTGTTCCCGCGCTCTGAAGGTTGCACCACTCGTCGCTCGTGAGCCCTCAAGGGAACAAGCAGCATTTTTTGAACGTGGTAATTTTGTTCTCTCTGTTTCAGTGGTCCAGGCGTGCTCAAGGGCTTAAGGAGAAAGTAGCGAGAGCAGACCAGCGGTTATGCCTGGAAAGAAGACTGGAAAGAGCTCCGAGATGGAACGGATGCTTCGGACATTGGTGACCCGCGTGTCGGCGATGAACAGAAAATTCAGTAAAATGGACCGAATGGACCGCAGCTTAGCGGCGCTTCAGAAAAAGGTAGAAGCGCAGGGCGGGCCAGCGGGGAAACGTAAAAGGGTAGAGGGGTCTGATTCACCGAGCGACACTCCGGGGGCGAATAAGCGTAAGTTAAGGGAGAAGAAAGCTATCCCTAGTGAGGCCCCGGTCCCGGTGGAGGTCCCGCCCCTCCCGGTGTCCCCGGCGGCCGACCCAGTGGCCGCCCCGTTAGAGGGATTGCCAATACCGGTGATAGTTACACCAATCGATAAGGACCAGATACCCCCTGAGCTAACGATGCACTTTGCAGCGATATTGCCTTGGTAGAAGAAGGGTGTGGGGGAGGCCGGGGCTGGGGAAGATCCAGCTGCGGAAGCTAGACTAATAATCGAGGAGCTCAGACGGGCAAGATGCCCTGGGCCCGTGAATGTGCCTTCTACTCCCTTACAGGTGGCGAGCACCGCTGCAGGAGAAAGTCGGGACAAGACGGCAGATAAGACCGGAGTACCGGCGGAGGATGGTAAGAGATCGCTCCCAATCATGGGGGAGGGTGTTATACCGTCAAGACGGGAAAGCCTTGCACAACATGTGCCGATGGCGACTAAGGAGATGGTGTGGGCCGACAAATACATTAATATGTTTTCGTTGTTGACTGACAATAGAGAATTTGAGTATGCCCCTGTGATTCTGGGCAAATCACTTAATCTCCCCGTGCCTAAAAAAATTGAAAGTGTGTCCTCATGTAACGTAACTGGTGCTATGTAAAGCGCTCTGATAACTGATTCGTTTCGGTTCTAGTTCGCGCTATATAAAACTCTGCAAAAAAAAAAAAGAAAAATGCCAAGACCCAGAAGGATTTCTTACACCCAAGCGAATGGAGGGCAAAAATGGCGGAATTCAGGGTGGAGGAAAACTTGGCGAATTGGATCAGGGCCTTCAATGTGTTCGGAGCAATAATACACGAGCGCACACCGGAATTGATGGGAGCCCTGAACTGCTACCAGAGCAGGATCGTGGGCTACCATGAGAAGTACGGGGGGGACGCATGGAAAGGGTATGATGTGTCTTTCAGAAAAGCAAAAGAATTTAATGCATGTTTGACTTGGGATTTTTTGGACACTGTATCCTGGCATGGGCAGTTCGCGCCAGGCCCGGCGATAGCCACGGGGTCGAGCATGAATGGTTTCAAGGCGGTTCCACAGAAGCAGCCGCAGCCCTTTCGGCCAACCCACGGGGGTGACTTGCAGTCGAGACCGGGTGGGAATGGAGGCAAACAAAAGGTATGTTGGGGTTTCAACAAAGGGCCATGTGTTAGGCTGCAGGGAACATGCAGGTTCAGGCATGCCTGTGAAATTTATGGCAACACCTCCCACCCTGAGATTAGCTGCCGATCCAAGGGCAACGTATCCGGAGGAAAAGGGGGTAGTCAGCAGGAGTGACAGGGGGGCACGAGGGACTTCCCAGTCACCGGTAGCGATTTTGGCAATGACCCCCTGGCTAAGTATATACCCTGATCGTGCGTCCGCCGGGATCCTGCGGGAAGGCTTCACAATGGGCTTCAGGATCCCGGCGGGTAACTTTCGTGGCTCCCCATTGTGTAGGAACCAAGCATCTGTTACGCAAAACCTGACTGTGGTCACGGCGAAGATTGCAAAGGAGGTTCGTTTGGGGCGGGTTGCGGGACCATTTGCAGAGGTACCGACGGCCAATTTTGTGTGTTCCCCGTTAGGGGTTGTTCCCAAGAGGGATCCGGGCGAGTTCAGACTCATACATAATCTGTCTGCACCAAGAGGGGCTTCTCTAAATGAAGCAATTGATCCGGGTGTATGCAGTGTGAGGTATGCATCGTTCGATGACGCAGTAGCCATGTTGAACGACCTGGGTCCGGGGGCACTGCTAGCGAAATCAGACATCGAATCTGCATTTAGGCTACTGCCGGTTCATCCCAGGGATCAGCACTTGTTGGGGTTTTCCTTCCAGGGAAGATATTATATGGACATGTGCATGCCGATGGGTTGTTCGATTTCTTGTGCTTATTTTGAAATGTTTAGCTCGTTTTTAGAATGGGCATTCACGAGGGCCTCGGGGCATCAACATGTAATGCATTATCTAGATGATTTCTTGTTCCTCGGCCCAGCGGGTTCTCAGGACTGTGCAAGGGCATTGCAGGAATTTTGCGTGCTCATGCGAGGTTTTGGAGTACCATTGGCGCCAGGTAAAACGGTGGGGCCGACTACCTCTCTGGAGTTTCTGGGTATCGAACTAGACTCTGTGGAAGGTTGTTTCCGGTTGCCCTGGATAAGGTCGCCAAATTCAGGGCCTCCTTACAACAATGTCTTGGGTGCAGTAAGGTGACACTGCACCAAATACAACAAACAGTCGGACAGCTGAATTTTGCGCTACGGGTGATGCCTATGGCTCGCCCGTTCTCACGGTCCATTGCACAGGCCATGGTGGGCCTCAAGGAAGGCCACCATCGCACGAGGCTGACGGCCGAGGTTCGCCAGGATATGCTCATTTGGCTGGCATTCCTGGCGGATTTCAATGGCCGGGTAGTCTGGACCAAGGCCCCGGCCTCATCACCAGAGCTGGGTCTTTGGACAGACTCGGCCGGCAGCGTAGGCTTTGGCGCCATCTTAGGAAATCGCTGGTCGGCCCAGAGATGGCCGGCATGGTGGGCGACAAGCGGCCTGACGAGCAACATTGGGTTCCTGGAGTTGTTCCCGATATGGGTAGCATTACTGGCATGGCCAGAAGAACTCAGGAATAGCTCTGTGGTATTCTGGTCGGATAACATGACTGTGGTTGAATGCATTAATCGACAGGCAGCACACTGCAAATGGATATTGCGATTACTGAAGGAGATTGTGTTACAGTGCTTAAAATTGAATGTGCAATTCAGGGCAAAACATGTGCCTGGGATGCTGAATAATGCAGCGGATGCGCTCTCTCGTTTCAAAATGCAGGCATTCAGGGAGTGCTTACCAGCAGCGGAGCTAGCGGCAGCGCCATTTCCCGAGGCATTGTGGTGAATCGGTGCGCCGGATTACAAGACCTCGTGGCAGCCAGTCTAGGGCTCAAGACAAGGAAAGCTTATGAAGGGGCGTTCCGTGCATACTGCACCTTTTTGGGTCCCAGATGGGAGCATGAGCGGGTGCAGGAGGGTGCCTTCGCCCAATTTATTGGTGGCTCTTCATAAGGAAGGCCGGTCAGCGGCAACAGCCAGTCGGTATAAGGCCGCCATTTCCTTTATGGCGCAGCTCCATGGGAGGGGGGATCCCACAGATTCCTTCATGATCAGGAAGGCGCTGCGCGGGTGGAGGCGCTTAGAAGGGCGCAAGAAGGACACTAGGCGTCCGATAGGTTTTGACAGATTAACCACCTTGTTGGCAGCGCTAGAGGCGACATGCTCCTCACCTAGTGAAGTTGGCTTATTCCGAGCAGCATTTACGCTGGCCTTTTACGGTGCCATGCGAATAAGTGAACTGGTGGCGGCCAACAAAAAGGATACCGAGGGGGGCTTGCGGAGGGAGCATGTCCAAGTGAGAGGGGACTCCCTGCTCATCACGATTGCCAGGTCGAAGACCGACCAAGAGGCCCAAGGGAGTAGCGTGGTGTTGCAGCGCGCTCCTGGTAGTCCTTGCTGTCCGGTGGCGCATGTAGAGGCGTACCTGCAGCAAAGGGGGGCGACATGGGGGGGGGGCCTTGCTGCGGCATATGGATGGCACCCCGTTAATAAAGTTTCAGTTCCAAAGAGTTTTGGCAATGGCGATTGCAGAGGCGGGCTTGAACCCGAGTGAATTTGGGACTCATTCTTTCAGAATTGGGGCCGCTACTGAGGCAACGGCCAGGGGTCTGCAAGCAGACAAAGTTAGACAGTTGGGGAGATGGTCTTCGGACTGTTTTAAACGGTACGTGCGGTTGCATATGTTGTGATTGATTAAGGATGTGCACTCACGTTGTTTCTCTTCTGTTTGGTTTGCAGTTTCACGAGCCTGTGACGCAGGGCGGGAACTGGGGTCGGCCCAGTATCAGGTGTCCACCACGTCCGGAGAAAGGAAGGGACTGCGTGTGGTCTGGGTCGTGGGCCACTCATACGTGAGACGGGCCGCGGACGTATTCGGAGCAGGTTTTGCAATTCACACATCTGAGGAATACGGTTTTCAAGTGTCCTTTTATGGACGGGGCGGTTTGGGCATTGCCCAACTGCAAAGTTTTGTTAAAGAATTGTTAGGGCGGCATGGGTCACCGCCTTCAGTAGTCATAGTGCACATTGGGGGCAATGACTTGGTAAGATTAGGCAGACGGGCCTTAATCGAGCAGATTTTAACAACAGTTAGTTGGTTGGCAAAGATCCTCCCAGAATGCACGTTAGCCTGGTCCCACATGGTGCCAAGGAAGGTATGGAGGGGGGGGCGGTCCACAACAGCGTTGAATCATTTGGTAAAGAGGGTCAACAATAAGATTGAGAAGTTGTTTCGGTCCGCCCACCTTCACAGTATACCTCACGGGTGCATCTGGGGGGATCACTGTTACTCCCATGATGGTGTACACCTGTCCAAGGCAGGGAACGACATATGGATAGGGGATCTCCTAGCATGGCTAGTGGGTTTGAGGAGACATGACCTATAGGACTGTGTGGGGGGCCAGATTGTCGGTCAACTATCTGGCCTGTGGCGGTAAGGTCATGATCGGTGAGCAATTTTCAAGGTCCCTAGTGGGGGCGCCACCCAGTACAGCTGGGAGCGCCCGGGGGGAGGCGGCCATTGGCCCCTCCCATGTGGGGGCAACACCCAATACGGATGGGATCGCCCAGGGGGAGACGGCCATTGGCCCATCCCAGGGGGAGACGGCTATATGCCCCTCCCAGGAATTTCCCGTGGGCCAGATAACCGCTGCGGCGGAAGAGAGTGCGGGGAAAGGGGGGGAGTCTACGCTGTCCTTCTTACGGTTACCCCGCACGGGATCTCGGACGACCTTTAAGATGGCGCCGAGTGGAAAAGGGTCCCCCATGCAAGGGAAATTATGGTTGGCTACGAGGGTACAGCCCTCTGAGCATGCGCCACTACGAGAGGGCGGATTTGGTGATGCGCCACTACGAGAGGGCGGATTTGGTGATAGGGATCTGACACCTGTTAAGACCTTGCCGTTGGCCCTTAACGATAGGATGTACAAAATTTGTATACAATGCACGATGCCATGATGTTAGACTCGGCTAGGAAATCTTTGTATTAGAGATTTGTTAAGGTTAGTCTCAATACCTGTCTTCATCAAGTGTAATGGAAGTTGAATTTTGTACATGATAAATGAAACGTTTTATTTAAAGTTTTAAATTTTGTTTCATATTTTAATAAATACGGCCGGGGGAGTCATGAGGCTCCCCTGCCTTCCAAAAGCTCAAACGCTGTGTCTGTCTCCTACCATTGGGATTGATGGTGGAAGGGGTGGCGGGCATCCCAGACCATATGGAAAGGGGGGACCACTCGGTCACTCCGCACGTATGGCTGGGTGCCCCGCCCACCCTGGAAACCCGTGCAGGCGTGGGGCGTGCCCCGGCTGGTATGTCCCTAGTGATGTAGCCGGAGCACGCCCCCGCCGCATTAAGGGGTTGTCCTAAGAATTCCCGCCCGGAAGTCCGTGCACTTAGGGCGGGAGGGAATACCGCCCCGCCTACCTGGAAGAAGCTAAAAGGCGCAGAATCGTAGAAGTCGTCCTCTTGTTCCCACGCTCTGAAGGTTGCACCACTCGTCGCTCGTGAGCCCTCAAGGGAACAAGCAGCATTTTTTGACCCACCCACCAGCCCCTGAGGCAGAAGTTCGGGAGGATGAATAAGCAGCTATCACGCTGGAGTGGGGCACGTAACGTCGTGTCCAGATTTTAGTCCGAACTTGTTTACGCAAGGGACGACCTGTTGATAGGCCTTTTCTCCTTTGTAGAAATGTAAATAATAGTATCATTTGGCCTGTTTCGAAAACTGTTATTGGGGGTCTCCTGCTCCGCGGGGACGGGGAAATGCATCTAATTCTGTGACAATTTTAGTGAATTTATTTTTCCCAGTTAGTAGGTTCTTAAAAACTGTCGTATTTATTAGTCTTTTTTGGTCGGGCGGTAAGGTCATGATCGGTGAGCAATTTTCAAGGTCCCTAGTGGGGGCGCCACCCAGTACAGCTGGGAGCGCCCGGGGGGAGGCGGCCATTGGCCCCTCCCATGTGGGGGCAACACCCAATACGGATGGGATCGCCCAGGGGGAGACGGCCATTGGCCCCTCCCAGGGGGAGACGGCTATATGCCCCTCCCAGGAATTTCCCGGGGGCCAGATAGCCGCTGCGGCGGAAGAGAGTGCAGGGAAAGGGGGGGAGTCTACGCTGTCCTTCTTACGGTTACCCCGCACGGGATCTCGGACGACCTTTAAGATGGTGCCGAGTGGAAAAGGGGCCCCCATGCAAGGGAAATTATGGTTGGCTATGAGGGTACAGCCCTCTGAGCAGGCGCCACTACGAGAGGGCGGATTTGGTGATGCGCCACTACGTGAGGGCGGATTTGGTGATAGGGATCTGACACCGGTTAAGACCTTGCCGTTGGCCCTTAACGATAGGATGTACAAAATTCGTATACAATGCACGATGCCATGATGTTAGACTCGGCTAGGAAATCTTTGTATTAGAGATTTGTTAAGGTTAGCCTCAATACCTGTCTTCATCAAGTGTAATGGAAGTTGAATTTTGTACATGTTTTATTTAAAGTTTTAAATTTTGTTTCATATTTTAATAAATACGGCCGGGGGAGTCGTGAGGCTCCCCTGCCTTCCAAAAGCTCAAACGCTGTGTCTGTCTCCTACCATTGGGATTGATGGTGGAAGGGGTGGCGGGCATCCCAGACCATATGAGACCACTCTCCTGACCCTGAGGAATTGTGAATATGGCATGTGTGTCTTCAGTGTTTGAGGGTGGTGACTGTCGTATTTGAGTAGGTTGTTTCTATCAGTTGGTTTCCGATAAAGGTTAGTTTGGAATTGGTGGTTAGACCTGGTAATTTCAATGTCCAAGAATTGAATTTTTTCTGTGCTAGTTTGCCACGTGAAGCCAATGCGTTCATTTCTGGTGTTCAGTAATTCCAATTCTTTACATAATGTGTCTCCATCACCTTTCCATATTAGGAAAATGTCATCAATGAATCTTGTATACATCAATAGTTGTCTTGCCCATTCCTGTCGTTGGTAGATATGCTGGTTCTCAAAGGCTGTCTTCAGCCTCTATGTGCATTTTCCTCACCAACAAGAAGTACCAAAGCTTTGCCTTTGGGGTGTGGTATTGAAACCGCTTTTAAGTAAGTGGTCATTTTCTCTTACTTCACAGATGTCCCTAGTAATATAGACAAGCAGTATAATTGATTTACCTTATTTTTACAGCTATTTGTGAATTTGAATTTTACTACGAGCACTCTTAAGCTAATGGGACTGCTCTGACAAAGATCTTTAGTACAGGTGATTTTCAGCTTGCCACATTATTGGTGTTGGTACCTCTTTTCACTAAGTAGGTGGCTGATAATTTTTCCTTCGTGGCGACTCTGGTTTAAATTTCTAAACTAGTATTCCACTGGGAGCTCTTCTTTCTTTTTCTACTTCCCCCCCCTGGTTTTTCTTTCTTTTACTTTCTTTTTCTTCTTGCAAAGGAGCCCAAGAATTGATTTTTAAATATATATTTGCATTTGCAGAATTTATTTTGACGCTCAGTGAATTATTTTGTCCTGATGATGACCGCACAATTCAATAGCCGTTGACGCATATGTGGCCAATAAGCTTCAGAGGACACATAATTCCTGTATATGTTGTAGCTTTTTTTGTAACATATTTGTTGTCTGCCATTGTTTGGTTTCTTTTTTGTGTGATGTATTGTTTTGTAAACCAGCAATTTTTTTCTGAGCGTGTTTATACAATTATTTATGATAAATTTGTGATATTTTTCTAAAGAATTTTTGATTCATCTGACTTATGGTTCCTCTATTTTCTTTTCCTTCCCCTTCTTTTCCCTCTCCCCTTCTTTTGTGAAAGTGAAATTTGTTTGCAATAACCTATTTGCGAATAGATTACAATTGTTATGTGTTAATTGTCTCCTGAACTGTTGTTAGGATTATATATATACTGCCCCTGGTTTAGGTTGGTGGGTTGCCCCTGTAGTTGTTTATGATATGTTATCTGTGAGTAGAGCACCAAGAGGCTCGATGTAAAACTTGATAATGACAGGAGACAGTAGGGAACTCTAGAGGACTTAACACATGATAGAGATCTTTTGGTCCCTCAAGGTGCCCATGTACACGACTTGGTATTTGCTGGAAAAGTAGGAGAACCAGTGAAAGCAATTGCCGGTGACTCAAGTGTGCGTACAAGGGTTGGATGACATCTACCATAAAATCTCTGTCTCCAATGCTACCTCGTGTCCCAATACGGTAATTGAACCCGCCCAAGCCTTGCCCAGCCTTATCACCCTTAAAAAATTCCCCCTTCTCACGATCCACGACAACGAAACCCTGCTAAACTCAGCCAAATCGGGTTCTCCCAAAGACCTTCAACCAGCCAAAGTGGCCAAAAAACTTGCAGCCGAAAATTGCCCGCGCCTCTGTGTGCAATTTTGAATAGCTCAATCAATGAAGGCAAGCTCCCCGAAGAATGGAAAACCGCCCAGATAATGCCCATCAGAAAAAACAACAAATTGTCTCCCGATATAATAACAAACTATCGGGCAATCTTACTCCTCCCCTTGTATAGCAAATTGTTGGAAAAACATATCAATACACATCTATCCACTTTTATTGAATCCTCCAACCGTCTCGATCCTTCACAGTCAGGATTTCGCCCCAAATACAGTACAGAATCAGCTCTGGTCAATGTGATTGACGACATTCGTATGCAGGCGGACGCCGGCCGAGCAGTAATTCTCATACTGCTTGACCTCTCCACCGCATTCGACACCATCTCACATCAGATCCTGCTAGAAAGACTAGAATCTATAGGGATCCAGGACACTGCATTAGACTGGATGGGGGACTTTCTCAAAGGAAGAACCCAAACAGTGCATCTTGGACCCTTCAGCTCAAAAACCACCCCAGTGACCAAAGGAGTACCGCAGGGCTCCTGTCTCAGCCCTTCGCTATTCAATATTTATGTTGCCCCACTTGCAGCACTCCTCAGGGAGAGCGGGTTTACCCCCATTTCCCACGCAGATGACACACACCTCCTCCTCACCTTTGATATAGACACCCCCAACATCAACCAAAAAATTCAGAAGGCATGAGGGCCATAACATCTTGGATGAGCAGAATTTTCCTGCAGCTAAATGCAGGTAAAACTGAAATAATGCTCTTCAAAGAAGCAGTTACCAGCTGGTCTCCCAGCTGGTGGCCGAAAGAAATGGGCCCGGCACCATCTCCTAAGCCAGTAGTCAAAAACCTGGTAGTCCTAATTGACAGCAAACTCAACCTTGATGAGCACATAGCTACCACCAAACGAGCCTGCTTTCACGCACTCAGTCTTCTTCGCAAAGTTTTTCATTTTCTTCCCACTTCCACCTGCAAAACTCTGGTTCATGCCTTAGTACTCAGTCGCCTGGATTTCAGCAATGCCCTGCTGATCTCTGCCAAAGAATCTGCCCTGAATAGCTTACAGGTGGTGCAGAACACAGCAGCCCGCCTGGTAACCAGTGCACCATATCGTACCACGTTACTGCCCTTGCTTCACAAACTCCACTGGTTACCCATCCGCAAAATAATTCAATTTAAAATCTGCTGCTTGGTGTTCAAGGGCCTCAACCAGCTGGGTCCCATATATCTGACCAACAAATTGGCCAGACACACATCACCGCGCTCCCTCCGCTCCAATGGGAAAGGTCTTCTTGTCATCCCTCGCATCAAGCAAACCAGATTGGAAGGCAAATCATTCTCCTATCTAGCACCTCAACTCTGGAACCAGCTTCCACTGGATATACGCCTTTGCACCAAATATCTAAGCTTTCGGAAAAAATTAAAAACTTCACTCTTCTAAACTCCCACTGCTTCACCAGTTTGCGTCCTCAGCGCGGAGGTACCCCATGTGGGGTGATTCAGGTGCTTTACAAATGACATAAACAAACAAATAAATAAATAAATAAATTAAACTGTCTTGATGGAACCTGAAAGGTCCACCAGTATAAGGAGGCATGAGATTGATTTTGCCAATGAGTGGAGAGTGATGAGCCAGTAGTTGGAAAAGTCCTTGGGGTCGAGTGTAGGTTTATTTAGGAGGAGTGATGGAGGAATTTACAATGGTAGGAGTAAGAGAGAAGCCCCAGAAAGAGTTTTAATTAAGGTAAGACATCATCTTCATAGGCATGCTTGATTTCATCCTTGTGCTGTTGGATCCTCTGTATTTCTTTCACTGAAGAAGAGGTAAATAGCATTGCACTTTTTTGTGAAGTGAGGAATTGGCGGTCCTGCAAGGGGCTGCTGCAGTGCTTGATTGTCATGAATAATGTTCTGCTTCTGTTGGTGCCTTGGTTCATGGTGATAGAATAGTACTTTGCTTCAGCTGGTGAGCTGTCCGCATGTTGGGAGGAGGGACAGTATCAAGAGTTTCTCTGGAGTTCTGTTATTCTTCTATTTCCATTCCTGTCTGAAGATAATGGTTTATTGTCAACAAGATATTTAAACTACCTGGGTGCTGAAGGGTTTGGCTTGCACTTGCATTTTTTAGTTTAGGCGTTAATGTTCAGATTGCTATCCAAACAATTGTTGAAGTAGTTTAGAAGGGCTTTGGCACAGGATTTGGAGTTGAGAGATGAGTTTGAAGCATTAGATTGTCTATGGTGACACCATCAAAAGGTTTGGTCTTCTCTTTTGTATTTGCCTTAGTTTTTGGTAGTACGTTGAGCAGGGAGTTTGGGTTGCCAAAATGGTCAGTTGAGGCCAGGAGTATGAATGGTTGTTATTAAATATTTGGTGAGGTTGAGAAGAAAAAGTTGAGCATGTGGACTTTGGAGTTTGTTAGTTTTATGATATGCTGTACTATGTTGAGTGTATTGAGATGTTTTATGATCTTGTGTTGTCTGGGAGGTGGAAGTCACTCAAGAGGGTGGTGTGGGTATGTTGTATGGATGAGGCAAACTGAGACTTCATCAATGAAATCCTAGTTCTGCTTTGGTGGCCTGTAAATGAGATGGAATGTGGTGGTCTGAGTTGCAGAGTGAAGGGAATGACATGTGAGCAGCTCCATGAACTTGAGGCTTCTTGCTTGTCATGGGTCCAGGAACAGGAGAACTTATGGATGCCAGCAGGCCTTATTCCTTTTTATGTGTACAGTCCACACGACTGATACCGTTGGCTGTGGGAAGGAGGATGTCTCGACTGTGTGAAGGTGTGGTAGTGAACCATGTTTCTGTGCTGAAGAAGTTATACAACATGTGGTAGGTGATAAGGTCTGCGATGTCTGGTGCAAGAACTACTGCAGAGTGATCGCTAATGAGCATGATTTTGAATGTGATCTGTAGTTTGAGGGTGTGTGGTAGTTAGTGGGATGTGTACAAGGTTTGGTCTATGTGCTGTGTGAATTCTATGTGAGTGTCTGGGTCATCTACACCTGCGTGTGATTGTATGGACTGCCAGTATGAGGTGTTGAGTGAGGCTCATGATTATATCTTACCTTGCATGTGTCACACGAAAAGGGTTCTAACCTGTGTCCAGTCCTGTGTCTTGCCTTTTGTCCCTCTAAACCACCACCTATTAGGTGATGCTATCTCCTAATCACCTAATTTGGTTTGCTGTATCATTTATAAGAAGACAATAGACAATCCATTATATTATTCCCAACATTCTCACGTCAATTCACTTATTTATATGCTTTAATGATTGGTTATGTGCTATGAAAATGCAAATCCACTTACATGCCTTATTAATCAATTGCAATTTTGTTTTTGCACCTACTTGAAGCTCACAAAAGCCTTAGCATTATTGCACACTTCCACACATTTAAACAAGCTCATTTTGTTATGCTGTGTTGTACACTGCACATTTTAGCCAAACCCTTCGAGTAAGCGTGGTCTCGTTCTGACATTGGCACACCTGAGCAGAGATTTAAGAAAGTGGTAGAGTGAGGTCTAGCTGGTGATACAATTTCAATTTCATTTTATTGTTTGATTAATAAAAATCGTTACAATATTCGGACAAGTTAAAGATTACAAATTTTAAAACGATAAAAGAATACATATTCTATCCCAGGGAGGGACAACACTGATCGTATTTCATCCATTATAATACATTGTTAAGTTCATTAGCAAAGTTTTCAGTATTGTCCTTTCTGCCACCACAAACTTCCTTCCTTGAACCACTATTTGCGCTAGGCCTTGGGTGCCATTATCAGTTCAACTTCTTGTATCAGTTTTGTTACCTTGGTCATAAATGTAACTCCCCGACATGCCAAGATGGATGATGTGCCTCCTAGCCAGCTTGTCACTGCTTGCTGGCAGGTGCGGATCTTTAACGTAATAAAGATGGCCTGTAGGTACAATCTTCTTAGATCTAGTAGAGCTGGACATGCACATAGCAGATGCGTCAAAGTTTCCTTCTGGTGTCCACACAGTCTACAGTTGGAACTTTCTACTTGATGTTTCCAAGAGGGCCTTAGTCCTTTGAGTAGTGCATGCCCATTCGGTAAGCTACAAAAGCTTTTTTTAAATGTTGGCTATAATGTGAGGCTAAATAGCCCTGTGGTTTTTGATGGGTGTAAGAGTTGACTACTGTCCATGCGTGGCGCCGTTTCGTTAAAGATATTTTATCTTCTAACAAGGAATTCCTTTTTGCTGACCCGTTGGCTACTTTACAGAAGTGCACTTGGTCTATTTTTTTTTCCATACTTCTTGTAGATCCAATGTGTTCAAACAGGTGCTAAAGTAGCTTCCCCATAAGGTGGTGTTAGGCTGGTTTTCCTGATAATTTATTTCCTTCCAGCAGATGTTGTCCATTGACTCGCTTGGGGCAGAACAAATTTTATGACACAGCTTTGCCAACGTGGACATTGACCAGAATTTTTGGTTCTGTAGGCCAAATTCGAGGCGGACTTGGAAGGGGTCGGCTGAGTGTGGCAGATTAAACACTACTTTGTAGATTTTGTTTTGTAGGTTGTTTAACAGTTTTGCCTCCCCTCCTAGCCACGTGGTTAACCCATATGACAAAGTAGGTCTGATTTGTGAAGCCATTACTTTTAGTAGGTCAGTATAATTCGGGCAGGCCATTTTTTGTTGCAATTGCCTATACGCGTAGATTAATGGTTGGGCCTTCCCTTTTAATACCAGAAAGTGCTTCTTTTTTGAATTCCCTTGCTCAAGGGTCATCCCCAAATACTTATATGAGTCCTGTTCTTCTAGGACTGAGTTGTTGATTGACCATTTAAAGTTCAATTTCTTCCCCTCCACTAGCCGTAGCACTTTTGTTATTTCTTTGTTCAGCTCCAAATTTTCTGGGCTAGATAACTGGTGATACATGTATCTTCCCTTCGAGGACTTCTTGCATACTTCCCACGGAAAAGCCTGGCATCTCTGTTCATTAATGTCTACCTGTAGGTTTCTGTTTCATCATTTGTACCAGCTTTCATTCACTTGCATTGAGAAAACGTGTATAAACAAAGCATCATAATGTGTAGATTTTAGCATTACATGCTCCAACTGATCGGAGGTGTTGCTCTTGTCCATTGATTAGGTAATTGCCTTGTTATTTTGAATACTTGCTGGTTGTTTTTGCATTAACACAAGTTAGGCTGTCTGTTTTTTGTGTTGCAGGACGTGGTGCATTGTGTGCTGGAAAAAGTCTTCCCTACGAGAATAGAGGTGAGTGCTGGACTGGACTCCATCTATCAGCCTCAGGCATAAGAGAGGTAAGAGAGATTTCTCCAGACGAATTGGGGTTGATCATCGCCCAGTGCTTGACCTGGTGTTTTGGCCAGACCATGTATGCATGTTGTACCAAATGTAAATGAAGTTTAATTATGTTTACTATTTTGTGTTTGCTTGCTTTGCATTTATTGGCATTGTTTGGAAAGTGGTATAAGTGCATTACATAGAAGGAGTCCTGAAACAAAGACTGTTGCCCACATGCATCATTGTTGGTATTTGAGATTCCTAAATTGAGAAAATTAAGGAATCGCAATTTAGAAATTGCAAACACCTATACATTAAAAATTCGCATATTTTTTTGCGATTTCTTATTTTTTGTTATTTGCGATTCCCAATTTTGCGAATCGCAAATAAGGAATCCCTTAACATTGATTCCTATGGGCCTAGATAGGAATCAATGGGAAAGCATTCTCATTTTGCGATTCGCAATTAAGGAATCGCAAAATGAGAATGCAATTTCAAGGGTGCAGGGGGGGTCCAAAGGACCCCCCCTGCACCCCTGAAATTACACTTTAAGTACATTTTTCACACACACATGCCAAAAGGGCATGTGTGTGTGTTCAAAATGAAACTTTCAAAAATGCACTTTTGTGCATTTTTTAAAGTTTTCGCAAATTACCATGAAGGTAGACTTCATGGTAATTTACCCCTTCCAATTTGTGAATTCGCATAAAAAAAATCATTAATGCATCGCATGTAAGAAATCAAAAAATTGCGATTTCTTAAATGCACTTGCAATTTAAGAAAGCGCAACATAATTGCGATTCCTTAAATTGCGAGAAAAAAAAACTTGATGCATTCCAAAAAATGAAATTGCATTCGCAAACGGCCGATTTTTGCGATTCGCACCGTTTACGAATGCAATTCCTGTTGATGCATGTGGGCATGTGTGTGTATGTAAACCCATGGATTACAGTGAGTCAACTCTAGGTGGACTGCAGAAATGGGGAACATAATCAGGAGTGCACAGACCTGAAGCACAAACCCTTTAAGGATGAATGTGTAAGAGAAAGAGGCCCTCTGATTCAGCCACCTTGGCTCCGTTTCCTAGCCCCAGAGGAACACAACCAATAGTCTGCCAAAAATAAGGGGTTATTTGAGTGTAAAATACCTTTCCTTCTCCCCACCACGAGATCAGTTAGAAATTGAACTGAGGGAACCCTGTTTCCTGTTTTCTTCCGTCCCTCCTCCATGGGATGACCGGTGGGCACCTCTGGGCACAAGGCACTCATACCTTTTCATATTTTCCATGTATGTGAACAAAAGAACAGTGATGGGGCTGAGAAATCAAAACAAAGTGAGCCCCACCAAAAGCAGCTATAGAGGTGGAAAATAAATGTATGGATAGGGTTTAAGACAATACAATTAAAGTTAGATTTGCAACCAAAAAGGCAACCGTAAAACTGGTTTGACCAGCATGAAAGAAATAATAGAATAGACAGTGAGGTTCCAGCAGTGAAGCTTGCATGGGAAGGAATGGATAGAGGACAAGAGAGACATTACATGGTCTTTCTTCTTGGCCCCATTTGATGGGGCTTCAGTTACTGAGACATGCATGTATGGCTATTAAGCCCCAATAGTAGTTATATAAATGGATTTATTATTTCCTAGGGATGGTAGACGTGGAGAAGGGAAGCATAATATAAGTGATTGTTTAATTACTTCTAGCAATGGAGTTGGACAGTGAGTGTGGTTTGTTAATACAATTGCTCAGGTGAACTGACGTACAAGGTATAAGGTTGTACTCTAAGAGCTACGAGTGAGAGGAAGTTGGTGATGTTTGAGAAAGTGAGGACCCAAGAAATTATGCAGTTGAGAGTAGTTGGAAGAACAGAGAGTAGGCATGACAGGTAATTTCAATAGTGTGTGCTACATTTTTTCTGGTGGTTGCAGCTGGTGGGTATTGTCAAACATTTTTGGTGGCAACACATGAAAAAACCAAACCAAGACTTCTCTAAAAAAAATACAACAATTTTGTATGGATTCCCATCACTCACCGTTCCAGGTGACATGCTTCATCATCTGGGTCTCCTTTTTCAGGGCTAACACTCCACCCTAATGATGGAGGAGCCAAAGGATGTTTTAAGGTTTTTTACTACAGATGTGCGCAAATATTGTTCATGTAATGTATGGGAACAAAAAGTGCAGTGCAAAATTATATATAAAGTGAACAATAAAATTGAAGTGTTATCGGACACCACATTTATTCTTGTCTGCAATGTACAAACATTAAAAACAGTGCAGATGGATAGTTTTAATAAATAGCCATCCCTAGATATATACTGGTCAACATGTGTCAGCACTAAATGGTGAAGAGGACACCAGTGCTTTCGTCAGGACCTAAGTAATAATTAAGCTGCTACTGCAATTCGTGAAAAAATAAATGATTGAATACTGTGAAAGGATACTCCGTGGAATAGATTTTACACTGTAACAGTTCCTTCAGCCTCTTGACCGATCTATAAAGAAAGTAAGAGGTGTACAGAACAGAGAGTCTTGGAAGGAAAAACATAAGTACCTTATTTTTGAGGTAGTCAATATTGACCATCCAAACTGCGACCTCAATAGGTTTGAAACAATACCCCCTTACCTCAAGAGTACGGAGGAAGGGCCTCAGCCCACCTGGCAACAAGCTCAGGACAAAGGAGGCACCGCTCTAGGAAGGAAACAACACCAAACAGATTTTTAGTAGGTGAGTTATTCTTCCTAAACATTAAAATCACAACATAACATGTCAGTGTGGTCCAGCAGAACCCAAACCTCTCTATACTCTATACTCTATATAATTCCCTATAGTTATAATCAGAGAATTAATAGGAACATATATTCTCATTGTCTATGTTAATTCATTTGTTTTTTTTAAAAAGAAGAATTGTTCTCAGTTGTTCAATTGCTCGCTACTGACCAAGCTCCCATTTCAATAGAGATGTTATGAGTGGGTATCGCTTGTCAAATTCATATAGATCATGTTTTTTCTGTAGCACGCCTAATATCAGAGATGTATTTACTCGACCCACAAGAACGGAACAAAAATAATTGTCCGCACAAGTTGCGACCGTTTTCTAAAACTAGGCATTAGTCTGTAACCGTTAAACCCACATTCAAAACATCTAGTCCGTTCTACTAGAGGAATATTATGAAAAACTGGGCATATTTTTGTAAATAGAATTGATCACATTCCCACTACTTAAAAGAATCGAGAATCAGGTAGAATGTTTGAATTCTCGCGCATTCACAATCACTCATAAATCGCTCATATTAGGCATCAGCTTCCATACCTTTCTGTCCATACCAGACCACGTAGCCCCCTTCCACAAACTCAGAATACCATGTGGGATTTACCACCTGTACAGGGACATTTTTCTTGTGGACTATGTAAAGTCTGTCCCTTGACAAAGAAGTCTAAAACAGTGGACATAGGTACAGACAGACCTTGGATCCAAAAAAGTTTTACAAATTGCAATAGTGAAAAGGTTGTCTATCTGATTGTCTGTCCTTGTAATATGAAGTATGTGGGCATGACTTCGCGTAAAGTTAAACTGCGGATTATGGAACATATGAGTACCATAAGGTGTCAAAAACAGGCGACACAATTAACTACTCACTACCTTGAAAAAAAACATCGTCCAGAGGATATGGAATGGACCATACTAGAACAACCATTTATTCCACAACATGTCACAGACATTTCTAAGTTCCTCTTACTGAAAGAACAAAAGTGGGTTTTTAGACTTAAGAGCGACACATTTGGGCTGAAAGATTCAATTCCTTGGTCCACCCTATGAGAGATGTGTTACATCTGTTAGTATCTCTCTGTATAGTCTCAGATGTTTCTATAATCTTCACTGAAAGAAAATGATATATAGAAATGTGAATTCGAGAGACAACAATATATGCCACTATGTGTCTGTTAACACTATGAAATACTGCCTACGAATACACTAGATCTGATAGTGCCTGGCTGAATCTCTAATATCCTGAGATTCCGTTCTAACTGCGATGTGAATTTGTGTGGCACTATTCAAGATTTCTAACTTTATTGAGAAAACTCTATTGTGCAAATCCTGATGCCGTCCATTACATGACTTGAAATATTCAACTAACACTATGCAAGGGTATTGTGCTCTGATAACGTTATACGACATTGAGATATAATATATTTCAGTTGTAACATTATCTTTATTATCCATATAGTTAACGAACATCAACAAAGTCCATTTGTACTACATTTCCCATTATTCCTTGGGAATTTTGGTAGTTTGGTGCGTGGTTACGCGGGAATAGATTGAATCCTCGCGAGATAACACATTGCAATCTAACTAACACTATACAAGTGCATCGTGTTTTGTTAATGTCAAATATAACTAGTTATTGAGATAGAATATAATCCAGCTGTAAACCTATTTTTGCATTCTCCATATAGTTAACAACCATTAACTAAGCCCGTTTTACCTAAATTTCCCATCATTCCTTGGGAGTTTTGGTAGTTTGGTGCAGGACTACGTGAGACTTGATCGAATTCTCGCGAGACTACGCATTGCAATCGAAACATCTCTATAAACGATAACTTTTACGGTGGTCGGTACCTCCCCAACGGCTTAGAGGATAGCCTGAGGTACCGACGGAAAGGTATGGAAGCCAATGCCTAATATGAGCGAATTATGAGTGATTGTGAATGTGCGAGAATGCAAACTTTCTACCTGATTCTCGATTCTTTTAAGTAGTGGGAATGTGATCAATTCTATTTACAAACATATGCCCAGTTTTTCATAATATTCCTCTAGTAGAACGGACTAGATGTTTTGAATGTGGGTTTAACGGTTACAGACTAATGCCTAGTTTTAGAAAACGGTCGCAACTTGTGCGGACAATTATTTTTGTTCCGTTCTTGTGGGTCGAGTAAATACATCTCTGATATTAGGCATGCTACAGAAAAAACTTGAGCTATATGAATTTGCCAAGTGATACCTACTCATAACATCTCTATTGAAATGGGAGCTTGGTCAGTAGCGAGCAATTGAACAACTGAGAACAATTCTTCTTTTTAACAAAACGAATGAATTAACATAGACAATGAGAATATATGTTCCTATTAATTCTCTGATTATAACTATAGGGAATTATATAGAGTATAGAGTATAGAGAGGTTTGGGTTCTGCTGGACCACACTGACATGTTATGTTGTGATTTTAATGTTTAGGAAGAATAACTCACCTACTAAAAGTCTGTTTGGTGTTATTTCCTTCCTAGAGCGGTGCCTACCTTGTCCTGAGCTTGTTGCCAGGTGGGGTGGGCCCTTCCTCCGTACTCTTGAGGTAAGGGGGTATTGTTTCAAACCTATTGAGGTCGCAGTTTGGATGGTCAATATTGACTACCTCAAAAATAAGATACTTATGTTTTTCCTTCCAAGACTCTCTGTTCTGTACACCTCATACTTTCTTTATAGATCGTTCAAGAGGCTGAAGGAACTGTTACAGTGAAAAGTCTATTCCACGGAGTATCCTTTCACAGTATTCATTTATTTATTTTTTCACGAATTGAAGTAGCAGCTTAATTATTACTTAGGTCCTGGCGAAAGCACTGGTGTCCTCTTCACCATTTAGTGCTGAAACATGTTGACGTGTATATATCTAGGGATGGCTATTTCTTAAAACCATCCATCTGTTTTTAATGATTGTACGCTGCAGACAAGAATAAATATGGTTTCTGATAACGCTTCAATTTTATTGTTCACTATATATATAATTTTTGCACTGCACTTTTTGTTTCCATACATTACATGAACAATATTTGCGCACATCTGTAGTAAAAAACCTTAAAACATCCTTGGGCTCCTCCATCATTAGGGTGGAGTGTTAGCCCTGAAAAAGGAGACCCATATGATGAAACATGTCACCTGGAACGGTGAGTGATGGGAATCCATACACATTTGTTGTATTTTTTTGAGAGAAGTCTTGGTTTGTTTTTTTCATGTGTTGCCTTTCTTTGAGACTACGGGTTATATAGTGTGGTATTGTTGTTAGTTGTGGGGCTGCTTATCCCGCTCAGTCTATAAACTTTAGGCCTCTGACCCTAATCAAATATTGTGTGTATTCCAAACATTTTTGGTGACCAAGACATATTTTTCATCATCAAACTTTGACCCGGAGCAAGAGAGAAAATAGCAGAAAAGGGAGAAAGAAGAAGGAAGAGGAAGATGAGAATATAGTGACAAAAGAAGATAGCAGAGAAGAAAAGGAACCTGCAAGTGTGAAATAAAGAGACATGTGTTGTAAGGTGTTGAAGGAGAGAGGAATGAGATGGAAAGAAAACTAGTCAGCCTTACTATTCCACAATATAGGGTTTTGGCAGAACCAGCAGTGGGAGCTTAAGAAAATCTGTTGGCCCTTCTACAATCCACATATTTCTATAACTATCCTAATTTCATTTCCACGTCCTTTTAAAGTATTCCCCCACCTGGTCAATGCTTGCTGCTGCTACTATTGCTTTGCACTATAACACTTTGTACCTAGCCCTTTGCCACCTATTTCAGTAAGCATCTCACCTCACCATCAACATATTGCGAGTCCCCTAACTCTCTGAAGTCAACATTTCACCTCCACCCACACTGTTCACAACCACAAACAACTCTCCAGGGACACAATTGTTCCCACAGACATCTCTAACAGCACACCTCTACCTTGTTCCTTCTCATCTTTAACAGTATCCTCAAGATCATATTCCCATTGCCCACTTGACCTCTTATTTTTTGCAAAACTCTCTCTTCTTGTCAAAAAGTTGATGTAGGGGGACCATCCTGTACATAAACATTCCATGGTAGTTTGCTTGTTCCATGTGTGCTGGAAAAAGCAAAAACGAGGTGAAATAATGCATTTCTCCTCGTTTCGTCAAGTTAAGACCTAGTCTTAATTTTGGTGCTGCCTCCTATTTACGCCACCTTTGTACATAGGGGGCAGCGTCAAAATCAATGGGTGTTGCGGTGGAACACCCACTGCAACACCCACTGCCCACCCCTTTCACGCTAACCATAGCGTGAAAGGTGGCCTTATTTACAAGGCAGGGTTAAGCCACGTTAAGTGGCTTAACGCTGCCTTGTGAATAAAGCTAAGCCCCTATCGCCACCACAACATCAGAAAAAGTGACGTAGTGGTGGCGACAGGGGCTTGTACATATGGTCCACAGTTTCTTCCCGGGAAGACACCCTCATCAGCATGGAGAAAGTCCTCAAGGTGATATCGGCCAAGAAGAGGATTTAGAGGCACGTTCTCGCTGCAATAATACCTGTATTTTAGGAGTGCCTCAATCCACTAACAAGGGCAAGTTAGAGGACTATGTTGAGAAATTAGTGGTGTTCCTCTTTGGAGCAGACTCCTTTTCTCGCCTACTCATTGTGGAACGTGCACTTCAAATGCTGGCTGCTCGACCCCTGCTAGGGGTGGATGTATGATTATACAACTACTGCCTAAACCACGAATTCCTTAACCACGATGACTAAACAACTAACAATCCCAAACCACTACTTTTTTTAGAACAAGTTCCTAAACCATGAAAAAATATTTTAATTGTTCATTACATATTTACATCACTTATTTCTTTTAAATCCGCATGTTTAACATTTCTTATGAAAAGAAATCTAATAATAGATGAATTTAAACAATGTATTTGTGGGGGGAGACCCCCCACACCTCCCATTTTCCCTTATTGGCTGGTGCCAGAGCATTTCCAGTAACGCCGTGCCCCCGACGTTGCTACAAAGCTGTCAGGATGAAAGCTGACTGCATCCCCGCGCTTCTCAGAGCCCACCTGCCTGGTGGCTGCAGTGCCGAGTGAATCATGCCAGGGTTCGATGAGCGTGTCAGGTCAAGGGGACGGAGGGGAATGACATACCATGCAGAGTGTTTCTCTGCAGCAAGGAGGCTTGGGAACGGGGAAGAGGAAGAGCAACTTAAATAGCTTTATCTCTTCTTGCTCATGACTGAAATGCACACCTGCCCTGTCATGCGTGTGCATTTATCATTTTGTCATTACTCAAAAACAGGAGTCACAACTGAAGCTTCTCTTTTAGCACTCAAAGGAGCGGGCATAACTAAATAGTGTGGGTCCTCGCAACCTCAAACTTTTCAGGCAGACACATATTTGTAAATTGCTTAATCACAAAGGTGGAAGCCTTTCCTGTCACAAATGGTAAGCCTTGGCAGTCATAGATCATGCTTGGTTTAGAAAAGTCGTGGTTTGGGAAAGTCGTTGTTAAGGATTGTCGTTGTTCGGGTTTCGTTGTTCAGGTAAGTCGTAATTAAAACTTCGTTGTTAAGGATGTTTCCCGCTAGGGGCACCAGCCTGCCCAATTGTTGCCCATCTCCTAAATTTTCGTGATTACGACACTGCCCTGCGAATGCATCTTGAGAAATGGACCCTGAACTTCAATGGCAATGACATTTCACTATTCCCTGACTTCACGGTAGCAGTCCAAGAGGCGTGTCATAGGTTCATACCATTCAAACACAGGCTTCAACAGGCTTCTATCCCTTAAGCTGGGCTCTATCCGACCTGACTTCGTAATACCGTACAAGGCAAGAAACATCTTTTCCCTACTCCCCAGCAGACATTGGTATTCTTGCTCAAGCTTCATCACCGGGAGCCAGGAGGGGCACATTTGGCTGTTACGTCCCGGCCTGTCTCTTTCTTGGCTGGAGTGGATAGAGCTGGGCTTGCCTAGATGGTAGTAAGTCCTGCCATTCATGTGGCCCCTCTGTGCATCGGCCCCATGCCTTTGTAATGCATTCATGCATTATTAGCCTGCTTTACTGACATTGCCTTGTCCAACACCACGCAAAGTGGGGAACTGATTATCTTCCCCCTGATACCCTCGACTCATCGAGGAGGACACCTGCCATCTCTCTAGTTGTACCCCACAGGTTACCTCTCAGTTTCGACTAACTATCTTTATGGTAGACCAAATGTAAGGCTCTACTTCTGATTATTTTGGGTTGCGATGGGTGGGAGGGTTTAAATTCCTGACAGGATTGGGCCGTCAGTGTGCGGAGCTATTTTTGGTATCAGCGTTTGTTGTTGTGACACACCATCTGTCCCCTGTGTACTGTCCAAGCCTTCAAGCTCAGAGAACTACTACTCCTCTCCCATCAAATATTCTACACACAACTCCCTTTCTGCCCCGACCTGACCAGTAAATCAATCACCTCCCCTGATACTCCACACACACCATACAAATGTATCACCTGAAATACTAGGGTTCTTATTGACCCTTACAAGCACATACTATCCTACCTGGAAAGGAAAGGGATCAGCATAGCACTTATATAGGAAACACACTTGGCTACACACAACTCCTCACCGCTAAATGCGAAATGGGCTTAGTACAGGCTATTCTCCTCCTACTCCACATACGCCTGGAGTGAAGCACTCCTTATAAGGAGTGGGGTACCATATACACCTCACGGGCCCCTGCTTGATAATCAGCCTAGGTGTGTTATCGCGTGGGGGGAACTCCTTTCACACACAATCAGCATGGTCAACTGTTAATCCAGATTTCTTTGATTGTGGGTCCAGATTGCCTCTATGGGACCATACCTACTGCTCTGGGATGGAAACTTTAATTGTGACCTCAATGGGAGTCTTGACCACTCACATGTCCAGCCCAGTAACCAAGGCACAGCACCACGTTACTTTTGCGACATTATAAGGGATCACGACGTTCTGGACATATGGCTTTTTTGCCATCCTCTCGGAGAAGGTACCTTTTATTAACGACTTAACAGCGGCGTGATTTTGCGGAAGTGCGGCAATTCTGCAAAATTGCCGGGCCGTGTCGGCCATTGGCCGACGGCAGCACTGAGGAGGTAGTGCTGCCGTCGGCCAATGGCCGACGGTAGCACGGAACGGGTTAAGGGGTGCTTGGGAGTTGGTGCTAGCTGGACTACTGGATAGTCTTCAGGGGTTTGGGAACCTGGGTGCGGGAGGTCAAACTTCTTGCACAAACCTTTTCAGACCGCTTCCCCGTTCTGCTTACACTGACTATCCCCACACAATCCCCACTGGGTTTCAACTGGTGCCTCTCCCTACTTGTATTACTAGACCATCAGTTTACTGAAGAGCTTAGACAGAACATCTCTGATTATTTCTGAAGAAGAGACGGGACCATGCAGTGGTCAGCACAGTCTGGGAGGCCTTCAAGTTTACTATTAGGGGACTTTGGCTTGCCAAGAGTGGGGGAGGGTTACGCTCCTTTCAGGATCACTTATCTAGATATATTGGAAGGGGACCTCAAACACTTAGAAGCACAGCAATTCATTGCTGATGACCCTCTGATGGCACAGCAGATAAAATCCATGTTGACGGAATACCAAAACACAGCAAATCTGTAGTTGCACGAGCTTATGGAGAGGGTGAACGGTCAGGGAAAACACTATGATAAGATGCTCATGGGCCACTATTGATGTGCTACCTCTCAAGGGTAGCAGGATCCGATCCATATTGGCACTACTAGCATAATGCAGACCTACACGGCCTACTACTTCCCCCTCTATGCCTCCCAACAGAGGGAGCATGTGGAGGTGGGCTACTATCTGGAGGATGTTGTTCTGGGCTGGTTGAGCGTACTCTTCTAGAACAAGATGTCACCAAAGACGAGATCCATGAGGTGATACAATAACTACAGGCCAGCAAAGCTCCTGGGCACCATGCAATCCCCGCAGGATTCTATAAAACTTACACTGACATTCTGGCCCCAGTTTTACTTGCCGTCTTCAAAGAAGAGAGGCAGGTGGGACAGCTTCCTGTGTCTATGCATGAGGCATTAATTTTAACGCTGTTAAAGCCTGGAAAGCCTCCCGACCAGTCCACGTCCTATCAACTGCTCTCTTTAATCAACTGTGACATCAAAATATTGGCTAAATTACTTTCAACACGCTAACCCTCCTTATGACTTACCTGGTATGCCGCATTCAGTCTGGATTCAATCCCGGGCGCTCCACTTCATACAACGTGCGAACACTATTTGCAGTCCTGCAGTACATTGACCCAGAGCCTAGTGCTGCTGATGTCTTTTTAGATGCCACCTAAGCCCTTGACTCCCATGAATGGGACTATTGTCTGCAGGATGGGATTCCCCGGCACATTTATGTCCTGCATCACACTCCTCTACCCCAACCCTTTGGCCAGGGTGTGCATTAATGGAGCGTTCTTCCCCCCGTTTCACTATAATGAGGGGTACAAGGCAGGGTTGGCCACTCTCGCCCCTACTTTTTGCCCTTGGGGTCGAGCCTTTGACCGGCAAGTTGAGGCAGCACTATCGCGACTTCGCGTTACAATACCCCAGTCAGCATCTACTGATTTCCCTACATGACGCTGATATTACACTGTATCTTCAGGACCCTCCCTTGAGCCTGAATGGTATTCTGCAAGAGTTTTTCAAATTTGGAGGAATATCAGGAATTCATATTAATTGGGGGGAAACACAGCTCTTTTCTCTTATGCAGGTCAAGACACCCTTTATCCCAGACTTCCCATTGTAGTGGTGCGCTACAGAACCTAGATACCTGGGTATAAAAATATCCTGAGACAGGGAGGAGGTGATCCTCTCTAATTATGAAGCTGCTCTCAATACAATAACTGATCACATCACATGATGGATCTCTCTCCTTTTGTCACTTGCAGGGCTCTTCGCATTAATGAAGATGGTGGTTCTCCACAAATTGCTGTACCTATTTTTGAACATCCCCATCCCACTATTCCACTAATTTTTCTGAACATTGAAGTCTCAGATGATAAGGCTTGCCTGGGCGGGGAAACAGCCCGGTATTCAATGGGATACACTTGCACTACCTTTCCAGGAGGGAGGATTTGAAGCAGCGGACATGGAGCTTGTTTATCTATGTGCCCAAGCTCACCATGATATTCATTCGTTCCGTCCTCTCCTTTTCTCTGCCATTTGGCTATTGAAGAAGGTTATATGATACCAATCACTCCTGCTTTATTCATAGGAACACCTTCAGGTAGCCCCTCAGCCATTTCATCCACCGTTGCTTGCACTACTATAGAATAGCAAAGACCATGACATAAAGTGGGAAAGCACATTAATTACTCTCCTTTCCTTCCTCTGGAATATCATCCCCTGTTGCCGGTCTCATGTAATCCCTGGGTAGACCCAAACTCAAAAAAGAGGACTAACTCTCTGAGGTGACATGTATCGTCATGATCTATTCCTAACGGAAGCAGAACACATGTATGTTGCATTGGCCTTACTGCTCGCCGAGGGGCGTGTTGCCTTTTGCTGTCAACAGGGAGTGGCAAGTAAATTCAAGGACTGGATTACAGATTTAATATATTTTAAAGGAACAATTAACGTCATATGCTGAATTCTTGCCTATCCCTTCGAGACCCAGGGATATCTGGCTCCCTCTACACACCTGTCTTCAGAAACAATCCCCAGATCCAGCACGGAATGCATAACCTGCTTGTGTATAACCTTTTGGCACTGCATTTTTATAGAAATTCTCTTTGCTATCATGGCTGTTGGTTCAACAGGAAGGAGATGTGGCGATGTGGCGCCGCGGCCAGGGCGACTGACGCTGGAATCTGGGGATCACGGTTCGATCCCCGGCCCTGGCGGCAGGTTAGCTCAGCACCATGTGACTCTGGGCAATAGCTTGCTTAATCTTCCCGACGGCCCCCAGCGCCTAGAGACCCTAACGGGTGATTGTGCGCTATACAAATGTGGATTATTATTATTATTAACAACAGCCGGAAATCTGGACTTTTGCTTCCTGGTGATAGTTAACTCTTGCTGTTTCTGCTGTAACTTGTATGTATGGTACTGTTTCAGGGAGGGAACATGATTATATGTGACATATCATTGCACATGGGGACATGAAGACAAAACAAGGCTATGTCACACGCATTGTCGTCCTTTAGGATAGTCCCATCATGTACATAACGATTACATACATTTTATCCCATCCACACGACATACTATCCTGCACAGGTGACCTTTAATCTAGTAGCTTACTTCTGTCTCTTCCAGGCTCTCGGTACCCTCTCTTAATCCCTGTACCTGACATACATAAACATGTCCCCAGGCACAGCAGATTTATTCTGTATAAGGGTCACCACCTTTTTTCATCCATGACCAGCTGTGCATGAGTATGTTTGTTTAGAAAAGGATTCGCAAAGGATTAGTGAATGTTTTCAAAACATATTGATTCTAGAAGAAACCCTGGAGTGACCTCTTTAGTATAAAAGATCCTCACTCCCCCCTTACAGAGAGCTGGACCGAGGCTCTGCAGACTGATCCTTCGACAGGCAGAGATCTGACATCTCTTGGGGGTGCCATCCTCGATGCAGACACGGGGTCCTTCATTCAGAACTAACAGGTGAGGGGTTAGCACTTCCCCGGGGATTCTGGGCTCCATTAGGATATATCCTAGCACTTACATACACATGCTTCACCTACATATCTAGGCTAGGTTCATTTAGGTAGGCTACGCATCGTAGGAGTACGCCAATGCTATTGTTTTATATAATCTGCTTTTATTCATGCTATGCCGTAGGTTATTGTAACACAATAAGATGATGGATGAAATGCGGAACATTGTCAAACATTCAACCTCAGTCACAGATCTGGGTTAAATCCATTGTTGTTTTGCTCAATATGCCACCACAGTTTGGACCCAGCCATATGCAAACCAGAGGTGGGTCCATTGCTCGCTGTGCCACTGGACTCAAACTAGCCTGGATGATGAGGGGTGATACCCCAAAATCGGTCCCAGGAGGACCTGGCCTGGCAGTTCCGGCTGCACTGTTCCCAGGAGGAGCACGGTCAAGACTGATTTGCATATGGCTGGGTCCAAACTAGGTTGGCATAGTGAGCAAAAGAATGATGGATTAAACCCAGATCTCTTGACCGGGTTTGAGTGGTTCAAAGATTTCAGCACTCCATGCATCATCTAGTTTTGTTTGCTATTTTCACCCTAAGTGGACAAGGGCATGCTTAGACATGGGTCACTTGCTCGCTGTGCCCCTGGATTCAAGCTAGCCTGGCTGATGAGGGGTGATACCCCGAAACAGGTCCCAGGATGCTTGTTTGCGGTGCAGAGTGGACCTGGCCTGGCAGTTCGAGATGGTCTGTTTCCATGAGGTGCAGTGTCAAGACTAATTGGCATATGGCTGGGTCGAAACTGGGGTGGGATGGTGAGGAAAAGAACAATGGTTTAAACCCAGATCTCTTGATTGTGGGTGAGTAGTTGTAAAGTTTCATCACTCTGTCCATCATTTTGTTTTGTTTGCTATGCTATAGGTTAACCAATGACAACACCGCTTTGACAGCAACGAATCAATGACAGCGAGACTCTGTGATGTCATCGCATCAATCCCAGCGTGGCTCCTTGGCTGACTAACCAATCACAGCACAACTTTTTTGTGGATGGAAAACAATCTGCACAGCCTTTCTCACTGAATGCACTAAATAAACCAAAATAACCAAAACCAAAATAAATATTGCCGTCTCAACCTAAATAGGATAAAATCAGCAAATTATAATAAAACAACTATCACCAACAAAAGGAAGACTAGTATCTCCACAGCACTCACCAATCTCAATTCCCACTAATGCAGACTCTAGTCCAGTAGAAATCCACCTCTGGCTGATATATTTACTCCTGTGCACCTAACATAGGACACCAATCTAGATGAGGCACACACACTCCTGGAAACGAAGACTCATTAGTGCAGAAAAACTCAATATCCAACACACTGCTTTTATGAAGATAAGTTAAACAGTTATATCTTGAGATCTTGGATTTCCACAAATCCGAAAACCAAATCAACTAATATAAAAAACCCAAAACTTTTTCAACCTAAATCACAAATAAGAAAAGTACATCACAATCAAAGTGCCGAAAACAATTAGTAAACCCAGAAACAATATCCATAACCAAAGACCTCACGTGCAGCATAACAATCCATCCTACAATACAAATCAATACACTTCAGTAACACACCAGTCACCAGAATCATTCCGCCGTGTTCATACTCCAGACCTCTTTGCTTCGGAATGGCTCTGCAAGTCAGGAACTCAGCAAAATCCATCAGGAATTCCTTGGAAAATCCAATACAACTATGGACTGACCAGAAGGAAATTTCTAAAGCAGAAATGAGGTGCTCTTAATTAACTGTCATCTTTTGCTGTCACAATTTGGGCCTTTGGGGTCCCCTAAAGTTCTTGCACCACAAAATATTATCTTTGCAAAACTCCCACTCTTTGATGAATCGGAGATCGTGTTAAATTACTAAATTGTGTTGGTATGATCAAAATTGTTACACTCTCGGAGCATAGCTTCTTGAACATCGTATAGCCTTAGCACCTAAGCTCTGACCCACTGCATGAATATTGCTTCTGTCCACTCAATGCTAATGTCATCCAGAGATGTCAGAATAAAATAGTTACATAAACAACGAACAGCTATGAATGAATAGGGTACAGAGAGCTAGTGACTTTGGATAATGTTACATTATTGTGACCATTCTACAAGTTTTCATCGAAGACAGCAGAAATTAACAACATTATTAGAAGTAACCAAAGAAGACTATGCTTCACTGTGTGCTGCAGAAATAGCAAACTGAATTTTTAAAAGAAGGCCCTAATTGAGGCCAAGTTACGAAGAGCCAGGAAAACACACTTCTGTATAGCATAGGAAATTTGCTTTGAGAAATACCACAATGTCAGTGTGTACATGCATAATAGAGCTTAAGACCACATTCTGCACATTATTAATGATGCACAACAATATAAATGGACATAACACTTCAATAACTACAGCGCCTTGAAGGTTTTCACAAACTTCACAAACTCCCTGAAAAAGAATTGGGATCTCTTTTCTTCTTTAATGGTGCCATTAGTAAGCATGGCAGCAGAATCCACCACCAGCACTAACCCTGAAACAGCAACTGCCAAACAATGAACCACAATCCAAGTGCCAAGGAATGCCATTGCATCACAACAGGATGAGCCCTGGTGATGTATGAAAACTGAGAAGAATGTACACTATCATCTCAACACATGTGCTTCCTTTGGAAACAACACTGCTTACTTGAGAATAGAGTGCACTGAAAATACATAATTTATCCAAATACAGAAGACATATGGAAATCATGCAATTAGCTACGCATAAGCAAATGATTGTATATTATGAAGACTGGCAGCTCTAGGAGAAAACAGAACGAGAAAAAAGCATAAGAACACATATATTCTACCTGCAGATATAGTCATTCAATCATTCCAGGTTCTTCCTCTCCCTAAGAGAAAATGCTTCACATTTCTCATTGTGTCTCCTCTACAGTGTGCATTCTTCTCTAGCATCATTTTGACCATGCCCTGGATTGCTCTTGCTAGTAATTACCACTTCCCATTCTAA
The DNA here is from genome assembly GCF_964261635.1 of Lissotriton helveticus. Taxonomy (NCBI): domain Eukaryota; kingdom Metazoa; phylum Chordata; class Amphibia; order Caudata; family Salamandridae; genus Lissotriton; species Lissotriton helveticus. Next base: position 3,941,068 of record NC_136064.1, read on the forward strand.
AACCCATTTTCTCACACATGATTTGGTCTTGTTTTTCAGTACCCGGCAAGTCTTGTCTTTGTTCTCTACCCTTCCATCATTAAAACGTATTACTTTCTCTCTTACCTCCATCACTTTGTTATAGACATAGTAATGGAACTCGCTATGACTTCTTGTGTTTTATCATGCTACCAACACTCACTGTTACTACAGGTTGTTTGCTCCCAACTCCTTTATATCCTTAGTGCACTGCACTTTGTATATCTACCACGTAGGCTAACTTCTCCTTTTCCAATTGCTTCCATCCCATCCATCTCTTATTCGTGAAGGTGCTGGTCTTCCTACCACTTAATAGGAGAAATGGTTACTCACCTGTCCTGATATGTGTTGTAGTCTTGATAGCTTACAACAAGTCTTTCACCCTCTCCTGCCATATAAAACCATTAACCAAGGACAATTGTATTTGGTCTTTGGTGACTCTCTTGACGTATTCCCTCGGTCTATTGCTCCTGGGGTTGTACACATGTGTTTGATATCAAGTAAAGAAAAGTGTTTTCCCAATGGGAGATCAAGTTATCTCAAATTCAAAAGAATTCAGAGACCTATCTCACTCGGTCTGCATCACTCATTCATATATCAACATGTTATTCGGGGAACACTCACCAAAAGGAAAAAACAATATTTATGTAAAAATATACATTTTATTTCAATAAAATACATATGAATCCATTTGTAGTTATAATTAAAAACACATAATGTACAGTAAAAACCACATAATGTGGAAATGGAGAAAAATGGGAAAAGACAATAGTATTTGTCTTAATCTTGTTAATTCGGACCCTTTGTTTGACAGCACTGGGAAGGATTGTCCTTCCTTATACCCAATATATTGGCTGGCAACTCCGAATTTAACCCTTTGTAAATGCGTCGACGTGTTTCGGAAGCTTTGAATGTTTATGGCCTGCTTCCTCAGGACAATATCTATGATTTTCTCCACAATCAGTGTATCACCTAATGCACAAATAAAACACAGCTTTTTGCCTACAGTCTAACAGTTGTAACTTAACATGTCATTTGCACCATTAGGACACCCTTTGACCTACATTCTGATATTAGGACCTTTACATCAAACATAGCATCTAGTCTATAGTCTAACAGTCGTGACTTTGCATGTTATTGGAACAATGCTAATAACATGTAAAGGTCCTATTGTTAGAATGTAGGCCAAAGGGTGTTCTAATGGTGCCAATAACATGCAAAGTCACGACTGTTAGACTATAGACTAGATGCTATGTTTGATGTAAAGGTCCTAATATCAGAATGTAGGCCAAAGGGTGTCCTAATGGTGCAAATGACATGTTAAGTTACAACTGTTAGACTGTAGGCAAAAAGCTGTGTTTTATTTGTGCATTAGGTGATACACTGATTGTGGAGAAAATCATAGACATTGTCCTGAGGAAGGAGGCCATAAACATTCAATGCTTCCGAAACGCTTCAATGCATTTACAAAGGGTTACATTCGGAGTTGCCAGCAAATATATTGGGTATAAGGAAGGACAATCCTTCCCAGTGTTGTCAAACAAAGGGTCCGAATTAACAAGATTAAGACAAATACTATTGTCTTTTCCCATTTTTCTCCATTTCCACATTAGGTGGTTTTTACTGTACATTATGTGTTTTTAATTATAACTACAAATGGATTCATATGTTTTTTATTGAAATAACATTTATATTTTTACATAAATATTGTTTTTTCCTTTTGGTGAGTGTTCCCCGAATAACATGTTAATATATGAATGAGTGATGCAGACTGAGTGAGATAGGTCTCTGAATTCTTTTGAATCTGAGATAACTTGATCTCCCATTGGGAAAACACTTTTCTTTACTTGATAGTATACCGGTGCTCGATTTCCCTTTGGGTAATAACGAGCCTCTCTCTTTGGATTAAAACACATGTGTTTGATGCCTACAAGTCTGGAGCAAACTTTCTTCTCTGCTGACACTAACCGGGTGTCATTGTCTGTCACCAACTCCTCTAGATATCCTTCCTTGTTGAATACATCCTCCATAAACGCTATTATACATTTTGTAATCACACACTCTGTGACTCTGACCTCAGGCCGCTTTCACATAGTCTACACTATCTTTCGTAAACCTACATTTCTCCTTTTTCTGTTTCATACCACTTTCCTTTAAGATCTCTAACACTGTTTTTGCAGCCTTAAACCACGCGGGTGCATAGCAGACCCCATCCCAAATGTTGTCCATAAAGAACTCCACACCCTTGACGAGAATTCCCACGACCCACTGGAATACCATAGACACTGGCGCCAAATGGCATTTGCTGGTGGCGGTAAGTATCCTCATTGGTAATCAATTAAGTGAGATGCTTAGATTGGTGGTGCAGCTCCACTTGTTAAAGGGCACCTTAAGACCCTAGTGTACCACCGGTTTGGAGCTTTTCCTTTAAGACCATGTTATGGGTAAACCCCTTAAACTTTCCTCCGGCTTCAGTGAATACTTCTGGATACTCTTCACACCTCTGATCCCTTGCTCTCCTACCAACAGATAATAGGCGTAACCTAGACAGCACTTTATCCAGGTGATTGCTGTCCAGCATCATGATAATTTCTCCTTGTTCCTCCCAACCTAACAAATAATTTCTATCTTTCACTACATAGTCTCAGCTACTGTTATTCTTTGTTCCTGGCCTCTACTGATGGGTGCACTCCTAAATATCAACACCAACAATATTGAGGTACAAAAATATCGAGGTCAGAATATTGAGGGACAGAAATCAAAAGATACGTGCATATAGGGAAGTATCTTTACTCCACATCTACATACCTTAAAGATATATGTGCCACTTTGGTTCATATTTGTGAAGTTGCTGCGGATCCAAAATGCTGCAGCTGATCTGGCTCTGAATATACGGTAATGATTGTCTGCTTCTCAAGCGTTAAAGATCCTTCATTCCAGTATCCAGGTAAATTATGTTTATGTTTGAAGACTTGTGCATCGTGTTCAAGGCATTCAATCGGATGGGTACTCAGTATCTGCAGGACAAGTTCCTTCATTATCTTCCAAGCTGATGCTTGAGATCTGCCGAAACGCATCTTTTGGTGGTTGCTAAGGTTTGTTGGAATTGTTTGTGAGGACATGTGTTGTACCTCGGTGTGGCTACGTTATGTAACTCACTGTCCTCTTATCTTAGGATGTATGGCTCCCTGCTGCTTTTTTTGCAAAGGCTTAAGGGCCGATTCACAGAACTAACTTAAGACAAAATCCTAAACTTACTACTTTTGGTATTCACAGAAGGCATTTAGTAGTAGTAAAGTTAGGATTTTGTCTTAAGTTTGACTTAAGACAAACTTAAGACAACATTAAGACAACATTAAGACAGACTTAAGACAGACATAAGACAGACTTAAGACAAACTTAAGACAGACTTAAGACAGACTTAAGACAAAATCGTAACTTAAGTCTGTCTTAAGTCTGTCTTAAGTCTTTCTTAAGTCTGTCTTAAGTCTGTCTTAAGTCTGTCTTAAGTTTGTCTTAAGTTTGTCTTAAGTCAAAATTAAGACAAAATCCTAACTTTACTACTACTAAATGCCTTCTGTGAATATAAAAAGTAGTAAGTTTAGAATTTTGTCTTAAGTTGGCTCTGTGAATCGGGCCCATGAACACCAGGCTGTTTCCCAACCGAGTTACTTTTTTATCGCTTATCTAGACAGCCGTAAGTCACCTTTTTGGTATTAGAGCTCTCTGAATGTGGATATTGTATTACATTACATATACCAGCCTTTTAGCTGTTCTATCTTCAATTGGCAACTCAGCCTCGAAATCCTGTAAACTTCGACCTGGTTTGCCAATATTGGCAAATATCTAATTTGAAGATCTCTTAACTAGACTCCAAATATTTTTTATAACTCTTCCTCTCCTGTCAAAGCCTATGGTGAATCTAAGTCTACCATAATCCAAAATGTTCATTCATTCATCTCGACCAGGTAATAAGGTGCTTTCCTAATCCTGCTCCCCACCAGACCTAAGATCTTCACCTTGTACTAACAGCCCACAGTCTACCCCTTCATATTAATCAGCCTCCTCTCATACAAAAATAGTGTTCATTCCGATTTTATAGTCTTGTGTTAATCTGCAAAATCCTGAACAGTTGCCCTGGCTGTCACATCTGAAGCAGACCTGTGACCACATAGGAGATATTTTGGTATTACTCATATGTGTCTTACTACCACATCTCAGACAAAACCCCTCTGGTTCATTTCTCCCTGGATATCCCTTTGCCCTGTAGACGGCTCTGAGATTCTTGGTTAGACTTAGACATGCTTCTGACATCGCCTTGCACTCTACTCTGAAACAGACTTCTCTATCCGACACAAGTTTGATTTTTCAATTCCTCTTCCTATCTGAAATGCTGCTTACATATCAGGATTTTCACTGGAAAGTAGATACTCCTAATTCCTGAGCACGGTCCAGGTGAGGTGAGGTCCAGTCCCCGATCATTTTGGGTGGGCACTTTGAGTAATAAAAAGTTTTTCCAAACTTTATTGTATGAACGAGTTCAGGAAGAGAACACTTTTGATATTCTATAATCATTCGATTTGATTTGTTACAGATGCCATCTGCATGCATTGATGCGGAGGAGTAGTAAATTACAGGTTGTATCTATTCCAACCTTCTGAGGATTTAATTTGTTGTATATTCACTCACGATTATGTGCAGTAGCAATTATTGAGTATTATTTAGAAGAACAAGGGAACCCACTCGGTAAGCAAGGACCAAGGGTAATCATATACAGGAGCAACAACGGTCCTTGACAAAAGGAGGTACAATTATTGAATAATTATAGGCCACAATCTGCGCTATAATGAACATGAAGTCCAGCCGGACCTCAAAATTTAATCGATAATATAATAAGAAGAATATCAAGGCAACATATTTACAGTGGGACACAATCCTGTATCCAACAAGGCTAGACAAACAATATACAATATACAGGGGGTAGGGAGTTTCTCAGGCAATTTACAATAAGTGAGCAGCTAGAATTTAGTTAGAATCAGTTAGCTTGACTCATGTAGAAAAACGCAATACTGGCACATAATGGTGAACTAGTGTTTAGACTACATCAACTGTCGATGGCGTTTCGATCCAGTTAAATTCAAGGATCATCATCAGGACAACCAATGTATTGCCTGAATGTGCAAGCCTTGTGTGACAGTCGAGGAAGGCAATTGAAGTGGAACTCAAGCAATTGACTGGTGCGATCCGGCCCTCCAGACTATTGCTCAGGTTCCAATTTGAACTCAAGGTGCCTCATTGTAGGGTCACTCTGCTATGCGGCAATATCCTTTTAATTATCCACCGCTACCTTGGATCTTTCTGATATCTGGCGATCCCTTCCTGTACTGTCTCTTCCATTAACCGCATCGGTTCCGCTGGAGACATGTCCCGCGCCACTGAGGCTCCTTAGCCCGGAACCCCCACGCTCATCCGCCTCACATTGCGGCTCGCAGTCTATCGGGGTCACTACCTACAGGCACTTCAATTGCCTTCCTCGACTGTCACCCAAGGCTTGCACATTCAGGCAATACATTGGTTGTCCTAACTGAATTTAACTGGATCGAAACGCCGTCGACAGTTGATGTAGTCTAAACACTAGTTCACCATTATGTGCCAGTATTGCGTTTTTTCTACATGAGTCAAGCTAACTGATTCTAACTAAATTCTAGCTGCTCACTTATTGTAAATGGCCTGAGAAACTCCCTACCCCCTGTATATTGTATATGGTTTGTCTAGCCTTGCTGGATACAGGATTGTGTCCCACTGTAAATATGTTGCCTTGATATTTTTCTTATTATATTATCGATTAAATTTTGAGGTCCGGCTGGACTTCATGTTCATTATAGTGCAGATTGTGGCCTATAATTATTCAATAATTGTACCTCCTTTTGTCAAGGACCATTGTTGCTCCTGTAGCAATTATTGAGAGCAGAGGCCCTGACGAAAGCCAAAGGGATTAATTACCCGTATGGCTGAAACATGTTGGCCCTTTTCGGCAGTCATTTGTTTATACTGCCTGTTTCACTGTTCTGTTTTTAACTAGGGGATGTGCCTATGGTTCAATAAAATGCATATTATTTTGGGTTACATCACTCTATTTTAACATTCACCACATATTTTTCGTTTTTTGCACTGCACTGTTGCTCCTGTTGCAACCAACTGTTTAACTACTTATTTGCAGTCGGATGTGTGACTGTGGGTAAGATCCGGCTTGTTATCACTATAAGGGTAATATGTCTCTATGATCAAGAGGCACACCATATTACTAACTGGATGACCAAAAGATAAGATTGATCACATGGTTAAGTTGATGGCAATCCAGTAAGACTAGCTGGGACCTTCCCACTTATCACCCTTTTGGTTTTCTTCCTGTTATGAGTTCTTTTTCTTTCCTCCAGGGCTCCTGTTGCAACCTCAAAACATACCAACACTGACTCCCAAAGGAAATCGTGGAAACAGATCCAAAGCTCTTTCCTTTGGTTACTCATGCATGCCCAGAGGAAAACACAAGAAATTCTCTAATTGGCATTTCAAATTCTTATTGAAGCAATACGTTTCTTGTGTAAAATACGAGTACGGCAAATATCAATAGAAGGAAACAAAATTGAATAATTAGCATCACAAGGATGGTAATGAAAAAGAACAATTCAACCATTGTGCTGTTACATAGAATGTATGCATGCTTATAAGTACAATTATAGTTGTGGTCCTACCAAGCGCTCCTTATCCTAGTGTGCCCAGTGTGGGTGAATATGTCAGAATTCTTGTAGGGTGATCTAACTCCCCAGGTGCCTGTGGGTATGTTTAATCTGGTGCCCGTCTTGGTGTAGAGCTGCGCACAATCCTTCTCAGGAGGGAAACAGGATTCAGCTGGGCTGGAATTTCGGCATGGGGTGCCTCAACAGTGTCAGCGAAATACTCCTCTAAATAAACAAAGAAGTTATGTCATTTATATAATAAACTTCACTCATGTTGCCATGCCGAAGTCTCAGTTAGGCCGTCTTTATTGATCTTTCCGGACAAAGCTGTCACCGAGTGAACAGTAACAAATATCAACATTTTGCGCAGTGAACTTTACCTTCTGTACAGAATGTTCAAGGCTCTGATTATATAGCTATGAAGAAACACAAAAGTAAGCAAAAGTAGTTCCAGAGAATATTATCCACACAGGCATTCAAATAGATGTGTGTAAAATGTCAATGTTTAAGGAAGATGCCAACTTTAAAATGTAAATATGTAACAGCAATCGAGCAGGGTATTTGTACAAGCGAGTCTCTAGGGAGCCCACCAGCAGTTCTGTCCATAGATTGGACCCGTTTCTATCGATGGGATTGATGCTCAATATTAGCTCAGATTTACTGCCATTACATCAGGCTTGATGGATGTATGTCGTTACAACGCATACATTTACAACGCATACCTTTACCACGCAATTTTTACAACGCAGGATCCATTACAACGAAATACCATTACAACACATTTTTTTACATCGCAGATGCCTTTACAACGCATACCATTACAACGTAAGTATTGGTAAGTATATAATATTTTTATAAATTTAAATTAATTAAAATTAATATAATTTAATTTAATTTAATTTAAATTTTAATTTATTTTTACCCTGTACCCCAAAACCCAAACCTAGCCCTGAACCCTAAAAATACCCCTTTACCCAAAACCCCAAACCTAGCCCTGAACCCTAAAAATACCCCTTTACCCAAAAACCCAAACCTAGCCCTGAACCCTAAAAATACCCCTTTACCCTAAAACCTAAACCTAGCCCTGAACCCTAAAAATACCCCTTTACCCAAAAACCCAAACCTAGCCCTGAACCCTAAAAATACCCCTTTACCCAAAAACCCAAACCTAGCCCTGAACCCTAAAAATACCCCTTTACCCAAAAACCCAAACCTAGCCCTGAACCCTAAAAATACCCCTTTACCCAAAAACCCAAACCTAGCCCTAAACCCTAAAAATACCCCTTTACCCAAAAACCCAAACCTAGCCCTGAACCCTAAAAATACCCCTTTACCCTAAAACCCAAACCTAGCCCTGAACCCTAAAAATACCCCTTTACCCAAAAACCCAAACCTAGCCCTGAACCCTAAAAATACCCCTTTACCCTAAAACCCAAACCTATAACATTTTTAATACAATTATATACTTACCAATACTTACGTTGTAATGGTATGCGTTGTAAAGGCATCTGCGATGTAAAAAAATGCGTTGTAATGGTAGATCGTTGTAATGGATCCTGCGTTGTAAAAATTGCGTGGTAAAGGTAGGTCGTTGTAAAAGTTGCGTGGTAAGGGTTGTATACCGGCTTGATCCATGACCTCTGAAGATTTTCCAAATGTTTACGGATATTCTATTTCTGGCTATATTGAACATTTGTAATTCATCACTTCTCAGTACCAGCTCAGTTCCGTCTGCATGGAAACAAGCCATTGTTGCTCATTATTAAAAAAAATAATGCTGATACACAGATTTTATTTCATTTTCAACCAATCTCTTTACTCCATACCTCTTTAAAATAAGTGAATCAACAGCCAATGAGAAGCTTTCTTTCTTCCTTGAAAATAACAGACTCTTAGATGAGGCACACGCTGGCTCCAGGCCTAGCTGTGGAAGGGAACCTGCAATGTCTGCTGCACTTTACAGTCCTCGTGGTCAGCAGCATTAACACTGCCGTAAACACTCTTCGCCCTAGCGTGCCTCCTGTCACCCTGCACCCAGTGCTTTAAATGGGACGGTGCTCACTGGTACTGAGTTCTGGCACTTCTTTTTTTCCCCCCTCTGAGTACCAGAACTTTTCCGTGCCCAGGGAGAGTAAAGCATGCTGAGATTTCCCAATGATCCCAAAGAAATGGTCATCATGAGAGCATGCACAGCATTTCTACTCTGCAGTGTATGCTCACAGGATTAGCATTTCACACTGGCAATGGCAATCATCTTGCCATCAGCAACAGTGTGAAGTCACCACCCCGTAGGAATGGAAGCCCTTTAAATATGCAGTTTTCAATGGCTTTCCCTTCCTTCTTTGCCATACAGCAGTGAGGATCACTGACAAGGAGCCCATCAGGTGCAGCGCCTGAGTTTCAGATTTCCCTCAAGGGCCAGGCAGGGGGCCCAAGAGTGTATTCCTGCACCCAGCACCATCTGGGACCCAGAAACAGCAATAAGATTCCTGCAGTATGGCCCCCCCATCCATACAGCGTCGCGGAGGACGCAGGACACCAGGTGGGCCATTTTAACCCCTTAGCCTGCCTGCCACTAGTGTCTTTCACCTGATTCGCTTCCCCCCTGCTCAGCTGCGACAATGAGCCCATAATGGGCGAGGAGGGGGTCGGGAGATGGCATGAGCGCCCTCCCTCTAGTCCAGGCGAGATTGGAGGAAGCCTCTACCCTGGTGGAGACTGCAAATGCTCGGGATCCGGCAGTGCTCAGTCTCTTTTCTACTGAGAGTTCTCCGGCCGTGGGGCATTCTGATCCCAATTGACTCTGCCTGCTACTAAGGGGGAAAGAAAAAGGTAAGTAAGACTCACTACTCTCATCAATGCCAATCCTGATGCTCAGTGAGCACAATCTGTTACTATCAGGCAGATTCGTTTTTTTTTTACATTTGTTTCTAGCTGTTAAAATAACCGCACTCGAGTTAAGATGAAAGAGCAATTAGATGCCTTTAAATTTGGTGTTTTGTCTTGCCACAGAGGTTGAATGTCAGGCGATACCATAGGACAAATTGCTGCTTATTTTTTTAACATGAAGACTGATGTTTACTTTTCTTTCCCCGACCGCAGGGTGAGAGCATTTTTGAAAGTTTGCAAACATAAATACCTGTGAATGAACTGTACAAATATTTCAATCTTGGAAATAGAAAGGACAAACGAAGCAACTGTTTTGTTATTCTGAAGTGTCATGGAAGAATTTAATAGGATACTTTACTGGATGATGCTCGAAAGCTAAATATTCTCTGGAGCCAGGGATGTAGCTTCCATAGGTGCAGAGGCACAGAGGCCTGGGGTCCATTGAAAGCAGATTATTGCTGTATTCCATGGATAAAACAGGGGTTAGTGATCCATTTCCTTCCTTGCACTCAGGCCCATGGTACATTGGCTGGTACCCAATCCCAGACATTATCCTTGGTGCATGTTGTGTCGTGTGGGGGCTGATAGGGTGACCCTAGGGGTGGATGCTGGGGGCCCTACACTCGGGGGCACCTAGATGAGCTACAGGCCTTACACGTGGCCTAGAAATAACAGAGGCGGACACTGTAATGGGCTGTTGCTGGGTCTCCGCTCCGCACCCGAATGAACGTGCGTGCGTGCGTGCTCCTGTTTATTATAGGAGGTCACATGACCTAACGTCGGACGCCGAGAGCGTCAGGAGCGTGCAATAAACCTGAACACAACAGTGCACTGCATAGTTTTTGTCAGTAAAACTATGTCTGTGTACATTTAGTGGTAATGACAATGGAAAATGTGTTGTCTCTGAATGACAGTGCACTACCACACTATACACCAACAGTTACATACAGCACCGATTCCTGTCAATTTTGGGCAGTAGCCCCGCCCCTGGCCCCAGCCGTAATCCCGCCTCCTTGCCCGCGCCCTTCGGTCATAGCTCAATTTAGTGAGTACCTGTACCCCCACACACACACATTTAAAGCACTGCCTGAACCTTATGGCACTACACAGGGTTGGGCATTGAGCCCTACTTTATTTAATGTTTCTACAGCTCCACTCCCTCACCTTATCACAAGTCACAAGCAGGCTTCTGTTATTCCCCTGATTATGCTGTTGAAGAAATATTCTTCACCCTTCCAGCAAAAATGTTCTTTGCAGACTAAACTGACTAATATTCATCAAATGGAACGTCCCTCATCTTAAAGCAGACTAGGCGCCTGTTCTGTCAGCCATACATACCTCAGCATGTCTTGAGGTGGCGAGAGTGTGTTCACGTTATGGGCGCGTGTTGCAGTGAGGGGCACGTGCAGCGTGCGTCAGAGCCGTGCTAGGTATTCCAAACCGTGCCTGGCATCCGCGTCATCGCTCGGGATGCCTGGCGCCCGGAGCCACATGTGCAGCACCAGTGATTGCGTCATTTGGCTCTGCAGTATCAGGGATGATACTTCTGCAGTGCGTAGGACTATAGATTTCTGGGTTACGAAAGCCTCCCGGCGCAGGATGCAGCGACACAGTGCAGCAGGGCTTGCAGGCTCCCAGTATATGTGCTAGTACCCTCTAGGACTTGGCTGCATGAAACTCGTCAGGCCAGGTGGGGGCGCTGGTGACGCGGATTAGACTCATCATCGCTGAAAGGAATGGGGCTCGCTTCTAGTCCTGAAAAGATGCATTTATAAGCATGATAGGCAGACAAAACCGACAGCATCCGCCCCAAAAAGCAAGTGCGCACCACAGGACAAAATCCAGGCATGAGCAAAATGGGCTCAGGCCCAGGGTTCCATCCCAGCATTTCAGGGGGCCCCCTGATAGAGCCAGCTCTGTTCTGCAGAGTCTTGCTCTGATGACCTTGAATAATTCTTAAGCAAATTGTTCCAAATACTGTTTTCCTTTAATTTATTTTAATGTGGGTGATGTGTAAGAGTCTATCACAGACATTTTGCAGAGAAATGTTTTGTTTATTATTCATGCAACATCAATAAAAACGCTCTTTTAGATCAAAACAGGACCTTACATATCAGAAATGGGAGGGTGTGACAGAGATTATTTGCAGTAGTAACAATCCCTGAATATGAGATGTAAACATATTTAGAATTTGGATGAGTGTGCCTGTGCACTGTCAGTGACCTGGCCAAGGACAGCATGAAAGAGTCTGTAGTGTTGTACGAGTTTTATGACTTTTGGTTCCTACCAGATTCCGTAGAGCTGTAACATAGGTGTTAGAGCGGAATGCAATGAAAGCTTGGTTTAGAATGTTGAGTTCACAGTTACATGCAGGGGAATACAGATGTGTAATATTAATCTACATGTTTGGCATATTCATTGATGTGTACCCAGGCTAGGGCGGACACTAAACTGAGTTACCTGGCACGAAAGAGCTTAAACTGTATTATAATTAGGGCTCCTGGTTTTATGGTATTTATTTTTGGGCCATTTCCGTCTGTATTTATCCATATTTATTTTTTGGTCAATTTATCTGTATTTATCCATAATTATTATGTGTTTTCCATATAAATGAAGTTGTAAAACTGTACATTTCCATATCTATTTAACTGATGGACGTGCACTCATACTTTGATGCCTGTCGTGTTTTAGCTATTTAAGATGCCAAATATTACATAACAATACATCCACTGGAAAATACTAGCATTATGCCATAAATGTATGTTGACATATGCTGTTATTTAAATAAATTTCATCTAGTTTTTTTTATTTCCCATGCTGTCCATCTGCTCAGCTGCTTGCCTATAATTCATGAAAGACAGCATGGAGAGTCACCTAAAATAAGCACAACTTTATGTATGTATCCACCTTTAAAAATAAATGCAGACAGAAAAAATTACTGAGAAATGTGAAATGAAAATAATTTATATTAGGTTTAATGGCATCAAATCCTCATTTTGTTTTACTTCATTTATGAACGTTTTGGCTGATCATTTTATTATTAATAATAATTATAATATTGACTATAGCTCTAGCACATTTTACAAACTTCACTGCCTGCGGACCCTCATCAAACAGGGGGCATCGTTACCCAACAGGAAGATACTCGTTTACCAACCTTGGACAGATGGCAGGCTGATATGGCACTAACATGCTTGACACCTTCACCTGAAGACCCTCGGGTGGGGCACCAGCCCACTGAACCATCTTTGAATTTAAATGTAATCAGTAAAAAAGTTTTTAAAAAAATGTAATTTCTCCTTTTCAGCTAAATTCAAATGTTGTCATATGTGATATCAGGAGACAGAGTATCGCAGAGGACTTGTTTGATACTGTAATTCAGTGTTTAATTTGTAAAAGAATAAGTGCCGGGCCCAAAGTATTGCTTAGAAGCCCATGGCCAGCGCTACCAATCCACCACAGACATTCCCTGCCTCTTTATCTAACTCTTGCGGGTTCTTTTGTCACCTCTGCTTGCTCCCCTTATCTCTGTTATTTGTGTTTCTCCTCCTCATTTTGTGTGTTTCTATTTCTAGATCAGGCTCAAACCTTATTGAGGCAAAATATGTGACGGTTCCCAAACATGAATGCTGGGGAGCCCCACCTGCAACCACCGGCTCAAATAAAGCACTGCTGTTATTGAATATGGATTTCTGTCTATCAATCACAGTGCCAGCCAGCCGTGGCCCGTGCGGGTAAGAGCGGTGGGGTGATAGAGCTGGGTGGGGGGGATTTCGACAGACGACCACAAGGGAAAATGAATGATTGAATTTTCCCCTGTGGTCGTTTTGTCCCCCCCCCCGCACCCGGCCCTACCGCCCTACTGCGCTTACCTGCACGGGATGCGGCTGGTGCCAGGTGCTGCCTGATTCAGTGTCTCACCCAAACTGGCTTTGCACAGAGCCAAGGCACTGGCATTGAAATTACCCTTTACAAATACAACCAATGAAACATAAAATGCCATGAGTGAGTGATTTAGAGGCATTCATTGCCTGTGCACATAGAGTGAGCATCACCTGGACACCCAACTTGACTTCTCCTGGTTGGGGGGCACGGCAGGTTTTAAAGACAGTGACTTTGAAGAACCCAATGCAACTAATTATCAACTAGTATCTGAAAAATAGACCGAGAGTTAATGAGACACTTTAGTGCACAGTGATAAACTCCATTTTTTAATCCACTCTTAAAATTGAATAGCTTGCTTTTGGGCCACATGCTTAAACAAACTGCCTGAACCAAGCTACTAATTATATATGCTGGTCTAAATCCTAAAATATTACAGCCATTTAATCTGTGTTTAGCTTATTAGAAAAGCAAATTCCTCTTTCAGTGTTTGTTCTCTGATTAGGCTGTAAATTGAATGTTGGCGAAGGCAATCTGCGTCTAGCGATAACACTCTATAAGATTAACCGGCTTAATCATGCCTGCTCTGATTAAAACTGATGAGGTCATTTTCAACACTGATTTTCCAGAATAGGTTTGATTGTAGGCAGTACTGCAGGGATCCTTGCAGCACCATGAGAACCATACAGGAGGGGAACTTAAACTACTTATGTGCAGAGGGTTAACCAAGCCTCGTGGGTCCCCTGCTCATGGCTTGGTTACTGCTGAGGATCCTAAGAGAAATAGAGCAGTAAAGGGGTGGCATTCACTGTTATATCGGGTTATGTTATTTCCACTTCATATAGTGCGATGACAATAAAGGGGTGACATTCACCGTTATGTTATGTTATTTCCACTTCATTTAGTGCAACGACAATAATGGGGTGGCATTCACTGTTATGTTTATGGTATGTTATTTCCACTTAATATAGTGCGATGACAATAAAGGGGTGACATTCACTGTTATGTTATGTTATTTCCACTTCATATAGTGCGACGTCAATAAAGGGGTGGCATTCACTGTTATGTTGTGTGATGTTATTTCCACTTCATATAGTGCGACGACAATAAAGGGGTGGCATTCACTGTTATGTTGTTTTATGTTATTTCCACTTCATATAGTGCGATGACAATAATGGGGTGGCATTCACTGTTATGTTTATGTTATGTTAATTCCACTTCATATAGTACGACGACAATAAAGGGGTGGCATTCACAGTTATGTTATGTTTTGTTATTTCCACTTAATATAGTACGACGACAATAAAGGGGTGGCATTCACTGTTATGTTCTGTTATGTTATTTCCACTTAATACAGTGTGACGACAATAAAGGGGTGTCATTCACTGTTATGTTGTGTTATGTTATTTCCACTTCACATAGTGCGATGACAATAAAGGGGTGGCATTCACTGTTATGTTGTGTTATGTTATTTCCACTTCATATAGTGCGACGACAATAATGGGGTGGCATTCACTGTTATGTTGTGTTATGTTATTTCCACTTCATATAGTGCGATGACAATAAAGGGGTGACATTCACCGTTATGTTATGTTATTTCCACTTCATTTAGTGCAACGACAATAATGGGGTGGCATTCACTGTTATGTTTATGGTATGTTATTTCCACTTAATATAGTGCGATGACAATAAAGGGGTGACATTCACTGTTATGTTATGTTATTTCCACTTCATATAGTGCGACGTCAATAAAGGGGTGGCATTCACTGTTATGTTGTGTGATGTTATTTCCACTTCATATAGTGCGACGACAATAAAGGGGTGGCATTCACTGTTATGTTGTGTGATGTTATTTCCACTTCATATAGTGCGACGACAATAAAGGGGTGGCATTCACTGTTATGTTGTTTTATGTTATTTCCACTTCATATAGTGCGATGACAATAATGGGGTGGCATTCACTGTTATGTTTATGTTATGTTAATTCCACTTCATATAGTACGACGACAATAAAGGGGTGGCATTCACAGTTATGTTATGTTTTGTTATTTCCACTTAATATAGTACGACGACAATAAAGGGGTGGCATTCACTGTTATGTTCTGTTATGTTATTTCCACTTAATACAGTGTGACGACAATAAAGGGGTGTCATTCACTGTTATGTTGTGTTATGTTATTTCCACTTCACATAGTGCGATGACAATAAAGGGGTGGCATTCACTGTTATGTTGTGTTATGTTATTTCCACTTCATATAGTGCGACGACAATAATGGGGTGGCATTCACTGTTATGTTGTGTTATGTTATTTCCTCTTCATATAGTGCGACGACAATAAGGGGTGGCATTCACCGTTATGTTATGTTATTTCCACTTCATAAAGTGCGGTGACAATAAGGAGTGTCATTCACTGTTATGTTGTGTTATGTTATTTCCACTTCATATAGTGCAATGACAATAAAGGAGTGGCATTCACCGTTATGTTATGTTATTCCCACTTCATATAGTGCGACGACAATAATGGGGTGGCATTTATTATTATGTTTATGTTATGTTATTTCCACTTAATATGGTACGAAGACAATAAAGGGGTGGTATTCACTGTTATGCAGTGTTATGTTATTTCCACTTCATATAGTGCAACGACAATAAAAGGGTGGCATTAACAGTTATGTTATGTTTTTTTATTTCCACTTAATATAGTACGACGACAAAAAAGGGGTAGCATTAACTGTTATGTTGTGTTATGTTATTTCCACTTCACATAGTGCGATGACAATAAAGGGGTGGCATTCACCATTATGTTATGTTATTTCACTTCATATAGTGCGACAACAATAAAAGGGGTAGCATTCACCGTTATGTTATGTTATGTTATTTCCACTTCATATAGTGTGATGACAATAAAGGGGTGGCATTCACCGTTATGTTATTTCCACTTCACATAGTGCGACAACAATAATGGGGTGGCATTCACTGGTATGTTGTGTTATGTTATTTCCACTTCATAAAGTGCGACGACAATAAAGGGGTGGCATTCACCGTTATGTTATGTTATTACCACTTCATATAGTGCGACAACAATAATATGGTGGCATTCACTGTTATGTTGTGTTATGTTATTTCTACTTAATATAGTACGACGACAATAAAGGGGTGGCATTCACTGTTATGTTGTGTTATGTTATTTCCACTTCATATAGTGCGACGACAATAAAGGGGTGTCATTCACTGTTATGTTGTGTTATGTTATTTCCACTTCACATAGTGCAACGACAATAAAGGGGTGGCATTCACTATTACGTTATGTTATTTCCACTTCATATAGTGCGATGACAATAAAGGGGTGGCATTCACTGTTATGTTATGTTATTTCACTTCATATAGTGCGACAACAATAAAAGGGGTAGCATTCACCGTTATGTTATGTTATGTTATTTCCACTTCATATAGTGTGATGACAATAAAGGGGTGGCATTCACCGTTATGTTATTTCCACTTCACATAGTGCGACAACAATAATGGGGTGGCATTCACTGGTATGTTGTGTTATGTTATTTCCACTTCATAAAGTGCGACGACAATAAAGGGGTGGCATTCACCGTTATGTTATGTTATTACCACTTCATATAGTGCGACAACAATAATATGGTGGCATTCACTGTTATGTTGTGTTATGTTATTTCTACTTAATATAGTACGACGACAATAAAGGGGTGGCATTCACTGTTATGTTGTGTTATGTTATTTCCACTTCATATAGTGCGACGACAATAAAGGGGTGTCATTCACTGTTATGTTGTGTTATGTTATTTCCACTTCACATAGTGCAACGACAATAAAGGGGTGGCATTCACTATTACGTTATGTTATTTCCACTTCATATAGTGCGATGACAATAAAGGGGTGGCATTCACTGTTATGTTGTGTTATGTTATTTCCACTTAATACAGTGTGACGACAATAAAGGGGTGTCATTCACTGTTATGTTGTGTTATGTTATTTCCACTTCACATAGTGCGATGACAATAAAGGGGTGGCATTCACTGTTATGTTATGTTATTTCCACCTGATATAGCGCAACAACGTGTATACGGAGGTATATCTCCGCACTAAACCGATAACCGGTAAATACTGGTACACCAATGCAGAATGTTTACCAGATGTTATAAATGTCGTCAGTTCTGAGTTTTTACATAGGAATGGGATACCAGCATTTAGCACAGTGAATTCAGTATGATTTGCCCTATTCATGAGCATTTCCCACGGATAAATGTTGCCAAGTTTGTGCTGGTGAAATCAGTCAGAAGAAAACTGAAGGGCGCAATAATTATCACACTACTCGTAATTCCCATCTCAAGAATGCAGGTAGTAGCATAATTTTTGTCACTCCAGATAAGTATGTGAATTGCTAAATATGTGGAGGAAATTCTGCTGATGTATTTTCCCCTGAGTTTAGTACTTTATTCATAAGACAATGGATTTTCCATTGTTACTCAACTGTAAATCCTCCCCCAGGCCTCGAAAACAACAATTCATCGGTTGAGTACAGAGGGAGAGCACAGACCAGCACGATCCACAGCCATCAATTGGAAATCGCGTAAGGAGACAGAATAGAACCATGAACCGGCCGTGCAGTGTGATAGCCAGGCGCGGCGCCTCCGTAATGGCGTGGGAGCGTTGCCTCACTGGTCAGTCAGTCAGAGGTCTGGCAAATGACTGCTGACTGACTGAGCTGATGCAAGCAGTGTAGGGTGGGGCGGAGCCTGGCACAGCAGGGTGGAATGGTAGGAGCAGTGTAAGTGCACATGTATGTTTGGCCGGCCGTCTTAGGCCGGCCATACAGACATGCGCACTTAGGTTTCTCGAACCCAGCAGTGTTACACAGCCATGTTGGAGAAACGTTACAGGTGCCTAGGCACTGTCTGAACGGCTAACCTGTGCCCCAGTGCATGCTGGGGCTTGAGGAGAGCCAGAGAAGAAGACCGAGGCAGCCGCCGCGTACTCAGGGAAGTTTTCTTAATTTAATTATTACTCCCCCATCCCGTCCCCACCCACACTTCAGGACTGCCACTGGTGATAGCCAAAAGATAATTTGAGTAACAACCTACAAAAACTTTAAATAAATAAGTAAACAAAAATTAACTGTGATAACCAGTCGTCAGACCGTCTGATATTTTATGGAATGTTGATCTGTTTTAATCTTAGAACAGCTGTGGAGCGGGTGGTGGGAATGGGATAGCGCAGACTGTCCTTTTAAGGATGGACATTATAAACGTATCATTTCCCTCAAGTCCCTGCCTTTTATGAGAAATTCAAAGACATGCATGCTGGGTGCTGCTCTCAGGCAGAATCCTCCTGGGAGGTTTCTTGAATTCCAACAGAAATAATTTAGATTTTTGTGATTGCAGCGGTTGACACATGTCATATGATGCAACCACTGTGACTTGCATTTCAACTGGAGAGCCCAGTTTGGTGTGCTTTTTGTAAGGCTCTAGGACATATATGTTCACATCTCCACTTTTCTTCTTCCTTTCTCTGTGTTCTTTCAATTATGAATTTGAGTTATTTTTGGTAAATTGAAAGGGTCAAACGAAAGCTCATGTACTGATAAAAAAATTATTTTATTGTTTAATATTTAGATATTATTATTCAAAAATGTAAAGGAGCAATGATATATGTGTGATAAGTATGTGTAATAATATGTTTAAAACAGAAAGCTGTAATTTATTGCAGGGTGGCTCAGTGAATTAAATGCCTGTCGCTGTGATCTGCAGTCCATATTATCCATTCTTGATAAGACTTCCTTCTTTCTGAGATCAGTTGTTAAACTTGACAACAGCAGAAATTTCTGCTTTGAAATGACAGAAGTAAAGTAAAATGAAAAAAAATAGATGTTGCTGTTCTCCCAATGCAAAATCAGCTTTATCTGAATGATTTTTCAGCAAGCATGCTGGATCTAAAGTAGATGTTAGCACCAGTAGGAGTCTTGTCCTCAAAAATTGATGCTCTTTTTATCTGATAAAGACTTTGGGGCATATTACCAACAACTAGTGAAAATTATCGCTAAATGCGCTTAGAGACTTTTTATTTATCGCTGCCTATCGCTGGATATTTTAGCGGAGAAAACATGCTATTAGCAACGTTTTTCTCCATTGTGCTAAAATATCCAGCGATAGCGGCGTAATGCGAGAATATCGCTGAGAATATAGCGATATTCTCACATTAGCGACAAAATGCTCTTAGCCATGTTATCCACCTCCCATTGGATAACATGGCTAAGAACTGGTCAGCGCAGGCGTTAGTTTTTACCGATAGCGGGAATATTTCCATCGCTACGCCAGCCTTGTGAATAGGCGATAGCGACGTTTCAGACTGCTTTCAGTCGCTAACGGTTTGGGTACGCCCACTTTGCATGTCATTAGCGATAAATACCGCTGACATGCAAAGTGGGCCCCAAACCGCTCGCTATCGCCTTCAAGCTGTCGCTAACTGCTGTTAGCGACAGCTTGATAATGGGGCGATAGAATTTTCGCCGCTTAGCGGCTGAAAACGGCCGCTAAACCGGCGAAAAGTGCCTATCGCCCCCCTTGATAATATGCCCCTTTGAGCTGCAGGTTTCTTACCTTAGAATTATCCCCAGGCATCAAATTGAATTCAGGCATTTTTGAGCAGTATCCCTAGGTGGCGTCATTCGTCACCACATTGGCAGTGCCTGAAGTGACATATGCTGTACCTAGATAGGCGCCACCTCGGAATGCTGATGTCAGTTCTTTCCTTTCCGTGCCAGATAACGCAAATCCGTGAAGAAGTACTCCTCAGTCACATTTTGACTTGCTTTTTTTGACTTTTTGTCAAAGTTTTTTTCTTTTGGTGTGATACGGTGTCCCCCATTAAACCAGCTGGTTTCAAACCGTGTGGCACCTGGTGAAGACAAATGCCTGTGACAAACCTTCACTTTGTCTGTCTATGGTGCCTCGAGAAAGACCATGATTCGATGGCCTGTGAGGACTGTCGCGCCATGTACCCGAAGCAGCTGAGGTAGCGCTCCCTCAAGCTCCTTGTAGCCTGACATTGGACAAATCCTCAGCGATCAAGATTCAGATCGCAAGGAAGGTCCTGGGACCGCTCGAATAGCCGCACCCAACAGTCGCCGTCCTGGCTGAAGTCATTGTCAGGTAAGTTGCATAAGAAAAATAAATCTAAAAAGTCAAACACATCTTTGACTTCTCTGCGTCCAGCCAAATCCTCGGACTAGATGAGGAAGTGTTGGTACTTCATGCCCCACTCTTCACGGAGCCTCAATCAGGGTCAGCTCTGCACTTCCCTGATTTTTTTGGATCTGGAGCGGCTCCTGCCCTACTATGAGAGTTCAATAAGGCCATGCATCTCAATTTGGGTAGGTAGACCCTTCTAGCACTTCCTAAGGCCCCATGGGTATAGGAGGGACCCCTACTGTATTCCCACCGGCGGGTATGCCCTTGGTGTCAGTTGGGCCTCTTGGATCCGGTGCTGGATCCAGAGCAGCACTGCCAAAGAGGCCAAGACCATCTCTGCTGATGATTGCCCGCTGCCACCACCAAACTACAGAGGACCCTAGTTTCCTCACCTACCACCCCGCCCAGGAGAGCTTGGTGGTCCTCCACTTCCAGAATGAACCATGGTGTGTTCCCTTCCACTCTACCAGATAGGGAATCCAAGAGGATAGATACCTTTGGAAAGAGAAAGTTCTCTTCCGTCAGCCTAGCACTGCAGTTGGTGAACACTGCCTGCCTCTTGCGACATTACTCCCACACAATCTGGAACTCAGTTGCGCAAGTGCTTCTCATAGTCTCGGAAGAGGCCCGAGTCATACTATCTCAAGCTTTTGCTGATGGGAGGGATACAACAAAGTTCACGATTTGTTGTGGTCTGGACATGACCAACTGGCTGGGCAGAGAGATTTCTTCTTCAGTGACCCTTCGGTGCCATACCTGGCTGAGGACTACTGTCCTTTTTTGGGATGTCCAAGCATCACTTATGGGTATGCGCTTTGATGGCTCCCGTCTCTTCGGAGAGAGGGTGGACTCATCACTAGAACGCTTTAAGGATTCCAGGGCTACGGCCAGGCCCATGGGTCTCTCAAAGCCCCTTGACATCCCCAGTTTGCCTTTCGCCCATTTGTGGCCACGGAAGGGGTCTCCAACTATGTCAATACCCACCCAGTCACCATTGCCATTAAGCTTCCACACCTTTTTGTGGCAGAGGATGCGGTTCCCACAGACCACAGGGAGGAGGTAGCCAGCAGTTGGTTCAGTCCACCACTCGCCCGGCAGCCACAGCCTCCAAGCCACTTTAGTTTGCCCTCCGACCATCATGGCATCATGTGGGGGGCAGGATATGCCATCACCCTCTCCACTGGAGGTCAATAACATCAGACCATTGGGTAATGCAAATCGTACAAAGGGGCTACCAGGCACGGCCCGTGCACGGCGTTATACCGTGGCGGTGACGTCAGGCGGGGGAGGGTCAGGGTGGAGGTTTGTAAAATGCGGGATATGGACCATTACAGGTAAGTACAGAAAAAAATAAATAAAAAAATTTTGTTGCCCGCGCTGCATCAAACTTGGCGATGCAGCGCAGGTAATGAAATTCGTTGTTTTTTTTCCCCCCGGTACTTACCTGTAATGGTCCATATCCCGCATTTTACAACCCCCCACCCTGACCCTCCCTGCCTGACGTCACCGCCCCGGTATAACGCCCTGCACGGGCCGTGCCTGGGGGCTACTCCTTGCCCTTGGTGGCTGCCCCTCAACCCATTGCCACCCATTTACGACAGGTTGACGGAAGACCATCTTTCCTTACTCCACCAGGAACTGTCATCTCTCTTGGCCAAGAGCTACAGAATAGGTTGGGTTGAAATTTCTGCTAATTACTGGTGCTCAAGAAGGATGGAGCCCTTCATCCTATACTGGACCTGCACCATCTCAATCTCTTTCTCAAACAGGAGAAATTCAAAATTATCACACTCTCTCAAGTTCTGTCTGCCCTGAATCCTGGAGAAAGGATGCATATTTTCACATCCCCATCCTGCCTCCTCACAGACATTACCTGCAGTTCACAGTGGGCCACAAGCACTTACAGTTTGCCTGCTGTGCTCCCCTTCAGCCTTACCAGCTCCCCTCGGGTGTTCACAAAGGTAATGGTGGTGGTTGTAGCACATCTGGGGAGGTCTGGGGTTCAGTCAGCCCCTACCTCGATGATTGGCTGTTGAAGGCGGGCTCGCTGGGGCAGTCATCTCCCACCTCCAGACTACAGTGAACCTCCTGCATTTTACTGGGGTTCACTATCAATGCGCCAAAGTCACACCTGATTCCCTCTCAGATGCTCCCTTTCATCTGAGCTGTTCTGGACACAGTGCAGTTTCAGGCTTATCCTCTCGAACGACGAGTCCAGGATATTCAGGCTATGATACTGATGCTTCAGCCTCTATCCGGGGTTTGGTGAGACAGACTCTGGGGCTGCTGGGCCCCATATACTCCTGGATCCTGTTGGTGACTCATGCCATCCGGCATATGCGGGCTCTGCAGTAGGACTTGAAGTTTGAATGGATGCAGCATCAGGGCAAGTTCTATGGCATGGTTCAGATCCCAGAGGGAACTTTAAAAGACCTGCAGTGGTGGCTAACGAACCACAACTGGCTCAGTGGCAGAACCCTCCCCTTTCCCTAGCCAGAATTGACTCTAGTGACAGATGCATCACTCCTGGGCTGAGGGGGTCATCTGGGGGCGATGGAGATCAGAGGACTCTGGGCTCCGGTAGAATCCGGACTCCACATAAAAGTGCTGGAGCATCAGGCAAATTGCTTCGCATTGAAGGCCTTTCTACCCTCCATCAAGGGAAGGCTAGTGCAGGTGTTCACTGACACCACCGCCATGTGGTTCTGCAACAAAGAAGGCAGGATGGTGTCGTGGATCATTTGTCAGGGACTATGCACCTCTGGAAATGGCTGAAACACTAGGGCATCTCTCTGATTGTTCAACACCTGGCAGTCTCTCTGACCCCAGGGCAGACTAACTCAGTCATCGATGCCAAGCAGATATCAAATAACATCTCCATCTGGCAGAGGTGCAAGCCCTCTTCCAAGACTTGGTAGAACCGTTGCTACATCTATTCGCCACTGCTGGATATGCACATTGTCAGCAGGTCTGTGCGCTGGAGTTTCCAAGACAGCTCTTGCTAAGAGATGCTTTTCATCTTGAGTGGAGCTCCACCCTCCTGTATGCCTTTCCGTCATTGCCACTCCTGCCCACAGTTATCAAGAAGATCAGGAGTAGTTATTCTTGTGGCTCCAGACTGGGCACAGAGAGTCTGGTATCCCGAACTGTTTAGCATGTGCTTCGGTCCTACAGTCAACATGCCCCATCGAGAGGATCTTATGTTGCGGCAACAGGGAGGGGTCTGCACCCGAACCTGCACCCCCTCCACCTTCATGTGTGAAGATTGAGCTGTGACAGTTGTCAGCCTTCGACCTTCCTCCCAAAGTCTGACATGTTATTCTGGTAGCCAAGCATCCCTCTACCAAAACGGTATACGCCTGCCATTGGGAGAAATGTATCTGCTCTAGACACAGTTAAGGGCTATCATTTAGACATGTCTGCATTCTTGTGGTTACCAGAAAAACCTACCTGATCTAAGCCACCTCCTGGTCTGCCAGCGCTATATACAACTTTTCTCTCCGCTCTACGCTTCTCCACTGTCCGGCTACTGACTTTTGCCCTCACCTGTCCTGGCCCTTAGTCCCCACCCTGTTTATCTGTGAATTTTCCCTTGTCAATTGAGACCTAGCTATTTTGTCTGATGCCCGATGGAGCTACCTGATTTAGGTATAGGGGAGACAGGCCGGGGATTCCCTCCTTGAATGTCACCTACCCAGTCGGTCTTTAGACAGACTTCCTTTCGTCTCTCCTGTCGTCTCTTCCCGCATCCTCCCTCTATTTATGTCTCTCCTTCTCTCCTCTCTCAATGTATTGAGACTGAACTATTTTGTCCGATGCCCGATGGAGCTACCTGGTTTAGCTATAGGGGAGATGGGCCGTGGATTCCCTCCTTGGTCGTCACCTACCCAGTCGGTCTTTAGACAGACTTCCTTTCGTCTCTCCTTGTTGTCTCTTGCCTTATCCTCCCTTTAGCATCTCCCCTGCCCCCTCCACTACTTTTCTCTCTCCTTTATCTCCTCTCCTAACTGTATTGCCTATTTTTTTATTTTTATGTATTGTGTAATTGTTGATCTTTTTCTGTTACATTGTTGATTGTCATGTAAGGCGCACATGATTCCTTCGGGTCTAGCCAGCGCTATATAAAACTCTTTAAATAAATTTTTTTTTAAATTAAAAAAAAGGCTTGCAACACATGATTCCCCCCAGGCAATTTATCATGCCCCAGTGGGATTTGAACCTAGTCCTCACTTTCCTGAAGTGCGTGCCCTTTGAGCCATTGCATAATTGCCCTCTCTGTTTATTGATCATCAAACCCCATTTTCTGGTGGCTATACATTGGCCAGGAGGGTCATTCAGTTGCAGGCTCTCTCAGTGCGCCCACCATATACTACTTTCTACCCTGACAAACTGGTTCTCGGGACTCGTGGCTCCTTCCTTCCAAAGGTATTCATTGCTTTTCACGTTGGCCAAACCATCACCTACCTACCACTTTTGTTCCACCTCATCCTTCTAAAGAAAAGAAGAGACTCCACCATCTGGATCCAAAAAGATCACTGTTGTTCTACCTTGACCGCACAAAAGAATTCCTGGTGGATGATGATGTCTTTGTAGGGTACATCGGGCCAAGAAAGAGAAGGCTGTGCAGAAACAAGCCATCTGGATAGTGTTCTGCATAAAGATCTGCTACACATTGCCAAAAAAGCAACCACCTGAGGGCCTGCGTGCTCATTCCCCCAGAACCAAAACTGCTACAACTGCGTTAGTTCATAGAGTTCCAGTCCTGGATATCTGTCAGGCTGCAACATGAGCGTCATGGCATACGTTCACTAAGCACTACTGCCTGGACAGTTAGGTCAGTCAGGATGGGCATTTTGCCTGTTTGGTCTTGCAAGACTTTCTGGCCTCAGTTGGGTTTGCAGACCCACCATCAGGCAGATATTGGGTATATATTCTAAGGTAAGGAATCTGCTGCTAGAAGTCTCTATCATATGCACAAGTTACTTACTGACAGTAATGCTTTATCTGGTAGAGACTTTATCTAGCATCAGCTTCCTTACTGGCGGTTCCAGCTTCCCTGCTCTGTTACCTAATTAAAGGATGAGAGCTTCTCCTTATAAAGGTACCTAGAAAATCACACCAGTTGTCTGTCTTCATTGTGGCTCCTTGCATCTGGTGCAAATGTCATGAAAATGAACAGAAGTCAGCGCAATGAGGTGGCACCTATGTAGGTAACATGTACGTCACCGACGGCATGGACAACACCAATGTTGAGACAGGTGCACAAAGGTACTACTTGAACATTTGTGGAGCTATTCTGACACCTAGGGTAATTCTAATGTAAGGAATCTGCAGCTAGATAGATAGATAGTCTCTACAAGATAAAGCGTTATCGAAGATAAGTTACTTGTTCTTCAGTGCAATTGGTATATTAGGAGAAAATTTACTAACACTTTGCACCAGGGTTTGCGTCACAAAAATGACACAAACACAGTGCAAACTGTTGTGCTGGGATTTACTTTCATGATTTGTGTTGTAAAGTAGCCTAAAGTAGTGCTATGTGCTACTTGGTGCTACTTTGCTTCAAGGGTGCATGGTATTTTGTAATGGATGGATGCTCTTCTAGAACACAATATACGTTTGATGCACACACCCTTGGACTATGGTGCAAGGGTGTTGTCATTGGTACAAGGCAGCCAAAAGTGCACCAGTAGAGTGCGGGGTGGGGAACAGCACCATATTTTAGTAGATATGCTGCTGTTTTTCTCTCCCCTATTGATGCAACAAAGCCCAGCACAGCAAAGTTGGTTGTTGCACTGTATTGCAACACATTTAGTACATTTCCCACACAGTTTCTTATGTTTATTAATATACACAAGCAATTTTCTACTGTTCTCTGCAGCACTAAATTGCCAACACCAAAATGGCTTACAACCAGTGCCATGATCAAGTGCCCACAGCATCCGTTCAAACCTGGTTCATTGGTAGTGGATTTGTGCTGCCTTTGTTCCAGTGGCACCAGCGCATTGGTAGACAGATTTACTAACTTTTCATACAATGCAGCACAGCAACCAAAGTTGGTACGCTGCACTGTGTGAAAGGAAGAGAGCAGAACAGTGTCATATCTAGTAAGATATGTTGCTGCTTTCCTCTCTTTATGCTCTGGCCCACTTTCGGCTGCCATGCGCCAACATGTCGTCAAGCATTGATTTTGTACTGGAAGGCTAGCCTTTTAGTACAAAATACTATACTAACACTTTTCAAACTTTGCACGGGTGTTGTGCAGTTCAGCACCCAGGCAAAGTTGGTTTTAAGAAAAGAAAGATTTTCTCAATCTTTACACTTGCCTTAAAGAGGGGGGCTAATTTGTGGTACTAATTCCTGTCTACCTTTTTTAGTAGATATGTCTTTGCGTCAAATTCCATTGATGTTTACAGAGTGTTCGTAAATCTGTCCCGTAGTTTATTGGTTTTTTGAGTGGGAATACCCTTAATGCCATGGTTAGTCAACGAGCAGACATCATTTAGTAGTCCAGACCACGAGTTTACATATAGTTCCTATTAGAGTTCTTTAAATAACTTGGAAGTAGACTTTAATTTGAATCAGGATTTTGGCAGCGATGGCGGATGTTCATTCTAGCACTGGGCTGGCAAGCTGGGCCAGTAAAGGCTGAGGGATCATGCATCTAGTCTGATGAACCTTTTAATAGCTTTACAATCCTGGACATGCTACAACGATCCAGCACTCTACGGCCCCTTCCCTAATTCCACTTCTAAGAAGTGTGACCCTGCTGCATCCCAAATGACTCTGAATCTGTTGAATGCACATGCGGCCACACCATGTGATCTTGCATGCAAGTACAAGCTGGGTGGAACAACAACATAACTGTTGTTGGAGCACAGAGGCGGTGTTTAGCAAACTCCCAATCAGTGCATGGTTCACCATGGGACACGGTAGGATCGCCATGCATCAAATGGGAGTCTGTACATCTTTTGAACTTTGTCTTAGTTTGAACTGCTTTTCAACCAAGTTTAGCCTTTCTTCTTTTCTTCCATAGCCCACTATGGCATGCAGGCAAACTGCCAATTCTCGTTCTAATGGTGGAACAGGTGCAACTCCTAGGGCGCCCACACCCTCAGAGTTTCTAACGCTCCTCTATATATTGACTACACTACTGCTAGAACAGTTACACAATGTGGGGCGAGGAGTGAAGGGCCATCTTGGACACATAGGCCCTTATTTACAGGGATTTGGCGTAGGGCAGAACCACAAGTCATCTTATGGCGATGCCCTACTCAAAAGTGAAAGGGGCATGAATGCAATGGTTCAGAGACAGAATATTGAATCAAAAATATCAATTTACACACATATTGAGTTAAAAATATCGTGGGTCAGAAATATCGACAGACAAATTCTCGTGGTCAAGAATATAGACTTTAGGTAAGTAATATCGAAGTTAAAAATGTTGAAGCGTAAAATATCGTTTGCAACAATATAGTTGTTAAAAATATCGATTTTTTATTGCTTATGTATTTTAGTATATATTTTATATGTATGTGATGTATATTTGTTGTGTAAGATTTGTTTGTATTTTTATTATATGTGTTACATTTTTAGTAGTTATTAATTATTTTTTATCTGATTTCTGCATTTTTAGTTTGTAGCGGGTTGTGGGTTTATAGGAGAATAAGGTGGGAAGTAATTTCATTATAATAAATGTATTAAATATTTTTTATTTATTATTATTTGTTTAATTGAGATGTTATAGTGTTAAATGGGTAAAGTAATGTATTATTGAATAATTAATAATTTTTTGTTAATTAATTTTAGTTACTTTGTAATTAATTATGGTAATTGTGCACTTAATTTTAGGTGTGTGTTCTGGTGTTTATAGGTGTAAAGGGTGGGAAGTAATTTATTTTTAATCAACGAGTTAGTAATTAGTTGTTAAATAATTTTAATTATTTAATTAGCAATGAATTATGGTAATTGTGTAATTGATTTTAGGTGTGTGTTGTGGTGTTTATAGACGAAAAGGGTGGTGAGTATTTTGTGTTTAATTAATTATTAGATAGTTGTTCATTAATGTTAATTATTTGATATTTATTTTGTGTAATCGTTTATTTTCTTGTGTGTCGTTTTTACTTTTAATGGGGTAAAAGGTGGGTATTAAATACATTTAAAAAAATATTTAACTATTACTTATTAGTAATAGTTTTTCTTTTAAAAATATGTAATTGTGTTTTATTATTTTATAGTTTAATTTAGGTGTGTGTTGTCGATATTATAGTGTTAAAGCATGTGTTCTCAATGAATGTTTATTTGTTTTTTATTATTAAGATTTTTTATTTGATGAAAAATGTTGAAGTGTTTTGTTATTGGTGTGGTGTTATAGGGTAGAAAATAAAAGAAATACATTTATGTTTTAATGCATTTTTTGTTCGTTAATATTTGCTACTTTGAAATAATTTATTTTATGTATTAGTTGTAGGTTTTTGTTATATGTAATTAATATTATATTATGTGTTCTTTTTATAAGGTTAATATATTTAATTTTATATATTTTAAATACTGTTTATTTATTTTTATGATTTTTTAAATTGTATAATATTTTTGGGTTTTTTCCAATTGTTTAAGTGTTATTAGTAAAAAACAATCTCTGCTATCCAACACTTTCCCTAATGTTGTAATCACTGTAGTGGGAATAGTAATTTTTACCTCTCTGCTATTCAACACTCTCCCTACTGTTGCATTCAATGGAGTGGAAATAGTAATTTTTACCCCTCCGCTATCCAGCACTTTCCCTACTATTGCACTCTCTGTAGTGGGAATAGTAATGTTTACCCCTCCTCTATCAAACACTTTCCCTACTGTTGTACTCTTCGGAGTGGGAATAGTAATTTTTGCCCCTCCGCTAACCAACAATTTCCCTACTGTTGCACTCATTGAAGTGGGAATAGTCATTTTTACCCCCCGCTATACAACATTTCCCCTACTTTTCCTCTCACAGGAGTTGGAATAGTACATTTAATTCCTCCGCTATAAAACACTTACCATACTGTTGCACTCTTTGGAGTTTGAATAGTAATTTATACCCCTCCGCTATCCAACACTTTCCCTACTGTTGCACTCTTTGGAGTGGGAATAGTAATTCTCCCCCTCTGCTATCCAACACTTTCCCTACTGTTGCTATCACTGGAGTGGGAATAGTAATTTGTACCCATCTGCTATCCAACACTTTCCCCTACAGTTGCACTTATTGTATTGGGAAATGTAAGTTAAAACAATTTTATAGTTTAATTTTTTTAATTTATTATAGAATTGTTTGTATTTTAAATTATTGATATATGTTATTTTTTTATAATTTTAAAGTTTAAAATTAAATAAAGATAATAGTTAAGAAATTATTTTTAAGTAAATGCATGTATATGTACATATATTTATGTTTTTGTGTTTTTATTTTTTAATTAAGTTTATTTGTTATATTTAGGTAAATTGTTTATTAAATGTAATCAATTTGGTTAAAAGTAATATTAATATTTAATATATTTACAATATATTATTTTATTGTACATATTTTGTAATCAATACTTTTTACATCTATATTTTTTACCTCAATATTTTTTATTCCATATTTTTGTAATTACCTGTTAAGTTGTTGTAGTCAATATTTTTGCAGTCGTTTTTTTTTTCAAATGTTACAATATTGAAGTTTGTTACATTGATATTCTATCAGTGAACCAATGCAATATGGTGCATCCCTGCCCTTGCTCCCTTCACTGGCACCATTTGCACCCTTGCACCATGGTGAAAGGGTGACAGTGTTAGTGGCAGGATTGTTGTTGTGTACGAAGGGGCACTTTAGTCCCCTATACAACACTATATGCACCTCTTTGTACGCCACGGTGCCCCACTTTACTCCACTCTACTCTACTCTATAACACAGTACTGCTCTCTATTCCACTACTTCAATCTACGCCACTCCACTTTACGCCACTTTATGCCATTGTACTCTAGAACACTGTATGCCAATCCACTCTACCCCACTCTACAATACTGTACTGTGATGTACACAACTATACTCTACAAAACACAAAAAGACTGTATACCACTCTGCTCTACTGTTCAATACCGGACTCCTTTTTATGACGCTGTACTTGACTGTATGCTATGCCACTCTACTCTACTGCCCTCCATGCCACTGTAATCTATGACAACCCACTCCACTGTGTGACACTTTACTCCACTCTACGCTATCCCAGTCAAATGTACACCACTCCACTCTACTACACTTTATCCCTCTCTATGCCACTGGACCATACTCCGCTCTATGCCGCTCCACTGTCCAACACTCTACTCTACTGTATGCAACTCCACTCTACAACACTGTACTAGTTTCTATGCCACTCTATGGCGCTCTACTCCTCTCAATATTAATCCACTCTACGCGACTGTACTGCACTGTATGACACTGGATGATACGCCACTCCACTCTTCTCTACCACACCACTATATGACACGGCACTCCACTCTACGACAGCCTCCTCCACTCTACTCTATGATACTCTACTCAACAATACTCCACAATACTCCATTATACGGCACTCTATTTCACTCTCCTCCATGACACTCTCCTCCACTGTACTCTATACCACTCCACTCAAGATTACTTGGCTTCACCCTACTCCACTGTAAAACACTCTACTTCACTCTTTGACAGTCTACGACACCCTACCCTATTGCACTACATGGCAGCCCACTGTACAACTCGCCTCTTTACTCTGCGATACGTGACTCCATTATTTGAGACACCATGCCACTAACTATATAACACTTTACTACACTCTATGCTACAACACTCCACTCTATTCCACTATATTCCCGTCTACAATACTCCACTCTACAACAATAGACTTTACAACACTCTCCTCCACTGTACTGTGCGACATTACACATAACAACACTCCACTTGACGACTCTGGACACTACGATTTGAAACATTTTTAATTAAAATCTTTTTTTAAACTTAGAAATTCAATGAAAAACCCAAAGGTTAAAGCTCAGTTATAGTTAGGAGAAAAAAAATCCCCATACAAACCAAACAATCTACACAAACTTTAGAAATGTTAAACATATAGTTATAACTTTCAATTATTATATAAGTAGTGCACCTCAATAAATACTCTTTTTAGCTTGCTACCAGACAGTACTAAATAGAACTTGCTACTCTATCATGCGCTGTGTTGTGACTAATGATGTCATAGTAGATGTTATAAGTGCTGGTATGAATGCTATTATTTCACATGCTATAAGTAATGTAGAGTGGAAGGGTATAACCAGTGCATTGAAATGGTTCGAGTTTAGGTTAATGTAGTGTGGTGAGTGAGGTGACAAGACTGTGTTCGGAGAGCGCGACTTATAGTAATTTGAAGGTGGTTCATAAATTATACTTTTACTTTTTTTAAGTACTTTTTACTTTAGAAATTAAAGAAGACAGATAGCAGGTCTAGGTTGTATAAATATAGAATCTTTATTTTTATTTTTTGGTTAATAGATAAAATACATACTTCTGGACTAAATAAAAAGATGGGGTGGGATTCAGTGCATACATTCTTCAAAGGCACAGAACACACATTCCACAGTAAATCACTTAACACATTTCATTCCCTTTGTCTGTATTACAGCTGTAACCCCCACGGCAGAGTGCTGCTATCGAAGCTACACTGCATCCTATGAGAACTCCCAGGTCAATTAATATTGCATAGAATGATGGCAGGCTTTCACTTGCATACCTAACATGACGCCTGTATTCACTCATAAAATATTGGAGCACATGGGGTACATAAAACACAGCGAAGAACCAGACTGTCCAAATGGCTTCCCTAGTGGGTGGTCACATTCAGTATTCAGCAGACACTTGGACCCCAGCCAGTGGCACCGACCGTGTAAATCTGGTTTAGGCTGCAGACACCAAAGAAACACCAGTGTGCAACATGCACCGGTTTGAATAGCCACAGGCAAGCATCATCTGAAAGGGGCTGCCACCAACCTGCCTACTGCCTCTTTATTTCCATGTCTATGATATTCTTGGCTACCTGGCTGAAATTATTGGTGGAAGTGTGCAAGAGCGTATGTGGAATAGGAGCGGGAGGGAGAAATGTGTAGAACAATGTAAAGAAAACACCAGAAAGCAACAAATCGAAATAAATAAAACGAAGGCCGTAGACAGGGAAGAGATGTAAACCTCATGACCTTCTGAAACAGTGCCAGATGCATGTTCAGTGCATTCTTTCAGTGATCAGATATTTAGGTTGAAAGTCTCCAGAGAGCTATTGAACTTTGCTGGAATTTTTTTTACTTTCCTCCTGCACCATGTCATGCATGCGTGTAAATGGCAAGGCCTCCATCGATGACATTTTAAAACACGAGACAGTACTTTCCACGCCTGGGAATTCTCAACTAGTTCTACGTGGATCAAAGCAGGGGCACTGGTTTTATACCTTTAGCACCTATTTCTCTGTGCTTTGCCTTACTATTTTACAGGGGTGCACAACTCTGCTCCTGGAGGGTTCCTTTTGGGTCCAGTAATACAGCTGAGGGCACAAGGCAGTAACAGGGTGTGTTTTGGTAGCGGACTAACATGACAAATGCATGGCCACTTTTGGAAGCCAATGGATTCACCTTGTTTTTGACTACACAGTTGATAAGTAAGTGACAGGAGCTAAAGTTCCTGGGATAGTCAAAATCTCATGACCTTAAAGTAGCATGAAGGCACGTGAAAAAAGGCAGAAGTCAAGGCCAATGGGATGCAGGCATGGTGACAGAGACCTGCCAGGAAAGTGTAAGACTGCACCTTGATGGATTTCCAGAGCACAAGAGGTGTGGTGCTGCGGCCAGGGCGACGGACACCGGACGGATGTATGGCGGTACAACGCGTGCTTTCACAATGCGTACCGTTACCACGCAGGTTTTACAACGCAAGTCGTTACAACGACTTCGTTGGGGGGCGCTGGATAGTGAATAGTTTAATTTACTATTCCAACTCCAGTCCCCGTGGATAGTAGGGAAGGTGTTGGACAGTAAATTAAACTATTCCCTATCCTACAGCGCCCTCCAGCGCAAGTCGTTGTAACGACTTGCATTGTAAAACCTGCGTGGTAATGGTACCGCGTTGTGAAAGTTTCGTTATAAAGGATGTTTCCCCACCGGACGCTGGGGCTCACGGTTTGAATTAATCTCAGACACAAATACACTGAAGAAGGGCCGTTTGTGAACCCATAAGTTCATATATTTATAGCATCTGAATAGTAAAGAAAATGATCGCCTGCACAACATATACATAAGGGCAAAAAAACTTCCTATGAAATCTTAAATAAGAAATTTTCTTAGAGCAGCTCAGAACTTGAAACCTTCAACTGCATTATGAGTTTGTGCATGAGGCAAAACCCAGTTAGCCACGTTTAAAATATTTTTTGCTGGTATATTTGTGGTATATGTGTTTTTTGGTTTTTGCGTCAGAACTTAAGGATGTTCCACCAGTTCTTAAAGAAACTGCACCTAAAATCAGTAGAAACCATTAAGTCATAATAACCAGTTTTAAATGCAACTAAAGGTTTACTGTATGTCAATACCCAAGGTATCCATTAGACACCAGTTCGCAAATTGACGGCTGTAATTTCCACCGAGGGTTGGGGGGCATGTTATCAGCATCCAAACCAATGAACATTACACAAGTGTGAGGACCACCACAGAATAGAAAGTGGTGAAAAATAGAGAAAGCCACATTGTTATATTAGTGCCAGAAACAGTTCAGGTTCTTTTTTTGGTGTCCATATCGCGGTCTTGTGAAGAGAGGAACGGCAGCAAAAAAAAGTTGAAAGCTTTGGAAAACAGCCATTTATTACCAGTCACTGCAGTCTTTGTTAAGTAAGCTGATTGGCCACTACAGCATGGACATTCAATTTCATCTTCTAATACCTAACACACCCCATGGATTTTAAAATGTATCAAATCCTTCATTATATATTCATCTGGCATCTTTAGAAACCCCAACGGCTCTAGGGAGGGGACAAGTTTAGTGTCTGTCTCAGGAGGCAAGGAACATAGGGGTCCATTAGGTTAGTGGGCGGATCGCCTCCGCCCATATGGCGGTAGCGGAAAAGCAGCTAACATGGTGGCGGTGTCTGGGAGACACCGCCATCCATATTAGCATAAATGCAGGTTTGAGCCTTTCCATGGCGGCAACGCCGCTATGGAAAGGCATGCAGTTTATACCATTGTGGGCCTGGGGGGCACATGGGGGGTACCTATGGTACCACCCTGCAGTTCCATGCACAACGCGGCAGGCACCACGCGGTGCCTGCCAGAGTTGTGCATGGAAGTGCACGACATGCCTTTCTGGCATTGCGGTGGGTGTTGCTGAGAGCACCGCCCGTCGCAATGTCAGGAATGCAGGATGCGCTCGCCAGTGTGGCGGCCGCCTCCTAATGTCTGCAACAGGACCCCCGTACCAATGGCGGACAAAGTCCGCCTGCCATCCTAATGACCCCCATAGTGTGTGCATTACACCACTAACTGGCCACAGCGGTCATTCTTATTAAATAAAGGAATCAGTGGAGATTAACATTTTGAAATTCACCGAGAGTGGGAAAAATACTTCCTTTTGACAACTGAATGTCAGTTTCCAAGGAGTATAACTTCTCACTTCCAATAATAGAATAAATGCTGCAGATTATTTTTTTAACTAATCTTGTCAATTTCAAAACAAATAGCCACAATGTGTAGCCTTTCTGGAAAAACCTTAATGGAAAGGGATGATGCCTCCCTTTTGTAATGCACAGATGTGCATCTTCAGCAGCTAGGGCAGGTCTGTTGCATGATGACCAAACGAAAGAAGCAGGGGTTGAGGTCTATCAGTGAAAGGTTGAAAAGACACAGCAGGTGTGGTGGCACCTTGGTGATGCATCCATGCAGAGTTTCTTACAGGAGTTGTACATAATGGTTGGTAAAATGGCCCACCTTGGAATATGGACCTGATAATTTTAAGAAATGTTACACTTTTGTTTGAAAACTAGCTTACTTTAAGACCCCAGAGGTAACTTCCAAGATGTTCTAACTAATCCTAAAGCGAAAAGTGCTTGAGTAATGGGAAGGGGCCAAGGCTTGTCAGATGTTAGTGTGAGGGATGGGAGGGACCAAAGCTTGATGCGGGGCCTTCTGGATTCTTCTTCCGCTTAGGTGAGGTGCAATAGGCAGCACTGTTTCATAGTGTTAAAAAACAGTACTCCAGGGGTCCAGTGTGTTCTGGATTTTGCTGCTACAAAAAGAAAAAAGCCTTTCTAAAATTGTATTTCTTTTTTTTTTTTTTTACATAAGATTGGTTTCTCTACAAGCAGACATCACATATTGAACCATAATAGGATAGAACGGCAGATAGCCTTTACCAAACAAAGCATCCCTGAGAAGTTAAATGAACAAATACAGCCGAATTTTCATTTTGTGGTGCAGATAGTTTTTTACATACAGAATACTGACAAAATATCCCTCGCCCTCTGAGGGAAGTTGCATCCCCCCTTCCTCTTCTTGTTTAACGTGATGTGTTGTCCTGGCACTACAGCACACATTACGGGAGGTGGTCTGTGGAAAATCGAAAAAATTAAAATATTCTGCAAGCCGTACTTTTTTTTTCATACTTTCAACAAACATTCTGACAGAATCCCAAATATAAATCTCATATAAATTGTTAAATTTCATATTGACAAGTAAAGTATATACATCAAGGCAAGGAATGGCATTTAAATTAGGGAAATAGCCGTAGAAAATATTAGTACATTACAACTCATACATTTCCTAATACTGTTAAGGCAATACTTCCGTTTGATAACTGACATAAAATGCTCTCAGCATACAAAGTGTTGACCCATGACAGGATATCTTGGAATCCCTCAGCACTCATACAAAGTCTCGTTTTGCATCTTGGAGTGATGCTATTGGTCCAGTCCAGGGTGGGGATGCCCATCTGCCATCTTCTGCCTCGTTGGTGTAGGAGCACATGTATCAGCATAAAGAGCTGCTAAAATCTTTGTGATGGTACTTATTCAGGAAACGAGGGGTGTGGAGGGCGACCTACCAAGTCTCTTGATGCTTTGGTAACGTTTTCACTCAAACAGGGAGGTCCAACGTTGGTCCAAAGGTCAGGACTCATGCCACATTTTCAGTACCACCACTATGCAAATGAGATTGATTTAGATTATTTGCATGTAAATTTACCTTGTGGATATCCTGGAAGTCTGGCATGATCCTGTCCTCCTGGACTTACACTAGGCATCTCTTTGTATGTATTGCATGTCTGTTTATCTTGTGGCTATCCTGAAAACCTGGCAGTGCTTGGTCAAAAGCAGGAACTATGGAATGAAGAGGATCACAGGTTCTAAAGTAATGGCACAGCGTTGAAGAACAATACGGTAGACTGCGTGCAATGGGACAAACATACTGATGCATTAGGGTGACATTTCAAGAGGATATACCACTCGAGATTAAAAGGGAGTTGGTCCCACAACCTCTTGAGAAAAGTAACGCTGTCCTCCATCTTTAAAGGAACAATGAAAAACTTCTTGGACTAAGAGTTAGCGCAGCAGTGTGACATTGAAATACTTGTGAAACGGCCAACATTGTATTACTTTGAAGGTCATGGTTAAAAATGAACCATGATAACCCCATGTTCTGTTGGAAAATAGAAGAAACCAACACCTGTCTTCATTTATGTTCGAATACCTGCCTCCAGTGTAGTGAAAACGAAGCTGAATATACTAAAAATGTAAAGTTAATTTTACCCAGCAGGATAGCAGTGAAGTTTCCTGTGTACAGAACAGTGTTTTTAATGACTGACACAGTCCTAGCAGGGTGTAAGCCCTAGCTTTAGAGCAGATGTTCACCCTGATGGGGGTTATTGATGCAATTGCCAGATAATGGCTGCTGTGGCTGCCCAATAAGCATCCATTTTATGCACTGTGAACGAAAGAAAGGCTAAGCTGACCAAGCAAGACTTGAACTTATGACCATAGGGTCAGGCACAGATGCCCATAGTGGTTGCATTAGACCATTGATCCGGCAGACCAGGTCTTAATCTCTCAAATGAGGTCAAGGATAGAGGAAAACTGCGGTCAACTGAGTTTTGCACTTGCCTTTGTTCACCTAGTGTCTACCTGCTCCCCGCAACCTTTGCAGCCCTTCAGATGTAATTGCAGAGTCTTATCAAACTGAAGGACTGGCTTCACGAGGGACAAAAACAATTGACGCGGAGACGGGGAACCTCCGGCAAAAGATAAAGGGTTAGTAGTGACAATCTACTGATAAACCCATCCAAATCCTTGAGCAATTCCTAGAATAAATAGTGCTTGAGGGACGGAGGCGGTGTGACGGACAGCAGAGATGGATGATGGATGGATCCGAGCCCTGATGCATCCCATGATGCACATAATGCATAATGGGAAACATTCCCTCTATGTAATGTAGACGTCAAGAGAAGAACGCTCGCTTTCTCCATCAATTTGTACAGCGGTAAATCCGAAGCTCCAGCACCATGAAATGAGTAGGATAAAAAGCCCATCTGGAATTGTTTCAGATGAAGCTTGGTGTGCAATCTGGCTGTCGTCCTCTGTTCAGTAATTGATAGCTTTCATTTTACTTCCTATCTTTTGCAAACAAAATAGGCTGAATGCGCCTCCGGGGTTGTACAGGGGCTGCGGGCACAAGTGTTGTATCACACTGCGGATGCACCGAAGAGTTGAACGGGGCAAGTCATGACATTGTCCAGGTAGTCCATCGTCTCGTCCCATGAGACAATGTCCTTTCATGACTCATGATGATGCGGGAGGATCTCGACTGCTGAAGGTAAGCCGGCCGGTGACAAGTGGGGAGGTCGAAGGCAGATGGCGTTACACCGGCGGCGTGGAGTAGTGGATCACCGAGTTGTAATCTGGAGGTGGGCTGTGGCATTCCAGGTTGAGGTCCAGGGGTAGGAGCACCAGGTCTTCCAGTGTGAAGTCCAGGGGGTCTTCTTCAATCTGTGAGGCCGGCTGGTACTTAACGGGGTCCCGCTGGCTGTCTCCTAAGATGGATTCCTTACTCTTGCTGACCGCCTTCATTCTATTAGAGGGAGAGACAGAGAGGGTCATTATTATAGCGTCATCTACTTAAACAGGTCTTTCTGGGTGTGACCAAGAAATATGGCACATTTATACATCACATGCTAATCGACATTTTGCAGGAAAAAGAATGAAGATAATATGATGATCCCCTTTACCTTAAACATTACACACATTAAGCCAAATGTAGGAATCAATGAACTACATTTATGGTTTATATCGAAGAATTGTTCTGCAGTTTAATCCTGGAGTACTTAAAACAAGCCTTGGCCAAACCAATAAGTCGGACTTACCTGTGGTAAAGCATGCAAAAACAGGTATGGATAAATGCTACGTAGCTGGTATTGGCGGTATGGGAGGCTGCAATGGAATTGGATTGGTAATGATAGTGGTGTTGTAGAAATAGTGTGATGGTAATGGTGGTCGTGGCAGTGAAAATGCTGGTGTTTCTAGAGGTGGTGGTAAACACAGTGTTAGTGA
The DNA here is from genome assembly GCF_964261635.1 of Lissotriton helveticus. NCBI lineage: Eukaryota > Metazoa > Chordata > Amphibia > Caudata > Salamandridae > Lissotriton > Lissotriton helveticus. The sequence continues at coordinate 3,980,416 of NC_136064.1, forward strand.
GGGGGGTAGTAAAGGTGATTGTGCTGATAGACTGCTTTTGAGTCCTGACAAACACATTTAGAAATACATACTGCCATGAAAAACAAACACAAAGCTTTCTGTATAAAATACAGGTATGAGATAAAGATGTGAATGTGTGACAGTTGAGTTTATTTTTTTTTATATGTAAAATATTGCCACATCTATTGCAGTGCAAGCATGCCATAGGAGGCGGCGTGATACAGCAAGCTGCCAATAGCATGAAGTGGGAGAACTTTATCTCTCTTGGGCGGAGTCAAAGGCTACTCCGTATTTTTTAATGAACTGCTGACTATAGGACAGAAGACAGGTGTGTTGTCAAGCAGACCCAAAATTGAGTATATTTCTATTTACTAGCTGATGTAAGTCAGAAGCATATTACATCCATATTTGCCTCTAGTAGCCGTTGAATAGGCCCTGAACTTTGACGCTTGACCTCAATTGAACAACAAGGGGTGGTGAGGGACAGAGTCTCTGAATTAAGCAGAATACTCTCACCCAGTCAAGAGATCAGGGCTAGATCCAACACCGTTTTTTAACTCATTGCACCATCCCAGTTTCAGAACCTGGCTGTATGCAAATTAGTCTGTTCCTGTCCCAGTGCATGATGGGAACAGGGCAAACCAAACTACAAAAGCCAATTCTTACACTGGGAAGGAAACAAGCTTCCGGGGACCGGTTTCTGGCATTACAGCCGTCTTCGGCCCGGCTTGCTTGAATCCTGATGGTGCAATGAGCAAGGGACTCATGTCTGAGTATACCCTTCCACGCTTAGGGTGGACAAAATTATTTACAACAAGGGGTGGTGAGGGACAGAGTCTCTGAATTAAGCAGAATACTCTCACCCAGTCAAGAGATCAGGGCTAGATCCAACACCGTTTTTTAACTCATTGCACCATCCCAGTTTCAGAACCTGGCTGTATGCAAATTAGTCTGTTCCTGTCCCAGTGCATGATGGGAACAGGGCAAACCAAACTACAAAAGCCAATTCTTACACTGGGAAGGAAACAAGCTTCCGGGGACCGGTTTCTGGCATTACAGCCGTCTTCGGCCCGGCTTGCTTGAATCCTGATGGTGCAATGAGCAAGGGACTCATGTCTGAGTATACCCTTCCACGCTTAGGGTGGACAAAATTATTTACAACAAGGGGTGGTGAGGGACAGAGTCTCTGAATTAAGCAGAATACTCTCACCCAGTCAAGAGATCAGGGCTAGATCCAACACCGTTTTTTAACTCATTGCACCATCCCAGTTTCAGAACCTGGCTGTATGCAAATTAGTCTGTTCCTGTCCCAGTGCATGATGGGAACAGGGCAAACCAAACTACAAAAGCCAATTCTTACACTGGGAAGGAAACAAGCTTCCGGGGACCGGTTTCTGGCATTACAGCCGTCTTCGGCCCGGCTTGCTTGAATCCTGATGGTGCAATGAGCAAGGGACTCATGTCTGAGTATACCCTTCCACGCTTAGGGTGGACAAAATTATTTACAACAAGGGGTGGTGAGGGACAGAGTCTCTGAATTAAGCAGAATACTCTCACCCAGTCAAGAGATCAGGGCTAGATCCAACACCGTTTTTTAACTCATTGCACCATCCCAGTTTCAGAACCTGGCTGTATGCAAATTAGTCTGTTCCTGTCCCAGTGCATGATGGGAACAGGGCAAACCAAACTACAAAAGCCAATTCTTACACTGGGAAGGAAACAAGCTTCCGGGGACCGGTTTCTGGCATTACAGCCGTCTTCGGCCCGGCTTGCTTGAATCCTGATGGTGCAATGAGCAAGGGACTCATGTCTGAGTATACCCTTCCACGCTTAGGGTGGACAAAATTATTTACAACAAGTGTTGGATCTAGCCCTGATCTCTTGACTGGGTGAGAGTACTCTGCTTAATTCAGAGACTCTGTCCATCACCACCCCTTGTTGTAAATTATTTTGTCCACCCTAAGCGTGGAAGGGTATACTCAGATGTGAGTCCCTTGCTCATTGCACCATCAGGATTCAAGCAAGCCGGGCCGAAGACGCCTGAAATGGCAGAAACCGGTCCCCGGAAGCTTGTTTCCTTCCCAGTGTAAGAATTGGCTTTTGTAGTCTGGTCTGCCCTGTTCCCATGATGCACTGGGCCAGGGACAGACTAATTTGCATACAGCCAGGTTCTGAAACTGGGATGGTGCAATGAGCTAAAAAACGGTGTTGGATCTAGCCCTGATCTCTTGACTGGGTGAGAGTACTCTGCTTAATTCAGAGACTCTGTCCATCACCACCCCTTGTTGTAAATTATTTTGTCCACCCTAAGCGTGGAAGGGTATACTCAGATGTGAGTCCCTTGCTCATTGCACCATCAGGATTCAAGCAAGCCGGGCCGAAGACGCCTGAAATGGCAGAAACCGGTCCCCGGAAGCTTGTTTCCTTCCCAGTGTAAGAATTGGCTTTTGTAGTCTGGTCTGCCCTGTTCCCATGATGCACTGGGCCAGGGACAGACTAATTTGCATACAGCCAGGTTCTGAAACTGGGATGGTGCAATGAGCTAAAAAACGGTGTTGGATCTAGCCCTGATCTCTTGACTGGGTGAGAGTACTCTGCTTAATTCAGAGACTCTGTCCATCACCACCCCTTGTTGTAAATTATTTTGTCCACCCTAAGCGTGGAAGGGTATACTCAGATGTGAGTCCCTTGCTCATTGCACCATCAGGATTCAAGCAAGCCGGGCCGAAGACGCCTGAAATGGCAGAAACCGGTCCCCGGAAGCTTGTTTCCTTCCCAGTGTAAGAATTGGCTTTTGTAGTCTGGTCTGCCCTGTTCCCATGATGCACTGGGCCAGGGACAGACTAATTTGCATACAGCCAGGTTCTGAAACTGGGATGGTGCAATGAGCTAAAAAACGGTGTTGGATCTAGCCCTGATCTCTTGACTGGGTGAGAGTACTCTGCTTAATTCAGAGACTCTGTCCATCACCACCCCTTGTTGTAAATTATGACCTCAATTGAAGGCCTTGTCTTGTGATCCAGCTGTCAAGATAAAAGTCCACTGCACTATGTTTGCCTCTATATGAGTAAAGCTCGCTACCTCGAACCATGCACCCAGCTTTAATGCCATCCTAGGGCGCGGCCAACGGCGCGCTATCTCTGTTATAGCACAACCTTCTCTGCTGTCAAGTCTTGCTCTCTGTGCCGCAATTAGATCCCATCTGTGTCCCTCACATACACATACACTTGAAGCCCATCTCCACCATCTCGAAGTCAAGTGCAACCAGCATGCCTTCCCTTCCTCTGCTCACTCTGGGACCCATGCTAAAACAGCTGCTGCATCGTCTTATAGGACAAAGTTGGTGGTCTACCACGTCAAGGCCATGGCTAGATGGGAAAAACTGCGAGGTAACAATTGCCCTCACTTATCTGTATAAAGAAGTCATCAGGGGACAGATGTGACAAAATGAGGAGTAACAATGACCCTCATTTATCTTTGCTAAAATGTCATCGGGCCAGATGGACTAAAAGAGGAATAACAATGACTCTCATTTATCTGTGCTAAGATATCATAATTTGTCATAATTTGCCAGGTGGGACAGAATGAGGAGTAACAATCGCCCTCATTTATTATGCAGCTCTTACTGTGACATTCGTTGATTGTCAAAACCTTTCATATGTCATGCTTCTGTTGATTATATGCGATTCTGTTACTGTAAAGCGCTCTGATACCTCTGGGTCTTGACAGCGCTATAGAAAACTTCTAAAATAAATAAAATAAATAAATAAATGTATCTGTGTAAAGATGTAATCTGTGGCCAGATGTGACAAAATGAGGAGTAACAATGATCCTCACTTATCTGTGCTAAGGTGTCATCATTTGCCAGATGTGACAGAATGAGGAGTAACAAAGGACCTCATTTATCTGTATAAAGATGTCATCAGTGGCCAGATATGACAAAGTGAGGAGTAACAATGACCCTCATTTATCTGTTCTAAGACGCCGTCTCACACAGCCAGCAGCACACACTACATTCAGAAAGTGCTCTCGAAGAGAGGCCTCGTGATGAACTTCCTGAACAGCAGGTATGCTGTGGCACGCTTGGTGTTTGGGGTACGCTGCCCCATGTTCTGAACAGGTATGATGCTCTGGGCTGGCACATAACAAGAATATTTTCCAGTGGACATGCATTGGCACACAAATAGCGCCCCACTGTGTGCGCGAGTCAATAAGCACGTGCCATGGCGCTCCGGTAACTCCAAGCAGACTTTGCGTCCAATCAAAACACTGCCAGGCTGGTCCGGGCCGGGTAGCGCGAGGGCCCCAGGGCGCGAAATCCATACACCTTCAGGGGGCACCTGACGGGAGCGCGAGGGGCGGCTGCTGACAGCACCTCAGTCACTCAGATCCCACTCACCAGATATGGCCGACCAGAAGGGCAATTATTTTGGCAGGCAGGCCAGTCTGTTTGCGAGAAAGCCTCATGAAAAGCGCGCCTTTCCGAGTACAGTTCCCGCCGCATATTTCCCCTGCTCAGGGCTCGCATGTCGCTGATTGACATCAGACCCTCGTGAGTTCACTTTTCGGCTGAACTCTGTCAGCGCTCCGCCGGCTGCACAAACACTGCTCAATCCCCAGGTGTGGCCCCCGGGAGGAGATACGAGTCCAGTGAGTTCCGTCGGCCCAGGCCAAGGATTCCTGAGTGCGCGGTGAAGGAACACAGCTGGCAGGTTCTCAGACTGTGATGTGACACTTTGGTGTTTTCAGTGTGTGCATGAGTGACATTCTACGGCAAAATGAGTGACACTTTGAGTGACACTTTCTTGCAAGTAAATCAAATCACTAAGAAGTACTTGAGTGCTCTCTGTGAGTTATTTATCATTGTACCAAAACATACCAAAAAAGGAACAATAAAAACAAGCCAGACCTGTGCCATTGCTAATCCTAACAGTGGCAGCTAAATGAGCAAAAATAATTGTGTTGTGAATAATTATATTTGAAAACGTTTCAAGTCTGAAAAATTGTGATTGTGAATTAAGCATTTGTGCGACCTGTGATAGGTCGTCTACTGTTCTACGAAGTTTCTCAATCTGGTCACTCCTGTTCTCTCTTTGCACTGCTCTCATCTGCAGTCTTTCACTGTGAGCCACTTACACCCTGTTTTTTCTCCGCATCTGAACTTCTCAATCTTCTTATTTTAGAGTCATCTCTTTCTTTTTCATGACTGGTTTTTCACAGCTTCCTGCATGCACTCACTACTTGTATGGCCCCGTCACCACTCAACCACCCACCCTCTTTCTCTCCTCACTTGTAAATATTTAAATTTCTTTTCATGCTATCAATATTTCAACTCCTATGCATTACTCCTTCAAACCTTTTCATATAAAATAGGAATTTCGATTGGCACATATGTAAACATCATGCAGAAGCACCAAGGGTTGGATAGTCTGAACACCTTTATTTTACCCACTGATAGGCACTTTGAGAAACTCTGACCTATACCCTTTAACTCACCCAGACACTTATAAATACTCAGAAACAATATCGTCTGGAAAATTCAACTGCTTTTAGGAAACATAAGATAAAGTGAAGTTTTTTATAAAGTTTTGGATTTCCTGTTAATGCATCACGAAGGAGTACTGCACTGCGTGAAATCTAGGTTAGAAAAAGTTGCCAAGGGCCAAGCATATTCCCTTCTCAATCACACCGACCCACGTGGTGAATGGCTCCATTACTTTGAGTGAGCTCATGTGTCTTACCCTGACTCTTTGCCCATAATAACAGGTTATCATGGGCAAATCCTGCACTAAATCATTAGTGCAGGATGGCAGAAGGCACCAGACCTGATTCAGTTAGCGGAGACACAAGAAGATACAAGAAAGTTAGGCAGCGCGGCACCGCAAGCCCTTTGGCTGCGCCACGCTGCGACACTTTCAGAGCACAGGAATGCAACATATTTACAATGATATGTCGCATTCCTGTGCTCTCCCCTGCGCTGGCACACAAACAGCTGCCATATGCCAGCGCAGGCACCCTTGCACCGTGGTGCAAGGATGCCTGCGTCATGGGGAGATGGTTTTTGTGCAGGAAGGGGCACCTTCCTGCACCGAAAGCAATCACTACAGGCATTTCCCTCTTTCAATGCGTGCTGTAGAATGCAACACGCATTGAAAGAGGAAAAAAACATAGAGAAATGAAAACATTTCTCCTCATTGCGCCTCGCTACTCCACCCATAGGGTGGCGTAGCATACTGACGCATTTCCAGGATTACGATTCCTCGTAAATTTGGAAATGTGTCAGGTTCCATGGGTGTTGCGTGGGAACACGCAGAGAGGCTGTTCCTGTCCTTGTAAATATGGGATAGAGAAATCTGCCCCATAGACTTCGCAGGGGTCACCATAGTAACGAGTGAATCCCTCAGGCTGCGGTATATTAAGTTGTAAATTGTACATCAATAGACTGCTTTTATGCAGCCTGGAAGCACCTCTCATGAACCTGCTGAACCTGCACTGTCTCAATGAGCTATAAATAAATAAATCTGTATTTGTAAAGCACAAACTACTCACCCTTACTGGTTTCAAGGCGATGGGGGCCGGCGCGGAAATGAAGTGAGCTATTGCCCATAGTCACATGGTGCTGAGGTGATCTGCCAACCGGAGCTGGGGATCAAACCATGAACCCTGTGCTCCGAAGTCAGTAGCCCTGGCCGCTGCACCACACCACTCCACACGCTATGTGAATGTGTGATTAATGCATTTTAGTGCGGTGATGCGGCCACCAGCACTAAAATGCGTTAGTCTAAACCCTGATGCATGGTATTTGGCAGGGCTGTAGGAAGTATTCTGGTAGGTGACTCTGGTCACGCATGTACTAGAAAATGGTAGTACCCCCTCTGAACTATACAGGACAACTGAAACTATGCTATTTTGTGTCAGCAGCATTTTCTGCAACATTATGGATTTGTCGCAGTTGCCACACAATCATTTATCTGCTTTGTAATATGCAGATTTTAACAAAGAAAAAATGTCTTTCTACCTCAAACAGATCAAACCTTACTAAAAACTATGCAACATGTGTTGATATGCAGTGGTACGTTATATCAAACAGGGTTGAACCCAACAAAGTCTCAGGGACCTGGGTAGATAATGATATGGACAGAGGGGTCCCAGACTGAGGAGGAGAAAAGATTTTATACCATAAAACCAATTACAAACACGAATTAACAAACAAAGAATAAATCAAGGTACCATGTTTTATTCACAGGGTACTCGGAAACTTCTTATTAGTTGTCAAGTATACATCAAAAAGATTTTTTGTTTCAGAAGCAATTGTGCCCACATACGTGAAAAAGGTGGTGGGGGGTGTGCAGTGGAGGGATTTGGTGAAAATGAGGAAACAAATCTTCATTGGGTGACAAAACAAATTTGTACAATGTCGAAGTGGTTCCCCAAGTAGGGGCCACACATTAGGGGTAAACAAAAATCAACAATTCTTGAAAAACAGACTTCTATGGACAGCTGTATAAATCTTGCTAGAGTTAGAAGCTGGTGTCGTGGGGGTAGGTTGTCTACATTTCGACCCTATTCCTGGTAGGGGCAGTTTCCCTTACAGAGCGGGTCTTCTTCAGGACATAGAAGATGAAGTGGGCAAACTTCCTGCTTTCGTTAGGTAGGCAGTAGGTGGGCGTTGTCAGGCGTCCTACATCCACACAATTAGTTCATAAATCTGGTTAATTCAGGGGATCAACAAATTGTTACATCTCAAGGCACGCGTCGTCACGTTGCTTATGAGAGGAATGAGATCGAGGTCCTCTCTGGTTCAATCTAGGCAAAATTGTGGTGGACTCACTGCTATCTGCCGTGAAAAGACATCGGGGTAGGCGTTCAAGGAAGGAACATGGCCCTAGGGTAACGTGACGACGCGTGCCTTGAGATGTAAAAATTTGTAGATCCCCTGAATTAACCAGATTTTTTAACTAATTGTGTGGATGTAGGACGCCTGACAACGCCCACCTACTGCCTATCTAACGAAAGCAGGAAGTTTGCCCACTTCATCTTCTATGTCCTGAAGAAGACCCGCTCTGTAAGGGAAACTGCCCCTACCAGGAATAGGGTCAAAACATAGACAACCTACCCCCACAACACCAGCTTCTAACTCTAGCAAGATTTATACAGCTGTCCATAGAAGTCTGTTTTTCAAAAAATGTTGGTTTTTGTTTACCCATAATGTGTGGCCCCTACTTGGGGAACCACTTCGACATTGTACAAATTTGTTTTGTCACCCAATGAAGATTTGTTTCCTCATTTTCACCAAATCCCTCTACTGCACACTCCCCCACCACCTTTTTCACGTATGTGGGCACAATTGCTTCTGAAACAAAAAATCTTTTTGATGTATACTTGACAACTAATAAGAAGTTTTCGAGTACCCTGTGAATAAAACATGGTACCTTGATTTATTCTTTGTCTGTTAATTTGTGTTTGTAATTGGTTTTATGGTATAAAATGTTTTCTCCTCCTCAGTCAGTCCATATCGATATGCAGTGGTAGGCCTTTCACAGAGGTTGATTGGTGTTCTTTCAGTTGCTTTGTGCTGTATTTGGGTGACTGGTACTGATGAGGTGAAATATTTGCCAAGATAATGTTATCAACTGTAAAGCTGACAAAATAATGCATCAATACTATCACAAAATGTGCCACATTGTGGGCCTACTCATGCAAAAGGAGAAATTATCAGTTATTGACACAGTTCCGGGGAGAGGAAAAGGGTTTGTTCTAGAAATCTGCACCTGATACTTCGTTTGTCACACTGCACCTGGACTGCGACATCCCAAGCCCATCGGAACAAAGCAGGATGCCCATTAAGCCTTTTCTTGCTGCATAATTTAGTAACTCTGCCGCATAATTTGGTAATCTCCTGACGCATAATTCCAGTGCCACTTGAAATATGGCGAGGGACCCTACCTTTCTGGCATTTGACATATGTGTATAAGATTGAATGAGGAGGCCTTAGTGTTATGGCCTCATGCACCTCATGGGCCAGCATTATGCCTCTGTGATCATATGTAGTATACAAAAGGGGTACGAAGTTCCTCTGTGATGAAGGCTGGAGAAGAGGGGAACTGGGGTGTAGTGAGTCACTGGAGACCCCTGCCTGTATGCAAGAAAGGGGGGTTTCCCTTGTCGTAACTAGGGCTCTCACACACCCAGCAAGCTAGGTGTCATGCTTCGTCATATGAGCCTGCCCCTCGTCAGGTCAGCACTGCAATAACTGACCGAACATAAAAGCAACATTCGGTGCCAAAGGGTCACTACAAAATTGTATACACACTTTAGGTTTAAAGAATTTTATTGGTGCAACACAAATGAACACACATACAAAGCTTGTAAGGTATTAGGTCACCGCGGCTAGGGCCACGCTCTTGACGTTACATCTACAAAAGGACACTCCGGCCACATACCAGTCTGCAGCGACATCTAAGAGCATTTGACGTTGCTATAATGGAACAGGTTTTCCTTCTTGAACTCCCCCCCCCCCCAACCCCAACTCCCGGATCCCCTTCCCCACCTCCCACCTCCCCTCCTTCGTCCAGTGCACAGGTCCGTCCCTTGTTGTCCACCCAGGACACTGTCGGCCAGGGAGATTGATCTTGTGTCTATTCAAGTGGCTGGTTCTGCAGGGGCCGTGAGCCACAGGAGGCGGAGGTATTTGGGACAGGTGAGTTCCTTGAACTCAGTGACCAACAAGGACTGAAACGGCTGCCAGAGATCGTCAAACTGCTCTATATCCCCCACCACTGTGAGCGATAGTTTTTCCATGCCCAAGATGTGCCAAAGCCTATGGAGCCAGCCTGTGATAGAGGGTAGTGTGGTAGTGCGCCAGAATTGCAAGATGTTTTGAACTGCCGAGCCTAATGCTATGGCTATCTGTCTGCCTCTGCGGGATTTAAGTGGATACATCAACCTGTTCGGGAGTCCCAATAGGATGTATGCTGGGAAGCGCGGCAGTTCAGTGTCGAAATGGGAATCTACCTCATCTAGCACTTCCTTCCAATAAGATTCTAACAGAGGACAATCCCAGAGAATGTGTGTCAGTGTGCCTACTTGCTTGCATCCCCTCCAGCAATCGCTGTCCTTACTCCGGTCCATTTCATGTACCCGTTCTGGCGTATAGTACCAGTAGGTAGAGACCTTCGTTGGTGTTTCGGTGAGTCCCATATGATAAGCCGAATGCCTTGCTCTGTAATCAATCTGATCCCATTCTTTATGGCTCAATGTCCTGCCCAGTTCCCGTTCCCAGCGCTCCCTCCCAGGGTTGAAAAAATGCGAGGAAGGCGGTTGCTATAGTTTGTAGAGGTCCGTAATCAATTTCGTATCTGTCTTGCGCGTCATGAGCCACCTTTCATACGGGAGTAGCTGCCTATCGGCCGCGTCCCGCACCTGCGGGAGCAGCGCCCAATGGCGAACCTGCATGTAGCGGAGTCTTTCAGACTCTGGGAATGAGTATGCCTGTCGGAAGTGGGTGGTTGAAGCGGTAGAGCACTGAACAGGTACAGAACCTGGGGCAGGATCGTCATTTTCACCGCCACTATTCTGCCCAGCCAGGAAAGGGTGCTACGATTCCACCTCCCCAGCTCCTCCCGGATCTTTTTGCCCAGCGCAGTGTAGTTGGCTGTCACCATGGCTGGTAAGGTGGGAGCCAGTTGGATCCCCAAAGAGGGTACCAAATCCGATGACCAGAGCATTGGGAACATGCCTTGCAGGTAGGATCTAGTGGCCGGGGCAAGGGAGACGTCCAGGGCCACCGATTTCCCCATGTTCATTGGAAAGCCTGCAACCGCAGCAAAGGAGTCCAGCTCCTCAATGCACGCCGGGAGAGCAGACCGGGGGTCATCCAATGATAATATAACATCGTCCGCGTAGAGGCTTATGGTGTGAGTAAAACCTCCGAGCCGAACCCCCGTCACCGCCTGGTTGGTACGTATCCGTTGGGCGAGGGGCTCCATATAGAGGGCGAAGAGTAGGGGCGAAAGCGGACATCCCTGTCTAGTACCCCTCTCAATGTCGAAGCTCCGTGAATTGTACCCATTCACCCGTACCACTGCGGTCGGAAACTTATAGCAATTGAGGATCATGGATCGATATTTCTCCCCTATACCCACCTTCATTAATACTTGTTCAAGATAGGGCCAGTGGACTCGGTCGAACGCCTTTTCAGCGTCAACCGCTAGCATCATTCTTTCGCCAGGGATTCGGGAGGCTTTCTCTATGAGGTGGACAATCCTCTTGGTGTTATCCACCGTCTGGTGTCCAGGGACAAATCCCGCCTGGTCCGGGTCTATAAGTCCCGGTAGGTGGGGGCCTAGTCGGGCTGCGAGGATCCCGGTGTACAGCTTGAGATCGACATTTAAGAGAGATATCGGTCTGTAGGAGCCGCAGAGTGATCGGTCCTTCCCCGGTTTGGGAATGACCGTGATAGAGGCCCTCAGAAGGTCAGGCGAGATGGCTCCCGGGGGTGGCGAACGAGTTAAATAGGCGGGTGAGGAGTGGAGCCAGCGACGCGCAGAATGTTTTATAAAAGAGAGATGTATACCCGTCCGGTCCCGGAGTCTTGCCATGCTTAAGTTTGGCGATGGCAGAGATCACCTCCTCAATCTGAATGTCTCTTTCCATGTGATCGGCCTGTGGAGGGGTAAGGGACGGGAGGGTGACCGAGGCCAGATATGACGATGTCGCGGACTCATCCGGTGGATCCCCGGTGTAGAGATCCGCATAAAATCCGCGAAAAGTTTCAGCAATATGGGTGTCTTCCGTGATCATTGACCCTGTGGGGTCAGAGATCTCCTTCACCATCTGACACTGGTGCGCCACACGGAGCCTGTTGGCCAGTAGTCGGCCACAGCGGTCGGGGGGCCCCAGTGTAGTAGGCATGGCGCAAACGCAGCACAGCATACTTCGGCCGATCCATGTCCAGGGCCGTTAGGAGTTTCCTCGCCTCTTTAAGCTGCTTCCAAATCCGGGGGCCCCCCCGTCCGGCGGTGTATCTGTTCGAGCTCGCGGACCCTTTGGGTAAGTTCCTCCCTCTTGTCCTGTCGTTCTTTATTCTCGGCTGAGGAGATGGCTAGAAACTCTCCCCTGAGGACCTCCTTCAGGGCCGCCCACCGTGTTGCCAGGGAGGTATCGGGGTTATCATTGTGTGACATGTAATCCCGGATCGCATCTTCTATACGCTTAACCACCACCTTCTTATGCAGCAGGGTATCCCTAAGGCGCCAGACTCTGGGAGGGCGGGACACCGGCGACAGACAGAGCGTGGCTGTGACCGGGGCATGGTCCGATAAGGATATCACTCCCAGCTCAGATGAGGAGACCAGAGCACGTACCGGGATCGTGACCAGAAGATGATCGAGCCGCGCGTATGTTTTATGTGCGTGGGAGTAGTAAGAATACCCCGGATCAGCGGGATGCATGGAGCGCCAGAGATCGTGGAGGTCCACTTCTGACAACAGTGCCTTACTTCCGGCTGAGAACTCCCCGACCTGCGGGGAGCATTGGGCGGATCTATCTAGGGCCGAGTTGAAGACCATGTTGAAGTCTCCCCCCACAATAATGTGCCTATCTGGTGAAGCGGTAACATCTACCATAGCCGATCATAAGAAGCGGTCTTGCTGGTCATTAGGGCTGTACAGGGACCCAATCGTAAAAGTAACCCCCCCGATCCTAAACCGATAGACCAAAAGCCTGCCTTTGTGTTCTGCATGTTTGTGAAGAACTTCTCCCCTAAAATGTCGGGCCACCAGGATTGCTACCCCCGCTGTCTTAGTAGTGCTAGAGGAAAACAATTGTGTCGGGAATTTATGGGAGCGCAGCCTATGAGGGTCGCGTGCCAGCAAGTGGGTCTCCTGAAGAAGACAGATATCTGCGTGGGTGCTCTCGAAGAGAGACAGCACCGCTCGTCTCTTGACCGGGTTGTTTAGGCCCCTGACATTGAGAGTTACCATCTTAAGAGTTGTGGGAGGCATGATACATAGTGGAAGTGAAGGCGCAGAATCTCCCCCCGAGTGGGGCGAGGAGCAGAAACGCCGCTGAAATTAGTAAAGCCTTCACGGTGCACTGAATGACCCACCCTCCCCTCCCAAAGCTTGTACCCGGCATAGCACACTGGATGACCCACCCTCTCCTCCCGGTTCCCCTCCCCCCAACCAGAACTCCCCCAACCTCCCCTTTCAACCCCGCCCCCCCGCAACCCCAACTCAAAATCCCCCCAACTACCCTCCACCCCTCCATCCCGTCTCCCCAACTGGTCCCCAAACCCCATTGTCCAAGTCCGGTCCTCAACGGACAAGTCTGTGGTAAGTTACTTAAGTGGACGTTCAGCCACTACACACCCATCCACCAACCCCCCTCCCCCAGGACCCCCGAACCTGCATTGTTGTGAAAGCTGTGTTGGTCTCCCCCCGGAGTTCTCTCAGGCCGTCAGGGCAATATCACTAGATGCCGTGTCTCTGGCCACCTCCCAGACCGCACTGTCCATCTCTGCTCGGATAGTGGGTGAGTCTGGTCATGCAGAAGATGTAGAGGATCGCTGTGCAGGGACCGTCTGCCAGCCGTCTCTGGTAATGCGTCTTCGGCGAGGAGTGGGCGCATCTTCATCCGTCGCGGTGATTCCTAGCACTCCGCAGGTATGCTGGAGGGAGCGAAGCTGATGCAGAGTCCCGTTCCACCTGAAGATGAGGCGGAAAGGGTGGCCCCAAGAGTACTGCATGTCATGTTCTCTCAGGAAGTCTGTTGCTATTTTGAAGGCTTTACCTTCTGGAGTGTGATCGCCGATAGATCCTGAAAGAGAGCGACCTGGTGCCCCCTGAAACGTAGGGACTGCTGTTTCACGGAGGATCCGTTCCTTCAAGGGGAAGTCTGGCAGGAAGGCCAGGATATCGGGGGTGGCGCCGAGGACCGCCGTGTCAGGCCCACCCTATGCGCTCTGTCAATTCTGATAGGGAAATCATCCGGCTCACCCAGTATCTCCCTGAACAGGTCTCTTAGATACCCAGCAACGTCCTCACCTTCTTCTCTAGATGGAATACCCCGGACCCGGATGTTGTTACGTCGGGATAGGTTCTCAAGGTCTTCATTGTGCGCTTGAAGGTCCAGTTGTTGATCCCTTAATCGTAGCACCTCCTGTTGCAGCTGTGCAATCTCCTCGTCCCGAGTGTGCCCAGCTTCCTCGACAGTAGCCACTCTCTCGCCCAGGCTATCGACCTCTCTCCGCACCTCCTTAATCTCTCCGGCTACCTCGTGCTTCAGCGTTTGGAAATCTTCCCTAAGTGAACTGAAAAGAGACTCCAAGAAAGATCTGGTTACTGGAGGCTCCCCCCGGTCGCCCCCTGGGAGCTGCTCGATGGGCCCGGTGAGTGCTGTCCCTTATCTTGTTTCGTAGGGCCTCTACTCATCATTTCAGGTAATGTCCGCTCTCCTTTCTTGCCCCCCCTGTTGCCAGCCATTCTAGAAGCTGGGGTTGCACACCAAGAGGCCTACTGCGCAGTTGGTCAACCACGCTGAGCGATACAGTACCGGGGCCACCACCTGTCCGGCGAGCCGACCTCTCGCGGAGCCCGGGTCCGGCGTAAGATTCCCAAGTGTCCCAGTGGTCCGCTCACCTTCGCCTCCGACCCCCTGTGTGTTCCTGGTTCCCAGACGTAGGGAGGCGGATGGCGCCAATCCCCAGGGCTGCCGCAGTAGGAGTCCCCCCCTGAGTACACCGTCGTCTTCTCAATATGTGCCGGTTTCGCCGTTACTTCTGGTACCTGGTGCGTCAAGCGCCTATTACGGGCGGGAAGACCCGTCTCCGGTTCTTGGGTGCTCCCCTTCCCAGCTGCAGTTGGTCCCGGGCCGCTCCCCTCATCAGCAGATCCCTAGGACCCCCGGCCCAGTGGGAACGGCGCGCCACCACCTCCGACGTCCGCTGTGTTCGACACCCAGGCTTCAGGCTTGGCCGGGTAGGCACCCCCACGCTCACCGCCTACCAGGTGTCTTCCGCTGGCAATTTGGGGCTCAGTTCCCCGAGTTCTCTGCCTCGGCGATCTGCCGTCTCTAGGCCGATTAATGAGGGGCTGGGTTCGCCCAGTACAGTCAATCCGGGCCCGCTGCGTCTGCCTGGAGGTGTATTGGTGTTGTGCCCGAGGCCCGTCCTCTCTCTGTAGGCCTCCCCGTCCGGGCTGTGTGCCGCCACCGACACTCCCTGCGAGGGTCGCCGCCCTCCGGCCGCGCTCTGGGGCCGGGGCCGCACTGCTGGCAGGTCCGGTCTTCGGCTTTGCGCGTGGAGTCAACGCTGGGGCCTGTGCTGTGTTCGGCCGTTCCTCGCCCTCCGCTGGCCGCTCGCCCCAGAAGCTACCGTGTGCAGCGGCAGTGTCATGTTCTCGTTGCAGGGCTTTCCGCTTCGCCCCAGGCCGCGATGTACCGCTTCCGGCCAAGCCTCGGCCTCACCGCAGCGCCGCCATTACTCTCAGCTGCCCCCTCGGGGCACCGCCACTGTGGGTCAGGGGTCCCCAGGTGCGGCGGGTAATCCGTCCAGCGCTCCCGCCCCCCTGACGTCAAGCAGCGGCAGGAAGGGGGGATGTGTGTGTAGCCGGGGGCCCACTGGTAGGCTGCGTCCCTGGCCTTGCGTAGTGGCCCACGCCGGGCCCCTCGCTCCGATTCTTCCGCTTTCGTGCACAGGGCGTTCCCGCACTGCAGGGCCCCTCTGGAGCCCCGGGAGGGGTTCACTCTCCACTGCTGGGCGGGCTGCCCCTCTTCAGGACGCCTCCGACTCGATTATCTGTCGCCGCAACCCTCGCGGGCCTCGGATCCTGGCCGTCGCACCGGGCAGCCTCTGCCTCCGGCCTCACTCCCGGGGCTCCTACGCTGCGGTCACGGGATCCGTCGGCACTCCGGACAGTGTCGCTGGCTGCTCCCCAACGTCCGACACAGATCTCCAGCCACTTTGGGGGGGAGATCTGCAAAGGTTGGCGGTTCAGGGGTCTGGGTTCACGGGAGCTCACGGATAGTGCGACCGCTCACTCCGCCATCTTGGCCACGCCCCTGTATACACACTTTAAGGATGCACAACACTCCCCTGATACGCTGCGCTGGATAGTGTTAGAAACCTACCCACAGATCACCAAGACCGCATTATTCAAAGCTGAACAAAGATGGGTTCACAGACTCTCCACACATACTACTGGACTCAATGACGACATAACGTGAGGCTCACTGACTTGAAGCATCACCACTTGAGGCCCTACCTATCTTGTTCGCTTTATGCAGTTATGCGTGATATCAGCAATTCCACTGAGTACCACTATGAGGATTGGTTGTGTGGGTGGACACTTGGTCATAATCACAAGTTGTGTTACTGTAATCAGACGTAGTAGTGATATACTAGCCCTTCTGCCATACCAGCACATCCTTGAATGTCGGGGCTCATGAGCACTGCAACCGTCTGGGTGATCACTTGTTCATAATCGCGAGTTGTGTTACTGTAATCAGATGGAGTAGCCTTACACAAGGCCTTCCTGTCATTACCTGACCACCTTTGAATGACGTGGCTCATTAGCACTGCAATCGTCTAAGACCACATTTTATGATGGGTGGATACTCACTATGATCATACACAGCCACCCATGGCCGTTATGATTATTATTTTTTCGTTCCCATGATTGTCACGGAATTGTGTATACGTTGTTCATGAGTGCGTTAGCTGCCATGTAGCACCACATTACAGCTAGAGGTCGTTCACAAACACGCACAGCCAACCATGATCCTTACTTTGGCTTACACGCCATCATCGGATGAGTTTAACTCCTGTTCCCTACAGCGCTCTCATTACCTAACTGCCGACAAGCGGCATTTCCTACATAGTTGCTAATATTTTAGTACACTCCAATATGGCCGCCAAGCCCACTACTCGTTTGCCAGCACGCTTTCTGTTGCGGCGGCTATCACGCGCCACTGATGTCCCACATGACTGTATTGACGTCACTGGAACCCACGTGACAGCATCAACATCACTGGGACCTGCATTACATCTACACGACCTGCCCGTTACCTGCACCCATCCTGGTGTCGGTGGCTGGGTAGGTCTAACGCAAGGAGCGTTCATACGCCGGTGAGTGAGCCCATACTCTCCCGACCCCATGGCTGTCTCTAACGCTTTCGCAGGTGAGTGCGTTCTTCTGCGATCGAGCCATGCCCCTCACCCTCTTGCAGGGGCTCTTTACATCTGTGCGTGGCTTTGGGCGTTGCGGTTGCCCTCCCAAAGTCCCGTGGTTCTCCCTTGGCTCATCAGGTTCTCTGCTGGTCCATTAGGACCCACGCGGCACGGGTGGGCTGCCTCTTGCTCCGCTTTGCACTCCTGGTGGGGTCCCCCATGTGGGTCAGGTCACCGGCGATCGTCAGGGACTGTTGACCGACCACCGCTTCAGTGCTCTAGCTGCCTACCAGGCTTCTGGCTGAGACGTTCTCAAATTAGTGGTCCGTTACCAACCGGTTGGCCTGAACCTCTTTTACTACATTTCTTCCTCTAATAAGACCCAATCAGTGTTCTTTTTACCGCCGGCTCACTGTTGCAAGCATAACTTATTTGCAGTTGAGGTGAGTCACAGCATTGTCCTGACTAAGATTATTTCCTATGCGCTACTGTCCTTGACTTCATTTGTATAGTTTCATGATATTCTGATCACATTAAGCACACAATATTGGCAACTATTAACTAGTTCACTGTCTTACACCGTGTGATTCAGTGACTACATCGCGTGTTCATTGGTTGCCCACTAGCAGGTTTGGTCCTTAAACATTAAGGTATGGATTGTTGGGACACAGTATGCCTGCACACATCATGTATTTTTAACATGTTACTACCCCCCCATATCATTTTTCTTTACCTATAGGTCAACAACCTCAGAATTGGGTATGTAGAATTTACTTACCTCTTTAGTGTAGATAGCGTTTCACTTGATCCTGAGGAAGTGCCCTGATCTATATGACACTTACGGCATGAAACATGTCGATCACTTGAGAGCAGGGCATACACAACTAGACACATTGCTACTAGTCCTATGCCCCTCTCTCTCTTTTAAACTAGGCAGTTTACCTTCTTAATAAAGTATTTTGCTAGGACTAACTGACCTATTTTAGACTCACGTTACTTCACATCTACACATACTAGGCCCCTCACCCCCACTGCACCCACTGGCAGGAACAAAAGATCCCAGATAAAGAGCCACATTTTGGGTGCCCGTCAGGTATTGCAGCGCTGACCTGACGAGGGGCAGGCTCATATGATGAAGCATGACTCCTAGCCTGCTGGGTGTGTGAGAGCCCTAGTTCCGACAAGGGAAACCCCCCTTTCTTGCATACATGTAGTGGTCTCCAGTGACTCACTACACTCCAGTTCCCCCCTTCTCCAGCCTTCATCACAGAGGAACTTCGTACCCCTTTTGTATACTAGCCTTGTTGGGGCATGTACACTGGACCTCGGTAAACTTGCCCCTCGGTCCCTCTCTTTGTTTGATAGGATCTGTGATCACATGGCCAGACTCGGCAAGATTTGCCATTATGAATCATATTGTAGTTCTGTTTCATGCAGCACAGACACAATCTGTGCTAAGAATGAATGTGTGGCTTAGCCAGAGTAGCTGGGTGTATGTGGCAGAAGAGATGACTACATACGGAATTTTACTAATTGCTCCTTCTGGGTTGGTGGAGGGCAGAGCAGGGAACTGAATACGTGGGCAACTGTCACTGATAGACACACATGGTGAACTTTTACAAAAATAATAGAGCACTTTAATACTAATTAGCACCTTCTGTAAATGCTAGGATTGGCTCAGTGAACTGCAAGCGCTGATAAACGCTGGCAATTTGCCACTATGATGATCTCCTATCAATAAAGTAATGTCTTTGACATCATACTAGGCAATTTTAATTTATCACTTTCACAACTTTACACCTCTTCTTTTGCACTGCAACTTTCTTTTCCCTTCAACCCTCCAAACGTATCCTGTTGGCTTTCTCTCACTGGTGGATCCGAGGCTAGTATTCCTCTACACATCAGAGAGGTACCTAGCTGATACCAGTTTTCAACAAAAACCCAGAGGATGAGATTCCGCCGATAGGTGGGCTGATGGGTATCTTTCTACACGTAGCTGTCTCTCCTTTCTAACACCAATTACCTACTTACACTACTAGTGTACACAATTTTTAGACCCTTAGCATCCTTTGTGTGTTTATATATAGTTGGCTGTAACCATTTTTCCATATTTCTCCATTTCAAGAAATAAATTCAACCCAAGCCAATTTGAAAAGCTCTTGCCCAACATCAGGCCTACCTCTAGCATATATCGTTCAGCCAAGAAGATAAGAGTTGACTAACATTTCACCAAAGACAAGAATATTTGGGGGGCTTATGTACAAAACTTTTTTTGAGGTTGCTAATGGCCAGATTTGCAGAAAAGGTTTTTAAAACGTACAAAAGCCAAATTGCCGACTACTGTCTGTGCTTAAAAAATTACATTTAAACATTAAATATTTTCTTTTTAAATGCATGTTCCTTTAAAGAAAACGGGCTGCATTTAAAAAAAATGTTTTATTAAAAAGCAATCACGACATGGGTCTGCTGACCCCAGATGGCTGCAATTACAAATGGGTCACAAATTGCGACTATTCTCATTAATCTTCATGAGGTAGGTGTATTGCGAACCCTATTAGGAATCTATATTACTAACTTGTACATGTTTGTACATTAGGAATTACAATTTCCTAATTGTGATTCACAAAGAATTGGAATTAAGAATTCACAATCCCTAAATTCTGTACATATAGCCTTTATTCCTTGAACCCACAATATAGAGGGGGCACATAAGCGTGTCCTGCCTGCAATGAGACCCTCCAGCTCTCTGTGGCCAACCATTCTAGGACACAAATTAGATTCTGCTACAATAGTTCTAATGCAACCCAACCAACCACCCCTTAAAGTACTTCACCTAAAATTGCAGCTCTACAGTTTAATCAGGGCACAGTAAATAACCCTATACCACCACTCAAAAAATGCAAAAAAGTCCCACCATTTGCAGTTAACTCTCTCAAAAGATGAGCATGGAAATCTCCCATAATACCCAACTTCAAACAATATCAGAGTATGATTGTTTTAGATGGGCCCGTTCACAAAAGTAATCTGAGACAAAATCCTAACTTTACGACTATTGGTATTCACAAAGAGCATTTAGGAGTGGTAAAGTTAGGATTTTGTCTCAGTTTAGGAGTAGTAAAGTTAGGAATCCTAACTTTACTACTCCTCAATGCCTTTTGTGAATACCAAAATTCGTAAAGTTAGGATTTTGTCTCAGATTACTTTTGTGAATCTGGCCCATCTAAAATATTCATACTCTGGTATTGTTTGAAGTTAACCTACCTTTACTACTCCTAAATGCCTTTTGTGAATACCAAAAGTCGTAAAGTTAGGATTTAGTCTCTGTTTAGGAGTAGTAAAGTTAGGAATCCTAACTTTACTACTCCTAAATACCTTTTGTGAATACCAAAAGTCATAAAATTTGGACTAAAGTATAGTGGAACATCCTTGAGTGATCCAGGGTCCAACACTTTTCAACAACATTAACCCTGAATCCCGAATGGAACTCTATTACTTTCAGAAACAAAAGGGGATGATGGACGGAGTGTTTGAGCAAATCAAACACTCACCCCCAGTCAAATGATCTGGGTTTAATCCATCACCATTCTTTAGCCCACTCAGCCACCCCATTTCAGACATGGCTATATGCAAATCAGTCTGACACTGTGCCTCATGGGAACAGTCCAGCCCGAACTGCCAAACCATGTCTTCCCTGGACCGGAATCGAGCATCCTAGGACCGGTTTCTGGCTATCTGCGGTCATCAACCAGGATAGCTTGACTCCAGTGGCGTAGTGAGCACGGGACCCACGTCTGGGCATACCCTTCCCACATAGGGTGAAGCGACCCGGATGACGAGTGGTAATTTATAAAAGTTCCACATCAATAACTAAAATAAATGCTGTCAGTAGCGCTACAAGGTGGTTACCTGTCTCAAGCCAGTGTGTTACAAAACATAATAAAAACAAATATTCCTCTACATTTCAGATTCTCTAAATTTTTGCCTCTGCATTATACTCTTGATATGGGTGTTCCTCGCATCCTAGTTTCCTTTCTCTGAATTGTGTTTCTCTGGATGCGCTCCTCTGATTTGAGTCCTTACCAGTGCTTATTTTGCACAGGTGGTGGGCCGCAGCACTCATTTTTGGGAACCAGGACTTATTTTTTAATATAAGATACAGACCACGAGAGAGAAATGAAGGTTAGGGAGGAAGAAGAAAACAATAGGAAAATAGTGAAAGGGAAAAAGCGGAGATGAAAAAGAAACTTCACAGTGAGTTAAAACGATAGGAAGGCTAGGTGGTAAAAAATATGCATCAGGTGCTGGCAAGACTAGGCAGCCTTGGTATTCGGCATCCCTGGCATTTGGCAGTGCATGTGGTGGGGTCCTAAAAAAACTTTGAACTCCTGTATTTTTTTTCAAATTGAGCACTGGTCCTGATGCCGCTGTTGTTATGGCTGACACCAGCACTATATTGTTTTTATTCCTTGAATCATTCTTCCCTGAACTAAACTGAAACAGGATGCGCTGTGAAATACCCTGAATTAGGATTCTATGAAATGCAACCATTTGAATTGTATCCCAGGAGTGTGCTCAATCCACATGTGATCCTGTCATAACATCACAGCATTAGTTCTCTGATGTTCTCTGATCTCAGTCCTTTTACATTCTCAGCCTCCCACAGGAATCACGTCTTACTTGGTGGGACTGCATTGCTTACGCTGTGCTTCTGAATCCCATTTAATGAAATTGTTATCTCGATGCAAGCGCCTACGACTGGCCCTCTGATAGTCCTGCTCCCTTTCTTGACCAACAAAACACACAAGATGATGGATGGAATGTTGCACATTGGCAAAATATTCACCCCCAGTCACAGATCTGGGTTTAATCCATCGTTATTTTGCTCACCACGCCACCCCAGTTCAGACATGGCCATATGCAAATCAGTCTTGACCCTGTGCCTCATGGGAACACAGTCCAGCCCGAACTGCCAAACCATGTCTTCCCTGGACCGGAATCAAGCATCCTAGGACCGGTTTCTGGCTATCTGCGGTCATCAACCAGGATAGCTTGACTCCAGTGGCGTAGTGAGCACGGGACCCACGTCTGGGCATACCCTTCCCACATAGGGTGAACAGCAAAACACACAAGATGATGGACGGAATGTTGCACATTGGCAGTTCGGGCTGGACTGTTCCCAGGGCCGGACTGGGAACCGAAACCGGCCCTGGCAAAGTGCTCGGTCGGCCCCCCCTCCCCACTCGGGGGGTTGGAGGTGCCGCCGAGCGCTTTGCTAGGGCCGGTTTTTGGCCGATTTTGTTGCAGGCCCGATTTTGCAGCTATGCTGCAAAAACAACCCTCTAACAAAATCGGCCCCCAGGAGCTCAAAAACTACCATCACGCTTGCGGCGCACCGGGGGATTGCCCGCTGCCCGCTATGGCTAGTCCGGGCCTGACTGTTCCCAGGAGGCACAGGGTCAAGACTGATTTGCATATGGCCAGGTCACTGGAATCAAGTTATCCTGGCTAAAGAGGGGCGAAACCCCGAAACCGGTCCTAGGATGCTTGTTTACGGTCCAGGGAGGACCTGGCTTGGCAGTTCGGGCTGGACTGTTCCCATGAGGCACAGGGTCAAGGCTGATTTGCATATGGCCAGGTCTAAACTGGGGTGGCATGGTGAGCAAAAGAATGATGGATTTAACCCAGATTTCTTGACTGAGGGTGACTGTTTTGGTTTGTTCTGCATTCCGTCCATCAATGTGTGTCTTTTGCTTTCTCACCCTAAGTGCACCAGGTAGGCCCAGACGTGGGTCCTGGGCTCACTGTGCCACTGGAATAAAGCTATCCTGGCTGAAGATGGGTGAAACCCCGAAACCGGTCCTAGGATGCTTGTTTCTGGTCCAGGGAGGACCTGGCTTGGCAGTTCGGGCTGGACTTTTCCCATGAGGCACAGGGTCAAGACTGATTTGTATATGGCCAGGTCTAAACTGGGGTGGCATGGTGAGCAAAAGAATGATGGATTTAACCCAGATATCTTGAATGGGAGTGAATGTTTTGATTTGTTCTGCATTCCGTCCATCAATGTGTGTCTTTTGCTTTCTCGCCCTTTCTTGACCAGAGTAGGCCGTAGACATTGAGCCACCAAATAATATCCTGAACCTTTCTCAATTCCAGAGTACGCATACCTAATAACCAGGGATATCCCTAGGCGACACCAGCACCCAATCACCATCTGTGAACCCACTGATGACAAGCTTTCAGTACCTTCCCAGTGCTGTGCTAACTCACCACCCAGGGAATTTACTCCAGTAACTGAGCATTACTCCTACTCTTCTCTCTTCTACCAGGTGCATACATCTACATTCGTCCCACTATCTTGGCTCCTTCTGATCCCAACTCTTGCTTGTTCCACTTGCTAAGGAGGCCTCCTACTAATACAACAGCACACATTGCCGTGCTACCACCTCCTGGCTTCCTTTTCTTACACCACCCCTTTCGCTACTAGTGGACCTAGTCCTGAAGTCTCGCCCTACTATTCTAAATTTCACATCTCTCTTCCAGCTCCTATGTCCCTGCTGTGAATACACCTCTCACTATCTAGCAACATCGGGCTGCTCTAATTTGCAGATCAAAATCTTTCCTTATACAACCACAATCTTCCTGTTTTAACATCATAACACCCAGAAATACTGCTTGCTTTATTCACTATTCTCAACAACTATACTCCGCTTGCATTCTCACTTGTCACTACTGCTTCCATATGTATCATCACACCTGAATCTTCTTCCTACTGCAGTGGCTTCTACCGCAACCATGCTCTCTCTGCTGTCTCACTGATACCTAAAATCTCCTCCTCCTGTTGTATCACCTCAGTGCTAAAACCCACGATTCTCCGCTGTCCTGTCACGCTTCCTTCTCTAATCACTACTTAATCTTTATCATTTGTTTCTGCCCATCAAGCTCTTCACTCAAATGACTCTACACACTCCCACTTTATTCCCTCTACAAATACACCCTAAAAGATTCACTTAATCAAACTTAAGTCTAATTTCTGCTCCTCGCCTCACCTTATCCAACCGTGTTTTGTCCCTTCTGGAACATCCTCTCTCCCCTTATTTCTCTACTAGGCCTGACAGTCTTCTACATTACACCTCAACCCATCCTTCTCTTTCCCCTTTCTCTTCCTTGTGGCATACCTCCCTGCTTACCAGATTTATCTTTGGCTACCCATACCCTCCTGAGCATGACTTCACACCTAAGCGAACAACACCCACTCCTGCTTCACACCTCTGATCCTTCCAAGGCCAAAGCCTAAGTGCACCCTCATTAACATCTATCACATTTCATATCTCTTCTCGAAACATTTACATATTCTAGTCCTTCACAATGATCTTGACCTTTGCTTCATGATGGAAATCTGTCTTGGTGAGGATATTGGTCCAATTTAACATGAATTTATCACCAAGCCCTTTTACCGGAACTCAAATAAAAAAAATGTGGAGGGATCACCAAGCAACTCACCCGAAAACTACAAACCATCTAGAACCCGGCAGCCAGACTCTTCCTCGAATTCTCACACAGAACTCACATCACACCACACCTCAAGGAGCTCCATTGGCTCCTGAAACACAAACACACTAATTTGTAACTTCTCACACACACAATCAAGGGACTATATAACAGAGGCCACACCTACCTAAAGAATTGTGTCGCCTTCCACTAACCACCCAGATACCTCCACAGGGTACTATATTCACACATCACATGCATGTGGAGGACAGGCTTTCTCTTATATCGCTCCTAAAGCGTGGAAGTACCAGGGCCGGGATGTTGAATGCCACTAGTGGCTGGCAGCACCTGTTCTGCCATCCACTACAATGGAAGTGCAAATATGGCCACTGATCTACCATTGTAGTCTGAATGTAGCAATGAAACCTGTCAAAATAAACCAATCAGCTCAAAACCTCCCATTTGAATATTAATAATTCACCACATGTAGGCCTTGTAGCCCACAAGGTAGGGTCCATGGTATTTAAAAGTCTGACATGTAGAAATGTAATGTTAACGGTCTAGTGTAATATACTGTGAGCATACAGCTCCTCATCCTAGAGAAGATGTCTCAGGTGTCAACATCACAATATCGCATGACAATCAGCAGATAATGCACATGGTCGCCATGTTAGGAGCAGCCTTGCATTATTGTGAACGCTGCTGTGGAAATCCACTTCAAGATGGCCACCAATTCTAAACATAGTGTGTGGGTTCCACCACTCTAGCTTGCTAGTCTTTTAACCAGCTGAAATAGAGGCGTGCCAACCAGGCACGGCTCGTGCCGGGCGTTATACTGGGCCGGTGACGTAAGGCAGGGGAGGGTCAGAGTGGTGGGTTGTAAAATGCGGGATATGGACCATTAGAGGTAAGTACCGATAAAAATAAATAAAACGAATTTCGTTGCCCATGCTGCATCACATTTGGCGATGCAGCGTGGGCAACATCGCCAAATGGGCCGTGCCTGGTGCCAACTCAGAAGTGCAGTATGCCTCGCAAAACCAGCATGTGTGACTCTTTAGATGTTTAAGTGTCCCATTGGGGCACATATGCACCCGGCGTATCCCCTTATGACAACTTCTGTAATCAGGCCCTCCTTGACAGCACTGAAACTTTCATCACTCCAAAGGAACCACCACCATTACGCCTGTGGATTTATCAGATTCCAATAAGGAGATTCATTCTGCCACTCCTGTTTCCAGAGACTCGCAGTTCCTCACTTAACCATGCCTCTGAGTGCAGCCTGAGATGCTTATCGGTTATCTATGTGCAAAGCGCCTGGATACCCTATTGGGTGATTAGCTGTGCTTTATAAATCCTGATGGATTGATTGAAAGTATATTAAAATATATATTTCTCATCACAGAGATATATCTTCACAATTGGCTGTATGGATTCAAGCTGCAAAACCTTTATAATATGGGTTGTTTACTCATGCCTAGACCACACCCTCATCCCAAGAGCTCCTAGGTTTTACCTCTGTTGCCACATTGAGTCGGGCGAGTCCACCCAGGTGGCACGACTAAGAAACAGAAGGAAGACAGCTGAGACACACAGCTTACTATAAGCTGAAACATATGTCAGCTATCGACATTAACATGAAGCATATGCTATAAATATATGAAAAAAAACAAAATCAACATTTACATCTCCAATTACTTTCTTAAATAACCATTGAAAGAATCAAATTTGGGGAGTGAAAATTGTCCAATATGTAGAGGGCATGGAAGAACAGGAGCATGGGCCTACAGCAGTACTTTTTTACGTAGTATTCCTTCTTTGTGATTAGCCTAAAACCTCCGCCTCCCTATTAGTAAAAGTGCAAAGTGAGCAAAGTCCTCTCTATGTATTCTAATTGTGCTGTAATATATGTGAATGTTACCATTTAGATGTTTTGGGACCAATTCACAAAGGGTTGTGAGGGACTTAAAGAGCACTATTGAATTACTAATTTACGTACTCCAAAATGCCTTTGTGAACTAATCGCTTGCGTGGCAAAACACTATAACCACATTCACCAATAATGCTCAGTATACTGTATTTGCTTCTGATTCCCAGGCTATCATATTATTTTTAATAAACTCTTGACATAGGCATTCTTTGGCCTCCAGGTTCCCCGCTTTGGCTGATGAATAATCATTGCAAAGAAAATAAAGCTAGCAGTGGGATTTGGCAGGGAGATAATAAACACAACTACCCCTGTTTTAAAAACGACTGCAATAATCTCTCCACATCTGTAATGACATGCAGTAAGGCTGTCTGAAATGGGTCCAGAGTAAATATTTCAATATGTATACCCACATACTCCATTACGAAGTGTTGCATTACCTCTGCTGCTAAACCACTACCTCTCCATGACCCTTAAAGTTGTAGTGGGCTGATCAAAGCTATTTCACTGTTGTGAGCTTCGGGTCTGAGTGGGTGCAGAAAAGTGTTGGCCCTGCTTATAAATTCCACTTTTACTAAGAGGGAGTTGGAGGTTTTCGGCCACTTCGCAAGACATGTAAGTGTTTTCTGTTCCTTTGAAAAAGGCTTGGCCAGAGAGAAAACATTTCCCTAAGGAGACAGTGGTGAGACATCCCAGGATCTGTTCATTCCTATAGTGTAGGTCCACATTGGCACCTTCTTTACCTCCACTTGAGTGCAGGTGGTTGCTGCCCAGGAGTCACTGCTAGATAGGATTATTGACCAACTGCGTGGGAATAAATGTTTAGGGCTTGAAACATTTATTAGATGTTCCAAATGACAGTGTTAAGAGGGATATCAGTATGAACTGGACTAAAACACTCTAGAAATTTGACATTTTCTAGGACAGTGGCATCAACTACAGTAGGAAAATTGAAGCTGTTCCTTTGAACTGGATATCACCTACCAACTAATTAGTGGTGGTGAGTTGGAAAAGGGGGAAAGGAGGTAGTGGGATCGGGGGATCCCGCTTTTGTGGAACTAGGGTCCTCACACACCCAGCAAGCTAGGTGTCATGCTTCATCATATGGACCTGCTCCTCGTTGAGCCGGCGCTGCAATGCTCAACGGGCACCCGCGAAGGGGCTCTTTGTCGGAGATCTTTTATTCCTTTGCCGTATGATGAAGTGGGGGTGCGTGGCCCGTGGGCGTGTAGATAATGAGTGGTGCTGTGGGTGTAATTTAAAAAAGGTTGGATATTCCAAGAAGATGCGTTTTATTCTGGTTGGTAATCCACCTTACTAAAAAGAAATATATAAAATAGAGTGGCACCGGCCCTAACGAGGGATATTCATTCAATATTGTGCTCTTCTCTCTGGGTCGACATGTTTCTTGCCCTGTTGGTCAGTTAGTACCGTGGCAATTCTTCAGGACCTACATATGTATAATAAGTGTAAAAGGGGTTGGTGTTGAATATCTACACTAAATGGTGCTGCTAATTAGATGTCAGATGTGTTGATCTTTCCCAGTATTTGCACAAAATAAATTGCATTTATATATGCTTATTACCCTTGAGGAGGGGAGGCGTTTTAATAATTTAAATATCACTATTTCTCTTACAGCACTATGGCTATAGAAAGCTTAATGCTGAGAAAAGGTAACATTGTTTTAATGTAGCGTACAAAAGTGTGAATCTACTGCCTAAATCAGGTGCTCTTGCAAGTATACTCGAAATGTGCTGAAATGTACTCATGATACACCTGCTAAACATGTATGTGAGGGCTTAAGATCTGATATAACTTCTTGTGATGCCAGTTCCTGTGATGTCACCTGCTGTGATGTCACGCACCGTGATGTCACACGCTGCAATGGCACGTGCTGCGATGCCACTTGCATACTGATTAACTAGGTTAGTACCCCCACTTTTTTTTTTTTAGGACTTGTGCCCTGGGCCCATTACGATGAGGCCCTAAAAGCTCCAAAAGAAGGTCACCGCCTTTCCGGGCCGTATCGTAATCGCCCCAAAGCGAGGAAGTCCTCAACTGTAACCCCACCTAGGAGTGCCATAGGACTAAGCGTTTGTGCGGTGTATTCCCCATCAAAAACTGCATTTTCTACACTTTTTTGGGGCATTTTTAAAAGTCTAGGAATGTATGGTTCCTCCTAATCAATTGCAAAATGCAAAGGTTCTCAAATCAGGAGGATACCCTCGTGATAAAGGTGGTAAAACGCGGTCATCCAGAAGGGTACTCTGATAAAAAGTTGCATAACTAGGGTCTGTCGTGAACAACAAACCAGGCGAGAGGGAGAGAAGAACAATTTCCAAGAACTACTGGGACAAGAAGGCAGCCAATGGAAACAAAATAAAGCAAAAACTACCTTGCTCTCCGAAACAAAAATTGTGCCAACAAAAATTAGGAAAGAAACAACAAAAACACATGGTAAAAGCACGATAAGCGGAATATTTTTAAATACATTTGCATCCATTGTGGTTCTGCCTGAGACAAGCTTGTTTGTATTGTATGGCCAAGAAGAGAGCCGGTTGGGAAACTCGCACCGAGATCAGTGTGGACTACAGGCCAATGCACACAGAACACAACATAATGTGTACACTTTAACCCAAACACCTATCTCGCCCCTCATAATTTACTCTTTCTCTAATTTGTGACTCTTTGAAGTTTTGGATGTTGTACTGAAAATCTTTGGCATTACTATATCACAGTTTGTATGCACTGTATTTTTTCGCACACGGAGGACTGTATGACATTCATTCATCATAAGATTATTTTTCATGTGTTTTTACCGGTTTTCTTGTACGGTTGATTTAGAGGACGATGAATGCAAAAAATGCCATAGCGTATTGTAAGCAGATTTCTGTGCATGTAACACACATTTTCTATTTAGAGTGAAATAGTAATACTGCTCCAAACATTCTGAAATGTCATTTCAATGTGTGGAAAATCCGGGCCCGCTGCACTACAAAAAAGTGGCACCTTTGAATGAGGAAAAACATGTGGAAATGCTGTAAACCAGATGAAATATGAAATACATTACAATACACAATACACTTTACGTATTGTGTTTATATATTTACTTAAATAAGTAGCTGGGTTTGGAACAGTGTAAATTCGGGCTCCACACATTTATGTGCAATGTATACTTAGGGTCTGATCCTGATGTGGGTTGGAAAGCTTCCAGACCGAATCGGTTTGGAAATGGTTTCCGACCCACTCGGATCGGGAGAGTCCGACCGACGGAGTACGATGCATCCGGATGCTTCCAGATACGATTTGGTTGGACTCCCATTGACTTCAATGGGAGCATATGTTCTTAACCGCATCATAATTGGGCCCCGGGTCGGGAAGACACTTTCCCAATCCCATTTGGAAGGAGCAAATGCCATTAGGAGGCCTTCCTAACCGCATCAGAATCAGGCCCCAGATGGGAATGCTTTCCTAACCACATCGGAATCAGGCCCTTAATGTGTATTTAACATATTAATTTGTTTGCATTGTATTAACCAAATATAGTAGGTGGTTGTTTTTACCTTAGTGAGAGCCATCCATATATTTAGCTGAATTGTAACCAATGTATTCACATTTCAGTAGAACCACACTCCATGTAATCCATGTAATCCATGCATTTACTCATGCTAGCTGCACTCGCTCAGAAGCCATGTTGAATTAAAGTTGGCCTAACTTGTAACCAGGCCGAAGTAACACAAAGGTCATATTTAGAAAATGCCTTGCATGTTCCATGTTCTTTTTCACTCTGTAGGTGTTTTGCCAAGCTTTTGGTTAGCTAGAATAGGCTTATTGTTATTGTACTGAAGGAATCGTTTGTTAGAAACTCAATGGAATTTGGCAATGGATATGGAGACTGTGGTGGTGGCAGAGATCCTTCTGTACCAGGCACACCGTACCGATGGTACATCTTAGGTCATGCAGATCTATGGATCTTTATCCAACACTGGGAAACTAGGGACTGTTTGATTGGCACAGATAAGAAGAGACTTCCAGAACTTACTTTCACGCATTAATTGCGTGTTCCATAGACCCTGTCTTGACTTTGTTAAGAGAAGACCTATTCTTAACTCTGCTGATTTTCCCCTACCCGGGTGTTGAGCTTGATGCCTGAGCACTTTTGCCCATCTCCTGAATCTGATGCTGACTCCTTTCTCTTAGAAATCCCCCAGATACGTTTGATGCTTTATTTAGAATAGGGAAACTCCTTTATGGAACCCATCTACCTGATATTCTGTGCACTGTATGTAGTTATTATTTGCATTTCTCCTCATAATACACACATTTAGATAACATGAGCATTTGGATATTAATGCTTATTCTATAAATTTACTTATCTGCTGATAAAAGATTGCACTGCAACTTTGACTAAATTGCTAATAAAACCTTCATGGTTTTGACATCATCCATTCTGTCGTTTCTGTGGAGCCACTTTGGTTTCACTCTCATTACTATGTATTGGTGGTGCTAGCTCTTTTCTTACACTTCATGTCGCCAATCTAAGGTCCATAGACCAGTGGAGGTTCCTTTCTGACAATTATATTAAGAGATTGAGATTCAAGGATCCCCTCTCCATCCGGTTCATAAACTTCCCCCCTAACACAAGTGCCTCTTGAAAATGCTTGCCATGAGCTCATCCAATAGATCTGTCGTCATTGACTATTGCATCTCTGTGAAACGTGGGGGAGCACTCCATTTGTTGTGGCAGTACGCCTACCCTTTGCTGTTGATAAAGTGCCACATGTGTGTGGTATCATGGGATCTCCTCAGGCCTTGAAGGCTTTCCCAGGAGTAGAATGCCCGAGCTCCTTTCATGTTTTCTCTCTTCTTGGTCTTTTTTGCCCTGAACCCCCAAATTTATCTTCTTTTTTTGTGAGAGAAAATAGTCTTCAGTACCCAAGTTTGTAAGGGTCTTGAAGAAGGAGTTCAGACCACTTCTACAAATAATAAATGTTAGATTGCAAAGTGAAGTGGAAATTTGGTAGCGGCTCTATTTGTTTTGTATCTTTTTATTAAACAGACTCGACATAGAGGTACAGTTTCACAATAGTCAATAAAGGGGTTTACAGTGAAATCAAATAAGCATACAAATACAATAGTATAGTTCGTTGGAAATCAGGTGGAGGGGGGATCATCACTGTCAATATCACGGGGAGGAGTACATACGTTGCCGCAGTATTCATTCCAGGGGGCCCATATCTTAGACCATTTTCGGGCACAGCCACGGGCCATGAAAACTGTTTTTTCTCTTAGCATACACCAATCAAGGTCTTTCTTCCAATTTGTAATTGTGGGTGTATGTGAGGCTCCCCAGAGCTGCGCAATATTTCTCTCGGCGATCATGCAGCCGAGTGTGAACCATTGCGTGGTGTAAGTGTTGAGGTCGGTAGGTTCCCAGATGTTAAGGAGGCATCTAAGCGCTTCTGGCTTAACTTCTACCTCCAACGTTTCACTAATGACTGCGGTTATTTTACACCAATACTCCTGGATCGGCTCACAGTGCCATAATATGTGCATGAACGTGCCCATTTGTGTGCATCCTCGCCTACAAGACCCATCTGTCAGCCCACCATGTGAACCATTTGGGGACCTGTTATGTAAATTCTGTGCAGGATCTTAAGTTGCACCAGTCGGAGTCGTGCCGGGATTGCAACAGTTTTGGGGGAGGAGACCGCTGCTTGCCAGCTTTCATCGTCTAATTCGATGCCTTCTCCAGTCCATTTTTCTCATAGTGTCAGTAGGGGGTCTTCCATATTATTAATGAGTTTTCGATAGGTTAGGGAAATGTCCTTTTCGGGTGGGTGGCCGTCTAGTAGTCTGTCCTCTAATGGGGAGCTATCTGATGGAGTGGAGTTACGGGGCAACACTGTTTGCAAAGCGTGTCGGACTTGCATGTATCGAAAAAGCTCAGAATCTGCCAGTGCATATTGACTTTGGAGAGTGTCGAAGGGTTTCACGCCCCCTGCGTTCCAACGGTCCCTAATGTGGGAGATGCCAATTAGATCCCATTTGTCAAAGCCTTTGGAATTTCCCAAGTCTCCTTGTTTTTGTGAGTCCCATAAAGGTGTGGTGGGAGTCAACTTATTGTTCAAGCCGAGCGACTTGGTTGCGGAATGCCAGATTTTATTTGTGTGGTTGGTGGGGCCAAGTGAGTGGGTATCTGTTTGGTTTAGAGTATAGTGCACAGGAGTAGGCCCCATTCGGAAGAAGCCAACGATCCATAAGGAACCCCAGGTTGTCAGGGCAACCCTATGTGCCATGATTTATTGCTGTAAGATGTGCTGCCTAGTAATATTTTTTTATGTCAGGTAATCCGATTCCGCCTTCGTACCAGCTGAGTGGGAGTTTTTGTAAAGCAATACGCGGTCTACCTCCCCAGAGAAGGTCTCGCTGGAGCCCTTCAATTTCTTTAAAATACGAGTTTGGGACAGGGTCAGCTGAGTTCTGTAGGGCATATAGGAAACGGGGTAGGGACATCATTTTAAATAGGGCCGCTTTGCACACTAGAGAGAGCGGAAGTAACTTCCAGTTTGCAATGTCACATTTGAGTCTTTGCAGTGGGGGAACCAGGTTATGGGCGTATCTGACAGAGGGGTCAATGAAATGAATATGCCTAGGTATTTGAAGCCTTCTGAGACTATCGGTATAGGGCAATTCCAGGGTAACGGAGGAGGGCCCCCCAAGAGGACATATAGAAGAGATTTTTGCCAGTTGACACGAAACCCAGAATATCTGCCAAAAATTTCCAGGATGTCGAATACGGCAATCAGGGATCTCTTGGGGGGTCATGAGATACAGAAGGATATCATCCGCATATAAGGAGATACGGTCTTCCCAGTCTGCCGACCATCGCATGCCATGGATCATTACATCCTTACTGATCCATGCCACAGGAGGTTCAAGGGCCAAAGCAAACAATAAAGGAGAGAGGGGGCATCCCTGGCGGATCCCCCAGCTAAGTGTGAAGGTCTATGATTTTTTGTTGTTCACAACTATTTGAGCCATCGGCGCGCTATACAATAATCGCACCCAGCGGCTGAAAGTCAGCCCAAATCCCAGTTTTGCAAGTACGGCAAAAAGGTAAGGCCATTCCAGTGTATCAAATGCCATAGTGGCATCTAGGGAGACTATGATTGCATCTTCACATATGGTCGGTACCCTGCCCAGGACCCCGTGCAATCTATGCAGATTTAGAGCAGTATTCCTCCTTGGCATAAACCCTGATTGATCCGGGTGTACTAAGTCCCCTATTACATTGATCAGCCTATTGGCAAGTACTTTAGGTAGGATTTTAGGTTCTGCGTTTAGCAATGATATGGGGCGGTAGGAGGCGCAGTCAGTTTTGGGTTTCCCTTCCTTGTAGATTGTAACAATGGTTGCAATTCTCTGATCTAGTGGCAGTGATCCCTGCTTAAGGCTGTCTTCAAACATGGACTTCAAATATGGAGCTAGTTTATCTTGATGGAGCTTATAAAGTTCGATTGGGATACCGTTTGGGCCCAGGGCTTTACGAGAGTGCAGCGCTCGTATCGCGATCGCTATTTCATCCGTGGTGAGGGCACTATCCATACTATCTTTCATAAGGTCCGAGGAATCTGTCTCAGGGTATGGCGCCACCAAGCTGTAGACTGTGTGAAAGTGGGCTGCAAATTGCCTGGCTATGTCTTGGCGGTCTGTGATGGGGAACATGTCAGCGTCTGTAAGTTCTGGAACGAGCCTACTGGCATGCTCCTTTTTATCCAGCCAGTCAGTTAGTTTTCCAGCCTTGTCTCTCGAGTCATATATCCGGCCCACCCTATCTTGTCCCTTTATTTTGGTATTCGTCCTGGTGTAAACTGAGTGAGTGAAGGGCCTCAGGAGTGGCATCAGAGTTCCCATCTTGTTTAAGACAGTAAATCTCTTGTTCTACGTCAGAGATGTCTTTGATCCTGTCCTTTTTTGATCCTGCTATTAAGGAAAGGGCTTGGCCCCGGACCACTGTTTTAAAAGCTTCCCATAATATTTGCGGGGACTCAACGGTGTGTTCGTTCTCCAAGAAATATTCGTCAATGGATTTACTTAGGTATTTCCATATTTTTGGGTTTTTGAGGTACCAGGGATTTATTGAGGCAACGCGTCCAACTTGTGTGTGGTCTAGGACTATGTGGACGCATAGAGGGGAATGGTCGGAAATACCTCTGGTCAGATGTTGGATCTCATGGAAATCCGCGACTTGTGGAGCCGGGACAATTATGTAATCAAGGCGGGAGAGACTATTGTGCGCCCCGGAGTGAAAAGTGTGTTGAATCTTGTCCGGATCGTATGTTCTCCATCCATTTATCAACCCCATCGCCTCCAAAAAATTGGAAAAAGAGTGTACAGCTTGGAGGGTTGTGCGAGGGGGTGTCTGTCTAGTGAGCCCGATAATATTGAGTTAAAGTCGCCGCCGAGCACCAGGTGTCCATCAGGCAGAATTAGCAGCACAGCACTGAGGTCAGTGAATGTTACAGCCTGCAGCCCTGGAGGCGCGTATATCGACATGAAAGTGATGGTTCGGCCCTCCCAAGTGCCCGTGACCCCCATATATCTGCAGCGGTCATTTACACAGGTGGACGTGAGTGATAGGGGGAATGATTTTTTTTGCATGATGCCCACTCCCCTGGAATTAGACGCATAGCCGCCGTGCCCCACCATTGAATATCTCCATCTATGCATAGCTTTGCACGTGTTGAGGTGAGTTTCCTGAAGTAGTACAATGTCCGGTGATAGTCTCTTAATATATTGCAATACAACACTTCTCCTAATCTTGTCCCCCAGCCCGTTAACATTCCAATTTAAGATTTTAACTTCTTTGTTACACTGCACTCCTATTGACATGTACGTAGGTCGCAACTACTGGCGTCCCAATTATGCACTGTACCAACAAGATAACGCAAAAAAAATGAACAAGAAAAAACAATCCCTCCCAACAACCCTCCACCCTGCTCCCCTGCACTCTGGGCTCAGAACTGCCCATGATTCTTAAATGCAGAGTGCCTGTCGCCCAACAATACTGCTAAAAGAAGAACGTGGGGGGAGGCCTTAGCATCCCGTCAACCCCCATTTCGTACCGTTACAGATTACAGGTGCGTTACAAGGTTGATACTTGGACCACAGTCTATTAAGTACTTTAATACACTGGTGTATGGTTCGACGTCTTTGAGTGTCAGGTATGTGAGCGGAGCTCAAGTTATGGAGGGAACAGGTGGATCAAAGCGATCAAAAGCCGTTCAATAAAGATACATTATCTCTCTCAATGGTCGTTGGAGCTTCTTTCCGGTGAGGTTCTCCAGCTGTCCAGCCAGTCAGATGCTACCTTTGGTAGGTCGAAGAAGCGGGTTTTCCCATCGACCTCAACTCGCAGGCGCACAGGGAAGAGCATGGCGTATTTTTATAGCAGACCTTTTTCCCGGAATCTTTGCTTGACATTCAGGAATGAGCGTCGACGCATTTGCACTGTCCGGGTGAAGTCGGGAAAGAAGGCGATTTCTGAGTTGTCCAGGTGGATCAGAGGAGCGACCCTTGCGGCTTGTAGAATTGTATCTCTAGATCTATAGTTTATCAGCCGGGCCAGTATCGGACGGGGCGGGGGGGCTCCTGGCTTTGGGCGACCCCCGGGCACCCTGTGTGCTCTCTCGATCACAAACAGCTTGGACAGGCCCTTCGGTTGCAGCTTCGTCGTGATCAGGTTTTCAATTAACAGGTCTGTGGCGGGACCCTCCGATTTCTCCAGCACCCTAAGAGCGCGGATGTTGTTGCGTCTTAAGCGTCTCTCATAATCGTCCAGCTTGTCCTCTGTGAACTTACAGAACACTTGGAGCTCCCTGACGTCTGTTTGCAACTGCAAAGTGTCTTCCACAAGGCTGGCGGTGGTAAGCTCCAGCTGCTTGACCGTTTCTCTATATTTTGTAAGATCGGCCCTGATCAGTGTCACTTCCGAGGAGAGAGTGTCAATGAATGGAGGGAATGTACTAGGGGCCCCCGGCAGCTGGCACCATCGGAGTATGAAAGTTAATAAACGTCTGCTCCGCTCTCACAAATGTAGGCCCTTCTGAGTCTCTTCACTGTTTGCAGAGATAGCCCTCCAAGATAGAACCAGCATTAAAGTCATCCTCAAATGGAGAGGCGCGAACTGTCAATGTTCCAGGGTCCGGGCCGCGCCAGTCGCAGGCTGATGTTTTTGCTTAAGATTGGCGACCCCCCGGGATGGTTTAAGGGGAGGCCCACCGGCACTCTAAGGTCTTGCTGTGGTGGGCACAGCTGCACCGGGTCTCCGTCCACACCACCAGAAGGTCCCAGGCAATGCTTCACACAGTCCCGGCCCCAAGCGAGGTCGCGGGTGTTGGCTCGTAAGGTTTGGCACTGCTGTAGCTCCTGCGCATAGGATCACTCCCCTTTAGATGGGAGCCCAAGGCTCCCGGTCCGGTCGTCGGGACCCGGCCTCATCGCGGCAGGTCCGGCCAGTAGACTTCAGACAGCGGGCCGGAAAATGGGATTACGGCATCACAGTGCTCGGGGTGCTATTGGGTGTTGATGTGCCTCACGTCCGAGTTCTTCCAGCCCCCCCGGGGATGGGGGAGAGGGTGCCCGCCAGCTCACTCTGCGCCCGTGACGGCAGGCGCTCCTACGCAAGGCCCCGGCTTTTCCGCTCAGAAGGCCTCAAGCGCCGATGCGGATATCTTTAGGCCCAGACGTCTGTTCGCAGTCGGAATTGCAGCAGTGGGCACCGCTACTCCTCCAGTGTGCAGATCCAACACAAGACATGTACTGAGACCAGCTGGGATTGAAAAATTGTGAAAGATAGGGTAAGACTTGGCTAAGACAATGAGGGCAAAACAGCAGGCAGATGATATGAAGGTAATCTGAACTTGAAAATAAAAGATCTTTCTCAAGTGTACACTGAGAGATTTAATAGTGACTTTTGTGGTGAAGTATGCAACACTGCTGTCCTTATCAGAATGATTACCAATACAAAGATCATAATCTATGCTTTGTTGGGGTTGTATTTCAGAACATTCAAACTCACCCCTTCCTGAACTCCAAGCAAGCAGATGGGCCAAGAAGATTGAGATGAAGAAATCTAATCGTCCAACTGGACAAGGAACTGAGGGTCGTAGGCATAGATTTTTGCTTTATAACTGAAGAAACAAATGAGATGTGCTTGAGATCTAACACTTCTTGAAGAGCATGGCAGACACGGTGAACTCTGCAGGTATGCCACCTGAATATTGCAGCTAGAATTTCGAGGTATAAAAATATGCAAGTTAAAATATCAGATCCACAATATCAAAAGGTAAGCAACTATAGATTTTCTATACCTAACTCCACTTATATGTACTCTGACGATACATATAGCTTCAAGATGCATAGATACTGAGTTAGGAATAGTAAACTTATACTCCTTCCATATGCCGCTACCTTTCGATATTTTGATGTTAAATATTTTCTCCATGATATTGTTGTATCGCATTGATATTCTTAGCCTCGATATTCAGTAGTAGAAACAACTCTGTAGGATCCAGCACACTCATTACAAATGTTGACACTGGGGAAGGGGTCAACATAAGATGTTGCATATGCTGTAAAAAAGGAGGTAAATAGGTTTTCCACCACCCAGAGATTCCTGAAACTCAGAGAGTTGAAGCCGTTTCTGTTCCTCTGCCTGTATTGGAGCCCAGCTGCTGAGGGTCCGGAAGGTCCCCTTCTTCGAGTTGATATGCATACTGTTAGTGAATTAAGTACCTTGTATACTCCATCTCAAAGATGATGGCTATCCCATCCACCATATTACAAGTGCATTAAAGTCAATGACATTTTCAATGGATCAGATACAATATCAGGCAACATCCTGTTCACCAACCTATAAACAAGTACCTTTTTCTCAGCTACTTTGCTAGGGGCAGGGTGATAACATGGTAATTAATGGTAAAGGAAATGAAAGCAGACGTATACATGACTGTGGAAGCCTCGGTACACAATAAGTGCTGGTGGTTGTAGGTGGTGCACACTGGGCCTCATCTTTGACATTTGTGAGGACCTTGGTTACTTTTTCATCATCAGACTTTTTTCCAGCGTGAGGGAAGCAGAAAAGGGAGACAGAAGGAGTGAGAGAAAGATATGAAAACAGTGAAATGAGCAAGAGGCATGAGTGGAATTAAAACTAGGCAGCCTTGGTATAGGAAAGCCTTGGCATTTGGCACTGTCCGCTGTGGGTTGGCAAGAAAATGTTTGCCCTGCACTCACTGGTTTACTATTTATGTCCTGCTTAGGCTTACCGGGATTTGAATCACAGGTCAAAGCAGATGTCCCCAGTGTTTAAATCAATGAGCCATCTTAGTGGCATAATGGCTGTCGACTTTGTTTCACAGGTCTTGGCTGCAAGAAGCCGGCAGTCCTACAATGGGACTTCCTGACCACAGAGCTGGATGTGTGGTCAGAATCCTTTGATTATATTTTACTTCATCCACTACAAATCTCTGCACACCCACAGGTCAGAAATAGGCCGTAATCACGATTTTAATGTGTGAGCACAGATGTGAAACCAAATGAATTCTAGCAAACGGTGCAAAGATTTTCAATGCTACAGACAAGGTTTAATTTTCACACCTGGATTCACTTTAAGAAGGAAACATTTTTGTGCCTTTTGCAGTAACTTGATGCCACCACTAGGCGGAACCCTACCTCAACTTCAGAAGCACTGATTCCCGGCTGTTAATATTTTGCCACCATATCCAAAACTAAATTGCTGAGGCCTCAGGTCTAGAGCCTAATCCATCTTTCAAACATCAGCTCCTGACATATTTCAGCATTGCCTTCCTGGGCTTTGGCATTGACCCTCACTAGCAGCAGTATTCTATGTCAGCTGGTAAGAATGAGGCTAGATTATGATGCAATTAGCACATTGGACACCCACACAGTTGCATCCATGGCAATGTCGAAATGAAAAGACAGAGGGAGTCATTAGGATGGCGGGCAGATTGCCACCGCCGGCCTGGCGGGGGCAATCCGCCTGCCATCCTCAGCTAAATGCCCCCCCACCATATTAGTATGGCGGGGGTGACCACGGAGGACGGAAAGACCGTCCGCCGCTTTTCCGGCCCGGTCGCCTTGCGACAGGGGCGGAAAAGGTCTAACATGGTGGTGGTGTCTATTTGACACCGCCAGCCATATTACGATGGCTCAGGATAGATGCCACCGCCACGGAAAGGCATGCGGTCTTCAATTCGGGGGCCCCCTGCATGCCCCGGAGTGAAGGAGAGGTTGGGGTGCACAGGGGGGGTACCTGTGGTACCCCCCTGCATTTGCATTAACAAAGCGGCAGGCACCGCGCGGTGCCTGCCGCTTTGATGCATTCATGCATGTTCAGTATTGTGGCGGGCGGTGCTGAGAGCTCCGCCCGCCACAATGCTAAATATGCAGGATGCGCCTGCCACAGTGGCGGGCGCATCCTAATGCCCCCCCCATATGGCGGGCGGTCCCAAAGTCCAATAGGATGGCGGGCGGACTATGTCCGCCCGCCATCCTAATGACCCCCAGAGTCTCCAGGAGTCTCTGCTTAGTCTGGGTCAGTGGTCTAGCCTTGCTTGGTGTCTGTGCGATAAGGGTCAAAATTAATGTAACGCAAAGTTAATATTACATGACATTGAGAGAAGGCCATCAAGAAGGGCCTCACAGTCGAAAACGCACAAATAAACTGACGCAATGGGTAAAGTAGCATAAAATGCCTATATTTCCTCTTCCAGAGCAGATGATGCTTTTGCGGTTGCTGCTCAAGACAGAGTGCCGTTGAAGTGTGGTACAATGAATATGTTCGTGTAAAAGTATGAGGTATGGGCACACTGCGTTCCTTTAAAAGTTTATATTTTCAATTCCACATTCGTCAAATTCAGAGCGTGCTAGACAGAGTGGCGCCTCTCGTCGTAGGCTTCTTAGCTATAAATCACAATGTAGTGCTTCCCATCAAAGCGTGAGAGCATCCCCTGGTGCACAGCTCACAAATACTTCTGGTTATCCCAGAATTCATCCAACGTTCACTCAACAAAATAAAGTTAGACTTATTTCGAATTTATTTCATTCATAAGTTTTTGAAAAGTTCATATTTCATATATGGTTGTTTTCTTAAGGATTATAATCATTTCAAATCCATTAGTCCAATGCATTTCGGTCATTACTTGACCTTCATCAGGGA
This sequence comes from Lissotriton helveticus, assembly GCF_964261635.1. Taxonomy (NCBI): domain Eukaryota; kingdom Metazoa; phylum Chordata; class Amphibia; order Caudata; family Salamandridae; genus Lissotriton; species Lissotriton helveticus. The sequence goes on from NC_136064.1 coordinate 4,021,243, forward strand.
CAATCAGCTGAAACAAGGTATAATAATACACATATCAATCATCAGTCATATCTCAAAAAACATGTCTCAATAAACATAAAATATAATCATTATATAGTTATCAAGGACCTTATAAGCCAACATGTTGTGCAAAGTCGTGTTCATGCGTGATATCCCCAGTGCATAAGTGTTCCGTGACATAAATATCACCAAAGTAAACGTAATGCTGCCAACTCGGCACTCACATTTGCTTCTATTCAAACGTTTCTACAATAATGTCTCGGCTGATAAAGTAAGATAAGAGCAAATGACACACTTAACATCCAGCTCTTTAGTTATGGGTATATGAACTTTTCAAAAACTTATGAATGAAATAAATTCGAAATAAGTCTAACTTTATTTTGTTGAGTGAACGTTGGATGAATTCTGGGATAACCAGAAGTATTTGTGAGCTGTGCACCAGGGGATGCTCTCACGCTTTGATGGGAAGCACTACAATGAATATGTTCTCATATTTTAGGAAATATAAAAATATGTAAACTGCAAAAAAATTCTTGTTTTTGCCAATTCCATTCGTTTTCAAAATTTATATTGCTGCCCAGTGTTCATACGTAGCTTTAAATCAGATAGAACATCTAAGATGTCATTGTTGGGAAAAGGTGTCCGCTAATAAAAAAAAATTAATTGTTGCAGTGAATTCCTTCCCAGCCCAGCACCCCCCTCTCCCCCGCCTCCACACTAGCAGGTGTTGTTAATCATTTGATCATAGTGTGGACTCTGGCAGTGGCAACCCAATGAAAACATGCCAGAGCTAGCACGGGTAGGCATACTACTTTAGGGTGGAGAGAACTGGTTTGCGAACGTGAGCTTGTAACGCTGTTTCTATCCCAGACAGGGGTATTTCCTTCCAGGATGGCTGGAAGGGCTGTGCATTGATTTACTTGAGGGGTTTAAAAGACAAGTGCCACATCTTTAAAGGGAACCTGACTCCAACCGGCTTTAATTGAACATAAGATGGCAGTAGTAGAAGTGACATCACATGCCTTTAGGCATCCAGTGATATCACAGGAAGTGATGCAGCATGAACTTTGATGCCAGTGCCATCACTGGACTGCTGAAGAAATCACAGGAAATATGTTACAAAATAACTTCAGTAACATCCAGAACCCAAGTAAAATCACAAGAAGCAGCATAGAATGTCAAAGTGACGTTCCAGCTGTGGGGGGTACGACCATTAACTGTGCTACAAAATGCCTGACCATCAGTTCCTTGCGTGTAACATCATTACAGACTGGTGCTTAAAGCTGTCTGCATACGAATTCCACTCTAAAGTGTTGCTACAGAGTCAAAAGACACCCCTGGCAAGCGCTGTATGGTGATTGGCCTCTAATGATATCAAAGAGAGAGAAAGGATAGTTCCCTACCACCCTCATACTAACAGACAAGAAGATAGACCAACCCGCACTTTGCATTCTCCCTCAAACTATTCACATTTTATTCAATTTCTACATGGCGGAAACTTTTAACCACTCAGTCTGTGCAATCAATAGGCGTGATGTGTTTATCTAATAACTTAACTACTTAGATGAGATGTAGGTGTCTACCTTGGTGAGTCTTCCTCAATCTCATTAACAATTCAATTCTAAGCATCCTTCCGGCTATGTCAACTGATGAAAGAGGACCTTTGGGCCTTCAGAATACTCACGCAAGTGCCATGATCCCAAAGGGCCAGGAGCGGGTCTCCATGCGTTTCAGGCTCTTCATCTCTTCAGAAGACAGTCCCATTCCGCTGTCGGACTCACTTTCCTATGACAAGGAAGAAGTGAGAAAACCATCACTGACACATACAATTATTAATGCCTAGTCCTTCCAATTCCAGAGTAGAGTCCTTACTGCTATTGCCATGGGACATTCTAAGTTCTTCATAAATTTACCATTTGTAATCAATAGTACAGAGGCGGGCTGGAAATAGAAACTAAAACCCCATTATTGAAAGATGAAGAAGTCTGGGTTTGTATCTTTTATTTGAAAAATAACTTCAAATCATGAAATCCAGAGCACTTTAATAACAAATATGTTTTGCTTAAATCCACGCATTTCTAAATAAAACACTGGTTAAATGGAAAATCAGAAAATCAATCAAAAATGAAAAAGCACCTGCTATGCACATTCGGGATCCGGTGAATTGGCTTAAGGTGCGCATAACTTTCGGCTCACAAAATATGAATGTATACCCGCAAAGCGATTTACTAAAATAATATTAGATCTTTTTAGTGCAATATTCTGGTCAGGCAAAGGTGCTCACAGGGCTTGCAAAAAAAGTAATTACCCACAAACCTTTGAGTTAGTTGCTATTAAAAACCCGCTCTAAGGCACATTTCAAATCTTGAGAGATTCAAATCATATATTTGTATTCAGAGAGAAAATATGAGGGGATTCCACCATAATCAGCGGGGGTGGAAGGCAATAACTTTCTCCATGGGGAAAAAGGTATTTTCCCTGTGGAGAAAAAAAAGTTAGAAAATGTAAAATGTAATCACACTGGACTGGCACATTTATGAATGCTGAAATGTACTTCTGTTACATTAATGCATACATATAATTTTTCACATTTTATTTTACCTAGCAATTCAAAAAATATTTCAAAAACAACTACTGGAAAATTGTGGCCCTGCAACTTCCCAGGTCTATTCTAAAAATCCTCTGTGAATTTTCCAAAAATCTTAAATGCATTCGAGACTTTGGTGTAAGCCAATGGGAGAAAAATTGCATCTTTTTTCAGAAAAATGAGCGAAAACATTTTATGTCGTCAATAATAGCTATTACACAAATGTGATATAAATTACATACTTCGACTTCCTATATTTTAACCCCTTCTCCGCAGGGCTAATTCCCCGCGTTGCGGGGGGAGTGAGGCTGCGCGTGGCTGAGCTCGACACGCTGCACAGCGGAGCTGTGCTCATGACGAGCTGAGCTCGTCACGACTCCGACCACTCAATGGAACGCCCCGCACAGGAGGGGAATTATCCCCGCGTGGGCGTTCTGCGGCGGTTAGCACAGCTCCACTGTGCTTCATGACGAGCTCAGCTCGTCATGAGCGCCGAAAGTGTTAACAGTTCAGTATCGCTTTTTGGGGCTAGTCGTTTGTTCCAGTCGTGTCTCAATAGTTATTATTATGCTGCATCCTCAAGTAATATAAAAAACCTTATAAACCTTATAAACAAATAGACCAAACCCCTTTTGATTAATTAGGACAAAGAAAGTTTTATGCCATAATAATGTCTTTGAGGTCAAAAGGCACGAGATAGCGCTTCTCCTCTCACTATGGGGCTTATTAACAAGCCCCTTGCGCCGCTGGTACATCACGTTGTGTGACACACTAGCGTCGGAACCTGATGCCCAATATTTACAAGCACATGTAAAGACGCCCTGCGTGGCTTTAAGTGTGCTTGTCAATATTGCCCCTTCTCACGCAACACTTTGCATGTAAGGGGCGTGGCATGGGTGTTGCGTGGATGTTCCCTCGCTACACCCATGCATTCTGATGCATTTCCAGATTTACAAGAATTTGTAAACCTGGAAATGCGTCAGAATGCACCCCAGGCGAGGCGCAACGAGGAGAAATTTTTTTTTTTCTCTTTCAATGGGTGCTGCATTCTCCAGCACGCATGGAAAGAGGAAATCACCTCAATTGATTGTTGTGGTGCAGGAAGGGACAAGTTCCTGCACAAAAACAATCTCCCCTGGACGCAGGCATCCTTGCACCATGGTGCAAGGGTGTCTGCGCCGGCGCATGGCAGGTGATTGTGTGCCAGCACAGGGTGAAGCTCAGAGATGCGCCATATTGTTGTAAATATATTGCATTCCTGTTCTTTGAAAGTGACTCAGTGCGGTGCAGCCTATTGATTTGCGGCACGCACTGAGTCACTTTTGTTGTAACTATGGCCCTATGCTTTATGCAGAATTATGGCCCTCATATATAACTTTATTTTGAATGTACTATTATGTTTACCACTTTTTACTTAACTGCTTATGAGTCGTTGAATCATGAAGGAGAATACAGCGAGGATTGGAAATATCACTTCCTAATATTTAAGTGGCTCAGTTCCTTCTAATCTCTGTAGATTCCACTGTGTAGGCCTGTTTCCCCTTCACCTACCCTGCAAATTGTTCACATACCATGAAATTCAAGGTCACATGGTTAGGGAAACTATCCAGTGTAAAACTGTCTTTTTCCCTTATACTTTTCACATGGAAAGCCTTTTACCTTAAACCCTTCGCCTACACTCTCAACATTTAACTTAATTAGTTGTATGTTTTGTAAAGTGGGAAGGTCATTGCAAATCTTTGTGAATATCCACAAAGTTATGACTTTAAAATGACAAAAAGCCTTTCCCCACTCCAGACACTGGGTGCTCCCTTGTGTCTGGAGAAAGCTAAACCTTTCTGAAGAGCTATAATGATAGTGGAATACGGTCAGGGGTTGCTTTTATTCATTCCAGGTTGGATTGGATAGTATTTTACCGATCCAAGCTGTGATACTGTGCCTGGAGTGGTGAAAGGTTTTTGTCATTTTACAGCTCGGTGTTTATGGAACAGAGCTAATACTAAACTTAAAAACTTTGCTGAAGAAATGGCAAGGGACTTTGTCCCTTTCTATCTTGGCATGGATGGCAATGTGCTTATCCTATGCTTACAAACTTTGATAGAAAAGCAGACATTTGGGGTGAGCAAATTCAGAGGGCTGCAGGTGTTGTAGGGTTTTCTACACAGGGGCTACTCTCCACCAGTGTTCCCACTAACGTGCGCGCCCACGTCTAATCCCCCGAGCGCGCAGTGGTGCGTGTGGAGCGCGCATCCACAGCACATTTTAGGAGAACATTTGCGCCGCTGCTTTCAGAACAGGAGCTGCGCAAATCTTTTTCATTTCCGGCTGGTGGTGGCTCCTGTGCTTGCTGCGGGCTTTCCTTCTTAATGGAGCGCAGCTGGGGGCTGTCTGTTGACCATTGTGAAAATATTCCTGTTAATTGTAGCACCGTAGTGCGCTGCAATTAACTTAAATATTTTCACAATGGCCCACAATCAGCCCGCAACCACGCTCCTTTAAGAGAAGATATGCAGAAAGTCCAAAAGCTCGACGTGTGCTTTACACGTCGTTCTTTTGGGCTTTCTGCATGTCTTCTCTTAATGTAGCCGTGGTCTATTAAGACATGCAACCAGCACAAAAGAAAGACGTGTAAAGCACACATTGTGCTTTTAGGCATGCTGCACACCTTTTGTTAATAGAGCCAGGGCCGGACTGGGAACAGATGAGCTGCACAATAGTAACAACGGGCAATCATGGAAAAATGACAGAGTTATGCAAACTATGCGCTGTCCTTGCATGACCCTGCAGAAAGCATGCAGCAAGTAGGCGGAAAAGCAGGTGTAGGTTTATCATACTTAATGGCATGTCCACTTGCTCACTGCGCTGAGACAGCCGTTGCTTCTCGTTCACATCGCCTCCAGGACTTCGGAAGTTCTGGTGTCAGCACTAACATACCGTTTAACCTGCAACCTTTCCCGATACATCCGAAATCATTGAGAGCAAAGATAGCAACAGGGCCACGTTCACGCTGGAACGATGGTGCATGCCATTATTTACATTATTCTTCCCACCCCCCCATACTCCATTTGCACCCCCACCTCTTATTTACGACTGGCACTGCTTTATATACTTCGGGTGTTCTTATGCAGAGCGTACATAGGCGCTTTGTGTGGCTAACAATTGTGCTATTTAAATAGATGAAAATGTGAAATACAATAAAAAAAGGGAGCCTGGGGGCGTTTGAACCCCGACCTGACCATTTTCAATTTTAAAAAAAGGCTTGCTGGAAGGGTTCTCTTAGATACGGGGGTTGATGGATTAAACATGCATTTCTATGTTAAATCTAGCAGCTTTCTTGTTTTTGTCAGAACGAACTTTCATGAGTTGTCTCACGCTGGGTATTCTTTTCTGTATCCTTGGTGCGAGTTATAGAGCGCGGCAGATTGTGTGACTTTTTGAAAGTTTTGATGTTAAATGCAGCCCCGTGTATAAGTGTGTCGGGCTCTGCAATTAACATGAACACTTTCCAAAAGGCATGTGCTCTACCGCCCTCTATTAACTAAAGGCATGCAGCAAGCCTAAAAACATAACGTGTGCTTTTACAATCACTAATAAATGTTAGTGATTCTGGAAGCACACATCCTGCGTCTAGACTTGCTGCAGGTTTTTTGTTAATAGAGCGTGGCTGCGGGAAGATTGAGTACATTTTTGAAAGTTTTCATGTTAATTGCTGCAATTAACATGAAAACTTTCAAAAATGCACACAATCGTCTCGCAGCCATGCTCTATTAACAAAAAGCATGCAGCAAGCCCAGGGCTTTAAGTGGACTGGGTCCTGCTGATGCTTCTTTTTTAAGACAGGTCCCAATCAGGCTCTTTATTTTTGCCCTCACCTTAGGGTAAAAAAAAAATCTCAACTGCTGAAAGCCTTTGGTGTAACTTCAGAGGACTTTTTAAAGATCTTTCAGAACTGAGGCATTTTCAATATATTCAACAAAGCTGTAGTTGTTGCTTATTTATCCTTTGCAACTAACAACCATTGACAAAGTCAATAGTCCTGGGTTTTTGTAGGTATAATGTTACTTATTGTGTTATATATCTGGATGCAATGACAGAGGCAGCACAATAACGGCTCACTATACTAAGCAGAGATTTTTAGCTTACGTGTTTTTATGCCATGCCCTCAATTACATCAAGCACGCCCCTTTGAGAGACCCCCCAGTTTTTTCATCCCACTTAAAGCCCTGAGCAAGCCTAAAAGCACCACGCGTGCTTTCAGAATCACTAACATATATTAGTGACTCTGAATGCAAACATGGTGGACATCTATGTACATTCCCCCCCTGCGTATCCAAGAAACCATCTTCAGAGCGGATAAGTGAACTCATGATTATCAGTTTTAAAGAGTGGAGTAACCCCCGCCTTGGTAGAGCCAGCTCTGTTCTGCAGAGTCTTGCCCTGATGACCTTGAATAATACTTAAACAGATTATTGCAAATAGCATTCTCCTTTAATGTATTTTAATCTGGGTAATGTGTGTCGCTGCACCCACACATGCGGTTGGGTTCTTGGCGCACATTGCTGTGGCTGAAGCGCACAGAGACCTCACGCTGCCGCACACAGAGTAAAAAAATTAGAGGGAACATTGCTCTCCACAATCAAGTAGTTAAAATATCTTGGCTTCAAATATAGGAAAACAAAGTAAGTAGCAACAATCATTTAGGCAAGGGACTTGATTCTTTTTTTTAATTTTTTTTTTAAACTTTTTTATTTATTGCAAGAAAGAGCAAAAAAAAAATACAAAGATAAAATCATCTAAGTTATACATATATGCATAATTCTCTGTACATATTATTATCGTTATGGAGAGAGAAGAAAAAGAAAAGAGAACAAGCATTTGCAATGCAATAGGTCTCGCATTATGAAAGTTTGAGCTATTGGTCTTGTAAATGACAATTTTTTTATTTATGTGTTGATTTTGAAAATAGCTAAATTAATAGCTTTGTCATTTTCAATGCCAATAGTTATAACTTTCGCACATGTGACGACTATAGCATTTGTAATGCAACATGTTTTGTATTTACGTGACTTAGATGTATTGATATTACAAATAGCAACAGCTTTTAATTTTTTTAAATAATTAATACTTAAATAAAAGTGATTGTAATTTATATTGGCAATAGCTTAAACTTTTGTAAATAACGTTTGTGAAGATTATGTTCAGTGTATTTTATTGTAATGAAAATCCAAGAACAGAAGTGAAATAACATCTTTTTGTGACATTTGTAATAAAGCTTGAAACATTGAGAGAACATAATTGAACCAGTTGTTTTTGAATGGTTGCACAGATTGATGCTGTGGTGGTGGTGCTGCTGAGTTTTCTCTGAATCTGCACTCTGAATCTGCACTCTGAATCTGCACCCACAATCTGCACCCACAATCTGCACCCACAATCTGCACCCACAATCTGCACTCTGAATCTGCACTCTGAATCTGCACTCTGAATCTGCACCCACAATCTGCACCCACAATCTGCACCCACAATCTGCACCCACAATCTGCACCCACAATCTGCACTCACAATCTGCACTCACAATCTGCACCCACAATCTGCACCCACAATCTGCACCCACAATCTGCACTCTGAATCTGCACTCTGAATCTGCACTCTGAATCTGCACTCTGAATCTGCACTCTGAATCTGCACTCTGAATCTGCACTCTGAATCTGCACCCACAATCTGCACCCACAATCTGCACCCACAATCTGCACTCTGAATCTGCACTCTGAATCTGCACCCACAATCTGCACCCACAATCTGCACCCACAATCTGCACCCACAATCTGCACTCTGAATCTGCACCCACAATCTGCACCCACAATCTGCACCCACAATCTGCACCCACAATCTGCACTCTGAATCTGCACTCTGAATCTGCACTCTGAATCTGCACCCTGAATCTGCACCCACAATCTGCACCCACAATCTGCACCCACAATCTGCACTCTGAATCTGCACTCTGAATCTGCACCCACAATCTGCACCCACAATCTGCACTCTGAATCTGCACTCTGAATCTGCACCCACAATCTGCACTCACAATCTGCACCCACAATCTGCACCCACAATCTGCACTCACAATCTGCACTCTGAATCTGCACTCTGAATCTGCACTCTGAATCTGCACCCTGAATCTGCACCCACCATCTGCACCCACAATCTGCACCCACAATCTGCACTCTGAATCTGCACTCTGAATCTGCACCCACAATCTGCACCCACAATCTGCACCCACAATCTGCACCCACAATCTGCACCCTGAATCTGCACCCTGAATCTGCACCCACAATCTGCACCCACAATCTGCACCCACAATCTGCACCCACAATCTGCACCCACAATCTGCACTCTGAATCTGCACCCACAATCTGCACCCACAATCTGCACCACAATCTGCACCCACAATCTGCACCCACAATCTGCACCCACAATCTGCACTCACAATCTGCACTCACAATCTGCACTCACAATCTGCACTCTGAATCTGCACCCACAATCTGCACCCACAATCTGCACTCTGAATCTGCACCCACAATCTGCACCCACAATCTGCACCCACAATCTGCACCCTGAATCTGCACCCACAATCTGCACCCACAATCTGCACCCACAATCTGCACCCTGAATCTGCACCCTGAATCTGCACCCACAATCTGCACCCACAATCTGCACCCACAATCTGCACCCACAATCTGCACCCACAATCTGCACCAACAATCTGCACCCACAATCTGCACCCACAATCTGCACTCTGAATCTGCACTCTGAATCTGCACTCTGAATCTGCACTCTGAATCTGCACCCACAATCTGCACCCACAATCTGCACTCACAATCTGCACTCTGCACACTGCACTCTGAATCTGCACTCTGCACTCTACATATGGTATGTTATGCTTACATACGTTCCATCTATTATCCATGTATATGCCACATTTAGTTAAGAATATATGTTCTGTTTAGTTACATTACTTTGTTTGTATACCCTTTTATGCTGCTCTAAAGTTATTTCAATGGGTGAAATGCGGAGCCTGGGTAGCAGGAAGGAGAAGAAAACAGTACAACTTAACAATACTAAATATATTGTAAAAAACACAAAACGCTCGATTTCAAAGTGCTGTTGTTTCAGCTGCTGTATTGTAATTGTTGTTGATAGTTTAAGAATCTGCTAATAAACGACTAACGACCAAGTAAAACGGTTAAAAGGAAATGTAAAGAAAAAGAAGAGAAAGGGAAAACAAGGCAGTGCTGGGAGGGGGGCTGCGCACCAACTGAAGTGCTCTGGTTGCACGGCCTGCAGCTGTGTGAAGTGATAAGCCTTTGAAGTATGTCACGGCGCCTGAGGGGAGAGCAGAGTTCTGACGGCAAAGTTAGGGGAGGAGAAGTAAAGGCTGTGTTTGCAAGGGGAGGTGCTGGTGTGGGAGGAGTGCTGCTACGGCCTGGGGGAAGCTGGCTATGCAAGTTTATGGCCCAAAAGCGCGTGCCTGTGGCCACGTGAACTTCATGAAAACGCCAGCAAAAAGCTGGTGGTTTCATGAGGATTTTGAGCACTTGAATTCTCGATCCCTCAATGCGCTTGCGCATTGTAGGTCACGAGACCTAAAAAGAAAAAAAGAAAAAAAGAGCGAAGAACAAATGATTACAACATACATTTACAGAAAAATTAAATATAACATGTCGGTCTCACAAAATATTGATCCATTTAGCTAGTGAATGTGCCCCATATTTTTTCCCTTCCTTTTAGGGCTTTAGGGCCTCTTAATTTAGCCAATGAAAGTTCCATTGTATGTATTTCATGAATGAGAAACCACCATTCCATGACGCTAGGAGGTTCTTTTGAGATCCAAGTTCGTGCGATGGCCAATCTAGCACAAGCAAAAATAATAGATAACAAATCTTTGTGTATACTATTAGTATCTTGTATATCTAACAGGACTAAGTGAGCAGAGAGTGTGGGCATTATTATATGCTTCTTGTTAAGAACATCGATTATTCCCAACCAGAAGGTTGTGAGTTTTGTGCATTCATAAAGCATATGTTCTATGCCGGCTGCTTCCATATTGCATTTTGGGCATTTAGTACGTTCATTAGAAATGTTACCAGAGGTCCAGCCAGATATTCTTTGAGGCGTATAGTATATTTGAGTGGCTGTCCTATAGAATTGTAGCCTTAAATTTGAAGACTGGACAACTCGATTTATTTGTTTTAGTGAGCCCGCAATCTGGCTGGGATTGATGTTAATTCCTAGCCTGTTAGTCCATTTGTCAGCCATTTTCCCACAATCGCCAGCTTGGCCTTTGTTAAGAAGGATATAGCTCTTGCTGATAATGGCTTTAGTCTGATTAGAGTAGATGAGCTGTAGAATATCTGATTGTTCTACGCTCTCGATTTTCTTATTATTGATTAAAAAGTCTTGTATCTGTATGTATTTGAAGTGTGTTATCTCTTAGATTTTATAGAGTATTTTTAATGTGTTAAAGCTCAAGAGGCCATCTGGGCCATAAAGATCCCCTAGCTTCTTAATGTTCTGATCTTTCCATTGAGTGCAAGCGCCATCGGCGAAAATGTTTGGCAGCCCTGGGTTCCCCCATATTGGGAGTTCAGCATTAAATAAGGAAATGTTATCAGAGTCCATTATTTGGTCCCAAATTCTTTTAATAGCTCTAGCAGTCTTGAAATTGACTCTTTTGTAGTAGTTTGGGTCATGTACCCTGAATAGAAACTGATTGCTTTGCGATCCTAGCATAAATTGATGGTAAAATATAGGGGCATCTTTAGACAAAAGGCTATGTATGCGTTGTATAAAAGTAGCAAAGAAATACATTTTTAAATCTGGGAAATTTAGTCCCCCTTTTTCAATAGATAGTTTCAATGCCGTCATTGACCGGCGAGCTTTTTTATATCCCCAGATGTAACAGCTACAAATACTTTCTATTATCTTAATGTATAGTTTGTTTAGTTGTAGAGGGGTAGATCTAAACAAATATAATATTTTTGGGACTATCTTCATCTTTATTATATTAATACGTCCAATCAGACTGAGAGGTATTTTATTCCAATTTTTGAGCAAAGAAGCAGTATTTTTAAGTAGAAAATCATAATTTAATGGGATAATTTTCTCGATGTTGGAGGTGAGTTTCACTCCTAAATAAGATGCGTTTTGACAAAGCCCGGTTATTGACTGTGTGGGTTTATAGTTTGCTATCACTTGTGTTTTATTAACATTTAATCTATAACCCGATATATCACCAAATTCTCTTGCTTCCTGGATTATTTTAGGTATAGCCTGAACTAAGTCGGTGGTATATATAGCTATATCGTCAGCGAAAGCTGTAATTTTTAAGCACATGTCTTCATGTTCTATTGGGGTTATGTGTTCTTGAGCAGTTAATGCATTTAGAAATGGTTCTAAAGCTATAGCGAATAACAGGGGTGAAAGAGGACACCCCTGTCTCGTGCCCCGTTTTATTGAAAAATTATCCGAGCTATTCCCCAGATAGCTAGCTATTGCTGTAGGTGTCTCATACAAGGATTGAATCCATCTTAGATATTGCCCCTGTATGCCATAAGCCTTTAGTGTTGCCCAAAGATACTCCCACCCCACTCGGTCAAATGCCTTTTCTGCATCTAACATGACCATTCCGAGTGGGGTGAGAGTAGTTGCCGCAACATCAAAAGCGGTTATTGAAGTATTAACATGTGTGGTAGTGTCTCTTCCTACCACAAATCTGTGTTGCTGACACTTAACTAAAGCTGGCATTATAGGTGCTCGGCGGTTGGCAAGTGCTTTAGCAAAAATGTTAGCATCGGTATTGATTAATGAAATTGGCCTGTATGATCCCTGTTCTTCCGATGGTTTATTTTGTTTTAAAAAGAATACTATTTTGGCTATACGCTATGAAGCGGGGGCAACTCCTGTTTCTCCAGCAGAGTCTATTACTAGTTTAAGTAGAGGGAGAAGTTCCTGCTCACAGACCTTATAGATTTCCACAGGTAAACAGTCTTCGCCTGCAGCCTTGTTGGAGGGAAGTGCCTTCACGGCTATGCCTAGTTCTTCAATAGAGATGTTAGTAGTAAGTGATCTAGTTATTTCTAAATCCAGTCTTTCAGATGTATGTTTCTCCAGGTATGAATCTATTTTTTCTAGAGTAGGTGTTTTTTCTGGGGTATAAAGGTGGCAATAGTATTTAGCAAATTGTTCCAGGATCTGTTCTGGTTTGCTATAGACTTTAGAATCAAGTCCTTTTATATTTTTAATAGTAGTTTTAGCCTTTTTATCCGCTACCTTATACGCCAGAACTTTCCCAATTCTGTCTCCGCCTTCATATTGTGCAAGTTTATATTTATGAATTTTAGTGCTAAATTTTTCCCTAAGGGTTTTCTTAAGTGATGCCCTTAATGAGATAAGTCCTAGGCTTAACTCTTTGATGTTGGTTTTGCCTTGTATTATAGCGTCAGAAAGTTGTTGCTCAGCTAAAGAAATATTTAGTATAGTAGACTTTTCTAACCCTCGTTTTTCAGCATTATCCATAAAGATATATTGCTGAGTATAGCCTCTGATGCTGCTTTTGCATGAGTCCCAAACATAGCTGATAGCAGTAGAGTTGATATTGAATAATATATATTCCTGTATGTGTTTTTTAATACCAGAGATATATTTATGGTCGGTTAGTAAATATCTAGGAAATGTGAACTGCCGGGCTGTGGGTTGAGTGTCTAGATTTTTGAATTCGAATTACATCGGGTTATGATCTGAGGTGATTTTAGGACAGATTTCTATTACACAGTTTTCTAAGAAGCAATCTGTTGCCCAAATCATATCAATTCTAGAAAAGGTTTGATGTGGAGAAGAGTAGTATGTAAAGCCAGCAATGGTAGGATGTTTAGTACGCCAAACATCTTTTAAATTGTGTATCCTGGCTAGTTCCAAGATGGCTGACCTCCCTTTGCCCATCCTATTTCTAGTTCCTTTGCTAGTAGAGTCTATAGCATAGTTCATAACACAGTTAAAATCCCCCATTATCAACAGTTCCCCCTCCCAATCCAATAGCTCGATAGTCAATTGTTCGTACAGCTTGGGTATGTCCAAGTTTGGCCCGTAGACTATGCAAAATACGTAGAGCTTTTGATTAAACTGTAATTGTACTATTGCCCACCTGCCTTTAGCATCAGCAGCAGTCTTGATAGCATTTGCTCTCAGCCATTTTTGTTTTAGGATAGCAACACCCCGAATTGGTGCCCCTAAGGTGGAGCAAACAACGAGATCGTAGCCCATTTGTGATAGAAGTTTATGATCTTGGTATCTAATATGAGTCTCTGAGAGAAAAAACATATGTGGTTTGTACATATTCATTTCTTCTTGTACTAGTTTCCTTTTGTCTTTATTGTTGAGACCGGCAACGTTCCAAACTAAACATTTAAGAGAAGACATAACTTAGATTGTTGTTTCTCGGACTCTCCCTCAAAGTGCTTACATTAGTCTTACTACTACTTTTTATACATTTCTTATTCTTGCAATAGAGTTTTTTCCCCTTATTTTCCCCAACCCACCCAGAAGGCGGAATTTCCCCCACCCACCCCTTCATCCTCAAGCCCCCCAGGGGGCACCCCTCTATCCCGGCTGCCGCTGGTAGGGCAGCACAGTGAAGTTATGAGCATGAAACCAACTCCGCACCGCTAGAGTGACACATAGTGTAGATATTCAACAGCAAAAGAGGAAAGCTATATATAGAATCAAAAAGAAAAGAGAAAGAAAAGAGAGAGAAGGAAAAGAGAAGAAGAAAGAAAGGTGGGGGAGAAGGAAAAGAAATACTCGAAATAGTTATGTTCTGATCGTAGTGAGTCCTCCATTATAGATTGCATTTAATTATAGTCAATTATTATTATTTTTTAAAAATAATTTGCTCAAGTAATCAGAAATAAGACTTATTTCCTCCTTTTATAAGGTTTAGATCTTTTTAGTCCTTTTCCCTTGTCCACTTCTCTAAGTTTTTAATTGCTTCTTCTGGTTCAGTAAAGAATAGTGATTGTCCGCTCCTGATAATTTTAAGGCGTGCAGGCTCTTGCAAGTAAGCCATGCAGCCAATAGACTTGAAAGAATCCATTAATTTACGGAGCTCCCAACGTCGGTCCATTGTGACCTTACACAAGTCGGAGCGTACGAAGAAGGTGAAGTTGCCTATGGTGACAGGGCTGTTGACCTTAGCTTTAAAGGCGACAGCTTGCCTCAATAGGAAGTTCCCAAAATAGATCATGATAGGCCTAGGGAATTTGTTGTTCTGGCTCCTTTGGAAAGAGGGCAGTCTATGTACCCTCTGCAGTTGGGAGTCCCAATCCCAGTCCGAGAGGTCGCTGAAGGCTTTTTGAAAGAGTTTAACGAAGAAGGTACGAGGGTCTGCCCCTCCGGCACCCTCGGGTATGCCAAATAGCCTTAAATTGTGTCGGCGTGCCCTGTTCTCCATATCCTCGACTTTGGCCTCCAGCTGAGAGATACGAGACAAATGGATTCTCATGGTTGACTCTGAGCGTGAGGCCCCTTCTTCGATCCCCACGACTCGCTGCTTCAAATCTTCTATCTCTTGTGTGACCCCACCGAGTTTCTGACACATTTCACTCATGGAGGCCTGTAGTTTTGTGTTGTCCTCTCTCAGTTAAAGGTGTTGTTGATGGCTTTCCTGTCTCTGTGCCAAAAGAGTTTGCATGAGGGTGACCAGCTGGACTAGTTCCATAGCGGTTGCCCACTGCCTGCCCCAGTGATTGCTCCTGACTCCCATTACCTGCCTCTGATATCGCGCTCCAACATCGCCTGCATTTCAGAAGCGCCTCGAAGCTTAAATAGCGCCTGGTATAGTTTGTTTGTATTTTCACTGATTGCATTTTGTGCTGCATTGCTTTGTTTATTTCTATCTTCATTGTGGTGGTGTTTCGTTTCATTTACCTCCCGTCCATTTTGTTGTTTGGTCACTCGTGGACCGTGTCTCCTCCCCGCTCCCCGCCTCCCAGCTGCCCCTCCCACCCACTGATAGAGTTGCTCGATCCTCCCTACACGCCTCTGTGACCAGCTGGACTAGTTCCATAGCGGTCGCTCCTCCACGCTCCCCACCTCGACCCCCTGGCTGACTGCTCCACTCCTCCTGCTGAACGTGCTCGCATTGCCCACTGCCTGCCCCAGTGATTGCTCCTGACTCCCATTACCTGCCTCTGATATCGCGCTCCAACATCACCTGCATTTCAGAAGCGCCTCGAAGCTTAAATAGCGCCTGGTATCGTTTGTTTGTATTTTCACTGATTGCATTTTGTGCTGCATTGCTTTGTTTATTTCTATCTTCATTGTGGTGGTGTTTCGTTTCATTTACCTCCCGTCCATTTTGCTGTTTGGTCACTCATGGACCGTGTCTCCTCCCCGCTCCCCGCCTCCCAGCTGCCCCTCCCACCCACTGGTAGAGTTGCTCGATCCTCCCTACACGCCTCTGTGACCAGCTGGACTAGTTCCATAGCGGTCGCTCCTCCACGCTCCCCACCTCGACCCCCTGGCTGACTGCTCCACTCCTCCTGCTGAACGTGCTCGCATTGCCCACTGCCTGCCCCAGTGATTGCTTCTGACTCCCATTACCTGCCTCTGATATCGCGCTCCAACATCGCCTGCATTTCAGAAGCGCCTCGAAGCTTAAATAGCGCCTGGTATCGTTTGTTTGTATTTTCACTGATTGCATTTTGTGCTGCATTGCTTTGTTTATTTCTATCTTCATTGTGGTGGTGTTTCGTTTCATTTACCTCCCGTCCATTTTGTTGTTTGGTCACTCGTGGACCGTGTCTCCTCCCCGATCCCCGCCTCCCAGCTGCCCCTCCCACGCTCCGCCCCCTCCACTATCAATTTAAGACAGATGGACCTACGCGCTGCGGACGCGCCGAAGGTGCGCCAAAGGTAAGCCCGTCTACGCCCGTCCGCGCCTGGCCCGCACCTAGCGCCAGACCGCCTGGTCCCCGCATCACCCACCCCTCCCACATTACATACGACGCCTCCACCCTCTTAGCTCTTAACCCCGGCCAACTCCCTAACTACGCCCAAGCAGCACCAGGACACACCCATGGACTCTTCACCTGCCGCTCCTGCAAATTCACCTGCTGCAAGACCCACACCAAACCCTCAAACATCAAACAAAGATCCAATACCAACCACCTTAAATGCATCCTTCTCAACACCCGCTCGTTTCACAAACACGCCATCGACCTTTGGAATCTACTCGACACCATTTCTCCGGACATCGCCTTCCTAACAGAAACCTGGATGAATGCCTCTTCAGCTCCAGACATCGCCATAGCCATCCCGGACGGCTACAAGATCATCCGTAAGGACCGCACCATCCAAACAGGAGGAGGCATCGCCATCGTCCACAAGAACACCATCCGCGTCTCAACCAGCTCAGAAGACAACCTCGCTATCGCCGAACACCTTCACTTCCAGATCCACACCGACCCCAAGACCACACTTAGAGGCACCCTCCTCTACAGGCCACCAGGACCCCGCACTAGATTCAGCGAAGACATCACTGACTTCATCACCCCACACGCCCTCCCCTCAGAAGAATACATTCTACTGGGAGACCTCAATTTCCACCTGGAAAAGAGCAACGACAGTAACACTACCACCCTCCTGGACAACCTCGCCAATCTCGGACTCAAACAACTTGTTAACACCCCCACACACTATGCAGGACACACACTCGACCCTATCTTCACTTCCAGCAAGCATATCTCCTTCACGCACACCACACCCCTCCACTGGACGGACCACAGTTGCATCCACTTCATTTACAATAAGACCACGATCCACAACCACCCTCAACCAACTCTGCGAAGAAATTGGAACAAAATCACCATCGACCAGATTTCCACATCGCTTCTTCAAAAACCCCCGGCCTACTCAACGAACCCTAACCAAGCCGCCATCAACCTCACACAATGGTTAACCCAAACCGCCGACAAACTAGCACCATTGAAAAAACATCAAATCAAGCAAGGAAGCAAGAACGCCCCCTGGTTCAACGATGACCTTAAGAAATCCAAGAAGCTCTGTCGCTCCCTTGAGAAAACTTGGAAAAAAGACCCAAACACTATCACCCAAGCCGCCTTCAAAAACGCCACCCGCAAACACCACCAACTAATCCGGACAGCCAAGAAATCAGCACTCAAAGACCGACTAGACAACAACACCCGCAACAGCAAGGAACTTTTCAACATCATCAAAGAATTCACCAACCCCACCGCCAGCTCAAACGACATCACCCCCTCTCAAGTCCTCTGCGACTCCCTCGCCTCATTCTTCCATGACAAAATCGCCGACATTCATAACAGCTTTGACAACCAACCCGCAAACCAGTCAACCTCACTTACCTCCGAACCTGTAACTCCTCCGAATAACCTTTTCGACTGGAACCCAATCACCACAGAAGACACCATTCGCCTAATGAACTCCATCCACTCAGGATCCCCTACAGACCCATGCCCCCATCACATCTTCAACAAAGCAAACTCCATTATCGCACCCCATTCCGAGACGTCATCAACTGCTCCCTCAACTCCGCCACATTCCCAGAAAGCTGGAAACATGCCGAACTCAGCGCCCTTCTGAAGAAGCCCACAGCTGACCCCACCGAACTCAAAAATTACCGCCCCATCTCGCTCCTCCCATTCCCTGCCAAAGTCATTGAGAAAGCCGTCAACAATCAGCTCGCTGCCTTCCTCGAAACCAACAAATCACTCGACTCCTCACAGTCTGGCTTCCGAGCCAAACACAGTACCGAGACCGCCCTCATCGCAGCAACAGACGACATTCGAACTCTACTGGACAACGGAGACACAGTCGCCCTCATCCTCCTTGACCTCTCTGCAGCCTTCGACACAGTCTGCCATAGCACCCTCATACAACGCCTCAGAAACATCGGAATTCAAGGAAAAGCATTAGACTGGATCATCTCGTTCCTCGCTGGAAGACCTCAGAGAGTCCGCCTCCCCCCTTTTAAGTCAGAGGCCACCAAAGTCATCTGCGGCGTCCCGCAAGGATCATCACTCAGCCCCACCCTCTTCAACGTCTACATGAGCCCCCTCACAACCATCGCACGTCAACACAACCTCAACATCATCTCCTACGCTGATGACACTCAGCTGATCCTTTTTTTTTTCCAAAAAGAGGGAGGAAGAAGAAGTGATCACTAGATCAACGGACACAGTTTACCACTCAGGTGAATGGAAGGTCCAGTCGTAGCGCGTGCCCGTTTCAATGATTACAACAAGGAAGGGTTGCTGGACTGTTCCTATGCGTGACTAAGGGAAGAATTAACTGGCGTGACCAA
Organism: Lissotriton helveticus; assembly: GCF_964261635.1. NCBI lineage: Eukaryota > Metazoa > Chordata > Amphibia > Caudata > Salamandridae > Lissotriton > Lissotriton helveticus. The sequence goes on from NC_136064.1 coordinate 4,040,220, forward strand.
AGGTGTAAGTGTAACACCCTAGGGCATCCATTTTGTTGGATGGATTTGCCTCACACACCCAGAAGGGTGTCATGCTTCATCATCGGCGGTTGCTCCTCGTCGGGGAGGCGGTGCAATCCCCGACGGGCTCACCTCAAAGAGGGGCTCTTTGGCGGAGATCTTTTTCCAACAGCCTTATGGTGAGGTGTGGGTGTGTGGGCAGGGTGATATGTGATAGTGAATAGGGCTATTAAAATGAAGCTAAGGGTACCGGAATGAACTTTATTCTGGGGGTCCCCTGGCTGCAAATAAAAACAGGGTGCTAGCTCACTAGGAGTCAACGAGTAAGGTCAGGTGAACCTAGATGGGGCTAGTGGTGATCCTCTCACTCACCAAAGACCCAATCTCCGCCAAAACCAACCTACATGAAGGGATGAAAGAAGTAGCCCAGTGGATGAAGCACAGCCGTCTAAAACTGAACTCGGACAAATGGAAGTCCTTATCTTAGGCGCACCCCCTTCCGCCTGGGACGACTCTTGGTGGCCAATGGCCCTAGGAAAAGCCCCCATACCGACGGACCACGCACGGAACCTGGGCATCATCCTGGACTCCTCACTCTCGTTGACCAGACAAGTCAACGCCGTCTCATCATCATGCTTCAACATCCTACACATGCTCAAAAAAACATTTCGCTGGATCCCCACCGAAACAAGAAAAACGGTCACCCACGCACTGGTTACAAGCCGTCTGGACTACGGAAACACCCTTTACGCCGGTACCACCGCAAAACTGCAGAAAAAACTCCAACGCATCCAAAATGCTTCTGCCAGACTCATACTAGACATCCCCCGCACAGACCACATTTCCGTTCACCTGAAAGACCTTCACTGGCTCCCCGTCAACCACAGGATAACGTTCCGTCTCCTCACCCACGCACACAAAGCCCTATACGAACTTGGACCTGATTGTCTCAACACGCGCCTTTCCTTTTACACCCCCACCCGCCAGCTGCGTTCGTCCAACCAAGCCCTCGCCGCTGTGCCGCGCATCCACAAAGCCACCATGGGGGGAAGATCCTTCTCCTACTTAGCGGCCAAAACCTGGAATTCCCTTCCCACCCACCTACGCCTCACTCAAAACCACCTAGCCTTCAGAAAACAGCTTAAAACCTGGATATTCGATAAGTAAACCTCCCCCACTTCCTCAAGCGCCTTGAGACCCTCGGGGTATGTAGTGCGCTATATAAATTCTGACTTGACTTGACTTGACTTGATTAGACCCATTGAGATATTATCATGTTGATGTTGTGTTTCTTCATCAGGTCTAGGCATAGTAGTTTGTATTTGATTTATTGTTGGAGTAAGTGCTGACGTTGTAGTCAAGTGATTAGTATCCAAAAGAGTCTGACTAGAATTTGAAAACCCTATTTCCATTGAGTCATTCGAAACTTCCAGTGGGTGGGTTTCAAAGTCTGTTTCGGTCAATATTGACCTGGTGTTAGGATTTATGTTAGGATTTGTTGGCGCAATAAATAAGTTAGAAGGCTCATTTATCTCCAAACTGTTGGTCGCATTTGCGGCTAGAGGGCTGATTGGAACACTAAGCGGTGATCCAACAGTATCCACATCACTCAATCCATTTGTGGTTAATAGAGTTGGAGGGACTGTTGTTATATTAGTTATATTAGTCGAGTTATCAGGTAGTTTTGAGCGTTTCCGACATTCTGCATTCTCAATGCTCTCTGTTCCAGGGTGCATGTTCCTGTCTTGCAAGTGAAAATCGTCATCGAAGCTCGCACCAGATAATCGTAGTGCCATACCCTTGACCCCTCCCTTTGTTTCAATCCACTTCCTCAGCGGGCTGTCGTCGATTAGAACCTTGCGCCCTTTTTTGTTTGAAATAGGGTCTTTATTCGGTAATTTACGAGTATTATATTTTTGTCTAGCCATGGCTTTCAGTTTAGTTTTCCTTGAGTCCATAGCTCGACCAGTATTGTTCCTAGTGGCAGTTGCTTCCACCTCTCGCTCACTCTCCTCAGATATCTCCTCGTATTCTTGATTAGAGTTTTCCTCTGTTCTTACAGTGTCGTCATTTAATACGTGATCCGTCTTACCAGACTGCTCGTTGTTCCCTTGGTTTCCATGCGTCGACTGGTCAGCGTCCGGTGCAGACAGTGTATTGCTGGTTAGTCTGCTAGCTTCTGTCTCTTTATCCAAAGTGACTTCCAAAGTAGCGGATGTACTTTCCAGATAGTTAATGGCTGTATTGATATTATTAGAGGAGCCATTGTTGGTAGCGCGGACAGCATCACCATCACCACCAGAGAAAGTGGTAATATTAGTATTGGCCCCACCCCCCTCTTCTATGAGTGCAAGCTCAGGCTCAGAAGTGGCATTATCATCTTTCATAAGGATACTCGATTTATTAGTTCTGTCTGTGTTGCATTTATCTTTGTCTTTGGTATGCACACGGCTTGTATCTATATTAGTGTGTAGCTTAGAACTAATATTTTTTTTAACCAAGTCAATTGTGATAGAAGGTTTCTGGAGACCAGGGTCCCCCTCGCAAAGAGACACTGCCGCGATATCGTGTTTGGAGCCCACACCGAGTATGACATCACTGGGAGTCTGCTTTTCTCTGCCGGCACCCGCTATGCCTTTAGCACTTCTATCGATGACTACAGTCTGGTGCGGGGTTCCCGTCATAGGACCCACGGCATTTTTTGTTTTGACAGTCGGTGCTCCCATTAGAGTTTTTACATCATTGGTGGACATACCTGGCTCGTCGATTCTTGCTGCCTTCCCAGTCCTGCCAGCTCTAGTAGACCGGGTAGATTGTCGCGTTGTCATCGGTGTTGGAGCGATGGAGAAGCCCGGCTCCAATGTCAGGTATGCCGCCTTGTCTTCGCTGGCTCCTCTGATTCTCCGCAGCTGCACCGAGGGTAGACCAAGACCCGCCCAGTAGAATGCCGGGCCAGGTGAGCGAGAGAAGCCGGTGTTCCAGATTCTCCAAGCCGGTCGAGCCGCTCCGGTCAGTCGGCATATAAGACGCAGCATGCAGGTTTGATTACATGTATTTTTAAAAAGGAAATGTTTTTACATCAACATTTTCCTCCAGAGCAGCAGACAGTAACTAGTTGCTTAGTTGTTTAGCGTTTGCTTTTCCAGCTCGGCTTTCCTTGTATTAGCAAACCGCGGTGTGGAGAGGCTCCATGCAAACTCCTTCACCGAACGGCGTCAGCCCGCCATGTTGACTCCGCTGTGTCAGTTATTTTCATGTGAGATGTCAAGGGACTTGATTCATCGGTGAACGTAAGTCCAAAGTATTATCAAAGCTACTTATTGAGAGTTGACATTTTGACTCCAATGAGAAACTCATAGGGTCATCATCATCACAAAGGCAAATATCAGAATCATATTTAAGGGGACACTGGGAAAGAGATGTAAGTGCAAGTCTGTTTGTTTCTGTCAAAGTGTTCCACAAAAGGCCGAGAAGGATTAGAGGCTGTGGACTACCATCTCTTGGCAGTTGGTTCACATCCCAATGTTCAAGAACAGACAGTTCCAAGTCAGGGCCAGAAGAGGGAACACAGTCCCACCTGCTCACTACATAAAGGCTAAGAACTAGCAAGATGGTGCCTGTCAGCTTACTTCATCACTCCCCTCTCACTTAGTATATTAACGTAATGCATTTCCTCCACTTTGTTTTGGTGTTACCTTCTACGGTGTGTTTTTCCCTTTTCCCTAAGCTGTCTTACCTGTTGCCCGGCTGAATTCCTATGTTGTTTTGGTCTATCGCTGCTTTGCCTGATCATCTACTGGGTATTCCTGGCCTTTCGATGGTTCTTGGTACCTTCTGGCCTCAATTCTGCTTGTGTGGTTTTGGAATATCGAGAAGGGATATCGTGGTTACACAATATAATGACCAGAATAAGCATGACCAAAATATTGACCGGTAACAATGCAAATATTTTCTATACCTAACTCCACATCTAAATACCTTGATGATAAATATCCCCAATATATGTAGTTGTGGAGTTAAGATTAGGAAATCTACAGCTACCTCTGTGCACTTACCTTTCTGATATTTTGGGCCTCGATATTCTGGTCAAAATATTGTGCGATCTCAATATTCGCTCCTCAATATTCCATACGGCAATCATACTGTTGACTTCTCTGCAGCACCTGTGAGTACCACCACCTCCACTGCATCCTCTAATCTATGATTTCTGTATATATATATTAATTGTCATTGTGCCTTTTGTTTTTTTCAGGACCTCTAGCCCAACTGTGGGATTGTGTATTACAATGTTATCCCTTTCTGGGATGCAGGGGGAATCTCCAGTAACATGCCCTCGACGGTGCCGTGTGTTTCTTTCTCCTTCCCTTTCCTCTACACCCCTCTTTCGTTTTTCTGGATTGATCTTGCAGTTTGTACTACCATTCCTCCTCTCAAGAAGTCAGTAAGGAAAAATTGGTCGATAATCGCCTGAGTCAAGTGCCTGGATCTCCCTCAAAAGTATCATTCAAAACCATCTGAGACAAATAATTCCAAGGCACCAAAAAGTATTCTCACACGTTTCTGAAGGCTGCGTCTGCTCAGTGACCTGCATGGATGCCAATTTGCTTTGAATTCAAGAAAACCAGAGATCTGAGTCTTTGAGGCAGAGGCCTCCTCTTGGATCAGATGCTGGTGGCCAACGAAGCGTGGATCTCGCCCCGGTATAGGGACTGTGCTCCTAATTTAGGTGTTGTTTCGATTGCAACTTTAGTTACAGAGAACACATATACACACTCACTATTGTTTCCATCTTTTGATGGTATTTAATATGATTCCATTATCCTTTAGGAACACTTTCATGCAATCTATCATACTATGAAGACTGGACTGTTTAAGGTCTTTGTTCCTGGGGCTTCCTTTTTAACTTGCTCATAGAGTTCAAGTTATTCAGAACGCTGCTCCAAGGCTCAATGTTGGCATCAGTAAAAGATCTCTTCTCATGTTGCATCACTCCATTGGCTCCTTATTGCCAGGCACCTTACTTTAAAGGACCATTGTTTTGGTCTCTGCTCTTTTTATAACACCAAACTCATGGTCCTTCATAATCAGTTAAGATGCCACTCTTCTAAAAGAACTCTGCCAATCTCGCTGCTGTCCCGTGTTTCTGCATGACATACATTTGGCCGCATGCCTTAACTACTTTCACAGCACAATCCTGGAATAATCTTCCTGCCTCTCTTAGATCTTTTGAAAATCATTTTATATTCTTATTTTCTTCTTCGATTGCTCAAGTCCTGTCTTCTGAGTTTGCTCTTGAGTTTTAGTGGCAGGACCCTGCGTTCCTGGGCAACATCATACTGCATAAAATCTAATCCTAATTTAAATAACATATAAATAAAAACACTAATAACTCCACTAAGTACATCTATAATATTTACTACTAAATGCACATATGCAGTAAAGGGTTGAGGATGTATTATAAAGGCAATCACAAGGGTAAATGTAGCTGTTCACCACATTTGCAATGAATAGTTCCATATCACGTCCATGAATGTCACTTCACCAAAATGCCAGATGTAGCTGGAAGGAAATAATGCATTCTTTCATCCCAATGACATTACAAAGTTAACCCCTTTTCCACATGACCTCTGGAGAGCCTCCTATTTGCCACTGAGGGACTAAGGGAATGACAAGGAATTGAAGCTACACAAAGTAACCCTGGCTTTTACAGCTATTTTCATTCTGTTTCAGCATATGGCTTCATGGCCCTGAACTAGGGCTATCAATACATTGCAAGGGGTACCAAAGCGAAAGTCAAAAGGAGCTGCTGCTACCCCTAATTGACTTCTTTGGACACTCCACTGGGATCTCTCATATAACACATGGACTTCTGTAGTTCCTGTATAAACACCAGTCTCTAATTTCTTTATAATACATGGGATTCTGCGATTAATTTCCTTATAATACCTCGGATTATGCAATTCCTGTATATACGCCTGTCTCTAATATCTTTATAATTGGCAACGTGTGTCGCACTTAGTTGCCGATTATAAAGAAAAGACACCAGAACTCAACTGTAATTAGTCATTGCAGTCGAGTTGTGCAGTTGAGTTCTGGTGTCACAATGCAGCTACCAGAGCCAGAGGCCGATGTGAAAGGCAGGTCACAGAGCAGCTGTTTGAAGCAATGGAAATTAAATGTTGCTTTTCTTTCTTCTACTCTATTTTTCTAGCTTAAAGTGACTAGCAGTAAGAACATGATTATTTTTTGCATTCCTTAGATAATTATAGAAAAGTTAGAATCTTTCAGCATGGTTCTCTACATTTTGAACTACTGCTAATTAAAATAAAAAAACTGACTTGTATTGAACTGCTTCTAATACCTTTTTGCAAAAAATATCTTACAAGTTTTTGATGTGTTTAATATTGCACTATTGGTTCTATTTTTATTCTTCATTTTTGGAAATATGCTCTGTATTATATGGGATAAATCAACCTCTGCCATGCATGGTAACGATATTGGAAATCATCTCGGAGGTCCATAACCTTATAAAGGAACTCATTCCTCCATATGGTTATGGATCTCCTCGGTGACTTATAATATCCTTAAAATGTACAGCAGGGGTTACTTTATACCTTACATAATCATCAACTTGTGATGTACCCAGTCATCATTTTTTTATTTTATTTCAAAACACGATTATTATAAGTTAGTACAGTCGAGTTCTAATGTCACAATTCCTGCTGCCAGAGCCAGTAGACAAGGTTAAAGGCAAGTTACTCATACAGCATAATTGAAGCAGCAGGTTTAAAGCAACACAAACTGAACATTGCTTTTCCTTCTTCTATTCTATTTTTCTAGCTCACAATGACAACCAGAGAGAACATGTTCATTTTTTGCACAACTTAGTTAGAGAATTGCTAGAATCTTTCTGCATGTTTCTACACATTCCGAGCTACTGCAGCTTTCTTGCTTTAAAATATAACATACTTGTATTAAACTGTTTCTAAAATCTGTTTGCAACAAATATCTAACAGTTGTTTGATTTGTTTAATTTTGCACTAGATGTTTTAATTTTATTCTTTATGTTTGCAACCATGCTTGCTCTTTCATATGAAAGAGCCATGCAGTAAAGTTTTAAGTGCTTTGTAGGAAAGGTGATGGCGTGACCATGTATTATACAGAATAAAGTACCCCCTGGCATACATGAAAGGAATATTACAAGTCACCTTGGAGTTCCATAACCATAAAGGAACCCAACCTTCGGCCTGTTCTTCTATATCGTTATGGAACTCCTCAGTGACTTGCAATATCCTTATAATGCACAGCAGGGGGTAATTTATCTCTTATATATCAGCCCCTTGTACTTTGTGCACATGGCACTTGCAAGCTATAATAGGCCCTAATGAACCTTTGTGTTGAAGGGGCCATCAAGTGAATGATGTCAGAATAGGTCTCAAACCTCCAGCTAAAATCCTCACCTAAAGCAACGTGCCACAATGCTTATTGCTGGTGATTGATAGAGATGTATGACAAGGATAAGAGAATTGAAACTAATCAAGAAAAAACTCCAACAAACAAAAACATCTTTTCAGCCAATTGCTGCTCAAACCAGATAGGGCAGAGGGTCTGTGACTAAAACTCTAAATAGCACCCCAGTGTTTTAAAAGTTATAGTCTTGAAAGGTTTGGGCCCCGACGAGCCTTTAAAAGTCTGTGATTAAAAGGACTGATGAGGGGTGGGATGTATTCAAGAGTGCTGTGTTTAGACAGTAGCTTGGCACTAATGGAGCCTGCTGCAGCCAGGAGTTGATTACATGTTCTGAGAAAAGGCATGCCTTCCAAGGACTGGGGCAGATGGCACTGGATTCAGGCAAACTAAAAACAGATTTCTAGGGTCTGCTGCTATTAATCATAGACAGCAGAACCAAAACACTGTAGTAAGCAGGGGAATGACGCAAACTCCCTTGTTTACATTCCAGTTAGTATCCGTCATGATGTCCTGCAGTTATCAGATTCTGCTTTTATAGGCCCGAGACTCAGGGCAAGATTTATAGAAGGTGGTAATGGTAAATTCGACAGTTCTGAAGTAAACTTTGAACCCCTTGGAGGCTGGGACCCATTCTACACATGCTCTTTTTCCATCTTGGTCGCAACCTGTGGAACTCTGCTGCCCACTCTTTAAAAATCCTCATTTCTGCAAAGCTATTCCAGTTATTGTCCTAGCTCCTTGGCTTGTAGTGAGTGACGCGCGCTTAACTCTTAGCGCCAGAAAACTGGCTTGGATGTACAAGTACTTTATAAAGATTTTTAACATGACAGCATTCACCAGTGGTATAAGGAAACAATGATGGAAGAAATTCGGCCGGTGTGTGCATCTCTGCATAATGCATATATGAACGAGATTTGGAAGATTTTGTATTGTCGCCCAACTTACAAATTTTCTATTGACGTTATAAATTAAGCCAGACAAATCTTTTTCAGGAAATGTCTGATGCGTGTGGGTAGAAGTGATGAGGTCACTAGCACTGCTTATCTTGGAAGATTCACCTGAGCTCCACAGAGATGGAACTGAGCAGCACTAGGGTAGTGCGCCGCGTTTCAATAAAATCATGGTTCTGGCACGTGTTTCTATACATTCTCACTCCTTGCAGCTAGAGTACTGAGGCTGGTTTCCGGTGAGGGTATGCAGTTTCAAATAGTTTTGCTCTGCAACGTTCTAAATGTATTTATATGTATATATATATATATAGATATATATCTATATATATATATATATATATATACACATACACACACACACACACACACAAACACACCATAATGAAGTGTGTGCTTACTATTTTAACTCCACAAGTGCTTTGATGGTAGGGTAGGTTATAAAGCGGACCGAGGCACGTCTAACTGCGCTTTTAGGTTTTTTAAAACACTTGCTCGAAGGTACCTGAACACACTATGGGAACAGGTCCTCATAACGCACCGCTCCTCACAAATATAGTGTTTGTTCGGTTCTGACAAGGTTAACCCATGCTATGAGGACCGAGCTGGTTTATACATGCCCACACACACAAACACACACACACACAGTTTCTAAACCCAGACTCACGTGCACTCACACACACATGATGATGAATGCACAGATACACATGCATATACATACATACAGAGTTTTAGTTTTATTCCTTCGCCCTCCTCTGATTAGACAGTAGCGTCTGCTGGCCTTCAGCTCGCTGCTAGTGGGCTGGCAGACAGAAGACATAGCAATATGGCGCTGGGCCTGCCTGGGGGCTCAGGAGACACAGAGCTAGCACAGTGCCCAGAATAGGCGACACAACAGTTTGGGGGCTGCAAGGGAGTGTGTGAGATAGGGAGGCATGGGGAAGCAGCCTCGACATAACAAACTGCTGTGTCTTTACAAAAGCCATATACAAGACATCAAGTTCAGCCGAGGAAGGGAAGCATCAGAGGACTAGGACACCTTTCCAGTGCTGATGGCATGGACATGCAGAGCCGCCTGCCTCTTCTGCCTTGTTCCCCTCGTTTATATCTAGCCTGTGCATGTGGGTGCAGTGCGGCAGATGGACACATCCACGTCGGATTGGTAACACGGGCACTAGGGAAATGGCCAAAGGGCCGTATTGCCGATTTCTAGCTGTGGGCTGCTTTTTTGGGCAGCCTGAGGGCTGTCTGTGCTGTTAGGATGCCGTCAGCGGCCGAATGGGTGCCTGAGTGGTGTAGTGTTGGCTTTCTAGTTGTTTTACCTATGTCATCAAATGGAATGTTACCACACAGGATGACTGATTGGAATGTTATGTTCTGATGCTAGAGTCAGTTGGGAGCTGAGGATTGAGCTGACTGGTGACAGCTCCTGGTGGGGATTTACCTTGGAATTGCTCCTACTATCTTATGTCATATATGAACTACCACCTCATGTCAACATATTAATAAATACATCCTTCTACAAGAACCTACGTGACCTGATCTTCTTTTAACATCAGTACAATTGTCGAGGAGAATGGGATTTTTTTCTTCATATTTACAAGCAACTGAAACATGAACTTTCTTCAAACAAGGTAACCTATTAAATTTCACTTTCTTCAAGCAACTTCTTAGCAAACTGGCACGTTATTAATCCCCACCAGTGACCATTCCACTCTTTTGTTCGTCCTCCAACTAATCTGCCAGTCCCTGCTTACTAAAATGTTAAGTTATCTACTGCTGCACCTGATTTAAAAAACTGGTTCACCTGATTGAAAAGTAACTGCACCTGATTTAATAGCTGTGGCACCTGATATATGAGCCTGCTTATTTGTAAGCCTACTTTACCTGCCAGTCCCTGCTTTCTAAGGCTTTGATTTAAAATTAACTACAGCTACACCTGTTAAAGAAGCCTACTGATTAAAAGCCTGCTGTGGTTGATTAATAAACCTATTGATTTGAAAGCTTGCACCCTATTGATTATCAAGCCTGCAACGTTGTTTCCATATTCCTATGTCCAGTGAAGACTGCACTTGATTCATAATTTTGCAGTGATTCATTCTACTAGTCAAGTAATGTCTGCTTCTCTTCCATGAAGAAACTAACATTTTACCCGTGTTTCATGATTCCCTGCTTCCTTTATGCAATGTTACACAAGAGACTTTTAACCCTTATGGAAAATACTGACCCCGTTTTACTCTATTCGACATCATTCAAGCATTTGGGTTTTAAAATGAGTTTAGTCAGGAAACGGAAGTTTAATGACTTTTACACGATATTTATATTTCCCATACTTACCTTTCTGACTCGGCAGTTTAACCGTCATGATTCCACTCAAATGCGGCTCGAGCGTGCAGCCAGCGCATTCATAAAGCACGTGCAGCCTCACAGTAGCCGGATATTCTCTCTTGTCTTCGTGGGCAATGATGCCAATTCAATGCGCAGTAGCTTTGGGGTGCATTTGCGTGCCTTCAACCACCCGGCACAACGTAATAAAACGTGCTGCCATCTTTGTTGGGCACATTTCTTTAAAGTGTTTTTATCTAATCTGCACGATTTTCCACCTCTTCTGGATGCTGCCTCTGCTTCAATCTTCGGAGTTACAATTTTTTCTTCAAGAATAAATAAAAATCAGAGGGTGCCTGATATGATCTTCGTATTTCAATGCAGCGCTTCTTCTTCACAGATTTTCTTCACGAGGTACAAAAAAAAAAAAAAGTTCAAGAAATGTCTCTTATGATCTTCCGATTTCGGTGCAGCTACTGTCTTCATATTTTTGCACTTCATGTTTCAACTGTACCTGAACTTCAACGCCAAGCATGTCTCCCTGCTTTCGGGTACTTTGCTCACTATTCATTTCAGTATTTAAAGTAACAACGTGTTATTCCTGCTGCAAGTCATGGATTATTGTTAGCCTGCAGTTTCTGCCTTTTAATTGCAATGACAACGGTGACAACTTTATTTATTTTAGTTCTTTATTTTCCTACATTTGACAGCGGTGACTACTTTACTTATTTTAGTTAGTTGTTTTATTATTGCTTAAAATAATAATAATTGTTGATGATGTACATTACATGTATGCCTTTTACAATTTTAATGCAATTTGATTTTAGATTGCAGCAGGTATTATTATTAATATGGTTTAATATCTGAGTACAATTTCATTTATAATACAGGGCTAATTATTTCCTTTTAGGATTATCCACAGGAGTACTATGTGTTCTAGGGATAAATGGTACCAGTTCAAATGTTATGCTAGCTAAATTTTAATGACACATTCTTAGTGCAATTTTCATTTGACGATGCATGATGCAGTTATGATTGATAGTGTTTACTTAAGTAATTCAAATTTATGCATGCTTTATGAGTGGACATTATTTGTCTACGTTTACCGGTTTCAAATGATATTTTTCTGATGTCATTCTGTAAAATCAGTACTGTTTTCTGATAGTTATTCTAGAGCTCTATTGATGTTATTCTCTTCCTTTTGCGCAAAGGTTTTATTATTCTTGAACATTTCCTGTGCGTAGACGTACGTCACATGGAATTCAGTTGTCATTCTATTAGTGATACATAAGTTTTATTGCTTTACATGTATTGCTTTTGATTGATTGTTTATGCCAGATTTTCTTCACCTTTAAGGTTTAATTCATGATTGTTCATACTGGCAATATTGTTCTTTGTTCGTGCTCCTGATTTTCACGTTCTTTTTAATTTTGCTGGAGTTTCTGATTGTTTCTCCTGTGGAGCATATATATATATATATTTTTTTTTTCTCTTTTTATTCATTCTTGATGTGGTTCTACCTTTCACTCATTCATTTATGGTTCACAATTTCTCCAATATGGCCAGTTGTTGAATTTTGTGCTCCTTTTAACGTTTGTGTTGGTTTCCACTCTCGTATGATCTTTCCTCTTTATTCCTTTAGGGAGGAGATGTGTCTTGTGTCCTTTTTCGCTCTCGTAGGATCTTTCCTCTTTATTCCTTTAGGGAGGAGATGTGTCTTGTGTTCTTTTTCGTATTTTCATTCTTTTTCTTATTTTCATTTTTTGTGTTTTCTTTTTCTTGTATTCATTCTTTTGAGTTTACTCTCGTTTCTTAATTCTTTCTTTTAGTCATCTCTAGTCATAACTTCTCTTGATTCTTATCTGTTTAAACTTTCTCCATTTATTTCTTCTTATGTCAACTGTTCTTATGATTGTGTTTGCTTTCTTCACTGTGTATGTATCCATTTCTACTCCCGTTTCTTCTTACCTTACGTTCACTTTTTATATAACCCATTTCTACGTCCGTTTCTATTTATCTTCCTTATATCTGGGTATTATTTGTAATTGCTTTGTTCACATCTTAACTTTTGGTTGCAATTGCAAAATGTATAAAAGGGGAAGATGTGTACTGTTGGCTTTCTAGTTGTTTTACCCATGTTATCAAATGGAATGTTACCACACAGGATGACTGATTGGAATGTTATGTTCTGATGCTAGAGTCAGTTGGGAGCTGAGGATTGAGCTGACTGGTGACAGCTCCTGGTGGGGATTTACCTTGGAATTACTCCTACTATCTTATGTCATATATGAACTACCACCTCATGTCAACATATTAATAAATACATCCTTCTACAAGAACCTACGTGACCTGATCTTCTTTTAACATCACTACAAGTGGCCTTTCTAGAGGCAGATGGGCGAAGGTATCTGTTGTAAATAAGTTGATGTAGGAAGCAGGAGACTTCTTAATAGTTTCAGGATAGGATTTATTGAGTTACAGCAGAGCAACACAACTCGCCAGCTGACCAGATCTTCAACTGTCAACTGTGGAATATCCAAGTACAACATAGAATGTAGACAGGCATTCTGGGAGGCTAGTAGGTAGAAGCATAGAGGAAAGTGTGACAGCAGGTGGCCATTTTGGAAGGAGAACTAGTTTACTACACATCCTCCTCCTTTATGCTAGAAAAGACAAATGACCGCAGATGGCCATGTTGGGAGGAGCATGTGTTTACTACAGTATCACTCCCTTTCTCCCGGTGGGATGTATGACGTTACAACGCATACATTCACAATGCATACCATTACAACTAAACTTTTACAATTCAGGATCCATTACAACGCATGCCATTACAACGCAGGTGCTATTACAACGCATGCCATTACAACGTAAGTATGGGTAAGTATTTGTTTTTAAATTTTAATTAATGGGAATTTAATAGTAGTGTAAATGTTGGATAGTGTAGGGGTTAAAATTACTATTCTAACTCCAGGGGGTGTAATAGTAGGGTAAGTGTTGGATAGTGTAGGGGTTAAAATTACTATTCTAACTCCAGGGGGTGTAATAGTAGGGTAAGTGTTTGATAGTGAAGGGGTTAAAATTAAATTAAATACTTACCCATACTTACATTGTAATGGCATGCGTTGTAATAGCATCTGCGTTGTAATGGCATGCGTTGTAATGGCATGCGTTGTAATGGATCCTGCATTGTAAAAGTTCCGTTGTAAAGGTAGTGCGTTGTGAAAGTTGCGTTGTAATGGCTGTTTCCCCTCCTGGTGGGCCGGCCCATTAATGTATGCTGATTGAGCTGGGGTACGGGGCCTAAGCAGAAGTGGCCTCACTTGCATTCATGTGTGGCTCAGCAGTGTGATCTAATCTGTGCATTTTTTTGTATCTAAGTGAAGTTAATAAAACATTCCCCCCACCCCCTTTCTTTTCATGAAACTTCGCTGAAGCATGGTTTTGCGGAAAGGCAACCCGCAAATGTGGGCCACTTTTTTGGTATGCCCGGGCCGATTTTTGATTGTAATCCAACCCTGAACACATCCCCAGTCTGAGCATGCATTCTGCTGGTCACTTGCTCCATATATACTCAGCAGTGCACATATATAAGAATACACTGATGCGCACAAACAATACACATATCGAACAATGATTCTTGCTAAGGGGCAGTTAGGTCTGTGAAGGGTACTCCAGAAGTAGGGTTTCTCAATTCACCGGGAAAACAAAATTGAAAACATCAGTACAATCACCCAAGGCTGGTGAAAATCTAATGTGCTGAATTTCCAAATTACTATAATTGCTTGACCTTGAACAATTTGAGAACGTTTATCAGAATCATAGTAGTAAAAAGGGAGAAACGTAAGAACACAGACAAGGAGAAACACTGGCAGGAGTAATGGAAAGGGAAGAGGGACTACAATATAGGCATGGGTAGAGCTACTAGGAGACATGTAAGGGTGGAGGCGGGTGCTTGAGTGCAAGGACACAGGCAGGACACACGTGCACGGCAACAGGCAGGCTCATACTGAGGATGTGTTCATGTCCAGCCTTTCCAGGTTAGATTCCTATGTGAATACTGCCAGTAAAGGATTACAGTGGCAGTCGGGGTGGTGAAGCTTACCTCGTGCACAGCCTTCCCTTTCACCACTGGCACCTCATCAAAAGTCTTCACACTCAGCGGCCGCTTCTTGGCGATATCACTGAAAATAAGAAAATGGAGACGTCAGGACCAGGGGTGATGTGACACTCTGGCACTCTTTCCCTTCGTCAGCTGTTGTCCACCACCCCACAGTTACCTTGCTGCTTTTGGAGCCTCAGCACCCATGTGGTTTGTTATTTGCCTGCACAAAGCATAATATTCCAGAAAGTGGCGGAATAATGCGGATCCACACAGGTTCTCATTAGATTGTGATGCATGACTCTTAAAATTTGCACTGACGCCTGAAACGTGGATTTAGGAGAGATACCCGTTGCCTCACAACCTCCCATTTGTTGACTTGGTTTTGTAAGTAGTGTCGCTATTAAGCATCCTAATAATAATGATAACTTGTTTTTATATAGCGCTTTATACTGCTTCTTCACTTTCTAAACACCGTCCATTACATGTATTACTATTACATAACTTAATGGTGTTTCATTTACACACTTTAGAAAGAGGGAAAGCTGAGCAGGCCTTGTCGTGTTTCAGCAATAAGGATTTAGCTGACCAAATTACTCTTCCTGTGTCTTGAGAAGACAATTGACAGTTTCAAGTAAGTACATTCAGTGAGCTAAATGCCTCCTTAACTTACATTACATACATAATCAAATCCCAGGGGGTCTACTTTTCAATCTTCTGTAGAATATGGATGTGTGATTTAATAGAAAAGCAATTTAATACAACACCATTACTGGGCAAAGGTCCAGCTTCATAGGGTTAGCCTGTGGATGGGGGACACACTGAAGCACTCCTAGTCCCTCTCTGAAGCAATGAAGTAATTGTACTTGGGCCCTGGCCAATCTACCTTTTCAGTAGCTCCTGTTTGCTTCACTGCAAACAAGCCCAAAATGCAAAGTGCAAGGGAAAATCCAAGATAATGAAGGTCTTTGGTCACAAACAACCGAAGGCTGGAAGTGTGTAGGGGAGTGAATTATGGTAATCGCCAGTGTTCACCTAACACCAAAATCCAGTTTGAAGCAGGCTCTGTACCCACAACAGCTGGTATCATTCATGAGATACAGTATTAGTATTTTAATTTGTACTCTGCTTTTCTATATAGGACACCTAAGCCTTCCACAGCGAAAACTGCTTTTAGGGCCTTGTCACTGTAGGAAACATTCAACCATTAATTTTCTACATGTCCTACTTTTAAATACCATGCACCCTACCTTGTGGGCTACGAGGCTTACATAGGTGTGAGTTGCTAATATTTAAAATTGAGGTATTTACCTGTTAAAATGGATTATTTTGACAGGTCACACTGCAGGTTATACGTTGCAGCAGTCAGGCTACAATTGCAGGCCCAAAGCCATGTTTTCCTTGTCACACTATTGTAGCAGACTTACAGAGTAGTTTCAGTGCTGCTGGGGGTCGTTAACATTAATAAGTTGTTAGGGTATTTGCATATGCAAAACTGTATTCCCCTTCCAGCCCCTTCTGGACATCCTGCCTAAAACCTACTTGGGGTTTGAAAAAACCCATTTGTTTTCTGATGGCAAGAGGTGACTACCTCCTTAAAACCAATGCCTAGATCATGTTTTTGTTCTCAAAGTGAGGAATGCCATGAGCAATTGTCTGCATATTCAATTCTCACAACTTTTACGTGAAAGAAGCAGTAAAAAAAAAAAACATAGCAGACTTTGATAATGGTTGTTCACAAGATGAAATCGCAACTCTTCCTAATCCAGCAGATACTATGGCTGAATTGGGTTCCCTTACCTAGTGTCCATAATGCTCCAGCGGCCGATGGAAAGCCTCACATTCTCTTCCACCGTGGAAAGCTTCGATCTACGCTCTCCCTCCAGACATAGGGCAGTGTTCAGTGGGATATAGTCTTTTCCATCCTGTGCGGTACAAAGCAATAGTGAGTCATTCTGTACAGACACTTTCAGACAACTGTGATATCTGTGGAAGCTGGGTTGAATGACGAATTGCCATGATGACGAAATACTTTTTCCATAGAAATCCCATAACTTCAGTGAAACAATATATGAGACCCGAGTTGGAATCTCAGGCCCTGCATATAGAAAAAACTTAAAAATGTCTTTCAATTCCGGAAATATTGAGGTTTATAACAATAAACATTTTTTAAAAAGGTTAGAGAGGTCAATGGAAAAAGAAAATTTGGGTCACAGAAGTCTTTTTGTAGGTCTGTAGGTTTGAAGGAAAAGGAGAAACAGAAGAATGCAGCAGTAGAAGACAAAGGCGAAAAAGAAGCAGGATTATGTACTAAAAAGTAGGAGTGTTAGGGGTGTGAAGTAAATTTGAAAAAAAGCGGGGAAGAGGGGAGGTAAGACCACACAGACATCACCACACAGAGATCACTAGGGGTAGGTCTGAGTGGGAAGGTGGGGAGATGGAGTATGAAATGTTAGATGAGGAAACGAAAGGGGGAGTAAGAGAGATGCTTAGGGGTGGACTAACTAGGATTGACCCAGAGAGCAAATCGGCAGGGGGAAGAGAAAGTGGGCAGAGTGGGATATGTTTGGCCCATTTCGTACACCCAGATTTTTTGCTTTTTTGATGTGTGGGGTTAATGATAGGACTATATGGAGGCTCCTTCCCTTATACTTCCTGATAAAAGACAGAGGATGGGTCATGAGGGAAGAAAAAAATGTGGGCCATGCAAACTACTTTTTGGAATTTTCACAAAGAAGGACAATGACAAGGTTGGCTTCATCAACCTGGTGAATGCCATTCAAGGTGAAATATTTATGAAAACTAGTTAAACAAAAAAGGTTTGTCAAAACAGTTTTCCTCCTTTTTTTGTCAATTTAAATTATAATCATGGAACCCTAAATGCCTTCCGATGTGGAATCTTTGAAGCTAAGATGAATGATCAAATCTGTCATCCCTGACAGTACTTGTTATAACTGATAGGGACATCCCAAAAAGGCCTCACACTACATCTGTAAATACTGGTTATAGGAGGAGAATTTGATTTTCTTTTTACGAATCTAATGTGAGATATTACAAATAAATAGATATATTCTGACCATTTTGAGTGAACCAGGAAAAAGATTAATAGCGGAGAATATCAAAACAATTTTAGAAGCAATAATTGTACTGTGCCATTGCGTAGGGTACATGTGAGGGATAGTAAGTAATGGAAGAATGCAGCCAGATATTCCGTATCAGAATTTTTTACCCACTAATATTGTGTAAATGAAAACATTTCAAATATACAGGCGTATAATTTAAGCAATTAAACACTTTTGCGCAACTTATAATGTAGACAATGCTACAGGTTTAGTTTGAAACAACTTTGCACATTGTTAATCAGTTCCAAAAATTTTTTTAAATGCATAATGTTTAATAACTGTTCTTGTTTAAATCACGTTTTTTAAAAACATTTACATGTACAATTTTGAACATCTGGCAATAATATGAAAGTTCAAGTTTAACCATTTTCTTAGCATTTGAGACCATATCATACTGATAGTGTCATGTTCCTCTGCACATACACCATCCTTGTTTAATTTTGTTTTAAATACATATGTATATATATATATATATATATATACAAACATATATATATATATATATATATATATATAGATATAGATGTTTTAATAATAAAAATAGTAGACTTGATTAAATGGTAAACTCTAGAACGTTTTGTTAAATTAAAAAAAAAATGTGTTTAAATTAATCAAATACATGACTATTAACAAAATGTGTTAAATATTACAGGAGCATAAAAATGCTAGTGAGGCTCGCTACTTGATTACATTTATATTTATTAAATTATTGTTTAAAAACTATTATATATAAATCAAAATGAAATAATATGTTTAAACAGGTGTATTATTTAACAAACATGTAATGTCATGAGTTAATATGCTGCAACTTTTTATTTTACTAGTTACTTTTACGGTAGACATTAAAATATGTTAAATATTTTAAAAAAACAATAAACCTTTAGAATTTTTCCTATACTGTTTCCATAGGAAGTGCTCCTTCTTGATGGCGGATAGCTTCACCAACTGGGGAAAAGTTAATGGTGGTAACAGTACACTCATAAATTATGTTATACGTGGTTCCCTCTCCCCTGATTTAAGTTAGTGGTGACTCTTAAGTCTGCACCAAGGTGCAAATCTCCACTCAGAAATGGTGACTAGCAGAAACAAGGAGAGCTGCTGGGTCTGTAGTATATTTACATGTATATTAGTAAATATACACGTGCATATTCTCCTCTGTGAATCAGACCCTGTGTTCCAGGTCACAAACATAATATAAAAAGTATATATTTTTTAAACCTTTGTTACTATCAGACCTGTTGCACATTTTGCTGGAGAAGGTCTCCGAGTCGCTCGACCAAATCTGTGAAGGTGGGTCTCTCGGTCGGGATGCCCTGCCAGCAGTCGAGCATGGTCTGGTACCTGGGAAGAAACAGCGGGGGAACAACTTTAATGCTCAGCAGGTATCTTGAGAAGTGGGCATAGGGATGAGATATGATAGTCCTCCCAGTCCATGCCATCATGTATGACCCACTCACATCTCGGGTGTGGTGTATTCAGGAGGCCTCATACGCGTTCCTTCTTTGAGTCGGCGGCAGAAGTCTTCATCGATGTGCACTCCTGGATATGGCGAAGCACCTATGGCAAGAAGGAACAAATGTAGGTGGATCAGCACGTTTGCAAAAAAAACCTAAAAAACAAACATTTGCACCATTTTTGCCGCTTTTGTAACATGGACTTGAAGGATTGTTAGTTGCATTAGGTCAATACATGGAGAAAACAGATTTCTTGTTTACATAATTGGAAGTGCACACAACTATAATAAGAATAGGATAAATTTCCTCCAGTTTTCAAATGTGGAATATGGATCTACTTGTGAAGCAAAATCAGTTTATTTCCCTTTTTATTCCCTAAGGTGCAAAATAGAACAAAATCACGTTGCTATATATATTATTCATACATTATGATTTATTTAGAAAATCATCCATGGTACGGGCTGTAGCAAAATCTGTTTGCACAAAACCTGATTACAAAAGTGCCAACATTGTGCAAATGTTTTTTCGCGTGCTTTTTTGTCTGTGCAAATGTTGTATGTAGCAGGTTCCTAATCTTTGCAACGCTCTTCCTCTTCATGTGATTCTTAACCTGTTCAATTACACTTCCGAACCCAACTCAAATCATAATTTCTTTCTAGCCAAGTTTTCTGCTATTTGTGACTTATTTATGCAAACTCCTCCTAAGAGCTGTATGTCAGATTATTGTTGACAAAAAAATGTCTGACACTGATATCATGTCCTAAATATTGTCCCAGTAGGTGTAGCTTTTCTTTATTAACTATTGGGCGATATTTTGTGGTGCGTGTATTCTGGTACCACTAACTATTCTATAACTTATTTTCCAGAATCTGCACAACACTTTAAAAAAAGTTCTTTATAAATAAAAAGGTAAAATGAAAATTTACAGCACAGGACAATCCCATTATGTGACCGAATGTTGATTCTTCACTGCACAAACTTACGAGTTTTGAGCATTTTGTGTGAAGGCATTGAATCTCCTAGAGAGCTTTTTAATGGTATTAATTTACTTGTTTCTCCCCGTGTCTCTGATTTGATGGACAGATCCCAGGAGCTTTGTGGTAAAATGGCTGTTTTTTCCGCACTGAAATCATGGATATATACTCCTCGTTGGAAACTGCCAACGTTGAGAGGGCCCCATCAGTCCTCACGAATCCCTCTCACCTTTATTCTAACGACTCCGCAACTACGAAGGAGTTACCTAAGCTTCTCACCTCTCCCCCTGTCTCCAGAACTCACGGATCACCTGCTAGGGGGAATTACATCCGGGTCCCCGATGGAGTCATGCCCTTTAAAGTTCCGCAAAATAGGAAGGGAAGCTATTGTCCCCCACCTTACCTCAGAATTTAATGCAGCTATTTCAGCGGGCAGTACCCCATTCCTTGGAAGACTGCAGTGGTTAAACCTCTTTTAAAAATACCTTCTCTGGACTCAGCGGCATTAAAGCATTATCACCCTATCTCCCTGCTACCAGTTCCTGACAACATTTTTGAGAAGTATTTGAATTCTCACCTCAGCACCTATATAAGGGAGTACCAGCTGCTTGATGGTTCGCAGCATGGTTGTAGAGGTGAACATAGTACGGAGACAGCGCTTACCTCGGTATTCGATAATATTCATGTTCGGGTTGATGCAGGACACTTCACGCTGTTGGTTCTCCTCGATCTGACCTCAGCTTTTGATACCCTATCACCTTTGAGACTGGTGGAACGGCTCAAGGAGATAGGGATTGGGGCATGGCCCTCAAGCTACTGACCCCCTCCATTTGTGATCGTGCTCAGATTGTGAAAATGGGCCATTTCTACTCGGCTTCTAATCATCTGTCATGCGGAGTCCAGCAGGGCTCCTCCCTGAGGCCGACCCTTTTTAATATCTATGTCGCCCCACTGACAAGGGTTGTAAGATCATTTGGATTGGAGGTACTGTCCTATGCCGACAACACGCAAATCATGGTGTCTATTACTCACAGCATTAGAGAATTTGCTACTAACTGCATGCAGGCAGTCTCCTCTTGGATGGTTGCGAACTACCTTAAACTCAACGGGGGAAAAACAGAGGTCCTGATCTTTGGAAGCCAACAGAACATCTGGTCTTGCGACTGGTGGCCAGATACGCTTGGTTGCTCTCCTTGTCCTGTATCCCATTGTAAAACTTATGAGGGCATAGTGGACAACTCTCTCTCTGAGTCTGCAGATTAACAGAACAGTTTCCGCATCCTTTGGGATCATTAGGATTCTTAGGAAAATTTCCCATTTCCTTTCTTTTGCCTCCCAAAAGCAGGTGGTGATCGCCTTAGTGATGTCCAGATTTGGACTATTATAATGCACTTTATCTGGGCATTAACAAGGGCCTTGTTTGTAGTCTGCAGCTGGTGCAGAATGCAGCAGCCAGGCTGGTGATGGATCTTCCGAAATACCACTCAGTCTCGGCCTCCCTCAGCAAGCTGCATTGGCTTCCTTTAAATCGAAGAATTTTCTTTAAAGACATATGTCTTACCCACAAGGCTTTTTATGGCCTAGGCCCGGATTCCATCATAGGGCAGTTCCGGCGCTATGTCCCCACCAAGCAGCTTAGATCAGCCAGTAAAAATCTGCTGGTAGTTTCAAAGTTCAAAAAGACTAGATGGGGAGGCAGGGCGTTCTCCATTGCCACTGCCAGGCTACGGAATTTCCTCCCTGGCGATCTTTCTAGCAAGTGTCTCACTCTCTTTTCCACAAGGCTCTCAAGACTTGGCTCTTTACAGAGATGTTGGTTTGACCTTTTCTCTTACTTCTGTATGACAGTCCCTCCTGAAGTGCCTTGACTCCTCTGGGCTAAGTTTGCGCTTTAGTCTAATATTAATTTATTCATTTAAGACATGGATCATATGCAATCTTCTCTCCATATCTGAACTTATGGAGGAACATTTGGAAAATATGAGCACAACAGATTAAATCCATTCAGTGATATTCAATATCATTATAGAGCCCAACCAATGTAGAGAAAAAGACGCTTTATTGACCCAGCCTTGCATCTCTAACAATCCCCTTCTTGAATGTTGCTTTGTAGAACTAGGGTCCTGCAATCGCTCCACTGGTTACCTATAACTAGAAGGGCAATGTTCAAGGCACTCTGCCTTCTTCTCAGAGCCTATAAAAGAAAAAGAATGCAATACCTGTATGTTAAATTCAAGCAAAACAAACCAATCAAGCAGGGTTCTTATAGAGCACAGCTAATTAGCCGTTAGGGTCTCAAGGCACTAAGGGGTGGGTTCTGCAGTTCAATAAAAGAGACAGATCAGTCAAAGAGCGAGGTCTGGAGGTCCTTCCTGAAATGAAGCAGTGAGGGAGATTGCTTGAGATGTAGAGGAAGTGAGTTATCGGTCTTTGCAGCAAGGTAGGAGAAGGATCCTCCTCGCACTGCGCTCTTGCGGATCCATGGGATAGCGGCCAGAGCCAGGTTGGTGGAGCGGAGGTGTTGGGTGGGCATGTAGAAGGAGAGGCAGTGGTTGAGGTATGCAAGTCTGATGTTGTGGAGGGCCTTGTAGACGTGCATGAGGAGCTTGAAGGTGATTCTTTTGTTGATTGGGAGCCTGTGGAGGTTTCTCAGGTGATTGGCGACATGGCTGCGGCAGGGGATGTCCAGGATAAGTCTTGCGGCGGCGTTCTGGATTCTTTGCAATTTCGCTTCTGGGTGGTGCCGGCATAGAGTGCGTTGCTGTAGTCGAGTTTGCTGATGATGAATGCCTGGCTGACCGTTCTTCAGGACGCGCTGAGAATCCACTTAAAAATCTTTAGACCCTGGTAGAGCGTGTGGAAGCAAGAGAATGAGAAAAGAAAACAGAACACTCTGCTCCAGGCTTGCACCACTTATCATCATACCACCTTTCCATAAGCGATATGTGGGAGGCACTGCTTTCTCAGTACAAGTTGCCAAACTCTGGAACTCACTACCAGCCAGCATTAGAAGCATCCAGGAGCATAGGCACTTTTGAAGACGGTTGAAAGCATTGCTATTTCCTGGAGAACTGCACCATATCCCAGGAACACAGTCTCACCTTTAAGCGTAATCTTCAGCTTACAACCTTCACATTGAAAACAACCCAACAAGCAAACTACTTTCGCTATGCAGGTAAGCTAAGAAGGGCTGACCCATGGTTTGCTGTGGCATTGTATACTTATGTACCTGCATATATAACAGTTATGGCCCCCAAAAAATGTAAAGACCATAATACACAGTGATCAGCAGCAAATTGCTACTTATACCTCTTACATTCACATAAGACATATCTACTACTAGAGTTGTCCATCACCAGTACTGTACTGCCAAAAACCACAGACATTACCAAACAACAAGCAAAGAATAACTGAAGAGATCTCTCACACACTGCTGGACAATTCGGAGGACTTTAATATAGTCCACCGCTGCGGGTCCCAAACATATGTACACTCTTATCACTTCTTTACATCTCACAATGACACTCAGATATGGGATGCCAAGACCAGCAGATCTTTCCACTTCTCATTCCTTCCAATCATGCCAGCTCAGGACCACAACTGTACACATCATCTCAGATTAGACAACCCAGTGCAGTAAACAGCTACGCTGGCTATAACATAAGAAATACCATAAAGAGACCTGCAGAACGGTTCAAAGCTTCAAGCATACTGAAAGCTATAAAACTGTGCATCTATCTCTGGCACTTCATCATCCATCACACTGCTACACGCTGTGTCCCAAAACACAACAACCACGGTGACCATCATGCACGGCCTGGAAACCCTTCCCACATAGGAACCACACACCCTACATGGTGTAACATGTCTGTAGGCAAACACTTCAGTGCCCTAGATAGGGGTAGTAAGTGCTATATAAATACTGCAATACAATACAACACAAGACTGGACTTATTGAGGCCTGAGATCTGGATGTTGCTTCCATCAGTGTGCGAGAGGAAGTCAGCTTGCACAATGTAGAGTAAGGTTGGGAGAAGGGGCTCATACCAAGTTATCTGGACTTTTTTCCAAAGACTTTGCGACAAAAGTGAAGTTATTCTGTTTATCAGCAGTTTTCTATTAAAGGTGATTCCTTTAAATAGTTTACCTTCATATTAAAATTGCATCATGTTAGACAATCTCCCGAGGAGATTGCGGTTATTTAATTACCCTTGCCAGTTAACGCGCCCGCAACATAAAACTGATAAAAGATTGCAGAGAGATGGATTACTGCCATTTGCTCCTAATTGAAAAAGCAGTCATTAAAAATATGCTAATTAGCCTATCTAAGGGATACAAGCAACATCTTGCCCTCTAAGGAGATCAGTCTTTGTAATTGCTCAAAACATAAGGGCCATAATCGCCGGCAACCCTGGCAGACCCTCGCATTGGGGAAATATTGGCATGTTATAATATATTTTTAAATGAATTATGCGCCACTGAGTGGGTAACAGAGCTTTCGCAATATTCCTCACCAGCTATTAGAAAAAAGCGTCTAATGATAGCCAATCAAAAAAATAAAAAACATTAGCAAATGTGAAGTTTTTTGTCCTACTTGTATACTGGTGCCTCTCATGATGAAAACTTGGGATGGAGAGTAAGCTTATTTGCAGAAGTCAACCTGTTTTATCCTGCGTTATTTCCTGTCTAGTGTACGCCAATGTATATCTGTGAGCCGGCTGGTCCAGTGCTCCAGCCTTGAGCGTATGACGCGCTTTGGGCCAGATTTACTTAGTTCCCACACAGTGCAGTGCAGCAGCCGTAAATGCTGCACTGCGTAAGAAGGAGAGAGCAGGATAGCGCTAAATTTATTGAAATATGAAACTCTCCATCCCTCTCACTAGCACCGGCACTGAAATAAGCTGCTGTGCAACATGGATACACCTTTGCGCCATGGTGCAAGGGTGTCTCCAGGAGCCTAGCATAGGTTTTGTAGTGGAAGGACAGCCTTCCTGTACAAAATACCATGCATAGACTGACTTCAACCCTTTTCCGTCTTTGTATGTGTGCTGTATAGTGCAGCACACGTAAAAAGTCTGAAAAGGAAGGAGAAATTAAAGCATTTCTCCTTCCCTGCGCTTTCTTTAAAAGGGCACTGTTTTCTGAAGCCAAACTCTGTCTACTTTGTTTAGTAAATTGGGTTTAGCGTTAGAAACCTTAATTGGTTGCTTGGGAACACCCATGCATCACCCACGGTACGGCCCCTTGGCACTAAGTAATGCAAAGCTATTCGCTGCTTCATGTTACTTTCAAGATATTTCCAGTGCTAAACAAGTTTAATGTTGGTAAGTAAACTCCTCAAAAAGACTTTATGCTGCTTTGCATCACTTTTGTGATGTAAACATGGAGTAAAATCTTAGTATTCTGCCTCTAAGTGTTCTGTGATGCGCACGTGCTGGTGCTCAGAGGGAAGTGGGCAGACACGCCAGGAGTTAGTCTACTATCTATGTATACTGCCTATCAATCCCTTAGGTTATCTCAGATTTACCGTAATGCACTACACTGGTAAGAGTGCACTGGAGCGGCTAAGGTAGCCCAGCCAATCTTGGAATATTTACAACAGTTGACCAATCTGAGGAAAGAGGACAAGTGGTTTACTTGAAGGGTGGCCATGGTAATGGGGCGGGTCTTTGGAGTACTGTCTGATTTTGCCAGAGCAGCCACACCAACCCTCCCTAATACCAGAATGAGTCATATGGAGCCACTTTCTTTGGGAATTTACGCATCCCTCCAGTGGCAGCATGCACCCTGAATAACTGGTGAGGCAAGCACACCAGTTATTTGACCCACCGAACAGCAAATCTTTTAAGGTCAACGCCAAAGTTGTCAGTCATGGCTCGTTATATACAATGTTTATAATGAACCATGACTGAGAGCTCTGGCGATGAGGCTGAAGACACTGTGCGTTTCTTAAAGTACTTGTCAGTGGGTCATAAATATAAAAATAAAAATGTACTTACCCACTGCATGTATTCATTCCCCTCTTATGGTCCTCGTGCTTCCAGTCTGTTTGCACTAGTCTCAAGCAATTCTCCAAGCCAATTTAGAGGCTGCTCTCATGCTGCTGATAATGTTAAGAAGGATGAGAGCAGCACCAGGATTGGTTGGAGCTGGCTGCCTCGCCGCTCCCTGAG
Organism: Lissotriton helveticus; assembly: GCF_964261635.1. Classification (NCBI taxonomy): domain Eukaryota; kingdom Metazoa; phylum Chordata; class Amphibia; order Caudata; family Salamandridae; genus Lissotriton; species Lissotriton helveticus. The sequence goes on from NC_136064.1 coordinate 4,066,787, forward strand.
GCACTGGGGGCCTGTGCCTGCTCTCCAACCAGCTGTCTAAGATAGCTGGGTGGAGAGGTTTAAAGTGCACATGTCAGGCTGGCCGTAGCAATACAGCTGGCCAAAATGATATGACCACTCTAAACATGAGTGAGCACAATTCCCCTGCTGCCAGTGTTGTGCATTTCAACAGGGCTAGAGCACAAAAGCTGTCATTTTACAAATTCACATTTAGTTATGATATCCTTTTGGACAGTAACTTTTAACATACTTTAAATGTACATGATAACGTAATCAGAAAGTGTTCTGCTTGGAACACACATTTCTGTGTAAGCATGTACAGCCTGATTCATCAAGCTGATTTGCGCTCGCAAAGGGCCAGATTCTGAGAATCTGGCCCTTTGCGAGTGCGATTTTTGCATTTGGGATTCATCATCCCAAATGCAAAAATCTCTATTACCGAAATCGCATATTTGCGAAGAATTGGATTTGAGGAATCTCTAATAGAGATTCCTTAAATGCAATTCATCAACCAAATAGAAATAGCGAAATCGCAATATTTGGTCTCAATTTACCACCAGGTCTGACTTGGTGGTAAATTGCGTAAATAGTGTAAAAAGCACTTTAGTGCATTTTGTTCTTTTGCATGTTACACACACACATGTCCTTGGGACATGTGTGTGCGCAACACCTGTTCAAATGTGCATTTTAGGGGTGCTACAGGGTGTCCTTTGGACACCCCTGGCACCCTTAAAATCGCTATCTGATTTGCGAGTAGCAAATTGCTACTCGCAAATAAGGGATACTCCCCATTCATTCCTATGGGCCTTTTGGACCATAGGAATGAATGGGGAGGTATTCCTTTTTTTGCGAGTAGCAAATTGCTACTCGCAAATAGAGAACATGTAGGAATCGCTATTTATTTAGCAATTCCTACATGAATACCGTTTTGCGAGTCCTCAATAGCGAATCGCTATGATTCGCTATTAGGGGCTCGCAAAACGGCCCTTTGATGAATCAGGCTGTTTATCACAACACTATACATCCTGTTCAAGGATAAAGTACACTGAGCATGCTGCCCTTGGATTTTGTTGTCCGTTTGGAGACAGCTCTTAATTGGTAAGACAAATAATAACATTGACAAAGGACCTCAGACACAGTGTGATTGGAACCGCTTTTGATTATATAAACTGCTTCTGAGCTTTGGCTCATCAGAGGAGCACTTCCATGGATTATCCTGGATGTTTGCCTGTGATTGATTACCAGCTCTGTTTACTTTCATCACTATCCTGAAAAGGACATTGGCCTGTTCTACACCAGGCTGGTTTCCTGATATATCACACATACAGGTAAATGGGTAGTTAAGTTTCTCCAAGAGATCTGGTAAAAGGCACTTCTTACTATGCTCTCTATAGTAGTTAGTGATAGTTAGGATTATCCTTATGATATATATTTATATATTCATATAATTACTGCCATGTTATAATAGTGAATTATTCATCTTCTTCACCATTCTTCTATTGCTTTGTTTCCTTCTACTGATAATTGCAGCTCATGTATTTTACTCGAGAATCCAATTGCTTCAATAAAAGTTTGAAATGCCATTTTACGTAGTTTTTGTGTCTTCCTTTGGGCACGCCTTCGGTAACCATGAAATGGTAGATTAGTTTCCACGATTTCCTTGGGGGAGTCAGAGTGGTCACATGCTCTTAGGTCGCAGACACCATCCGGTTTAGATGTCTAGATGGCACTCTGTGAGCTGTCCAGGAATTGGGACAACATTTTTAAGCATATGTTGTCCAAACTCACAGTCTTACTTGATTGGTAGGAGCTGTATGACACCAGTAAGCAGCAGCGGCACCGCACCTAGACAAGGCTAAGGCTAGGAGCAGTGAAAGATCAAATGGTAATACATTTATTTTATTTGCACAAACATGAATCCTATTCCTCATGAAAGTTGGCCAACGGAAAGTGCCAATACTGTGTGAATTGGCAGGCCTGCCAGGGACATCTTCCAGATTTGTAACTAAGCCCTAAGGTTTGCTCCATGAATCGTTATGATGATGATGATGATGATGATGATAACCTCAGTTTGGAACCAGCCATATGCAAATTGGCCCTGATCCTGTCCAAGCTACACCAGACTAACGAGCCCCAATCAGAGTGAAACTGTTATCGGGTTGCTTGTGTTCCAGGTCAGGGAGGATCTGTCCTGGCACTTCTGGCTGGACTCTTCCTATGGGAGTAGGGTCAAGACTGATTTGCATATGGTTTGGTCCAAATTGAGGTTTTATTTATTTAGTTATTTTATTTAACGCAAATTTATATAGCGCGAACATTACCCAAAGGTGTCAGAGCGCTTTACAAAAGAACCAGCTGCGATACATAAGGATTTAGGATTACATGCGTTACATAAAAGATACAAACAGAAAAAATTGCAAAATGTACAAGTTGTAAAGTCACACAAGGAAGAGATACAAACAGAAAAAATTGCAAATGCACAAGTTGTAAAGTCACTCAAGGAAGAGATACAATTGGATAAACTCTAAGATTCACATAGGAATGGTAGTGAGTAAAAGGTCTACTACATATACTAGTGGTTAGAGTTATCTCTATATACATATATATACAAATAGATTTTCTCAGGATTCCATTTCACCAGTGATTAGGCTTGGACAAGTATATATCACATATTTACAGAGTGAAAAGAGAAGTAAAACTAAAAAATATAAATAAAAAGACCTGGGTCGTGGGCATCGATGGAAACCATCTCACCATGGCAAGATGCACCCAGGTCAAGACCCCCCAAAAAAAACCAGGAGAGCAGAGTTCCATTAAGTGGGATCAGAGGGGGGACGCAGTCACAGCACCAAGGGAGGGCAGTAGAATGTCTGCTGTTTCGTAAGATGGCGGACCAAGGACAAGAGCGACAACAGGCAAGGGTCCCAAATCGGCAGGGCGAACACGAGTTCCAGTCCAAAAGTTACAAGGGCAAAGTCCAACGAAAACCATGGAGCCAAACCAACAGAGGAAGAACCAGAAGGGGAAAGGAGCCAGACAGTCAAAAGGTCGAGGGGGGGCAGGCGGTCTCCGAAGCACAGCCGTGCCATCCGTGAGCACAGGACCTGGGCAGCAGTGGCAACAGTGTCCAATCCATTCTCCCAGGTCGAAGGAAGACCGACACAAGCTCCAGGGCAACAGTCTAGAGAATGGGACGCCATAGAATGAGCCATGTCTTGCTGGCTGCCGAAGTTTCTTTCATTCGCATGTGGCTGCAGGGCTGGTGCCTGCATCTGGTTTTTTCACGGCCCTACTGCTTTGTTTTGGGGAGGGGTAAGGCATTTAGGAGTAGTAAAGTTAGGAGTCCTAACTTTACTACTCCTAAACTGAGAACAATCCTAACTTTAAGACTTTCGGTATTCACAGAAGGCATTTAGGAGTCGTAAAGTTAGGAGTCCTAACTCCAAAACTGAGAAAAATCCTAACTTTAAGACTTTCGGTATTCACGGAAGGCATTTAGGAGTCCTAAAGTTAGGACTCCTAAATTCTGTGAATACCGAAATGAGTAAGTGCCTTCTGTGATTACCAAAATTAGTAGTTCTGTGAATTGGGCGCAATGGTTTGGAGAGCTACCCTGAATGATTAGCAGAAGTAAGACTTATTGCAAGCACTCCTCCCATCAACTTTTGCGTGGTTAGTCCAATTGGTCGCACACTGCTTGTCCTACCAGCGTGTTGCCCTAAAGCATTGGGGTCCATGAAGTAAGCATCAGCGGGTGCGCCTCTGCCAGGGTCTTGAGCAAAAATCACTGTCGCGTTGGCCATCCCTGGACACGTGTTTCGAGGTTGTTAGCTCTCGTCAGCAGGGAATAGGCATATATGTAGGGGTGCTGCATAGGCTGCCAAAAAATATTCTCAGGTCCGGTACCGCTCGTTGCACGCAGGTGCGTAACCCGGGCTCGTCAGCCCCACCAGCTCAAGGGAGCTTGAATATAAAAGAAAGTCCAATTGGTCGCACACTGCTTGTCCTACCAGCGTGTTGCCCCAAAGCATTGTGGTCCATGAAGTAAGCATCAGCGGGTACGCCTCTGCCAGGCTCTTGAGCAAAAATCACTGTCGTGTTGGCCATCCCTGGACACTTGTTTCGAGGTTGTTACCTCTCGTCAGCAGGGAATAGGCATATATGTAGGGGTGCTGTGTAGGCTGCCAAAAAATATTCTCAGGTCCGGTACCGCTCGTGGCACGCAGGTGCGTCACACGGGCGCTCGTCAGCCCCACCAGCTCAAGGGAGCTTGAATATAAAAGAAAGTCCAATTGGTCGCACACTGCTTGTCCTACCAGCGTGTTGCCCCAAAGCATTGTGGTCCATGAAGTAAGCATCAGCGGGTGCGCCTCTGCCAGGGTCTTGAGCAAAAATCACTGTCGCGTTGGCCATCCCTGGACACGTGTTTCGAGGTTGTTACCTCTCGTCAGCAGGGAATAGGCATATATGTAGGGGTGCTGCATAGGCTGCCAAAAAATATTCTCTGGTCCGGTACCGCTCTTGGCACGCAGGTGCGTAACCCGGGCTCGTCAGCCCCACCAGCTCAAGGGAGCTTGAATATAAAAGAAAGTCCAATTGATCGCACACTGCTTGTCCTACCAGCGTGTTGCCCCAAAGCATGGTTTGCGTGGTTGATGAAACACCAGTGTTGGAACACCAGCGTTGTACCACCAGGACCGGAACTTCAATGATGGAACACTGTGTTGCAACACCAGTGCTGGAACGCCAATAATGCAGCACCAGTGTTGTAACCGTAGTGAAGGAACACCAGTGCTGGAAAATCAATAATGAGTCACCAGTGTAGCGACATCAGAAATGGACACCAGTGTGGAACATCAGTGATGAAATACCTGTGTTGTAACACTAGTAAGGAGATAAAACTATTGGAACACCTGTGATGAAACACCAGTGTGAAATGCAGTGATGGTGCAACAGGGTGGGAACACCAGTAATGGAATACCTGTGATGGAACACCTGTGATGGAACACCTGTGATGGAACACCAGTGAAGGAACACCAATGAAGGAGTGCCAGTACTGGAAATTCCTGAGAATGCTAGTAATTCAATACTGGAAACAGAAGACCAGGGTTAAAACACCAGTAATGGAGCATCAAGTGCTAGAAGACAAGCACTCAACCACTAATGGAGAAACGCCAGTGATGGAACCAAAAGATGGAACACCTGTTTTCACGCTAGTGAAGGAGCATCGGTGCTGGAACAACAGCAATGGAACACAAGTAATAGAACATCACTGAGGAACACCAGTGATGGAACAACAGTGACGGAACTCGAGAGCTGTAACACTAATGGTGAAAAACCATTGTTGGGAGACCAGTGGAGCAAAGCCCATATTTGAACATCAGTGTTGTAACACCAGTAATGAAACACTAGTGACGGAACAACAATGATGTACCACAAGTGCTGGAACACCAGTGAAGGAACACAACAAGTGATGGGACACCAATGAAGGAACACTAGTGATGTAACACCAGTGAAGGAACACAAGTGATGGAACACTAATGATGTACCTCAAGTGCTGGAACACCAGTGAAGGAACACTAGTGATGTAACGCCAGTGAAGAAACACTAGTGACGGAACACCAATGATGTACCACAAGAGCTGGAACACCAGTGAAGGAACACTAGTGCTGGAACACCAGTGAAGGAACACTAGTGATGGAACACCAGTGAAGGATTACTAGTGATGGAACACCAGTGGATGGATGGATGGATGGATGGGTTTTTATATAGCGCAATATCACCGCCAGGTCTCAAAGCGCTTTGCATTGGGAACCCGTCCTGGTTTTTCCCTGTGAGATAGCCCCTACTGGGTATCCCCAAGGTGAAAGCCAGGCATCCCGCCGCGGGGGGCCGTAGTGGAGATTAAGCAAGCTATTGCCCAGAGTCGCAGAGTGTGAACCCGTGAATCGAGTAGGCACCGAAGCGAGAATTACCGAGTCCGTGGACATTTTTGGGCTCAAGACCCTGCCGCGTCGGGAATTGAACCCTGGTCCCGGGTCTGATCTCAGCGTCCGGGTCTGCCTCCTCTAACCAGTGAGCCACACTTCTCCACAAGTGAAGGAACACTAGTGATGGAACGCCAGTGAAGGACCACTAGTGACAGAACACCAGTGAAGGAACACTAGTGAAGGAACACTAGTGATGAAACACCAGTGAAGGAACACTAGTGATGGAACACCAGTGAAGGAACACTAGTGATGGAACACCAGTGAAGGAACACTAGTGATGGAACACCAGTGAAGGAACACTAGGGACGGAACACCAGTGAAGGAACACTAGTGATGGAACACCATTGAAGGAACACTAGTGATGAAACACCATGAAGGAACACTAGTGATGGAACACCAGTGAAGGAACACTAGTGATGGAACACCAGTGAAGGAACACTAGTGATGGAACACCAGTGAAGGAACACCAGTGAAGGAACACTAGTGATGGAACACCAGTGAAGGAACACCAGTGAAGGAACACCAGTGAAGGAACACTAGTGATGGAACACCAATGATGTACCACCAGTGATGGAGCACCAGTGAAGGAATACTAGTGCTGGAACACCAATGATGTACCACCAGTGATGAAACACCAGTGAAGGAACACTAGTGACGGAACACCAGTGAAGGAACACTAGGGAAGGAACACTAGTGATGGAACACCAGTGAAGGAACACTAGTGAAGGAACACTAGTATAGGAACACTAGTGATGGAACACCAGTGAAGGAACACCAAAGAAGAAACACTAGTGATGGAACACCAATGATGTACCACCAGTGATGGAGCACCAGTGAAGTAATACTAGTGATGGAACACCAATGATGTACCACCAGTGAAGGAACACTAGTGATGGAACACCAGTGAAGGAACACTAGTGACGGAACACCAGTGAAGGAACACTAGTGAATAAACACTAGTGACCGAACACCAGTGAAGAAACACTAGTGATGGAACACCTGTGAAGAAACACTAGTGTTGGAACACCAATGAAGGAACACCAGTGAAGGAACACTAGTGATGGAACACCAGTGAAGGAACACTAGTGATGGAACACCAGTGAAGGAACACTAGTGAAGGAACACATGTGATGGAACACCAGTGAAGGAACACTAGTGATGGAACACCAGTGAAGGAACACTAGTGATGAAACACCAGTGAAGGACCACTAGTGATGGAACACCAGTGAAGGAACACTAGTGATGAAACACCAGTGAAGGAACACTAGTGATGGAACACCAATGATGTACCACCAGTGAGGGAGCACCAGTGGAGGAATGCTAGTGATGGAACACCAATGATGTACCACTAGTGATGGAACACTAGTGATGGAATACTAGTAATGGAACACCAGTGAAGGAACACTAGTGATGGAACACCAATGATGTATCACCTGTGATGGAACACCAGTGAAGGAATATTAGTGATGGAACACCAATGATGTACCACCAGTGATGAAACACCAGTGAAAGAACACTAGTGATGGGTCACCAGTGAAGGAACACTAGTGATGAAACACCAGTGAAGGAACACTAGTGATGGAACACCAGTGAATGAACACTAGTGATGAAACACCAGTGAAGGAACACTAGTGTTGGAACACCAATGATGTACCACCAGTGAGGGAGCACCAGTGAAGGAATACTAGTGATGGAACACCAATGATGTACCACCAGTGATGGAACACTAGTGATGGAAACTAGTAATGGAACACCAGTGAAGGAACACTAGTGATGGAACACCAATGATGTATCACCTGTGATGGAACACCAGTGAAGGAATATTAGTGATGGACCACCAATGATGTACCACCAGTGATGAAACACCAGTGAAAGAACACTAGTGATGGAACACCAGTGAAGGAACACTAGTGATGGAACACCAGTGAAGGAACACTAGTGATGGAACACCAGTGAAGGAATGCCAGTAATGGAACATCAGTGAACATCAGTGATGGAACACCAGTGTTATAACATCAGTGTTAGTACACTATTGCTGTAAGCCCAGTAATGGAACACTACTTCTGGAACCAGTGTTAGGACACTAGGGTTGGAACACAAGCAATGAAATACTAGTGACAGAACATTAGTAATAGAACACTAGTGCTGGAACAGCAGTGATATTAGTAATGGAAAATTAGGACTGGCAAACAAGTGCTGGGTCACCAGTTACAGGACACGATTGGTATAACACCATTAGTGGCACATACAGTGATGGAACACCACTGCTGTAACACCAGTGTTGTAACACTAATAATCAAACACCAGTAATTGAACACCAGTGTTTTAATATAATTGCAGGAACACCAATGAAGGAACACCAGTCCTGGGACACCGGTCCTGGAACCATGAACTCTGTTGCTGGAACACAATTGATGGAACACTAGTTTTGTTCCACCGGTGATGGAACACTAGTGTTGGTATACCAGAGACGGAACGCGTTGGTGTAGAGGCGTTTTTTGCTCATACATATTTCAACCATCCGAAGAGTGTCCTGGTAATCTCTGAGCGCTGGTAGGTTTGGCTTTTAACCATTCAGGGTGGTTTGGGTAGTATTTTAGCAATCCAAAACGGTTATATAGTGCCTAAATGGTAAAAGGCTTTTGTTATTTTTCAGCTTGGCGTGGTTGGCACTTGCTAATCCTGTACTTAAAGACTTTGCTGTAAAATTGGTGAAACGCTTGGTCACTTTATAGTTCAGCTTGTATGGCTCTGTGCTAATCCTGAGCCTAAAAACTCTACTAGAAAAACAGAAGTTTGGGGTGAGCAGATTTGGAGTGTCGGTAGAGTGTACCATGTAAAGAAGCTGCTTTTCGTCTGAAACTTGAAAGTTGGGAACTACTCAGGGTTCCCTGCTAATTAATGCAAGACTCTAAACCTGAAAGGGCAGTTGTATTAATTTTAGTGCATGCTTTTATTTCATGCTTTCATTACACAAAATGCAGTAGTATTAAAAAAATGCAGAGGGACCTATGAAATATTTTCATATGTCACAGAAATGTCATCAAAAAGGAACATTTAAACTGGGCACGTTGTTAGCTGAACATTGCACACGAAGCTTGAAATGTCTCTGAACTTAGCTCATTGTTTAATTAGCAGTCTTTTTGCAAAAGCCAAGCAAACCCTGAACACTTTACATGCACTCATGACCCATTTTTGGCTCTTTGATCCACTTCTGGCGATAATATTAAAAACCTATCATTTGAGCCACTATTAGTCTATTAATGAAAGTGTTTCTGTGATGCTAATTGCACCAAAATAAACACATGCTACAAAAAAATACATAATGGGTGGCTTGTGTAAAATGTTCCTTTATTGCAATCTCGGGGTTCTGGTGATATTTACAGACTACTTGATCTTTGGCCTTGTGGTGCATGTCAACTATGCACCACTGGATACCCATTCACTCCCTAACCCTCAACCCTATCCAAACCAGAGATGATCTTCTTTCCTTTGCCTGTTCTTCACTATCTTCTGAATATTTACCACTGACTTATGTCTTGTTATAATTCTCTGCTCCTAACTTTGGTATTATGTTTGACCTCATGTTTCCTTCTCAAAGCAAATTACCTGTGCCATTCTTCTTGTTGGCTCCATTTGCATAATCTCTGCAAAATCAGTTTGTTATTCACTGTGAAAGCCAATAGAAGTGTGATCCTTACCCTTATTCTGTCCTGCCTTGACTACAGCTCTCCCCCATACTGGGCTACCTGCTTTTTTAGGTCTCGTGACCTTAAATGCGCGCAAGCGCACTGAGGAACGAGAATTCAAGTGCTCAAAATGCTCATGAAACCACCAGCTTTTTGCTGGCGTTTTCATGCAGTTCATGTGAACCACGTGTTCAAACATGAACGCGCATCAGCCTCCCTCCATTTGCCGCACAGCACATCAAAGGGCTTCGCCCAGCGTGCGCTCTGCGGCTTCTCGGCTTCTCCTCCCCTAACTTCCTTGCATTTCTCCTCCCCCTCCCCAGCCAGCTTCCCCCAGGCCGTGTTCCCTCATCCCTCGCACCCCCTCCTCCTTCAGCTTATCACATTCTTCAAACTAAAAATGCGTCCCCGCTTGTAGCATGCAGGGGCCTAAAGTGATTGCATTAACCAAACTAGTTTTCCTACCCAATTTTTTTTCCCGACAGATAAAGGTAAGTTGCATTTATATTTTCCATTTAAGGTATGTGCGTTGTATTGTGTATGTCTGTACGTAAACATCTACCAAAATCCCCCAGGATCAGAGTTCACTTACTTTTATTTATGCACTTTGACTGCTGCCCAGATCAGTGATGAGTGCTTGGCAAAGAATAAATAGTAATAATAAAATACATTTTCATGCAGATTTTAATAATGCTAATCAGTAAGTGGCCACATCAAAGGCTCTGTGCCACTTTCACCCACACAGGAACACTTACAGACACGCAACGCCACTCACACCCACGCAAGCCGCTATCATCCACGCAACACCACACTCACCCACGCAACGCCACTCACCCAAACAACACCACTCACACACGCAACGCAACTCATCCACGCAACCCCACTCATCGACGCAACCCCACTCATCGACGCAACGCCACTCATCGACGCAACGCCACTCACACACGCAACGCCACTCACACACACAACGCCACTCACACACGCAACGCCACTCACACACGCAACGCCACTCACACATGCAACGCCACTCACACACGCAACGCCACTCACACATGCAACGCCACTCACACATGCAACGCCACTCACACATGCAACGCCACTCACACATGCAACGCCACTCACACATGCAACGCCACTCACACACGCAACGCAACTCATCCACGCAACCCCACTCATCCACGCAACCCCACTCATCCACGCAACCCCACTCATCCATGCAACCCCACTCATCGATGCAACGCCACTCATCGACGCAACGCCACTCACACACGCAATGCCACTCACACACACAATGCCACTCACACACGCAACGCCACTCACACACGCAACGCCACTCACACACGCAACGCCACTCACACATGCAAAGCCACTCACACATGCAACGCCACTCACACATGCAACGCCACTCACACATGCAACGCCACTCACACATGCAACGCCACTCACACACGCAACGCCACTCACACATGCAACACCACTCACACACGCAACGCAACGCATCCACGCAACCCCACTCATCCACGCAACCCCACTCATCGACGCAACGCCACTCATCCACGCAACGCCACTCACACGCAACGCCACTCACACACGCAACGCCACTCACGCAACGCCACTCACACACGCAGCGCCACTCACACAGGCAACGCCACTCACACACGCAACGCCACTCACACATGCAACGCCACTCACACATGCAACGCCACTCACACACGCAACGCCACTCACACACGCAACACCACTCACACACGCAACGCCACTCACACACGCAACGCCACTCACACACGCAACGCCACTCACACACGCAACGCCACTCACACATGCACAATGCCAATAGCTCAAACTCTCACAACTGCGAGACCTATTGCATTGAAAATGCTTGTTCTTTGCTCATGCCCATACGGTCTACAATCCTGCTATTTGTCTCCACTGTTTCTATGCCTCTGCTTTGATGGTTTCCATTTCACTCTTGTTTACTATTTTGTTTCTTGAGAATTACTTCTTACTTTTTCCATTCTTTGTCCATCCCACCTATGTTCTGATACTGTTCTCGATATCCGTAAAGACAATTTCATTTTGCCTCTCAATTTCTCCTTGTTGCTCCTTGCCCCCCTTCTGCCCCATCCCACTTCAGTGCTTCTTCTCCAAAACACTTGAATGTTCTTTCTCTTGATATATGCTCTGCTCTTACTCTTACTTCTTTATGGTCCCTCCTAATCTCCTTGCTTCCTGATGGGGTGCTCTGATGTCTTTCATTACGTTTTCCGTGATTCATAACTTGATTGTACATTTCTTAGTTTTTGTTTAGAAATAAATGCAATCTAAAACATTAAATGGAATGTGATTCTCTTGTTCCTGACTTCTAAAACGTTCTTATCTAAAGAGTACTTTGAAATGGCTTTGTGTTAGTGTTAGCCCTAAATAAAAGTTGAACATTTACAATTTTTAAGGGTGCTAGGTAAAGGCATTTTTTTTTTACCAAAGTTGGCATATTTGCGGCTGCTAATCAATTATTATTGCTCCAAAATGAAGACTCAAACATAATCTAGGCTTCTGTAAATTTACACTGAGGGTCATTGAGAGACATTCCAATTAGTATTGAGAATCACTGAATGACACTGAGATCTACACTGAAGATAATTTTAGGGAACCCAAATTTACAAAGAAGTCCATTAAGAGACACTGAAGTTTACACAAAGGATTACTGAAAGACATCCACATGTACCCGGAGAACTATTGAGGAACACTCAAATTTACGTTGAGATCATGAAGAGACACACAGTTGACAATTTGATAGTTTCAGGATAAAACACTGAATCAAAGCCCACTGGCAACTCATGACACCAAAGAAAAGGTCAATATATGTAGGTGAGGGATTACAAATGCCATCCTTGCGCCATCTCCCAGATGAGAAAACCACCCTTCAAATAGTGACTCCCTAGATCTTATAAAAGTAATGACATAGTTAGCTATATTTTACTATTATAATTTGCTAATTATTAGAAAGCCTGCAATCTTAGGTTTTTAGGACTCTTTACCAGCCGCCTGGACTATGCCAACATACTCTACGTAGGAATTACAGCATTCCTCCTGAAGAGACTGCAGACCATACAGGACTGCCATACAGGACTCAGCCACAAGGCTCATCCTGAAAATCACCAGATGAACCACATCACACCTCATCTCAAGAAACTCCACTGGCTCCCTATCCATAAGACATGTCAATTTAAAATGCTGACCCATGCCTGCAAAGCCCTGCACAATCAACGACCCGCATACATCAACCACTGCCTAAACTTCCACCAGCCCTCCAGACACCTGTGCTCTGCCTCCCTCTCCCTCACTCTCACCCCTTGCATCCACCGAAGCAACATTGGAGAATGCTTCTTCTCCTACCTCGCCCCGAAGTCCTGGAACAGCTCCCTCCTCCTAACCTCACCCTCCCTCCAAGAATTTAGAAAGGTTGTACGGCTTTACAACGCGTGCTTTTACACCGCGTGCCGTTACAACGCATTTTTTTCAACGCAAGTCGTTACCACGACTTGCGTTGGAGGGGTGCGGACTTCGGAATTTTTTAATTTACTATTCTAACACCAGCCTACGTACAGTAGGGAAGGTGTTGGATAGTAAATTAAAAAATTCCTTGTCCTGCAGCGCCCTCCAGCGCAAGTCGTGGTAACGACTTGCGTTGGAAAAACCGCGTTGTAACGGCACGCGGTGTAACAGACGCGTCGTAAAGGCTGTTCCCCATTTAGAAAGGAACTCAAGACATGGCTCTTCAACTGATCCTGCCCGAGCAGCATGACTCACTGTGCCTGAATACCCTTGAGGGTGACTAACAGGGCTTAACGAATCGTGCTTGATTGATTAAACATGTGTCTTTAACAAACATAAGTGATCCACCTTGAAATCAAAGGCCATATGACCTCACTTCCTGTGATGTCACTTTGAGGGTTCTAAGAGCATCCGTTGTCACTTCCATTATCTTTATGTACACCATGCCCTTTTTGTCACACACACTACAAGGATGGAGCACATTATAGCATACCTCTGGAGGATGGGATGGGTGACTATCTCATCTCAAAAACCTGATTACAAACACAAAGTGCTGTTCTAATGTAAGCAAACGGTTACATATAAATAAAATGATTAAATGTCTTTTCTAGGTTGGTTTTTTTAGTCAGTAACTAGACTTTCTATAGTCTTTTCACTTGATGTATGTTTTTTTGATCATCAATACCCATATAGGTAGCTGTCATATGTTCTATGTCAATAATTTGCCTATTGCACATTGTCTATTCTCTTTTAGTTGAACCCGGTCTATTCATAGTTTCCCTATCAGTTGTAATTTTATTGTGTCCTAGGTTACACTGTCAGCTAGTATATCCGGTACTCTAAGATACAAGCAATCCATGATCAAGATATCCGAAAGACAATACATAAGGCGCTGAAGCAGCATCGACAAACTGAAGTCAGAAAATACACAAAGGAGAAGAGGTGATACAAGGCATTCTGCTGTGCTCCTAGACTCTGAGATGCTATTGGAGTCCAAATTTACTAATCTCCAGCCCTTCTTCACTTCCCAAGAAGAAAAAACTCCAGATCTTCAAGCTGCACATCATCTCAGGGCAACTACTGGGTGGTGGAACACACCTGAAGAGTTCCCCACTCTAGCCTCTTCCCTCACAGTCCTCACTCTTCCACTAATGTTCCTGGTCTAACCGTCCATGAAAGACATATCCCAGTGTTGTAAACCGCAGCACTCTTCACTGAAAATCTCTGGGCCATATTATCAAGAAAGGGCGATACATTAACGCCGCTTTTATCGGCAGGAAACTGCCGCTAAAGTAGCGATAATGGGCTTGATAATATGCCCTTGTGAATTCCCATAGAAGCCCAGGTTTCTTGATAATATGTCCCTCTGTTTTTTACGTTCTGTAGCTGCTGCCCCTCTTTTCGTAGACTGATTGTAAAACCACCATCGTCTACAGCGTTGCTTTGCAGCTAGGCTTGTACCACAGTCACATGTATCGGTGATGAATGTTCTCTATAAATTACCAATAACGTTAGTTTCTCTTTATTATGCATGTCTCAATTTGCTATATATTTTAGTCATCAATTAGTCACATTCAGATGCTTTTAGGACCTGATTTAGATTTCGGCAGGCAGCCCTTTTCTCTGACAGGGCGATGGAGAAAATTACTCCTTAGTCATTACTCACGCTTGCCTGGGATGCCGCCCGCTGTATTTATAAATGACCGCCAAGCTGGTGGTCATTTATAAAGCACTGACAGGAACCTTATAATGGCGGTTCCTGTCAATGCCTTTTGCAGTTTGGTGCAGGGCTCTTGCAACATGATAGAGCCCTGCACCAAACTGATTTTATTTTTTTTATTATTAAAAAGAAAATCCTGAAATGGGATTTTCTGTATGAAAATAAAAATAAAATTCTCCCATCACCATGGGAGTCCTCTCCCATGGCAAGTGATGCATTTAGCAGTTTTTAGTGCCCCTTACCTCCGTGGTTTTCCTGGTGGAGATGCACAGTGAAACTGACCTTTAATTCCACCCAGCTAAATCAGGTGAACAGAGTAACAGTTCTGGGCCCTTACTCCACGGGCCATCGGAGAAGTTTAATCTCAGCGGAGACCGAGTAGTCTCTGTTGTCATTAACACCACGGACCGTCCGCATCTAAAACGGGCAGGCTGACCTTTATCTAGGCACTATAGATACTCTGTTGCAGTTGTGATGGAGGATCTATACCACCAATATATAAATTTGGACCCTAATTTCTCTCTGTCAGTCATGGTCTGAGATCTACAGAATTTCTCTCAGTTACCTATGGGAAACATCCTTTACCATGCAGTGCCTTTACGATGCAACTTTTACAACGCAAACCATTACAACGCATTGCGCTGAGGGGCACTCTAGGATAGGGAATAGATTTAATTTACTATCCAACACCTTCCCTACTTTCCACGGGGACTGGAGTTGGAATAGTAAATTAAACTATTCACTATCCAGCACCCCAAAGCGCTATGCGGTGTAAAGGCATGCGTTGTAAATACCGCGTTATAAAGGCATGCGTGGTAAAAGCATGCGTTGTAATGTCATACATCCGTTACCCATACCATAGTTGGTTGAAACACTGATGCTTATCATTTTCCCTAAGTGAATTTATTTTTTGTTAGCTTAAATTTCACATCAGGTTGTCTTTGCTGTGATGTGAGAATACCTACATTCTTTAATGGGAGACAGCGTTTACAACGCTGTCAGTACCACGTGCATTGGTAACAACGCGGATGTTACATCGTCCGCGCTGTAATCACGCATCACATTACATCGTTTCAACGACTTGCGCTAGATGGCGTTCAACACTATGGAATGTGTTGGATTTTAAGTCCAACACATTCCCTGCTGTTGCACTAACTGGAGTCGGAATAGTAATTTATACTATTCCTAAATCCAGCGGGCCATCTAGTGCAAGTCGTAGAAATGACTTGCGTTGTAATGCCATGCATGGTAACAACGCTGACAATGTAATGTCCGCTTTGTTACCTACAGCGATGTAATATGTGGCATTGTAATGTCACATATTCTTCTTTAATAATGGACTATAAAGTCATTTCTTTGCAGCTCACAGTTTACTGGTCACTAATGGGTTTATTTGTTATCCATACGTGCATGCATGAGTTTGACGGATGTTTTAAGAGACCACCTTGTGCTGATAATCTCCGGGTTTTTAGGTTTTTTATCTTGCATATGGACTTATGTTGTTCACCGTCCTTGTGAATACCATGGTCAACGTATTTTAATGGTAGCTGGAAGCAACAACAAAAAAAAAGAAATTGTGCCAATCACCTGATTACATATGTTCTTCCTTCCAGAACACCCTGGAAAAAAGAGAAGGGTCCTGACCTAGCAATTTTGTAGATGCTGTTAATTTAGGATCAGTTCTAGCATGTGATTGGTCCTTATCTGCAGAGGCACAGTGAACACAAATACAATGGAATAGATTGTGGCCAAATGAAGTACCCAATGGCAGGGATTTATTAAAGCTTTTACTTCATGGATAGTACAGCGACATCTTATATCATACAAACCAAGGGCCATATTATCAAGAAAGGGCGATACATTATCGCCGCTTTTATCGGCAGAAAACTTCTGCTAAAGCAGCGATAATAGGCTTGATAATATGCCCTTGTGAATTCCCATAGAAGCCCAGGTTAACACCAGAACCTGGGCTTCTATGGGAATTCACAAGGGCATATTATCAAGCCCATTATCGCCGCTTTAGCGGCAGTTTCCTGCCGATAAAAAGCGGCGATAATGTATCGCCCTTTCTTGATAATATGGCTCCAAATTCATCACTGTTCATAAAACTACCCCAAATTTTTGTTAAAAATGGGTAGCTGTGTTTAAATGAAATGCTGTGTTTAATCACATACTTATTTTCTAACTCGAAGTTAAATGTTGTTAACTAAGATTTCAGTGTAAATCAGCCCACCAAAAAATACTAAAGACGAAGGCCCACGTGCTACTGGCCCTCTATGCATGCACTCTGAAGCTAGGGATATTGACACTTTCACGTGATGGTGTCAACATATTACAAAAGTACATGCCCTAAACCCTAAATCATTTATTGTGCATTATCAAATGCATCTTACCTAGAGAAAATATTTCCCACAGTAGAACTCCAAAGGACCACACATCACTCTGGGTTGAGTACGTTTTGTCAAAGATTGCCTCTGGAGCCATCCATTTCAGAGGGAGCCTTGCCTGGAAAGTACAGGGCATAAAAATATGAGGTCACCATTGTTCCGTGCCATGATAAAGTGTGAGATAATCAAGAGGCATGTCACAATCAAATTGTTCTTACGTCTCCTTTGCGCACGTAGTCCGGGTCTTTGTAAATGTCCCGTGCAAGCCCAAAATCGCAGATCTTTACCACATTGTTTTCAGACAGCAGGATGTTCCTAGCAGCGAGATCCCGGTGAATACACTGTAAAGGAATACCAATCGGAATATTAGTTATAAATCCATTTCAATCTCACTTCATCAGCTTTCGCAGTAGATTCTGGAGCCGCGAACATCATCTCCAAATAAAAATACTCTATCACCAGGAAAGAGGTCAGGATTGTCAGCGTTCCATGTATTGTAGAATTTTTCTAGTTTAAGTTTTCCTCAAATACTGAAAAAATATTTTCTATACTTTTTCCAGTAATTTGGTGTTACAACTTGATGATGACCTAAGGTGCCTTTTTAGTTTGCCCTATGGAGAAGCAGGCCTTGCCTATCGCCTTATTCAAGTCATGACTTGCTCACAATCAACATCAGATGCTCCCCCACTCTGCACACCTTCAGGAAGCACCTCAAGACCTGAGTCTTCGGCTGACTCGGAGCTGCACTCCCCCACCCCCGCAGCGCCTTGAGACCCTCTTGGATGAGTAGCATGCTTTAAAATTCCCTGATTGATTGATTGATGACTTGAAACATGTGCCTCAGCTTCCTGACTTGAGACATTAATTGAAACAACCCTTTCTGTGACTGATGTCCATAAGGCTCTAGAATTTAGGCTAGATTATTTTTCATCCTGACTAAGAATGTCAGAGTCTGCAAGTCACCGCAATATTTATGAATCTATCTCTTGTCAATGTTGATGTCCCACCACTGAGGGGCTCTGAGCTCTTGGTAAGTATATAACCAAATGATATCTGCCACAGTGTAGCCATGTAATAACATCTATTGCATGTGTCAGCAGTTAGGCAATAATTCAACAACAACCACTAATTGCCTTAAGAGCTTTACAGAGTCACCCGAAAACGTAAAGATTCCAGTGCTATATACGGTCACGTGATGGTTCCACGTGAAAACACAGACCTCAAAACCATGTTCTGCAAAAGCATAAAGTCTAATAGACTGCCAAAATAGCTACCTTACACATAACTATTTCCCTCCAAAACTTTAAAACTGTTTTTAGTTCCAAAAACCAGCCAAACTAATTTTCCACTTATTTTTGGACAGCATAATGTATTATTCTAGCTTTAGAAGCAAGTGGGCAGATGATTAGGAAATATCATACTTGTGATATAGAGGCAAACTGGGCTAAGCTGCTGCAGCTGATAAAGCGATTTTTTAGGATCAGCCCCTGGCAAAATTAAATATTTCTGTTCTGGTTTGCTCTTTCCTGACAATCACAGCTATTGTAATTCCATTTGTTGTAGTCTGGGCGCTCTTGTGGCCAGGCTGTGGTGGTTCTGTAAGTGGAGTGTGTGCATTGACTTCAAAGAAGCACCAATCCTGCCTTTACTGTTGTGAATAAAGTTCCCATTGTAATTTGTACTCAAAGTGGATCTCAAGTCCCAGAAAAGTGATGTGCAAGTGCTATCTAAAGCACCAAAAGGAATCAAAGTGCAGTCATAATGTGCCAAAGAATTAGTTTAGGGAATGAACCATACCTTCCTGGAAGCCAGGAACTCCATGCCTTTCGCCACCTGGAAGCTGTAGCAGATCAAGTCCTCCATGGTGAGCGGCCGCTTGTTGAGGTCATCGGAGCCTGAAGAGCCTGAAGAGCCTGAGAAAGGCAGACCATGTGAGGTTCAAGTTTGAACATTTACAACTCTAGAAACCATTGTGTGGTGGGCGGGCTGGGCGTTTCACTTGTGTAGCAATGTTTTATATAATTCAGGTATGAAATATGGACTGGAGGCAAATCCTGAGTTGAAAGAGAAAGAAAGTTTGCCAAATTCATGCCAAAAAGTCATTGGGTTCCCTCAGTGCATTGGCCTGTTTTCCTGTGGCTCAGTTGCCTAATGGCCATGTCTTCCATTCACACACAGGCCCTATGCTGCGGCAGGAGGTCACTGCACAGGTGTTGTGCAGCTAACTTGCTCATGGGTGTGTGTGTGCACATGTGACTCTGAGGTTCAGAACACTGCTTGATTAAGATACAATGATCTGCTGAGAACACTCTATACTGGCCAGAAAATGTAATTCAGTCTTTATCAGACACAGTGTTGAAAGAAATGCAGAGATTACAATCGATTTAATGTGAATCAGATAAAAACATGCTGTAACTTGGAATGTGAAGAAACGAGAAGAGAGATTATATATTTCCTGTATTGACCTATTGCATGGAGAAATAAATATAATTCTATCATTACAGCTGAACTGCTCCATCATTTTCTTTTTACAGGTGATTAGAGATGTCACAATTTGATGCAAATAAGTACATTAGAGTCCTGCCTCTATTCAGGGAGTGTAGGCTCCCATGGAACATAGGTAGATATTGTTATATTGGAGCTATTTCTGCAGTGACCATTTTTAAGTCTATATTACTGCAGAATGTGTATTTTAGCTCAATATTTTACTAGATGAACTTTTAGTTGAAATGTATAGTTTTCTTGAGTAAGAATCAATTCTTCCCTTTCTGAGTCCTGGTGGCAACAGATGACCCATTGCAGCCACCGTAGATTCTTGAGCAGATGATGCCACTCTTTGTACCATGAACTACTTTCTTGATGGCACGGCCACCATTGATAGGTTCCTGTCTGACTCACAGAGTGAATCGTACCTTTGCAACTGTAAAAGTACTTATGTGCAAGGGGAAGATTTATGCTTTCCTCATTCACAGACATTCCCAGAAGTGTGCTGTGAAGGTTACTGCATTATCAGACCTTTGGGCCTCACAAGGAACATGAACAGTCCTATATAAACACCAATACAATACAGTTTGGGTATGAATACCCCTGTTTGACCTCTTTCAAACTGTCTTATATAAATGTTTATTACCTGGGTTTCTTAAAGATCTAATTGTACTAATATTTTATTCTTTGATGTTTTTATTTAATGCTATGGGTACACGCGTTCTATTAAAAAATACAAATAATCCTCTAAATTGCCATTGCTATACTTCCAAAGAGATCACAGACTCACTTATCATCAGTGGAGCTCTAGGCCTTCCCATGGAAGCACACAGAATGCCTGAGCAGTGGTGTTGATTCCACTGTGCTGAGGTGTTTACGAGGGTGGAGTGCTCAGCTAGTCCAAAGGTGTCTCTCTAAACTCCTGCCACAGCACACAGTGACCTGCCAACATAAGCAGCTGCTCTCCCAATAAATAGTTTTCGCGTTCTCAGCCGTTCAGCAGATGCTGTTGCCATATGTAGTTGCCATTTGTAGTGTTTTGCAGACAGAGGGGCAGAATTGGACTTGTGTTGTTTGCCGATATTAGAGAAGGCGGAAGCGGTGGTTGTGTTGCTTCCAGGTGTGAGAGAGTGTGGAAGAGGGAGTTATGTTGCTACAGGGTGTGTACGAGGGGGGAAAAGGTGGTAGTTTTGCTTCCAGGTGTGAGAGAGGGTGGAAGAGGTGGATGTGTTGCTTCGGGGTGTGACAGAAAGTGGAAGAGGTGCTTGTGTTACTTCTGGGTGTGAGAGAGTGGGGAAGAGGGAGTTATATTGCTACAAGGTGTGACAGAAGGTGGAAGAGGGGGTGTGTTGCTTCTCAGTGTGACACAATGTGGAAGTGTGGGTTGTGTTGCTTCTGGGTGTGACACAGGGGGAAGAGGTGACTGTGTTGCTTCTGGGTGTGAGAGAGTGTGGAAGAGGGAGTTATGTTGCTACAGGGTGTGTAAGAGGGGGAAGAGGTGGTTGTTTTGCTTCCAGGTGTGACAGAAAGTGGAAGAGGTGCTTGTGTTACTTCTGGGTGTGAGAGAGTGGGGAAGAGGGAGTTATATTGCTACAAGGTGTGACAGAAGGTGGAAGAGGGGGTGTGTTGCTTCTCAGTGTGACACAATGTGGAAGTGTGGGTTGTGTTGCTTCTGGGTGTGACACAGGGGGGAAGAGGTGACTGTGTTGCTTCTGGGTGTGAGAGAGTGTGGAAGAGGGAGTTATGTTGCTACAGGGTGTGTAAGAGGGGGGAAGAGGTGGTTGTTTTGCTTCCAGGTGTGATAGAGGGTGGAAGAGGTGGTTGTGTTGCTTCGGGGTGTGACAGAAAGTGGAAGAGGTGCTTGTGTTACTTCTGGGTGTGAGAGAGTGGGTAGGAGGGAGTTATATTGCTACAAGATGTGACAGAAGGTGGAAGAGGGGGTGTGTTGCTTCTCAGTGTGACACAATGTGGAAGTGTGGGTTGTGTTGCTTCTGGGTGTGACACAGGGGGGAAGAGGTGACTGTGTTGCTTCTGGGTGTGAGAGAGTGCGAAAAAGGAGGTTGTGTTGCTTCTGGGTGTGACAGTGTGGAAGAGGGGGTTGTGTTGCTTCTCTGTGTGAGTGAGGATTGAAGAGGGGATTGTTTTGCTTCTGGGTGTTAGAGAGGGTGTAACAGGGTGTTATGTTGCTTCGGGTGTGTCAGAGGTTGGAAGACGATGTTGTTTTGTTTTTGGGTATGAGAGAGGGTGTCAGAGGAGGTTGTTCTGCTTCTGGTTGTCAGAGAGGGTGGAACAGGGGGTTATGTTGCTTCAGGATGTTTCAGAGGGTGGGAAGAGGGGGTTGTGTTGCTTCTGGGTGTGGCCACCCTGACTCCAGACAAAACCTCCAGCCACAGATATGACATCATCACAAACAATGGGTGCCTGGTTGATGGGAAGCTTCAGGGTGGAAGAGGGGGTTGTGACGCTTCTCATTGTGGGAGAGGGTGGAAGAGGGGGTAGTGCTGCTTCTGGGTGTGAGAGAGGATGGAAGATGTGACTGTGTTGCTTCTGGATCTCACAGTGCGGCAGAGGGGGTTGTGCTGTATCTGAGTGTGACAGAGGGTGGAAGAGGGGTTGTTTAGCTTCTGGGTGTGACAGAGGGTGTTGTGTTGCTTCTGGGTGTGACACAATGTGGAAGTGTGGGTTGTGTTGCTTCTGGGTGTGACACAGGGGGAAGAGGTGACTGTGTTGCTTCTGGGTGTGAGAGAGTGTGGAAGAGGGAGTTATGTTGCTACAGGGTGTGTAAGAGGGGGAAGAGGTGGTTGTTTTGCTTCCAGGTGTGACAGAAAGTGGAAGAGGTGCTTGTGTTACTTCTGGGTGTGAGAGAGTGGGGAAGAGGGAGTTATATTGCTACAAGGTGTGACAGAAGGTGGAAGAGGGGGTGTGTTGCTTCTCAGTGTGACACAATGTGGAAGTGTGGGTTGTGTTGCTTCTGGGTGTGACACAGGGGGGAAGAGGTGACTGTGTTGCTTCTGGGTGTGAGAGAGTGTGGAAGAGGGAGTTATGTTGCTACAGGGTGTGTAAGAGGGGGGAAGAGGTGGTTGTTTTGCTTCCAGGTGTGATAGAGGGTGGAAGAGGTGGTTGTGTTGCTTCGGGGTGTGACAGAAAGTGGAAGAGGTGCTTGTGTTACTTCTGGGTGTGAGAGAGTGGGTAGGAGGGAGTTATATTGCTACAAGATGTGACAGAAGGTGGAAGAGGGGGTGTGTTGCTTCTCAGTGTGACACAATGTGGAAGTGTGGGTTGTGTTGCTTCTGGGTGTGACACAGGGGGGAAGAGGTGACTGTGTTGCTTCTGGGTGTGAGAGAGTGCGAAAAAGGAGGTTGTGTTGCTTCTGGGTGTGACAGTGTGGAAGAGGGGGTTGTGTTGCTTCTCTGTGTGAGTGAGGATTGAAGAGGGGATTGTTTTGCTTCTGGGTGTTAGAGAGGGTGTAACAGGGTGTTATGTTGCTTCGGGTGTGTCAGAGGTTGGAAGACGATGTTGTTTTGTTTTTGGGTATGAGAGAGGGTGTCAGAGGAGGTTGTTCTGCTTCTGGTTGTCAGAGAGGGTGGAACAGGGGGTTATGTTGCTTCAGGATGTTTCAGAGGGTGGGAAGAGGGGGTTGTGTTGCTTCTGGGTGTGGCCACCCTGACTCCAGACAAAACCTCCAGCCACAGATATGACATCATCACAAACAATGGGTGCCTGGTTGATGGGAAGCTTCAGGGTGGAAGAGGGGGTTGTGACGCTTCTCATTGTGGGAGAGGGTGGAAGAGGGGGTAGTGCTGCTTCTGGGTGTGAGAGAGGATGGAAGATGTGACTGTGTTGCTTCTGGATCTCACAGTGCGGCAGAGGGGGTTGTGCTGTATCTGAGTGTGACAGAGGGTGGAAGAGGGGTTGTTTAGCTTCTGGGTGTGACAGAGGGTGTTGTGTTGCTTCTGGGTGTGACAGAGGGTGGAAGAGGGGGTTGTGTTGCTTCTGGATGTGACAGAGGGTGGATGAGGGGGTTGTGTTGTTTCTGGGTGTAACAGGTGCGAAGAGGAGTTTGTTTTGCTTCAAGATGTGGCAGGGTGGAAGAGTGGGTTGTGTTGCTTCTCGGTGTGAGTGAGGTTTGAAGAGGGGGCCGTGTTGCTTCTGGGTGTGAGAGAGGGTGGAAGAGGAGTTTGTGTTGCTTCAGGGTGTGAGAGAAAATAGAAGAGGGGGTTATGTTGCTTCAGAGTGTGACAGGGTGGAAGATGAGTTGTATTCCTTCTCATTGTGAGTGCGGATGGAAGGGGGGATGGTTGTGTTACTGCTGATTCATAAACTAGGCCGGTGGTCGGTAGGGATGACTCGCGCCCTCACCTTCCTCCTCCTCCTCCGAGTCACTGTAACTCTTGTCTTCGATGAACCCTGAGCTGGCTGAGCTCCCGGTGCTGGCCACGCTCTCCAACCTCCGCTTGATCAGCTCCGACAAGTCACTGTTGGAGTCGTCCAGACCTTTTTCTCCTTGGTCAGATTTCTGAAATGTACATAATAGAGAGACAAATAAAAAAAAAAAAGGTTTTTACAATCAGCAAATTGTGTGCTAAAAGATGAGTAATTGGGCATACTAAAGGAAGGCCGTGCAAAGGCATGACAGTGGTCCAAATAGAGCAACCAGTTTAGAGGAAACAAAATAAAAAGTGTGTGTTTAGAGGGGAAGGTTGTCTTCCAACAAGGATCTGTCCTGGCCTGAGAAACATGCGGCGTGAAGTTAGGTTTACATGAAAAGTTGCTGCAAGGCAAGGTAAGCGAACAATAGGGAGAGCTTGTAGAGGGACACCTGATTGCTTCTATAAGTCAACAAGGGCTGGTCTGTGCAGTGTGTGGAGGGGGTGCAGAAAGAAGAGCATCATGCCTTGGACAGGAGTAATCCTTGCACTAGCCCTGACTTCCAAACATCTGGTCACCCTCAGTAGAGTTCTTCTTTGCATATCCCAACCATGGAAGTTCTGCCTACTGTGTCTCCAGTTTCTTCCCATCCTCTCGCAATGCATCTTACCACAATATTCCATTTATCAGCATCCTATAAGAGTTGGTGTAGGCAAAGGCAGTGTCTAGATAGATTGGAGGATCCAAGACTTTCGAGCCTGTACAGGGATTGCTCCTGCACAAGGGCCTAGTGCCTCTTGCTTGTAAGGGGGATAGTTGAAAAAGAATGGCTGGCTCATGAGAAAGTGCCGGCATAAAGTGAGCTAGGACTCAGACGAAGACTCTAGTGTGGCTAGTTGCTTTTAGATGTTTAGTTAACGCCTTTATTTGAAACCTTTGGCATAATAGTACTGGTGGTGCGACAGTCCAAGACCTTATTTGTAACTGGGGATTAATCGCACTTGAATCAGCATGGGCAGTAAAATGCATCTTGCCTTGTGTATAGTGGAAGAGGCTCTGGTAGAGAGATCTGGTGCACTACAGCTCGGTTGTTAGAAATGTGGGTCTCTAGTTGGCAATGGTTTGTACCTTTGTCCAAGGAGGGACCCTTGCTTCTAGTCATGGTAAGGGAGTTTTGCCCTTAGACAACCCCTGCTCGCCTCCTTGGTAGCTTGGCAGGCTTGTCTAAGAGGCAGTGTGTAAAGCATGTGTGCTCACATACAATAATACAGTGAAAACACTGCAAATGGACACCACACCAGTATAGATAAACAGGTAATCTTTATCTAAACCAAACAAGAGTAAAACGACAAAAATCCAACATACAATGATCAAATTATGCACTTTGCAAGAAATAACCTTAAGAATGAAGTTCCTTGAATTTGGTGTCTCCGTGCGGTGTTACCGTAGTGCTGAAAACAGCAAAATCCAACAGTTTCAGTTGACCACGTCGGTGCGGACCAGAGTCGGTGTCAGAAGCCTTGTAAACAGTACCTTTGGTTCTGGCCAACTGTTGCGGTGCGGGCCGGTTGCGGCAACCGTCACGGTTACGGTGGGAAGTGGAACAGTGAGGTGTGTGGTACCCTCAGGTTGCGGTGCATGCAGCAGTTTGGTGACGGTTGCCCAGAAGCATCGGTGAGACCGGGGCAGCGGTGCGAAGTGGGACGGTGCTCGCTGCGGTGCTAACAGGTCACGGTGCGTGCAGCGGTGCCGTTCGATGTGAGCTGGCATCAGTGGGTCACGGCTGCAGTGTGGGACGGGGCGGTGCTTCGTGTAGCTTACGAGCGGTGCCCCCAAACCACCGTGCAGACCACAGCTGTGACATAAGCTGGCAACGGCGTCATCGCTGAGACCAGGGCGGTGGAGTGAAGCGAGTGCAGTTCCCACAGGATGCAGTGCAAGCAGAGGCTCCGTGGTGGTGGCGTTCGTCATTGTCAGTGAGACCAGGGTTGCGGTGCGAAGTGTGGCTGTGCCCTCTGTGGTGCCTTCCGGTCATGGAACCGCGTCAGTCTTGGTGGTGACGTCTGGTTGTGGTTTCTCACTGGGGAAACGAAATACGCGGTCCCAGAGGTGGTACCCAGGGGAAGGTGAAGAATGTGCTGTTCCTGAGACTTCGTGAACAGGGGGCAAGCTCTACCTCAAGCCCTTGGATAAACTCAGACAAAGAAGTTGCAGAAAGTTCAGTCCAGTCCTTTCTTTGTCCAAGACAGAAGCAGCTACTGCAGGCCAACACAGCAAAGCACACAGCAAAGTGGTAGTCTCTACTCACAGCTTCCCCAGCTCTTCTTCTTGGCAGGTTCCTTGATCCGAGTGAGTTCTAAAGTCCTGGGGTCTGGGCCCCAATATTTATATCACATTTCCCTTTCTTCTCTTGTGGCAGAGAGTGCCTGTACTCAGTCCAAACCAGTTCTGTCCTCTCTGGCCAAGCTTACTGGCAGAAGGTAGAGACAGCATTGTCCAAGGCAGACCAGGCCTATTGAGGTGCAAGGAAATCTCCTCATACTACTCTAAATGCAGCCCAAGTCTATTCAGCTCATGCCTTACTCATCCAGGAAAGGCAGGACACACCTCAACCCCCGTCAGTGGCTGGCCTAAGAGAATGTACATCCCCAGCCCCTGTCACTCCAAAGCCAGACAGTCAATCCACAAACCAGGATGGCTAATCAAGAAAATACCCACTTTCTAAAAGTGGCATTTTCAAACAAACAATATAAAAATCATCTTTACCAAAAGTTGCATTTGTATATTCTGTGTTAAGGTATAGTAAAGCCAATCTTTCGATCGTGTCCCAATGGGAAGTTATACTTATAAGATGTTATAAATAAACTCCCATTCTATCCTATGGGACAGATAGCCTTTCTACAGTGAAAAACTAAATACACTGTATTTCACTATCAGGAAATGTATCACACACACACACATACATGTCTTACCTTTCATATACACTGTACCCTGCCCACAGGGGTGCCTTGGGCCTATCTTAGGCGTTACTCACAAGTAATAAACGGGAAGGTTAGGGCTTGGAAAGTGAGTGTACTTGCCAAGTCGACATAGTAGTAAACACCGTATACAGACACTGCAGTGGCAGGCCTGAGATACCTTTAAAGGGCTACTTTTGTGGGTGGCACAATCAGTGCTGCAGACCAACTTAGTAGCATTTGATTTACGCACTCTCATGCACTTTACGAGGGACTTACCAGTAAATCAAACATGGCAATCACGGAAACCCCAATCCCTAACATAATTTACATATGCATACTTGCACTTTGGCACTAATTAGCAGTGGCAAAGTGCCCAAAGCATCTAGACCAGCAAACCAGCACACAGTGAAAATACAGGATGCAGAAGTAAAAAGACAGGGGAAAACCAGGCCAGGGATGCCAGGTCTAGCAGGGGTTCTTCAGGGCAGGGCAGTCTGGGGGTGCAGTGCGAGACAGGCTACCATCTTAAGGATAGCAGCAATGGAACCACTACTGCAGCCACACCTCACCTTTTTGCCAGAAAACTGATTTGTAATCCAGAAAAATAAGAAGAATACAGGGTTTAGTTGTTTTTTAAGGCAGGACTCTCAATATGAAATGTAAGAGGGAAGAGCTAACGCATCATTTGGTTCAACATAAACAGATGTGCATGATGTATGCCCCCAGATATAATGGCAGATGTATTTTGTCCCAGAGGGATGCTGAAACTGAATCCTAGAAATTAAGAGAAGAAGACGCCGGTGGGCGGCAGCATCAGTGTCAGGGTACAACAAAAATAAAGGTAAACAAAAAGGGAGACTTCAATATTGCCTTGAAGCTTTAGTCCTCTTGAATCTTGGCAGAGTGAACTGAAAGCTGAAAGTAGCCCAAGAATCCCAGGAGACTCCTTTGAAAATGTTGTGCATGTAGGACCCCACCTGATCACAGGTTTCTAGGAACGTGATAGGCTCCCATCTACCCTTGAAGAACTCCACAGGCTCCCTTATCATCTCACACTACCTTAAGATGAGCCACACCATTTATAAAAGGCTCCACATGAAGGCCTCTGCTTAAGTAGGCTCCAGCTTTAGGACATTCGGTGACATAATTTCTGGTTGAACAACAGCAAATGATTGGACACCAAAAGATGTAAGAAGGAGAAAACCAGATAGCAAGCCATCTCCTGCCATGCTCCAAGAACACAGAGCAAATTCCCCAACAACCACCAGAGTGCTTAATTTGTTAAACAATAAGTGCCGGCCCAAAGCTTTTGTGTGAAGCCCGTGACCGGTGCTGACGAATGTTGGGTGCTGAATACCAAAGCTGTCTGGTCTTTATTCCACCTCATGCCTCTCGAGTCCACCACCAGACCTTCACCTGCTCCTTTATCTCACTCTTTCAGGTTCTTTTTTCATCCCTGCTTCCTTCCTTGGTCATTGTTATTTTGTCTCCCTCTTCCTCCTTCTTTCATCCTTTTGTGTTTTTCTCTATCTCGCACCATACGAAAGTCTGATGGGGAAAAATAAGTGGTGGCCCCCACCTGCGACCACCAGCTCAAATAAAGCAGTGCACCTATCCTCCCTCCTCTACCACAAAGAAATGAAGACACTTCTTAGAGCATCTCGCCACACCCTAATGTCACCACTGTCCCTCCACAAACCCCACAGAATCACCCCTCCTTCTGTGTATCCTGTGTGCCACCCATGGTTATATATTTTCTATCCCCAACATTTTGCACAGTGCTCATTGCTTTGTAGCCATGTTCATGCTCACTAAATTCCATGTATACATGTATGCAACTGTGTAAGGTACCAGGAAGGTGAAAGAAGGGGCAACCTAAAGAAAACCGACAGCTGCACTTCTCCTGAGACAACCCCCCAGGCACACCCTGCAAACCATCAGCGGTGTGAATAGGTCCAGTCCTCTGTTCGGCTGCAACATGGTCCTCGCAGATCTAGTGGCTAAATATATAACATATTCACTGGTGGATGTCAGAGCAGGAATACATTCTTACTCATTAGCTGCCCTCCTTCACCTCAGTCTATTCCTGTTAGATTTCTCCAACACTCGCTGGAAAATTGAGTTTCCGCCAGATGCCATGTGTTCATTTACACTCCCACGGGTGCGATAAGATTATTTTCAGTTCAGAGCAATAGTTAGTAAATAACTTACTAGCCTGTTCTTGTTCTCGCACTTTTTGGTTTAGATTCTCTCTAGTTTCTGCAGCGTGCTGGGGAACATGGACATGAATGAAACCCTGAAAAAGTTGAGGGAAGTCACATCCAATCACAGCATGAGTGAAAAAAAAGGGGCTTATTTACAAGCCCCTTGCACCACCCGTACAACACTTTTCCCATGTTAAAAATTACCCAAAAGTGGCGCAAGGGGCTTGTAAATAAGCCCCCAAGGGCCAGATGTAGGTAATCCAGATTTACAGATTCTAAAATACCGAATTTTACCGATTCGGTATTTTAGAATCGGTAAATGGGATGTAGGTATACATTCGGCATTTTTACCGAATCGGTATTTACCTATTCGGTAGTTCCCATTCATCCCTATGGGCCCCCAGGCCCATAGGAATAAATAGGAATTACCGAATTGGTAAATACCGGTTCGGTAAAATGCGGAACACATTCAAGGGTGTCACATTGACACCCTGTTGCACCCATGAATAGTGCATGGGTGCACATGTGGCACACATACGTGCCCTTTGATCATGTATATCTGCCACATGGCACTGTAAAAAAAGCACAAAATTGCATATTTAACGGTTTTCGTTATTTACCACCAACTTTTAGTTGGTGGTAAATAACGAATCCTTAAAAGTGAAATGCACTCACTTGAGTGCTTCCTACATTAAGGATTCGGTAATTTACCGAATCGGTATTTAAGAATCGGTAATTTACCGATTCCTTAAATTACTGATTCGGTAAATTATCGAATCCTTAAATTAGGCCCCTACATCTCAAATGCCTAATACTGGTCGGTAACGGCCGAAATTCGGTAATTTCGGCCCCAAGTTCTTTGCTGCCAAGACTTCAAATGTGACATTGATTCGCCTTGGTCGGAAGCACCATCCAA
The DNA here is from genome assembly GCF_964261635.1 of Lissotriton helveticus. Taxonomy (NCBI): domain Eukaryota; kingdom Metazoa; phylum Chordata; class Amphibia; order Caudata; family Salamandridae; genus Lissotriton; species Lissotriton helveticus. Next base: position 4,097,060 of record NC_136064.1, read on the forward strand.
ATATTTCCCCAAGGAGCACAACTGGACATTCGGATCTAGGGGCCAGATATATGGCCATTTTTTGCATTCGCAAAGGGGTTTTGGGCCCGTAGGCGACCGCAAAAAACGTGTGGCCCATGTACCAACCCTATTTTGCGAATCACAAACAATTTGCGAGTCGCAAAATAGGGTTAGCGACTAGCTGTTAGGAAGGGGGGTTCCATGGGCATCCCTTCCTAATAGTGACTACAAAACCAATGTATGAATGTTTTGCGACCGCAATTACAGTCGCAAAACACTCGCAGTTTACCACCCTTTCAGAAGGGTGGTAAAGCACTCGCAAACGGGAAGGGGTCCCGATGGGACCCACTCCCCTTTGTGAATGCATACACAAATATTTTTTTTTTGTTCAATAAGTTTATTAGGTTTTAAGGAGCATATAAATAGTTACATACAATAAAAAAGTGATACAAGTGATGAGAAGTCAAGAAGAGTAGGAGTAGTTCCTCCTACATAATTCATAAGTATAATATAAAAGAAGTAAGGGTTATGCAAAGGAACTATAATGAACATCAAAAGTATTACCATGATATAAGGAAAACAATGAGACAAGAAAAATGAAAGAGCGCGAAAAACAAGACAGAAGAGAAAGAAAAAGAGAGGATAGAAAAGAATACAAGGGGGAAGGGGAAAAAGAGGGGAAGGAAGAAAGGAAGGATCTTCTGCGGTACTACAGATACACAACAATTACAACAATCAACTAGACGATACATAGGGATATTGATCAACCAGTCCTTTCGATGCCAAATCCATGTATGTATCCAAAGCTCTCCAAACACCACTAGAGATAGAGGGGGAAAGATGAGACCCTTCTACCGAAGTGTGTGCACTTCTTAAAAAAGAGACCCATGCCCACCAAGTATGGTAGGATATGGAAGAAAAAGACTTCCATTCCATAAGAATCACTTTAACAGCTACAGTCAATAAAAGATCTAATAATTGTAACTCTAAGGAGTCCAAGGGCAGAGGAACCCGGGATGCCAATGGGCCAAACATAAAAATGGGAAAGGAGAGCTGGAATTGAATTTTAAAAATTAACGTAAGATGTTTATGTATTAAATCCCAAAAGGGTTGTAGAAGTGAACACTCAAAAAACATATGTGGATAATCCCCTACAGTCAGACCACAACTCCAACAAAGATCATCATCCTTCAGATGCAGAGAGTGTAAGCGTACTGGAGTCCAATGAAGAAGATTAATAGAGAAGAATTTAGATTGAATTAAAGAAGGGGCAATTTTACTGCGAAGAGAAAGCTACCCAATCAACTGCCAAGAATCTGAAGATATATGTTCAATGAGTTCCTGATCAAAATGATGTAACTATTTCTGTTGGGTAACAGTAAGCAAGGCAGAGGAAGTGGAAGACAGAAATTTTAAAATTTTTGAAGCCACATGTCCAGATCTAAGCCACAGCTGGAATAACGTAATAGTAGGAGAATTTGGATCCAGACGCAATTTAGCAAGAGCAACTTTTATTTTTAAAAAGGTGTAAAAGTCCAAATTAGTGAGAGAGAATTGTTGAGCTTGGGAGGAAAAGGGTAACGGATCATTATTCGAGTCATAAAGATGGCGAACTAGCGTAATCCCCTTAGTAGCCCAATAAGTCATCAATGTGGGATCAATAATAAGTTTATTTCTAGGATTACGCCACAATGAAGACCATCTCGATTTATGAATCGAAGGTGTGTGACCAGGAACAGAGGAAAACCAAAGAGCCCCTTAAGAAGCTAAGAAAGCAACCTGATATTTCTCCCAATCTGGAAAATTACAACCACCCATATCATAAGGCTTTCTTAAAAATGTATATGCAATTCTAGCTCTCTTATCATTCCAGAGAAATTTAGAGGTAAGGGAATCAATCTCATGAAAAAAGGAAGAGGATAACTTCACAGGGAGCATAGAGGACACGAAGTTAATGATTGATGTTATCATAATTTTCAAAGTTTGGAGACGACCCCACCAAGAAATATGCTTAGGGGACCAGGTGTCCAAAAGATGACGCACTTTAAGTAGAGTCTGAGCTTCATTGTAAGCCACCGTATCATAGAGAGTACTACAGAACCAAATCCCCAAATATTTAAGCTGTTTAGATTGCCATTTAAATCCTGCGGTATCCATATGTGCTGGAAAACAATAAGCATTCAGGGGAAACATCGCCGTCTTATCTCTGTTAAGGCTATAACCAGAAACACTAGAAAAAAGAGTGATAGTATCTGAAATAGCTGGAATGGTCAACACAATGTCATCAGAGATAATGAGAACATCATCCGCATAAGCAGCCGTCTTTATGCAATGTGAACAGAAAGTAAACCCCTAAATATCTGGATGGAGGTCAATTAGTCTAAGGAGCGGATCAATAGATAATAAAAACAAAAGCGGGGACAAGGGACAGCCTTGTCTAGTGCCTTGGCAAAGATTAAAAAACGAAGACATGGCCCCATTGACTCAAATATTTGCTTTAGGCTGGGCATATAAGGACATAACCATATTAACAAAAGAGTCTCCAAGATTATGTTATGTGTACGTAGAACAGCATGTAAAAAGGGCCAAGAGACCTTGTCAAACGTTTTCTCGGCGTCAGGGGCCAGAGCAGCTGCTGGAAGGTTAGACCGCTTAGCTGAACCCAGAATATGGCAAAAGGTACGAATATTGTCCCTAGCAAGTCTACCCTTGACAAAGCCCGTCTGAGATGGGTGAACAAGATTAGGAATATAGAATTCTAAATGTTTAGCTAGTATCTTGGCAAAAATCTTTGCTTCCGTATTAAGAAGGGAAATAGGGTGAAAAGTTTTAGGATCTGAGTGATCTTTACCTTCTTTTGGGATCACCACGATAGTAGCGTCTGCCGCTGAACCCGAGACCGAACCTCCTTGAATAAAAGCATCAAAAACAGACTTAAGGCGAGGAACAACAGAAGGAAGATAGGTTTTATAAAACATAATGGGAAATCCATCAGGACCAGGAGCTTTTCCAGAGCGTGTGGCTTTAATTGCATTTATAATTTCCTCAGACGTAATCGAGCTGCCCAATTTCTCACCATCTTCCACCGCCACAGATTGGATAGGGATTGTCTTTAATAATTCCTGGCACTGCTCAAAAGAGAATTGATTAGTGGGAGTATAGAGTTTACTATAGAATTCACGAAAAACTTCAAGAATCTCTTTGGTTTGAAATTTTTTAACACCAGAGCTATCATTATTAGAAGATATCTGAGAGGACTTAAAATTAGATTCCTGAAATTTCAACGTCGCCGCTAAAATCTTACCTGCATGATTCTTCAAAAGTAAACGTTTGGATTTCTGGGCCTGAACCCCAATGTGAGCTCTCTTAGTAACAATAGTATTATAGGAATACTTTAAGTTCTTAATGGTTTGTAATAATTGTTTATCTTTAGAACATCGATAAAGAAGCTCTTGTTGTTTAATACCATCTGCTAAATCCGTAAGTTCCTTCTTGATAACAGCATTTCTTTTCGTCATACATTTAATAATTTGACCTCTAAGAGTGCCTTTAAAAGCATTCCATAACACTATTGGAGAGCTAACTGAGCCTTCATTATCAGAAAATACATTTTCAATTTCTTCAGTCAGAGCCAAAACCTGAGAATTATCATGTGGAGTTTATGCATTTAACCTCCAAGAGCGAGGTTCCTTTTTAGGAGCAAGTTTTAAAAGAGAAAAGAAAACAGCCGTGTGATCAGAGACGAGAATAGGATGGATGTACGGGGAAGATGAAGATTGCACAAGAGACCGAGTGAACCAAGAGATAATCAATACGAGAAAAGCTAGAATGATGAGAGGAAAAGAAAGAAAAATCACTACCTGTAGGATTATGAAGACGCCATATATCCTGAAGATTAGCAGAGGAACACATATTAGTCATTTGTTTGTGAGCTCTAGGAGGACGGAAGTTAAAAGCAGAGTTCCTATCCAACAAGGGGTCCATTGGTAAATTAAAATCACCACCAACTATTAGATTGCCTTTATGCGGTGTGTCAGCTAATTTTTTAGTGATCGCCCGCCAAAACGAAGGATCCTCACTATTTGGAGCATAAATATTCAGAACATAAAGGTCAACAACACCATCAGAAAGTCTGGACAACAACCAACGGCCATCTGAATCATGTTCAGCAGAGATCACCGATAAACCAGACTTCTTAGAGATTAGTGTTATCACACCATTCTTTTTACCACAGGCATCAGAACACACAACATCAAGGACCCACTCTTTCCTCAGCAACAAAGCCTCTTTGTAAGATACTTTTGTTTCCTGCATTAGTACCAAGTCCGAAGATAAAGATTTACAGTAATCCAGAATTTTTGATCTTTTCACCGGATGATTTAACCCCCGGACATTAAGGGACACAACATTCAAACCAGACATAATCCCACAAAAATATGAAATCCGCAAGACATTAATAATAAAGGAAGCAAAACAAAAACAACGCCAGCCATCCAAAGACCCACCGTAAATATCACAAAATGGAAGCACCAACAGGAGATCCAGGGAAAGGGAGAAAGCGAAAGAAGAAAGAATGAAGAAAGAAGAAAGAGGAAAGAGAAAAACAAAAAGGGGAATAGAGAAACAAAAAGAAAAAGAGATGGTCTGTAAAGGACCAAATTTATACCAGGGGGACATTGAGAGGCAAACAAGGAGACCACCAGGAAAGACAGAGTAACAAATCCCAAAACCCCATATTAGAAGATGATATAAAGAAAAATGTATAAGGGGTGACATAAGAAAGGCCCAAATATACATTATAAGTACATAGATGAGAAAAAACTAGAACAAATAAGCACAAGCTAACCAAACAAGGCTTATATCAGAGCAAAGAATATCTATATAAATATTAGCTAGAGAGAAAAAGATTAAATCTCAATATATAGTAGAATAAAAAACATCATGAATCACTAAGAACAAGAAATAGCAGTAAATACAATTTCATCACAAAGAATAAAATAGAAACGAGATATGTAATAGATAACTATGAACTTATACCTAACAATCATAATATATATAAAGAATCAATTAAACGAGCAGAATAAATATATAGATATGAAGACCAAATACATCAATCTTAAATAACTTTCAACATACAATCCATTCAAATACCCAGGAAAAAAGAACAGACCAATGAACAACAAAAAGCAATAAGCATGAAATCAATAAAGAATAAGCAAGGCGTACATTGAAATTAAATAATATATTCATAACGATACTTAATAAAATAAAACCAAGGGAATAAACATCTATGGTAAGACATGAATATATAAAAAAATTGTAGCCAATAACACCAGCCACCAACAATCAACAAGAACAGACTAAAGAATATAAAACACAACAGCTAAACACAAAAGAGTGTCAGGAAAAGTAAAAACATAACAGACACCGCGACGCAAAAAGAGAAAAAGAACAGGCATTGTACACCTAAAAAAACCAACAAAAAAACAGCCACCAAGAAACAAGAATGGCATACAACCACATCAAAATGTAAATGGAACATCATGTAGTAATAGCAGTAAAAACAGAGAGTCTAAAAAACAACATATCATAAAAATATCGAACAAGACGAGAAGCTCCCAAAAGAGGCAATGAGACTCAACGACATATATCCTTAAAATCAAAAATAAAGCAAGAAGAAACAACAAGATACAAGAAGGAAAACACGAAGAGAGGAAACAACATTAAACCTGAGAAAATTTTTTAAAACATTTGCCTACGCGGATGACGTAGCCATTGTCTCCTCCAATCCCACATTAGCTATCCAAGAGATAGAAGCGGAAGCCCACCGGTTTGGAGGAGCTTCAGGATATATGTGTGGGCGGAGCCGAGTCGGGCGGTCGGGTTCCTTCTCGGCTCCCGGCTCCGGCGCTGCTCGGGAGCTGGGTTTTGGCGGTTCCCCAGTGGCCCGGGGGCTATTCTCGGCACCCATAGGAAGCGGAAGGTGCAGGGCACCCGCGGGGCTGCTCCGATCGCCCCTGGCGCCGCTGTAGCTGGATCTGGGAGGAGACGCGAGGAGAGGACGGCCGCGGGCAAAATGGCGGCCGGAGCCCTGATGAGAGCGCCGATGACCTCAACTCTCTATGGGAGGTACGCTGATGGGCGAAATAGGAGGAACGCAGGGGCTGCCTCTATTTGAGGATAGTCTCCGGGGGCCTCTGTAGCGGCAAGACACCGGGGGTGGCCCCGGCTAGAATCTGCCTTCCCCCGCCTGCCTGACCTTCAAATGGCGGCCCGATGTGACTCCCAGCTAACGATCGGCGCCTTTGCTTGACCACCTGGCCCCAGCGCTTGCTGCCTCTCCCAGGGGCGACCCCGCAGGCTCTCTCTGTATCTCCTGCCTGTGGGGGTGAGCCCTCTTCAGGGATCCCGGGCGGTGACCCTCGCCTGCATCTGCGATCTGCCGGACGCTTGCTCTGCCACCCGACGACAACAACCCGGGAGGTAGGATCACTGGCTGCTCGCTGATTCCTAGCGGAGCCTCCCGCTAACATAGTGCTGCAACGGCTCCCCCTCGCACCACCCTCCTTGCAACTCGCCTGGTCCTTGGATGGCGGCCGCCAGTGACCGCAGAGCGAGGATGGCCACCACAGCTCTTAACATGCCTGGGCAGTGCCCCATGGCCAACACGTGACCGCACCAACACCTCCACCACCCTGCGCACTCTCGCGCCCACCGAGCGGGATGACCACATGCTCTCCAGGATAGCGACGCACCTGCGGCTAGCTTCCAACTTCGTCCCCCACCTGGGCTTCCACCTTCTCTCCTGGACTTCCTTCTTCATCTCCCCCCTGGGTTCCCACCTTCCCTCCGGAACTGCTCGACCTGCGTGCTACCCTGAATGACACTTTGCTGCTGCTCTTCGGACAGTTCTCGCTGGACTCTAGCATCCCACCCACCATTCCTCTATGCTGTGATTGCATCTTTGACCTATTGTAACAATGCTAAGCTTTGGTATTCGCTGAAGTCCCTGCACCATACACCACCCCTATGCGTCTATTAGAGTTTAACCAGTCATATCCCTTCCTTTGTGTATCTAGTTGACGCTTATCACTAGTGTGTGCCGTGGACCTTTATATTCTCTACCACTCCTATGTGACCCTTAGAATATTCCCAGTCATATCCCTCCTGTGTAGATTGAAGATAACTCTAATGACTAGGATCCTATGTGATCTGTAGATTGTATCCAAGTGTATCCCCTCCCTGTGTTTAGAGATATAGCTTTAACGACTAGTTGCCTGTGTGACTGTCGGAGTATAGCCAGGTGTATACCTTCCCTCGTGTGAAGAGATACCCTATTCATTAGAACAAAAAGTAATGTGTTCTTTATGTATTTGTAACTGATTCTATGTAAAATACTTTGACTAGTTGCCTGTGTGACTGTTGGAGTACAGCCAGGTGTATACCTTCCCTCGTGTGAAGAGATACCCTATTCACTAGAACTACCCTAGTGTATCCCTTCCCTGTGTTTAGAGATATAGCTTTAACGACTAGTTGCCTGTGTGACTGTCGGAGCAAAGCCAGGTGTATACCTTCCCTCGTGTGAAGAGATACCCTATTCATTAGAACAAAAAGTAATGTGCTCTTTATGTATTTGTAACTGATGCTATGTAAAATACTATGATAACATGTAACTGGAACTGGTGCTATGTAAAGCGCTCTGATAACCTAATCGGTTCAAGTTCGCGCTATATAAAACTCTAAAAATAAATAAATAAAATAAAATATAGAATAAATAGGGATAAGACCCAGATAGTCAAAAACTCATATGCCATGTGTAGTGATAGTCGGGTAGTGAAATCTGCTGTATACCTGGGGGTGGAGATCACCGCAGATTTAGACGAAATTGTCAAACGCAATATGACACCTTTAATAGCTAAAGTATCTCTAGATCTGGTACGAATGAACAATTTACATCTAACTTTAGTAGGGTGTACGAATGTGATCAAAATGATTATTTTGCCAAAGTTTTAATATTTTTTTAGGGCAATCCCATTGTTTTTTGATTCCAGTTGGTTTTGTAAGCTAGAGGCGATTCTGAACAAATTTATATGGGCGCACGGAAATACAAGGAGGGCATATAGATTTATTTCACACCCTAGAGATAGAGGAGGATGCGGGGCCCCAGATTTCAGATTGTATTATTGGGCAGCTACAATACAATGCATGCAGGGATTGATAGGAGGGTGGGCTTGGTTTAAGGATTACAGACAACTCCACTAAGGTTTATGCCACTGTCCTCGGGATAGAAGCGGAGAATGCATTCCTTAATTGTCTAGACTCGTCATATTTTAAAAGGACACGATTCAAGACAGTGCAGGCCGCATACAAAATTTGGGAGGCCTTTTTGAAGAGAGTGGGAATAGGAAGATACAACAGGTATACTCGGCTTTATAAAAACAGATCCCTCCCCTTAGAAATTTTCTCCGATTCAGTCATGGCAGAATGGGCAGGGAAAGGACTTAGAAAACTGGGTGATTTGATAGGCACTCAAGGGATTATGCAATTTGTGGAACTGCAGGATAAGTTTAATATAAGTAGGAACAGCTTTTTTAAATACCTGGAGGTACGCAGCTTCCTGTGTAATATACGGGGGGGAGTGCCAGGATTTAATAATAATTACATACTGGACGCGATAGGAACGGGAGGGGGGGTGTCGATCCGCAGTGTATATGCAAATCTGGTTATTACTAAGCCAGACGATATGGAGAAGCATGGTGGTAAAAGGGTGAATAGGGATTGAGATGGCTAGATTTCAAGATTCCCTGGAGCTTGGCTGTACAGTGTTGTGCTCAGCCCCGCTGCAATGTCAGCATTACAAAACGCTCTTCTCGCTTTACCATACTCCGGCTAGAATAGCCCAGTGGGGCGGCACTTCAGGGACGACGTGCTTTCGCTGTGCTGCACCATTAGCTGACATTATACATATCTTTTCTACATGCCCGCAATTGGATACGCTGATTAAAGATATTGAGCAATTCTTAACACATCTCATAGGGGTCAACACCGTCCTTACCCCAGAGTTAATGTTGTTAGGTGTAGCAACAGAATATAACAATATCCACGACGAATTCCTATTTTTAACTATGGCTGTTTTAAGATTAATGCTTGCCAGGACATGGCTGAATAAGACTCCCCCAGTTTTGCAGCATTGGCTTGCTAGTCATTTGGCTGTTTACAATCTTGAAAATGGGATATACGAAAGGAAAGGAAAAAGGGGTAGGGCGTTAGGTAAGAAGATCTGGAAACCATTGATGTTGTGGATAGGGGACATAGTGGAGGAATAGCGGAGTGGTGTTAGGAACGATATACGGGTAGATCCCGCTCAGTCCTATTGGAATAGGTGTATGTACGAAAGGCCTATGGTAACTCATCTTTTCTTTTATAACTGGGAACAATGTACTTTGAATGGAAAAGTAAATAACATGTGTAATTTTGTTTCTGGATTAAATGTTGTGCTGTGCTATATGTGCAAAATGTTTTCAATAAAAATATTTTTTTTAAAAAGAGACAACAATTTAAACAGGTAAAATAGAATAGAAAAGGAAGAAAATAAAAAGAAGCGATATAAAATGAAAAGAAAAACAGTCACCTAAACGACAGCCTACAGCATGTCAACTATAAAACGAACGGAAATCTCTATAACTAGTAAAGTAAAAATCCTAGCAAGCATTTCTGAAACATATTGCTCATCTAAACAGGATGAAGTAAAACTCCACAGAAAACAAAAATAGATCAAGATCCAGAAGGACCAGGAGCAGGAGAAGAGTCCATCTGAAACTCAATCTGATTAAAATCAGAAGGTTCTTCGAAGATTCGTGAACGGCCCTTAAAGGTGATCCGGAATTTTGAAGGACCAGCAAAGGAAAAGGGGATGTTCATGTCCAGGAGACGTTTCCGGAAGTTATGAAAATCTTTCCTTCTAATGACAGTGTCTCTGGCAAAGTCTTGCGATATAGCAATCCGATTACCTTCCCAATTTACTGCCTTAATCTTCCTCATGTGAGCCAAAATTTGCTCAGAATGTTGATGACGTAACGGTTTAAAAATTATCGCCCTAGGATAAGGCGAGGACTCGGGTCTAAAAGTAGGAACACGATGAGCCCGTTCAATTTCAAAATCTTTCTGAAACGAAATCTGTAGAGTAGATGGAAGCCATTGGTATAGAAAGTCAATCATCGAGGAAGCTGATTTTTCCGCATCTTCGGGTAGACCAAAAATGCGCAGATTGCTTTTACGATTGCGATCTTCCTGCTCTGTGAGGTCTCTCCATAATGCCGCCATTGAGCGCTCCATCTGTTGTAGAGATTTAGAGTGCTGTTGCGCAGAGTCCTCCACACCACTGATACGTGTCTCCGCAGTCGAAACACGAAGAGATAGTGCTTTGAAATCATTCCTGATAGCTGCCACCTCAACCTGTAATAAGTCAGTATTAGTCTTAGTAGATTGCGCAATATCATGTACAGCATTCAAGCATGACAGAATGGTATCCAATGTGGAACTAGTATCTTTTTGAGTTGACTCCGGGGTAGGGGAGTTTTGTTTGGACCTCTTCAAAATACCTTTTGAGTCTTTAGTATTGGGCGAAAGACCCATGGTGTCGGCCATAAGGTACAAAAACAAGAAAAACACAATAATCACGCAAGAAAACCTGTGCGAGAGCAATTAGTACAAAGAGGGCCAAAAAAATTACAAAAATAAATAATAGTACATAAAGTCTCAGCAATTTCCTCAGATAATCAGTAAAAGGGGAACAATGTCAATAGGTTGCAGCATTAGGACACAAAATGGCGGTCGCTTGCAAAGAGAGAAAAGAATACCATATTAAAGGCTGAAGAAGCGTTGAAAAAATAACTGATCAAGCCCACAATGGCAGATATAGCAGGCTAGGCAGCTCATTACACAATCTTGGGCAAGTTCCTCTGAAGAAACATCGAGATGAGGCAAAGACATCAGCCATGAAACCAAAGAACCTAAAAGGTCCCACAATATTGCCTATGAACAGGATAAGGCATCTTTGAAGCATATAAAGAAAAAGATGTGGCAGATATCACCTTATTCCCAGCATGGAGAGCAGGTTCCAGTGAGTTGTCCCAATTTGTTGAGGAGAAACGCGAACGACGCCACCAAAAACCAAAATAGCGGCTGCTCGCGAAATCAGGTGAGCAAGGCTTCAAACCAGCGAAAAGACAGGTTCCTCCCGTTGTGTAAGAAAAGTAAGCCTGTCAAAATGAGCACGGCATAATCCGAAGTCGAAAATGCCGGTTCTGGACAAAATACGCCTTCTATGGGGAGCCAAAATGATCCTGATAGCCACTGTTGCCCGGGAGCTCAAGCGCCATCCGCCATCACGCAGCGGCGCGCAAGCCACGCCCCCAGGTACAAATATTTTTTAAAGGGCTGGCCCCAGGGACCCCTACCTGCCCTTAAAAAATAAAATGTTTCATTTTTCTTTTTTAAATGCATCCCGTTTTCCTTTAAGGAAAACGGGACACATTTTTTTTTTTAAACTGCTTTACTTAAAAGCAGTCCCAGACATGGCCATCATCCCTGGGAGTGCCAGCCATTCCCAATGGAGTCACAAATTGTGACAGCCTCATTAAAATTCATGACGCATGCAATTTGCGACCCCATTGGGAATTGCAAACAGCGTCTCAGACGCTGTTGTACATAGCATTTTGCAACTCGCAAATTGTGACTCGCATTTCATCGCAATTTGGGCTCCGCAAAATGCTTTGGTCGTACGTCTGGTCCTAAGACCAGGCTTCTCCATGTAACAAACTAGACTTTGTTGCACTGTCCCTTTGACCACAATATCTTGCAGTTTAATACATTTATTCTTTGTATTGATCTCACTTATCACATAGGTGCCCTAAGTTACCACACCCACACCAGTGGGACATACTTTATACTATGATATGCGCGGATTGAATTTGAATGCATTCGCTATGTAGGTCTTTGGCTTGTTTCAGGCTCATTGATTCATATACTGATGCCATAACGGTGGAAATACCTTGATTTGATTACTTATTTGTAGCCGAACACTTCACTGGAACTGTGGTGTTTGTCTTTAACCGTCAATACGACAGAATAACTACAGTCATTCATGATTGACCATATAGAAATGACAACCTCCAAATGGGAGCATTTGAAAAACTAGGATTGCCCCAAGGACATACAAACAGGGTAGTGGCATGCAATAATCTTACCTTGTATGTAATAAAATCTCCTCGCTTGCTTCTCAGATAGTTGGAGAGATTGCCATATTTACAGTATTCAACTATAACCATTAAAGGGCCTGTATAAGGGAGAGAGAGGGGATTATATAAATCATATTGTCAAACTTAAGTTGCTCAATCAGTGCCAGTTCATTGGACAAATTCGGTTCATCCTGGACCATTTATTGAATTGTGGTATTAGTTGAATATAGAAACCATAATAAAGAAATAGCAAAATAATAATTTTAAAAATGAAAAGAAGTAATTGTTAAATAAAGTTAGCTGAGAAGACAAAACGATGTGCAGAGGAAGGTTTAGAACATTTTTCAAATGTTAACGGTCCACATGTCATTAAGTAATATAATGCAGATTTTATTTTGCATTATGATGCTTGTAGTCCTCAAATAGGCTACTTAGGACCCCCATGACTAAGAATGGAAAGCAAACAAGAGGAATCGATGAGTAACTTGTGCATGGACATGAGAAGCCTTAGAGCTCTGGTGCAATGGTCTAAGCAGGAGTAAAGATAATTGTAGAGATGGATGTAGAGGTACAGGCAGGTATTAAGGTAGGATTAGAGGTATGTACAGATGTTGTGATTGATGTAGGTTTAACGTTTCGGTTAGCGTTAGGTCAAATGTAAGGGTTTGAGTTGAGGCCATATTTTCATCTGTATGGCATCTTTAGGCTGTGTTATTCAATATTTTCAATCTAATATAAAATACGAAAACTATCCTTATGAATTCATCATTTAGTGCTCCTCATTGTTGTACTTCCTCACTGTAGCATTAATCATTTTCACCAAACTCTCTTCATAATAGCCCTTTTGACTGCAAGTACAGTAAATCCATGATCAGAAGTGGACTCTGCAGGTTTGGAGCACACCACAAAATAAGATTAATTGAAACACAATTTGGAGTCAATGTATTTGGAGGCAATTCTGAACAGACCCACTAGAAGGGGAGCTGGTGATGTCCGAAACATATGAAATTACACTTTGCTGTGCTGTCAGCGCAATTCCCTGATGAAGGCTTCACATCTATGTAACTATGTCAATTATGTAAATAAGCTTCAAGTTAGGAGGTATCTACCCATTTTAATGGTCGGTTGTGTACTGCAATTCGATGTTTGCTTGTTTTTGGTATTCTTCAAATCATTCATTTCACAGCTTATCTGTCTCACACCATTTACATTCAGATTTGTTTTGTAATTCCACCCATACCATCCATGGTCCTTTTTACCCAAAACCCCTGTCTAGTGCATAACATCTACCTAGCAACTGTCTCCCAACTAATAATGGAATGAGAAAAACCAAAAATACTTTCCAATTAAATATCCTTCAATACTGATCAATTAGTATGTAGACAGCAGGAAAACAGGCAACAAAAAGACAATCTCCTCTTCTATGCCGCATCCATCGAGAGATGTAAGCTGGCTTTCACCTAAGACTTCTACATTATGCAAACCAACACACAGAAGGTTTTGTGTTCTAAATATGAACCTTTGTGACACCTACACCACCCTGATCTATGCCATCAAGAGAAAAGCCTTAATTTACTGTTGGCCTTGGAGGCCAAAACGATAAGGGTGAGTTAAGGACTCTCAATTACCCCTTCCTAATCAAACCTGTTAATTTCATTTTTGTAAATATGCTCTCATTCTCTAAAGGCACATGTCTGACCTCATGTATTTTAGAATGTGTCACTTTCTCAGTACAATCCTGTACTTAATTCCCTTTAATGACACTATCCATTATGTAAAAAAAACATTTTTAAACCTCTCCTCCCAAACTCCTGTTACATTACAGTTTTTAGCAGATCTAAAAATGACCTCATAACCCAACATTTGATCAGGATAATATAGATTTCTTTTTGAACCCTTCTGAAGTTCAACAGTAAATTGTTCACATTGCATATTATTTAGTTTAATATGTCCCCCAATATAACCACAGAGAACCTATCAAATGATTTCAATAATCTACACATCCTAGTCTTACAGGCGAAGACTAGTGGAACATGCATGACTGGAATAGTATACAGGGATGTCGTTTTGCAAGAAGTTGTCTGTTCAGACACCAAAAGAAAATTCTGATATCTGGTTATTTTTATAGTATTTTGTACATTTCTCCGTCAAAGCATTTATTAGCGCTATTATGTGAAATCAACCTAATCCACTGATCTTCAACCTAATGTACACATAAATGTCCACATCAGCTGACACTTGTAGTTTTAATACGGACCTAATACACACAATACAGAACAATATAATACAGCTTAACACCACAAATACACATCTCCACTAATATGCACTATCAGTCATGATGACAGTGAGTGCTTATTTTTTGCTGGTGCTTGCAGGTGGTTGGCACCTGCACCCATTTGTGAGGACTTTAACTTATTTCTCATTATTTTTGCTCAGGACAAGAGAGAGAAAGGCAGAAATTGAGAAAGATAGGATATAGTGATAAAAGGAGAATTCAGGGAGGAAAATGATTCTGCAAGAGTGAGCTGCAAACATAGGGCTACTAGTCTGGTGTGATATAGAGGTATGTAGTGAAATCAAGACTCTGCGGCTTTGGTATACCACAACCCTGACATTCAGCAGGGCCAGCGGCCGGCTCTAAACAAACACTTTCAACCTCATGACATTTTTAGTTTACAAATTAAGCACTGCTAAGAATGCTACTTCGATACTGCCTGTACACTGTCTACCAGGTTCCTCCATCGTAGGATGTAGATGGTCAGATCCAAGCCAGCTTTAAGGATGTGTACATCGTTCGTATTTAAATACTTAAGTTATAAATAAAGCTCATTTACATAGAACATAGCTATCATACAAATCTACCTGATTTGGTCCCTCCTGGACTAAATTCTAATTTATTATCTGCTATCAAACTTTTCTTAATATCAGCATTTCTTCCCCCTCCTCATATTACTAACTCAGACACAAGTTAGACTCTCCACCTTCGGATTCTTTTCGTTTTCATTCTCACTGCTCTTCAGTCCGCATTTACTTTTAATCTCCACCTTCAACACCACATCATTCTCACTCAATGGTTCCATATCCCACTCATTCTTGTGCCTGATATAATTCTCCATTCCCAGTTTTTGTCATACCCCAAGTATGGCGGAGACCTAAGCCAGAGTTTCAGATCAGAAGTGATTTCCGGGCATCATGTGCGTGCCATACTCTGTTCCAACTGTGCACAACTGTTGAATATTTTAGACCAACTGTAATCTATTGTCTTCATAGGTCTAATTTAACCTCACACATAATCCTCAATACAGAGTACCAACATTAGTTGTGTTCTATGGCAGAACAGGATCTCAAAGTGCTTCCTTCACTAGCGGGGGATTGCGTATCTTGATGTTCCATTCTGTTCATACGTGCAGACCGTAGAACAGCCATCTCTTACCTCCAGGTTTGGTGCAGGCTCCCAGCAGGTTGACCACGTTCAGATGGTGCCCAATGTGGATGAGAATCTTCAGCTCAGACATCAGAGCTTTGCACTCATTGGCAGTGGCACATTCTACTTAAAAGAAAGAGGAGCGATCACTTGCTATAGAGATAGAAGACCTGCAAACCTTGTTAGAAGGTGCAGGACGAGGCAAAAAAAAATCTAACAATAGTGACTGTTATCGGCTTTGTCAATTTAACATATTAGAATTAAAATCTGTCAGGCATTTGTGTACTGACAAATACTTCACAGGTTTTAAGACAATATACTCAATCTAACAATCTAACAACGTCTCAGGCATATGTCACATTTCTGTTACTGGATTTCTGTATGTACAGTGTGTTTTGATAGCTGCAGTCACTTTGAACTTACCTCAAAGAGTACCTTGGAGAGTCCTTTTAATAAAGAAATGCGAGATTCAGAGGAAAAAAGCTGCAATGGGAATAAGATTATTGCATGCTCACACATGCAGGTATGCACGCACACACTCTCTGCACACTGGAAAAGCACTGACTTTCATGAAGCGTTGATTTACAATTGTGCTTCACGTCCACCATGATGTGGAGATAAGCTGTGCAGAGGGTCAAACAAACTATTTTTGGATTAAAACATTTGAAAACCCACATAACGAGGAACAGTCTCCTATTGCTATGCATGCTCTACTGCAAACATATACATATATATATTCACTGAAAAAACCATAGGTTATAGACCATATATAGTTAGGAATTAGCATTTAAAAAACCTTATTTTACTCACACAAAACCATTGAAATTCCATATATAGTTAGTTGCACTAACTATATATCGCGCACCCGCAATCCACTGCTGATCATGTCACATATTACATCATTCATGACATGGTCAGTGACATCACTGATGACATCACTGATGACATCTCAAATGACATCACTGATGACATCACTGATGACAACATCCAGTGACTGTATGTTTCTGTAAAGTTAAAATATGTCTTACATATTGAAGAATGAGTGGATGTATAAGTGTCTGGATGAAGGATTTAGTAGGTGCGTGACTGACTGTATGAGTGAGTGATTAAATGTGTCTCACTGAATGCATGGGTTAGTGACTAAACTGTCTTAATTTGTGCATCATTATGTCTGTTGTGATGTAAACTGCTGCATCTGTTGATCATTAGCTATACGAGAGGCTATATGTGTTATTAATTGGTTGCCCAAGTATTTCTATGGGAGATTGAGTTTGTGTGGGGGTGGCTGGAAGGTGTGTGACTCTATGCATAGATGTGTGAGCAGTTTATTCACTAGGTGTATGAGTTCAAGAGTGCATGTGGAAACAGCTACATGGGCAGTTGACTGTGTGCATGAGTGTATTGATCAGTGAATGGATATCTCAATGCTACATGTCATAGTAAGTACATATGTAAAACACAGTACATGTGAGAGTTGGCATATATAAATAACTGTGCATGAGAGCCACTGAATGAGTGAGTGGTTGTATCGATCATTGTGAACTTGTATCAGGGATTGTATAAGAGAGTAAATATGTGTTAGTATATGTTTCAATAAGTAAGGTGTGTTTAACTGTATAGTTGAAGAAATGGAGGTGAGATTGTTTCTTTGCATGACTGACTGGGTGTGTGAGTAACTCCATGGATGAGTGGCAGTGTGTGAGTGTCTGTATACACTGAGTGTATCTAAGGTTATATTAGAGTCTGAAGAGGTTTATCGTATTAGCACAAGAATGATGTCAAATGAGATGTCATCAGTGATGTCATCAGTGATGTCATTTGAGATGTCATCAGTGATGTCATCAGTGATGTCACTGACCATGTCATGAATGATGTAATATGTGACATGATCAGCAGTGGATTGCGGGTGCGCGATATATAGTTAGTGCAACTAACTATATATGGAATTTCAATGGTTTTGTGTGAGTAAAATAAGGTTTTTTAAATGCTAATTCCTAACTATATATGGTCTATAACCTATGGTTTTTTCAGTGAATTTCAATGGTTTTTTAATAGCAAATATCATAAGCTGTCAAATGTCAAGTACGTGGTAAGTAAAAACATTTTCGTGTTTATGCACACTGATCTGCTTTGAATGCTGCCCCCCACCCCTCATTTCTATTAGGAGTACTCTCTCTTTGCAGATAGTGAAGGGTAGTTAACGCAGGCCTTTGCCCCCGTTGTAATCCGTCGTGCCTGCTTCTCTCTCCATTTGATTGATTGTTCTCTTTGGTTCATTCTCTATTTACAAACAAGCACAGAGTCGCATTACTCTGTTTAGTCTTTGCAGATAGCGAAAAATCGTGTAAAAAAACAAAAGGAATCGAGCAAAATCAGTAGGCCACTAATGGGATCTCTTTTTGACCTCCCTAAAATAGAAACATTAGGAACAACCTGTTGATAATACCAATGTGTATGTACATAAGCGGCGTTCATTTGTGTTCACAGTACCCCTTGTTGATTGTTTGAATCGAGCATTGAATTGTTCGAAGTTGGTTCTCTTAAGAATCTTCTCTGTCTGCAAACGAGGAAGAATAGGAATATTCTCTCTCCCTTTGCAGATAGTGAAGGGTAGGTAACGCAAACCTTTAACACGTCGTGCCTATTTCGTTCCTCATTGATTGATTGTTTCCCCAAACATTGACTGTTTGGGAATTGGTTCTTTTTGGAGGTATTCCCTGTTTGCAAATATACGTAGGAAAATCTTTGCAAATAGTGAAAGGGTACGTAATGCGGACCTTTCTCCCCCGTTGTAATCTGTCATGCCTATCTACTCCCCACTGATTGATGCACCTGTTTCACCCGGACCATTTACTAGAGATACGTCATCTGGCCCGACCAGAGAGCACCCCTACTGAAAAGGACATATGCAATAATAACGAAGTGATCACTGTATCCTGTTAACAGAAACTTTAGCATGAAACAACCTGGAAAGAAAAGAATAGGAAAACGAAAATCAGTAGGCCACTGATGAACATGAACTTTTATTAAACAACGAACAAAGAAACGATAACATAACGTAATGATAAAACCTATTAATGTCCTAGAAACAAGAAAACGTTAAAATATGCCAGTGGTGAGAGACCAGAAAAACAGTAAGAGAAACCAAATCACCGCTCGCTGTCCCACCGCCTGCCACGCCAAAAAAATCGATAGACTAGGGAAAATGCAAGTCAGTAGAACATCCGCCCCCACTCTGGAAACTTCCAAGGTGGGGCAGGGTTGCGGCTACGCCCAGCCGGGAGCAGCCCATATAAGGCGGGTCCTGCTGCCACGCCTCGGCCAGGAGATCCTAACGTAGGGTGTAGCCGGAGGAGAGGCCGAGGCCAGCGGGACCCGGCCAGGGGATTGCCTTTACAACGCTGAAGAGTTGCAGGGGGGGGAATATCTCCTCGACCCTCCCCTCTCTCTCCCAGTCCGGCCGCGGTGGCCCTTGACAGTTTCAGGTAGTCCCGCCACATGCTCTTCCGGTCCGGCCACCAACGGTCGGGGGGCCGAGGCCGACGGGATCCGGCTGCAGCCGATAAACCAAGGAACCCGTTCATGGGGCCAGAGCCAGGGGCGTCCGGCCGACATCCACCGGAAGCCCGGCCCGAAGACGGACGGGACACTTCTTCTTTCTTGAATAATGGCTGCGACAACACTGGGGGGGGATGTCTTGCACATGCCTCCGACCCCCCCCCCCCCTCGTCCTCATCGCCTGGTCCGGCCATAACAAATCTCAAGCGAGACACCGTGGGGTGCACTGGGAGGGAGAGACGGTGCGAACAGGCCTCTCCCGCCTCCCCAGGTGGAGGCTTCCCAGCTGCACCCTCAGCGCTCCAGGCGCCCGGAAAAGGGTTCTTCCACTGTGGCCATGCTGCAACGTCTCGCCCGGCACGGTGGAGCCCGTCCGCTCATTTGACCCCGCGATCGCCAGTAGCTACCGAACTCTCAAAATGGCGGTCGACCTGGCAAGAGCGGGCCCAGCATAAAGAAATGGCCCGGTCACTGGTTGACTCCACCACCGTAGTCCTCCACGACCTTGAAGATTCTAGAGGAGCCGCGGGAGTCTCCGACCCCCGATGGGGAATGACTGCCATGATCGCCCGTGGAGTGACGAAACTGTATCCGCGGGACGTCGGCGCTCCCATGCTGGCGCCAGCCTCACTTTGAATTACTAGAATCCTGCAGACCTCAGTTCCGGTGAAAGCACAGTGTGACCCGGTAGGAAAAATTGTTGCACCCCCTCCCCTTTTTGACTGATAGTTCAAACCACCGATCCTTTCCTTTGCCCTTTTAACGGAACTTTGGACTGCCTCCCCCTCTTTTACATTTTCTAGAGAAAACAAAACATTAACCACTACATTAGCATAGCAGTTGACACCAGAACTGTTTTCAAATTGAAAACCAACAACATCTTCAACAGAATCCTTTTTGTTTCTGCTGTGACCCTGCTACAGCACAGGCATTGTCCCCAGCAGTAATTCTGCAATGCCGGTAAGAATAGCTGTGGTGCCTACTGGACTCACTCACCCCCGCGGCGCCCCACGCCGTTATTTGCTGGGCGGCAACTTACTAGACATCACTTTCGTGCCATCTAGATTTCAGCGCGTTCTGCTGCCTTGGAACTATTCGCACAACAGACTGCTACTGACGACCCACCCCCAGGCAACATCTTCTGAATTTTCATAATTTGAAAGAACTAGTAACATGTCCTCATCAGGAATTCAAAAGAAATTGCCACGGTCTCTTCGTTGTTTAAATGTTTTTACTGTTTTTGTTTTGTTGTATATATTTATATGTTATTAAAGTTTTATATTCCTACTACTTTGTTGGAGTGCTATATATTTTTAATGTGACACATAATTGTAAAAACTTTGATGTACAAAGAGTCATTCCTGGAATCTTCCGCTTCAGGCTCGGTCCCCTCCCCAATCACAATACAGGATGGTTTTCAGATAGTAGGAACACGTGTGGTGTGACGGATCTCATCGGGTGTGGGCCTTGATCTACTATAACTCCTTTGAAGAGGGGTGATTCTTTACAGCTGGAGCCATAAACTACATCTGCAGGGCTAGCTGATAGCCTGGACAATCGGACACAGAGGAAGAGGAGTGTCAGAGGGTGCGGTAGTGAATAGGGCGAAAGGAGGTGTCGGGCGGGCACAGAGTGTGATTCTCAGGGAAGAGCAGCGCAGATGGGGGGAGGTTTATTGCCGATGCATAAGACAGAGAGCGGGGGTGACCAGTGCCTGGGGAAGATGCTTGCGAGGGTGGGGAGCCATGCTACGAATCGACAGCGTGCAGAGAGTGGGTCTGGTCAAGGCATCTAAAATGGCTGCCGTGCACGACAAAAGTGTGGCATTTCAAAAAAGGCAAGATGGCGCAGACAATGTTTTTCAACACTTCCTCATTTCCTTCGAATCAAACGTTAACAGACGTTGGTGCATATTACCAAAGTTAAGCGATATTTATCGCTAACGATGCTTACCAACGAATTTCTTACCGCTAAGCATCGTCAGAAATTATCGAAGATAAACCTTGCTATTATCAAGGTTTATCGCAAATGCGATAATAAACGGCCGCAATGCATGAATATCGCTAAAAAGTCAGCGATATTCATGCATTACCGAGCTAATGCTCTTAGCCATGTTATCCACCTCCCATTGGATAACATGGCTAAGAACTGCTCAGGGCAGGTGTTACTTTTTGGAGATATTCGCGCTTAGCGCGAATATCTCCAAAAGTTGGTAATAGGAGATAGATATCTTGCATGTTGTAATGCAAATTATTGTGGTATATGGAACTCATACCATAATCTCTCAGGAAAGCAGAAACTGATCCTTTTGGGACCGCCTGAAAAGGCCTAGGGGGTGAGGGGTACTCTACTTTGCCCCCTTTTCACGTTCCGAACTATTTTATTTTACTCTCTTCTGTAATTACACAAAATAGCAGCGATAAGATGCATCGGAGACACACAGTGAGAGAAAGGAGGCCGGAGATGAAGAAGAGATGTCAAATACACATTGGAGATAATATAGTGGCAGAAGGGAAGTAAATATGAGTAAACTTACCATGTAACATAAAAATGTTGCACTCTATACTATAAGTCTCATTTTATACTACAATCACTTCGCTACAACCTCATAAATTAAAAATAAAAATGAATAATGTCTCAAACAATTTTTGATTTCTAAATATAAATTTATTCTTCAGAATTTTCTAAATTTGAAAGAACTAGTAACATGTCCTCATCAGCAATTTCCTCATGAAAAGTCTGCAATGATGATTCTTGTAACTCTATGGTCTCCAAACATTCGATAAATTCGCCATCAACAGATTGATCAAAAAAATCATTCAAGTCATCTCCTCCTTGTGACAATATTTCATTATTGGTGCTGTCAATTTCAATCAATGTAGTGGAATCATTCAAGTCATCTCCTCCTTGTGACAATATTTCATTATTGGTGCTGTCAATTTCAATCAATGTAGTGGAATCATTCAAGTCATCTCCTCGTGACAATATTTCATTATTGGTGCTCTCAATTTCAATCAATGTAGTGGAATCATTCAAGTCATCTCCTCCTTGTGACAATATTTCATTATTGGTGCTGTCCATTTCAATCAATCTAATGGAATCATACAAGTCATCTCCTCCTTGTGACAATATTTCATTATTGGTGCTCTCAATGTCAATCAATGTAGTGGAATCATTCAAGTCATCTCCTCCTTGTGACAATATTTCATTATTGGTGCTGTCCATTTCAATCAATCTAATGGAATCATACAAGTCATCTCCTCCTTGTGACAATATTTCATTATTGGTGCTCTCAATTTCAATCAATGTAGTGGACAATTCAAAAGAAATTGCCACGGTCTCTTCATTGTGAGCCATTTTATTTTGAAATTGCTTGCTGTAAATTGCAGAAAAAAATAATCACTTTCATTTATCGTTTTTAGTAATACATAATATAAAACTAACTTTATCAAGTATTTAGTATAACAGAAGGACTGCAAATAAATAACAGACATTTTTTTTCAAATTATCTTCAAGTGTACAACATAGTTCCCCTTACAAAGAAATTGCCACGGTCTCTTCATTGTGAGCCATTTTATTTTGAAATTGCTTGCTGTAAATTGCAGAAAAAAATAATCACTTTCATTTATCGTTTTTAGTAATACATAATATAAAACTAACTTTATCAAGTATTTAGTATAACAGAAGGACTGCAAATAAATAACAGAAAACATTTTTCAAATTATCTTCAAGTGTACAACATAGTTCCCCTTAGAAATTAACAACTCACCTTTTTAAAAGTAGGAGAAGTGTTAGTACTGTGTAAATCAAACACCAGAAATTCACCACCAAAAATTCCTCACAAATGTACCTCAGACAGTAGTATCACAAAATGGCTGTGGTTTCCTCTCATTTGACATATATACATAACCAATTAACTTTCATCACACACAAATACAAAACCAAAGTAACATTTTAATTGGTTCTAAATTTCAACACTTTCAAATGTGTTTTCCCCATGCAATTTTCCATAGGACATTTACATACGTCTACAGCCTGAATGGCTGAACGGAATTACACCAAACTTGGCAAAATGGTACATCAAACCTAAGAGGTCAGGAAGGATCTACTATGCCCCCTTATGGTCATTTCCCCCTTCGCTTTGGCCTCCTCTTGTCTCTCGATCCTACCGAGAGACAAGATGGCGGCCGCTACGGACTGTTTGGAATGTTGACAGACGCCGGAGAACCCATCAGCTTCGCAAAGCTCCGTAACGCGAAAAGTACGCGAAGCGGAGCGCTGTTACAGATATATATCTTTTTTTGAACGTTAATTTCTCAAAATCCACTGGAGCACATATATTGAGATCTAGCAAAGACACATCGGGCTACCAGTCCCTAATATTTTGCCAAGTTTCGTGCAAATCCATTCAGCCGTTCGATTATTGACATTTAGATACGTCTACAGCCTGAATGGCTGAACGGAATTACACCAAACTTGGCAAAATGGTACATCAAACCTAAGAGGTCAGGGAGGATCTACTATGCCCCCTTATCGTCATTTGCCCCTTCCCTTTCGCCTCCTCTTGTCTCTCGATCCTACCGAGAGACAAGATGGCGGCCGCTACGGACTGTTTGGAATGTTGACAGACGCCGGAGAACCAATCAGCTTCGCTTCACAAAGCTCCGTTGCGCGAAAAGTACGCGAACCGGAGCGCTGCCCGGTCCGCTGTTACAGATATATATCTTTTTTTAAACGTTAATTTCTCAAAATCCACTGGAGCACATATATTGAGACCTACAAAAGGCACATCGGGCTACCAGTCCCTACAATTTTGCCAAGTTTCGTGCAAATCCATTCAGCCGTTCGGGCTAAAAGTGAGGCCAACCGCCCTATGGAAAACTCAATGTTAAAAACACGTTTTGGGACCCCCCTTTTTTCTCGACCCCCCCTGGACGAACCCCCCCCCCCCCAATTTTCAGGGGCTGCTCAGAAACAAAAGGTGCCATTTTCCTGAAAATTTCAGCCAATTCCGTCCACAAACGCCAAAGTTATTAGACATAGAATTTTCAAAAAACCCATAGAGAAAAAATCCTAACTATATATACCTACTGGCGAGCGCCAGTAGGTAATATATATATATATATATATATATATATATATATATATATATATATATATATATAATAAATATATATATATATATATATATATATATATATATGTGTGGATAAAAGGACGTATTCAACAACTTCTGAAAAAAGACGAGGCGAACTCAAAACTGGTGCGTTTCTATTTTATTGAGAGCCCAACACCAAAACCGCCATAACGCGTTTCAGCCTAACGAGGCCTTGATCACATGACTTACTGGCAGTATGTTTCCATAGAAAATGTCATAAGTGATGTAATATGTGAGGTTATAAGCAGTGCATTGCGGGAGCGTAAGTTATAGTTAGCTCAGTTAACTATAACTGCTGAATTTCTATGGTTTTGTGTGTGTAAAATCTTAGCCTAACTATAACGTCCCTGTAACCTTTGTTTTTTTCAGTGAATATATATATGCCTATAAATGTACATTAACTGAAAAAAACAAATCTTAATGTAAAGTTATAGTTAGGTGAAACTTTCAGTGACAACTTAACATCCTGATTTCAAAAATAATTCTACTGACATTCACCAGTTATAGGTATAGTTATTTTTAAGTAACTATGGGCCATATGTATCAAGCCGTTTTTGAATCGCAAAGGCCGAAATTCGCAGACTTTCGGCCTTTGGGACTCGCAAACGGCCGTTTTGCATGTTTTGGGATGTATGAAACATTCCCAAAATAAGGAATTGCAAAGTTGTGCGATTCCTTATTTTGCCATAGCATTTAGGGAATCACAATTTTGCGATTCCCTAAATGCTATGTATGTAGCATTTTTGGCTAGCGAAATATGGTTAAGAATTCGCAAATTACCACCAACTTTTAGTTGATGGTAACTTGCGAATTCTTCTAAAAATGCATATTTTGGCATTTTTTAAGGTGGCGTGTGATGCACACACATGCCCATAGGGCATGTATGTGCGCCATATGCACACACATGTACATTTCAGGGGTGCAGCAGGGTGTCTTTGAGACACCCCTGAACCCTTGAAATAATTCTCAAAATTGCGATTAGCAAATTGCGAATTCGCAATTTGAGAATTATTTCGCAATCATTCCAATGCATTGGAAATTATTCCTTAATTGCGAATTTGCAAAATGCAAATTTGCAAATAAGGAATATTAAGGAATCGCTAAAAAATAGAGATTTTTTTCATACATACCATTTTGCAATTCCTAAATAGCGATTCCTTAAAATTCGCTATTTAGGAAATGCAAAATAGTTTGTTGATACATATGGCCCTATAACTTGTGCCCTATATAAGTAATGCAAAAATTATATCAAGAGTCAATAAAAGTGTCTATTATTGAGTCCAGTTTTGAGGACAATTTAGAGATCTGTATCTTTAAAATCGAATTTTCACCTCAAAAGTGTTGGAAAGGTGCGTTAGTGTGTAGTCCCCCTAGATCTCTCCAAGATATCGGGGCACATGCATCATTGGTTTTTGCATTCGCAAACGGTGCGAATCGGAAAAATCGGCCGTTTGCGAATGCAAAAACCATTTTTGGGATGCATCAAACTTATGTGCACAATTCGCATTTTTTAGCATTTCTAAAAAATGCGAATGCAGTTAAGGAATCGCATTTGTGCGATTCCTTAAATGCAATGCATCATTTTTCAAAAAATTGCGAATGTGGAAATTGGAAGTGCAAATTAACACGAGGTTGACCCTCGTGTTAATTTGCGAAAATGTTTAAAAAAGCAAAAAAATGCATTTTTTAAACATGCATGTTACAGACACACATGTCCTTAGGACATGTGTGTGTGAAACATCCACTTAAAAATACATTTCAGGGGTGCAGGGGGGGGTCCTTTGGACCCCCCCTGCACCCGGGGAATGCATGAACAAATTGCGAATTTGGAAATGCCTTCCCATTGACTCCTATGGGCCTTTTGGCCCATAGGAATCAATGGGAAATGCGAAAATGCCGTTAGGAATTCGCTATTTATTTGGAATTCGGTAAAAATAGCGATTTTTGCCGAATCGCAAATAAATAGCCAAAAAAATGATGCATACCATTTTGCAATTCTTAATTTGCGATTCGGTAATTTTCGCAAATTAAGAATCGCAAAATCGTACAATGATGCATGTGCCCCATCACCCTTTAACTTCTGGATCTAGCAGTTGTAGCCTAATAAGGTTTAGGGAGGGGACAGTGTGCCCCCTGCCATTAATTAATGTAGTGGGCTTCGGGGGATGAGGTCCCCGGGCAGCCATCGGTTTGTGGAGGGAGGCTGTGCGCCTCCCTCCCTTTAATTAAAGTGTCCAGTCCCAGGTTGATGGGGGAACCGGGGCTCAGAATGGGCTTGAGGAGGGTGATCTCTCACACTCCCTCTCCCCAATTAATTTATAAGTAATGACGGGTGGCCATTTTCTTTTTTTGCTGCAATCCTGGGACTGTTCCCAGGGATTGCGGCACAAATTGATGCTTTCTTTTGGGGGTGGGGGCTGGTGGGGTGCCTCTGGGACCCCCACAGGACCTAGGGGGCAGAGTATCCCTACCCTGCCTCCTTCTATTATTATTTTTTTAATTGCAGGGCAGGTGACTACGTCCCTGAGTCCTGTATTGGCTGGTGGCAACATTTTTCTTCATGTTGCTGGCAGCCAATCAGACCATTGCTCCTGCTGGAGCTTTGCTCCTGGGGGAGCAAGTTTGTCCTAGGTTAAAAAAGCCCCCTATTTTTCAAAATTGAGTAAGAAAGAGAAACTTTTTGGATAGTGTTGCCGAGATTAGTCAAGCGGTGCTAAAGTTATTAGCAAAACATAAAAAGCATTCCCTAGGAAAATGATAACTATAATTATTCAGTGGCGATGGACGCTGGGTAGTTATATTTATGCACACACATATATTCATAAGTATATACACACATATTCTCACTCACATTATCTTACAGAGGTCACAATGTAATGATTCAATAAGAGACCTATGGTAACATATCAGCTGCACAAAACATATTTCATACAATCCATCAAGGAATCTATAGTATCAACGTTTTGTAAGATATGTTCCTTTGGGGACATTTCATACAGAAAGAAAGCTAGCCCTGAAACTGAATAACCTTGATTATTCAACCTTGAAAAAAGAAAATCAGGAAGTGGCAAAGAAAAAATGTGTCCCTAGGGAGCACAGTATAAAGTTTTTCAAGATATAAAATATTCAGCTCACTCACACAGTGTTTTTTATTACACAATGATTGGTATATACTCAGTGTATTCAGGCTTAAGTAGGCAGAAAGATATACGCACGGGTATCTATGAAACATTGATGCTCTGCACAGTTCATGTTCTTTATGTAGGATCAAGAGTTCTAAATTTAGGTCACGTAGCAATAATATCTTTATATTTATGATCAAAATAAAAGTAGCAGTACATTTTAAGGGATTTGAAACAATAGCAACAAATTTCAGAGGACCACCGGTGCACAAGGCAGAACACATATCTAGGGCGGCTCGACCATCTCAACCCATTTCTGCAGTACACAGAACAGTATGGTGTGTGGGGTCATAATTACAGAAATCAGGATGCAATGGAAGAAGACTGGGTGCATAAGTTTGGACAGTACAAATTACAGGAATGAGCAATGGTTTACTTCACACAAATTTGCAATCTGAGTCAAAGTGAAACACAATGTTTTGTTCACAATCACATCATTATTTGTCAATTGTTTTGTCAATTGCCAAAGCTAAACTGAGATCCAAGTATCCAAGATCAAAATTCAGCAACTTAGTGGGCCATTTAGACTTTGGCTGGGCGGATCTACCACCCTAAGTTGGGGTTGTTCCCTCCTTACCAAACTTGCAGTCCCCCGGATTCACTCAGAGGTCGGAAAACATTTAGGTTTCTCCCATTGGTGCCTCAGCTGTCTATGGCAGTAGGAAACCTATGACCAAGCAGCTCAGAACTTCGGCAAAGGAGTTGTCAAAGTATATAGGAGAATTTGGAAATCAAAGCGGGGAAAGCTGTCCCACCATGATCATAAAAGGGAAAGAGATATGACTAACCTTCTGGCGTTTTTGTTATTCAAGTTGTAAAGTGTGCGTTACGAAGGTTCTGGGTGTCAAGCCACTAACTTGATTGAGAGAAAAAGCTGAATAGGTACTGTGACAAGTGTTAAAAAGGAAATAAAACAACAAGTATTAAGATTCTTAAAAGGGGATTATGTATGGATCTTAGTTGAAAAGGAATGATAGTAAGACTTTGGTAGTCGTCTAGTTGAGAACTTCCTACCCTGAGCAGAGGTTGGCCCTAGATAGTATTAAGACATGACCAGGGCAAAGTGTATAAACTACCTCTGAATAAATATGGGCCATGATCCTGGTAGGTCTTCTGTGGTACAATAGGAGAAGACTATTGCGAAATTAGAAGTATAACTTATCGCTATGATGCTATCAATAAGAAGCATAAACACACAAAGTCAAACATGAATATACCTTTTAGCATCTTCACAGCAACAGTTTTGCAGGTTGAACATTTATCGATCCCAAAAGCAGAGGCTTCCACCACCTTCCCGAAAGCACCATGACCAAGTGTCTTTCCTAAGGAGAAAACACCAAAGAGTATCAGTCAAAATACCAAGACCAAAAGGCAAAGTTAAACATTGTGTAAATCAAGAGTACTGTACAACTTCAGAGAATTACTGCCTCCACAAACCCATTTCCTGTCCATATCCATGTACACCTGGAATATTTATTAATGAGGAAGGCTTTTCATGGTGCCATGTGTATCCACCAAAACAACACTCACAATTAATCAACAATACTCATAGGGATTTGTAACCCCTAAGGATATACATATTCAGCCTCTGATTTCTGTAAGTCAGTGTTGGACATGGCCCTTTTTGCAGGGTTATCCCCAAACTTTTGTCTTCTTCCTCCGATTTTTTCCTGACTTGTTTGTGTTGGTTTTCGGACTCTGGGCACTTTACCACTGCTAATCAGTGCTAAAGTGCATATGCTCCCTGTGTAAATTGTGTTATGGATTAGTGTTTCCATGATTGGGTATTTGATTTACTTGTTAGTCCCTAGTAAAGTGCACTGAGTGTGCCAGGGCCTGTGAATCAAATGCTACTAGTGGGCAGGCAGCACTGATTGTGCCACCCACATGAGTAGCCCTAAAAAGGTAACTCAGACCTGCCATTGCACGCAGTTTGTAACTGCCATGTCGACTTGACCAGTAAACACACTTGCCAGTCCCTAAACCTTCCCTTTTCTACATGTTAGTCACCCCGAAGGTAGGGCCAAGGAACTCCTGTGGGCAGGGTGCAGTGTATGTGAAAGGTAGGACATGCCCTGGTGTATGTGGCATGTCCTGATAGTGAATTACAGCCTATTTCGTTTTTCACTATTGCAATGCTACCTGTTCCCCATAGGACAGAATGGGAAGTTTGTTTATAACAGCTTATAAACATAACTGGCCCTGGCAACTAGGTAGGTAGGAAAATAAAATGTAGTATGCCTGAACTCAGAATCTAGTGATGCATCTTTTAGTAAAGGTGATTTTTACATTCTGTGTTTGAATATACCACTTTTAGGAAGTAGGTATTTTCTTGCTCAGTCATCCTGTGTGCCTCTACTGGAATGTGGATTGCCTGTTTGCGTTTTGGACGACTGCTGGCTAGGAAGCAAGGGTGGCTCCCAATAGTATAGGAAGGTCAGGAAAAGGCTGAATAGACCTGGGCTGCGATTGGGGAAGAGGGAGGAGATTTCCTTGCACCTCAAAGGGCCTGGTCTGCCTCTGACAATGCTGTCTCCACCCCCTGCCGGGAAGTTACACCAGAGAAGGCAGAACTGGTTCTGGCTGGGCACATACACCCTCAGCCTAGAGGATCAAAGGATTTTTGGATACAAATACTGGGGCTAAGACCCCTGAACTTTAGAACTCTTTTGGATCAAGAAGACTGCCACGAAGAAGAGCTGGAGAAGCTGTGAGGAGGGACTACCACTTTACTGTGGGCTTTGCTTTGTTGGCCTGTAGTGGCTGCTTCTGTCCGGGGCAGTGAAAGGACTGGACTGAACTTTCTGCAATCTACTTTGTGAGTTTCTTCAAGGGCTTGAGGTAGAGCTTGCCCCCTGTTCAAGACGTCTCAGGAACAACAAAGACTTCAAGCTCTTCTGCCCGCAGCACTGGGGACTGTGTGTTTTGTGCTGCAACTGAGGAAAACTACTACGACGCCACTGCCGACTCTGTGTCCTGACGGTATCCCAAAGGGCACTGCCACAACGTGACCCTGGTCTCACCGACGACGCCTGCTGACGCCACCACCGAGCCGATGCTCGCACCGTGACCTGTGGACACCGCACTCCGCAATACCTCGCTTCATGCCGAAGCCTGGGCACCGCAGAGAGCACCGCTGCAATGCCGCACCGCGACCCTGGTCTCTCTGATGATGCCTGCTGATGCCGCCACTGAGCCATTTTTTGCACCGCAACCAGTGGGCACTGCACTGCCCCGCTTCAAGACGATGCCTTGGCCTCCCTGATGATGAAGCTCCAAGCCATGCTTGCACCGAGGTTCGAGGCCACCGTTCGTAAAGTTACATGACGCACCGCCCTCATCCCGCACCACAGGCTTGGCCTACCGACGCCGGCACCATCGACTCCAGTTCGTCAGCCAACGACAGCGCTTCCGCAATGACGACACCGCTGCTTGCACCGTGACCTGCTAGTACGTTGACTAGCACCGTCTTCCTCTCGCATCGTGACCCTGGTCTCACCGACGATGCCATCTGACGTCGCCACTGAGCTGCTGCTCGCACTGCGACCTGAGGGCACCGCATGCCGCACCGCTGCACTTCGCACCCCAGCACACAACGCCTGCTGACGCCAGCGCTCCTGACTCCATCAGAGAGGAGATCAACCTGGAACATGTGTGACTTCGGGGCTCCCGATGACTTCTGCTCCGACCTCTGGAACTGACGCCTGTGGACGCCGTGTTTTCGGAAGCTCAACAAGAAGTCACAGACGACCTGCATTTCTAAAAGGTACTGTTTGTGGGTCTTCCCGACACCATAGCTTGCCCGCGACGCTGCGGTCAGCCAGAACTGTTTGGATTTGTTTGCTCACGACGTCGTGATAGTCCCCAACAGAGCTAGCGACAACAAGGACTATTTTTAAAGCATATTTTGATAAGTGAAGATTTTGAAGTACTCTATTGTGGATTTTTATCATTTTTGGTCTTGTCTTAAGTGTATAAAAATATTGGATATTTTTCTAAACTGGTGTGGTGTCCTTTTGTAGTTCTTACCCTGTATTACTGTTGGTTATGTGCAAATGCTTTACACACTGCCTCTAAGATAAACCTGACTGCTCGTGCTAAGCTACCAAGTGGGTGAGCAGGGGTTATTTTAGGAGTGTAACTCCCTTATCCTGACTAGAGTGGCTGTTTCTGACAGTCTTTGGCACATGCCCTAGCCTGCCAAAAATCCCATTTCTAACAGTCAGTATCCAGTTTCCTTAAACATGTAGTAATTAGAAAGATGAAGCAAACCAAACCACAAAAGTGTTTAATTTCCTATGAAACTACATGCATTTTTAACAGATGAGTCTTAAAGCTACAGCATGAAAAATCATTTAAAACATAATGTGTACACACACACATACACACAAACCACTACAACGCACACACACAAACACCACTCCACCAGTATGACTGAATCCTAGGGTGAAACAGTAATGTTCTTGTGTTTGACACAAACATAATTGCTTGTCAGACTTTTTTTGTTGTTGCAGATTTATATAGCACAAGCTTGTCTTGAAGGTATTGGAGTGCTTTACATGAGCACCAGTTATGTTACACAAGGACACATTCATTTTTTTGGTAATCACGGGGAGATTAAGTGATTTGCCCAGAATCACAGGATGCGGAGTCGACCCCAAGGATCGAACCTTGGTTTCCCAGCTCCAAAGTTGGCAGTCTAGCCGTGAGACCACATCCTCTCCCTTTATACACAATGGTAACAGGTGGCTGCTCCTCCTCCACACACTGTAAAAGCAGCCTGACATATCTTACTTTAAGAATCAGCCTTTTGGTTCTGTGGCATCAAGCTCAACAATGGGTTTCCATGCATCACTTACCTAGCCGCAGGCGGTCACGCGGGAACTCCCACTTATTGCTGTCATATAGGAGTCGATCACATTGTTCATCCAGGGGTACTTCGTCTGGATCCATTATGATTGACAGGTAGCCAGTCTTGATGTCTGCTGGTATGGGCTACAAGGAAGAGTCACATGCCACAAAGTAAGGGTTGTTGCATAAGCATGCACTAATCCCTCTTACTAGATATCCCTATGACTTTTGAACCAATGGACTATGCTTGGGAAAGATTCCGGGATGGACAATAGAGCCGAAGAATGGCTAGCTTATTTCCTGTGTGTCAAAGAATAAAAAGATTCCATTATTCTCCCAATGTCGCAGAGTGCGGATTTTTGCAAAACCAAGCCAAGCAGTAGATGCGGGCAATAGGTTAAAAGAATGTTTTTCTACATCCTAATGCTAGTCGGATTGTGGCACATGGACATAAACTGGTGTGAGAGTGTGTATATGTGTACGTGCATCTGTGTGGCTGAGGATGGGGGAACTAGTTAAAATAGCACCCATGCCCACCTGATACCTGGCATTAACATATTTGTATTGCCCTGTATCCACATTCATGCTCATTTGGCTTAGGTACAACCATTTGTTAACATCATCAGCAGAGGGCAAAATCGCCTAATTGTTTCCGCCTTTCACATCCCAACCCAAAGACATCGTCTGCGGATTCCCAAAGGGGTCATCCCTTAGCCCCACAACTCTTCAACATTTACCTTGCACCCCATGCAAAGATCGCCGGCTCCCACAGACTCACCATCATCTCATAAGCGGCTCATCCTGTCCCTCTCAGAAGACCCCATCAACACCAAAAACAACTTCAAATGGCGTATGACCGCATCAACATGTGCACCCACTGCCGGAAACTCAATGCTGAGAAAACGGAAGTCCTGATTTTCGTACCCAACAACTCCCACTGGGACACCACCTGGTGGCCTATTGAATTGGGACTCACTTCCACCCCCACAGGGCTCGAAACCTGGGCATCCTCCTATACACCAAACTCTCCATGAGACACAAAATCAAAGCTGTCACATCAGCCTGCTTCAACATCCTCTGCATGCTCAGAAATATCTTTAAATGGCTTCCCAAGGACACCAAAAACACCATCACCCAGGCTTTGATCATGAGCAGGCTAGACTACGGAAATGCACTCTACTGTGAAATACCCACCCACCTCACACACAAGCTCCAATCCATTCAAATC
Organism: Lissotriton helveticus; assembly: GCF_964261635.1. Taxonomy (NCBI): domain Eukaryota; kingdom Metazoa; phylum Chordata; class Amphibia; order Caudata; family Salamandridae; genus Lissotriton; species Lissotriton helveticus. The sequence goes on from NC_136064.1 coordinate 4,130,700, forward strand.
GCCAGAGAGACTGGTTCTCAACTTACTCCGCTGCACTCACATCACTCCTCACCTCTGCAAACTCCAGTGGCTCCCCATCCAGAAACGCTGCCACTTTGAGATACTCGCCCTCGCCTGCAAAGCACCCTATCAGAATGGCCCTGCCTACCTCAACCGGCATCTCCACTTCCACCAGCCAACCTGCAACCTCCGATCCTGCCTAACTGTCACTCGCAAACATTCCCTGCATTTGCAGACGCACAGTAGGATGTTCCTCTCCTGCTGGAACGCCCTCCCCCTGGACATCAGAACAGCCACCTCACTCACAACATTCCACAAGAAACTCAAGACCTGGCTCTTTGACTGATGGGCCAGACCTTCTGCACCAACTCAGCGCCTAGAGCCCCTAACGGGGGATTAGTCCACACTCTACAAATCCTTTTTACATTACATTATTTTACATTACATTACAAGGGGGATGCATGCCACAATACAGACAACAAGACAGCATTCACAAGATGGCTGACAGCACGTGCATGTGACTCGCTCTACAGACAGCATTCACAAGATGGCTGACAGCACGTGCATGTGACTCGCTCCACAGACAGCATTCACAAGATGGCTGACAGCACGTGCATGTGATTCGCTCTACAGACAGCATTCACAAGATGGCTGACAGCACGTGCATGTGACTCGCTCCACAGACAGCATTCACAAGATGGCTGACAGCACGTGCATGTGACTCCCTCCACAGACAAAATTCACAAGATGGCTGCCACCATGTGCACGTGACTCCCTCCATAGACAACATTCCCAAGATGGCTGCCACCATGTGCATATGACTCCCTCCGTTCCAATTACACAAAAACAAAGGTGCCTCAGCCTCTATATTACAGTCTTCTCTGCCTTGCTGACCCTCCCATGGTAATACGTGAGCCTTACTTTTTTCAGCTTCCGGATGAACAGGGTAAGAAGGAGCCAGAAAAGAGTAGCTGCGAGGCCGGTGCAGACCAGGATGATGACTTCAAGGTTGGATTTTTCCTCTGCGCCTGCATGTTAATGGCAAGAAGAGACATGACAACTTTTAACATCACCGTCTGACTCGAAAGCATCCCTTAAATCGTTTATGTTTCTAAAGCTGAATGCTCATACATCTATATTTTTTACATTTTAACATGCATATTAATGTCTATCTATGTGCATTTAGATGAAATTCCCTTCTACAGTTGCTGGTACAATGACCATGTCATGGCAAACTCACAGCTCCTGCTGTCTACAAATAAGCCAAACAACTGATCAATTCTGCAGAAGTTTTGCAAGTTGAGGGTATGTATCAGCTCGGAGCACGAAGGAAATGTAATTGATGTTGAAAAGCTGCGTAGGGTTTGCCAAGGATCCCTTTCAGCCATACAGCACGATTGGATAGCAGTTCACTTCTGGGGAAAGGGAGAAAAAGTAATAAAACCGAAATATCCCAGCATGTAGGCCCTGAAGGAATGGAGTACCCCCTGAGAGGAGGAGTGTTAGGGGACTGGAAGAGGGCAGGAGAGGCAAAGTGATTAAAGATCTTCTTAAAGTTTGGAAACATGATGCACAGAAAATCACTGGTCGGCTCACAGAACATGTTATTGAAATGATGCTCACGAACTCAACATGCATTCAACTGATTTCAAATGGAGAATCTTGGTGCTAGATGAACTGTTATTCCAGGCGCAAAAAGTCATCACGTATTGCACACTGACTTTTTGCGACTGGAATCGACCTATGTATTAGTCGCTAAGCTTATTTAGCGATAAATATCGCTAGTTGTTGATAATATGCCCCAAAATAACAAATCATAAGGGGTTATGTAATATTCACTAGGTAGGTCCCAATTTGCAATGCTCTATTACTGTCTGCAATTTGCAGTAATAGTTTGCAATTGTCTGCGATTTGTAAATCAGTTACCACCTCCTTTGTGGAGTCGGTAACTGGTTAATGGTTTTCGACCAGAATAGTATTTGCAAACTACTGATACATTCAATACAGAATTGCAGATTAAAAGGAGCACCTCTTTTATGCCCCTTCCTAATTGCAATTTAGTACGGGTCGAAGAGCCAGTTTTACAAGTCAGAGAAACTTTCCGCCTTGTAAAACGGGCTGTATGCATATTGCAGTCACAGACCCTATGAATTTGCATGGCAAATTTGAATTTTGAATCGCAGGGTTTGCAAATGCAAGCTCCTTTTGTACATCTGGCGCTAGGTTTTGTACTTTGCTTTGACTTTGGGACTAAGACATAAATCAAACAGATGCCCCTTGCTTCGGCTAGGTAGAAGAAATTGGACTTGAAACATTATTGATGTCCATGTTGATAAGGAGGCATAGTATACAATTTGCGCCTGACTTATGATGCATTAGTGTGGCAGACACATGAGCCATATCTATTATTTACTGTTCACACAACCAGCTTCGCAACTGATTCCCAAATACAAAGTGGCTCTCAAATAGATGTCACTTATGGTGGTGGATAATAGCATTGTCTATAATTCTATATCTTCTCATTGCATTGGGGCTGAAGAGAGTTGCGGCTCATTTAATATGTACTGGGACATGCTTTGTTGTTCACAAAACCTCTTGGACTCAAGCCATCCTGGTCCATCCAGAATATCAGAAGATATCTGTACTTGCAGTTGGTTGTGGCCAAATGCCCTTAATGGAGGATCTTATTCACCAAGCATGCAATCCTGAAAGAGACCTCACTGCTGAGCAAGAGAACAGACAGCTCTCTGGATTATTCCTGTTGCCCACCGAACAAGTGGCTCGTGCTGTAAGAAATGTCATTGGCGTGGGCATAAGCAGTGGCATGCAGCATATCATCTCTTGCGCCCAGGTGTTGATGTTATGGAGTTCAAGCATATGTGCACATATATATCTGGAGTGTGTCTGTGCCCAGAGCTTTATAACTACTAGGCTACACCTCATGATGCCTAATGCTATCAGAATTCACCTCAATGGTCATCTTATGAAAGTAGTCTTATATGACCCAAGCTTACTTTAGGAACCAATCCTCATTTCTGACAATCAAACTGGACTTTGAATCCCAGGGAACACCTTGGCCACATGCTAACACTCTGATCTGCAGTCTCGCGGTCAGGTCTGCCTTCTTCGTTAGGGGAGAGTGTCCGTAATGACCTGGAGTGAGGTGGCGAGCCTACTTTTTGTGCCCTTTACTGGGTGGACCATGCGTGCACTGGCTTGAGCAACAAGTTGTTGGTGCCCTATAACTGTAGGGGTGAGTATTGCTCTATGCCTAAAAGACTCCATGCCAAGAATGATGTCACAAAGCATCTCTTAGTCCCAGCTGACATCATCAAGCAAAGCAACCATTATAGAATACTTACTGTAGGTGATTGCTAGAGATGCAGGACTGGATAAAGGGAAGCATTTTTCTCTACACAGGATGGTCCCTTTAAGGCTATAAGAAGGGGCGTGGCATAAATACTACAGGCGGAACCAGGGACTCGCATGAGCCGAAACACATCAAATAATGGCAGCCTTACCTTCAATCGTAACATACGCTGATGTATTGACGCGACCCATCTCGTTGCTGGCTAGACACTCATACATGCCTTGATCTTCTTTCTTCACACGGTCAATTATCAGACTGTTATTGACCAGCAGGGATATGCCTAAGAATGGAATTCCAATAAATAAGACAAGCTGGAAACATGTAATAACCATTGCTGGTGGACATAGTGGAGACATTTGGGTAACGCCAACCCTGAGAACTGCAAGGGGATGAGGGTGCTCCTGGAAGCCAGGGACACAGGGTCTTACCTGACCACTGGGCAGTACATGCAATGCTCCACCAAAACCATGCATGTATTCCAATGACACCTCCCATGTTTCCACTTGTAGAACGCGGAGCATCAGAGACATAGCCTAAGAGTGGAGGGAAGATCTCCTGATACCGACTACGGGGAGCCACTTAAAGGATTTTCCTGACCGCTGCATTAAAAAGTGCATTTCGGCGAAAAGTAACTCTGCATATGTTAATGGTGAGACAATGGGCGGTAATTGGAATTCCTAAGGAAACACGTATTGGCTCTTTTGGAGTTTGATCTTTTCTGTTTAATTGGATTTTATAATTTTTAACAAAGTACATGATTTTAAACAGAAAATCTCGGAGTTCAGCCTTACATAAGTTTGGAATAAAAAAAATTGGTAATCAACCTCCTGTTAGAGACAATCCTAAGCATAATTTGGTCCCCTCTGCCGTATAATTCCAGTGGCCCTGATTGATATAGTTAATATTCAAATATTAGTCAAATTATCACATTTGGCCTTTGTTGGGTTGTGGCGGAAAGTTGGAAATTGTTTAAGGGATTAATTGCAATAACTGAGCCAAGTCTTGACCAGTCCAGCTTTCTATCGTTCAGTGATGGGGGCTGGTCAACAGGCAAGGGTTGTGCTGGCCTTCGCTGGCCAGCTCTTGACACGATGTTGCCTGGAAAAGGAGTAGAGAGGGTAATGGTTGGTCATACTCTTAGAGGCCCATTCCTCATGTTAAAAATCCAAGGTAATCATCATAATTAGGGGTGGCTGAGCCGGCAGACTTCTCGATGACCTGCAATCTATCTATAACAGAGTCTCTGCTTGGAGATCGACATGCACGACTGCCGGTGTCTACTGTGTCTTGGAGTGATGTGCCTTGCGGTGCAATGCTGGAAGCGTTAAAAGGGGCTCTAACCAGCAACTACATCCTCTATCAATTTTAGACCAGCTGATCCAGGTTTATGTTGGTTTTCTGTAACAGTTAAACTCTACTCTCCAAGCCTCTGCAGTCACAACCTTGGCTCGAGTCCCCCTCATGAGCCATTCGTGAAGGGTCACTGGCGAACATACCTGAGGCGGGCTTCATTTGGTATCCATCCTTCAGCCAGGTGATGGTGGGCGTTGGCGTCCCGTTGACCCGGCACTCCAGGTGGAGGGTGCCGCTGCTGTTCACCACCAGTGCGGCCAGCTCCTGCATCACTTGCGGGGCCTCCTTTTCTGTAGTCAGAGGGAAGCGAGCGGAAACATCATTTTACAACGCAGGACACAAGTAGGTGAGGACAACTATGAATCTAAGAGCAAAGACCAGGTTAAACTTTGATGAGTTACAGATAAATCCTGACCTGGTAGTGTCTTGAACAATGCAATCTGTATAGACAGTTTTGCAGAGCACAACCATGCAAACCAAATTCTCATATTCATACCTTTCCAACACACCTTCTGTACAGTCTGGAATCTTTGTGATACATATGGAAATTTAACATAGGTGCTTGCATTCCTTGATCTACAGGGAGGCCCTCTCCTCTAAGGGAGATCACTTGAGTCGTTGGTCATTTTAACCTGGCCAAAGCTAGCAAGAGACAAAGTCTCCTCAAGGCAAGGGCTAGGCTGTGTCTCTGGTACATGTTTTTATTCTGCGAACACTGTAAGACAAGCTACTATTGCCACTTTAAAAATACTGAATCTACTCATCACAGAAGGATGGAAAGCCGAGTCAGGATCTGCGGTCAGCTGCTCGTTACGAACAGCTGACCGTAGATGTCAGTAGAAAGCGCTTAACTCCATTGTGCCGGGGAGCCTGCCCTTAGACAGGGGATCCATTTGCACACTTTGCTGTGAGTACTTGTTGTAGATGAATCTCAGGACACTTCTAATTAGTTACATGTAGGTTTATTGTAGACACAGCTGAGCGCACACCTCACCAGCTGACCAGATCATCAACTGACAAGAGTGGAACACTCCGGTACAAATTAGAACACACATAGGTATTCTGTGAGGCTAAGGACGGTTAAGAACACAAAGGAAGGGCTAACGACCACTGTCAGCCATGTTACATGAAGAACTAATTTACAACAATATTCTCAGTTGATCCCCTGGTTTACGAAAGCTGTAGTAAAATTTGTAGAAGGAGATTGTTGACTCCTCTTGTCGCATGCCCTGTGTGTTCCTGGCACACGCTGGGGATGCGGGGATGAAGGCTGGGATGTGGTGAGTAAGGCAATGTGGAGGGACAAGGGGTGCTGGGAAAGGCTGAGCTAGGAAGGTTTGTGCTCCTGACCTAGTCTTTATGCAGTTGGACTTGGAGCTGTCAGAGACGTGTTGTGCTTCACACAATAGTGTTCTGGCTTCTCCCAGGCAGGGCTGCCTTTATTCAAAACTCAGACACCACTGAGCCTCCAATTCAATCTTTTGCACACTTATGTGGAACTCACCTGTGCAAAAACGTGTCTGTGAGTGGAAATAGCCCGATCCAGATTCACCATCAGGGTTACCTGACATTTCCACCAGCAGATTGGATTTACCCCTGCGGTCATCTCAACAGTTTAGTAGATGGTCTGTTTGGGTGAATCTCCAACCAGGGTAGGACTGGTGCGTTCCTGGCAGTCTAGCAAACTTGTACCCTGGTGAGAATCCCCAAAAGTTTTCCATGCCCTTGACATGCATGGGATGTTACACCTGCAAAGACCAGCAGTAAGCCCCTCACAAGGGTGGAAAAGGACAGGGCACACCCCTGTATGGTATGGGGGTGCAAGAAAAGGGTTTTCTTACTAGGGTAAATTGTGTTCATGATGAGAACAAAAAAGTAAGGGAAATATGTGCTTGTGCATTATGCATCCAGTCTATATTTTGCATACATTTCTACGGCCTGTTTGTTGGGATTCTGTGAATCTCTAAAAAAAACATAAAACAATACAATTTGTAGGCATAAGTTAATGTTGTGCACAGTTACACATTTTCTGTGAATTTGAATCTATAGGGCGTATTTAAAAAAAAAACTTGAGGCGCAGGTGCGTCACCTTTTCCCATATTAAAAGTGACGCACCGGCGGGTATTGGGCTTGTAAATAAACCCTTATATCTTTAACATTGAATATCAGGCCTTTGGAAGTAAAGATGCGTGCACAGGCAACTGATGCAGAAAATGATATGCCACTTACAGAACTACAGTTAGTTCAAAGAGACCCACCTTGGACGAGGAGGGTGGTAAATCGTTCCACCACCTGGTTGGTGTACCGATTCCTGGCAGTGCAGCGATACCTTCCAGCGTGATCCAGTGACACATTTGTGAGGGTCTGGGTGAAGGTGATGGACTTCCAGTGGTTCTGAATGACCAGAGGTACAGATGGAAGCTCCTCTGCAGAGGGGTCGAACCAGGTAAGTTCTGTGTAGAGATGGGGGTCTGCCCTGCAGGTGAGATTCACGTCATTGCCTTGTAAGGTATGGGTTTCCGGACTGGTGCTCAAGCCGGTGTCAACATCTAGAAAGGAAACACAGTGAGTATATTAGAATCAGCAACATGGCTTCAGCACTGCTTAATTTGAGCCTGTGGTTTCTGTCACCTGGAACCAGCACTTAATTGCCAACACCAGCACTTATGAGAGCTGCCACATGGTGGCACTACTTGTGTAATTTAGAGACAAGCAGAACAACAGTTGTTTATTAATTCAATATTCATTAAAAACAACTAATTCCTCCCGCCCAAGCCATTCTTCTAGCTTTGGGGGTATGGAATACTCTGAACTGTCACACTTGTTAAGAGTGTGATGGTTAGTGCTTGTGCTAGTACTGTCAGTGGCAGTGCTGGCAGTGGCAATGGGTGGTGCAAGCTATGGTGGCCTCCTGATGAGGGCCTTGGTATGGATTTCATTTACAAATTGAGCACTAGCTCAGTCTAGAGAAGTCATCAAGTCTAGGTGAGTAAAACATCATTACTCTGTGTCAAAAAGATCTTACAAAGATCTATAAAGATGTATTTCAATCGACAACTGGGAAGAATGAATAGATTAATTGGACATCAGCTTACCATCCAAAGAAGCAAAATAGTACAAAGATGTACGAGTTACTTACCTTCGGTAATGATGAATCTGGTAGAGACGATTCTAGCCGCAGATTCCTTAACGTAGAATTATCCCCAGGCGTGAGACTGGATCCGGAAACTTTTTGCTCAGTATATCTGCGTGCCGGGTTGACGGCATCACGTGGCTCCGCCCACGTCCGTACGTGACGTCAGCGAGGTCATGTAATTCCCACCCCGGTGCGCATACGTCAGGTTTCTTCTGAGAACTTTTCCGCGCCACAACGTGGAGCCATCAGACAAAACTGTGGGAGTATGGGTACAGTGTGCGAAAGAGCAGAAAAATGGAAAAAAGGAATGATGACAAACAACACCAAAAGAAGCAGTGTCAACACTGCAGTACCCAAAAGCAGGGAAGAGAAAGAAAAGAGCGCAGCCCTGAGCAGCCACCCTGCCAGCATGTAGACAGCCCCCCCCCCACTTGAGACAAGGGACACAAGCAAAAATGTAACATTAACATGTAGTAGGGCCATGACCCCAATCAAGAATAACGATTGGGCACCAGTTACAAGACAAACCGGGAACTACAACCTGCAAGGCAACCCCGGCACAAACCCCCAAGCGGCAAATGGCAAGGCACAACCAGGGGACCCCAATTCAGAGGTTAGCAGAGGCCCCTGGACCCTTAGTAACAAAGAGAGAGAGAGGGAGGGAGGGAACGAGATGAAAGGCAAGCCTCCAACCTGGAAGAACAGAGGGGCACAGGAGTACCCCTAGATCCATCCTCAAAAGCGCCAATAGAGGAAGAAGGAACAAGAAACAGGCCTGTCAAAAGAACAAGTAATACACCCACCAGAGACATAGCCACCCCCCAGGAGGCGAGTGCAGAAGACCAAACGAAAGGTCCTCACAGAACGGGGAGGAAGGGCGGGCCGTGAAGGAATCTGCGACTTTAATCGTCTCTACCAGATACATCATTACCGAAGGTAAGTAACTCGTAAATCTGATAGAGACTACTAGCCGCAGATTCCTTAACGTGGAATAAATAGCCTAGCCATACCGACGGGGAAGGAGGGTCTGCGAAGGACCCCGCCAGCCTGGACACAACAGAAAGGCCTACAGAGGACTATTCCAATGTTAGGGCGAAGAGTCCCATCCTCCCAGGCAAGGAGGGGGAACCCCCACAAGCAGAACACCTCCGACCCCAAGAGGGATGTGGGAAGAAGAGAGAATTTAGAAGAATTCAGAAGAAGCCCGTTCATCCTCAGCAGTGGAACCAAGGGCAAGGCCAGGGAGGCCGAAGCACCCCACGCCCCTACAAGGCAACAGAACTCCCATCCAATTCCAGGACAAGGAAGAGGAAGAAGAAAAGCCTAGAGGGCCCAAGGAAACGAGGGAAAAGAAGACGAGCCCAGCGTAGACGGAAGGCAACCGACCAAACAGAGCGGCGCCCACAGCAAGAAGCCACCGGAACCAGGAAGAACAGCCCGGGGCCTCAGGAAGACCAGGCAGGCCACGCCCGACAAAGGGAGAAACACAGAACCGTCCCAGCCTCCAGGACAGGAGCATGAAGGCGAAATTCCCGGACACACTACCACAAGGGGTCCATGCACACGACCTTAAGAAGCATCAGCAACATACATAAACGCCATCGAGAGCAGAGGCCCGGAGGCGACCAGAACTCCCTAGCAGAGCGCAAGCTATATAACAGCTACCACTACCCCACATAGGGTATGTTGAGTCCCAAGACACGAGAACCCTCTTTGGAAGGAACTTCTGCAGCAGAAGAAAAAAACTAAAGAGCTACGGGGAAACCCCCCCGCGGAAGGCTTGTCAAGCAGCTCAAGAGAAAAACAGAAGGCCTAATCTCAGGGGCAATTCTGTGCAAACAACTCAAGCAGAAACACAGAGTCAACAAAGGGCCGTCCAGCAGCCAACAAAGCCATAGTCCCAGCAAGGAGGACTCAAGTGACCATAAAATACACCTCACAGCAAAGGCAACCAGCCCAAAAGAAGGTCCAGAACCATATCAACTCAGCAGTCACTGAGGAGGGGGAGGAGGAGAAGGAGGCGGAGGAGGAGGGGGAGGAGGAGGAGGAGGAGGAGGAGGAGGACAGAGCCCTGCCAAGAACCTCTGAATGGCGGAGTCTGCCGGGGCATGGAATAATAGGGTGCCATCGAATGGAGATCAATCAGTCGCTCCCGAACATTCTCAGGGAACACGCCGTCCCGAAGCCAAGCATGGCGACGGAGGGTGACTGAGGAAGCCATGGCCTGGCCTAGCACCTCTGAGATGTCCAGAGTGGAGCGGAGAATAAACGCCGCTAGCTCCCGGCCATCCAACGCATGATGCCGTAAGTCTACCTGAACAGATTCTTGTGATGCGGCGGGGAGGCCGAGTCCCACAAACAAGAGGTGGCCCTAGCCAACACACATAAGGTGTTACGGGCCCGCGCTAGTCGAGGCAAACATGTTGCGCCCCCAAGAGTCCAGCCAGCGGGCCTCTGGGATGGTGGAGACAACAGTGGCGGTAGGGAGGGAAAAGCAGTCCGCAAAAGTGGACTGGAAGCAGAGGGGTGGAGGGAAAGACACGCCGGGTCACGTGACGCTGGAAGGTGCTGGTGCAGGAGGTGTCGAGGCACCGGATCCCCTGAGGCGGGGCGCCTCCAAGCTCCCATCAGGGAAGAAAGGAGCAAACCCTCAAAGGGGAGCAATAGTTCCCTCCCACCAGTGCCCTGGTGGAGAACTAGGGGTGGGCGTAGTTCGCGAAGTAGCGCTACGCAAAGCTACGCGAAGTGCACTTCGCACTACGCGAACTTCACGTAGCACTATGCGAGCTGCGTAGTAGCATGTTCGCACTGTGCAAGATGCGTTTTCAATGATTGCACAGTGCGGACAAGCATCCGGCACTGTGCAAGCATTAAAAACGGCATCTTGCACAGTGCGAGCTGTAGTTTTCTGCTGCTCGAGTAGATTATTACTCGAGCGGCAGCTTTCTCAACGCGAACAAGTAGTTTCTCATTGAGAGCGGTCGCGAGCATGCGCAACCACTCACAATGAGAAACCTGACCTCCCCGCGTTGAGAATCTAGCAGGGAAGTCATTTTGCTTGCTCGCGGTCGCGAACATGACGTTCAGGACCGCGAACAATGACCGCTGTACTACGCTACGCTGCACTACGCATGTTCGCACTGTGCTACGTGCAGCTCGCGTAGTGCGAAGTTGCGCAAACTTCGCAAACTCCGCGAGCGTAGCTTCGCCCAGGGTTACGGAGAACCTCCATAAGATGGTGTGCTGGAAAATGAGCAACCGGATTACCCAGGCGCAGAATACTCACAGCCGTGGACACTGCTCACCACGCTTTGGCCTGTTTCCGGGGAGGAGGACCCCAGTAGGCACCTGACCTCCGGAGAAGAGGGAGCGTCCGAAGACAAATCCGCGGCTCGACGCCTGTCTGCCGCCGTAGAGTCTGCCGCCTGAGGCAGGACGTCATCACCATCCGGCGCCGAAGGAGACGCCGGATATGGCTCACCCAAGTCACACAGCGCCAGGGACCGGAGCGGAGCCAGAGCTGAAGAGGCCATGGGGCGGTGCCGGAACGACACCGACTCGACCTCCAACGAGGCAGCCGCCTGCGTGGAGGGATGAGATGGACCAGGGAAGTGACACGAAACCCTTTGCCAGCCATGGCCCAGAATGTAATGGATGTGGCCTGCCGACCCATGCGGTTCCACTAGGGCCGATTCAACCTCTGACTCACCTTCTGGCAAGGTAGCCGCCTGCGTGGAGGGTTGAGAAGGGCCTGGAGGGGGGCGAGGGGTCCCCGTCCAGCCTCGACCCACAGCTGGGCAAGGGGAGTCCACTGACCCCTGTGGCGCTGCCTGGGCCAGCAGGCGCCAGTGCTGTGGCGGCATCAGCTCAGCCGTGGACAAGGCCGCCGCCTGTCCAGAGGGCCGAGTGGGGCTCAGGGATGCGACCCGAGCCCCGGCAACCTCCCGCGACACCACAGGGACTCCTGCAGGAGTTTGCAGTGAGGCAGAGGCGCCGTGGTCCGAAGGAGGGACCTCCAAAGGGCCGCACCCCAACAGCACCACATCCTCCAAGCCTGCAGCCAAGCCAGTTGGTGCCTGGGCTGGAGCCACCGGCGCCGCTGAGGAGGGCCCCACGCAATGCAAGGGAACTGCTGACGTCCCAGGAGGGGATGGAGGAGGAGACGCCAGCGAGGCCTGCAAAGCATATGTCTCCATCTGGACTCTCGACGCCCCCTCACTGGGAAACAGTGGATAGGAGGACGACACGCAGGGCCACATCACCCGCGGAGAGCCCATGACCCCGGTAGGCCGAACACCAGCCCCCGGGGACAAGCTGCGACACTTATCCGCCTGGGGGCGATCCTCTCGCGACTTCGGAGAGGAGTGAGGGTGCCGACGACTACCAATTCTGAAACCGTTTGCCGACGCTGATCGAGGGGATGAAGCCGACCTTGAGAGACGTGCCGAGAGTAGTTCATCCGGCGCTCCCGCCGCAACTTCGGTTTCAACTGTTGGCACACCTCACAATCAGTGGTGCCGTGATCCTTCCCCAAACACCACATGCCGATGAGATGAGGGTCCGTCGCCGACATAAGACACCCACAAAATGTGCAAGCCTTGAAGCCCGAAGGCATTCGCACACTGTTTCACCAAAATATATCACAATGAGGAAGAAAAAGGGGGCCCAAACAGGCCCGAACAGAGACCGGATCCACATTGCACGCGGAAAAGGAAAAAACTGACGTAGGCGCGCTGGGTCAGGGACTTATGTGACATAGCTGACGTCACGTAAGCGGGCAACCCCTGGGCGGAGCCGCGTGATGCCATCCCCCCGGCGCGCAGGGATGCTGGCCAAAAAGTTTCCAGATCCAGTCTTACGCCTGGGGATAATTCTACGTTAAGGAATCTGCAGCTTGTAGTCTCTATCAGATTAACCCTTTTGCAAAATTAAAAAATCTCTGACTCCGTTGGAGCTGTATTACGGAACTTGAGTTCAGATCTACGACTCTCAGTGTTTGCGACTTGCAATTTGCATTTTTTTGCGATTTTCAGATTGTGAGTCGCAAACACTGATCTAATACAGCATCTGAGACAATGTTTGTGACTCCCAAATGGGTCGCAAAGGAGCTACCTCATTGATATTCATGAAGCAGGTCCCATTTTGCGACTCATTGGGAATGGCCAGCACTTACATGGGTGGTGGCCTGCTGTGGTCAGTGGGGACCATGTCTGTGACTACTTTATCAATAAAGCAGTTCTGTTGGATATGCAGCCCATTTTCCTTAAAAGGAAATGGGATGTGTTAGAAATGGGAATTTCTGGTTGGCTTAGGCTTGCGCCAAAGCCAGGCAAAAACCACCACTCTAGTCAGGGCAAGGAAGTTACCCACCAAGATAACCTCTGCTCACCCCCTTGGTAGCTTGGCACGAGCAGTCAGGCTTATCTCAGTGGCGATGTGTAAAGCGTTTGCACGCGCACCCAGCAACAACACCCAAGGCCCACCACAAAGGAAACTCCACACAAGGGTATATATAAAAAATAGTCTTTGTATTATACCACAAACATTAGATAATAAACATGTACTTCACAATGTGCCAACAGGCACAGGCAGAATTTACAGGGGATATGGACAGGACAGGGCCACATGGACCACTGTCAGGAATAAACACTTTTAGAACTAGCACGTAGAACATATAATAACTGTAGTACCAAAATTAGTACATGTAGCACACAACCAGTACTCACTGGTAACAGGTAAACACCACCTACGCAATCCTAAAACACCTTAGGTAAATATTACGCAGGGCACCATGACCTCACTAATATCACTCTTCTAGGGCAAACAACCTCCTAGGCATAAAAACACATATTTAGTGGCATGGGCAAAAACATTGCAACATCACATTAGGCAGGAAATCACATCTGCGCAAAACACATAGGGCCAACATGTACCCCAAGAAAGGGCACAATACAAGAACTGTCCCCCAGGCCAACTGGCCTCTCTGGGGCTGAAATGCCCTGTGTCCCAAATGTCAGGGCGGCTGCGCAGGCAGCCAAGGGAAGATTGCGCAGAACCTAAACGTGGCAGCTGCCCACTAAGTGCTGGGCTGCTGTAGAACTCCTCTGGGCAAAACACAAGTGAGAGCCTCGTGGGCTTGAACAAACACTGGGGCCTTAGGAGCTGCCGGGACTCCAGAAACAAAATGGCGCCTTCAGGGGAGTCCCTCTCGGGCGACTCAACATAAACAAATGCCCCCCTGAACCCTCGTGGGCTCGCATCACACTGCGCCCCCTGGAGCCTCGTGGGCTCGAATCACACTGCGCCCCTGGAGCCTCGTGGGCTTGGAAGAGAGAATGACCCCTTCGTTGGAGTTCCCCCTCTAGGGACTCGAAAACCAAGGAAATGCCCAAGAGCCTCTCGTGGGCTCTGAATTCCAATTGTGCCCCTGGGAGCCTCTCTGGACTCGAGCAAAATGCCCCCTGAGCCTCTCTGGGCTCCTCACAAATGCCGCCTCCGTTGGAGTCCCGCTCGGGGGACTCAAAGTCAGTAATTGCCCCCAAGAGCCTCTTGGGCTCTAAACAAATTGCCCCCGCAACGTAGGAGCCCCGCTCGGGGGGCTCGAAACTACCGTGGTGCCCAGGAGCCTCTTGGACTCGGTAAACAACTTGCCCCGTCGGAGCCTCTCAGGCTCTGGAGAAATGCCCCCGACTGCAGCAAGTAACACGGGGGGGCGGGCACCGGCAATGTGCCCCGACGCCTCCCCCTCTTCCCCAAAACTAACACCACAGGGCTTCGGCCTCGCACCCCCTCCTCCCGGGCAGCTCCACTCACCGGTTTGCGGCACAGGGGCTCCGGAGGGGTCGGCGGCGGTGTCTCTGCTCCTTGCGGGCAGACTTCAGCTATCTCCGCACTGCACACCAGGCGCCAGGCGGGGCTCTCCCCCTTCTCAGGGGAGCCCTGCTCGAGCCGGCGCTGGCGTCTGGGCACTCCTTCCTGCTTGCACCGGAGCGCGGGGTGGGCTCCCGTCTGCTTCCGGTTTGCTCTGGCGGCCCCGCCCACATCACCAGAGGCTGCCTGACTTCCGGGTTTAGCCGGGCGGCGGATTTAGTGAGTCCCGGGCCGCGGCGGTGAATTCTCTCCTCAATACGGGGTGGGCTCCCGTAACCGGCAAGGTGGGCACCTGCTTAGGTTATAATCAAAATGCGGGCCAAATAAAGCGCTTCTCAAGCGGTAGGGGCACACGAACGGCAGATAAGCGGGGTGGACACCCGCGCCGTAAATCAGCAGCCAGAGGGGGAATCCTCTCGCTCTTCCCCAGCAGCGCAATGCTGCAGAGAGCCCCCGGCGCTGCAAGGGAAATAAAGCGCTCCCAGGCGCTTGATGCCCAGAAGTCCAGGGCAAGTTACAGCAAGAAGTCCTTCAGGATGTGGGGGGGGCAAGGCTGGGCCCAGTGCCAGCTCACAGGGTCCTCCTAGGCAGTGGCGGTCCTCCTGGCGCCCAGCAGCAGCCCCCCCTAGGAAAAAGGATCCAGGAAGAGAACAACATGTAAGGGGACACAGCCCATTTTTATACAGGGAAAACCTTTTTCTGGGTGTAGGGTGGGAGAGAAACCAGTCGCAGCTGGTTTTGGAGCACTCTTGATGTGCTCAGCCACCCTTCCTATTCATTAGTTAGGCTAGGGTCATCAGTCGCACCACAGGGGGCGGAGCCAGCATTGTGTGGGGAAAGCCCAGCCCTATTCAGGTCCCAGGTGCAACCCTCCCTAACATCAGCATGCTAATCTCTCCACTCACCACCGGGGCAGACCCATCCAGACTCCTAGAGCCAGGCTCACCAGCCAGCTCCAGCCAATCACACGCCAGCACACTTACTGCACACGCACACCCATGTCTAGAAGTGGCACTTCCACACTGGACACATTCACGCCGCACACATCATTGTGCAGCATTCAATCTCATGAGTTCGCACATACCAAACTCAAACCCGCACTCCCCATGCATCAGGAACTAACACGGTCACATACATTCCCCATGCATTCCTATGGGAGGGCAGGCCAACCTCACTACACGCACGCACTTCACCCTGGGACACAGGGAAAAAGTGCACCAGGACAGAAATCACGAATGCCAGGTCGCCATCAAAAGCAAAAAGTTCAGGGGTGAACCAGCCAAAAAGGCCCGGGTCCAACAGGATGCATTTAAAAAATAAAAATGAAACGTTTCAGTTTCACTTTTTCAGAGCAGGCAGTGGTCCGTGGGCCACTGCCTCCTCTTAAAACACATTTTCGCTGCCAATCACAAAAAGAAAGGGGTCCCATGGGGACCCGTTGGCGATTGTCTTACCACCAATTTGAAAATGGTTGTAAATATGATTGTTTTGTGATCGCATTTGCGGTGGAAAACAATCTTACATTCCCCTGCGACCCGCTATTAGGAAGAGAAACCCTTAGCACACCCCTTCCTAATACCAACTCACAAAACCTATTTTGCGAGTCGGTAACAGGTTATCGCCTTGCAAAATAGGTTTGGTACATGCTACAACCCTTTTTAGAGGTCTCAAATGGGCTGATTTCCCGTTTCAACTGCTAAAAAAGGTCGTACATCTGCCCCGTAGTCATGATGAGCCCATAGCTGTTCACTCTACCTACACCAGAGCTGTGGGTCTTTCCTTACCGTCGAATGCGTAAGGCCCGCTGAAGACAAAGCCTGAGTGCTGTAAGGAAGGAGCAGCAATGGACTCCTGGCTTGAGCTCAGCATTTCTCCCGACAGACTAACAAACCAGATTCCGAGCCGAGCCCTCCGGCTCGTGCCTCCTCTATTGCCTCCATATTGCAAGTGTTATAAAAACCAGAGTTCTGCCCCCTGATGTGCAGCTGCAGCTGTATTTGAATGGTTTGTCTTTCCTATATAACTTTGCTGGATGCTTATAGCCTGAGAGAAACTCAATGAGACATCTGAACTCATGGTTTGAAGACTTGTTTTATTGTCTCCATGAAGATGCTGGTCTTTTCCTCAATGGTCAGCAGGGGGCACTGCTCTTAATGCAAGAGTAGAACACTTTGCTTTACCTTTAAATTTATTCTGCACTTTACTCAGTGCTTAATTTGAGCTGGTGGTTTCAAGTACTCGGCACCAGCCCTTAATTGTCAACACTGGCACTTATGACAGATGCCACATGGTGGCACTGTTTTTGCAATTAAAAGATTAGCAGAACAACAGTTGTTTATTAAGTCAATGTACATTAAAACCAACTAACACCAACCGCTTAAGCCATTCTTATAGCTTTGTGCGCCTTGAATAGTCTGAAATGTCACACTTGTATCAGAGTGATGGTTAGTAGTTGCATAGGTACTGTCAATGGCAGCGGCAAAAGGTGACGCAAGCTGTTGTGGTGTCCTGTTGAAGTGCCTGGCACTTATGTGTTTTTTTACAAATTCAGCACTGACTTCATTCTGTATTGTTTTCTGCTGTGTTACAAGATGCTCTTTCTTTCATGCTCTTGTGCCGGTGTCCTACTAAAGTCTTTGCAGTTTCATACCGTAAATCCATTAAGATTTCTTATACAATGTCACAATAATGTAGAATGTGAGGTGTGCATTGTACATATCACGATCCATATCATGATCCCATTCTTTACGCTGCACAGGTGCAGATGATGTCTGTATGCATATTTTACCTGTCTTCAGTGCATATATAAATTCTAAAAATCTCCACTTTGGTGCCCGGGCTGTAGACAGCAGAGCTGAAAACCAAGGTGGTAACAGCCTGCCCACCTGGCACCCACTGGTGATCATGGCAGGGCCAGACAGCATAACCAAAAGAAGCCCTGGCAAAAAAGCTCAAGTGCGCATGATGGCCGGCCAAACAGACATGTGCACTTAGGTTTCTTCAACCCGATGGTGTTGCACAGCTGGACTGGAGAAACGCCACAGGCACTAAGCCACTGTCTGAGCAGCAAACGCGGCACCTCACCCCAATCTTGGCACTGCTCTCATGCTATGTGAGCAGCATCTGGATTGGTGGGGAGCCTGTGCTTGTGTCCCAGGGACTGCTGGGACACCATCAAGAGTATAGAGGAGCACAGACGCTTCGGCAGCTGAACAGGTACGGTCTTTTCCTAAATAATATATCCGTTATCCCCTCCACGCCCCCCACTGGAGTTTGGTGGGGGCCGGCACTGCAAACCTCCCTGCTCCCTCTGTCTCTTCGTGTTATCTCTCTATTTCCATCGATCCATTTCCTCTTTCCCCTTCTGTCCTCACTCGCTTCTCCCCTCTGGTTTCTTTCTTTCTACTTTCTGTCTCCCTCCCTTCCTCTCTCTCTCTCCTTCTTGAAGGCTCCTGTACTTTCTGCAATTAACCTCGGGGACCTGTGGTAACTGACGTAGGCAACAGGAGCGGCCCTGGGCTTTCAAACCGGCCTCCAAGGGCTCCTACCCATGGGGGAAATGCCCGGTAGAATCAAAGGCCTGTCCGGCCCTGATGACAGCAGTATACAGACTGCCAAGCCTCAATTTCCCAGGGTGGAATACTTTGAAAAAGGAAAAAGTCCTGGGGAGGCGCAGCAATGATTATTAACTAAGCCTCGCATAGCTGCCAAACTTCAGCACCTCTGTCTACCTCCTGTAGGCCATCGTTTTCCATTTTTTTCCCCAACAACGCAAACATAATATCAAATGCGTGTATCCCTCCTCAAAACTGGAATTTTGAAAACCCCAGATAAGGAAATGGTACGTTGAATTATACAATGTGTCGGTTTTAGGTCTCGCTGGCGTTGCAGCGCGAAGCGCTGCACCAACGAGACTTATAGTCACCTTCCTCCCTGCCAAGGGAGTCAGAGCTGTGAACGAGCAGCTCCAAACCTGGGCACGAGCCGACTCAGGCCCGTGAACGCGCGGGAACGCAACGTGCACGTTCACGGCGTCACGCGTCTCTTCCGAGGCGCGCTCGACGCCGACTTGCGGTGTGCGTGCTCCAGCGTTTCTGTGGCCGGAGGTAGACGGCATCTGGTAAGTGAGGGCCGGGGGTGTTTGTTTGCTTGTTTTGGTAGACTGAAATGTGCTCTGTTATTTGGTGTCAGGTGCCACACACTTCAGCGAAAACAGCCCCTTGTGGAAAGCAGACTTAACCCGGCGGCTAGCACTGTACACTGGATCCAGAAAAGAAGTCAACATACTGTATCTGGTAGTTAGTACTATGGTACCTGGCACCGTGCGCTGCACTTGTGAGATGGTAATGTGACTGCACTGAGCAGGTACAGGTCGACAGACAACGCAAGCATCTGCCTCTGACCTTTGTACCGTGGGCCCGGTACCGCTCACTGCATCCAGCCGTAAAGAGTGCTCCCAGCTCCAGGTCTCATGCCAAGTATTATTATTATTATTATTATTAAGGCTTTTATATCGCGCTCTATTACTAAAAAAATAGTATCCTGGCGCGTTGAAGGCCGAGCAGTGTGGGAGAGAACAAATGACTGGATTTACTAAAAAAGGGGAGTTTTAGACAGTGATGTTAAAGAGGTAAGTTTTAAGGCCTTTCTTGAAAGCACTAAGAGTCGAGGCAGTTTTTAAGGAAAGAGGAAGAGTATTCCAGGATTTTGCTGCTCTCACTGAGATTGATTGGCCGCCAAGTCTGCAGTATTTGAATTTGGGAACAGACATTTGACACAGATTGGCCGAGCGCAGAGGGCGGTTAGGGACATACCGATAGAACCTTTTTCTAAGGTAGACGGGGCCAGTTTGGTGGATAGCTCGATATGCCAGTACTAAAATTTTAAACAGAATCCTGTGGGCAACTGGAAGCCAGTGAAGAGCATGGAGAAGGGGACGAGCACTGGAACGCCGTGGGACATTAAACAGAAGTCTGGCAGCGGCATTCTGAATAACCTGAAGACGGTAGATCAGGTAGGCCGGCAAACCAGAAAACAGTCCGTTCGCGTAGTCCAACCTAGACAGTATTAAAGCCCGAATAACAGTCTCTTTGGCTTCTTTTGGTAACACGGGAAAGAACCTGCGCAAAGTTTTTAAGGTAGCAAAGCAGACCCCGGTGACTTTATTTATGTGGTCCTCAAACTTAAGGTTCTTACCGAACCACACCCCCAGATTTTTCACCGGACCCGATGCGGCTTTTGGAGGAGGTAGGTCGGTAGGCCAAAGACACACACTAAAATCTTCAGGAAAAGAGCCATAGAGCAGGATCTCGGATTTGCTTTCGTTACATTTTAGTTGGGCTTTGGCTAACCATTGAAAAACAGAGGATAGGCAAAGTTGAGCCACCGACGTATCTAAATTATCTTTGGGCCAGGTAAACAAAAGTTGAGTATCGTCGGCGTATGCCATAATTTTTGCTCCTAGCTGTTCAGCAAGGTAAATCAAGGGGGTAAGATAAATGTTAAAAAGCAGGGGGCTTAACATAGATCCCTGAGGGACACCAGTAGAGAGTAATTTGGGGGTGGAAGCAAAGGGAGGCAACCAAACTTGTTGCCTGCGGCCGCCACAAGGCACAGTGCCCGACAGCTGGTACAGTACACTTCACAGAGCAGCGGGTATGATTATGCCCTGTGGCTGACAGTGCGCAGCGAACACCTGACTGGCACCGCTTTGTGAATGTGAATATGGTAGGGCACTTTGTGACCACTGGCTAGCACTGCCTATTGAAATCCAAGGCTGGCACTGTACACAAGACGTAGCAGGAAGGATTAGATTGGTTGCTGGTAGAAGGCACTGCACGCGAATCTGAGCCGCTTCTTCGCACTGCAGCTAGCTGCTGGTGCCGGGCACTGTACCGAAAACCAATGTGCTGTGCCACTACCTGCTGGCTGTGTGTACTGTCCCAGGGGCTGCTAACGTGCACTACGCTTCCTGCTGGTACTGTGTGCACTGGGGCCGTTAGTGTGCACTGTGGTAGGCTCCTGGTACTAGGCACGGCCCCTTGGCTGCTGCTGTGCACTGCAGCCTTCTGCTGGTTCTCCTCTCCACTGTACCTGGGGCTCCTCTGCACCGTCGCTGCCTGTGGGAACTGTGCACTACTGCTCCTGCTGGAATGGTGCGCACTACACCCAGGACACTTTGTGTGCACCACAGTTGGTTGCCAGCACTGCGCTCGTGGCTGCCTGCTCTCGTGCCCTGTGAATGAATGCACATGTGCAGACCACTGTTTGCCAGTCGAAGGGCCGGCATTGTACTCTCTATCAGAGCACACACCACACTGCTCAGCGACGGGTAGTGCAACGCTCTAGGATTCATATCCGACAGTACTTGGTACCTAGCATTCACACTGTACCCAGTACCTGTGCCCGAGCACTGTGCCAGCTGCCTGTAAGGTGGAAGGCGCAGCAAGCGCCGCTAGAGGGATGATCGCCGGCCTCGGCCTGTAGTAGGTGAATGTCGTGGGTTGCAGTCTACGCATTTTCTACTTCGTCGTTTTTTGGCGACGGGGGCCTCTCCTCACGATGCACCGGTGCCGCATTGCAACCTATACAGATGAAGGCACAATTTGTGGCGCTAAGGATCAATCCACACACACTCGCTCTCTCTGCGCGGGGAGCTTAACACTGGGAAGGGGTCGGGCGAAGTGGGTGTTTGCTCTCCTTGTCGCTGTTTTCCTAGCTTTCTCTTCTACCGTCTTTGTCCCTTTTTTACATTTCGATCTCCGATCCCCAAAAATTAGTGCCGCTCCCCACTAAGTGCAAGGACCGGCACAAATTAAACACTGAGTGGGCGCATCCTTGGTGCGGGCAGTTCCTTCCCTAAAATCCTAGGGAGGGTATATGTTGCTTTCGCAGCCTTGTCCTTACCCAGTAAGAAGCGCCTTCAATGACTCCACAGCAGCAGCCCTGATTTTGGACACCCCTGTCAGTAGACACGTCCCGCCTCTACAATTCTCACCCTGTATCCAGGCACTTTAACTAAAGGGGTCTCCTTAATCCCACCCTCCCTCCACCCATTCTCGGCACACAATGGCCTCAGTGTTGTGTGTCTCAGAGACACAAAGAGGCACTAAAAGATTAACTGCGCCGCCCTGCATAGCTCTGCGCTGCCAAGGCGATCGTCTTAGCGAGGAGCGGCCCTGGTACCAGCAGGGCCCTGGAAAGGACGCTTCATACTAGGGTGACCAGATTCTCAAAACAAAAAACGGGGACAGGTCATAGACATAGAAGTAGGACTACGGTTTGCAGTAACCATCGACATAAAAGTAGGATTATATGACAGCTGTCATAGACATAGAAAAAGGACTACAATGACCGCTCCCTCCACAGACCGAGATGAAGCATTACAGAAAACAAATCAGAGGCCTTTTATTGGCACCCCTCTCCTTTACACAGCAGCATTAGTACTTCTTATTACATTTACACTTTTAAGGACTATAGCATATATTTGCCAAAAAGCAATAAAACATCACAGGCTAGCAAACGCCAGTCCAAAGTGAGCATGCGGGCGCATACTCAACCGGAACAATGAAAAACAGGGACATTTCTGTGTTTAACAGGGACACTGATTGAAAACGGGGACATTAGAGTCACTTGGAGAAAAGTGTCGGGACACGGGGACATTTCTCCAAAAACGGGGACCGTCCTGGGAAAACGGGGACGTCTGGTCACCCTACTTCACAGACAACCTGCCCGCTTTGTGTTTCGTGTCTTTCATGCATTAAATGTAATACATTTTTTGTGTTGATCGTTATTTTTGTGTAGCTGTCTGTTGGCAATAGGCCTCGTATTACTAAAAATTAGAGATATTGGTCTTGCATTATTATTTGCAACGCCAAAAACTCAAAACTTTTACTAATGCGAGACCTATTGCATTGCAAATGCTTGTTTTCAATGTTTTGTGACTTGAACTCCATGCACTGTGAAAGCCACACATAAAGCTAACTTAAAATGACACAAAATTCTGTACAATGGAAGGCCGCTGCCCCTTGACGCTAAACCTACCTACAAGCAGTCATTGTCTGCTGAGTTTCTGCAGCTTCACTAGCATCCTTAGTGGTCCAGGGTCATCCTTCATTTCTTGGGGCATTTTTAGATTAAATTGCTCCCCCCCTCCCCAACTTTTAATCTTTAAACATCCGCTTTTGTAGCACATCTCCCGGGTTTTGTAAGAAGAAAGGACCAAATGGGGCATAAATATTAACAAACATTCAGAATGCAAGGATTTCCCCATCTTACTTATGAATTATATCTAGATGTTTCCCAAAACCCTCTGACCCTTCCCACCACAGAGCCCCCTTCGGACCTCACTTCATCCCTCACCGGCGTCTCACCTTTCCGAGCAGGTGAGAGAGGAAAGCTCGCCTCAGTGTTCACAGTTATCTGTTTTATTGATCCTGGATTGAAGTGTCTCAAACGAAGAACAGCAGTGTCTTCACACAGGGTGATCAGGACACCTCGCTTTCATTTATAGCCCTGTATGCTATTATTGGCTATCAGAAATCAATAACTCGGCCACTCTCATAGCTGCATGGACTGTAATTATTTCTATTGCATTCTGGGATTTCTAGTCTACTTATATTTTGCTGCTGAGAAATACAGGAGAGTGATGGCTGAATTGCTCGTCGGTTTGGCACATGCGCTCCACGCCAATATCTCTAACCCGAACTGATGCTAGGCCTATTGCATTTCCAATGCTTGTCATTGTCTGACCTCTGTGCTGCAGCCGGCTGTACGCAGTGCTCCACTCATAACATTAGGGGAGGAGCAGAGTATATTTATGTATAAACATATATTACGAGACCTCAAAATGACACTTTTGTTCTAGCCCTGAAGTAGAACGAATTGCAGTAGTTAGTTGCACATTCCCAGGCACAGTGAAATGTACTTTTTTCTGCAGTGCTTAGTACCACAGCTTTTGCTATTTGCAAATAGTAGGTGTCATTAATACTAATGTAATAGTATTCAATTTACGGATCTCAGAGGATGTGAGCCTGAGTTATCTTTTCTCTGATTCAAAATTGTGACTCACAGGTCACAGCAGATGCCAGCAGTGAGAGTTTAACTCGCTGACCTGCCGTGCAGCTCTTGCCCTATTCTCACAGTGAATATGAAACTTGAGTTCGCTGGTGCTGAGAGGCGCCCCAGAGGGTGCTGACAGACATCCAAGGGCTCACCGGTGGTGGAAGCAAGCGGGCTGCTGGAAGTGTGCACGAGTACAAGGTGTCCACTCCACACAATTAGAGAAGCATGAGGCAAGGCCTGGATGGAAGTCACATTCCTCAATAATTAACTCTTGGTGTGCTCTGTGCATGGCTGTGGCTCAGAAGAGGAGGGATGCTGGGATGGAGGCAGAATATGAACACTGCTCCAGGGCAGGGAATGCCTGGTGGAACGCTGCATGCAGAGGGGCCTATTCACAAAGGGCACTTTGGAGTAAATAAAGTAGTTTTTCCGTAGTACGTCTAATGTGGTCTTACAGGCCTTTGTGACTTCAAGTTCAAGTTTAAGTTCGGTATTTGTATAGTGCACTGCTCACCCAGAGGGTCTCAAGGCGCTTGGGGAAGGGGTTCATTGTTTGTCGAATAGCCAGGTTTTAAGTTCTTTTCTGAAGGAGATGTGGTTTTGAGTAAGTCGGAGGTGAGTGGGGAGTGAGTTCCAGGTCTTGGCAGCAAGGAAGGAGAAGGATCTACCACCCATGGTGGATTTACGGATGCGCGGGACAGCGGCGAGGGCTTGATTGGATGACCTTAGTTGTCGGGTGGGTTTGTAGAAGGACAGTCGAGTGTTGAGGCATTCGGGTCCTAGATTGTAAAGGGCCTTGTGTGCGTGGGTGAGAAGGCCGAATGTAATTCTTTTGTTGACGGGAAGCCAGTGGAGGTCTTTTAGGTGTCCGGTGATGTGGTCTTGGCGAGGAATGTCTAATAGGAGTCTCGCTGACGCGTTTTGGATGCGTTGTCGTTTTTTCTGTAGTTTTGCAGTGATTCCGGCGTATAGTGTGTGACTTGGCCCCAAACCATCTAAAATGGGGATGAAATGGATTCAGTGACTACGTACAACTAGAAAAGCTTGTACCCCATGTTATTATGTTAATGTTTCTAATTAAGTGCAGCCAATTACCCTGAAAGGGACTCTATGCCCTTCCCACGTTTACTAAGGGTGGTCATTTCAAGGCCAACGCACAAAGCATGCATGTGCACATAAAAGACTATCAATCAATCAATCAATCATAACACTTGTATAGCGCACTACTCACCCGGAAGGGTCTCAAGGCGCTTGGGGGAAAGGGTCCGCTACTGCTCGAACAGCCAGGTCTTGAGTTGTCTCCTGAAGGAGAGATGGTCCTGGGTCAGCCGAAGGTGGATGGGAAGGGAGTTCCATGTCTTGGCCGCCAGGTAGGAGAAGGATCAGCCTCCGGCGGTGGCTCTTCGGATGCGTGGTGCGGCGGCGAGGGCGAGGCTGGTCGATCGTAGCTGGCGGGTGGGCGTGTAGAAGGTCAGGCGGTCGTTGAGGTACTTGGGGCCCAGGTCGTGGAGAGACTTGTGTGCGTGGGTGAGGAGCCTGAACGTGATCCTCTTGTTGACGGGGAGCCAGTGCAGGTCTCTGAGGTGGCCGGAGATGTGGCTGCGGCGGGGGACGTCCAGGATGAGTCGGGCAGAGGCGTTCTGGATGCGTTGGAGTCTTTTCTGTAGCTTGGCTGTGGTTCCGGCGTAGAGGGTGTTTCCGTAGTCCAGTCGGCTGGTGACGAGTGCCTGGGTGACCGTCTTCCTGGTTTCGGTCGGGATCCATCGGAAGATCTTGCGAAGCATGCGTAGGGTGTGAAAGCATGATGAGGAGACGGCGTTGACTTGTCTGGTCATCGAGAGTGCGGAGTCCAGGATGAAGCCCAGGTTGCGTGCGTGGTCTGTTGGCTTGGGAGTGGTGCCCAGGGCGGGGGGCCACCAGGAGTCATCCCAGGCGGAGGGCGATGGTCCCAGGATGATGTGATGATACTTCTTTGTTATATAAATGCTTGTTTTGGTAAAGCATTTACCCTTGGGTGAAATTTTCCTCCGTCAGTCAGTCTCTGGTACTCATGGGGTGCAGAAGGCAGTCATCACTCTCCTAAAGAGGGGAGCTCTTAGGGTGCCCCACTGACCTCAAAGCCTGACAGAAATATGGAAGAACCCTCAGTGACTTCCATGATTGATGAGCAGAGTGAGGGAAAAACAACAGAGGCCCTGCAGGAGGAGGACACAGAGGAGGGCAGCTCTCCTGAGCCAAGGAGGGACACTCGCTCCTCAAACATGGGGTTTTTCTCCCATGCTTCACGCCCCTTTCCCTGATACATGGTCAGTGTCCCTTTCCTTTCCCACCATGAAAGAACTCTGACCCAGGAGTAGTTGATGTTTGTGAATAAACACAAATGGATGATTTTGTGGGATTTGCATAGTCCCTAGCCTTGCACTGTCCCCTTATCTAACTGTCCCCCGAGCAGGGTAGGGAGGATGCCCTTGGTCCTAATACTAGCATGGGAAATGGGCCCTGCATGGGACGGGGATAAAAGACAGTCATACATGGGGTGTAGCGGGTCCACCACGCCACTGGGTCCAGGTGCCACTGCACCTACTGTCAGTGCCCTTTCCTATCCATACTGTTTCTACTACCCTTGTAAATTCCTTGCAGAACTAAAGACGACATGGAGAAAGAGGTTTCGTAGTCACATGCTCTGCGACTACGAAACCACCAGTTGG
Organism: Lissotriton helveticus; assembly: GCF_964261635.1. Lineage (NCBI taxonomy): Eukaryota > Metazoa > Chordata > Amphibia > Caudata > Salamandridae > Lissotriton > Lissotriton helveticus. Next base: position 4,157,200 of record NC_136064.1, read on the forward strand.
TATGTGCCGGAGGCCCACTGCCAATCGGGCAAGTCTTTGCTGTGTGACTCATTGTGATTGGAAGGTTAAGAGGGAATTAAAGGGGCATCCACCCCTCCTTCTGAACTGCAATGCCTTGTATCAATGGTAACCAAAAGAACTTATGTAATGTAGTGCTTTTGTAGCACTCTGAGGCCACTGTTGCGAGTAGCAAAACCAGATGTACCACAGTGTCGGAGACACTGTTTGAGATTTCCAAATGGGTCGCAAGGGACCTGCCTCATTAATATTCATGAGGCAGGTCGCAATTTGCGAACAATTGGGCATGGCCACACTCTCAGGGATGGTGGCCTGCTGGGGTCGGCAGACCACCATGGCAGTGACTGCTTTTTAAATAAAGACGTTTTGGGAAAAAATACAACCCATTTTCCGTAAAGAAAAACGAGATGCTTTTAAAAAAGAGAAATGAAATGTTTTCTTTTCATTTTTTCAGAGGGGGCAGTGGTCCATGGGACGACTGCCTGCTCTGCAAAAATGTTGGTGCCCCCATTAAAAATGGGGAAGGGGTCCTTTAGGGGCACCCCTTCCCGTTTGTGAATGGCTTACCATCAATTTGAAATTGGTGGTAAACTGAGAATGTTTTGGGACTGCATTATGATCGCAAAACATTCCTACATACCAGTGTGACTCACTATTACAAAAGGAAGCCCTTGGCCCTCCCCTTCCTAATAACCACACACAGCCCCTAATTTGTAAGTCAGTAATAGATTACCTACTTGTAAAATAGGGTCGGTACATTTAAAAATACATTTTACCGGTCTCAGGCAGGCCGATGGTCCATTTGTGGCTGTCAAAATATGTCGTACATCTAGTCCATGGTGCTTTATGAAAACAAAGTTAACGTGGAGCTGAATTAAACACCACTATTTTTTTTACGGAAAATGGAGAATTTAGGCCCGCCACTGAAGTGCTCTCAAAACTTAGTTCCCTGTCTCTTGGGAACGCTAGAAGGATGCAGAATCTATGCACAAATGTATTTGGGTCTGGTGGCTCACTGGACAAATGCATCTTCTCTTCTCCAGGAGCCTGTGTTTGACCTCATGCTGACAGGTTGCTCCCACTCAGCCTTTCATCCTTCTGAGGTTGATAAAAGTACCATTGAGTTGGATAAAAATCACATCTCAGTTACAGCAGTTCCAAGAGGCCCAAGGGTTAATGTGCACTTTACAAATACCCATGGCATGGCAGCTGGCTGCTTGATAGAAGTAGCCACCGACATGGGCCGCTTCTTGCATAGATTTTGGAAAACTAAAGATTGGCTACTAAAAGTTCACTGTAAATTACATCTCACATGAACTCTTGATTTACATTAGCAATATGCTTAACCCCTTCAGTGCTAATGACAAGGGTAACTCGTCATGTAGGGCCCATTGATTTCAATGGAAAGTCAATGGACCTACATGCACACCCCTTAGCAGCCAAGTGGTTAATTTGCGCTGGTGTTCGCCAGTGTTTGGCACCAGCTCCTTTTTTCAAAACACCAGCACCAATTTATCCACCACATGGTGATGCTATGTGCCTTATTTTTATTTTTTATAGCGAGTCCAATGGGTGTGTGTGGCACTCGGTTTGTAATTGCTTTACTCCAGGTATATTTTAAGTGGTATGTGTTGTTTGGGTGCTGGCGGGTTGCTCCCTCTGACCTAAGGGAGTTACGTATGAAGTTATACAAAAGAGTACATTGGCAGATATGACAATGAGCCCAACCGCACTCCTTCGTGAGACAAAACTTGCCTTCGCTGTGTAGTTTTGAAATAAATCAAATTGCATCCAGAGAGTCTATTAGGTATTTAATTTACATAGCAGTTCATTCAACTGGTTCGACTGTTCCATCACAGTCTGATGTCTGACAGTATGAATTGATGTAGGTTAATATGCAACCAAGAACGACATTTCTTCAATGTCAATTCATATATGAGAAATTCAAAATTCAAATCCAATCCCTATGCATTTCGTGCTGACACACTTCATCAGGGGAAATGTATTCAATCTGTAATAAAAACACAAATGGAAGTGTATCAACGATACGGAAGTAGACTGACGCTGTACTGTGGTTACATGAATGCATGCGTAACACAGGTGAAGGGAGTATGCACAGGTGTTCTTACAGTGATCATAATGGAAACAAAAACGTGCTTAAATCAGTTAATCGTGATGTATGATGATCCAGGAAACTAAAACGATTGTGTGGTGGACGGTTAAATGGTTAAATGGTGCACTAGACGGGTTAAAGCGACTGTGAAAGCAGACCGCCGGTCCGTAAATGACCACATATCAAGGGTTAAACAAGCTGGTATCAAGAGAGTATGTTATACGGTAATCCGAAATGGTGCACTGAACGTGTTCAGATGGACTGTGCAAGCAGAACGCCGATTCGTGAAACAACACGTAAACGGTCAAACAAACTGGTATCTATAGAGTATATCATGCGGTGATCCGAACTCAAAGGAGGACCTATCTGCGAGTTTACGGTGAACTGTGAATACATCTTACCGATTAGTGTTGTTAGTTGGTTATCGGATAGAAACCCTCAAACACGTCCGTGTTGGCTCGATGGTGAAACGTGATGCATGCGCGTGGGATTATAAATAATACCAGTGTCTAAGACGGACTAACCCTAAGAGGTGTGAATGTTAACGGGTGGATAAACACAGGGTACTATCTACGTGACATCGGGTGTATTAATAGTACATATACGAGTGTACCAATGATGATATAAACAATCTCAAGGGTCAGACAAGGTAAAGGAAAAGACACCCGGGGGTAACGTGTAAATATGGCGGCCATATTGAAATGTCAAGAAACAAGTGCAAAAAGCGTTTAAAAACAGCATGGATGGTGTGTTGTGGGTGAAAAAACACGTGTACAGATTATGTGGAATGTACAAATTAAATGCAAAAAAGTACATTTCAGTTCAATAAATTCTGGGAATTATAAAATTGTTGAAATTATAAGAAGCAACTATATTCCATTCGATCATTTAACCCTTTCGGGTTGAATGTGTCCAGTTTTTTGATCCAGTACATTTCGTGTTGTAATAGTCTCTTTCTGATATCAACGCCTTGTTTTGCAGAGACAACCTCCAAAACCATGAATCTTATTTGGCAGATGTTGTGATTATGGGCGGTGAAATGTGCGGCAACAGGAGCTTTGGCTAGCTTATTTCTGATCGTACTTTTGTGCTCGGTCATACAAGTCTTTATTTTCCTTTCCGTTTTTCCCACGTACGGGAGACTGCAGGGACATTTGAGTAAATAGATCAAGTTCTTTGTATCGCACGTGGCATTCGTGCGTAGTTTAATCAATGTACCTGTGGTCAGATGGTTGAGAGTGTTACCACGTATGATATTGTTGCAGTGCCCACAGTTCAAACATGGGATGATACCTGTAAATCTTACATTGTCATCCCTGGGCTTAGATTCCAATATGTCTTTTATGTTCCTTGACCTTTGGTAGGCGAATAATGGTTTGGTGAAGATACCTTTAAAATCAGGTTCATTCTCTATCATAAACCAATTTCTCAAGATGATCTTTTTGATCTGTTGGCTCCTGGTCGAAAACTTAGACACAAATGTTGGCCTGTTCAGTTTGATGTCTGTGGTATGTGGCTTTAGTAGTTCAATTCTGTCGGTGGCTCGTGCTCTCTCCATTGAATTGTTTAAAACCACATCAGGATATTTTCTCTCCTTGAATTTGTTCAACATTTTGGTTTCATTCTTGAAATAAGTATCCATATCAGATGATATCCGTTTAATCCTTAGGAGTTGCGAGTATGGCAAATGCCGTTTAAGAGACATTGGATGACAGCTGTCAAACAATAAGGAATTGTTCCTGTCAGTACTCTTGGTATAGACATCCGTATGGAATTTGTTGTTCACAAGGGATACCAAAACATCCAGGTATGGGATTGATCCAATGCTGACTGTGTGGGTGAATTGTATATGATCATCAATGCCATTAATGAAACACATAAACTCCTCAAGTTCTTCCGGGGGTCCTTTCCAAATAAGGAATATGTCATCAATGTATCTCCAGAGTTTATGAATTTTGTCCTGCCATCTGGGATTTGTCAAAATGTGATCCAGTTCCAAGCGGTGCATAAACAGGTTGGCGTAGCTAGGGGCTGCACAATTTCCCATCGACGTTCCAGCCAGTTGTTGAAAGAATTGATCGTTCCATATGAAGTAGCTGTGGTACAGTGTATAGTGAAGAAGTTCCAACAGGAATACTTTCAAGTCCTCTTTCATATCGTGATCAATGAGGATGGATTCAATAGCTTCAATGCCCCTCTGATGTGGGATTGAAGTATATAGTGAACACACGTCAATGGTGCAGAGGGTGATGTTCGTGATTTCATCAAGTGAAATTTCATTCAGCTTGGTTAAAAAATCGGTTGTATCACGCAAATAGGTAGACATATGTTTCACAAGGGGTTGTAAGTGTCTGTCCAGGTATTTACCTGTAGGCTCGTGAATTGATCCTCTGGTGGACACTATTGGCCGAAATGGAGGTTTCATCAGGTCCTTATGGATTTCAGGTTACATGTGTAGACTTGGGCTCCTGGGATGTTCCTGAAGTAAAAACTTCCTATCTTTCACAGTGATGGTTCCCATCTCTACTGCTTTATCCACAATAATGTTCAGTGTTCTGGCGAACACCTCTGTAGGGTCCTGGGGTAATATCATGTAGGTCTTGTCGTCATACACATGATTTTTTACACTTTGTTGATAGAAGTCTGAGTCCATAATTACAAGTGCCCCACCTTTGTCCGTCTTGCAACAAGTGATCTTTGGATTGTTGGTAATTTGATTGTTAGCCATTGATTCTCTTACAGAAAAGTTGGATCTCCTGGTGGTGGATTTTTTTAATAACTCTCTATTTTCATTCATGGTAATGGTTTCATAAGAATCCAAAATCTTATGACTAACGGGTGCTAAGAATGTACTCTTACTTCTTAGACCTAGTAGGGTATCCTCTGATTTTTGTGCTGGTACAGTAATGACGTTGGTAAAAAAATGCCTCAACCTTAAGTTCCTCATAAACTTGAAGACGCTAACCTCTGTTTCCAGTTCATTAGGTCGGTAGGTGTGTACAAAAGATGTGCCACGTTGTAAGGTGGCTAGTTGATTTTTTAGCACAAATCCTCATTGGCAGTTTAGTATATTTTTTTAAAACTACTAGATAGTTACTGCTGTCACTCGCATTTGGCAGCCGTGGCAGGAGCTTGGGCGCCAGCTGTTGTGAACTCCCAAGAAACATTTTGGGCCCTGGCACTTCGTTTTGTACAAATTAAGCACCGATTAGCAAGTCCCGAGGACGCTGGACACAGCGCGAAACACGTTTTGGCTAAACTAAGATTCTGGTTTTTTTAATGTTGTCATTCTGGGAAACCAAATTAATCTTAAAAACAAGATACAGAACACATTTAAAGAATGTAGTGAAATTTGAAGCTATGGACGTTCACATTTTGTTCATGGTGCTTCCGCCCAAAAAAACTTGATTTGTGAACAAAATAATGATATCAGAAATATTTGTAAGATGCTGCCATTGGGTTATAAAAATGATATATTATCAATCAGACTGCCCTTGATTTGTACTGATAAAATAGCTGAGTTGGTTAATGCACTGTCTGCAGGTGACTGAGCTGAATGCAACTGAGGTCCGGCTCAGTCTTGACATCGATTGAAGGCGAAAGAATAGTAACATTTTGGTATTATTGGTACAGTGGGGTAGCGATCGCTGTACACAGCATGCAGATGTGACACAAACACACAGCTATACTATGAGCCCGATTCTATAAGAAAGTTGTTAGTCTGCGAGTGTAGGTTGGCGAACTTCCATGTCCTATAAAATGTTAAATGATTGTATAATACATGGAGGGAAGTAACAATTTAGAAATATCTATTCCGCTAGGTATGCGAATAGTGAATTACTCTTTCGTTCTAAGCAAGACCATGTTTACATTTTCTAAAATTCGCCAGTAACATTGAAAACAAACTTGGACAACCACTGTGATCTTGGGCAAACCACTTTAGCTTCCAGTACTTGATTCCCTTATCGGCTACATGGATAGTGCTTAGGAACAAACTGCAGGCTTAAGCGCTATGTGCACAACAGGAGGTTCGTGTCTGCGTCCAGAAAAATGCAGGCTGTAGGCCACGACAGCAGACCACTTAACCTGAAGTAAGAATGATCTCAGCCAGCACAGGCCAAGTAAAGCTGCTCGTGATAACTGTTTTTAGGGGGTGACATGACAGACGGTAATAGCGCGCATTATGGCATTACGTTTTAATGGAGCTGGGAGTCCCACAAACGTCCGCCGTCATCCATTTGTCTTCTTCCTGACACGTTTACAATGTCTGTCTTGCTTCAAAATGTCAGGCCCGCCCCATTCCGCTTGTCAGTGGGCCAGGAGGGGGGGCGGTCCCCGTGACAAGACTGTAAGTGTGGCTTTAAAAATGGCAGGCATGTTAATTTATGGAGACTATTGGCATTAGCGCCGGAAATTAAAACAACTTAATTCTCCGTGAATGGATATGAAATAGAGCGGGTCGGATTAATTTCAAAGCTGGTCGCTGCCTCCCCCCGCGGTTGACAAATCCGGGCTCGGAGTTGTGAAAGATGTTTTGACAGACAGGGAACGCGCTGCCAAAGGGCAAGGTAAGGGGCAGCAGTTTCGAGGCATTGCCAGTAGATGGCGGTAACATTCAAGAAAAAACGGGAAACGGTCTATTTATAGGTGACAGGGAGCGCAGCAATGGCACAAAGCTATTTTACCCGGAGCGCTGAAAATCATTACACTGTTTCTGCGGATGGAACCGATGTAAAGGAAAACCGGTGTAAAGGAAAACGGACTGCTTTCAGCTACAGAAAGGTGAACATTTGCAAAATATGTTTGCTAGTATTTTAGCGACACTGTTTCCACCGTAAACATATGTAAGAAAACCCATTTTCCCACTGTGTAATTTCTTCATGTGCATTTATATTTTCCAATAACGCAACATGTATTTGCACGTGTGCATAATGTATTAACGCTGGTTCTAAATTGTACCAATATAGGTATTGTGGCAGCAGTCAAGATTAGCAATAGTGCTTAAAAATATCTTACCCACACGCACAATACAGATCTGAGGCACGCGTGGAAAAATGCATAGGGGCATATTACCAACGATTAGCGATATTTATCGCTAACTAGGCTTAGCAACGAATTTTTTATCGCTAAGCATCGCCGGAAATTATTGCTGAGATAACGTGCTATTAGCAACGTTTATCTCCAAAGCGATAAATTTACCAGCGATAGCGTGAATATCGCTGATAATACAGCGATATTCACGCATTAGCGACAAAATGCTCTAAGCCATGTTATCCACCTCCCATTGGATAACATGGCTAAGAACTGGTCTGAGCAGGTGTTAGTTTTTGGAGATTTTCGCGCTTAGCGCGAATATTTCCAACGCTACGCCTGCCTTTTTAATAGGCGATAGCGACGTTATCGACTGCTTTCAGTCACTAACGGGTTGGGTATGCCCACTTTGCATGTCATTAGCGATAAACATCGCTGACATGCAAAGCGGGCCCCAAACCGCTCGCTATCGCCTAAAAGCTGTCGCTAACATCAGTTAGCGACAGCTTGCTAATAGGGCGATAGAATTATCACTGCTTAGCGGCCGAAAACGGCCGCTAAATCGGCGATAATTGTCTATCGCCCCCCTTGGTAATATGCCCCATAGTGCCTCAGACGTTTTGATATTACATAGAAAGGTGCAAAAGCTGCTGTGAATACCTGCATAAAAGCCACTAAAATGGACACTAATGCATGAGACAGCTCCATAACAGATTTAAAAAAAAAATCATTGCACCGGTGCAAACGCAGAGATAGTGCTCATTTGCAACTTTTTTCTGCTTGCGTAATAAAGAGACAGGACAAACCGAATTTGCTTCTCTCTGTATCATACACGCATTTGTGCACCAGGTAAAAATAGAGAAACAGGCGGCGAACTATGCAAAAAACGACATTTTTTACTTAAATATCATTTAATGCATGTATTAATGTTGTCTTGGAAGAAAAAAAGATCCATGAACAAACATTGTTGAGCAAGATGAAGCAAAGGGATGCTCTAGCACTCTTCAATGGCATGCACAATATGAAACGAAGACGACTGATTTTGTAACAAACTGTACACTATTATGTAAAGAAAACAGAGTACATTCAGTTTTCTCAAATTTTTACCCTGGCGTTTAAACATCTCCTAGTATGAGCAGAGGTACGTACACGAGAGACGACCGCCGGGAACTAACAGAGGAGGGATTGCCTGCAGCGGCACACCACTGCGGAGGACACGTACCCGTTTCCTCTTTTTGGCGCCATAAAGAATCCCCTCCCGGCTTTCCGCCTCACACCATAGCAACTAGCAGTGCTATTCCTACATATGAAAATTACCAGTGGGATAAGACAATTATCATCCTTATACTGCAACTGAATATTGTGTTACACAGCATCGGCTGTTGCATAAACTCACTGAAAACCCATTGCTCGATACAGAGCTTTCAGAGGTCCAGACTTACTCCATCCACATATTGGAATTGGAGTGGAAGCCCTGAAGAGTCGTGTGACTCAACCGCACACGACGAAACACGTGTCGGCGTCTCTATTATTCTCAAGTCTGGAGAAAATTAAACATCTTCCTGTGACAAGAAGACTTACATCAAAGAACCTGCTTCTGCGCTTCCTTTTTGACTTTGGTCATTGTACCTTGTTTGGATGAACACAAATGTAGTTGCGAGAGCTTAGCTATGTACTAATGAGCAGAGGTACGTCCTGTTAGCGTCAATCCACGTCACAGAAATACAAAGACCCTGCAAAAAACTGTATTGACTGATTTTTACTCCTAATTTTGATGCCTGACCCTAATAGAAATACCAGAGCACAATTTTGGAATGAATCACAGAGATGCAACGTTGATGCTGGTTAGAGATGAGAAGTCTAGAAATGAGATAGACTTAAGGAAGAAAATGAAAACCATACCATTCTAGGTCTGCTTTTTTCTCTTTGGTAATTAGTGCTTGGTGGACCTAATGGGGGACTTCAGCGCTCTCGAATAATTTATTTATAAAATATCATTTGTTCTGGCTGAAAACAACTATACTATAAACTAAACTAAACTAAATAAACTAAACAAATAATTATGAATTGGATGTTACGATATCAAGGGAAATAATAAAATTACCCCAACACAATTGTAACACATTTTATGTTAATATTCTTCACAAAAACCAAAGTTTTATTTGTTTCGTATCTCAGAACAAATTTGAGAACAGTCCGACAAAATGTGCTTGATTGATTCTACATCAGTCGACACAAACTATTTTCAAGTGTAACATTGTTTCATGATCTGATCACAGTGCACAAAGGTAAGTTCATTAAATCAAATTTGTAGATTTATATAGCATGGTTTATCACCGGTGATGATACCCAGGCGCTGTCCATGGGCACGGGGAGATCAAGTGATTTGCCCAAAATCACAGGTTGTTGAGCGGACGCCGAGACTCGAACCCGGATTCCAAGCTCCGGAGTCGGCAGCTCTGTCTGCTGCGCCTCTCACTAAGTGGCAAAGTATAATCCACATTGGTTTCTTTGCCACACTACAGTAGTGTAGGTGACCCTGCTCTGGTAAGAACGATTGGTTTAAATCCCACCCTATGTGCTTCTTACCAGCATCACTTCATGTGCTGGGGGTCACTCCTCTGATGCAACTCCCTTACAGAGGGCTCTGAGGACCCCATTAAAATGTTGCTAAGCCGTGTCTTGAAAGGGCGACCAAAACCCATCCAGATTATAGGTCTATCCGCACATATAAAGACATGGGGGCCATATGTACGACGAAGTGGCACAGCGTGTCGTTAGCCTCCTGGGTTTAACGACATGCTCCGCCACTTCGGAAACGCCAGGTTGCACCATATTTACAAGGATGTGGCGCAGCCTTTCGTTTTCCCCTGCGATGGCGCTAAGTTTCACAACTAAGCGCCAATGCAGGCACTCTTGCACCAGAGTGCAAAGGTGTCTGTGTGCAGGGGAAGATTGGTTAAGTGTTGGAAGGTGTCCCTTCCTGCATAAAACCAATCCTAAAATGCCATTTTGTCACTTTCATGTGAGCTGCTTCATGCAGCACACACGAAAATTACAAAATGGCATTTTTTAAAAGGTTTGTTTATGTACAGGAAGGGACACCTTCCTGTACATAAACAAACCATGGGATTTTGCTTTTTCCATGTGTGCAGCACCTATGGAAAAAGCAAAAACGAGGGGAAATAATGCATTTTTCCTCGTTTCGTCACCTTAAGACCAGGGTTTTCCTGGTCTTAAATTTGGCTCTGCCTCCTATGTACGCCACCCTTGTACATAGGGGGCAGCATCAAATTCAACAGGTATTGCGTTGGAACGCTCAGCACAACACCCACTGCATGCCCCTTTTAAGCTAAACATAGCGTGAAAGGGTGCCTTATGTACAAGGCAGCGTTAAGCCACGTTAAGTGGCTTAACGCTGCCTTGTACATAAGGCAAGGCCACTATTGCAACAGGAAGCTCACAAAAAGTGACGTTCCCGTGGTAATAGGGGCTTGTACATATGCCCCTGGGTCTTTTTATGTGTGGAGACTCCGCACTTGTAAAGATACTGCTCGTCAGTTCCTTTGTGAATGGTAAACAACCGTAAATGTACGCAAAAGTTTACATTTACCTCTGTGAATCAGGTCCGATGTGTTTACATGCACATGTTCTTCCTACAGCAATCATGTGTGTGGAAATGGACCTGGGATTTGGACCGTATGTGGAAATGGACTTGTTAATTCCTAGTCTTCACATCATTTCCCAGACTCTGATTCTGGTGACTCTTGACACCTGGAAACCAGGTAGAGATTTGGGATGGAATTGTTAACTGCAGCCCCAGCATCTCACCACCTTATGGCCCAGCATCTAGTAATAGGCTCAGAGTAGTGCAGCCTCTTTATAAGGTAACACATTCTCCAAGTCAATAAATATGTAATCCATCTGAGATAGTCATGAGGGTCTGCCCTCTTCATCCATTGGTCTGTTGAACTGTCGCTCACATTTTGCCTCAGCCAACCAGTCTTCAGCACTATGGAATGGGCCAACCCGTTTCAGCCATTGGTTCTCTTGCACCGCGATTGACAGCATTTTGCCTGACTACACGTGGAATTATATTAGTCCAAAAAGAAGTACGCTTCCCAGCAATGGCTGGTGGCCAACACTGCACTTTGTTAATGCAGTTTTTCTGTCCATTCTTTATCGTTTTGTTTGTCATTTTTGTGTGTTTAGACTATGTACTTAGGTTCCATTAATTCCAATCCAATAGTGCATTCCTTGCAGCAGTAAGAATCTTATTTTTCTGTAATGTGCTTTAAAACTAAAAACAAAAAAATGCTGCAATCCTTGTTCTAAGAACGACTGCCTGTTAGGAAGCACCTCTAGCGTTCTATTAAAATTATATGTGACAGTCCATTTATTTTTCAAATGAACATTTTTTATTGCAGGCATATGGCTGCCACGTTTAGAAGGAACCATGTTACCCTTTTGTACTTATTTAATAATCAGGGCAATTAGCAGACATAGACACTGCACAAGCTTGCCAAGACCAGTCCTATTGACATTGCTAATACTTGCTTCATCAAAGCTAGGCAAAGAATTTCTGAGGCCTTCAGAGATTTTTCCTTGGTAGCTTCGTAAAGGCTCCCTGTCAGATTGGAGTCTGGTGGTATTCCCAAATAAGTATATCGTTTGTGACCTCGATCTTACTTCCTTCAAAACCCATGAATACAATTAAATCTCTGTCCCACCCGGATGTATGTCGTTACCACGCATACTTTTACAACGCATGCCTTTAACACGCAACTTTTACAACTCAAGTCGTTACAACGACTTGCGTTGGGGGGCGCTGGATAGTGAATAGTTTAATTTACTATTCCAACTCCAGTCCCCGTGGATAGTAGGGAAGGTTTTGGATAGTAAATTAAACTATTACCTATCCTAGAGCGCCCCCCAGCGCAAGTCGTTGTTACGATTTGCGTTGTAAAAGTTGTGTGGTAAAGGTAGTGCGTGGTAAAAATTGCGTTGTAAACGCTGTTTACCGTCCCACCCTATATAAATTGAGTAATCGCTATTTATAGCGCCTTGAAATTGCAAAATGGTGGTAGTAAGCAGTATATATTTTATTTGTGTGTATCTGTGTGTATCTGGAAAACAAGATGTTATTACTTAGAAGCAGCATAAATTATGTGAAAGCATTTGCTCCAATTGTGAACCAGTGAAAACAATCTGGCCCAGTGGTGTGAAGCAGGGGTGTGTGTCAGTGCGGGGCGTAATCTTTGCAAGAGCGGGTGGCAGTAAACGTTCGCTTTACCTAGAATGACAATGCATCAGTTATGGCCATCACTCCTCCCATCGCCTTTTGTGGTTTTATGTAATGTCTTAAATGGCCATTGGTATGGGCAGAGGAGGGTCCTGTGCTCACTGTGCCACTGGAGGCAAACTGCACACGACTGATGAGCCCCAATCAGAAACCCGTCTTGGGTTGCTTGTGTTCTGGTTCAGACAGGACAGGACCTGGCTTGGCGATTAGGCCTGGACTGTTCCTATCCCAGCAACGTCAAGATATATTTGCATATGGCTGTGTCTAATCTGAGATGGCACGGTGAGCAATAAACACAGTAGTTGGCATGATTGTCATTGGTTAGGCAAATTGCAAGAATCCTTTGTCACCTTTTTTGTGTTCAATATTGAGTTTGAACTGTGTAATCACTGTAGTGAGGTAATATCTGAGTTCTAAAACCTCCTCTGCTTCCTGCGCAAGCCTTGACTGCCGGCCTCCTTTGGAGAGTCAAGTGTGCAAAAGAATTGAGTAGAGCCGAATGCTCTGGCTTCCCAGTGGCCACCATGGTTAGTGCCCAGCAAGTACTCACAGCCCCAGAAGACAGCGAAAATGCCCACCGACCACAGACAAGAACACAAGTGAGATCATGCTGATAGGCCTGGACGGAGTTCTCGGAGTTCTGTTATGGGGAACGCCGCAAAGTGACCAAAATACTCAGCCACGCTATCGGGGGTTCAGAAATCGGCAGAGTGCATTGGATCAAGACGTTCGCGCAGATTTTTAATGCTGAGTGTTTGTCCCATGCTGGAAAATCAGCGCGAGCGGCACCAAGAGAAGCGCAAGAAGGTGCTGCTTCTTTCTGCAGTTCGAGCAGATTTTCTACTCGAGTGGCTGCTTCCTCAAAGCAGATGGAAGGTTCCTCAACGCGAGCCTTAGCGGACATCCGCGACGAGCGAGGAAAAAACACTGCTCCGCAGATTTTTTCCATGTTAAGTGGAGAGCGGAGTGGGAAAACCTCTGCAAACTCCACAAGCAAATCAGAATTCCACGCCCAGGGCTATATGCAGGCCACTGAATTTCTCATTAGAATGGTCAAATTGAGGGCTTTAACTGGTGATAACGGCCTGCTTTCTAGACTGTTATGCTTGTGATGTAATAACATTTTCCCAGCTGAACAGAATACGATTTTCAAAGTTTTTTCATGTAGATCATTCAGAGGTTCCTTTCTGAAACTCTTACCAGGAGCCTATCTGTATTTTAAGGAATATGTAGCTTATTGTCAGACTAGGAAACGGTATGAAGCATTTAATTTGAAACTTGTTTTGAATATGAAATGGTGTTTTGAAGTTGGAAGACATTTGTAGTGTATGCAGTTGAAAAGAATTTCAAATTGGTTGGAGAAGGTATTTCGTCTGATTAATTTTAAAAGCTTCGCAGTAGATTTCATGGTTTGTCAGTGTGATTCAAAATCATTAGGCTAGTTCTTTTTATAAAACAAAACAGAGTTGTTTTGCTTTTACTTACTTAAGTGGTGAGAGATTCACGCTAAATCAATGTATGCTACTGATTAAAGTTGAAAATTAAAACAATAACCTGATTTCATTGCCAGTAGGCCTTTGATTAAAATGCTGTCATTCTTTTATAATGTATTATATCAGGTTTTGTGTGGAGATACGGAAAAACATTCCAAAACAAGTGCTAGAAAATAGATTTTTCACTGTCGTTCTTCTTTTTTTCTCTTTATGTAAACTTTTCTTCTTTTCTACATACATCTTCTGTTCTCTTCACCCTCTTTCTCCCTCTCCTCTCCTTTCCTCTTATTTCTTTTTTCCTCTTCGCTTTTTTTCTCCCTCATTTTTGTTGTCATATTGGCTACACATTTAGAGGTAATTTCGTTATCAAAAATGTTTTTAGTTGTGGATAATTTGACTTTTTTTTTTTTAAACAGATGTTCCCAAAGTGCTGCTAAAAAAGACATCATTTCCGCTTCGAAAGTCTTCACAAAGATGTGTTCAATATTTACCTGAGACAAAGAACCTGATGCTTCTCTCCTCTCTTCCCACGTCATTTGTGGCGACGCAGAAGTAGATGCCAGAGATGCTGCTAGTTGCAGAAGTTGTCAAGGTGCTCACCGTCTGCAAGACAAAAACAGCTCATTCATTATTGCCTTGCCAAGGCTTTAATATATATTGCTGGATAAAATGAATATTTTCTAGATAACCTATTGTATAGTTCATAATATCATTAGCCAATTGTTTGAACTCGGGTGCAGCTGGGACTGAAAAATAGGCCCGGGCACCCCAATAAAAGTGGCCCCCATTAGTGAATCAAATACCTAAAAAAAGTGTTCCATGTGTGCAAACTGGGTCAGTTTGAACTTGTAAAGACAAGCTGGACAAGTGTTTTGCAAGGCATGGAAGACTGCATGCATTTGTGGTTGCCTTAGGTAATGTTTGTGGTAAAATCAGAGTTCAAGAGAAAACCCAGCCGAGCTGACAATAAAACAGGCACACAAACATAAAAAAGAAAACACCCAACACACTGACCAAAAAGACAAGCCCAGTGGGCTCTGCTTGTTTGCTCTACAGTCCAGTCCAAACCTGGTTTGGGCGATGAAACAACACCACTAACTACAGGACACGAGCCTCATCTAAAGATTAGCTCAGTGTCTTGAGAATTGTTGGATCATGCAAACTACCCCCATCCATCTTCACTATCCATCTTGACTTTTTCTGTTCCATAGCATGAAGGTGTTTACTAAAGTATTGTCTGGGTCTGTTGGTTCAGTGAACTAATAAATCCACTGCAGTGCTCAGTGGGACCACATGATCACAGGTTCGAGTCCTGATTGGACACCTCAGCCTTCCATCCTCCTAAGTTGCAGTTAGGTACCAATAAATAGCTGATATAAAGTGCAAAGCATCCTTTGGGACAAGGCCTTGATTGTTCGACCTAAATACCCTCAGAACATCAAGGATGCTTAAGTGTCATTCTGTCTTGGAAGCCCTTGGTCAGAAGGCATCCCCTACAGAACTGCCTTTGATACTGCAAGGTGGTCCTTACAGGATGGGAATAGAGGTGTTATAGTCTGATCTTTTTTAGTACATGAATCAAAAGCCAAGGATTAATCAATTTAATCTATTTAATAACAAACAATAACTTGTTTTTTTTATATAGTAATTGCTTCAACAGTGGTGACATTAACATAAAATAACATAACATTTGTAATGCTATAGCAGGTGTTACCAGTATTCACCTCAATCGTACTCATAGAATCGACCTCTGAGGAATGAAATGTTGAATAAGCCCTTCCAGGATTCAAACCTACAGGTAACATACCAATCTCTGCAGTGAAAGTTTATATGACTGAGTGACGTCACTGGTTGATGGAAATCAAACTAGAAAACCAAATTGTGTAAACTAGTTAGAAATTATAATGATTGGGTTTTAGTGTATTATTGGTAAAAATAGTTCTGTTCTGCTTACATCTATGCAAGGAGAAAATGGATTAAACCAATTTGTCGTCTTTTGGGTTTTAGACGTTGCAGTGAGGCGGAAAGAATACTGCATACGGATACTATGCAATCCATTGTCTTCAGCATAAGCAGATATCTTTTCAGTGTAGATTTAATTAGAAGGAGAAGGGGTTTCAAATTTTAGCTATCACTGCGAATAATCTTGTGCAAAGTAAAGTATAGTAACTCTTATGTAAGTAATGCCGATAGTTTTAAATATATCTTAAAAATGAATTAACATCAGGAAAATGAAATTGCGTTTAAATGGATTGGTAATATCGTAATTTTGTTTAAATGATAATGTTGATGTAGATTCAATGTTCTTAAATTGTATTTATTGTTTTAACTTTCAGGAAAAACCTTTAATGGGACTATGATTAGTACTTTTAACTATGTTGGATTGAATGGCCACGGGATCAATATATTTGTTTTATGACTGTTTTATAATGTATGTAATCTTTTATGGTTTTTTATAATCGAAATAAAGATTATTGATTGATAGATTGAAAAATAGTTCTAGGGAAATATATATATCCAGAATCAAGCATTTTTTTCCAAACTGAATCAAAGTGATGAGTTCGTAAAGAAAACACCAGTGACCGTGGAAAGGCTTGGCCTACATATAGACAAATGTAAGTCACTTTCACTTGTTAGAGGGTTTTGCTATAGTGAAAAATGACTTTTGTTATGTTATGTAGGGGAGAGGAGTTGGCCTAACGGCTAGGGCGGTGGACTTTGAGTCTTCGGACCGGGGTTCGAGTCTCGGCAATGAAGCTGAACATCCTGTGATTCTAGGCAAATCACTTAATCTCCCCATGCCTAAAAAACCAAAAAATAAACAAATGTGTCCTCATGTAATGCAACTGGTGCTATGTAAAGTGTTCTGATACCCGATATCTTCAGGTCAAGTTTGCGCTATATAAAACTCTGTTTAAAAAAAAGTTATGTTTTTCTAAAAAGATTTCTAGAGCGCATGGATGCCGCCAAGAGGGCTTCTCGGCCCTAGTCACAGGTATGACGGCCGCAGTACAGAAGAAAGCAGGCAGGGCTTCGAGGGAGAACAACCAGGTCTTCAGTTGCTTCTGGAAGCTTAGGTGATTTTGAGTCTTTCTTAGTGAAGATGACAAAGGGTTCCATAGGGTGGAGGTTAGGACACAAAAAGGACGTCCGCCCATTTTGGCTCTCCTGTGCCTGGGATGAGGCCAGATTCAAGTCTGCTGAGCGTAAGGCTCTTGTGGATGAATAAGATTGCATCAGAGCAGCAAGACTTGCCACTCCTTGTTTTGTGTTCTCCTCCTTTTGTGTTCCACAGAGGGGCTGTTACTGCAGTAGGAATGCGCCTTCCATCTAGCAACAGGTCGAAACATGAGCACCTAGGCACCAATTGAAATTGTGAAGCTAGGCCCAAATAATTACCCCATGTGTGGTTTTAGGGTTGAGAATTACATGTCCCAAGGTCTATGTACCAAGGCTTGGCACAGGATAGGGGTGGTCTATAGGGCAAGCTGGCAGGGTCAGAATGTCTTACCCGACAGCTCAGTGTGTGAGCTGTGTTTTTTTGGCTGTTTATGTTCCTGTTTTATGGTCAGCTGGGCACATTTATAGATTTGAGTTCCCTGATATTATCACAAACATTCCCTTCAGCAAGCACAAATGCTCCCAGACTCCCACACTGTGCGAAACATCTATACAGGGTCTGACAAGTTCAAAACTATCCCGATTTCAAAATGTGGGCCACTCTTATTTGGTGTCTGAGCCCAGGCTTCACAGACCTTTTCGATAACCCTATAAAGCATCCTCAGGGATCCTTGACTTGGGACCCTTCTTAATGAAGTTAAGCAAGCCACCATCAGCAGTGTTCACACAATCATATTGTACATATGTGGGTAAAATGGCTATGGGGGCAAACATTACAAATGAAACCTTTGGGCCAAAAGATAGTCTATTATGAATTAGACGTGCTTCGGTGAGCGCAGAGCTCATGATTGCAACATGCATTAACATTCAGAGCTATTGACCTGTACATATACCCCTCTGGAGAGTAACTAAGTGGCGTTTAGAAACTGCTGCTATGGTAAAAGCGGGTGCAAATCCAATTTGCACCTGTTTTTACACTAGTTTGTATGAGAAGGGGAGTGCAGATTGGCACCCCTCTCGTATTTACCTCGGCAAAGGCCACCAGCTCCTACCTGGGGCCTCATTATATATGCGGCACACCCTCCTTTGTTGCATTGGGTGCAACTTTTAAAAGGTGTACCCAGCGCAATGAAGAATAACAGGTCATATTATGATGAATGCGCTGCCCTCAGTTCAGCCACGAACTCGCGCTGCCCTGGGGGCAGAGCATTCATATGAAAACGGAGCGGCTGCTCTGAAGCCTCTCTGTGTTTTCACAGTGCAGGCAGCACCCGCCTGCTCTTTTAGGGGATTACAGATCCCCTTGCAGGCGGGTGCAGTCACTGACTGCACCCTCCTGCAAGGAAATGTCTTGGGGGCATAGAACCCACTTTCTCCCCCACCAAAGGGCTGTTCTCAGGGGGCACACTGACAGTGCGTCTCCTGAGACCTTCTTTGCCTCTTCGCCCGTGACTGTCATACAGCGCTGGGGCAGACACAAAGAGATTCTCTCATTTGCATGGGACACGCCCCTATGTAAATGAGGGAATGCCCCCTGAAGAAAGAGCTGGCGCTTTAAGTGTGCCAGTGCTACCAGTATTACAGAAGGGCCTGCACATGCGTTTGTGGCCCTTTCTAATACCAAAGTGCCCCGGGGGTGGGCGAAGCGGGCGCAAGCGCCCGTTGTGCCCCTGGGGCAATTTGTGTAATTCTGGTGGTACTTGAGGTTCCTGGCAGAGACATAGACACCAAGAATGTCTCTTACAAAAACATTGCTTTCAAAACCATAGATTGCAAAATATAGACTGCCATTAAAATGGGCTTGGTGAAATATCACCCTAATATATTTTTGACCAGTATTTGGTTACCCTATCCAAACATGTGCGTATTTAACCCCTTCAGTGCAGGCCACGTTCAGGGGACGCCGCGTGCACTACCTCGGTAGTGCTGCGAACGTCCGTTGAGCGTTCCGGCCCCGCAATGGAACGTTCCGCACCAGAGCGGAACGTTCAGCGCAGCGGAGGGGTTAAGGGCAAGCGCTTGATGGGATCATGTTGACACGTGGCCTTGCATGCTTTGGTAAATTTCATCTAGGTGTTGCGTCGCCCTTGCGTTACCTTGCAAGGGTGACACAAATCTGTGATAAATATGCCCCCCAGTATTAATGTAGGGTTGAGATTTTGGCAGTAAATGTTAAATATATTTTTGTAGTCTGTTTTCACATTCTATTGGTATTTGCACAGGCAAGCCACTGTGCTACCAGTGACAACAAGATCAAAGTGGGTGGAAATATAGTTTGTATATGGTATTCCCTAATATTTTACACTGATTCGCCATAGAGGCGCCGACGTGATCTTTACTAATATGTTTGCACCCAATTTTACTGGATAAGAGTAACTCAAAAGAACACTTACTTTGTAGGTCAAAATGAGCCAAATCTCAAATTTCTTTCCTGACTTCCATATGTTGCCATGGAGGACAAACCATGAACAAAACTGTATTATATTTTTTAAGTGTACTCCAAAAATATTATCCAGGCAGACACGACAAGAAGTACTTTCTCAGATTATAAAATTTAAAGAGATGCATAAATCACCCAGATGTTTCTACAGATGCGCCCCGGCTGTTTTTCTGGAGAGTGCAAAACAGGTTGAATCAGACCACATGCTCCTGGCCTGCTGCGTCAAGGCTGTGTTCTTTGGCACATGGCGCGCGGTCCTTGAAAACGTACATGTATTACACATAGAAGACCCTCAGTGGACCTTATTTTTATTGTATTACTTCAGAGTCAACTCCTGGAGGACTTTGCAAATTGTACTCAACGTTTCATCCTAACTCCCCTTTGCTTTTATGGGAAGGAAATAACGAGCTTCTTGGCTTTGATACAGACATGGAGGTCCAGAGTTACTAATGATTTGCTCTGACTGACTCAAAGTTTAATGCTGGGATCTACTATCCAACGTAAGTATGGATATGCGTTAGATGGTTTTCCATGCTGGGATCTACTATCCAACGTAAGTATAGATATGCGTTAGATGGTTTCCCATGCTGGGATCTACTATCCGACGTAAGTATGGATATGCGTTAGATGGTTTCCCATGCTGGAATCTACTATCCAACGTAAGTATGGATATGCGTTAGATGGTTTTCCATGCTGGGCTCTACTATCCAACGTAAGTATGGATATGCGTTAGATGGTTTCCCATGCTGGGATCTACTATCCAACATAAGTATGGACATGCGTTAGATGGTTTCCCATGCTGGGATCTACTATCCAACGTAAGTATGGATATGCGTTAGATGGTTTCCCATGCTGGGATCTACTATCCAATGTAAGTATGGATATGCATTAGATGGTTTCCATGCTGAGATCTACTATCCAACGTATGTATGGATATACGTTAGATGGTTTTCCATGCTGGGATCTACTATCCGACATAAGTATGGAGATGCGTTAGATGGTTTCCCATGCTGGAATCTACTATCCAACATAAGTATGGCTATGCGTTAAATGGTTTTCCATGCTGGGCTCTACTATCCAACGTAAGTATGGATATGCGTTAGATGGTTTCCCATGCTGGGATCTACTATCCAACATAAGTATGGATATGCGTTAGATGGTTTCCCATGCTGGGATCTACTATCCAACGTAAGTATGGATATGCGTTAGATGGTTTTCCATGCTGGGATCTACTATCCAACGTAAGTATAGATATGCGTTAGATGGTTTCCCATGCTGGGATCTACTATCCGACGTAAGTATGGATATGCGTTAGATGGTTTCCCATGCTGGAATCTACTATCCAACGTAAGTATGGATATGCGTTAGATGGTTTTCCATGCTGGGCTCTACTATCCAACGTAAGTATGGATATGCGTTAGATGGTTTCCCATGCTGGGATCTACTATCCAACATAAGTATGGATATGCGTTAGATGGTTTCCCATGCTGGGATCTACTATCCAACGTAAGTATGGATATGCGTTAGATGGTTTCCCATGCTGGGATCTACTATCCAACGTAAGTATGGATATGCATTAGATGGTTTCCATGCTGAGATCTACTATCCAACGTATGTATGGATATACGTTAGATGGTTTTCCATGCTGGGATCTACTATCCGACATAAGTATGGAGATGCGTTAGATGGCTTCCCATGCTGGAATCTACTATCCAACATAAGTATGGCTATGCGTTAAATGGTTTTCCATGCTGGGCTCTACTATCCAACGTAAGTATGGATATGCGTTAGATGGTTTCCCATGCTGGGATCTACTATCCAACATAAGTATGGATATGCGTTAGATGGTTTCCCATGCTGAAATCTACTATCCAACGTAAGTATGGATATGCGTTAGATGGTTTCCCATGCTGGGATCTACTATCCAACGTAAGTATGGATATGCGTTAGATGGTTTCCCATGCTGAGATCTACTATCCAACGTATGTATGGATATACGTTAGATGGTTTCCCATGCTGGGATCTACTATCCGACGTAAGTATGGATATGCGTAAGGTGGTTTCCCATGCTGGTATCTACTATCCGACGTAAGTATGGATATGTGTTAGATGGTTTCCCATGCTGGTATCTACTATCCGACGTAAGTATGGATATGCGTTAGATGGTTTCCCATGCTGGGATCTACTATCCAACGTAAGTATGGATATGCGTTAGATGGTTTCCCATGCTGGGATCTACTATCCAACGTAAGTATGGATATGCGTTAGATGGTTTCCCATGCTGGGATCTACTATCCAACGTAAGTATAGATATGCGTTAGATGGTTTCCCATGCTGGTATCTCCTATCCAACGTAAGTATGGATATGCGTTAGATGGTTTCCCATGCTGGGATCTACTATCCAAAGTAAGTATGGATATGCGTTAGATGGTTTCCCATGCTGGGATCTACTATCCAACGTAAGTATGGATATGCGTTAGATGGTTTTCCATGCTGGGATCTACTATCCGACGTAAGTATGGATATGCGTTAGATGGTTTCCCATGCTGGGATCTACTATCCGACGTAAGAATGGATATGCGTTAGATGGTTTCCCATGCTGGGATCTACTATTTAACTTAAGTATGGATATGCGTTAGATGGTTTCCCATGCTGGGATCTACTTTCCAACGTAAGTATGGATATGCGTTAGATGGTTTTCCATGCTGGGATCTACTATCCGATGTAAGTATGGATATGCGTTAGATTTGTTCCCATGCTGGGATCTACTATCCAACGTAAGTATGGATTTGCGTTGGATGGTTTCCCAACGTATCGCAAAGTTACGCTAGGTGCTGCTTTGCGTACTTTGCATCATATGGATCTACCATGGGTGGTACATGGGTGTTCCCATGCAACCACCGATGGGTTTTGATGTATATCCCTATCTACAAAAATTCGTAGACACAGATTTGCACCAAAATCTTATGCCTCCTCAAGGCAGGTATAACGAGGAGAACGTTTCCATTTCTCCTTCTTTTTCCACTTAGCATGCGTGATGCATCGTACAACACATCTACACAGCAGAAAAAGTGTAGTTTTGTACTGGAAGGATCAAGGTCCAGTACAAGAATTATTCTGTTCAGAACACACACACTATGGTGCAAGGGTGTGTGCGTTGGTGTATGGCAGCCTCAAGTGCACAAGCTGGGAGAGGAAAACAGTGCCAGACCTTTATAGAGGTGGTGCTGTTCTGCTCACTCCCTTTCCTGCAATGCAGGGCAACAGTTTTATTTGCTGGATTGTGTGACATTTTCATAAATCTGGGCCAAAGTTTGTCGAGATTGCAAAATGAAGTAAGTCAGAAGTTATGGAACAAGGTCAGATGCGTTAGATGCGCTTCTTTGCAAAGGGTGGAATGGGTCCTACCACTGGTTTCAGTGGTAAAAAACAGTCATAATTGGGTGCAGCGGGCTCCTGCAACTCCCAGATCCTGGTGCTATCACGCCTCATGCAGTATCGCTGGATAAACCCCACTTCTTTTCCCATAAATAACCCAAACCGCATAAAGCAGCTCTGGTAAGTCTTGGCCACGACCTCTCCCACGGCCAATAATGGTTGAGATTGTTGTATTAATGGTGTCTCTTGTAAGCACGCGGCGCGCTCACCTTGAGCCCATGTGGTGTTTTAATCCAAACACTTGATATTTCATCACCTGTCCAACAGATGGAAAATACGCCACATCCATCTGTTGATTCTTCACAAGTTATAGAGAAGGGGCAAAACCATTGCCTCAGGATCAATTTTTCCTATTGCACTTAGTAGATGAGCAATAATGATGCACGAGAACCCCTAGTGGAATACATTGTCTCCTCTGAGTAGCCGTCAGTGACATTTGTGAAGGCAGTTTGGCGCCCATGCTGTCAGCACCCCCAACTAGACAACCAGCTAAATGACATCACGGTAGTGCCACAGTAGTGCCGCGGATCAGAGGCAGCCTATTCCACGTGAGATCTTGCACCACTCCTGGACCACCACTACTGCTAGGAATGAAGGGTGCCTTGCTATGACAGGCCACGGCATGTGCCTGATCAATGAGCAGGCATTTGATTGCCAATCCCAATGCCAGAACTTGGCAGGGGTGCTTAGACCAACATCTAACACAAACTAACTCAAATTAACCAGATTCATAAAACAGGGAATAATTAATTGTGTCCCTAAAATATTTTGAACGATTCTTTACTGAAACACCCAAGATGGAGGAACCCGCTTCCACCTAACCTTCCATTTAAACACTTGTAGAACAGAGGAGGAGCCTCTGTTTAGCGGTGGAAAGGGATAACATCAGTAACTTCAGATCCCCCAGAATGAAAGTTAACTGGAAGAGGAGAGACTGTGGGCGTTGTGACCTCGGTGACTGCATTTAATATTAAAGATCACCTTTAAACCTCACACTGGATCCAAACCTCACCAACCAGATGGAACCAGGTTACTGAAAAGCAGCGAGTAAGCCAAACTCCTCCTACAGAAGCTGAATGGATCCTGAAATACTCCTAACAGCTAAAAGGCACGTTCTGTGATGTAAACACTGTGTTAACCTGGGGCAGGGCAATCTGACACTTTTTTATGATTTTTAAAGCAGAAGCCCTCCTGAGTCAGGACTGGACTCTACTGTTGATATGAGTGAAGAGGTGTGGTGCAGTGGCCAGGACAGCTGATTTCGGAGCACAGGGTTCACTGGATTCCCGGCTGCGGCAGCTCAGCACCATGTGACTCTGGGCAATAGCTCACTTAATTTCCACGACCAACCCTAGTGCCTTGAGACCCGTAACGTTGAGTAGTTTGCGCTTTACAAATACAGAGTTACATTTTTACATACTGCGATTATCGCAACAAGCCATCACTACCAACCAGAAGCTCCTGTTTCAGTGGATCTAAGTCAAGTTCTCAATGTCTTAAATCTTCAAACCTCTAGCCTTGCACCCTCCGACACAACTTAATCTTAGTTCTAATACTAGCACAGCACATTTGTGTGCATCCTCTGTTGCCCCCTCCTTTTTTTGGACGTTAATTATTTTGTTCTCTATCTTTTCTCAACCCCATCCACTAGCCACCCTTTTGCTGCTCCCCTTATCGAATCCCATTGCTATTTTAGGGGTGTCTTGTCAGCGCAGCTATCTAGTACATGTAGTGTTAACAATTCTTTAAAAGATTGATTGAGTGGGCTTTGGTATCACTTTAGGGCCTTCCATTGGTTGACTATATGGAAACGGCTATGACCCTGACGCAGGACACTTAACCACACCAGCCCGCCCTATCTTCAGAAATGGTTCATTCGTTACCACCCTACATGATTACTACACTCTGCATCTGCTGTTTTCTATACCCAAAATGATTATGTCACTTATGGGTGGCGTTTATTTGCACCATTGTTACAGCTTGAAATGCATTTCCCCTCAACTTTACCCTACCCTCCCCTGCTAGTAGTCCACAAAGTCTGGAAGACTCATCTTTCCCTCAATTAACTTTGTTTTACTGGTGCAGTTCTTAGGGTCAGGAGACCTTATCCTGGGGTAACAGATTTAAATCCACAAGGCTAGATTGTGGTTCACCCGATGAAGGGGGACCACACAAAACCAGCCTTGAATGTGCTACACTGGGTTAGGTTCCTGCTGCCTACACACATTCTCCAATGCATCATTTAATCTGCCTGATGTTGTATCTAAAAGTTACCCTTGCAATAACTATAGGGAACTTTACTGAGGTACATATTATCTTCAACGTACTCCTTTTTCCTTGCTTTTCATTCCTCCTCGGTTGCATCTCTAATGCATTTTTGATGTGATTGTTTGGTATAAGTTCTTTTGTAGAGCACTCTGATGTCCCTGGGCTAAGTTTGCGCTACATAAAATCACAAAACTAAATAGTACATTGGTAGCAGTGGACGTACGTCTTAAGACCCATTTTTATTTTATTATTTTTAGAGTTTTATATAGCGCAAACTAGACCCGAAGATATCAGGTATCAGAGCGCTTTACATGGTACTAGTTGCGTTACATGAGGAAACATTATTTTTTGTTAGGCACAGGGAGATTAAGTGATTTGCCCAAAATCACTGGATGTTGAGCGTCATTGTTGAGACTCGAGCCTGGTTCCCTAGCTTCAACGTTGACCGCTCTAGCCGTAAGGCTACATCCTCTCCCCAATCCGTGCATCCAGTGTTAAATGGAAAAGAACCTGATACCCTCATTGCAAGCCCAACAGGATTCTGCGTTCAGTGATGTCACCTTTGATCACCCACGGAGCTTTAGACAGGATCAAACATAGAGGAAGGACTTTGGAACACCTGCATCTTAGACAGTTCGTAGTTTGAACCTGAAGGTTTACGGCAAATCCTGACCACGTGCTTTTCAGGAAAGCCCTGAAATCTGAACTATTCCTACACACAGGCCAAGGGTTCAGAGATGAAGACTGTAGCAGCACTAGGACCAATAGTCATCAATCGACCGCCAAAGTTCACGCTCTGAAAAGTCGACACCTCTCAGAAGTAATTGAAAGACCAAGCAGCACTTTATAAAACCTCTACATGAATAGACAAAAAGAGTGGCAACCTCAAGCCTTTTTATTGCAACGACTGTAGAAAGAACAGGACAGAAAAATATATTGGGACAGATTTACAAGCCCCTTGGGCCACTTTTGCGTCATTTTTCCCATGTTAAAAATTACGCAAAAGTGGCGCAAGGGGCTTGTAAATCTGCCCTATTGTGTCCGGGGCCGCCTTTAGCGCCGGTAGCGCCCAGTGCAATAGTCTTTTTTTTGGCACCGATGACTACCTCCTCCACTAATTCCATCACTATCATTCTCCAACAGTGCCCCTCATCCCTTCGTTGCCTCTCTCTGACATACATTTCAGTTTTTCTATAGCGCTACTCATAGTTCACTTGCACTCGGTTCTGTGATCTGCATGGTACACATTATTTGCAGCAGGCACATTAACCCTCTGCGCTACTTTATGATGAGTCAAAGCTGCCATAAGACAAGATTCCAATCTTTCACCAGCAGAACATTAATCACCGGAGTTATCTTGACATTTTTATTGGTGACTGTAAACTCCTGGATGTACAAGGAAGTTCACCTGCTTTTAAACCCGTGTTATTTTAAACACAGGATTCTCCACCAAAGTCAGCGCCAGTCAGCGCCAGGGATGGCAGCACTGGTCACACTGCCCTAAAGCCGGCCCTGTTGTGTCCTGTAATTCTGAAGGCACGTTCATTAAAGGCGGCTGGAAACCGAGCTAATAATTCAAAAATTGCTCCGTGCAAAAGCTAATTATAACACTGCCGTCATGAATTCATAATATAGACGTTTTTTCTTTCATCACTTAATTATTTCCCTGGCACACTATAATTATAAGCATATTTTTTAATGTATTAATTCGCCAGTTCATTAGCTCTGTGGATTTAATTTATAAGACTGTCACAATATCAGAATAAAGTGAACACATTTCAGCAGCGCTCATAAATGTACGCCTTCGAGAAGGCGTTCACTCATGAAAAAAAGAATTATAGCGGCTGCCAATCCTCGAAATTAGTGCAAAGATTATCAGTTATAGAAGCAATGGCAGATAAAGGGCTTCCCTTCCAAGCACGTGCCACATCCTAGTGGCCCGGTCCCTTCCTTGCACTAGGGTCCATGACATGCAGCTGTCACTGTGGCCCATCGTCACCTGCTTGGACTCGGGCCCTCCTTCCTGCTGGGGACAATTTACACATATCACCTCAAAAAAACCTCTTTGCTTAAAGGTGAGCCTCAGAATCTAACTGACAACCTACAATGAACCCCAATTTGAAGGATGGGACTTTTCTGACCTGACAGAAAGTGCCCGAATTACTCATCGGTGATGTCATTACTCTTATGTCCCCTCTTATGCAACCAAATCTCACATGTAATTTGGATTCAAATTTAGATGTATTTGGTATGATCAAAACTGTTGTAAATTTTTTTGCAGATTTGGGGGGGTCATTAAGATGGCGGGCCCGCCATCCTATCGGTGATTGGGACCGCCCGCCATAAGGGTGGGAGTCCCGTGGGGTGTATTAGGATGCGCCCGCCACTGTGGCGGGCGCATCCTGCATGTTTAGCATTGTGGCGGGCGGTGCTCTCAGCACCGCCCGCCACAATGCTAAAAATGCATGTATGCATTTACATAAACAAAGCGGCAGGCACAGCGCGGTGCCTGCCGCTTTGTTTATGTAAATGCAGGGGGGTACCACAGGCACCTCCCCCCCCGTGTGCACCCCCCACCTCTCCTTCAGTCTGGGGGCCCGCAGGGGGCCCCCAGAGTGAAGTCTGCATGCCTTCGCCATCGCCTCCACGCCGCCGCCATCGCCGCCACGGAAAGGCATCCAACTTAAACCATGGTAATATGGCTGGCGGTGTCAAATAGACACCGCCACCATATTAAACCTTTTCCGCCCCGGCCGCAAGGCGACCGGGGCGGAAAAGCGGCGGACGGTCTTTCCGTCCGCCGCGGTCCCCCCCGCCATACTAATATGGCAGAGTGTCATTTAGCTGAGGATGGCGGGGGCAATCAGCCCGCCATCCTAATGACCCCCTTGGTGTCAGAAGCTACATGCAAACAGCATGTCCGGCAGGATAGCTCATGTCATGTGCGAAATCACTTTTTTACACAGAAGCACTTTGTGCGCAGGGGAATGTCAACACCCACAAGTACCACCACCCAGAGTGCCTTGACTAAGATGCCAGTGTGGGCCAATGGTGACCACTGGACAAGGAGCCATTTATCAACTGAGGAACTGACAATCAACAGAAGAAGCGCCGTGATGGCCGAGAAGATTGGGATAATATGTAAATGTGTTGATCATAATGAAGGATTCTAAACAGGGTTAAGAGACTGTAACCGGGTTAAGTCCCTTGTGGTAGACGTCACAGGGATGGAAGAAGTGATTAGGGACCAGGGGTTTCAACGAGGAAGCTTGGGTCGGGTGGTTTTCATGGAAGATTTGATAAAACCAATTAGCAGACCAGACAGATCCTTTTTTTTTAAATTTTTTTTTTAATGTTGCTCCTGTTTTCTTGGGATCGGGACTCCAGTGTTAAATCAAATTTCGTTAGCAAGAATAAAAGTTTATAATTGCCCGCCTGTCTTTAATGGTTTTCGAATCAACATTAAGCGCTCCTACTTGCGTTACAGAAAAGCTGATCCTCTCCAATGGAGTCAGATACTGGAGAAGCCATAAATTGGAATACCAGGATATGAGTCCACGTCTCCATGGCAGAAGCCGCACAATCCTGGATTTTCTTGTACACATTATTGTTTTCGGGTCCAATGAGTTCAAATAAACTAAACCAGAACCACATTCCCCAGAATTCACTGATTTAGTCAATTAAAGTCTAGGATAGACGATAGGGTTCTCGTATACCAAAGAAGCCATCTTGCCACCCTAGTCATAACATCCTAAGATTGCAAACACCCACTTCCTAAATTTAAGCCGGCTTTTATCCTTTCCTCATACTACCTGGTGTAAAATGGAGCTTCTTCTCACCAGTAATCTGCACCCAGCGACCCTTTCTCTCTTTCAAAAAACCATGGGCCTCATTTATGAAAAGTGACGCATCGCTGCATGAAAACAGCGATGCGTCACTTTTCACGGTGCCCTCCTTGCGACACCAATGATGCGTCATATTTACAGTATGACGCATCATTGCGCAAGGAGTTACAGATACGTCAGTATTTCCGACGTATCTGTATGGCGCAAAAGTGACGCATTGCTGGACTGTGTCACAAAAGTGACGCAACTCCAGCAATGTGTCCTTTCACATGGGGCAAACCCCATGTGAAAGGGCCTGCTTCAGTTTTACGCCTGCTGTGAGGCAGGCGTAAGAAATTGTTATGTTATGTTATGTTATGTTATTTTTATGCTTCTATAGCGCACGGCCACTCCATGGAGCATCCCGGCGCTTTTTCGAAGGTACCCACCAAGTGAGGGAGAACATAACACTGAAGGGACATGTAACACACACAAAAAACAGCACCAGTCTACGGGAAAAGCCATGGTTTAAGGGCCTTTCGGAAGGACAGCAGGCTAGAAGCCTGTCTTAAAGAAATCGGGAGGTCATTCCAAGCACGAGGAGCTAAAAAACGGAAGGACCGTCCTCCAGCTCTGGCGCGCTTGATAATGAGAACCTTCAAATTGACGCATTTGTGTCCTAGAATTGGCGCAGTGAAATCTTATAGATTTCACTGCGTCACTTCTATGACCCTTTCTTGCGTCACAACACCTGGCATAGGTATGATGTGGCACAGGGGGTTTACAAAGTGACGCATCTACCTTGATGCGTCACTTTGTAAATATGGTGCAACAAGGCACATTTTTTACGCTGCTGGTGCATCACAAAAAGTGACGCACCGGCGTCGTAAAAGTGAAGCACGGCCTCATAAAGGAGGCCCCATGAACTTTTCTATTCGTATCTCAACAAATACAAACCGGGGTCCGTGCACCAGACTTTGCATCAGTGTTGCAGCTCCATGCCGTGATGCTTCATCTTTCTCCACCCAATATCTATTACCACCCACTCTCCACCCCACCCCCACCTTTATATATACTCTCTTCTAGAATAAAAGATATACTGCTCGTCACATTTCTACGTTTTATGCATTTCAAAGTCGCCGGTGCCCCCAGGGTACTGTTCAAATAATGCATTGCCATTAAAACTGGGCTTTTTGAGGCTGATAGCACAAAATTGAACTTTCTGGTTTTAATACCAGTGCCAATGCTGATAAATGTAGCCACATTGTGCCTAGTTGTTTGAGATAGATTTAATTAGGCGTTTGTCAAATGTGCATATTAATTGCTCATATATACTGACACAATGAATGTGACTTATTGTAAATTTAAATCCGCGCAGTCATGGAAAGAAATATTTATCCTGAGAGTTCTGTGGACAGCCAGCTGTATTAATAGTCACGTGTGTTCACCCACACGTTTTACAAACACGAGGAACGTACAATTTAAATTGCTTTTCTTCTGCCTCCCAAGAAGGGTTTTAACGTGCAGAAAGTGTGCATTTAAATATGCAACTTTAGAAAAGACGGGAGTAAACATTTTGCACTGTATTCAAGTGGCATTGTCTGCATGCAAGTGTAGTTTAAGTGTGAACAAAAGCACACTGCAAATGTCAATTCCACACCATGCATTACAGATTTGGTATTCGTAAAATCCGTGGAGCTGTTTGTACGATTTAGAGATGAGCAGAGTAGCAATTGTTTACTAATTCCGTATTCATTAAAAACAACTAATAACTGCCGCTCAAGCTATTTTTATAGCTTTGTGGGCCTGGAATAGTCTGGATTGTCACACCGGTAGCAGTGTGCTGATTAGTAGTTGTGTAGGCTCTGTCATTGGCAGCGACAGCAGTGGCAATGGGTGGAGCAAGCTAAAGAGGCCTCCTAACTAGTGCCCTGGCGCTTATGTTTTTACAAATTAAGCACTGGAAGGGTACAATCAACAAGTGATTACAGACGTAGAAGGTTTCTGACATCAGGAGTAGAGACGTGTCCTGCACTTCTCTCTTTCCATCTACATGTACAGCTCTCTGTGACCATTTCATTGTAATATATTAAGGGTCTTATTTATGAGCGTGCTTTATTTTTGCACCGCCGCTACCTCACTTTTTGTGACGGACTGGCGGCGTAAAATATGCGCCATGTTGCGCCCTATTTACAAAGTGAAGCATCTATGCAGATGCGTCACTTTGTAATGCCCTGCGCCACATTAAACCTTCGTCAGGTATAATGTATGCAGGGTGGGCGTCCCCTGTAAAAAGCCGTGTTGAAGTGGCGCATGGAAATCTGTGAGATTTCAGTGCGCCACTTCTAGGACGCCATTGTGTCAATATCTTACACCTGCCTCATAGCAGGCGTAAGACTGACGCAGTGCTATAATCATAGCCCTCATCCCTGCATTGCTGGAGTTGCGCCATGCTTCCGACACAACTCCAGGAATGCGTCAGTTTTGAGCCGTCAGATACGTCAGTAATACTGATGTAGCTGCCATTCCTTGTGACATGATGCATCATACAGTAAATATGACGCATCCATCACGTCGCAAGGAGGGTGCACTGAGAAGTGACGCATCGCTGTTTTCACGCAGCAATAAGTCACTTCTCATAAATAAGGCCCAAAGTAAGTAACAATACTTAACTTCTTGGTTGGCAAGGACATGCTTGGCCTCATGATTGGGTGATTTAGGATAGAGTGAGGAGGAAGGAGAAAACATAAACATTCACTTGCTGTCAGAAGAACTGTTTGTGACATTGAGAAAGTTCTTACATTTTCGAAACTACTTTGCAAACAGCAACAGGAATTCATGTTTTTGGGGAATGCCACCACAGTCTTTCCATTCCAAGACACTTTGGGTTAGTCATGGCAGCAGTATCCTCCCACACACTACAACTACACGTGGCGTCCATCAAGGGTCAGCTGTATGACCAATGCTGTCAGATGTGTATTGAAATCCTTTAGGGCATGTTCATACACAATATGTATATGGGTTTTACACACGCACCAACAAAAAGCAGATTCATAAACGTCCCACTGTAGCCCAACAGGTTTAGCCACTGCTTTCTGTCATGTTAAAGTGATTTGCATAGCACACTAATCACCCGAGAGGGTATCCAGGCACCTTCTCATGGTAAGTGAGTGGATGGAGTCACATTCGAAAATCTTAAATGTTAACAACATAGAACCCCTGGTGACTGGGGCAAATCTAACACTTTCCGCCAAAGAGTAAAGCAATGTTTTTTTAATTAACCTCAACCCCAATTCAAGAATTAGAAATTGTTGGCCAAACCATGCACCGTGCACTGATAGTGCAAGACAGCACACGCCTCCGTTTGCAGGTTTATGTTCTCAGTCTGTGGAGCACAAACCATTGCTGACCACCTAGAGATCCTGCAATCTGCCCACAACCAACCTCTTTTAGAAACTGCCTGGTAAAGTCTTACAGTGACCACCATATGAGCAGAATTTGTATCCACATCTCTGGTTGAACTTGAATATTTGGATATTCACACTAAGTGCATATGTATCATGGAAAACTCATATAGAGGTGTTAATCTGGCTGGCCTGAACTACAAGCAGCATGGCGCTCGGTGAGGAATGGACTCTGGTCTCAATGGCGGCCAATGTGCACTCTTGACGTGCAGAACATGGCCCAAGCAGGCACTCATCAAGTAGGAATGTACACAGCCATATGGCCAACCTTGGCCAGTTGACATCCACAAGATGGGTCCCGGGCACTGCTCGATGCTTTGTCTTCGCTGAGGATGGTTAAGTTAGCGTCTATGACATTGATTTGGGCAAAGGCACAGGAAGAGTACAAACATGATATAGCTCGTGTCAGCTTTTTCCTAGATGCGGATGTTGTAGGGATCGCCTAGCAGCATCACAGATGAGACGGTGGGTTCCCTACTTACCAGAATGCCAGGTCATTGGCTGAGACTGGAAGGTGGACCTCCAAAACCGCCTTGACTCTCTGAGGGTAGCTTGATCGAGCAATGAAGGTCTAGCTGATGGTAGAATTTGTGCAGGCTGAGTCAGCTACAGTATACAACAATCATTACAGGCACAATAAATGTGAAAATTAATGATATTGAAAAAAAAGGATTATTTTTGTTATCTAGCTCCTGTTGGACGTGACTAAGGTTTTCTGGATCCCCCGGGGTTCCAGGCTCTCATGAGATGCAGAATAAAGTGTGTAGGGGGGACACAGAGAGTAGCAGTGGAAAGAAAGATATTGGGTGGAAGCTCGTGGAAACACTTGAAGGTGATACACAGAAAATTGAAATAGGACTCATAAATGAATGGTTTAATGGTATCTATTGCGTAGGAACTAAAGGGCAGGGGATAGAAGCAGAAGGTGAGATGCAAGATTAGGAGGATCGAAGCCAGAGGAGCACAAATGGGCGTCCGGTGGGACAGACCCTCGAATCCCTCTAGCAGAAGGGCTTCTTCCCCGGTGGAGGTCGGTACACCAGTTTAGCGCCTCCCAGGCTAGTGATGGTGGTTACAGCAGTGGTATCATGGTCCAAGGGTGCTGCATCAGCATCCTTCACCGCGTCCCCAGTAACAGCTGGAATAGTGGCTGCATCAGTGCTCAAGCTGTGACACTTGAAAAGCTCTAGAAAGCCTCCATCAGTATTGTGCATCCATGGCCACCAGCTGTTGCACAACAACTGTGTCTCCCCAAAAGCACCCTGATTGTCAATTCTCCAACAGAGACTCAGTCTATAAGAAACTGGTTCAACCAATCACCAGCGATTCAAGTAACTTTCTTTGTCGTCTCGTCTTTTCCGGATCATTTGCAGGTTATCTGTAAATCATCTGCTTTGCTACAACTTGAGCTCGGAGTCATGGTGGACCCTGCTTCAGGGCGTCATGGCTCTCAGCTCACACACACAGCCTTGGAATTCAAGGGCGCCAATGCCTTGACTGCGGGAGATCTTGGCACTGCCAGAGTTTTTAAAACACCTGAAACATGTTTGCCGATTTTCTTTGGCATTTTTAAGTTTGCCACAAGATTCTCAATTTAAAAAAAAATGTAATTAATGTACCAACTTGGAAAGCTCATCATTGTTTTTAAATATATTTCATTTGTAATAGATGTATATCGTGATTCCTCGCTCTCTTGCTGAGATGGTCCTGCTACATTACAAACATCCCCATTAAAGTGTTCTGCTGTAAAATGCATACAATAAACATGCATTGGCAAAGCCATAGGTCTAGGTTTAATGTGGTGTTGCGTACAGAGTAAGTGCATTAAAGTCAGAAAAATGTAAGAAAAAGAATGATGTTCAATGAAAGCACGCGAGCTTTGTATACAGTCCTCGCTTTGTTGCTATGGCAAAGGTGTGGTGGAAGGCAGCCTTTATTTTTTCTTACTTTTCTTTCCTAGGCAAATAAAAAAAAAACAATGGCTGGTCCTGGTGGAGCTGATGAAAAGATGCCAGGAAGGAAGGGAGGCTAGGGTAGAGAGCAAGGAGGACACACGGGGACAGAGGTGGGACGGGAGGGAGGAATGAGAGGGGCTGGTGGGGGGTGGAGCAAGTAGGACTCATATGGTAAGTAGGAACGACAGGTCTTGGTTAATGTGTGGTAAAAGGGGTACCAGAGGAAGGAAAAGAGGGATGAATGAAAGGGCCAGGCAGGAGGGGGGACAAGAAACACACAGTAGAAAGAGAGGAAGGAGCTAGATGGGGTGGCAGGAGGGAGAAACAGAAGAGTGACACACACAGGAAAGAAGGTGGTCTGGAGGTTCCATTGGTAGCAAAGAGAAAAATAGTAGGGGCAGGAATGAGCATCAAGGAGCCAACAGAGAGGCCGACGTTTTGTTAAAGGAGTCCCTCGTTCAGGTCAAAGAGCTCCAGTGGAGGCTGAAAGATACATACTAACAGCCAGTAGCATCAGGTGAGACAGCAACACTCCTCTTGGGAGTAAGTGATGGACAAAGTCTTCCGGCCATTGGTTGAAAGGGGTGGACCTAAAGCCCAATATGAGAGTATATACGAGGCCTGTGCTGTCACAGTCCATACTTAGTACCATGAACCATATTATACTAGTGAGGCCCTTCCAGTGCAGAATGAAATTGGGCTACACCCTCCACCCCAAAGTATGCCCCATGTTATACCTGGTGTTGGTAGAGGACCAGGAAACATAAGCTATTAACGAGATCACAAAAGCAAATTATCAACAGGCATATTTGTCCCAGAACATTTACTGGAATCAGTACAGTCACCTTTATAATGCTGGCCTTGTTGTTGCTACAACTGCAGGACCACAGCTTCATGTCCTTGGGTTGGAGGGTTGATGTCTGCACGCTGGCAGCCTTTTTCTCCACAAAAACAAGAGTTAATCGGTGTTTTTAGCTCCAATCTAAGCCTTTAGGGAGCTCCTCTGGACTGCCCTGGAGAGTGCATGAAATCAACACGGATCTGACCCTCAACCGCAGAACAGGGTTTAAAGGTGTAAGGTCAAAGCTCAAAGGTGCATTCTTTTCAAACTTCTGCATTAGTCACATCCAGGGCTGGTCTCAGTGCAGTGCACCAGGGACTGTTGTCCATACCAGGAGGGATGGAAGAAAGGTCAGAGGTGAGGTATTAAGGCTCTGTCCATTGGGTTGAGGGGCAGGCCTAATAGGCCCAAAACACTTGCACATAATAGTAAAACTGCATGGCTGGCAGGGAAGGGAGAAGGACACATGGATGGTGTTTGCTGTGAATAATTCTAGCGTCCCAAGTCAGAGCTGAGGGCGTCTGAAAGCTGGAGTGTGAAAATATGTGTTTCTGCCGCCAGAGATCAGTGGGCTCTCACTTTCACCCTTCGTGATCTTTGGGGATGTCCCTGATTTACTTTCCATAAATCTAGGTCTTTTTCACTCTAATCCAACCCAATAGAGCTGGAAAGTGTATGCAGGTGTGTGTCTGCAAGTTCACCTTTGCAAAACATTTCTATACACAGTGGCTCGTGCACCAGAAACACTTGGGCCCAAATTAACATTTTGTTCTGGGTTTGTGTCATAAAAGCAAAGCAAACTCATGCAAAAGTTTTTTTTCCATTTATTTTCCAGTGCAAAACTTGTTTAGCGCTCTTTTTTCAGCAAAATATAATATAATGGCACTTTGAAGCAGACGTTAAAAAGGAGAAGTGCTTTTATTTCTCCTAACTTTTCCAACGTCACATGTAAACTGCACTGTAGTGCAAAGTGGGAAATGTTCTAAATTTAATTTAAGCCTAGTATTTTGTACCGGAAGGACACCCTTCCAGCATAATACCAATGCAAGACTCACACAGACACCTTTTCACTATGATGACAGGGTATGTGCATTGTGTACGGCAACAGATCATGCGCTGGCACTAGGGAGAGACGAGGAGTGTGCTGTATCGCTGCAGATATGGCTCTCTCCTGCTCTCTCCTTGTCATGCAATGGCGTTGGGTGACCATTGGATTAATCTGGGCATTACTGTTTTTTGCTGAGTTACACTAAATAGATATACAGCTATTTATTTAGTATAAATTGGAATATGTTCGCGATGTCCATCGCAACACAAATGTGGGCAAGAAAAAGACAACTAAAATGGGTACACTTTCAACAAAAACTATCTCACGCGCCACATATATAATGTGTTTGGTAAGGTAATGCAATAGTGATGAAAGATAGGTACGTTGGTTTTTGCTGTCACAAAATTTCATTTGATGCTGGTTCGTTTGCAGACTCAGGCTGACATGGCTTATGCTTGGATGTAAGTGACTATGGCTACCCTGACAAGTCCACACATCTCAAGTGTCAGCTCACTTTCATCAACGTCTCCAGTTTGGCCCCACCTGCAAAGCACAATAGGCACAATCGGCAAAGCAATGATCCTCCATGCAGACAAACTGGACACTCAAGTAGACCTCTTAAATATTCTTGCAATTCATGTTCAGGGGGTCGAACAAAAGCTCCACAGCTTTAATGAGAGGATCCTGAAGATGCAGCGAGATCGGGAAACAGCTTTTCAAATGTGCCACTGTCACTGCACCCGAATAATCGATAAACTAGCCTCTGTTCCAACCATACTTACAGAACTATTGGGTACAACAAGGGAAGTTTTAACCAAGCCTGCAACAGAAAAAGAGAAAGAAAAAGCAACAACAATAGAGAAAGAAAATGCAGCCTCAAAGGACATCGATTTGGAATGTCCTAATCCCTCAGTGGGGCACAAAAGTAGCGAAACAGAGTCAACCCCCGCATCAATTAAACTTACGAAGTCAATAACATCCACACTCAACCCATCAAGTGTTCTAAATAACTTAGGCGTCCTGGATCCTTCATCCCAAGATCAATGCAACCAGTCTTTTGAAAGACATCTAAAAGTACCTATGCTTTTATCAAAGCGCGAGGGAAACCTATTGAGAAAGTCCAGAAAGTGCAAACAAACAAGCCAGGTACAAGACTCATCCCTGGCAACATCAGTTCTAAAAGGAATCCATAAAGAAGACAACGTAACCCAAAACAGCATGAAAGCAGTAATCATTAAGGAGCAACCACCTTATTTATTTATTTAGTGTGTTTTCTATAGCGCGCAGCTACCCCAACGGGGTGTCCCGGCGCTTCAGCAGCTGTGCAGGATCTTACTCGATTGAGGGGAACGTTAACAGAAGAGGAGAGTTTTTAGTGCTCTACGGAAGGGTATTTCATCTTTTATTATACGAACAGAGACAGGCAGTTTGTTCCATAGGGCAGAAGTGTTGACCTGAAAAGTTTTGCCCCCTGAACGAGCTCTCTTGTATCTAGGAGTAGACAGCAAGTGTTGAGAGCTAGAACGGAGACTCCTAGCATTGCTATAGGGCTGGAGACAGGAGGACAGATAGACGAATCCTTTACCCCTGAGTGACCGATGGGCTAGGGTAAGAGCCTTAAATTCGGCTCTTCTTTGGATCGGTAGCCAATGAAGT
Organism: Lissotriton helveticus; assembly: GCF_964261635.1. Classification (NCBI taxonomy): domain Eukaryota; kingdom Metazoa; phylum Chordata; class Amphibia; order Caudata; family Salamandridae; genus Lissotriton; species Lissotriton helveticus. Next base: position 4,195,211 of record NC_136064.1, read on the forward strand.
GCCCGTCGGTGGGGAGAAATGTGCTCTCGCAGGGAGTTACCACAAACTAACCGAACTGCTGCGTTTTGGACTATCTGAAGCCTATCTAAGAGGCCAGAAGCCAGCCCCAAGTAAAGACCATTCGCATAGTCCAAATGCGAGGTGAAAAGGGCCTGAACAATCGTTTTCCTGGTGTTGGAGGGGAGAAAATTAATACATTTCTTAATCATCCTAATCTTCAAAAAGCAGGAGAAGGACACTGATTGAACTTGATTTTTAAAGGAAAGGGTGGTGTCCCATCTAACCCCCAAGTTTCTAACTGATTCCTTCGGGAGGGGGGCAGAGCTTAGGTCGAGTGGCCACCAGAGGTTAGAATCCAATGGTGATGGCTGATGAAAGAATAAGACCTCCGTTTTTCCCGCATTAAGTTGGAGGAAATTATCATCCATCCACTGAGCAATCTTACGAAGACAGTTTTTTAATGGGTCAAAGGTGGTTGCAATAGGGATATCATCATAGGCAAACAGGAGTTGAATATCGTCTGTATATGACCTTATTCCCTAATCCGCCCGTCACGCCCAATACTTCAAACCATAATACAAGGGAGCCACCCCCACTAGACAAAATATACAGCTTATTCAAACCCTTAGCTGGGAAGGAAAAACATATTTCAAAAACTCAGGCTACACAATTACCAGAGAGATGCTCCAAGTCTGCAATAAGGAAAACAAACAAGGGTGTGCCTACCTCGGCTGAGGAAATTGGCACAGACGTAAACCGAGTTCCGGAAATAAATAGGGGAGGCAAAATCCACCCACAAAAAAACACTCTGGAACCTCGATATTTACCCCAGACCTTCCGAGAGTCCATGGTGGTAAAAAAAGAAATGGAAAGGACCTCAGTCAATGAATCGGAGTACGATCCCCCAGTTAACAACAAATTGGTTTTCAATCCACAATATGTTTTCAAGGGGAACGCATGACATTCTAAATAGAAGTGTCTTGCTTAAATAATTTCAAGCTCTTCCACCTCTAAGCCACATAAATACCAATGACATTGAAAGTATCAAGTTTAATCAAAACCCGAGTCTCATCAGTCAAGAAGTTACAACAGCTACATTTATCAACAATATGCACATTGAACAGATTTGGCAGCAGAAGGACTTATTTGCCAAATGGGGAATCAAGTTAAAAAAGATAATCCCCCCTCGTTACCCTAGTCCATTACAACCATTTTCTTATATTGCGAGTCTTTTAAAAGGGGCAAAAGGCTTGGACTACCATAGCCAAATAAGGGATAAAGAGTAACCGGCCAGGAAAATTACTATCACCTTTGATCATCCCCAAGCCAGTAAGTTTTCGAGTCTTCACGACTCGAACACAGAAGGCACACCCTTGGGAATGGCATGAACACACTCACCAATAGCTCCACATGCACATCAAGGTTGTAGCATCTGTTCCTGGAACGTGCATGGCTTCCACTCAAAATTAGAAGACCCCGATTTCATGGGCTTTATTACACAATACAACATTCTCCTTTTTCTAGAATCCTGGCAGATAACTCCATCCCCAATAACTGGTTTCAAAGAATTCTTAAACCCGGCTAAGAGAGCCACAAAATACGAAAGAGCAAAAGGGGGTTTCTCTACCTTTAATTCAACATATTCCATAGCACGCTTCTTTCATTGATTTAGAATGTTCTTGGATGTTGTGTGTCAAAACAGACGTCTCGGAGTCCTATACCCTGCTCATACTTAACATCTATATTCACCCCGCATCTAAACAAAAGAGGTCAAGAACTGAACAATTAATTACCTCATTAACAACATTAAAACTCGCCTATCCAGATGCTAAAACCATCCTGTTGGGCGATTTCAACATGAATCTACAATATGCCAGGAGTAAGGGTAAAACAGAGGCCACACCAGCCCTTAACCGACAGGACACATCTGGCAAGAAATGTGTAGCCCGCTTGAGAGATCTTTCAATGTGTGCACTCAACGGTCAAGGCTCGACCGATCGGCCCGCAGCATAGACCAGGATTACTCAAAAAACACGTTCAAGGCGATTCCAAGATGGACGCGTGAGCAAAGGGCTCCCGAGACCCCTTCCGCCTCCCGCGACTATCCTGTGAATGATCCTGATTATGACGACGGGTACTTTTTATTGATGCCCTGCTGATGCCAGCGTTCCTTTCAATACTCGATTTGGCCGTCGGATACTGGACTTACTGCACCCTGAACTTTGAGGCCTACATCGTATGCCAGCCGGGGGCTTGAGTCCCCGAGGTACCCAGGTGGCAATCGAACAACAACGGCTGACAGGCCACGCCCTCTGCCCCTGGTGTACTTTCGGTTTTGTTTCTGTTCCTTGGTGTAAACGCCCAATTCCAGATCGGAGTTCCGATTCTGCTCTCGCTGCCAGCCTGTTGCTAGCGCTGTGTCCCTATCCACTTGCAGTTCCGAGCCTGCCACGACGAAGTTCGCTTTGCCTGGATTCTACTATTCCCGTTGGAGCTCCTTCCACGTCATGACGGGCAGAACAGTCGTTGAGAGACGCGGCGCTAGAGGTTAGTCCCGAGGGGGGGTCACCCAATCTCAGACCATTGATCGATTTACTCGACCAAGGGGCTCCCCGGGCGGATCGAGTGGTGCCCTGGAGGAAGCTGGGGACGGTGCTCCTGATGACGAGGAGCCAACATTGAAAGACGTTATGGGCGCTATTGCGAGTGTTCAATCGGCCATGGGCCAGCAATATGAAACTCTGGCGGCTAAGATTGACACGGTGGCGATTGATGTCACCCTCATCAGAGCGGACCTTGGGAGTGCTAGTCTGACCACGGATGTCTCGGAACTCCAGACCACGGTCCGCCATCTTCGGACTACTTGTGACCTGTTTGCCAATCGGTTGGAAGATTTTGAGGGCCGGGCCAGACGCAATAACGTCCGCATTGTTGGTGTCCCGGAGAATTCTGCCGACATGCCTGTTGATATCCTGGTGGAGGACCTCGTGCTGAAGCATTTGGTACCGAAAGGCCTAAGTAAATTCTTCGCTGTAGAACGGGCTCACCGTGTCCTGGGTGGCAAGCCAAAGTCGGGGGCCGCTCCGCGGCCCATAATTGCTAGACTCTTCAATTTTCGTGATAGAGACGCTATCCTGCAAGCTTCGCGAACTAATGGGCCCACTAAATTTGAGAACGTTTCAATTAGTTTTTACCCGGACTTCACTCAGGCAGTACAGAAACAAAGGATGGGTTTTGCGGGTGTGAGAAGGCGCCTCAGAGACCTGGGACTGAAATATGCTATGCTTTTCCCGGCCCGCCTGAGAATCGAGCATGCTGCTCGTGTGTTCTTCTTTGACCGCCCTGAGGTGGTTAGTGACTGGTTGGACACTTTGCCGATGCGTCATGAAGGCCCGGAGGACTCGAGAGGCGCTGAGGGAGGCGTGGAGGGCCAGGAGCAGTGAGTCTACATCGGCGAGCCAGGATCCGTTGCAGTGGCTTAGAGACTATGTTTCAAGCATGGTGTGAATGCCCGGGGGTGGGGGGGGTTCAGGGGATCTTCCTCCTCTGGGGACATTTCTCTCTTTCTGTAGGTTAGTTCAATGGGGCGACAGGCACACTGCAAGTTGGGGTGGCTCTTAGGTCTACCGCAGGGGTGCAGGGAGGGGGGTTTGCATTTGATGGGTTCACTGGGGGTGGTGGGGGGGTTCTTTTCTTTTTGTTTGTTCCGAGGCTGTGCTTTGCTTTACATTTGCTTTCATGTGACTGTTTCGAGATGGGGAGGGCGGTCAGTCTCCTTCCGGGGTGGGGGGTAGGGGACTTAGGGTGTTGAGCTGGAATGTTAACGGTCTTGGGGACAGGATAAAACGTGGTATTGTGCTACAATATTTGAAGAGATGTTCCCCGGATGTGGTCTTGCTCCAGGAGACCCACTTGGTGGGCAATACATGTCATGCATTGAACAGAAGAGGTTATCGTTTGGTGGCACACTCCGGCTTTACCTCGGGATCGAGAGGGGCTGGTATCCTGGTCAGGAATTTCCTTCCCCTGGAGTTGGATAACACAGTGCTGGATGACAGAGGCCGCTATGCTGGCATTACGGGGAGATGGGAGGGGAAATTGATTTCCATACTGTCTATTTATGTTCCGCCTGGGCTGCAATCTACCACATTCGCCGACTTGGGTGAGGTCATTTTGGGTTTGCCTGAAGGCTTGCTGGTGTTGGGTGGGGACTTTAACTCTGTGGTGAATGGAGAGAGCGATCGTAGCCCCCCCAGGCTCCTCCCTACATCGCAGTTATGGTTGGGGAAATTCTTGGATGCCTTTGGGTTGGCCGACTGTTGGAGACAACTGCACCCTGGCCGGTTTCAGTACACTTTCCACTCGGGAGCCCATGGAAGTCTCTCGAGACTTGACTATATCCTCGTGCCGATGGTGCAGTTGGTCTCCGTACGTGAAATTAAACACCTGGCCAGAGGGATCTCAGACCACTCCCCGGTGTGGCTCCACTTAGATATCTGTTTGGGGACTGGGGGCCGAATTGCCCCAATCAATCCATGGCACTTTCAGATCCCCAAAATCAGATCTGAGGTGGTCAAATGTGTAAATTTTTATTTTGCCGAAAATGAGGGATCGGTGTCTTCCCCAGCCTCCCTATGGGAGGCCTATAAAACTGTGATCCGTGGTCAGACTTTGTCCCTGGTTGCTGATGAGAAGCGGCGTAAACAAGAAGAGGTGGTACGCTTGGAGTCTGAGATTACTGGGTTGGAGGAACGGTTGGAGGCTGGGGTTACGCCTGAGACACTGCATGTTTTGGCTCTTAAGCAATCTGATTACAGAGCTTTGGTGACTGCCTCGGCTGAGGCACTGCATCGTATGCAGCAGGGGCGCCTCTATGATGTGGGTGATAAAGCGGGGAAGTTGATTGCTTGGTTGGATCGGCGAGACAGATTGAATCGTGTGGTGCCTGTGGTTGAGAGAGTTGATGGAACGCAAGTCGTGGACCCGGTTGAGATAGTTGAGGTGTTTGCCCAGCACTTTCGGGTTGTGTACGCGCCGGTTTCGGGCTTGCCGGAGGAGGACTCGCGTTTGCTACTTCGTGATCTTGGGTTGCCCAGTCTTTCGGAGTCAGACGGGGTGTTAATGGAGGCTGATTTCTCCATCGATGAGGTTGCGCTCGCTATTCGCTCTCTTCGTTCAGGGAAGGCTTCGGGCCCTAACGGTATACCGGTTGAGCTGTACAAGCTATGCCCAGACAAAATGGCGCCGTATTTGCTACGTATGTTTGCGGCGTCGCGAGACATTGGATATCTTCCCAGGGACCAGAGGCTGGCCTCTATTGTAGTCATTCATAAAGATGGCAAACCCCGCGAGCGCTGCTCATCGTATCGCCCGATTTCACTTTTAAATGCTGAACCCAAGATATTGGCGAAACTATTGGCAAACCGACTGGCCACGGTGATTAGCGGACTGGTTCACCCTGATCAGTCCGGTTTTATCCCCCAGCGCAATACTGCACTCAATCTTCGTCGTCTGCATGGCGTCATCGCGAGGGCGGGATCTCTTAGTGAGCCGGCCATCTTGGTTTCTCTTGATGCTTCGATGGCCTTTGATACGGTCGAGTGGCCATATTTGTGGGCCACTCTCGCCAAGTTCGGTTTTGGTCCAAAATTTATTGCATGGGTTAAACTACTGTATGAGCAGCCGTCGGCGCAGGTAGTGGTCAATGGTAGAGCCTCGGAGCCCTTCGCTCTCGGGCGAGGCACGAGGCAGGGATGTCCTTTGTCGCCGCTGTTGTTCGCGCTTGCGCTCGAGCCGCTAGCCGCCGGGCTCCGATGGGAACCTTCCCTAAAAGGTATTCGGTGGTCCCCTGATTTCGAAGACCGTGTATCATTATATGCCGATGACATCTTGTTGTATTTGACGTCCCCCCGTAAGTCACTGGGAGTTCTCTTTGATGTTCTGCGCTCCTTTGGACGTAACTCCGGGCTGGTTATCAATTGGTCCAAATCCTGTATCTTCCCGCTCACCGGTGACCCTCTTTCTTTGCACAGAGTATGCCCGATCCCGGTTCGTACTGATGGTTTTAAGTATTTGGGGATTTATATTTCGCTTGACCCTGTGTTGCGCTTTGACCAGAACTTGATGCCTCCGCTCGCCCGGCTTCGGTCGGACGTTGCGGCTTGGTGTAATTTGCCCTTATCCCCTTTGGGACGGGCAGCCCTGTTTAAAATGATGTCCCTTCCCCGGTTCTTGTATGCCGTGCAAAATGTTATGTTATGTTATGTTATGTTATGCACATTTGTATTGCGCACAGCTGCCCCAGCTAAGGGGCGTCCTGGCGCATGGCAGGGAATGTGCAACAGTTACCGGAAACACAACAAAGAAACAGAGGGAATTAAAAAAGGAAAGTTTTCAAAGCTTTGCGGAAAGCCAAAAGATCATCTAAAAGCCGCAGGTCCGCTGGGAGGGAGTTCCAAAGCTCAGCCGCCCTGACCCGGAAAGAACGGCCACCGACCCGACACAGCCTGTATCGAGGGATCACAGCGAGGGCTTGACCTCCGGATCTCAAAGAGCGGGAAGGAACATACCACGACAGAAGATCTGCAAGAATTGGCGGGCCTACTCCCCTCAAGATCTTAAACGCCAAACACAACACCTTAAACTGGATGCGTGATTTGATGGGGAGCCAATGCAGTGATCTCAGGACACCAGAGACAGAGCTCGTTCGGGGAAGACCAACAATGGCTTTCGCTGCAGCGTTCTGCACGCGTTGGAGGTGGGTGGTCTCAGCCACATTGGTCCCTACCAGGAGAGAGCTTGCATAGTCCAGGCGAGATAACACAGTAGCCTGGACTATCAGCTGCCTGGTGCCACGGTCAAAGAACTTCAAGATGGGACGCAGCGACCGCAAGATACCAAAACAGCATGCCGCGATTTTCTTCGAGTGGACCACAAAACTAAGAGCAGGGTCCATCCAAACTCCCAGGTTCTTTAGTTCAGTGACCGGGCGAGGGACCGGCCCCAGTTCAATGGGCCACCACTTGTCCCCCCACAGTTCCGCCCTCCTACCGACGATCATGATCTCTGTTTTCTTAGCGTTGAGCTGGAGACAGTTGTTCTTCATCCAGCTTGCCACCGCCCTGAGACCACTCTGAAACCTAGGGGCGTCCTGGTCCGCATCCCCGCTGATCGTAACCGCTAGCTGAGTGTCGTCAGCATACGAGACCATGGTCATGTCCCATTGCTTGACGATCTCAGCCAGCGGTCTCACGTAAAGATTGAACAACGTGGGACTCAGCGAGGAGCCTTGCGGGACCCCCTGTCTCAGAGGATGGAATTGGGACTGGAACGGTGGCAGGGCAACGCTAAAGAAACGATCGTTCAGGAAGGAGCGAAACCACTGGAGGGCAGAACCACCCAGCCCGATCTCCTCCAGGCGATGCAACAGGATGGGATGGGATACAGTATCGAATGCGGCGCTCAGGTCTAATAAAACGAGCGCCGCTGTCTGCCCCGCATCCATCACTGTGCGAAGGTGTTCAGCCATGGAGAGAAGGGCGGTCTCCGTGCTGTGACCAGCACGGAAGCCGTTCTGGGTGGGGTCCAAGATATTGGACACTTGATTGGACACTTGATCTTGTGCCGGCTAGCTACTTTCGCGAAATTGAGTGCCTCCAGAGGAAGCTAGTGTGGGCTGGCCGACCCCGTATTGCGTTAGCTAAACTCACGTTACCCTGGTACGATGGGGGCGTAGCATTACCTGATATACGACGATATTATTGGGCATCTCAACTGAGTGCTGTAAACCATGCTATGTACGGTCCGGTTCCGAATCCTGCTTTCGAAATGGACCGGTTACTCTTACCCGGGGGAGACTACTACAGGGCATTCTATTCTCGAGGAGCTAGGAAGAATTTGACGGGACCCACTGGAGTGGCGGTGCGGGTGTGGGGCAGCGCGACCGCGGCTACAGGATGGACTGATAGGCTGACCAGAGCTACCCCTCTGTTTGCCGCGGAGAGGCTGGGTGAAGTATGGACTTCAAAAGGGTTTGATAGATGGGACCTCATCGGGATTAGTAAGTTGGGTGACTTCTGGGTTAAGGATAGAGTTAAGACCTTTGCAGAACTGTAGCAGGAATATGGTTTGAATGATTCGGAATTTTTTCGATACCTTCAGGTTCGTCATGCCATTGGGTCGGTTTTTCCGGCCGGTTCTGACATCCCGGAGAGCTCTCCCCTGGAAGACAGGGTGCTGGACGGACATGTTCCGGACAGCACTATCTCCCTTATTTATAAGGAACTTATTAATACTCGATCAGACTTGCTTGTTCACCTCCGTGGTACCTGGACTAACGATGGGCTGGAACTGGATGATGAAGATTGGCAGGCCGCGATATCCTCTCCTAAAGAGGTTGCGATTCCGGCGCGTCTGCGACTTGTTCAGCTGAAAATTCTGCACTGGGTCTATGTCACGGGTCCCCGATTGATGCATATGGGTTTCTCTGAGGATGGACTGTGTCGGCGGGGCTGTGGTATGCTTGCTATTTTCCTCCACATTGTATGGGAGTGTCCGGAGGTTGTGATTTTTTGGAACGGTGTACATGCGGTGATGAGTGAAGTTACGAATGTTAAGCTGCTACCTGAAGCCAGGCGCTGTCTACTGAATGTATGGGAACCGAATGATTGCAATGTTGCTCAGACTCAATGGGTGACTCTGGGGAACATGGTTGCGAAGAGGGACATTGCACAATTGTGGGGATCTCAGAGGGCTCCATTGGTCTCCAGGTGGGAAGACAATATGGACTGGTGCATGTTCAGGGAGAAGATCGTTTATATCTCCCGCGGCAGGCCCAAAAAATGGGGTAGGGTATGGGACCAATGGAACTCATTCCGTGGGGATGTATGCGACCCCCCTTTCATTGATCCCCCTGACACTCCTTGTTCCCCTTGACTGTACGTCTCGGCTCCTTCCTGTTCTGTGTTATCGATAGGTCACTGGCTCTGGGTCCCCCTTCTACCCCCCCCTTTTTTGTTCTCCTGAAGGTTCTCCTTTCATATTGTCTTTGGACTGTCTCTCCCCGCATCATGTGGAACAGACCTAATAACTAGGGCATAGCCTTGTTTTTTCTCTTCTTTGTTTTTTTTTTTCTTTGTTTGGTTGTTATAAAAGGAAACCTTTCATTATCCTGTCGTTCTGGAATTGACCGATATCATGCACCATGGCTGCCGGACCCCTGGTTGTCGGCTGATGAGCTGTGTAACTTTACTTTGTTTTGCAATACTGCACTAGCCGGCCCAGCGGGTTGTAGGCATATATCTGTGTTTTATTTCTTACAAATAAAGGTTTTAAAAAAAAAAAAAAAAAAAAAACACGTTCAACCATTGATTACACTTTTACGGATTACGACCTTCTCCCGTACATCGCAAACTTCCAAAGAAAAGACAGGGCAGAAAGTGACCATCAACCGCAATCTTTTACTTTATTAAAATCCTTCGCAACCTCAGAGAAAGCAAAGGCGCTATCATCTTTACACAATGTTATAACTTAAAAAGCCTCCGCTGGAATAAGGATAACATGGAGGACATCACAAGTACCTACACCAGTCTTTTGAAAAGATGCAACTCTGAAACACTGACCATAAAAGCTTGGGAGTCTTCCATTTATGAAATTAACAGGAAATTCTCTAAGAACGCCCTCGCCCACAAAGGAGGTAACGTAAAAGGGGCAGCCTGGTTCACCAATAGCCTGAGGAAACAAAAACAACAACTAAAGAAGTACCTCAGACAACTACGATCTCGGGTACCAGAATGTCACCAGGAACTCCTACTCTTAATTTCAAAAACAACAAAAAAGTTAATAGGGACATAACATTTACCAAAAATGAGTACCAAGAACACATTTGGGCGAAACTTCTTTATGTTTTTAAATTAGGGGACTCCAAGCTCTTTTGGGAACAAATCAACCAACTAAGCAATGGCTGGAATCAACATCATAATTCGGATATATTGGAGGCCACATGTAGAGCTCACATCGAACTCCTATATAATGAAATACCACCACAATCACCCCAAATAGCAGATTATTAACAGGAAAGGAAGCTGGAGGTCGAGGTAAAGTCAATGACATCACGAACCATAAATCCCCTGAGGATTTTGTGTTGTTTTCAGAAATTCAAGTTCTAAAAATTATAAAAAAATTAAAATCTGAGGGAGCCCCAGGTCCAAACGGAATACCAAATGCCCTGTTTCGGCATGACCCTCCATTCTGGTCTCAAGTCCTGACTCCTCTTTTTTCCAAAGCTATAGCCGAAAGTCTGATCCCTGAGTCCTGTAGAGGAAGCATCCTTAATCTAATCTATAAGTCGGGTTCCCGTTCGGATCCCTCCAACTACAGGTTGATTGCGCTGATAGACGTGGAGGCGAAAATGTACACATCCAATCTCTGGGTAGAGTCAGAGGCTCAGTCAAACAAACCTAATACCACCCACGCAAACTGGATTCCGGGCTGGGTGCGTACCCTTACGAACATCTCTGTGGTCACCCTTCCAGCCAACCAAGCCTTTGCAAAATCAAGGCCCCTGTATGCCTGCTTTGTAGACCTCAAAGCGGCTTTCGATAAAGTAAAGCGGCTTTCGATAAAGTTCCAAGAGCTTCTCTATGGACAAAAATGCAAGCCTGGGGGGTCCCGCCCAGACTCCTGGATGCCATTACCAATCTGTACTCTCATACGTGGGTCCAAATCAAGAAAGGAGACGGGTCCAGCATTACCGGTAAGATTCCAACATTAAAAGGGCTAAAACGAGGTTGCGTTTTAGCGCCTTGTCTGTTTAACATTTACACCTCCGATCTCGACAAGTGCCTTCAGTCAATTCCAGCTGACCCCCAAAATTGCCATTATAAGAAATGGGGTAACCCAAAACGGTTGTTGGACCTGGGTAGTCAGTATTATCAAAAACAATGGCCCAACTCGTGATTGTTTGCTGGCTCAATAAATCATATGCTCACAGTTGATCACTTCTAAAGTTAAATGAGGAATAAGGTTATTTACCTCTAGTATGATTAAATCATAGGATATTCATTCCATTGAAAAAGCAACCACCTATCACAACTCATTTATTTACAAAAAGGAGTTTTAATAGAGTACTCCAAACACAGCGGAACATTTATTTATATACATTTGTACAATATTCACAGCGAACGGTAAAGGAAAGAGCAACGTGCTTCTATAAGGGTGCCGGAAATAGAAGAAAGTAGTGGTTTAAGGAGAAAAGGGGTGTAAGCCTCAACAGAAAAGTGACATAAGATTTTGTTAACTTAAAGCAAAAGCTGGAAAATATCCAACGTGTTGTGCAAACAGGCCACTATTGATATTATTCCAATTTATAACAATCATACAGTCTTGACTGGCATGTATAATGTTCCAAAAAATAGTGGTCCTGGTTATGGGAAAGGGGGGGGCGTCGACGTTTCGACCCGTCTTGGGGTACTAGGGTAACTGGGAACCTCGACCTGCGGGTCTTCCTCAGGACGTGTAAGGCAAAGCCTTCGTACCGTAGCTAAAACGCTGTCTGCCTAAAACAAATTAAGGTCATTTTTAGGTGGGTGCATGGAATCAATTTAAAATTACAAAAGAGGTACACAGACCTCTAGTGTTTTCTTACCCAATTTGCTTTTATGGGAAGTTCACAATCCTCATGTATCTCGAAGGACGTGAAGGGAAATGGCCACAGTCCCACTCCTATAATTCATAAGGGGTATTCTGGTTATTGATTCCCAAATACATGGTCAAGTTAAGATTAGTTCACTAGAACCAGGGTAGTGCGAATGCTTACCAATTTATTGGTCGTAGACCGTCAACACAAAAATTCAGGTGCAGATTGCAAGGGTATTAATACTGTTCTCATGCACGGACTCGTCTGTGACTGAAAAGAAGCACATAATGGGAATATTTACCATCATGTCAGTCTATACTTAGATAGTGATCAAGGTTACACGGTGAATTAGGGCAGTAATCATACCTTCAAGTGTTCGTGTATGGATATCGCCGTGGAGTAAAGAAGAATATATCTTCGTCCTGGTATCTGACGATGCTACAGGGGCATACAGGGAAGCAGAGTTACCTGAGCCATGTATTTATCACTCTATTCAGAGAAACGCACTACATGTACAGCGAATGTCAAATCAAATACCTTTATGCTTCTCCAGTATCACCCTCAATGGGAGTCATTCACAAGAGTGGGCGTTGTCCCAAATGTCAATTGCCAAATGTGCGCACTAAATTAAAACATAAAGGAGAATCTATATAGTTATTGAAGCTTGGGGGGTTCTCGATGTACGGCGGTTGAGGCTAACGGGGAAGTGGTAGCTTACCGAGTGGTTTTTTTGGTGTCGGCTCGCCAGACTCGGAACGCACGTGGCGTCGTTCACATATGAGGGCGTTGTCCGAGATGTCGGTTGCCAGGTATGCGCACTAAATTAAAACATAATGGAAATTGTTATAGTTATGTTTAAAGTTAGGAGGATGGAGTCTCTGGGTGGACGGCGGTGGGGGCTGCCGAGGAAGCGGTGGCTTACCGAGTAGTTGGTTTGTTGACACTGACTGGCCAGCCTCGAACTGCACGTAGCGCAACGACGTCACACTGACGTATAAAGCGCTCAGGAGTGGCTAAACACAGAAAAAAGACTCGCTCAGCCGAGCGGTCTAGAGTAATGTAATAGATTGGGTCAAGGCATAAAAATTCATAACGGGCCTTATCTGTTGTTCAATACTGCCACTTGTTTGCTAATCTCCTCGTACTCATTTAAACCTCGTTTTATTGTATCGAAGAGATATATAAAGCGGCATTCCCGGAGGCTTAGTATATGACTGAAGTCTCCTCCTCTAGGGTGTGGTGTCACCTTTTCCAGGACACACCATTGTAGACTGTCCGGTTTATGTTCAAATTTCACAAAATGCTCCACAAGCGGAGCCCCCTGAGTTTTACATTTAATGCGGCTCACATGCTGTAAAATGCGACACTTAACCTTTTGTATAGTTTGTCCAATATATACAAATCCACATGGGCAGGTGATCGCATAGATTACTCCACTCGAATTGCAGTTACTGTGTTCCTTCAGTACATGTGTCTGGTTGTTATGTTTGAAAGTTTTTATCTCTTGAGTTAGTGGACATGCTTTGCAGTTTCCACATTTCACATGGCCGGTCACCGGTGGAATACCCCACAGAACAGTTTGACTGGGTGCGGTACTGCTTGGCAGTAGGGCTTTCACAACATGATCTCTTATATTTTTAGCCTTCTTGAAGGCATGTAGTGGTAACGGGGCATCACCAAGCTCGTCGGCAATCATGTGCCAGTGTTGGTTAATAATCTTTTTTACCTTGTTGCTTTTTGTGGAATAGGTGGTGACACATACTATTCTCTCTTCTTTTGGTATTTGGGTATCTCTTCCTTCCAGGAGGTGTTCTCTGTGGTTATACCAGGCCCGTTTTCGTGCCTGTTTTAGAAGCCTAAGGGGATATCCTCTGTCTACCAACCGAGCTAAAAGACCTGCTGATTCGTCGAAAAAATCTTCCTTTCTGGTGCAGTTCCTCCGCAATCTCAGGAATTGCCCAAATGGGAGATTGTCCCTGAGGTTGCGGGGATGATGGCTGCTATATCGGAGTAACGTATTACGTTCGCTACTTTTACGATATAGTCCAGTATATAGTGCACCTAAGTCAGCATTGATTGTGATATCCAAGAAGTTGATTTTGGATCTATCAAATTCTACAGTAAATTGGATGTCAGGGGAACGTGTGTTTAACCATTCATGAAAGGAAATTAATTCATCTCTGTTACCATTCCATATGATTAAAACGTCATCAATATAGCGACGCCATAACCCTATGTGGTTTAGGTAGGGATTGATTTCATTAAGGACATTCGCCTGCTCAAATGCGTCCATAAAGATTATAGCTAGATTGGGGGCAAAGCTTGCCCCCATCGCTACTCCTTTTGTTTGAACGTAAAACTTACCCAAAAACATGAAAAAGTTCTTAGTCATAGCCAGCGTTAAGAGCTCAATAATGAATTCTGTTGGAACGCGGTGAGGTGCTGGGCGTGAATTTAAAACTAGCTCAATGACTGTCAGTGCTTGTCTCTGGGGGATATTTGTATATAAAGATTGAATGTCCATTGTGGCAAGAAGACTCTTTGTGGGGTCGTGTGGCCGTCCATCAATGAGTAATATGGTTTGCATCGTATCCTTCAGGTACGTTGCAGTATCTTCGGCTAGGGGCTTCAGAAATGTGTCGATGAATTTACACAAAGGCTCAAGGAGGGAACCACAGCCTGAAATGATCGGTCTGCCTGGGGGGTTCTGCATTCCTTTATGAATTTTGGGCAGAGTATAAATGGTTGGTATTCTGGGGTGCTTGTTATTTAGGTAATCATATTCGTGTTTATTGATGAAACCTAAACCTAACCCTTGTGTGGTTATAGATTGAATTCTCTTTTGTATGTCTTTTGTCGGGTCACCTTTTAGTTTTTCATAATTGCCTTCCACTCCTAACTGGGCAAGTATCTCGTTCGTATATTGATCATAGTCTTGCACGACAATGGCACCGCCCTTGTCAGCCGGTTTGATGACAATACCGGCATTCTCCTTTAATGTCGTGAGAGCTGACCGTTCCGACTTAGTGATATTGTATTGGACATACTGTCTCTCTAGCAAAGTGTTCTCTACATCCCTCAGAACTAGTTGTTCAAAAGCCAGTACTTTAGGAGGCATTTGGTGTGCGGGAGGGTTAAATTTTGACCTTAATTTGTTTTAGGCAGACAGCGTTTTAGCTACGGTACGAAGGCTTTGCCTTACACGTCCTGAGGAAGACCCGCAGGTCGAGGTTCCCAGTTACCCTAGTACCCCAAGACGGGTCGAAACGTCGACGCCCCCCCCTTTCCCATAACCAGGACCACTATTTTTTGGAACATTATACATGCCAGTCAAGACTGTATGATTGTTATAAATTGGAATAATATCAATAGTGGCCTGTTTGCACAACACGTTGGATATTTTCCAGCTTTTGCTTTAAGTTAACAAAATCTTATGTCACTTTTCTGTTGAGGCTTACACCCCTTTTCTCCTTAAACCACTACTTTCTTCTATTTCCGGCACCCTTATAGAAGCACGTTGCTCTTTCCTTTACCGTTCGCTGTGAATATTGTACAAATGTATATAAATAAATGTTCCGCTGTGTTTGGAGTACTCTATTAAAACTCCTTTTTGTAAATAAATGAGTTGTGATAG
The DNA here is from genome assembly GCF_964261635.1 of Lissotriton helveticus. NCBI lineage: Eukaryota > Metazoa > Chordata > Amphibia > Caudata > Salamandridae > Lissotriton > Lissotriton helveticus. The sequence continues at coordinate 4,210,480 of NC_136064.1, forward strand.
GTGGTTGCTTTTTCAATGGAATGAATATCCTATGATTTAATCATACTAGAGGTAAATAACCTTATTCCTCATTTAACTTTAGAAGTGATCAACTGTGAGCATATGATTTATTGAGCCAGCAAACAATCACGAGTTGGACCCCCAAAATTGGGCAAAATACCAACACCGTGCCTCCAATATGTAGATGACATTGTGTTGCTAGCACAAACTCCAGTTGGCCTGCAGAAATTGATCACAGGACTAGGAGCCTATACCACCTTTAACCAACTTACGATTAATCATCAAAAGACAAAAGTAATGCGTTTTTTTATATAAATATAATACAATATTTAACAGGCACACCTTTTCCTGGAAATTGGGCGAGCAATCACTGGCCCGGATTGCTTCCTATAAATATCTAAGCTTCTTGCTAGATTGCAAGCTCAACTTTAAGCAACACGTGTAACAAGGATGCAGGAAAGCAAAACAATTGTTATCTGCCTTCAAAATCCTGAGGAAAAAGTTCATAGATTGCTCTACCAGTCATCTGCTAAAAGTGATCGCCACAATATTTCTACCTTCCATCTCTTATGGCTCAGAAATCCTGAATACTACGGATGCTACAATATTAAATACAGCACAGTCTACACTTTTCAAAAGACTGTTTTCAATACCGTAACACACTTCACAGGAACAAATTTGTTTAGAATCCGGACTAAAAAATCAGATCATGGCCAGACAAGGAGCCTTAGTAAAGTATTATTGGAGGATGAGGGAGGCAGGAGATAACATTCTAGCCCACCGCTGTTGGGTTGAGATTGAAAATCAATCAAGACTAGCTAATTGAACCACGACAATCCTGAAGGAATCTTTGTCGGCATTAAAGCTAGAGGATGCCTGGTTAACACCAGTAACTTATTTTTGATTCAAAAGCGTGGTGAATACTGCAATCAAGCGGATCTCTTCATTAACTGATAAAATGATCTTCGCAAAAAAACATCACGCCTGGGCTGTGATAAAGGCCTACCAGAGGCTGAAGCCACAGCAGTATCTGACAGGGAGAAGGTTTTTGGTACAGTAAATGGGTGCACTGCCTGTTCATGCGCATACAGTACAAAGTGGTACAGATTTTCAGGTGCTATTCGGCGAGTGGACAAACCTAAACCACTCATGTGAGTAAAGAACTACTACTAACAAGTAAGAGGTTTGCCGAAGCACTCTGGTAAGTAATTACGGTTGTACAATGACAATATAACAACACATTCAAGAACACCAAATTGACAGAAGTAACCAAAGTTCCACAAGATGAGTAAATCTTGGATTCTTTAATGAAGATTACAGCCAGCCGACACGTGTTTCATCGCCTTCGCGATTCCTCAGGGCTGAAATAAACAAATAAGTAGCATCTAGCATATTCTTTGAACAGTTAGATTTTTCATGCCAGACCATGCTGTCTGACCAAAGTAAATATACAGTAGATGCTGCCTCCAGCTGTGGATATACAGTGAATTGTTCAACTCATTTCACTAGTGCCACCACAACACATCCGTGTCGAATAGGGTGTCTATGATCGATATTATATATAGACGTGAGTATACGTGATAGTGATTGTGATGGGTTTATGTGAGTGGAACAGGTAACTCAATCAAAGTGCTCGGCGATCTCCCATGACACAATATTGACAAGACCCTGTAGCGCAGTGGAAGTGTCCTGACCGTGTGCGGCTCTTACATACTGCATGCCAAACTTGTGATATGGTGCAAACATGTGTCAAAGAGAAGGCATACCTAGATGGCCGTATCGACATCAGAAGGTCTGTAAAATTATAGAGAGGGAGGAAAAATCGGAAAATTCTCATCACTAACCGCACTAAAGTAACTTAGGGCAAGACGTCACCACAATGAGACTGTCTCTTAGAAAACTAATTCTGTCTGCTCACCGCTTAGCTGGTGATAATTCCGACCCAGCCGGGCCTTCCAGTATGGGCACTGAATCAAGTGCGTCCAACAGCGGCGGAAGTCTTTATGTCTGTGACACAGTAAGGGTAAATTGTGTCACTACGATCAGTATCAAAGAATATACATATGGAGAAACTAGGTGAGACTATGTCTGTGCGAAAATTATATATCAAAGGGCTAACCTGCTGGAGTCCTTTAATTAAAAAAAGGAAGACATGCGATTGAATTCCCTAACTATTCTTCTTGCCGTGACACCCTTGTTGGTTTCAAATTCGGTTATTTGCAAAGATAGTCATGCATTACCAAAGGAAAGGTAACCCAATTTTACTTACAAATATTTATTTGTCAAACGAGTATAGAGTAGGCTCGGAAATCACTCGATATGTATAAACCAGAAATTCGGTCATGCCGTTATTAACATCAAATGCTGTTAAAAGAGAAAATTGCTCTCGTCAATAACTCGATATAGTCAGTTATGCATACGTGGGATTGCATATATGTAGCTATTGACTGATCTTACCGATTGTTTTTAGTAAAAACGGAAACCCAGTGCGGTTCCAATTAGTCTGTAAGTAAATGCTAAACAAAAAAAAGAGGGAATAAAAGCTGGATTTAGACATTCGCTCGTATCTTGCGAAATAACAGTTATAAATTACACTCCTACGTTGGTTCCAATGTCCGTTCGGCATCTAGCTTACCCGTGTGCGGCTTCTTCTAACGTTACAGGCGAGTGCACCTCTTCCGAGCCCGGTTCCGTGTTAGCACACGTGACTGAATACAGGCCTGCGTATATGCGCGTCTCAACGTGAGGCGTTCCCTTCACTTGAGCGCATTCGGAAAGTAACTGTAGCGGCCATATTGGAGAGGATAATGTATCTAGTGTCTAATCCCTCACATTGTATATAAGTAACTATGCTGATCAGATGCACATTCACAATTTGATCAGTCTAAAAAGAAGAAATATTGCTGCAAAATATGATATATATCTTGCTCCATGCAATTGTTTAGATGTCGATATGCGAACACGAAAATACCACATAATTGTTTATGGAGCTCAAATATGCTATGTATATCAATATTCATAGGGAATTCCGGTTTGTTTTATGCCCCCGGGTGCAGTGTGACATTCAATTTTACTATTGCGTGCCATAATCCAGTGTGCACCGTGATTGAGAGGCATAACCTATATGAGTGGATGACCCATTCATACTGTGACTACCTATTATAATACAACAAGTACATCGTCAAAATCAATGTTTATATAATTCCTAAGTATACTTGTCTGTATGGGAGACATAAGCCAGCATTGGGAAAGATATTGTTATTACAAAGATTTCCACATAAACAGTTCTGCAGTCTTACTGATTTTTATACATAAAATGTCACGTTCTATTGTCTATGTTTAATCACCCAAAAAGTATTGCATTTCTTGGTCGTAATTCAATCCCAACTCTACAGATTTCAAACGCATAATCCAGGTCGCTTCAATGCGTCTTAGTCTTAATTCGCGATTACCACCTCTTAGTGCCAGAGGAACAGTTTCTATACCAAAAAATTGCACATTTTTACTTGTATGGCCTTGTTGGCAGGAGGCTACATGCAAGGCCACAGGGTATTTGGGGTCACAGTTTACAATTGCTCTTATATGTTCCATCATTCTTTCTTTCAATGTTCTAATTGTGCTCCCCACATATTGTTTACCACATTCACATTCAATAATATAAAAGACAAATTTGGTTGTGCAGTTGATATTATTTTTGATTTTGTGACATGTGCCATCCGGGCCCATGAAGTTTGTTGTCCCGTGTTTGGCCCATTTACACATACTACAGAACCCGCATTTGTGGAAACCTAGACCACGTTGTGTCAACCAATCAACATTCCTCATATCACGGGGAACAGTGGGACTCAACTTATTCCGTAATGTGTTTCCTCTTCTGAAGGAAATCTGTGGTCGTTCTGTGATGCAGTTGGTCAGAGCTTTCTCGGATTTTAATATATGCCAGTGTTTGGTTAAACTTTTTCGTAGATCAGAATGGAGTGAATTGAAATCCGTCACCATTCTGATATGTTCTCTATCATCAGAATTTCGTTGTTGTCTAGTGATTAGAGTGTCTGTTCTCTTCACTTTCTTGATTCTTTGCTCAGCTTTTGAAATAGGATTTTTTGCATAGCCCCTGGTTTGAAATCTTTCTTTCATGTTGGTGATACATCTCCCGAATTCACCATCCTCACTACAGTTTCTTCTTGCCCTAATAAATTCACCAAATGGTATGGCGTTAATCTGGTGTAGGGGGTGAGAGCTAGAGGCATGCAGAATTGCATTGCATGCCGTTGACTTCCTGAACAGTCTACTGTGCAAGCAATTAGATGAGATATAGAACTCAATATCTAGGAATTCTATATTCGTCTTGCTCCACTTCATTGTGAAGCTAATTTTCCACAAGTTGTCGTTTAAATATTAAAAGAAACTCTGTAGTTGCTCCTCTGAGCCTGACCAAATAAGGATGCAATCATCAATATATCGACCCCAAAATATTATGGAGTCGATATACTGGCTGCCCTTATCGCCCCAGATGAGATCTGCCTCTAGTGCACCCATGAACAGGTTTGCAAACGAGGGTGATATTTTTGAGCCCATGGCCACACCTTGTTTTTGCCGGTACCAGTGTCTTTCACACATGAAATAGTTATTTTTGAGAATTAGTTCTATCATTGTTGCTAGCATTTCAGTGTGTTTCCATAGAGTGGCAGGTCTATTGCCAAGAAATTTATTAATAGCCTTGATGCCTAAGTCTATGTCAATACTGGTATAAAGGGATACCACATCCATTGTTACTAGAAAAAAGTCTTCTTGCCATTCCATGTCTGCTAGAGTGCTAAGAATATGCTTAGAGTCCTGAATATAGGAGGGTAAATTTTTGACTATTGGGCCAAGAAAAAGGTCCGCATATTCTGCTATTCTTTCTGTGGGGCCACCTATGCCAGAGACAATTGGCCTCCCCGGTGGAAAAGGTAGGTTCTTGTGGATCTTAGGCAAGGTGTATAACCATGGGTATGTTGGTCTGAATATTTTTAAGTACAAGTATTCTTCCTCGTTCAATAACCCTGATTGTTTCCAATTTAACAAATGGGAGTTAATTTCTATTGTTAGTGGACCAATGGGGTTGTATGTGAGGCGTTCATAGCACAGTTCATCTTGTAATTGTTGACTCATTTCTAATTGATAGTCTATGCGATCCATTACCACTACATTCCCTCCCTTATCCGCCTCTCGTATAGTGATGGTATTGTCATTCATGAGTATATTGAGTGCTGCTCTTTCCCCACTGGTGAGATTATCCTTATATTTGAACATTCTGCTCTTGCGTAGACGGTTCAAGTTGTCAAGATCCTCTGATACACGTCTATAGAAGTTGTCTATAGCATTGCCTCCAGGTAGTGTGGGAATCCATTTTGATTTGGACTTGAGCCCACTGACAATACTATAATCAGATTCTATATTTAATTCTGCTAGAAGTGTATCCATGTCAAGAGGAGAATCTTCCATATCGGTCAATGATAACAGAAGGTGAGTTGCATGCACATCATTTATTGATAAGGATTCAGTGGTACTCGTAACAGGTGTATTAATAGTAATCCCTCTATCCCTTTTCTCCAAACCAAAGAAATGCTTTTTCAGTTTTAGGTTCCTCACAAATTTAAACAAATCAATTTTTAATTTACATACATCACCAATTGCATATGGGTTGAAGCTTAGACCTTTACTAAGGAGGGAAACCATGTCTGGAGTGAGATGTAGTTTGGAAAGATTAATCACCTGTACTTCTCTAGTTTCGGCACCATCTAATTCCTGTTGGCCCCTGATCTTAACTTCCTTCTGTAGTTCTCTGTGTTGTCGTCCCCTGCCCCTCCTGGTTTTGGATCTGACTGGTTTCTTGCTGTAGGGAATTTGTTGCCCTTCCTGATCCGTAAAACCTCTTGAAAAAAAGGTGGCATTCCTTGTCTATCCTGATTATCTGATTCTCCCCCTACAGTGTTAACAGAGTTGAGAGAAGTGTTGCTGGATGACAGGGAGGCAGGTTCTGAACCTTGTGTTCTCTTGCTAGCATTCTTAGAACTATTAGGGATCAGGGAATCATATTTTTTATCAAAAGTAAAGATTCGACCGTGGGTATAGTCCAACTCGTCCCTTCTTAACTGCCTGGCTTTTCTATTTTTGATATCGGATTGATGTTTTAATAGAATTTCATCCAGGATAGTGTAATTTTTTACAGTGGATTCAGGTCTGTTGAGATCCTTAATTTCTTGTTCTATAGTGGCTATCTCTGCCTGTAATTTCGTAGCCTTACGTTCCGCGCTCACAATAAGTATTTCCATTAGAGTAATAGAGTTGTTAGAGAGAGATTCTTCCCATTTGACCATGAGGTCGGCATCTAGGTCATCATAGGTGGGAAACATTTGGCCTCTCAGACCTCTGGGGACACGTTTGAGCCTCAAATATTGTTTTAGTGTGGCCCCATCCCACCATTTGGAATTCTCTAGCTTTTTTAAGCGTTCTAGTTTCATGAATTTGTCTCGGAGGCCCTCAATGTGAGGGGGATTGGTGCTGGTGGAAGCAGATTGGGTGGACATGCCTTTTGCTAGGTTTTCAAACAACTCTTCTGCCATTTTGGTACGATCCATATTGGAAGTGTCTACTGTGTCTAGCAATGGTATACTAGAGGTTTATTAATAGGTAAAAGGATGCGTGGCGGCTACCCTAGACTGCAGATAAACTGACAGGGAGAAGGTTTTTGGTACAGTAAATGGGTGCACTGCCTGTTCATGCGCATACAGTACAAAGTGGTACAGATTTTCAGGTGCTATTCGGCGAGTGGACAAACCTAAACCACTCATGTGAGTAAAGAACTACTACTAACAAGTAAGAGGTTTGCCGAAGCACTCTGGTAAGTAATTACGGTTGTACAATGACAATATAACAACACATTCAAGAACACCAAATTGACAGAAGTAACCAAAGTTCCACAAGATGAGTAAATCTTGGATTCTTTAATGAAGATTACAGCCAGCCGACACGTGTTTCATCGCCTTCGCGATTCCTCAGGGCTGAAATAAACAAATAAGTAGCATCTAGCATATTCTTTGAACAGTTAGATTTTTCATGCCAGACCATGCTGTCTGACCAAAGTAAATATACAGTAGATGCTGCCTCCAGCTGTGGATATACAGTGAATTGTTCAACTCATTTCACTAGTGCCACCACAACACATCCGTGTCGAATAGGGTGTCTATGATCGATATTATATATAGACGTGAGTATACGTGATAGTGATTGTGATGGGTTTATGTGAGTGGAACAGGTAACTCAATCAAAGTGCTCGGCGATCTCCCATGACACAATATTGACAAGACCCTGTAGCGCAGTGGAAGTGTCCTGACCGTGTGCGGCTCTTACATACTGCATGCCAAACTTGTGATATGGTGCAAACATGTGTCAAAGAGAAGGCATACCTAGATGGCCGTATCGACATCAGAAGGTCTGTAAAATTATAGAGAGGGAGGAAAAATCGGAAAATTCTCATCACTAACCGCACTAAAGTAACTTAGGGCAAGACGTCACCACAATGAGACTGTCTCTTAGAAAACTAATTCTGTCTGCTCACCGCTTAGCTGGTGATAATTCCGACCCAGCCGGGCCTTCCAGTATGGGCACTGAATCAAGTGCGTCCAACAGCGGCGGAAGTCTTTATGTCTGTGACACAGTAAGGGTAAATTGTGTCACTACGATCAGTATCAAAGAATATACATATGGAGAAACTAGGTGAGACTATGTCTGTGCGAAAATTATATATCAAAGGGCTAACCTGCTGGAGTCCTTTAATTAAAAAAAGGAAGACATGCGATTGAATTCCCTAACTATTCTTCTTGCCGTGACACCCTTGTTGGTTTCAAATTCGGTTATTTGCAAAGATAGTCATGCATTACCAAAGGAAAGGTAACCCAATTTTACTTACAAATATTTATTTGTCAAACGAGTATAGAGTAGGCTCGGAAATCACTCGATATGTATAAACCAGAAATTCGGTCATGCCGTTATTAACATCAAATGCTGTTAAAAGAGAAAATTGCTCTCGTCAATAACTCGATATAGTCAGTTATGCATACGTGGGATTGCATATATGTAGCTATTGACTGATCTTACCGATTGTTTTTAGTAAAAACGGAAACCCAGTGCGGTTCCAATTAGTCTGTAAGTAAATGCTAAACAAAAAAAAGAGGGAATAAAAGCTGGATTTAGACATTCGCTCGTATCTTGCGAAATAACAGTTATAAATTACACTCCTACGTTGGTTCCAATGTCCGTTCGGCATCTAGCTTACCCGTGTGCGGCTTCTTCTAACGTTACAGGCGAGTGCACCTCTTCCGAGCCCGGTTCCGTGTTAGCACACGTGACTGAATACAGGCCTGCGTATATGCGCGTCTCAACGTGAGGCGTTCCCTTCACTTGAGCGCATTCGGAAAGTAACTGTAGCGGCCATATTGGAGAGGATAATGTATCTAGTGTCTGATCCCTCACATTGTATATAAGTAACTATGCTGATCAGATGCACATTCACAATTTGATCAGTCTAAAAAGAAGAAATATTGCTGCAAAATATGATATATATCTTGCTCCATGCAATTGTTTAGATGTCGATATGCGAACACGAAAATACCACATAATTGTTTATGGAGCTCAAATATGCTATGTATATCAATATTCATAGGGAATTCCGGTTTGTTTTATGCCCCCGGGTGCAGTGTGACATTCAATTTTACTATTGCGTGCCATAATCCAGTGTGCACCGTGATTGAGAGGCATAACCTATATGAGTGGATGACCCATTCATACTGTGACTACCTATTATAATACAACAAGTACATCGTCAAAATCAATGTTTATATAATTCCTAAGTATACTTGTCTGTATGGGAGACATAAGCCAGCATTGGGAAAGATATTGTTATTACAAAGATTTCCACATAAACAGTTCTGCAGTCTTACTGATTTTTATACATAAAATGTCACGTTCTATTGTCTATGTTTAATCACCCAAAAAGTATTGCATTTCTTGGTCGTAATTCAATCCCAACTCTACAGATTTCAAACGCATAATCCAGGTCGCTTCAATGCGTCTTAGTCTTAATTCGCGATTACCACCTCTTAGTGCCAGAGGAACAGTTTCTATACCAAAAAATTGCACATTTTTACTTGTATGGCCTTGTTGGCAGGAGGCTACATGCAAGGCCACAGGGTATTTGGGGTCACAGTTTACAATTGCTCTTATATGTTCCATCATTCTTTCTTTCAATGTTCTAATTGTGCTCCCCACATATTGTTTACCACATTCACATTCAATAATATAAATGACAAATTTGGTTGTGCAGTTGATATTATTTTTGATTTTGTGACATGTGCCATCCGGGCCCATGAAGTTTGTTGTCCCGTGTTTGGCCCATTTACACATACTACAGAACCCGCATTTGTGGAAACCTAGACCACGTTGTGTCAACCAATCAACATTCCTCATATCACGGGGAACAGTGGGACTCAACTTATTCCGTAATGTGTTTCCTCTTCTGAAGGAAATCTGTGGTCGTTCTGTGATGCAGTTGGTCAGAGCTTTCTCTAGCTCTAGCCTCTAGCTCTCACCCCCTACACCAGATTAACGCCATACCATTTGGTGAATTTATTAGGGCAAGAAGAAACTGTAGTGAGGATGGTGAATTCGGGAGATGTATCACCAACATGAAAGAAAGATTTCAAACCAGGGGCTATGCAAAAAATCCTATTTCAAAAGCTGAGCAAAGAATCAAGAAAGTGAAGAGAACAGACACTCTAATCACTAGACAACAACGAAATTCTGATGATAGAGAACATATCAGAATGGTGACGGATTTCAATTCACTCCATTCTGATCTACGAAAAAGTTTAACCAAACACTGGCATATATTAAAATCCGAGAAAGCTCTGACCAACTGCATCACAGAACGACCACAGATTTCCTTCAGAAGAGGAAACACATTACGGAATAAGTTGAGTCCCACTGTTCCCCGTGATATGAGGAATGTTGATTGGTTGACACAACGTGGTCTAGGTTTCCACAAATGCGGGTTCTGTAGTATGTGTAAATGGGCCAAACACGGGACAACAAACTTCATGGGCCCGGATGGCACATGTCACAAAATCAAAAATAATATCAACTGCACAACCAAATTTGTCATTTATATTATTGAATGTGAATGTGGTAAACAATATGTGGGGAGCACAATTAGAACATTGAAAGAAAGAATGATGGAACATATAAGAGCAATTGTAAACTGTGACCCCAAATACCCTGTGGCCTTGCATGTAGCCTCCTGCCAACAAGGCCATACAAGTAAAAATGTGCAATTTTTTGGTATAGAAACTGTTCCTCTGGCACTAAGAGGTGGTAATCGCGAATTAAGACTAAGACGCATTGAAGCGACCTGGATTATGCGTTTGAAATCTGTAGAGTTGGGATTGAATTACGACCAAGAAATGCAATACTTTTTGGGTGATTAAACATAGACAATAGAACGTCACATTTTATGTATAAAAATCAGTAAGACTGCAGAACTGTTTATGTGGAAATCTTTGTAATAACAATATCTTTCCCAATGCTGGCTTATGTCTCCCATACAGACAAGTATACTTAGGAATTATATAAACATTGATTTTGACGATGTACTTGTTGTATTATAATAGGTAGTCACAGTATGAATGGGTCATCCACTCATATAGGTTATGCCTCTCAATCACGGTGCACACTGGATTATGGCACGCAATAGTAAAATTGAATGTCACACTGCACCCGGGGGCATAAAACAAACCGGAATTCCCTATGAATATTGATATACATAGCATATTTGAGCTCCATAAACAATTATGTGGTATTTTCGTGTTCGCATATCGACATCTAAACAATTGCATGGAGCAAGATATATATCATATTTTGCAGCAATATTTCTTCTTTTTAGACTGATCAAATTGTGAATGTGCATCTGATCAGCATAGTTACTTATATACAATGTGAGGGATTAGACACTAGATACATTATCCTCTCCAATATGGCCGCTACAGTTACTTTCCGAATGCGCTCAAGTGAAGGGAACGCCTCACGTTGAGACGCGCATATACGCAGGCCTGTATTCAGTCACGTGTGCTAACACGGAACCGGGCTCGGAAGAGGTGCACTCGCCTGTAACGTTAGAAGAAGCCGCACACGGGTAAGCTAGATGCCGAACGGACATTGGAACCAACGTAGGAGTGTAATTTATAACTGTTATTTCGCAAGATACGAGCGAATGTCTAAATTCAGCTTTTATTCCCTCTTTTTTTTGTTTAGCATTTACTTACAGACTAATTGGAACCGCACTGGGTTTCCGTTTTTACTAAAAACAATCGGTAAGATCAGTCAATAGCTACATATATGCAATCCCACGTATGCATAACTGACTATATCGAGTTATTGACGAGAGCAATTTTCTCTTTTAACAGCATTTGATGTTAATAACGGCATGACCGAATTTCTGGTTTATACATATCGAGTGATTTCCGAGCCTACTCTATACTCGTTTGACAAATAAATATTTGTAAGTAAAATTGGGTTACCTTTCCTTTGGTAATGCATGACTATCTTTGCAAATAACCGAATTTGAAACCAACAAGGGTGTCACGGCAAGAAGAATAGTTAGGGAATTCAATCGCATGTCTTCCTTTTTTTAATTAAAGGACTCCAGCAGGTTAGCCCTTTGATATATAATTTTCGCACAGACATAGTCTCACCTAGTTTCTCCATATGTATATTCTTTGATACTGATCGTAGTGACACAATTTACCCTTACTGTGTCACAGACATAAAGACTTCCGCCGCTGTTGGACGCACTTGATTCAGTGCCCATACTGGAAGGCCCGGCTGGGTCGGAATTATCACCAGCTAAGCGGTGAGCAGACAGAATTAGTTTTCTAAGAGACAGTCTCATTGTGGTGACGTCTTGCCCTAAGTTACTTTAGTGCGGTTAGTGATGAGAATTTTCCGATTTTTCCTCCCTCTCTATAATTTTACAGACCTTCTGATGTCGATACGGCCATCTAGGTATGCCTTCTCTTTGACACATGTTTGCACCATATCACAAGTTTGGCATGCAGTATGTAAGAGCCGCACACGGTCAGGACACTTCCACTGCGCTACAGGGTCTTGTCAATATTGTGTCATGGGAGATCGCCGAGCACTTTGATTGAGTTACCTGTTCCACTCACATAAACCCATCACAATCACTATCACGTATACTCACGTCTATATATAATATCGATCATAGACACCCTATTCGACACGGATGTGTTGTGGTGGCACTAGTGAAATGAGTTGAACAATTCACTGTATATCCACAGCTGGAGGCAGCATCTACTGTATATTTACTTTGGTCAGACAGCATGGTCTGGCATGAAAAATCTAACTGTTCAAAGAATATGCTAGATGCTACTTATTTGTTTATTTCAGCCCTGAGGAATCGCGAAGGCGATGAAACACGTGTCGGCTGGCTGTAATCTTCATTAAAGAATCCAAGATTTACTCATCTTGTGGAACTTTGGTTACTTCTGTCAATTTGGTGTTCTTGAATGTGTTGTTATATTGTCATTGTACAACCGTAATTACTTACCAGAGTGCTTCGGCAAACCTCTTACTTGTTAGTAGTAGTTCTTTACTCACATGAGTGGTTTAGGTTTGTCCACTCGCCGAATAGCACCTGAAAATCTGTACCACTTTGTACTGTATGCGCATGAACAGGCAGTGCACCCATTTACTGTACCAAAAACCTTCTCCCTGTCAGTTTATCTGCAGTCTAGGGTAGCCGCCACGCATCCTTTTACCTATTAATAAACCTCTAGTATACCATTGCTAGACACAGTAGACACTTCCAATATGGATCGTACCAAAATGGCAGAAGAGTTGTTTGAAAACCTAGCAAAAGGCATGTCCACCCAATCTGCTTCCACCAGCACCAATCCCCCTCACATTGAGGGCCTCCGAGACAAATTCATGAAACTAGAACGCTTAAAAAAGCTAGAGAATTCCAAATGGTGGGATGGGGCCACACTAAAACAATATTTGAGGCTCAAACGTGTCCCCAGAGGTCTGAGAGGCCAAATTTTTCCCACCTATGATGACCTAGATGCCGACCTCATGGTCAAATGGGAAGAATCTCTCTCTAACAACTCTATTACTCTAATGGAAATACTTATTGTGAGCGCGGAACGTAAGGCTACGAAATTACAGGCAGAGATAGCCACTATAGAACAAGAAATTAAGGATCTCAACAGACCTGAATCCACTGTAAAAAATTACACTATCCTGGATGAAATTCTATTAAAACATCAATCCGATATCAAAAATAGAAAAGCCAGGCAGTTAAGAAGGGACGAGTTGGACTATACCCACGGTCGAATCTTTACTTTTGATAAAAAATATGATTCCCTGATCCCTAATAGTTCTAAGAATGCTAGCAAGAGAACACAAGGTTCAGAACCTGCCTCCCTGTCATCCAGCAACACTTCTCTCAACTCTGTTAACACTGTAGGGGGAGAATCAGATAATCAGGATAGACAAGGAATGCCACCTTTTTTTCAAGAGGTTTTACGGATCAGGAAGGGCAACAAATTCCCTACAGCAAGAAACCAGTCAGATCCAAAACCAGGAGGGGCAGGGGACGACAACACAGAGAACTACAGAAGGAAGTTAAGATCAGGGGCCAACAGGAATTAGATGGTGCCGAAACTAGAGAAGTACAGGTGATTAATCTTTCCAAACTACATCTCACTCCAGACATGGTTTCCCTCCTTAGTAAAGGTCTAAGCTTCAACCCATATGCAATTGGTGATGTATGTAAATTAAAAATTGATTTGTTTAAATTTGTGAGGAACCTAAAACTGAAAAAGCATTTCTTTGGTTTGGAGAAAAGGGATAGAGGGATTACTATTAATACACCTGTTACGAGTACCACTGAATCCTTATCAATAAATGATGTGCATGCAACTCACCTTCTGTTATCATTGACCGATATGGAAGATTCTCCTCTTGACATGGATACACTTCTAGCAGAATTAAATATAGAATCTGATTATAGTATTGTCAGTGGGCTCAAGTCCAAATCAAAATGGATTCCCACACTACCTGGAGGCAATGCTATAGACAACTTCTATAGACGTGTATCAGAGGATCTTGACAACTTGAACCGTCTACGCAAGAGCAGAATGTTCAAATATAAGGATAATCTCACCAGTGGGGAAAGAGCAGCACTCAATATACTCATGAATGACAATACCATCACTATACGAGAGGCGGATAAGGGAGGGAATGTAGTGGTAATGGATCGCATAGACTATCAATTAGAAATGAGTCAACAATTACAAGATGAACTGTGCTATGAACGCCTCACATACAACCCCATTGGTCCACTAACAATAGAAATTAACTCCCATTTGTTAAATTGGAAACAATCAGGGTTATTGAACGAGGAAGAATACTTGTACTTAAAAATATTCAGACCAACATACCCATGGTTATACACCTTGCCTAAGATCCACAAGAACCTACCTTTTCCACCGGGGAGGCCAATTGTCTCTGGCATAGGTGGCCCCACAGAAAGAATAGCAGAATATGCGGACCTTTTTCTTGGCCCAATAGTCAAAAATTTACCCTCCTATATTCAGGACTCTAAGCATATTCTTAGCACTCTAGCAGACATGGAATGGCAAGAAGACTTTTTTCTAGTAACAATGGATGTGGTATCCCTTTATACCAGTATTGACATAGACTTAGGCATCAAGGCTATTAATAAATTTCTTGGCAATAGACCTGCCACTCTATGGAAACACACTGAAATGCTAGCAACAATGATAGAACTAATTCTCAAAAATAACTATTTCATGTGTGAAAGACACTGGTACCGGCAAAAACAAGGTGTGGCCATGGGCTCAAAAATATCACCCTCGTTTGCAAACCTGTTCATGGGTGCACTAGAGGCAGATCTCATCTGGGGCGATAAGGGCAGCCAGTATATCGACTCCATAATATTTTGGGGTCGATATATTGATGATTGCATCCTTATTTGGTCAGGCTCAGAGGAGCAACTACAGAGTTTCTTTCAATATTTAAACGACAACTTGTGGAAAATTAGCTTCACAATGAAGTGGAGCAAGACGAATATAGAATTCCTAGATATTGAGTTCTATATCTCATCTAATTGCTTGCACAGTAGACTGTTCAGGAAGTCAACGGCATGCAATGCAATTCTGCATGCCTCTAGCTCTCACCCCCTACACCAGATTAACGCCATACCATTTGGTGAATTTATTAGGGCAAGAAGAAACTGTAGTGAGGATGGTGAATTCGGGAGATGTATCACCAACATGAAAGAAAGATTTCAAACCAGGGGCTATGCAAAAAATCCTATTTCAAAAGCTGAGCAAAGAATCAAGAAAGTGAAGAGAACAGACACTCTAATCACTAGACAACAACGAAATTCTGATGATAGAGAACATATCAGAATGGTGACGGATTTCAATTCACTCCATTCTGATCTACGAAAAAGTTTAACCAAACACTGGCATATATTAAAATCCGAGAAAGCTCTGACCAACTGCATCACAGAACGACCACAGATTTCCTTCAGAAAAGGAAACACATTACGGAATAAGTTGAGTCCCACTGTTCCCCGTGATATGAGGAATGTTGATTGGTTGACACAACGTGGTCTAGGTTTCCACAAATGCGGGTTCTGTAGTATGTGTAAATGGGCCAAACACGGGACAACAAACTTCATGGGCCCGGATGGCACATGTCACAAAATCAAAAATAATATCAACTGCACAACCAAATTTGTCATTTATATTATTGAATGTGAATGTGGTAAACAATATGTGGGGAGCACAATTAGAACATTGAAAGAAAGAATGATGGAACATATAAGAGCAATTGTAAACTGTGACCCCAAATACCCTGTGGCCTTGCATGTAGCCTCCTGCCAACAAGGCCATACAAGTAAAAATGTGCAATTTTTTGGTATAGAAACTGTTCCTCTGGCACTAAGAGGTGGTAATCGCGAATTAAGACTAAGACGCATTGAAGCGACCTGGATTATGCGTTTGAAATCTGTAGAGTTGGGATTGAATTACGACCAAGAAATGCAATACTTTTTGGGTGATTAAACATAGACAATAGAACGTGACATTTTATGTATAAAAATCAGTAAGACTGCAGAACTGTTTATGTGGAAATCTTTGTAATAACAATATCTTTCCCAATGCTGGCTTATGTCTCCCATACAGACAAGTATACTTAGGAATTATATAAACATTGATTTTGACGATGTACTTGTTGTATTATAATAGGTAGTCACAGTATGAATGGGTCATCCACTCATATAGGTTATGCCTCTCAATCACGGTGCACACTGGATTATGGCACGCAATAGTAAAATTGAATGTCACACTGCACCCGGGGGCATAAAACAAACCGGAATTCCCTATGAATATTGATATACATAGCATATTTGAGCTCCATAAACAATTATGTGGTATTTTCGTGTTCGCATATCGACATCTAAACAATTGCATGGAGCAAGATATATATCATATTTTGCAGCAATATTTCTTCTTTTTAGACTGATCAAATTGTGAATGTGCATCTGATCAGCATAGTTACTTATATACAATGTGAGGGATTAGACACTAGATACATTATCCTCTCCAATATGGCCGCTACAGTTACTTTCCGAATGCGCTCAAGTGAAGGGAACGCCTCACGTTGAGACGCGCATATACGCAGGCCTGTATTCAGTCACGTGTGCTAACACGGAACCGGGCTCGGAAGAGGTGCACTCGCCTGTAACGTTAGAAGAAGCCGCACACGGGTAAGCTAGATGCCGAACGGACATTGGAACCAACGTAGGAGTGTAATTTATAACTGTTATTTCGCAAGATACGAGCGAATGTCTAAATCCAGCTTTTATTCCCTCTTTTTTTTGTTTAGCATTTACTTACAGACTAATTGGAAACGCACTGGGTTTCCGTTTTTACTAAAAACAATCGGTAAGATCAGTCAATAGCTACATATATGCAATCCCACGTATGCATAACTGACTATATCGAGTTATTGACGAGAGCAATTTTCTCTTTTAACAGCATTTGATGTTAATAACGGCATGACCGAATTTCTGGTTTATACATATCGAGTGATTTCCGAGCCTACTCTATACTCGTTTGACAAATAAATATTTGTAAGTAAAATTGGGTTACCTTTCCTTTGGTAATGCATGACTATCTTTGCAAATAACCGAATTTGAAACCAACAAGGGTGTCACGGCAAGAAGAATAGTTAGGGAATTCAATCGCATGTCTTCCTTTTTTTAATTAAAGGACTCCAGCAGGTTAGCCCTTTGATATATAATTTTCGCACAGACATAGTCTCACCTAGTTTCTCCATATGTATATTCTTTGATACTGATCGTAGTGACACAATTTACCCTTACTGTGTCACAGACATAAAGACTTCCGCCGCTGTTGGACGCACTTGATTCAGTGCCCATACTGGAAGGCCCGGCTGGGTCGGAATTATCACCAGCTAAGCGGTGAGCAGACAGAATTAGTTTTCTAAGAGACAGTCTCATTGTGGTGACGTCTTGCCCTAAGTTACTTTAGTGCGGTTAGTGATGAGAATTTTCCGATTTTTCCTCCCTCTCTATAATTTTACAGACCTTCTGATGTCGATACGGCCATCTAGGTATGCCTTCTCTTTGACACATGTTTGCACCATATCACAAGTTTGGCATGCAGTATGTAAGAGCCGCACACGGTCAGGACACTTCCACTGCGCTACAGGGTCTTGTCAATATTGTGTCATGGGAGATCGCCGAGCACTTTGATTGAGTTACCTGTTCCACTCACATAAACCCATCACAATCACTATCACGTATACTCACGTCTATATATAATATCGATCATAGACACCCTATTCGACACGGATGTGTTGTGGTGGCACTAGTGAAATGAGTTGAACAATTCACTGTATATCCACAGCTGGAGGCAGCATCTACTGTATATTTACTTTGGTCAGACAGCATGGTCTGGCATGAAAAATCTAACTGTTCAAAGAATATGCTAGATGCTACTTATTTGTTTATTTCAGCCCTGAGGAATCGCGAAGGCGATGAAACACGTGTCGGCTGGCTGTAATCTTCATTAAAGAATCCAAGATTTACTCATCTTGTGGAACTTTGGTTACTTCTGTCAATTTGGTGTTCTTGAATGTGTTGTTATATTGTCATTGTACAACCGTAATTACTTACCAGAGTGCTTCGGCAAACCTCTTAGCCACAGCAGTATCTGATTGAACACTTCTCCTACCATAAAAAGCACTACTTGATGTTGCTACAAAGGGGATCATTCCCCTCAAAGGATATGACCCCAAAATGGAAACATTCATGGCCATCTAAGGAATGCCGCCTCTGTGGTCAAGGAAAGGAGTCACTACTACATCTACTATGTACATGCCATTTTTTACTGAAAACTCGCAAATCCATTCTTCGGGAGATTTTAAGGAATGAACAGATAAGAACATGTAGAGCCGCAGTCATCAGGTGTCTTGGAGGGCTTTTGATTCCCCCCTCCTGTAGTACCATAAGATTCTGGAAAATAGTAGCAAAGGAACTGGAAAAAAATTGATTCAATCCAAGCAGCTAACAAATAACCTGCTGGCAGACATTTCTTAAATGTATTGTAATACCTGTTAGTTTTTTAATTGTGATCACGACCCTCAGGCCTTTTTTCTCTCTTATGTTTTTTAAAATATGCTCATTTAAAGTACAGCGTTTTATGGTGGTTTGCCATCCTTTTATGATTTTTAACGAATCAATAAAAGTATTTTTGACTTGACTTGATAGCCAATGGAAAGGAAAGAAAAGAGCTTGCTTGGCGTCCTAAGGCCTGTCCTAAAAGGGCAGGCTACTCAATGCCATGCCAGCCAGAGGCATTCATGCAGAGATAGGGTTTCACATGGCAATGCCAGTGTGGCTCGGCGGTCAGAAAGACAGAGCTTGTCTGAGATGGAAGAGCCAGGGTTTGAGCAGAAGGGACAGACGTCCGTTTTTGATGAATCTCCCATTATCCCCTCACTCTAACTGGTGGCATGGATTCACAGCTTTATGAATGCCCCTGAACATGTTCCAAAGTACAGGACAGAATGAAATCTTCTGGAGATCACACATTGCGAGGAAATGCTGAATTGTAGCATACATGAGGTGATGTACATTGCAATACATAAAACCTCGCAACACACTTTTTAGCAGTACCAACTCGGGGGCCCATTAAAAAATGTTGGGAGCTACCCCACGAGCCAGGTACTTTTTAACCATCACTAATAACACTCCAAACCCCACCACTCACTGATCATCACAACCCTACACACACAACACACATAGTCTGTGTATAAGTGCTCCTGCGTAGTCGTAGGTAGCAGCACGCCGCATCCCGTAGAGGGGTGTGAAGACCCGATGATGAAGCATGACACCAAGGTCCTTTTGGTGTGTGAGGGGTATTTTAAAAACACTCAGTGCTCCCCACCATTGTAGGGACCACACCCACCCTCCAGTGGACTCCATTTGTTTTTGACAGAATTGTAGCAGTGAACATGAACGTCAGGATGCAGATATTACAGTAGATGTGGTAGCAGTGCTTATTTTGAGCCAGTGGTTTCCGGCGCTCGGTGCCTAATTGTGAACACCTGCACAAATGACAGTCTGCCACATGGTGGCGGTGTTTGTCTAATTTAGAGATAAGCACAACAACAGTAGTTTATTACTACAATATACATTAAAATGACTAATTCCTGTCGCCCAAGCCATTCTTATAGCTTTGGGGGCCTGGATTACCCTAAAATTGTACACTTGTACTTGTTGGTGTATGATGGTTAGCAGTTGTATTAGTACTGCCAGTGCTGGTAGAGGCAATGGGCGGTGCAAGCTGTAGTGACCTTGCTACGACGTCCCTTGTGAATATTTCCAAATTAAGCACTGTGTAGGCGCCTTCGTTATGGTTGCCACAAGAGCTGTGGTCAGACTGCCCTGGAGCCCGCTGTGCGCCATTTAGGAAGGGCTAGAATATCGTACACAAACTTTCTAACTGAAGTGACACATAAAAATAAGTGCTCCGCAGAGCAGAGGTCAGTCTGTCTGCAGCCCCGCGCGCTCGGTGTCCTAGCGCCCACTGAAAACACCTGGCGCTACATGCTTGTGCGTGCAGGCTTCCAAAGACACACGTAGGCTCTTCTTTGGAGGCTTATCACGAGGAAATGAAAAGTTGGGGGAATGTGTGCCCAATAAAAGCGGCTTTATGCAGGTCGCGAAACGGAGCGTTTGTTTGCTCTTGACGTGTTTTATGTTCCAAGTAACCCCACAAGGGCCAAACCTCTGGAGGCCGCCGTTTTCAAGTGGGCCGCTGACATCTGGTAAACTGACTGGATCCGGAGCTTCCTTCTTGGCGCTGCTTTCCTGGCTGAAGGGGTGGGAGCGAAAAACAAAGCGCTTGGCAGCTGCCCTGCCACATCTGGACGGGATCACCTGTGCGGACCCGCTGAACGCCGCTCGGGGTCTGGGCCTTTGGGAGCCAGACGCGATCCCATTCTGCGCATGCGCACTGGAGCAGCAAAGAGCCGTGCGCCTGACTCCCAAAGACTTAGATGTACAAACCCAATGGCGGTCATTCCGTCAGTTAATGCAGAACTTCCGGCCACGCTAGCTCAGAAATATGGCCAGGAAACCCCAGGTCCATGTTGTTTCTGAGTTACGCTGTTTGTAGCACGTGTATGAAATTGATGAGTTATCGATATCCTCTGGGCAGTGCAGTTTTAGGTCTGGCTAAAGACAGGCTCACCTGTTTCTAGAGCTCATGCACTTAACATAAATTAACACAAATACGACATACAGAGAAAGGAGCGCAGGGCCGTGTCAATGTCATCATGCAAAGTGCCTTGTCGTGTCAAGGTCAGGAGGCAAAGGGAATGGTGGGGTCAAGGTCATGATGCAAAGTGTCTGGTCGCGTCAAGGTTATGATGCAAAGTGGATGGTCGAGTCAATGTCATGATGCAAAGGGCCATATGTATCAAGCTAATTAGCATTCGCAAAGGCCGAAATTCTGCGAATTTCGGCCTTTGCGAATGCTAATTTGACAAATGGTATGTATCAAACATGTTTGATGCAAAATAAGGAATAGCAAAATTTGCAATTCCTTATTTTGCGATTGCACTTAAGGAATCGCAAATTTTGCGATTCCTTAAATGCAATGTATCAAAAAAAAAATATTCAAAAAATGCCATTAAGGATTCGCAAATTACCACCAACTTCTAGTTGGTGGTAATTTGCAAATTCTTTTCAAAAAGCTTTTTTCCAAAAAACAAAAGGTGCCATATGACGCCCATACATGCCCTTAGGGCATGTATGTGCGCCATATGCCCCCAAATGTCTTTTTCAGGGGTGCAGCAGGGTGTTCTTGAGACACCCCTGCACCCTTGAAGAAATTCCTAATTTGCGATTAGCTAATTGCTAATCGCAAATTGCACCTTCATTCCTATGGGCCTCCTGGCCCATAGAAATGAATGGGTAATTTGCGATTAGCAATTTGCTAATCGCAAATTAGGAATGGTAAAGAATTGCTATTTAATAGCGCTTTTGTACATAAATACCGTTTTGCGAATTCCAAATAGCGATTCCTTAAAATTCGCTATTTGGAATTCGCAAAACGGTAGTATGATACATATGGCCAAAAGTGCCTTGTCATGTCAAGGTCATGATGCAAAGGGGAAGGTCATGATGCAAAGTGGATGGTCACATCAAGGTCATGATGCAGATTGGATGGTCACGTCAACGTCATGTTGCAAAGTGCATGGACGGGTCAAGGTTATGTTGCAAGTGCATGGTCATGTCAAGGTCATAATGCAAAGGGGATGGTGATGTCTAGGTCATGATGCAAAGTGTCTGGTCGCATCAAGGTCATGATGCAAAGTGGATGGTTGAGTCAAGGTCATGATGCAAAGTGGATGGTCACGTCAAGTTCATGTTGTAAAGTGCATGGTCGGGTCAAGGTCATGATGCAAAGGGAATGGTCATGTCAAGGTCATGATGCAAAGTGTCTGGTCGTGTTAAGGTCATGATGTGAAGTGTCTGGTCGCATCAAGGTCATGATGCAAAGTGGATGGTTGAGTCAATGTCATGATGCAAAGTGCCTCGTCATGTCAAGGTCATGATGCAAAGGGGAAGGTCATGTCAAGGTCATGATGCAAAGTGGATGGTCACATCAAGGTCATGATGCAAAGTGGATGGTCATGTCAAGTTCATGTTGCAAAGTGCCTGGTCACGTCAAGGTCGTGATGCAGAGTGGATGGTCACATAAAGGTTATGTTGCAAAGTGTGAGACCTTGACCTCCGGTCTAGGCCAGCAATCTCCCCAGTAGCTCCGCATCACCACCGTATCACCGCAGTGCAGAGTCTCCCCTGAGAAATGCTCGCGCCGGCAGCCCGATTCTCGCCTCAGAGGTGCTCCGGTCCCAGCCTGCCTGGTGATCCCATTCGCCCTGTGCTATTTACTCTGTATACTCTTCTTTATTTACTTATTTAGCCCTACTCCTCCTGATTTATTCTATTATTTACTTATTTAGTTGAGTTTTATTCTCCCTCAGCACCCCGCTGATTTCCTGCCCCTGCTGACCCTGCAGCCCCTCCCACACAGCCCCGCTCCCGCCTCCCTACCTCTAGTCCCGCCCCTCCCCTACTCAATGGCACCTCTGCGCAGTCGCGCAGCGGACGCATGCAGCGGGCGTGCCTAAGGCAAGCTCGTCTGCACACATCTGTGACCTGACCGTGGCCAGCGCCAGGGACGCTGGATCTACGACCACCCACTGCTACACCGCCGCCGCCCTCTTTGCACTCAACCCCAGGAAAAACAACGACTGCCAGAGATCGACGCCGAACACCACCCACTGCCAGTTCTCCTGCCTACACTGCCGACTATCCTTCACCATCAACAGCCTCCACATGACCGCTGAACCCACGATGAACGCCCACACCCCCGAAGCCCTCACATGCATCCTCCTCAACCTGCGCTCCCTCCACAGACACGCCACGGAGATCTGGGACCTGCTCGACACCTTTGCGCCAGACATCGCCTTCTTCTTGGAAACATGGACCAACACCACCTCTGCCTCTCACATCGCCACAGCCATCCCACACGGATACAAGATCCAAAGAAAGGACTGCCCCATCGCCCAGTAGGAGGACTCGCCATTGCACACAAGAGCTCCCTCCGGCTCTCCACCTCCAGCACGAGCGACCCGCTCTCCAACACAGGGCACCTCCACTTCCAGATCCAAACCAGTCCCAGAACCATGCTGCGCGGGACCCTCGACTACAGTTCCCCCGGTCCTCGTGCCTCTTCCGCCACCACCATTGCCGACCTAGTCGCACCCCATGCCATCGCCTCCAAGGACTACATCCTTATCGGGGACCTGAATTTCCACCTCGACAACCACAGCTACCCCGACTCCACCTCACTCCTTGACAACCTTGCCAACCTCTGCCTGAAACAGCTGGTCACCACCCTCACCCACAAAGCTGGACACACCCTAGACCCCACTTCAGCCACACCACCCAGCCCCTCTGGACAGTCCACCACTGCGTTCATTTCGCCTTCAACACCACCACTGCGACTAAACCCGCCCCGCACAAGCCACAAAGGAACTGGAGCAAGATCACAGAGGAACCCCTCAACACCACCCTCCTCCATGACCCCCCCCCTCTGCCATGAACAACGCCAACTAAGGAACTACACATCATCGACCTCCAAGAGGCCAGGCTCTCCTGCAGACACCTCGAGAAACTCTGGCAGAACAGGAACACCATGACTGAATACCACCAGCGCATAAGAGCCACCAAACAACCCTTTATCAAGAACAAAATTCACACCAACGCAAGCATCGCAAAAGAACTCTTCAAAGTCATACAGCAGTTCACCCTCTCAGGACCTCTGCAACAAGCTCAGCTCCTACTTCCACCTGAAAATCTTGGCCCTCTACGACAACTTCAGTGAACAGACTCCGGACACCACGCCCCTCTCCACCACCGACAACCAGCCAACCAGCACCACCTGGAAACCGACCACCACTGAAGACACAACCACAACCATGAACAACACCCACTCTGGAGCCCCAACTGACCCCTGCCCACTGCACATCTACCACAGAGCCGTACCGCCATAGCACCCGAACTAGGCCAGACCATCAATACCTCCCTCGAGTCCGGCATCTTTCCTGATGACTGGAAGCGGGCAGAGGTCAAGCCCCTCCTCAAGAAACCCTCGGCCGACCCGACGGACCTGAAAAAGGACCGGCCCATCTCTCTCCTTCCCTTCCCAGCCAAAGTCACGGAGAGATTCATCAACACCCAACTGACCACCTTCATTGAAGAGAACGCCATCCCCAACCCCTCCCAGTCTGGATTTCGGAGCAACCACAGCACCAAGACCACCCTCCTTGCCGCCACCGACATCATCCGCAAACTACTCAACCAGGGCCACACTGCGGCCCTCATCCTACTTGACCTCTCCGCAGCCTTCAACACCAACTTCCATCGCACCCTTGCAGCCAGACTACACAACGCCGGTATATGGGGGAACTGTCTTTGACTGGATCCGTTCCTGTCTCTCCGGCAGGACCCAATGGACCAGACAGGCAAAGGGGATGGTCATGTCAAGGTCGTGATGCAAAGTGGATGGTCACGTCAAGGTCATGTTGCAACGTGCATGGGCGGGTCAAGGTCATGATTCAAAGTGCATGGTCATGTCAAGGTAATGATGCAAAGGGGATGGTCAGATCAAGGTCATGATGCAAACGGGATGGTGGCATCAAGGTCATGAAGCAAAGGGGATGATCAGGTCAAGGTCATGATGCAAAGGGGATGGTGGCATCAAGGTCATGATGAAATATCAATTTTAGAGGATGCCCGATGCTGCAAGATGAATTCAGAGGGGAATGTCCACTTCTAAGTTGGGCTCACCATAACTAACTACAAACCTCAAGACAAACAGATAAAAAACTCTTCTGTGTACAGAATAAAGACACTTTATAAGTATTAGTGACTGTAAATTCCTGTGAATATCGCTGTTTATTTGCCTACTTCACTAGCATATTCCAGAAGCGCACTCAGAGCTGTGATATTGACTGTGGCCTTATAACCCAAACATGACATATTTTCTTAAAAAGGCAGTCTCGTGAAAGACTCCCAGACACATTTCTAGTCTGCTCAACTTAAGAGCTTCTAAATGGTTTGTAAAATGTGGAAAGCGTCCACATGGGCATTACTTTTTTTCCATAAACCTTTAGTTGTGTGAAAGTCTAATTCTGCTTTTGGGACTCTGTGTTCAATTCCCTTATTTCCTCACATTAGTTAAAAGAGTTTTCAAGGTCTTAAGCCTGACTCAAGAGGGACATCTAGTAATTGGTTGTGTTGGATGGCAAGCATTGGAAAAGTCAATAGTTGTGGTTTTAATGAGCTATAACATGCAATTGCAAGCATGCACAATTGCTCTTTCATTGGTTAGTAAAAACTTATTGTTTTTGCCAATGCTTGTTTTAACAAGCATTAGAAATGCAATCGGGCTCGGATTTATTTGAGTTTGAGCTAATGGCATTGTAAATGCCAATGTATTGTTGCTCTGTGTTATGGAGTGTGTTCATGTGGTGTGTACTGCCAGTGATCTCCTTGTGAGTGTGAGAATATTGCACCGTTACTGCCTGTGATGTCCTTCTTGTGAGTGTGAGAAGCTTGCACCTCTGCTGCCTGTGGTCTCCTTGTGAGTGTAAGAAGCTTGCACTGCTGCTGCCTGTGATGTCGTTCTTGTGAGTGGGAGAAGATTGCACCTCAGCTGCCTGTGGTCTCCTTGTGAGTGTAAGAAGCTTGCACAGCTGCTGCCTGTGATGTCCTACTCACTACTCTACTCTACTCACTACTCTACTCACTACTCTGCACTCACTACTCACTACTCTACTCACTACTCTACTCACTACTCTGCACTCACTACTCTGCACTCACTACTCACTACTCACTACTCTGCACTCACTACTCACTACTCTACTCACTACTCACTACTCACTACTCTACTCACTACTCTACTCACTACTCTAATACTCTACTCACTACTCTACTCACTACTCTACTCACTACACTACTCACTACTCTGCACTCACTACTCACTACTCTGCACTCACTACTCTACTCACTACTCTCCACTCACTACTCTACTCACTACTCACTACTCTACTTTCTACTCACTACTCTACTCACTACTCACTACTCACTACTCACTACTCTACTCACTACTCACTACTCTACTTTCTACTCACTACTGCACTCACTACTCACTACTCTACTCACTACTCTACTCACTACTCTACTCACTACTCACTACTCTGCACTCACTACTCACTACTCTACTCACTACTCTACTCACTACTCAGCACTCACTACTCACTACTCTACTCACTACTCTACTCACTGCACTCACTACTCACTACTCTACTCACTACTCTACTCACTACTCTACTCACTACTCACTACTCTACTCACTACTCTGCACTCACTACTCACTACTCTACTCACTACTCTACTCACTACTCTACTCACTACTCTACTCACTACTACCTAGTCTACTCACTACTCTACTCACTACTACCTACTCTACTCACTACTCACTACTCTACTCACTACTCACTACTCTACTCACTACTCTACTCACTACTCACTACTCTGCACTCACTACTCACCTCACTACTCTACTCACTACTCACTACTCTACTCACTACTCACTACTCTGCACTCACTACTCACTACTCTACTCACTACTCTACTCACTACTCTACTCACTACTCTACTCACTACTCACTACTCTACTCACTACTCACTACTCTACTCACTACTCACTACTCTGCACTCACTACTCACTACCCTACTCACTACTCACTACTCTACTCACTAATCTATTCACTACTCACTACTCTGCACTCACTACTCACTACTCACTACTCTACTCACTACTCACTACTCTACTCACTACTCTACTCACTACTCACTACTCTGCACTCACTACTCACTACTTTACTAACTACTCTACTCACTACTCTACTCACTACTCTACTCACTACTCACTACTCTGCACTCACTACTCACTACTCTACTCACTACTCTACTCACTACTCACTACTCTGCACTCACTACTCACTACTCTACTCACTACTCACTACTCTACTCACTACTCACTACTCTACTCACTACTCACTACTCTACTCACTACTCACTACTCTGCACTCACTACTCACTACTCTGCTCACTACTCACTACTCTACTCACTACTCTCCACTCACTACTCTACTCACTACTCACTACTCTACTCACTACTTTCTACTCACTTCTCTACTCACTACTCACTACTCTGCACTCACTACTTTACTCACTACTCTACTCACCTCACTACTCTACTCACTACTCTACTCACTACTCACTACTCTACTCTGCACTCACTACTCACCTCACTACTCTACTCACTACTCTACTCACTACTCTACTCACTACTCTACTCACTACTCACTACTCTACTCACTACTCTACTCACTACTCTACTCACTACTCACTACTCTACTCACTACTCTACTCACTACTCTACTCACTACTCACTACTCTACTCACTACTCTACTCACTACTCTACTCACTACTCTACTCATTACTCACTACTCTACTCACTACTCACTACTCTGCACTCACTACTCACTACTCTGCTCACTACTCACTACTCTGCACTCACTACTCACTACTCTGCTCACTACTCACTACTCTACTCACTACTCTCCACTCACTACTCTGCTCACTACTCACTACTCACTACTCTGCACTCACTACTTTACTCACTACTCTACTCACTACTCACCACTCTACTCACTACTCACTACTTTACTCACTACTCACTACTCTACACACTACTCTCCACTCACTACTCTACTCACTACTTTCTACTCACTACTCTACTCACTACTCACTGCTCTGCACTCACTACTTTACTCACTACTCTACTCCTGTGTCAGTTTTCTGATGTTAGTGTGAGCCTCCCTTCTATGTCAGTGTACCAGCCTTAGAGCCCCATGTGATGTGATTGTCTGCTTATAAACTGCTTATTACATACTAAGTAAGCTTAGAAGAAGTAACAATATGGATGACCACTGGGGGTGGGGGAGAAGGGGTAAAGGATAAAGATGGAGAGTTCTGGTGATCTAAAAAATGGACGAGGGGTGATGAATATTTTAGGTAAGAAACTTGAAAAAAAGTGGAAAGGAAAGGGCAAATTTACTAAATGTTAGTGCAACTGATCCCAGCAATCAATGTTTCTGTGTGCGTGGTTCAATTGAGAGAGAAATATTGGCGAGCTGTATTTACTAAAAAAGGCCTGTTCCAACATTCTCCCACTGCACTGCTCCATGATGCACAAGCAGGCACCATTGTGCAAAGGTGTGTGTGTGTGTGTGTGTGTACGTGTGTGCGTGTGCGTGTGTGATGGTGTGAAAACTAGATCTGATGCATGTGATTCTCTACATTGCTGGCCGGCTGTTCATGCGCGCACAGAGCTGAAGGGAAAAATTCACAGCAGTGCACACGCTCCCAGCACCATCTGCCTTCAATTACCGGCACCTCGGACAGCTGGTAATTGAGGATTTATGTATTCTTCTGCGCGTGTTTCTTAAAAAGTACTGTGACTGCCCTTGAAGCTACAGGAAACTTCTTTCAATTATCTCCGCCGTGAACGCGGCACTCTGACAGCTCCTGCAATGGTGAACGCGCTCCCACCATCTGCATTGCATTACACGGGCACTCTGACAGCTCATAATTAAGATTAATAAGTCTGCCGTGCATGTAACCGCACACTTTATGCCATGAAACTGAAATAAATGACGGCCGAAAAGTAAATTTAGCCTATCACGTCAAGGCTACTAAATAGACAGCACAGCAAAGACGAATCACTAGGCAGATGCAATAAAAAACGCGGCGCGCACTAAGGAATGTGCCAGCCGGACCCCTTTCAGAATTCTTTTTTTTTTTTAATACATAAGAGCGCGGAAGCTCCGCCCCCCACTTCGTGGTGGCGTAGGCCCGAGCCCTAAAAATGGGTTAATTACTTCTTTCTGTACACCTGGGCAGGCCCAGAAAGCAGTCACGATAGGACCCTTAGTCTGTGCCAGTGGCGGCTCGTCGAGGGAGTGCTGCGGGGCAGTGGGGCGGGGAGGGGGAAGGGAAGGATGAGGGTAGTGAACTCGGACATACGATGGACGGGAGCCGCCACGGGTCTGTGCATATTTGTGAGAGGACAAGCCACTGGAAAGCGTGTTGTGCCATGGCATTGCCAGCCATTTGCTAGGCCATGTTGATTCATTCCTGTTATCTGCTGGGTTTTATCATTTACCCGTATAAACTGGCATCAGTCCTGCAGAGTTGGTGCTTGCTTGCACAGAGGATGAAGCTTATACCTATGAGCTTTATTCACCCGGCCTAAGAGTAAACATCGAAAATCTACTCTCATTGGTTTCCACCTACTCTCGGTGCACTGCAACATGCCGAAATGTATGCATACAGATTAAAATCAGAATAATACAGAATTGCGCATTTGCATATTTTGTTACTAATGCACCCCCACAAAAAATGAGGTCTGTTCCTTCCCTTTGTCACCCTAGAAAAACACTCATTCCAGTGTTCCACAGAGGTAGTTTTAGGTACATTTCAATGGTGGAGAGTACCTGCAAAATATGTGTTGGTGTTGAATGCATTTTGTATGTCAAGGCTCCTTCAGATGAGTCTTTCTTGCCACACTTTGTGCTTTGGGAATTCCATTTATCCTGAGTCTGTGGACTAAGTTTGGGAATTTGGCATTGAGAATGCCCAGCGTGACAGTAAAGAAGCGCGCTCTTAGGGCCCGGCCCCCCGGTTCCCGCCACTCCCCTCAGCAGTCATTGGGCGGGCGGATTGCCGCGAGGTCTCCGGCCGCCCAAGTCCTTCCGGGTCGCGGCGTGGCGCACTTCCGGTGGGAATGGAGGGGGGCGGAGACCAAGGCCTATTTAGGGGTTGGGGGTCAGTGACCTTGGTCTCTTTGTCCCCCTTCTGCCCACCGGACTGCTGGCTCGCCCGTGACCTGACCTCCTCCACCCTAGTCCTAGCGTAATTTTAAACTTGAAGCTGTTGGCCCCGTTGTTTCGTCGGTGCCTGGTCGCGTGGGGAGGTGTGGTCGGCGGTGGAAGCGAGCCGGCGATTCCCGAGGAGCGTGGCGACAAAGGCTGGGATGTCCTTCCGTCAGTGACCCTGCAGGTCAGGTAAGGGAGTGCGTGTGACTGGGGAACCCGCTCGCGGCGGCAGAGAGCGGGAGCAGTAGGGCGCCACAAGCATTTTATTCCGGATGCCCCGATCTCTTGTGGCTGCCGGCGGGGGCCTCTAGTCGCTCGGATCACCTGCTGGCTGTGTGGGGCGCTGGGGGGAGGACAGCGGGCGGTGCGCGTGTTCAGCGCACCGGTGGGGCGTGTGTTGAGGCGCAAGCAGGGACTCCGTAGCGAGCATAAGGACTAGGGGCTGACTAAGGGCCAAAACATAAGGCAGTGTCTCGCAGGAGCAGCGCTCTGTACGGGGGGCCCGGCAAGGCAGTGATCGTATCCCCAGGCCGGGATCAGTTTGTTACAGGCAATTGGTTTCGCCTCGAGTAGTCAGTTGGGGAATTAGGTGAAGATGCAGCCCAAGAGAGTGAGTCACAAACGAAAAGATAAGGAACCGGAGATCGCACAGATGCTAAAATTGATATTGGCAAAGCTAGGCAATAATACCAATGAAAGTAGCGACGAGGAGGAACCAGAGCCCGAGCAACCAGCAGCAGGAGGCATAGAGCGCCCGCGTAGGGAGGGAGTACCACCCAGGGCTGCCTTTCCTCCTTTAATCAAAAAACCGAGGGTTCAGGGCAAAGCAGGGAAGGGGAACAACCGGAAAAGGGACAGAGCTCGCGCTGTAAACAGGCCAGCGAGCGGGGGCGAGAGTCCAGTAGGTCCCGCCCTTCCAATCACTGTAAATATAGACCCCTCTCCTTCACCGGCACCAGGCGCAGACCCAGGGGGTAAGGATTCGGGCCCCCTGGTGGACCCTTTAGAGTCAGCCTTAACAGAGATTAGGGAGGCATTGAAGATATTAGCGCTAGGGCAGATGCCGGTTGGGCCACCAAAAACGGCGACACCGAGTCCTCCTTTACTCCAACAGCCAGCAGGGGGCGACACCAGATCCCACAGAAGAGATCCTTGCTACAGTGTCCACCCTAGTTAGTCAATTAGTAACGGCCAAGGCCCATCCTACAATGGGGGACGCGGCAGTAGCTCCCTGGGTTCCCCCAAGATCGGTGGAACAGGACGCGCTAGGCACTATTCAAAAGCCGTTAGCCCTCTTAGTTGAATCCCGTAACAAGACCACAGTGGCAGAACTTAACCCCCCAGCTGCAGCAGGCCCGTCAGCACCCATGGGAGGTAAGACGGGTGGCGATTCAATCAAACCTCTTGAGGGCGTTGTTGGGGGGGTTGGGGCAGGGCAGGGCAATGTGTTGTCTCAGCCTGGAGCATTAGCTCCCCATGTACCTAGCGAAATGAAAGAAAAAATATGGAAGGGCGAGTATGTGGACATTTTCGCGCTTATCTGCCCAAAAAGGTGGGAGATGGAATCTAAGGAGAGGGAAGGGAAGAATGGGTCCTTCAGGGACAGGAAGCCCAAGATAGAGGAGTCCTTTATTAATTGGCTGTGTGGCTTTCAGGTATTTACAACAGTTATGTTGGAAAGGAAGCCAGAGTTGGCGATTTCATTGGTTTTCTATACAAACAAGATCCTGACGGCATACGCATCCCTGGGTGGGTCAGCCTGGTTAGATTATGACAGGGACTTTAGGTGGGCTAAGGCGGCCAACCCAAGTATAGGGTGGGATCAGGTGGAGGTCAACGTATGGTTGGAAAGTGTCCACAACAGGGAACAGCACACCAAGCAGCCTTTTCGGACTTCACAGGGAGGCCCGGGGGAGAAGAAGGGAACGTGCTGGGCGTTCAACAAGAAGATGTGCACCTGTCCCCCGGGGCAGTGTAAATTTAGACATGCCTGTTCTTTCTGTGGCCATCCCTCACATCCAGAGTTCAAATGTATTAAGAAATCAAAGGAGCGGGGAGGAGCTGGTAGCAGGGATATCAAACCCCTGCAGCCCTAAGCTGCCCACACCGGTGGACATTGGGAGACTGGTTCTGTGGCTGAATCAGTATCCAGACAGGACAGCAGCCAAAGTTCTCTAGGTTTTTCTGAAGGCTTTCGCATCCCTGCCCAGGGTGTGGCTCCGGTCAGGCAATGCAACAACTTGCTTTCAGCGCGCTGGCACCCTACAGTAGTTGCCCAGAAAGTGGAGAAGGAGCGCACCTTGGGGCGGGTGGCTGGTCCCTTTCCATCCCCCCCTTTGGAAGGGTTTGTTTGTTCCCTACTGGGAGTGGTACCAAAAAAGGAGCAGGGACAGTTTAGGATGATCCACAACCTCTCAGCCCCTCGGGGGGCGTCTGTGAATTACGCCATTGATCCCTCCCTGTGCTCGGTGACATACTCTTCCTTTGATGCAGCTTTGCAGAAGTTGAGGGACTTAGGGCCTGGGGCCATCATTGCCAAGACAGATATCGAATCAGCTTTCCGCCTGTTGCCCGTGCACCCATGCGATTATCATCTATTGGGTTTTCAACTGGATCACCAGTTTTACTATGATAAGTGTATGCCAATGGGGTGTGCAGTTTCTTGCAAGTACTTTGAGACCTTCAGCTCCATGCTGCAGTGGGTTTTCACGCTCAGGACTGGGTATGGGGACGTGGTACACTACCTGGATGACTTCATGGTCATGGGCCCTCCCGCTTCTGAGGCTTGTGCCTGGGCCCTGGGGAAACTAGTGGCTTTGTTTCAAGAGTTTGGAGTCCCCTTGGCACCAAGAAAGACAGTGGGCCCTGAGACATGTATGACCTTCTTGGGTATTGAGATTGATACAGTGGCAGGAGAGTGTAGACTCCCCCTTGACAAGGTTCAGGCCTTTTCCTTGGCCATTGAGGCGGCTTTAGGAGGCCCGAAGGTGACTTTACATCAATTGCAGATGCTGGTGGGTCAGCTCAATTTTGCGCTGAGAATTATTGCCATGGGGCGTCCTTTCTCCAGGCCTATTGCCAGGGCCATGGGCGGGCTTTCTCACAAACATCACCGTGTGCGCCTGAGGGCGGATGTGAGAGAGGATCTCAGGATGTGATGGAGTTTTCTGAAGGACTTCAAAGGAAAGGTGGTGTGGCCTGCGCCACAGGTGTCTAGCAAGGAACTGGGCTTGTTTACTGATTCTGCAGGCAGCTGTGGCTTTGTGGCCATTTTAGGGCCTTCTTGGTGCAGTGCACAGTGGCCCTCGGAGTGGCACAAGGTGGGGTTGACTAAGAACATAGCCTTCCTAGAACTCTTTCCATTTGTGGTAGCGGTGGCCATATGGGCGGATCGATTCAGGAACAAGTCTGTGGTTTTTTGGTCAGACAATATGGCGATGGTTGAAGCCATCAACAGACAGGGTGCTTCGTGCAGGCATGTTTTGAGATTGTTAAAACACCTAGTGTTGGCATGTTTGAGACTGGGGTTGATAATCATGCTGCTGACGCTCTGTCTCGTTCCAAGTTACAGGACTTCCGGAGATTCCACCCGCAAGCAGAAGAGCGAATGACAGTGTTCCCTTCATCACTGTGGTCGATTGGAGCCCCGCGCAAGTGGGGCTGGTAGGTGCCTCACTGAGCGACAGCACTAGGAGAGCTTATCAACAACATTTCAATTCTTACAGGTCGTTTGTGCTGAGAGCAGGAATCCCGGAATTGTTTTCTCAGGAGGCGATATATGGCTTCCTTCAGCTCTTAAGGGATCAGGGCAGGGCGGTTTCTTATGCAAGGGCACATGTGGCAGCGATAGGTTTCTTCGCTAGATTGGCGGGAAGAGGTGACCCTAGGGCCTCCTTTGTTGTGAGGAGGGCCTTGACAGGTTGGGCCAGGTTGGAAGGGCCCAGACGGGATTGCCGCAGGCCTCTGGATGTAGCTACCCTTTCCAACATCATAGTAGCCCTGCCTAAGGTCTGTGGTTCCTATTTTGAATGCGCGCTATTTGGGGCTGCCTTCTCCTTGGCCTTTTATGGGGCCTTCAGATTATGTGAATTGGTGGGGTCCTCTACGTCTGACCAAGGGAGGGGCTTGCAGTTCCTGCATACTTCTTTTTCCCCGGGGGGCCTAGAGGTAATTCTCAGAAGGTCCAAGACTGACCAGGGTGGGAAGGGGGCTATCATCAAGTTGAACCCGGCTCCTGGTGTTGTGGCTTGTCCAGTGGTTCAGTTGCAGACATATCTAGCGCTGCGCCCTTTACGGGGGGGACCAGCCTTGTTCATACATGAACAGGGCCATTGTCAGTCTCAGTATCAATTTAAGGCAGTTCTGGGTCTGGCCTTAGGGGAGTTAGGGTTAGAGGGAGCAGGGTACTCCTCACACTCATTCAGGATTGGGGCAGCGACTTTAGCCGCAGGGGCAGGCTTGCCAACGGGCACAGTGAAAAGGGTGGGGCGTTGGTCCTCCAATTGTTTTAAGCGATACATTAGACCGGACCTGTTGTGACTAATGGTATACAGTTTGATGAAACTGGTTTTTAACTTTCCCCTTTTTATCCTCTCCAGTAAGATGCCCGCGAAGGTGGTGTGGGTACTCGGGCACTCGTTCGTGCGGCGGGCCACGGTGCGGTTGCAGCAGAGGCGAGTCGTGAAGCCGGCGGGCTTAGCTGGGATGGAATTCCTGTGGCGGGGCGTTGGGGGCTTGCGGATACGGCACCTACGTCGGCTCATCGAGGAATTAAGGGAGCAGGAGGGGCAGAAGACCCCGGCTTTGGTAATCATCCACCTGGGAGGCAATGACATGGTTGACCGGGGACGCCTGGCGGTCAAGGAAGCATTGCTGACGGAGTTTGCATGGTTAGGGCGGATCTTTCCTTTGGCCAGAATTGCCTGGTCTTGCATGATTCCATGCAGGACATGGGGCCCCGGAGTACCAGATCTCTGAACGTTTCAGTTAGGAGGCTCAACGCAGAGTTAGCCAAGTTGTGCTCAGTGAAGGGCCGCTTGTGTCTGATTCCACACAGGATTATTTCAGGAGGCGCAATGTACCACCCAGATGGAGTGCATTTGTCGGACTTGGGCACTGATGCCTGGATTACAGGACTGTGGTCTTTTGTACTGAACTAAGGTGGGGAGGGTGACAGACCTAGGGCCCTGGGTCACCCTTGTGGCGGTAAAGAGACCTGCGAACATTGACATTTACTCACACGATGGATGGGAGTCCGCCCTGCGTACTCCCTAGGCCAGCATTGAGGGGGGGAGACGGTAAGCTCTCCGCTGGGAGAAAGGTGACCACCGGCTGGGGAGGCTAGGGCGACAGGTTTTGAGCCTCCTGGGTCCCTGGGCAGCCTGGTGGTCGGGGGTGGGCCCTGGAATGGCGGACAAGGATCGAAGGTGGGGTCAACCACCCCTCGGGCGCAGGTGGGGTGCACCTTGCGCAGGTTGACTCTCCCCCCTTAGTGCTGGGAGTAGGTGATAATTTGGAATGTCGATTATTAAAGTGTTTTTAAGTTTTGCTAATTATGCAATGTAACTTCTTGTCATGTTTATGTGGTATGTTGATTAAACATGGCCGTTTTAAACCCACGCAAATCTCTGTCATTGATAGGTATGTGGGTTATGGGGTTGTGGGTCAGGGGCGGGGACATTCTGAGGGATCCGGGTCCTATGCCCAGCGCGACTGTAAAGAAGCGTGCTCTTAGGGCCCGGCCCCCCGGTTCCCTCCCCTCCCCTCAGCAGTCATTGGGCGGGCGGATCGCCACGAGGCCTCCGGCTGCCCAAGTCCTTCCGGGTCGCGGCGTGGCGCACTTCCGGTGGGAATAGAGGGGGCGGAGACCAAGCCCTATTTAGGGGCTGGGGTCAGTGGCCTCAGTCTTTTTTTTGTCCCCCATCTCCCCACCGGAGTGCTGGCTCGCCCGTGACCTGCGCCTCCTCCACCCTAGCCCTAGCGTAATTTTAAACTCCCACCCACCCGTCCCTGTGATTAGTGGTTTGAGGGTGGAGTTTATTTATTTATTTATGGGTTTTGTAGAGCGCGACACTCATCCCATAGAATATCACGGCGCTAATACCAGGAAAGCACTACTGGAAAAACTGAGGCAATGGGCCCAAATGAGCTCCACTGACAATTGAGGTAATGGGCCCTAACGGTAAATGGGAAAAAGGTGGGTCTTCAGCGTTTTACGAAACAAAAGATAGTTTGTGGTGTTTCTAAGGTCATCCGGAAGCTCATTCCACCTCCTGGCTGCCAGATAGGAAAAGCAGCGGCCACCTGTTCTGACTTTGTAGATGCGTTTCATCCTGGCTAATGCTGATTGGGCTGATCGTAGGTTCCTAGTGGGGACGTAGAATTCAATCTTCCCTGAGAGGATGGTGGGGCCCGTCTTGTGCAGGACCCTGTGGGCATGGCAGAGTAGTTTAAAGGCAGCCCTCTGGCGCATTGGAAGCCAATGAAGGGTATTCAGACATTCCGATGCCGAATCTCGCCTGCCCTTGTCACAAATCAGTCTTGCCGCCGAGTTCTGCAATACCTGTAGTCGAGAGAATAGGTGTTCATTCATCCCCACAAATAGCGCATTGCCATAATCCAGGCGGCTGACCAATAGGGCCTGTGTTACTGAACGCCTACAGTCCAGGGGTATCCAAGGAAAGAGCCTAGCTAACATCTTCAAAGTGGTAAAGCCCTTGCCACAGAGGGATCGCACATGATCTTTCATGGATAGATCATCGTCCATGATAATCCCCAAGTTCCTAGCGTGTTGTTTAGGGATAGGGGCTAAACCCAACGAGGGCGGCCACCATGAGATGTCCCACACTCGCTTGGCACCGCCGAATAGAAGGATCTCCGACTTCCCTGCATTCAATTTTAAGCAGTGAGCAGTGAGTTGCGGTAAAGAGACCTGCGAACATTGACATTTACTCACACGATGGATGGGAGTCCGCCCTGCGTACTCCCTAGGCCAGCATTGAGGGGGGAGACGGTAAGCTCTCCGCTGGGAGAAAGGTGACCACCGGCTGGGGAGGCTAGGGCGACAGGTTTCGAGCCTCCTGGGTTCCTGGGCAGCCTGGTGGTCGGGGGGTGGGCCCCGGAATGGCGGACAAGGATCGGAGGTAGGGTCCACCACCCCTAGGGTGCAGATGGGGTGCACCTTGCGCAGGTTGACTCCCCCCCCTTAGTGCTGGGGGTTGGTGATAATTTGGAATGTCGATTATTAAAGTGTTTTTAAGTTTTGCTAGTTATGCAATGTAACTTCTTGTCATGTTTATGTGGTATGTTGATTAAACATGGCCGTTTTAAACCCACGCAAATCTCTGTCATTGATAGGTATGTGGGTTATGGGGTTGTGGGTCAGGGGCGGGGACATTCTGGGGGATCCGGGTCCTATGGATTAAACGTATGTGATAGAATTGTTGGTGAATCATACCCTTTGTTATCATCCTCTCGCCTGGGTGTAATACTACATTACTCAAAGCACAGCCCTACTATATATACACCACTTTCAGGCTACCCTTGCATTGATTTTTACAGGCACAAAACAGGCCTCGCCACTGAAATAAAAGAAGTGGAGCAAATCAGAACACTCTACAATGGGTACTGTGCGGTCAGAAGGTGCCTTGGTGCTATGTTTCTTTATCTACTTTTCTGAAGATCAGTGATGGTTTACTGCAGCAAAAATGAATATCCATATTTAGACTGGATGAAATGAACGATTAAATTAGCTCCAGTAAAACAACATGGGTTGATATAAAAAAAAAACAACTAGCTGATTGAAACGCTGCGATCTTACAATATTTAATACAGTGCTTAGTAGCACATCAGTACAGTCTATGGCATTCGGGTAGTTTGTAAATCCAGACCAAGAAGCTAAATTAGTATGATGGGATGGAGAAAGTGGTACCCACAGAGAGAGCATCACAGGGCTGCAGTAACAAACACCAGGTACTATGTTAAAGATATGTGCTTGTGGGAGGGGTCAGCTACTGCAAATCTATCCCTGACTGCGGTGTGTGCCACCTTAATCTCTTGGGACAAGGATTGTCAAACTTGGGCCCGGGAGGACCGGGTCCATGCCACACTTTCAGGGCACCCACATTATGCAATTATGTATGTAATTAATGTAAATAGGAGTCACACATCTACCTACAAGAGATATCTAGGATGTTCAGCTAAGTAATCAAAATGTGTTTGAAAATTAAGTTTTCATAAAAAAACGAAACAATGTATAAATACGAAGGTTGTCTATTAAAGTTCATGTAGGTTGCTTATATAAACTGTATTGCTTAAGGTGATCTGTGTATTGGGCGCTCCTGAAGAAGTGCACAAAGATAACCGAAACGTATTGAGGTGATACATTTGGGGAACGCGGATGGACATTAATAATCATCACAGGACATTCTATGTATGATGAATTGAACATGTAACCTTCTGAATAACAATATATGTTATTCAATGAGAATAATCAATCTGAAGTACACTATAAAAGCACTGAAACAGAAAGAAAATCGTTACATATTGCCCATATATTTGACGGAGTCATGCAACAAGAGAGAGCAGAGACTGCTTCCAGAGACCTTTTAAGGCATGGGCGAAGTAGGCAATTGCCCAGTTCCCCTTCCACCCCCCTCCCCACAGAGGGGAGGCTGTGTAAATTAATTTTCTCTGTATTTGACCTTTGTCTATTCTATTTATCTAAACACCACCCCCTCTCTGCCTACCTCTACCCCTGACTTTGTCTACATGCCCTCTGTCAATTTAAGGATTTTTGATATCCCGGGCACAAAATATTTGCACTGTGTTATGTGACTTGTTAAAGTTTAACATATAATTCAGTATTATTTGGCATCATGAGGGCTTGAACTAGTAGGAAATGGGTGATAAAATTCAAATTTGTTCTGCACAAGGGCCCCCAGATGTATCTTGCCCGAGGGCCCCAAAATCCTAAAGAACAGCATCCACAAATAATGCACATATGCATATGAGGAGGGCTCAAAAACTGGATAAGGAAGGGTGCGATGGGCAGTCTGGATTCCTTCTGCTCCCACACGTCAGCTTCACCTCCTCCCAGCAGCTCAGGAGAGCTGGCCTCTTGGTGGGGTCAAGGTGGAGACAATTATAGCTCAGGTGTGAGACTGGAGCGAGGTGTTAACCCCTTCCACGCTCATGACGAGCTCAGCTCGTCATGGAGTTTCCATTGATTTCAATGGAAAATACATGAGGAATTTGCAAGGGCCTTAGCATTAATTAAATGCGCAGGCACCGAACGCATGGCCGAGTAGCCAGCCAGCCCTCCCTGTCATAAACAGCAGATAGTAGTCGGGCGCCTCAGGCCCCCTTCAGATATTTCTTTCTAATTTCCTTGCAGTAGATGTTTGCATATCTGGGAGTGAAGGTGTTCTAAGCAGAGATATTTAAATGGGGAAACATCCTTTACAACGCAACTTTTACAACGCACTACCATTACGACGCAACTTTTACAACGCAAGTCATTACAACAAATTGCGCTGGAGGGCGCTCTAGGATAGGGAATAGTTTAATTACTAACCAACACCTTCCCTACTATCCACGGGGACTGGAGTTGGAATAGTAAATTAAACTATTCACTATCCAGCGCCCGCCAACGCAAGTCGTTGTAACGACTTGCGTTGTAAAACCTGCGTCGTAATGGCATGCGTTGTAAAAGCATGCGTTGTAGTGCCATACATCCTTTAAATGTAGCTGATTCTTGCACCGCACTGTTCGAGGAGTAAAAAAAAATACTTTGTTAGTTCTCGTGATAGAAATACGAGCAATTGTCGCTTTCGATGTTGCAGTTTAATGCATATGCTATTATATATATTCATTAAGACTGTGGTGGGTTTAATAGTTTCACTATAAAGTATTTTTCTCATATGTCCTAGATGTGCTGGAGAGACTGAGGGCTAGGTGTGAAAAGGGGAGGAAATTGGCGAACCAGTGAGGGACAGAAAAACGGCCAGGAATAGAGATTGCTTGTGAATGTAGCGAAGATGCAAGGGGAGAAAATGGGAAGGGGAAAAGTGGGCTAGTTAAAAATAAATCTCCCTGCACATTGATGTAATTTTCAGGGTGCCAAATGGTCACAAACTTTCAAAACCTAAGTTCCTGGGTGAAAAACAGACAGGGTGTGGACATCTCACTGCACGTGCATGTCTTGTGACCCTGCAGAAGAATACAAGAGTTCAAAGAGAAATCTCCGAAAACTTAGGAAATAGGTAGAGGAAGTGACAACAGAGGAAGTGGCAAGAGAGGAAGTGCAAACAGAGGAAGTGTCAACAAAGGAAGTGCAACAGAGGAAGTGGCAACAGAGGAAGTGGCAACAGAGGAAGTGACAACAGAGGAAGTGCAACAGAGGAAGTGCCAACAGAGGAAGTGGCAAGAGAGGAAGTGCAAACAGAGGAAGTGCAAACAGAGGAAGTGTCAACAAAGGAAGTGCAACAGAGGAAGTGACAACAGAGGAAGTGGCAACAGAGGAAGTGGCAACAGAGGAAGTGACAACAGAGGAAGTGCCAACAGAGGAAGTGTCAACAGAGGAAGTACAACAGAGTAAGTGACAACAGAGGAAGTGGCAACAGAGGAAGTGTCAACAGAGGAAGTGACAACAGAGGAAGTGCCAACAGAGGAAGTGCAACAGAGGAAGTGCAGCAGAGGAAGTGCCAACAGAGGAAGTGTCAACAGAGGAAGTGCAACAGAGTAAGTGACAACAGAGGAAGTGGCAACAGAGGAAGTGGCAACAGAGGAAGTGCAACAGAGGAAGTGGCAACAGAGAAAGTAACAACAGAGGAAGTCCCAACAGAGGAAGTTAGGAAGGAGAGCTGAGTGATAGGAAGCAGGAGGGCAGGGGAGCAGAGAACTCAGGGAGGGGACATGGAGGTGTGGCTGACAGTCTTCTCTCCTTCACAGGCCTGTTTTACTCACCCAGGAGCCCAGAAAGGTATTTTAATATATATACATTTATATATAAACCAGTCTCAGGTTTAAGTACTTTAAGTTGTTAATGGGTTCATTACATTAATACAGTATTTCCTCTATATAGAAGTTAATGTAAAGTTTTTGTTTCTTTTGGAAACAATATTTAAAAAAGCTTGATTGTAATTTTTTTTCAAGATAAAATCAATATTATTTTGATCCATTGTCGCTGGCCCCACAAAAGGAGTGGGTCCATAGGCCGGTGCCTACTTGGCCTATTTGGTAATCCGAACTGTCACCTCAGCGGAAGAAAGGGTTGCAGCTGATACACCTGGCTTGTCCTGTGGGACTCCCGGAACTCTCCATACGATCCCTAGCCACAGGTGCCACGTTGGAAGCGGCAGTAACCAGAAATCAAAAGCCATGTTAGAACTTTTTCTAGTTGTCCAGACTTTTCTTTATTCCAACCATTAGGATTAGGATACTGCTGAAGGTTAATGTGGAGGGACAGAGATCAACCTCGTGACGTCATCAATGGGAGGGTCAATTGATGCAGAATGCCATTGCCACTACCCAGGACATTTTGGTGACATCCACACTTTCCTGGTTCCAGCAAGATGTCATGGGAACTCTTCAGGTCACTGGTCTACATGGAATTTAGCATGACTGATGACTCCTTCCTACACATGTTACTTGTGTTTGAGCGGCACTGCTTGTATAGTATGTGTTTATTCTTATAGATGCTCTGCTGGCACCCTATGGCTATCTGAAACCTTATGGGGCTTGACTCCTGCTTTAGAAATGAGCAAAAATAAATGACTAGATATTTTATCCTCTTCCCGAAATATAATTGCTTGAAAGGGGGTCAATATGGGTTGGTTTAATGACCATAGCACCTCACAACCCTAGAAACCATTAATACCAATCAGGGAGGTGCCTAGTCAGCGGAACAAAGTGTGGGGTTGTGGAGATAATACAAGGATCGGAAATCCCACTGGGCTGAAGTATTCCCATCAGCCCACCAAACGTGGCGGAGACATCGTCATGTGGGAAGTAGATAGTATATTCCGAATCTCACTCACCCTGTCAACAGGTGGTGTAGAGGTCGGACAACTGTAATGACCTTCAAGCCACAGTGGATTTCAACAATGGTGCTGATGGGTGTGCAGTGCTCAAAATTAAAGTGGATTAATGAAAATGTTAAAAACAACTACAAAAGCAGAAAGTATGTTTATTAGATACTGCTCAAGTGTCGTGGTTAAAAACAAGCGTTATTGTAGTTTGAAATTATAACTACTGTAAAACGCTCAGCAGCGTGGTCAACATGTTTCAGCTGTTACCCAGCTTTCGTCAGGACCAAAGGTAGAAAAGATGCAACTGCAATAAAGAACGACAATACTCAATGGAAAAAAAGTAGTCCTGCCAGTATTTTGGAGCCCCAATAATAACTGAAGGAAACTCAGAGTGAATTGTCTGCATCCCTAAGGAAAAATGAAGTAAACAACACAATACCCTTAGAGACCCAGAATTAACAGCCACAACACAAAACACAATACAATAGGGCCAATTTGCCTTATTAGAACAGAGAGTCATGAGTACTCCTGTATAATGCCAACATTAATGACTTGTTAAGTTGAGTTTTTTGACTTCCCCAGCATTGTGTGGGAAGACACCTCACCTCACCCGGCACCCGCTCGGGAGAATGAGGCCCCGCTCTGTCAAGATAGAAATTATAGCCATGAAGTCGATCCTCTGCAATGTGAGCAGTTTGTACATGTAGAAGATGGCTAATGTAATGCAATCTCTATCAAATACTAGTTACTAGGAAAAAACTCAGTTGTCTCAGGACGAAGAAACGCCATACTAAAAGGACACGGGATAGACTAATACTAGGGTAATATTTACAATAGCAATATGAGCCAGTGAAGGGGGCCCAAGCCTGATATAGAGAGTAGAAGAAACGAGGGGAGCGCACACCTACCTGTCCGTCGGTACCTCGAGCCTGGATCCGAGTGGGAGTGGAGGTAGAGGACAGGCGGGGCGCTTGTCTTTTATCCCCATCCTGATTAGCCCAATTAAGGTTAACGAGCGCGTCACCAGGTCATTAGGACGGGCCCATCGCCGATACTTAGATCATGCGCATGCTCGAGATCAAGACACTACCTTTCGAGCATGCGCGGACTTGCAGCGCCGAAAACAGGGTTTGTTTACACCTGCGCGGCTAGATCGCCGGCGGTGTCTGAGTCTAGAGTAGGCGCAGTCCATAGGAACACCAGGGAGTGTTCACTCAATGGAGCATGCGCGGGGACCTCAGCGGCAAAGAACGGCTAAGAAACCTAACAGCGTGTAAGCCGTCTGCAGGACCCGCGCGATGTGCGCTGCACACCAGCATGTGGCGTCACAGAGGCCGAACACAATGAAACTGATAACTAATAGTTTACAAGTTTAAAAAGTGCACAGAAACTGCGTTTGCAAGTGTGGATTCAAACGCATGATTATGGCAAACCCCGATGTCGGGGCTAATGGGGACCATTACGGAAGATAGAAAGTACGGCCGCAGTGGGCTGACCAGTAATGGAAAGGAAATGCAGTAGTACAGTACCAGGGGGGGCATTATACAAATACCTCAATTTGCCGGTTAATACCGCTAGTGGCATAAAGATGCCAAAAGGTG
Source organism: Lissotriton helveticus (assembly GCF_964261635.1). Taxonomy (NCBI): domain Eukaryota; kingdom Metazoa; phylum Chordata; class Amphibia; order Caudata; family Salamandridae; genus Lissotriton; species Lissotriton helveticus. The sequence continues at coordinate 4,254,372 of NC_136064.1, forward strand.
TATTATTTAAGTTGGTAGGCAAGTGCCAGGCTACAATGTGCTCGTGGATCATAGTCCCGTCATAGGTGCAGCGGAGACCCTTGAGACTATTAGACAGTTGTTGTCTCAGAGCACTTTTGACACCATCACCCCTATCCATTTTATTATGGATTGTGCCAAGTTGGCCATGATTGAGAACTTTTTCAAGTTCGAAGACGAGTTCTTTCTTCAAATTTCAGGGACTTCAATGGGGAGCATTTTTGCCCCGAGCCTCGCCAATCTCTATGTCCACCAATTCGAGCAAGATCATGTCCTCAACCATAGCAACCCTTTTTTCCACCACTTGTTGCTATGGAAGAGGTACATAGATGACGTCTTGGTGGTTTGGCGAGGCTCATTAGATGAAGTTCACATGTTCCACCAATGGTTGAACAACTGTAATCCCTACCTGAAATTTACAATGGAGGTTAGCCATGAGAGACTCTCGTTCCTTGACCTCTCCATTTTTCCAGTGGATGGCAAATTAGGTAGTGAGCTCTACACCAAACCCATGGCGAGGAACTCCCTCTTACTTTTTAATAGCCACCATCCACGCTCTTTACGTACAAATTTGCCCGTCGGACAGTTTCTCCGGCTGAGAAGGAATTGTTCCACCCTGGGTCTGTTTAATAAGCATGCTCACCACCTATCACAGCAACTACAAGCCAGGCACTATCCTAAAGACCTAGTAAAAAGAGCTTGGAAACGTGCCTCAAATAATCATCGAGACTCCTTACTTGACAAACGTCACGAAAAGCCCACGTTGGAGTGTCTAACGTTTGTCAGTACCTTTAGTGTGCTTTCAAATAGCATTCAGAAGACAATAAGGAAACATTGGAATATTCTCAATATTCCAAATGAAAAGATTCCTCCACCTCTGTTTTCCTTTAAAAGGGCACCCTCCCTTCGTGACAGCCTAGTCCACACGAGACCACGGTCTCTAGAACCAGCCCGATCCAATACACTTTGGGATCTACCCCCTGTACAGGGCCACTTTCCATGCGGCTCGTGCAGTGCCTGCCCCCAAACATGCAGAACTGAACAAATTGACCTGGGATCTGGAAAAACATGGTTCTTGAAGAAACACACGAATTGCAACACTGACAGGGTCATATACATGATCACTTGTCCCTGTACATTGCGTTACATAGGTTTTACAACCAGGAAAATAAAATTGAGAATTGGGGAACATAAGAGCACCATCCGATGCCATAAACAAGCTACCAGGCTCACTGACCACTTTCTCACTCTGAGACATTCCGCAGAAGACCTCAGGTGGGTTGTCTTAGAACAACCCTTCATTCCACCCCATATTACTGACATAAGCAGATTCCTTTTTGTGAAAGAACAAAAATGGATTTTTTCACTTAACAGTGACAAAAAGGGTCTGAACGATGACATCGCCTGGACGGCATTGTAAGCCCCCACTACATGCCTATATTCTCATGCCCATGGATTTAGTTACTACTCCATCCACTGTATTGATATGAGATTTACTTGTCTTCTCAATAATATACTGTATCCATGATATCATTTTCCGCTGCACCTATGACGGGACTATGATCCACGAGCACATTGTAGCCTGGCACTTGCCTACCAACTTAAATAATACACCTTTTGGCATCTTTATGCCACTAGCGGTATTAACCGGCAAATTGAGGTATTTGTATAATGCCCCCCCTGGTACTGTACTACTGCATTTCCTTTCCATTACTGGTCAGCCCACTGCGGCCGTACTTTCTATCTTCCGTAATGGTCCCCATTAGCCCCGACATCGGGGTTTGCCATAATCATGCGTTTGAATCCACACTTGCAAACGCAGTTTCTGTGCACTTTTTAAACTTGTAAACTATTAGTTATCAGTTTCATTGTGTTCGGCCTCTGTGACGCCACATGCTGGTGTGCAGCGCACATCGCGCGGGTCCTGCAGACGGCTTACACGCTGTTAGGTTTCTTAGCCGTTCTTTGCCGCTGAGGTCCCCGCGCATGCTCCATTGAGTGAACACTCCCTGGTGTTCCTTTGGACTGCGCCTACTCTAGACTCAGACACCGCCGGCGATCTAGCCACGCAGGTGTAAACAAACCCTGTTTTCGGCGCTGCAAGTCCGCGCATGCTCGAAAGGTAGTGTCTTGATCTCGAGCATGCGCATGATCTAAGTATCGGCGATGGGCCCGTCCTAATGACCTGGTGACGCGCTCGTTAACCTTAATTGGGCTAATCAGGATGGGGATAAAAGACAAGCGCCCCGCCTGTCCTCTACCTCCACTCCCACTCGGATCCAGGCTCGAGGTACCGACGGACAGGTAGGTGTGCGCTCCCCTCGTTTCTTCTACTCTCTATATCAGGCTTGGGCCCCCTTCACTGGCTCATATTGCTATTGTAAATATTACCCTAGTATTAGTCTATCCCGTGTCCTTTTAGTATGGCGTTTCTTCGTCCTGAGACAACTGAGTTTTTTCCTAGTAACTAGTATTTGATAGAGATTGCATTACATTAGCCATCTTCTACATGTACAAACTGCTCACATTGTAGAGGATCGACTTCATGGCTATAATTTCTATCTTGACAGAGCGGGGCCTCATTCTCCCGAGCGGGTGCCGGGTGAGGTGAGGTGTCTTCCCACACAATGCTGGGGAAGTCAAAAAACTCAACTTAACAAGTCATTAATGTTGGCATTATACAGGAGTACTCATGACTCTCTGTTCTAATAAGGCAAATTGGCCCTATTGTATTGTGTTTTGTGTTGTGGCTGTTAATTCTGGGTCTCTAAGGGTATTGTGTTGTTTACTTCATTTTTCCTTAGGGATGCAGACAATTCACTCTGAGTTTCCTTCAGTTATTATTGGGGCTCCAAAATACTGGTAGGACTACTTTTTTTCCATTGAGTATTGTCGTTCTTTATTGCAGTTGCATCTTTTCTACCTTTGGTCCTGACGAAAGCTGGGTAACAGCTGAAACATGTTGACCACGCTGCTGAGCGTTTTACAGTAGTTATAATTTCAAACTACAATAACGCTTGTTTTTAACCACGACACTTGAGCAGTATCTAATAAACATACTTTCTGCTTTTGTAGTTGTTTTTAACATTTTCATTAATCCACTTTAATTTTGAGCACTGCACACCCATCAGCACCATTGTTGAAATCCACTGTGGCTTGAAGGTCATTACAGTTGTCCGACCTCTACACCACCTGTTGACAGGGTGAGTGAGATTCGGAATATACTATCTACTTCCCACATGACGATGTCTCCGCCACGTTTGGTGGGCTGATGGGAATACTTCAGCCCAGTGGGATTTCCGATCCTTGTATTATCTCCACAACCCCACACTTTGTTCCGCTGACTAGGCACCTCCCTGATTGGTATTAATTTTATCCTCTTCTCCTTGGCACACTGAATGCCAGGGTCGTGCAAGCTTAATCAAGAGACAGTAATGGCTCTGTTGGAGCTGTAGCTATAGAAACACCAGCAGCAAAGAGCAGATCATTAATTGTACTAAACGCTATGCAAACGGATTAATTAATTCATTCATTTAAGAGAGAGAGAGAAACAGAAGGAGCAGAATATTGCTAAGATATCAGCTAGATCTGCCAGCATCTAAGAACCATGAACAACACCACTCATCTAATGCAACAAGGTCCTGGCACTCATCCACTCAGACTCCTGGCTCCCGCTGGCTCCTCCAAGTGACTATACTCATTTTTTCACAGATACAAACAAGCATTTGCATGCTTTTTGGATTTGCCAATGCCTATGTGTTCTGTCGTGGTTTTCTTGCAACTTTATTGTGTCTTAGTGTGAAAGAGCAGAATGCCTTTAAACAAGGTAAAGTTATCCAATGGATGAAGTAGGCTGCATGCCTTAGTGGGCAGAAGAAAAATGTGAGTGACAGAACAACAGACCAGTGATTGAAGAGGCTGTCTAAAAGTCCATACAAGTATGTGTATTTTATATATATGCATATCAGTAAGCCCGTCCGTCCGTCCATCCATCCATCCATCCATCCATCCATCCATCTATCCATCCTTCTGTCTATCTGTCTGTCTGTGTGTCTGTCTATAAGTTTAGTAATATCAAAAGGTGTTGGCTAACACTAGATGTATAAAGCACACACTATTACCTTTAAATGCAGTGTACCTTACAACCATTTTTACATTCTGCATGGAATCATCTCAGTGTTTTGCTAGACAGGAAATAGCAGAGGTCAGCGGTGGGTTTAAATTAATATCACATGAGGAGGTATGAGTAGAGAGAACAAGATGTGTTGTGGGTGTGGGAGAAATCAGGCAGAGGAATGGACGAGAGGGAGTGAGAGAGGCTTAGGTGGTGGAGATGAAGGGAGAGTGGGAGAGACGTAGAAACATTGAATGCACGAGCGAGAGAGAGACGGGTTAAGTAGAAGAGGGAGTTGGCAAATGAGTGGGAATTGTGTTGTAAAAGAAGTGAGAGAAATAGTGAAAGGACCAACCTGAGAAAGGGAGGGAAAAGGGGATGACGAGAGATAGACTGGCGTGGCTCCTCCGTAATTTCCCAGCAGATGGGAAATAAAATGATAATAAAACAATGTATTAACATTTTATTTATCACAGACTGAGCCGAGGCCGATGGACTCTGGGGGAGGGAGGGGGTTTGGGGGCTGGGCCATGGCAGAGAAGAGGAGCGGTGGGCACTGTAAGTGCGCATGTCAGTTTGGCCGGCCAACTTAGCACAGCCAAACTGATATTCACAATTATATTTCTCCAACCCAGCTGAGTTGCACAGCTGGGTGGAGAAAAGGCACAGTGCCTGAGCGAGCGTCAGACCAGCCCACTCAGGCTAATCCCAGTGCTTCTCTCATGATAAGTATAGCAGGAGAGCAGCGTCTGGATTGGGTGGAGAGCATGTGCTCTGTGGCCCATGGTCTGCCGAGAGGAGTACCCAGGCAGCCAGCAGTGGCAGTGGCAGCAGCAGCGACAAGTAAGTCTTTTTATTCATTTTCATACACCTAACGCCATCCCACACTTTAGATTGGCGGCAGCCACCACTGGAGAGAAAGGGTGACAATGGGTTTAAGATCCTACAATTCATGACAACGGATCTGGCTAAGAGCGGGTTCAGAGCGCTTGATAACTGAAGTCAACAGCTGTATTCTCTATACACAGAAGGGAGCATCTCTGGCTATGGGGGTTTGTAGCTACCAAGAGACTGACCTTGTTCCTCCCATCATGAGCTACGGTGGCTTGCTCAATACTGGTGATCATGTTCGTTGGAGGCTGGTCCGTGTGCGAGCTGTTGGCAATCACTTCAATTCTCTGGCTTTTATCCTCAACGCGGCACCTGTAGGAGGGGAATGAAACAAGAAACAAGATCTACCATTGCTACTTATTTAGACGCACATAAATATTACAATGAAGCCCTCATTTGTTTAACCCCTTCCATGCTCATGACGAGCTCAGCTCGTCATGGCTTATATCTCTCAGGTGCCCATGATGAGCTGAGCTCGTCATGACCACACCCGTTTTCGTTGTGTCCAGCACAGCAGGGGAAACTCTTAAGCAGCGATGTGGTTAATAGTAATGTGGGGCTACTCATAGCACTGTTCGGGAGCCACGGACTGTGTTCAAACTCTTGAGCAGATGAACCGCACAACTGAGGGCCAGATGTGCATAGGTTTCTCTTTGCTCATTTTTGTGATTCGCTATTAGGTAATCGTAAACAGCTATGTACTACAGTGTGTTTTACACAGTTTGCAACTCCCAAAGGGTCGCAAATAGACCTACCTCATTAATATTCATGAGGTAGGTCCCGATTTGCGCCCCCTTGGGAATCTCTAAAATCACAGGGATGGTGAACGGCTGGGATCATCAGACCACCATGTCTGTGATTGCTTTTAAACAAAGCAATGGTTTTTTAACGGCAGCCCGTATAAAACAGGATGCATTCTAAAATGTATATTGAAAAGTTGTCTTTTCATTTTTTAGGAGTAGGCAGTGGTTTGTGGAACCACTGACTGCTCTTAAAAAACACTTTTACAACCATTCACAAAGGGGAAAGGGTCCTTTGGGGAGCCTTTCCCGTTTGCGAATGGGTCACCATCTACTTTAAATAGTCTGGTAAAATACGAATGTTTTGTATTAGGAAGGGATGCCCTAAACATGTCACCTCCTAATACCGAATCGCAAATCCAATTTGCGATTCTGTTATAGGTTACCGAATCGCAAAATAAAGGTTGGGTATATAGGAAATTGTTTCTTCTGGTTGCAAATTGCACAAATATGCAAATCGGGCAGTTAGCGCACTAAAAAAGCATTGTCCGTCTGGCCCTGAGTGTGTGTGGCGCAGGAGTGTTTTGCAGTAGGCCTAATGTGTATGAGAGGTATCAGAGTCCTTCAACTAAATGTGACCAAAAGGTAGTCCTTCTTTTAGGTCTCAGTATATGCTATAATCATCCCTGTTTACAGCATAATCCCAGGTGTTACCTGAAGAAGTGTAAACCTTTGCAAAGAAAGCAGTGCCTGGAGGAGGATGAAAATGTAGCTGCATGGCTAATGCTTGCAGAGAAGAAATATGAATCCAGTTTCCCCACTGCTGAAATCTTGGTTTTGTGTCCAAATTAGCAGCCAGATGGTGTTGAAGGCATGAGGGAGAACTATTAATATCTGAACATTATTCCACCCGTTTACCTCAAGGATTAAAGGAAGAGCTATATTCCATTTAAAGCTGCCACCGAACTTCATGTTGCCAGAGTAAGAAGTTTCCAATACAGGGCTTTCATTTTACATTTTCGTTCAGGAAGTGTTAGTCTTGCTTTGCTTCCATTTTGCTTACACACCTGAAAAAAAGTATTCCTACCAGGGAAACATAGTGGGCCCGATTCACAAAAGTAATCTGAGACAAAATCCTAACTTTACGACTTTCGGAATTCACAAAAGGCATTTAGGATTAGTTAAGTTAGGATTCCTAACTTTACTACTCCTAAATGCCCTTTGTGAATACCGAAAGTCGTAAAGTAAGGATTTTGTCTCAGATTACTTTTGTGAATCGGGCCCACTGTTTCTTTGATTCAATCATATATTTCTTCTTTACATGCAGGCAGCAAGCAACCAAGCCCAAGGTGGATGGGACCACAGACCATGTCTAATCCAGTTTCAGGAATGCATGTGTGTGACACAGCCATGTTGGATGAACACCTTTGAAACTGAATATGGAGAAGACCAAACTAGTGGCCTCTGAGAAGCAATCTATCAGGACTCACAGCTGCTGACCCTCAGAGCTAGAACTTCTGAGAAGTCTGCACATACCCCGGGCATCATATACGATGCCCACGTCATGTTTACATTGCAAAAACACACAGTGCCCACACCACAATTACTCATTCAATATTCAAGAAGGGTAAGAAACCAGTTTATTGTAACCACCCTTAGACAGCATTACTCAGTGTCTATCATTTTATGCTTTTTTTCAAATTTTCAAAAAATCATAACAGAATAAAGGACTACGTATTGGAATATTTACAAGACTAAATACACTTTGTACATACATCAAAAGACAAACATTATTTACACACTAAAACACGTTTCTGCATCAAACATTACAAAAAATGTCATCACAACCAACAAATATTACAATAAAAAACATGAAGAAAAATGATTTCCAAGGGGGTATAAGCAACTTAATAGCTTGTAAACGCTTAAATACTGGACCAGCCGGTCCTAGTGTCGTGAAGTTGACAATTTATTCCACCCAAGAAAGACTGCCGACGCGTTTAAAGAACCAGGCACAAAGTCACTGGTCTATAATCAGGGCTGTTTATTCTTTGTATCAAAATTGTTTTAAAGAGGGGCGTGATGGTTAATCTTCTTGTGGTCCGACTCACTAGTTATTGTGGTGGCCAGATAGAGATGTCTTATTTTTTGTGAACTGCCGTAGCACGGCGAATTTTGCTTGTACGACGTCACCATCAAGGTCTAATTCTTACTGAAGTATCTTGTTCTTAAAGATTTAAAGGGAGAAACCGCAGTCACCGTCCTGCTCCTCTGCCACAGCACGCCCGCGCTCGAGTCTGCTTTCATTCATTTTTATTGAAAGAAAGCAGACTCGAGCGCGGGCATGCTGTGGCAGAGAAGCAGGATGGTGACTGCGGTTTCTCCCTTTAAATCTTTAAGAACAAGATACTTCAGTAAGAATTACACCTTGATGGTGACGTCGTACAAGCAAAATTCACCGTGCTACGGCAGTTCACAAAAAATAAGACATCTCTGTCTGGCCACCACAATAACTAGCGAGTTGGACCACAAGAAGATTAACCATCACGCCCCTCTTTAAAACAATTTTGATACAAAGAATAAACAGCCCTGATTATAGACCAGTGACTTTGTGCCTGGTTCTTGAAACGCGTCGGCAGTCTTTCTTGGGTGGAATAAATTGTCAACTTCACGACACTAGGACCGGCTGGTCCAGTATTTAAGCGTTTACAAGCTATTAAGCTGCTTATACCCCCTTGGAAATCATTTTTCTTCATGTTTTTTATTGTAATATTTGTTGGTTGTGATGAAATTTGTTGTAATGTTTGATGCAGAAACGTTTTTTAGTGTGTAAATAATGTTTGTCTTTTGATGTATGTACAAAGTGTATTTAGTCTTGTAAATATTCCAATACGTAGTCCTTTATTTTGTTATGATTTTTTGAAAATTTTAAAAAAAGCATAAAATGATAGACACTGAGTAATGCTGTCTAAGGGTGGTTACAATAAACTGGTTTCTTACCCTTCTTGAATATTGAATGAGTAATTGTGGTGTGGGCACTGTGTGTTTTTGCAATTTAAATATAACCTCTAGCCCCCACTACGTGTTTATGGACCTATCCCCTTTTGGTTCTCACGTCATGTTTACACCACGAGTTGACAACCTTTCCAATACTGGTTTCTTCAAGCTTTGCGTACTCCCGAAAATTGCCCTCCTTCTAGATACTAATCACAAGAAACCAGTTGTCCAAACACTTGTCTTCTTGCATTCGGGCTACTGCAGTTCCCTCTTCCCTGTCTACCAATTGGTCTTACGAACAGTCTTCAGCAAATATAAAATGCCGCTGCTCATCTTATTCTCATGTATAACAAAGGAACTCCTAGATCTTCTCCCTTGATCTCTCCTCGCTGACTACTCTTCCTTAAAAGATGCTTATTCAAAGCTTTAACACCTTTGTCATAATGCACTTAGTGGGTCTTCTCCATGCTATGCATGCAATAGTATTCTGTGCTTTAAACTCAACACATCCATGAATTCTTCTATGGCCAATCTGGTCATTGCTGCATGCTACTGACGAGATTGCCTAGAAAGTAGATCCCTCCCGGTGCTCACAACTAAAGCCTGGAACTACTTACTCCTAACTCAGGGGTGCTGAACTTCAGAAAACATCCCAAAACATATGTCTTCGATCTACTCACTCACTAGTCTGTAGTTTATGCTCTTCGGTGACACCCTCACAGCCCTAGAAGCCTTGGCGTCCTATACGCAGTGTAATAGCGGGTTTTACAAATACGCAAAATAAATAAATGCACACATATAACAAGAGGAGAACTCTAGTGGATACATGATTGGAGAGGTCAGTTGGAACACCTTAAGAAGCTGTGAGATGTCAGTCAAAGAAAATGCTTTCCTTTGCTTGAGGATGAAGAGGAGGGAGGGCGCTTTTCAGATTTGGACTTGAATCTTGTTGGAGATTCTCAGGATAAACTGGGAGGAGGTTTGCAGTCTGGTTTCCTCTTCTGGGTGTCTTGGGTTTCAGTCTACTGTGGTTGCTGCTCTGCTACACGCGCATGCCACCAGAGATCCTGATGCTGGAGACCAAGTATAGAAAGTGTGACCTCATTCTGCAGTGCTTTGTAAATGATGCAGCACATCGTGAAGGGAATGTGTCTGATAGTGGAAGCCAATGAACTTCACTGAGAGTTGGTATGACCCTGTCTAATGTACATAGACCTATGATTGGGTGTGCTGCTACCTGGAGGATGCTTTGTAGAGGGGTGATGTTGAATTCCAGTACACCTATCAGAGGTTGTTGATTCCATGAAGGTGCAAGACGGCTAGAGAATGTACATCTCTGAATATAAAGATTTTTGGAATCACCAGAAAAATTATTTCTTGGGAATACAATGCCCTAGCAGGTATGAACACATGGAGGAATGGTGTTGTTGAAGCGAGTCAGGCAATTTCTTGAAGATCACTTGTGTTATCGATAAAACCTTAAAAATGTTCAGACATTTCATTGGTAGCCATTGAGGCAAAGAGGGCATGCACAGTTTCTTCTGCAGTTTATTAAACATTAAGACATTGGGGATAAGCACCTTTTTCACTCATCACTACACCATCTGAATAGGATCACTATTGATCGAAACAAGGAGAGGCCCGGGTACGTCCCGGAGCAGCACCAGACTCTCAGGATAAACACACAAGGTCGATCCATGTAGAGTTGATCTAAATGGACTTCTAGAGTCAGTCTGTCTGTCCCTCCTACATCTACGTGGAAACTCCTGACTTAGGGAAGGTTTTCTAAATAAGGCTGCTACCATTTGTCTCTGTGTAAGAACTGCCTTTTCTGCTTTGAGACTGGAAAATTAGTAAAGAACAAGGTAATAGCTTGGTTAATCAGGGAATTGGGCCCATAGAATTGCACGGTTTTTAAAAGAGTAAAAAAGCTGGTGCATTCCATGGATTATAGCCAGGGCTCGAGTCAGGGTACCACGCGGGTGGACGGCGTCCCCACACTTATTTTACCGGGAGCTCGATAACTATAAACTGCAACTGAGTGCAAGCTACCTTGTGTGACGTCACTTCCTGTCGTGACGTCAGCATCCCCCCACTGCTTTTTTTTGGACTTGTGCCCTGATTATAGCAGTGGGAAACTAGGATACCTGAAAGTCAGGGCAAGCTTGCCTGATGAGCAGCAAAGTCAAGCGTGCAAGCCCGCCCGTCCAGGTGCAGTTCATTTAGTCCTTAATCTTGACACGTACAGATATAATCCTCATGGCTGGTGATTAATGGCCTCTCCTGAGGGAATGGACGGATCATGAATTCAGGGTGTGAAACCAGTAACACTCTTGGAGAGTGACTGGAAAAGGATATCAGTCACTAATTTCACCCGTAGTTGAAGTCTTGTGAAAATATCAAGCTTTTAGCTGCGTGAAATTGCGAATTTTATGACCGTGGCAAAACTCTTCAAGCAAAATGATCATTTCCTCCACCTCTATCTTTGCAGAAGTCAGGGATGGTCCTCTGCAAGGCTGAGTAGAGTTGATGGGTCAGAGCCCCTATGCATCATCTAGAATTTTCCCATCAAAACCTGTTCTTCATGAAGAAGCCATCACCAGATACAGGCTTGGTTATCACCATTAGTTTGCAAGTAGCAAACACTCTATATACAGTCCCACTGGTATGATCTAAAGGTGTGGTCATCTCCTTCCATGTTAGCTGTATAGCCACATTTGTCCAGAGGGCTCTGCTGTTTTCATTTAAGTGGCAGCCGGTGTCGCTGTGACTCATTGCAGATAGTTCACTGACTTTTTTGAGTGGGCTTATAAACATGCCATTACGGTAGCCCAGGAGGGCTAGGACCAGCCCCTGCATGTGTCTTTCTTGTGCCAGACCGCAAGCAAAGGAACCATTTTGCGAAGCATATAGAGATGATTCCGCAGGGTTATCTCTTCGTCCCACATTGTTTAATGGTTATCTACAACCACTGGCTGTTATTGCTACTCCCTTCAGGATTTCTATAGTCTCCTACACGGATGACACCCAGCTCGTTTCCTCGTTCACCCCTAACCTAGATCCCTCAGTTCCCGCCCTTGGATCATGTTTGGGGCTAGTAGCCAGCTGGATGAATAAATCCTGTCTTAAGCTGAATGGAGCAAAGACAGAGCTTATGATTCTCAGGAATAATCCTTCTCCTCATTTGGCATTGGGCTGGGAGGTATGTCTCAGCCCTCTCCTCAGCCCCCAAAATCGCAATAAAAAATGTGGGGGTTGGACTAGAGAAATCCACTTCTATGGAACCCCCAGCCTCCAAACTATCAGCCAGCTGCTTCAGAATCTTGCATATGTTGAGCAAGATACTGCCTCTGCTCCCCCAGTCCGTAAGGAGGCTGGTAGTCCAGGCATTGATTCTTTCTCTACTGGCTCACTCAAAAATTACAAGTCATGCAGAATGTTGCTGCATACATGCTGTTAGGTATCCCTAGGTCCGAGTCAGCAGACAAGGTTTAGTGGAGCCCCATTGGCTTCCAGTTGCCCAAAAAATTTAATTCATAGATATGCATTGAACATAGAGTCTTACATGTGTGGGGTCCTCCCATCCTTCACCAGTTTGAAACCTCCTATACCTCTAGAAGGCTACGTAGATCCACCAACTCCCATCTGGCCACTCTCCCTATCATCAGAAGAGCCAGAAGTGGAGGGCTGTCTATTTGCCTCAAAGCGGACAACTTTTGAATTCCATTCCTTTGGCTATTGAGAGAGCGCAAACTGACCTAAATGTATGAGTGCATCACACTTACCTGTAGTAAGCACAAATCATGAGGAGAAATGCCATGAGTGCTAATAGTATCTGTAATTATATTCTGAATGTATAGCTAATGTAGAGATTTAAGTAGAAGTGGAACTAATACAGAAATGTGTGACACTATATGATTTTAGTAGATGTGATTATTTCTGAATCCATGTCGTGTAGCTGTTAAAATGTAAGATGGTATGTGGTTAAACGCAGAATGTGGTAGGCCTCAGGGCCAGAGCTAAAAGGGAAGGTGTTTCTTTTCACGACATAGATTGTATTAATGTTTTGGTCATTGCATTAAATGGGCCATGATTTATAGAAATGTTTACTAAATAATAGAATAAGAGTATTAACATGTTTTAATTAATGAAGAAGTTGAAATGCTATAATCATGATGAGAAATATTGTAGGCCTGAAATGTTTTAACATTGCTTTACACGTACATGTCTGGGCTAAGAAATGTTGCAGGCCTTTTTGGAAGTCTATGAGAGTTGGGTTCTTGGCTGTAGATATCTGTCTGCAAAGGAAAAGGGGGGGATCCAATTATAAATGAATGAATAGAGGTCTGTTCAGTAGCCGGCCCAGACATGGAGGAGGGTTCCGGAATGTTTAAGGGGTATCAGCGGGCCGGAGAAGAGTCTGAGAAGCAAGGTCAACTCTAACGTATGAGGCCCAATACAAAGCATCATGGAAAAAGCCAGAAGCTACACCACGTGAGAGGCGTCTTGCGAGGGGCGTCTCAAATGTTGTTGACTGTTTTGTATTAGGGACAGCACCCCTGGGTGGAGTTAGAGCGGATGCCTGAGGACCCTTTAGAGAGCTGATGGGTAGGCAGAGAGGGGTCATGACTGGAGAACTATAGGTTTTCACCAAGAGACTTAGAGTGAGTGACTTCCCTTGGGGGTCATTCACTGCTGACACCTTTGTTAGGTTGGGGTTTTGGTTAAGTAGGGATACCATCTAGAGCAGGGTAGGGACAGCCTAACCTGTGCGTTTTTCCTCCAACTTAAATGAAGGAGAGATATGCGTCTATGCTGATAGCTTTATTATTCTTAGAACTTGTGTTAGTGATTTCCGTTGCTCGTCTGAGGGCTTTCCGAGAGCACATGTATGTAATTGGACCTGTGTATCTCGTGAATCTCATTCTGAGATGCCTGTATTTGCAGCTTATTATATCTTTACAATAAACTTTTGAAAGCTAGAAGTTGTTTGTGATCTTTGGGAGCAGAGTCCTTTATTGGGTGAGCTGGTTTGGTGCAGGGGCACTTTCATCCTCCAAGACAGGCAACAAAGGTTCAGTCGACCAGATCGAGGTTTGGATCAATAGATATAAGGTATCGATCGAAATCTCGCCCTTTCAGTTGGTAGCTATAGAGGATGGTTGCCTTCTTGAGGACGGTGACCTAGGCCAGGTTAGCTTACCCCAAGGCCCCTAGAGATCGATGATCGGAAGAACCGCCCGCCGAAGAAGATCCGGATGACGTGAGACAGAAAAAGCAGCAGTATCGGTCGAGAGTGAGTATAAAGGGTTATGCGTGTTAGATTGCGGTGTTTTTGTATTGTATCTATGTTGTAATGTCTGGCGGAGTTGAATGTCTGTAGAGTGACTGTGGAACAGGTTGTGAGCGCGCGCAACCGGTGGAAATCTTAAGTTCAAGGAGAGCTTAAGTGGTTCGGGTGTATCGGACACCCAGAGTAATTGTCAACTAGTGTGAAGGGGGTCATGAGGTACCATTGATCACCCGAAAGACCGAGATAGGGGGAACGTAAGAGTGAGTGCGTGAGTAACGGACGCTGGTCGGAAGTTACTGTGTGTGTAAGTAACCTATCAGAGAGACGATAGACATTTCGTCAGTTGTGTTGACAATTACATATAGACTGTGGACGTACAGTCGAGAGAAGTGACCGCTTGGTCGGAAGTAGTCATTTTTCAGTGTATGAATGGGACGCATGCATAACCGGGAGACGAGTTGAGAAAGGAGGGGTGCTGCTGCGAAGCGGAGAAAAGTGACGTCAGACAGGGTCGCGACGTGATTGGCCGACCGGAGAAAGACCGCGCTGTGATAGGCCAGCTAGCAAAGACGTCAGACAGGGTCGCGACGTGATTGGCCGACCGGAGAAAGACCGCGCTGTGATAGGCCAAGCTAGCAAAGCCGCGACAGGATTGGTGGATTGTCATCAGGAAGTAAACAGGGTAGCGAGGCTGGATATTGTGCGCATAATTATGAAGTGTTTTAAATGGCTGAGAAAGGTGTTTAAAAAAGAGAAGCGGGGATCGTATGAAGGGGAAGAAGCCCCGCCGGAGGGTACGCCAGCTCGTTACATGGCAGTGAATGTTGGGTTGCATACGATCCTTTGGATATCAGAGTGGAGTAAGATTACTGAAGGAAATGAGGAACTGACGTTCCCGAAGTACGGGACGTTCAGATTAGAGGTGTTACATCGATTAAAATCAGTCATGACCTCAATGAGACCCTTGCCTAGACCGACCCAGTTTGAAGCTCTTGAAGCATGGATTAGGGCAGCGCATGAAAAGAATATGAACAGACGACAAGAAAGGGTGAAACGATCGGTAAGGGCAGTGCAAGATGCCAGGTGGGATGCGGATGCTAAAAGATGGAGAGTGCATAACCTGGAAGTAAATAAACTGTACCCAGTGTTAGAGGTGCCCGTAAATAAAAGCCCCATAGAAGAAGATGATGAGAGCGAAACAGAGGACAGCCTGATAAACAGATTACTGACAGACAGGCCACCCCCGTATAATAGAGCAGGGGGAGAGGTTGAGCATACAGAAGGAGAAAAGGGGGGCAATGCAGGAGAGCATAGACCGCTTCCCAGTTCAGAGTGGGATCCTGAGGCAAAGAAAGAGCTGTCCCAGCCTAGTCAGGTGCAACAGGTAGTCGGGAGGTTTGTGGTACAAAGAGCGCCGGAAACGGAAAGCGCCACATCCTACGCATTACCAGATGCACTACAGGTACCTGTTACCATAGGTCCTATAATATCGATATATGACCAAGAGAGAGCAAGAGGGGAAGAACGGGTACGGAAGGACAGAGAAAGAGCAGAGAAGGCAAGAAGGAACGATACGATCAATTCCCCAAGTCAGATGCCGATACCGAGAGAGTGGAGCACCCCGATGCACACAGCAGGGGACCCAGGAGGAGATCCTGGGGGCCCTAGATGGCCAATGGATCTGAGGGGATCTGGACGAAAATCCTTTCAAGAGCTAAATGAGTACATGAAGCAGTGGGATGAGGCAGTGAAGGCTCAA
This sequence comes from Lissotriton helveticus, assembly GCF_964261635.1. NCBI lineage: Eukaryota > Metazoa > Chordata > Amphibia > Caudata > Salamandridae > Lissotriton > Lissotriton helveticus. Next base: position 4,270,184 of record NC_136064.1, read on the forward strand.
AAGAGCATCATAGCTGAGGAAGCTGAAAGGGAAAGTCAGGACAGCCGAGCTCGGACTCACTGCGGGGCTGGGGAAAGCAGCCCGGAGTGGGACTGTAGAGAGAGAGATAGTAGGGGAGTCACCCATTGGGCCCGGAGGGGAGATAGAACAGACCTGGAAAACGGGGGCCCCGGGAATGGAGGGGTGGCGCGCCCAATACTCAGTGAAGGGGAGAGGAGAGCGCAAGAGTACAGAAACAGCTTTAAGTGTCCACACTGTGTGCCCGGCACCAGAGAACTGAATGGGAGTTGTGAGAGGTCGCACCATAGTCCCTGTGATGACGGAAATGAGCGCAGCCCAGGGAATATGGGGAACCAGGAAGGATCGTATCGGATACTGAGCGATACTAGGCAAAGGGAGAGTAGCGACCAGAGGGAAAATAACAGAGAGGTGTGCGGTGAGAGGAGAGAAGAAGAAGAGAATGGGCAGAGCAAGAGTAGGGGTAACAGACCCGTGTTCCATCACCTTCCAAGATCGGATGGCCGAGCATGGGACCTGGAGAGATGGGAGCAAGGGAGGGCACCCATTAACTCTCCCGAGCCCAAACGTAGAGCTCGAAGTTGGGATGGTAGGGAGACCAGTGAGCCCCCTTCGAAAGACATATTGCGAGCTGAGATAAAAGCCAAGAGACTCGATGTCGCCAGTTTAAGGTCAGATCTGGATGACATGATAGATGGTACCCTACCTTTAGAAAGAATGGAAATGTATGAACAGGATGAAATACTGTATATGGCAAAGGACATTACTCGAAAAGCGAGAGCAGTCCATGAGAAGTTAGTCGAACTAGCAGGCAAATATATGGTGGACTTGTCAAGAACCAAAGCATTACAGGGTAACCACAGGCTACATTATACAGATCGAGACCTAGATGAGAGGAGAACGATTGGGCTGAAAACGCACATAAGGGAACTGATCGCTGGAATAAGGACATGGAGGGCACTAGATAAGTGGGAAGAGAGGTGGTCCAAGAAAGGGACCGGCAGGAGAAGCACGCTTGGTATGACACCAGGAGGACAGCAGGGAATAGAAGCTTACCCTTTGCGTGAAGTCGCAAATGGGAACTATGTACATGTCCCTTGGAGTAGGGGAGATTTAGCTGCTTTTACCACCTCCTTCCCCAAATTACGGGAAAATCCAGTGGAGTGGTACAAGCAAGTGGAGAGATTTGTAAAAATCTCTAAGGTCCTATGGATAGATCTGAACACGCTGTTTGACATTGTAGTACCAGGAGATCTGTGGACAGCATGCAAGGTTAGCGCTGAGTGGCCCACAACGGAGCCAGAGAGAGATGCTAAGACTAATGGGCCGTCCGAGACTGTGATGGCAAAATTCGAGAGAGTGATGACTTGGCTGAAAGAGAAAGTGCCAATGCAAGACATAGATTGGGTCAGAATAGACCGAACAAGACAGGAACCCAAAGAGACCGTCCACGAATATTACGAGAGGTTGCTGAAGGCGTTTAAACAGTATAGCGGCTTGGATGTAATGGATCCAAAAGACATAGGGCAATTTGTGTCCAAATTCGTCCTGGGACTGAGACCGGATATTAGTTTAATGATTCAGCAACACTCGATTTGTTGGCAAAGTAAACCCCTAGACGAAATACTGAGATATGCCAGGTATTGCTGTGATGAGATAGACTCCAAGGCTAAGAAACTAAAAGAAAAGTTGATGGTGGTACAGATGCAGGCAGCAGGGAAGGGGGGACAACAGCAACAGCAGCAAGGAACAGGTACAGGAGGAAAGAAGCAGTACAGTCAGAACAAGGGCAATGAGGAGAGTTCCACCTTTAGACCCAGAATAGATATAGCTGCCTTGAAGAAAACGACTAGGTGCCACCAGTGTAACGAGGTGGGGCATTGGAAACGCGAGTGCCCCTACAATGTAGAGATAGGAGAACAAGAGATAGAGGAGGAAGAGGTCCAGAGCGCGCCTACAAGAGGGGTGACGCCATACCAAGGAAAGGTGCTCAAAGGGGGGGGGGCTCCTCCCCGAGCCCAGTTCCCGCAACCTCCTCGAGTAGGGACTATGGGTAAGACCTATAGACAAATGCCCCTGTTTGTAGAAGGGGAAGAGTGCTATTATGTGGACCCATTAACCGGACAGAGAGTGGAAAGAGAAGACTGCACCCTCGGGGCAGCCTTGGAGGTGGACCAGAGGGGACCCTATGTGGAAGCAGAAGTAGCAGGGTGCCCTACGACATTTCTGGTGGACACAGGAGCCACTAGATCCACGATCAGATCAGCTGCAGTTCCAGACCTGCCCATGTCTGGAGAGACCATACAGGTGGTGGGGGTCGCAAACAGGAGAATAACCAGCCAATTGACAGAACCAGTACAGGTGAAAATAGGGAAGTACAGCGATGAGCACCAGTTTGTGGTTTGCGATTCAAGTCCTGTGTGTCTGTTAGGAAGAGACCTGTTGTGTAAATTGAATTGTACTATATACTGTACACCTCAGGGAGTGGAGGTATTGACCAATGATGATGACGCAGATTTCAAGGTTGCAAACTCAAGAATATGCGTGGAGCTGTACCCTACTTTGACAGTAGACGAGCTCCCCTGGGACTTGAGAGAGACAGTGGCATCAGAAGTATGGGATTTCACTGGGGAGGAGATTGGATTGGTCAAAGGGGTGGACCCAGTGAAAATTGTAGTGAAACCGCATGCTGAGTTCCCAAGAACACCCCAATATAAATTGACTCCAGAAACGATTGCAGGCATAAAACCCGTGATTGAGTCCATGATTAGACAGGGAATACTGAAAGAAATCGTGGGTAGTCCATGCAACTCCCCGATTATGGGTCTGCAGAAACCAAATGGGAAATTTCGGATAGTACAGGACCTTCGAAAGATTAATAACATAGTCGTTTCGTGTTGTCCAGTGGTACCGAATCCATCAGTGATACTGTTTCAGATTCCATTCCAAGCTGAGTGGTTCACTGTGATCGATCTTTGTCAGGCTTTCTTTTCGATCCCTCTGGACGAAGAGAGCCATTTTCTTTTCGCATTTAAGCTGGAAAATCGCGTCCTAACATGGTGTCGTATCCCTCAGGGGTATACAGAGAGCCCATCGATCTTTAACCAGCTTTTGAAGAAAAATCTTGAAAGTCTAGTGCTGCCCCAGAAGTCAGTTCTGGTCCAGTACATAGACGACCTCCTCGTAGCGTCAGAAACAGAAGAAGCTTGCAGGGAGGACTCCATTGCTTTGTTAAATCACCTAGCTGCCAATGGGCACAAGGTGTCCCCAGGGAAATTGCAGTACTGCCTGACAGAAGTGCAGTACTTGGGACACAGAATAGAGAAAGGCAAACGAAAGGTGTCACCAGACAGGATAGAGGCGATCATGAAAATGAATGCGCCTAAGACACAGAGAGAGGTCAGGATGTTCCTAGGGATGGTGGGTTATTGCCGACAGTGGATCGTGAACTTTTCACTGAAAGCAAAGCCCTTGCAAAAACTGACACACAAGGAGGTGAGCGATCCGGTACCATGGGACAAAGACTGTTTGATGGCATTCCTACAGCTACGAGAGGACCTGTGTCGTGCTCCGGCATTGGGAATGCCTGATTACAATAAACAATTTTTTCTTTACTGTTGTGAGAGAGAAGGTTGCGCGTTGTCTGTGTTGGTCCAAATCCATGGGAATGCCCGTAGACCAGTTGCTTATTTCTCGGCTACTTTAGACCCAGTAGCCGCAGCGTTGCCCGGATGTCTCAAATCCGTTGCTGCAACGGGTGTCAGCATTGAGAGATGTGAAAATATCGTCATGGGGCACCCGTTAGAGGTGTGCGTGCCCCATTCTGTTGAACTGTTGATGACCAGGACCAAAACACAGCATCTGACCAACAGCAGGCTCACGCGATATGAGCAAGTTATTCTTGCTGCAGAGAATGTGACCCTCAAGAGATGCTCTGTTTTGAACCCTGCTACCTTGATGCCACTTCCAAATGATATTGAGGATGATGATGAATGGACAGACCATGACTGCCTTGATGTGACTGAACTATGCACCAAACCCAGACCCGACATCGTAGATGAGCCACTGACTGACCCAGACGAAATTTTCTTTGTCGATGGCTCATGTGTAAGAGACGAAGTTGGGCAGTTGAGAGCAGCTTATGCTGTTTGTACAATTACTGGAGTTGTGGAAGCTGGGTGCCTGGAAGGAGTACACTCCGCTCAGGTAGCCGAAATTATTGCCTTGACACGTGCTTGTTTGGCAAGCAATCAAATTCGAGTCACCATATACACCGACAGCCAATATGGTTATGGGGTAGTTCATGATTACGGGCAGTTATGGTCTCAAAGAGGCTTCATGACCTCTTCAGGCTCTCCCATTCGCAATGGAGAGTTTGTGCGCCTGTTGTTAGAGGCGTTGCAATGCCCAGCAGGTATCGCAGTTGTAAAGTGCACCGCACATACCAGAAATGAGGACTTCGTTTCAAAAGGCAATAGATATGCTGATGAAGTTGCGCGGTATTGCGCGGAACAAGGGTACTCTTTCACAGAGGTGGAAGTGGGTGGAATAAATGTAAGGACTGAATTAGCCATGATACTGGAAACTGTTGATACTTGGGATGAACTGTCAAACATGCAAGAAAATGCTCCTGATTCTGAAAAAGAAACATGGGAAAAGGCAGGATGTGTAATGGGTGAGTCCCATTTTTGGGTCTCAGCAGACGGCAGAGCAGTGTTGCCCAATGAGATGGTGAGTCCAATGGCTAGACTCATACATGGTCCCGTACACTTAGGGAGAGATGCTATGCTGAGAGTGTTTAGACAGACTTGGTACAATCCTAAGTTTAGAATAGCAGCAGAAGCAGTGTGCCAGCGTTGTGTGACCTGTCAGCAGCTGAATGTAGGAAAAAGAACACCAGTTGCACTGAGTCACATAGGAAGGTCTGGAGGTCCATTCAATAGAATGCAGATAGATTTCATTGAAATGCCAAGGTGCAACCGCCTCCGCTATGTCCTGGTGGTTGTTTGTGTGTTCTCCAGATGGGTTGAGGCATACCCTACACGTAGGTGCGACACCCTCACAGTGGCCAAGTTACTGCTCAGGGAACTCATTCCGCGCTTCGGGGTGCCGGCCTTTTTGGAATCAGATAGGGGAACACATTTTAACAGCGAGCTAATTGGCCGCAAAGAAGGAGCTCTAGCCTGAGGTCAACTCCAGAGTTAACCCTTCCTCCGATATCAGAAGACTCAGACCCAGAAGAAGGTGCTCAGGGCGCTGAAGCACCGGACCGAAGAAGGTCAAGAAGAGTGCGTGTGCCTAACAGAAGATACTCCACACCTGAGTGGACATATCTGGCGACAAATGTCTGTGAAACCGGAGACAGGGAGGATCCGAGCGGTGGTGGTGTCCAGTTCTGAGCCCATTATCACCGTGGAAATACGACTGTTGGTACCCGGTGTCGAACAAGAAGGGTCACTAACATTCATGCTCCCCAGACCTCCCCGCCTCAGCAAGTTAAAACACATGTTCCTTACAGAATTGCAATTCCCCGACTTTGGTACAACGATAACAGCACATGAAGAGCACAATCTTCGTTTGGAAATATTGAACTATGCTATTGAAGCTGCAACCACAAACCTGATAGTAGACTGTTAAAGGACTTTGTAAATAGAGCAAGCAGAAAAAGAAGATTACCTAGCGCCCAGGAAGCAGAGAATTTTAGGGAACTTCCCTTGAGTTGATGGAGAAGGGCTAGGGTTGTCTTTATTGAACTGTTAAAGAACTTTTGCGAAGAAGGTTGTCAGCCTCCAGTTGTGTGGATTCGAAAGACAAAAGGATTAAAAAGAGACTGTAAAGGAACGAGAGGAAAAGAACTTTTTGCTAAAGATAAGAGAGAGCCATATTGTCTGACGAAATGGAGGCCGGCACCCCGAACCGCAGAGCTAAATGTATAATAGGTACACTAATAGTAGGAGTGATAATATTAATAGCTTTAGTGGTAACAATTTCTTATGTAAAGGGACATGAGGAGGAGGTAAAGGTAACTGATGTGAAATCTGTAGAAACGCTTACACCTACTGTTGCTGGTGAGAAAAGGGAAAACACTCAAGAGAAAGCGTTATTAGCTGCAGAAGCCCGCAGATTACACGTAGATGAGTCCCAAGGAGACTTTAGGTCAAATGCTTATGCTAAACTCTTATATGAATACGTGGATGCCATGGAGGTTAAGGATTGCTACGTCTGCATGCAGTTGCCGGCGTCTGTAGACGAGGGTATTAGATACCATCACCTCCCGCTGACATATGGCATTACATGTAGCTTATTGCTTAGTATATTTTATGAGAGAGATAGTTTTGAATACTATTTCTCCAATTATGATTCAGTGTTGCCAGAAGTCCCAAATTATAAGCAGATGAACAAATGGGACTACTGGAAGAGTGAAGACAGATTGGCCAAGTTCTTCATTCCTTGGATTACTTTAGATACTTCACATGCCCGTAGAAATAACCTGACATGCAAGGTGTCAGAAGTCGAGAAGAAGTTCATAGGGCAGGTGGATGATCGTTACAGGAGACAAAAGATTTTGAAAAAATCAGGACAATGGAAAACAGATTGGACCGAGGAAGAGAAGGCACACAAGAGAAAGGGTAGTAGTGGTCCAATAGCTTTAGATAAGACGCAGAGAGGAAAGCTATGTCTTCACCGAGCCAAAACGTATTATGAAAATGTATACGTGGGTGAAGTTGACTGTGAACATGCTTTCAATTTAGAGTACTATACCAAGGATTTCCTGAAGGGAATGCAAGTGATTCCAAATGTGTATTTTGTATGTGGAAGAAATGCCTACGTGAGACTACCTGACAACTGGTATGGATCATGTTATTTGGCAATTGTCTTCCCCAAAATATATCATGCACAAGACTTAGTGATCATTGAGGGCAAGACATCATCGAGGGGAAGGAGGGATGTAGGCGATGCAGAAATGGTTGGAGATGTCTTTGGAGCTATGTTCCCTCTTTTGGGAGTAATCCTTAATGATGTTAAAATTAGACGACTGGCAACAGTTGTCGACAGGTTGTCTGCCAGCACAGCTCAGTCCCTAATGCTGGTAGAAGGAGAGATGCAATCGATAAGGGCTATGGTTCTTCAAAACCGTCTTGCATTAGATGTCCTACTAGCAAAAGAGGGCGGAGTCTGTAAGGCTTTGAAGGTCCAGGAATGTTGCACTTACATTCCAGACAATTCGAAGCCCCTTGAAAAAGTTATTAGGAACATAACTAATATTCACAAAGAGATCGAAGATTTGAGTAGAGAAAATGTCTGGGAAAAGGTGGGCCACGGAATGAGTACAGTTGGAGGGTGGTTTTCCACCTTAGGCAAAAGCTTTGTTTGGTATATCCTAAAGCCTATCATCATAATATTGATCTGTGGGATTATATTGTGGGGATTGGTGAGGGTATTCAAATGGTACAGAGCAAGAAGGTCAGAAAGGGCCCAAAGAGAACAGCTGCAGAGATTGGCTGCCATACAAGACAATCAGTACAGGAGTCTGAGGGCTCTGGAAGCGCAGAGAATGCCAGCAATAACTGCAGTTTAAATGTTAGTGATGACCCCGAGAGGTCATCAAAGGGGGGAACTGAGAGAGCGCAAATTGACTTAAATGTATGAGTACATCACACTTACCAGTAGTAAGCACAAATCATGAGGAGAAATGCCATGAGTGCTAATAGTATCTGCAATTATATTCTAAATGTATAGCTAATGTAGGGATTTAAGTAGAAGTGGAACTAATACAGAAATGTGTGACATTATATGACTTTATTAGATGTGATTATTTCTGAATCCATGTCATGTAGCTGTTAAAACATAAGATGGTATGTGGTTAAACGCAGAATGTGGTAGGCCTCAGGGCCAGAGCTGGAGGGAAAGGGAAGGTGGTTCTTTTCACGACATAGATTGTATTATTGTTTTGGTCATTGCATTAAATAGGCCATGATTTATAGAGATGCTTACTGTTTATTGAAAAATAGAATAAGAATATTAACATGCTTTAATTAACGAAGAAGTTGAATGCTATAATCATTATGGAAAATATTGTAGGCCTGAAATGTTTTAACATTGCTTTACACGTACATGTCTGGGCTGAGAAATGTTGCAAGCTTTTTCTTTTTAGAAGTCTATGAGAGTTGGGTTCTTGGCTACAGATATCTGTCTGCAAAGGAAGAGGGGGGATCCAATTATAAATGAATGAATAGAGGTCTGTTCAGTAGACGGCCTAGACATGGAGGAGGGTTCCGGAATGTTTGAGGGGTATCAGCGGGCCGGAGAAGAGTCTGAGAAGCAAGGTCAACTCTAACGTATGAGGCCCAATACAAAGCATCATGGAAAAAGCCAGAAGCTACACCACGTGAGAGGCGTCTCGCAAGGGGCGTCTCAAATGTTGTTGACTGTTTTGTATTAGGGACAGCACCCCTGGGTGGAGTTAGAGCAGATACCTGAGGACCCTTTAGAGAGCGGATGGGTAGGCAGAGAGGGGTCATGACTGGAGAACTATAGGTTTTCACCAAGAGACTTAGAGTGAGTGACTTCCCTTGGGGGTCATTCACTGCTGACACCTTTGTTAGGTGGGGTTTTGGTTAAGTAGGGATACCATCTAGAGCAGGGTAGGGACAGCCTAACCTTTGCGTTTTACTCCAACCTAAATGAAGGAGAGATATGCATCTATGCTGATAGCTTTATTATTCTTAGAACTTGTGTTAGTGATTTCTGTTGCTCGTCTGAGGGCTTTTCGAGAGCACATGTATGTAATTGGACCTGTGTATCTCGTGAATCTCATTCTGAGATGCCTGTATTTGCAGCTTATCATATCTTTACAATAAACTTTTGAAAGCTAGAAGTTGTTTGTGATCTTTGGGAGCAGAGTCCTTTTCTTTGGGTGAGCTGGTTTGGTACAGGGGCACTTGCATCCTCCAAGACAGGCAACAAAGGTTCAGTCGACCAGATCGAGGTTTGGATCAATAGATATAAGGTATCGATCGAAATCTCGCCCTTTCAGTAGCATCCGGAAAATACCTCCCTCATTCACAAAAACAACGGGCCCTCAGATTAAAAGAGCAGTCTTTCTCTAACAAAAAGATTTTATCACCCATTTCTACCTTTCATCACTCATTATTGTCTATGAGCAAGATGGTTTGCAGGATTATATAAAAAAATAAATCACACTTATCTTGGGTTCTGGAGTAGCGTGCAACTCAGCATAAAGTGATTCAACGCCTCGTCAGGGGTAGTAAGCGCTCCATAACTCCATTACTATATAATACAGTGATTGACAGACCACCCGGACAAACTGAATGCTTTGATCTATTCTTCTCAGAATCATGAGTTGTGAGTACGGTGTAAGTCTCTCTGATGGCCATATGTACGTAATGTAGTATCTACCGCTGAGAGATCCATGAGAGATCCATTCGATCAACCCTTGTTTACACTCAGTTGTGGCTCTCTGTGAGATGGGAACTCCTACCTGACGGTGCTTTGGCTATGACATTTTATACAGTCTTTGTACCCTCCTTCCTACATCCAGTTCTGGACACACAATCATGGTGGCCGGAGGATCTGCTCCTGAAGAATACGTAGCTCCTCTAGTTGACCGCTGATGCACCACACTTTGGAGGATTCCACGATGGCTGTGGACCGCTTTCCTCCTAACATTCAAACTCAAAGGGATCTCAGCTGCCAGCCAAAACTTTACAAAGTTGTGCGATTGAAGTAAGGATGTGTCTGTTTGACTTATCCATTTAGTCTGTGCTTTAACTCCCTGATGTGGTTGGACGAGGGGGCATTATTAGTCTGTAGGGGAAACATCCATTACAACACAGTCATTACATCGCACTGCTTTTACAACACAACTGTTACAACGCAACTGCCTTTATATCGCATGCCATTACAACGCATGCCATTACAACGCATACCATTACATGGCATACCATTACAACGCATGCCATTACAACGCATTATAAGGTACGTAATGGAGTTTTTTATTGTTTTAGGGTGGGTATGGAATTTGAGGTAGATGGGAATAGTACTTTTTACCCCTACACTATCCAACACTTTCCCTACTGTTGCATTCACTGGAGAGGGAACAGTAATTTTTACCCCTATACTATCCAACACTTACCCTACTGTTGCCATAAAAGTATTATGCGTTGTGTTGGAATGCGTTGTAATGGTCGTTTTTAAAAATGCGTTGTAATGGCATGCGTTGTAAAATCATGAGATGTAATGGTAGCTGTGATGTCAAAAACGCACTGTAAAAGAATGCATTGTAATTGTTTGCGTTGTAACACCATATATTCATCTGGAGAGCCTTTGGCTTGTCGCTGGCAACCATTCACGCACCTCACGTTACCACAACAATAAAAAGTTTTACCACAGAGCCAACTTCATTGTAGTCAATAGATCCTTAACCCCTTCCATGCTCATGACGAGCCCAGCTCGTCATGAGGCACAGTGGAGCTGTGCTCGTGACAAACTGGGCTCGTCATAACTGCGCGCGATTGATTCCCCGCCTGTGCGGGAGAATTAATCAGTGGGCGGGGCTGTGACGAGCCCAGCTCGTTATGAACACAGCTCTACTGTGACTCATGACGAACTGGGCTCGTCACGAGCCCCTCGGCTCGCCCTCCCCCGCACCGTGGGGGAATTACCCCCGTGGCGAAGGGGTTAAAGGGTACCACCACAGATTCTGTGGATATATCATGAAGTGGTGGCACAGGTCAGCGGTGGCACAGGTCAGCGGTGCACGCAAGTTTCAGACCCCCTGAGATGGTGATGTCTATGTTGCGTACTCAAACTATGAATGCTGGGCTCTCTCATCTTCAGAACAAGTCTCTGCATCATGCCACATTACTCTACTTTGAAATTTGCTACCAGAGACAGAGATTAGACACCTACAACACCAATCACACCATGCAAACCACAATTAACACCACTCCTTTTAGCATCTCTTATGCAAAGACCAGGCTTAAGAACCAGCCATTGAAAGAACATATGTGTCACTCTTGCCTCACACACTCCATACACATGCATACCCCATGCATGATAGCGTACCCCTTCCTCCTAGCCGTGCTGCATCACCACAAGGTTCCAAACTACAAGCTACACTGGCAACGCTGAGTTCCTAAGGGACGGCAAAACGCTATTCGTAGCACTTTATAAATTGTTCCTCGAGGGATGCCCAAGAGATGGTTTACAACTACTGGTATTCCAGTGGCATCTATGGTTAATAATGGGTGGAGATTATGCCAGGCTGAAAAGAGTGGGAGCAATCATTTGATGTGGCCACTTATTTCTGACTGTATGCGTACGCTATTCTTCCATAACAACCTTAATCATTACCTGATTTGTATAAGATTATCAGGATGGCCAAGGTGTAAAATAAAATGTGGCTGATGGGGTATCATGTGTATTCTTTTAAACAGTAAACCCTTTCTCTTAATGATATCACCCCCTCTCTGTGGCTTAGCTAGCAAACATATTCAGTTTAACAAAATGTGAAAATATCTTTTTACTGATAACAGGTAACCAGTGGCGACTCCTCCACGATGGCGGAGAACCATTGCCCCACTGAAAAATAAAATGATAATAAAAACATTTTATTTTCATTTTATTTTTCTTGCCATATTGCCATCCGAGCTGAGGTTAGGGCGGGGGTTGGGCCATGCTGACAATCATAACGTCTGCAGTAGGGAGGAGTGGTAGGCACGTATACAGGTCAGTTTGACCGGCAGTCTTATGCTAAACAGACATGCACACTTAGGTTTCTTCAACCCAGCTGTGTTGTACAGCCGGGTTGGAGAAAAGCTGCAGGCTCTATGTGTGTGAGTGAGTGTTAAACCAGATCACTCAGGACAATCCAGGCGCTGCTCTCATGCAAGGTATAGCATGAGAGCAGTGTCTGGATTGGCTGGGGAGCCTGTGCAGTGAAGCCAATCCACTTCCTGGACGAGAGGAGCAACGAGGTGGCCGGCAACGGGAGCGTGGCGGCAGGTACGTCTTTTTATTTTATTTTTAAAACCCAACCCAAAGCCCCCACTTCCCCCCGCCAAGCCCCTTTACTATAGCGGTAGCCCCTAGTGGAGGTAAACAAAAGCCTAAAAACTAACATGGATCCTAAAACTAACAGAATGCTTATTTAATGAAGTAATTCTTTATTTTGGTTGTAGAGCCGGGACACCTGTAGCCATCTGCGCACCTTATAAATGTTTTTTGATTGATTTTTTAAGATTGAGTTTAAGGACTTTTAACTGGCCCCTCCCCAATATGTAACAACATTTACTATGTACTGCAACACACCTTTCATATCCTACCCCTTTTGATTCTCAGATATGATCTCAGATCTAAGCCCAACTATACTAACCTCTGTTTATTTCTAAACAGAATACTGGATAACGTAGAGAGATATATGAAGATGGCTGCCTTTACCAGTGTTTTAGGGGGAATAACATACCAAATTTAAACCCAATATGCAATTGACTTTAAAGATCCTGGTTCTGGTATCGCTTGGGGCAGAACAGCCCTCGTCTTTGACTTACAGTGTATTGGCAGGTGTTCCAAAACATGGCTGCCACTCCCAGCGGATGGAGGCGGGCGGAATGCCGTAGGCCGTGCACTGAAGGCTCTTCACCGTACCCAGCAGGACCGGCTCAATCTTCTCAACGTCAATCTCTTTTTCATAGATCACAGGCTTGGCTGGAAGAGAAAAGGAAAAGAGACCAAGGGAACTATGAATATAGTCACTCCAGTACTCAACCCTACATATTTCTTGTAGAAAATCCTCAACTCTAAGTTCCATAACATCCTAAATGTTCAAAGTAATGATCAAAAAGTCTCATAAATAATTTCTTAATACAAATGTTTGTCAAGTCCAACTGCTAAACTAAAACATTTTGATTTTGCTGAAATCTTTGGAACCTTGAGTTTTTCTGATGCTCACAAGCAGTTTTTAGACATTTATATTTCACAGGATATCCGAAAATGAGTTCTTTTGAAAGACAGTTTTGATAGGGGGCTAATTTTTGAACAGAGAAACTTTAAATTAAGCAATAGAAATGGCACAGGACAAACAAGTCCTGAAATTTGCACAAAAGCATACAGTTTGCAGAACCTCTTTCACTGCACCCACCATTGCAGTGACAGTTCTCCCATTTGAGCAAGCCAAGAGCTACACAGCCTCTTCAGCGGTAAGTTAAGGCTACAGAAGCCCTGTCATCGAGAGCCAGCGGACCCGTCAACACCCGGTCATTATTGGATTAGCTCTTTCATGCTGATTCCAGTATATTGAATCCAGATGCAATTCTTGAGCAACTGACCGATGCTGATCCCTGATTTTGCTTGAACCATGACAAATTTAAAAATGAGTAATATTGTCTATAAATCACTAATGCCCTGGACGAATGAAGGGTGCTTTCTGGTGTGTTTTTAAGGAGTGTAAGCTGAAAAATTATGTTGGCCTGTTCTGATGACCTCCACAACGTCCAAGGCGTTTACTTCTGTTTCACAGAAGTTTTACGTACCAAACATATAATTATGTTGGACATCTTTCCTTTATCGGTTTAAGTGTGAGTGAGCGTGGATTTGTTGTATGTTTTTTCTGTGGGAAAGGAATCACCAGCAGGTCAATAGGTGAACTAAGGTATGGATAGATTATGCATGAGAAGGGTTTAGAGCCACCCTATATTATGTCTAATTGTATTTTATCATATATAAGTATTTTTTTGTACTTTGAAGAACATCCAAGTCCCTACATCCCGCTATGGGGAAAAAAAGCACACTCCAAAGTACCTTAAATTAAAGGAACACCACAGCATTACAGACACGGAGTTACAGGTAAACCCAACGCGTTTCGGCGCACAAGTAACATGACCAAGGTGACCACGGTAAAACTACTAGATGCCTATCTTACCATTTTGTTACATACAGGACTCAATATCTTGAGAGCTACAGTGGCCCCAACAACACACCACAAAAACTCAACACTTTAAAGTATCTTAGTACAACATGACACAACACAGAATAACAGGACATCATTTGACCCAATGTGCTTACGCTTCACACCAACTCAAGAGGTCCACAACTTCTCAGATGTCTGCATGCTGCTCTTTAATGACGTTGGGTTCTTTCTGTGCTGTATTTCTGCATTTGCCATGGATTTTCTACCTAATAAGGTTCTTGCATATGATCATTTTTCATTATAGGATCCCTGCACTGTGTTGATGTCCCGAGAATGGTCCTGCATGGGATTTACATCACTCCAACACTCTTGCATATGATGGATTTCACTATAAGTCTGCTGCGTGGTTTTGCTTTCTCTAGAAGGGTCAAAGGGTCATGCATGAGACTGATTCCACAATAATGCTCTTACTTACGATTGATGTCACTAAATGTATTGGTTTCCCTACAAGGGACCTGCATGGGATTAGTGTCACTATTAGCCTCCTGCATGGTATTGGTTTTCCTACAAGGGTCCTACAGGGGATTGGTGTCACTATAAATTGTCTGCATGGTACTGATTTCCCTACATCGGTCCTGCAGGGGATTGGTGTCACTTTCATGGGACTGATTTCACCAACAATCACCTGTTTTGGATTGATTTCCCTTCAAAGGTCCAGCATGGGCTTGATGTCACTATAAGTCTCAAAAAAGGAATTAATTTCCCTTCAAGGGTTCTGTGTGGGATTGATGTCACTATAAATCTCATCCGTGGAGTTGATTTCCCTACAAGAATTCTGCAAGGGATTGATTTTACTATAAGGCTCTTACTTATGATTGATGTCAGTATAGGTATCCTGCATGGGATTGACGTCACTATAAGGCTCCTGCTTTGGATGGATTTCCATTCAAGGGTCCAGCATGGGATTGATTCCCCTACACAGGTGCTGCATGGGATTGATTTCCCTATATGGGTCCTGCTTGGGACTGATTTCCCTTCAAAGGTCCAGCATGGGATTGGTGTCACTACAGGGCTCCTGCTTTGGATGGATTTCCCTGCAGGGGTCTGGCATGCGATTGATTCCCCTACAAGGGTTCTACATGGGATTGAGTTCACTATAAGGCTCCTGCTTTGGATTTATTTCCCTAAGAAGGTCCTACAAGGGACTAATTTCCCTTCAGGGCCCTGCATGAGACTGAGTTCAATATAAGTCTCTTGCTTTGGGTGGATTACCCTTCAAGGACCCTGCATGGGACTGAATTCACTATAAGGCTCCTGCCATGGCATTGACTAGATTAGCAAACGTTACTGCCCTAATATTCCCAAAATCTTGTTGTGGTGACATAATGGCAACAAAGACATAATAAAGAAGGAAATTGTTCAGCAAGATAAACAGGTTTGAGGGCCTCAAATGATGGCAAGAAGGTGAAGAGTCATTGAACATGGAAAAAGCACTCTCCCATGGGAGAAAGTTAACATTTGGGGATACTCTTTACGAGTTAGAACAATAATAAAGAATGAATTAATATAACAAAAAGCGAGGTATTGTGTGAGAAAAACAATGGTGAGCAATGAAAAGTGCTTTTAATGAATATGCCGAGTAACTGGAAACCATGTAGTTTCCTGAATGGCTCTCAAATGTGTTGGAAGTTTGGAGGCCACATACCAACCTCATCATAAATTGTGTATTCTTTGAAGCTTGTCTAGGGAGGTGGCCAGAATTCATCAATAAAAATCATTGCCGTCATCTCATCTCATAGAAATGAAAGCCTTGACCAGATGTTGCTCTGGAGAAATAAAATGGAACATTTTCTTTCAAAGAAGCAGACAGTAAGAACAAGAAGTCGCAACAGAATTGATTTGAGTGGAGACAGAAAGACCTTGATCCAGGTACTCGCCCACATTTTTCACCAATTCCAAGAGGGACTGAGGATTTTTCGCTGACAGATGCTGAGTAGATGAATGTCAGTGTGCCTCACTGCTCCTCACTGACAGAACTTCTAGATCATCTGTATTTACAGTTTACGGATGCTGATAATCAATGGTTGAGTAGGCCGTTCCTAAGACAAGGTGAGTTGCATTTGGATCACTGATCCAGGGATAGACTGTGTTGGGATCATCTGCATAAGCTAAGCACTTAGATCCGCCATAACAAGTACAAGGGACTGACCAAAGGCATTAAACAAAAGGGGAAATACAATATTTCCCACTGTTTATAGGGGAAAGGATGAAGTGAGAGCACATGAGGGTGGTTACTCAAAATAAATGGAGGGCCTGATTTACAGGTGGTGTACGGGTTACTCTGTAACAAACGTGATGGATATCCCATCCACCGTATTATAAGTCTATTCTATCCAACGGCACAGGATATCCACCACATTTGTAATAGAGTCACCTGTCTGCTAAGCTGCAAATCAGCCCCTTCCCTGCTGATCTGCATAAAGATCACGGTGACTCATGCTGTTCTCATGTCCTATCTCGGCTACTATAATGGTAGTTGTGTTGGGCTTTCAGACAATTTCACAAACTACAGTATGCATAGGATATTCTGCCTGTCTGAAACTTTTGATTAAAAGGCCAGGTTGGAGACATCTCTGTGACTTTTGATGTTGTGAACATCAGTGTCAAGACTCTGTTTGACAATTTTGACATATCTAACTCTAAATCTGTGCTCAACTACGTCAGCACAATATCACTGTCCAAGCAGCTGTCCGTTGACTGAAGAAGGGTCACCGTCGGAGCTGAGGAGCACCAGAGCATTGCATAAATTACATATGTCCCCTCGATGGTAGGCCTGTTATCTAGAGAAAGAAATTCTGAGTAGGCTATGGCAATGGGGCCAAATGCAGAACTGTGCTGGGAATGCATCAGTCCACTGTGGAGGAGCCAATGATTGGGGGAAACATGGGAAACATCGATTACAACGCAGGCATAACAACGACCTGCCTTTACAACACAACTGTTACAATGCAATTGCCTTACATCGCATGCCATTACAATGCAGGCCATTACAACACATATCACTACTACGCACGTCATTAGAACGCATAACATTAAAACGCATGCCATTACAACGCATTATAAGGTAAGTAATGTATTAGTATTAAGGTGGGTATGGGTTTTGGGGTACATGGGAACAGTAATATTTACCCCTACACTATCCAACACTTTCCCTACTGTTGCACTCACTGTAGTGGGAATAGAGTGGAAATAGTAATTTTTACCCCTACACTTTCAAACACGTAGTAATTTTTACCCCTACATTGTCCAACACTTACCCTACTGTTGCACTCACTGGAGTGGGAATAGTAATTTTTACCCCTACATTATCCAACACTTACCTTACTGTTTCCCTAAAAGTATTATGTGTTGTAATGGTATGCAATGTAATGGAATGCGTTGTAATGGTAGTTTTAAAAAATGTGTTGTAATGGCATGCCTTGTAAAATCATGCAATGTAATGATAGTTGCGATGTAAAGACTGCGTTGTTAAAGCATATGTTGTAATTGCATGCATTGTAACATCATATATTCGGGAAAGATAACTATACTACCCTCGCTCTTCCATCTACATCTTCCGTCTGCTCCCTCCAACCCGGCAACGCAACCATTTGAACTTCAGATGGTTAAAGTCTCCTTTGTTGTGTTCCTTCTACAGAGCTATGATCACAAAGTTTTTCTCTGCACTTTCCTACCTCCCGCTGCCCTCTCTGTCAGTGCTCAGCACTGGGTATCTGTGCAAACAACATAACTCAAGATAACACAGAGCACCGGGAACTGACGTCAGTGGCAGCAGAGCACACTTCCTGTGACCTCCAGTCAAACCAAAATCAGCCCTGGCAACAATGTTCAAACCAGCCCCACAGCAGCAGGCCGCGGCTAGAATGGTGCCAAGGCGCACGGTTAGTCGGTGGCAGTCCGCTCAGCCCTTTATTTATTTATTTATGCGATTTTCTATAGCGCGAACTTTACCCGAAGGTGTCAGAGCGCTTTACATGAGCACCAGTTGAAAAACATAAGGATTTAGGATTACATGTGTTACAAAAAGGATACACACGGAAAAAAATTGCAAATGTACAAGATGTTTAGTCACACAAGGAGGAGATACACGTGGATATACTCTAAGAGTCAAATAGGAATGGTAGATAGTATAAAGGTCTACTGCATATACTAGTGATTAGAGTTATCTCTATATACATAGGGAAGGGATATGACTTGATATACTCTAAGAGTCACATAGGAACGGTAGATGGTACAAAGGTCTACTGCATAAACTAGTGATTAGAGTTATCTCTATATACATAGGGAAGGGATACGAATGGATATACTCTAAGAGTCACATAGGAATGGTAGATAGTATAAAGGTCTGCTGCATATACTAGTGATTAGAGTTATCTCTATATACACAGGGAAGGGAAACGAATGGATATACTCTAAGAATCACATAGGAACGGTAGATGGTACAAAGGTCTACTGCATATACTAGTGATTAGAGTTATCCCTATATACAAATATATACACACATAGTAGATATCCTCAAACAGAGTTCCCTTAAGTGGGGTCGTAGGGGGGACGGGGTCACAACACCAAGGGAGGGTGGGAGGGAATCAAGGGTAAGGAGAGAAGGCAATGCAGAAAAGGGAAGAAACATTTGAGGAACATCAAGGGGGAAACAATTATGGTCATCCGACTCTCCGATGCATCTTATTGGAGTGCCCCTGGATTCAGAGGGGGGACGCAGCATAGGACAGGATTCCCTGGCGAGGAACTGGCTGTTGAGATGGTCCGGAGTTATCACGAGTCCTTATGTCCTCCGCAGGCGCCATTTTAGAGTCAGGCGGCGCCGATTTCAGAGTTCAGGCTCAGTTAGTATAAAACATTGTCCTGCATGTTTTGCCCGTTTCTGTGCCCGCGCTGCTGCGGGAGGCGGGATGTGCTGCAGTGTCCACGTCCCCAGCTGGTCACCTCGTCGTCCCGGCAGTTCCCATTCTGGAGATTTCCACACATCCCGAACTCTTTTTCAAAGGCAAAAGTCGGCAGAAATTCACTGCCGTGGTAAAATGTCGGAGGGGCGGGGTTAACCCCAGGACAGGCCGGTGGTTTCTTCAGCTCAGCTGCAGCATAGGCAGAGGGGCAGCAGCTCGTGGTAACAGATGCAGTATATGTTGTGGGAGAGGCAGTAAGCGCTGGGCCCAGGTCATCAATTAGAGGCGCCGATCGGCATTTACGGGTCACCTCCGGGTGCCATTTTAAAGTCAGGCCGGTGCGGGAGAACCGATTGCGGCGGGGCCGTCTCTGGTGTAAAGCTGTTACCGAGGCCCCCGAGGTAGTGTTCCACTAGTGGCAGTTGCTGTGTCCCTCGAAATGCGCACTTTAGACATACCTCCTGCAGAGGGATGCAGCCATCGGCGCTCTCGGCAGGGCTTCGGTCGCCATTTTGGCCGCCGCTGTCGTCTTTCCGCACCACAAATCTACGCTGCTCCAGTGGCACCAGCAGCGATCGGAGCAGCCCCGCAGGTGCCCCACACCTTCCGCTTCAGGTAGGGAGCGTGAGCATCGCGGAGGGCTTCCTTCAGACGCTGGGATCCAGGCCGGAGCAGCGTGTGGACCGGGAGCCGAGACGGTCCACGTCCCGTCCGTCTCGGCTCCTCCTTTGACCTCCTTTGAAAGCAACTCCTGAGCTTGCATCCACTGGGAAAATGTCGGCAGGGCAGAATGAGCAGTCAGCCCGTCTACCGCTGCTTCAAACACGCTAATTGTCTTTCAAGCCCTCAAGTCCCTGGTTTATCAATATGAGTACTTCTCCCTACCCCTTCCATGTTTCTTCTTCCCTCCCCTCTGCCATCCCGTTCCTGCTTCTTTTCTGCCCCACCCTCCCATCCCTGTTTCTTCTCTCCCCCGCCCTCCCATTCCTGTTTCTTCTCTCCCCCGCCCTCCCATCCCTGTGTCTTCTCTCCCCCGCCCTCCCTAGCCTGTTTCTTCTCTCTCCCGCCCTCTCGTCCCTGTTTCTTCTCACCCTCCCACTCACCCGTCTGTTTATTCCCCTGACAGAAGGAAAATAAGCGCTATGAAGCAACCAGCACTGGAGGCTACATAGCGCTGATTTTAAATCATCCAATTATCCACCTCCACCCACCACCTCCGATACTCATCCCCACCCCAACACCCAGGCGCACAACACCCATTGGACTCAAAGGGCTTCAGCCACCCCCTCCCCACCATCCCCGTCTTGTGTAGCAGCCCGGGATGAGACAGCTTCCCGGGCACACACACAGCTGCACCCGAGCACTTCACAGGTCTAAAAAAGACCATTTGCATGTTAATGCGGCTTCGTTGATGTTTCACCCCTTCTAAGAACCCCTGCAGCTCCACTCTGCCTATTGCTTAAAGTTTCAGCACCCCCCTGATATTTTTTCTTAGCCCACCCGAAATTTGGCTCTAGTTGCGCCTCTGCCACCACCTGTTACCCACACGCACCTGATTGCCAAAGTCAATAGCTCGCCTATAGGCAAGATCTGTTGATTTTCCAACACTTCTTTAGGTCTAGCTTGACAGAGCAGCTGTTTGGATGACATATGGTTATCACTTCTATGAAGAATACACAGAGTGAGCTTTGGCTCCACCAACAGGAGTATAGATGTGTCACCTCGTGTTATTGGCTATTTAGTGTATCTTTACCTTCTAAGAAGTAATTCAATTTCCATGCACGAGGGACTACTTTACATTTTCAAAAGTACACTCAATCATCTCGCTGAATTTAAATTGAATTCTTTATCACCTTTACACATTCTAGAAATAAAGCGATATTTTTTGCTACTTTTCCCCGCAGGCCAACAGGGCAGTCTTTAATATGATAAACAGCATTTGTCTATGTAACAAAAGTAAGCACAATTACTACTGTGTGTCAGCACATTAAAACCAAAACAATTGTCTTTGCCAGTTCATGTTTGTTAAGCAAACGATTCCAGGATCGTCCAGACTAGGGAAAGAAGGTACACTTTAGAGTTTTTCTATTTTGACTTTGGCAATACTGAGTTAGAGCCAGGGGTGGTTTGCTGTTGGATTAGCGCTGCTTTCTAGAGATAGTTTCATTTTTGAGGGAGTAAGAATCACCCTCTCTTTCTTCTCTAACAGATCAATTCGATCTCTCGTCCAGATCTCAGAATGGAAAGATATTTTTGCTAATTTATTGATCTCATTGCATCATTGACTTTCTCAATTCTTGCACATAATTATGGACACAGGGGTATATTATCAAGGGGTTTATCTCCGCTTTTTTGGCTTTAAAAGCCAAGAAAGCGGAGATAAAATTATCTCCCTATTACCAAGCTGTCGCTAACACCAGTTAGCGACAGCTAATAGGAGATAGCGACCATCTTGGGCCCCGCTTTGCATGTCAGTGATATTTATCACTAATGACATGCAAAGGGGGCGTGCCAAGATGTTAGCGACTGGAAACAGTCGCTAACATCGCTATCTCCTATTAACAACTTTTGGAGATATTCGCGCTAAGCGCGAATATCTCCAAAAGCTAACACCTGCCCTGAGCAGTTCTTCACCATGTTATCCAATGGGAGGTGGATAACATGGCTAAGAGCATTTGCTCGATAATGCATGAATATCGCTGACTTTTCAGCGATATTCATGCATTGCGGCCGTTTTTTATCGCATTTGCGATAAACCTTGCTAATAGCAAGGTTTATCTGCGTTAAAAATCGCCGATGTGCGGCGATAATTTTTGTCTCTAAACAAGTTAGAGACAAAAATTATCGCTAGTTGTTGGTAATATGCCCCACAGTTCGTTTAATTTGGTTGGTAAAATATATTATCGATCACATTGTTCTGGTGTTCAACACGCAGATCCGATGCCTTGCTTTTGAGTTAGTCTGTTTTTTGGCTGGATTAGTGCACAGCTGGTTTCTATTTTAAAGACAGAAAATATTTTGTATGCACTCATGGCATCGACCCTGCTGGGCAGGGAACCATTGGTATCTGATGTAAGCAAAGTCAAATCACTGTCAGAATATTGGAGCACTGAGGGCGCCTTTAAAACAATAACATGGCAGAGTGTGTTAGGATCAGGGACACTTGCATTTGTGCAATTTGCAGCATAGTTGTGGTTTTAATGCACTTGCTGCATAATCCACCATCTTCTGCATCAATTGCAGATTTCAACCAAAAAGTAGTTTTTAGTTCAAATGGATGAAAAGTTACCAAAAATGCCTCCTCGACTACTGGGTGGCGAGAAACCACACCTGCGCCCTGTCCTCCCAGTGGCGTAGCAAGGGGAGTTGGGGGACAGGTATGGACCAGGGCGGCAAAATCATCTCTTTTTGTGCAACACGAAGAAAACACATGTTAACTCCTAACCAGATGGTATCTTACACCCGTTAGACTGCAAGGAATCACCGGTGGATCTCACCTCTGCTGGAGAGGATGCGGGACAAGAAGGGATCTGATACATATATGGTGGACATGCTCAATGGCCATACCCAGTGGGTACTCAAGAAGTAGAGGCGATCACGAGGCTGGAACTACAATGCATGCCCTTATCCTCTTGCTGGGTGCCCCAGGGGGACCGCCATATATCCACTAACACGTCTGGCAAGCTCATACCACACCCGCTAATGGCGTCTTGTTTAACTGTAGCGAAATTCTGGATACGAGCCTCATGAACCCCCCACTCCATGCCTGGTGGTTAGTCGACGCAAATAAAAAACTCAAGGCATTATTGCATTATTACATGATACGCCATACAATTTAAAAAAGTATGGGCTCCATTTCATACTCATATGAAGACTAAAAGGAGGTATAGGGGAGGCCCAACAAGCAGACCGCCCACCCTCCAATGTTTGGGAATGGTCAAGGGACGGAATGTCCTCAACCACTGAGACTGACTCCTCAGACGAACAAACACGAACTATGACCCACTCACAATCGAAACATAATATGTACACTGCGCGCAGGAAGCCTGTCCCCAACCAGGACCAGACCTAGGGGGCCTTCATCCACACCTCATGCAACACACCTGCCCACAACCAATTGTTATGAGTCATTTTGATAATGAAAAACTTAGTTCATGTGCTGCCTACATATACTACTTGGCTACTACACACTCAGATCATGATGTATGCAAGACTCTTTTGGGAAAAAATAAAAGTACCAAATAAAAAGTTACCTAAAAAAGCGCACATGGGGTATCTGGGAAAATGGCAGGTGATTTACAAATACTAACTAGTCCATTGCCAATTTGTGATTGTAATTTCGCACTCGGATGATAAACTGATATGGCTGATGGGAAATACGTCCCCATAATATATTATTTTGCATTAGGGTGACAAAACAGTAAAATAATACTGTCACAGAATGTGCTATATTGTGCAGCACAATTTGCTTTTTCTTTCCACATATTTTGCTCAACCCTGCTGCATAATCTGGTTCTCTGTTGCCTCATAAATCCAGGGGCCCTGGATATAACGCCTTCTATACGTGTTCTGTTCTGGCATTCCAGTGCTCATCCACTGCCTCAAAATGCAGCAAATTAAAACATTTACTGGATAGAATATTATAGTAGCAATTTGGTGCCTGGCCATGCCAAAAAAAGAAAACATATTAAACAAAAAGAGAGCACAGGGATGGAAAGGCAATGGAGGAGGGCAGGGATGCCTGAAAGGGGGAGATAAACATGTGTGTGGGGTAGAATAAAATAATATCAAAGCCAGATGGAGAGGAGGGGGACAAGAACCATAGATGGGTAAGAGCAATACATGGGCAGAGGGGAAGCACACAAGGAAGAAAGCACATGATTCATTAGGGGGAGGGAGTCATGGCAGTTTGGAGGGGTAGAAGCATACAAGAGAGAGAGTAAATGGCATGCATGAGTTGCAGAGCTGAGAGAGTGTTTAACCTTTAAGAGAAAAAAAGTGAGCAGTGGAAGGATACAAGTTGGTCAATCAAAAAGTACTCCAGGGGAGGGGAAAATACAAGAAGAGGAGGGGAAAGCCATTGAATAAGAAATAGATGAAAAATGACAATATAGCCAGCCAATGGTAAGAAATGAGGGGGCTATAAGCCCAGCACAAGTTCTTGGCAATCCCACATTAAGGGCCAGATGTCCGACTCATCAATTTGCGACTCTCAAATTGCGCTGCATTTACGACTCTCAAATTGTGTCGCATTTGCGACTCGCAATTTGCGACTTGCAAATTGGGATGTATTACAGCGTCTCAGACACTGTTAGCGATTCCTAATAGGTGTCGCAAAACGCATGACTCATGATTATTATTGAGGCTGTCGCAATTTGCGACCCCATTAGGAATGGCTATCACTCCAAGGGATGTTGGCCTGCTGGGGTCAGCAGACCACCATGTCTGGGACTGCTTTTAATTATAGAAGTATTTTGTTTTTTTGAATGCATCCTGTGTTCCTTAAAGGAAAACGGAATGCATTTACAAAAGAAAATTGAAACTTTTTTGTTTCATTTTTTTAAGGGCAGTGGTCCCTGGGACCACTGCCTGCTTTAAAAAATATTTTCTCAAATATTCACAAAGGTGAAAGGGTCCCATGTGAACCCCTTCCTGTATGCGAGTGGTTTACCACCTACTTGCAGTAGGTGGTAAACTGCAAGAGTTTTGCGGCCCAAATGCTGTCGCAAAACAATTTTACATGGTATGGTGACTCGCTATTAGGAAGAGACGCCCCTTTCTAATAGCGGGAGTCGCAAATGCTATTTTGTGAGTCATGACTCGGAAAATAGCATTTGTACATGCCATTACCCTTTTTTGCAGTCGCAAACGGGAGGATCTCCCGTTTGCGGTCGCAAAAAAGGGTTGTACATCTGGCCCTAAGTCTCTCAAAGCTGGACAGCTTGCAGTATTTGGTAGGCAAGACATAAAATAGGAGATCCTCACCTTTGAGGCTAGCAAAAACAAGATCCTGGCATTGTTTGGCCTTTAGAAGCCTGAGTGGTTGTTTGTCGTCTGTATTCTAAGTTAAGTGGGAGAAAGATGAAGCAAATAGAGGGCATGGGGTGGGTTTTTTGTATTTGCTGAGTGAAATTAGGGGAATGTGTGGTAACAGCCTTATTGCCGACATGCTACAAGGTGTTAATACCTGTTAATTGACCTCTTCATAATGCAACCTCAGTTTTGGTTCCTGTCCATATTTGTGGTGCAGACTGTGACTACGCTGCTTTGCAGAGAGTGTCAACCACTATTACCATCCTGAGCAAGGCTGGAATGCTTAGATTGTCTTAAGCAGTTAGAGTGCTGCCGTGAACTACTGTTGGGTGCCTGTATTCTAGGTTCGGTGATAGTGTGATGTCAGAGAGTGTGTGTGAGTGACCCGGTTAAGGCACCAACCACAACTGCTATATATTGGATTTCATATATTTATGGGAGAACCAACAGAAGCTTCCATTGATTTCATATGCTCAATTAATAAGCATTTAAAAAAGATTTTTACGAAAGCTGCTATTGCTTCAGGTTCATTAAATGCGACTGCAGTCATCTTACACAGTTCGAAGCTCCCTGCCATGTTCCCGATGTTTCCTCGGCTGCGTGGTTTGTGTTGTGGTGAGTGAGGTTAGAGAGATGCATGCCTATAGCATAATGGCCCAAATTACGTTTGGCGTTAATATAGCCTTAGAGAGCCCAACGTAGCGGGCTCTACAGTCCATTAAAGGCTCTCTCCAGCATTAAAGCAACAAGGGCCTTTAACAAGGGAGCGGGCCTTTTATGGCCGGTAGAGCAAACTACAGAGGGCTCTAAGGCTACTAGAACATTCCACCACCAGAGGACAGAATGTTCTAATTTGTAAAACAAAGGCCTCACGGAGCCCGAGGGTGTTGAAATGTGTGAGGCCTTTGTTCACCGCACCAGCTGTGAACCAACATTGGAATGTTGTTGCTCCGGGCTTCTATCAGCAATTAGAAGCCTATAGCAATCCATTGTCTTCAATGGAGCGCTCAACATTCCAGTATTCTAAAATTGCTTAACCATTTTCCCTTTATTACGCATCCTTGCGTTCAGTGGGCCCATATGTGTGTGGAAAACAAATAGCAGTCAACGCCCTCAGCAAAGGATGTTAATCACTGTTAATGCCCTCAGCAGCAAGCAATAATGCTAAAGTTTAGTCCTCAGATAAGGCGAGCAAGTCTGCATTAAGACACTAAAATACAACTGAATGTTCTCATTGTTCACAACAAATGTATGGGCCACACAGTTGGGTCTTCTTCTGTGAACATTAAATCTCCGATGATCAGGAAACATGTTGTGTGCCGTCCAAAGCAGCATTCCACGCTCAGGCTGTTAGTCATTTATAAGAATAAAAAGGCCACATCGTGTCCTGTAAAGTCGTGGGGATTTGGGAATTGTTTGGAAGCAAAAATGTTCAAAAATGTCAAAAATGCAGAACAAACAAACAAGGTCCGTGGAAAAATTCCAGTGGCCAACTCCGGCTCGGGGGGCTTGGCTGTTACCAGAGACTCAAGTTTTGTCATTCCATCCTTTTATAGTTCACAGCTATTCGAAGTCATGTTGTAGAACACTTCGCAGAACAAAAATAAAAGCTGACGCAATGTCACAGCAATGTGCGCTAATCCGGCAGGGCTGGGCCCCTACCACTGGGGTCACCCCGAGGTCTGGGAAGCAGTCAGCAGAGATGCAGTTTGCTCCCCAGTTATTCTAAACAGCAGGCGGCGAAGGGTTCATATTAGAATCACCAGCCTGGCATCCCTGTAAAATGTGCACCGAATTCATCTTTTCTATAGTGCTGGTGGCCGGGCTTCCAAGCGCCTTCAAATTACAGCTGAGAGTCAATAACCCGAGGGAGGCAGTGAATTGCACTGAATACTTCTTGAGTTAAGTTCTGCTAAATAACATAGGTAAACACAGTCATAGGGAGTTTAGAAATGACAGATGGTTGCCCGAAATCACACATTGTATAGATGGGGCGAAGGAACACACTTTAGGCCCGATTCACAAAGGTAAACTGAGATGAAACCATAACTTTACGACTGTTGGTATTCACAAAGGGCATTTACAACTCCTAAATCCCCTTTGTGAATACCGAAAGTCATAAAGTTAGACATTGGCTTCATTTTACCTTTGAAAGTTGAGCCTTTGAGTTGAAATCATTTTACCACACCTCTTCCAACTAAAATAAAATTGTGATGGATGAACCACTAAGCCTGACTCCTGCTACCTTCCTTAGGGATGTGAACGGGTGACTGAAGCAGGAGCGCCTCTATATTTTCTTAGGGATACGTATGGTTGATGAAACCCTAACTGCTGGTGCCTTTCATTACGACTGTGCCTAGCTTATAGAAGCCTGGTTTCTAGTCGCTATATTTGAAATTTGCTTGTTCAACTGACATCTGAATCTAGCTTCTACCCTTAGGAGTGCGAGTAAGCAGCGGAAGTCGGATTCTTAGGGTCTTTCGTAAGAAATGGCCCTGGCTGATTAAAGCATGACTCCCTCAAAGTATCTTTCTCTAGGACATCCATGGGTGGTTAAAGCCTGACTTCATGTGCCTTTCCGTAGGGTTATAACATTCTCACTCCATGTGCATTTCCATAGAATAATAGTGGGTGGTTAGAGCCCGACTTTCAAAAAATGTCCTTGGTATATTCATGTGTGGTTAAAGCTTGACTCCATACTCTTTTCATAGAATATTCTTGGGTGGTTAAAGCTCTGATTCCACACTCTTTCCATAGAATATTCTTGGGTGGTTAAAGCTCTGATTCCACACTCTTTCCATAGAATATTTTTGGGTGGTTAAAACTCTGATTCCACACTATTTCCATAGAATATGTTTGAGTGGTTAAAACCTGACTGTATGCTCTTTCCATGGAATATTCTTGGGTGGTTAAAGCCTGGCTCTATGCTCTTTCCATGGAATATTCTTGGGTGGTTAAAGCCTGACTCTATGCTCTTTCCATGGAATATTCTTGGGTGGTTAAAGCCTGACTCTATGCTCTTTCCATGGAATATTCTTGGGTGGTTAAAGCCTGACTCTATGCTCTTTCCATGGAATATTCTTGGGTGGTTAAAGCCTGACTCTATTCTCTTTCCATAGAATATTCATGGGTGGTTAAAGCCTGACTCTATGCTCTTTCCATGGAATATTCTTGGGTGGTTAAAGCCTGACTCTATGCTCTTTCCATGGAATATTCTTGGGTGGTTAAAGCCTGACTCTATTCTCTTTCCATAGAATATTCTTGGGTGGTTAAAGCCTGACTCTATGCTCTTTCCATGGAATATTCTTGGGTGGTTAAAGCCTGACTCTTTTCTCTTTCCATAGAATATTCATGGGTGGTTAAAGCCGGAATCTATGCTCTTTCTATATAATATTCATGTGTGGTTACAGCCTGACTCATTGCGCATTCCCATAGAATATTCTTGGGTGGTTAAAGCCTGACTCTATGCTCTTTCCATATAATATTCATGGGTGGTTAAAGCCTGACTCTATGCTCTTTCCATGGAATATTCTTGGGTGGTTCAAGCCTGACTCTATGCTCTTTCCATGGAATATTCTTGGGTGGTTCAAGCCTGACTCTATGCTTTTTCCAAACAATATTCAAGGGTGGCTAAAGCCTGACTCTATGTGCATTTCATTTGCAGAATTATTGAGAGATTAAAGCCTGACTCTGTAAGCATTTCCATAGAATACTAGTGGGTGGTTTGAGTCTGACTTCCTATAAATGTCCTAAGTATATTTATGGGCAGTTAAAGCCTGACTCCATGCTCTTTCCATAGAACATTCATGGGAGTTTAGAGCATGACTCCATGCTCTTTCCATAGAACATTCATGGGAGTTTAGAGCATGACTCCATGCTCTTTCCATAGAACATTCATGGGAGTTTAGAGCATGACTCCATGCTCTTTCCATAGAACATTCATGGGTGGTTAAAGCCTGACTACATGCTCATTCCTCTTGAACATTCATGGGTGGTTAGAGCCTTACCTTGCGTGAATTTCCTTAGTATATTCATGGGTGGTTAAGCCTAAGTCCAAGTGCATTTCCATAGAATATTCATGAGTGATAAAAGCCTGAATCCATGAGCATTTTCTTACTGAAAGTGGGAACTTGTGGTGCACATATTGGAGGGCTGGTGATAAAACGTAGTATGCTTGCCTGTTGATTTCTTGCTAACCTTTGAAAAGCTGCACTGGTGGTGTTCTTCCACTTTGCATACCTTTGGTATTTTGTTCTTTAGCTCCAGGATATTGGACAACCATAGTGTGTGAGTGCACCCTGTCTTATCCCTACTTCTCAGCAGTCAAACCTACTATAAGCCATGCAACACCATCCTTCAGAACAATCACATTCCTTCTCTTCTCATCTCCCTAGTTGTACATATACAGTAAACAAAATAAACAAAATTTGCCAAGCTTCTGAATATAAATTAATGCATGCACGCCAAATTAACTACTTCCCACTTTTATATCTGTGACATCTTGGGTCTTGTCATACAGCAGTTTAGAATGTATGACATTACAACGCATACATTTACAACGCATGCACTTGCAACGCAGTGCATTCCATTACATCACATGACACTACATGGCATTTTAAAAAACTACCTTTACAACACATTTCATTAGATCGCATAGTACCTTTACAACGCATACCATTGCATTTAAGGTAAGTATTGAATAGTTTAGGGGTAAAAATTACTGCGTTGTAAGTGTAGTGCGATGTAATGGTTGCGTTGTAAAGCTTATTTGTTTCCCGCAGTTCATCTCTCACATAGTTTTCCTTAAAAGCATCAAACACATCTATCTGTCCAAATTCCCAGCGCCCAACTTCGCATCTACTGTGGTGCCTGCTCTGTTCCTAGTTGCCTCCCTTTGAGGGATACAAATTCTAACCTGTTCTTTCCTCCCCAAGTTTTCATGGCATCTAGTTATCCTGAGACCTCATCGCTAGGAGGTACGTATATCATGCTGGTAGGTTTGGCATATATGTCTGATAGTGATGAGTGTCCATCCTCAGTTAAGTGCACAATAATTTCTCTCAAGACTGAAATTGCCACCATTTTTTAACTCCTCACCAGTGCTCCATCCACCAAGCAGAGATCTTCCCTCACAGACCAACACCAGAGAGATTCCAAGCCAATGGACCCCACTAAATACATTTGATTCCCCCCCCCCCTTAGTGATAACAAACAGCATCGACACAGTGGCCTCACTCTACACACCCAAGATTGCTTTCTGCTGAATACTAGTAAACACATTTTCCTGCAAGTCCACCTGCAACAAGCCATGATTGGCCACAATCCTATACCCAGTAAATATTCAACCTATAAACTTCATTCTCCAAAGTCCAAGCATCCACCCCACTAGCCAAGCATTACCTTTTATCTGTAAATGTGTACCAGACTATACACACTGCAAATAGAAGCAGAAATGGCCGATGTTCAAACAAAAGCCAGGAGTCTCTTTTTTCATACAAAATAATTGACATCCAGCTAAACTTCCTGCCCCCCAAGTGGTATAGAAAAGAAAGCCGCCATTTCATAATCATCTAGGAAATGCATACAGCGGGTGCACCGCTGAAGGCTAGCTCATTTGCCCCCTTCCGCACCTGGACCACGCACAGCACCAGGAACTCTCAGCCCAAATACCATCCAAACAAAACATCTGCTCGCTCACCTAACATGCTTTGGAGATATGGGACGTTCTACATGACTACGCTCCAGGCAAGCTCTTTCTCATGGAAAAATGGCTAAACCAAAAGTAGGCACCGGGCATCGCTACAGCCCTCCCCACCAACTACAAGATTGTTAGGCACAACCGTCAGTACAATCCCGAGGTGAAGTTGCCATCATATTCAAAGATACCATCAGCTGCACCACCTACAAGGACACCCACAATAGATATATAAAACACATCATGTTCCAGATATGCATCAAAGCCAACTTTTCCCTGGGTGGAACTCTTGTCATCGGCCAATGAATGAACCCTGACTTCTTGGCCTGCCATCACTACTTTAGAAATCGCTGCACCATGAAGACCATTCACTCTGGAACTCCATTTGACCCTTATCCCTCTTCACGCCTTCACCAAAGGGCTCCTAGCGATCAGCAACAAAATAACACCCATCCTCATTGCCTCAGTTAACTCAATCAACTCAGCCACTTTGCCGGACACCTGGTAAAACTTGCACAAATCATACTGCTGCCCAGTAAAGCATCCGCTGACCCGGGCACGTTTCCCAACCACAAACCCATCTCCATCCTACAGTATCCAGCGAAGTCCTTAGAGAAAGGTCCAGGTGACTCACCACAAGCAGGGGAGTCAGAGCAGGCCCCTAGGAATCAGGAGAGCCTGCTGAAATCAAGGAAGATCCTCAAGAGGACCTACAGGATGGAGGAACTGGAGTTGCAAGAGGACCTCGAACAGCTCACCAAAGACACAGGCACACGGTATAAGCGATGTGGTGAGGATGAAGATCTTGGTTACAGGAGATACTGGAGGTTGGGGCTACTTGGAGCTCCAACGAGGGTTACTTGCCTCAAACTTGGTGAGAGGACAGGGCAGGCCCCGAGGAATGTGAAGAACCACCACCTGTGTCACTGAGCCTTTCGGAGTCTGTGGGAGCCCAAGATCAGCAGACCGGTCAGCTTCGTTGTGGTGCCTCCAGATGCAGGGAAGTGACTCCTTCACTTCAAGGGAAATTCCTTCAGCTGTTTTGGGTGTCCACAGGTCTTGGAGGGTTCCTGTATGGAGCATGGGCACAGACGTTACAACAGAATTGCAGGACGACAAGACAAGGAGCAGCAGCAGCAGTCTTCCCAGTTGCAGTCTTGGAGCCCAGAGCAAGGTCCAGCGAAGTCCAGAGTGCCCAAACGGTCAAAGAGGAAGTGGTCTCTTGATATGAATCTTGTCCCCCGATGAATCCAGGGACTCACCCACAGTTAAGTTCTTAAGTACCCTAAGGAAAGGCTTGGGCAATTCAACATTTCCTCCCAGGCGAGGCGCTGGATTGTGGGGAGGATACTCCCATGTCCTTCATCTAGTATTGCGCCAGAGCGGGAGCCAATGGCTCCCTGAACTGGTTTGAACTGGACTATGCAAGGAGGGCACCAAAAGTGCCCTGCAAGCAGTCCCAGTGGCACCTGCTCCAATACAATAAATCCTGTCTGCGAGGTGGTCACACGTCCCTGTGATAGGATATCAATTGTTCTGCCTTCCCCTGCTCGACCTTGGCTCAGCAGCAGGAGGGCAGAAACATGTCTCTGGTCGGCAGCAGCCCTAGCTTCCTGTCCGGTTCTGGAAGATTGGTACCGAGAGCACTGAGGGCCGCCAGGAGGAGCTTTACAGTGCATGGAATCATACCTCCCACAGCGTTTACGGTGTTGGGGGATGATTCCAACATGTTTTATACCAAACATGACCGGGTTCGTCACAGCCAGTTTAGAGTTAGCCATCGCGTAACCACGCATGCCCACTCTAAATATCATAATGGCTGAAGCAGTTACAACCCGGGAGAATGGACTCTGCAGGTTGTAGGGCTGTCCTGCTCATGCAGGGGCACTCTCACACTTAGAACCGAGCACCCTGCCTTCAGGATTGAAAGGCCCGCTTTAGGGGTGACTTATAGGTTTTAAGTGCAGGGACCTCAGATATAGAGAAACCTATATCTATAGTAAGTGGTGTTATCACCAGCTTACACAGGTTGCAATGGCAGGTCTGTGGTCATACTTTGAGTGGTCTCCCAAGGGTGGCATAATAAATGCTTCAACCCATGGGGGCGGTAAACAACGTTTATAACGAAACGTTGTCTCTGTGGGGAATCACAACGCGGTCGTTATCACGACCGCGTTTTGACTCCGCACACCTTTACTCCGCAAGTCGGAACAACGACTTGCGGAGGAGGGGGGAAGGTGTTGGATTTAAAATCCAACACCTTCCCTAGTGTCTGCATAGACTGGAGTTGGAATAGTAAATTATACTATTCCAACTTCCAGCGCCCCCCCCCCCTCCACAAGCAGTTGTT
Organism: Lissotriton helveticus; assembly: GCF_964261635.1. Classification (NCBI taxonomy): domain Eukaryota; kingdom Metazoa; phylum Chordata; class Amphibia; order Caudata; family Salamandridae; genus Lissotriton; species Lissotriton helveticus. Next base: position 4,303,174 of record NC_136064.1, read on the forward strand.
ACGACTTGCGGAGTAAAGGTATGCGGAATCACAACGCGGTCGTGATAACGACCGCGTTGTGATTTCCCGCAGAGAAAAAGGCTGCAGGATTACATCATACATTCATGGGGGACCCCTGGTATACCTTTGCCCTGGGTACCTCAGTACCATATATATACTAGGTACTTATAAGAATACAGTAGTAGCCAATTTGAGATGTACCTAAGTACTCGCCATATCCAATTTAAGGGAGAAAGCACATTGAATAGGGTCCTGATTAGCTGGATCCCAGTCAGACTAGTCAGAAGCAGCTTAATACTAGGCAAAAAGTTGGGGTAACCATGAAAGGAGATCCTACTTTCCGACAGTGCATATCTGGGTAAAGGCACAACAAGCAGTTTATTACTGTGTGTTGTGGGCGAGCAAAGTCAGTGGTATGCAGTTTACATTTTCAGTGCACAAGACAACCACACTTTGTTTTGTTCGCTCTTTGTAACTGCACGGCCCTCCTTGAGTTTCCAATCAGCCTCGTTCCCCGACTCCCACCGCCCTCCTCAATCTCTCCGAAGGGGCAATCAGTCTCCTCTCCCACTCCAAAAGAATTCCAATGGCAGATGCCGTCATGCTGGAGGAGGTAGCGCCTCTTTAATTGGTCCCAGAGCTTGCACCGCTGTCATGGTCAATCCCAGTCTGAGCACGCGCCTTTTTAACAGGGAACACACCTAGGCTGCAGCAAGACGGACATCACAGGATGTTGTCAAGTTGCCGAAGCAGAGTCGAGGTGGTGGCAGGTTGAGCCACTAGATGAACCTTTCTAAAATGTATTTATATAAAATATAAATGCAAATGTATATAGCATAGAATAGAATTAATATAATATAATATAATATAATATAATATAATATAATATAATATAATATAATATAATATAATATAATATAATATAATATAATATAATATAATATTAAATGATGTAATGTAATGAAATGTAATATGATATGAAATGAAATAATATAATGTAATGTGAGATAATATAATATAATATATTTATAAAAGATTCATATCGAAACTCACTATAGCAAGGAGCAGCAGGTACTGCCACTGTTTTGCCCTTTGGCACCCCTGGACTAAGGGGTTTCCACATCCTGACCTGCCCCGGCCAGGCAGCATTAATACTAGGCTGTTGAGGGGCTTAGCGTGGGACCTGTGGTGGTCCCTACAATGTTATGGAGATGGGGGTGTAGGGGGCAGGAGGGGTCAAAGGGTACGTTATGCTATTCCGGCTACCTCAAGCACTTTAGATAACTTATGTTCTTACTCCCATGTCCCATCAGAAGACAACCCGCAAAGGGTACTTTCATACTAGAAGCGTGCACTGTCAAGGAGCCGGAGACCCTGCAAACCAGACAGATAATGCAGCAGAGCAGAGGACAATAGTTTCTTTAGCTGTCATAAAAACATAGACAGCAGGTGGCTTATTACAGGAGTGGATTGCTCGCCTGTACACAAGACCCAGCATGCCATCTTAGGGTGGGTAAATGAACAGCAGTCTGATTGGCCATGCTTTAAGTCAATCAGAATAGGAACCTGACAGCAAATTAGTATCAGGGGCGTCGCCCCTGATGCGCCTGTATGTATGTGCGGCTACTATTTTTCCAGCCCATGTCCGCCATAACCCCAGGGTATTCCGGACAGGAATAATATGCATTGGAAGGCCCTTCTGGTGCTTAGAGCCAGGGTCCCTGTGGCAGATGACGGCCAATTGTGGAGAAGTGTGGCTCACCGATTAGAGCGGCAGACCCTGAGGCAGAGGTCTGGCCCGGGACCAGGGTTCAATCCCTGTCGTGGCAGGGTCTTGGGCTCAATGTCCTCGGACCTGATAATTCTCATCTCGGTGCCTACTCTAATCACGGGTTCCACTCTGCAACTCTGGGCAATAGCTTGCTTAATCTCCACACCAGCCCTAACAACACTAGGATGCCTGGCTTCACCTTGGGGGTGCCCAGGAGTGGACACCTCACAGGAACAGGCCAGGAAGGGTTCCACAGCGGTATTCGTACAGCGCTTAGAGACCCCTGGGTGATAGGCACTATACAAGTGCAAATTACATTTATATTTACAATCAAGGGCTTCTTGCTCTCTTTTGGGAAACCTGGTGGTTTTGCCATATTTAAATTAGACAGAGAACACGAGTTCCTATAACCTCAAAATGGCCCCCAAAGTTATTTGCCCAGGATCATAATATTTCAATTTCTCTGACTCTGGAAACTGCAAGTGAAAATCTAGGTGTTATAGCCCTTTAATTGTCTTGCTGTTCGGGACACACAAGGCCACTCGGCATTTAGGAAATTGATTAAAACCTGGCTTTTTTCTAACCTCTAGTTAACTCCTTCCTGATAACCACTTGTCTGGTTAGCGCTGGAGCGCCCCATTGCTGGCTTCCATGCGCTTTATAAATTCGCATAACATAACATAACTCAGGCACTAGGCAACATTTACGTCTTATGAATGTGCTTGTCAGTCATTCTGACCAATGAGCCATGGACATCATTTAGTAGTCACCCGCGGTCGCTCCTGCGACCCCTGGCTTGTCCTTCTGACCCCTAGCACTGCCTTTGCAACCCCTAGCTTCAGAGGTGGTGACATCAGTGCCAGGAACACTGGGGCAGTTTGTGCCTATGGACATCAATTGGGCCCAGCTCTCCTTATTTTCTGTCAATCTTTTTATACTAATAGTGAATAAAGTTACATTATTCACTATTAGGGTTATCAAAAAGGAGTACAAATAACTGGAAAATGACTTTTCTTGACAGAGGAGGCAAGTTAAAAAATGCTTTTAAATGGATGTTGTGTGCATGCTTATGGGAGTTCACGTATTAGTGAATGTGTGTATAGGTAAGCAGAGTGTGTGTATGTGTGAATATGTGTGTGTGTGAGTAAAATCAAAGGTCAAAGGGCATGTGATGCCCCTTCCGCTACCCCTGGCATTTTGGTGAATTGATGTCCATTCAATGACACTTTTTTGACTCTCTCTCGAGACCCAGAAACGTTTTACATGTTATCTTCAAAATGTAGGGGGCGCTGCAACACAGCATTATCTGGTGCACTTTTTTCAGATTCTTGGATTGTCCCTGCTGTGAATCACAGAAGTCTGAAATACGCTGTGATGAACACATACCATGAAGTGATACACATGCTTTGAATTCTTCAGCGCCCTCCCCAGGCTCTCCTGCTATTTCTAATAAACTAAAATAACTTCAGTTCTATTTTTCATCTTTCTCACTATGCTGCACCTCCCTCCCAAAGGAAGAAAAACATCTGCTTCAGAAGTAAAGCATGTATTCAGACCGCATACACATCAGAGTGCCAGGACCAAACAGATGGAGATGTACAGATATTTTAAGGGTCCACTTACAAAACATTTTCTGACCCTCAAGTTCCACTATCACAGGACATCTGTGTATCAGAGCCAGAATTTGTGAAATGTCATGACTATAAATTCCACCTACGACAGAGGATCATTCATTCCTTATGCTGCTCCATTTTCTTAACTTGAGACTTCAGTAAAAGTATAAAGAAGCTTCTTCAAAGGACAAGGCCATGGGGAAATTGCCCTTGCCATCCACTCATAGCCACAGGCACCCTGAAAGTGTGAGCCCTAAATCTTTAAGTGGTGCTGTACTGCAAAGGACTAATCTATTACCTTTGCCTGCTGGATCCTGAGACAGCAGATATAGCAGAACAAGCTGTATGCACCACATAGGGCTTCTGTGTTAAACAATTTACATTTTAATTTGACAATAAGTTTGTAGTAATTGCATTGTGGTACATTTTGTTATGGCTTGGGACGGATTTGAATCAGCGTCAACCCTTTGTCTCCCTGCCTTTTCTAAGCCAAGTAGTGATTCTTAGCAGAAGGCACCACCTGGCAACCATTTGTGTACAGGGGTGGGGGTCAAATTTCCCTAGCATTAGCCCCCTCAGGTTGTGACTCCTCTGGCTATTGTTGGACCCAGGTTCATTGATTGTTTGGGATATAGCTGTCCGCGGATACTGGTCAGCTAATTGTTAGGGTTCCCTTTGGACCCAGGTCAGCTGACAACTAGAGTTTCCCTATTGTTTAACCAGGACTCTTAAGGTATCCAGCAGGAGGTTCCTAGTAAAGGGTAACAGCTTAAGGGTGCTGCCTCTGTGGGCCGGTTAGGGTTTGGATATGGCCTAGGACCAGAAACCATGCCTCTACGCCTCGAGACCAGCAGGTAAGCATCCACTCACCAATACAGGGGAATAAAATATATTGGTAATTTGTGGGTTAGCACACCTGGGTACCAGTCTCCATCAGCAACCTCAGGGCGAGAATTGCTTTTACTGTGTTCCGACAGATAGTTAACAATGTCTGCCCTACCTCTTTCCTCTAACCTCTATTATCACAACCAATTTACTACCTGGTCCCTCAACTTCAACGGGGCATGAATATGATGTATGAAAGTTTCTGTGGAATTTGCTGCCAACTTGAGGGCACGGATACAGGCTATGACATCACAACTAACTAACCACTCAATACTAACAAGACAGGTCTGTGAAGGCCAGAGGGATTTGCCACACTTTGCTGGTCATTACAGCGCCCAAGCATAGTCACTCTGCAGGTCTTAAATAGTCACATGGTCTGAGCACCAACATCTTGTTATGATAACAGGATGTTTCTAACACTGCATCTCGCCAAATCTCCTTAATTGACTTCTCATAATGGCAATTATATAAAGAATGCAGTCTATCCAGGCAGATGTAGTCTATCCAGGCAGATGTATGATTGTCCCTCACTCCTTCTCCCCACCTGTTATCTCCCCAAGATCCATGACATCTCAGAGTGAAAGTCCTCCTGTCACAGCCAGATTAGGAAATGGGACTGATAAAACAAAAAAAACTACCAACAAAATAAAGGGGTCTACCGTGCTGTAAGCATATCCAAACTATAAAATGTGCGTCTCTCTCCCTCGCACTGCCTCACCCATCACATTGTCAAGATTCACATCCCATAACATAGTAACAAAACCTTGGCGTTCTTCACCATGACAATGAAATGCTTCCCATTGAGGCTACATGCAAACACTTCCAACCACACTCTCATGGGGTGTAGTATGACAGATCAGGTGTAACTCATGAGTGGCATTATTGATTTACCTTTTGACTACAAAAGATTATGGCTGGCAATTCAGCCAGCTGCCTAATTGACCAGATGGGGAATGCAGATGTCATCACCTTCCACTAAAGATGTATATTTCAACACATCAGTTTCCTTCTTTCATAGACTTGAAATGATAAAAAAGAAACCAATTAAACAATATTATAAAATATTAACTATAAGGATGCAAAGTATGTTATGGAATGGTAACATGATGTGCAGAATAAAAATTAAATAAGGGGCCACAGTTTTGTATTTAATAATGAGTCCAAGAGGGAGTAGTGAGGGATTCAAGATAAGACTACAACTCTTAATCACTATGCCTGACAGGTTCTCATCTGACTATTTGTTGATCTGAGCTTTCCACACTATCACTGCCTTCCACATGAACTACTTACAGAGCACCACAGCCATCACCTGCACTTTTAGACTCTCCACTCCCGACCACTCCACTCACGCTTCTCGCACACACAGAATCAACTTTGACCCACTGTAACTATATTCCTTATCCACTTCAGTACATACTGTACTTTTCCCTCCCCTTTCATAAAGAGCCATTTTTTGTCTCTTTCACCGCTGACCATTTGTTATTTTGACATAGTTGCTCCTTGAAATGTCTTCTTAATTTTGAAATCCTAAACCAGACCTAACCATGCATAACTACCTCCACCCATCCTCTGCCTTTGCATTGCTCTGCCTCCATTATAGCTCCAGTCAAATTGATATACACATTTTTCATCCAACTAGAACACCCATTTGGTGTTTCCCTTTCTCTCCCTTATCATTGATAATGGAGTGTGATCACTGTAAACACCTATATAATGAGCCCAGGCCATGTCCAACATAGCTCTCTCATCATTCAATTTGCTCTTCAATGCCATCGCTGTCACACCTTTAATTAATCAATTTGTTCTTTCAACAATACAATTTGCGTGGGGATTATACACAGATGTTCTGCAATATATTACTCCAGAATGGCCTAAAAAGTATTTCCATTTCCTTTTATTGGAGGTTATAGCACCCCCACCATCACAAACATTTTCGTGAGAATTTAAATAGGTTTGGTAGGTATTTCATTCACATAATCAACCTCATTCCGCCTAGTATGAACGCCCACCAGGACAACAACTAATTATAAACAATGAGGTTAATAATTTAAAAGTCCAAAAAACCTAGACACACTCTAAACCAAGACACACCAGTATCCTGTATTAGTTGCAACACACCTCTACCAAACTTCAATGTTTTTTCTCCTTTTTTGCACAGATTTCAGTTATGCACCCATTGAATGGCCTCTTCAGACATATTATGCCACCAAAAGTTCTCCTTGTAGCTCTTAAATGTTAAGGATTGACTGAAATAGCCTACACGTGCAAGATCACACTCTTTTCCTTAACATGGAAGGAGGTGCAAAACAGTCTCCTTGAATCAAGGCAATATGAACTTCAATTGTCAGCTCGCCCAAAATCTTAAAAGGCCTTGACTCTACAATTGCACTTTTCACTCAGACACCTTTTTTCTTTAAGAGTTTTTTTACCTCTTCCAGAACTTTATCAACCACTTGCACAGATAACCACTCCTCAACCTAGGAGATGCATAAACCACTGGTAAAACTTGCATGATAATAGCCACCAAAAACATACATCAGCAACTCAATAAATAAGATATTGCCAAAGAGAGATGGACTAGAATGCAAAACATGTAACCCATTATTGCACATTGGAAGAGCAGCTCAGACTGGGAAGTATGCAAAAGCATTTGGAAAGTCAATTTCAGACTGCTAAAAGTACTATAATGTTGGCTTGGGAAAATTTATAATAAAGTCCAATTAGGTGGTAAAATATGGAACCTTTCACACTTCACGAAAGTATGAAGTTACTCGGGTTTGTCCAATGTTCAACACAATTACAAAATTGTCAGTTTCCTGGAGCCTGATTTCCTAGACAACAAGATGGGCATCAGGTGGTAGGGACAGCGGCGGCTGGCAACACCAGAGAGTGGTGAGGAAGGCAAATGAGTAGTGGGTGGGTGTAACCACACGTGGTCAATCAATCAATTTGCATTCGTATAGTGCAGCACTGTCATCCCAGGGGTATCTGGGCGTTGTGGTTGCGACATCTCCGTTGAGGAGCCAGGACATGTTGTGGATGCAACATCTCCATTGAGGAGCCAGGACACATATGAGCAGAAAGGCACAAAATAAAGGTCTGAAACTAGCAAAAAGAAGAAAAATGCAGATCAGAAACGAGTCGAAAGAGGAATAATGAAAGTCAGAAACGAGCAGAAAAAAAGGACGAATAACAGGTAGAAACAAGTAGAAAGAGGCAAAATAAAGGTCAGAAAGAAGCAAAATAAAGGTCAGAAATGAGCAGCAAGAGGCAAAATAACAGGCAGAACGAGCTGGCTCGCCTCCTCTGGTCCTCTGCTTCAGTCCACCGGTGCTAGAAGCTTGAAGCAGTTGAATACTCTGCTTCATTTCAGACGCTGCTCTCATGCTGCTGACAATGTTCAGCAGCATGAAAGCAGCGCCAGGATTGGCCGGAGCGGGTCACCACAACGCTCCTACAGGCACTGTGTGCGTGTGCCTGCTCTATGGAGAGGTTTACACTGTGCATGTCAGGGTAGCCATCCATCGCAAGACAGCCGGCCAAAGTGACATGCACAGTGTAAACTGTTGGCGTGAGCACCACTCCCCTGTTGCCAGTCAGCAGCAGTGGCCCGCTCCTAAACACCTTCTTGGGCTGCGCAAAGGGAATAATAAAATGGTAATCAATCCAATTGATTACCATTTATCTTTTTTACACCTGTGTGGTGCTGGCAGCAGGGGGGCGACGCTGCTCTGCCCTAAAGGAGGGGCCGTCGCTTGGTAGGGATTTGATTCTACTGAGCTAACCGCTGTGATCCCTGTTTGCAGTGATTTCCAATTTCCCCTGGGGCACATGCCCAATCTCAGATGTCCCCTAGGGGGACTTCCGAAGTCCAGAAGTCCCCCAGGGTGACTTCTGGGATCGAGGAACACGGAGGAAGCATGGGACAATCAAACGAAGGCTCTTCCTGCCCCTGTAGTCCCTGTATGACAGCGGAAAACATTCTACTGCCACTCAGGACACCTGTATTCCTTTATTATCTTGCAATTGTTTTTCTTCTTTAAAGTCGTGGCAAGCATCAATCTTAGGAAAGCTAAGCTGGAAAAAACAGATAAGTCACCAATTGGCTGGCCACACAAGTTCGCACAGCTGAGGACTCACCAGTTTTAGAACGTGACCTACACAAATGCCAAAAACACAACACAATATTCAACTGAAAGAGCCCTTTAAATATTTTACTTTTTACACAGCCTGCCTGGACACCTCTCTGAGAAAATATGATTTTGGACTATTACGCACGAAGGAGAGCAGATATGGATCTGGTGCTGAGTGACAGGGGAAAGACAAGACTGATCCCTGCATCCTGGCGCCAAGTGGAGTCATCGCAGCACTCGATAAGTCATGAGCAGCACCACCCTTCTCTCTCTGACGCAGGGGGAGCACTGATAGGCCTCATCCCGGAGCCAAGGCAGCCCGCTGCTCCTCACCTCCAGATGTGTCATTCTGTGATGTGGAAAAACAAGTCTTCAGCTGCAAGTCCAACGGGGTCCCAGGAGCCGGATGAAACGTGCAGGGCTGATGTTTTTATGCCTTTCCAACAAACATCTAAATTTACTCTGTTATCATCAGCGCCCAATCTCAGAGCATTCTGCACCTCCCCTGAGCATCATTAGGATATCCGTGCAAAGGAAGGATTTGATTAAAAGGCTGGGCTCCAGAACTGAGCTCTTCCTTCACCCCTCCAGTTAGTCCATCTCTGTGTGCAACTCCGCTTGCAGCACCACACGCAGCCCCTCATGCAGCCCCTCATGCAGCCCCTCATGCAGCCCCACACGCAGCCCCTCATGCAGCCCCACACACAGCCCACACACAGCCACAGACACAGCTCCACACAGTCCCACACGCAGCACCACACCCAGCCGCACACGCAGCTCCACTTGCAGTCCCACATGAAGCCTCACACACAACCCCATACACAGCCCCACTTGAAGTCCCACATGAAGCCTCACACACAACCCCATACACAGCTCCACTTGCAGTCCCACATGCAGCCCCACACACAGCCCCACTTGCAGTCCCACATGCAGCCCCACACACAGCCACACACACAGCTCCACACAGTCCCACACACAGCACCACACACAGCCGCACACGCAGCTCCACTTGCAGTCCCACATGAAGCCTCACACACAGCCACAGACACAGCTCCACACAGTCCCACACACAGCACCACACACAGCCGCACACGCAGCTCCACTTGCAGTCCCACATGAAGCCTCACACGCAACCCCATACACAGCTCCACATGCAGTCCCACATGCAGCCCCACACACAGCCCTTCATGCAGCCCCACACACAGCCCCACACACAGCCACAGACACAGCTCCACACAGTCCCACACACAGCACCACACACAGCCGCACACGCAGCTCCACTTGCAGTCCCACATGAAGCCTCACACACAACCCCATACACAGCCCCACTTGAAGTCCCACATGAAGCCTCACACACAACCCCATACACAGCTCCACTTGCAGTCCCACATGCAGCCCCACACACAGCCCCACTTGCAGTCCCACATGCAGCCCCACACACAGCCACACACACAGCTCCACACAGTCCCACACGCAGCACCACACCCAGCCGCACACGCAGCTCCACTTGCAGTCCCACATGAAGCCTCATACACAACCCCACACACAGCCCCACTTGCAGCCCCACAGACAGCCCCACACACAGCTCCACACAGTCCCACACACAGCACCACACACAGCCGCACACGCAGCTCCACTTGCAGTCCCACATGAAGCCTCACACGCAACCCCATACACAGCTCCACTTGCAGTCCCACATGCAGCCCCACACACAGCCCCTCATGCAGCCCCACACACAGCCCCACACACAGCCACAGACACAGCTCCACACAGTCCCACACACAGCACCACACACAGCCGCACACACAGCTCCACTTGCAGTCCCACATGAAGCCTCACACACAACCCCATACACAGCCCCACTTGAAGTCCCACATGAAGCCTCACACACAACCCCATACACAGCTCCACTTGCAGTCCCACATGCAGCCCCACACACAGCCCCACTTGCAGTCCCACATGCAGCCCCACACACAGCCACACACACAGCTCCACACAGTCCCACACGCAGCACCACACCCAGCCGCACACGCAGCTCCACTTGCAGTCCCACATGAAGCCTCATACACAACCCCACACACAGCCCCACTTGCAGCCCCACAGACAGCCCCACACACAGCTCCACACAGTCCCACACTCAGCATCCCACACACAGCCGCACACGCAGCTCCACTTGCAGTCCCACATGAAGCCTCACACGCAACCCCATACACAGCTCCACATGCAGTCCCACATGCAGCCCCACACACAGCCCCTCATGCAGCCCCACACACAGCCCCACACACAGCCACAGACACAGCTCCACACAGTCCCACACACAGCACCACACACAGCCGCACACGCAGCTCCACTTGCAGTCCCACATGAAGCCTCACACACAACCCCATACACAGCCCCACTTGAAGTCCCACATGAAGCCTCACACACAACCCCATACACAGCTCCACTTGCAGTCCCACATGCAGCCCCACACACAGCCCCACTTGCAGTCCCACATGCAGCCCCACACACAGCCACACACACAGCTCCACATAGTCCCACACGCAGCACCACACCCAGCCGCACACGCAGCTCCACTTGCAGTCCCACATGAAGCCTCATACACAACCCCACACACAGCCCCACTTGCAGCCCCACAGACAGCCCCACACACAGCTCCACACAGTCCCACACACAGCACCACACACAGCCGCACACGCAGCTCCACTTGCAGTCCCACATGAAGCCTCACACGCAACCCCATACACAGCCCCACTTGCAGTCCCACATGCAGCCCCACACACAGCCACACACACAGCTCCACACAGTCCCACACGCAGCACCACACACAGCCGCACACGCAGCTCCACTTGCAGTCCCACATGCAGCCCCACACACAACCCCACTTGCAGTCCCACATGCAGCCCCACACACAGCCACACACACAGCTCCACACAGTCCCACACGCAGCACCACACACAGCCGCACACGAAGCTCCATTTCCAGTCCCACATGAAGCCTCACACACAACCCCACACACAGCCCCACTTGCAGCCCCACAGACAGTCCCACACTCAGCATCACACACAAAACGCACAAGCAGCCCCACTTGCTGTCCCACATGCAGCCCCACACACAGCCCCACTTGCAGTCCCACATGCAGCCCCACACACAGCCCCACACACAGCTCAACACAGTCCCACATGCAGCTCCACAAGCTGCCCCACACGCAGTCCTATACGCAGCTCCACATGCACCTCCACATGCACCTCCACATGCAACTCCACATGAAGCCCCCCACGCAGTCCCTCACACAGCTGCACACACAGCCCCACACACAGCCCCACACGCAGCTCCGCACAAATCCCCACGGGCAGCCCCACACACAGCCCCACAAGCAGCCCACATGCAGCCCTACATGCAGTCCCACACACAGCCCCACACACAGCTCCACACAGTCCCACATGCAGCTCCACAAGCAGCCCCACACGCAGTCCTATACGCAGCTCCACATGCAACTCCACATGCAGCCCCACACGCAGTCCCTCACGCAGCTCCACACGCAGCCCCACACACAGCCCCACACGCAGATCCACACAAAGCCCCACACGCAGCCCCACACACAGCCCCATATGCAGCCCACATGCAGCCCTACATGCAGTACCACACACAGCCCCACACACAGCTCCACACAGTCCCACATGCAGCTCCACAAGCAGCCCCACGGGGTCCTATACACAGCTCCACATGCAACTCCACATGCAGCCCCACATGCAGCCCCACACGCAGCCCCGCACAAAGCCCCACACGCAGCTCCACACAAAGCCCCACATGCAGCCCCACACACAGCCCCACATGCAGCTCACATGCAGCCCTACATGCAGTCCAACACACAGCCCCACACACAGCTCCACACAGTCCCGCATGCAGCTCCACAAGCAGCCCCACACGCAGTCCTATACGCAGCTCCACATGCAACTCCACATGCAGCCCCACATGCAGCCCCACACGCAGCCCCACACGCAGCCCCACACACAGCCCCACACACAGCCCCACTTGCAGTCCCACATGCAGCCCTACACACAGCCACACACACAGCTCCACACAGTCCCACACGCAGCACCACACACAGCCGCACACGCAGCTCCACTTGCAGTCCCACATGCAGCCTCACACACAGCCCCACACAGCCCCACTTGCAGCCCCACAGACAGCCCCACACACAGCTCCACACAGTCCCACACTCAGCATCACACACAAACCGCACAAGCAGCCCCACTTGCAGTCCCACATGCAGCCCCACACACAGCCCCACTTGCAGTCCCTCATGCAGCCCCACACACAGCCCCACACACAGCTCCACACAGTCCCACATGCAGCTCCACAAGCAGCCCCACACGTAGTCCTATACGCAGCTCCACATGCAACTCCACATGCAACTCCAGACGCAGTCCCTCAAGCAGCTCCACACGCAGCCCCACACACAGCTCCACACGCAGCTCCACACAAAGCCCCACATGCAGCCCCACAAACAGCCCCACATGCAGCCCACATGCAGCCCTACACACAGCCCCACACACAGCCCCACACAGTCCCACATGCAGCTCCACAAGCAGCCCCACACGCAGTCCTATACGCAGCTCCACATGCTACTCCACATGCAGCCCCACACGCAGTCCCTCACGCAGCTCCACACGCAGCCCCACACACAGCCCCACACGCAGCTCCACACACAGCCCCACATGCAGCCCCACACACAGCCCGACATGCAGCCCACATGCAGCCCTATATGCAGTCCCACACACAGCCCCACCCACAGCTCCACACAGTCCCACATGCAGCTCCACAAGCAGCCCCACACGCAGTCCTATACGCAGCTCCACATGCAACTCCACATGCAGCCCCACACACAGCCCCACATGCAGCCCACATGCAGCCCTACGGGTCATGAGGCGCTGGAGCTGTTCGCAGCTGCGTGGAGGTTTGGGGCACGTGCCACTGGGTTTGTCGCAGATGATGATGTAGTTACCCTCCTATTCTGGTGTCCGCCTCTTGGCATGGAAAGAGAGTCATAATGGCATTTACAGGTATAGATGTCCAGATGCGCATTTACAAATGCCTAAATACTGATATTTGCGCATATGGAGGCATAGCCCTGGCGTCAGTGTGCTTTATTGCCAGTGCATCCCTTCGGTGCACTCTTAGGCTTGTGTGTAGGAGAAAAAAACTGTGGTTAATTTGTGAAAAGATAAGTGCTGGAGCTCTCGTCAGGAGGCAGCTTGCACCAGCTCATTGCTCCTATTAGGGACGCCTATAACAGAACTAACTAATAACCAAGACTCCTACAAATGGGGAGAGGATGAGGCCTTAAAGCCAGAGCTTCTGACTTTGGAGCTGGGGAACCAGTTTCGAGTCTTGAGGTCGGCTCAACATCCTGTGATTCTGGGCAAATCACGTAATCTCCCCGTGTCTACATAAATGAATGTGTCCTTAGCTGGTGCTCATGAAAGGCACTCCAATACCTTTGGGGTGAGTTTGCGGTATAAGCCCCGGTGTTGACGGTTAAGTGCCGGTGCCGAGCCCTGCAAACCACCGGCTCAAATTAAGCACTGGAAAAAACCCATATATATATATTGACTCTTTCGTTGCTTGATATCCATTTTTTGAAGCAGCATTCACATATTTCCAGGGTTGGATTTACTTTATTTATTTTTATCCCTTTCAGGTATAAATAATTAAACCTTCCATCAGTCAGTGCTCCTGATTGGATGTTTGGATCCTTGGGGATAGGAGCCAAGGTAGTGATGCCAACGAGTCTCCATTCCTGCTCTAGGCAGAGTAGTGCATCCGCCCAATGCCTCAGGCTGATTGTTGAAATATCAACGACAGAAAAATTGTACTGCTAAAATATTGAGGCAAAATTTCGAGGACTAAAATTAGGCCTGGGAGAAATTCCTCAAATCAAACCATTACACTACTTCATGTAGTTATGTGCCATTTGGTGTAAACACACTATTTGTAGTAAACATTAACTATAAACACACAGCAGCAATAGAATGTGCGCGGGTGTTGTTCCCCATCATGTTGGGTATTTGGCAAATTTTTTCAGTAAGCAATGCATCCTTGTATCAAAACTTGACACTAGGATGCATTTCGTGCGAAAATATAGCACAAAATGATGGATTGCATTGAATGTAAGTACATGCAATTTTGTGTAATTTTACTGAAATTTAGCATGAAAGCAAATTACACCAATTTCACACACCTCTAAAAAAATATTGAGAAGGTAAGTGCATGTAGGTAAGTATAGGTTTACTGTTCTTAACTCTACATCTACGTGACCTGAAGATTCATATTTATATATGTGTTTAACAAAGGTTAAACAGATGTTATAGTTAGGCCTTGTCACAATATCAAAGCTATTGTTTTAAGACAAATGAGAAACAATGACATTTGCAAGTTACTGAGCTAACTCTAACTTACACCCCTACCCTGTACTGCTCTTATATCCTCAGATATTATATTGCTCATGCCCAAAAACCCCGCAAGTGCCAAGCCCTCCGCTGAGCATGGCCTTTAGCCTGCAGCCAGGTCCTGCACCCAACTCCTTTGGGCAACCTCCACCATGGTTGGCCTTAGGCCATGCACGGAGTGGAGCTAGCTGAAGGGCATGGCCTTTGTCAATGCACATTGCCGTTTTGGCCACAGGGCCAGACTTGAGACTTTTGGCCGTGCACAGCATGAAGTTAGCCAGAGGGCCTATCCCTGTCCTCAACTCCAACGGGTAGCCAAACCTCGGCCATGCATGTAATCTGGCCATGCACAGCTTGGGGCTGGCCGCAGGGCCTGTCTCTGTGCCCAATCCCCAGAGGGTTGTGCAGCTCCCAATGAAACATAGTTCTAATTTTTTTTATAGTACCATGGAACCACATGGGAGGGCTGCAGTGGGGCCCACAAGAGTCCTGCCACACCTCCTGGGGCCCTCGCTGTGTCCCCTGTGTTAGGGTGGTACCTTCAGCACAAATTCATTTTTTAACTTGGGCTCAGGCCTCCCTCCCACTCCAAATTTGGTGTCATTCTGTAAAGCAGTTTTTTTCTAAAATGCTTCCTAAAATTCCCATGAAACATGGAATGGGGAAACATGCTCCCGCTTGACACATCACCCCAAAACTTTCCAGGAAGGAGCTGAGGTGGATGAACATTGTTTTAGAAAGTCTAGCAAATATTTGTCGAATGGTATCTAAGTTATTAGCAAACCAAAAAGTGTTCCTTCTATGGAAACTCTGACCTAACTATAACTATACAGTGGTGATCGCCACTGGGTAATATTTATTTATTTACACATATGTATAGTCAAGGTACATATGTGTAGAATTAAGTAAAGTAAACCTGTACTTACCTATATATACTTATCTTTTCAATATTTTGTTCATGGTATTCCGTTAGCACGATACTGTGTAGTCGATATTAAGGTGTAAAACCAATGCAGGCAGATTCATTATTGAACCATAGCATGAAGACAGCCGCGGTTGGTAGGGGAGTACCTGCCGGGGCGGTGACGTGGGGAGGAGGAGGGGCAGGGTGGGGGTTAGTAATGTATGGTTAATGGAGGTTTGCAGGTAAGTAAACATTTAAATAAATCAAACGAATTTCGTTGCGCGCACTGCATTGCATTGGGGGATGCAGTGCGCGCAACGAAATTCGTTTGATTTATTTAAATGTTTACTTACCTGCAAACCTCCATTATCCATACATTACTAACCCCAACCCTGCCCCTCCCCTCCCCACAACACCGCCCCGGTAGGTACTCCCCTACCGAGCGCAGCTGCCTGAAGAGTTTGCTTTGCAGTGGCCTACCATGCTCACAGTATACAGGCACCATTTGTAAATACTGGTCCTTAACATTGGTTTTTCGTGCAAATATTCACAACACAGGTGGGCAGACACATTTAGTGACTTGGCCTATCTAACTTTTTATGTACTTCAAAAATGGATTTTTATATAAAATCTGAAAAAGGTGAAGGGGATCCTGAGTCAGATTATGCCCTTTCTCCATAAAAAGCTTTGGAAAGGCACTGAAATTATACAAATATACTACTGTAGTGTTTCCAAAATGATAGACTTGTCAAAACGCCACAAAACGCACCCTGCACCGCTGAATCTGCAAATTTCAACACAAAACTAGTTTTTAACGAAAATTGATCAAATGACACAAAGTTTGCAAAAGATAACTGGCCACCTTTCACCAGTTACATTTTTTTAAAACTTATTTTTGTTTAGTGCATAAACTTTAATGACATTAAAATACATTCTGGTTCTGGACAATGCAGACACTGAGCACCTGATTACAAGTGCCCTGAGGGGATAGGTGGTGTTTGTTGCACTTGATAATATCCGACTCTCAGCGTTCCGAATTTATCGGGTGTGATAAATCACCCTTATTCCAGGTATTTTTTCCCTGCAATAACAAAAACATGGGGATTTGGTGCTTACAGCCCCAAAGTCTTGGTTAAAACCAGGACTTTTCCCCTGTTAAATTCTGGGAGGTTTGCTTTGCTGTAATTTGTCATTACCTCGTGTGATAAACACAGCCCTCACAATTACGAGGGAACTTGCAAACACTAGACCCTACGGGCACATGTATCAGTTTTCAAGCAGTGCAGAAAGCTACCTAGCTGCATTGCCTGAAAGAGAAAGGGCAGGAATGCAATGTATTTAACATCATATGGCACATTCCTGTCCTTTCCCTGCACTTGCGCACTGTTGGCTGCCTAGCGCCAACGCAGGTGCAAGGGGGCCTGCGTTGCAGGCAGGATTGTTTTGGGGCAGGAAGGGGTATCTTCCTGCACCAAAACAATCTGCTGAGACAGCAGCACACTTAAAAAGAGGACAAAACAAGGAGAAATAAAGGTATTTCTTCTTGTTACACCTCACCTGGCAGGGCGTGGCATTTTGTCACATTTCCAGGTCTACCACTAACGGAAAATCTGTGAATGCGCCAAAATCCGTGGATGGATGCGTGGGAACACCCACGCTCCACCCATGGAATGGTTGTACGGCATTACAACGCGGGCTTTTACCCCGCATGCCATTACAACGCTGTTTTTACAACGCAAGTCGTTACAACGACTTGCGCTGGGGGGCGCTGCATAGTGGAATAGTTTAATTTTCTATTCCAACTCCAGCCCACGTTGATAGTAGGGAAGGTGTTGGATAGAAAATGAAACTATTCCCTATCCTACAGCGCCCTCCAGCGCAAGTCGTTGTAACGACTTGCGTCGTAATAGTAGCGTTGTAATAGCAGTGCGGGGTAATGCCCGCGTTGTTGTGGATGTTTCCCCATGGAACGCAGAATAACCCAAAGCAGCGATGTGCGCAGCATTAAATTACTCTGGATTTAATAAGCCACGCAGGGCCATGGAAGGCTTGATTAATCTGACTTGGTTGTTGCGTGGCCCTAACGCCTTCTTGGGTGCTGCAAGGGCAATGCAACACAATGATAAACATGACCCTAAGATTCTAAAGCATGAAATGGGAAGAATGTCTGTTGCTGTACTATAACACATTAGGTTTGTAGGTATTCACAACCTTCTTCACATCCATTACCACACTGGATACAGTTGGCGGTTTGCTCTTGCCAAAGGCGGGATAAACCTTCAACCAGGAATGGGGAGGAATAACCCTCAAAATAGTCGAGGGAGTAAAAGAAGAAATTTCTCTAAGGGGTAAATCTTCTCCACATTGAGATACAGAAAAGTTATCAGTGCACTTTCCCTTAGCACTTACACCTTGTAATGCGCACTACTTCAATTTACATGTTTATTTGCTTACACATGCTAGTGCTATGGGCAGCTCCTACTGCCACAGAGTCCCAGCACTACTCCTGGAAGCCTTGTGTAAAACTTGGAGTACAGGCCTATATTTTTTGTCAGTGCCAAAGAAGAGAGTTGAAAGGAGACAGGCTTGTGTTTTCCTGCTGTCTGCTTGATATACAAGGTGCGACCTACACTTGGCTCCAGTTTGATGTTTGGCCATCAGTCCTTGGCTAGCCCAAGACACAGAGCAGCAGGGACACATCATAACCGCACGTAAGAGGGTCAGAGGGCACATTTTTGGTTGCATTGAGGCAGATGGATGGTTTCCAGGTGAGAGCCCGCCAGGATTACAGCACAAGTGTTACAGCAAAAATGTGGTGAGCTGCTGAGGCAAGACGGATGCTCGGCTGATTGACAAGGCCGGCTAATGGAGTCTGGGGGAAGGATGAGGGTGATGGGGCCTGCGTCTATATTAGCGTGTAGATTTCCGGTGGTCAGGCATCTTTTCTATATGGTTGCATTGCAAAGAAGGCGCGACGGAGGCAATGAAGGCTTCTTGTTACTGTTAGGCAATAAAGTGCACTAATATAAAAGCATGCACAGGCAATTAAATACAACAAATGTCTTCCAGAGAAGTTCTGTATTTTTTTTTTTAAATCACAACACTTTCTACAACATTTTTTTTTTTGAAGAGTTTTATACAGTGCAAATTTGACCCGAATCGGGTATCAGAGCGCTTTACATAGCACAGTTATGTTACATGAGGGAACATTCATTTTTGTTAGGCACGGGGAGATTAAGTGATTTGGCCAGAATCACAGGAAGTTCAGCGTCATTGCCGAGACTCGAACCCAGTTCCCCAGATTCGAGGTTGACGCCCTAGCCATTAGGTCAACTCCTCCCCCCAAGTCACCACTCATCCTCTCTGGGTTCTGGAGTAGCGTGCTACTCCTCGAAAAAGCAATTAGACTCCTCGACAGGAGTAGTAAGCGCTATATAAATGCAATTACAATTACAATATGATATATTAGCACAGTGTGCAAGGAAACCTCAATGTCTGATGTATGGCGCGAATGTGTTTGCCTTATTCATCTCAAAGCCAGCAATCCCACCGATTGCACCCTGTGGGCCTCATTTATGAGGCTGTGCGTCACTTTTACGCCGCAGGTGCGTCACTTTTTGTGACGCACCAGTGGTGTAAAAAATGCGCCTTGTTGCGCCATATTTACAAAGTGACGCATCTAGGTAGATGCGTCACTTTGTAAACCCCTGCGCCACATTATACCTGCGCCAGGTATAATGTATGCAAGGGGGAGCGTATTGGTGTATCTATGAGATTTCCCTGCGTCACTTTTAGGACGCCGTTGCGTCAAAATCTTGCACCTGCCTCACAGCAGGTGTAAGACTGATGCAGGCCCTTTCACATGGGGCTTGCCCCATGTGAAAGGGCGCATTGCTGGAGTTGCGTCACTTTTGTAACACACTCCAGCAATGCGTCACTTTTGCGCTTACAGATACGTCAGAAATACTGACGTATCTGTAACTCCTTGCGACATGATGCGTCATACAATAAATATGATGCATCAGGAATGTCGTAAGGAGTGCGCACTGAGAAGTGACGCATCGCTGCTTTTACGCAGCGATGCGTCATTTCTCGTAAATGAGGCCCTGTGTCTCATACAAACCTAACAAAAGAAAGCATGCCTCACCCACGACTGGTGCTTTATTCCTCCATGTGTACATTAAAACAAACACAGCTGTTTTTCAAAGAATGCCAAATAAAATGTGGCATGACTTCACTCCAATGCTGGGCGTTATTGAGCTGTGTGTGGAATGTGAGAACAAATAGAGCACAGCTGAGGGCTGGGGTGGGATGAATGGGGACTCAATAGTAAATTCCATGTTATGAAGTTTATCGACAAACCACAGTTTGCTCTGATTGCAGTCTGGTCAGCCACAGCTTTAGAGAAGAGTAGAATTTCCATGATGTGTCTCTCAAAATAAACAAATAGAACGCTGACCTTCAGGTGCATCAAAATTGCACTGTATATAATGAAAAATGACTGGCAGGCCATTTAGAAGGTAGACCAAGTTTATTTTATGAAAAGGCTATTTCAAGTCTCAAATAATGATGGATAGCATTATTGTAACTCCGTGTCTTCTTTCCGCATTTTTTCCAGGGGCAGTTCGTGCATAGGAGCGCGCAAGTGCGCGCACACATACACACTACACTTGTCCCCATCTCACCGCTTTCCACTGACCTTCTTAGGGACCGTGGCCCTGACGGATCTCTCTCCCGCAGTGACGGCAGAAGTTCAGGCTGTGCCAACTGAACTGCGCATGTCAGATTGGCCGGTGTATTCGCTCTGGCCAGCCTCACATACGCAGTTCAAGCTTCTCCTGCTACAGCTGAAAGGCAGCTGTAGAAGCAGAAGCACAGCCCCGTAGGCCTTTGGTGGAGCGTTGTGATTGCCTGCTCCAGCCAATCCTAGCACTGCTCCTATGCTGTTCAGCATTGCAAGCAGCAAGGGAGCAGTTCTTGGATTGGCTCGATCCTTTTATCGAGCAAGCAGTGTGAGGCATGCGCGAGCATGTGCTGCAGCTTGCTGAGAGGTAAGTTTATTTTTAATTTTAATTGTTTTATAAGAAATTAATGTGTCTTACCCCTGTCTAAAGGAATCAGCCGCCACTGGATTTTTTCAAAAGAAGGGATCAATTGCACTGTTGTCTCCTGTCTTTACTTGACAGCACCATTTGTATTTAATATATATAATACATACATATCTGTTACTGTGTAGTATGGTCCAATATTGCCTTTGAGAGGTTGTGTTGACATAATTAACTCCGAAATGGCAACACATGCCACAATTATATAAGATATTCCTTATCCATTTTTGTATTCATGTTTATTTTAATACAATTAGCTTGACAAAGCTAGCAATGTTAAGAATGTGCACGGATTGAAATTAGAATGTTTAGACTTTGTTTATCTTTCTTTAATAAATTGTTAAGAAAACAATGGGCAATGGTGAGGGTCAGAAGATTCAAGCGATTCTCTGGGTATTGTGTTTGCCTCATAAATATGAATGTATTGCATTTACCACATAACACGCCGCAGAATTTGCCACAGAATTGCAAAATGTGTAGTTTTCACTAAAAGGTTGTTTCTATCTCAAATGGATACTAATAACAGTGACAGATAATGTGCTACATACATTTGAATTCTTGCCACATAATTTAGATAACTTTGCTGCATAATTTGTTCCTCCAGACAGCATAACTTTAGTAATCCCAAAAAGGTTAAACGCTACAGAGTGGTTTTGAAGCTGCCATTATTATGATGAAACCCATGTTTTATAGGAAACTGTGAAATGTTTCTCATATTTTACAATTCTCTGATGTGAAATATGGGTTTTTATACCACTGCTTTTTGTGCAATAAAAGCACCAAAACATGCAATGTGATGCTATACTATACTTGCCGGGTGTAATAATTTCAGGCAGCTATACACACAATTGATATAAAGTGGCTTTGGTGTTTAAGTCGTGACCTAGCACTTACTGTGGACGATGAGCGTGAATGTCACATTCGCGGACAGGCCATGCCGCGTATTGTTCAGAACCATCGTGTATTTGCCAGCATCCTTTTCTCTCACGTGCTTGATGGTTAGCCTGTATTTGGAGGGGTCTGGTTCATAGCAGGAATGGTTCCTCCCAATCACTTGTCCATCTTTGTACCTGGAATACAGCAGTAGGCAAAAGTGAATTAATTAATAGATATCAGTGAAGTTATTGTTCCTTTTTATTGCACATATTTTACTAAATTAATTCCCAATTAAGTTGAAGGAAGAATGAATAAGTTATGTATTTAATTTAGTTTGCTACAGGCCGGATCTAGTGGCTCAGTGGACTAATGCACCTCATGGTCACAGGTTAAAATCTGGGTGGGCCTTAATGAGTACCATTGAGTTGAGTAACAATAAACACCTGTTGTTCAGCACCAAGAGACCTATGGGTGACCATGCGCTTTACGAATACATGTTATGCTATTTTACATTTTGTTATGTTACTACCATTTGACCAGTACCTGGTATGCTCTTACTACGGCTTTGTGGATCTAACAGCTGGCCAGAAAGGCTGTGAGGTTTCCATTGCAGACCAAAGTATGTGCCATCACTTGATTACATACTTTGACTATTGTATTTAGAATGGTGTCAGGTTGGCCATTATTTATCTCAGCATAAAATGATATGTGTTCGTGTTGGATGGTTGACTATTATCTAATTTTCATCATTGATCATA
The DNA here is from genome assembly GCF_964261635.1 of Lissotriton helveticus. Taxonomy (NCBI): domain Eukaryota; kingdom Metazoa; phylum Chordata; class Amphibia; order Caudata; family Salamandridae; genus Lissotriton; species Lissotriton helveticus. The sequence goes on from NC_136064.1 coordinate 4,325,671, forward strand.
CGCGGGTTTACAACTTTGATGGTGTAATAGGGTGTCTGAGGACTTTACCATTTGCTTACACATTCCTTGGGTCAGTAACATGGCCAATACCTAGCGATTAATGATGATCTGAGCATGGTGGGGTGGCTGAGTTGTCTCACTGAGGTGTGTTGAATGTGCATTTGAGATGTTTTGTCAAATGAGGTCTTTGTGTTTCTGATGTAGATGTCTCCCCACTAGTTAGTGCTGTTGGCATGTCTAGTGAATGGATGTATGTATGGTGTTCTGTCTATTTAAAGCATTGTGTTGGGATTGTTGTAGCAGCTCATAGGGGCTACTGAAGTAAGTAGCAATGTGTTAACCGAGTTTATGGCATATTGTAGCTGTGTAAGATGTATGCTGAATCTTCTGTCTAACAGTTATTCAGTGCAACGTAATTAAAAGATTTAAGGTGTTTCACTGTTTCTGTGTGGAATACTCAGAGGGCTAGAGTGAAATTAGTTTTATGTCTGTGTTGCACTGGGCGTATTTGAGTTTGTCGGTCTAGTCTATTATTTTATTGTAGTAACTTCAATTACAATCTTTGCATTATTTTTTTCTTTGCAAATATGTTCCTGCCTGGGGACTATCTGCATAACACAGCACATGCAATCAGTGTGTGGCTCAGGCGCATTCGGCCGGCGCCGACGCCTGACAGCTTTGCTGGCTTGGTATTATGTTGGTAGCTCTGTTGAAGGCAATGGACAGAGGAGAGAGGAGTTGGCCTAATGCGTAGGGCGGCCGACCTTGAATCTGGGGAAGTGGGTTCGAGTCTCGGCAATGACACTGAACATCCTGTGATTCTAGGCAAATCACTTAGGGCCAGATGTAGGAAGTCAAATTTCATCCGTTACTGACCTGTATTTGGAGTTTGGGATGTAGGGGCATGTCAAAATACAGATTCGGTAAAATCTGTATTTTGACATGTAGGTAGCACTGTAATCAGTGCTACAGGGGTTTAAGAATTCGTTATTTACCACCAACTAGAAGTTGGTGGTAAATAATGAAAACCCTTTAAAAAGCATTTCTTTTGCTTTTTAAACAGTGCCATGTTGCAGACATACATACCCTAAGGGCATGTATGTCTGCAACATGTGCACCCATGCACAATTGAGGGGTGCAACAGGGTGTCAAAGTGACACCCTGCCACCCTTCAATGTTTCCCCCAATTACCGAATCGGTATTTACCAATACGGTAATTGACATTCATTCCTATGGGCCTCCAGGCCCATAGGAATGAATGGCAATTACCGAATCGGTAAATACCGATTCGGTAATTACCGAATCATACCGATTCGGTAATTAAATCGGTAAAATTACCTACATCCCGATTGCCAGTTCTTAAATACCGAATCGGTATTATGATTCGGTATTTAAGAATCGTAATCTGGAATTACCTACATCTGGCCCCTTAATCTCCCCGTGCCTAAAAAAATGAATGTATCCTCATGTAACGCAACTGGTGCTATGTAAACTCTCTGATACCTGATTTAGGGCAAGTTTGTGCTATAAAAAACTCTGTAAAAAAAAAGGATTGTCTCAGGGCTAATTACGACTGGTATAGGTTTTCTGCAGCAATATTCCACTTTTTTGCTGTGTTTTTCCTTTTCTAATTTACCCATTCTAGCCTTATTGGGTGGAATGTTCTAACAGCGTTATTGCCCTTCTGCCATGGGCTATTCTTCTGATTGCTACAGGCCCTCTCACTCAGTATAGGCCCTCGCCAGCAGCTCACGCTAATAATTCAATTTCACGGTCCTTACAACCAATACAGTCCTCACAGCGGGCTTTAAAGATCAATTATTGGACTCTATGAATCTAACAGGTAGTCTCTCCTTTACGGCTGAATTTGGAACATCTTCTGTCTTTAAATCCATTTACAGACTACAGTCAATGACTTTGATTTAAGAATCATTACATTTTTGGGTGATTTCACCTAGGGACCTCGACTCATTAAGATGCCAGAGTTGGCAGGAGTTACATCACACACATTTTTGACCCCCTATAACAAGACAGGATGATCCCCTCTAACATCTTTACTACCTTACCCCTCAACAGACTCCTGTTTGCTGCCTGGTGATGTAAGAATGATCAAGTCAAGAAACCATAGAAAGTTAAAAATAATAATAATAATAATAACCCTGCTTACTTTCTGTTCCTGCCATGTATAGGCGATGAGTATGCAGTTTCTATGGTGTTTTAAAAAAGGGAGGATCCTATTGTAAAAATAGATCACAAGAGTCTGATAAATCAGAAGCAAGAGTCATTCCACACCCAATTGGGTGTCATGCTTTATCATCGGGCAGCTCCTCGTTGGGCCTCTGCTGCAATGGCCAACGCGCCCCTAAAGGGGGCTCTTTGCCGCAGATCTTTTAAAGATGGTGTCAGCAGTGATGGGTCATGTGTGTGAGAGCTAAGAGTGTAGATTGGTGAAAATGTTAAATTTAAAATGACTAAGAGTTACCTATTAAGTGTTTATTGAACTGGTATCTCTTGTCATGACTAAAAACAATGTGTGGCGGTGTAGGAGATAATGGTCTTTCTCAGATCAAATGACGTGGTTAAAACAAAGGGTCAACATGTTTCTTACCATTGGACAGTCATAAAGGATCTAGGCAATTCTTTAGGACCGTATGAACCTAATCTACAACTGATTGGGTTGATAGTTAAACATGCATAAGGGCCCAATAATAAAGTCACTCAACTACCCTGGTGTTATTGATACCTTATATAGACTAGTTGTAAATAGTCCGACTCTCACAGAGTAAGACAATTGCCTCTTATGTGTGTCCAGAGGAACTGTGCTAACTGTGGCGTATAGGCGTCCAGAGGGTAATACAGAGGGTGCCTTTACGATGCAGCTAGCGCGGCACAAAGGCGCCCACCGCATGATAATACAGATGGGGTATTACCGCGTGCTGGACGCCTTTACACGCAGCTAGCCTGGTTCCTCTGCAAACACCTAAGGAATAATTGCCTTGCTGCATGAGGGTCAGACTATATACAACTAGTCTATATAAGGTATCAATACCTCCACCGTAGTTGGGTGACTTTATGATTGGGCACTTATGCACATAGATATGAGAAAGCATTTTGCGCTATGAAAAGTTAAGACTTTCATTTGATGTGGCCATTTATTAAAATAAATCATCTTCCAGACATTAATACTAGGTTTATTATTATCCAGCTCAAAGGAACAGTGCAAAATTGTCAACATTTTAGGTATAGTGGTCCCCACACTCAGGTAGTTTGATGATATTTGACATCATCACTAGATGCAGTCCAGGTACAGCACTCGGTTGTCTTTTGGCTTGGTTTGTGCTATAGAAGTACCATATACATACAAACATACATACCTCACCCTATGGTAGCACCAGTGGTGAATGCTGCTCTTTTTTATTAAGCTAGGAAAGATGAGTGCCGAGTTAGCCTTCCATTCTTCCAAACTTCTAACCTACATGATACTTAAAGCTCTTTTCAGCAGCTGCTCTACCCACTGAGATATCTTACCGGTTATCATTGACCAAAGCTTGAGAGAAGGTCCACATTCTCCTACTCACCAGGTCACATTGGGGTGTGGGAAGGCGTCGACTTTTACATCCAGTTTCACCAGTTTGCGACCTTCGATGACAGTATGAACCAGAGATTTTTTCTGGGAAACCTTGATGAAGGCCTTTTCTGAAATTAAACACAGAGCTATGGTCAATGGAATAATATCAGGATGCTCTAAATGTAGGACTGCACTCAGGCACTGGAAGGGCTGCAACATAGAATTCCTCAGAAGGTGCTTCCAGAAGCCATGTTTGTTTTTCACTGCATCTCATTCGCAAAACCCTCTTTTTGCCACCACATTTTCGCTCAAAGCACAACCAGCATTGTGAGACTTTGCCTTCAACATCCAGACACCCCTCTTCTTGAACCCTTCTATTGTGCTCAAGAGGCTGTCATAAGAAAATGATGCTTCATCTTCTACATCCCAGTGGGAATCAGCATGTGGATGAATGGTTGAAGAGTTGAATGAGAACCAGAGCCCCAGAAAGAGGGACCGGCAACCTTGCCTGGCGTGTCTGCATCCATATCATTCTCCAGCGTCTCCTTACAGATTAATATTGTAAAATGGGTTTTATGCACAATAGCCTAGTCAGAAATATTATATGACATAATATTATGTCCTCAATACTGTTCATAAGTGTCATCCTATTGGGTATAGGTTTTTTGTCATTAACTCCAATTGGGTGATATTTTTGTAAAGGATATTTAGGACTCTATATTTATATAGGATGATATTTTGACTATGATATTCTTGTACCACACTGTGCAACAAAATATGATGATGGATGCTGCTTTCATGCTGAACTCAAAGGCCCTGTTGGTCAAGAGGGTGGAAGCTGTAGTCTACACTGTCCAGAGTTGGATAGCGCATAGGTACCCCTTCGAAACAGGTTTGAAGAGTAGGAGATTACCTATGTAATGGGCATCATGGGTGTTTTGATTTGGGCGCTGCATGTGATGGGTGTTGAAAGGTTGCCAAATAGAAGGAAGTTAATCAGTATTTGAATCTTGAAGACATCACACTACATACCAGAGGGTGGATCCCAGCCTTGGGAATTCTCTTCCCATTCCTGAGACAGATGCAAGAGTACCAAAGATGTGTAGATGGTAGCAACAGGCTTCCCTGACCCACTGTAGTTTAGTCGCTGCCCACACACCTCAGATGAACTACTTGTGGCCTGGGTCAATGACTGCTGCAGTAGAGCAGAAGGATGAGAGGGGGAGCCATATCTGGGAACATGCTGGACCAAGACAAGAATTACTACCACACCGGTTTCACAGGAAACTGGGCTAGCCTCCAGCAGATATGCCAAACTGGAGCTAATCCTGCAGGGATAGACAGTTCAATTTCTTGTGTCTAGGTGACTTATATGGTTATTGAAGCCCATACAGTCGCCACTGGATAGAGGCTTGAGAAGGGAGGCCACATCATTATCTCTCTCAATGACTGATCCATAAGCCCCTTCCATTAAATGAGGTTTAATGCTGAATAACTCCTTTGGAAGCTGTGATTTAATCCAGAAAGGAGGAAGAGACCACAGAACTGTTAGCATGAAACAACTAAGTGACTGAAAGAGTTATCCCAGTGTGGTCCTGGGGGCTTAATTAAGAGGGTCCAACTGGGTTTGGATGCCCTGACAAGTATCCTCTGACTTGATATGGTCAATATATTTTATGCTAAACATACAGCCCTGGCACGCTAAACATTGAATCATGTTTTTTTTATGTAGGGTTCCTTGTTTATCAATACTCCAAGGGACTACATGGGTAAAGCTACAGGGGGTCATGAGGGACTATTAGGTAGAGGCAGAAATGGAACACAAACTTTACAGTACCCATAGTCAGGTCAATGTAACTAAGATCCTCTTTGTTTACATTTTTTATTATTAGTGCGCCTAGTAGGGAAGGGAGCTCTGCCCATGCCAGTGATTATGCAAATACCATAGGGCAAGTAGGAACATGGATGCACTGTGAAAATGTTGACTCAAAACGATGGCCTCAGCAATAAACGTAACTATAACCCTTACCCTCAACCATAGCTGAATAAGTATCCTTCCTCTTACCCCATGCTACCAGCAACTCAAGCCTATTCCATACCCTTACCCTGACTGAGTACCCTCAGTTCCATCCTAAACCTTATGCTTATCCCAATGTTTGAAGTAATTCTAATGGTAACCCTAATCTTTACCCTAGCCCCATGGCTAACACTAACCCTAAAACTATTCCTCATCTCAACCTTAACCTAACCCTTCCTCTAACCCTATCAATAACTGTTGCCCTAACAGTTGTATGGTAAAATGTTGTGTTCTAAGTATTGTCTTTCCAAAATATTATGGCAAAAATACAGAAGATCAAAATCTCAAAAAGGTAAGTGCATTATAGGAATATATAAAATTACAATTTTCATCTCCATACCTATATACCTTAATGATATGTACATTATCAATGTACATCTATGTGCAGTTAAGTAAAGTAAACCTATACTTACCTATATGTACCTACCTTGGGAAAATGTTGGCCCTCAATATTTTAGCAGGACAATAGTTCGGAAACTATATTCTGGTGGAAATTCGTTCTAACACTAATGCTAACCATAAAATTAACCCTTGCCCCTATTATAGTCGAAACCCATGTGTACTCATAGCCAAATACTAAGCCTTATTTTAAACATAACCTAACTCTTACCCTAATTCCCTTCTATCCATAACTATTAGAAAGTGGAGTTCTGGTTGGCTAAGGTTTTCACAGTGTCCAAGCAGGAACGACAATCCTGGTCAGGGTAAATCACAAACACATCCAAAATTAATGTGTGTTGACCCTCTGGTAGCTTGGCAAGGGACAGTCAGGCTTAACTTAAGAGGCAAGGTGTAAAGTATTTGAGCAACACTTCAAACAGTAAACCAGTGAAAACACCACACAAAAAGATCCCACACCAGGTTACACAGAGCTTAATTTAATAAATAAAGCAAGGCCAAAATGAAAAAGATCCAATAAGAAGAACTTGAGATATGAATGTTTAAAGAATAAACTGTAAAATAAGGCTTAGAAGCAATAAGCAACTTTTTCGGGCATTTGGTCGCGCTGGACCAGGACATGGTCAAAGGTTCAGGCTGACCGCGATGGAGTGCGGGCCGGAGAGAGGGACTCACTTGAGTCTGCTGCACAAAAGTAACTTGATACTGGATGCGTCGAAGTCGAGGAAGATGCAGGGTGCAGCCGAGGCAATGCATCGGTTATGATCCTGCAATAGGGGGAGATGCATTGGTTTTCTCGTTATAAATCAGTTCTGAATGCGCTGGTTCCAACTACAATGCATTGGTTCTGCCTCTGTGGCAGAGGACGTGTCGACCCAGAGGGTGATGCGCTGCATGCGAAAGTGATGCGCTGGGTCTGTTCCACACAAAGGTGAAGATGGGCTGGTTCCGATGCAAATGCATGAGTTGGCTGAAGAAGCACTTTCGGCCTCACTTCCATGGTTCAGGACTGGGGGTTGGCACTATTTGGCAGGGCAGACTCACAGATGGCAGAGTCCATGTGCAGATGCAATAAGTTGGAAGTATTTTATGTCCCTGAGAGTGCAATCAGGTGGCAAGCTAGAAAGTCATTGGAGTCACTTTGAAATTAAGTGATGTAGGTGCAGTCCATCGCAGTCATGTCAAAGGGCAGCAGGCAGCAGGTCAGCACAGCAATAAAGAAGTTCTTCCAGAAAAGCAGTCCAGCAGAGTGGCACTGCTTCAGCAACACAACAGTCCTTTCGGGAGTCTTCATGAGACCAGATGTGTACTAAGGTGTTAGGGCATGAGGTCCAATTCTTCTACCCAGTGGTGTCTTGGAAAGTGGGGGAGCCTTCAAAGAAGTGCTTTGATGTGCACAGAGGTCCTCCCTTCCTGCCCTGTTTCAGACTCACTGCAGGGGGTTAAAGAGTCCATTGTGTGGGGGGCAGGACACAGGCTATTCATTAGTAAGTGTGAGGTTGTGCCCAGCTCCTACCTCCCATCCTGCCCAGGATGTCCCATCATGATGTGAATGACCTATCAAGTCACACCTAATCTCCCTTTATGTGTGGCTGTTAAGAGGGAATGAACAAAGCCCAGCTGTCTGCCGCCCCAGGCATATATTGGAGACAGGCTGCAGGTACACAGGACTTAGAGCAGTAAAATTCCCATCGTTCTAAAAGTGGCATTTTTAAAATTGCAATGATGAATTCAACTTTACCTTTAAAGAGGATTTAGTATTACTATTCCAAAGGTACTAAATATGACAGCTCCATCTCATTCAAATTGGGAATTACATCTTATTAGATGTAACAAGGAATCTCCAAAGTTAACCTATAGGAGGAGTAGCCCTCGCAGTAGTGAAAAATAAATTTGGATATTTTTCCCTAGCAGGACATGTAACACTTAATAGTACATGTCCTACATTTTAATTACACGGGAGCCTGCCCTGTGGGCTACCTAGGGCCTATGTTAGGGGTGAATTATCTATACTAATATAATAAAGAGAGAGCCCAAAACTTTGAGGCGGGTAATCTCAGGAACCACAGCACCAATCACAACACCCAATACAGCGTTGGAAAGGGCAGTTGCAGCAGAAGGACATAGGCTATGCAGACGCCCACTGTATACATTTAAAAGGTAAAAGAACCGTGCAGCAAAGTAGTCCCTTGTGGGCGTGTCTGCGTTGTGCTGTGGGCCTGTGCTTGGGGCGTGACAAACTCTGGGGGCGTGTGGTACGTTCCGCCCTTCATGCCATGTCTCATATCGTGTGCTGTGGGCGTGTGCTGGGAGAGGGTGCGTGGGCGTTTGCGGGGCGCGGGATTACGGTAAAAAAACAAACGAGCATTGTGCCCAATATTTCATTGTTTTTTCTTCCCAGGTTCTGTACATTCCAGCTCCGGGTGTCCACCCTGCTCCCTTTAAATACCTCTGCACCCCATAATCATAACCCACCCTTAATCCTTAAAATACCCCAACACCCTTAAACACTAACCCATCTTAACCCTATAAATATACCCTGTACCCCAAAACCCAAACCTATCTCTAAACCCTAAAAATACCCCTGTACCCCAAACCTAGCCCTGAATCCTATAAATACCCCTGTACCAAAAAACCCAAACCTACCCCTGAACCCTAAAAATACCCCTGTACCCCAAAACCCAAACCTAGCCCTGCACCCTAAATATACCCCTGTACCCCAAAACCCAAACCTACCCCTGAACCCTAAAATACCACTGTACCCCAAAACCCAAACCTAGCCCTGAACCCTTAAAATACCCCTGTACCCCAAAACCCATAACTACCCCTGAACCCTAAAAATACCCCTGTACCCCAAAACCCAAACCTTGCCCTGAACCCTAAAAATAACCCTGTACCCCAAACCCAAACCTAGCCCTGAACCCTAAAAATACCCCTGTACCACAAAACCCAAACCTACCCCTGAACCCTAAAAATACCCCTGTACCCCAAAATCCATACCTATCCCTAAACCCTAAAACTACCCCTGTCCCCCCTAACCCAAAACTATATCTGAACCCTTAAAATACCCAAACAACCCAAAACATATACCTCAGTACCCCAAAACATATACCCCTATACCCATACTTACCTTATCTAAACATTAAAAAAAAACATGCTTTTACCATTCATGCATTTACAACGAATTTCGTTGTAAAAGTATGCGTGGTAAAAGCATATAAAATGTAATGCCATGCATTATAATGGCATTGCGGAGTCATGGTACTTTCGTAATGAAAGTATGCGGAGTGAGGTAAGCGGAAAGAAAGTTGCGGAATAATGGGCGTTTACCCTCCCCGGTAAGTAGATTGGTGGCACGGAGACCCACATCTCCAGCAACATACTCATATTTTTTCACCACCGATTTGAAAAAGGCACAGGTCTCTGTCATTGATGTCCAGCACCGACATACACTTTTAGACACACCTCCCACCACAAGTTCTAGAATTGCGAACTTTAGAGCTGGGGAGCTACTTTCGAATCTCGGCATCAGCTCAACATCCTGTGATTCCAGGCAAATCGCTTTGTCTCCCCGTGCCTACCACAAATGAATGTGTTCTTCTGTAATGTAAATTGTGCTCATGCCATGTTGTCGAGTTCGAGCTATATAATACTGCAAGGAAAAATAAAGTAGGGAAAATCGAGTTCACACACTACTGAACGCGCACTCTTAAGTGCATCAGCAGTGCATACGAAATGCTATCAAAACGAAATCCTACAAAACAATATACTACTGGCCGGCAGCAATTCATACCCGGACAACGTCAGGACGGGCTGCTAGTATGTAATAAAAGGGGAGTTTAAGGCTTGGTAAGGGGTTTTAAATACCAAGTTGACATGGCAGTGTAAACAGCATGCACAGGCGTGGCAGTGGCAGGGCCGAAACAGGGCTACTTAATTGAACGGCACAATCAGTGCTGCAGGCCCACTAGTAGCATTTAATTTACAGGCCCTCTGCACATACAGTGCACTTTACTAGGGACTTATAAGTAAATTAAATATGCCAATTGTGGATAAGCCAATGTTAACACATTTTTGGGAGAGAGTACATGCACTATAGATCTCTGGTAAGCAGTTGTAAAGTGCCCAGAGTCCTAAAGTCAACAAAAATGAACTCAGCAAAAAAGGGAGGAGGAAGGCAAAATGTTTGGGGGTGACTCTTCAGAAAGTGCCATTTCCAACAATAACCTAACCCTAAACTTGACCCTTATATTAACCCACACGTGTTGTTTAACCTAAGTCTAACACTAACCCTTACTACTCCCCAATGTAACCCTAAGCCTTATCTAAACCCTAACATGAACTTTAAACAAACTCTAACACTCATCATTGCATTGCCGTCACCATAAACCTAACTCCACCACTATCCTTAATCTAACCCTGAGCCTTGTCTAAACCATAGCGTAAACTTTAACCTAACTCTAAAACTAACCTCACCATTATCCCTAACTTAACTCTGAGTCTTAGCTAAACACTCATATATACTCACCTTGCTTGGCCATCGCCAGAAACCTAACGCCAACACAAGCCCTAATCTAACCTTGAGCCTGATCTAAACGAGAACATAAACTTTAAGCTAAATCTAACACTAACTTTTACAACCACTCTAAACCCAACCCTGTCACTATCGCTAATCTAAACCTGAGGCTTTTCCAAACCCTAACATAAACTTTAACCTAACTCTTCTTGCACTAAACCTAAGCACTACCCTAACTTCACCCTTAACCCTAACCATATTCCTGCCTATAAACACATTGACAATATAAATTATTTCACTGCTATGTATTTTTTCTTTATTATCTAAAATCAAATCTGCATATTCACATTTCTTAGTTTCAGTCGTCATGGCGGTATGCTTTGTGGTGGGATCTTTATTTTCACACATCAGTAGTGAGAGTTCCAATACTTTTGTATTTATTTATAACATTTTAGACAGAAGGTGAGCACTGAATGAAGAGCTACTAGAATTTCTCACAAACAGTGGACATCTTAAATTAAATTCAAGCAGGATTGAAGAGGTTACATGCCCCCTTAACCATTTGATCATATTTTGTAAATTTACAGGACACTTACGGTACACTTTAACTGTAATGTTATTTTTTAGGCTACTTTCCGCATCCACGCTGCAAGTGTAGACACCCCGATCTTCCCTAGAAACGTTCACCTTGGTCAGATTGCCATAGTAAAATTTTTGAAAACCAACTTGGTAAGACGACCGTCGGACTCCAGAATCCTTGAGCTATAAAAGAAAGAGAAAATACAGGCTAACATTTAAAAAAAGAATACACAGGCTGGCATTTAAAAAAGTTAAGAAAATAGAGGCTGGCCTATTAAAATGATTAAAAGAAATACAGGCTGGCATTTTTAAAAGATAAGAAAATGCAGGCTAGCATGTTAAAAGATTAGGAAAAGACATGCCGAAATTTTAAAATAAAATAAGAAAATGCAGGCTGACATTTTAAAAACATAATAAAATATATGCTGGCATTTAAAACATTTCACAAAACTCAGGCTGGCATTAGAAACATTTCTTTATACTGACCAGTAGAAGGTCTGGTAATACGTTTTTGTTTTTTAATGATTTTTTAATATTGATGCAAAGGGACTTCATCCCAATATATACAAATAAAAGGAAAAGCCCAAAACAAACAGGGTGGCAGCCAAATTGCATAATGTTCATAAACCAAAATGTACACCAAGAACATTTAAAATTGGAAAATCATATTTAGATTATCAATCCTTAAGTACATTATACCAAATAGTTTGAAATTTCCAGATAGCACGTATACCTCTGGTTTTTGCCACAGCTTTTTCCCTTTCACAGATCTCAACCAACATGATCCACCATTCTACCGAGCTACTAGGTTTGGAAGAAATCCTAGCCCTGGTGATGGCAAGCCTTGCAGTAACTAAAAAGATGGCAAAAAATGTGTGACGTGCAGGACTAGGATCGATCTTAAAACCCATCATTATCTTCTGTATAGTGAATCTTAATTCTAGACCCAGTCTGTCTCTACAAACGTGCCTAATATCCACCCAGAACGCCCAGATCGGCGAGCATATAGCAAACATCTGCACTATGTCGGCCGCGGTGGTTCCACATTTGGGGCTTTTTGTTTTTTCATCAAAGGCTTGCTTGTCTCTTTTTTTATCACACTTTAGATCTGAATTACTCTAAACGTGTTCGCTTCAAGACCATTAGAGATACAGTTACCATTTGGCGGGATATTGTTCTCGGCTACTCCCTTCCAACTTTTCATGATAGGTTCCCTCTTTGGGTCAATCCATTCTGGCCTGAGATCTTCAAGGATAAGTTGGCAAAAAGCTGGGCTATATACAGGGTGGAGAGACTTGGTCATCTATACAACACTACTGGTTTTAAGACCTTTCAATGTCTCTAAAATACATTCTCACTTCCTCAATATTTCTACTACAAGTATCTGCAGATTTGAGGTTTCTTCTTGAGGTCGCAAGGGTTGTATCCATTTCTGCACAAGAGATTCTTACTCTTATTCACGAAAAAGATGTCTCGTAATCCTGAAACTATTTTGTCAAATTTAGAGCCACTTCAGAATAACCCTGGCTGGACTAAAATGCTTAAAATGCACAGAAATATTGGTTCAGTCCAGTTTGTGAATCCAGGAGCCACTGTTTCCAGGATGTATATCACTACAACGCATGCTTTTACAACACCTGCCATTACGACGCAGGTTTTACAACGCAAGTCGTTACAACGACTTGCGTTGGGGGGCGCTGGATAGTGAATAGTTTAATTTACTATTCCAACTCCAGTCCCCGTGGATAGTAGGGAAGGTGTTGGATAGTAATTAAACTATTCCCTATCCTAGAGCGCCCTCCAGCGCAATTTGTTGTAATAACTTGCGTTGTAAAAGTTGCGTCGTAATGGTAGTGCGTTGTAAAAGTTGCGTTGTAAAGGATATTTCCCCTGTTTCCATAACTTAACAATCGTATATATTTCTACATGGCTGAATCTCTCAATGCTTAATTCCATTTTCCAGTTGATTCTACCAAACCAATTACTAATGAATATTCAAGGAGGAATATTTTTATTCTTTCATTTTGAACAATTAGTTAAACTAGATTTGCACCCCTCATATGTTAGTGCATTGAGTGACCCTGAGGCGGAACAGGGCCATGTGCAGAGTGAACATTCACTCTTGGAAAGCCTCAAGGAACTATTGACAGGTAACTGATGTGTACTGTTACCCAACTTAGTGCTACTCATTTTATGAAAGGCTGAGTGGACCTGCGGGGATTTAATTCTGTAACCACGAGGTCAAACACAGATCCCAGGAATGGATGTATCAGGGCCTAGGATAGACTGATAACAGTGGAAAACAAAGAGAGATATATGCAAGGTAAGAAAGTAAGAAAAAGTAGGTAGACGTTGGGGGCAAAAAGCAGGTGGATGGCAGGACGACTCCCCACTCCTGTACCTACCAGTGAACTGCACAATCCTTTGCCTGGGTTCAAAGAGGCAGAAGTGGCAGCATTCTTGGTGATTGGGACGAGGGAAGGTTTTAGACTTCCCTATTAGGGACACAACCAAACGTTCATTGCAGAACACCTCCAACCCTTCTGAGAAAGACCAGGGGTGCTCAGCAAAAATATTGTTAAAGAATTCAGTTTGGGAAGGACTTCTGCTTTAAAAGGTGCCTTTGGAAAATTTAAGGGTGTCTCCCTTGGGCCTACCTGCTACACATGGTTCTGGAATTCAGGATGACCCCCTACCTTTTTATCCAGACAGGCACTCTGTTCACCAGCTTTTGAGTCAGAAAGATTCTATGATGGCATACCCATCCTGGCGGGAGGCGGTGAAAGTGGTGAGGAACAAAGGGGAAACGCACACTTTTGGCTAAGCAAGAAGTAAAGTCCAGCATTTCTGATCCACACTTGGATAAGGCCTAAGGTTGGAGGCCTTTCTGTCTTCCATCCAAGAGCATCTGTGTATTTCAAAATATTGACACATATGTTTACTAGTTTTGCATGGAAAGTACCACCCGCATTTAAGTGGGCGGCAATACCAGCCACAGTTAGTGTAAACAGCACCAGGCTGAGGGACAATCTTGCTTTAGACCACTGCAGATCCCGATCCTCCTGTCTATGCATGACCCGCTTTGGGGGCCCCTTAGCCAGGGACCTGTCTGGATAAAGAGTTCAACTCCCAGAAGTCCATTATCCATGGCCAAGGCTCTAACCAAGGACCATAGTAACTCTCTATTAACTCAAAGGAGGTTTCGCCCCACTACCAAACTTAAGCTGTAGCCCATAGTCTTTTTTTATTAGACAAGAATCTGTCTCAGTGGGTGGTGCTAGGGAACAGTAGTGGTGGGCGGAGTGAAAGGGGGGGTTAGACAAGAAGAAAAAAAGAAAAACTGACTTATGTGCTGGCCGCCGCTTCTCCTCTGTCCTCTCTCTGTTCCGGTGTTGTGTAGTTCCTATAAATCTATATAGGATCTGCACGTTTAGACAACGTAACTATGGGATTGGTATCCAGACTGATTCCAGATACCCCCACCGGGTAGGTTAGTCTGGAGTCCTCCTAGCTCACAGTGCCCCTATGCACCCCTCTTACCAAGGAGTGAATAATTTCTGGCAACTAGAACATGACAACCCTAGAACATGACACCTCAGAATTGTGGAAACAGTACAGTACTTTTCGCTCAGTCACTCGTGCTCACTTCGTCTCAGAGGAATACACAGAATAAACAGTGCAGACTTTTTCAATAAGCATTTATTGAACCAGCGTCATTCTAATGTAAAATAGGTGTGCTGAAACAAACATAAGACAGAAACAGAAATAAATGATTGTAACCACCAATAAAGTAAAAGGATGGTAGATTCCTACCATAGTGCTAAAACAATGGATATAGGCAAGTATAAAAACACATGACAGTAATAAATGTGTACACCAACGATGAACTCCTAACTAGATGCATCTGTGTGTACCTAGCATGAATGTAGGTGTAGAGCCAAGATTTCCCCTAGGATAAAGCCGACTCTATTACCTGAAGTGAGAGACTGTGGGACCCCATCTTGGTCTTGAGAGGGACACCCCGCGAGCTATGTCAGACCACTGCGAGCTGGAGTGTCCGCGTGCAGAAACCTCAGCATCTCGCGTCAGTGTGTCACCATGGAAGTCCTTTTTCTCCTCTCCCTGCCTCAACAAAGATGTGGTGTTTATATACCCAAAGTGGTAGCCTCAATCAATCAATCAATCAAAGCATTTATATAGCGCACTACTCACACGGAGGGTCCCAAGGCGCTGGGGAGGAGGGGTCCGCTACTGCTCGAACAGCCAGGTCTTGAGCTGCTTCCTGAAGGCGAGGTGGTCTTGGGTCAGGCGGAGGTGAGTCGGGAGGGAGTTCCACTTGGCGGCCAGGTAGGAGAAGGACCTTCCTCCTGTTGTGGCTCTTCGGATGCGGGGGGCGGCGGCGAGGGCGTGGCTGGTCGATCGAAGCTGGCGGGTGGGAGTGTAGAAGTTGAGGCGGCTGTTGAGGTATCTTGGTCCTTGGTTGTGTAGGGCTTTGTGAGCGTGGGTGAGGAGACGGAAGGTGATTCTCTTGTTGACCGGGAGCCAGTGCAGGTCTCTCAGGTGTCCGGAGATGTGGCTGTGCCGGGGGATGTCGAGGATGAGTCTTGCTGAGGCGTTCTGGATCCGCTGGAGTCTCTTCTGGAGCTTGGCGGTGGTTCCGGCGTAGAGGGCGTTGCCGTAGTCCAGACGGCTGGTGACGAGGGCCTGGGTGACCGTCTTCCTGGTCTCGGTGGGGATCCACCGGAAGATCTTGCGTAGCATGCGCAGGATATTGAAGCAAGACGAGGAGACGGCGTTGACTTGTCTGGTCATGGAGAGGGAGGAGTCCAAGATGAAGCCCAGGTTGCGTGCGTGGTCTGTCGGTTTGGGTGCGCTGCCCAGGGCGGGGTGCCACCAGGAGTCGTCCCAGGCGGAGGGAGAGGAGCCCAGGATGAGAACTTCCGTCTTGTCTGTGTTCAGTTTCAGGCGGCTGGTCGTCATCCACTCGGCTACGTCTTTAATCCCTTCGTGTAGGTTGGCTCTGGCGGTGGCGGGGTCGTTGGTGAGGGAGAGGATCAGCTGAGTGTCGTCGGCGTATGAGATGATGTTGAGGTTGTGTTGGTGTGCGATGGCCGCAAGGGGGCTCATGTAGACATTGAAGAGGGTGGGGCTGAGTGAGGAGCCCTGAGGGACGCCGTAGATGACTTCGGTGGCTTCTGATCTGAACGGGGGAAGGCAGACTCTCTGTGTCCTTCCGGCGAGGAAGGAGATGATCCACTCCAGTGCCTTCTCCTGGATTCCGACGTTGCTGAGGCGCTGCACTAGGGTGCGGTGGCAGACGGTGTCGAATGCCCCGGAGAAGTCCAGGAGGATGAGGGCCGCTGTTTCTCCGTTGTCGAGCAGGGATCACTGACATAATATCGACGTCACAAATATCGAGATACAGAAATATCGAGTCAAAAATATCGAGAGACAAAATATCGACTGCCTATCTTCAAACAGGTAAGTACCAAAATATCGACTTACAAAAATATAGACTGTCAAAATATCGATTTTTTTAAATCTCTTAAAATTAAGTTACAACTAATATAGTAATAAATATATTTAATATAAACTTAGAAATAATTATTAATTTTTTTTAATTTTAATAAATAATGTATATAATTAAAAAAATTATATCACCAAAAATAATACATATATATATATATATATATATATATATATATATATATATATATATATATAAATATATATATATAAAAACATATTATTAAATAAACATATATAACATTTTTAGCGTAGCATAGAAAATGGTTAAAAATTATTGTTACAACTATAGTGAGTTCAACATTAGCAAAAGTGTTGGATAGCGTAGAGGTAAAATTTACTATTCCCACTCCAGTGGGTGCAACAGTAGAGAAAGCGCTGGATAGCGTAGGGGTTAAAATTACTATTCCCACTCCAGGGATGTATGACGTTACAACGCATACTTTTACAACACCTACCATTACAACAAAACTTTTACAACGCAAAAACTTTTACAACGCATACATTTACAACGCAAGATTTTACAACGCATATACCTTTACAACGCATACCATTACAACGTAAGTATTGGTAAGTATATAATAATTTTTTGAATATAAATTAATTAAAAACAGTATAATATAATTTAATGTTATTTAATTTTATTTAATTAATTTAATTTAAATGTAATTTTACTTTATTTTTACAAAGTACCCCTGTACCCCAAAAACCCAAAACTGACCCTGAACCCTAAAAATACCCCTTTACCCAAAAACTGAAAACTGACCCTGAACCCTAAAAATACCCCTTTAACCAAAAACTGAAAACTGACCCAGAACCCTAAAAATACCCCTTTACCCCAAAAAAATGAAAACTGACCCTGAACCCTAAAAATACCCCTTTACCCAAAAACTGAAAACTGACCCTGAACCCTAAAAATACCCCTTTACCCAAAAACTGAAAACTGACCCTGAACCCTAAAAATACCCCTTTACCTCAAAAACTGAAAACTGACCCTGAACCCTAAAAATACCCCTTTAACCCAAAAACTGAAAACTGACCCTGAACCCTAAAAATACCCCTTTACCCAAAAACTGAAAACTGACCCTGAACCCTAAAAATACCCCTTTACACAAAAACTGAAAACTGACCCTGAACCCTAAAAATACCGCTTTACCCCAGAAACTGAAAACTGACCCTGAACCCTAAAAAGACCCCTTTACCCAAAAACTGAAAACTGACCCTGAACCCTAAAAATACCCCTTTACCCAAAAACCCAAACATATAACATTTTAAAAATAATTATATACTTACCAATACTTACGTTGTAATGGTATGCGTTGTAAAGGTATCTGCGTTGTAAAAACATGCTTTATAAATGTATGCGTTGTAAAAGTTTTTGCATTGTAAAAGTTTTGTTGTAATGGTAGTGCATAGTAAAAGTTGCATTGTAAACGTTGCATACCCACTCCAGTGGGTGCAACAGTAGGGAAAGTGTTGGATAGCGTGGGGGTTAAAATTACTATTCCAACTTCAGAGAATGCAACAGTATGGAAAGCGCTGGATAGCGTAGGGGTATAAATTACTATTCCCACTCCAGTGAGTGCAACAGTAGGGAAAGTAAATACTTCATATATAAATATAATTAAGAGAAATATTAATACCAATTACAATTAATTACCAATTATATTTAAATTAATTACCAATTAATATTTAATTAACAATTAATTAAAAATAAATACCAATAAATTAAATAACATATTAAATTAATTATAATTAAATTACTTCCCACCCTATTCCCCTATAAAGCCACAACCCGCTAGAGAAAATAAATTAATAAAAATAATTTTTTTATCAAATAATCAATTAAAATTAATTACCAATTATAATTTAATTAATTACCAATTAATATTTAATTAACAATTAATTAAAAATAATTACCAATAAATGAAATAACGTATTAAATTAATTATAATTAAATTACTTCCCACCCTATTCCCCTATAAACCCACAACCCGCTACAGAAAATAAATTACTCAAAATAACATATGTATCAATTAATCAATTAAAATGAATTACCAATTATAATTTAATTAATTACCAAGTAATATTTAATTAACAATTAATTAAAAATAAATACCAATAAATTAAATAACATATTAAATTAATTATATTTAACTTACTTCCCACCCTATTCCCCTATAAACCCACAACCCGCTACAGAAAATAAATTACTAAAATAACATATTTATCAATTAATCAATTAAAATGAATTGCCAATTATATTTTAATTATTTACCAATTAATTTTTAATTAACAATTAATTAAAAATAAATACCAACAAATTAAATAACATAGTAAATTAATTATAATTAAATTACTTCCCACCCTATTCCCCTATAAACCCACAACCCGCTACAGAATTATATTACACAAAAATTAAAAAATATTAACTTACCTCATTTTCGATATTTTTGTTGTCTATATTCTATCTAGTCGATATTATGTCATTCTATATTTTTGACTTCGATATTTTGGCTACTCTAGTCGATATTTTTGTAGTCTATATTATGTCTAGTCGATATTATGTCTAGTCGATATTAAAAACTCGATATTATGTCTAGTCGAAATTAACAACTCGATATTATGTCTGTTCACCGTCGAGCAGGGCTCGGATGTCATCGGTGGCAGCGATGAGGGCGGTCTCGGTGCTGTGGTTGGCCCGGAAGCCAGACTGCGAGAGGTCGAGGGATCCATTCGTCTTGAGGAAGGCGGCCAGCTGCTTGTTGACGTTCTTCTCGATGACTTTGGCCGGAAACGGGAGGAGCGAGATGGGGCGGTAGTTTTTGAGTTCGGTGGGGTCCGCTGATGGTTTCTTAAGTAGAGCGCTGAGTTTGGCGTGCTTCCAGCTCTCAGGGAAGGTAGCGGTGTCAAAGGAGGTGTTGATGATGTCCCGCAGGTGGGGTGCGATGACAGCGTCGGCCTTGTTGAAGACGTGGTGGGGGCAGGGGTCGGTTGGAGATCCAGAGTGGATGGTGTTCATCGTGCGGATGGTGTCTTCGGTGCTGATCGGTGTCCAGGCGCGTAGGGTGGTGGTGGAGAGCGTAGGTGCGGTCATGGGGAGCGTTGGTTGAGGGCTGAAGCTGTTGTGAATGTCAGCGATCTTGTTGTGGAAGTAGGAGGCAAAGGAGTTGCAGAGGGCTTGAGATGGGGTGATGTCGTTGTTTCCGGCGTTGGGGTTGGAGAGCTCTTTCACGATGTTGAAGAGTTCCTTGCTGTTGTGTGCGTTGTTGTCCAGTCGTTCCTTGAATGCAGTTTTCTTGGTGGCGTGGATCAGTTGGTGGTGTTTTCGGGTGGCGAGCTTGAGGGTGGTCATGTTGTCTGGTGTAGGGTCTCTGCACCAGGTTCTCTCGAGGGCTCGGCAGTGCTTCTTGGAGTTCTTGAGTTCGTCTGTGAACCAGGGTGCTTTCTTGCTGCCGGGTCTGCTAGGTGGGGTCCTCAGTGGGGCGAGGTCGTCTGCGCAGCTGCTGATCCACTTCGTGAGGTTGTCAGCGGCCTGGCTGGGGTTCGCTGAGCTGGTGGGGGGTGCTGGCTCAGGGATGCGGCGAGCTGGTCGGCTGTGATCTTGTTCCAGCTTCTGCATGCACCCTGATGCTGGTGGTGGTGGACCGTTGTTTTTTTGAAGCTGAAGTGGATGCAGCTGTGGTCCGTCCAGTGGAGTCCGGTGGCGTGGCTGAAGACGATGTCCTTGCTGGATGAGAAGACGGGGTCGAGTGTGTGTCCGGCGTAGTGGGTGGGGGTGGTCACCAGCTGCTTGAAACCGAGGTTGGCGAGGTTGTCCAGCAGGGTGCTGGTGTTGCGGTCGTTGTTGTTCTCCAGGTGGAAGTTGAGGTCCCCGAGGAGGATGTAGTCAGCGGAGGGGAGGGCGTGCGGGCTGATGTAGTCGGTGATGTCTTCGCTGAATTGTGTGCGGGTTCCCGGGGGTCTGTAGATGAGGGTGCCTCTGGGGATCTACCTTGCTGTGTCATGTCAGACTAGGATGACGGAAGGAATGACCCTTATACATAATTATTATGCAGTAGATGGTAGTCCTGCTAAGATTCCAAGAATCCTCATGCATAATGAATGAGGCTAGTTTTCAGAGAAAACCCCACGTCATTTAAGCAGTACCGTAACTAGGTAAAAGGTCAGTACCAAGAACTGTTATGCAGTGTAATGGCAGGGGAAATATAGGTGAAAGGTTGGTTATTAGCTGAGCCCATAACAGGGTAACATAAGACTGGCAGCACACAAGCTACCAGACTCCCCGAAGCCAATCACAACGCTGCTGTCACAAGCATGACAGCAGCATTGCGATTAGTCTGAGCAGCCTGGTCTGCTGCTCAGACAGGGCCTGGGAACCTAGGACTGTTCTCTACCCGGCTGTGAATCACAGATGGAGAAAGCCCACGACAGCAGGCTAAACCATCCTGCGCACTTCTGGTGCACCAACCACTCCTCCTCCCTCTGACGACAACCGAGCCCCGCCCCTCCCTTACCTGCCTCTGTAGTAAGAATAAAATGATAATAACCTTGTGTTATTATACTTTTTTTTCCCTTATGCACAGCTCAGAGAGCATTGGGGCAACACTCCTCCGCCTTAGTAGAGGCATCGCTGCTGGTCTGTCTTGTTAAGAGGCAGCATTGCCATATTTCATATCCCAGTATTGATGTGTGCAAGGATTAATTTTAACAATATTTTCCTCCAACAGTTAGGCAATGGGGCAGTAAAGTATAGGGGACAAAGAAAGGAAGCGCAGTGTAAGTGGGAGTGAAATGGGATGGGACAGAAAGATTATGTGAACTGATGGCCAGGAATTATGGCCATTCAAAAAAACAGACGTGCAGCAATCAAAGGGCCTGATTTGATTTTGAGTTTGGTGGATGGGTTACTCTGCCATAAATGTGAGGGATCTCACGGCACATATAATAAACAAACTCTCAATCAGGCCATAAGTGGGGTATAGACAAGCACTCATGGAGTTACAATGAGAATATTTTAATTTCTTTTTACTTTTTCATTTTTTTCTTATAAAAAATTCAACATTCATTTACGTTTTTTGAAGTACAGAGCCATTCCGGGACTTATCACTCTTTTTTCGATTGGTCGAGTTCTTTGGCAACAAGTTTTTTTCCAATATTTCTTTTAAGGATCAAATCTTTTTATTGGCATACCAGAAGAGATATCACATACACAGCAAGCCGCCTACAAGCCACAGCGGGCAGGCCGAGAAATGTAGTTGCTAACAGACGAACAGAGCCAAACATATCAACCTGTGCAGTCGCAGTGTAGTCACAGTAATACACAGCATATCACCTACAACCCAGTATGAGCCGGCCGCGCTTTCAGTATTTCTTTTTAACTGAGGGGCATACTATCAAGGGGGTTTATCTCTGCTTTTTTGGCTTTAAAAGCCAAGAAAGCAGAGATAAAATTATCTCCCTATTACCTAGCTGTCGCTAACACCAGTTAGCGACAGCTAGTAGGAGATAGCAACCATCTTGGGCCCCACTTTGCATGTCAGTGATATTTATCACTAATGACATGCAAAGTGGGCGTGCCAAGATGTTAGCGACTGGAAACAGTCGCTAACATCGCTATCTCCTATTACCAACTTTTGGAGATATTCGCGCTAGGCCCGAATATCTCCAAAAACTAACACCTGCCCTGAGCAGTTCTTAGCCATGTTATCCAATGGGAGGTGGATAACATGGCTAAGAGCATTAGCTTGGTAATGCATGAATATCGCTGACTTTTCAGCGATATTCATGCATTGCGGCCGTTTTTTATCGCATTTGCGATAAACCTTGATAATAGCAAGGTTTATCTGCGATAATTTCTGACGATGCTTAGCGTTAAAAAATTAGTTGCTAAGCATCGTTAGCGATAAATATCGCTTAACGTTGGTAATATGCCCCAGAGTGTTTCTGCTCACCACAACGCCATTGAAGGTCCAGTCCACTCGCGCTTGTCCATTTAGGGGTGTCCATACAGAACATACAAGAGAAAGAGTGTCTCCAACCAGCAGCTTTTCCTCCTCTGCGTGGACAGTCATGTTATAGATATCTGTCACTGAATGACAAGAAAAAAATAAACAATGAATTTGAGTTAAGCTAGGCAAATAGCTTGAATTAAAAGAACATCATAAAAAGACAGTTAAAACAGAAGAGTACACACACCGAGAAAAAAAAAGATGCACCTGAAAAATGCATTTCTAAAACAATTTCGTCTAATGTCAATCATGTGTTTTTGATGAATGGTGAAAACTGGCTCACCCACTGACCTTCTTCCTCTCAGCTGCCCCTCTAATGCCCTCAAAGAATACTCATGCTCAACCATTGTACTGTACTAATCCATTTTAATTTTTTCTATCTAAGACTTGACACAACTCTACCCTCCAACTTCCACAGCTCACTCAAATCAAGCTGTGCTGCACAGGAAGACTCTTTAAGGTAGGAGGAGCAGTATCTAAAGTCCGTGATTTCAACTAACCAGTTCCTTGAATTGGTGTTCTAATGTGGTGGCTGCCATTTTGGGACAGGCACAGCCAGATACAGGGGGCAGCCATGACACCACACACACTGATCACCCACTAATCATTAGCGTGCTTCCTGTGGGAGGCCTTCTTTCCAAGCACAGACAAACTCTGTTAGGGCCCGATTACGACTTTGGCACTGCGTCGCCGAGTCCGCCCCGCCCCAACACCTCCAAACCCGTGGTGAGATCGCCTGTCAGATTAAGAGTTTCCTCTTGTTTGGCTGGCTTTTTTTGTAGTTCCCACGGCAGTGCCTCTAAAAATGGCCACCGCAATGAGAATGCCAAAAACAGTTACTGCCAGACACGTAATCAGCCCCATAGTGTTCAAAGTAAAGAGACATGCATGGTATTACCATTACTCACAAACTCAAATGCGAGGTTTACATTTTAATTATATTTCTTTATAATGTCATGAGGCATTTGCTTGACCACTGTCCATTAGCGGGGACGGCATTCATCTGGAAGGAGCAAGTCTCTGTGTGGCTTCATCACGTGTTCCTCTAACTGTATCGCACTAGCGAATGGCTTGTGCTCACTTGACACATGTTACCCCAGTATGCAGATGGGCTGCCATGGTCAGTAACATTCTAAACCACATTCTCACCACTGACTGCTGCCAACGCCAAAGAGATGACCACAGAATTATTCATGGAATTATTAAAATTTTTGCACTCTCCCTAAGTATTCAATGCTCTGTCACCCAAGCCACATTATTTTAAAAATGTTATGAGTGACAAAATGTTATGTTTTTTTACTTCCTTCACAATTCTATTTATTTCTGGGCAGTGCATGACGTCCCACGCACCACACTTCCTGTCAATATGCTTTTTTAGCATCAAAAGCTCTTTCCCATAGGATCTCTTAAAACTCTTTATTATATAATTATTTTTTGCTCTTCGTCCTTCCTCTTCAACCCCTAACTCGCCTTCTCACATTGTATTCGAGCAGGAGTATTATTTACATGGATTAAAACATTTCACATTATAGCTAAAGGTCAGAAATATATTTTGTAAGTTTAGCTTGGTTTTTGATTTTTGTTTTCATAGACTATGTATTATCCCATCTATTTCAGTCTAACTAACCACCAACATCAGAATCTCTGTCTTTTCAAGACATCATGCAGATGTTTGCTATTTTGCTAAATTATGAACATTAAGGATTGTTATAGGCAACAATGCAATTATTGTAAGTTCCTGCACCATGTTGACATGTGTTCTCCACTTGGCATTGATGCTGATGGCCCAAAGCATACTTGTGCTTGTAGGGTTCACAGTTCTCAGTCGGCTACTGTTAAACTAGGGTAGTATGGTGTCTCACAGTCACTGTCAAACCTAGCAGATTGTCAAGTCTACAAGTCATTGTCAAATCTAGAAGTTGCAGTTGAATACTTCTCAGTAAATGCTGGACATACATTTTTGAACTGTCAATGATTTTTGGCAATCATCAGAGAAGAGTGTTCATGACTTTTCTGGTTTTTCCAGTATTCAATCATTATATAAAAGTCAGGAATTTGATACCTGTTATATGGTGTACATCACCCGGAGAACATTCAGGTGGTGGAAGCAGAATAGCTTATACAGAAATGTCATATTATATACGTATCGTGTCCTAAATATCGTGAACAAATATATCGTACTCCTTTTGGGTCTAAATTTTCTATTATTAATTCTATATTTTTGCAGAGGCGATTTAGGACTCAATTTTTATGTTAGGCTATATTCTGACAATGATAGTTTGGTACCGCAGTCTTTCGGGCAATAGCCGCATGACTTGTCACTCAAATCCTTAGACATGAATCTATTAATCTACAAAATATTAGGCTGGGCCGTTCCCCCTCCCCGTATCATTGCGCTTGTGCATGTTTTCCCAAGTATAAAATAATTAAAAACAACAAGGACCCCCTGCTATTCATAAGAGTTCCCAATGCAGGGAAAATATATTGTATATAAAGACCTTAGGCAGCCTAATGTTTTAATTCAAGTATACTTATAGATATTATTACAGAAAACAGCCAAGCAAAACGAATAAAATCGACCAATACATTTATCAAAAATATAAATAGAAATTAGAAAGTCTTGACAATGATGATCAATCTATTAACCATGTCCTAACCTATGGGTAATCTAAATCATTGTATCAAATCATAATTTCTTCATACAGTCCAGGAGAACATGTCAAATGGTCATGGAGATTATTTTCCTACAATAATGAGCTAAAAATAAAGATGCAACACAAAGGTGGCTTAGATCGTGAGTGGTTCTTGGAAGGATGGTGCCACCTCCTTGTCGGCAAAATCCTGAAACACGTCCATCAGGGCGGAGCGGCGGTGTCGCTGATCCTACTGTCCATTTAGTGCATTTGCCTGATGATTGTGGACCAAGACCAGTGCGAATTACGCAAGACGCTCGCATGCTTGGTGACACTAACCCTCCAAATGTATTCCATAAAGGCCTTCCATAGGGTGGCTGGTGTATCAACAGAGCCAGCACTGAGTGCGAAGCATTCTACAGTGGAGTTGTGCAGCTCCACGCAAAAGGCTGAGCCATGCAGAACGTTGCTGGGTAGGCATCATGGTTGGGCCAAACCTCGCTTATAAGGCACCTGTAGCACCATTTGTACTAGGGCATGATGTGACAGGGTGTGGGGGAGGGGTACCACCTCCAACACCCAGAGGGTAGCACTAGTGGAGAAGACTAAGTAAACAATGAGGTCCATATGCCATGAGGGACAGAATAGAAGGTGTATGCTGAGGTTGCTGAGATTTCGAATGAATAGACTATATCTCGAAAGACGCACATTACACGTGGTTTGCTGCCCACCGTAGAACTAGTTGTCAACTAAAGGATTTAGTACCATATTCAGGCCACACCAGAGTACCAGATCTGCTTCCACCCGGCCCATTAGTGCAGAAATCTTGTGGTGAAAGTCAGGGGACTCAACATTAGGAGCATATATGTTGGCCAGCATTACACATTTGTTTGCTAAAATACTAGACAGTATCACATACCTCCCAGCATTATCGACAAAGGTGACCTTGTGGGCAAATGGGACACTTCTATGTTTTACAATTCACACCCCAGTTTGCAGAGAGTTTCCTCACATCTATAAACTTACACCTTGCCTCTTAAACGGCCATCGTGAAGTCAGGGAGGATGGTGATCGTTGAGCCCTGGAATGACAGGGGGCTCCGTTCTTGGCCAGGTTAAGAGCCGCGTCACTGTCCCTAAAGTTGAGCAAGCGGGCCATAAGCAGGTGTGGGGGAGTGCCAGGGGGTGGCAGTAGTTCAAGAAACCTGTGGGCCTTCTTCACCACAAATGTGTCCATGAAGCTTTGCTTGCCAAAGAGTTCTGAAAGGAGAAGTTTCACGAGCAAGTCGAGCGGCCCATATCTGCGGATTCTGTCACCCCTAGTATCCGAAGGTTACTGCGGCAAGACCAGTTTTCGAGAACTTCATTCTTGGTCACAGCTGTCTTCAGCAGGTTTTCAACTTTTTCCAGATGCTTAGTGACTAATGAGCTATTATCTTCCAGATTCAAGATATGCTTCTCTGCACCCTCTAGCCTAGTGTTTTGTTGGTCTATCCAGTCATTCATGCAATACAGCCTACGCGTGAGGGTGCTGAAGCGTGCATCAAATGATCTGAAGCCAGCTCGCAGCTCTGCCATTATGGCAGCGGTGCCATCCGTTGCTCCACTTCCGGTCTCCTCTACTGGGCCATCTTGACTATCTGACAGGGAGTGCTGTCATCATCTATTTTTGTTATGCTCAAACATGAGCTTCTGTTGTTTTGATCTCCCAGTCCTATTTTGGATTCGGTGTGGGAGAAGGGGAAATAGTCACCCTTACGATCAGAATGTTACTGAAAGGATTGTAGTAGAATATGTCATCCCGAGTCCAAGCTCAAGGGAGTGCCAGGCACCCCACTCTCTAACAATGTGTACAATTATAGATAACAGCAAGCAGTGATCACAATAGGTGACAGTCCCCGAGTGTTTCTCTGTGCTAATATGCTTGTAGGGATCAGTGGGTGACTCTACACCATTAATGTGCCATCATGCCGCCCAGAACCATAGGTCACAACCTCCATCCTTGATTTTATTGGAGTGGCCCATCAGGAGCAGGAAATGGCCGAGATGCCCGTCCACCAGCAGCGTGAAGCAGACCCCAGGGTGTATCAGGGGGACTCACTGGCGTGAATCAGGAGGTCCAATAGGCAAGCCATGGTATGGGGGGCACTCTGACTCCTCTCCTGGCCGTGCAAGAAAAAGGGGTAGGCTAAGAAGGAGGCCAACTAGGTCCAATCGCGGCCGCCCCAGGCCCACCCATGGGCCGCCAAGGTGCCACAAGGAAATGGTGTAGGCCAGCCACCACGGGCTCTAGTAGGGGAGGGCCTTACATCCAAGTCGGCGATGCGGAGAGTGCAAGGTACGTGGTTTTGTTTATATATTTATTTTATTTTCACTATCCTGTCGTATGTCAACTTCCACACCCCCATCCCCACCCCGCCCTACCGTGCTTGCCAGAATGGGCCGCGACTGCAAGCACCGAAGTGTAAATAGTTCAGGACTTAGCAAGCATGTGATTTTTTTTAAAGCATTTTTCTTGTTTTACAAACACAAGCATACATGCTGCTTTGTATAGGTAGTGTGCATAGGTTTGCAAAAAATTAAGTTAACCACGTCTCATAAAAAGCTAATAAAAACATGAAATGAAAGACATGAAATGTAAGCAGTGTCCTGGCATTCAAGTGGACTTTTTAGATGAATGCGCACACACAGTGCCATCACTCACAGTGAAAAGAATATACGGCTGAAGTGGGCTGGGCCACTGCCCCATGCTAGATGCTGTGTTGGGCAAAAAGAAAATATGAAGGCCACTCCATGTATTTATGTATGAATGCATGCATTTAGGTATGTATTTTGAATATGAACGTTTTGTAAAACATGAAGCTAGACAGACGGCTTAAACTGCCTCTAGGCCAGAACTAACAAGCATTTACAATGCAATGGTCTCGGCATTATTAAAGGTAGTGCGATTGGCATTGCTCATGACATTTTTTTTTTAATCTTAAATAAATGGCATTGTCATTTACATTGCCAATAGGTTAATCGCTCGCAAATGCATGACCTATTGCATTTACACCCACACAGAGCCACACACACAAAGCCACCCACACACACACAGAGACCCCCCCACATACACACAGAGCCCCACACACACACACACACAGAGCCCCCCACACACAGAGCCCCCCCACACACACACAGAGCCCCACACACACAGAGCCCCACACACACAGAGCCACACACACACACAGAGCCCCACATACACACACAGAGCCACACACACACACACACACACACACAGAGCCACCCACACACACACACACAGCGCCACACACACACACACAGAGCCCCCCCCCCACACACACAGAGCCCCACACACACACACCCAGAGCCACACACACACACACCCAGAGCCACACACACACACACACCCAGAGCCACACACACACCCAGAGCCACACACACACCTAGAGCCACACACACACCCAGAGCCACGCACACACCCAGAGCCACACACACCCACTCAGAGCCACACACACACACCCAGAGCCACACACACACACACACCCAGAGCCACACACACACACCCCTGCCAACATTTTTTTACCTACGTGAGATCTATTGGCTTTATCAATGTTTTTTTTAAAAACCCGTGCTGCTGTGCAAAATGGCTTAATGTTAAAAAAAAAATGTAAAGTGACAACTAGCATTGACCACGTCATAGCACAATTTTTTTCTCTTAAGTAATGGGTTATCAGGCAATGTGTGTAAAGACAGCGTGATGAACAAGCAACACAGGGGAAATGCAGGGAGGAAGAAGGGAGCTACAAGCACAGACGGTGGGAGAAGCTTGGGGTAGGAAAGTAAACCCGAACAGCAGGAGGAGGACAGGAGTGTGAGAAATCAAGTACAGACAGTGGGAGGAGGGCAGGGGAAGCGAGCACAGGCAGCGGGAGGAGGGCGTGGGAAGCAAGCAAAGGCAGCGGGAGGAGGGCGGGGGAAGCTAGCACAGGCAGCAGGAAGATGGCAGCGGAAGCAAGCACAGGCAGCGGGAAGATGGCGGAGGAAGTAAGCACAGGCAGCGGGAAGATGGCTGTGGAAGCAAGCACAGGCAGCGGAATGATAAAGGAAGCACAGAGAGCGGGAGGAGGGCTGAGTAAAGGAGAGGGACTCCAGATACATGCACTCTATAACAGTGCATGGAAAAAATAAAAACATAAAAACTACCTCCACATAACGGTGAAAAGCACGCAGGAACCACATCTCTTCTCAGAACCTCATGATGATGCATAGAGACTCGAGTCTGAGTCTCCTGCCTGCTGCACTCAGATTACCCGCCACTTCTGCCTACTTCCTCCGGATGTGACGGCACTCTCTACTGCCGGCACATCCGGATTCTAAAACTGGCCCCCATGGTGCCACGGTTATTGAAAGCAGTATCGACTGCTGAGAGGGCAGCCCTCCTCCCCCCCTTACAGTGTGTTTGTGTGATGAGTCTGAGTAAGCCCCGAGCCGTGCCGGGCGGCGCCGCATTCCTGTTTCCAGGGCAACACAGCAGGCAGCTGACCCTGGGCAGAGTGCTGAGAGCAGATCGGTTAGGAACTCGGGCTCAGCAAGCACCTTGTCTCGAACAGCAGAGAGCCGGGCACCGGCGCTGCTGGTGGCGCGCCTGGCAGAGTGAACAAATTACAAAAGCAAACGTTAAGTTACATGAGGCAAAAGTGACAAGTGTGGAAGGGCGGAGGTGCTTGGCACAGGACGCGCCTGGCACAGGGCACGGGTGTCTGCGCGGGGCTTTATAAGGGTCTCTCCGGTGCGCACGGAGAGACTGACACTGTCCGCAGTCTGCCAAGTGGGGACCGCTCTCGCAGGAAGACTCGAAGCAATCGGAAAGAGAGCTGTCCTGGGGCGGAGCAGAGCGCAGTCATGGGGGCCGTGCGTGTATGTGGACTCCGGGTGCTACGCAAACATGTGCACCTACTTGTGGGGCGACAGACTGGCTATAGACGGGAGGTTTATAAGGAATGGCCGGGACATTTGCAAGTGCTTGCTTCAGCCTTGCCTGCCCAGAGTGCCTGCAATAGGTCACGAAAGCACGGTTTCATTCCGATAGTGTGATCGTGTTTATCCACCATGTCCTTGTCAGCAAGCATTCTTCGCAACTTGTTTAACTACGAGCTGGATTTATTCAAATTGAACTCTATGCGTTGGGAGGGGGAGACAAGGAAGTACCCCCCTATAAGTAGAAGCCCAGACTCTGAAAAGCAGATCCAACTTTTACTTTCATACTGGTTCGTGTTACAGAAAAAATGCTGACTGTTTCATTGAAAAGTGTGTGAATGCAAAACATATTGCTTAAGAGGGCAGTTTAAGTTGTGTAACGTAACATAAGAGAAAAAGTATGCCACCTAAAACGCTTTTCTGTTATTAACTTTAAAACGCTGACATACAAAAATAGCTCCTGGAGCGCTCCTCTCTTGCCTTACGATCTCGGAAGGCAAGAGAGGAGCGCTCCACACCACCATGTTTCTCCGAGGTCATTCACAAATGGCTCGGAGAAACGCCCATAAGTTTTTGGATTGAGGGGCGTGTTTAGGTCAGACTGGGACCTCGGCGAGAGGGAGGGTGTACCCCCTACCACTAGAAAAGGGACGGGGCTTAAAAAACAGAGAGAAAACGCCCCCGAATCTGCTCAAGCCGGGGCTAGAACCGAGTGACGCTCCTCTCCACCAATGGCTGGCCAGCATTTACGAGGCCAGCCAATGGAGAAGAGGAGCGGGTTCAAGCCCCCATACTACACAACATAAAATCTTCGGCTCCGCCCACTGCTTACGCAGTGCGACGGTAGCCTCGACCTAAAAAGGAAACAAAGCCATACAATCTGTGTTTCCTTTCTTCTGCCACTCCATTAGCCTTTCAGCTGGGAATAGAAGGCTGTTAAGTGTCTAAAGGTTGTACAAAGGATCAGTACTATGATGTTTACAAGAGTGGAAGGGTGTCTGACGTCACTTCCGCTATACCCTTCCATTTAGTGAATTGTTTCCATGAGTACAATGGGCCTACAATTCATATCTATCTTCATTATAATAGCTGCTCTTTACTGTTTTCACTCCAGATTTTTTTCACAGCAGACACAGTAAGGCCTCAAGCAATTACGTGATCAAAATGTACGACAATTTCATGTGTTGAAATGGAAGGTCTTGAACCCAAGAATTTCTGGCCCACTGGATGGGGTGTGGTGTAAGGTGCTAGCCATAAAAATGTGTAAGAATTACACCTATCCTTCTCTTTACTTGGTACTTACCCACTCTATGAGGGACATAAGAGGCTGAGTAGTCCTTTCCGCTGGCTTGTGTCCTGCATGTCAGCAACCTTTGGAAGGTGACAGGAGGGTGGGGTATCACAAACCCCTTTTTAGGATTCCATTGTACCCCAGTTAGACCATGAGGTGGAGGTGGGAGCTGTCAAGAGAGCAGAACATGAAGCACAAAGTCACAATCTGATGTCTGATAAGAGGAAAAAGTACAAAGCGTCAATTTTTTCAACATCCTGTCCTTCCTTGCAAGTACTCCTTTACTTCGAAACAGCTATATGCAAATCTTTGTTGAGAATGAAGTCCCAGAAATGATCTATTAAAGGGATTACCTTAAAGGGTCCAAACAGTGCACACGATCACATGAACCAGTTGCTGTAACCAGGAAGAAGGTTTATCATCTCCGTAAGGATAGCAGTCCGATAGCACTGCCCTTTTCCAGAGCTTTCTCTGCTTGAACTAACCCCATTGGACCAACCTCTTTCTCCTGGTGAAGAAGAACTGCATGGGCAATGTATCTGGACCAATCTGGTCCCCTTGAGGGATCTGACCCTCTCCCACTGAGGGATTATATGCTCTCCTCGAATATTTCAACTTGGTCAATATACAGTAAATTGATTTAGCGCTGCCAAGTGGCTGCTTTGTAACATCCCGGCTCTCTACAAAACACTAAAGAAAATAGTTTGCATACAAGGGATAGAAAATGTCATGATTTGTTAATAACATTTTCTATTTGGAAGCATCCACTAAGAGATAGTGATGATGTGTGTTACAGAGAAGATACAATGATGATGGATCCTTGTAGGTTATTTAGATGTAGGTTTATTAGCTTGGTTGTAGGTTACAGATCAGTGGTTAATTACTAGAAAATAAATGCCGGGGTTCTCATCAGGAGGCAGCTTGCACCAGCCCATTTCTCCTGTTAGCACCGCCTACAACAGAATCGACTACTAACCATGGATGTGGCTTAATGGCCAGACCTGCAGACTTCAGGGTTGGGGAACCAGGTTCGAGACTCAGTGTCAGCTCCACATCCTGTGTTCCTGGGCAAATCACTTAATCTACTTGTAAATGAATGTGTCCTTAAAGGGTGCTCATGAAAAGTCCCGGTGTTAATGATTAAGTGCCGCTGCTGAGCACCGGAAACCACTGGGTCAATTTAAGCACTGTTACAGATAAAGTCCCACCAGCAGCAGCATCCTGCTGCTCAGCCCCTCTCACTCTAACTGTCCACTCACCCAAGCACAAGCACTCTCAACATTCCAACCATCCTATGACCTCACTCGCTGGCTGAGCATCAGGGAACATGAAGACGGTGGGGAGAATGCATAAGATAGCAAAAGGCCACAACACTGTGTTTATCACAAGCAGTGCCATGCCAGTTGTATGGCACATGTGTGACTTACGGACAGTTAGGTAATGTTTGTGAAAAGTATTGCCCTTGTTGGAAACATAGGGTACTACTGAGAGCTCACTGAAAAGCTGAGTCGTCCTCTTTGGGCTTTGACTTTCTGGTGCTAGAGAGGCAAACAATCAAAGCTTGCTCTTGGATGGTGGTGTGGGGTGATATATGATATTCAGGCAGTTCATCTATCACTTGGAATAAATATAGAGCATTATTTATGAGGCTGTGCGTCACTTTTACGCCGCCAGTGCATCACTTTTTGTGACGCACCAGCGGCGTAAAAAATGTGCCTTGTTGCACCATATTTGCAAAGTGATGCATCTAGTTAGAATGCGTCACTTTGTAAACTCCTGCGCCACATTATACCTACGCCAGGTATAATGTATGTAGGGGGCGTTCTGATGCAAGAAGGGTCATAGAAGTGACGCAGTGAAATCTATAAGATTTAACTGCGCCACTTCTAGGACAGAAATGGTCAATATCTTACTCCTGCCTCACAGCAGGTGTAAGACTGACGAAGGCCCTTTCACTTGGGGCTTGCCCCACGTGAAAGGACACATTGCTGGAGTTGCGTCACTTTTGTGACACACTCCAGCAATGCGTCACTTTTGGTCCATACAGATACGTCAGAAATACTGAAGTATCTGTGACTCCTTGCGACATGATGCGCCATACAATAAATATGATGCATCAATCATGTCACAAGGAGGGCAGACTGAGAAGTGACACATCACTGCTTTCACGCAGCGATGCGTCACTTCTCATAAATGAGGCTCATAATGTCCAAGCAGTGTTTATCTTTTAAGAAAAAGAAATACGATTTTTATTTTCATTGTCATTGTACTTGGTAACCTACAAAAAGTTACCTCAAAATAAGTTTCCATAAACTCTGACTTACAATGCAACTTTTATGGCGAAAGACACACTTACAATTATTTATGAAACTATTGCTCTCTGTGAGAATTGAGTGGGCGCACAGATATCTTACTAGCAATGTTCGCTTTCTTCATGGAAGACTGAGGGTATCCTTGTAGTCTGACTTCACCAGGCCTGGACTGGCCGTTGCGGGCACCGGGCAATCCCCCGGTGCGCCGGAAGGGTGGGGGCTGGTTTTGGGCCCTGGGGGCCGTTTTTGTTACACTGCCGTTTTTGCAGCATAGCTGCAAAATCGGCCCTGTAACAAAATCGGCCGAAAACCGGCCCTGACAAAGAACTCCGTCGCACCTCCAGGGGGCCGGGCGAGCACTTTGCCAGGGCCAGTTTTGGTTCTCAGTCCAGCCCTGGACTTCACCTATTTTCAGGTCAGTCCTTTGGCTTTGGAGAGCAGTAATGCAGGTCTCTTGCAGTGTCAGGTGGCCTTTAAGAGTTGTGTTAACACTTCTCTTCTCCTTTTGCACTGCTCCTGAATAGTTGCTGACCGTCTGGACACAGTTCACCGTTCGGGTGCCAAACTACGCCGGATGATGCCAGGGACTTGGATAGCTGTAGAAGCTCACAGTGGATGGTGCATCAAGACGTCATGGTCCAAACACAAGGTCACACATGCCAGCCTCACACTTGGAATGCCTCTTTTTGGGGCAAACCCCTCACTTGTGCTGGAGTGGCTCACAACTGGTGAAGAGCCTCCAAACAAGGTACTGGAACAAGGCTGCACATGTTCGCTACACACATGTGGGAATTCTTGTTAGGGTGAGCGCCTCACTTGGTGTGCAGGGAGCCACAACACGTGACAAACGCAGACACCAATTGTCATGATGGGGTCACACGTGCTGCCCTCATGCCTGCAAGTGTTTTTGGTTCTCAAGCATGGCAGTCAAGAGAATCATCTTTGAAATGATGCAGGGATTCTGGTCGTGGTCCATGTTAGAGGTCTGGTCATGGTCCAGGTTAGTAGCAGTTCACGGCATGACTGGAGCTCAGCAGCATAGATCATGTTTTCTGTCCTCGGTGTACGGTCCTTACTTCTGAAAGGAGACAGCGACAGATTCTGCCTGCGGTCCACGCTTTACTGTACACAGGTGTCCAGAGCTTCTGCAAGGTGAACACTGGATAAGCACAAAGAGTTCGCTTATAGTGAGTCTTGGGCCCGTTGACCCCAATCTGACTACCCACTCTGACTCCAAGTTATAACCAAACTGTAGGGGAAATCTAACCCTAGTGAAGGTCATTTTCTTTGCAGGTGTTGAGGCACCATGACAACTAGTCACAGGGCTCCAGGCACCGCTGTGGTCAATCCGGTGCTGTTGCGGGAGGCTTCTCCGTCCAGGAGGACAGAACACAGGATAAAAGGAATAGCCTGGTAGCCCTTCCCCTTTGTGCAAGGTATGCAGTCTTGGCCTTGCATTGGTCAAGTGTTGCTCCTGTGAGGTGGAAGGATTTGGCCTAGACCAGGGCCTGTGAGCAAAAACAGTCTTGCTGCTCCTTTCTCGTGCATGATGACTCCAGCCACACAGTTTCACTTGCCAATACAAAGATTCTGCAGAGTTAGGGAACTGGAGGGGTAGTGGATGGGGACATGCAGAGCACTGACTACCATTAAATCTTATGAAGCACCTACAACCTTAGGGGCTTTATACTTCCAAGATAGTAGCATCATCTGTGTGCCATGGGCCCTAGTGCAAGAAAGGAACTGGGGCCCCTGGCTGCTGTTTGAATGATACAATACAGCAATAACCAGGTTTCAATGAGCCCCTCAGGTCTTTGGGACCTGGTGCCATTGCACCTGCTGCACCAATTGAAGCTATGCCTCTGATCCAAAATGGAACCCTTCGTGGGTAACTCATCTCTCATGTACCCAGGGACATGCATGCACACAAAATGCAATCAGGTGGATTACTGGTGCCAGTCAAGGTGCACTGCAGGGTTTTGCCACTGGGATTCAGATAAAAATCTGGATACTCTGCTACTACCATCAGCAGCAACCAAGTACTAGTATTACCATAGCCTGGCCATGGGGGCAGTAGATATACATGTTAAAAAGAGTACCACTTTGGGGGTGTACTCCTTTCACCCAACAGAGTCAAGTACTCTGTTTATGAACAACATATAAAGCCATTGTAGAACACTTTCCAGGAAACTTGCGACATAGATCTTTTGCACAAGAAAACATGGTGTTAACAAGTGAAAAGTCAAACGCTGACTATACTAAAAGAGGGTAGGATTATGAGTAGGTTTCAAATGGTAGAAAGAGTACCTGCGTGTAGTAACCTTATTGAGGCAGTATTGCTCATTTGTACATGTGGGGAGTTTTTAATTTGTCAATCATATTAATTAAATGAAAAACATGTTGATTTTTTTTTAAAATGATACATGTGGAAATACATTTTCTCTTTGCCTTTAGGGCTGTCCTACAATTTGTAGGATTAGACCTTGTCTGTGACCAATATCCAGACATTAGCTCTCTATGGGTGCATAAATATGAAATTATTGGAATTCAATAATTTAGGGAGATCAGCAAGGGGTACTTGCTTCAAAGACGTCAGCGTCAGTCTCCCTACATGCTGCTACCACGAGGCTCGTGGTAGCAGCATGTAGGGAGACTGACGCTGACGATAGGAAATACAAGATTTAAGCGAGACGTGACGTATTGCACAGGAACTGTTGACTTGGACGGTCATACACCGCTGGCAAAAGAAAGGAAGGGAACGGCAATTGAGAGAAAAAGGAAATTAGTTTTAAGGTGTTCTCTTGATGACCATACAACTTTGAAGCAAGTACCCCTTGCCGATCTCCGTAAATTATTGAATTCCAATAGCTACCATCTTGCGGTGATATTCAAGAAAAAACTTATATATATAGCCAAAGCGCTACCTTTCAAACAGGATTGAAGTCTTCTCCCAAGTTCCAAAACAAGGAATACTCGAGGTAACAATAGATTTCCCCGGTCGTAGAGAACACATATCTTATCTGGCGGGTTCTGAGGAAGGTGGTTTCCATCATTGTTCAACTCCACCGAAACGCGTTGACCAAGTCCTTTTAAAATCCCACCAATCAGAGTGGCTATATATTGGGCAACAGATATAACAACTAACAGACGTGTTTTATAAAAACAGATATTTGAAGTTATGAATGTGTAAGATTGAGAGAGAGTGGTGTGTGTGTTTTGGTTCTCTACCTGGTGATATATGTATAGTGGTGTAGGAATAATGAATTATGTATTCTGAATAACCTTTTGATAATTATGATGCAATTTGTGCTAAAAAAAATTTGGGGAAAAATCATGGAAAAATACAAAATATGAAATGAAGAAATAATTTTTATAAAAAAATAAAAATAAAAATAATGACAAAGTAAAACAAATGTGTTGTATTTATATTGTTATGCCTGTATAATTGGAGTAGATACCCTGAAAAGTCAATAGGTCGCGAGGGAGTTTTTTTGCTAATTGTTTGCTCTTGTTTTCCCCTCTTCTCCCTGACCTGAAAGTAATTAACTTAGAGGGGGTCCCCCAAATTTTTTACTTGACGAAAGTGTGAATACATGCCTCTCTATCCCTGGCTTTGACCATGATGCAATAATATAGCATCTACAGAAACACGGATTAATCACTAGAACCGTATGTATATAGTGCGCATTAGGTGTGCATGGTTTGTGTCCCTATTACAGGATTCACTAGGCGTGGGACACACGGGGCTGGACCCCGTGTAGTCCTGATGAAGAGCTATTAGACAAACAGCTCGAAACATGTTGACAAAAACACATTACTGAGAGAACCTGACTCATTAAGGTCAGGTTTCTTCTCAGTAAACGACCCCTGATTTTTAACCATACCAACTAAGGGCGGGAATAAAAGAGTGGACAACTAGTTAGGTATTTTTTAACTTTCTTTCCCTTTACACTCCACATCACTGCACTACACATAGTCTAAAATAAAAAGTGCTCCTACGTAATTCGCAAGTCGCAGCATGACTCAATCCCTAGTGGATTGAGAGGTACCCCAATGATGAAGCAGGACACCTAAGGGCAACCCTGGGGGGTGAGGGGTCACTAGAAAAAAAGTATTTTTTCTAGACAAGGGATTACAACAAATTCTTGCTGTATCCTATCTAATTCCCCAAGGGCAGATTTTCTTTGATATACTAAATTTTTGTCTAACCATGTAACTGCAAGGAGGATAAACCTTGCCTCTATCTCTGCCTCCCTCTCTACTTTGGTAACCAGATATTTTGTAGGCATTTTCCAAAGATGAACTTTTCTTCTTCACTTCACCCTTGTGGGAACCCCATGCAGAAACAGGTGCAATCAGCATACGCATGAAACAACAAGTCATCTTGTTCGTCCTATGAAGATGTACCAGAGGTCCTTTAGAGGCAGAAGAGTAGGTCTCTTTGTGAGAAACACCAATGGGCATGACATTCCCGATCAATTGCTCTAGTCTTTCTCGCTCTCGTCTACGATGACACAGGCATAATGTCATCTCTGCTCCAGGACAGCAAAAATATACATTGCAGATGTATCAACTGTAACAATATTATATCATATATAACCAGGACAGTTCGGAGCGCTTTAATAATGACTTAACTTACCTTAGTTACGGATCAGCCATCTTAAAGTGTGGCCTACTGATTTTACATACTGGGTCTTTTAGCCTACCACTTGAATTGGGAGGTAAAATATTGCAGCAGTATTTCAGTTAGTGTATTGCTTCAGCATCTAATTTGGAATTGTATCAAGTAAAATGGAGTATAACGTCAGGTAAGAGCTATAATGTGCATGATACCCCACATAATTATCACCATCCTGTTTCTGGTGGTATGGCATGTGAAATTCTGTCTTCTCCTGTAATGTTACAAGCTTAAAATGAGGGTTAGAGGTAAAAAGAGCAAAAAATGGGTTTGCGCATTTAAACAATTTTCAAGTTTCTAAATGACCGCTAAGTGCACGTACAGAATTCATTACTTTTAGACTGGCCTACACTGTTGAATAGATTGTTTATCTGACCAAAGAAATTAGTATTTTTTAACTATTATTTTTATTGGAAACAAATGAGAAAGAAACTTTAGACATTTCTAGCATTGCACATATAACACATTTGCAAAACAAGACCAATTGTGTACCAAGACGGAGTATATTTCCCCAGAGTGCCTTCTAGTCATCTGTTTGCGAGTGGGGCTTTATTATTTCTGAGAAGGTCATTCTAAAAGCGTCTCTCACTGTTCATTTGACCCCTCCTCTCGCCTCCTCGAGCTTCCGTTTTAAACAGGAAACAGACACTGAGTCGCGGCGCTCAGGCACAAACTTCCTGCGGAAGTCTCAAGACGTCTATATTAGGCAATGGAGGAATGTGAAGGTCTTGAGTAAAAACACAATACTTACTGGTGTGAATGAACACAGTGCATCCCCCAAGGGCAATGCCCACTGCAATCACTTGCTTATTTACTGCATGCATAAACTTTATCATGCAGGATAACCAAGAAAGGTGGAGGAAAAGGGACTTCCTGTGATTTAAGACCGCTTAGCCGCAGCACGGGACACACTAGTGAGAGTAACCAGGCGCTTTATAAACGTGCTTATTATCATTATTATTATTATTATTATTAGTATTATTGTATGCCTATGGAGATCATAGACCACAGCCCATATTTTGAGCCAGTGGTTGAATGTGGGGCCCACTGGCACTCGATTTTGGGGACGTCATTTATTTTTCATCTGCAAACTTTGATCTGGATCCGAAGAGAAATACACAAAAGGGAGAAAGAAGAAGGAAAAGAAAGAGAGAAAAACAGTGACAAAAGGGGAAAGGAGGGATTAGAAAGGACCAGCAAGAGTGAGATAAAGAGGCAGCGAGTGTCTGGTGGCAGATGTAAGAGGCGTTAGGTGGAGTCAAGACCACATAGCTTTGGCATTCAGCATCCTGGCCTACTTAGATAGTGACAGCTGCAGACGTCTAAATAAAGCTCTGGGCCCTGGCACTTTTGCTGTCACAAACGAAGCACTGATAGACCATTATTCCAGTGTATATCTTACAGACCCGTTTAAGTATTGCAAAGTAAGTTGGGAATAACCATAGCCAACTGAATGCGTTTGGCAGCGACAATAAAGACACCCTGACCAATATAATTACGTTAACATAACAGAGGTACCAATGTGATTCTAGTATTATCCCCTCTTTCACGTCTTATCTTTGTAAAAAAACATATATATCCTCATATGTTTTCTTGGTCAGAATTGCAATGTAGACTTTACAAAGAAACACTATTTAGTGAAATCTACTAACAGGTGGAACGAAAGAAGAGTTTTGTGGAAACTCATGGGCTCACATATTCACAGGTCAATATACAGCCTATGGAAATTGTGCTGACACTAGGAAGAGGATGGCACTCCTGATGTGCAGTAAAGAGATCGATGACTTTATGACATGGTACGTTAGCTGGTGTTTGGGAAGCGCAGCATTTAACAGCACTGCAGCTTAATTCTAGAGGGCACTCCAAAAAGAGTCCTGGTAGCAGACCGTGAAGCTGTTAATAGCCCGGTGCCATCTATATGTGACTAAGAAGCCCACAGGCAAATATAATGGGAGCAATCAATCAATCAATCAATCAATAAATTTGTAGAGCGCGCTACTCACCCGTTAGGGTCTCAAGGCGCTGGGGGTGGGGTGGGGGGTGCTGCTACTGCTCGAAGAGCCAGGTCTTGAGATGTTTCCTGAAGCTGAGGTGGTTCTGGTTCAGTCGTAGGTGTGTGGGGAGGGCGTTCCAGGTCTTAGCTGCCAGGTAGGAGAATGACCTTCCTCCGGTGGTGGCTCTGCGGATCCGTGGGATGGTGGCGAGGGCGAGGTTGGTGGAGCGGAGCTGGCGGGTGGGGGTGTAGAACGTGAGTCGGATGTTGAGGTATTCCGGGCCTCTGTTGTGGAGTGCTTTGTGTGCGTGGGTGAGCATTCTGAAGGTGATCCTTTTGCTGACGGGGAGCCAGTGAAGATTCTTCAGGTGGGTTGAGATGTGGCTGTGGCGAGGGATGTTGAGGATGAGTCGTGTGGAGGCGTTTTGTATGCGCTGGATACGGTTCTGGAGTTTGGCGTTGTTCCGGCGTAGAGGGTGTTCCCGTAGTCCAGTCGGCTGGTGACGACGGCTTGTGTGACCGTTTTTCTGGTTTCGGTGGGGATCCAGCGGAAGATATTCCGGAGCATGCGCAGGGTGTTGAAGCATGAGGATGATACGGCGTTGACTTGTTTGGTCATGGTGAGCGAGGAGTCCAGGATGAAATCCAGGTTGCGTGCGTGGTCCGTGGGTGTCGGTGCGGCGCCCAACGCCGGGGGCCACCAGGAGTTGTCCCATGCCGAGGGGGTTTGTCCGAGGATGAGGACTTCAGTCTTGTCCGAGTTGAGTTTGAGGCGGCTGAGCTTCATCCAGTCCGCTACCTCTTTCATTCCTTCCTGGAAGTTGGCGGTGGCTGGGTCCTTGATGAGGGAGAGTATCAGCTGGGTATTGTTGGCGTAGGAGTTGATGTTGATGTTGTCCTTGCGTGCGATGGAGGCGAGGGGGCTCATGTAGATATTGAAGAGTGTTGGGCTGAGTGAGGATCCTTGGGGTACGCCGCAGATGATTTCGGTCGCTGAGGAGCAGGAAGGGGGGAGACTCTCTGGGTTCTGCCGGTGAGAAATGAGTTGATCCATTCCAGGGCCTTCCCCTGGATTCCTGCGTTGTGGAGGTGGTGTATTAGGGTGCAGTGGCATACGGTGTCAAAAGCTGCTGAGAGGTCCAGGAGGATGAGGGCTGCTGTTTCTCCGTCGTCCATCATGGTTCTGATGTCGTCTGTGGCTGGATGAGGGCGGTCTCGGTGCTGTGGTTTGCTCGAAATCCGGATTGGGAGGGGTCGAGCGATTCGTTGTCCTCGAGGAATGCGGCCAGCTGTTTGTTGACGGTCTTCTCCTTGACATTAGCCAGGAAGGGGAGAAGAGAGATGGGCCGGAAGTTCTTGAGGTCCCTTGGGTCTGCGGAGGTTTTTTTTCAGGAGGGCGTTGATCTCTGAGTGCTTCCAGCTCTCCGGGTAGGTGGCTGACGTGAAGGAGCTGTTTATAATGTTCCGCAGGTGGGGTGCGATGATGGTGTCGGCCTTGTTGAAGATGTGGTGGGGGCACGGGTCGGAGGGGGAGCC
The DNA here is from genome assembly GCF_964261635.1 of Lissotriton helveticus. Lineage (NCBI taxonomy): Eukaryota > Metazoa > Chordata > Amphibia > Caudata > Salamandridae > Lissotriton > Lissotriton helveticus. Next base: position 4,367,769 of record NC_136064.1, read on the forward strand.
GGAGTGGATGGTGTTCATGACGTGGATGGTGTCTTCACTGCTGATCGGGGTCCAGGCGTTGACGGTGTTGGTGGGGGTCGTAGGGCAGGAGTACGGTGGTGGGGGTTGGGGTCCGAAGCTGTCGTGTATGTCTGCAATCTTGCGGTGGAAGAATGTGGCAAGGGAGTTGCAGAGGTCTTGCGAAGGGGTGATGTCGTTGTTGCTGGCGTTCGGGTCCGAGAACTCTTTGACGATGCTGAAGAGTTCTTTGCTGTTGTGGGCGTGTTGTCTAGTTGTTCCTTGAGCGATGTCCTCTTGGTGTTCCGGATCTGCCGATGGTATTCGCGGGTTGGGGATTTGAGGGCTGTCATGTTCTCCGTTGTCTTTTCTTTGCGCCAATTATTTTCGAGAGTTCGGCAGGCTTTCTTTGTGGCTTTGAGAGTGTCCGTGAACCATGAGGGTTTTCTGGTGGTGGTCTTGCTGTGGGTGTTCTTGAGTGGGGCGAGGTCGTCGGCGCAGTTGGTGATCCAGTGTGCGAGGTTGAGCGCTGCGATATCGGTGTCGGGAATGTTGGTGTCGGCAGGGGGGTTCTGGCTCAGTGATGTGGTAAGCTGGTCCGTGGTGATTTTGCTCCAGCATCCAGCATCAGGGATCCGATGCGTGTGGTGGTGAGATGTGGTCCTCCTGTGGCGTGGTTGAAGGCGATGTGGTCGCTGGCTGAGAAGACGGCGTCGAGGGTGTGGCCGGCACGGTGAGTGGGGGTGTCCACTAGTTGCTTGAGTCCGAAGCTGGCGAGGTTGTCGAGCAGTGTGGTGGTGACGCTGTCGTTGTTTTCTAGGTGAAAGTTCAGGTCTCCTAGGAGGATGTAGTCTGGTGAGGCTAGGGCGTGCGGGCTGATGAGGTCGGCGATGGCTTTGCTGAAGTGTGCGCGTGGGCCCGGGGGTCTGTAGATGAGTGTTACTCTGAGGGTGGTCTGGGGGTCAGTGTGGATCTGGAAGTGTAGGTGTTCGGCGGTGGGGATGGTGTCTTCGGAGTTGGTCATGATGCTGACGGTGTTCCTGTAGATGATGGCGATCCCTTCTCCTACTTTGTTGATGCGGTCCCTTCGGGTGATTTTGTAGCCCTCCGGGATGGCTATGGCGATGTGGGGGGTCGAGGAGGTGTTCATCCAGGTTTCCGTGAGGACGGCGACGTCTGGTGCTGTTGAGTCGAGAAGGTCCCAGAGTTTGATGGCGTGCTTGTGTACAGAGCAGGTGTTGAGGAGGATGCACTTGAGGTGGTTGTTGTTGCTTTGTTTGGTGGGCGTGGAGCGGTTTTGGAGACAGGTGAATCTGCAGGCATGACAGGTGAAGGGTCCGTGGGTGCGCTTGGGGGTGGCTCGATAGCAGGCGGGCGTTCGTCCGGTGTTGAGTGCGTTGAGGGTTGCGGGGTCGTATCTCAGTCGGTTGGTCTGGGTCCGGCGAGGTCCAGGGGTTGCCTTTGAAACGCCTTCGGCGCGCAATCGGGGCGCCCGCTGGGCGTACGCATGGACTTCGTCATAAGTGGCGAAGTTTGAGGGAGGAGCAGCTGGGAGGCGGGAGCGAGGCGGCGAAGGGAAGGGGGGATCGGGTACAGAAGGAAAGAGGGGCGGGGCCGCAGGGGAGTAGCGGCGGGGGGAGTACCGGTGGGAAAAACAAAGTAGGCGAGGGGGCAGAATACAAAAAAGCCAATCACCGTACAATCACGGGCAGCAGGTCAAAATACAAGAAAATACAGATTACAGCACAATCACAAAACCAGAATACTTAGCTGCAGGAGCAGCGGCGAAGTCGCGGTAGCAGCGGAGGAGCCTGAGCACAATCACGGGGAGCCGCGCAGTGCGTGGAGCGACCGGCCCTAAGGTGGGGTCGAGGGTCGCACCCACACCCTTATTGGAACAGTTTGAAGCTGAACATTAGTCGTGTCTGGTGACAGACCGCAGAGACTCCCATCTGCTAGTGAGGATTTGAATATTTCATGGAAGAAGCAGTCGGGCAGAAACCCCTCTTCCTTGGTTGTCTCCTCCAGAAGCAAAAACACCAAGAAGGCCCTGTAGGCTGATCTCAAAGCCAGAGCCAAAGCTTTGATGGCCACCAGTCTAACCATCTGTGACTTTAGACGAGAGGTGTGATGTAAAGATCTGTGCACATGGGAAGGTCGCCGAGCACCAAGGCGATTCTAGAGCTGTCATGCAGCATCACCTTGTGGGCAGAAAGAGTCAGTGATTCTGCAGACTTGGGCAGACCCTAAGAATGGCGCATAGGGGGTCAAGGAATGGGAAGAGAAAGTCACTGATCCAATAGACATGGAGTGTGTGGATGGACGTTACGAATGGACAGACAGGGCGAAGGAATAGGCAGAGAAGGCACTTAGCCCATAGACATAACCAGTGTGGGGGTATCCTTAGTAATGGGCAGATAGGATCATTGATCCCATACGCAGACCTTAGGAATGGATGCAAAGGGTCAAGAAATTAGCAGAGAATGCATTGATCTTATAGACATAGACAGGGTGGGGGTATCCTTAGTAATGAGCAAAGGGGTCATGGATTCCTTACGCATGGGCAGTGGGAAGGAAACCTTCCAAATGAGCAGAAAAGATGAGAAATGGGCAGAAATTGTGATTGATCCTATAGACATGGGCAGTGTGGGCAGCTTTAAGAATGGGCAGAGATGGTGGTCACATTTTTAGGGGTTTATCCGACCTCTGGACCCCATTGCCCAGGAAAAGAACTCACGCCTAGAGGCGGAGTAGAACTAGGCAAGCTCAGGCTTACAACTGCCCTTAGGAATAACCAGGCGCTGTTGCTTTCATTCCAGGTTGCTGACGTAAGTACTTCTAGGGTCTTGGCACGAAGTCCCTATGGGCAGTGTAGGAGATACAGACCGGCGGCAAAGGGCAGGATTCTTCCTGGGGGCTGAGAGACAGAGGCAAATGTGTGTGTCTTTCACATAGAAGTTGAAAAACAGTCCATGAAGAATTGTATTGAGATGGGTCAAATCAGTCTTATAGAAGGGGCCAAGGAACATGTAATGGAAGAGGGTTTTTAGGGTAAAGGGGAAAGTTTTGTGCATTGTAATCTCCCAGAGAGGAAAGTCCTCAACCACTGGACCTTCAAAGGGTCCCATAAAGTTATTATACAAAACGATATTGAATTTGGTGAGAGGTCAAAGAATATAAGGAAAGACTAGGCAATCGCTCTAAAGAAAGCAAAGATGTCCTCCTAGACTAAGATATTTGAGTGATTGTACTAAGGAATATCGAGGCTAGAAATATCAGGCTATACTAATATCGTTTACAGAGTATCGAAATATAAGTGCATAAAGAGGAAGTATAGATTTACTATTCTTTTCTCCACATCACCTTAAAGAGTTATATATATATATATATATATATATATATATATATATATATATATATATATATATATATATATATATATATATATATATATATATATATATATATATATATATATATATATATAAGAATATATACCATCAAGGTACCCATATGTGGAGTTTGGTATAATCTATAATTACCTTTTGATATTTTGTCCTTTGATAATGTGTCCACGATATTTGAGGCCATAGAGATTTCTACCTTGATATTTCGATGTCTAACCATTTCAGGCAGAAACCGGGTTGGGGAAGGAAGTGATAAGAGTCGCAGAAGCTGGAAGCAAAGATATTTCTCAAGGATTTTTGATTTCCAAGCGTGGGCAGTGATGGGCGGTAGTTGGCAAGAGTCTGATGGACAAGGGAAGTCTCATTGAGGAGAGGAGACATGATGGCTTCATTAGCACTCCTGTCCTGGGCATACGTCCAGAGGTGGCGGAAGCTCTCAGAGGCCCTGTAGCAGGAAGTTCCATTGAAAATCCAGGAAGTTCCCTTGGCCAGATAACTAAACTTCAACTATTAGAAAGAAACTGTACAGAGTAATGTGTTTTTCTCACATAACATGCATGAAAGCCAAAGGGTAAGGATCATCCCCAAGGTTTAACTTACCAGTGACAAGGAGACCTTAAATTCTGGAGAAGACACGCGGCATGGTACCACAAGTTCCTCCTCGGTGTACATGTAGGCCGATGCTACAGTTTCAACGGGATTCACAAAAGGCTGAGCCATGTCTACAGATAAAACAGAACAATGTAGTCCACGTAAGAAAAAACGACCAAACCAAATGCAACAACCTGGAGACAGAATGCAAACCCTCTACTCATGTTTAAATGCTGAACAGATAGAGAAAGTAGAGTGGATCCCTCTGCATCAAATTTGTCCCTCTTACGAACTTCAGAAGCAATAGCTCTTTTTTTTTAATTGATTTTCCAAGGTGAGATATACAAACATTTCAAATACATTTCGTACTAGCACATTCAGCATGAAGGAATCTGTAAGCAATACATCATTACAAACCTTAGTAAACATCCCTAGCCCTCCCCTCCCACCCGAGTCTCAGTTCACATTTGACGTGGCACTACAATACAATGCAACCTACCCCCGATGGTGGACACGGATACCTTGAACAATTTCATAGCAAACAGGTAGACCAGTTGCCAATAGGCCTACCCCCCAGCAGTGGTCCTGCAGTTCTCTTCCGACCATCTGATCGCGTCCAGAGTCTTCCATCTGCTCGCTCAGGGCCAGCAAAAAGTCTCTCAGAGGGGCCCAAATGTCCCTAGGACACGATTTTCTCAAAAGTTCCTCTTCGTACAATGCCAGCTGCTCATTACAATACGTCATATATGTTAACCACTTAGCAGTACTCGGATCCCGTTTCCCATCCCACGTAAACAGTACTCTCCTCTTGGCCAACAGCACTGCTATCTGAACAAAGCGACCCATTGCCCCACGTATCTCAGGTATGTACCCTAGCAAGCAAATCAGTGGCGTGCACTCCAACCTATGTCCCGTCATCTCATACAACATGTCCAACACACCTGTCCAATATGCCTGTACCCTCTGGCAGCCCCATGCTAGGTGGACAAAGTCTGTGCCCTCCCGCAGCGCCTGCAGCGGCTGGTGTCTCGAAGCCCAATTTTGTGTAACTTCACTGGGGTATGATACGAATGGTGCAAGAACTTTAGATGTATAATGCGCAGGTTACTATCAGCTGAGAGTTTGCTTGTCAATCCGCAAATCCAGCACCACATATCTCCCGTGATCTGCGCGTCCAATGCCTCGTTCCACCTGTCCAGGCTCCTGTCTATCGGGTATACCGATTCCTCTTGCACTGTTTGATAGAGTTTAGTAAGTAGATTTTTCCTGTTGGGCGCTGCTACCACCAACTGTAGTGATTTCGATACCGACGGTTCATCCGGGAATGTAGTGTAGTGGTCCCTTATTGCCCTGCGCAATCGATAACACGTGTAGGTAAATAATAGTGTGGGATTGGAGATGTAGCATGTGTCCTCGCTAGTAATATATTTCCCATCCCGATATAGATCTCCCAACAATGTTATACCCGCCTCCTTAAGGGTGGGCAGCGCTCCTCGCTCCCTTGCCACGGATAATGCACTATGCCCTTCTATCGGCATATTGGGAGCGTATAACAGACGTTTCCGAGTCCTGCGGCCTATATTGTTCCATGCCGAGACCGTGGCATCAATAGTATTAATTTCTGATCTGGGCGTTGCTCTATGTATATGTGTGATAATACCATGTAGTGGGATGTCCCCGGCGTCGGCCTCCTCGACTGCCACATGCGGGACGAAGGCGTGCGGTTTGTACCAGAAGTATGCATACTGAGCCAATCCGCAGAGGTAGTAGATATAGAAGTCAGGAGCGCTGAACCCACCCTTGTCAAATGGTAGCGTAAGTGTGGCCCAGCTGATTCTAGGCGGCTTCGCACCCCAAACCAGTCGGAGCAATTGTGTCATTTAAAAAAATTGTTTGTTCAAACGAATCGGGATATTGGAAAACAAATACAAAAACTTGGGCAATATCACCATCTTTATAACCACTATTCGATCAGCTAGCGACAGAGGCAATCTCACCCATTTGTCAACCTGATCGACCAGGGTAGTGTACGCTCTTCTGTAATTTTCGCGAATTACCTGCGTCGGATCGCAATGAACCCCTACACCCAGATATTTCACCGGATCCTCTGACCATTGCAGAGGGTATTCCAACTGAGGCGACGTAGTGGCCGGCGTGAGGGGGATGATGACCGATTTCTTCCAATTGTTAGTGAGGCCCGAGTATAATCCATAACGAATATATTCACGGATAACTTGTGTGAGATATGTTTGAGGCTCCCGGATGGACAAGACCATGTCATCCGCATATGCAGAGATTCCCACCGGCCTATTATTGAAGTTCAGGGCCGCCGCTCTATGTGTTTGGCGAATGCGACAGGCAAGAGGCTCTAGCACTATGGCAAAGAGAAAAGGAGACAGCGGGCATCCCTGTCGAGTGCCTCGTTGGATGGTGAGTGGCTCCGATGTTAGACCACCTACTCTCACCCTCGCCGATACATCTGCATATAAGATTTGAACCCAGCGGACAAAGACAGGAGGGAACCCCATACGATACAGAATGGAGAACATATATTGCCATTCGATAGAATCAAATGCTTTGGCCGCGTCAAGTTGCACAGCCGCCGCGGGTAACTCGGGTTCCAACACATGGAGCATTGCAAATATCATTCTCAGATTCCAGGACATGGACCGGTCCGGAATGAAACCCGACTGGTCCGGTAGCACCAGAAGGGGCATCAGAGGATGTAATTTAGAAGCTAGAATCTTGATGAGGACCTTAGCGTCAATGTTGATGAGTGATAAGGGGCGATACGATTCGCACCGAGCTGGGTCTTTGTCTTTCTTGAGTAGGGTGATAATAAGCGCCTGTCGAACTGATGGTGGGAGATAACCAACCTCATGTGCCTCCGCATACATTGCGAGAATATGAGGCACCAACAGGTACACGAAGTGCTTGTAAAATTCCGCCGTAAGCCCATCAGGCCCCGGCGCTTTCTTATTGGGAAGCGATTGTATAGCATCCCTAACGTCTTGCTCATCTATAGGTAAGCTGAGGAATTTTCTGTGTACATCAGACAGCCAAGCGCATGCCGTGTCTGATAAATAATCTGTCAGGTCCGATTCTACTAAGGTGCCCCTAGATTTATATAGTGTTTCGTAGAAGTCATGGAATTGGTTGAGAATGCTGTCCGGGACATGGTGTTCTTCGCCCGCATCGTCCACAATATGATCTACCAGAGGAGCCCCCGCCCGTTCGCGCAGTCGTTGAGCCAAAACTCATCCAGGCCGTCCTCCCTCTCCATAAGCCCTACCTACAAAGCGTACGGACATGTATTTAATCTCTGAGGTCGCCAGCTCATTATATTCCTCAATGTATTCCCGTATCAGTGTCAGTGTCTCAGGCGGGGGCATAGAGTCGTATGTAGTTTCTAGTTCTCGCAATTTACTTTCAGTGTGCCTCAGTTGTCCCCTTATGTCTCGCAGAATGCCCGCTGATGTACCTATACAAACACCCCTGATCGTGACTTTGAACACCTCCCACAGGGTAGCCGCACAGTCTACTGTCTACTACTGTCGAAGTATTGCGTAATGGCTTTGCTGACGGTATCTCCGTATATCGGGTCCAAAAGGGAGTCCGCTCTAAAGCGCCATGTGAATGGACGGTGAAGATTGTGCGGTACCTGAAGCGTCAACATCACCGGATTGTGATCCGAGAGGGTCCTCGGAAGGGCGCTGGCGTTGGTGACCCATTCCTGTACGTCGCCCCCCAGCAACCAGTAATCCAGTCGGGACCACGTATTATAAACCGGAGTAATGTGCGTGCCCTCCCTAACTCCCAGGTGTCGCAGCCGCCATATGTCAGACAGTCCTCTCTCCTCCATAAAGTCCACCTAGCAACTTTAAGCATACGATGACTGGCCAGTGGGGATTTATCTACAGCGGGATCTAGACATGTGTTTAAATCACCCCCAAAAAACAGAACTGAGTCCGGCCATGTACGCAGTACCTGAAACAATGTTAGGAAGTATGCTGGCTCATCGACCACCGGACCATATATGTTAGCAATGGTGACCATCACCCTCTCCAATTTCCCCCGCATCACCGCCCACCGTCCAGCGCCGTCTATTTTAGTGTCCATTGGTTGAAACGTAGTACCCTTATTTACTAGGATTAAAACTCCCCGGGCATAATTGGAATATGATGACGCCAGCCTAAACGAGTCCCAGCGCTGTGCGATGGCTCCCTCTGTGTGTTTAGTCAGATGGGTTTCCTGCACTAGAGCAATTTGAACGCCTTTCCTATCTAGATAGGCAAGCACTTGCCTGGTCTTCCTGGGCGTGTTTAGACCACGTACGTTCCAGGTTATACAGCCATATTGTTCACCCATCATGTGTCCCCCCTGCACGCGGTCTCGAGCCAGCATCCTGCCACCATGTACAAATGTAGACCTCATCTTGTGCGTTTAAGAACGTTACAGCATGTGAATACTTAAAAGACTCGGAACCCCCCCACCGCCCACTTAGGCTCCCCCAACCCGCCAAAACACACTCTACCCCCCCCCCCGTCCCATCAAACATAACAACAACCATACTAGTTTGTGGGGTATGCCCATGGAGGGACATGGCGGCACCAATCACTTCCGGCACAGGGCGGAAGTGGGCCACCGCATGCAAACCATGATTCCTACATATCAGAGGTCATGTCCAAAGCAGTCTAAGTATTATCCCAGGTGCAAGCTGAACCAGACACCACCCTAGTGTCTCAAGCCTCACCACAAGGCTCTACATCTTTCAGGACACCCACCACAGCCAGGCGTCACCCCAATGCTGCACTATGTCCCCACAGAACATTAGCCACATGTTCCAATATTGCCCTCCCCACACAAGCATGTCTTCCCCGCACCTCACCATGTTAAATTAACAGCAGGAGTATATCAGCCCATCAATCCTTGATCACAAACCTACATTTGGTCTATCGAGTTCTCAGTCATACACATCCGACGTAGGGTCAGTAGTCTTGCGTGAGGACTTGAGGGATTTCGCGTACGCCATGGCCTGTTTCGGGGTAGAGAAGATTTTCCCGCCGTCGAACTCTCCGGTTCTCAGCCTGGCAGGGTACAGCATGGCGTATGGGATCTTTTCTTGCATGAGCAGCTTTTTTACGTTCTGAAATTCTTTCCGTGCTGCCTGAACTTGTGCCGTGAAGTCCGGATAAAATGCCAGCGGCGTGTTCTGATATATCACCTTGCCCTTTTGTCTGGTAATGCGCAATACAGTGTCCCGGTCGCGGTAGTTGAGTAGGCGGACAATGATAGGCCTCGGGGGTGTGCCCAGGGGTGGCCTCGCCGCCAGCGAGCGGTGGCCCCTTTCTACCGCGAACATCGGGGACAGTTTGTCCGGGCCGCATACCTCTCTCAGCATAGTTTCTATGTAGTCTTCCAGCCGGCCCACATTTGTCGATTCTGGCAATCCAAGGATTCGGATATTGTTGCGGCGTGAGCGTGCTTCAATGTCCTCATTCTTTGCTTGGATGATCGCAAGCAGCTTCGACATATCAGAGGACTTCACCGCTACTTGTTGGAGGCGGTCCTCAGCGTCCATAATCCTTTGTTCCGCCTCGTCGAGGCGTGCAGCCTGTTTGTACAAGTTTGCCGAGAACTGGTCCATGCGGCCGTTTAAAGCCACTGTGTCCCGTTCAGTCTCGTCAGATTGTGGCGGTTTACCATTTTTCCGAAGTTCAAAAGTCAGCTTCGGTTGGGCCCTGTCGGGCTTGCCCATGCTTGGTTTCTTGGTGGGTCACTGCCACAGCCCAGGCCCCCAGTTGTATTCGTCCCCTTGCTGCAAGCGCGTAGCTTCTCCAGCCGATGTGGTAGGAGGGGGGAATAGCAGATGTCACTAATCCACCATTCAGCAGGTGTCACCACAGTGTGGCAAGATGGAATGGTTCCGATGCTCCTCGGCAGCCACACGCTCCCCCGCCGTCACCCCAGGTGGACACCAGTGTCGTCTCTTCCCCTGCGCTCGATCAACCCCTTCACCACCACCACTTGGGTTCACACTTAACCACTAGCCCAGGCCCGAGCAGAAGCTGTCACAGGGGCTGCAAAGTCTGGCTCAGGGTCTCAATTTCTCTTTGGACCGGCACACACTCCAGTCTCGGGGGGTTCAGTGCGCCAGTTTACTTCCGTTATTAGGGCTCACTCCAACGCCAGCCAACATACACGGGTACTCTATCTGGGATTTGTGGCCTAGCCACGGCCTGTCTCGCTCTCCGCAGCCGGGCACTTTCCTGTATCCGCTCCCAGCACCCCCGTCGGGCAGCGCGAAACTCGAGGGGCGCTCGCTAGTCCCCTGTGCTCTTCCTCCGCTGGCGCCAACTTATCATGAAAGCGCGGTTCTGCAGCGCGCCGTTGTTCTGCCCACAGTTCTCACCCCAGAGGCCGTCTCAGGGGGCGCAAAGTCTGGCCCAGGGTCTCACTCTCACTTAAGACCGGCACTCTCTCCAGCCTTGGGGGGCACAGTCGTCCAAATGAATTCCGTTATTAGGGCTCACTCTGTCTGCAGCCGACATACGCGGGTCCCCCTGTCTGGGATTTGCGGCCTAGCCGCGGCCTGTCTCGCTCCCCGCAGCCGGGCACTTTCCTGTATCTGCTCCCAGCATTCAGCAGTCCCACCAGGTAGCGCGAAACTCGAGGGGCGCTCACCAGTCTCCTGTGATCTTCCTTCGCTGGAGCCCACGGAGCATGTAAGCGCGATCCGGTGGCGCACAGATCTGCCCCCGCTGTAACGTATTTTGTGTCCGTAGACATGCAGCAATGTCTCAAGTACGGGGAGGAGCACATAGTCAACCCCGCGGTCCGCGAAGAATCGCGGCCCCGGGCAATCCGCTTTCCCCGGGTGCCAGCCACCCAATCTCCCGTTGCGGGCCTCCAGGGGGAGCACAGCGAGCCTCCTTACCCCGCACTCAGCCGCTGGAAGGGCGGCGCAGGCACTGCGGCAATCTCACACCCACAGACGCCTGCAGCAGTTCCAGCCTTCTGTACTGCACCACCCGTCTCCGCGCCTCTTGTCGGCACAGGCCTCCGGCCGCGGGGGCAGTGATGTTGTCGTGCGGCTACTGTCGGCCGTGGGAGACCTTTCAGAGGTCGTCGGGCGGTGGTCGCAGCTCGCCCCCTTTCAATGGAGCATCAGCAGTGCCCCGAGAAGCAGGATATTTCAGGATATTATGCGGTGGACGGCGGAGCAGCCTTACAGTGCTGCCATCTTGCCGCGCGCCAAGCCACGCCCCCCGAAGCAGTAGCTCTTAAGTTGCAAAAAAACACTGTTTTTCTCTCATATTGACATATAAATAAGGAGAATAGGCTCAGAAGAGGATTTGGGATCTTTAACCATAGCAATAGGTCAGATGAGCATCTTTGCCTGGAGCCTGTAAATTCATAATTTTGGGGTGATTCTTACTTCAGGGTGAGCTGGCAAATGTTGTACAACCTTATGTTGCCGACTGTGCTGTTTTTTTAAAGAGAGAGCGGTTAAGTGAGTGTTTGCTCTATGGCGGCAGCCTTTTTTGAATTGTTCTGTTTGGGGGTAGAAGAGAGGATGAGCTCTCTTCAGGAAGATCATGACAGCACTGGGCCCTCACCTGGAGAACATACCACTCACTTGGGGTGCCAAGGTTTGGACCGCCCGGCCCGTTCCTTCAAATATGAAGCTGAGGTTCTATGATTCTTGAGCCTGACTCCATTTTGTCTGAATTGTCCATTTTAGTGTTGCCCTCACGTAGGCCGTAGAGGTGAACGAACGAACAAAGTTGCATGGGCCTCATTGTTCATGTATGCATTAACAGGCCCTTTTTGACTCTGAAAGAACTACAGAGAAACTGACCTCTTCACCTGAAACTGACCTTTTGCGAGGCAAGTTTCTCTAGCTGATTGTTGTCTGAAATTGCTAACCAATGTTCAGGAAATCGTTAACTTTTAGTTTCCTTGCACATATCTTATCCTGATCAGCATCTGAATTGTTTCTTTCCTTACGACTTTTCATTTCATGGGTTGTGCTTTTCAATTATAAATTTGTCCGGCTTGCAAAGATTGAATTTGGGACAATCCTAATAATTAACTTATGGTTTGGTACGATGTAAAGTGAGCTTTTTGGAATGTGATAATGTGTGGGAAATCTGTTTCTATTCGTCAGAATTTGTCGCAGTGTGTGTGCATTTATAATGAGAATATTGTGTATAAAAGGTGATGTCTTGCTCTATGAAAATTGAGCAGTTTCTTGAGTTGTACACCGTGTTGTATTGCTGGGATTACTTCTACTAACTGCAGCTAATAAATGTGATCTCTGACGCCACCTAGAAGTATTCCGTGTCTCTGTATACCAAGGCAAGGGAACCCGAAGACTTCGGGCGTGTCCCTGGCACCTCTGGGTCTTGAAACCCCAGTTCTTCAAAGCAGAGAACTCAAGGAGGCGTCATAATATCCAAGATCCTGATGTTTCCATGTGAGGCACTAAGTGGGCTTTGGTGTGGGTCTTCGGCTTAAAAGTTACTAACTTTAATGGATGACATTTACGGCACAGGGTGGGACCTTGTTTAGCTGCCAGGAAAGGCCCTCCTCCTTTCAGTGACCTGCAGTTGTGTTGTATCACACTGTCTTTACTAAGCAGTAACAGTTTGGAGAAGAGGATGTGGTGCAGAGACCAGAGCTGAAGGCTCAGGAGATTGAGATCTGGATTCGAGCTTGCCTTCAGCACAACAGTCTGTGATTCTGGGCAAATCACTTAATCTCCCTGTGCTCATGGACAGTGCCTGGATAGCCTCACAGGTGATAAGAAGCACTATATAAATCTACAAACTTAACTTAACCTGCATGCATCCAGGTGGAGCTTTAAGGGGCTCAGGAGGAATGGATCTCACACATTCCTGTGCTGCCTTCTTAATGACGGTTCCCCATCCAGGAGTAGGTGTAGGGCAACTCTGGGTACATCTCCCTCCCGTACCTCCGAGGTGCTACTGCACATGAGCCCGCCTTGAGAGCCTTCAAAGGATCGCAGCAGGTAATAGCGTGGCCTGAAGGGGGAGGAAGTGTCAGAGTCGGGCTTCGCCAGAATAGTGTCCTGGCCAGACAAAACTGTGGCACCCTCGCTGCAGCTGAATAATATGAGGCAGCAAGGAGCCTATATAGTATTCACAGTTCAGTCCCTGGCTGTGGTTTATTTGTAAAACAATAAGTTCCAGGGCCGTCATCAGGGAACCACTGTGTAGCTTGCGCCACCCATTGCCACTGCCAGGGCTGCGAATGACAGTACCTGCACAGCAACTAACTATTACACTACTACAAGTGTGACAATGCAGACTGTTTCAGCCCTGCCCAAATCTTTAAGAATAAGTTGGGCAGCAGGTTTTAGTGGTAATGAATGTATATTGATTTAATAAACAACTATTGTTCCGCTTATCTCTAAATTTTATCGACAGCGCCACCATGTGGCAGCTGTCATTTGTGCTGGTATTCACAATTAAGTGCCGGTGCTGGGCACCGTAAACCACTGGCTCAAATTAAGCACTGGTCCCTGGCTGAGCCTCTCAACATAGTCATCTCCGCACCTCCCCCAACTCACTCTCTTTAATTAACCACAGCTCAGCTTCACCCTGCTGGAGCCAAGTTGTTTGTTTGTTAGGAGCGGTTGTTGGTGACTGGCAGCAGTAGGTGAGCGGGAGATGAGAGGGCAGTGAAAGGGGCTACTGGAGTGTTAAAACAGCGCCTGTGGCATGTAAATAAATTATTAAGACCACTTTAAACTGAACACTGAAGGAAAGTCAGGGGGGCGTTGCTGTGTGCTTGACCTTGTGGAGATGGCTTCCTGCACCCCTCTGAAGATCTGCTCATGGGACCTGAGCCCTGCTGACCAATGCAAAAAGCTGGCCCTGGGAGGTGTGGCCTAATAGCCAGAGCAGCTAACTTCGGCACTGGGGAACCCGGCTGAAGTACCGGCTGAAACCAGCGTCTCGTCAACATCTTGTGATTCTGAGCAAGTCATATGTTCTGCTTGTGCCTAAGATAACATAAATGTGACCTTGGGTAGTGTAATTTGGTGCTTGTGTAAACTTTGCTGATGCCTTTGGATCAAGTTTGTGCTATATAAAACTTGAAAAAGGGTGGGGTTGGTCTGCTCAAGGGCAAGATTTATGCATACCAATAAAATGATCTGTGGAACACAACAGCACCACTACGACACCCCGTATGTCACAATATCAATGTATCTATGGTAAGTGGCTGCATATATATCTAACACCCTTCTGCAACACAACCACTTATGCAATCGTATAACCCTATGCTACAGCCTGATTACAAGCTTGCCCCAGGCACCCAATGTTGTCTCGCATGGAACAAAGGTGACCAACACACGTTCAACCATTTGATGCCATGCAAACTGCGAGTGCTCCTGCTGACATGCCGGGGGTATGTAACTTAACATAAATACTACATGCAGAATAGCCTCTTACACATCTCTCGATAAAGTGCTCTAGGCCATGCAATGGTGTAGAAAGCGCTATATAATTACCAGTACAATACCACAAGCATCCATGCAACCCTCCCGATTCAGGTGGGAGACTACTGATTTCAAGGCTAGTCTCACGCCTCCTGATTCCTATTCAAAACCTGATCCTCTGCAGGCTTTTGCAGACAGGAACGGATGTACGACATTACAACGCATGCTTTTACCACGCATGCTTTTACATCGCACGTTTTACAACGCATGCCTTTACAACGCATAGCGCTTTGGGGTGCTGTATAGTGAATAGTTTAATTTACTATTCCAACTCCAGTCCCCGTGGATAGTTGGGAAGGTGTTGGATAGTAAATTAAATCTATTCCCTATCCTAGAGCGCCCCCCAGCGCAATGCGTTGTAACGGTTTGCGTTGTAAAAGTTGCGATGTAAAAGCATTGCGTGGTAAAAGTTGCGTTGTAAGTGATGTTTCCCAACAGGAACTGGTCTTGTGTGACTCAGAGAATACAGTGCTTGTAACCTGCTCCTGCAGGCCAGTGCACACATTTTTTGTCACGCTTTCTATGCCTGCCATAGCACTTCCTCCGTACTCCTGACAGTAAGATGAAAACAACCAATCTTTTTATTTAGTCCCAGTACATGACAATAGACCAGATTCAGGCCTCAATAGAAGTCAATGGGAAAAATACATTCTCCCAATTATTTAAATAAAAATCTCTCACTTTCCCCTTCTATAATGTTGGCATGTATGCCGCAGGTAACAAGCCTGGGGAGTCGAAGTTCACCAGCCTGAGGTAACGTTCTTTGCCTGCCCTTCACTTCCGGGTTGAACGGCTTCATGGGAAGCAGACGTTTCACGGCTGACCTAGGGCTCTCTTTCCTCTTCTGGCTGAGTTACACGGTAGCAGGACCTGTCAGTGGATAAGTACTGCCTGGCTTGTCTAGTCTGACCCTTTCGCTTCCTGTGTTAAAAAGTGCCGCATTTTGTTGATTTCCAGCTTCCGCTGCAGTAGAACCGATGGTTAAAGCAAACCCACACATTCCCTAAAGAACTGTTAAATCTTCTTTCTCTTAGCTGAACCACGTTTTGCATTTGGCTGGGGACATCTGATGTGACACAATATAAGAGTAGAGTAATAAGATCATTATTGCATAGTACATTCTCTTCATCTTCATGTGCATGTTTAATATATAACCTTTAATATTGCAGTTTGGAGCACGGCAATGTGAAGTGCTCTAACTGCATGACTGCCACCCCCTTGTTCTAATTTTTAAAGTATTCCTTCTACCAAATCCTGAGGCTTAGGGGCAGATGTATCATCCGTTTTTTTTGTCGCAAACGCTGCGATTCGCAAAATAGCAGCGTTTGCGACAAAAAAAGGGGATTTGGAATGTATCATGCAAAAAGCCTCGCAATATTAAGGAATCGCAAATTTTGCAATTCCTTAATATTGCGCGGCTTTTAAGAAATGGCAAATTGCGATTTCTTATTTGAAATGTATTAAGCATTTCAGTGTTGCGATTTTTGACTAAGAATTCGCAAATTACCACCAACTTGTAGTTGGTGGTAATTGGCGAATTCTTTTCAAAATGCACTTTTTTTAAATTCTAAAGGTGCCATATGACGCTCATACATGCCCTTAGGGCATGTATGTGCGCCATATGCGCACACATGTCAAATTCAGGGGTGCAGCAGGGTGTCCTTAAGACACCCTTGCACCCTTGAAATTATTCTCAATTTGCGATTAGCAAATTGCTAATCGCAAATTGAGAATAATTTCACATTCATTCCTATGGGCCTCCTGGCCCATAGAAATGAGTGGGAAATTATTCCTTAATTGCGATTAGCAATTTGCTAATCGCAATTAAGGAATTTTAAGAAATCGCTAATAAATAGCGAATTTCTACATACATACCATTTTGCACTTTTCAAATAGCGATTCCTTAAAAATCGCTATTTGAGAATCGCAAAATGGTATCTTGATACATCTGCCCCTTAGTGAATATTTGGCTGGTATAGGTTACGCTGATCTGATGATTTTAACTGGGTATAACATTAAGTTCTCCTGGTTTGCAGACCACAAAGGATCTGAAGAGATCACTCAAAAGCAGATGCCCTGTTGGGCTACCTCCACTTAGATCAGGTCATGTGATGTACTGAAGTGGTTATAGAGCGTTTCATACCTCTATATGAAGCCATAGAGCATTTTCTGACGGGTAGCATGCGAGAGTGTTGGAGAGTGAGTGGTTGGTGTATCTGTTGTGATCCTTATGAGAAGTGCTCTGATGGTGTGCATAAGTGCTCACAGACAGGCTCTTATCTTGGCCGCCTCTGTGTAAGGTTGAAGTACTCGGCTAGCCCATCGGCAGAACGCACCGACTGTGGGACAGCTCAGGAAAAAAAGACCATTGCCCTATCCAAAACTGCACCCATTGATCATTTTAAGAAACTGAGTTTTCTAATATAGAATTTATTGAGATGGGAATGTCCCATGCATGGTAAACATGCACCCCTGCCTTAAGGGACCTGACAACATATGGAAGTGGTATCTGGTTTTAGTTGGCCGAGCTAGCAGGCTTATCTACCATGCAAGCTTAGACCTGGGCTTGTCCACAGTGAGCCCAAGGTCCAGAACTTGTTCTGTAAACTAGAGGGAAGCACCACATGTGCCCTTTTTGCTGACAAAGGGTTGCAGTTCATGTTCATGATTGTTCATAAGAAATGGTGGTCCCAGGATACCTATTTTTGTAAATTATTGCTACTTAACAGATCTTTTCTGTGTTACAGGAGGAGTGTGACCTACCAGCCCTTCTTGTGTAAAGTTCCACTTCGATGTGTCACCCACAGGCTTGCACCGATGACCTCTGTGTGGGTTGAGTGAATGTATGTAAAGTGTGCATGGTAGCAAGATCCCATGTTGGGATAAGAGACTCACTGCTGTGACCAGTGAGATTAGTTTTGGACGGCCCGTGGTGTGATGGAGGATGGGCTAGAGTGTCCCCGGACAGTGGAAGTGTATTGCCTGCATTCTTAGAGCGGAAGGAAGGAGACCTTGACAAGGCAAGAGACTACTAATAGTCCGTCCTGAGTGCAGGTGTTTTTTGGATGGTTGAGAGGAAGAGTGAGGCAGCAGATTCTGCTGTTAAGAGCTGGGAGGTTTCTAGGTAGGGCCTACCTCTACCCTTTGGTCTTTCTTTGATTGCTACTTGAGGAATACCAGGTGCATTCTTAATCTTCTTTGTGCCCATGATTTGGCACACTCCTGCTTGGTGCCAGCATCACCACTACTTGATGTGAGAGCCATCAACCTGCACAAAGGCTGCACCTGCACTGCAGCCAGAATATGAAATCTGAAAGAGAACCAGCCTAAACTGGTTCTAGAACATTGGGCAGCAGTATAATAGTGGAATCAAAATCATCTAAGTTTGTTCCAGTTCAAAGTTCGTGACCTACGAAGGAATTGTTCCACAGAGTGCTCACAATGTTGTTTCTGAACCAGGACTGGTGTCTGGATGACAGCCAGTCTCCCAAAGGTGAGGAGGCAGCACTTGAAGGGTGTGGTTGTGCCTAGCAGCCTGCCAGCCTGCTCAGAGAGGAGAGGGTTTGACCCTGCAGGGGAAATGTCTTCCCAGGAGCCCTGCAGGAGATGCTACTGTCCAGGAGGACAAGCCCAACCATGTTCCTAGGGAGTGGAGCACCCAAATGACCTCCCTTGCACTGGGAGTGAAACCAGTGCCCTCTGAAACTGTGAGGAATCACCAGGTCTCCTCGAATGGTTCCTGTGGCAACCTACAGGAAGTATCTAAAAACCTGACAACAGAGTGTCGACCAGGATTCCTGCAGCATGACCCAAGGGCTGCAGGTGCAGTGCCCCCTGCAAGAATCAATGATGCTGCTGAGACCCTTCCCCATGGCCAGGAGGCCGCAACTGCTGAAAAAAAAATACTCGCTGATCAGGTCTGCCACGCTGTTCATTCCCAGTGACCCGAGGGAGACGTGGGGCACCTTCCTGTGATCCTACGCCGCTGATGACAACACGGGCAGTGGGCCTGTGAAAAGTGTACCATTGATCTGTGCAGCAAGCCGCATCCCAGGGAACATGGTAGCTGGTTGCATGACCTGATAGTGAGCTCAGCTTACACCTGTGCTTTATTGTTGCATGCACCTTTTTAGGTTTCGCTGGAGGGCGGAGCTCTTAGCTCCGCCTCCAGAGAAATCTCTTGATTTCCAGTAAGGAAAATGGAATACGCCCCCCTGTCCCATTGGCTAGCTCCATAAATGGAGGCTAGCCATTGGGTGCCGGATCTGTCCGTCAAGGCCGGACCAGATTCGGGGGCGTTCCCGAGATTTTTTCCCTGGGCGGAGTTACGTTTTTCCCGTTCCCTCCCCTTTCCCGCCGTCCGTGTCCTCTCCCGCCCCCTCCCGCCGTCCGTGTTCTCTCCCGCCCCCTCCCGCCCTCCGTGTCCTCTCCCGCCCCCCTCCCGCCGTTCGTGTCCTCTCCCGCCCCCTCCCGCCCTCCGTGTCCTCTCCCGCCCCCCTCCCGCCGTTCGTGTCCTCTCCCGCCCCCTCCTCGGCAGTAACTTCTTGCGGCTTGCAAAGGCAGTTGGTAAGTGTCGGTAAAGTTTTCTTGTCGACTCGTGAACTCCTTTAGTGTGTGATACATTAGACTTTGCAGTCGTTCCTTCTTTTTTCCACACTTGTTTTAAAACAATTGCAAAAACGTTATTTTGAAACCTGGCTGCAAAACTTGAGTGACAATAAAAACAAGGATTAGAAAGAGACCGGACAAATCATGTCAGCGGTGCCACTGGAGTAGTACATTTCCATTTTTACAATCCTAATCCTGTATTTGTTTAGTCAGTCGTTTCATGATGTTATACCCATGTATGTAAATTAATATGGATCAGAACCGTTGTATTTAATTCCACTTGTGCTTACCACAAAAATGCCTATCTAATGCTTTTCCAATGGGTGTCGCTGTTAATATAACAGTAACATGCGCATAACAATGTATCTATCATGTGTGTTATTGTAGACCAGGTCGAAGAAGGATATGATTATGTTCCTCCTGTGTCGGTAGAATGTTCCGGTTTATGGCTTTGAAAATCTGGTCAACCTAGCAATAGAGGTTTATTCGTTGCTTGCAGAACAAAAACAAATAGTGTTTTCCCATTCAAACACTGTGCGAGAACAACAATCGTTCATTCCGAGGCCACTTCTGCCCAACTAAAGATGGCGCCCACAATACCAACTGTAGGGTTAGCGCACAAGTGAGCCTGTCCATTCCCACACAGCACGCCTTCACCGGAAGCGTGTGCTTCGGACACCAGTTGCCTTTGTAGCTTTTGGGCTTGAAGACACAGGTGAGCTGTCACTGCGGGGAAGTGGTGGAGAAGATTAGGTGTCCCGTGGGTAGTGACGTGGTTGTCATCGCTCGAAGGCACCTTTTTTGTTTAATATTGTAAGCTTTGACCTGCCGTTCATTGATGATAAGTGAACGTGTACCCTGTTGATGAGTCCACCAGTCAGTGTTGGATTTGCTGTCATTAGACACTTTGCCAGCTACAGTCTGTATTATAAAGGTAGAATAGTTTTTACTGCTGTCTGCACATGAGATCGGCTTCGCACAGTGTGTGGTTAAGGTGGATGACTAACATTCTGAGCTGATCCAAACCCTCTTAAAAAGCGGGGGTAGGACAGGGAAGAGGGAAGGGGGAAACTGATAAAGGGCAGAGACCAAAGGGAATTAATACAACGATAAGGAAGTGTATGGACATCATGAATGAACAAGCATTTACAATGCAACGGTTTCGCCTTTGGAAAAGTTAGAGCTATTGGCAATGTAAATGACAATGCCATTTATTTATCTGTTTTCAAAACCAACACATAAATAAAAATTTTGTCATTTACAATGCCAATAGCTCAAACTTTTCCAAAGGCGAAACCGTTGCATTGTAAATGCTTGTTAGGTTTTGCCTACGCAATGCGTACGAAGTACGCATGCGCTAGCAAAATCTAATGATATCTCTATGTGGGGTCGGGTATCCGCCCCCTCCTCCCATTGGCTAGCTCCATAAATGGAGGCTAGCCATTGGTAGAGGGCTCTGTCTGTCAATCCCAGACCAGATTCGGGGGCGTTCCCGAGAATTTTTCCCTTTTGGCTACGTCACGCGACGTCAGCCGAAAGCCGGGAACGCCCCCGAATCTGGTCCGGCATTGCCGGCACCTGCCTCTGCCTTCCTGCTCGGGACGATTGCACAAAAGTCGCTCGATAGCCCCTCCCTCCCGCTCCGTGGCAGCCCGTTTCCCTCCCTCTCCTCAGGCCGGCCAGCCGAAAGAAGCAGCCGTCCGCCTCCAGCCAGGGCCGCGCTGGGATTGGCCCAGCCGGCCGAGCCTCCACCACGTCATCGGGAGGAGGAGTGGAGAGCAGGAAGCAAGAGATCTGCCGGAAGATGTCCAGGTGAGTGCTTTGTTTTTTGTTTATTGCTTTGTCCGTGTCTGTTCCCGCCCCTCTCCCCCTCCCGCTGTCAGTGTGTGGCCGTTCCCGACCCCCCTCCCGCTCTCCGTGCCTTTCCGCCCCCCCCTCCGTTTACCTCGTGCATATTGAAACAGGGTTGTTAGCCAGGTTGTGTCACCGAAACTTATTTGCTACAATGAGCGCTGCACGGAGAACCCACAAAGGGTTAATTAACCCCCCCCCCGCTATCCGTGCGCCGTTCCCGCCCCCCTCAGGGCGGCCTCACCACCCGGCAGTTTTTCGTCTTCATTTCAATATCCTAAAAAAAAATGTAAATCGCCGCAGTGTGGCTTTTTTTTATTTTTTGTAAAGTTAAATTAGAAAGCGCTTTAAGTGACTCAATTAGCATGGAAAACACCCTAATGCTTAGTGTGGGAATAGCTTTCGCGGAAGGAAGCCTCGTGTGCCCTTCGCAGCTCGCACAAGGTTCCCGGGCAGGCAGGGGGGCTGGGTGGGCGCAGGCAGGGGGGCTGGGTGGGCGCAGCGCCTAGGGCCGCTTTTCACCGTCTCGGCTCTGCCGCTGCGCTTCCACGCGCCGGGAAAACGAGCTGTGGAGCCTAGACCTGCTTTTAAGGCTTTAATTATTTATTAGGCGCTAGAAGAGTCAGCGATGCAAAGGAAGCGCAGTACAACAATAGTAGCCGGCCGTGTTTTGAGACCCCCCTGTACGAGTAGTGGAAGGGACATAGCGCCAATGCGTTAATGTGTGTACACTTTCTGTAGCGTGCTGCTTGTTGGAACCATTATTAGACAAAGCGTGGTGAAATCACCCTTTAAATAAGCAATCTCTGCCTTTTAGTGGTTTGAGGCTGGGGTGCTAGGGCGGTGGAGTGTTGTGGCACCGGGAGATTTATTTCCGCCTTCTGTTTGAGGAATTTTAGGGCCATTATTACTAATAACATCCTTAACTCGTCGGGGCGCTATAGACTTTGTGAAGTCACAAACGGTTGAAAGGCGAGCCTTTTGCTTATGGGAGGTAATATTGGTTGCTCGTGGCCTACCTAGTCCTGGACATGTTGGTGGGTGGAGGGAGGTTGGGTTACAGTGTGAAAGATCTGTGCTCCTCAGCTTGCATTCCCTTATCCCGGAGAGGTCTTCTCGCAGTGCCATAAAAGAGGGAAGTTTAGAGGTACCTTTCTTGATGGCACCGCCGGCGCTACTTTAGCTTTTACATTTCATTTGCATTTTGTTTCTAGTTCGGCGCCTGGGATTTGGGCGGAGGAGGGGGTTTTATTAGGACATCTGGACTGACAATATCAAAGCAGACAGCGGCGTCCCCGAGCAGGCTCGGGTTTCAGAGTTAATTAGAGCGGAGTGTCTTTAATTAAAGCCAATTAAATTTACAGTGGGGTACTAAGGATATATATCGTGGCCTTGATAGAGGATTGTGAGAGGTGTAGCCTTCGGCGGGGCAAACAATACAACTTGTGTGGCCTTCTATACACGTCCAAATTTAAACACGAGTTCAAATATCCGTGGATAAGGAGTGGTGTGGAGGAACATCATTTTTTTCATGATGTAGTAGCTGACATCTGTGGGTGCACTTAAATCCCACAACTAAAATTGAAATAGGTGGAGTATTCCCGAACAGCGTTGCTAGTAGGTTAAAGGAAAACCTCTCGAGTGTGTTTGGTGAGCACTACCCAGTGAACACGGGGGCGTATTGATATTTCTCGCTTGCGATGGTAGACATCCCGGTGTGATATATATAATTTTATTTTTTAATTCACCGTCCTGAAGAGTTTGTGTGTTACTAGTGTGTAGCAGAAAACGTTTCTACTTGCTTACTAGTGCGTAGCAGACAATGTTTATACTTGCGAAGTCAATTGGCCCATGTGGTACAGCGAAAAGTAGCTCAAACACTTTAGTCTTCCGCTGTACCACATGGCCTACTAATCCTTGAGTCAAATTACTGCTCCTGTTTTCTGTTGATAACTGGTCATAAAGAAAAGTTTGTTTTATTTTTGTAATACACACCAAATTGTCAGAATTGCCCTTTTCCCGCCTCATTCACCATTTAACCCCTTTGTTAATAGTTATGCCACTACTCCTGTCCTCCCTAACCTATGCATATAGTATAGACCACCAGGTGATTTTGTGTCCGTGATTACCACGCAGGTATAAACGACCGTGTCGGTGTCTGGCATGAGATAGGAGAGTGTCTAAGGGTGCTGGACAAGATAAAACTCATAATCTTGCCTAGGCGTGGCCGGGTTGAGGGTGGAGAGGCACAGTTAATGCTGAGGAAGACACACAAATAGGCTTTCGCAGTATTCGAGTTTGCTCAATTTAAAAGTGCACACGATATTTTCTGTCTCGAATGACAGGTTGCTACCGTCTTATACCGTCGCAGGCAAAATCAAAACAATGGAATGGAAACCTGCGGAATCGACTGATTCAATATTGATTCAAGAATTTGAGTCCATCCCTTTTTACTAAATCATCTGTACTTAGACCAATTATACCATATTTAAGAAAGTAATACAACGTGTCCTTTTAATTAATGGTAGGACTTATCGCAGTGTCGGATCCACCAACAACAGATGTGACACTTCATTCTAACGTTTTATTATTTGCAGAACTCTAGAAAGTGCATTTTTATGGTGTTGATGTGTAAAGATTATATACTATATTGATGAATTTCGAAAAGTACATGTAAGCATATAAAATCCATATGTGCCCTATTACAATGTTACCTTTTAGAAAATACAAAACGAATTTGTTTTAATTGCAAACGTCTATATAAAGTGGTCTAGGAAAATTACATGGCATATTAATCTGGCTACACCAGAAGCTGGTATCTGTTAAACCGATTATTTGGTTTAAGAGAACTTTGCGCATACTTGGCTCGCTTGTGATGCAAAAAACCCTCCATTGTCAAGCAAAGCATGACAGGCTGCAGTGAAACGTGTATTTCAATAATTAATGTCTACCCCTGCCTTTCAGTAATTACACAGGAAGCCTTATCCATCCATACATCCACCTTTTCTTCCATCCGTCCTTCTTCCATCCACCCTTTTATCCTTCCACGCATCCTTTCATCCATTCATCCACACTTTGAACAATCCATCCTGCATCCATCCACCCTTTCATCCTTCCATCCATACATCCATCCTTTGGACATCCACATTTCTATCCATCCACCCATCAATCATCCACCCACATTTTCACACATCCATTCATCCATGCAACATTTTATACATCAATCTTCATATTCTTCATAAGTTATGGGGTTATTTAAACTAGTAAAGTCACTGTGCAATATTGTGCCTATGCATGGTTCTGTGTGTCATCCACATGTGCCTTATTAGTGTTTTACAACAGTACATGCACTTACATTCTAAGACCTTGACCTCATTGTGTATGTTGTTTAAAAAAGTTTCTAAGCAGCTGCCTGCGTCCATCTGAGAGTGGCTTCAATAAGATATATTGTCCACCATTGTATAGTTAGAAAGGAATATATTCTTTATAATGAACAGTTGCAAATAACTCTCTCCAAAGCTTTATAAAACTCTATAGCTTAGTGTACATTGTCAAACAAGGGGAGGGCTCTCTGTGTGTGGGCGGGGGGCTCTGTGTGTGGGGGGGGACTTTCAGTGTGTAGGGGGGCTTTCAGTGTGTGGAAGAGGCTCTCGGTGTGTGCGGGCTCTCTGTGTAGGGGGTGGCTCGCAGTGTATAGGGGAGGCTCGCAGTGTGTGTGGTGGGGCTCGCAGTGTGTGGTGGGGCTCGCAGTGTGTGGGGGGGCTCTGTGTGGGTATGTGTTGGGGGACATTTGTGAAAGATAAAGCTAGTGGCATTGCAAATAACAATGCCATTTATTTATGTTTAAAAAGAAAATGGTCACAAGCTTTGCCAATAGCTCAAACTTTAACAAAGGCAAAACCATTGCATTGTAAATGCTTGTTTATCTCTGTTAAGACACCGTAGATTTTGGGATTACCATTGGAGCTGAATTAGAACACAATAGATTGTCTAGAACGATAAAAAAAGGACTGGAGAACCATGTAGCTGAATGCCCATTTGTGTGTGGAATATTTCATTTTACTGCGACGTTAAAGCACTTCTCCTTTTTTACGCCATGCACTGCGCTGGACAGTGAAGTACTGCGCCTGTTGTTTGACTGTTTGAATTCTTAGTCTCTGACTCCCACACTACCTACATGAGAAGCCATTGGACAGCCATAGTAAGACTGACCAATGAACACCAGAGGCAAATGACCACACCCACCATAGCTGTGGGCCAGCAGGCTCTGCCTACCCTGTGGTTCATAAAAACAGGGGCTGATGGAATCAGAAAGAGAATAATATTCATTTTGTGAGCTCTGGGTGCTTCATGTCAGGAGCCCGGGTTGCCTCCCTTAGGTCATTTTATTTGGTAAGGCTCATAGAGCATTGCACACCCAAAGGGTCTGTTGATGCTAAATTTATAAGTCTTTTGTATTGGTCTGGTAGCCAAGTCTTCAGCTTTCTTCAAAATTAAAATAGATCTGTCAAGGTCCAAAAGCCTTCTGTGTGACTCATGACTTCTACGTTTTCAGTCTGCCTATGTGCAGGGGCATATTGAACTCTCCCCCACCGCACCCCACCCCTTGCTGTAGTTCGTTCTTGATAGGCCTCTTCTGCCTGCAACTCTGCAGACAAAGGCTCAGCTCATAATGTGGAAAGGTGGGTGAGTCAATAAGTGAAGGAATGTCTGAATGGATTACTGAAAGGATGAATGCATGAATGAAAGGGGGAATGGATAGATAATGAAAGAAAGGATGGGTGGATGAGTGAATGAGTGGAAGTATGGATGAGAGAAAAGGTAAATAGATGGATGTATGGGTGGAAAGGTAGATGGATGGGTAAAAGTGTGGATGGGTGTGTGAAAGGATGGATGGATGAGTGAAAGGGCAGCTGATGGGTGAGTGAATTGGTGGATGGTGTGTGAAAGGATGGATGGATGGATGAATGAAAGGGTAGATGATGGGCAAGTGAATGGGTGGATGGATGAATTGATAAGTGAAATGGTGAAGGGATGGATGAGTGAAAGGGTGAATGTAAGGATTGATGAGTTAGTGAAAGGGGGTAGATGGACAAAAGGATGGATAGATGAGTGAAGTGAAAGGGTGGATGGATGAGAGAATGGATGGCTGGATGAGTGAACGGATTGTTGGATGAGTGAAAGAATGCGTCCCAATTACTTTAAGGAAGATAACAGGAGGTACATACCACCCACCCACCGGTAAAAAAAATGGTGGGAGCCACGGCCAACTGCCGATTAGGTCAAGGGAGCCACAGGTCAAAAAAGTTTAGGAACCACTGTCTTAACTAATTGGCTCGCCTATCTGTGAGTCACTTTTAAGTAATTAGCTCATTCAAGTATTCTATTCTGTTTCTGAATGATAGATTCGTTTGATTTACTGCACTCGCTGGAAACCTTGTCTCGTGTCCCCTCTCTCCGTGAGAAAGGGTCCCAGTACCTGTCACTGAATGCCATGTATTTTCTTTGTCCACAAAGAAACAAGGGGCAAATCTATCATGACTTTGCCCCCGCAGAGTCAAACAATGTGGTGCAAAGTGTCTCAAAATGTTGATAAAGTATTCACTTTCAAGTTAAAAACAATTTTTGAGTTGGAAAGTTGCCCTTAAAAAAGCGCAAATAGCTGTTTGCGTCAAGAGCTTGTTTCATGGGTGATACTTGGCGGCCTAAGGCTATCCGTGGTTTTAAACGCAAATTGTCAGACCTGGCTTTGTATAAAAAAATAACTTCTCCTTGAAGCAGATGAAAAGTCGGAGAAAAGTTTGTTCTGGGAGGATTCTCTTAGAAAACCTATGCTAGGCATCACACACGCACCGTTGGCGCTATGTTGCGTGCATGGCGCTAGGCAGCCTGTTTGGGCCCCAGCACAGGAGAAGCGAGCAGCAACAGGCCATATTTAGTAAACGAGGCTCTGCACTGCCCCTCCACCCTCAGGTCCAGTATGCAGTGCAGAGCAGGAACTTTGAGTGCTGCACTGTATTGGGCTATTTTGCAACACATCTGCACCAACATTGTTTGGCCATATGCCCTTGCTCTGCTGTGAGGGAATATAATTCTAGGTGCACCTCCAGGTGAGCTCATTAAAACTGGCAGGACACAGAGCAGGATCACAGTGAGAATGTTACTTTAATCTGCCAATGAGTATTTTGAGAATCTGAAGTCAGCAGTGTGGTCTGGCCCGCAGTCTTTATCTCAGGCCATTACTAAGACAATCGGGCTTACGTACCGCAAAGGAGGGGATTATCCATCTTTACACCCTGTCCACGGTAAAGCATATGGCGGCCTTTGGAAAGTTCATCTTTCAAGCACGGGCAATGTTGATGACTTCTACTGGTCGGAGTATGGAGTCTCCTACCGGCCCATGAACTAGATAATCTGAACTTTTTAGATTTTCTTGATTTTAACTTTTGTAATGTTGTTATCTTGTATTTTGGTTTTATGTAATGGTTTTCAGTAACCAAACAATAAATATCATTCATTCAAGTCAGCAGTGTGGTTGGGCAAACGTGTACAAAATTAAAGCGAGAGTCTAAAATAGTTTTTAAAAAAACTATTCCAGCCAAGGAAGCCCTTACCTTTCACAAACACGTAGACCTTGGCCACGAGACCCTTCTCGGCCGTCACATTGTTGTAAAGGCAGCTGAGGTAGCCGGTGTCCTGGACCACGGTTGTGTTTAAAGTCAGACGACTGCAGATGAGGTGCTGGTGAGCCGGCCCTGGACATCTGAGCTCAACCACGTGGAATCGAGGTCCGACTGGACTGCGCCCATCTCCCCAAGCCCATACCAGATGGGAAGATCCCCTATTGAAAAAACAGCAAAGACGTGAGCATCTGGCCATATCCACACACCTGCATGACTATCACTATAGGTTCACTGGCTCATAGGTTGTCGTAATGGCCACTGAAGACGGCTCTTCCTTGACAGGGTGAGATGCACTGCTAGGTTTCGTCTCTGCTTCATTTACTTATGCCCTCTAACATACTCCTATCTTTTCATACAGCCAGATTATCTTAAAGGAAATGGGGCTGCTTTAAAAAAAACTTTTCATTTTTTAAAAACTTCAGTGACAGAGAGGGCCTACTCCCTCCAAAGCAGCCACCCAAATTCACAAATGGGAAGGCCTCCAAAGGGTACCCCTTCCCTTTTTTGATTATCACCCCAACTTGGGAGTCTGTAACTTAGTAATGGTTTGAGACCGTAATTCCAATCGCTAACCATTGATACATGGGGAACTGAAAAGCAACGTGGAGAGGATGCCCATAACACACCTCTTATCAATTACAATTTCATATTTATTTACAACCCCATTGTACGAGTTGGTGAAGCTTTAGTGACACCTGTAATGGATTTGGTACATTCAAAATAACATTTTCGTGGTTGCATCACAGTGTTTCCAACCACTAAAAAGCAGAGCAAATATGGCCTCAAATTCGGTAGCTTAAAGGTTGAAACAGACTTTGCATGGGAGGGGCTTCATTTTTTAATCACACTTTTTTTTTTTTAAACAAATTTTTATTGATTTTGCGCAAACATCTTACAACTACGCACCACATGAATCTCGAGCGCCATGGTGCACATTAATGCAGCTGCTATAACACCCCAACTAGTGATACCCTATCCATCCCCTCCCCCCACCCCCACTACCCCCACACCCCCTTGTCAGTGTGCCCTCTACTGCCACTCCTGCAGCGTACCATAAACCTGCATGGAATAGTGGGCGACTCCACCTCGGCCTTCCCGGTCTCGGCTCCCCAGCTGGGTGGAGGTCCAGAAGCTGCCCAGAACAGTGCACGTAACCCATTCCATCCTCCACTGTACTCGGCATAAGTATTCAAACCCTCGCCTGCAGGCGGTCACACAGGCCTAGTATACAACATCCCCGGCCATTGCCCCCATACTCTCCACCCCTGTCGTCCCCTCCTGGCTCGCCGGCGCTTCCACCTCACCACCTCCAGCAGCTTCTGACAGTGATTGTAGGTCCGCCACTAGCGCGCTCCATGCCCTGGCCGCATCTAGCGCTTTATCATTAGCGGCGAGTCTAGCCAATTGTAATCGAAGAGTCCCTTCACTAGTCGCCCATTGCTGGAAGCGCCCCCGCCACCTCAGGAAGCTGGGGCCCCCCCTAGATTTCCAATGCAGTGTGAGCTCCCTCTTGGGCAGGATCAACCCCAAGTCGAAAAATTTACTGGTAATCTTCGTAGCTGGGGTGTGCGGAAACCAGAGTAAGAGGCAAGCCCCCATGTCCGTGTCAACCTGGCGACCTGTAACCTGATTCAAGCAGAACATAACATCAGCCCAGTATGTGCCAAGCCCTGCGCATGACCAGTACATGTGCCCGAAGTCAGCACCCTCCGTATTACAGCGAGGACATACCGAATGCGCCCCTCCAAAGACCCGTTGGATTTTGGCCGGCGTCCAATACGCCCTATGTAGAGTGAAGTATTGGACCAGTTGGAACCTAACATTACGCGTGCCCTTCCAGGCCCTACATACCAGCTGGGGCCAGGTTGTTTCGGGTATCTGCCGGCTGAGGTCTCCCTCCCAGCGCTCCCGCAACCTATCTAGGGGGGGCGGTCCATCCAGCGCCAGTCTCCTGTACAGGCAGGTGATAGCCTTATAAGCGCCAGCCGCCATCACACCGTACTGGCAGCCCAGCGACGTGGGGGGTTCAGCCAGTCCCATCCTCCAGCGTTTCTGAATCCCAGACACTAGAGCCGCATGGAGCAAAAAGTCACCCCTCGGCAGATCGAAGGCCTCTTGTAGGTCGTGAAACGACAGCAAAGCACCATCCCTATATAAGTCCCCTATCACGTGGACCCCGCGGTCCTCCCAGGTAGCCAGTGCCGACCAATCCCCGCCATGTGGGAGGGCAGTACACATGCCCAAGGGGATCTCCGGTACATAAGGAATATGAACTCCCGCCTGGTTCTGGCTACGAAGCCAGCAGTGGCGAAGGGTGCGCTCCTCCAAAGTCAGCTGATCCAACCGAAGCCCCTGTTGGAGCACGATGAAGGACAGGACATGTCGCTGTATAATCCGGCCCTGTGGGCCGTCCGGGCCCCAAAACTCTCGCGCCACAGCCTGCGTGAGCCACTGTAGCTGCGCCGCCAGATAATACCATTCAAAATCCGGCACCACCAGGCCGCCTTCCTCCCGTGACCTAAGCAGGGTGTTCAAAGAAACATGCCTCCTGCCAGAGCCCCAAATAAACCCTATCACCATCGACTGCAGCATCCGGAAAAAAGAGAGCGGGATCCACACCGGCAGCGTGCGAAAAAAATAAAGCAAGCGCGGGAGGGCCACCATCTTCAGTAGCGCTATTCGTCCGGCCACAGACAATGGAAGAGTGCGCCAAAACCCCATACTGCCTCTAATGCCCCTCAGCGCTCTGCCCACATTCCCCTCATACAGGAGCAAGTGGGTCCCAGCGTAATCCCTCGAGCTCCGCAGGCTGGGTACAACGGGTGGTCAAGGGGAACAAACAGGTCTTGGACCAGTTGACACGCAGCCCTGACAAATCACCAAACTCTCGGAGCAAGACCCGCGCACCCTGCACCGAAGTTTCCACTTCTGCCAAGTACATCAGGAGATCGTCGGCATATAAGGAAATATAATGCGGAACGCCGCGCAGTAACACCCCCTCATAATACCGTCCCTGCCGAGCCCGTGCCGCCAGAGGTTCAATCGCCAAAGCGAAGAGGAGCGGGGACAGAGAGCAACCCTGTCGGGTGCCTCTTTCCACTGCGCAAGCCGCGGAAATGGAACGGCCCGTGCGGACCCTAGCAGTAGCGGAGTCATACAACAGCCGCGTCCAATGGACGAAACCATCACCTAGCCCTAATCAACGAAGCACGCAGAACAGGTATGGCCACTCCACACTATCGAACGCCTTTTTGATACCCACCAAGAGCACAGCCGCGCCCGAGGGGTCCACCCCCTCAACTTCCATGACCCGTATCAGGCGCCGTATACACGTCGAGGTGTTCCGCGTAGGGATGAAGCCCGACTGGTCCGGGTGTACCAGAGAGCACATATGTACAGACAACCGCGTGGCCAAGATCCTGCTCAGCACCTTATAGTCCACAGTGAGCATCGAGAGCGGGCGGTACACCGTTCTTGCCGTAGGAAGCCCGCCTTTCTTCAATAACGCCACTATAATCGCCTCCCTCGTCGACACTGGCAACTTGCCCCGCTCCCACGCTTCCCCATACACCTGATGTAATTGAGGCGCTAGGAGGTCAATGTATGCGACGTAGAACTCCACCGGCAGTCCGTCACCCCCTGGCGTTTTCTTTCTGGCCATGTGTTTAACCGCTGTTCTAATCTCCCCCAGGGTGATAGCCGCACCCAGCGCAGTTCCCTGCTCTGAGTCTAGCCGCGGCAACCGAGCCTCATCCAGGAAGGTATCCAATCCGGCCGGTAGTGCCGACAGTCTGCTCCGATAGAGCTCCGAGTAATAAGCCAGGAACTGGTCACTAATCTCCCGTTGTGAACGAACCAAGTCCCCGGCAGGCGTGGTCAATGAAAGTATCGGCGTACCCCTAGATTGGGGGTTGGCCAACCACGCCAACAGCGAACCGACCCGGTCCCTCTCGGCGTGGGCCCGGACCATGTACTCCCGGTAATCATGGCAGCGGAGCCTCTCCACTTGGGTGGCTACCCGCTCCTGAGCCACCAACACTTCCTCCCTATTGCCCCCTCCACGTGGCCAGCCCTCTTCACCTGCCGCAGTGAGGCCTCCTCCCGCTCTACATCAGCCAGCAGTGTCCTACGTACCCCCGCCGAAGACGAGAGGCACGCGCCTCATACCATCACCTTAAAGGCGTCCCACTCGATCGCCCTAGAGGTCGCGGTACCCGTGTTCTCCTGAAAGTAACGCTCAATGCACTCCTGCACTTCTTTGTGAAATATCGGGTCTTCCAGTGCCAGTGGGTTCAGCCGCCACGTGGGGATCGGCTGCCGCTGTCTGGACCAGAGGACCGTAAGTAAGCAAGGGTTGTGATCCGAGATGGTCCTCGCTAGGTATTCGCTGCTGCGCGTGAGTTCCTGGGCCCCAGTCATACAAAGAACAGTGTCAAGGCGCACGTGGAGATCATGTGGCGCGGAATAGAACGAGTAGTCGCTGTCGACGGGGTGATGCGTCCGCCAGGCGTCTGAGAGACCCCACTGCTCTTGCCAATTCCTTCGAGCCTTGGCCACCCTGCGCACCACCGATTGAGCCAGCGGAGGATGGGAACGATCTATCTTCACATCTACCACCGAATTAAAGTCCCCCCCCCATAAACACCGTGCCCACCAACATAGACGCCAACCTCATCGACAGCGCCGAGAAGAACGCGGCCTGATCAAAGTTTGGGACATAAACACTGCAAAGTGTGACATCTCAGCCATCCAGTCGCCCTAGTACCGCCACAAACCTCCCATCTGAATCCACCCTCGCCGTCAAGGGCTGGAAGGGGACACCCGCTCGCACCCAAATCAACACCCCTCTAGCATGAGCGGAATAGGTAGTATAGAAGAGTTGCCCCCTCCATCGCCGCTGCAGCGCTTGCCCCTCTGCCAGAGTTAAATGCGTTTCCTGCAGAAAAGCTACCTGAACCACCCTGCGCACCAGGTATGCATGCACCTTGTATCTCTTCCTCATGGAGTTGAGCCCCCGCACATTCCAAGTAACACATTTCAGTTCCAATTTAGCCGCCATCAATAGGCCTATAGCGGAGTCCAGTCCCTGACAACCCCAGTGGCACACTGACAATCCCCTGCAACATGTAACAACCCCAACCAACCCACCCACCCCCAGAACAGGCGCCAAACAGTTGTTACCCATCCAAACCGTACCCCCGTAAACGAGGGAAACTCTGGGAACTACCAGAGACTCACAAGTTATGTGAGATAGAGGGGGTGACTCCACACCAGCCGTCCGGACAGCCAGAAACCCACCACACCGTGATAGGCCGATCCCGACTAAGAGTAGACCTCCCCCCCCCCCAGCAGCACCCCCGCTCAAGCGAGATCGCTAGGGCTCCCGCGCGCACCAGCAATACCCCGGCATAACAGGGGAAAGCGTCATTCCCAGCGTCCCAGATAGCAGGACCCCAACATCCCCGGTAATGTCATCCCCACAGGCTGATCACACCCCCTTACTGTCCTTCGCTCAGCTTCCTAGATATCATTCGTCCATTAGTCCATCGGCAGTCTGTGGGGTGACCTGAGGCAGCTCCCCAGGGTCCTTCTCCGAGCCCCCCTCTGAACCTCCTAGTTCCGCCTCATCAGAGTCCAACCGGGAGCCCGAGTCCACCACCGGGGCCTCCGTCGCCACTCCAGAGATGATCGACACCGCCTGCAGGGCAGCCTGCCTCTCCAATTCCGTCTGCGATGCCGATGGGGACCGCCTGTTCTGCTCTCACCTCCGGTTGCGCCTGCTCCTACGCGGCTTCGGTCGGTCCTCTGCAGCCGCCGCCCAGGTACCCGTGCCATCCTTGCCCGCTCGGTACCGTTCCAGCCACTGCCAAGCGTCGTCCGGTGTGTCGCAGAACGTCGCCACTCCATCCACCAGCACCTTCAGGCGCGCCGGGAACAGTAGGGAGTACTGCACCCCTTCGTCGCGGAGGGCCCTCTTGACAGCGACGAAGGAGAAGCGGCAGCGCTGGACCTCCTGGGAATAGTCGGGAAAAAGAGACACAGAAGTGTTGTCCACCTTGTATGGGCCAGTCGATCTAGCGTGCCGCAGGATAATGTCCCGGTCTCTGAAATGTAGCAGCCGGGCTATCACTGGCCGGGGGGGACGGCCCGGGGCTGGAGGGCGTGCTGGGACCCTGTGAGCCCTCTCCAATGTGTAGAAGTGCATCAGGCCCTCCGGGACCACCACATCTCGCAACCAGTTCTCCAGGTATGAGACCATGTCGCCCCCTTCGACATTTTCGGGCAGACCCACCACTCTGATGTTATTGCGCCTGTTGCGCCCTTCTGCATCAGCCGCTCTCCTTTCCAGTTGTTGTACCCTGCGCTAAGTCCTCCAATGTGGCGTCTGATGCTTTCTGGGCCGGTTCCAGCGTCTCTAGCGCCAGCTCCGCTGACTTGACTCGGTCAGCGAGCTTGTCGTGGTCCGCCTTCAAGAGGCCAAGGCCCGTGGAAACCTGAGCGATGTCCTGGTGCAGCGCTTCTCTTGTGTCCCCTATGGCTTTGAGGATCTGGTCCATCTGTTGCTGTTGCAGCCCTGTAGCCTGGCCATCCGTCAGCCGTTGTTCATGGGC
Organism: Lissotriton helveticus; assembly: GCF_964261635.1. Taxonomy (NCBI): domain Eukaryota; kingdom Metazoa; phylum Chordata; class Amphibia; order Caudata; family Salamandridae; genus Lissotriton; species Lissotriton helveticus. The sequence goes on from NC_136064.1 coordinate 4,402,045, forward strand.
CTCAAGGGAGTCCTCAGCCTGGTCCGGTGGCGCCGCGCCCGCTCCCTTCCGTGGCTTGCCCATGGCGCGCCACCGGATCTCGCAATTATGCCAATCACCAGGGGTCCGTCATGTGGTGTGTGCCGGGCTGCGATGGGAACCGCCACCCCACAGGTCTGGCCGAGCAAGGAACCAGGACTGTGTCCACAAGATATCTCCGGGTGGTGCTGCAGGGCCACAGGTGCCCGGTGCTCCAATGGGGGTCCCACTCGCCAGGCCCCACGTCCGTAGGCGAGGTCCACCAGTGACGCTAATCCGCCCCGGCCCCTTGATGAGTGCAGGGCTACCCAGATGGCAGATCCCGCGCCTGGGAGAGCTCCAATGTGGCCCCAGGCCCTCTCCCGTGCACAATGGGGGCTGCGGCAGGAAGTCCAGAAGTTCTCCCAAGTCCCTAGACCCGTGGCGAAGATACCAAAGCGCCACTACCCGTGTCTGCACCGGGCCAAGGGCAGGGCCCCCCTCAATTCGATCTTGGGCAATCCACAAGCTCACTGGCCTCCAGTCTTCCAGCGCAACTACTGTTTCCCCAGCAGGCCAGGCGCCGCTTCCCACTCCCAGCTCCAAGGTGGCTCCGCTCCCCAGTCGGGATCCGTGGCTCCGGTGCACCAAACAGCTGGCCGCAAAGCAGAGCGGCACCTCTCAGCAGCAGCCCCGCCGGGTCCGCCGTATTCGATGTCCCCTTCCGGGACCACTCTACTCCGCCGCTCAGGTGTGATGACGCCACAGCCCCTTTCCGCTGGGTCCTCCGTTCGCGGCCGCTGGCCTGTCGGGACCGCAAGTACGCTGGCACTAGCGCTGGGTGCCCGCGCCCATCCCCACCAAAGGCTGTCTCCCGGGCCGCTCCGACCTCCGCTCTTCCACGGGGGACCGTGTCTCCAGGCGGCACTCCGTAATTGAGGCCGGGGATCAAAGGGCCGCAGTAGGCCCTCGGCAAGATGGCCGACCGCCGCAGTCCGGACTCCGTTTCAGTTGCCGATTTCAAGGCAGCTGCGGGTCCCTCCTTATGCCCAGCCGCCGCCGAGGCGCCCCATGCCGTTCGGGAACCACGCCTGGTCGGTGGCGCCGCCGGGGAGGGTCTCGGTCAGGACCGAGATCAGCCCGGAGCTCGGGGCTCAGGCGACCATGCTCGGCGGAGTCCATGCCACGCCCCTTTTTGAATAACACTTAGTGCTGGATTCTCGTCAGTTGCTCTTCGTGGAGAAACTTAAAAACTGCTCTTCAAAGCTATACGTCATATTTACAAGAGTATTGCGCCACTGAAAGTCACTTTTTTCAACATTCCGATGTCGCAATGTCATGAACCATATTTACAAAGGGAAGTTAAGCCACTTTGTTTGGCTTAACAGTGCTTTGTAAATATGGTACCCTTTCAAGCAGTTTTCCAGCGCAACACCTATTGCTTTGTAACGCCGCCCCAGATTTACAGGGATATGTAAATCTAAGGCAGCAAAAAAAACTAATGCCATGCTAAAGCAAGTGTTAGGTTGGCACAACAAGGAGAAATACCTTTATTTCTCCTGATTTTTGCTCGTTCTATGTATGCTGCATTCTACAGCACACATAGAAAGAGCAAATCACCTCTAACAATTGTTATGTGCAAGAAGGTTTACCTTCCTGCACATAAACAATAATTCCCTGCAACACAGACACCCTTGCACCATGGCATGCGGGTGTCTGTGTTGGTGCCAAGCAGCTATTTTTAGCACCAGCGCTAGGGAAAACACAGGGGTGCGCCGAATTCTTGTAAATAAGGCGTATCCCCACGTTTTTAAAATGACGCAGCACGGCGCTGCAAAAATTGCCACAGAGCCACACTGCGACATTTGTAAATATGGATGTACGACGGTACAACGCGTGGTATTACCACGCGTACCGTTACAACGCGTTTTTTACAAAGCAAGTCGTTACCACGACTTGCGCTGTAGGGGTGCTGGACTTAGAATAGTTTAATTTACTATTCCAACACCAGCCTACGTACAGTAGGGAAGGTGTTGGAATAGTAAATCTACTATTCCTTGTCCTTTAGCGCCTTCCAGCGCAAGTCGTGGTTACGACTTGCGTTGTAAAAGACGCGTCGTAACTGTAGTGTGGGGTAACATCCGCATTGTAAAGGATGTTCCCCTGTAAATATACCCCACCAGTTCTGTTTCATGGCCAGGGATGATGTGTATACAGGTCATTTTGTTCACGATGTGTGTTATTCTAGTTTACTCATTCCAGTCGCGGCCGGTGCAGTTAGGAGCGGGAGGGTGGTGCAGGGCGGGGCAGGGGAGATTCGACAGACGACGACGAGGCAAAATAAAAAATTTAAAAAAAGAAAACCTCTACTTGCGCTCACTGCATTTCCGATTCAGAAATGCGGCAAGCGCAAGGATAGTTGTTTTCTTTTTATTTTATTTTCTCTCGTCATCATCTAACTTCCCTCCCGCCCCACACCTGCATCGCCCCACTGCTCTTACCTGCACCTGCCGTGACTGACTCACCCTAGCACAAGCATAACATTTTCAGCAATAGTACCTAGAACACTACGCAGAACCAGACACATCTGCCTTATACGACCTTTCTCTCATCTTCTGCAGAGACCTTTACTAGATACAAGAAAAAAATATGTAGATTTATGGGGGCAGATTTATGATGACTGGCGCATCCCCAGGGATGCGCCAGTTATTTTTCGCCACTGCTCCGCCACCCATGGTGCGCCCCATTTGCACCATGGGGCAAAAACGGCACAGATGCGTGACGCACTGTGCCGAATAAGCGGCTCATTGTTGGAGTTGCGTCGCAAGCGCGCCGCAGCTCCAGCAAGGCTCGGGGTGCCCTATCTGACCAATGCTGCGTCAAGACCTACGCCTGCTTCAAGCAGGCGCAGGGTTTTGACGCAGCATTGGCCTGAAAGTGACTGAGTGAAATCTTATAGATTTCACTCAGCCACTTTTGCGAGGCGCACCTGCCCCGGAACGCCCACCCTGCGCCGGAACGCCCACAAGTGGCGCAGGGCTTTACAACGTGACGCATCTGCCTAGATGCATCACGTTGTAAATGGGTCGTAGGGATGCGCCACGTTTACGCCGCAGTTGCGTGACGCAAACGTGGCGCATTACCAACATAAATCTGCCCCATGGTATACATTCATCCACAAACAAAAATGGAGTTTGGCTAATCCTGGGGTTGATAAATCTCCTTAATACTCTGTCTTCTCTTTGGTCTCCTGCCCACTTTTCAAGGTCTTAGATTAGTTATTTTTGGTCCAAAATTAGCTCCCAAATGCAAACTATATCAATCTCCTAGCAGAAAATACCTTTCTCGACAGCGAACTAAGAATCCACTCTTCTCCCACTCACTTAAGAGTTGAAAAGTAGCCGAGATTCAGCTCAGTTTGGCCTGCAGATGCTGTCATCAAACTGTCTATCTAGTAGTAAACTTTTGGCGCATTCTAATGGGAAATATATCATCTGCAATTAAGTGCAATAAAATGAGATACCAACAAAGGAGTTGCTTTGACCCCTGGTCAGAATCTGGTCTGCCTAAATAAATTCCATTATTAAGTGTATGAAAGTGAATTTGCTGTGTTTTTATTTACTATGCTGTCTATTTTGTGTGTAGTGTGTTTCAAACCCCATTAAAAGGGTTCTACACTAAAACTGATCATCATTTCTATATTGTGGCAACAAACCTGTTACAACAAGTTTGTTTCTTCTTCTATTTTATTTTGTTTTCGTGTAGTGCGTCATTGGGGTGACAGAGCTCTTTCTAGAGTGGAACATCAAAATTAGGAAGAATCTATCAACAATAACTTATACAGAGTGGGGTTCAGCGAGTATTATACGGTGAAAAAATAATACAATTCGGTTTTGTCAGTCAAATGCAGAGAGTCAGGTAATGCATTTTAAATGGATTCCGAATTGGTAAGTGCTTTTCAGGTCTGGTGATAGCCAGAACTTTTGATTGTAATAAAATTATATTTAAATAGAACTTATTTTGCCCGCCCTCTTATTCATGGTATGTTGTTCACACATTTCTTTCACCCACTACAACAGACAGTAGGGGGCAGTGGGTCAACCCACTTCAGCCATTGGTTAATTTCACTCCAAGTGACTGAATTCTGCTTTTTCACAAGGGGGTCATCTGCACACAAAGTAGTTCTCTTCAGTGCCGGGACCATTTGTTGAGACAACCAGGCGTATATTGTTGGAAGGGGTTTCCATGTTAAAATGGAGTTGCCTGAGAAAGAGCACATTATGCCAACTTATGATAATGATGAATGGCTTCTTATCGCTCTCTTTCTTCCAGAGAAGGTAAGTTTATGTGCCAAGTATTCATGGATGCCAAGATGCAATTTCTTAAGTATGTTGCAAATCGTCTTGTGGGTGCGGAGTGCTTTATTAATCTACTTTTTTTTTGCCTTCCAAGATTCATCTCTCTTCAGTGGAATCATTTGTTAAGACCAGATTTGAATCTTCACTTGTAAATACCTGCATGCGAAAAATGGCATTGATTGGTAGTTACAGGATATTCGATCAAACGGCTGCAGAAGCACACTATGCCAGTGCTGATTGATTTATGGAACTAAGAAATGTAACCACATCAATCAATGTTTAAGTGGCATTGACTGTCCTTTTCTCAATGTCTAATCTTGTATTGAAATCATATGACTCGTCTTTATCTGGTGTATTAAATCTGCATGGAACGGCCAAGTTCAGATGATCCGCTAATGGAAATGTCTTCCCATTTCTTTTTATTGGCCGATTCCTCTTCAGGTTTTAAAGAACACTTGGCCATCATCCATTCTGCTAGATGCCTCTTGGTGTTGAATGTTTGCTGGTAGTATGTGCTTTGAAATGGAGACTGTGGTTTCAAATCATGGCAAGACAAACTCATACTTTTCAGGACAGTGAACCATTAAAATGGATAATAGTTAATTACATCGCACAGAGATGACTCTTTAAAAGTCATAACTTGTTCCGAAAAAAATCCCTTTTCACCATTTAAGGTCCACCGTTAAAGAACATATTAGTAGTTATTATCAGTCATTCTTAAATACCACTTTCAATAAGAATATTTTTTTAAGAAAGCAAATATAAATCATGTCAAGCATGTTTAATTTGCCCTGCTGATGGGTTACATGTTTTATTTATATTGCTTTTTCAGCATCACACTCTGAAAGACGTTTCAGTATACCAGTGTCTGCATTCATTTTGAGCTTCCATTTGGCAGACGCCACTGTGTAGTTATAGTTAAGACCAGGATCCCATAGGAAATGGATTATTTTGTTAGCTAATAACATTGGCACCATTTGACAAATTTAATCAACAATCAAATCCCCTTAGATGAATGTCTTACATGGGAAATTACTGATTATTAATATACAGAGCATAAAATAATTACATTGTCTTTAGGCAGTGGAATAATAGGAAATATAATCCATTGCAATGACACTCATGTTAGTAGCCTTAAATTGATAAAAGGCTGAGAAAGTACAGTCATGAGTCAAACCTAAAACTTGCAGATCTCTGACTGGGATGTCGCCCACATAGCTATTGTACATATATGTCGCTCTGTCCTTTTCACAGGAGACCCAAGAACTCCAAATCTTTCATTCCTTTTTTTTAATACCATCTATATCTAAATTCGGAGCTTTTGCTTCTTAGAAAATTTCTATAATTGTGTAATGAGATCCAAAGTCTTGTTCCTGATTCCTAATAAAAAAAAAATCAATAGTTCTCAACACATTCTTATCAATAGTTTATGAACCAGCCGATGCAACGTCACTAAGTCATGTTTAGAGAACTAGAACGTTCCCAATGCCACTCTTACTTTAGAAGAAGGAGTACCTTAAAAGTGAGTACCACGCACTCACTTTACATGGATTTTTTATTGCTTCATACACCCCTTTAATCATCCATCATTGCAAAACTGTGTGCGTTAGCTGTACCTTTACCCTGGTGAAATACATTTGTTATTGTTGAACATCTTTGAGAGATTTGTGCCACACAACATCAGATTTAAGGAGGCGCTGCCTATAAATTGTGACATTCTATAGATTTTCATATTACAGATCTTTTCTGCTGTGCATTACAATGAAAGGGGCTTCTCGTTGAATAATAATAATAATAATAATAACTGTACAGTTAAAGGGAATTCTATTCACTGCTTTACAAATGGACCATTAAAGCAACTAATATTATTTTATGTCTGCTATAAAATCACAGTCACTGCTTAGGTAACCGCATCATAGTAAATTATTGAAGCTGTTTTGTGTTATCCATGACTACAGTGTTACTTTGTCTCCTTGGGCTATTATACCACCCTATCCTTTACTAAATGAGGTAACCTGACCCTGCCAGAGAGGCATTCCTATCCTTAACAATTAAGAAAATCATTTACTTTCTTAATAGCCTCCTCGTCCCCTTCTGAGATGGGTCCCTCCCGACATCCCACCTGTTTTTTCGTCTTGCTCTTCCAAGACAGGTACATTATTTCCAAAATTGATGCCCAAACTTTATAGGAGTAATCTGTATTGTTTTCTGTTTCATTAACTTGTTTAGTTCCTGGCAAGAGGAAGAGGTGTTTGATGGTTGCCCTCCATCTGGGATTGTGCTCCTCCAGTAGATGTGAGGGTCAGAAGAGAGAAAACCCTCAAGAAGTCATCCTTAGTCCTCTGCTGGGTTTAGGGGCTGGAATATAGCAAAGGAGCGGAACTCACTGCTCTGACAGCTCTGTGAAGTGCTGTTGTGTAGTTTCCACCCTACAGTAGGAACTGCACGTTTGTGGACAGCATAACCATTGGGATGGTGCCAGACCGATTATATGCACCCCCTCAGGATAGGTTGTCCTATTGGCCAGCTAGCTCACAGTCCCGCCTTAAGCACCCCTTAAACTAGACAGGTAGCAACGGGTTCCTGAAACCACTGGGGGGAGGTGCAGCTCAAGCACATTTTTCATCAGTAGTAGATTTTAGGTTGGGCGGTTGACAACAGTTGCGCAACTCTCTTGGATTTAAGAGACAAGACTGCTGTGCAATGAAGTCGGTAGCACCATGCAGGCTGTGTGATGCTGTGTCTGACACCATCTTGGGGGAATGCACCTCCTTCTGTTGGTGTGCCGGAAGAAAGCAAATTAGAAACTCTGGTGGCCACCTGAATCTACAGTGGCTAGCCGTGGAGGCCACTGTGACAGGCCTTAGGGCCCTCTCCAGTTAGGGAGCCGTTGTTCCAGAAATGACGGCGAGTGAGTGCACACTGAAACATTCCCGTGTAAATATTGGCAGTGACAGTGCCTTTTGCCATCTTGGAGATGCATGTTTGTTAGTGCTGGTGTCATAGCGTCCTGATGACCAGTTAGTTCTAAAAATTCTCAGGAAAGCACAGGAGCAGGGAGGACATGTTTTTGTTGATAAAGAAAAACCTGCATCTAGCTCCTCTGGGCAGCTGTTTAGTCAGTTTCATTGATCATGCAGCCTAAAACCACCCACTCTCCAAAGAGTGGAGGATTTCATCTCCAGGAGGTGGAGCGACCTGGAAAAGCTGAAGCCCCAAAGTTCATGACAAGAGTGTGTGATGAGAAGAGGGATGAACTGGGCTTCCTCTTTCAACCCAGTGGCCTCGGTGATGACGGTTAGAAATGGGGATCTCTAGTTGGCAGCGGCTGCCGCCGAGGTCCAAATAGGAATCCTTCTTCCTAAGTCAGAGTAAGAGGCTACACCCTTTGATAACCCCTGCTCAACCCTATGGTAACGTAGCACGAGCAGACAAGCCTATCTCAGAGGCAGTGTGTGAAGCATTTATGACCATACACAATAACGCAATGAAGACACTACAAAGGGACACCACACAAGTAGCTATAGAAAAATAAGTATCTTTATATAGGCTAAACATGAGGCTCAAAAGCGATGAAGAAACCACAATGCACATAATTACAGATTCACTTCAAAAGCAATAGAGACTCAAAAAGCGCGTGGAACGAACTTAGTTTGTGGCCGGGGTCCACGCGACCCGGTGATGCACAATGTACCTGAGATTTAATGGGGAACGGCCAGCAGCCTCAGAAGGAAGCTACAGTGATGACAGGTGCACACAGGTGATAACAAGATCCTCGAAGTAGAGACTAGTGTGGGCACTCAGCTGCACAGCTCCTCAACTGCAGCGGCCCACAATAGCGATTGCGATGATTCTCGTAGGGCGGCAGATGCGGGCACTCAGCGGCACAACTCCTCAGCTGCCGAGGCCCACAATAGCGATCACGATGACTTTGGTAACACAAGCAAATGCGGGCTCTCAGCGGCAACAGCTCCTCAGCTGCAGTGGCCCACAATAGCGATGTCGATGATTTTTAGCCCGCGATTCCCGCAGTAGAACTAGAGGCTCTGGAATTCTCAAGAGGCCTTACCTACTTTGTTCTCGGAAAAGTCACAAATCACTGAACCCAGCCAGAACCAGTTTGGTATCGTCCTGGTGCACTTTATTTACAATGCTGCATCCTGCCTTTCAGGGAGAGAGGGTCAGCCCTCAGATGCACAGTGGAAGGTGGAGCCATCATTCACCTTGCCAGGCACAGCCCTGCTCAGATCAAAGGGTCACACCTCCCCATACTCCAACTTCAGATCTCACCATTTAATCCAGGTCGGTCTCAGCCTGCCCTGACCCTCCAAAACCAGACAGCCAATACAAATAACAGCAGAGCACACAGGAAGGCTTAGGCCAGAAAATACCTACGTCCCAAAAGTGGTAGTTTTAAATACAGAATATAAAAAAAGATGCACTTTAACGTTTGAAGCTCAGGCACACTAAATTCGACTTTCCTATCATGTTCCTTGGGTGAATTAGGATTATACCAACTCATCAGTCAATTTACAATAGGGAGCATTCCCTCTGTGGCACTGAATGGCAGTGGCACAGCGCCCAGAGCATCTAACACAGCAAACACAGAGGAGACAAAAACGAAAAATGGAAGGGAGACCCATGCCAATGGTGCCAGGTCTAACAAAGACAAACAGGGGGGGCTACTGTATGACAAGGGCTGCAGCCCCTGCCAATTGAAAAGGGAAGAAAAAGAGGAAAGCACATGGGTCCCCTTTTATAGTCCGTATCGGTATGAATTTCCTCTTTCAGTTAGGCATATGGGCAGTTACTGCCTCTCAGTCTGTGACTTAGGGCGACCACAAAAGTTCAGAGCCAAATAATAGGTGAAGGGATTTTATTGCATATGAGAAAAAATGGAAACATGAGTAAAGTTCACATCAGATGAATTCCCATGTATGACCTTGGGGTTGTGTTCTTCCATCAGTGCTAGAAATGGCACATTTGGATGCGAGCCTGGAGGACTGAAGAGAATATATCAAAGAACAGCTTGATGAGACTGGCAATGCTTGTTTAGTATCTGTTCGACCCAGTAGCGGCTGGTGTCAGGGGACAAATGGTGAGTCAACACAGGGGTAAGGGGTTGGGGGAAACTTTTGTCAACCATAACCACACAAAATAAAACAAACAAAATAGAACTTACCTGCTGCCCACCGCAAAGCCACTCTTCTGCTACTCTTGCTCCACTGTAGCACAGGCTGAGACTCCCAGACTCCCATACGACCAATCCAGACGCTGCTCTCACTCCCTCTTGTGTTCAGCCTCTTCCCTGATTTATCATTTGTGATTTTTATTTGAGGCATGATTGCTAAACTAATTGACGAGTTATTTGTTCCATTGTGTTAAATTATCATTATTTTTGGTGTATTTAGGTCTCAGTGACCCATACTCTACTTTCTATACCTTCACTATCCCAGCACTACCCTTCCCTACTCCACTCTTTAGGGGCATTATATCTTTTGTATCTATTTTTATGAATGAATCTTTTACGATACACGTTGTGATTAAAAACAATGTTGTTATAATTACTTTTGTATGTATTTTATTGATGTTACAGTTGAATTAATTGTGTGCTTAGCTGGGACCATTTTGTTTGTATCAACCTTCCGCCCAGGTCCCAGTGACTTCTTGGGTTAACCCGTGTTTTTGTAGCGCTCTCATGCTGCTGGCAGCATGACAGAAGCACCGGGATTGGCCTGTGTGCCTTGGATTTGAGCTTTCAGAGAGATTAGGAGGAGCCTGTGCGTGCAGTCTTGAACCTGGCAATGCAGCTTGGGTTGGAAACATCTCTGTGTGCATATCGGTCTGACTGTCTTAAGACGGCCGGCCAAACCAAAATGCACACTTGTAGCATGTGCCCACCACTCCTTCTCCACAAGTCATCACGGTGGCCCCGCCCCCAAGACTTGGCCCTGCGCAGAAAAATAACACGATAATAAACCTGTTTTGTTATCATTAAATTTTTCAAGCTTTCCATCTGCTGGCACAGGGAACGCGCTCCTACGCCATGACAAGCAAATACAGGACCAAACATTTGAAGATGCCCTGTCCCCGCGCCTCATGACATGCTTCCCTTACTTGGAGTAGAGGGGAAGGCAGTGTTTCCATCAGATGAGCGAGTACTGTCTCTTCCATCAGGAAACCCTTGCGGCTAATAGGCAGTGGGCAGGAATCATATCACAGGGGCTGCCTACAGACATGCCAACCCTCCTGATTCAAGCGGGAGACTACTGATTTCAAGGCTATTCTCCCGTCTCCCGATTCCTGCAAGCAAAAATCCGATTCCTCAGGGGTTTCAGCTGACAGGGCTGGTATTGTGTAACGTGCTAATCCTTCCAGCAATACTCAGAGTGGCGATGCAGGGCACTAGAAAGGGTGAAAAACCAACAAAGCCTCATTAACAAGCGAATGGTCTTTTGAAGACCTGTGAAGTACTCTGGGCGGCTCTGTGTGTGCCTCACAGGGGGGAGGTGGGGTGGTATATGCACTGCCAGCAACCTGCCAGGCCAGTGCACAACACTTGCATCACCCTCTCTCTGCCTGCCATTGCGCTCCATACTTCTGAAAGGTAAGAAAAAAACATGCATTTGCGTTTCAAATGTCCGATTGTGCAGCAGCACTCTTCCAAAGCCCATACATGACAGTAACCCGATTAACCCCTTCCATGCTGCCGTCGGCCATTGGCCGACGGCAACGCTACCTCGCTGGTGCTGCCATCGGCCAATGGCCGACGCAGCCCCGCCCGTTTTGTGGAAGTGCCGCACTTCCGCAAAATCGCGGGCGCATGGGAGGGGTTAAAGACCCTATACTCCCGATTTATTTATTTTTTAAATCTCCCACTTTGCTCTTCTGAAATGTTGGCATGTATGTGCCTATGTAGGAAGGCCCCTCAGACAACTCAAAATGGCCTCCGTGTGCTGGGGAAAATCTATCAGCTTTGGGGCAGGGAGACTTTTGGTGCTTGTTTTCAGAAATCATACTAGCATCTCCCAGCAAAACACCGCCTATGTCACGCAGGGGCCACCTCTGACTGTGAACCAGTCACCGGCCTGTAAACCACTGCCCCTAAAGGGGTTCACAGGCCACCGAGATGGTCTGCTGAACCATTCGCTCAAACATTAAAATTAGGGCGCCCAGTTTTATGGAACTTTATGGTACTTTTTACATTTCTGTCTGTATTTACCAACACTCAATTTTAGCCAATTTTATCTGTTCGTATTTATTTTAGGTTTTGTGAAAAAATGAAGATAAAACTTCTATATTTGCCCTTGTGTGAATATCAATAGATGATAAATCGATACACTCTATGAAAACAAGCAATTTTCGTATCTACCTTGCGCACAACTTTAGCTGTTTAGGCATCATTAGAAACCTTTGTCTTTTATTGTAACTTCCTTACGAAAATCCCACACCTCAGTGGGACGCACCATGCTTCTTGTAGGATTTCTTCCTTAAGTTTCACCCTGTCAGTGGGTGACGGAGACTTCTATCTAGCGCCTCAAACTACATAGAGGCGCGGGTTTTAAAGTACTGTAAGAACTGTTCATACAGTCAAGAGGACCCAATATGGAGTTGTGTTTTAAACCTACAGTTTAGAGCCTCAACTTCAATTCAAGCTTACTCAGGCTTTCATCCTTCTGGGGTTGATGAATTGTACACGAATACGTTGTTAATGTTAATAGAGAAGTGTGGCTCAGGGGTTAGAGGGGTTAGAGGCAGCAGACCCGAAAGCTGAGATCGGTCCTGGACCAGGGTTCAATTCCCCGCCTCGGCGGGTCTTGGGCTAAAAATTCCACGGACTCGATAATTCTCGCCCCGGTGCCTCCTCGACTCACGGGTTCACACTCTGCGACTCTGGGCAATAGCTTGCTTAATCTCCACAACGGCCCCTCGCGGCGGGATGCCTGACTTTCACCTTGTGGATACCCTGCTATCTCACAGGGGAATACCAGGACGGGTTCCCTAAGCAAGCGCCGGGACACCCACTGCGGGTAGCTGTGCGCTATATAAGCTCAACTACTTAATATGTACAATGAATAATAGCCGAAGACTGTAACAGCAAGGGCAACATACAAGCAAAGGCTACTGTAATGCGTTCCTGTATTGATTCTATAGGGATACAAGATGTCACATTAGGGTTTCTTGTAATAATGCTCCTCAGCTTCTTCGAACACACTACAGCTACAAATTACAGGTTGGGAATTTAGAGTAGTCACCAGGACAGGAACTGTACAGGCGTGAGCCAACAGGAACGTCCAAAAGTCTTCCACGGGAAGCCTTCTCCTGGCTCGCCTGCCCATCTCCATCCTGTCGCCTTCCTGATGATGATTTCTTGTCCTTGCAGGACAAGGAATCTTGAGACGGGTCACTTCCAGTTATAGAGTGAGGGTGGCCCTTACTCATCAGTCATACTGGCACCATGCCTATCAGATGTAGACACCGTTTCATGCTGATCAAGGGCATCGTTGGCCCGCTGTGCCACGTAGCTCCACTGCTGGCAAGTGATTACTCTTTGAACCACACAAATTCTGAAAATGTTTTACAAACATTTTGTTACATTTTAAAAGGATTTCTAAAGGCTCTTTTGTTAAATTTCTCATCCTATTTTTTGTAAAACACATCTTTGTACTAGACATGAATGTGTTCTATATCTTCTATACAATTTAGCAAGGTATTTAGACAAATATTTTGTTGGTTGCCGCTGAGTAGTATAAGTTAACTTGAATTGATTTTTTAGTTTGCTTATTTATTTTTATTTATTTAGAGTTTTATAGAGCGTGAACCAGACCCGTGAGGGTATCAGAGCGCTTTACAGGATAGACAGGAGGTAAACAAAGGACTTTGGGGGTGGGGTAGGATACAGTTAGGATAAAAACAGGGAGATGCATTGTACAAAGAGGCAGGGAGTTTCAATCCCAGGATACCTGTGGGAGAAAAAAAACAACAGTCTCATTGTGGGTGAGTATCATCCAGGAAGACCATGGATAATGCCGAGATAGTGGGTGGAACAGGGATACTGAGGTACTGAGGTGCATGTAATGCCAGTGTTAGGGGAAGAATTTGCCCATTAGTAAAGTTTTGGAGCTTTTTTTTTAAGCGAGCCAGAGAGGGAAGTCTTCTGATGGCGGGCGGGAGTGAGTTCCAGATTCTAGGTGAGGCCCCGGAGAAGGCTTGATTGTACTTTTTTTTTTCCGCAAGCGTGCCGGTTGGAGCAAAAGGTCTCTGCATATCGGGAATTTCTGGCTCCTCCGGGTTTCACTAGTTTCTGGGCCAGATATGCCGGGGAATTGAAGTATAGAGCCTTGTGGGTGATGCAGGCCAGCTTAAGTTGGATCCTGGCCTCGAGAGGAAGCCATTTTAGAGCTTTCAGGTGGGGAGAGATGTGGTTGAATTTCTTTGAACCAGTTAGGAGTCTGGTGGCAGCGTTGAGGCAAGCTTTCAGTGGGGCCTATGAGCTCTTGGGTAGACCTGTGAGGGTTGAGCATCCCTATTCTAGTCTGGAAATGACTAGTACCTGGTTTGCCATTTTTAGGTCGGGAGTGTCGAGGAAGGGTTTCAAGTTTCTTAGGTAGCTCAGGTGAAATCTGGCGGTTGTGACCATTGAATTGATATGGCCACGCATATTCAAGCTGCTGTCAAGGGTTATTCCAAGGGATTTGGTAGAGTCTACAATGATAGGGGTGCAGTTTAACTCTGTAATAGCCTTGGACCATTCTTGAATGTTGGGGTTGTTTTTGTTTGGTAAGATGAGGAGAAATTCCATTTTATTTGTGTTAAGTTTGAGCTGGTTAGAGGTGAGCCAGTGCACAGTCAGCTTCAAGGCCTCATTCAGGGAGAAAATGTCCTAAGGAGAAGAGATTTTAATGTAGATCTGTGTGTCATTGGCATACCTGTGGTAGGCGATATTGGCGGAACGAAGCACCTCTGTGAGCGGTTCACGGTAAAGGTTGAAGAGGGTTGGGGACAGGGTTAATCCTTGGGGAACTCCAACCGTGATCGGAGTGGGAGCGGATAAGGTACCGTTGATTAGGATTCTCTGTGAACGATTCTGGAGGAAGGACCTGAACCATTCTAGAACAGAGCCATCCAGTCCCATCCTGAGTTTGAGGCGTTCGAGGAGTGTTTCTTGGTTAACCGTATCGAAAGCCGAGGATAGGTCAAGCAGGATTAGGAGACATGTTTTGCCTTGGTCAAGGGCTTGTAAGGCTTCATCCACGATGTGTAGAATGGTGGCTTCAGTGCTGTGACCAGGTCTGAAACCGGATTGGAAGTCATCTAGTAGGTGGAAGTTGGTGATGTCTTGGCTCTGCTGCTGCTGTACGCATTTCTCAAGAACTTTTGCTAAGATGGGATGTTGGATAGAGGTCTATACTTGTCACGGAAGCAGGATTCAGCGTAGGTTTTTTAAAGATAGGGACGACTTGGCCTGCTTTAAGAGAGTCAGGTATCATTCCCTGTAGGAAGGATTCATTGATTATTGCAGTGCAAGAGGGGATGATAGCTTGAGAGGCGGTGGTTAGGCAGTTACAACTAAAGTCTTAATAACTTTGTCACCATTTGAAGACTCTTGATATAACATTCTCAAACAGGTCTAACCCACCTCAGCTTCTTCCTAGAAAGTTTTGGGGCAATCCATCAAGAAAAGGGGCCGAGAAGAAGAGGGGTCCCAAAATGTGTTTTTCCCATGCAATTTTACATAGGAATTGAATCAAATTTGGCAAAAAGCTAGATCTTGATTGAGAGAATGTGCTTTTTTTTATTAAATCAGTTCAGTAGTTTAGAGAAAAAAATGGGATCCTCCCTGAGCACCACAATATCAAACATATCTATATAAGTAATGGTCTGTTCTGTATAGGCAGTAACAAGTATAAGGTATATACAGTCAAATCAGACAGTATTTAGCAATAAATCGAATATAATTGTGATCATATGGATATTTATATTGATCACACATTATCACAATCCATTTCTCAAATCAAATCAAAGAAAAATCAGTCCACAAATGAGTTCTCCAGTAGTCAAATTCTCAGGAAGCAATTAGTTCCAAGATGAATCTTCTTTATTTATTTTCTTGAAAAAAAAATGTATTTTCTTGAAAAGGATTTCCTACAGTCCAATGTAGCCAATGCAGCCAAGATATGTTTCGTCAGGCACTGGTGTGTGCCAATGACTTCCTCAGGGCTATAACTTTGGTCACAATCTATAAGATTCAATGAAATATTCCACAATAATTAGCTTGGTCTCTGTCTCACTAGTAAAATATATCAAGTGCTTTCCAATCAGAATGCGTAATCTCCTTTGTCTGCACACGAGAACAAGAACCTCTGAATATATCTTAATTATATATTCAGCCAGTTTAACCGAAAAGTAAGTTTTAGTATTATGATAGTCAATCCTCCTCTTATGTTGTCCCAAAATATACGGGATCACTCCTTCCTCCTTATCACCATATACTTTCGCCAAATTCCGATACCTCTGTAATATAGAGAACTTCGTCTTGTGTATCCTTAGTTTAAGTTAAGGAATCCATCCGTAACCTTGAAAACTCGCGTGCAGTAGTTTAGAGAAATTGATGTTCAAATGTATGTATATTTCGCACTCCAGTACCACCGCAGATCCACTGCAGTGAATCAGCAAGTCCAAGAGCTCGAGGATAGATTGTGATTTGTTGGTCACACCCTGAGGGGAAAATAGCTGCCACCATCCTAGGACTCAGGGAATCTGTCCTACAATATCTAATAAAGTAAGACATAAGGTGGCAGGGTAGGGGTACCTTGACCCCTGGGCATTTGTGGAGGGAGGGTCCTAGAGGCTGCCCCTGGGGCCAAGTTAAAAAACTTAATTTGGGCGGGGATTACACCTAACCACAAATCCACCTCGAGGCTCAGTGCAGCCCTCTGAGGAATCGCAGTGGATCCGCTGATCCATGGCGCTTCTTTACAATAAAAAGAGAGGGCCATGCTTTAAAGTAACAATAACTCACACCCTTGGCATGCACTAGTTGTATCCTGACATATCCAAACACCAGTCAGTGCCCCTCAGGGTACAATCATACCTAAAACTAAAATGTCCCTATACACGATCTCCACCACCCAATACAATAAAAAACTTTCATCCAGAATTTAATGAATATAAATACCAAAGTGCTAGAAAAATGTATTTTTAATCTGATAAAAGAGCTAATACATATTGTAGGGGGCTAACATTTGAAGCACATACCCAAATTATTACAAAAGATACATAACACAAAAAGGAAGAGTTGGATAAGATTAATCAATGTATCTTTTAACGTGTACACTTCTACTTTATTGTCACTGGTCATTCATAAAGCTCAACTCCTTTGGAGAAAATGCCCATTGCCTATGGATAGTGCTAACAGTTTTTCATCAACGCGTTTCGGTAGAGTGGATTTGATAAAATTCATCTTCTTCAGGACTAAAACAGATAAATATCTTCTTTGTAACTAAACAATATTTGACCACATCAGATGTCAATTCAAAATCTTAAACCTTTCTTGTGCAAATATGAAGACTGCGATTATATTGGAGACTTGACTTGCTTTGAAATTCAATTGGCTGGACTTCAAAAGACCACATTTTAAGTTCCACATTCCACAGAGGAACATTCCCAAAAGCCCAAAAAAATTCTGGGTACACATATTTATATCCAAAGCTTTTTAGAACTCACAATACACTTAACACACCCCACACAATAATAATGTAATAAGAAGAATAGAACTACAGAATTTTCACAAATACATAAGTAGTTACTTCGCAAAATGGAGAATGTCTTGATAACCTCCATGCAGTATTTTGTACAGCTCTGGCAGAGTAAATCATGGATGATGTTTTTTTAACACTGGAATCTCGCACTCAACTAACCCAGCACTCTTCACTTCTCTGGAATATAGCGAAACAACAGTCAGTCTCTCATTTTTCATCCTCTAGTCTTACAATACCAGAATACAGTCCTTCATACATACAACTTTCATTGATGATAAGAAATGGGAATTTCCCTACCTCTAGAAACCAGGAAGTTTAAAACCTACTAAGTCTCCTATCTTCACTTGTAACCTGCCACATGTAGGACTCATATTTACGATGAGTCAATCTCCACTTACGGTCCGCATCATGCACATGCAGTGTAAACAACTCCACCCTTTCCACCCATAACCTATTCATCTTACAACTGGCAAGTCTTCCCCACAACAACATGAAGGGCATAACATTGGTATAATGTTAGGTGTGGTGGGAAGGGAACAGAATAAAATTATTTAACTCTTTCATCAAGTCGAAATCACTCACCACAGAGAACTGAATGCTAACTTCGATAACTGTGTAACACCGCTCCACAAGTCTGATACTCTTTGGATAATATATAAAAAGTGGCAGTATGCTTGACACCCAAATAATTGAGGAAACTATCAGATTTACATGAAGTAAAACTGAAGTACATTGTTAGTCTCCACTTCACCGGGCACACCCTTGCAAGAATTCTTTAACTTTGGACACAATTAGCTCATTGACAAAACTGACTTCTTGCTAACATGAACAATAATTTATCACACAATATTTGGACATAATCTTAAAAAAATGCAAAGGCCAAATGATATCCAACAGGATCAGACTTCACAGGAATGGGTACAGTGGCTTGTGACTTATCACGAATTGCACAACAGACAAACTGCCTAGCAAACTGATTGATTATCCTAACCTGGACATCAAAACAATACTCTGAATTCCCTCATCCTCTTTTTCATGGCACACATACCAATATGGCGTTCATGTGCTTACTCCACTACCTTTGATTATAATGGCAAGGGCAATATCAATGTGTTCAACTTTCTGTGAAAACCGTCAACCACACAGTATGCTGATAGGTCTCCACACTGGAACCCAAAACTTTAGAAGAGGCCATTCCAAATTTACCGATTCAGAAAAGGGGGTGGTGATGAACAGAGTGTCTGAATTAAGCAGACCACTCTTACCCAGTCCAAAGATCAGGGCTTGATCCATCACCGTTATTTATCTCACTGCCCCATCCCAGCTCAGAACCTGGCTATATGCAAATTAGTCTGTCCCTGGCCCAGTGCATCATGGGAACAGGGCAGACCAAACTACCAAGCCAATTCTTCACCAGAAAGGAGACAAGCTACCGGGGACCGGTTTCTGGCATTTCAGCCTCTTCGGCCCAGCTTGCTTGAATCCTGATGGAGCAGTGAGAAAGGGACTCATGTCTGAGTATACCCTGCCACACCTATAGTGGCCAAAAACGATTCAGAAAAGGGGGTGGTGATGAACAGAGTGTCTGAATTAAGCAGACCACTCTTACCCAGTCCAAAGATCAGGGCTTGATCCATCACCGTTATTTATCTCACTGCCCCATCCCAGCTCAGAACCTGGCTATATGCAAATTAGTCTGTCCCTGGCCCAGTGCATCATGGGAACAGGGCAGACCAAAATACCAAGCCAATTCTTCACCAGAAAGGAGACAAGCTACCGGGGACCGGTTTCTGGCATTTCAGCCTCTTCGGCCCGGCTTGCTTGAATCCTGATGGAGCAGTGAGAAAGGGACTCATGTCTGAGTATACCCTGCCACACCTATAGTGGCCAAAAACGATTCAGAAAAGGGGGTGGTGATGAACAGAGTGTCTGAATTAAGCAGACCACTCTTACCCAGTCCAAAGATCAGGGCTTGATCCATCACCGTTATTTATCTCACTGCCCCATCCCAGCTCAGAACCTGGCTATATGCAAATTAGTCTGTCCCTGGCCCAGTGCATCATGGGAACAGGGCAGACCAAACTACCAAGCCAATTCTTCACCAGAAAGGAGACAAGCTACCGGGGACCGGTTTCTGGCATTTCAGCCTCTTCGGCCCGGCTTGCTTGAATCCTGATGGAGCAGTGAGAAAGGGACTCATGTCTGAGTATACCCTGCCACACCTATAGTGGCCAAAAACGATTCAGAAAAGGGGGTGGTGATGAACAGAGTGTCTGAATTAAGCAGACCACTCTTACCCAGTCCAAAGACCAGGGCTTGATCCATCACCGTTATTTATCTCACTGCCCCATCCCAGCTCAGAACCTGGCTATATGCAAATTAGTCTGTCCCTGGCCCAGTGCATCATGGGAACAGGGCAGACCAAACTGCCAAGCCAATTCTTCACCAGAAAGGAGACAAGCTACCGGGGACCGGTTTCTGGCATTTCAGCCTCTTCGGCCCGCTTGCTTGAATCCTGATGGAGCAGTGAGAAAGGGACTCATGTCTGAGTATACCCTGCCACACCTATAGTGGCCAAAAACGATTCAGAAAAGGGGGTGGTGATGAACAGAGTGTCTGAATTAAGCAGACCACTCTTACCCAGTCCAAAGATCAGGGCTTGATCCATCACCGTTATTTATCTCACTGCCCCATCCCAGCTCAGAACCTGGCTATATGCAAATTAGTCTGTCCCTGGCCCAGTGCATCATGGGAACAGGGCAGACCAAACTACCAAGCCAATTCTTCACCAGAAAGGAGACAAGCTACCGGGGACCGGTTTCTGGCATTTCAGCCTCTTCGGCCCGGCTTGCTTGAATCCTGATGGAGCAGTGAGAAAGGGACTCATGTCTGAGTATACCCTGCCACACCTATAGTGGCCAAAAACGATTCAGAAAAGGGGGTGGTGATGAACAGAGTGTCTGAATTAAGCAGACCACTCTTACCCAGTCCAAAGATCAGGGCTTGATCCATCACCGTTATTTATCTCACTGCCCCATCCCAGCTCAGAACCTGGCTATATGCAAATTAGTCTGGCCCAGTGCATCATGGGAACAGGGCAGACCAAACTACCAAGCCAATTCTTCACCAGAAAGGAGACAAGCTACCGGGGACCGGTTTCTGGCATTTCAGCCTCTTCGGCCCGGCTTGCTTGAATCCTGATGGAGCAGTGAGAAAGGGACTCATGTCTGAGTATACCCTGCCACACCTATAGTGGCCAAAAACGATTCAGAAAAGGGGGTGGTGATGAACAGAGTGTCTGAATTAAGCAGACCACTCTTACCCAGTCCAAAGATCAGGGCTTGATCCATCACCGTTATTTATCTCACTGCCCCATCCCAGCTCAGAACCTGGCTATATGCAAATTAGTCTGTCCCTGGCCCAGTGCATCATGGGAACAGGGCAGACCAAACTACCAAGCCAATTCTTCACCAGAAAGGAGACAAGCTACCGGGGACCGGTTTCTGGCATTTCAGCCTCTTCGGCCCGGCTTGCTTGAATCCTGATGGAGCAGTGAGAAAGGGACTCATGTCTGAGTATACCCTGCCACACCTATAGTGGCCAAAAACGATTCAGAAAAGGGGGTGGTGATGAACAGAGTGTCTGAATTAAGCAGACCACTCTTACCCAGTCCAAAGATCAGGGCTTGATCCATCACCGTTATTTATCTCACTGCCCCATCCCAGCTCAGAACCTGGCTATATGCAAATTAGTCTGTCCCTGGCCCAGTGCATCATGGGAACAGGGCAGACCAAACTACCAAGCCAATTCTTCACCAGAAAGGAGACAAGCTACCGGGGACCGGTTTCTGGCATTTCAGCCTCTTCGGCCCGGCTTGCTTGAATCCTGATGGAGCAGTGAGAAAGGGACTCATGTCTGAGTATACCCTGCCACACCTATAGTGGCCAAAAACGATTCAGAAAAGGGGGTGGTGATGAACAGAGTGTCTGAATTAAGCAGACCACTCTTACCCAGTCCAAAGATCAGGGCTTGATCCATCACCGTTATTTATCTCACTGCCCCATCCCAGCTCAGAACCTGGCTATATGCAAATTAGTCTGTCCCTGGCCCAGTGCATCATGGGAACAGGGCAGACCAAACTACCAAGCCAATTCTTCACCAGAAAGGAGACAAGCTACCGGGGACGGGTTTCTGGCATTTCAGCCTCTTCGGCCCGGCTTGCTTGAATCCTGATGGAGCAGTGAGAAAGGGACTCATGTCTGAGTATACCCTGCCACACCTATAGTGGCCAAAAACGATTCAGAAAAGGGGGTGGTGATGAACAGAGTGTCTAAATTAAGCAGACCACTCTTACCCAGTCCAAAGATCAGGGCTTGATCCATCACCGTTATTTATCTCACTGCCCCATACCAGCTCAGAACCTGGCTATATGCAAATTAGTCTGTCCCTGGCCCAGTGCATCATGGGAACAGGGCAGACCAAACTACCAACCCAATTCTTCACCAGAAAGGAGACAAGCTACCGGGGACCGGTTTCTGGCATTTCAGCCTCTTCGGCCCAGCTTGCTTGAATCCTGATGGAGCAGTGAGATAGGGACTCATGTCTGAGTATACCCTGCCACACCTATAGTGGCCAAAAACGATTCAGAAAAGGGGGTGGTGATGAACAGAGTGTCTGAATTAAGCAGACCACTCTTACCCAGTCCAAAGATCAGGGCTTGATCCATCACCGTTATTTATCTCACTGCCCCATCCCAGCTCAGAACCTGGCTATATGCAAATTAGTTTGTCCCTGGCCCAGTGCATCATGGGAACAGGGCAGACCAAACTACCAAGCCAATTCTTCACCAGAAAGGAGACAAGCTACCGGGGACCGGTTTCTGGCATTTCAGCCTCTTCGGTCCGGCTTGCTTGAATCCTGATGGAGCAGTGAGAAAGGGACTCATGTCTGAGTATACCCTGCCACACCTATAGTGGCCAAAAACGATTCAGAAAAGGGGGTGGTGATGAACAGAGTGTCTGAATTAAGCAGACCACTCTTACCCAGTCCAAAGATCAGGGCTTGATCCATCACCGTTATTTATCTCACTGCCCCATCCCAGCTCAGAACCTGGCTATATGCAAATTAGTCTGTCCCTGGCCCAGTGCATCATGGGAACAGGGCAGACCAAACTACCAAGCCAATTCTTCACCAGAAAGGAGACAAGCTACCGGGGACCGGTTTCTGGCATTTCAGCCTCTTCGGCCCGGCTTGCTTGAATCCTGATGGAGCAGTGAGAAAGGGACTCATGTCTGAGTATACCCTGCCACACCTATAGTGGCCAAAAACGATTCAGAAAAGGGGGTGGTGATGAACAGAGTGTCTGAATTAAGCAGACCACTCTTACCCAGTCCAAAGATCAGGGCTTGATCCATCACCGTTATTTATCTCACTGCCCCATCCCAGCTCAGAACCTGGCTATATGCAAATTAGTCTGTCCCTGGCCCAGTGCATCATGGGAACAGGGCAGACCAAACTACCAAGCCAATTCTTCACCAGAAAGGAGACAAGCTACCGGGGACCGGTTTCTGGCATTTCAGCCTCTTCGGCCCGGCTTGCTTGAATCCTGATGGAGCAGTGAGAAAGGGACTCATGTCTGAGTATACCCTGCCACACCTATAGTGGCCAAAAACGATTCAGAAAAGGGGGTGGTGATGAACAGAGTGTCTGAATTAAGCAGACCACTCTTACCCAGTCCAAAGATCAGGGCTTGATCCATCACCGTTATTTATCTCACTGCCCCATCCCAGCTCAGAACCTGGCTATATGCAAATTAGTCTGTCCCTGGCCCAGTGCATCATGGGAACAGGGCAGACCAAACTACCAAGCCAATTCTTCACCAGAAAGGAGACAAGCTACCGGGGACCGGTTTCTGGCATTTCAGCCTCTTCGGCCCGGCTTGCTTGAATCCTGATGGAGCAGTGAGAAAGGGACTCATGTCTGAGTATACCCTGCCACACCTATAGTGGCCAAAAACGATTCAGAAAAGGGGGTGGTGATGAACAGAGTGTCTGAATTAAGCAGACCACTCTTACCCAGTCCAAAGATCAGGGCTTGATCCATCACCGTTATTTATCTCACTGCCCCATCCCAGCTCAGAACCTGGCTATATGCAAATTAGTCTGTCCCTGGCCCAGTGCATCATGGGAACAGGGCAGACCAAATGACAGAATCATTTTGTCCACCATAAGCGTGGAAGGGTATACTCAGATGTGAGTCCCTTGCTCATTGCACCATCAGGATTCAAGCAAGCCGGGCCGAAGACGCCTGAAATGGCAGAAACCGGTCCCCGGAAGCTTGTTTCCTTCCCAGTACAAGAATTGGCTTGGTAGTTTGGTTTGCCCTGTTCCCATCATGCACTGGGACAGGAACAGACTAATTTGCATATAGCCAAGTTCTGAGCTGGGATGGTGCAGTGAGCTAAAAAACGGTGATGGATCAAGCCCTGATCTTTGGACTGGGTAAGAGTGGTCTGCTTAATTCAGGCACTCTGTTCATCACCACCCCCTTTTCTGAATCATTTTGTCCACCATAAGCGTGGAAGGGTATACTCAGATGTGAGTCCCTTGCTCATTGCACCATCAGGATTCAAGCAAGCCGGGCCGAAGACGCCTGAAATGGCAGAAACCGGTCCCCGGAAGCTTGTTTCCTTCCCAGTACAAGAATTGGCTTGGTAGTTTGGTTTGCCCTGTTCCCATCATGCACTGGGACAGGAACAGACTAATTTGCATATAGCCAAGTTCTGAGCTGGGATGGTGCAGTGAGCTAAAAAACGGTGATGGATCAAGCCCTGATCTTTGGACTGGGTAAGAGTGGTCTGCTTAATTCAGGCACTCTGTTCATCACCACCCCCTTTTCTGAATCATTTTGTCCACCATAAGCGTGGAAGGGTATACTCAGATGTGAGTCCCTTGCTCATTGCACCATCAGGATTCAAGCAAGCCGGGCCGAAGACGCCTGAAATGGCAGAAACCGGTCCCCGGAAGCTTGTTTCCTTCCCAGTACAAGAATTGGCTTGGTACTTTGGTTTGCCCTGTTCCCATCATGCACTGGGACAGGAACAGACTAATTTGCATATAGCCAAGTTCTGAGCTGGGATGGTGCAGTGAGCTAAAAAACGGTGATGGATCAAGCCCTGATCTTTGGACTGGGTAAGAGTGGTCTGCTTAATTCAGGCACTCTGTTCATCACCACCCCCTTTTCTGAATCATTTTGTCCACCATAAGCGTGGAAGGGTATACTCAGATGTGAGTCCCTTGCTCATTGCACCATCAGGATTCAAGCAAGCCGGGCCGAAGACGCCTGAAATGGCAGAAACCGGTCCCCGGAAGCTTGTTTCCTTCCCAGTACAAGAATTGGCTTGGTAGTTTGGTTTGCCCTGTTCCCATCATGCACTGGGACAGGAACAGACTAATTTGCATATAGCCAAGTTCTGAGCTGGGATGGTGCAGTGAGCTAAAAAACGGTGATGGATCAAGCCCTGATCTTTGGACTGGGTAAGAGTGGTCTGCTTAATTCAGGCACTCTGTTCATCACCACCCCCTTTTCTGAATCATTCCAAATTTACCAGCTGCATCACCTCTCTGAAAGTATTATCCTTACTCACAACTCAACCAATCGGTGTTAGGAACTACATCACTGGCACTATTTGTCAAAGTGCTTACCACCACCTCCTCATCATTCATAAAACTTATATCATCAGAATCACATTATATAGACCTTCTTGAAAGTCAATTGCCCGTTAAGTTCTTTACAACCAGGTATATATTTAATTTGGTACTTGAATTCTTGCAATCTGAACTGCCATTAAGATCATCCGGCCCTCTGAGTGGTAAACAGATGTAACAGTGACTTATGATCAACTCAAATCTTAAAATCTGAACCCCAAAGATACTGACTGAAATGGTTAACACCCCACCGACACACCAAAGTGTATCACTCCACTACAGAGTACGAATGATCTGACCCCTTTAGAATCCGACTGACAAATGCACTCACCTCCTCCTTGCCTTTCCTAGGTTGTATCAGAATGGTCCCTAGCCCATACCAACTTTGCCAGTCACTGTAATGATGGAGTCACAAGTATGAAATGCTTTCAGTAGCAAAAGCTTCTGCAGCATCTTTATTGACCGGACTGAGTTCAGCATCACAATGTTTATCCCAGAGATCCTGAGTCTGCCATTATGTTCACATCAAAGCCACCAACACCTATTAGGCAATATGGTCTTACTGCAACAGGACGCACTTTCATAGCTGTACATCTATCACCATAAGATTTTGCAACAGGAAATGCATCCACATATAATGCAATACTCTCATTGCTGGAATTAGATGCATTGGACAACTTATCTGCATCAGTGAGAACAGTCACATTACTTAAGACCAAAACTGTTTGCAGACATGCAAACATTTGAAAAATGACACTTATTACATAGTCGATTCTATGACGGACATCAACATTCATTTCCAAAATAAGCATTAACCCGACAATGATAACACAATAAATTGTTGGATTGAGTAAGTAAGCATTACTTCTTCTTCTGCGATCTCTCTCTTGGTCACTTTTATCAACCAACGTTCTCTTGTCTACTTATGTATTCTTGTCTACTAATTGAACTTCTGAGGTTTGTTTTTGTGCAAGAGACATTTCAGCCATATAAGATATACTGCTTTCTATTCCTTAAGAAACTTCAAGAAGATTTACTCAAAGTGAAATTGGAAGTAGTCAACAAGGTTTCCTGAATGTTACTGATATTAGTTTTATTTGCCACTTGATCCCTAATAATGCCTCCTATAATGGTCTTATACTCACACATTGAAGTCAAAAGTCCTAATGCTTCAACAGAACTTCCAATCTGTTCACCTGGACGTTGGTATCTCTTATAAAATGTGTGTCTTTGCAGAATCCCATTCTTGCATGGTTTAACCCACATATCCAACATCTTCATGGCTGAGGCACACTCATCAAATGTTAAATGTCGTATACTTGTAAAGCACACAGCTGCCCCAGCAAAGGGGCGTCCCAGCGCTGTATACCGCTGGGGAACCCATCCTGGCTTTCCCTGTGAGATGGTCCCTCTTGGGCATCTCCAAGGTGAAGACAAGCATCCCCAGCGCTGTTGGGGCCGTTAGTAGAGATTAAGCAAGCTATTGCCCAGAGTTGCTGAGTGGGACCCATGGTTGGAGTAGGCACCGAGGCGAGAATTATCGAGTCCGCTGACCATGGCCCAAGACCCTGCCGCGTCGGGAATCGAACCCTGGTCCCGGGCCGACCTCTGCCTCCAGGTCTGCCGCCTCTAACCAGTGAGCCACACCACTCAACAAGTTCACCTTCACCCATTATAGTTTTATGGGGAAGATGCTTTGTAACTTTCCTGCCATAAGGTCCGAAACAATGCCTTAAAAGGGAAAATTCTCTTTTCTGAGTAAAGGCTTCCTCTTCTATAGCATCTTAATATAGCTCAAACCCCTCCTTCCACTGTTCCCTGTCCACATCTGCTAAACCTGGAAAGGGCAAGTAAGAGGGTGGAGGAACCACATTTTGCTGCATCTTAGGACACAAAAGAAATACGCGACTTAAATATTACGTTATTATTGTGCACGGATTTCAGCACACTGTTGCATTGTACCTCTTCACCATATGACCTTGAGATGAGGCGTGAAACTGTGTGTCGCACACTGACACTGTTTGAGTTGGTAGGCCTGAATAGTCATTCTAGAATGTTCTTGTGTTTGTTGATGTCTCTTTTGTGGTTTAGAGACCTATTGTGAAACCTTTCAAATGATCAATCAATCGGATTTCAGAAAGTGAACTGCGTCACCTGTAAGGGTCTCGAGGCGCTGGGAGAACTATCTTTCGGTTCCCCTGTTGGTTGAACATCCAGGTCTTGAGGTCCTTCCTGAACTGCTGGAGCGAAGGTGAGGCTCTGAGGTGTGGGGGAGATTGCTCTAGGTCCTAGCCGCCAGGTGGGGGAAGGAGCGGCCTCTACTGTTCATCCGGCGGATAGGACGCGTGGCTTCTAGGAAGAGGGATTCGGAGCGGAGGTTCCTTGTAGGTTGGTGAAAGTTCAATCGAGTGTTAGGGAAGGCAGGATGACCCCACTAATGACTCCTACCCCCGTTAATAGTCTGTAATTTAGATGATATTCCCCATGAAATTGAAGGAGACCCCACTTCTCTGTCTTGTGTCTCACTACGAATCAGGAGATGGAAGACTTGCATCACACAATTTGTATACATAGTAGCACTCTCAAGTTCTTCTAGTACATGTGCCTGTAACACTTCAACTCAAGGTTTTGTCTCTGCATTCTGGGACTTATATTCCTTTATACAACTGGACTACAAGTACCAGAATTCATAGCAAAAAACCTGGTCTAGGTGATCTACACATGCTTAGATCTAGGTAACTTGACTTGCCTACTTTCTTCAATCCCCAAGTTTTGATAGAAGTTCTAAGAGTCCAGTCGAAGAAACTCTTAGTCCTCTCAGCAAATGCCAAGGGAGACAAATTTACAGTCACTGAGGACCAGACAAAAATCCCTTCATGGAAACGTGAGCTGTGATAAAGTGGCCACAGAGCACAAACTGTGTATACCTGTGTTTCCACTGCAGGTCTAGTTTAGATTGTGCTCCCTTCCACACAAATGTTGTTTTCAGTGGCACAGCTTTTGCTCCCAGCAGATACTATTAAGAGTATGTATCACTTTATAAAAACTGTCCCCATGAAATTTAGTAAACTCAGTCCATTTTGAAGGAACTTTGCACTGATGGGAAAAAAAACAGGCAAACACCAATAAGCTATTATGTTGCGTGAGCAATAGAAAATGGTGAAACATATTTTGCTTCACGTTTTAGTAAGAGTTTGCACCAGGCAAAATAAATCAACAATTTGCGGTATAGCAGATAAACATATTTAACACATATATATCCCCCGAAAAAACACTTCACAAAGGTAACAAAGACATCGCTGTCCACGAATACATTGAAAAAGTTATAAAAAACAGATTTTGCACTACTTTTGCTATTCATTTGATAAAATGCAACAGCTCTTATTTTGCATCAAACATAATCTCATTCCCGCATTTAAAATGAGAACGAATTGTGGTATCTTCCTCAACTATTACGTTAACACTTAAAAATAGTGTGAAATGGGTTTGGAGTACATTTTTCGCTTGTGAAAAACTTTAGGTACGCGGAAACATGTTATTTCCTATTCCTATTATACGAACTGCAAAATTACTTGACCTGTATTTTTTCCCCAGTCCAGCGCATACTTTGCGCAATACGGGCGCAGAACGTAGATTATCAGCCTGATTCATGAGAACCCAAATCTGCGATTTCTAAATAGCAATTAATACCGAATCACTATTCAGAAATCGCATATTGGGATTCATCAAAAACTGCGAGTAAATAAAGCGATTTGCAACCGCCCGCTAAAGGCGATAGCGAGTTTATAAATTCGCAGAAAAATCGATATATCCGTCCATTTCCGTGTAGGAATAGCGAACTCGCAATTAGCGAGGAATTGCGATCTCGCTAATAGCGAGATCGCAAAAACGGGAAGTCGCATATCGAGCACAGTGATGACATCACAACCAGGAAGCAGGCAGTTCCCTCCCCCATTGAGAACACTGAGGCAGAGATTGAAGCAGCACCACACAGAGCTCCTCTCAAAACACCTCCAGACTTGGATATTTGGGATATTGCAGACTGCAGCTATGCCAGAGGATGCAGCAGCAGGGCCCAGTGACACCGGGCGCAAGCGCAAGATTACATTTTCGGAGCAGGAGCTGGAGCATCTAACCGATGGAGTCTGCCATGACCACAACAAACTTTTTGGCAAGGACTCCAGGAGGGTGGCTGAGGTCGAGAAACGGCGACTGTGTCTGGGCATCCGCGCCAGAGTCAACGCAGTGGGAGTAACACAGAGGTCCATAGACGACCTCAAACAGAGGTGGTACGACCTCCGAGGTCGTGCCAGGAAAGGGTGGCTGAGAGGCTGGGTGAGAGCCTTGTCACTGGAGGGGGAGATCCAACAGTCCCTCCCAACACCCCCTTGGAGGATCGTGTGGAGGACACACTGCAGCATGAGGCATGTGTTGGGGTCATCCCTCTGGACTCATCCCGACCCACCCAAGACAGCCAAGGTTAAGTGGCATGCGACTGCGACCCTGTCCCCTGACAATGGCCATGACCCTATAGCCTCCCATGATCAACCCCAGTCATGCAGCCCATGCACATAAGAACATGCCCTATTGCATTGTGGGACATGTAGTCTGCCCACAACTTACAAACACTCCAATGCAGCCAGACATGTCCCAATGTCCGCAATGCAACAGCCAGCCAGGGAATAGTAGCCAGCATGCGTGTACCAACTGCACATGTCAAAGATACATGCAATTAATCTACGTCCACTTCCCATCACAGGTGGCGCAGAAAACACCAGCAGTGACAGCGAGAGGCTGCAGATAGATGAGGCACCAGAGAAGCCTGAGGGTGAGGAGGAGCAAACCTCCACACAACCAGCTCCATCTGCCCAAGCACAAGTGCCACCATGCAGACCACCAGCACCAGCAGCAACGCCAGCTACATCAGGCACAGCACCAGTGCCACCATGCAGAACCCCACCAGCAACGCCAGCTACATCAGGCACAGCACCAGTGCCACCATGCAGAACCCCACCAGCAACGCCAGCTACATCAGGCACAGCACCGGTGCCAGCTGCAAGACCCATCCCAGTGGCACCATCAACATCAGGTGCTGCTAGACCTGCGACACAGCGCACACCCACTGTGGGCAGCCAGCACAGCAGGCATGTCAGGGAGCCGCAGCAGAGTACAGCACGCACCGGCAGGAGGGCGATGGCTGTGCGTGTGCCAGGGCTCAGTATTGAGCGCCGCATGCTGCGCGTGCACCAATTGCAGGCACGACGCCAAGGTGCCATGCAACTGCAGCTCCACAACATAGGCAGAAATGTTGCCAATGTGTCTGATCGAATTGACCTGATGACAACTGCCATGGAGGCAAACACTGCGGCCCTCATCAGCCAGCGCAACATCGCCCGCCGCCGACACCGCCAGCTACTCACGCGCCTCACGGCCTACACACGTTCCAACTACGTGATAGGAAATGCCACATCCCAGCTGTCCCGGCGGTGTCTGGCAATGCAGCTGAAGATGGTGCAATGCAGCGAGGACGTTGCACGTGTACTTGAACATTTGACCACTGCTGTACTGGCCCTACAACCAACTGGCACAGCCAATGCTGATGGGGATGACACAAGCGAGGGGACATCGAGCGTCAGCAGCCTGTCTGCAACACAGGTCGGTGTCCTACGCCGCAGCAGCAGGCCCAGTGTGGGATCACGTGCCCTGCGGGAGGAGGAGCCTGAGAGGCGACTGGGTGCTGCACGCCAGAGTTGCACATGACTTTTCAATCCATGGGCAGGGACATGCTGCTGACATAAGCATGTCGTGTCTATAACATTGAGCAGTATGGCGCAATACTCCTCACATGTAAATCATAACAATTGTTCCATATTATTGTGCTTTCAACAATAATATTTATTCAAGCATTGAACATCGGACTCCTGTCATTATTTCCATTGTCATGCATTTGTGAAGTGTTGGGTGAGGGGAGTGGGTGCACTAGAACCAGTTCATAGTGATGTGGTTGTGCCGTCTGTGTCCTTCAGCTGGATGTTCCCCGCGTGCATGACGCGCATGTGCAGGTGGCCGGTCGTCCCCTTCCGACTCACTGCCAGATATCTCTACAGGAATCCGGCACTTGGTAGCAATGTTGTGTAGTATTGCACACACAGCCACAATGCGGCAGCAGACATCAGGACTGTAGTACATGGCCCCACCAGTCTTGTGAAGTATGCGGAATCTGCTTTTCCTCTCAATGCAATTCCTTGTGCGTATGTGTGCTACATTGTAACGCCGTTGCTGTGGTGTAGCAGGGTTGAGGTATGGGGTGAGGAGGTATTCACGGAGAGCGTAGTCACCTGAATGAGAGGAGCAGAGGGTGAGTGCCTGTGCAGTGCAGCTAGTTCATCACAGTGTAACATTGTGGGGCAAGTGTACTTACCAAGTAGGTGTCCTTCACCAAAGTCTCCCCTGGCCAGTCATGTGTGGAGGCCGCAGTGCCGGAATATGAATGAGTCATGTGTGCTCCCCGGGTACTGTGCCACTATGTCCGTGATGTAATTCTTTGCGTTACACACCATCTGGATATTGAGGGAGTGGTAGGACTTGCGGTTGCGGTACATGTATTCCGTTTGTGCAGGTGGGCAGATGTGGATGTGGGTACAGTCAATGCATCCTATCACATGTGGAAATAGCGCAACATTGTAGAATTGATGCTTGGTTTCATCCAAGTCCTGTTGGCTGGTGGGGAATTTTATGTGCTGGTGTAGCTGGGTCAGCATTGCATCTAGGAAACTCCTTAGGCAGCGGGACATGGTGGGCTGGGATATCCCCCCAGCAGCGGCAACTATCCCCTGGAAGCTTCCAGAGGCCAGAAGGTGCAGGCTGCACAATACCTGGACATGTGTGGGCACGGCATTGGTCCGCCTTGTTGGGTGCTGCATCAGGGGTCCAGGGCCTGGATTAGCTTGATGATCATTGGCCCATTCAGGCGGTACTTAGCGTATATTTGCTCTCTGGTTTGGCCCAGCAGGGTGACCCGCTGGCGGAATATCCTCTCCTGGATCCTGCGTCTGTTCCGTGCAGCTCGCTGTAGCCTTCGCCGCCTGACCACCATGTACAGTCCTGGCATTGTGAGACTCCTAATGCTGCTGCTGCATCTCCTTAAGTGTGTTTGGTCAGTCCAGCACCTGTTGCTGATTGGGTAACGGTTTTTCAAATTTTTTTTTTTTAACTTTGATGGTTACCACCTGCTTTGGGTTGTCCTTAAATTGCGCCTCGCAAACAGCGTTTTTTGGGTTTTTCGCAAATTGCGAATTTTGTTGAATACCGATTGCGATTGTATAGCTAATTCGCATACTTATTCGCAGAATCCGTGGTTTCTCGCATTTCCCGACTCGCTATTGGGCTACTACCAGGATTCTGCGAATTCTATTGCGGATTCGCTATTTTGTGTTAGCGATTTCGCTAATATTTTTCTTGAATACCTTTTTGTGGTATTGCAATCGCAATTGCTTTTTCGCAGCTATTGCGATCGCTATTTAGCTTCATGAATCAGGCTGTATTTTTTTTGTCCTGGTCTGTGTTGACCACCTTGCCTGCACAATACAGCACGGTGGAATGCCTCTCCGCGCGCCTCCGGAGGCCGAGTGGCTAATTAGCCCGTGCGCTCCCCAAACTCTGCAGAGACTATCGGGTATATTTAGCGATGCTTTCGCGTCAGAATCAGAGGCCGCCATGTCCCGTCTTCCGAGGGCCAGGTAGAACAGGTGTTGGTGACGAGGAGAGGCCGAGAGGGATTTCTCCTCATTACACTTCCAGTCTTAGAACGTCTCTCTCCGTGCCCCTGCATCTGTTCACGCGCGTCCCAGCAGTCATTATAGCCCAATGGCAGGGCGCCAAGGGCCGCTTTCCAGCCAGTAAGTGTTTACTTCCGCCGTGCTTTGTTGTAAATCCTCGCCTCTGGTTCTGGGATCATGGAATCCTTCAGCAGCATCCCGCCTGCACGCGCATCCCTCACACGCATTGGCCTGTTCACGGCTGAGCCCTCGAGCAGCCCTCGTGATTTACGACCAGCAGAGTTGATTTTATGAAGCGAGGCGGTCGGTGATTTAGGAAGTACGAGTCGTTCTAATTTGGCATCTCTTGCTGTATAAAATCTGATGACAGCGTGCTTGATTTCAGCTGTGAAATATACAGAGGACCCGTGGTCCCTGGGTTTAACCCAAACGCAATCTTGCGTCAGACTTCACTGCAAACAGGAAGTGAAGACGCATCTCCCAGATGATGTATTCATGCATTTTCGATTTTTTTTTAACATATTGCCAAAATTGTTCCATCATTGTAGGGCTGCCTCTGGTCTTCATCTTTATCAGGATACTCTGGACTCGATTGACAAAGTTATGTTCGCTTAGCTGTCGAATTTACGCATGCAAATAGCACGGATTTAAACTACAAGGAATTAATGAAAGCTGAGCATTCACTCATAAATTCTCCCTGTACAATATTATAGTATTATGCTTGCTTAAATCCAACTCTAGGGGAGCCATGTTTCCCGAAGTCTATGTCCCGTTGGCAAGTGGCAAGTCAAGCCGGGCAGGTCTCCCGGTAAGGATAATCCACACCAAGGGCCAGATGTAGGTAGCCAAATACCGGTCGGTAACGGCCGATTTCGGCCGTTACCGACCGGTATTTGGCTTTTGACATGTAGGTGGCTCGGAATTTACAGAATCGGTATATTTACAGATTCGGTAAATTTACCACTTCGGTATTTTTCCGAATTGGTAAATATACAGATTCTGTTAATCCATATATAGGTGGCACAGTTTGCAGTGCCACAGGCCCTTAGGATTTCTTATTTTACCACCCAATCCTATTGGGTGGTAAAATACCGAATTCCAGTGTACATGCCATGTGACACGTGACACACAGACATGCCCTTAGGGCATGTATGTGTGCCACATGGCACACAAGCCTGCAATTGGGGTGCTACAGGGTGTCAAAGTGACACCCCGTTCCCCCTGCCAGGATTCGGTATTTACCGAATTGTTATTTCACATTGAATCCTATGGGCTTCAAGGCCCATATGAATCAATGGGAAATACCGATTCGGTATTTACCGAATCGGTAAATACCGAATCTTACAGAATCGGTAATTGTAAAATAAAAATTACCTACATCTGCCTACTTCCAATTTACCTACTCTTAAATATTGAATTGGTATGATTCGGTATTTAAGAGTAGGTAAATCGGAATTACCTACATCTGGCCCCAAACCTTCTAAAAGAAGGACTTGCTCTCGGAGTTGAATCCAAAGTGTTTATTCGTCACGCGTTTCGTCAGTGAATAAACACTTTGGATTCTACTCCGAGTGCACGTCCTTCTTTTAGAAGATTTGGTATGGAATATATATATATATATATATGTATGTATATATATATGTATGTATATATATATATATATATATATATATATATATATATGTATGTATATATATATATATATATACATACATATATATATATATATGTATGAGCAAATGTCCCAATAGTGAGAGGAGCTCTGTAGCTGGTGCCGGCGGCGAGGTTCAGGACACCCTCGCAGGATACCTTTCAGCAAAAATCGTTTCAATCAAGAAACACGCCGCACACTACTCCATAGGTTCAATTCTTAAGTTTATTTTCTGTAGGATCCCCACCTACGCGTTTCGGACAACAATCTGTCCCTGGTCACGGTACAAACATTAGTCCATCATCACTTTCCACACTTTATACCTGTAGTCACCACCTGGCAATTAAGGTGCATTGTGGGCACAGTAGTTTTATGGATTAGTTTCATTCCAAATCATGCACCATCAAGGCCGGATCCCAACATTTTCACGACACAAATAATGCTCAATTCATTGAATTCAATGATGAAACATCATGACGCTACATGCAGTCCAAACGGACTATTAATGATGTAGCTAAGTATGCTTACATCTTAAAGCGCCAATTTCATCTCTGTTTAATATTGTTCGTAGTGGACTAAGTGTCCTAATTATCAGTGATGGCTGAGTGCCTATGAGCATACATTGAGTCGCTCCATGCTGTGGATCAACAGTAATCATGATGCTTGAATAATTAAAATCGATTTACAGCTTATCACAAATTGAATGTAAATTACTAGGTTTGTTAAATACAGAAACTTATTTGTTACTACAGCATTTCATTTCTACAGATGCTACGAGAATTATGGACTATAACACTTATTTGGTCAAACAGAGTATTAATGATGGTATCAAGCTTATAAATGTACATGGAGTTCCTCATCGGCATTGAGACCCCAAGGGCTTCTTGTTTTGAATCTGATTATTAGCTTGGACTCAAGCCTTCTCAAGTTAGTTAATCTATCACCACCTCTCTCGTTCTCGCCAACCATCGCTATTCCTGAATATTTCATGTCTTTCCAGGTTTTCCCTGGATGTGAGTTCAGGTGTTTAGCTGTTGCGTAGGTTTGGTCATTGTTCTGAATTGCTCTAGTATGTTCAAGAATTCTCTTCTTCAAAGGGCAAATTGTCGAGCCAATGTACTGCTTACCACAGAAGCATTGAATTAAATATACTACAAATTGTGAGTCACAAGTGATTTTGTTCCGGATGTCGAAAGTCCTGCCCCTGGGATCAGTGAGTGATTTCAAATTTAGTCCAATCTTACAGGCTTTGCATTTCATGCATTTACTAAAACCCAATTGTCTCTTTTCCAACCAACTTTGATTTCTTATTTGTTTGAAGTGGCTGTTAACTAGAGTATCACGAATTGATGGAGCTTTGCGATATGTTACAAGTGGTTTGTCGCCGATTAGGCTGCCTATATCATTGTCTTTTTTTAATACATCCCAGTATTTTTGCAGTGCTCGCTTGATGTTGTAACTTTCCTTGGAGTATGTTAATACTAATCGCGGTTGGTCATTTTCTTCACTCTGTTCAATTGGACTCTGTTTTGTTATTAGAGTTTCTGCTCTGGTCTTGGCTCTTGCTTTTTGTTCTCCTTTGATTATGTCAGTGTGTTTATATCCACGCTTGGAGAATCGATCTTTTGTCTCTTTGAATTTGTTCTCCATTTCCGTTTCTTCCGAGCAATTCCTTTTCATTCTAATGAATTCCCCATAAGGGATGCTCTTTTTTAGTGAGGTTGGATGGAAGCTGCTTCCATGTAACACACTGTTTGTTGAGGTTGCTTTTCTGAATACAGTTGTTTCCAGTCTATTATTTCTAACATAGACTTTGGTATCGAGAAATTCTATTTCTTCTTTCTGTATGTTTGACGTAAATTGTAGTCCAACTTCATTCTCATTGAGAATAGCAATGTATTCCA
Source organism: Lissotriton helveticus (assembly GCF_964261635.1). Lineage (NCBI taxonomy): Eukaryota > Metazoa > Chordata > Amphibia > Caudata > Salamandridae > Lissotriton > Lissotriton helveticus. The sequence continues at coordinate 4,438,200 of NC_136064.1, forward strand.
CCAGTTTCTGTTTGGTCCCTTTCCAGAGGAGGAACAAATCATCTATAAATCTTAGCCATATAACCACGTCCGTGGTATATGGCTCATTTCCTTCTCCCCAAGCTATGTGTTTTTCCCACCAACCCATCGTGAGGTTCGCATAGCTAGGAGAGAAGGAAACACCCATGGCACATCCGCAGGTTTGTCTGTAAACTTTTTTGTCAAAAATGAAAACGTTATTATCTAGGCAAAAGGTCATCATATCGATTACCATGTTGGTGTGTCGTAATTCTGATATTGGTTTTTGCCCCAGAAAGTACTTGATTGCTGTCAGTCCGATGTCCCGCTGGATAGAAGTATATAACGAAACAACGTCTATTGTTGCTAGCCAGTAATCAGGTTGCCAGTTCACTCCCATGATAATTCTCAGGAAGTCCCCAGTGTCTTTAATATAGGAACTCAGAGTTGGGACAAGGGGTGCCAGAAAGTAGTCCACATATGAAGATACATTTTCGCACAACGATCCACAGCTCGATATTATTGGTCGGGCAGGTGGTTTGACCAGAGTCTTATGTATTTTCGGGAGAAAATATATGGTGGGCATTATTGGATGTGTAGTTGTTAGAAACTTTTTTTCTTCCATGCTTAAGAGGCCATTTTCTTGCCAAGTTTGTATGCATGAATGCAGTTTAGCCTATGAGCTAGCGCACCAAATGGATCCAACTGATTTGACTAACACTCAAGTACTCTCCCAAATGGGTCATGAAATTGGAACACGTCCTAAAACCACTCTGAAGAGTAAATCGAAATTTTGTCCTGTTTTGCATCCAGGCAATCGCATAGATGTCTTTCATGATTTAGTGGTGGCAGAACTTGAAACTATGAATAACCTAACCAACACTAAAAAGGAAAACGTTACAAAAAAGGAACGCATAGCTCTGAAAAATCTCCAGTCGAATGTCCTGATAGAAATCAAACCAGCGGACAAGGGAGGGAATATTGTTATACAGAACAAAAGAGACTACGTGGAAGAAGCTAATCGCCAATTAAACAATGAAAATAATTATGAAGTCTTACAGGAGAATCCAATGGCAATTATGATGTATAAACTGCATTCATGCATACAAACTTGGCAAGAAAATGGCCTCTTAAGCATGGAAGAAAAAAAGTTTCTAACAACTACACATCCAATAATGCCCACCATATATTTTCTCCCGAAAATACATAAGACTCTGGTCAAACCACCTGCCCGACCAATAATATCGAGCTGTGGATCGTTGTGCGAAAATGTATCTTCATATGTGGACTACTTTCTGGCACCCCTTGTCCCAACTCTGAGTTCCTATATTAAAGACACTGGGGACTTCCTGAGAATTATCATGGGAGTGAACTGGCAACCTGATTACTGGCTAGCAACAATAGACGTTGTTTCGTTATATACTTCTATCCAGCGGGACATCGGACTGACAGCAATCAAGTACTTTCTGGGGCAAAAACCAATATCAGAATTACGACACACCAACATGGTAATCGATATGATGACCTTTTGCCTAGATAATAACGTTTTCATTTTTGACAAAAAAGTTTACAGACAAACCTGCGGATGTGCCATGGGTGTTTCCTTCTCTCCTAGCTATGCGAACCTCACGATGGGTTGGTGGGAAAAACACATAGCTTGGGGAGAAGGAAATGAGCCATATACCACGGACGTGGTTATATGGCTAAGATTTATAGATGATTTGTTCCTCCTCTGGAAAGGGACCAAACAGAAACTGGTGGAATACATTGCTATTCTCAATGAGAATGAAGTTGGACTACAATTTACGTCAAACATACAGAAAGAAGAAATAGAATTTCTCGATACCAAAGTCTATGTTAGAAATAATAGACTGGAAACAACTGTATTCAGAAAAGCAACCTCAACAAACAGTGTGTTACATGGAAGCAGCTTCCATCCAACCTCACTAAAAAAGAGCATCCCTTATGGGGAATTCATTAGAATGAAAAGGAATTGCTCGGAAGAAACGGAAATGGAGAACAAATTCAAAGAGACAAAAGATCGATTCTCCAAGCGTGGATATAAACACACTGACATAATCAAAGGAGAACAAAAAGCAAGAGCCAAGACCAGAGCAGAAACTCTAATAACAAAACAGAGTCCAATTGAACAGAGTGAAGAAAATGACCAACCGCGATTAGTATTAACATACTCCAAGGAAAGTTACAACATCAAGCGAGCACTGCAAAAATACTGGGATGTATTAAAAAAAGACAATGATATAGGCAGCCTAATCGGCGACAAACCACTTGTAACATATCGCAAAGCTCCATCAATTCGTGATACTCTAGTTAACAGCCACTTCAAACAAATAAGAAATCAAAGTTGGTTGGAAAAGAGACAATTGGGTTTTAGTAAATGCATGAAATGCAAAGCCTGTAAGATTGGACTAAATTTGAAATCACTCACTGATCCCAGGGGCAGGACTTTCGACATCCGGAACAAAATCACTTGTGACTCACAATTTGTAGTATATTTAATTCAATGCTTCTGTGGTAAGCAGTACATTGGCTCGACAATTTGCCCTTTGAAGAAGAGAATTCTTGAACATACTAGAGCAATTCAGAACAATGACCAAACCTACGCAACAGCTAAACACCTGAACTCACATCCAGGGAAAACCTGGAAAGACATGAAATATTCAGGAATAGCGATGGTTGGCGAGAACGAGAGAGGTGGTGATAGATTAACTAACTTGAGAAGGCTTGAGTCCAAGCTAATAATCAGATTCAAAACAAGAAGCCCTTGGGGTCTCAATGCCGATGAGGAACTCCATGTACATTTATAAGCTTGATACCATCATTAATACTCTGTTTGACCAAATAAGTGTTATAGTCCATAATTCTCGTAGCATCTGTAGAAATGAAATGCTGTAGTAACAAATAAGTTTCTGTATTTAACAAACCTAGTAATTTACATTCAATTTGTGATAAGCTGTAAATCGATTTTAATTATTCAAGCATCATGATTACTGTTGATCCACAGCATGGAGCGACTCAATGTATGCTCATAGGCACTCAGCCATCACTGATAATTAGGACACTTAGTCCACTACGAACAATATTAAACAGAGATGAAATTGGCGCTTTAAGATGTAAGCATACTTAGCTACATCATTAATAGTCCGTTTGGACTGCATGTAGCGTCATGATGTTTCATCATTGAATTCAATGAATTGAGCATTATTTGTGTCGTGAAAATGTTGGGATCCGGCCTTGATGGTGCATGATTTGGAATGAAACTAATCCATAAAACTACTGTGCCCACAATGCACCTTAATTGCCAGGTGGTGACTACAGGTATAAAGTGTGGAAAGTGATGATGGACTAATGTTTGTACCGTGACCAGGGACAGATTGTTGTCCGAAACGCGTAGGTGGGGATCCTACAGAAAATAAACTTAAGAATTGAACCTATGGAGTAGTGTGCGGCGTGTTTCTTGATTGAAACGATTTTTGCTGAAAGATATATATATATATATACACACACACACACACACACATATATATATATATATAACCTCTTTTTCAAAGGGACAAGACAGTCTCAGTGCGCAAGTCCCGTATTATCCCACAAATGGAAGCGCTCTGATTTCGTTATTGCTGAGATAAGGCTCGCCAATGAGCCCTGGAAAGCGTTGCTATTCTTATCCACTTCCTTTGCTCCACCTCATGTGCCCCTCGATAAGGAGCTCCGTGGCCCCCACCTTCGGGAGTGGTGCAGGCTCGACGGCAGGACAGCCGCCAAAAACATCGTGCTTACTGGGGGTCCAAGAATTGAGCCTCACTCGAACAAAGGAAAGCCATTCCCCAAAAACAGCCTTTATTCACTGGTACGAGCAGCAGCACTTGCTAACTATTTCAAAGCAGTCGACTGTGACCCTGACGCCTTTCGAGATAACCTCTTTTACGGGGAAAAGCGGCCCGTGTCCGAGTGCTTCTCAATTCTTTGTCACCCCACGAGCCTGTATGTTTAGGCGGCTGTCCTGCCGTCGAGAAGCACCACCCCACTAAAGGAGGCCATGAGTTCCAATCATGTGGAGCTCTTTCGGGGAATGCGGACCTTGGATCCAGAATGACTTTCATTTCCTGGGGCTCATGTGGAGCTGTACATTTTGCATTTATTTAAAGGAGCATCCATTTGCAGCAAAGAAATAAGTACTACATCTCCCACAAACCCTTACATACTGTTCATCCAGAACAGCTGATATATCGGCGTACGATATGGAAATAAAGGGATGTGTGGCACGTAATGCTCCTTTTGACCACGCAAGCCTCTGAAGAAGTGATGTTCACGAAACGCGTCAGGCTGCGGACTCATGCTTTTTAAAGGACTGGGAAATGAAGCTGTTCAACCAATAAAGGCTTTTACGGGGAAACCGGCCTGTGTCCGAGTGCTTCTCAATTCTTGGTCAGCCCACAAGCCTGTATGTTTAGGTGGCTGTCCTGCCGTCGAGAAGCACCACCCCACTAAAGGAGGCCGTGAGTTCCAATCATGTGGAGCTCTTTCGGGGAATGCGGACCTTGGTTCAAGAATGACTTTCATTTCCTGGGGCTCATGTGGAGCTGTACATTTTGCATTTATTTAAAGGAGCATCCATCTGCGGCAAATAAATAAGTACTACATCTCCCACAAACCCTTACGTACAGTTCATCCAGAACAGCTGATCTATCGGCGTACGATATGGAAATAAAGGGAGGTGTGGCACGTCATGCTCCTTTTGACCGCGCAAGCCTCTGAAGAAGTGATGTTCACGAAATGTGTCAGGCTGCGGACTCATGCTTTTTAAAGGACTGGGAAATGAAGCTGTTCAACCAATAAAGGCTTTTGCGGGGAAAAGCGGCCCATGTCCGAGTGCTTCTCAATTCTTGGTCACCCCACGAGCCTGTATGTTTAGGCGGCTGTCCTGCTTTCGAGAAGCACCACCCCACTAAAGGAGGCTGTGAGTTCCAATCATGTGGAGCTCTTTCGGGGAATGCGGACCTTGGATCAAGAATGACTTTCATTTCCTGGGGCTCATGTGGAGCTGTAAATTTTGCATTTATTTAAAGGAGCATCCATCTGAGGCAAAGAAATAAGTACTACATCTCCCACAAACCATTATGCACTGTTCATCCAGAACAGCTGATCTATCGGCGTACGATATGGAAATAAAGGAAGGTGTGGCACGTAATGCTCCTTTTGACCGCGCAAGCCTCTGAAGAAGTGATGTTCACGAAACGCATCAGGCTGCGGACTCATGATTTTTAAAGGACAGGGAAATGAAGCTGTTCAACCAATAAAGGTTTTTACGGCGAAAAGCGGCCCGTGTCCGAGTGCTTCTCAATTCTTGGTCACCCCACGAGCCTGTATATATATATGTATGGGCGCTGAAGGTGAAAGAATTGCAAACATGCAGAGTTCTATCTGGGGCCCACCGGAGGGCTGTTAATTTCATCCCGAAATTGGACCGAAGAAAACAAACACACTGGAGTGTTTAAAAATGCATAAATTAACCACACGCCCCATAATGCACTGTGAACATGAACTCGATTGTAAGGGCACACCGGAAGCCATTTGATTAATTAAGTGCATAAAGGGAGTGTGGTAGCAAAGAACTGTTTTCTGAAGTCGGCCTCTGAAGAGAATCAAAAAGGATTTGAAACCCATCAGGCCAAGGGATCTTTCCGAACGAGATGGAAAGCTGCATGTTTAATAATAAAATGTTTGATACACACCTGAGTGCGGAGTGCGGCCTCAAATCTGGGCGTTTTCTGTGGACTCGAAATGCGGAATAAAGCACCTTTTCAAGCACTGTTGGTGTGGCCCATATTACGTTGCTCGAGGAGCGCGTTTTCATTTGGGACATATATATATATATATATATATATATATATATATATATATATATATATATATTCACTGAAAAAACCATAGGTTATAGACCATATATAGTTAGGAATTAGCATTTACAAAACCTTATTTTACTCACACAAAACCATTGAAATTCCATATATAGTTAGTTGCACTAACTATATATCGCGCACCCGCAATCCACTGCTGATCATGTCACATATTACATCATTCATGACATGGTCAGTGACATCACTGATGACATCACTGATGACATCTCAAATGACATCACTGATGACATCACTGATGACAACATCCAGTCACTGTATTTTTCTGTAAAGTTAAAATATGTCTTGAGTGGATGTATAAGTGTCTGGATGAAGGATTTAGTAGGTGCATCACTGACTGTATGAGTGAGTGATTAAATGTGTCTCACTGAATGCATGGGTTAGTGACTAAACTGTCTTAATTTGTGCATCATTATGTCTGTTGTTCTGTAAACTGCTGCATGTGTTGATCATTAGCTATACGAGAGGCTATATGTGTTATTAATTGGTTGCCCAAGTATTTCTATGGGAGATTGAGTTTGTGTGGGGGTGGCTGGAAGGTGTGTGACTCTATGCATAGATGTGTGAGCAGTTTATTCACTAGGTGTATGAGTTCAAGAGTGCATGTGGAAACAGCTACATGGGCAGTTGACTGTGTGCATGAGTGTATTGATGAGTGAATGGATATCTCAATGCTACATGTCATAGTAAGTACATATGTAAAACACAGTACATGTGAGAGTTGGCATATATAAATAACTGTGCATGAGAGCCACTGAATGAGTGAGTGGTTGTATCGATCATTGTGAACTTGTATCAGGGATTGTATAAGAGAGTAAATATGTGTTAGTATATGTTTCAATAAGTAAGGTGTGTTTAACTGTATAGTTGAAGAAATGGAGGTGAGATTGTTTCTTTGCATGACTGACTGGGTGTGTGAGTAACTCCATGGATGAGTGGCAGTGTGTGAGTGTCTGTATACACTGAGTGTATCTAAGGTTATATTAGAGTCTGAAGAGGTTTATCGTATTAGCACAAGAATGATGTCAAATGAGATGTCATCAGTGATGTCATCAGTGATGTCATTTGAGATGTCATCAGTGATGTCATCAGTGATGTCACTGACCATGTCATGAATGATGTAATATGTGACATGATCAGCAGTGGATTGCGGGTGCGCGATATATAGTTAGTGCAACTAACTATATATGGAATTTCAATGGTTTTGTGTGAGTAAAATAAGGTTTTGTAAATGCTAATTCCTAACTATATATGGTCTATAACCTATGGTTTTTTCAGTGAATTTTCAAGGTTTTGTAAATGCTAATTCCTAACTATATATGGTCTATAACCTATGGTTTTTTCAGTGAATTTCATTGGTTTTTTAACAGCTAATATCTGTAGCTCTAAAATGTATTCTTCTTTAAATCCCAAAATATATTTTATATGTTTATGAATAATTTTTTTTTTTAAATATTTTTTTTCTTCGTTCCCGCTTCGCGAATCGGGAAGCTTCCCGTTAGCTGACCTTGATGCCGCGAAATAGACCGCGAGCCGGCAAACGTTTCTTTACCGCAACTGCCGCGTTAGAAAACAACATCGTGACGCCTCCCGTCCGCATGACGTTTCACGTTGTCGCGTGATACGTCATATGACGTGCTACGTTAGCGAACTGGTACGCGAAGCGAGTCGCAAAGCGCAGGTTTCTGGAAGCAAACCGGGAGGCCCTGCAAAGCGCTTAATGTAAACACAGCAGGTCATGTGACTTGGTAATAACACTTTTCATTGGTTCATTTCACTTTTGGTTTCCTAATGATGTAAGACTAGGTCATATAATATAAAATGAACACTTTTCATTGGTTAAGAACTCTTGTTTTTCCCAAATGATGAAAATCCCTCCTTCTTTCCTCACTCTGACTTTCATCATTGTGAGAGAAAGACCCTTTGTGATAACTGAGCAATGGCTTCTTTAGTAGCTTCAGCTGGTGCTTCCCCACCACCTCCACCACCTCCAAGGAAGAGAGGACCACCTGCTGAAGTTATAATTCAGCAAGAAGAAGAAGAACAAGACCAGGAGGAAGAGCACGAAGAGAGGCAGTTTTTGCCTGAGCAGCCCAGGACGTCTCGCCGGAAAGAAAACTTCATTTGGCAATTCTTTAAAATTCCCAAAGGTCAGAAAAAGGTAAATGCAAGATACGTATTTTGCCTTATATGTCAAGATAGACTGTCCAGAGGAACCGACAAAAAATACAGCTTCGGAAACTACACAATGCATCGCCATATGACTAGGTGGCATCCTAACAACTACAGTGCTGCACAGTTTCGGAACGACCTAGATAATCTCCCTATTATGGCCAGAAGATCTGTTGTACCGGAAGTAACGGGACCAGAGGGCAGGGAGATGGTGCCAAATATACAAATGAGATTTGGTGATGTAAAACACATCTGCGCATTTTGCGATGGATTCATTTCCTACGGAGAAAAAAGCATCACTCTGATCAACAGAGCTATTGACTATCATATGCAAGTTTGTCCGAAACGCCCAAAATAATAAATACTTCTTTTTTTTGTTTTGTTGCTCCTGTTGAGCCCTTTACAATGAATCGTTTTCATTGCCCCCTCCAATAAAAACCCCAAAAAATATAAAACTGTTCCGAAAAATTCAAAAACAGTAAAAAAATGTTCAGAAAAATAAAAAAAAAAGTTCTTTTCAGAACTACCTCCCCGTTATTAAAAAATTGGTACAATATTTGGAACTGTGCCAACCTCTATTTCTCTTAGTTCGCTTCCTAGTTCGCTCGCTGGTACGCGAACCGGAAGCGAACCAAAAACAGTAAGTATAAGGGAAGGAAACAGACACTTATGTTAAAAGAAACACAGCTATAAGGGAGTAAACTAGAGATACCATTACCCGTAATCCACTGCTGATGATGTCACATATTACATCATTCATGACATGCTCAGTGACATCATCAGCAGAGGATTGCGGGTTTTTTGGCAACATGCCTTATCCACGGTTTAATAACGCTGCCTTTTGCTTTATATAAGTTTTCAAATTGTATGAAATATATACCAATAGGTCGTTATGAACCTTTAGGTAGTGCTTTTCTTCATGAGGTCTGGTCGCTTCCATACACATACAGATGTTTCAAAGATGATCAAGAAGTTTATCTGAATGGAGAGGAATGCACTGAGACGCCAGATCATTCACTAATGTGTAGGCACATACAGTTACACAGTTCATGCAACAAACACCGACCAAATATGGCTTGCGTTTTGCAAGGCACGCCAGTTCCTGCTATCATCCCCACGTTCAAGTTGTTGGAAAATGGTAGTTATTTGATGCTCAATAATGAAGATTGTTCTGAGTTAATTAAAAGTATTCCTTTTATCGTAACAGTAAGTGAACGGGTTATTTGCTGCAGAAATGTTCTATTTCCTCCCACACATGAACATAGGGAGTTTTCAATCTGGCCACAAATACCAACCTTGGGACACGTTTCAACGGCATGGCAAGAATAAGAGCTCTTTTGTCTCAGAGAGAGGTGGCCTTGAGTTCGGCCCGTGAAACTTTCGTACTTCACATAGCGAACACCCGTACAGAGGTGCACACCCTTTTCAATTAAGATTTGCCTTTCAATTTCAGCAACATGTTTCCGACTATCTTTAACGCATCCTCCACAAAGTCCCTGGCACACTTTTTTAAAGTTGTTACCAGTGGTCTCGTGACTTCATTTGAGAAAATCTTTGGAGTCATCCCTGCTTCCTTTCATTGTATTTTCTGCACTCTGGTTCGTGGATTGGCATTTTTACTTGCATTACCAGCGGACGCTCTTGTGCTTTTTTACATTTTTAAATATGGATGTCCCTCCTATGCAACCTCCGACCCTGCAGCTGCTGACACTGTTCCGCAATCGCATGCTAGAATATTATGGCACAATGCCGTTGGCGATATTAAGCACGGCATATGGATTATCTTTTCGGTTCTCCTACTTCACCTGTGTCCAGCCTGTATTTCACTGCCTGACCTGTGATTTCGATTGGGCCATTGATTTGTGTCTCTGCGGACCGGTTTCTCCTGACGTCGACTTTAATCAGCTGATGACTCCTATCATTACTCACGAGTTGGTTTGTCCTGGCGAAAGGATTATGGCTGTGGCATTGATGCATGGACTACTTGGTCCCTGGAATTTACTGGCGGCAGCACAGTCTTTCTTGGAACAGAGCTTTCTTGAAAACCCACCGAGCTGTCCTCTGATGGTGATAGAGGATCCGGTGCTGGGAGAGCACGTATGTTCTTTTCCGCTTTTAAATTGGATGGCTGAACTGTTTTCGGATGAAGACGGTGACTTCCTATTGGAGGCTGTTGCAGCTTATTTTGCATACACAGTTATGTCATAGACCTTTTTCATGTTTGATATGCTGAGTACTAGCATTTCATTGACAATTCATTGACTTATTTGTCAAGTTTTTATTATTTACCTTGCCTATTGGCTTAAGACTCGATAAAGTACTTGGCTGTTTTATTTTTCTTTAGCATTAAATTTTCCTAGTTTTTAATGCTTTACCTTGCGGACCGTCCACATATAAACTTGCAATCTGCTCTCATGAGATGGCACTTCTATTATCTTATTCAGTTCGTTTCCGGATCATGAGGAGGTGTCATCTAGGTCCTGGATATCTTTACACCGTGTTAAGTTAGCATGGGCTCATTACCGGTTTAAACGCCATTTTTCCTTTTTTGCAACTTCTGCACACGACACTTAGTTGTTGCTTTAGCTTTCCACCTAGTAGTTCATCGTGGTTTACATGAGAATAATATGTTATTGGTCTACTATCTGCTTTACTTGTTAAACTATATCTGTACAGCGAGTGCTAAAGTTTCAAGAACAACACGATACAGAATTGTTATGAGGTCTGATCTCCACGACTTCATACTCATAACATAAGTGCAACTTCTGCCAATTCTGGGCATGAGGCGGGTTTTATATTGCTTTGCCGAACACACATACACAACAGTTGATGCGGTTCACATGAAGAGAGAGCTGGTGTATGCTGATGTGATTCCTTCAAATCTAAGACACTAAAGTATGGGCACGCCCTAAACCAACACAAAGAGACCTTCTTAGCAAATAATATAATATGTGTATTAGGGAGGGTGAGATATAAGCAGCCGCGGGCCGTGGAGGGAGTTACGATGGGGCAGGGAGGCGGGGAGGGGGAGAAGCAGGGTGGAGCCCTCTCTACCTTGCCCCTCCCCCTCCCCGCCTCCCTGCCCCACCGTAACTCCCTCCACGGCCCGCGGCTGCTTATAAGTGTTGCTAACTCTTATTCATTTACAGCATGTTAACATACTGTCACCATTCGCTTTTTATGTACTAGTAACTATGCTGGTAATTTTGCTACTGATAATATGTGTACTTTTATTATCTAAGGTACTACGCCTGAGAAGACGGCATTAGTAAATAAACATTTCAAATACACATCTGTTCTTCTTAACTCCATGTTCTGGTTTCTAAGAAATCTATAACGACCGACTGTTCATGAGTTCCACGTATCCTGAGGTACTATAAGTTCATATTCTGGATTGTCTAAACATTGAGAGTTTGTTATATCCAATGTGACACTGTACCTAGCTTGCTAAGGAGTTTTTGATTACTAACGTGAGTTTTGGGACACCCTAATTCGCCGAGGTTCCAATCCTCTGTCCACAGTTCTGTGTGAGAACAGAAACCCTGCGACAGGGGCACCCCCGACCCTTGCTGGAGCTTCATCACACTTGCGATACAACTCCAGCAATGCGCCACCTTTACGGCACAGATACATCACGCATCTGTGCTGTTTTTGCCCCATGATGCGCCGCATTGTAAATGCAGCACACCATAGGTGACGGAACAGCGGCACAGAATGACTAACACATCCCTGGTGATGCGCCAGTCATCATAAATGTATCCCTATGCTTCTTATCTTGTTAGAGATGAACCGCCATATGTATCATCAAAGTTTTTTGCATTTCCTAAATAGGAATAAATAGCGATTCTTTACCATTCCTAGTTTGCGATGAGCTATTTGCTAATTAGCCGAATGTAGCCCAATGAAGCCCAATGTAGCCCAATGTAGCCCAAAGATGGCCACCAGACACACAAAAAAACAAATGTAGCCCAAATATCAGCCAGATGTAGCCCAACTATAGCCCAGTGACAGAATGACCAATCAGCTTCGCAAACCTCCGTTACGCGAAGCGGAGCGCTGTTACAGATATATATCTTTTTTTGAACGTTAATTTCTCAAAATCCACTGGAGCACATATATTGAGACCTAGCAAAGGCACATCGGGCTACCAGTCCCTAATATTTTGCCAAGTTTCGTGCAAATCCATTCAGCCGTTCGATTATTATTATTATTATTTTTTTTGCCCCGCGGGGCCCTTTTAAAACCTCCACATCAAACCTAGGGGGTCAGCGAGGATCTACTATGCCCCCTTATAGTTATTTCGCCCTTTGTTTTGACCTCCTCTTGTCTCTCGATCCTACCGAGAGACAAGATGGCGGCCGCTACGGACTGTTTGGAATGTTGACAGACGCCGGAGAACCAATCAGCTTCGCTTCACAAAGCTCCGTTGCGCGAAAAGTCCGCGAACCAGAGCGCTGCCCGGTCCGCTGTTACAGATATATATATTTTTTTAAACGTTAATTTCTCAAAATCCACTGGAGCACATATATTGAGACCTACAAAAGGCACATCGGGCTACCAGTCCCTACAATTTTGCCAAGTTTCGTGCAAATCCATTCAGCCGTTCGGGCTAAAAGTGAGGCCAACCGCCCTATGGAAAACTCAATGTTAAAAACACGTTTTGGGACCCCCCTTTTTTCTCGGCCCCCCCTTGACGAACCCCCCCCAAATTTTCAAGGGCTGCTCAGAAACAAAATGTGCCATTTTCCTGAAAATTTCAGCCAATTCCGTCCACAAACGCCAAAGTTATTAGACATAGAATTTTCAAAAAACCCATAGAGAAAAAATCCTAACTATATATACCTACTGGCGACCGCCAGTAGGTAATATATATATCTCCATAAAGTTCAGGAGGCGCGCTCTCAGGATGCAGCAAAGTCCACTGCTGGGCAGCCGAAACCCATTATCTGAACCTTGTGGAGGTGTTGACAGCAGGTATGCTCTGCCGGCATGCTCGCCACTATAAAGTGACAGTATTCAGAAGCCAGATGTACTAACTTTGGATTAGCAAAAAGTGGTGTAAATTGTAGACCAACGTTTTAGGACTCTAGAAGAATTTGTGAATTGATGTATGTACTATTGGCTTAGTTTGCAAAATCATCATGTAGGGGTTGGTAGCAATTCGACCTACCTGATATCTATTAATGAGGTAAGTCCCTTATTACAACTTAGTGCAATTTGCTGTCACCACTAGGTTGGTGGGCTGCAAGGGTCCGTAGACCACCATGCTTGTGATTCCATTTCAATAAATGTAAGTTTTTTTTTATGATGCCCATCTTCCTTAAAGAAAACGGGGATGCATTTGAGTGGTTCCCTGGGCCACTGCCTTCTCCCAGCAAACTTTCTTAATGTTTATAAAGAGAAAGGTGTCCCCAAGGGACTCTCTTGAGGATTCAGTAACCTTTAAAAGGTTAGCAACCTAGTTTGTGTTTGCAAACCACTTAGGGATTCCCTAAGCACGTACCTTTCAAATTGCCATTTGTTATGTATTTCTAAACCTATTTTGCGATTCGCTAACCATGGACTGTTTTGCAAAATGTTGGTTATATCTAATAAAAAGCCCTTTAGCTACTTAATTTCAGGTAAGAACTTAAAACTTGACTCTTTTTGGCTTCTAAATCCGAATTTCCTTGTTGCTCTCTACCTGTTCTTATGTTAGCGCCAAGGCGCCTTCTGGCATTTGTTGCACTTTATAGAAAACATATAAAAAACATAAACATTTAAAGGTTGCAAACCCTGTGATATAGCAAGTTGCAGGGTTTGCAACCACTAAATGGCTTAGCACATCTGGCCCTTAATTTGTATAACAAAACATGTTGGTAAGACTGGATAAGTGATGTTGCTGGTAGCCTTAACGGGAAGATGTTTGTTGAAAAAGGGCTAATGTCTGAAATTACTTTTATGCAGCTGGATACTGTGCATCTAGATGAAAGACTGGACACCCGGTATCCAGCTGCATCCAGCACAAAGGGTACATAATCTCCTTATGCAGGCTGTTAAAGAAGGCCCTGCATTAGCAGGCAACTGGGGTTCAACTGGTTATAAAGGTTCAACACTGCCCAGTAGTCTTTGCTCACTACAGCCTGGGAGCCCTCTTCTCAGTGTAATGCTTCATTGCATAGTGTCTGGAGGGGTTTCTTGCCCTTGCTAAAAAAAGTGATTGCTTTAATACTAATGAGAGTAAATCATATTTAAGTCATTGATTCAGGGACTGGTGGGATTTCTTCCAGCGAGGCCGGCGATACCCGTGCAATCTGTTTAAACAAGCTGCATGAGGTTTGTGCAGAGATCATTTGTTTATAAATAATTCATTTTTTATTTAGTTTTTAATTACAAATGAAATGATAAAACATTTATTTATTTCATTAAAACTGATACTGCTGCATCAGATCACATTAGGTACTCGTACAACCATTAGGCCTGGGCAGAATTACTTTTATGCAGCAGTAATATCAATCAAGCAATCAATCGATCAATCAAGACATTTGTAAAGCGAGCTACTCACCCGTGAGGGTCTAAAGGCGCTGGGGAGGGGTAAGGGGGGGGGGGTGATGCTACTGCTCGAACAGCCAGATCTTGAGTAGCCTCCTGAAGGTTAGTAGGTCTTCGGTCTGCCGTAGGAGGATGGGAGGGTGTTCCAGGACATGGCGGCGAGGTAGGAGAATAATCTGCCGCTGGTGGTTGTTCTCCTGATGTGGGGGACAGCGGCGAGGGCGGCGGAGCGGAGCTGGTGGTTCGGGGTGTAGAAGGTGAGCCGTTTGTTGAGGTATGCTGGGTCGGTGTTGTGGAGAGCTTTGTGCGAGTGGGTGAGGAGTTTGAAGGTGATCCTCTTGTTGATGGGAAGCCAGTGTGGGTCTCTCAGGTGGGGTGTGAAGTGGCTTTGACGAGGGATGTTGAGGATCAGGTGGGCAGAGGCGTTCAGTATGAGTTGCAGTTGTTTCAGCAGTTTGGCCGGGGCTCCCTCGTAGAGGGCATTTCCCTAGTCCAGTCTGCTGCTGACGAGGGCCTGGGTGACCGTTCTTCTAGTGTCGGTGGGGATCCACTTGTAGATTTTTCGGAGCATGCGGAGGGTGTTGAAACAGGAGGATGAGATAGCGTTGACTTGCTTGGTCATGGAGAGCGTTGAGTCGAGGACGAACCCCAGGTTGCGTGCGTGGTCGGTGGGCGTTGGGGCCGCTCCCAGGGCGGTCGGCCACCAGGAGTCATCCCAGGCTGAAGGTGTGGAGCCGAGGATGAGGAACTCCGTCTTGTCCGAGTTCAGCTTCAGACGGCTGTTCTTCATCTATTTGGCGAAGGCTTTAATACCTTGGTGGAGGTTGGTTTTGGCAGTGATAAGGTCCTTGGTGAGTGAGAGGATCAGCTGCATGTCGTCGGCATAGGAGATGATGTTGAGGTTGTGAAGTCTGGCGACGTGGGTAAGTGGGGCCATGTACATGTTGAACAGCGTCGGGCTGAGGGAGGATCCTTGGGGTATGCCGCAGGTGATCTTGGCGGCTTCGGATTGGAAGGAAGGGAGGGGGATGCTCTGTGTTCTGCCGGAGAGGAAGGAGGTGGTCCAGTCCAGTGCTTTGCCTCGGATTCCTGCATCATGGAGGTGGGTGAGTAGGGTGCGGTGGCAAACTGTGTCAAATTCCGGGTTACTCTTTGATGCAGAATTTCCGATATTTACGTGCTCAGTCCTGCTTGTTAAGAATAGTTTGTGGAGGGGGAATCCTACCATTTTAAAGACACAGATGCATTTTGCACTAAGGAAATATTGCTAAATGGCGGTGGTCATTTTGGGGAAAATCCTATCCCAAATACACTCATTATTTGTGTTTTGTTGTCCATTTTGGAAGTGCCAGGCATTTTGTGCTAAGAAATAGTGCTAAATGCAGAATTAATCTTCTCAATTCAAGTTTAATTTCTCGATATTCCTAGGAAATGCCATGTAATTATGCTACACAGGATTATTCGAGCTACACTGCTAACGTCCATGTGGTTATTGATTTGCCCTGATAATCTGCATCAACCATGCAATTGTGAAAGAACAGGTCATATTTGAAGTCAATAGAGTAACATTTCCTGTTTTTCCGTGTTATTTTGCAGTAATAGCAAGGTTAGACAATGCCACACTTAGCTGCTCTGGGCACACATACCTGCATGTTAGTGTGAGCTTCTCGCCTGCATTGATAACAATGTGTTCTCCTAAGCGGTTGAGTTCTGGAGGAATCAGCTCTTTCCCTTCACCCAATCCTGAACAAAAGAGGATGAAAAACAAATAATGAGCACTTGTTTCAGGTCATGCACCTGTTTCCACCAATAAACAATCTTTGCGTATAATCAAAGCAACAAAAGAACCTGAGCAGGCAGACTTTGCAGTAATTAATATTTTTTTGTGTCACAATTCAATGTAATGACCACCCATAGATGCTCAGGAGTTGCATTTAACCTGCAACACGATTCAAGAAATATTTTCTATGTAAGCAACAGTGAAAACAGATAAAAAATTTAGTAGGTCCATAAATGCAGTCTTTTATTCACATTTTTCTGTTTACCAAATGGGAATCCATGCTTTGTGAGTTTTGCTTTGCAATTAGTGAAATATTTAATAAAATCAGAAATCCATTAATGTATTATTTAAATTCTGAGAGTGATTTGAGACATATATATTTATATATATATATCGCATCATGCCTCGTTTTTTAGCAGAATTCCTCCTCCAACACGGACCATAGGATTAGTGCTTGTTTAGTATTTTATTCTTGCAATGTCGCCATAACGTTTTGGCTCGTCCAAGCCTTGATCACATGACATTGTACTGGCATTTTGCATCCAAATTTAAAGTGACAAGTGTTTGATCATTAGAATCACGTGAGTAGTGCAACAGTAGACATAAAAGAGTTTGCCAATGGTTATCTTTGCCTTGTTTGCAGAATTTTTATATATAAATTACCTACTGGCAGTCATCTGTAAGTCGTTATTGTTAGGACCGTATTTCCATAGGAAGAGCATTTTTTGTTTTGCTAATAACTTTGGCGCCGCTTGACAAATCTTCACAAATTTTTCATAACCTATACTTTAGTCAGTTCAGCTGCTGTGTTGAAAGTTTCAGTTTGATTTGTCAAGCAGGCCAGAGAAAAAAGGGGGGGGGGGGTTCCAAAATGCATGTTTCCCATGCATTTTCTCATAGTGATTCTGTATACAACTACAGTACGAATCGCTGTACGGATTTACACCAAATTTGGCAGAAAGTTAGATGTTGGTTCAGAAAGCGTGCTTTTTGTGATTTGGTGTAAGTTTCTTCAGTTGTTTTTTAGATATCCACATGGATGCCCACAGCCTCGGGGGCTGCCACCTCCCCGGAACTATATACAAACAGATGGGGGGCACGAGGGCCCCACCGGTCCTGGGGACGGCCACCCCCCCCATGGCAACATATACAGAAATGGGGGCATCTCAGAGCCCCCGTGCCCCAAGGACTGCCACCTACCCGGGGCTAAATTAAAAGGCATGGGGGCCTCGTGGACCCCCATGCCCCAGGGACCACCACTTCCCTGGTGCATAACTTTATAAAGAGGGAGGGGGGCTGCACAGCCCCCCTTACTGGGCCATAAATGCCCTGGGTACCACCACCTCTATGGGGCAGGCCTTACGGCAAAAAATAGAGACCCCTCTCCTGGAGCCATACATGGCGCTGGGGACTGTCACCCTCAGGGCCGGCTCCTGCTATGTCCCAGAGTGCCCATCCCCGGGACATAGCTATTTGCTGTGGCTTGGTAGGGGTTTTCCAAGCCACAGCAAACGCTTTGCTCTTGCTTGCTGGAAACGGAGCCATTGCATTGGTAGTTCCAAAGGTAAAGACGCTGAAATGGGGTGGCAGAAGCTTCCGACACTTAGCTCCAAGGCTATGGAACTCCATGCCCCTGCATCTTAGAACCAAAAACAACCTAGTTCAGTTCAGGAAGGATCTTAAAACCTGGTTATTTACTTGTACCTAACCGGTGGGTTGATTCTCCGACTACACCCTATGGCAGCAAGCGCTAAGACACCACGGCAAACACGCACTCCACAATAACCCGCTTTTCTTTTCACTTCATTACATTTAATTTCATTTCACAGAGAGAGCTAGCTGCATGTTTAGCAGTTCCCTGTGTGTCAAAGCAATGCCGGCTCCCCGCCTCCGGGACCGTGGGAGCATTCAGACTCCCCCAGGGTTCCCCAACTGAGATGTTGGGCCTCAGAGGATGGGGTCATCTGGACCGAAATTGGCCCGGGAGGAGGCCCTTTTGCCCCCCTCTCCTTAATAAAAAAAAGGGACAAACCACGGAGGATGGGATCCCCAGAGACGAAATCATTAAGGAAAGTGGATTGAGCCACACCAAGGAAAAAAAATTGATATGCAGAATGAGTACATATAATCTAAGAACCAGTAGGCCAGAAAAAAAAATAACCTGCTATATTTCGGATAAAGTACGCCCCACCATATGGTAGAAGAAAACTGCAAGTCACCTTAGAATTCCTTGGTCGCATATAAGAAGGCAATATTCCTTAAGGTTCACGGCAATCCAAGGTCATTTGCAATACCCTTATATCATATGGAAAGGTGTTTTTTACTTTGTGTAATACATGGTCACATCATCAACATCTCCGTTCAATACTGCACCTGGTGTCATGTTCTTCTTCATGCACAGATCCTTCATTTGCAGATTTTAAGAATACATGTGAAACCTGTTCTTTAGAAACAATCACATCACTATGCAACTTTTAAAATGTTGCAAAAAGGGTAAAAACAGTTTCAGCAGTTTAATGTAAGTTGGTTTATCAGTCAGTTGTGTATACATTGCTTGATTATTCATAGATGCAATTCTGTTCGCCTGTACTGAACATCAGCTCTGTAATACATTGTTACAATACAATGATGTCCTTTTCTTATCGCACATAATACAGTCCTGCCGCCATTCCAGTTTCTTATTACTGGTGAGCTGTGGTGCCAATTTGATATTACAGATTAAAAGGGATTTTACAATTCAACTAATGACATTATACAAGTTTGGAAAGGGATGTTTCAGGCCTCAGTGAACTTCAGCCTAAATAACAAGTTTGTATAATATATAAAGCAGTTTACGAGTAAAGGATAGGACAGGCTTCATAGAGTGGAAGAACACAACCAAGTCAGGTTCCCCTGCAGGCCCCTGCCCCCCGAAATCTTTCGTTTGGCACTCCCTGTTTTAGAGGACCATATCATCTGCCTCTTAAATAACTCACTAGACACTGGTCTTTTACCAGCTAGCTTTAAAGAGGCACGCGTCAAGCCCCTGATAAAAAAGCCGGGGGCGGACCCGGCTATTTTGAAAAACTACAGGCCAATATCCCAGCTGCCTTTTCTGTCCAAGATACTAGAACAGCATGTGCTAAAATCCCTGTCTTCCTTCATGGAGTCACACCATCTACTCCAGGAGCGTTAAGCGGGATTCCGTGCACATCATAGCACCGAGTTAGTAATGCTCTCGGTGCTAGATGAGCTCAGAGGCATGGCTGACAGTAAAAAACCAAGTGCCCTGATACTTTTAGATCTTTCAGCGGCATTTGATACTGTCAGCCATGCCCTGCTCTTGGACAGACTAGCCGCATTTGGGATAAAGGACCTGGCATTTCAATGGCTAAAATCCTTTCTCTCAGGGAGGACCCAGAGGATTCAGTTAGCGGATTGTATATCTGAGGTGGGTTTTCTTGAATGTGGAGTCCCGCAGGGCTCTGCATTGTCACCACTCCTGTTTAATCTTTATTTACAACCACTGATAGAGTCCCTGGCAAGCATGGGCTGCAGGATTTTTAACTATGCAGATGATACTCAGCTGTTGCTGAGTATTGACAACACTGCATCCGCCCAGACTCAGGCCCAGAATATACTCAGGTTTACGGTGAGCTGGATGACGGCAAATTTGTTGAAAATAAATCCCGAAAAAACGGAGGTCCTAGTAGTCTCAACTGATGTCTCGCCTTGGGATGATTCGTTCTGGCCTCAAGAGCTTGGCCCCACCCCGAAACCATGTACTAATGTTAAAAGCCTTGGTATTAAGATCGACCATGAGCTGACCATGGTTAGCCAAGTATCTTCTGTTGTCGGAACTTGCACCAACTTAATTAGGCAGTTGCGCAAGCTAGCTCCCCTACTCTCCCTAAATATGCTTCGAACTATTGTTTCCAACAAGGGGTGGTGATGGACAGAGTCTCTGAATTAAGCAGAGTACTCTCACCCAGTCAAGAGATCAGGGCTAAATCCAACACCGTTTTTTAGCTCATTGCACCATCCCAGTTTCAGAACCTGGCTGTATGCAAATTAGTCTGTCCCTGGCCCAGTGCATCATGGGAACAGGGCAGACCAGACTACAAAAGCCAATTCTTACACTGGGAAGGAAACAAGCTTCCGGGGACCGGTTTCTGCCATTTCAGGCGTCTTCGGCCCGGCTTGCTTGAACCTGATGGTGCAATGAGCAAGGGACTCACATCTGAGTATACCCTTCCACGCTTAGGGTGGACAAAATTATTTACAACAAGGGGTGGTGATGGACAGAGTCTCTGAATTAAGCAGAGTACTCTCACCCAGTCAAGAGATCAGGGCTAGATCCAACACCGTTTTTTAGCTCATTGCACCATCCCAGTTTCAGAACCTGGCTGTATGCAAATTAGTCTGTCCCTGGCCCAGTGCATCATGGGAACAGGGCAGACCAGACTACAAAAGCCAATTCTTACACTGGGAAGGAAACAAGCTTCCGGGGACCGGTTTCTGCCATTTCAGGCGTCTTCGGCCCGGCTTGCTTGAATCCTGATGGTGCAATGAGCAAGGGACTCACATCTGAGTATACCCTTCCACGCTTAGGGTGGACAAAAGTATTTACAACAAGGGGTGGTGATGGACAGAGTCTCTGAATTAAGCAGAGTACTCTCACCCAGTCAAGAGATCAGGGCTAGATCCAACACCGTTTTTTAGCTCATTGCACCATCCCAGTTTCAGAACCTGGCTGTATGCAAATTAGTCTGTCCCTGGCCCAGTGCATCATGGGAACAGGGCAGACCAGACTACAAAAGCCAATTCTTACACTGGGAAGGAAACAAGCTTCCGGGGACCGGTTTCTGCCATTTCAGGCGTCTTCTGCCCGGCTTGCTTGAATCCTGATGGTGCAATGAGCAAGGGACTCACATCTGAGTATACCCTTCCACGCTTAGGGTGGACAAAATTATTTACAACAAGGGGTGGTGATGGACAGAGTCTCTGAATTAAGCAGAGTACTCTCACCCAGTCAAGAGATCAGGGCTAGATCCAACACCGTTTTTTAGCTCATTGCACCATCCCAGTTTCAGAACCTGGCTGTATGCAAATTAGTCTGTCCCTGGCCCAGTGCATCATGGGAACAGGGCAGACCAGACTACAAAAGCCAATTCTTACACTGGGAAGGAAACAAGCTTCCGGGGACCGGTTTCTGCCATTTCAGGCGTCTTCGGCCCGGCTTGCTTGAATCCTGATGGTGCAATGAGCAAGGGACTCACATCTGAGTATACCCTTCCACGCTTAGGGTGGACAAAATTATTTACAACAAGGGGTGGTGATGGACAGAGTCTCTGAATTAAGCAGAGTACTCTCACCCAGTCAAGAGATCAGGGCTAGATCCAACACCGTTTTTTAGCTCATTGCACCATCCCAGTTTCAGAACCTGGCTGCATGCAAATTAGTCTGTCCCTGGCCCAGTGCATCATGGGAACAGGGCAGACCAGACTACAAAAGCCAATTCTTACACTGGGAAGGAAACAAGCTTCCGGGGACCGGTTTCTGCCATTTCAGGCGTCTTCGGCCCGGCTTGCTTGAATCCTGATGGTGCAATGAGCAAGGGACTCACATCTGAGTATACCCTTCCACGCTTAGGGTCCCCGGTAGCTTGTTTCCTTTCCAGTGTAAGAATTGGCTTTGTAGTTTGGTTTGCCCTGTTCCCATCATGCACTGGGACAGGAACAGACTAATTTGCATACAGCCAGGTTCTAAAACTGGGATGATGCAGTGAGCTAAAAAACGGTATTGGATCTAGCCCTGATCTCTTGACTGGGTGAGAGTTTTCTGCTTAATTCAGAGACTCTGTCCATCACCACCCCTTGTTGTTAATTATTTTGTCCACCCTAAGCATGGAAGGGTATGCTCAGACATGAGTCCCTTGCTCACTGCACCATCAGGATTCAAGCAAGCCGGGCCGAAGAGGCTGAAATGCCAGAAACCGGTCCCCGGTAGCTTGTTTCCTTTCCAGTGTAAGAATTGGCTTTGTAGTTTGGTTTGCCCTGTTCCCATCATGCACTGGGACAGGAACAGACTAATTTGCATACAGCCAGGTTCTGAAACTGGGATGATGCAGTGAGCTAAAAAACGGTGTTGGATCTAGCCCTGATCTCTTGACTGGGTGAGAGTTTTCTGCTTAATTCAGAGACTCTGTCCATCACCACCCCTTGTTGTTAATTATTTTGTCCACCCTAAGCGTGGAAGGGTATGCTCAGACATGAGTCCCTTGCTCACTGCACCATCAGGATTCAAGCAAGCCGGGCCGAAGAGGCTGAAATGCCAGAAACCGGTCCCCGGTAGCTTGTTTCCTTTCCAGTGTAAGAATTGGCTTTGTAGTTTGGTTTGCCCTGTTCCCATCATGCACTGGGACAGGAACAGACTAATTTGCATACAGCCAGGTTCTGAAACTGGGATGATGCAGTGAGCTAAAAAACGGTGTTGGATCTAGCCCTGATCTCTTGACTGGGTGAGAGTTTTCTGCTTAATTCAGAGACTCTGTCCATCACCACCCCTTGTTGTTAATTAATTCGAACTATTGTTTCGGCTACCATAATTTCAAGGATTCATTATGGGAACGTACTTTACTTAGGTTTGCTGAAAATTTTGATTAATCGCCTGCAGGTTCTTTTGAACGATGCAGCGCAACTGATTTTTAGATTACCCAGACAGACCCATGCCTCCCCACTACTGCACAGGCTACATTGGCTTCCCATAAAGCAAAGGGTGGAATTCAAAAGGTTATGCATTGCCCATAAGGCAATCTATGGGCATGCGCCGGCCTACATAAAGGAACTACTTGAGGTTTACAAACCTAACCGAGCGTTGAGGTCCTCTGACTCCCAATTGCTGGTTTGTCCGCGTTTTAAAATGGCCACCAAGGGTGGGAGATCTTTTTCTGTCCAAGTCCCACAGATGTGGAACAAATTACCTGAGCCCCTCCGTAAAGAAACTAATCTTCTTCACTTCAGGAAGTCATTGAAAACGCTCTTATTTAGGGAAGCTTTCTGTTTAATTTGATCAAGGTTTGTTATATCTGTACTTCCTGCTCACTGATTCAATCATTGTTACTGTATCTGTCAGAAGCGCCTAGAGACCTGACGGTGATTTGGCGCTATACAAACCTCAGTTAACAATAACAATAACAATAACAATGGCAAGACATGAAGGATGTCAGAAGATTGGGGTGTACAGGGATGCAAGGAATCACAACTGATCCCCAAATACTTTGTCAGATTACTCTGAAGTTAGCATGCATCTCCTAGTGCAATTTAAAAATATGTAACATGTCATAACATGACGACTCAAGTTATGTCAACTTGCCCACCTTGACCCAATCAAACAAAGCCTTTTAACACAATGTTATGTTAAGTTGTATTATGTTATATGTATTTGTAGAGCGAGACTTAACACCCAAAGGGTATCCAGGCGCTGGAGCAGGTGTGCAGGTCGTCTGCTGGGGATTAGTTGAAGAGCCAGGTCTTCAGCCTCTTGCAGAATTTAAGAAGTGTGCGGAGGTAGGTTGTCCCATTTTTTTGGCTGCAATGTAGGAGAATGCAAGGCCATCCGTTCTGCTTTTGTGGATCCGGGGTGTGTGTGTGCAAGGGAGAGTAAGGCTGAGCATAGCAGTCTGGTGGGTTGGTGGAAGCGAAGACTGCAATCCAAGATGATGTGTAGTATCCTTATATTATATGGAAGGGTGTCTTTTATTTTGTGTAATACATGGTCACATCATCACCATCTCCATACACTACTGCACTTGGCTTCAGGTTCTCCCTTATGCAACAATGAACCTCTAGCAGACAGTTAAATGTAATCTCCCAAATACATTGACTTTTAGTAAACATTTGCCTAACCTAGAAAGCTAATAGTATTTTTATTAAACATATACCTAACATTGGAGGTATAGTAGTAGTATAGTAGAAATCAAATCCAGTGTAGCCATGAAAATGAAGGTTGTTTACAAATGGAATTATGCGCTAGAAATGTATTAGTTCTACGTACATAATTTTAAAAAAATGCAATTATACTAATTTAACCATGTGTTTATAAAAAAGTAATACAATTTGTTAGAATGTATTTAATTATCTCAATCAGTGATTGAATGTGAGTCAGTGAGGTGACTAGCTTTGGTGGGCGCCTGCTGGTGAGTGTTTGAATGTGAGTGCAACAATATATGGAGATGCACAAGAAAATGAAAATGGGCATTTGCAAGTCTTGAAATTGTGCACAGGAGCAAGATTTGCACTGAGGCAGGATTTAAACCTCTACTTGCTTTGCTTTCTAACTCAGCTTATGTATGGTCACTTAATTTAAATATCAACTGGGAGGTGGATCACTTGTCCTGCCTAACTAGTTTTTTTTGCAATTTTCTTGCTCTGTACCGATAAAAACCCCTCATTCACGTAGGGAGGTCGGTGGTGGCGGTATATCTTTATTCTCCACCTTACCCCTTAGGGACGTGACAGCATCATCATTGGGTTAGTGGTTATGCTTCCTCCACTTAATTTGTCACACCTGCGTCATCCTTAATTAATTTTATTAATTATACCCATCGTTTTTATTTTTAAAACTTTGGACACTGCACATCAGGTTTAGAGTTTAGTAGTGTGAAAGGATGATGTATCTCACTTTCTAGTTTTAGTAGCGAGGTATGGGACACAGCTCCACACTAGGAGAGTTTTAGTTTACTCTCTACTTCAGGGTTCTCCAAACAGTTGTAAGAGCTACTTATGGTCAATGAAAATCATTACCGAGCTCCTAATGTTAGTGATGCGATAGTCACCCCCGCCTCCCCATTCAAGATTGTCAGCAGTAATTACATCAGCACTTCAGGTAGGATTGCCAGCAGTAGAGTAAAAAAAGCATTATTAATTTGGAATGCCTCTAAATGGGTAATATGCAGCAGCCTTCAGTAGCGGCCCGTGGTGGGAGTGCTGCTGGTCGCTGAAATGAATTTCGTTTCAGCCAAATGCGATGCAGCGCGCGCAACAAAATTCGTTTAATTTATTTATATGTTTACTTACCTCTAATCGGCCGTAATCCGTAATTTACTGGCCCCCACCCTGCCCCTCCCCGCCCCACATCAGCGCTCAGCAGCACTCCCACCACGGGCCGCTACTGGCAGCCTTAAGTGCAATGCCCCTGACACCAAGTTAATAATATGAACAAAAGGTCTCTCCATAGTCACATGATTTATCAATCAAGAAATAGCTTTAATGACATTTTGGAAATTCAACCATTTTTCTCCAATCATCTTAAGAGTTCAGAAAATACACACATTTTCGTCTTGAATACACACTTTTTAATTTTGGTACACATATATTAATTCAACCGAGCAAAAGCTTCTATAGTAGTAGGCGGGAGGCACAACGGAGAGCTACTTACAGATAGCTGCAGAGCTACTGGTTGTGGACAACTTCCCTACTCGGTCATTCTAATAGAAGGTGGCCTAACAACTCATGTCTATCTTTGTATTTAATTCTTTGTGCATTCATTTATTCTGGGTTCCTTAAAGTTTAAGAGATAAAGTTCGTTTCGAAAAAGATTATAATATAGAACGTTCTTCAGGAAATGCTGTCTATACAATTTAAATCTTAATAAAAGATATAAAATCAGTGAAGGTCAATAAATCCTACCACACCTTTCTTTAAAAAAGAGAACCAAAAAAGAAAAGAAAAAGAAAGAAACGTAAATAAACATATTCTTTTTCATGAAGATGTTTTTTATTTTGGATTTGTGAACCTCCGTCGAAGCCAGTGGCTGAATCCGAGAGCCTTACATTGCAAAGCCCGATGCTGACAGCTCAATATGTCTCATTTCAAATTTTGTATAGATGAATGATTTGTGCACAGCCTCGTTTTTCTTAATGGTTTCATTCAAAACGTTGCAACTATGTGAAAATAACAAAATGATATAAGTTTATTTTGACAAATGAAGAAAAGACAGAAATAATAAAACCGTATTTGAAAATTTATTGAAAGTGTTTCGAAAACATTAATTGTGGAGCTCTTGGAATCATACCCAAGAACAAGAAGGTGTGCACAAAGGGATGGGACCAACTGCTTGTTGGAATCACGTGTGAACATTTAATTTCAAATTTTCTCTGCTTCCGATGCATCTGTTTTAAAGATGAATCACGTGTAGGGAAATTACCGGATACAGGTTTGTTTCCGTGGCTTATTGTTCCGTCGTATTTATATGATGATAACATGTGCATTCATAAAGATGAAATAAGCATACTCTGGAAATCACGGGCTGGCATAAATAAATACATAAATGACATAAACTAGCGAGATGTAAATCACCTATTTAGAATGTGCTAAGATGAATTTTGTGTTTGTTACACTTAATTATGAATCTAAAATGTGTCTAAACTCAAGGAATGGGATGCATTTTGTATGAGTAGCAATGAGGCATCTTACAAGTACTGTGTGCCTTGGGGCTCATAAGTGAAAATTAAAATAGGTCCCACAGCTAAGGTATCTAAATATACTGCACATTTCTGCATGAAACAGGGTTGTTTTCTGTCTTGTTATTGCTATTTCTAGATACCTGTTCCATTGTGCTCACCAGAGTTCTACTTCTGAACATAAGCCCTCCTCCACCCCACCCCCTTTTGAACAATGCAATAATGTTAAATCTTTAAAATGTTCATTGAAGCTCAGGTCACGCAAAATTCTTAAGAGGGAAAGTTAAAGCACTGTAGGATCGCTGAGGAGGCCATGCTCCTTCAGACCTTTCTGTTCTGCATACCTGATGGACATCAATAGGTAACCCACATCATCGTAGCGCACATCGGGGAGGACGACTAGACTTTAAAGGCTTTTACTTCTTCACGGAACATTGAGAGATACTCTTGGTTCTAAATAGGTCAGGTGTTGCAGGGAGGAATTATTTTGTTAGTAGACGATCTCCTTAAACAGGGTACCCTGGCCCATCTTCCTACGGTGAATTCTCCCCTCTATTTGGACTATCGGTGGTGTTGCAGGATCAGTCGTGATGGGCTACGGGGGTGCGAAGAGCCCATCCCACTTCCATTATGGCTTTCTTTTACCCGCCAACCACTGAACTGCTGGCTTAGGAAGCCCATTTTACTTTTCTTGCATTTGTGTTCCACAGAAGACACACTTAGGGCAGAATTACGAGTTTGGCGGACAGGTTTCTCCAACACAAATGGGACGCATATCCCATCTGCCGTATTAGGAGTTCCAATAATATACAATAGAATATAATGGACCTCGTAATATGGCGGACGTGATATCCGTCATTTTTGTGATGGAGTACCCCGTCCACCAAACTCGTAATTGGGCCCTAAGAGACATGAGCAAGGGATAATGACAATTAAATGAAGGCCCAGTAATGGAACTGGAGGCCTCCTGTGCAGAACTTAATGATTAAGTAAAGAGCTGCTAGAATGAGGCGAAGGACTAATTTGAGAGAGACATGAATTGACTACTCTGGCACCTCGTTCCACCTTGAGTTTTTTCAACTCTTTCAGAACTCTACAGTGGCCTCAACTCTGCTGTATAGAAGGCCACTGAGTGCTGCTCGGGTTGAGACTGCCGATCAGCTGGAGAGAGTTCAGTAAAGGCATAACCAGAGAAAAGACTGAGAGACGCCTTTCTGTGCACTAAACAAACTTGGGGCAACAATTACCCAACAAGGTGTACCTACCACCATCTTGACCTTTTCCAGTTTAGTATCAATCAATCAATCAATCAATTAATCAATCAATCAATCAATAAGTCAATCAGTTTGTAGAGCGCTTTTTGTTACTACTGAAGGTATCCAGGTGCTGTATCATCCTTACTACAGTGATCAGAAATGTGTATACGACCTTATGCAGGCCTTTTCGGATTAATCATTTACACTATCCCTCTGGTGAAGATTGTCCTTCAGGAAAGTGGCTAAAACTCAAGGGATAATTCTTCCATTGGTCTAACTCATCATCCTTACTTGACACATCAGTTTACGTTACACCAAGTAAATTTGTGAAAAATACCAAGTAAATTGATGGGAAAATTGCTGAGTCTCTCCATTGATCTCTTTTGAAAAGATCAATGGATACACCTAGCAATATTTTCACCAATTTTACATCCTACTGATTTTTATTGGAGCCCAGGTTAAAACTTCCTCGCTTTGACATTCATTGGAAGTGGTTTGACCAAATCATTTCACAACTATTTTCACTGAGCACTCAAAAGTCCACAAATACTTTTTCAAGCGATAAAGTTCTGTTTTATTCTTTTTCCAAAATTCAATTGTCTCCTTCATTGAATTTACATCTTCTTAAATTCCCATCAAATCAAATAGTACAGCCAAAGTGCAGCCAACACGTGTTTCGTTTGGTCCAATCTGACCTTTAACTTCCTCAGGGCTGCTACCCAAAACAAAATGCCGAGACAAACCGCCAGGAAGGCCGATTGTCTCTGGCATAGGTGGACCCACTGAACACCTATCTGAATATATAGATACTTTTTTGAGAGATCATGTATATAACTTACCATCTTTTATAGAGGACACTAAACATGTTCTAAACTTACTTGATGATATGCCATGGGATGATGGGATGATATTGGCTACATTAGATGTAGTGTCCCTTTATTCTAACATTGACCATGAATTGGGCATCAAAGTACTTGATTTCTTTTTGAGTAAAAGAGCAGCAGAATTTTATGATCATTCACAAATGATATTAAAAATGACAGAACTGGTTTTGAAAAATAATGTCTTCCTATTTGATGGAAAATGGTACCGGTAGGAACTTGGGACAGCGATGGGAGCCAGATTCGCTCCGTCTTTTGCCAACCTATTTATGGGTTGGTACGAGGCGGAGCGGGTCTGGGGTATCGCTAACAAAGAATGGATCCAGTATATCCACTACTGGGGTCGATTCATTGACGACTGCCTTTTAATCTGGACAGGAACGGTAGAACAGCTTAAAGGATTTTTTGACTACTTAAATGACAACACTGTAAACTTAAAGTTTACTACACAGTATGACTTTGAGAGGATTACATTTTTAGACATTGAATTGTTTGTGGCAGAAGGTCATCTGAGAAGCCGTATGTATAGAAAACCGACTAGTTGTAATGCAGTGCTTCACGCCAAAAGCTGTCATCCCAATAACCAACTGAAAACAATACCATATGGTGAATTAGTAAGAGCTAGGCGTAATTGTTCTTTGGACTGTGACTTTGAAGCAAATATGAAAGACATTTCAGGACGTTTTTTAAGGAGAGGGTACAAGAAAGAAGTGATTAATACAGCTGTGAAAAGAGCTCTTAAACTTAAACGTAAAGATACCCTCAAAAGCAAATCTGATAGTAGAAAGAAGGATTCAGAAGTTAGAGTAAGATTCATAACACATTACAGTAGAGATAGTACTAAACTGTACTCCATCCTAAAAAGATACTGGCATCTCTTATTGTTAGATAAAGATATTGTACCCTTTATTAGTGACTACCCTTCAGTGACAAATGTGGTAGGTGCTCTTCATGCAGATGGGCCAAGAACAAGGTAGCCACTTTCAACTATAATGATACAGGAGAATATGTGATTGATAAGTTTATCAATTGTGACACAACTTATGTTGTTTATATTATTGCTTGCAGTTGTGGAAAAATATATGTAGGGAGTACTAAGAGGAGACTGAAAGACAGGATGTATGAACATTTTCGAGCAATTAAGCAAGGGGATACACGTTATCCTACCGTTTCACACTTGATAAAGAATTCACATGAAAGAACTAAACATATATTCAACTACCATGGTATAGATCGCATTGATCCAGATCCCAGAGGGGGTAATAGGATACTGACACTCAGGAGAAAAGAAGTGACATGGTTGATTAAGCTGAAGGCTGTAGAAAAGGGATTAAATGTGGATAATGAATATGAATTCTTTCTAGGGAATGAGTAATAGTTTTTATAATAATGCAGATGACTTGTATCACCACAATCTTCAGTGATATAATATACTGTATTGTATTAAATTGTTCTGTAACTATCACTCTGCACAACATTAATCCATATATGTGAACGATTAATGAAAAATGTATGTGTATCAAAAACACTTGAGATAGTGTGACAAGGTAAATTAAGTTGAAGGCTGTAGAAAAGGGATTAATGTGGATAATCAATATGAATTCTTGGAATGAGTAATAGTTTTTTTTATAGTAATGTAGATGACTTGTACCAGCATAATCTTCAGTGATATAATATACAGTATTGTATCAAATTGTTCTGTATAACTATTACTCTGTACAACATAGATCCACATGGAAATCTATACATGTAAATGACTAATGAAAATTGTATGTGTATCAAACACACTTGAGATGTAACTGTACTGTTGATGCAGAAAATTGTAAAGTTTAGATTTATATCTGGAATACTTGTGAGAAGGGTTTCCCTTTCCAAACTAGTTTCTCCTATTTCTCTTTTATATACTATTCAGATGTAAGTGACTGTGCGAGGCGGAATGCAAGTATGCCAGGCACTGCGCTAGCAAATATATTTTAATTAACATCAAATGATCTAACTAAGAGTATATTGATACATGGGGCGGATTGACTAACGAAATTAAAAAGTACATAGTTCCGATACTAGCAAGACAGAAGTGAGAAATAAACTTCGTTCATAATACTTGATCGATTTATGATTAAGTATCCTTGCGCGAGAAATAATAGATTACCTTTTAAGGAATGCATTTTATGGAACAATACTCTTGTAATCAACACATGTTTACTTTACTAATCAAATCGATAGTAATAATAGTATAGACTCTATAAAGTTGACCGTCTTAAGATGGCGGACTCGAATATGCAGTTGCGAGTAAAATGGCTAATTTGACTGAAAGTCAATTATATGAACGAATAGAGATAATAAAATTCGTATATACTAACAACAAAGGTGTTGTGTGATATACTGAGCATAAAGAAAAAATAAAAATAAAATTAAAAATAATAATTAAAATTGAGGCTTCAATGCAAATTAATACGTATCGATCAATTTTTACTAATAATACTCGCGCAATGATTAATAGTTGTTATATGTAGATACGAAATGAATACTGATAACTAGGTATAGTTATACCAAAATGGCGCTTCACGCCTTCATTGTATAAAAGACGGGAATAGCAAGATGGCGCCGCTATAGGACGCTGACACGGAGATACGCGATCCTACGCGACGCACATCTTATGAGAAGGTGAGAACTATAGATAATAATATTTGATAAAATCTAACTGTTAGGCTAGTAATAGGAACGGATCCTTAACTGATAGAAGTTTAATATTATTTCAGGTGATGGATACCCCCACCTGTCAATACTATGTTTGATACATGAGAATTCCTACTGAAATAGGTAAGACAATGGACGTTAGTCCAATGGTTGGTAAGATTATGTTCCTTTGAACCCAGAGACATGTGTTAACTAACTTACATTTCCTAATGTTATATACAGATTGATCAAAAACTACAAGAAATTGGATTTCATTTATATCTGCGGGCGCATTGCCGAGACATATAGGTATGAAGCTTGAAACGCGGTCACGACTTCTGACTGATCCTAACCTTCACATAATAATAAATGTTAACACTTAGAGACTTAGTGACTTAGAGATGTGAGAAACCTTCACTATCTTTATTAATATTGAAAACGGGTGACTCTATGCTACTTCTTGGTGGTGAGTTGAAAACTATAACTTTTATTTCGACTATAAACACGGACTTGGCTTGGGGAATCTTTCCTTCTTTTCCCCATAGGTACATTAAATACATAATTTATCTAACCTTGATATTGTGGATAGTACAATAATGGTTATTGTATTTTGTTTTGGGTTGCAGCCCTGAGGAAGTTAAAGGTCAGATTGGACCAAACGAAACACGTGTTGGCTGCACTTTGGCTGTACTATTTGATTTGATGGGAATTTAAGAAGATGTAAATTCAATGAAGGAGACAATTGAATTTTGGAAAAAGAATAAAACAGAACTTTATCGCTTGAAAAAGTATTTGTGGACTTTTGAGTGCTCAGTGAAAATAGTTGTATGATTTTGAGCTATAATTGTTATAACTCTAATATTAGGTCGAGGTAACCGACTTAGTTCATTTCGAGCACCAACTTTGACTAATTTCAACAGAGATACCCTTTACCTGCTGTGCGCTCTAAATATCAGTTACTTTCGCATATTAAATCATTTCACAACCTGGGACCCAAGTACCTCAACGACCGCCTGACCTTCTACACGCCCACCCGCCAGCTACGTTCGACAAGCCTCACCTTCGCCGCCATTCCACGCATCCGAAGAGCCACCGCTGGTGGCAGATCCTTCTCCTACCTGGCGGCCAAGACATGGAACTCCCTCCCCATCCATCTTTGACTGACCCAGGACCATCTCACCTTCAGGAGACAACTTAAGACCTGGCTGTTCGAGCAATAGCAGACCCTTTCCCCCAAGCGCCATGAGACCCTTCCGGGTGAGTAGCGCGCTATACAAGTGTTATGATTGATTGATTGATTGATTTCTGCTTACAATTACTCCTTGAATTTTGTTGTGGTTATTAGACAATACATTTACCTTTATTTTCATTCTATTGGTTTGATCAGTACATTCTTTAACTATTTTGTTGTTTGTGGTGGGGCATCCCTGTGCCCTGAATCACTGACAAGAGGTATTCAACCACTTCAGATCATGATACGCTTAAGAGATCTTTGCTTCCAGAAGGTTTTTCCTTAACCTGTTTGCTAAGGCAATATGGTATTTACCATA
The DNA here is from genome assembly GCF_964261635.1 of Lissotriton helveticus. Classification (NCBI taxonomy): domain Eukaryota; kingdom Metazoa; phylum Chordata; class Amphibia; order Caudata; family Salamandridae; genus Lissotriton; species Lissotriton helveticus. Next base: position 4,471,423 of record NC_136064.1, read on the forward strand.
ACCAATTATATTTCCTCTTCAAACAGCAAGATAAAGTCTAACGCAGGCCGTGGACCTGGACGGCAGCCAGCTCTTCAAGGAATAAATTTGCAAAGTTTTCAGGTAGAACGTTTCCATATGAACCTCATTAGAAACATTAAGCCCAGACTGCCAAATATAACCCCCATTTCATAGACCATGTCCCATGGCATGTGGAGTAAAGAATGCTTGTTTACTGGGTTCTCCGACAGAATTGTGGCTATGTGCTCGACTTGTCGCGGACCGTAGAAAGCATGGTTACATAATAACTGCCTTTGAGAACTTCACTGGTTATGGTTCAACATAACCTGCATCATATTCAATGCCACCAATACCAAGAAGCCAGGCCACTTTGGGGGCAGTGGTTCTAATCATTCTGACTGCGTACCTCCAATAACTGGACTTGAGATCCAAAAAAGCACGAAAGAAAATGAACAGAAGGCGAGCATTCTCCAAATATTCCCTTACCTAAAGGATCAATCTTCTCCAACCACCGCCCAACTTATAAGACTTAAGGCCTATCCATAGGTGGGGCATGCAAACAATCACATGTGCAGTCTGTAAAGAGGCATCACAGAATGCATGATTCTTGCCCCTACATAAAGCCCTATGCCACCTTGTGGGGCTAGGTGCACAGTCTATATTAAAACCATTGCAAATTAAAAAAAAACTGCAAAAGATCAGCTTTGCAGCACCTGAGAGGTGACTATCACAATTCTTCATTCAAAATACAATTGAGACATATCTACATAAGTACAGTGGCAAATATCTGGGTAGTTCCCTAAAGCATCCTAAAATATCTCTAAAAGGTATTATATTGAGGAAATAATGGGGAAAGAATTGTTTCAAGATTCAGTATTTTCTGAAAGTGACTTTGGAGAAACAAGTTGCTTCTTCAAAATGTATTCTGTTGTGTAAGTTCTTCTCTTAACAGGGCTAATAAGCAAATCTTATTTAAAATTAGAGAAGTCTAAGCATCATAGCTGAACTGATACTTTTTTAGGAGATTGCAGACTTTTTGGTGTTTCAAAAAAATTAATCTGCAATTCACTGGAAATGCGCACTATCCTGTTTACCAATTTTCCTTCTCCTATCTTCTTTTTGTCATCAGAAAGAATTTGCTTTTCCTGGTGAAGAAATCCTTTCCCAATGGTGGAGAAATCCTTTCTACTACACCTTTTTGAAATATGGGGTGTTTGTTTCACACAAATTTGCATACTTACTTCAACCTTTTTGAGTAAATTGATGTGTGTAAGTGTCAAGGAAAAACATATATTGGAAAGCTTTGTAAATATTCTCAAGGTAACAAGATTGGAGGCATTCCTTGCCTTCATTCTAAAAGAAAAGAGTCTAACTCTTTAAGCATAAGTCTTTAGTCATTCCTTAGAGTATTTCTAGTGGATTTTTGTGACTTCTAAAGCCAAGTTTAAGAAATCACAAACGAAGCAGAAGGAAATATATACCATAGGATTAATATATGTCAGGCTTTCAAAGTTGCATGGGAATTCTAAGGGACACCTTGAACGATAGAGAGTAGGACCTGATAGCCGACACTTTAAAATCATTTATACTAGTGCCATACAGGAAGTTAGTTCATTTTTCTGTATATCCCTCATCCTCTACATCCGACCTACAGTCCATCTTTTATCTATCCCTCCTTTCCATACTCTCTTGATTCATGTGTTCTCCCATCCCAGGGGCCCATCATAATATCCTATTCCTGTGGTATTTTTTAATTTCTTTTTTGAGGCCAGAGTTTGTGAGCAAAGTCAAGAGGAACATAAACAATAGTTTCCATGAATTACGTTACACTGAATAGCCCTGTGGCACCCACCCGCGCTCAGGCTGCTAAAGTTGGGGAAGTTAATGAGGTCTGTGGTAGTCTCCATAGCTGGTTACATTCTGCAGTGCATCCCCTATATCAGAAAGTTAACAGACTCACAGCCAAATGGAATGAAAACAAAATATAGCTAATGTAAAACTTTGCCCACAAACAATGAAAAGACAATATTCTAACATATTTGTGGTCTGGTTCTCTTCGTGGAAATCAATAAAGGGTAGAAATCCTCATATCGTTCAACACATTTGATGTCAAAATATCTCTATGGCAAACATGTACAACTGGAACATCTTCTCAGCCATATCTACCTGTATGGAAAGGGAGATCGACCAAGATAAAAACACGGCCAAAAGACTTTCCGTCAATGCCCAAATCAGAGGGAATTTCAAGCAACTCCATTGAAATGGGTGAATTTTTCTTCATTATAAGTACGTAGAAGAATATGGAATTCTCCCTCACCGATCGATGTATGAGATTGTATATCTTGGTGCTTTCACTTGTTTTTGTAGGTTCATCCTCCCAGCAAGAGCCACAAACATGTTTCAACACATATTTTTCAATTGGGGCTATTCCCCCATATTAAGACAAAGTCTGCAGTTGCAAGTACAATTTACGAGAGTAAAAATCTGCCAATTCTGATTCTGCCAACACCAGAATTAGAATTTGATCCCATTCTTCTCACCATTGTTCCTGTGAAAACTTAGAGGAGTGCTTTAATGTGTGTGATAGAAACTGTGTGATAGAAACTGTAAGATCTCTTTAAGTCTCTAAGCAAAGATGACATTATTGAAGAGACTGAATCCTCTGTAATGTAATGTAAAAAAAAATTATAGAGCGCAACTAACACCCAACGGTTTCTTGGCGCTAAAGCAAAAGGAAACAGACAGTCCGTGGGCAGGAAGCATTAATTATAGGCATTACAAAACAAGTGGGTTTTAAGAAGGGCCCTAAAATGGGTGTAGGGAGAGGCTAGTCTTAGACCCAGCGGGAGAGCATTCCAGAATAACGGGGCAAGGAATGAGAACCTTAGTCCTCCCAATTTTTTACGTTTAAAGGTCGGGACCCGAAGTAAGGCCAGATGGGAGGAACGGAGGTTGCGAAAAGGAACATATGGGTGCAATAAGGAAGAAATAAAAGAGGGACCTATACCTGCAAGGGACTTGAAGATAATGCAAACCAATTTGAACTTGCAGCGCTCAGAGACGGGGAGCCAGTGGAGGGATTTTAACAAAGGGCGGACATGTTGATGTCTGGGCTGAGAGTAGATGAGCCGTGCAGCCTGGTTTTGTATAAGTTGTAGCCTCTTCAGTTGGTATGCCGGTATACCAACCTAAAGGGAATTGGCATAGTCTATCCTAGAGATGACTAAAGCCAACAGAACCAGGGTGAGAGCCTCGGTGGTAAAGAAGCGGGCAATCTTTCGGATTTTCCTTAACTGGAAAAAACTAGTAGAGACTACCGCGTTGATCTGGGGCTTCATCGTGAGGTCATTACTTATGATAATCCCGAGGCTTTTTACTGAGTTGACAGGAATGGGGGGAAGGCCCAGTCTCGAGGGCCAAAAGATGGATTTCCAAGGGTTGGTGTTATGTTCACACGCGCCTTTCTCACGTGCTATTTCTCGTGCAATCTACTGTTGTATTCATTCAAATGTGTATGTCTCATGCCACGGCACGATCTGTTATCGTGCCGTTCAGCTGTGGACATACGGTTGAGTCAGTTGTTGTGTGCTGACCGGTACCGCAGGATGTGTAGCTGGTGGTGCTTCCTTTTCTACAAATAAACTCATCTTTAATCCAATTTTATGAGTGATTCATACACAACAAGTTGGCGACGAGGGACGGATCATATAAAGGAAGCACTTTGCTGGCTATAAAAAAACTCGATTTTTGAAGAGCGCGGAAAAATTTATTTCGCGGACCTACGAACTTGGAAATTTTACACGGGATTCCGCTGAGTTAACTCAAGGCAAGATATACTTCAAAGCCCACTTATTAAACTCTTCAAGAATTTCTACGTAAAGATTACCTCTTGGATTAATCATTTTATTTGAAAAACAACACTTGAGGTTGTGGAAATTCTAAAGCTCACCAGCGTTTCTTTTCCTATGACGTCTTGGTGCACTTCGAGCCTTTGCTTGTGTGTGAGGATTGTAGATTGTCTTCGTGAATGGACGCTACTCCCCTGCACTCATCATTGAAACTGACGAAGTGACTAAACTTGCCTATGCTGATTGGCAATTCATTGAGACTTCATTTTTGTTGACATAGAAACCGATGAAATGACTAAAACCATTGACGCCGATTGGCCATACACTGAAGAGCTTTTGTTTCAACAATTTTCATTTGTCAGTAGATTACCCAGAGTTCATCTGTTCATCGACAAGATATAGTTAGGATTTTGTGACACAACGACTGGCAACTATATTTTGAGCATATTCAATATTTATTTACAGTAAATTTAGAGTATTTTAAATATTTTACAAGTACTAAGTTATAGTTAAGTAATTTAAGTGTACACTAGGCTAAAGAATTTCATTCTGAACAAGGTGTGTATACATTTTATTTTCATAAGGTTATACTTTTTTTTTTATTTACCATTATGTGTGCACACGGTTACACGCTTTCTCCACCTCAAAGCTATTGGGCTGCAGGCAGTTCTCCTTGCATGCCATGGATAGAGTGGAAAGCTTATTTTTTAAATTACATTGAGACATTGGATGCAAATGGCAAAATGAAACCTCCAGAAAAAAAAGGAATTTTTTACATTGTTTGGGACCTGAGGGTTTGAAAGCTTTCAATCAGTTGCCTGTGTCACAAGCCAGTGGTGATTTAAATGTGTTTGACAAAGCATTGCATGACTTTGATAAATATTGTTCTCCGAAAGTATGCATAAGTATTTCAAGGTATACATTTTTCCAAAGAAAACAACTGAGTGAAGAATCAGTAGACAATTTTGTGTCTGCTCTTAAGACTTTGGCTTTAGATTGTAAATTTGGTAATTTACAAGAATATCTAATTAGAGATCAGGTAGTTATGCATTCATGTAATGAAACCATCCAGGAGAGGCTTTGGATAAATGGAGATGATAATTTAGATGTTGTAATAGCTATTGTGAGAAAGGCAGAACTTTCTTGTAGAAGTGCACAACAAGTCAAGGGTAAAGATGTTTCTGTTAGTAAATAAATTGTATCCAAGATTAACTCAAAATCAGACAATAAGATTAAGGATTTCTTTAAAAAAAACAAGTCTTTAACTCAAAAAGTAATACTGAAGAAGTTAAAAGTAATCTGAAGTGTTATAGATGTAATAGCAAATCTCATTTAGCTAATAACAAAAGTTGTCCTGGTTTGAAACAAAAATGTTCTAATTGTGGTTTAGTAGGGCATTTTACCTCTGCATGCAAAAGGAGTAAAACCAACCAAAAAGTGAAATGTATTGAGCAAAGTGATAACAGTGAGGATGATGCTTATTCAAATGACTCAAATAATTGTTCGTTTGTTTTGAATGTTAAAGAATCTAAAACATTGGTTTTAAATATTGATAGTGCTACCATTAAGAAAAAACCAGTGTGTGATATGGTCATTGGGGGTGTCAAAATTAACATGTATGCTGACTCAGGTTCACCATATTCCATTATTAGTGAGTCTGTATGGAAACAATCGTTTGTGAACAGATTAGGTAGCCATTTAGAAAAGGCTGATATTAATCCTGAAGGATATTCAGGTGGGAGAATAGAGATCTTAGGATTCAGAACGTTAATTTTCAGGTTCAAGAATAGAAAAGGTATTGCAAAGCTTTATATTTCAAAAAAAGGTCCTTCAGTTCTTAGTTGGTTTGATCAGGGAAAACTTGATGTTATCTTAAACCCTAACAGTCCTAATCCTGTAATGTTGGTAGATGAACAAAATGGTATTTCCGCAATGATGTTAGACAAATTTCCGAATGTTTTAAAAAAAAACATTGGGAAGTTAACTAGTTTTAAACATGAAATTCGTTTGAAAGAAAATGCGTGCCCTAAAGTACACAAGAAGAAGAAACAAAGAAGGCTTGGGTCTACACTACCTGGCCTGGACCGCTTAAATAGAACCAACAAAAAACATTGGCAAGGTAGGTTAATTCTAACCACAAAATGTAGTGCTACTTACCCAATTGATCTAAGCAGTCACACTTATCATTTAGTATTATTTTACTCTTTTTTCATTTTTCAAAACGTTTCATTTGTATATGTCAAAAGAATGATACAAAATCAATAAAGAGAAATTCACAAAAAATTCACATTTCCATACATACATTGGACGACAACTGTAAATGAAACATATTTACACTTGCACACTATATACATAAAACACAGGCGAAAGTGCCTATTATCAATCAATGTTAATGACACCAGTCCTGATATACAACCTAAAGCAAACAAGAGGCATTAATTATTTCTGCTAGCCTGCTTGTTTGTACTGGAACGATAGCAAGTAAATGGGTCATGAAACAGGTAAAAATAATGTCCACAATCAATAAATCCTGCCAATGCCCTTCCTGAATCTGGTTCCAGTAGTGTGTCAACGCGTTTCGAGCCCACGTATTAATGAGGGGCTCTCCTCAGGACCTGGACTGGAGACTGTCCTACACTGTAAAGTGTGAAAGAAAAATGAATAATGTAAGGGCAGCTGATTCTCACTCAACCTCTAATCACCGCCTACAGAACTACAGAAAGGTCGTTTTCAGTGGGCAACAAGGTTCTTTTACTGGACACCCTTGGACTGTGTATCTGAAAATATACAACATGATGTGTCAGGACTGCCTGTGTGGAGTGCAGTTTTTTAAGAAGCAATAGTCCATACTCGTTATCATCCCTACCTCAGACGAGGGTTCTTTCTCCGTACTTCCTTGCTTGCTTGAAAGTCGGGGGCCAGCACTGTTTGCTCCTAAGCGAGCAGTGGAGAGAAGTTCCTCGCACTTGACAGGAAATGAATTTCTTTGGGGGCTGTTGATAAAACAATATACCATGCGTTACTACTCGCTCGGTCTGCACCGGCTCGGCTCCTTGAATCACACTCGTGTGTTCTTTCACTTACATCCGCTCCGATTCCGGCTCTCACATCGCTTCTGTTTTTCGGCGTCTGACGTCAGCGCTGGAGGCCGGGCTCAGCTGATTTTAAAGCGCGAGTGAGTCTTGCAGCACTCGTTGCTCTGTGGCCGGGGCACCTGGTTACTGTAATTCTTGTTATTGCCACATCAAATTTGAAGATTTTTGTAGAGCCAGAAAGGAGGTTTAAAAAACGGGTAAACCCTGCAGTATTTACCAACACTGTGACTAATTTATATTACTCAGCTCCGATAGTTCGTTCAGGCCGGCATTGGTTGTATCAAATTTCAGAATGAGGAACGCCTCCCTGCGTGATAATTGAAGGTCTGGGTCTCCTCCTAATCCATGAGCAATTTTGATAGAGGACAACACCGTCCAATTGAAATCATTGGGGCCATGCTTTCTTTCCAAGAAATGCGGTACCAAGGGGGCGGATGCAACCTTGTTCTTTATCCTGGATCTATGTTGGATGATCCTTTGTCGCACTTCCTGTGTGGTCTTGCCTATGTATATAAGCTGGCACGGACATCTGATGGCATATACAACATATTTGGATTTGCAGTTTGTGAACACATTGTGTCGCCAAAATGTTTTGCCATTGCTGAACAGTGTTTCCTCTTCAGTGATGTCACAAACCGAACAGGTGCCACACTTATGATGTCCCTTTACTGGTTCTGCCCCCGGGATTAAGCTCTGGACTATCTTTTTTGCCAAAGGACGAGTTGATACTATTTGTTGTCCGATGCTGCGATTTTTCTTCAGAGCGAACAGCGGTTTTCCAACTCGAGGCATGGCATCCTCCACCAGGTGCCAATGATTTCGAATGATTCTCTGGACAGATTGTGTGTGCGGTACAAACGTGGAGACACAGACTATGCGTTCTGTGGGCGGTTTGTTTCTCTTTTGGAGTAGATGATCCCTAGGTGTCCAACGGGCCCTCTTCATCGAGTGTTTGACCAACTTCCGCGGATATCCTCTCTCTTGGAGTTCTGGCACAATGCTTCACCATGTAATTCGAATTCTTCCACCCTGGAACAATTGCGTCTCACCCTAAGGAATTGTCCATAGGGGAGGTTGTTTTTTAGGTTTCTTGGATGGTAGCTACGGAAATGCAGAGCTAGACCAGACCAGACTATTAACTTCAAAACCACTAAGTTTGAAAAGGACAAAAGAACCTTCAGTCTTGAAACAGTGTACCCTTACCTAAAAGATGAGTTTTACACAAGATCTGACTCTACAAGGTACCTCAACACATACCAAGGGAGATCAAAGAAGAAGTTTCTTACATTTTCTGACACCTCTTCGTCCGATACTACAAATGATTCTGACCCAGGAGAAGGGTCGTCAAATAGGAACCAGCAACAAAAGAGGCCTTTTTTAGGCCGGGGCAAACAACAGCCACGCACCCGGTTCAAACCACAATGGGAGATGACAACACGCAAACAACACTACAAGTCGTGAATAAATCCCCAATTATTAATATATCGGACATGGTGTTGTCTAAAACAGAAATGGAAGTCCTTGAACTCGGTCTATCATTTGTACCAGGTACTATGATGGACTTTACAAATGTCAAAATGGAAGTCATCGAATTCTTCCGCAAGATCAGGCTCAAATGGTTTTTTAAAGACTCTGTGGAGACAACTAGTGCTGAAGCTTCAGGACTACGAAATAAATCGCTGTTTTGCCCTCCTAACCATAATATGCCTAAAGAAATACTAACGTTTGAACACACTGTACTATCAGCCTTGAATGCATCTGAGAGAAAGCGTGCCTATGTCCCAGCGAATATCACACGGAAACAGAGGGAGGCCATTGACAAACTTAAAAACCAGGGGGAAGTGGTGATCCGACCCGCGGACAAAGGAGGGGCAGTCGTCCTGTGGTCGAAAGACCTGTACAAATTGGAGGGAGCCAAACATGTAGGGAACTTGGAATGGTATCGCCCAATCTCCACTGACCCCACGATGCAGATATTACAAGACATCACACTCATCGTCAACGATGCAAAAGACAAAGGGATTCTTGGGAAGAAGGAAGCTGAATATCTTGTGAAAAAACACCCTCGCACCCCTCATTTGTATTTCAGTTTTCAGTTTTTATAGTCTTTATTTCGAAGATTTCCTTCATAAAAGACATCACATACACAAAAGCATTTCAACAACGATAAAAGAAAAGCATTTCAACAACGATAAAAGAAAAATATTATTCAAGATTTACTTGAAACGTAAAAAAAGATAATCCTTAATAGATGCTAATAACCACAAAGTACATTTTATAAACAGTTATCAGCAAAGAATATACTAGCAATATCAAGAATAATTTACATATTACACAATGACTAGACCATCAGATATAACAGTCATTATGACCCAGTTCGTATTCAATCAATTTCAAGATAATCTCATTAAATTAATGATGGACGCTACTTGTTAGCTTCTTTGATGTACCTTGCTCGAATGACCCAGGCCCATCCAAGATATTTCGCCAAACCAATAGACACCCACTCAGCTGTATTTGTTTTTAGGATGTGTATTGCTTCTTTACACACCCGTACATTAGTTCGTCGACAGACTGGTTTAAGCCACTTCTGGCGGGGTGCATGATAAGCAGGACATTCGAATAGGAAATGGCTCTCAGTTTCGTTAAGTCCTAAACAAAAGGGACAATGCATTTTCAAACTATTCTGCCATTTGTTAGTAAATTCCCTTATTGGTAAGGTGCCTACTCTAAATTGATGATAGAGTTTTCTATCTAGGCCTTTGGTGATGTTATCCCAATATGTTTCAAGTTGGGAAGTAACTTTATAAAGCAAAAAGGAACTAGTAAGTGAAGAACCAGCTGAAAGTAAAACCATATCATCTTTAACAACCGTCCAAAACAACTGTTTAAAATCATTCTTGGAGGGAAAGGTTTGGTTGCCTGGATCTGACCAGTGTAAAGGTAGACCCATTTTAAAGAGGGTAGCTTTAATAGTTTTGAACCAGGGTATATACCCTGAGCCAAAAGACAATTGAACCTCCCGAAGCTCATTAGCAAACATTATCAGTTCTGGGGTAGACCAAATTCTTCTCCATAAAGCAACCATTCTAAATAGAGCTTGATTTTTAAGTGATTGGCAGCCCATATCGAACATTAGAGGGATTGCGGGGGTTGAGGGCGGTAAACCTACCAGGCTACGGAAGAATTTGTTCTGGATTTTATCCAGTGGTGCGAGTTCCACATGTCCCCACAGATCAGAACCATAAAGAATGGCTGAACTAATTTTAGCCTTATAGATTTTCATGGCAGGGAGTACTCGTTTCGTGAGGGAGCAACGCTGTTCCTTTACGAGACACCCTGATAACCTAGCTAATTTGAGGCACATGGCCTCGATCTGTTCTCTCCACCGCAGTCTATAGTCAATAGACACGCCTAGGTAGGTCATTACCCATACTTGCTCCAATGCCACTTCATTCATGGTAACATGACCCCTATGTGGTTTGCATTTTGAGAAAACCATAAACTTGGTTTTCGAGACGTTAATCTCCAGGTCATTTAGTTTACAAAACTCCGTGAATTTATTAATGGCCGTTTGCAGCCCCACCTGGGTTTTAGCCAGAATCAGGGTGTCGTCGGCAAATATTAAAAGTGGGAATTTAGTCCCTCCCAATACAGGGGCATCAGTTGGAACAGACGAAAGGAACTGCACTACCTGATTAATAAAAAGAAGAAAAAGGGATGGTGCCAAGACACACCCTTGTCTAACTCCCCGCGTAACAGGGAATGCGTCGGTTACCTGGCTTTGAGAACCCCATCTTACTCTCGCAAAATTGTGATTATGTAACCTAATTGTTAAGTCTAATAAATCAGGAGGCATTCCCATTTTACTTAGTGCCAACCACATCTTGTCTCTGGGGACCAGGTCGAACGCAGATTTTAAATCTACGAACGCAGCGTATAATGATCCTCCACCTAGATGGACTATCTTCCAGTAGATCATGGTGAATCTAACTACCTGGTCGATAGTGCTTGTATTGGCTCTAAAGCCTGCCTGTAGTGGGGACAAGATGTTTTCTTCCCTCACCCATGTCTGTATTCTGCCTAACAACAATCTGGCCATTACTTTTTGAAGTGCGTCGATGAGGCTAATGGGGCGATAATTCGCCGCACTAGACTTATCTCCTTTTTTATGCACTGGAAGGATCTCCGCCCCTCTCCAAGAGTCCGGAATTTCAGCGCCCTTAGCAATGGCATTAGCCAGGGCGGTGATGTACGGAACCCAGTTTTCCATATCATATTTGAAAAGGTCTGCTGGAACACGGTCCATACCGGGTGCTTTGCCATTTTTAACTAATTGCAACGCAATCTCCGTCTCACGTTCACTAAAAACCACAGTCCGGCAATTCGCCAACTCTGGAAGAATCAGCATACCCTCCTCGCTAGAATTACCACTTGTTTGCTTGCCACAAAACTGAGCTGAAAAAAACTCAACCCACGTTTCTGCCGAGACATGGTTGGTCGGGGTTTGCAGATCACTGCATCCTCCCCATTTCACTACCTGCCAGAACTTCAGTTGGTTGCCTAATAAGCTAGCCTCATAGAGGTCCTGCCAACGATTGTCATCCCATACAATTTTGGCTTGTTTCAGGGTTTTTCTATACTTTGCCCTCACAACTTTGATTGCCTGAATATCCCTAGTTTTAATAACAGATATAAGACGACTATGTGCCTTCCTGCAGCTTGCATCATACCATTTTGCACCCAAATTACCTTTGTTATTTGGATTCTGGCCACCTTTATGCGTAAAGTGGGTTTTCAGTGAGGTAAATAAAGATTCATGTATTAAACCTACCTGGTCAAGAGTGCCCTTATTTGCCAATATTAGCTTCAGCTTTTCTGTAGCCAATGAGACATCTTGGGAAATATTGGCCAAGACGCTAGGGTCTTCCATAACCCTATCCCAGCGAACCCTGCGACAGTCGTTAGTAAGAACTACTCTCGCTGATGTATAGGTATCAACATTTTGTTTTTTATCTATACCCATTTCCATTTTTAGCGTAGTTGACAGAGGGTTATGGTCACTTTCGGGTCGTGTAATTACTTCCATGTCTACCAAGAGCTTCCAGTACTCCATTTTAAATAAACAGTAATCAATACGGCTGTTGCTATAGCCATTATCAAAAGTGGGATTTCCTGCAAGATCAGACTTGGACCTCCCATTGGCTGCCCTCAGGTTCCACTCCAGACATAGCCCAAGCCATTGTAGTACTGCCTCTGTTGCTTTAATAATTGGTGGTATAGTTAGACTGGGAATATTCCAAAGCTGGTCTGCTTCCTCATAGCAACCATCATCCATAGTCAATATGGGCTCAAATGTACAATTCAAATCGCCCATTAGCATTACACAATTGTCAATACCAATGTCATTTAACAAGAGTTCGAGATCTTTCATCACTTCAGTACATTTTCCCCCAGGTCTTCCCCTTGCATATACATTGATCATGAATAAATCCAGAGTTTGAGCCCTAGTCAATTTCAAACCCATGAGATCATCATTCAATGTTGGTAACTCATATACCCTAACATTTAGCGATTGGCGAACCCAAATTACAAGCCCCCCAGACGGCCGTCCCCTTGGGCCTTTGTGAGCTGGTTTGTAAAAATTCAAGTAGCCCAACCTAAAAAGTGCATCCGTTGACCAAGATTCTTGCAGGACAATAACATCATATTGCTCAACAAAGACCCCCCAATCAATCTCAGCCATTTTACCCCTAAGCCCTGCAATATTCCATGATAATACCTTTAAACAATTTACAGGCTCACATAGGGGTTCAGACAATAATAGGTTAGGTGGGTCTATTAGTTCGACTGCACCTTCGCAGCCCAGAGTAGAACACATGCTATAATAGAACAAATTAATAGAACAAAGTGAAGTAGTGTGGCTCACTGGTTAGAGGCGGCAGACCCGAGAGCAGAGGACGGCCCGGGACCGGGGTTCGATTCCCGGCGCGGCAGGTTTCTGGACCAGGGTCAGCGGACTCGATAATTCTCTCGCCTCGGTGCCCACTCTGATCAGTGATCACACTCGGCAACTCTGGGCATTAGCTTGCCTCATCTTCACTAACGGCCCCACCAGACCGCCGGGGATGCCTGGTCTCACCCTGGAGATACCCATTAAGGGACCATCTCTCAGGGAAGCCAGGAAGGGTTTCGCAGCGGTTGAAGCGCCTTGGGACCCTACGGGTAAGTAGTGCGCTATATAAATGCCTATACATACATTTACATGCTCTCTGTGTGATCTACCACCACTACATCAGCAAGAGGATTATTACTCAAGAGGTCTTCCAATATTACTGCTACATCAGTTCCTGGAGAGATAACTTCATCCACTGGTTCCCGAATACAGTTAAGATGTAGGGGTAAGGCAACATTGGTCACACCTAGGTTTCCCTGACCATTGACCATTATGCCACTATCATGTCAATCTACTCCATCCAACCAACTAAGTGGAGCAAATCGATTAGAGAGGTGAGGCCGAAACAAAGGATGGATGGACACATCAGGGAAGGATCGTTCTCTTGGACCATTACCACTTGAGAAATGATTGTAGCTCGGGAGGGTATTAATTTTTGGGTAGAAATATTGTAGTGATAGGGTCTGTACATCACCAGTTCTACCAAATCTGGGCTCTCTACAAATATGTTCAGCAACCCAGGGTTCTCTGAAGCTAATGACTATACAGTCACCCTCTAAATCTTTTTTACTATATCCTACCCACTCTACTCTTCTGACATTGAGTATAACTGCCTTCGAGGGCGGTGGGAGGGGTCGGTTCTTATTTAGCCAATAGTTAACTTTATTACGTAATTCATTATAAGATTCCTGTTTACCCACTTCCAAGGGGACCACACCAGTTAAAATGACAGTATAGGGTAGTGATTCCGGTGGGAGGTTCACATTACGTTTTATGTTAACCGGGGGAGGTTTTTTTTTAGCTGGGATAGTTTTGGGTAAAGGCTTGGGGGTTTTGGGTATAATGTTAGGGATGGGATGAATATTATTAGCAGTGGCGGTTTTACTATTTCTATTTGCTACTGGGACCTGAGTACGTCCAGAGGTAGTTGCTTGATCGGAAGCACATGGAGCGTTTAACGGCCCAGCCGGTTTTCTTATAACCCCATCGCTTGTGTCCCTCATTTGCTCTGGAGGGATTACTTGTTGCGCCACCAGGACTGAGCGTTGTAAAAGATTGTGAGATATGGACATATTTTCTTTAATTAATGTTTCCATTAAGTCCATTTTATCGTTCAAGAGCCTTGTTCTTTCAAAGATAGGTAATAAAAGCGATTTGACCAAGAGCTCAGTTTTACCCAATAAAGTGACATCTATTCCTCCATCTGGAGCATTAGTACTCCCTGAAGGTTCTAAGAACCTAGATGACAAAATAGGCTGAGAGGTAACGGCAGAGATTGGACTTGCCGTTTGCTGATTACCCTCACTATGAGTTGAATCCTCTCTTTTCCTTTTGCTCGTTTTACAAACGGACGGGTTCTCCAAGGACATGGGGAGGAAATTATTAGCAGGACCAAGTATATTACTAGGGGGCAGCTTTACAGAGTCGCTATCCCTATTCACAGGAGAATGTATAATGGAGCTACCTTCCAACATATTGTCAGAATCAGAGTCTGAGTCACCATTATCTTCCACCAATACCACATCCTAATTAACTGGAATCGAAATAGCATCTCTATCGATCACAACAGAATCTATATGCTCAGTCAATGGGACCGGGGAACGAGCATTACGGATCGGTCCTAGTGAAGAGCGCCTACCAGTCACCAAATCCAGTGATAGGCGCTTTTCAACCAGGGCGATTTCATTTTCCAGAACACGTGTAGTGCGCTGGAAAAATTGATCTATAGTTCCGGTGAAGACCCCATTAGAGGTAGACATCTGCACTTGCCTGACTTTGCCAGAACGAAGAGACATAATAAGATCGTAGGGGAAAATAGATTAATATACAGATACAAAAAATACCATAAATAATTAAAATATCGCAATAGTACCACGAACACTATGTAATACTTAACAAATCAACTAACGTCCTCAAAGACCAGCTATGGAAAACAAAATAAATAAAAATAAAAATGTAAAGGGAATAGCCCCTGCCCGGCCTCAATCGGCCTCGGACGGCCGCAGACGGCCCCGCCCTTGTCCCGGGCTTCTCCCGGGCTTCCCGCGCGCTCTCCCGCGCTGCGGGAGTGCTAGTGACCAATAAAGCTTATGCACACAAGAGGTGGGAGGGGTAGGAGGGGTCGGGGAGAGCGGCCCAGGTGTTACTGATCAGGGCTGGCGGGCGCTCCTGGGAAATGCAGTCCCAGTTGAGCACACGCACTCGCTCGCAGCCCCGTGAAGACACTGTCCTCGGCGTTCCCTTCACAATCCTTCAAGCGGCTGCAACAAAGTATCCCAAACGATGCGGGACCCGCGGAGCGGGTTCCGCGAGAAGTAAAATAAAATGCAGGTCAGTCCCAGACGGATGATTTCAAATTCAGCAAAGCGTCCCACTCGCCGTCACAAAGGGTAATGATTTTAAGTGCTCGGTGGAAGGGTAGGAGGGGTCGGGGAGAGCGGCCCAGGTGTTACTGATCAGGGCTGGCGGGCGCTCCTGGGAAATGCAGTCCCAGTTGAGCACACGCACTCGCTCGCAGCCCCGTGAAGACACTGTCCTCGGCGTTCCCTTCACAATCCTTCAAGCGGCTGCAACAAAGTATCCCAAACGATGCGGGACCCGCGGAGCGGGTTCCGCGAGAAGTAAAATAAAATGCAGGTCAGTCCCAGACGGATGATTTCAAATTCAGCAAAGCGTCCCACTCGCCGTCACAAAGGGTAATGATTTTAAGTGCTCGGTGGAAGGGTAGGAGGGGTCGGGGAGAGCGGCCCAGGTGTTACTGATCAGGGCTGGCGGGCGCTCCTGGGAAATGCAGTCCCAGTTGAGCACACACACTCGCTCGCAGCCCCGTGAAGACACTGTCCTCGGCGTTCCCTTCACAATCCTTCAAGCGGCTGCAACAAAGTATCCCAAACGATGCGGGACCCGCGGAGCGGGTTCCGCGAGAAGTAAAATAAAATGCAGGTCAGTCCCAGACGGATGATTTCAAATTCAGCAAAGCGTCCCACTCGCCGTCACAAAGGGTAATGATTTTAAGTGCTCGGTGGAAGGGTAGGAGGGGTCGGGGAGAGCGGCCCAGGTGTTACTGATCAGGGCTGGCGGGCGCTCCTGGGAAATGCAGTCCCAGTTGAGCACACGCACTCGCTCGCAGCCCCGTGAAGACACTGTCCTCGGCGTTCCCTTCACAATCCTTCAAGCGGCTGCAACAAAGTATCCCAAACGATGCGGGACCCGCGGAGCGGGTTCCGCGAGAAGTAAAATAAAATGCAGGTCAGTCCCAGACGGATGATTTCAAATTCAGCAAAGCGTCCCCATTTGTATTTGCTACACAAGGTCCATAAAGATGCGTCAACACCACCTGGCCGACCTATCGTTTCTGGCTGCGATTCGGTTCTCGAACCAGTCTCTAAATTTGTTGATGTTTTTTTAAAACCTTGTATAGTGGATGTCCCAGCACATCTACGAGATACCATGGAATTTTTTAACCTAGTGGAAGGATTTCCATTCGATCCAACAACGCAAATCCTGGTAACCATGGATGTCTCCTTTCTGTATACACAGATCCCACAACAAGATGGACTAAATGCCATGGAGGTGTACCTTGAGAGGAGACCTCGCCCACACCGAGTGCCCACGGATTTGATTCTACGTCTGGCTACGCTGGCACTGAAAAAGAATTTCTTCCTTTTTGAAGATGACATGCACCTGCAGATCAAAGGATCTGCTATGGGGTGCCCCTTCGCTCCGGAGATGGCGATCCTATATATGGGACAATACGAGGACAAGTTTGTGTACAATAATAACCCTTATCAGCAGCACATAAAACAATGGCTGCGATACATCGACGACGTGTGGTGTATCTGGGAGGGCACACCACGTGTTGATAAATTTCCATCAGTGGCTCAATGATCGAAGCCCCGACATTAAATTCAGCCTTACGTATGACTGCAAATCCTTGCCATTTCTGGATGTCGAGATTAAGTACACCCCTGATGGACTCTTGTCTTCCCTCTACCTGAAAAAAACAGATAAGAATAACGCTCTGCATTTCCGCAGCTACCATCCAAGAAACCTAAAAAACAACCTCCCCTATGGACAATTCCTTAGGGTGAGACGCAATTGTTCCAGGGTGGAAGAATTCGAATTACATGGTGAAGCATTGTGCCAGAAACTCCAAGAGAGAGGATATCCGCGGAAGTTGGTCAAACACTCGATGAAGAGGGCCTGTTGGACACCTAGGGATCATCTACTCCAAAAGAGAAACAAACCGCCCACAGAACGCATGGTCTGTGTCTCCACATTTGGACCGCACACACAATCTGTCCAGAGAATCATTCGAAATCATTGGCACCTGGTGGAGGATGCCATGCCTCGAGTTGGAAAACCGCTGTTCGCTCTGAAGAAAAATCGCAGCATCGGACAACAAATAGTATCAACTCGTCCTTTCGCAAAAAAGACAGTCCAGAGCATAATCCCGGGGGCAGAACCAGTAAAGGGACATCATAAGTGTGGCACCTGTTCGGTTTGTGACATCACTGAAGAGGGAACACTGTTCAGCAATGGCAAAACATTTTGGCGACACAATGTGTTCACAAACTGCAAATCCAAATATGTTGTATATGCCATCAGATGTCCGTGCCAGCTTATATACATAGGCAAGACCACACAGGAAGTGCGACAAAGGATCATCCAACATAGATCCAGGATAAAGAACAAGGTTGCATCCGCCCCCTTGGTACCGCATTTCTTGGAAAGAAAGCATGGCCCCAATGATTTCAATTGGACGGTGTTGTCCTCTATCAAAATTGCTCATGGATTAGGAGGAGACCCAGACCTTCAATTATCACGCAGGGAGGCGTTCCTCATTCTGAAATTTGATACAACCAATGCCGGCCTGAACGAACTATCGGAGCTGAGTAATATAAATTAGTCACAGTGTTGGTAAATGCTGCAGGGTTTACCCGTTTTTTAAACCTCCTTTCTGGCTGTACAAAAATCTTCAAATTTGATGTGGCGATAACAAGAATTACAGTAACCAAGTGCCCCGGCCACAGAGCAACGAGTGCTGCAAGACTCACTCGCGCTTTAAAATCAGCTGAGCCTGGCCTCCAGCGCTGACGTCAGACGCCGAAAAACAGAAGCGATGTGAGAGCTGGAATCGGAGCGGATGTAAGTGAAAGAACACACGAGTGCGATTCAAGGAGCCGAGCCGGTGCGGACCGAGCGAGTAGTAACGCATGGTATATTGTTTTATCAACAGCCCCCAAAGAAATTCATTTCCTGTCAAGTGCGAGGAACTTCTCTCCACTGCTCGCTTAGGAGCAAACAGTGCTGGCCCCCGACTTTCAAGCAAGCAAGGAAGTACGGAGAAAGAACCCTCGTCTGAGGTAGGGATGATAACGAGTATGGACTATTGCTTCTTAAAAAACTGCACTCCACACAGGCAGTCCTGACACATCATTTTGTATATTTTCAGATACACAGTCCAAGGGTGTCCAGTAAAAGAACCTTGTTGCCCACTGAAAACGACCTTTCAGGTACACTTAGTTCTGTAGGAGGTGATTAGAGGTTGAGTGAGAATCAGCTGCCCTTACATTATTCATTTTTCTTTCACACTTTACAGTATAGGACAGTCTCCAGTCCAGGTCCTGAGGAGAGCCCCTCATTAATACGTGGGCTCGAAACGCGTTGACACACTACTGGAACCAGATTCAGGAAGGGCATTGGCAGGATTTATTGATTGTAGACATTATTTTTACCTGTTTCATGACCCATTTACTTGCTATCGTTCCAGTACAAACAAGCAGGCTAGCAGAAATAATTAATGCCTCTTGTTTGCTTTAGGTTGTATATCAGGACTGGTGTCATTAACATTGATTGATAATAGGCACTTTCGCCTGTGTTTTATGTATATAGTGTGCAAGTGTAAATATGTTTCATTTACAGTTGTCGTCCAATGTATGTATGGAAATGTGAATTTTTTGTGAATTTCTCTTTATTGATTTTGTATCATTCTTTTGACATATACAAATGAAACGTTTTGAAAAATGAAAAAAAGAGTAAAATAATACTAAATGATAAGTGTGACTGCTTAGATCAATTGGGTAAGTAGCACTACATTTTGTGGTTAGAATTAACCTACCTTGCCAATGTTTTTTGTTGGTTCTAAAGTACACAAAGCACGGAATATTCCTTTTGCTGTTCGAGGGGAAGTAAAAAATGAGTTGGATGCTTTAGTTAAGGAGGGTATAATGGAAAGAATTGAGTCATCAGAATGGGTTTCTCCCGCTGTGGTTGCTAGACGGGCCAACGGCAAGGTCAGACTTTGCATTGACCTTCGCCATCTAAATAATAATATTGTTATAGATCAATTTCCTCTTCCTCGTATTTCAGAATTGCTATATACTGTTGGTGGGTCAAAGTTCTTTTCGGGAGCCTTGAATGAGTCAGATACTGTACAATTGTCAAAATATATTGCCCATCAAAGGCCTTAAGTGTACATAACAATAGCCAAGGTCAGTCCTCAAGTCAGGAATGGAGGCTTTTAAATTTATTTGTAATGATACCTGTATATGTGGTCACTATAAATCCTATGGATGTTTAGATAACATAGATTTTCTTTTAAATTGTGTTTCAGGAATTAAAATTGTGTCTCCTGAAGAAGGCGGTCCCCTGCCGAAACGCGCGTCGAGTTCCTATGCTTGTTTTATTATTGATGTGATTATTTGTATGCTTTTGTTAATATATTTCTTTATTTTTTGTACTATGAATTTTATGTTAATTCGTTATGATTATTGTATGTAATTTTGGCAAAGCTATTTTAATACCCGTCATATTGGTTTGACCCCCAGTCATTTCTAATATGATTTTTAAATATACAAATAAAAATATACGTTTTATACAACTTTTTTAATCCTCCCCTACTGTTCCTTCTTGATAACTGGCCTGTCTTATCTGTACACCTATATACCTAGACGTCCTAGGATTTTTTCGCATATATCAAAGTTCTTTTCAACCATAGACTTGTCAGCTGCCTTTCACCAGATAGAACTACATGAAAAGAGTAAAGATCTCACTGCATTTATCACCCCATTTGGGTGCTTCAGATTTAACAGGATGCCTTTTGGGTTGGCGTTGGCAGCTGCCATTTTTCAAAGGGTAATGCAAGACATTTTAAAGAATTGCAAAGAAGCTGTTTGTTTTCAGGACGATATTTTAATATTCAGTGACAACAGAGAAAAACATATTTCTGCTTTAGAGAATGTCTTAAATGCACTTAATCTACATGGTCTTACCATCAAGCATGAAAAATGTAAGTTTGGTGTTCATTCGGTAAATTATTTAGGCCATGAATTGTGTGGAGGGAATTAAACCTAAATCTGATCTTTTGGAAGCCATTAAATCTGCACCACATCCCCAGTCCAAAGATGATGTGAGGTCATTTTTAGGGTTAGTTGAGTTCTACGCTAAATATGTGCCAAATCTTTCTTGTAGAACATTTAACATTAGACAGCTGATCAAGAACAGGGTTATTTTTTTGTGGTCAGAGGAGTGTGAAAAAGAATTTAATGATGTGAAAGATGCAATATGTTCTGCTACTGCTCTTTCTTGTTTTGATCCTTCTTTACAAAATATCATCACCATGGATGCAAGCTCAAAAGGGCTAGGTGCGGTACTTGCACAAAGAACCAAAAGTGGTAAAGAACTCATTATTGCACATGCTTCAGGAGCTCTCACTCCTTCTGAGGAGAGGTATTCCACGATTGAGAGGGAAACCTTAGCATGTGTGTGGGCACTGGAGCACTTTAGGGTGTTCGTATGGGGTAAGGAGTGTCTATTGAGAAGTGACCATAAACCTTTGGTACGCTTACTTACTACGGAGGGCATGTTAAGAGCTTCTGCACGCATTGCTCGTATGTCTATGCGTTTACAGGATTTTATTTATGATATACAATATGTACCAGGGAAAGACAATGTTTCTGCAGATTTCTTGTCTAGGATGCCTTTACCCATTCAGGAAGATCTGTATAATGAGTGGGATGATTTTCAGGTTGCCATGGTTCATGATGAAGGCCCTATATCAATTGATCAAACTCTATGGCGAAATACATTTGAGGAAGATGAGATTTTGAGAAAAGTTGCAGATTGCATTACTGGCGTTTGGCCTGATAGAAAGCATATCAGTTCAGAACTTCAGAGTTTCTGGGAAGTGAGATCTGAGCTTTCATGTGATGACAATATCGTGAAGAGAGGTGAACATATTGTTCCACCAGATGGTGTGAGAAAGACCATAGTTTTACAAGGTCATGAGGGCCATAGTGGTATTGTCAGGACTAAACAGCAAGTTAAGAATTTATTTTGGTGGCCGGGCATAGACTTGTTTATTGAACGTATAGTCAGGGATTGGGTTATTTGTGCAAATTCTGACAAGTCTTTGACTACGCTTAAACCCAATATGGGTGAACACATTATTCCTGACAATCCGTGGGAGACCATTGCTATGGACATTATGGGTCCCATTGATTGTGACTCAAAGTATATAATTGCAGCTATTGATATTTTTTCGAAATGGCCTGTCATCAAGGTTGTTGAGAAAATAGATACTGACTCTGTATTGTGTTTCTTAGATAGAGTTTTTACTGAAGAGGGTTTACCTGTTAGACTCATAACTGACAATGGGGAACAATTCAATTCTAACAAGGCTAAAGATTACTTTGCAAGATTGGGTATAATACATTCCACTACTTCTCTATATAATCCCAGTGGAAATGGGATTATAGAGAGATTTAATAGAGTTCTCAAATGTGCAATACAATCAGTTGGAAATGAAGGCAAGAAATGGGAACTGGAAGTTCTTAAGAAAGTATGGATGTATAGAACCACAGTGATTTCCATGACTGGATGTTCTCCATTTGAAATCATGAGGGGAAGACTTCCTAGGACCAAGGTGAATCCGTCATGGTTAGTTAAATCTACCTCTTCAAGTGTAGATTTGGAGAAAGTTAAAGAAAATCTTGCTCATACTCATAGTATTAATAAGAAATACTTTGATAGGAAATTTGGCTCTAAAGTTGATCCGAAAGTAGAAGTTGGCATGATGGTTAAAGTAAAAAAAAACATGGAAGGTTAAAAAGGGAGAAAGTTTGTTTATGGGTCCTTTTGAGGTCATGGAAGTTTTGAAAAATTCAGTAAGGTTGTCGGAAAATAAAGTATGGAATCTCAGCAGGATTGCTATTCTTAAAGCTGATAAAACGGTTTATAACAAGACTTTTAACTTGAACCATTCAGATTATTCTTATTTAGATGATGATTTGGATGGTAATGCAAATCGAAATGAAGATGACACAATAGTCTGTAGTCCAGGTGTGGAGGGTGATTCTTGTCAAAATGTAAATATTCAACCTGCTATTAACAATGATGTCATCCTGCAGAAAAGAACAACAAGAAAGCCTAAGTGGATGTCTGATTTTATTGTTTATGTCAAAGGAAAATTGGAAACTTAATATGAAATTGTATTTGAAGTTTTTTTTGTGTTTTTTTTTAATTTATTCTCTTTTATTTGTTTTGTTTTATAAAGGAGGAAGGTGTGTTATGTTCACACGCGCCTTTCTCACGTGCTATTTCTCGTGCAATCTACTGTTGTATTCATTCAAATGTGTAAGTCTCATGCCACGGCACGACCTGTTATCGTGCCGTTCAGCTGTGGACATACGGTTGAGTCAGTTGTTGTGTGCTGACCGGTACCGCAGGATGTGTAGCTGGTGGTGCTTCCTTTTCTACAAATAAACTCATCTTTAATCCAATTTTATGAGTGATTCATACACAACAGTTGGCGGCCCCCCCGACAAGCACCAACTCTGTCTTGTCGGGGTTGAGTTTCAGGTGATTCACCCCCATCCAGTCACTGATATGACAAAGAGTGGATTGAAAGTTGTCAATGGACTGGTCCGAGGAATTAATATCGAAGACCAGCTGAATGTCATCCGCTTAATTGAACGCGGTGACACAGCTGCCTCGTAAGGACCGAATAAGGGGAGTCAGATATAAATTAAAAAGAAGAGGGGATAAAGAGGAGCCCTGCGGGACACCTCAGGTTAGCCCGACCTCATCAGCAGAGAACTGAAAGAGCCGAACTGCCTGATGGCGGTTGCTCAAGAAGGAGCGAACCCAGTCAAGGGCGGTGCCCCGGATGCCAGCCTCCTCGACACGGCCGACCAGGATATCAAGGTCGACCGTGTCAAAGGCGGCTGACAGATCCAGGAGCACCAGGACCTGACTGGTATTAGAATCGCCCCCTCTCCGCAACTCCTCCATAACTGAAAGTATAACGGATTCCGTGGAATGATTGGGTCGAAATCCTGCCTGTTGGGAATCAAAGAAGTGGAAGTCTTCAATAAAGGTGCTCAGGGTGTTAGTAACATGAGACTCAAGGACTTTGCTGAGGTAGGGGAGAAGGGAGATGGGGCGGAAGTTGCTCATGACTGTAGGGTCTGCCATAGGTTTCTTTAGGATGGGCACAACCTCTGCCCTTTTAAATGACCCGGGGACTAGGCCAGAGCAGAGAGAGTTGTTCAACAGTGCCAGAGGGGGGGAGGGGCAGACGGTAAAAGCCTCACGGAGAATCAAAGGAGGGCAACAGTCTATAGGGGATCCAGAGGTAACCTTCTTTAAGAGAGCGAAAAGCTCCCTCTCTGAAATTGGAGGAATCTGAGTCAGCTGCATAGAGTTGGGAGAGAGCAAGGAAGAATCGGGCCTACGCGGGTGAAGCGGGGCCGAGGACAGAATGCTGTTTTTAATATTGGCGATTTTCTCCACAAAGAAAAGATTTAAGGAGTCACACAGTGCACAGGAAGGGAGAGGTTTAATAGTAACCCTATCTCGGTTTGACAGCTCCTCCACAATAGAGAAAATATCCTTGGTTCTTGGTTCTCTGAATGGATTTCCCCAGTAGTCCTGGCGAAAAATAAAACAACGGAAGCCTGCGACTATGTGTTGATTTAAGGTCTCTTAATGCCAACATTGGTGTAGGAGATGTGCTCCCCATCCTGTTAGTGATGCGTCTGTTGTAAGTACTAGTTGTGGAACAGGCTCGAGGAACTACCGCCCTCTGTTTTTTCAAGTTTTTTGTGTTCCACCACTGCAGAGAGCGATGTTGCGGCTATCTACCAACACCAGGTCAGTAAGTTGTCCTTGAGCTTGGTTCCACTGTTGCGCTAGGCATTCTTGCAATGGGCGCATTTGCAGTCTTGCATATGGTACAATAAAAATGCAAGATGCCATCATGCCTTTTAGTTGCATGAACACTCTGGCTGGGAGAGAGTGTTGGTTTTGAAACCTTGTGACTAAGGTTTGAATGCTCTCTATCCTGGCTGGACTGGGATACACTAGACCTGTAGATGTGTTTATTGTAGCCCTTAGGTATTGATGTACATGAGAGGGCTGAAGATGCGACTTGATGTAGTTGATTGTGAACCCTAAGTTTTGTAGTGTTTGAATTGTTTGAGATGTGCGCCCTCACTCTATCTTACCTTTGCCTCAAATTGTAAAGCGCTCTGATATCCTCCGGGATCAAGTTTGCGCTATATAAAACTTTATAAATGAAAATAAATAAAATAAATAAATTATGTATTGATTATGTTTCTTGTGACTTTTATAGATAAAGGTTTTCATGCCATTTCATATGACAGCTCTGTAAATGGCACATAACCATTTTCCCATTGTAGGTAGACTTTATTCAAATCTTGCATGTGGTGAGGCTTTTTTCCAAGCATTCAGGGTGTTCCAGGAATGTTTTTTGGGCAAATTGTGTGCTTTCTTCTAAGCCAGTCATAAAGTTCCACAAACTCTAGCTCCATGTCATGTAATGAAAGCTGTTCAAGTACAACTTTCTATGCAGCAGGAACTTCTCTCTCCTTCAAGCCAAAAACAAAGTTTTCAGACTACAACCATCCTGGAAAGCATACGCAACGAGCCAATGTAGTGTTTTCAAAAGTTAGGAATAAATAAAGACTTCTAAAGTACATTTCGCTATACTTAAAATTCAAGAAACTCCTAAGAAATTTCCTTGGACTCTGATTACTTCCTTCTATCAGCTGCTTTCAGAAATCGAAGGAAGTAGCGCTCAGAATGATCGACAGCTGATGGCTTTTTCTAGTCTTGAAAGTTAAGATACTCCATCGAAGGCATAAGCGGTTGTTACATCGGCACAGGGACAAGCAGCACTTTTGGCTTAGAGAAATACAACTTTCATTGGCCAATGAACCCCTTTACTGTTTCTATTGCTGACTTCACTAATTTATCCATCAAATTGTGATACATAATCACCAGGCCTCTCTTTCTTGATGGGGTTCTGACATCCGGACTATGAACCAATACTCAGGTTTCACTCGCAGGAGCACATACTTAGACAAACAGGTACAGTAAAAAGACATCTATCTCCCTGATTCATGAGCATCCTTTACCCTATTAAAAAAAGTTATATCAATCTTTAATTTATAAATCCATACCAATAGCTTGCACTTGTGAGTGTTTTTTAGTAGGGGGAATTGCACAAAACCGTAAAGCCTGTTGACCCTATTATAATGAGTCAGGCCATAATTCGAAGTAGAGGTAATCGGGCAGGATATTCTGATTTCAGGGGGGTATCTCCAGGCCAACTACCAGCCATTTTGGGTTTCTGGTGAACACAAGCAAGAACCAGATTTACTGGATTTACTGAATGTAGTTTTTAGGGCTCAGGGCAGGAGAGCTGCGGATGAATCTTTACCACACAGATCCCTTTACCAGTCATGCCTTTACCACGAGATTATGTGGTAAAGGCATGCGTTGTTGAGATGCATTCATTGTTTGGGTAGCATTGTAGAGGCACATGTGGTTTATCCATGCATGCCTCTGTCAATCAACCACCAGTTGGGTTTCATGTTTGGTCACAGCACTGAGTCTGTTACCCTAATAATTGTTGATGACATACTGAGACATTTTAATGATGGTCACTCGTTCCTCCAATCTTTAAGGCAGAATTGCATTAATGGTGCTATTGAAAAATAGATTGAGGTCTGTCTCAATGATCAGTCTCAGCTTTCAAAAACCAAAAGCTGTTTCAGTGCTTAATTTGCGCCAGCGTTTGCCAATACTCAGCACCAGTAAATATTTGTAATTTTATTTGTATACGTCAGCATTCGTTTATATGAATCCACTGCACTGTGTGTATATCTTTTAGCAGACTTCGTTAGGGGGCTTTAACTATTTGATATATTTCAAAACATGGTAAAACTAGGACTTAAAATGACATGTGGGTTGTTCCAGCTGCATGGGTCCAGTATGAAATACTTTTGGCCCTTGCACTTCCTTTTGTTTTCAAATGAAGCACTGTTCATGCACCATCCCTGTAAAAGTGCAGAGTTTTGTATGTTTTGCAGACTATTTTGAACGGGCATTAGCTTCTGGATCCACCTTGTCTCCCACCGCTTCCACCAAAACCTTGAAGGTGGGAGATCTGAGCTTGAGAGCTCATTACCCCAGTGCACAGGTGATCCTCAACTGGGTGTATAGTGCAACTCACCTGAATGTGATCAAAACACATAAAATGTGAATTTGACTACATTCAGCCATGGATGAAACAAATACCCCTCACATTGAACACATTAAAAACAGAAGTTCTCCTAATGACATCCAATCAAAAATCACGTTACATGTATAGATGAAAGATGTGGATATCACACAGAAGTTAAGAACATAATTAAACTTTCTTGAATCTCATGCTTGCAACCCTGACATCTAAAATCAGTAGACCCTCTCCAGAATCTTTTCAGTCCAGGCTCGCACAGGGATGCCTTCCCCCAACAAGACCGGAAATTCCCCTTCAGTAAAACACTTTCCAAAGAGCCTCAACACGGGCAAGTCCCTGACCACGAGAATGCAGTATTAGCATTGAGCCTCTACAATGACACTACTTTACCCTATGCTCCCCTCCCCTGCATGGACACATTATTTCTGGTTGAGAAACCCACTTCCCACAGCTCGAGAAAGTCACAAAACAGAGGTATGATGTGTTTATAGCATTTTACACCCCAGTTACAAACATATGCCATCATTTTTACAAATAAAGTTGGAAAAGACATTAGGAAGATTTAAGTATAACCTGAAAGTTTCAACAGTTTTGATGCTCCTAACTTTCCCAGTTGTCACTTCCCGACCCTTACCTGGGAACTTATGTTTCCTCGTCCCTTCTCTAAACTAGTGACAGGCGCCTGTTTCATTTCCCACAGGTGTACGTGGCATCAACACCTGTAGGTATCCTCGGATTAAGGGTGTGTCGAAATGGAATACTGGCAAACCTATGCAAAATGGACTAATTCTGCATTTTATGAAGTTGCATAGGTTGTCAAGTTTGGCTGCGTGTGTAATTTCCAGCAAATGAACGAGTCTGGAGGGGGGTTTCCACGGATATTAGTGTAACTAGATGCCAATTAGGTGCACAAAAAGTTCTGTGAGTCAGACCTGCGCTCGCCCCACAAACTGCAGCTGATCCCACCGCATGCCCACCTCTGTGCGATTTGACAAAAATGCAATAATGGAATGGAGGAAGTGAACCTTCAGTGCCTGTCTCGTTTCCACCCTGAGCTCTCCTGGCTCACGCGTTGTTTTATGTGGATGACGTGTCTGCTGTGGAAAACATACTGTTCAAATCAGATATGGTCTGGTGGAATCAAGTGACCTTATTGAGTGAGTGAAATATTGATGTAAAACAGTTATACCCCTAAGTCCTTCCCACTTCCCTTTTCTCCATCCTTTTGACATGTATCTTAGTGAAGAGGGAAGCGGACTGAGCACCAGCACCACCAGGGTACCGCGAGTGTCAATCACTTTTGTAGTGTGTTAGTTCAAATGTGCAACAAACATGATCCCACAGTGACTATCTGTTTCCATATTGTTATCCCAGAAGGAATCTTATTTTACACATAATACCCACACAGAAGCCCTTCTACGCACTCCAAAGTCAAACTCTAAAAAGAGTTCAAAACGACAGTCAGCAAAACCATACAGAATCCCTCCTAAGAGGGCCTAATAAGGTTATACACATTGCAAATCTTCTATCCCCACAGTTTGTTTGAGTAGGACACCAGCAGCAAAACCTTAATCTAATGAGGTTATCTGTAAATTTCCATTAATCAAAATACCTGCCTACAGACTCTGACTACAGTGTAATAACAATCCACCGTTGAAAGCGTATTGCCCTTAACACATTCTTTTAACAATACATTATTCTGGCCTGACGGCTTTCTCGTAACTTTTCACAACATACAGGTCAAACCTATCAAATCTGACAAAATGTTTCCTAGTGAGTAAAAAAGTCATATAGACTTTAAATCTGGTTTGACACCGAAACCAACACAGGATTATTACTGAAATCCACATATGCTAGCAACCGTCATGCATACAGTTATAAAATTACGAATATGTTCAAAATTACAGGTGGCAAAACAATATACAGTCCCTCTCAAAAATAGCAGGACAAGAATAATCACAATTAATTGTTCTACCTCCAGGGTTTGTCACAGGGGACAACTAACACCAAAACACTTGCCTATTATGGTAATCTGTCAGATTTCATGTAACAAAATACCCGACTACAGCCTTTAGCCCCATCGGCGCGGCTCGAATTTCACTGCGGTGCGAGGGGGGCCATGGCTGGGCGTGGCGCTCCGGTACTCATGACGGCTCCCGGCCATTATAAATTAAGGTTGGGCGTGTTCTCATGACGACCGGGAGCCGTCAGAACTCCGCCCACTGATAGCGAGTGGGCGGAGCGGCAACGTTCTGACGGCTCCCGGCCATCTTGAGCACACGCCTACTGTGACTCATGATGGCCGGAGCCGTCATGAGCACCATAGGAGTTAACAAGCGTTATTAGAATCCACCTTTATAGACTTACTAGCAGCCCGTCCCGACGTTGTCCGGGTATGAATTGCTGCCGGCCAGTAGTATATTGTTTTGTAGGATTTCGTTTTGATAGCATTTCTTATCTGTGACAGGCCTGTGAAACGCTCCGATTCACAGTGCACTGCTGATGCACTTAAGAGTGCGCGTTCAGTAGTGTGTGAACTCGAGTTTCCCTACTTTATTTTTCCTTGCCATATTATATAGCATGAACTCGACAACATGGCATGAGCACAATTTACATTACAGAAGAACACATTCATTTGTGGTAGGCATGGGGAGACAAAGCGATTTGCCTGGAATCACAGGATGTTGAGCTGATGCTGAGATTCGAACGTAGCACCCAGCTCTAAAGTTCGCAATTCTAGAACTTGTGGCGGGAGGTGTGTCTAAAAGTGTATGTCGGTGCTGGCCATCAATCAGAGAGACCTGTGCATTTTTCAAATGGTTGTTGAAAAAATATGAGTATGTTGCTGGAGATGTGGGCCGCTGTACTTACCGGGGGAGGGTAAACACCCATTATTCCGCAACTTTCTTTCCGCATATCATCACTCCGCATACTTTCATTACGAAAGTACCATGACTCCGTAATGCCATTATAACGCATGGCATTACATTTTATATGCTTTTACCACGCATACATTTACAACGAAATTAGTTGTAAATGCATGAATGGTAAAAGCATGTTTTTTTTAATGTTTGGATAAGGTAAGTATGGGTATAGGGGTATATGTTTTGGGGTACTGAGGTATATGTTTTGGGGTGTTTGGGTATTTTAAGGGTTCAGATATAGTTTTGGGTTATGGGGTACAGGGGTAGTTTTAGGGTTTAGGGATAGGTATGTGTTTTGGGGTACATGGGTATTTTTAGGGTTCAAGTCTAGGTTTGGGTTTTGGGGTATAGGGGTATTTTTAGGGTTCAAGGGTAGGTTCGGGTTTTGGGGTACAGGGGTATTTTAAGGGTTCAGGGCTAGGTTTGGGTTTTGGGGTACAGGGGTATTTTAAGGGTTCAGGGCTAGGTTTGGGTTTTGGGGTACAGGGTTATTTTTAGGGTGCAGGGCTAGGTTTGGGTTTTGGGATACAGGGGTATTTTTAGGGTTCAGGGATAGGTTTGGGTTTTGGGGTACAGTGGTATTTTAAGGGTTCAGGGCTAGGTTTGGGTTTTGGGGTACAGGGGTATTTTAGGGTTCAGGGGTGGTTTTGGGGTACAGTGGTATTTTTAGGGTTCAGGGCTAGGTTTGGGTTTTGGGGTACAGGGGTATTTTTAGGGTTCAGGGGTAGGTTTGGGTTTTGAGGTACAAGGGTATTTATAGTGTTCAGGGCTAGGTTTGGGTTTTGGGGTACAGGGGTATTTTTAGGGTTTAGGGATAGGTTTGGGTTTTGGGGTACAGGGTATATTTATAGGGTTAAGATGGGTTAGTGTTTAAGGGTGTTGGGGTATTTTAAGGAGTAAGGGTGGGTTATGATTATGGGGTGCAGGGGTATTTAAAGGGAGCAGGGTGGGAGTAGCACACTATATGTGACATGGCATGAAGGGCGGAACGTACCACACGCCCCCAGCGTTTGTCACGCCCCCAGCACACGCCCACAGCACAACGCAGACACGCCCACAAGGGACTACTTTGCTGGCACGGTTCTTTTACCTTTTAAATGTATATGGTGGGCATCTGCATAGCCTATGTCCTTCTGCTGCAACTTCCCTTTCCAACGCTGTATTGGGTGTTGTGATTGGTGCTGTGGTTCCTGAGATTACCCGCCTCAAAGGTTTGGGCTCTCTCTTTATTATATTAGTATAGATTGGCTTTAACAAATTGTTTTCACTGCTTTTGTTGTTGCGTTTTATAATAAAGAGATCAGACCTATGGCTTGGGGTACTACTTTTATCAGTGTAACAATCAGCCTGCACACTTCAACATCGCTTCTCACCATAACCAGCTCAGTCCAACTAAATTGAGCATAAGCTTTCCAACAAGACAACTATCATGCATGCAGTTAAACAATTAGAAAAATTACAGCTAGCAATGCAAAAAAGAAATTAGGTCTCCTAAGAGGGCCTAACAAGTATTATCACAGTACAAACATTTTATCCCCACAGCTTGCCAGATGGAGTAACCAACACTGAAACCCTTGGCTACTATGGTAAACTGGGAGATTCCATGTAACAAAATACATCTCTGCAGATTTTATTAGAGTAATAAAATGCATACTGTCGTATTCTGTTCTCAGCATGTCAGGTCCATTGACTTTATTGGAACTTGAGCATAAACATACACACATGCAACCACTGAAGAACAAACACTGTAATGATCTAATTACCTAGTAAAGTTGTTTATTAGCATCACAGTGGCATTTATGTGACCTTAAAGGGCAAGCTCTGTCCCTCACAGTAAGTAGGTGACCAGAAAGTTCAAACATATTAGCTTTGCCTGAGAAAAAGCCTGGCATTAGCAGCTGGATAATCAAAAGATCACAGCTGCCTGCAGGTTGAGCACTCTTGTGTGGAAGCACACAGCTTTTGACAAATCCAAAGCTGAACTGTGCTGAAGCAACATGTGAACTGAGGGATGTATGACGTTACAACGCATACTTTTACAACGCCTACCTTTACATCGCAACTTTTACAACGCATACCATTACAACGCATAATGCTTTTAGGCGCTGGATAGTGAATACTTAAATTTACTATTCCAACTCCAGTCCCCGTGGATAGTAGGGAAGGTTATTGGATAGTAAATTAACCTATTCCCTATCCTAGAGCGCCCCCCAGAGCAATGCGTTGTAATAGTTTGCGTTGTAAAAATTGCGTTGTAATGGTAGTTCGTTGTAAAAGTTTCGTTGTAAAGGTTGTTTCCCGAACTGAGCCATTGTCCTTCTCGGTTGTACTCCTGAAAACTCTTTTTTGGATCATATAAGGTCTTGTGACAGACTACCGGACCCCTCCTATAGCCATAAACACTACCCTGATACCCCCCTAACCCTAAAAACTACCCTGACCCCCCGAACCCTTAAAAACTAACCTGACCCCCGAGCCTTAAAAACTACCCAAACCACCCCTGAGCCCTAGTAACTACCCCAACCCTTAAAAAAACATGCCCCCAAAACCCCACTTACCAGACCGTACCCTCTCCCTATCCTCCTCTTCCTGTTCCCGCCCATCTCAGCATCTAGACCGTGCGCTGCCTTAACCATGCATGTGCATGGTTAAGGCAAGCGTGGTTCCACTTGCTGGGAAACGGCACACGTGGCTCAGTCTGCGATGTAATGGCTGTTTCCCCCAACTAGCGGTCCTTAATACATTGTGATTCTGTCAGTGACCTTTTAGAAGCTAGGTTACAAACATTTTTAATGCTTTTTTTCCAAATATGTTTTTTTGAAATGTCACAAAACAGAGCTATCATGAAGGATTTGTCTGTATGCAGCAAACATCACAAGCAAATGCATTGTGTCCACAAATAAACAGTGACGAAGAAACAAACAACTCCCCGCCTTCCTACCCTTAAACCTTCCCCCTTCCTGCCCCACACTTAAAGGTTGCACAACCAAAGTCAACGTCCAATATACAGACATCGGCATAATAATGGTACATCATGTTTCACTACTAGACAATAAGCATAAAAAATACAACTGACCTCCCCATTAAGTTGTCAATCTAAGTTACCCTAATGTCCTAGGACAACTCAAACCGGGTTTTGGATCCACCAGGCAATTCACTAGCACCTGTCGCTGACTGTCAGACCTATAGTCTATATCATGAAGCCCCCAAGTTAGTTCCTTCAAAGCCTTCTTTGCCCACACCTTACCCGCCCAGGTATAAAGTGTTGGAACAGTTGGGAATTTTCATTTCGGCGCTAATGCCTGCTCCGCGCCTTGGTGCATATTAAAAATAAGGCTCCAGTCGCCCCGCAATAAGGGGTATATTAACAAAGGCTTTATCTCCGTTTTTTTGGCTTAAAAAGCCAAAAAAGCGGAGATAAAACTATTGCCCTATTTACAAGAGGGTGCTAACATGCATAATCTCATGTTAGCACCCTTTCCCCGACGCCTCCCTTTGCATCTCTAATGAGATGCAAAGTGGGAGTCACTGGGCGTACCCCAGATGGACAACCTTGTAAAATGTCGTTGATGTTCACATCGTGATATTTACAAGGCTGCCCCAGCATTTTAGCAGACGTTAGTTATTGGAGAAAACCGCTGTTTTCTCCCAAAACTAATGTCTGCTAAAATGCAGACTTACCTATCCCTAACATTGGGGTGGATTATGCTGATACGACCCTATGGATCGTATCAGCAAGGTTATCGCCGTTTTGCAGGGAACATCGGTGGAAAACCAGCGATGTTCCCTACAAAATGGCGATAACTTCACTATCTCTGGAATTTTTATCGCCCTGGAGAAACGCGTTGTTAATACCGCGCTACCAGGGCGTTACATTTCGGAGATAGCTTGCGATAAGAAATTTATTGCTGAGCACGCCCAGCGATAATTATCGAACAGATTGGTCGTAAAAACTATAGTTTTCCCTCAAGTTCACGCGAATGAGAATTGAAATACATGACACAGTTTCAACAGGATAAGTTGCGTATTCCGAAATGTAGGCTAATAGTCTACAACCCTTTCCAGAGAGTAACATGGAAAGGAAACTTAGTTAACCCTATGAAAAAGAGAAAAGAGAAAACAAATAAAACAACAATGTCATGGGATATGATATTTTGGATAAAAAAAGACCTACATTGTCTACATAGTGGGATGGAGGTAATTCCTTATCGATTTAAGTTATCTTTTAAACAATTCAAAAGACTTTATACTTGGACACGTGGATTTGCTACTTAATGTTGTCAAATAGATTTTGGTCATCTATTTTCAGCACGATCTGTTTGGGAGCTCAGTTTCGTGCTCCTTTGGCTTCTGGGATAATGTTTTTCGATAATTTCGTTTTGTTTTTTAACCTATTTAAGACAGCACAAACACTTGTAGTTAAAGAGGCATTGTGCTACCGGATATCGAGGTAAGAATATCCATATACACGAATGTCGTGGACAAATTATCAAAATGCAAATACATATAGAGGAAATATATTTTTACTATTCCTAACTCCACAACTCAGTACTTTGAAAACATCATCACGGTATATATTTCTGTGGTGTTTGTATAGAAAATCTACTCTTACTTACCTTTCAATATTTTGGATTCAATATTTTGTGTTCGATATTTGTTTACATTGATATTCTAGCTTTGATACTCAGGGGCATACCTAAAAGAGGCATCATAGAGGCTGTGTTAGGAAGCAAGCCAGAAGAATCAGGGAGCCACGGTGTTTTAGAGTTTAATTATGACTGTTTAGTCTCACACATGCACTAGAGACTAAGCCTGCCCCTTACAGAGGGCTGAACAGGGACTTTGTGTGCTGGGCGGCTATCAAGAACACCCAAGCGTAGTCTGTGCTGTGAAATTGCATGCATATTGCAGCCTCTTTTTTTTTTAATTCTCATGGGTTTCTTTAGCCACTGTATTCATTTTAGTAATCTTACTATTTTATGATTCTGACATAGCTTACATGGACTATGCCTTGCTTTTTCGTGCTTGATAAAATAGTTTCACGAGGGATTATGTCACCATGAAGACGCTTTTATGACTAAATATAATTATGATAGAACCATTATGAAGAAAATTAGCACTCAGACCTGGCACCCTTGGCGTGGTTTCCCCTTAACTTTTTGCCATTCAAAGACTTATTTTTTGCGGACTTTGTTTTTGCTGCCCTTAGGACTCTGTGCACTCTACCACTGCTAACCAGTGCTAAAGTGCTTGTGCTGTCTGCTCAAAATATGGTACATTGGCTTATACCTAATTGGCACCTTCAATTTACTTATGAGTCCCTAAAAAATGCACTATATGTGTCCTGAGCCTGTATATTAAATCTACCAGGAGGGCATGGAGCACTAATTGTGCCACCCACTTAAGTACCCCTTTTGAACATGTCCCAGTCCTACCATTGCAGTCTGTGTGTGCAGGTTTAACCTGCCATATCGACCTCGCAAAATAAACTTTTGTCCGAGCCCAACCCCAACCCTTCTTTTCCAAAACATATGTCAGCCCTAGGGTAGGCTGTGGACAGCTCCGAAGGCAGGGTGCAATGTATTTAAAAAGTAGAACATGTACTTTCAATGCAGTGTGGCATGTCCTGACAGTGAAAAACTCTTTCATTTGTGTTTCACTACTGCAAGGCCTATCTCTCACATAGTATTACATTGGAGTTGCCTTATAACATTTTATAAGTGTAATTTCCAAATGGAAAGTAATAACTGGTTCATGTTTGGTGTCTCTGGAATCCTACTTTCAAATCCTAACTTATGGTGAAGTTGAATTTTAAATTACTATTCGGTAAATGCAATATTTGGAAAGTTGGCATTTTCTAGCCTTAGCCATTTTGTACCTGCAACCTGTCTATGGTCATATGACTGGGTGTAGTTGGTAGTATTCCTCCTAGACAGCTACACACAATGGGACCTTGGGTGTGACTGGATGGGTCATCACTGGCAGGATGGTAGGGCGCAGCTGTGCCAAGTCTCACTTACTCCTGAATAGGCTATGTCCTGTCTCCACACAAAGCGCTGCATATCCCTTGTAGTTAGTCTGGAGCCAGGGCATGGAACACAGGGCATCTGAGCACTTCAAAGGCATGCCTTCAGAAGCATCTCCCCACTTCGAAGGCATAACTGTTTTCGTAAGAAGGACCTCAGACACCACCACTTCAGTACTCTTCTGGATCTGTGGCTAATCTGCCTGGAAGAAGGACTGTGTTACTACAAAGACTGCCACTCTGCTGGGCTGCTGCTCTAAAAGGAACTGCTGCTTTGCTGTACTGACCTGCTGCCTGCTGCCCCCTTGCGTGGGGAAGAAGAACTTAACCGGCAACTCAATCTTGAATCCATGACCCCAGAGTGATTCAAAGGGCTAGTCTGCTGGCCTCCTGATCTGAGTCTTTAGGGACATAAAAGACTCCCCAACAGTTCCTGGACTCATCTTTATCAAGTTCCTGACCCCCAAGTGGTGCCTCCCAGGTCCTGGACCCTTGATATGGTACTCAAAATCAAGCTTTTGGGCTCTTTGTGACCACGAACAAGCCTGTTTGTGCCAGAACTGTGTCGCTCGCTCAGAAATTCAGCTCAAGTTTCTGCTAGCCCATCTCTTCTCATAACAGCATCAACAGCCCGTGAGGGACAGCCAACTCGAAACTTCAGCCCACCCATCACTACACCTAGCCTGTTTTTCGCACCACACCGACCACCATCTGCAGCGTTCTTTTTGCTCCCGGCGACCCTTTCCAATGCGAACTTGAGAGGGTAAACTTCAGCGGGGCTAATCTGGGACTGTATCTGGCCCGCGCTCCATCCCATCAGCCTGAACTTTTGGATTTGACCCGGTCCGGAGCAACCAGATAGCTGTGGTTGGCGAATTATGCTTTAAGCTGCTATATGTACTTTATTCTTTAACAACTCATAATTTTGGTTCTACTGATTGGATTTTTGTCGTTTTGGTCTTGTTTCATTTATTAAGTTATGCTCTATTTGCCTACCCTGGTGTGGATGTTCTTGTGTGGTGTATTTGCTATTTTACTGTTTGAAGAGTTGCACAAATACTTTACATATTGCCTCTAAGTTAAGCCTAACTGCTCTGTGTCAAGCTACCAAGGGGTGAGCGCAGGATAATTTGGAGTTTGCTGGTGCCTTACCCTGACTAGGAATGTGGCTGCTGCTTGAACAGGGCTCACACCCCCATTAACCAGCAACCCAATTTCTAACAGTAGTTATAATACCTTTTAGTTTTAGTTTGACATTTTTGAGGCAAAGTACCACCTGCTGTACATTATAAGGAAATTGCAAGTCACTGAGAAGTTCCATGACCGTACAGAGGAACAAGGCCAAAGGGCGAGTTACTTTACAAGATCATGGAACTCCAACATAAAGAGATTCTGTGTTGCCTGTGATGACACATAGTGTGGAAAAATAAACATGTTGCCATAAATGTCTCCTTTCTGCTGATCACTGTTTTTTTGTAGAAAAACAGAACAGAAGAATGAAAAACCTGGTCCTATTTTTCTTTGTTTAAAATGCAGCTAAAGCTATGCTTTGTGGTAGCAGGCAATATCACTTCCAGCGGCGGCTCCTTCGCAATGGCGGAGAAGTGTCGCCCCACTGCCTGCCTCAGAGCCAGCAAATGTAAAACAAAACAATGCCCTTACATCATTTTATTTTACATTTGCCGGCTATGAGCCAGTGGCGTTGGGAGGGTCGGGCTTAGGCATGGGAGGGTAGAGGAAGAGTGCGACATGAACTCCGCTCCCTAAATGCACCAATGTGTTTTGGTCGGCCTTCTCAGGTCAACCAAAACACACATGCTCACTTAGGTTTCCTCCAGCCCTGCTAAATTAGGCAGCCCAGCTGGAGAAACCCCACAGTCTCCCTGGTCTGAGCAAGGCATCTTTTCTGCCTGCTCTGTCCCAGGGGCTGCTGGGACCAGCAGGCAGGAAGAGGAGAGGTGGAGCAAAGAGACCCGATACTGGAGCGGCCGGTGGCAAAAGGTACGTTTAAAAAAAAGATTGTATTCCCCGCACGACGCCACCCGTCCCAACACCCTTTGTTTTGGCAGCCACCGCTGATGACTGCACAACTCATCTGTAATAACTTATTACAGTTGAGAAGCTACAAGTTATTACAGAAATGTCACAAGTGCTGTAAAAGGGAAATTAGGAACAGGCTTTTACATATGCAATGTTTAGCAAAAAAGAATCGCATTTTAACCTTTTTTATTGAGTTTTTAGAATTAAACAGTGGTGCAACTGTTGATCTGATAACATTGTTAGACAGTAGAGAGCATGACATTCTATATATCGAATATGAGAATATTGTGACGATAGGGGTAACTGTCGGAGGTATTATAATACGGTAAAGGCTTATAGGTTGTGGGTGGAGTTGCCACATTTAGGATTCTAACAAGTAAAAATGAATAGACTTGGTGTGGGGTAGAAGTCATGAATAGAGTTAGGATTGCGTTATTGATTACATTGAAGTTTAGTATCAGAGTAAATGTAAGTGATAGGATTAAGATTGGAATGCGGTCAGTACAGACAAGGGTGGATGAAATGAATTATCTTCATAAAGGAGTTGTTTTTAATAGAAGTTTTGTTACTGTTCAAGTAATGGTAATTCTAATTTCCATTTTTTTTTATCATGTCTGTTTCTTCATGATGGATTGGACTACTAGGAGGAGTGTGGCTCAATGGTTAGAGCGGCAGACCCTGATGCAGAGTTCTGGCCAGGGACCAGGGTTCGATTCCCGCCTTGGCGGAGTCTCGGGCTCAATTTCCTCGGACCTGTTAATTCTCGCCTCGGTGCCTATTCTAATCACGGGCCCCAAGCTGCAACTCTGGGCAATAGCTTGCTTAGCCTCCACACTGGCCCCAACAGCGCTAAGGATACCTGGCTTCACCCTGGGGGTGCCCAGGAGTGGAGACTTCACAGGGAAAGCCAGGAGGGGTTCCACAGCGGTATGAGTATCAGCGCCGGGAAGCCGAATGGGTGACACCGCAAGGTGACTGTCTGGTGACAGTGCGCTCTATAAGTACCTTCACATTTACATTTACATTTGACATAAATATCGACATGAAGAATGTCCACATGCAAAAACATCGAGAACGGAATACCGAGGGACAAAATATTGAAAAATAAAAGCATATCGGTAAGTATGGATTTACTATTCCTGACTCCACATCTGTATACTTTGAAGATGTATGTACCATGTAGATACATATTGGTAGAGTTAGGTATAGAAAATCTAGACTTACCTGTCAATTTTTTTAAAATTAATTTTGTCCTCGATATTCAGTTACCCTCGATATTCCGACTTCGTTATGAGTATTCACGCCTTCATTATGGTATTTCTTTATGAAATTATTCTTCATTCCAACGTAGCTCTGTTTCTCATCACATCCCTGAACAGACACAAATACAGTCATCATATGCTGGTTCAATTAACTTGGCAGAGGATGTGGATCTTTAAGAGGTGGGAAGAGAGAAGAACTGGAGCCAGTCCAATGTCCAACGGTAGCGGGTCCATGTGTGATGAGTTAGGAAGGAATGGGCTTGATTTCCAATTTTTGTTTTCTACTATTTAACAGATTCCAGGCAGACTTCTGGCAGCTCTAATGGCTCCTGCAGATCTGAGTTTTCCTTGAGATAGTTGTGCAAGTAATTGAGGAGACCTTGACCGAGATATGTGCATCTAGGAGTAGCCAGTGCAGGGAAACAAGCAGTACTACCAATATAAGCAGACTCTTTTGCACCAATAAAGAGTCGGATTGCTGAGAGAGCCATTGGTTCCAGGAGAGCCATCACCAATTTGTGAACACTTGCCAGGATCCTCCATCAATGTTTTGGCGGCAGAGTGATTGGATTGAACTATGATTCTATATTAGGTAGAAACCCACAGATACCCAGATATTCCACTGACTTAAATGGCAGAGGACAGAGACCATAGTCTACTGGCCAGAGTGAAGAATGCCAGAGCTCCTAATGGTAGCCAGTGACCAGAATTTCAATGTTTTGGTGTTAGATTTAAGCCACTGAAGGCCCATGCAGTTATGCTCAACCGAAAGGTAGCCCTGCCAAAAAAGGACGTCCGTTCAGCAATTGCTTAGTCAAAATAAAAGTTGGGTGTCATTGACGTAAGTGTATAGACTAAGGTTGAATAATCGAATAATGGTGGCCAGAGGCCTCACAAGGGTAAAACCAGTTGTCGGACCACCACTTCACTCTTCCAACACCATTGCACAGTATAACACATACTTTCCACTGTAGTGGAACTAGAGTGTGCCACAGGAAGGTAAAGCCGGTGCACCAATGCCCTGGTACAGGGGCAACGGGCAATGCCTCCCAGTCAAATACAAACATCACCTTTGCGCCTCTCCCGCTTTCAACCTAGTTTTATGGTAAAACACCAGAGAAGGAGAAAAAAAGTTAAAGTGATAAGTGACTATTAAAGAGGTTTCTTAATTTTTGCTACATATCATTAAGGAACTTTGGTCATTGACAGTGACTTCTTTTTTACATCTTTTCCAAACCTGTCCCCAAACTCCCTACCCACCAATAAAACTGTTACACAAAAGATCCCCAAAGGTCAGTCTCTGTGGAGAGGCCCGGAACTGCATGAGCATTGGTTAAAGACGCCCTCTCACGAAAGACAAGGCTACTCATAATTGCCTGTGTGCAGTATGAGTGGGAGCTCCTGTGCATGACTACAGTATCCAGCACCCCTCATATACCTTAACGTCACCCCCTAAAGCCTCTTTTACTGCCCTTCGATGGACCTCCCATGAATTCGAGTGGGCTTTGTTGTGAGACCCGACAGCCGCTATACGAACGAAAATAAATCACGTTTGCAGTAGGTGCTAAGGAGGCGGTGTGAGTGGGAGTGTTAGTGGGGCAAGAGGCAACAAGGGCAACACTGGCCACTTACTCCATTCTTAATCAATGCAGGAGTTCAAAGAGGCATGGCCTAGTGGTTGAGTCAGCTGCTTTAGCACCAGCTAAGATCAGCTTACTCACTTTGCTCAATTGTGTGATCCTGTGCACGTCAGTAAGCTCCAGGCTCTCACCGCTGACACACATCGACAGTCCCTAAGGAAGCAATCGATCGCAATGTGATCGGATTGTGGAGACCCTCTGACGTGAGACGGGAGCCTTGAAAAACCCCAGGTCGAATTGACCCAACGGGCAAAACACATGTCGGCTGACATCCTTTGTTTCTATGAGAGTTTTTGAATCACTTGGATTCTCCAAAGAAGATGCATAGAAAACAAACACAATAAACTGTCTCAAAAAATTATCAGAATTTTCTTCCTCTTTCTTGCCCCTTTTGAATAAATATGGAGGAGTACTTACTCAATGAACTGTTTGTACCAATTATTTTTGAGGCTCAAGACGTCCCAAGCCTCGAGTAAACCTTCTCCGAAACTAATTCAGGAAAAAAATGTGGGCAATATTTTCCAGCACTGGGATCGAAGGAACTCTTCAATTTTTTTTTTTTATTTGAAAAGGCTTTTATTGGCATCAGCAAGAATAAAAGAAACATACAAAAATATATATATAGGTGGAGTATACATTGGCGTTTTTTTATATCTACAGTCCATTTGTGGATGCACGCTCTTTTCGTTTGTTTTCCCCCAGTTAAGAGGAGGGAAAGAAGAAAGGAGAGAAAGAAAGAAGAAGGGGGGGGGTCTCACACTTGTTGTTGTCCTTTACTGGGTCTTCCTCAGGTGCTCGTCGAGTGGGCCCCACATGTGTACTTTGGCGTTGTGTTCTTTCGAGAAGTTGCCTGTGATGTTGTCTGCTCCTCTCAGGAAGGTTACCCAATTAATCCATGTTTTAAAGTTTGCTTTGGCTGTGTTCTTCCAGTTTGTCAGGATTATTTTTAGGGCCGCTGTGAGGAGCAGGTCTAGTAGTTCTCTCTCTTCTCTACTTTTTAAATTCGCGGTCAGGTGTTCTGTTGCTAGGCTTATGAAGCTGATGGTTAGGTCAACTTTGAGCATGTCGTTTATGAAGGTGTTGATCTGTGCCCAGAACCTCTTGACTTTCACGCAGTTGAAAATGAGGTGCTCGAGGGTGCCTTCTTCTTTCTGGCAGTTCCAGCAGTTGCCCGACTCTGCGATGCCGACCTTGTGGAGCTTGGACGGTGTCCAGTAGGCCCTGTGGAGGAGCCAAAACTTTGTTTGCGCTAGTTGTGGGGTAACTTTGTTTGTTGTCGCTGAGCTCCACATTTTTGCCCGTTCTTTTTCATTTAGTTGCCTGCCCAGGAGCGTTTCCCATGTGTTGGTTATTTTCTTGTTCTGCGCCAGTGTGGAGGGGCTCAGGAGCTTGTAGATTTTTGCAGTTTGGTGGCCTGCTGAGTTGAGGATCTGCATGTATTTGATGATGCTTGGTTCCTCTTTATGCAAGTTCGCTTTCGTTATAGCTATCTTGATCTTGAGGAAGTTGTAGAGTTCTTGGTTCGGGAGGTCGTGTAGCTGCTGTAGATTTTGGAACGTCAGCGGTCCCTGCTTGGTTTCCATCTGTTTGGGGAGGCTAATTCCTTTCTCGATCCATGTGTCGTTGTGCAATGTCGCTCCGTGATAAGTTACTTTTGTATTGAACCAGATAGATTCCCATGCTGTACATTTCAACTTCTGCGTCATGCGTCTGTCTATTTTCATCAGTGCTTCCCTCGTGTGTTTCAGTATGGGGTTGGTCCTTTGGGGGTGTTTGTTTGCTGTTAGAAGAGCTACTGGCTTGAGCCCTCCCAGGATGTCCTTCTCTACCTTTAGCCAGACTGGTTTGTATGTTTGTGTGTCGTCTATCCAGGCTATACCCTGTCTCGCCAGGCAGGCCGTTTGGTATGTTTTGAAGTTTGCCAGATTGAGGCCTCCAAGGTCCTTTGTTAGTCTCAGTTTATGTAGGCTTATTCTGGGTTTTTTGTTTTTCCATAGGAAGACGTTGATAAGTTTGTCTAGTTTCTTGTGGAAGGCTTCTGTCATCGGGAGTGGTAGCATTGTTAGCGTGTAGTTTATCGCCGGCGTTATCATCATTTTTAATGGTCTCTATCCTCCCCCACCAGCTTATGTATTTTGGCGACCATAGTTCTAGCCTTTCTTTTATTTTTTTCAGCGTGAGGTCCTCATTGTGCTGGAGCGTTGATGTGAGGTCCCTTCTAAAATGCAGTCCTAAGTATTTTAGTGGTTTCGTCTGCCATGCCAGTCCGGAATCTCCTAGGACGTCTCTTGTGGTGTGGACATTCATTGGCTTGCACTCCGATTTATCTTTGTTGAGTTTGTAGCCTGAGGCTCCCGCGTACTCTCCTATTGTGACCATGAGCGCTTTTATTGACGGAGATGGGTTTGTTGTTGTGATTAGGATGTCATCCGCATACGCCGCTAGTTTGACTGTCTTCTCTTTGTTCTTGACGCCTGTTATACCTGTGTTGTCTCTAATTCTGGCTAGAAGGGGTTCCAGAGCCAGCAGGAAGAGGCCGGGGGAGAGGGGACATCCTTGTCTGGTGCCTCTTCCCAGCGTGAGCGTTTCGGATGCACTTCCGTTCACCACTATTTTTGCTTTTGGTTTGTTGTAGAGGGCCATAACCATTGCTATGTATTTTTCCCCCAGTCCGAATCTTCCCATGCAGTTTCTTAGGAAGGGCCACGAGACTCTGTCAAAAGCTTTTTCCGCGTCCAGCGCTATCATGACTGCTTGTTCACTGCTCCGTGTTGTGTGATTGATAAGGTGGCACAGTAGCCTTGTGTTGTCCTGCGATAGCCTGCTTTTGATGTATCCCACTTGTGAGGTGTGGATGATGTCTGGGAGAACTCTGTTTAGTCTATTGGCCAGAATCTTTGCGTAGACTTTGCAGTCAACATTTATTAACGAGATGGGTCTGTAGTTCTGGGGATATTGTGGGTCTTTCCCCTCCTTGGGGATTATGGTGATGTTGGCTTCGCTCATGGACTCCGTCATCCTACCGTTCTGTATGCATGTCGAGTATGTTTGTGCCAGTAGCGTTTTTATGTGGTGGCCGAAAGTTTTGTAGAACGTGGTGGAGTATCCATCTGGCCCTGGCGCTTTGTTCTGTTTTAGCTGGCTTATTGCTGTTTCAATCTCTTTTTCTGTTATATCGGCTTCGAGCGACGCCTTCTCCTCCTCTTTGAGTTTTGGCACATTGGTGTCATTGAGCAGAGTTAGTCCTGCGTCTTTGCTCAGGTTCTTATCCTCGGCGTATAGTTCTTGGTAGAACTGTCTGAAGACTTCTAGTATTCCTTTGTTCGTTGTTTGGGACTTGTTCGATTGGTCTGTTATCGCTGCGATCGTGTGCTGCCTTTGTTTTGCCTTTAGGTAGGATGCTAGCTGTTTCCCTGCTTTGTTTGCTGCGCACAAGTTGACTGATTTTAATTTTGTTAACCAGGACCCTGCTCTCTCGCTTACAATCGTATTCAGTTCGTATTTCTTTTTCGTGAGCAGGGTGAGTGTGTTCTTATCTGTTATGTTTGCGCAGTGACCTCTCTCCAGTGCTATTATCTCCTCCTCTATTTCGGAGATTTTCTTGTTTCTGCCTCTGTTCATCCTGGATTTGATGTTGATTAGTTTCCCCCTTAGTGTCGCTTTGACGGCGTCCCATATGATGCCCCTCCCTACTTCGCCATTGTCATTGTGCTTGAGGTAGTCTTTAATTGCGTCTTCAATTTCTTTCACGTTTCCTCTGTTCTGGAGGATGTCGTCGTTAAGTCTCCATCTTCTCGTTAGGTTTTCGTTGTGTTTGCCGCTTAGGGTGAGTGTTATGTGAGCGTGGTCCGAGATAGTTATTGGAGCTATCTCCGTTTCTTCTATAAGGTGCGTGTGGGTGTTGGATAT
The DNA here is from genome assembly GCF_964261635.1 of Lissotriton helveticus. Taxonomy (NCBI): domain Eukaryota; kingdom Metazoa; phylum Chordata; class Amphibia; order Caudata; family Salamandridae; genus Lissotriton; species Lissotriton helveticus. The sequence goes on from NC_136064.1 coordinate 4,515,887, forward strand.
CAGTATGTAGTCAATCCTGCTGTAGGAGTTGTGTGGGTGTGAGTAGAACGTGTACTCACGCGCCGTTGGGTGCTGTAGCCTCCATGGGTCTGCTAGATGCTGTTTGATGCACAGGTCTTTCAGGGTATTGTTGTTGTTGGAGTCATGGCTTGGTCTGTTTGGGTGTCTGTCTGTTGCCTGGTCCATCGTCCTGTTCATGTCCCCTGCTATGACCAGGAGGTCTTCTTGGGGTAAGCCGGATAGTTTGCTGTCCACTTCCTGCCAGAATTGTTTATTTTCAGAGTTTGGGCCGTATATGTTGACCACATGTATTCTGTCGCTCCCTCTCTGGACGCTTGTTATTAGCATGCGTCCATCCTCGTCTGCGTCTGTTTTTTGTGTTATTAGGTTGGCCCTCTTGCTCAGGATCGTTATTACTCCTCTTTTCTTCCCTTTTGCCGGTGAGCAGAGTACTTCCCCTATCCATCTTGCTTTGAGTTGCTTTGCTTCTTCCTCTGAGAGTTTGGTCTCTTGCAGCGTGTATACGTCCCCCTTTAGTTTGGCCAGGTGCTCTAATATTTTCCTACGTTTGACCGGATGGTTCAGTCCCATAACGTTCATGGATACCACCTTCAGGTCAGTGGTCAGGCCAGCTTTAGTTGGGTCTGTCACGGTGGGGCAGTGTTATCGCTGATGCTTCTGTTTCCCGTACGTTTTGGCGCTGGCCTGTATGTCCGTTCTCCGTGGTGCGTCTTGTGGCCCCCCCCAGGGGTTTGGAATGCACGGTGTGGGATGAGAAGTGAGAATTGAAAAAGGTGGGGGATGTGAAAAGAGAAATGAAAAAAGAAAGGGAATTTTTTTGTTACACAAATGATAGCTGTATCATCTACCGTCCTGTCCTCCTGCCCCGCTTTCCCCCTCTGTCCGCCCCCCTCCCCCCCTTCCCCCCTCCCCCCGCCAGTAGAAAACCGGGTGTGCGACAGCAAGGGTCCTCACACTCCCCCCCCAAGTCCTTGCATAGTCTCTACTGTTGAGTTGGGCACATGCCATAAAGGTCCATCCGTAGAGATGGGAGAGGCCAGGGAATAAGACGTTAAAATAAAAGGATATGGCTGTTGTAGTTCTCCCTCTTCTTCCCGTAGTTGTGGTGGCACTGCTGAGGTAGCTGCGGTTGCTCTTGTGTGTGTTTGTCTGAGGTAGATTAGTTCGTTTAGTTCGAGTTTTGTACGTGTACGTTAGCGATTCACCTTCTTATTCCTCCCCTTCGTTCGTTTCATCCGAGGATGCTCTTCGCTTTGCCCCCGGGCTTGGTAGCTCCATTTCTTCTGGGGCCGGGCCTTTTAGGTATCTGTGTAGGTCGTTGGGGTCGTCGAAGATTCTGCTTCCGTGCCTGTCTGTCACTCTCATTTTGGAAGGACCCGCAAAGGTGAAGGCAATGTTCTTTTTGCGCAGATGTTCTCTCTGGGCTAGGAAGCCTTTCCTCACCTCGACTGTTAGCCTGGAGAAGTCTTGGGTGATTGTTACCTTGCTCCCGTTTATCAGCATCGGGCGGCCCTTCCTGGCTACGGAGAAGATCGCGTCGGTGTGATTGTCTCTTAACGGTTTGCATATTATAGGTCTAGGGGCGTTACTATTCGCTTGCTTTCTGGCAGGTATGCGATATGCTTTGGTGATTTCGAGCGGTTTGTCGAAGCTGAGTCCAGTAAGTTTGGGTATTAGAGTTTCCAGCATTAGGGCGCATGCCCCATGTGTGTCTTCTTCCTCCTCTGGCACTCCCAAGAGTCTTATATTGCCTTTGCGGCTTCTGTCCTCCTGCTCCGCCATGGCTTTTTGTAGTGCTGTGGTTCTCTTTATCACCAACCCCAGGTCTTTGTGTGTTATATTGGCATTGTCCTCCAGCTGGCCTATCCTTTTCTCTGCCTCGTCAATTCTGCCATTGGCTTTGATTTGCTCTGCTCTAATCGCTATTAGTTCCATCTGGATGCTGTCCACTGTTTTTTTCGTGGCTTTAGCTAGCTCGTTTCCTTCCGTTATTTTCCTCAGGAGAGTGTCGAGTGTGATAGTCCCGTCCCCTTGGCTGCTGCGCTCCTTGGCCGGTGAGGCAGGGGAGTCATTCTTGCTTTTTTTCAGGTCGTTTGTGCCTTGTTTGCCATCCCTCCCTGCCATGGCGTCGGAACCTCTTCTGACCTGGTGCGTCTGGGGTTTCCCTTCTATTAGCTGTTGTTTCGTGGCGGCCTTTTTTTGCCCCTTTTCTTCTTTGTTTCTCAGGGTGTTTATTGCCGTTAGGGGGCTGTCCCTGAACCTGGGTGGCCACTTGACCACTCTAGTTTTTGTCCTGTACTCCGCCAGCCTCTTGCGGTGCCCCCCCTGTGTCTTGCCCCTTTATTTTTTTCCTCTTTCAGGCTCTGTTACTTGTCGCTCTGCCCCTTCTGCTGCTTCTGCTGGGGGTGTCGACTGGTTGGCCGGGGATGTGGGCCTTTGCTCTGGCTTGATGTTTTCGCGACTTGTGGCAGTTCTGCTTCTCTGAGACACCTAAGTTCTTTCCACCCTGCCCGGGTCTGGCCTGCTGCTCTTTGTGCTTACGGCATGTGGTCATTTATTGCTATTCGTTTAATTCATTGCTTATTTCGGCGTGCGTCTTGTTTGGCTGCCCCCTTTCGCACCTTGTTTCCGTGCCTGCTGCCTTGCGACTGCTGCCTGCACGCTCCCCCTGCCGTTTTGGGGTTGGCCACTCTCTGGGTAGCTCTGCGCTAAGTTGGTGCCCCCGCGCCGCTGCTTCCTCAAGATGGCAGCGCGCTAGTCTAGTGCCTTCCCTGAGATGGCCGCCCCTCCCTTCTGTGCTTCCCAGGGTGGGTGTTGCCGTCACTGCTTGCACACTTGGGTGTACACGCTGCCACTGCTCGCTCAGGTTTGTTTACTCTCCGCTTCTCCTTCTCCAAAATGGCCGCTTGCTCACCTCAGTACCTCTCCTAAGATGGCCGCCCCCTTCTGTGCCTCTCCCAGGTAGACGCCTCGTACTTCGAGTGAGCGTTTTTTGTTTTTCCTCTTCCTTTATTTATTTTATTTATTTTCCCCCTCCTGCTGCGCGTCGGCACCTGCCTTTCGCTGGCATGCCGTTTCAGCCTGGAGCGCTCTTACTTGCAGGCGACTTGGTGGTGAGCTCTGTGCTTCCCGGCTGCCGCTTCCTCTCGGACCTCTTGCGCCCCTCTGTCTTGTTTTGTACTGTCTCTGCCGATCGCGCTCTCGCCTTGTAGTTCCCCTTTGCGCCCTGGCGTCTGTGTCCCGCTCGGGTGTACGAGCCCACCTTATGGTGTTACTAAGATGGCCGCCCCTCGCCTCTTTCCTCTCCCAAGGTGGCCGCCTTGTCTGCCTCGTCGTCGGTAGGTGGGGGGGGGGGGTTGCTCGCCGTTTCACATGCGGGTTCGAGAGGGGGATGCTTCTATCCCCTTCTATGGGCCTCTGGGGGGGTCTGCGCCTAAGTTCGGGTGCTCTTACTTGGTGGCTCGGTGGTCGCGTTTTCGTTTATCCCCTCTCGGGTCCCTCCGCCATCTTGCGCCTCCTCTTTCCTCCTTCACAGCTCGCTTCTTTCCTCTTTTTTTCCGCTTCTTGATGGACGCAGCTCGACTTGAATCAGCTCTGCTGATGCCCCTTGTGTTCATGCACCTCCTCTTTCGACTGTTGTCGCGTTTCTCCGCGTTTCGTCTCTCCTGCTCGCCGTTCTTTGACTTGGGGGTCGGGAGCTCCGGACTTAGGTCTGCTTCCTCCTTGCCATCCAAGCCACGCCCCGGAACTCTTCAATTTAATACTAATATTAGTCCCTAAGGAAGCCCCGTCCATTCAGAAGAGCCACATGGTTCTTGTTATCAACAAGTAGGTGTAGGGTACATCCAACAGAGAGGTTTTCGTTATGGCTTTCACAAAAGGTGTTATACATAATTCATTGGCACTCAGTGCACCTTCTCCTGGTGTATGAAGGGCTGAGGTAGTACCACCAGTATTCAGACCTGCCTTCTAGATATAGAGTGGATGTTGTAGCCATTATTACAGCCTTGCCTTAAAGTCCTCCATCATGGTAAATAGTGAAATTCTGTGCAATGTGGTTGTCCTGGTGTTTTATTGGTGCACTGCGAGCATTGGATCAATATCTCCATCCTTGCGACGTTAGGAGCATTCTACGTATTCTGATGGCTTCTGCAAAAAGGTTCACTGCTTGATGTATTGTTGGCATTCTTGGCCAAGAAGTGTCTCTGGCACAAAGTGCCTTTTTTCACCGCATGCTGTGGGCCTTATAAGGATAATGTTGACCCTAGCTTAAGATGGCTCTTACAATATTTTGGACATAATGGCTGATTTGGTCTACGGTGGCCTCCACTGGCATATTGTGGACATTCTAGGCCAGGATCTCCAACTTTTTCTATATTGAGTGCTAATTATGTTCAATTAAACTCATTGAGAGCTACTAATATAGTCAGTGTTGTAATAGTGTCCACATCAGACAACAGGACATTAGTGACCAACTTAAGCAAAGTTACTACCTGCAATCATTTCAGTGTTTCAGGCATGGCTCTCAATAGTAATGTAATAAAGGCTTTGTACATATGGAATGCCTCTAAATGGGTAATACATAACAGCCATAACTGCAATGCATCTGGTACCAAGGTAATATCATTTGTAAAATGTCTCCCCAGTGCCACATGATTTATCACTCAAATAAAAGCTTTGCATACATTTTGCAAAGTCAGACATTTTTAAAAAAAATATAGGTTTGTGCATTCTGAAAATAAACAAATTTTCATCTTGAATACATAATTTCAATGTTGGTATATTTATATTAATTCAACCAAGCAAAAGCTTTTAATTTAACCGTCTGGCTGCACACAGTAGAGTTACTCACAGGTAGCTGGAGATCTACGGGTAGCTCACGAGCTACTTGTTGGAGAAGCCTGTTCTAGGCGTTGTAGTTTCCTTGGACTAAGTTAACATTCTTTCTCTTATTGTGGGCAGTTTTACGCATCAGTGTGGCAATTCTTGCCATGTCCTGTGCTTCCTCTTCCTGGCAATTCTACCGTTCCTGGTACGTACAGGCAGGAAGGCCATTAGAAAGGCATCCTTAGATATGCCGAGGCTCCCAGATATTTGGTGATTTCCACTAGCATTTACTGGACGTCCCAGTATTGCTTTTCTGGTTGAGTAGCAAAGGTGAGTATTTACAATCAAAATGAGAAGCTGGAGGTTGGGAACAAAAATGGGTACATTTTCAATGGCGTTTGGGAGCAAAAATGGGGGTATATTCAGAAAATAAAAAAGCGATGCGTTAACCCAAATGATTAATTGTACCTAATATATTTAATTCTATTTTGCTGAGCTAAGCAAAACATATTGCTGAATATTTTCTTGATGCCACAGGACAATTGCTGCTGTGGCCCACGTTGACTTCTCATCGTCTATATTGATATCGCCGCTGACCCTGTCATTACTACTGCTGTCTGATTCCTGAGCCAGTTACATTGGCTTGACCTTGAAGGCTAAGCTTGGTGTGAGCACCAGTCAGATCTCTGTCACTTGAGTGGCAGCTCTAGTTTCTAGACTCCATGAGATCTGCATAACAGAGCAAATGGCTCTGCGCGTAGTGACTCAAATTGAGATCTATATGTGTAAATTGAGGTTTTCCAACCACTGATTCTCAGGCACAGTATTATTGTGAAATTCTTCTTCGAAGGAACATCTTGAAATGTGATAGATTCAGATCCACAGTATTTCAAGCGCCTCTAACCCCTATAGCCTATAAGCCAATTTTTAGGACAATTGAATGGAAAATTCAGAATTGTTTTCTCGTGGGTGCCCCCAGTGCTTCCATTTTACAGAGCATCAGACTGGTGAGTCAGACATGACAATATGGGAACATTTACGAGTGGCCTTTGAGCACTTCCTATGAAGGCCATGCTTTTTTAGCCAATGTATTTCAAATGTGTGCTGTAAAATGCACAGTTTTTATAGTTTGTTTTAAGAACTATTTTAAAAACAAAGTTTGCAGTAACTTTATCTAACCCTCCCCAGGCCTCTACTGAGGAATCACTTGGCTCGCCAGCTCACTTGGTCCAATTGGGGCTGGAATTAAGATCACCACGGCTGTTTTGGGTTACCAGTCCAATCATATAAAGGCAAGATTCATTTTAGGTCAGGAAAAGGCTCAAAAAAGGAACAACCCAGAGTGTGCTGGGAGGTAACTCACAGATCCCAGGTCTTGCGCGTTGTGCTGGAGTCTCATCTGCACAGAGAACCCACGAGAACCTCCTGCAATAAGGAAAGTTTCAAGTGGGATGTCAACTTATGTCAAATTCATTATCCAATGACATCATTCACTTTCAATATTCATCTGGTCTTTGCGTTTCCCAGTGTAGCGTGTCCTTGACTGTAGTTGTCTAATCACGTATTCTGTGCTATGTGGGCCTGTACTGTACATTTGGCTGCTTGTGGGCAATGAAGAGTTGTAGTGTACAAGACTTTTATCATGTTCAGTCACTTGCTGCTGGCATCGGTGCGTGTAACCTGAGGATCAAGGGGCATATTACCAAATATTAGCGATATTTATCGCTAACTAGGCTTAGCAATGATTTTTTTATCGCTAAGCATCGCCGGAAATTATCGCTGAGATAACGTGCTATTAGCTACGTTTATCTCCAAAGCGATAATTTTTCCGGCGATAGCGTGAATATCGCTGAGAATACAGCGATATTCACACATTAGCGACAAAATGTTCTTAGCCATGTTATCCACCTCCCATTGGATAACATGGCTAAGAACTGGTCTGGGTAGGTGTTAGTTTTTGGCGATATTCGCGCTTAGCGCGAATATTGCCATCGCTAAGCCTGCCTTGCTAATAAGCGTTAGTGACGTTAGCGACTGCTTTCAGTCGCTAACGGGTTGGGAACACCCACTTTGCATGTCATTAGCGATAATTATTGCTAACATGCAAAGCGGGCCCCAAACCGCTCACTATCACCTACAAGCTGTCGCTAAATGCTGTTAGCGACAGCTTGCTAATAGGGCGATAGAATTTTCTCCGCTTAGCGGCCGAAAATGGCTGCTAAAGCGGCGAAAATTGCCTATCGCCCCCCTTGATAATATGCCCCCAAACTCGGTTTCTGGTTGGGCCATCTTAGCCTTTCATCCTCTCAATGTCAGTACGAGTAGTACCACCACTATAATGAATACCATTGCAAGGGTTTTGTTTGCGCTGTATAAAACCTTTAAAAAAAAAAACAGCAATTCAAAACTGGAAGAAGCAAGTGTTTTATTAAAAATGTGGCCAACATTTATTTAATAGATCCTTATATTGAATTAACTGTTGACCCACTGACTAAAACTTGCTTTATCAGTCATATGGCATTGCGTTAAATTCGGTAACTTCAGAGTTGTGGCAAGCAAGGAGATAGCTCTTGATTCTTGGGGGTGGGGGGAAAGTTAGGGATGTCTAGTGTCTAGATGGGTGGGATGACCAACCTTGTCCAATAAATCTTCAACACAACACATTTGTTATGTCGCTCTCACGTATGAAGTGTTTAGGACTCTGCAGAACTTCAGTGGTCAGTTCCAGCTCAGAGTGTGGGGTAAGAAAATTTCAGAGTCTCAGCCCTTGCACACCTAGGAGTGGCCTCCCTGTTTCATGCTCTTGAAGCATCAGTGTTGATCTGGTCAGGAGACCATGAGCAGAAGTCCAGCATTTCTGTAGAAATGCTGGACTTCTACAGAAATAAACAATGCATCATGCTTTAGGAATGATGCATAAGACCTGGACATGAATCTAGGGGTGGGTTTGATATGGTCTGGAATACAGAGGTTAAGACACATTCTGGCTGCCTTGTCCTGTGTTATTTAGAGCATTGTCATGAGTTAGTTGGGGAGAGTGGAGAAAATTATGCTGCAATACTCATGGTGCCTCAGAATGAGGGCTTCGACCAGCAAGATTCTGCGTTCAGTGTAAAGATGTGAGAGTCTTGTCCTGAGATGGGAGTGCTAGAAGGTCACATCCTGTGCCACAGCACTAGCTTGTAGTTAAAACAAACTCCCACAATGAGACATTCTGAGGTTTGTAATACAGGCAAATGGTAGTGTGCCAGGGCCAGGACCTTTTATCACTAGTATCTCTGTATTTTTGTTTATTCACAGGAAGGTCTAACTGATTCAGTGGAAAACATGGTCCAAGTAAGGGTGACACTGAATTAAGTCCCTGGACTCTTTTCCAAGTGGAAGTTGATTTGTGGGCCAGTGGGGTACACTTCAAAGATAACCTGGTGCTACTCAAAGTGGTATACCAAGCTACATACTTAGATGATGAAAAGGAGGCACAAAATAGATGACTCCTAAAGAGCATTTTTTTGTCACTGAGCATCCAGTTTTTGGCTACAATCATCGAGGAATAATTGGACCTATTGCAGTGATGGTCTGGATTTTGGTACATGGGACCCAAGTAGACAAGTGCCTAGAGGTGGAAAACCAGATGCTTGGAAAGTGTCACCTTTCCTTTCAGGCTTGGTGTGTGAAGTGACAGTGGGAGGAAGAGAAATTTAGGGAAGCAGATGTTTAACTGCAATGTATGTGAGACATCAAGGAGATGTTGTCTAGTGGCTAATTTGCTATCCTTTAAAACAAGGATAATTGAATTCCAAACCCTTGGAACAATAATTTTGATGCTGGGCAATTCCTGTGTCTTCCTTTGCATTAAGGTATATATGCAAGAAAGGTAACCCGTATGCACATAGGCCTTGTACAGATGCTGTTAAAACAACTTCTGATGGTACAAAGATGAGTAGCATGCCAGCTTTTTAGCCTGAGATGTACAGAGCAAATCAGTCCTGCTATCCATGCCTTACACTGCTGATTGTGGAACAACATGTGACTTTCAAGGTGCTCTGCATAACCCACAGAGTTTACTGGGCTTGACCCTGAAATTCATGATCATGCGAACCCTTCACTTCAAGCCAACCAACGGGCGGTAGGACCCCCACAGTTCCTTTCTACAAGTAGGGTGCTGGCAGAAACGATGGGATCAGAATGGCTTGAAGTTTGGAATCGACTACGGCAACACACTCTTCGTTGGGATCTCCAAACAGCTCCTACAGAGACTCCAGGCCAACCAGAACACCACCACCAAGACTCATCCTCAGCCTCCGACAACACACCCACATTTCACCACACCGCAGAGAGCTCCACTTGCTCCCTATTCACACACTCAGCCAATTCAGACTCCTCACGCACATATACAAAGCACTGCACAACATAGACAAGCATCCCTGAACAGCCAAATACACTTTCAGCAGCCTGCCAGGCACCTATGATAAGCATCACTCTCACGTATCCACACCCCCTACATTCACAAACGGAGAACCACAGGTCACTAATTTTCTTACATCACAACCAAAACCTAGAGCAACCTCCCAAAACACATCAGAGCCTCATCCTCGCTTCTTGAATTCTGCAAGAATCTGTAGACCTGGCTCTTTGACTAACTATATGGGGCCTCACACCTACACACCTGCTCAAGCGCCTGTATACCCTGGCAGGTGATTAGCAGGCTATACAAATCCACATAACACAACACGACATAACCTAACATAAAACTTAACATAACATTCTGAAGCCAGCACTAAGAATGTAGCACAATCATTACACATATTGGAAGGGAACTGACAAGTGGCTTGCTCCACCAGGTCTTTCACAAAATAAAATCCCCTGCGCTGCCTCTTACAAGACAAGACGGTGAAGGAAATGACAGACCCTCCTCGTGGCCCGCTCGTGGGTAGAAACTGCAGACAATCTTAGGGCATGAATCCCCGAATTATTCATTAGGAGTGAAAGTGAACTGACTGTTTCTACTCTTACTTGCCTATCGTCCTCTCATAGGACCTCTGCCATCTCCTCCTCCAACCTTCCCAGTACACTGGGGTCAAACACATTCCTCTACGCAGGAACATCAACCAAGCTCCTGAGACGGCTGCAACGCATCCAGAACGCCTCGGCACGACTGATCCTTGACATCCCCCGACAGAGCCACATCAGCCACCACCTGAGACGCCTACACTGGCTCCCCGTCAACAAGTGAATCACCTTGAAACTCCTCATCCACGCACACAAAGCCCTACAAAATGCCGGACCAGCGTACCTCAACGACCGACTCAGCTTCTATACACCCACCCGCAGCCTCCGCTCGGCCAACCTCGCCCTCGCCACATTTCCTCGCATCCGGAAAACCACTGCCGGCAGCAGATCCTTCTCCCACCTCGCCGCCAAGACCCGGAACACCCTCCCTACCAACCTACGACAGACCCAGGACCTGCTGGCCTTCAGAAGACTCCTCAAGACCTGGCTCTTCGATCAGTAGCGCCCCTCTCCCCCATCCCCCCCCCCAGCGCCTTGAGACCCTCACGGGTGGGTAGCGTGCCTTACAAATGTACTGATTGATTGATTGATTACCAATAAACAAGTTAAACAAAATCAAAGAGATGGCCAAAGTTATATTGTAAGTACAGTTCCACTAATCACTAATCACCTTCATCAATTACCTATTAAAAGACCATGTAAATGACCTGATGGCCTGTCATCTTACTTGTGTAAAATAGTCCTGTAACAAAGGATCCAATGACACATACATTCATTAAAAACAATTATATTGAGGGGTGCATGCAGAAGGAGGGGCTGGGAATGGAATGGAGAGAATAATTAAGAGGAGAGTCAAAGATTTAAGGACATGAAATGTGACTAGGGAAGGAGGCAACGGGAGAGGGTGGAAGGTAGAGAGAATTGAGGATGAGGAGGCAGTGAGAGGTAGAGCTTCAGGCTGAATGAGTATGGAACTAGCTGGAGTGATAAAAGGGACCATGAGTGAGCCGTCGAATTCAAGTGGGACTAAAAGACGTAATATTACTTAGACCTTCTCGTACACAGAGTGTGGGAAGGAGCGGTGAGATTACATGGGGTTGCCAGGCAAAAAAAGTGAGACAAAGAGGTAAGGGTGGAAGTGCGATGAGGGTGATACTCGATTTCCTATTATTATCAAACACCGTTGTGGGAATGAAGAGACAAAATGTGGCATTTGCTGTTGGGCCGCCCACCTGGTCCCCGCTCTCCTTAATTTAGAGATCCCCGTCTGCAACCTGGTGCTAAGCAGGAATTTGAGTAGAGAAGACTAAAAAGTCCTAATGTATATAGGGTTTTCTCACTGCACATCACGTCATGCCCATTGTTTCTTTTACCTGCCATGTCCCAAAATAGGGTGGGAGCGGTATACAAAAAAGGGGGAAATAGGGGAGGGCTTTTTCCACTCTCAAAGGAGTGGGAGGTCCAGTGTAAAGGGACCCCAGTGTAAGTATTAAAAAAAAATGGATTATGCTGTTCCTCTAGTGTCAGGGTTGCAGAGTTCGAAAAGACTGGAACCAGATCTTTTATCCAACAGCCGTTTGGTGAAGTGCGGTTGTGGGGCCAGAACTGTGTAGATGTAGTAAGGTGCTTTAAAATAGGGTTGAGAGTACCTAGACGGACATGTTTTTTGTTTTTACATAGGGTAGGAGACCCCCTGGATAAAAGATCTCCGATAAAGTGACCCTACCAAAGGGAGCTCGTTGGGTATTGCACCGCCGACCCAACGAGGAGCAGCCCATATGATGAAGCATGACACCTGAAAGGGTTTATCAGGGTATTACAATCCAACACAAGGATTCCCAACCCTAACCCCTACCGGGGTACGGTTGGTTCCAGTCTTTTCTTACTTTGCAACCCTGACACTAGAGGAACAGCATAATTCAATTTTTTTAATACAAATAGGGTGGGAGCCACCACTGTGACTTGCTGTTGGTGGACATTTCATATATCTTTTTTAAAACATTTTTAGGCGTAATGTGAAATTTTTGAGAATTTTTCAGCTCTACCCTGAGCCCGACATTGTTCAATCTTTATGTCGCCCACCTGGCTAAAATCTCGGATACATTTGTGATCAATGCCCTGTCCTACGCTGATGACACCCAGCTGGTGGTCTCCCTCACCCAAGCTCGGGCAGGTGCTGCCTCCAACTTTGTGTCCTGCCTTCAAGAACTGGCTGTGTGGATGGCAAATAATTGCCTGAAGTTGAATGGTAACAAGACCGGGGTGCTGGTGATAGGGAAGGCTCCATCAGTGTGGTCATCGGCATGGTGGCCCCAGACCTTAGGCCCTACTCCTACACCTTGCGAACAAGCCAAGAACCTTAGGGTATGGGTGGACAACAAGCTGTCTTTTGATTACCATACCAGGCGGGTGACAGGCGCTTGTTATGGTATCTTACGGGGTTTACGTAAAACCCTGGACGCTCTTCCCACTGCATCAAGGAAGATCACGGTGCACGCTTTGGGGACATCTCACCTGGATTATGGCAACCTCCTGTGTCTGGGTGAAACTGCAAAATGCATGTAGAGATTGCAGGGCATTCAGAATGCAGCATCGAGACTGGTTTTATGCTTCCTAAGAGAGCCTCAGCTAGAAGGGCTTTGGCCTCCATAGACTGGCTTCCTATTAGGGAGAGAGTAAAGTTTAAGGCTCTGTGTGTTAGTCACCGGATTTTACAAAGGAAGGGGCCCTCGTACTTGCATGACTTTTTAACCCCCTATGTACCGACTAGACTGCTAAGATCCAGGGGGAAAGGAAAGGTGTTCGTTCCCAACAGTAAGAGAGCCAGGATGGGTGGCCGCTCTTTTCGATACCTCAGAGTCTCCGGCTGGAGTGCTCTAAATCTATTTTTTGCAAAGGTTTGAAGACCCATTTGTTTCCTGCGGTATAACTTGATCTTGTGCTAGGCCCCTGTTTTCGGTATAACTTGATCTTGTGCTAGGCCCCTGTTGTCGCTGTGTTTTTTTAGCTGATACCTTAGCGCGGGGACACACTGGTCCCAGTGTAACCAGGCGCTCTACAAATGCAATTATTATTATTAAGAAACAGATTGGCACAGAAAATGTCTCGCCGCGCTCGAACCAGTTTCCTTCAGGTTTATCGCTTGATTTTTTTATGTGAAGAACACACCGGTGTAAAAAAGTTGCATGAGGTAACAGTGAACCTCTCATTTCCCTAAAAGCATAATTTGGTGTAGTTTCGAGAAAGTTTCATGGACTATCGCATACAATTATATATAAAAAAAAATCACTATTTCGCTCTCTCCTGGACACGGTTTTCCCTGGCAGAGAGTCATCCGAGGCTCTGGCTGCAGAAAATTGTGATTCCCTCAGCTCTGAGTGGACATGAGGAACAGTGAGGTTAGTGAGAAAATCCACCTGTACAAGGGTCGCACTGTGCTTTGTGTAACAGGCAAACTATTTCATTTTTGAACATATTCGGATTTGCGTGCGCATTATAATATATTATTGATGCAGGTCTGGGCGATGAGAGGAGGCAAGCATCAGGCAGATGAAGCCCTAAGGCTAGTCCCATCAAAGGGGCAGTAAGGGCAGCTCAAACTGCTCTTTTTTGTTGAAATGGAATCAATTAACAGCAGCAAAAGAGGAGGAAGGGAGTCAGATAATGCTGTTTATTGACACCCCATAGGAAGGTGGCCGACGCTAAGTTTTACAAGGATGCTTTTAATGCTGTACTGGTTTTCCTACAAACTTTTTGCGTGGATAACCGAAATCTGATCGATATTAAGGGGCCCATTATGATGTCGGGCGGATTGCCCCTGCCAGGCTGGCGGTAGCCACCGCCAGCCTGGCGGGGGCAATCCGCCCGACATCCACACTCGTTTTCCCCCCGCCATATTAGTATGGCGGGGGGGACCTCGGCGGATTGAAAGACCGTCTGCCGCTTTTCCTCCCGGTCGCCTTGCGGCCGGGGTGGAAAAGGAATGTTATGGTGGCGGTGTCTATCAGATACCGCCAGCCATATTAGGATGGGTGTTCTTAGGTGCCTTTCCGCGGCGGCGTTGCTGCCACGGAAAGGCATGCGGTCTTCACTCTGGGGGCCCCGTGTGGGCTCCCAGAGTGAAGTATAGGTGGGCGGTGCACTCATTTGCATTAACATAGCGGCAGGCACCGTGCAGTGACTGCTGCTTTGTTTATGCAAATGCTGATATGCATTTTTAGCATTGTGGCGGGCGGTGCAGAAAGCACCGCCCGCCACAATGCTAAAAATGCAAGATGTGCCCGCCACTGTGGCGGGCACATCCTAATACACCCGCCCTTATGGCGGGCGGTCCCAAATTCCGACAGGATGGCGGGCGGACAAAGTCCGCCCGTCATCCTAATGACCCCCTTAATCTCTAGTGCTTATTACAATGGATGGGTCTTTGCATTGTACAGTGGCCTTGACGTTTTTAGTGCCATACATGTAAAAGGAGTCTCAAAACTGAAGTACCAGAATATTAGTGACTGCAGATAAAGATAGTTCTGACTGAAGATGAATGAGGTGTGGGCATGGAGAATGCGTCACTCATGGCCAATGCGTCATCACCATTCCCCAGGCTCATATTTCTTAAAATAGTGGGATGTGAGAACCATAAGAATATGCTAATCAAATTCATAATAATTCAAGGCAACAAGGCACACTGGGGAATTTAGAAGAGCAATGGGGCACAGGCTGGTGGGGGGAGGGGCGTGGCAAGGCATAGGCAGGGAACACACGGGTGATGCTTTATTCAGATTATATTTTAAGGTTAATGCATTTAGCGCTTTCCGGTGACCTGGGAAATTTGTCAGATTAAAAAAAAGATGGAGGCACTTTCTGAACCTGAATTCTTCTGCAATGGCCGAGTTTCTTTGGAATATGGCAGCTCATCTCGGCTGTTTCACAATCACATGGCAGTGTCATGTTAACCTCACCCTGAGTAATGGGGTGAGGGGTCACTCTCTGACGTGTGTGACGTCTCTGAAGATATATGTCTCTGGAGCCCCGATTATAAAAACAAACAAAGGCAGACAGCGGCATGAACCATCTGTAATCAGCTGGAAAGCTGCAAGTGATGGGGACGGCTCAGCATCCCTGAGGAATGGAACCTCCTGGCGGAGGCGGGACGAGGGAGAGCGGGGGCAAATCTGTACGAGGGGAGGGGTTTACTGACAGACCCCTAGTGCCTCCAGGGGATGAGGGTCATTAACTACAGATCCGTGTATAGTGAAGAAGTCAAGCCAGAGTAGTAAGGCATTAACTACATATAGGGCCACATTATCAAGAAAGGGCGATACATTATCACCGCTTTAAGCGGCGATAATGGGCTTGGTAATATGCCCTTGTAAATTCCGATAGAAGCCCGGGTTCTGGTGTTAACTTGGGCTTCTGTGGGAATTTACAAGGGCATATTATCAAACCCCTTATCGCCGCTTTAGCGGCAGTTTCCTGCCGATAAAAGCGGCGATAATGTATCGCCCTTTCTTGATAATATGGCCCATAGTTCGTTGTGGTTGGCGCTCTTCCACTGGAATTTTTAGACTAAATGCACAAAAGTACAAAATGAGAGGATGTGGCATAACCGCCAGAGCTGCAGACTTTTTGCAGCTGGAAAACCAGGTTCCAGTCTCAGCGTTGACTCAGCATCCTGTGATTCTGGACAAATCATCTTATTTCCCGGAGCCTACCATGTAAAGCGCTCCACTACCTTCGGGTCGAGTTTGCACTGCACAAAACTGCAATGAAAATTATTTGTGTGGTGACAAATCATGCAATTTGCAAAGTCAAAGACTTTACAACCTCAAAATAATGAGTCTTGTTCTATAAATTGTACTTAATAAGTTGAAAGAGTCTTTCTGATCTGCAAAAGACACGTTGAATTGCAAAGGAGAAAGAGAGGCTAATGCTCACCCTCTCTTCTTTGCGATTTGCTACACAATGTGTCGGTGATTTGGGACCACAATTGCGTTTGCAAACGATTAATCTGTTATGAGAACAGTAGAGAGGGGGGCAACACATTGGAAACGTGGAAACTGTACCTGAGGGGCAATGTGACACCTGTGAATGGTGGATGTTGGCATTGGTGAGCCGGCCATTATCCAGGGGACCTCTAACTGCGCGCTCTTCTCAGTGCCGTGGATTGAAGCTCGAAGCAAACACAAGGAGATGATGGGTGGAGCGCTGAAACTTTTCAGAAAATCCCCCCCAGGCACAGATCTGGGTTGAATCCATCATCGTTCTTTAGCTCACTTCGCCACCTCAGTTCAGACACAGCTATATGCAAATCAGTCTTGACCCTGTTCCCCATTGAAGGTCAACTTTTCTTTTGTTTGTTTTTAATGTTTCCGAATATTACATCGGTCTCAAAACAAAACAAAGGTGAGATTGCAAACCAATTAGCATGCAAAGACACTCAAGACCGATTCACAAAGGGTCTCGCGGCGGAGGCCCCACAATCATGGTGGGACCTCCGTACTGCAGGTACCCCTACAATCTATACAGCTGACAGAGGCTAGACCAATGACCCATTGCGCCATGTGTGATCTGTGTGCCTTTTGATTTTGAACAAGCTCATTCATTCACCCAGGTCTAGCGTCTTACTGCAGGAAGGGAGAGGCACATTGGTGCCTCCTTTACTAGCGTCGACTGGGGGCAGGAGTGGACTGGCACGTGCCAGCTGGGGTTTTATGCTCAGCTGAAAAAGATGTGCTCCAATCCAAAGTTCTGATCACCAGGGAGGCACTGAGGCCTTCTTGTAGGTAAAAGGCAGTTGATGGTAAGATTAATTTGCCCCCCAATTGAGTAATTCCTTGTTACCCTAATTGCAGATTCCCTTGGACCCGTGCTTCCTTTGGCCCCTAAATAGAATACAGACCTGCCTGGGGCCCTCGTTTTAAACTGTTGTGTGGCACTAACTCTAGACATTTCTTTCAGCACAATCGGCGGATTGTACTTTGTGATGGGGAAGGGGATGGCTAAATTTTCCTTATGCCACTGTTAGTGATACACACCGGACAGGCGAGGTTTAAAACCCTCTTCTGACATGTATTTCTATTGTCACTACAGTGTTTCAAATCGGTAAAATAATGAAACCCTTGGAGGTGGTTGAAAGGTTCTAGAGTTTTGTCCAAGTCACATAGACATTTGACACCTAATTTCACTTTAGGTATAACAATACAAATATTTGTGAGGGTGTGGTGTCTTCCACAAGAAATAATAAAGCAGGAACCAAAGAGGTAAGAGTCAGGTAAGGTTTATTCACCTCAGCCATCAACAACAAATCTCAACTGACACAAATAGAATGAATTACATCAATTCTTAACCAAACGTTCTACATAGAATGTGCAATCTGATGCTACATAAAGATTCCATGCGAAGCTTAGTACTATGTCACACATCTCTCTCCTTCACATTAAAAAATAACACACAAAAACAACAAAGAAACAGAAAAAAATATATAAACATGTCATACATAATCCTTCATGTATACAGGAAGTCTGCACACCCTCTGACTCTTTTCTCTAACATCACTTTGCAATCCAGAAGAACCTGTAGGAGAGGAAATAACACCTGTCGATGAGGAATAC
This sequence comes from Lissotriton helveticus, assembly GCF_964261635.1. NCBI lineage: Eukaryota > Metazoa > Chordata > Amphibia > Caudata > Salamandridae > Lissotriton > Lissotriton helveticus. Next base: position 4,533,352 of record NC_136064.1, read on the forward strand.
GAGCTGTTGCAACCTCCATGACTCTCAGCTGAAGGAAAGTCAGAATTAAGTACAACCACGCGGCTCTTATTCCATATCCTTCCATCATCAGTCTTGATTGCATTTTTAAATAACGAAATTACATGCCTAATTTTTGAATACTTAGACCTAGGTTGACATCCAAAAGGAGTTTATATCTTTACAAGATCACCGACTTTCACCACATTGGTTTGAGCACATTTCTTTTCATCAAAATAAATGTTCCTATTAACCTGTTTATCAAGTTCTCTGCTCCTACGATCACCTATTTGATTGTTAACCAGACCTTTGTTTAACCTCAACCATCCTGGACACAATTTTGAGTTGGAAGCCCTACCTTTGAAAAGCTCAAAGGGAGATCTCCCCGTAGTCAAATGTGGTGACATGCGGTAAGCTGTAATCCTGTCCTAAAGAACATATTTCCAATGCTAACCATTTACCCTGGCTAACTGTATTCTCTCTTTAGGAATTGTATTCACTCTTTCCACAGCTCCATTGGTTTCAGGGTGGTAAATTGCACTTCTCTTTTGAACAATGCCATCGTTTTAAAAAAAACATTGGAACTCATTTGAACAGAACTGAGGCCCATTATCAGAGAGAATGCTGTTAGGGAACCTTTCCCTCTTAAAAATTTCTTCCAAAAACCTAATGACAGATCCTGTAGAAATATCTCTAACAGCACCCACCTCAATCCACCTGGAATACAAATCCAACACCACAATCAAATAAGGAGTGTCACCCACCCCATGCAACGGACCAATGATGTCAATTGCAATCTCATCCCAAGGGTGATTAGGTAATTTCCTGCAAACCATGGGAATTTGTTTGGTTTTCAAACTTTTGTCACTCACACAACATTCCACACACTCACGGACCAACCTTTCAACCTCTAAATCTATGCCAGGCCACCAAAACTGTAATCTCAAAAACTTTTTGGTCTTTGCAATCCCAAGATGGCCAATGTGAGCAAGACTCATAAGCTTGTTCTTTATGTCTGTCGGAGGAACTAGTTTTGTGCCTCGAGCAAGAACACCATCAACGACAGATAACTCATCACCAATCAAAGCCCAAGGATTCTCTAGACGTTTATTCTTCATCAGCATATCCATGACCTTTTTAATTTCTTGATCTTTCTCTATTTCATCCTTCCGGTCTGATTCACTAACCGCACCAGAGGTGATTTCACAAACATTCATCACATCATCTTCAAAACTTTCCTCATCCGTGTCAATGTCTTTAGTGTCAACCAACCGAGAAAGCAGATTTATTAATAGCACCAGGAATGTATTCAACATCAAAATCAAATTCTTGGAGAGAGATAACTCACTTCTTAATTCTCGATGAAATCGAATCCAGACCTTTCTTTGAACATACCTCTTTAAGAGGTTTATGGGCAAACAACACTTTTATTTTGGTACCCCAAATTAGATTCCTAAACTTCCTTAAGTGCCCAAAAAATGGCCGCCGTGCGTGACAAAATAAAATAAACAAAATAAAACAAATTTAGTCTAAAACATAATGATCCAGTTTTTTAGGCAATTTCACATTCCTCTTATGCAGTACAGGAAAATCTTTTACAGAAGAACTCATAGAAATATCATCCGCATGAACAGTAGAATCATAAACAGAGGAACTCATACATATATTACCAGAATGAAAACGATCCCTAGAATTGTCACAAGACAGAGAAGATGTCCCAGATGATAAAGAATCACCAGAAAAATCATTGAACAAAGCACAATCACCATCTTCCTTTTTTCCAAAAAAACGCTCCTGACCAGGTTTTATAGCAATCAATGAGCTTTTGCTCCACCACTCCTTGCCTTTAAGTAATACAGTAGACTTAGTAACCCCCTCCACTTGAAAAGGTGCAGTAAACTTAGACAAACCTTTAGGCGTAAAAGAAGGTTTAAGAATTCACACCCAATCACCAACAGCAATGTTCTTATCCTTACAATTATGAGACACATCATGATAATATTTCCCAGAGGCACGAGCAATAGCTATGTTGTTCCTGGCTTTACCAAGAGAGTTTTCAAAACGATTCTCCAAACTCTTTTCCTTAACCATGAGAGGCATAAACAACGATCTTGCCTGTCTTCCTCTCATCAAAAGATAAGGAGGAACTCCTGTACAAGAGTTAGGAGTCAAATGATAACACCCAATGTTCTCTTTAAGAAATTCAAACACATCCAGATTGCTTTCCAAAGCAGCTTGAATACCCTCTTTAAAAAATCTGTTAGCTCTCTCAACTTGACCATAATAGCGAGGACTATAAAGAGTAGCTCTTATCGCAGACACACCAAATTTCCTCAAAAACATCTGCATCTTATTGGAAATAAACTGAACACCATTGTCCGACATAATGGAAACAGGTGCCCCTTCAATCCTGAAAATGTTATCTAAAAAACATAAAACTTCATCCGTAGTAGGATGCTCCACAAAAGAATAGTACAACCATTTTGAAAAAACGTCAATCAAAACAATTAAAAATCTTTTCTCTCTGCCTAGACACTCAAAAGGACCTGAAAAATCAATAGAGAGCCTTTCCCAAGGACCCTTTTTACTATCACCAATAGACAGCGGTTCAGTAGTAACCTTCCAGTGTTTATCAGAATTGATGCACACCGAACAATTATCAATAAGCCTTTCCACAGATGCATCCAAACCAGGCCACCAATAATGGCATTTGATTAACTTCTTTGTACTTGAGACACCTGGATGTCCAGAGTGTGCTAAGTGAACTATCTTATCTCTAAGACCAGCTGGTGGGATAAACAAATCTTGCCTCATTAGAATTCCATTTTCAATAGTCAATTCTTCAGCAACCTGAGCATAACTTCTCAGAGGCAATTCCAAATTTTTCACCGAAGGCCATCCATTGACAACATAAGATTTAACCTTGTCCAACACACAGTCTTTAGTTGCATTTTCATTCCATTCCTTCTCATCAATACCAAATTTACAAGATTCCACAGCATCTATTGAAGCCACCACACACTCATGTTGATCCAGGACTTCATCACAAGTATCATTGACTGGGGGTAACCTAGACAAACAGTCTGCAGTAACATTTTTAGCTCCAGGTATATGCTGAATTTCAAAATTAAACTCTTGCAGCCTAGCAATTAGCCTAACCAATGTAGATGATGCCTTTTCACTCCTTACTCCGTCCATCATGTAGTAACCACGTGATGTCATCACTCAGCACATCAATCAGCACGCGAAGATAAGGGCACGAGCAGCTTCCAACTGTCACTAGGGACGCGACAAGCCCCATTTCATATAAGTAATTTAATATCACAGTACCTTATATTCCGGCCACATACACCTTCAATTAATTCCTCAAACGACGAAAATGAATATGCAGCAGCCAATCACGCAGTAAGTTCTTGACAAAAGTTTTCAAATGTTCCAGTTTGAGGTTCGCCCAGACAACACAGTGGGTCATGAAGTTAATTAAATAGCCCTCGTCGCCAATGTAAAGAGCGGAGGAGGCAAAATAAACTTAAATACTTATTTATTATTAAGTATTAAAAGACCCACTGGTGCTCAAGTCTTGGTGTCTGGCCAGATCAACTCCAACCGCTTCTCTGGTCCAGAACTTTGGTTCTCAAGCAGAACACATTCTACATTACATAGTGAGCATTCCATATGAGGTAACAGAACTACAAAACATAAAACAAAGAAACTAAAACTACAATGAAAAGAAAAAAAATATTACCACAATCACCTCAGCCCTCAACAACAAATCTCAACTGACACAAAAAGAATGAATGACATCAATTCTTAACCAAACGTTCTACATAGAATGTGCAATCTGATTCTACATAAAGATTCCTTGTGAAGCCTATTACTATGTCACACAGGGCAACCTTCTAAATGTATTTCACAGAATCCTCTGGATTGGTGGACTTTTACTCTGGCACATGGCGGTTGTTCTGAATTTGGTGGTGGACTCTTGCCTAGGCCTTCTCGAAGAGGAAACAGTTGCCAGGCAGAGTAAACAAATAGTTAAATAGGCAAAGAGGCATTCATGTCAAATTTTCTGTATGTTAATTTTTTAACTATTGAAAACCCTGCTTGTGTACATTTTTACACACCGGAGTGCTTTTGGAAAATAGTGCCTGTCAGTTTTCCATGAGTACTTAAAGGATCCTTTGTGAATCCCTTAAACGTGTGAAATGTGCACCAAACGTAGGAGTAATCCTACAAGAACAAAATTCTGTGTTGTCATTACCTTTTGATAGTCACGCTGGTTGCTGTCACAATGCACTCCAACTTGCATCCGATATAAAGTCCTTTTGCACACATCAGTATTCATTGCATATCGTAAGAATAATATCTGATAAATTAATTAAGAGTACATATAGGTGGCAGTGCTGTGCAACTTTTTATTTCTAGGACGTGCCTTCGCTTCATGCTTACTTTGAATGCATGCAGCAAATATACCGGTGAACAGGGGAGCGAGGCCCGCGGACATGTTTAAAATCATTTTTTAATCAGCAGAATTGTACTTTAAATATTGGGCATCGCTCCTTGACAGGGTAGGCTATTTTGGGGAAGTCACACTTCCACATTCTGCTGCTAGAAATACTGCCAAGGCTTATAAATGGACTAATTTAAATGTGCCTATAATTCACACCGTAAGAGAGAGAGGGAGAGTGTGTGTGTGTGCACATTAGCTATATTTTAGTAGTCACAGAAGACTCGAATCACAAAGAGCAGTTGCATTTTATTCCAGACTTAGGCGTGGCTTACTCCTGAATTTAAGAAGCATAACACTTACAGATCTGTGTCACTAAGCGTTTTTCAAGGAGTCAGCAATCTTAATCCTAGATATGTAATGAATATAATTTCTAGATCTGGAGTAAGGCAGAAGCAGCCACAGAAATGCTTTGCACGACATGCACGGAAATTCAGAATAATTCACACCTAAACCAGGAGTGAGAGACAAATACAGAACACGTTTTGTGAATCAAGCCTCCCATGGTGCCACCCAGTGCAGTGCTGTATGAGAACAGCATGATAGATATTATTATTAGCAAACTCAAAGGTACTGCATAATAACATCAGAAGGATGAAACACTGAGTCAGCCTGGCCTGGATTTTACATGCAGTCTTTTAGGCTGCAAAAAAAGATCTTTTCAACAGGTTCCGACACCCCAGATCTAGCTCATATACTTCAATATCACCTTTCTTAGGCGCTATTTGAATTATCGAATCTCAAACACAAATGCACACGAATTGACTCTGATTATGAAATGTCACATCTATATGATCCCCGGTACTGCCCTCACTAATTTGTATTTAATGATTTTTTCAAAATACACAATGTTTTGCTTGTAATTTACTAAAGTGTAGCATACCTTTTCTTTTTCACTTATAAAATCAGTTAAGCGACAGTATTGGAGCATTTCTACGAATGTGTTTCAATTATATATACTGAGTAAGGAAAAACTCTTTAAAGCAGAGGAAATGGGAATTATGCAGTATTTATTAAAAATTCGAAAGGAGTATATTCCTACCAAAACGTTATCTTTAAACAGATATTTTCCTGTGTTTAGGAAAAACACAATTTTTAATTAATATACGTGGAATAGAAACTATAGTCTAGAGAAGCCACTGTTTTATTAATATTCACTTGCAATTCTTTTAAATTCATTGGAAGAAATGTTATAAGTTACTTACTTTGAACATGGTATAGAACATAAGTTAATTTGCGCAAAATGTTGAATCACTCTACTGATAAGTTGTGCTCAAAGAGAATATCATACATAAAAAGCCTAGATTGCAATGTAATAATTAATTATATATGTCTAAGCAGCATTTTAAGGGACTCCAGTCAAACGTTTAAAGCCCGAACTCTTTATAAGATTGAACATGTCAGCTAGGATCTTCCCTTACTTTTAAAAGTACTGGATCACAGAAAACTTTGCTGCTTTCATTAATGACTTTTGTTTCATAAACTATGGGGTATATTCACAAGAACGTGTGATATTTACACCAAGAGTAGCGTAACACAACTTTCAACATCGCAGCTTATACCGGGAAAATAACCCCGCGGCAATGTGGAATTCACAACACGGCGGTAGCATGCGATAGTCTGCCAAAACCGACGACAATGTCTGCAATATAACCACCTCAATGGAGATAAAAACACAAACCACAACACAAAAAAAACAGCGATGGGCCACAGCGCGATGAGAAAACCAGAGATAAGCAGCACCAGGGCTGCAACACACACCAGGCAGGTGGGAAAAATCACCATAAAAGTAGAAAAAACACCCAGACACAAACTGACCAACACCCAAGCACCATAGAGGCAGCCGGAGCAGGCGCCGAGGACGAGCGCAACCCCACAAGCCCCCCGGACGACCAGCATGGGACCTCGGGGACAGGGAAGGGAAAGGACAAGAAGAAGAGGAGGAGGAAGTTCAGTCCGCAGGCGAACAGAATCATAGTCACGGAGGTGATGGAACACCATAAAACAACTGTTCGTCAACTCCAACGTGTCATTGGGCACAAAAAATGGAATATGGCGGGACATCATGGAAAAGGTGAATTCCGTCGGGGAGCACAAGAGGGCAATGGACGAGGTCAAGAGGCAATGGAATGACATCAAGCGGCGGGCCAAGGAAAAACTCTCCGCCAACCAGAAGGCAGCAATGCAGACTGGAGGTGGAGGCCCCGTGCCACAACTCGTGCTGGATGACATGGAGGAGCTGGTGTCGACAGTCATCAGTGTGGAGACCGTGGCTGGACTCGGGGGATCAGACACTGCTCAACAGGACACAACACAACTGCAACAGGGTGAGTGACCATCAGGTACTGAGGGGACAGGTGGAGATGGGCACAATGGCACACATGCACAATCAAGAGGAGCACAGTGCACACCCACAATGACTTTGGGTCCTTGCCCAGATCTACAGACTGTCACAATGTACAATGCCATGCTGTCTGAATGTCAACATGTACCATGTGGCTACATACATGTGGACACATTGTAATACACCATCTCGCCTTCACATTGCAGGGGCACGGTCAACACTACTTGCAGAGCTGTCCCAGCCACTCTTCACTGATGACGACACTATCATGGGCACCCAAACCATCCAAGACATCATTGACCTCATCTGCCACTCATCTCCAGGATCAGGGCAGGCCAGCTACATCGAGGAGACCCCACCTACTACCCAAAGCACCAAGCAGGAGGCATCCACAGCCCCGGCACCCCCTCAAGATCCCCAGGAACAACACATGGCCTTCTAACGCCGTGTGATGGAGCGCCAGAGGGAGACCGCAGAGCCGGGCTTCGGCAACATGGCAACCAAACTTGATGCCATTCTTGGGTGTGTAGCCCCGCTCCATGGTCTCCAACGAGCCCTGACTGACATCACTGGAGTTATGACGTGGAGAGAAAAACACCTGTCCGCTCAGATTGGCTCCAGCAATACCAGCCGTGAGCTGGCACACATTCGGAGGCTCATGAAGGACAGGGTGCGGATGGAGGTGGAAAGGATGGCAGCCACCGCTGCACATCAGGGGAATGTAGCTGAGATCTACCATGCCCTGCAGATCTTCATCATGGCATTGCTGCCACAAGGCGTGGCGATGTTGAATGCTGCTGCCCCCACACCATCCATATCTCCGCTCACTGGGGGGGTCTATGCCTCCCTGTGCTGCAGGCCTAACCACTCCGGCACCTGTCAGTGTCAATGGCACACAGTGCAGCTGACAATCCACCTCCGGCACCTGAGGTGTCAGTGGCACAGAGTGCCACAGCTGGTACAGCAACCCCCACAGGTGGGGCAGGGCACACATCCGGGGATGAGGACGTGGATGGGCATGTGATCAGAAGAACTCTGTAGCATTCATTTCCGCCACTTGGCCTCTTCCTGGTTTGGTCCCGCACATGGCCTCATGACCTTCCACTGACCCCCGATTTACTCAGATGCACTCACCTTGGACAACGACATAGGGAGGCACCGCCTGTTTGATGACCAATGACACAGCGACCAGACTGCGGACTGCACATCTCCTCTTCCGCAGTACTTGTCTTCCATGGATGGACTCTGGCTGGCCCTCCACGGACCCATATAGTGTAGTGTAATCGGCAGTGCTCTGTCCCGCTGCAGCTGCGGAACTGCACTGGATGTGCAATAAACATCCAGTGACGCACTGCTGTGTCATGTCTTTCATCGTTCATGTATGCATGTGTGGATGAATGTAGGGAAGTGATTTCCCTTGCGTCAATGATGCTCATCCTGTGGGATGCTAGTCAGAGGGTGCTACATAGCAATTTGTGTCACCACAACAGGGACACACGCATCAGCCACTTTCTTGCCGGGACATGGACTGAACCACGCACAGTGCCCACGAGTCATTTTTGCAAGCCCTGCGCTGTTCCGGCGTATGGCAGGCTAGACCACTCTGCTCACGCTCCCAGGGAGGGGCCTCATTGCTACCCGTCGCAGGCATACTCGCTGGTGGTGTGCAGGTCCGTGGTCTAGTTGTCAGCATGTCACAGCCACTCCCTGAGGGCAGGTTTGCACGCCCACCACACCCACCCGGCACAGGTTTGTGGGGTCACAGCCCATGTGACCCCACAAATATAAGGGGCCAACGATGTCACATACCCCTTTGCCGCTGGTGACTGGATGACAAACCCGAGGCCGTGAGGCCAGCACGGGTGTGCAGCCTGCGATGAAGCCCCGTCCCAGTGGTCCGGACTGCTCAGGATTTGTGTGCTTTGCTAGACCGCAGTGTAGGCCATGCCAGTGGACTGCGCGGGCCTACCGCCACATGGCCTCGCTTCGGGGATCACAGAGTTAGTGGCACCCATTGGGCTGAGCGGCTGTGCAGGCTGCAATGTTGCTGGGTGCCCTGGTTTGTCCTACGCCATGGTGTGATCAAGTCCCAGCACCTGATATGATACCTGGTGGCCAGAGCAGCGTGGATGCATGATCTGGAGGGTGCCAAGCCTGCGGGCCCCAGGCTTGCAGCGGTACGTGTTGGGACCTGCAGTCCGAAGGTGAAAAGGGAGGTCCGGGTGTGCATGGGCAGGCATGCTCCGATGGGCGGCGGGAGGGGCTGAGATGCCTCTGTCTGGGTGTGCATGGGCGGGCGGGCGATGTTGTCTTGTGCAAGGGTGTGTACTGTGCCAGTCATGTCTCTGGACTCTGTTTCAGATGACGGCTCTGTCTCAGAAGTGTGACCTAGTGTACTGCTATATGCACCGGCAAGTGGTTGGAGACACACCGGTGGCAGCAGGTGAGCAGTGTGGCCTGGGTGCGCAGGGTCGGCTCTCTCTCTCCCCTCTCCTCTTCTCTCTCTCTCCCCCTCTCTTCTTCTCTTTCTCTCCCCCTCTCTTCTTCTCTCTCTCTCCCCCTCTCTTCTTCTCTCTCTCTCCCCCTCTTCTTCTCTCACTCTCCCCCTCTCCTCTTCTCTCTCTCTCCCCCTCTCTTCTTCTCTCTCTCTCTCTCCCCTCTCTTCTACTCTCTCTCTCCTTCGCTCTCTCTCTCTGTCCTTTGATGTGCGCAGGACACACCTTCTCATCATGTTTTTTGTCTTGCAGGCTGTGACTGACGGATAGTGTCGAGGTTGTGTCGAGGGGATCCTCAAGGTGTCTTCATTTAATTTCTGTGTTAATTTCAATAAAGTTTCATTGTTTGCTTTGAAAGTGATTGTACGATGCTCATTTCTGTGACAACACATACATGTCACCAGTTGTGATTGTGCGACATCAGGCGGATTATTTCGTACATGTTTTGGTGTAGCTGATGTGGCATGTCTTTGGTCGGGGGGTGCCAGGGAGGGGTGGTCCTGGGTGTGGGGGGGGGGGGGGGTTGGTTGTCCGTGCTGCCTGCTCAGTTGCTCCATGGCATCTGTTTGTCTTCAGGTGTGGCTGTGGGCTGTGCTCCCTTTTGTGGTGCAGACTATGATCCGGCTTTACACCAGGTCAGAGCAGGTGTTCATTTCCTGCTGCTAACACACCTTATCACGTGTTTTGTGTTCTTATCGCAGATATGTCTGGTTGTTGTGAATGTTGAGATGTGGTGTTGTCGCGGCTTTTTGCACGGGAACGCCAACTTTGCATCTCATTAGCGATAGTTGCGGGGGTCCTCTGTGGCGATGTTTTTTGCAGCTGCTATCGTGGGAAACCTGGTGCTGTGGGCTGTTAGCACCAGCTTGTGAATGGTGGGGTAAATGTATCACAACTTTAGCTGCGATAAAGTGTTGTTAATTCAGCGATAGCTCCTTGTGAATATGCCCCTATCAGTGTCCTGCCTTTGCATCAACGCATTTCAACTAACTTCAATTCAACTTATTGATTTATTTGGATAACAAGATGCATAAACCCACCCATTACTATGAGAATCTATCACACAGCTTGGTGCATGCAGCTGTGATAATGCTGTGTACAGTGGAGCCCTGGATGTGTAACGTATCTCTAATAGGGATAATGTGAGATATTTAGGGCCCAGTAATGGAGTCTGAAATAGGGGGCGCACAACAGTATAAACGAGGGTTAGTGTGGCGACCTGGATAGATAAGTACAGTCAGGAGAAAGAGGGGTGCTCTCTTTTAGGACTACCCCCCAGTAAAAAGCTCAGAATGTGCTTCTCTAGGGAGAATGGGAATGTGTGCTGAGTACCAAATGGTAGCCGAGAAGGTTATTCTTATATTAACCCAGTGCACTATTCACAAAACCATGTGCAGTGATAGGCAATACAATGTTATTAGAACATATACTCTGACTAACTACAATAGAATAAGGTAATAGTGTCAACTATTGGAAACAGCAAGGGAGCTATGAAGCACAGTATAGAAGCAAGTTACTATTTCTTTACACGTCCCATTAGTTATCATTTCTTTACGTGTTCCTGTAGTTATCATTTGTTTACATGTTCCTGTAGTTATCATTTCTTTACGTGTTTCTGTAGTTATAATTTCTTTACATGTTCCTGTAGTTATCATTTCTTTACGTGTTCCTGTAGTTATTATTTCTTTACATGTTCCTGTAGTTATCATTTCTTTAAGTGTTCCTGTAGTTATCATTTGTTTACGTGTTCCTGTTGTTATCCTTTCCTTACTTGTTCCTGTAGTTATCATTTCTTTACGTGTTCCGTGTTCCTGTAGTTATCATTTCTTTACGTGTTCCTGTAGTTATTATTTCTTTACATGTTCCTGTAGTTATCATTTCTTTACGTGTTCCTGTAGTTATCATTTGTTTACATGTTCCTGTAGTTATCATTTCCTTATGTGTTCCTGTAGTTATCATTTCTAACATGTTCCTGTAGTTATCATTTGTTTACGTGTTCCTGTAGTTATCATTTCATTATGTGTTCCTGTAGTTATCCTTTCCTTATGTGTTCCTGTAGTTATCATTTGTTTACGTGTTCCTGTAGTTATCATTTCCTTATGTATTCCTGTAGTTATCATTTCTTTACATGTTCCTGTAGTTATCATTTCTTTACGTGTTACTGTAGTTTTAATTCTTCACATGTTGCTGCTTTCAGCTATTTTTTCCAGCAAGAAGACTTCGAAGCACAAACACAATCTTATGAGAAGTCCGTGTGCTTACACTGCTTACATTCTCCTCTGTGTGGCAGGAGGTTCCAGAGCTGTGCACTCTTCAAGGGATAAGCCAGAAAAATTAAATGTCTCCACTTTGAATCACTTCCTGGCATTTCACAACTCAATTTGCAAAGAATGATCTTCCGGGATGTTTTGTGTGAACAGTCATGAAATGATCTAAAACCTCAAAAATACCTTCTGAATCTAAATGTGGGGGAGGCACTCCTTCCAAGAAGTGTGTGTAATATGGGGCCATAGTGTGCATTTTACAGTACATTTTTCAAATTATTTGGCAAAATACTGAGGATTTACAAGTCTTTCTGAAGGGGACCTCATCAAATACTTCAATATGTTTGTCGGGTACCAGGCAAGTCTTTTCCTCCTGAGAGGTCTTAGGGGTGCCCCCCTACCTTAAGAAAACACTGTAACAGATGGCAGCAAAATGGACCATTCCTCAGCCCTATTTCCCTAAAACTGTCTGAAGTGCCATAGGTTTTATAGGGAGGTCCAATAATAAATGAATCAGTTTGTCATGGTCTCTCATCATTTGCCAGTTCGACTGATATCAGTTCTCTTTTTCCTTATGTCTATCTTACAACTCTTTTCATTTTCCCATCCTTCCACTTACTAGCAATTTTTGCAGACGTGTACTATCAGAAGAGAATTTACTTGTAGCTGACAGGATAAAAATTAATATGCTGAATCAGAATACACCAAGGCTAGTCCTCAGGTTGGATCAAAGAGGCTAAGAACCTAGAGCTACCGCTCAGGTTACAAAGAGGTTACAAGATCAGACACTAGACCTAATATTATGGCATCACTAGAAGTTTAGATGATAAAGTGACTCCACATGAGTCATGAAATAACAGCCATAGCATCAAGCGCCTTCTGTCGCCGAAGGAATAGCACCGACATTTGAATTTCAAATGAAGCATGAATTATATCTTTAACATCAGTTCTAAATATGTTTTGGAAACACAACAATTTTGAACTCAAATAACAAATTGGCATTTTCTGGAGAAAAAAAAATCTTTTGCCAAATCCATGTTTTTGTTTTTATTTTGACTGAATCCATTCAACTTTTCACAAGAAAAGCACATCTACTTCTAAAAATATATTTTTATCGCCTGAACACCAGCATTTCATTTTCAGTAAATCGTCAAGCTTCGTCCCCAAAATACCATCTTGTCATTTTAGCCAAGTATTTCCACGTTCAAATTGCTCACAACAACAGACTATGCCTATCAACCCCTATGACTTCTTCACTTTTTACATCTTCACTGTCTTAACCCTTTTTGTAACTTCTTTCGCTCTTTCTTCTTTTCTTCCTCTTACACCTTCTTTCTTCCTTCCATTTATCATTTCTTTAACCAGTTCCTCCTTTCTTCTTGTCTTTCATTTATATGTTTTGTTTTATTCATGCTTTGTTCTTTTCGTTCATTGTTTCTCTTTACTTCTCTGTACACCTCTTATCTTTTGTTATTGTTTACGTTTTTCATGTTTATGTCAAATCTTTTTATTCTTTCTTTCATTTCTTTCATCATAAATTATTTTCATCCATTTAATTAATTTCATTCTTTCATCTATTTCGTCCTCTCTTTTTATCAGTCAACCTGCACTTTCATTTCTTTCTTACTGTTACACTCACTCCATCTCACTTTGTTTTCTTTCTCACTTTTATCAGGTGTTGGTGAACATTTGACATGGCTTTCAATTTGCAGTTGTGTGGAGTGTTTATTAGTGTATGTCTTCACAGGGGTGTGTGTGTGTGTTGAATATGTGCTTCAGAAGGAGGCTGACCAAGTGCAGCAGGGAGCTGATATTGTCTTTGGGTTCATATGTGGTTACCAGGGTGATGAGTTCTTGCTTAAGAGTTTTTAGGCAGAAGTCCCTCAAGGAGCAGCTCTGTGGTCTGATGGGTTTTGATTGGCAGTGGCAGGTGGTTGGGGCAGGAGGGATGATGATCAGAATCGTGTCATGCTCTGACCAATCCAGGGTCATCTGGGAGAAAGCTTGGTTGTGAGGACTAGGTTGGCAACATTGACTTTGGTCTGTTTGGCTCGATGGAGTGTTTAATGTTCATTGAATATTTCTTATTTTAAAGTCTTATTGAAGGAACTGTTTGGGAGTTTGTAGTCCACAAAAGATATTTTTGATTAGATGATGGTTGAGGTGTGAGGAGGTCTGTGATTTTCTTGATGGATGTTTTGCTGGGATTAGATCTGCAGGTTGGGTGAAAAGTGATGGTCTAGAAAACTTAGAGGCGGAAGTAGCTTGTATAAAGTCATAGAGTTAAATTGTAGGGGGTTTAATAAAGCAAACATACATGGCTAGGATGAAGTGTAGATGGGTGCGATGTCATGGAGATATGTTGGGGGATTATTTTCTAAAATGTTGAGAGGGCACTCCCATGGCTCAGTCTTACAGAAAGCATTGCATTGATTTACATACTGTTGTAAAGCCCTCTGGGTACAGCACAGGTACAGCACAGAATTGTGTTGCACCACACAAGGACCCACACAACCCATAGTAAATAAACACCCTTATTTCTACTGCTAGTTACACCTAAATGTTGCAAAAATGAGGCTCTAAAATATGTCACGGTTCTTAAGGTGGCTCTGTGTGCAAATCAGTGTCAAGCAGTAGTAATGTGGGACAGTGTTCAGCCACACATGACATGCAGCTGCAAGTCTATGTGTCACAATGTGGAGATCAGTACTGGAGTGGGCCAAACAGTGTGTCACAGTGTGGGAGATTGTCATGCCTAGTGAGAGCTCTGGAGTATGTGGTCTGAAGTTTACTTCTAGCAACGTGCAGTGCCATGGCCAACCTCGAGTTTGCCTTTCATCGCCTGGCCTACATATAGGCCACCAAGAAACTGCAGAATGATATAGCCTTAGAGCCCAACGTAGCAGACTCTACTGGCCATCAAAGGCCCGCTCAAGCGTTCACGAAGGGTTTTAACAAGGGAGCAGGCATTTAATGTCCGGTAAAGCTCACTACGGAGGTCTCCAAGGCTATTAGAACATTCTTCCCCTTGAGGGCAGATTGTTCTAAATTGTAAACCATAGGCCTCAGGGAGCCTGAGGCGGCTGAAATCCCTTCTGGCTCCGCGAGGCCTTTGTTCAGAGCAAGAGCTGTGTACAAACATTGGAATGTTGATCCTCTAGGCTTCCCTCAGCCATTAGAAGCCAGGAGCACTCCATTGTCTTCAATGGAGAGCTCAACATTCCAATGTCCTATTCATGATTGAAGCTTACAGATGGAAACATTGAGAATCCTTACGAGCTGTGCAACTGGTCAGTTTATGGTGAGATAATGGAGTAACCGAGTGACCCGCGCACCCAGGTGGAGAGACCCTTGCACCAGACCAGGCACATAGCAAAACCAGTTGTGTTCAGGTTCTGCTGCTATACTTGCAGTGATTTGCTACAGAAAGCAGTACTGTTGAGCAACTGCACACATTTGCATTGCCATTCCTGCGATAGCCGACGCCATCTTATTTGCTAATGTTAACCATAGCTGTGCAAACCTTGCCTCTTGTGACCTATTTAGTCTCTCTCTCATGCTTTGTTGGACTAAATGAGAATTCCCATTTAGCCAGCTCGTGCCTAATTGTTTACTTTTCCTCTGTCTATTTCCAGGTTCTGTTGTGTCTTTCTTAGGAGAACATTGTACTCATGCAACAAGCTCATTGTCTCTGTCATATGTCTTCCATTGGTGCCTATGTATAGAAATCTTCAAAACCTCCATGCACTGGGACTGGCATGCGATGCTCACCACAGCGGGGAATTCTTTGTCGCTCTATTTCATGATATCACACCTTCGTACCTTTGGTTTGCTTAGTAAACAAGCTCAGACTTCAAGTATGTGTGTGAGAAAATGTGTTCTTTGTATTTGTTTTTTTGTTTGTTTTTTATTTCAACATATTTTTATTGATTTTTATACATATAACCATCAACGCTTCGTCGTTACAGGGTAGCAGCCCACACTGGCTGTGCTTTTTAGGAATACAGTGTAAACTAGAAAATGCATTTATGGAGCTGAGTCAATAGATCTGGCCCTGCAGATCTCAGCCAATGCCTAATGCCAGTGCTCTGAGTACAAGGTGTTCTCGTGTGCATCTTGAAGGTCCGGCAGGGCTGGCCTGGTACTCTTCAGATCTCTTCTCTTAGTCGTTGTTGTCATCTTCTGGACGACGTTTGGCTCTTTCGGGAGAGGATATTATGCTAAGGCATCCTCAGATGCAGAGCTCTCTCTCTCTCTGCTCTGGGCTGCCTGAGGTAAAGGTTGTGGTTGGGCTGGCTGTGGATCTGCTCCTCAGGGTCATGGTTCTGACTGAGCAGCTTTGTATCAAGAGGGAAAGGGGCGAAGGGGGGAGGGGGGATAACTGGGCCCAGCTGCAGACCATCTGAAAACATTTCTGTGAACAACAAGATTCATCTGGAATGAGAGAGAGTGAAACGTGTGTTTGGACATCTTTGTGTATGAAAAAGAGAGAAAGAGTGGGAGAAAAATAAAGAAATTAGAGACAGAGAGAAGGAAATGTGTGTGTGTGTAAGAGAGTGAGAAAAATATGAAGAAATGAGAGGCAGTTAAAGGAAAAAAGAGAAAAACAAGGAGGAGCGAAGGGAGAGACATGGAAAGACAGTTTGAGGAAGGGAAAAAGAAAGAGAAACAGAAAATAAAAAGAAAGAGAGAGGAAGAAAGAGAGAAACAGGAAGATTGTAAATAAAATTGATACTTGTATAGCACACTACTCACCCGCAAGGGTCTCAAGGTGCTTGTATGAATACTGCTGTGGAACCCCCCTGGCTTTCCCCGTGAGGTGTCCACTCCTGGGGACCCCTAAGGTGGAGGCCAGGCATCCTTAGCATTGTGGGGATTAAGCAAGCTATTGCCCAGAGTTGCAGATGATTGGAATAGGCACCGAGGTGAGAATTATCAGGTCAGTGGAATTTTTGAGCCCAAGACCTGCCGAGGCGGGGAATTGAACCCTGGTCCTGGGCCAGACCTCTGCATCAGGGTCTGCCGCTCTAACCATTGAGCCACACGTCTCCACATGAGATGAGAGGAATTGAAAATAATAGAATGAGAGAAAAATGTATGGAGCACCGGCGAATGTAGTAGAAAATAGAGGAGTGAGAAGAAATGGGGATTTAGTTTCAGGGAACTTGGATAGATTAGGAGTGTGAGAGAAATGAAAAACAGCGAGAGAAGATGTGAAAACAGTAAATAATGGTTAGAGAACTCAATAAAAACAGAAACTTCGAAATGGAGAAAGTGATATGGAAATACATATGAGAGAGGCAGAAGACAAGAAGCATTAGATCGTCATAAAAAAAGGATAAACGCATAAGAAAAAGGTAAAATAAAAAGAACAGGATGATATTTAGAAGAGAGAAGATGAAAACAGGAGTGAAGAGGGGTTGAGAAAATGTGGAAGTGCCAGGGACACAGTGGAGAGAGAGGAGCACGGGAGAAAGAGCAGGAAAGATGAAAAACAAGACATACAACAAACGCTGGCAAAGAAAATAGGCAGTGCTTAATTTGTATAAAAAAATAAGTGCCAGGGCCCTCGTCAGGAGGCCAGCGCAGTTTGCACCACACATTGCCTCTGTACTTACACAACTACTAAGCATCACACTGCTACAAGTGTGATAATTCAGACTGAGGCCCCAAAGCTTTAAGAGTGGCTTGGGTGGCAGGTAATAGTTATTTTAATGTATATGGAAGTAACAAACAACTGTTTTTCTGATCATCTTTAAATTACACAAACAGTGCCATCATGTGGCAGCTGTCATAAGGGCAGGTTCCAGCAATTAAGTGCCGGTGCCAAGCACCGGAAACCACAGGCTCAAATTAAGCACTGAAAATAGTGCTCACCATTGGGGACATTTGGCTTTGCCCGTGTCTTTTGGCAATGCTCTATAACATCTGAGTTATTCTGACCACCTCAAAGCATTGCTTAAAAAAAATTATTTCAAAAAGGCACAACGGCATGACCGCTTCTGCTGTCAGAACCCATGTAAATGACAGCAGAATGATGAAGTGCAATTTGTTTAATTTTTTATTTACTGATCCAAGATGGCAGACACCACTTGGATTGGTAAATATTTTTTTGCACAACAGTGTATATTGAAGGGAAAAAAAGTACCACAGGGTGGCAGAAGAATGAGTCAGAGGGTGTCAAGTCGGGGTGGGAAAAAGCATCTCAAGAGCGATAGCAATGCTGAGGTGGGGGAGAAGAACACAGACAAAAACACAGACCGTGAAGGCAAGGGAGAGAAGAAAACGGAGCACAGCTTTGAGAGGGAGCAGCCCATGAGAGAGCGAGAAGCACACAAAAGCGGCAGCAACACAGGTAGTGGGGGAATAACACACAGCACGACATGGAACAGACAAGTAAGTACTCAAGAGAGAAACATGGAGTATGGAGGGTGGGCAGTTTGGGGGAGCACACAAAGGATATAAGGAGAGGAGTTGGAAAACACATGCAATCTAATTGGAATGCTTAACCAATAAGAATATAAAAGGGATCAGTGGAAGGACAGAAGCCAGTCAGTGAGAGAGATGGCAAGGAGGCTGTGCTCCAGGGGAGGGACAAACAAGATGGACAACCTGGCACAAGGGCAGCCCTTGAATAAGAAGAAAGCAAATGAAATTGACAATAAAGTAGCCAATCAATGGTAAGTTCCTGGTAAGTCCACATAGGCACATAGGTTTTTTGCAACCAAGCAGCATGTACTGTCTGGTAGGTGTTAAATATGATCCAGACACTGGAGGAATATTCAATTAGGCTTATTAAATCATGATTTACCACCACTAATAGCCTCTTTCTGAATCATCCCAGCTTAAACTTCCAGTCTTTGAACATCCACCTACAAAGGCTTACCACATTCTACCACAAGTACAGCATTCTACCACAAGTACAGCATTCCAGAAGTGAAAAGAAGGAAAGACGAATAAAGTCAACCAAAGGTAAGAAATTGGTGGGCTCTAACCTCAGTACGTTTTTATGTGGTTCACAGGAGGCTTTTGTCTACCAGGCAGCTACAAGGTGTTGGGAAAGAGAAAGAGAAATAAAAAGCAAAAGGAGCTAATCAAAGAGAACAAAGTGTAAATGTAGGCTGACAGCAGGGAAAAAATAATTAAATTGACAGAGAGATGGTCAGTTAGAAGAAAGCGGGCACATGGCAGGAGAGACCGAAAAGTGAGAAGTTATAAGAACCAATCTGACATGCGCACTGTAGACCAGTGCTGACATTCAGCATTTGCAGGATTTAGCCCCGCCCCCACCCTTGCACTGTAGACAGCATAAGCTGCTGCTGTGGCAAATAAATAAAATGGGATTGAAACGCCATTTTATTTATTTGTGTTTGCCTGCTGCGTTCACAGGAGGCGGGGCGACGTTCCTCCGCTCCCCAGGAGGAGCCGCCCCTGGTTGCTGACAGCTATGTGCTCGTCGGGGGCTGCTTTTTGAGGACCTCATTCACCAGCAGCTTGTGCAACAAGAGGCGGCCACCCAGTGCGCCAGGCAGGCGTATACATCACCCACAGGACTCCCGCTGTGCAGGAAAATTGTTGATAACAGGAGAGACGAAAAGTGAGAAGTTATAAGAACCAAGAAAGACAAAGAACAGAAAAAGGTGGGTGGAAGGGGAAAGAGAAGACTAAAATGGACGGTGAGACAAAAAATAGCAGAGACAAGAAAGAGAGCTTGGGGAGCATAGAAACAGAAAATGGAAATTATGGAAAAGCAAACAAGTGAGAAGGAAACAATGGAAGGGACAAGAGTGAAGGAAGAAAACTGAATTGTGAATGAGGCAGAAAATTAACGAGAGGTGAAAAGTAAATCTGAAGGAAATAAGGGGGGAGGTTTGAATTGAGAAAGGAGAGAACAAGACTGAAGCAGACAGTACTAAAGTTTCCATACGTAGGAAGACAAGTCAGAGATGGAACAAGAGGAGAGAGAGAGTACTTGGGCTATTGAGATCAAGCGCTCTCCTCCAACCAGGTTCTCATTCGCTTCACCTTACGTACCCGCCATCCTACTCCCCACCCATAAAGTGCCCAGGATGTTTCCTCCAGCTCCTGTGCAGCTTCATGAAGTTCTGAATGTCAGGCCCTGAAAGGATACTGATGCTGACAGGGAGAAAATCTGCTTCCTGTTAGCAGCCAGAGGACTAATCACGTGTGCTGGGCAGCATAATACTGATGAAATCCGCTCTTTTGATCTTCAGATCTCCAGCAAATCTCACTAACAGTCTAATCTCTAATGAAAACTGTTGACCAGGCCTCTAAAAGATTGTAGGGCTGGGACTGAATCAGTCACATGCCATAGTCGCATCAAATGTGCTGAGCCACATGCTTCCAGTGAAGTCCCCACTTTCAGTATTCAACTCTCCAGAAATTCTCCAGGACAGTCTGATCTCTAAGGCAATAATAATAATAATAATAATAATACTGATACTTATAGAGCGCGAACAGCTACCTCACCTGGAGGTGTCCCGGCGCTATGTGAGCAGCTTAGCAGAGCAAGTAGCAAAAGAGGCTAAGATTTTCTGCGTAAAGAGCCAGGTTTTTAATTGCTTCTTAAATCCAGATTCTGACGAACTCTGGAACTTATACAACAGGTCGAGCCCCTAAAAGATTGTCTTACCAAGACCACATTATTTTTGCAGCACAAACATGTACTACACTGATTGAAGATCCTCAACGCATTTCTACTGATGCACTCATCTGGGACTTCTTCCAATCTTATTTTATTGCAAGTGATCAAAAAAACAAGTATCAGCCCTAAGAGCCTTACAGGTGCGTTTTAAAATTGCGTTCACAATCTCCATGATGAGCATATACCATGGTTCAATGATCAAAGATGTGGACCCTCATTGTGAGTGTTATGAAAAACATTGCACCTTGGAAATTCAAATACTGCAGGTTGCAGGAATTTCTCGGTAGTGTTATTGTTCATCAGAATATACAAGGCACTCGTAATGTGGGTCTTCAGTTCACTGATAGGAAACTAACAGCCTGATTCATCAAGCTAAATTGCACTTGCAAAAGGCAAGATTCTCAGAATCTTGCCTTTTGCGAGTGCAATTTTTGCATTTGGGATTCATCATCCCGAATGCAAAATTCGCTATTAAAGAATTCACACATTTGCGAAGATTTGCATTTAAGGAATCTCTATTTGAGATTCCTTAAATGCAATTCATGAATCATTTTAAAATTGCGAAATTGCAATTTTGGGGCGCTATTTACCGAGAGGTCAGACCTCGTGGTAAATAGCAAAAACGTAGAAAAATGCATTTAAATGCATTTTTCTAAGTTGCATGTTACACACACACATGTCCTTTGGACATGTGTGTGCGCAACACCAATGTAGATTACATTTCAGGGGTGCTACAGGGTGTCCTTTGGACACCCCTGCACCCTTGAAATCGCATCCTTATTTACGATTAGCTAATTGCTAATCGCAAATAAGGAATAACTCCCCATTCATTCCTATGGGCCTGTAGGCCCATAGGAATGAATGAGGAGTTATTCCTTATTTGAGATTAGCAATTTGCTAATCGCAAATAAGGAACATGTAGGAATCGCTATATTTTTTTGCAATTCCTACATGAATCCCGTTTTGCAAGTCCTTAATAGCGATTCCTTATGAATCGCTATTAGGGGCTCGCAAAACGGGAGAATGATGAATCTGGCTGATAGTTACCTTTATTTTCTTTTTTTTTCAGGTTCATTTAAAGTCTGTCATCAACCTCAATGCAACCTAATATCTACAAAAGCACTCATCAAAAGAACAAATGGGGTTATTTTGAGTTTGGGGGTCGTCCCCATCCACTCAATTTAGAGGGTGTACCGGAAGGGTGGGGGCCCCCAGACTATAGCCTGTCCTTTCACCATGATATCTGACCATTGCCATGGAGCCCCCGCGTGCCCTATGCTAGTTGATCTGCCGCCCATCATGACCTTAGAAAATCCTAGCGGGGGTACTGTGGACCTGTGTTTCCCATTAATGCAGTTGGACAAGAAGATGACTCTTAGTCAAAGTACAACTTGAGCACAGAGTGACAACCATTGTTTCTAAAAGCTGTCTCAGTGGGCGAGACACCGAAGGAAACTGTGACACAGCAAACAATGGGCTACAGAAAGAATGAGCCGAAAGCTGACTTTAAGAAATGGAGTGAATGCATTTGTCACCGGGGTTACTGCAATCCTCACCTCCCTTTACTACATGACTTAGGCTGGACCTGGGTGCCTGGGTGCAAACCAAATCTTCTCCAATGTGACAATCCAGCCAGTGGCTTAGCCCCTTTAATAGCTGGCATGAAATGACTTGAGGTGTCTGCAATGCTGAATGCTGAAGTATTCAAATCCGAACAGCCTAGGAACTTTGCAAACATGGGGCCAACTGTGAGTATGGGAAGTAGCACTACAGGAGTACTATTTTACGTACTCCGACAAACTTTTGTGAATCGGCTTCGAAATGTCGAACTCCCTATTAGTGAAAGTGCAAAGAGGGTGCAGTTCTTTTGTCCTTTCTATTTGTGCTAATTGTATGTTAATTTTTAACAGAATATTCCCATTTTGTACCCATTTGAGGCCAATTCACAAAGTATTCACGAGTATGTAAACAAGGACCACAGGAGTATTGTTTTGTGGACTCTTACATGCCTTTGCAAATCAGCCCTATTAATGCTAAAGTTCTATTTAGATAGGAGGGTGGATACAAACCCCACTCTGGTGCTTACACACATCACTATAGTAAGGGATAAAATATTAATTGGCTTAACACACCATTGCAAAAAAATTACAAATGGGGCAAATGTGTTTTAGATTAAAAAAATCCCATGGCTGCTTGCTCGCAGCAAAGGACTGATGTTGACCAAGCTAAAGAAAATGTGTGTAAAATGTGCTAAACTCGGTGATAACTCCACCCGTTACTATAGCCTGTTTGAATGAACATTGGATTTTAGGGTCGGTTTCCAAGTAAGGCTGGCTGTGGGAACAATGAACGTCCACCATCGACATCACTCCTGAAGCCTAAGCAAGTTAGCAGCAGCCACAGCTGTCACAAGCGGAGGGCATCTGGGGCTCTATGCCCCGGGCCCTATACATTTTTAGGGCCCCACTCTGTTGTTGCAGCATTTTTTAAAAACTAGATTAGCAGGCCTGACCGCTTCCTTCTTCAAGCAACTAACATGGAAACACCACTAGTGCCCTGATTCCGGGTTGCATGGGACTGGGGCTGTGGTAAAATTGCAGCATTGCCACCAGGTAAGTTCACCCTAATACTATGCAAGATCACATGGAATGGTGAATTAACACATGGGACCGATTTGTCAGGTCGTAAAGACACATGGAATCCCCTTTTCCGGCCAGAGCTACTAACTTTGGAACTGGCAAACTACAAGCCTCATTTATAAAGAATGCATTAGGTAAAAGGGGTTGCAATTTGTGCGTGGACATTTAAGGAATGCATTCTTGTTTTGCAAACCTATCTATGCATTAATCGGTTCACAAAATGCAGAATGCTAGTAGTTCGCGATTTGTCCTATCACATACATATTAATGATGTAGATCGCAAATTGAGACCCACCACGATTGGATACAATCAAAGGTACAGTTGCCTGCTAGGGTCTGTGACTGCTTTTAAATAAAGCAATCTTTATTTTAATGCTGGGAAGGAAAATGGTATGTGTTTAAAAAATAGAAAATTAATATGATCATAAACGTTTTTTAAGATTAGGCAGCGGTCCAAATGTTTTTTCACCATTTACAAAGTGTGGACCACTTCCCGTTTGTGATTGGGTTACCACCTCATTTGAGTTGGTGGTAAAATATTAAAGTTTTGCAACTAGATTTCAGTCGAAAACCATTGATACATTCCATAAGTAATAGGTAATTGGAAGGAACATCCTTAAACTGGCCCTTCCGAATAGCAATTCCTTAACGTTTCCTAAACCCATTTACAGGTTCGGAAAATGTTTTCCAAAGAGTTAAATGAATTTAGTACATTTAAAAAAGTGTATTAGTGGTTGCAAATTCTCAGATTTACCGAATCTGACGGTTTTCAGGCTTTTAAAACACTTTGTAAATAAGACCTCAGGTTTGAGTCCCAGTGTAAACTCAACATACTGTTAATCTGGGCAAATCACTTAATCTCCTCTGTCTTAAAAAAACCACAAAACTAATCTGACCTTGTGTAATGTAACTAATGCTCATGTAAAGCATTCAATGCCCTTGGGTCTAGTTCACACTATATAAAACTACAAAAATAAACACAGAAATGAAATAGCACAGCACATCTCAGTGTGTAGCACTGATGCAGCATTGCTGAAATGCATGCCACTTGGCCCAGAAATCTGCTTCTCGAACCGAAACTTGAAAAGCCCCCCAACTTTAGACAGGCTTTCGCGAAGCAACATCGAACCAGGAAAAACTCACCACCAGTCAAAAAATATTGATGGAAAAATACTGAGGGGCTTATTTACACCCCTATCGCCACCACAACATCACTTTTACTGACGTTGTGGTGGCGATACGGACTTTGCCTTATTTACAATGCAGCTTTAAGCCACTACACGTGACTTAAGGTGCCTTGAAAATAAGGCCCCCTTCATGCTAAAATTAGAGTGAAAGGGGAGGACAATGGGTGTTGTAGTGGGCGTTCCATCACAACACCCATTGATTTTGATGCTGCCCCATATTTACAAGGGTGGTGTAAATATGGGGCAGCGCCAAAATTAAGACCAAAAATCCTGGTCATACACTGGTGAAACGAGTAGAAATACTTTATTTCTCCTAGTTTTTGCTGTTCCTATGTCTGCTGCATTGTACAGCACACATAGAAGTTACAAAATGCTATTGCTGATTGTTTATGTGCAGAAAGGGATACCTTCCTGCAATAAACAATGGGGCATAATATCAAGGGATTTATCTCCGCTTTTTTGGCTTTAAAAGCCAAGAAAGCGGAGATAAAATGATCTCCCTATTACCTAGCTGTCGCTAACACCAGTTAGCGACAGCTAGTAGGAGATAGCGACCATCTTGGGCCCCGCTTTGCATGTCAGAGATATTTATCACTAATGACATGCAAAGTGGGCGTGTGTCAAGATGTTAGCGACTGGAAACAGTCGCTAACATCGCTATCTCCTATTACCAACTTTTGGAGATATTCGCGCTAAGTGCGAATATCTCCAAAAGCTAACACCTGCCCTGAGCAGTTCTTAGCCATGTTATCCAACGGGAGGTGGATAACATGGCTAAGAGCATTAGCTCGGTAATGCATTAATATCGCTGACTTTACAGCGATATTCATGCATTTCGGCCGATTTTTATCGCTTAGGAGATAAACCTTGATAATAGCAAGGCTCCTAAGCGATAAAAATCACCGCAACACGGCGATAAAATTATTGCCGCTAAGCCAACACAGCGATAATTATCGCTAGTTGTTGGTAATATGCCCCACTGTTTCCCTGCAACATGGACACCCTTCCACAGTGGTGCAAGAGTATCTGCGTTGGCTACTGCAATTAGCCCCGGCACAGGCGGAAACGCAGGGCTGCACCATATTGTTGTAAATACGGTGCTGCCCTGCTAGTGTGACCAACCGTCCAAAGATTTCATGGACCGCCCATTATTTTTTCTTTCATGTCTGTTGTCCGTCATCATTCCTTTTACGGACGTCTTTTGTCCGTAATTTGGGGATTTCAGCAGGCTGTGCTGTTTCCCTGTGTCAATCGCAGCCAGCTTGCACTTCTCTTTAAACTATATAGGCTGCAGCAACCCTGCCAGACCTTGCACGGACTGTGGACTGGCCCAACGTCATTCTGACTGTACTGATTATCACATAAAGAATGACAATGGGCCATGGGCATATTGAAGCACGTGCTAAGTGGGGATGTCACGGGGTCAGATAAAATTGTTTCATAGACCTTTTTAACTTTTGATCTGTGACTCGCAGGTCAGTCCCTGGCATAAAGTGCAGTGAGTAGAATTCATATGCACCTGGTAATACTGCCACACCCAGAATATGTGAGTCTGGAATAAGATGTCAGATGCTTGTACATGTGGTTTTATGTTAAGATATGTTTATGCACTTTTTCATAATCAAAGTTCCTTTTTCCAGGCTCCCTTTTTGCTGTTGAATGTTTTTTTCTGTACACTGTTGTCAATATGTAACTTTTATATATATGCAACCAAGATGAGACTTTTCTTTCTAGTAGAACCAGTTGATCAGAACAGCCCACAGTATACATACAGTGCCAACGTTTACATGGCAGGAATCAGCAAAATAAAAAGGAGACACTTTTTTTTATTGAAACAAGATGTGTATTTATACACATTTGTGGTCTACTAAGCACCATTATTAATGCTGAATATGGAAATGATGTAGGGTTGTGGAAGGCCCTGTCTCTCTCACTGAAGCCCCAAATATGCCCCTTACATGTGTGGGGTTGTGCATGCATTTTGGGACCAGGGCCATCAGCTTCCAGTTTTGATCCGCAGAGATATTATTTGGGCATTGGTTGAGGTGGCTCAGTCACTGAAAGCTCTAGCCAGGCTCTAGCCTGAACCCTGGCTATGGCTCTGCTCGAGGTTCTTTTGGAACCTCAAACCCATAACGAGTCGAGCTTTCATGTAGCTTCTTTCTGCCTGTCCCTCAACCTTTTGTTGGTTGTCTATTTACTTACTTATAAAGCATTGTGCAACATCCTCTGATGCGTCTGTAAAACGTACCCTTTCTCCTGAATTTATGTCCTGAATTTTGACTTTCTGTCCTGAATATTGATTGACCCTTTGTCCTGAATTTTTACACTCCCTGTCCTAAATTTGCAATCATGCCACTTGGTCACCCTATGTCCTGTTTTCAGAAGTGCGGGAGGTCGAAGTTAAGCCAAGAAGGCTAACGCCACGCTCGGTCACTTCTTTGTGAATATGCCCCTGCGTGAGCTGATCT
Organism: Lissotriton helveticus; assembly: GCF_964261635.1. Lineage (NCBI taxonomy): Eukaryota > Metazoa > Chordata > Amphibia > Caudata > Salamandridae > Lissotriton > Lissotriton helveticus. The sequence goes on from NC_136064.1 coordinate 4,559,921, forward strand.
CACACTGAGCTCCTAGAACGGACAATACTGGACTTACAGCCAGATTCATCAAAGGAAATCCGGCTCACAAAGGGCCAGATTCTGAGAATCTGGCCCTTTGCGAGCGCAATTTTTGCATTTGGGATTCATCATCCCAAATGCAAAAATCGCAAATTGCGATATCGCTAAATTGCGAGGAATTGCATTTAAGGAATCTCTATTTGGGATTCCTTAAATGCAATTCATGAACCATTTCAGAATTGCGAATTCCCTATTTCTGGCCGCTGTTTACTGCGAAGTCTGACTTCGTGGTAAATAGCGAAAACTTAGAAAAATGCACTTTAGTGCATTTTTCTAAGTTGTATGTTACACACACACATGTCCTTTGGACATGTGTGTGCGCAACACCAGTGTCAATCACCATTTCAGGGGTGCTACAGGGTGTCCTTTGGACACCCCTGGCACCCTTGAAATCGCATCCTTATTGGCAATTAGCAAATTGCTAATCGCAAATAAGGAATGACTCCCCATGCATTCCTATGGGCCTTTTGCATGGGGAGTCATTCCTTATTTGCGATTAGCAATTTGCTAATCGCAAATAAGGAAGCTGTAGAAATCGCAATTATTTTTGCGATTTCGACATGAATCCCGTTTTGCGAGTCTTTAATAGCGATTCCTTAATAATCGCTATTAAGGACTCGCAAAACGGGACATTGATTAATCTGGCCGTATGATACAGAACGGTGGCTTTTCCAGGATTCTTTTTTCAAGACATTTCCTTTTCTTACATTCTGTTTCCTCACCCCCACCGCTCCCCCTTGGTGACAAACACAGCTTATTCTTGCATAACAACTTGAGGCCCTTCTTCCCACTCAGAGAGGAAATCCCATGTCACGACCCCAAGGAACAAACTGGATTGTGCATGGACTTCCCTTATCAGGGCATCTGGCCCTGGCAGGGCCTTCCTGTCTCACCGGTGAGCACCGGCACTCGGCCCTCACTCTTTATTTAAGTTCTGATTAAGACACTGGGCTAAAGAGGGCTGCCAATTGTTTTCACGGGAACTGAATCGCCAGGATGTAAGCCGTAGAGCAGCTCCGCCTTTCAACATGCACACTGGGGACTTGATTTTTTTTTTGCAGTTTTATAAAGCGCGAATTCGACCTGAAGGAATTGGAGCGCCTTGCAAGAGCACCAGTTACATTACACAAGGACACCCGCATTCCTTTTGTTAGGCACGGGGGAGATTAAGTGATTTGCCCTGAATCACAGGATGTAGAGCGGAGGCTGAGACTCGAACCTGGTTCCCCAGGTCCAAAGTGGCCAGCTCTGGCCGCTACTCCACATCCTCTCCGCTCTGAGGGAATGGATTTTGTGCACCCAGGTCTACTTTTGGTGGGCTGAAAAGTATTTCGAAAATTCGAAATTATTGGTCTAGGGGGCATATTATCAAGGGGGTTTATCTCCGCTTTTTTGGCTTTAAAAGCCAAGAAAGCGGAGATAAAATTATCTCCCTATTACCTAGCTGTCGCTAACACCAGTTAGCGACAGCTAGTAGGAGATAGCGACCATCTTGGGCCCCACTTTGCATGTCAGTGATATTTATCACTAATGATATGCAAAGTGGGCGTGCCAAGATGTTAGCGACTGGAAACAGTCGCTAACATCGCTATCTCCTATTACCAACTTTTGGAGATATTCGCACTAAGCGCGAATATCTCCAAAAGCTAACACCTGCCCTGAGCAGTTCTTAGCCATGTTATCCAATGGGAGGTGGATAACATGGCTAAGAGCATTAGCTCGGTAATGCATGAATATCGCTGACTTTTCAGCGATATTCATGCATTGCGGGCGTTTTTTATCGCATTTGCGATAAACCTTGGTAATACCAAGGTTTATCTGCGATAAAAATTGCCGCAGCTCGGCGGTAAAATTTTGTCTCTAACCAAGCAATAGCGATAATTATCGCTATTGCTTGGTAATATGCCCCTAGGTTTTGACTCCAGGGAGCCCATATGGATTTAACAAATCCATCAGGAGAGAGAGGTATTTTTTAAGTCTGGTTTTGGGGCTGCAAACTGCATACTCCAGGGGGTCTGCTTGCAAAATTCAGTTAGCATCTATATCTGCATACATTTTGGTCGATTCACACACATTGTCTAGCCTGGAAATGGATAGCGGTGGGCAGCAAATTCCGTTCCGCTCGCGGAGTTTGCGAAATTTCGGCAATAGAATTGGTGAAAATTCTGCGTTCCACGGCGGAACAGAATTTGTGGGCATGGATGGTGAGTATATTGATTTGAGTAGAGGTATTGCACAAAACTGTGGCATCTTTTTTGGATCAATATGCTGGGCAGGATTTATTCTGGCACGTCGCTCCAGTCACAAAAATTAAACCTCAACAGGAAGCACTTACAGATAAAGCAGGTGCCCGAGGCTCAAATTTAGTAACGCATTAATCAGCCCAAAATATTCGTGAGCACGGTCGAGGCTGGGCAGGTGTGCTTTCTCCACCTATATACATACTACTGTCAAAAATTAGTTGTGATCCTTGAAAGAGGTCTTTGCATCCATGACTTTCTTGAGCGCAATCCCTGTGTAGTTCCTGTCACCAGGAGGTTCTTTCTCCTCATCTGCTGCTCTGATCGGTCCCTGAACATTTATAAATAAGAGGCATGTGAACTTGCATTGAAGCCCCGCTCCCCACACACACTAGCGGTATGCAACGTCTTCCCACCCTTTACCCACTATGATGGAGAGCTCACTCAGGGGACCCCGGCGTCTTTCAGCGAGGTGGCACAGTTACAGACACACATGGTCACTGCTGGAGACAACAATTCTTGTGGCGGCACAGCAATTCCGCGAGCTCACGGAATTCCGCATGCCCGCTGAGTTTTTTTGCCGTTTTGCAGAACTTTGCGCAGCGCGACTACGCAAATTCTGCCCACTCCTAGAAATAGACGTGAATCTCCTCCAACTAAAGCAATGGACCTACCTTTCCAAGGTGTTAAAGAAAAAAGAATGGGCTTCTGGTGGAGAAAAAAGTTAAAAGTGCAAATGCGCATTTATTTTCTATGTGCTTTACTCATGCCGATTTTACATGCACAAATATTCATGAGTAACTTTTGGAAAGTGGCAGCATGCTGGAAATCTAGGACTGGCATAGATTTATGTGACTACCCGCAGGATGCATTCTGACTGCCCAAAAAGATGGAAATCTGCTCCAAACAAAAGGGGAAAACTAGAGAAGATTCCTGACTTTTTCATGCTGGACTTTGTGAATTTGCACCATAGAGTGAGGGCCGAATAAAGGCATTATTTCAGGTCTTCTAAGTGGCAGAAGTGTGGCACGAGACACAAACAAGTTACTATCAGACACTTAGGACCAGCATTCCTTCTTCATTGTTGGCACCTAGGACTATGTTGTTTTAAGGCTTGGTCATCTTTGGACATATTGTTGGGAAATATTTAATGGTGAGTACCCTCTGTGATCCCCTACCAGATAAATGAACATGGGAAAGTGTAGCAGTTTTATATAGTGCCGACTCGACAGAAAGCATTGGAGCGCTTTACATGAGCACCAGTTACATTACACAAGGACAAATTCATTTCTGGTAGGCACGAGGAGAGTGAGTGACTTTCCCAGAATGACAGTGTTGAACCAGTGCCGACACTCGAACCTGGTCCCCATGGTCCAAAGTCGGCAGCAGTGGCGGCTCCTCTGCTAAGGCAGAGGAGTGTCACCCCACTGCCAGGAGCAGCAAAGAAAGGGAACAATAAAATGATAATAACAGAATATTATTATCATTTTAATTTGTCCTCCTGCGGTGGCAGTGCATGAGGTGGCGAAGCGGAGCTCTAGGGGAGGAGTGTGAGACACTTCTGTGCGCAATGAATGTTTGGTCGGCCCTCTCGGGACGCCCAAAACAGTCATGCGCATTCCACTGTTCTCCATTCAGGCTGCATTACAGCCTGTAGGCTGCATTACAGCCTGCATTGAGAACATGCTCAACCCTACAGCCCCTGGCTGAGTGGCATGTCACGGCGCTCAGACCAATCACAATGCTCCATTGGAGCATTGGGATTGGCCTCGGGGTGGGAGCCTGACTACCTGCTTCCTGTTCCTAGAGTCAGACACAGTAACAGGAGAGAAGACGCAGGACCGGGCAGCAATGGAAAAAGACGTTTTTTTAATATAAAGCCTCCAGTGAGCCGAAGCAAGCACTTCTCTGGCTGCGAGCCATGTCGCCTGCCCCTGGTCGGCAGCTCTGACCATCAGGCCACATCCTCTCACCAGCAGCACGTGCAACAAGAGGAGGCCATCCAACATGCCCGGCAGGTGCACAAATCACTCACCAGACTCCCACAAGGTGGAGAAAATGTTGCCAACAGCTGTGTGCTCCCAGCGGGTGGTGGGGTCTTTTGGAAGACTTAATTTATCAGCAGCCAGTGCGACAGGAGGAGGCCACCCAACGTGCCCAGCAGGCACATAAATCACTCGCAGGACCCCCGTGGTGCAGGACTCGCGAGGTAAGTCCCTGGGCCAAGACCGGGCCAAGAGAGGGCCCGTCTGCTTCCATCCGCGGCTGCATGAGTCTAGGCTGGACCTATTCTCGCTTGTGGTCTTTATGGCGGAGGCCTTATTGAACCTGCTGGTAATTGTCTTTAAAAACCATACAAACCTTGGGCAAACGTAAGGCTTCTGGGTCTACTACTACACCACAGACAATAACCACTATTGACAGCATGCCTGAGAGGCCTGTGGGGGTAATCTCAAATGAAATTGCACTAACTCAGCGCAGACTCTCCCTTGAACAACAGCCAGTATACATAGTAGCAAGTGGCAGTGTTTGCCTGGATAACAGCGAATCAGCTGCAACAAGAGCGGGGGGGGAGTATCGCAACCTCTCAGCTTTCGTAATGAATGGAATAGCCTTAAAAGATAATCTCGGCAATCCTGTGGTGGTATTAAGTCCTTCAAACAGCCAATAACCCCAAGAAGCAGCCATTAAGTGGGAAAAAACAGCCACTAAAGAACTAGATGTTGTCTTGGAGTCAGCCACATCCAGTTAAGCCTGACCCCAAATTTAATCGGGGCCTGCTGTGTTTTGAGGACTGCGTGATAAGTTATCTGATATTCTACAGGAACAACGAGACCCATCGTTGATCGTTTTGATCCTATAGACAATCAACTTGCCGGTTTGCCTAGTCAGCAAACACACACGGCCAGCAGGAACTGCTCCGGGTGTAATATTAATGCTCATATTTGATGTTGTGTAGAGGATAACCATTCTCCAGAAACAACTGAGCAGACCACAGTTATCCTTGACAGTGTCTGCATGTATCCATCTTCTGAGGCAGCTAGAGGTATCCTTTGCCCTGGTGCTAATGGTGATTCAATTCGCAAAAATGTAAGGGGGAACATGACCTAGGCAGAGGACAAGGGAATGCCCTACGTGGGTCCCTTGCTCACTTTGCCACTGGATTCAAGCTAGCCTGGCTGATGAGGGGTGTTACCCCAAAACTGGTCCGAGGATGCTTGTTTCTAGTCCAGGGGAGGACCAGGCTTGGCAGTTCGGGCTGGACTATAGTCATGAGGAACGGAGACAAGACTGTTTTGCATGTGGCTGGGTCTAAAAAGAGTTGGCATGGTGAGTTAAAGAATGATGGATTAATCCCAGATGTCTGACTGGGGGTGAATAGTTGAATCGTTTCAGCACTCCGTCCATCATGTCTATCATCTTGTTGTGTTCTCTCAACGAATACAGACAATGAAGGAACTGAGTACACCCCCAATAACGTGACATTAGATTGACCTCCAGTAGCACGTCCATATGTGTTGCTGTTAGCAGGTGTTCCCCCTTTAAGGCGCATTTAAATCAAATCATGGGAACAGTTGTGCAACAGGACCACTCACCGGCTCTGCAGATATAAAAACTTCGATGCAATGGAACTCAAAGTGATTATAATGATATGTAGAGTTGGTTGTGTTGGGCCCTCAAGCCAAAACATAGAGGGTGACTGCATCATGGTAAACTTTAGCCAACCGGCCTGTGTGAGAAATGTATGAAATGAGAAGGTCTATCATGTTGGCCCTAGGATTGTCACATTATCTTTGGGATATTGATATAAGCCAAATGTGAGTTTAGTGCCCCTCTTATGTCTAGCTATCCTCAGCCACCTCTAAGTGTCTGGCCTCACTGATTTTGATTGACTGGCGGGACAGAGACAGAGTTCAATCAAACCCTGGATTCATCTCAACCCAGTGCACCTACCCATTTCTAATTCACCTTTAAAAATACTAAGCGTGAATGTGGCAGGTCTCCATTCCAAGGTACACCTTCCTGATTGGAAACTTTTTGTAAGAAGTAATGATATTCTGATATTTCAGGAAACCTGGGACCCCCAGCCCATGGTATTCAATGGGTTCCAGTGTTTGAATGTGCTGGCTTTACCGTCTCGAGTTGGCCGTGAATCAAGGGTCTATCTGTTTGGATACATTTTCCACTCTTCAGCCTTGAAAACCCATACATAGGATCTTTCAGGTTGGGGTTTTGAGCCTATATTTGATCAATTTCTTTAACAATGGTTTGGTAACACTCCCAATATGAGGTTTCCCGTCTTGTTTGATTACATTGACTCACTTTTAGATAATGTTATGTACAAAGGGCTTCAGGCTCATTTTCGCCAAGTAGGTGATTTTAACATGAGGCTGACCCAGCACCCCTATTTAATCAGCGTGCGATAAGTGCATTTTCGAGGGTGCTGATCTGAGAGGCAAGGAGTTAGAAGCCTCTCTTTCAGCTATCGATTTGCGCTATTTCCTGAAATCTGTTTGGAGCGGGTGGTGAGGTGATAACTCTACATAAAAATGAATTGGAGAAAATTGCTAAACAAATAAAACGTTATTGATAAATAAAAAACTCTGTCCACCACAGTGGTAAAATGTGAATTTGTTGTTCATAGTGGTATTTTTATTTTACTCAAGAGAAAATACAGACACTGTCTTTCTGAGTCCATCACAGTTGGGATACTGACACCTTTATCAGCCTCTTCCCATACTGTGTCGGGCCTCTTCACTCATTTGCACCACACCAGTGGCCTCAACATGTTAGCAATATCCATATATAAGAAATGCACGTAATCCATTGTGAACATCACATTTTCACCTTTGCCCAAAAACAAAATGCATAGACTATTGCTGACAATTTACCGAATAAGATAAAAAATAGCTGGTAATATAAGTTCATTCAGGAAAAAAGGTAACACCTTAATTCACAAACCATAGCTTAAAAACAAGGAGTTGCTCCCGTATGACTTTTGCAGAATCCCAGGTGTACGTCTGGAAACTAATTACAGTTATAGATTGTCAACACTACTAACATTGGGAAACGTTTACTGATACAGAAACACGCATTTGCACAGGTAACCTGTTTTTTCAATTTTATCTAAAGGAAATTTTTGTTCGTGTCTTTAAAACTCTTGCCCTTAAACCGCCTAAAACATTAGCATGTAAACTTCCTATTCCTCTTCCATGAGTGGCACCCTCCCCTGCCTGCACTTCAGAGAAAAAAGTTTACTTCGTGTTTTTGTCACTGAGCGTAGATAGCTTAATCTCCAACGGCTCATAAACTGCAACTCTATGCAGAAGAAGACATTTCTACCTTCATTATTGGAATTTTGACTATAGGCGCACTGGTTCTCCTTTGGTATTCCTAAAAAGACCAGAATGTATTAACTTTTTTGATAAAGAAACAGGTGCACATTTTTTTGCAAACTCCTCAATGATGATAAAATATTAGCATCTTTTATATAATACACTGTTTATTGCCATTTTTGAGGAAGGGGAGGTGCATCTTGACTCACTCCAGGGTTTACCTCTTGTGAGTCACAGCCCTCTCCACACTCAACAATAGTAATAAATAGCATAACACTCTCTGCACGTCAGCATGTATACAATGCAGAATTATATATTCACTGGAAAAAACAAAGGTTAAAGCACTCTATACTAATGAGTTGAAATGAGACAAGAACCAAATTTAACTAAACCAAAAACACTGAAATACACCAGCCTAGCCATCATGCGCTGTTGTGTTGAATGAATGAAGTGAATACCATATCATTGTAAGCCTTTGTTAACTCACAGAATGGAAAATAATAAACAGTGAGCTGCCATACAGCGATGCACTCGTTTCACCAATGAATCACGACCATGGGTCGATAGCAACTAAATCACATGGGAGTATGCAGTACCTCTCACTAGTTGGTATATGTACAGCCCTCGGTGTGTGGGTTTGAAGAATGTACAAATAAATAAATATTGTAAATATCCATCTAACATCTTCCACTTTGGTACTTTAAACAGACGATCTGTAATAGTAAATTAACATCCTTAGAACCACCAATAAATGTCATTGACCTCACAATGCTGTCACCCTGTGTGCAATATACTGAGGTAAAGCTCTGCAGCAAGCTGATTAAATAAAGCGAGGATGCCCTGAAACAACTGCCTGGAGCCAGAAGGTGGACTACAGAAGAGTACCTGCGCTGAAAAGTGAACGCAGAAAGGATATTTTCATTCGTGTGGTCTCTGGCAGAAGAAATAAGAGCCATGCCAAAAACAACAAGGCGGCAAATGAATCAAGGGAGCGCAAAGCAATATTTAACTGAGCGCCAGCATTTCAACAAATCACCGTTCTGGCAAACAGACTAACAGCCGATGACGACAGCAGATAATTTAGGGCTGGTTTTTATGGCATTTTCTACTTGATTTAATACTGTAACTCAGAGAACATGCTTTCCAAAGGCATTTCTGTCAGCCAAGAACCGGGCCTGAGCTGCGTTCAATGCTGGCCTTTCAGTTTCTGCTCCTTTCTGGGTGAGCGCCTCCAGAGCTGAGAAGTTCAGGGAAGTGTTGGATGACGGGGATTGCTAAGGAGATGTGAGCAAAGGTCCCTCCATGTCAAGGTCTCAGCCATTCCTGCACACTGGAGCGCAGCCAGGATTCAAAATGGCGGTGGGCGCGCGGTACTCAGTGCCAGCTTCATAATTAGTAAATGAGCACCTCTGCTCAAAGATGACCAGCCAGGCAAGACAACTCAGCTCAGCTCAGTCTCCTGGAACGTGATGGAGATTTGAATAAGGTACATGGTGTTCTCATTGCTGAAAAATGTAAACAGACACAAGGGAGGATGGCCGCTGCCAGCGTCCTAAGCTGGCACCTTGTGTTTGCAAGGCCAGCGGTTTGGCATCACTCGCACTTCTGATGACAGAAATAAGTCCAAAGGAAAAAAAAACATTGTACAGTTGTATCTTAGAAAAGACCTAGTGGGAGACATTTGTTTTATTTTACATATTAAACCTCCCACCGTTTTTTCTCAGATCTGGGATACTACCCCGCTCAGAACTGAAGGACCATAGACCTGACGTTTCTGCTTCACGGCTTCTTCAGGGGAGATGAATAATCTAGGTATTACTGTAATCCACCCAGCAGGTACCTCTGAACATTAATTCTTTCTTGCATCACAATGATGTCAACATGGCTTTTTAGGTCTCGGCTAGCGTAGGCTGCGCACATGCGCAATCTCGCCAGCGAAACTTAATGACTCTGAGTAGCGAGGGTAAACCCCGCCCCTCTTCTCCATTGGCTGGCCTCCTAAACGGCGGCCAGCCATTGGAGAAGAGGTCTCAGTGATGTAATTCTTTCCATCTAAGCCCGTCCTTTTCAGATTGGGGGGCGTTTTTTTAGGTTTGTTCTACCCTCTTCTCCATTGGCTGGAATGGTAAACAACAAGTCGAAAACACGCCTGTTGTTTACATTCCAGCCAATGGAGAAGAGGGGAGAAAGAAAAACACGCCCCCCAGTCTGAAAAGGATAGGGCATAGAGAAACTTCCATCTGTGCCTGCTACCTCGCTGTAACCCATGCCCACTTGCAATTTTCCCCTCATGTAACATTACTGTTCCTATCGTGAAGCGCTCTGACATCAGTTCAGGTAAAGTCCGCGCTATATAAAAACGCATAAAATAAATAAATAAATAAATACATTTACCTTTGTCATCGTAATACTAAAACGTAGCAGCCATCTTGATTAGGGACCCCTGTCTTTTATTGGGAAAGATTTATACCATGAAGGTGGCCCGCCCTACTAAAATGATGTCAGTAAGCTTTTTTTACGTCTAATACAAATTTTATATCGGGACCCTGGCTTCGCCCCGTCTATGATCGATCACAATTAGGACCGGTAGAAACATTAAAAGATTATCGATATGTGCGTGTATATGTGTGTTCTACTGTCCAAGACAGCTTAACGCAAAGGATGTGTCCGGGAGGCAGTAGCTGTTAATCTATATTCACCCCGAAGCAGAAGACATGCTGTCTTCCTAGTCAAAGCAACTTCCGATGTCTGAGTGACGGCTTAGCCGAAGGAAGATGGCTGCGCCGGAGGAGCTGGATCTGACCGAGGAACAGACCCAGCGGCTTTTGCAGTTCCAGGTAAGGGGAATGGTGTTTACAGGCGGGTGAGTTTTAGAGAAGAAGGGAAGATTGGAAAATAGTTACGTGTTGAAGAAGAGTCTTACAGTGACGGGTTAGAGATGGACTGTCAATGACAGGATGAAGATTGGGCTCCCACAGTCCCAGGCTTCTTCCTTTTGAACCAAGGGTTGTCCTCTCAGAAAGAGAGAGCTCACATGGTAAGGGGCAGGCTGCTTTTAAGAGTGTGGTGGCTGCTATGTCCTATTCCATGATCACTTTCGCTTAGGAGGTGTCGTGTTCTGATGGTGCTGCTCTTTCTCTTCGACTGGCACTTCTGCCAATGGGAATGGGTTGGCGATAGTTCCTAAGAAAATATGACGCATAGGCCAAGCGGACTTCTTTAAAAGATGATGGGACACTCTCTAACCCTGCTTTGAGGCACGGACCTCCTCCATTTGAGTGATGGGGAAGAGGGCTCTGTTTTGAAATGGATCGACTTTGAAAATGTGTCAGGATCTGTCACCATAAATAACCAGGTCTCTCTCTAGCTCTGAGGATAAGGCAAAGAAGGGGGGTACTCTATGAAAATATGGCGAGCCTGACCTTTACCTGAGGGGAAAGGGTCCCACTTTGAGGATAAATAGCAAGTCCCCACATACCCCTGAGGATGGGGGATCCGTGAATCTTCTTTGAAGAAGGATACTGGAGCCTGTCTGGTGACGCTGTATCTTAAATATTTAAGGAGGAAAGGATGGCAGTTTGTGGCTGTGTATGTGTGTGTGGCTGTGTGTGTGTGTGTGGCTCTGTGTCTGTGTGTGTGGCTGTGTGTGTGTGTGTGTGTGTGTGTGTGAGAGTCTGTGTGTGTGTGGCTCTGTGTGTGTGTGGCTGTGTGTGTGTGTGTGGCTGTGTGTGTGTGTGTGTGTGTGTGTGTGTGTGTGGCTCTGTGTGTGTGTGTGACTCTGTGTGTGTGTGTGACTCTGTGTGTGTGTGGCTGTGTGTGTGTGTGGCTCAGTGTGTGTGTGTGTGTCTCTATGTGTGTGTGGTTCTGTGTGTGTGGCTCTGTGTGTGAGTGTGTGGCGCTGTGTGTGTGTGTGGCTCTGTGTGTGTGGCTCTGTGTGTGTGGCTCTGTGTGTGTGTGTGGCTCTGTGTGTGTGTGTGTGTGTGTGTGTGGCTCAGTTTATAATACCCTACTCAAACTATTCTAAAAACTATATCTACAAAATACTACTCACTCATTACTACTCACTATAACACTCTGTATTATAACTATCTAATACTCTACTACACTTTACTAACTACTCAATCTACTACTACTACTGTAAGCTACTCACACATTACTCAATCTCTACTACTCTCTAATACTCTCAATTCACACTCTACTACTAACTCAACTAATCACACTCTAATACACCCTCTAACTACTACTACATACAAGTCACACTCCTCACAACTCACTAAATTAAACTATTCGCAATTTTATACTCACTCTCTACTACTCTACTACTCTCTACTACACTCTAATACTAAACAGTACTAACTAACTACTGCTCTCTAATATATACTCTATTTTAAAAGTCATTCGCTACTCACTCTGCTAAATACATATACTACTCCATATACTATCTATAACTCACTACACTACATCTATATCTATCTAGTACTTTTCATTACTCACTACTACTCTGTCTCTACTACTCACTAAATCCTACACGCTCTCTACACACTAGCTACTACTCACTCTATACTACTCTTCACTAATTTACACTACTCACAAACTACTATTGCCTACAACTCACTCCTACTCTACTCTATACAAGTACACTCTCTATTAATCAACTAGTCAATCTCTACTAACTATTAATAACTGCTAATACTCTCTACTACTCTCTAATGCTTACCTATTGCCATTGTAAATGACAATACCATATATTTATTGGTTAAAAAAATGAAAATAAATGAACAATAACATTTGCAATTCCAATAGCTCTAACTTTTACAAAGACAAGACCATTGCATTGTAAATGCTTGTTGTATAGGGCATGTGGTATGAGTTCTGAAGCAGCAAGTAGAGGGACTATGGGTGGGAGCGAGATACCTTGCTGGTGCATGTGAGAAATCAGGGCTCCGGTTCACAGAAAATTTGACTTACCTACCTAAGGGACAGAAAGTGTTATCAGTATTTGTTTTCCAGACCAATTACGAACAAAGAGTTTCTAAGACTTCGCTGTTGCACATAAACTAGTGGATGTAGATAGTTACCAACGCACAAGAGTGATTGCCCCAAAATACTAAATTAAAGGTGTGTGGAGTTAGATAAAATAAATAACACTCAACAGGACTAGTTTACATATGAGTAGTACACTCAATCATCACATTTCTTTTCACAATCAATCCTTTATCTCACAAGTTCTTTCTAAACAGAAGCCAATTTTTATTATTGACTTTGTTCCCCAAAAGTAGGCATTTTTTTAATGTACTTTACAGGATCCAGGGTGAGCCTGAAACTATCTTGGGTGTGTAATCAAAAGTGGTCCTGTAGCTAAACAGGGATATGCACCTACTTTTTTGCACCCTGGGGTAATTAGGTATTACAGAAGAGGCCACAACTGGCGCCGGGCCCCTATTGTAATACAGATTGTTATAGCACATGTGTAGAGCCAATGCAATCTCAAGGGGCATTCACTCATTTGCAAGCTGGCTTGGCCCTGTGCAAATGAGGAAACACTTTGCCTCTGCTCACACACCATATTATAGATGCGGGTGCAGAGGCAAAAGAGCTGTCAGGAGGCGCTCTGGCTCTGCACCACAACAAAGTGGTGCGCAGTCAGTGTGACCCACGATAGTGATCCTTGGAAGCGGAGAAATGGGATCCTATGGATCCTTCAGGCATGGTCCTGGAAGCGGGTGCAGTCACTCACTGCACCCACCTACAGGAGGATGTGTTTTCCCTATAACAGGCATTTGATTTGATTTGCTTTTAACTTTGATAAATCTCAATATTTACCTATGGGTATTAAGGCGCTGTAGTCACAACCAGCCGACACTGAACTGTCAATCAAAACAAATTAATTCTGTGAAAAGTTGCCTAAATAGTGTAGATCCAGGTCGTAAGGGCCTTTCTAGAAGGCCGATGTTCGATAATATTACTCGAGGCTAAGGAAGCAAGTTCTGAAATCTGGCAGCCGTGACTGAGAAGGCTCTATCCCCCCATCTCTTCCTCCAGACCCTGGGTATGATGACCAGATTGCGGTTGACAGAGCAAATGTTTCTACTTGGAATGTACCAATGAAATATATCTTTCATCCTCAGAAGGTGACGGGCCTTGTGAAAAATACAGATGGATTTAAACAAAATGCGCTTCCTGATGGGGAGCCAATGTAGCTCACCCAGTCCCGCAGACGCTGATTGGTGCTTAGGAATGCAGAGAATGGCTCTGGCGAGCGCATTCTGTGCTACCTGAAGTTTTGCTTGGGTCCTGATGTTCGCATCCAGGTAAAGGGAATTACAACAATCTAACCTGGAAATGACCAAGGCTAGCGCAACCTGATTTCATACAGAAAGGGGATGAAAGGATTTTTTTTTTACTTCCTTATAATCCAGAAGCAGGTAGCGACTGTGTGTTTGGCCTCTCCATTCTGAGAAAGTTTAGTGTCTAAGATTACCCCAAGATTTTTTGCCTTCTCAGCTGGAATCAGGAGGGTGCCTAGGGAGTCCGGCTACAAGTTACCCTTCCAAAATGAGGTTTGCATCCCAAAAAAGCAACACCTCAGTTTTCTCCCCATTCAGTTTAATTCCTTTCAGGCCAATCTGCGACTGCCGACATGCATTAGGAAACATTATCTGCGCTAGCAGCGGAGTTCCCAGGGATTGACACAATGATCTGATCTGGGTGTTATTAGCATACGATATTGCGTACATCCCATAGGCACCAATGATGGCAGCAAGTGTCGACACATACCATTTAAAAAGAATAGGGCTCAAACATGAGCCCTGCAGCACCCCACAGGGCAAGGAGAAGACATGCAAATTAAATTCATTGAGCAATACTACCTGAGAGCGAACATTGAGGAATGAAAACAGTAGGGCCAATGCCTTCTCTGTAATACCCAAATCTTGGAGGCGTTCAATCAGCAATGAGCGGGAGACGGTATCAAAGGCTGCTGACAGGTCAAAAAGGACAAAAGCCGCGCCTTGCCCCATGTCCACTAGTCGCCTAACCCAGTCCGTGGCCGAGACCAAAGTCGTTTGGTTTCCATTATGTTTTCGGAACCCGAACTGAGATTTGTCCAGCTATCGCTGCTCTTCCCCATATTCCATCAGGTGGCCATTCCAATGCTTATTAAGAATCTTAGCGGGCAATTTAAGTAGGGTGATTGGCCTTAGGTTTTAAGATCTGTGCTGTCAAGATTGTTTTTTTAGAAGAGGCCTGCTTTCTGCCTCCTTCCATCGGTGCGGATAACAGACCGTAAGAGGACGTGCCACACAGCCTGCTGCCATATGTAGAACTGCAGGTCCGCATGGATCTAGGGGTGAACCTGATCAAGGGCCCTATTATGATGGCGGACGGACTTGCGTCCGTCCGCCACCCCCGAGGAAGAGGGAGCGGTCACATCCCCTACCTTTAACATTGCGGCGGATGCTGCTTCAAGCAGCACCCGCCGCAAGGTTAAAAAATGCATGTTGACCTGTGCATGCACGAAGCGGCAGGCACCGCGTGGTGCCTGCCGCTTCATGCACGCAAAGGCAGGGGGATACCATAGGTACCCCCCATGTGCAACCCCCACCACCCCCTTCACCCCTGGCGGCCCGCAACGGGCCCCCAAACAAAAGACCGTATGCCTTTTCACGGCGGAAATGCCGCCGCGGAAAGTCATAGTACCGCAGACATCCTAATATGCCTGGCGGTGTCTGATAGACACCACCAGACATGTTAGAGCTTTTCCGCCGCAGTTGGAAGGCGACCGCCGCGGAAAAGCTGCGGACTGAAAAAATATCCCCCCTGCCATCTTAATCTGAGGGGGGGTATTTCTTCAATCCGCAGCGGATAATCCGCATCCTCCGGCCCGGCGGTGGCTTCCACCAGCCCAGAGGATGCGGATTATCCGCAATCATAATGGGCCCCCTAGTTTGAGAGGCTGTTCTACCATTTCAGAGGTAAGAGGAGAAAAAACTAAGGGAAAATTAGATTCTTGGTCTTTGGACCCCAGAGGCTCCTGGGTTCCAACTGCCGCTTTCTGATTTGGATTTGTAGCAGATCATTTTTCTTGAGTTTTGATACTTCAAGTCTGTCATAAATATCAATGATTTTACGTTGGAAGAAATCAGATAGCTGGTCACAAAAAAATTGTGATCCATCTGATTATCCAGCTGATGGAGGGGTAAAGAGCTGCTGCACCACCTTAAAATGTTCTTTGTTGTATGCAGCAGATTACATTTTATAGATGTAGTATGAGGTCTTCATTAAGGGCTAGCTTATACTCCCTTATTCTGCTCCTATAGGTTTTTCTGGCTCTTTAAGTTTTTTCTCCAGATTTGCTCTTGACGGCAGCAAGCTTGCCTAAGAGTTCTTAACCTTTCATTGAACCAAGAGGCCGAGGGGAAAAGCCTTTTCTGTTTAACTTAACATCCTGAAAAGGGGCCACCATATTAGTGGCCATATCCAATCAGGCTGCAAAATTTTCTGCGCCCTTATCCACATCGTTCTGGAACTCGATGGGCTTACTGTTCAAAGTCTTAGGGAAGGCTTTAGCAGATACCCCCTTCCAATTTCTCATGCGGACCTTATTACTAGGTGGATGATGGCTTCTGTCCGATGAGGAAGATGTAAATGAAAACACGACTGCACCATGGTCTGACCAGCTGAGAAGAACAGCTTGGAAAGACGCCCTACGGTCATTAGTAAAAATGCCATCAAGGTTGTGGCCTGCAGCATGTGTGGGAGCAGAGACCCGTTGGGACAGTCCCATGCCAGATAGGGTCTCGGAGATCGCTATAGAATCTTTGTTGGTATTCTCTTCGAGATAAAAGTTAAAATCACCTAGAATGGTCAACCCATTTTTCATTGTAAATGGTTCAATGAGATAAATTATCACATTTGGAATGAGATATCTTGGCCCCAAGGGTCTATAGACCAATAGACCCACAAATTAGCTAGTGGCATATAATTTAAGCTTGAAATGCAGAGCTTTGCAGTTGTCCGTACCTACCTCAGCTTCAAGCTAGTATGTTATAGGCAGGGTTCCTCAATTATGCCTGAGGATTGAGAATGATTGTATTATATTGTATTGTATCTGTGCTTATATAACGCAACTGCCACCCTACGGGTATCCTGGCGCTCAGATATAATAACACCTGATCAGCATGATGACGAGCAGAGAGATAGAACGTATGGATCAGACTTTCGGAAAGAGCCAAGTTTTCAGGCTCTTTCTGAATTCAATTAAAGAGCCAATCTGTCTGATCCTTTGTGGCAGCTCATTCCACAGCTGAGATCCAACCACACTGAAGGCCCTCCCCCCATCCGTGAGCGTTTAAATCTCGTGGTTGCTAGTAAGCTAGCACCAGAGGACCGGAGCTGTCTCTGCGGAAGGTACCAGGAAAACCTTTCTGTAATGGGATTGGGCCCATCTCGTGTGATGCTCTATACACCTGACAGAGTGATTTAAAGAGAACCCTTTCCTTGATTGGTAACCAATGGAGCTCTCTCAGGGCATGAGTAGAGGACGCGTTATGCCGCAGATTCAGCACCAGTTTTGCTGCGGCAGACTGGACTCTTTGCAACCCCTGGAAGATGTACTGAGGAGCGCCTAAATACATGGAGTTGCAATAGTCCAGTCTGCTCATCACTGTGCTGCTTACTACCAAGGAGCGCAGATCCTTTGGTAGGATCGGATGTATCCGGCGAAGCAGACGTAACAGGCCGAAACACACGCTAACTGTCTTAATTGCCTGTGACTCCATCTGGAGGTTCTTATCTATTAGGACCCCGAGATTCCGTACCGTGCTGGCCGGAGTCAGTGGATCCTCCTTGGGGGTAAGCCTAAACTCCGTCGGAGTATACGAGGACAGCCTCACCGGTGCGCAATATAGCACCTCCGTCTTCCCTCGATTGAACTGCAAAGAGTTCCTCCGCAGCCAATCTGCGGTCTGACGCATGAACTCTTGGAAGCGGTCCATGGAAACTGCCTGTTTTCCTTCCAAGGAGAAAGCCAGCTGCGTATCGCCCGCTTGTTGACCAAGTCAACCCCGAACAATTTAATGATCGATTTAACGATTTAATGATTTAATGATTATGTGGCAAGAAAAGTAAAGCATGCGGTACAGGTATTGTTAATATTATCACTAGAGCTAGAAATGTGGTGAAATGTGGAAATTATGTAGCAGACAGTGGTATTTGTGGAAAACATGGCAAATCCACTAATACGCAGACAAATAATTACCCGGCTAGAGAGTTACTTCTTTCCAGTGGGCCTGGACTTTTGCTATGTACAAAATGTGAAATTATGTTTTGTACAACATTTTTAATGTTAAAATGGAAGCTAATATAATGTTTCCTGTTGGGTAAAATAGGCTAATTGTAAAAAATATCTGTCACCCATACCCATGCATAGGAACATTTGGAAACTGGAAAGAGGGAGATTTTGAAAAAAGAATCGGGGGTCTTATTTTCCTATTGATTTTCATTGAAGAAGGGGCATTTTTAGGTAGGATAAAGCTAAATGAGAGCCATACTATCTGACTCAGGTCTGTATGTTCGGTAGAAGGGTGCAGATAAAATTAATTTCAATTTAAGATCAAAATGTAATGACAAACTGAAGAAAAGTATCTGCTTCTTATGGTTACCCCCACTTTTTACTTGATTTAATTCTGTTTTTGACTAGTCTGACTGGGATCTTGCTAATCAGGACTTCATTCTATCTGCTTTCTCCCTAAAGTGTGTGTTCAGTACTTAGGTACATCCAGATTGGATACTGAGGTACCCTTGTCAGCCTCTAGTATATGGTACACATGTACCCAGGGCATAGGTACCCCAGAGGTCTCCCATGGGCTACATCATGTATTGTGCCACCCATGAGAGCCCATTTAAAATAGGACTACAGGCAAGCCATTGCAGCATGTGTAAGTTGGTGCTTGCACCACTTACTAAAGATATAGTTTTACTATATCCAAGGGTCACTGAACTGAAAACCTATGTCACCCCTATAGTAGGCCTTTGCAATCCCGAAGGCAGGGTGCCGGGTTCCAAGTCAGAGGGTGCCCCTGCATGAGCAGGACACCCCTGCAGCTCACGGAGTTTATTGTCCCGGGTTATAAGTGAAGCAGCCATGTACTATATAGAGGGGCACCGCATAATCACGCGATGACAATCTCGAAAATGGCTGCAATGAATCCTATCATGTTTGGTATCAAACATGTTGGAATCATACCCCTACACCGTAAATGGTGTGGGAGGTATGATTCCAAGCACTGGAAGAGCCTTCCATTAGGCTCTCAGTGTTCTAGATGCCAACCTTCTAGTCCCTGACAGCACAAAATGGTTGCTGCCGACTAGAGACACATTTCTGCCCTCCTGCTGCTGAGCAAAACTGGATCAGACGAAGGTGGATCAATACGCATCCTGTCACAGGGAGGTGTGACCACCTCCCAGACAGGATTTAGTGTATGGGGACAGGGTGGGTGCGCTTGCCAACCCTGGAAGTCAGCATGAGGCACATTTGGAGTCCCAATGCATAGTTCAGTTCAAACCAGCTCTGGGAGCCGTTGGCTCCGCTCTGGTGCGAAACTGGACAAAGGACATGGGAGTAACCTCCCCCCTGTCCAGAACCTGAATCTTCCCAACCCTTTCCCTAAGGTACTTAAGGGCTTACCTGGGTGTAGGTCCCTAGATTCATCATGGGATAAGATTCAGAACTGACACCACTGCACTTCTACCGTCTGGGCACTCTGGAATTCGTTTGGCCCTGACTTCGTCTCCCTTCCAGTCTGCTGCATTGTCTGTGCCTGTGCACCATGCAGGATCTGTGCAGGACCTGTGGAGCATCAACGGAACTTGAAGGAATCTCCCTTGAAGTGAAGGAGTCACTTCCCTGCATTCGCTGGCACCTCAACACTGCTGACCGGTCTGCTTATCCCAAGCTCCAGCAGACTCCGAAGAGTTCAACAACACAGGCGATGGTTTCCTACGTCTCCCAAGGCCCGGGCGGGCTGTCCTCTCACTGAGTTTGAGGCCAGTATCCCTCGTGGGGGCTGCAATAACCGAACCCGCTGTGCACTACGTTCTTTTGCAAGTGCAAAGGCTTGTTGGCAACTTTGCAACAAGTGCATTGGGCTCCAAGTAGCCCCAACCTCCAGCAACTTCTTCCACCAAGATTCACCCACACCACTTCGTGGGCACAGTGACCTGCTCCTTTGGTGAGCTGCTCGAGGTCCTCTTGTGACTCCTGTACCTCTAGCCTGTGGGTGCATTTGAGGGTCACCTTTGTTTCTCTTGGACTCCCATGAGTGCTTGGAACCTGCCCTGAATCCCCTGCTTGTGGTGAGTCGCCTGGACCTTGCTCGTCCCAACCATGCCTCCCTTCTTGACTTCCTGCGTGGGCTGCATTTGCCAAAGCATGTTGGGGCTCCTGCCAGACACCAACCCCTCAGAACTCGACATCCTGTGTGGGACAGCTCGTATCCAGGTCCTGACTTCCTCAGAGTCAACTGGTCCTCACAGCTGCAGCGTCAAGGTCATTGTCATCTTTCCTGAAGCACCCGACATCGTATTCCAAGTCTCCTGATCACTCCTGAATGACATAGTCCTCTTCAAGAATCCACGTTTGGATTCCCACTGACACTTTCTCCTCTTCTAGCAACAGCACTTGCCTGAAGTCCTACATTTGGCTCAACAGCGGTTTATGACACCACTTCACAGCTATGCACCCGGGTTCGCTGATGTAGATAACGTGGGTACTAGGGTATCCATGGGTGGGGTGGCTCTCCAATCTTCTGTCTCCCACGGGGTTTCTTCAGGGTCCACTGGGAAGGGTCCTTAATCTTCAAAAATCCAACCGCAACTTGCACATAGACTTGTACGGAGCATGCAGTTGTATTCCCATACTGCACACACTCTCTGTGGGGTCCTTATCTACTAACCTTGGGTGGTTCTGTGGGTCCTCGGCAATTCTATGTCCTCTCAACACTGCCTTGACCTGAGTCGTGGTTCTTATACCACTTTCTTAGTATATGGTTTGGTCCCTCCCTGGGGCTACTGTGTATTTCGTGTTCTTTTCTGTTTCTTTGCTAAAGTACTATGTGCAGTGTGTTGAGCTCCATGTGGGAGATACTTTAACATTCTAGAGAGTATTATATAATAAATACATATTTTTATAAATAGTTGGTGTGGTTCTTTTCACATAATCTATACAATAAGATTGCCTTCTGGTAAAATAAGCTGCTTTACATTCCTTGTGGACTAAGCCTGAAGGATGCTGTCCACAGCTACCACTTAGAGAGCTTTCTAAGGTTGTCTAAGACCACTTAAATCACCATAAGGCTTTCCTGGACTGGTGCAAGGTGCCCACTTACATAAGTGGACATTATAACCAGGCCAGCCTCCCACAAGAATTGTCAGTGATCAAAAATGTATTGTCTATCATGCATAGTAAAAAAGATATGAATTATTGTCTACAAAATAGCACGGCATTTAGTTAACGAAAATATTAAACAACTGAATTAGTGTGAAGGAAGGGTTCTGATCATAGGAGTTTATAGATACCGTGTGATGATGGAGCAAGTCAGCACAATACAAGACCCTTCAGGGTCGGTCTGGCATACAGGGCAATAAGTCAGTGCTCAATGGGCTGGAATGGCAGGGTAGTCTATGCGCCAGTTTTTTGTCTGTTTTTGGGCCTGTTTTATGGTATGCTGGGCCAGTTTTTGCTGTTGAATTCCCTGATGTTAAAACAAACATTGCCTTCAGCAAGCTCAAATGCATGTAGTTTTCCGTAAGATGCAGAACACTTATACACTGTTTCTTTACAAGTTCAAAACTGCTCTGATTTGCATACATGGGCTGCCTTTTTAACTATCAAATTCACTAATGGGGCCACTTTTATTTTGGTGCCTAGGCCTATTTTTCATTGCTGTCCGGCCCTGGGCCCTTTTCAAATGCAGGATATAGACACAGAAAGGGAACCTGCGGTGACCTTAACCATCCTCCAATTGCTCATAATATCAAATACAGAATGGATGCCACATCACAAGTCCCATTTTTTATATTAAACAAGTACATCCAAAAGGAACTGGCGGAGTAGTGTCCCAACCCCTAACAGAGAATGACTATGCAGTGTTCCGAAGTCTGATCTAAGTACAAAGAAACTGAAGAAAGGAATAAGTTGGGGCACCATTGCAGGGTTCTGTGCAAGGCAGGGTATAGGGGTTTCCCCCAGTAAAACCAACAAGCATTAGGAATGCATTAGGGCTCGGGTTTGTTTTAAGTTAGAGATAATGGCATTGTAAATGGCAATGTGTTTTAGGCAGTCTGCACTACCACACTGCACTCTCCACTACCAATCTGCACTCTGCACTCTCAATCTGCACTCTGCACTCTCAAACTGCACTCTGCACTACCAATCGGCACTCTGCACTACCACTCTGCACTCTGCACTACCACTCTGCACTCTGCACTACCACTCTGCACTACCACTCTGCACTCTGCACTACCACTCTGCACTACCACTCTGCACTCTGCACTACCACTCTGCACTACCACTCTGCACTCTGCACTCTCAATCTGCACTCTGCACTCTCAAACTGCACTCTGCACTACCACTCGCACTCTCAATCTGCACTCTGCGCTCTGCACTACCACTCTGCGCTCTGCACTACCACTCTGCGCTCTGCACTACCACTCTGCGCTCTGCACTACCACTCTGCGCTCTGCACTACCACTCTGCACTCTGCACTACCACTCTGCACTACCACTCTGCACTCTGCACTACCACTCTGCACTCTGCACTACCACTCTGCACTACCAATCTGCACTCTGCACTACCAAACTGCACTCTGCACTACCAATCTGCACTCTGCACTCTCAATCTGCACTCTGCACTACCGCTCTGCACTACCACTCTGCACTCTGCACTACCACTCTGCACTACCACTCTGCACTCTGCACTACCACTCTGCACTCTGCACTACCACTCTGCACTCTGCATTACCACTCTGCACTACCACTCTGCACTCTGCACTACCACTCTGCACTACCACTCTGCACTACCACTCTGCACTCTGCACTACCACTCTGCACTACCAATCTGCACTCTGCACTACCAATCTGCACTCTGCACTCTCAAACTGCACTCTGCACTACCCCTCGCACTCTCAATCTGCACTCTGCACTACCACTCTGCACTCTGCACTACCACTCTGCACTACCACTCTGCACTCTGCACTACCACTCTGCACTCTGCACTACCACTCTGCACTCTGCACTACCAATCTGCACTCTGCACTACCAATCTGCACTGTGCACTCTCAATCTGCACTCTGCACTACCACTCTGCACTACCACTCTGCACTCTGCACTACCACTCTGCACTACCAAACTGCACTCTGCACTACCAATCTGCACTCTGCACTACCAATCTGCACTCTGCACTCTCAATCTGCACTCTGCACTACCACTCGCACTCTCAATCTGCACTCTGCACTCTCGCTCTGCACTACCACTCTGCGCTCTGCACTACCACTCTGCGCTCTGCACTACCACTCTGCGCTCTGCACTACCACTCTGCACTCTGCACTACCACTCTGCACTCTGCACTACCAATCTGCACTCTGCACTACCAATCTGCACTCTGCACTACCAATCTGCACTCTGCACTACCAATCTGCACTCTGCACTCTCAATCTGCACTCTGCACTACCGCTCTGCACTACCACTCTGCACTCTGGACTACCATTCTGCACTCTGCACTACCACTCTGCACTACCACTCTGCACTCTGCACTACCACTCTGCACTACCAAACTGCACTCTGCACTACCAATCTGCACTCTGCACTCTCAATCTGCACTCTGCACTCTCAATCTGCACTCTGCACTCTCAATCTGCACTCTGCACTACCACTCGCACTCTCAATCTGCACTCTGCACTCTGCACTACCACTCTGCACTACCACTCTGCACTACCACTCTGCACTCTGCACGAGCATGGAGACTGTGTTCTCTACTAGTGAGTGCCTGCAGCTGGCAAAAGCAAGGTGTGAAAAGCCCGGGTTTCATGGTTCGCTGGAAGGTGCACGTCTAGCAAGGTAAATTCACCATATTATTAAAGAAGTGGTTGACGAAGACCCAGGTCATCAACATACATAATGTCCTGACTTTGAAGCGGATATCCATTTGAAAAAAAGAGAAGGTGTATTTATTTATCTCCCCTGTTATTCTTGTTTTTATGCTGCAGTTTGTAGCTAGGACATAATTCCCTGAGCTATTTCACCTGTAGTCTAAAACATGCGGGTTGTACAAGGCTCTAAGCAACAAACTCGCTATCCCACTAGTCTATGTTACACATAAATATGTGATCTACAAATATACGCTATATTCTGAAATAGGCATATTAATCATTTGAACTATTTTAACATTCAAACCTACGGCCAGAGGTTACACACAGATCTCTCGAGCCCAATGACCACAGGTTGCATCTTACCACTATTATACCACAAGACTTGCAGGTCAGACAGTTGTTTGCAGCAGCTGGTTTATCCCCAAAGAACATTTAATGTAGTCTGTAACCATTACCGTAAGCCCCGGGCAACTTTACATTTTGTCAGATTTTTTTTTTTTTTTTTTACAGCTGAAGATATTACTGCAATACGTAGCCTGGCTGTCCTGAAGTCTTCTGCTCATGGTGCCGCCTTCTGACAATCGCCTTTACCCAATTGGTAGGTTCCTAGATCATATTTCCCCATTAACCGAAATAAAAAAGATGACCGAAAAACGAAGCATAAGAAGTCACGGTCACCTTCAAGGGGTGGAGCGTGTTAAGAACTTTCCTCAAACTTGTGTGGGGTGCAAACTGCTTCTAAAAAGCGTGCTAGCGGTCTTAAGCGAGATAATGATTTATTAAGCGGTGACGTTTTTGTTTAACACAAGTTCTTGAACTACGAAGAAGAGGCAAGTCTCGTTGGTGGCCACAACTTTAGTATTTAAAAACACTCCAGTCACACAGATGACGTTTTGTTGTCGGCAGGCCATTCCCTCAGATCTGCCCTCCTCTGAGCAGGTCATCCATCAACCGCAGCAGAAGAATAGCGCGCCGTCACCGACCAGCACTACGGAAACAAAGAGGCCACATCACGCCTCCCAGCTTTCACCGCCTGTTGCCAAGAGCCCTTTCATGCCTCCAACTGCACTCATTTAATAAACACAAACCGAAAAAAAAAACATCAATTGTACACTTCCCTTGCATGTCGCCTTTGTGATTTAAACACATGCATGCAAAACGGACCCTGTCAGAATTAAATTCAACTCGTAGAAAACTTTACTGCGAGAGACCATTTTGAATTCGGGACTATATAACAACTGAACTTGTATTCGAAACAGGCCGTGGTTGAAACATTAATCGAGCTGATGTAACCTACCTGAAATTACAAGTCATAAATTCATAACAGACGTGACAAAATGTTGTCTTTTCGCTATGACACTGATTCGCTATGCCTGTGTGCACGTGAGGAGGACGCGCGCCCGACAAACGCACTGCTCTATGGTGAACGCGCGCACACCATCTGGAATGCATTACACGGCCACCCTGTCAGCTCCTAATTAAGATTAATAAGTCTGCCGTGCACGTAACCACAGACAATATGCCATGAAACTGAAATAAATGACTGACGAAAAGTAAATATAGCCTATCACGTCAAGGCTACTAAATAGACAGCACAGCGAAGACGAATCACTAGGCAGATGCCATAAAAAACGCGGCGCGCACTAAGGAATGTGCCAGCCCGGACCCCTTTCAGAATTCTTTTTTTTTCAAATACATAAGAGCTCGGAAGCTCCGCCCCCACTTCGTGGAGACGTAGGCCCGAGCCCTAAAAAGGGAAGTACATGCGTCATCAACAGAATTCGTTAATTAATAGCAATCGTTATAAAACAATCTATCATGATGGGCTAGTCAATGACAATTTATCCTGGGACATTGTAATATTGAAAGAGATTATAACAGGAGTGTCTAGCATTTTCTGTCATAAGAGCTACTTATGTTCAATGAAAACCATCCCGTGCTACTAATATTACTAGTTTTGTAACAATGACCACATCAAGCAATTTTACTTTAGTGGCCGCCATATGCAAGATTACTAGCAGTCATCACCTCAGTGTGTTAGGTTTAGTTGCCAGCAGGAATATAAAGAAACTATCCTAAGATTTCTAAACATGTATAGGCCCAAACAGCCTCAAATACAACACCCTGGGGGCAAGGTAATAACATTAGTAATAGGTCTTCCAAATGCTGCATGATTTATCACTCAAATATCAGCTTTAAATATATTTTGGACAATACCATTTTCCTCCAAACATTAGCTCATTAGTTCTGAAACTACATATAGCTTTGTCTTAAATGTGTGCTTTTCAATTTTAGTAAACATATGATACTTCAACTAAGCAAAAGCTTCTAATTTAGTAGGCTGGGCTTCATGCAGGAAAGTTACTTAAGCTGCAGTGCTACCGGTAGCTCATGAGATACTGGAAAAGCCTAGATTATAACGGAGAAGCCCAGATTATACGAAGGCCTCAGGCCTTTGACCTTTATATGGGCTGGGAAAGGACTAGCAACATGCCCCCGCTCTTTCTTATCTGCCATTCAGTTCCATGGCATCTGTTTACAAAGGCATTTTGAAGTGTTTAAAGTAGTACTGCTGGGTACATAATGGGAATAGTCATGGGATATTGAAATACTGCTGGAACAAAAACAAAGACCTGTGCCTTTGTTGCACTTTTTCCAACAGGGATTTGGACATTTTGAGGATGATTCACAGAGGCATGTAAGAGGATGCAAAAGAGTACTCCTGTAGTACCACTTCCCATACTCATAAATGCTTTTGTGAATCAGCTCCTTTTTTTCTGTGTGTCCTGTGCACCCTAATGTACCACCATCTGTGGTGCACTTTTGCATCTTCCTCTTTCTTGTGTGTAGTTTGTGATTTGACATTTTTTAACACTCTTTAAACTTGCTTCATCTAAGTGTTTCTATACCATGCCATTGGTTAGTACAAAAGTTCTAAGTATGTGTTTGGATCACCTTGTGTCCCTAGAAGTTTAACGTCAAATAGTGAGCGTGTTCAGTACTAAGATAAAGAAGTTGGATCGGCTGAAGATACCTCATCAAGAGAGGTCGATCTCATTCGCTGGCGGTACTAGAGCGGGAGTAACAGTCCCTGAAGCATGCACCAAGTTAGATTTTCAAATAAATATGTAAACATCATTTATGCAAATGGATCTCATGTATATTAATTATCGATATCTGGAAACCCTGACTGGATTAGATCTTCTAGGACTACCAGAAGGTTTCCTGGGGCCACGTTTCGATATGTCTATTCCATAAGTCAAGGGTGTCTAACTCTGATCCTCAAAGGGAAGATCCATGCTAGAATTTCTGAAAACCTCTGGGTACATAATTCCCATTTTCATCGCATCCTTATGGATACCCCGACAATTCAGCATTGATCAATGCCTTATAAACCAACATTGGTCACCCCAACATAAGCTGATAAGAGGAAGGCTCCCAGGGCTCCCAGTGGCTGACAGCCCCTGGAAAACTAGGCAGAGGATGTGGCACTATGGCCAGAGCTGCCGACTGTGGAACTGGGGAACCAGGTTGGAGTCTTGGTTTCGGCTCAACTTCCTATGATTCTGGGCAAATCACTCAATCTCCCTGTGCCTAACAAAAATGAATGTGTCTTTGTGTAACGTAACTGGTGCTCATTTAAAGCGCTACAATATCTTTGAGTCAAGTTTGTGCTTTATAAAACTGCAAACAAAGAAAACCTCACAAGCAGAAGTCTAATGGCTGCATTCTTAGATGTATTGCAAATGAGCTGTGTGGCGGCCCGGGTGCAGGCTTTGTGCCTTTGGGGGGTCCATATGAAAACCTACCTGCCAGGGCTTGTTGGGGCGCTTTTTGCAGAATTATTTAGATCCGCTAACTCAAGACTTCGACACATGTTGCTTGGCCATTCAGTGACCTGCCATGACAGTAGGTTCAGCGTGCTGCTATTTTTAGGTTCCCAGAGGCAGGGATACATTCTAAACATTCCTGTTTTGTTTTGCAATCTTTGGAAACGGGTGTGAATAGAGATTGTTAGTTTAAAGCTGGCCAACAAGCTCCACATTCTGCATTTTTTCAAAGTGACACAAGGCTAGTTGTTCATGCTTAAGTTATGTCACACCATCCAAAAAAGCTGAAAGCAGCCACCCCTTGCCAACCTGTGAACGCCAAAAATGGTTCATACTTCCAGAATCCAGTTGTCCAATCATAAAGGCTCCCTATGTCAGTATTTTACATCCTAGGCAAAGTGACATATCATGGTGGAAGAGGGGATGGTTTACTAATTGTGGTGGTAATTTGGCACCCCCTGGTGGTAGACCCTTAGACAGTAGCCTAATCTTACCCTGGCTTAGAATTAGTTCTCTCCCTAATGCCAACCAGCAGCCAGGGGATCCTTCTGCTGTTTAACAAGGGCTTTTGACTGTCAGTCCCAGTGTCTGAAGAATTGGGATCCTACAGAGGACTTTGATATCAGGTCGATGTGTGCTTTCAATACACTCAGGCCCTGATTTAACAATTTGTCACACAACGCGGTGCAGCAATCAAATTAGCTGCCCTGCGGGATAGAGAGAGAGAGGAAGAAAAGTTCATATTTACAGAGATGTGGTACTATCCTGCTCTCTCCCTAGCGCAGGCGCACAATTGGGCTGCTGAGCACCACGCACACCCCTTTGTGCTATAGTGCAAAGGTGTCAGCATGAGTCTAGCATAGGTTTAGTAATGCAAGGGTACCCGTCCAGTACAAAATACTATGCTTACACTAACTCTAAAACTTTTCCCACTTTAGTGCAGAACACATGTAAAGTAGGACAAGTAAGGAGAAATAAAAGCATTTCTCCTTTGTAACGCCTGTTTCAAATTGACATTCTTTTTTGGTACAAGACCATGTCTACTGTTGTTAGTAGATATGGTTTTGGGGCAAAAACCATGGGTGGTTGCCTAGGAACAGCCACGCACTACTCACGGAATGCCCCCTTGAAGCACAGAAAGGCCGAACAGTGCTTTGCTCTGTTTTGAGTGACTTTCGGGCAACCTGAAACAGTTTTGTGCTGGAAAAAATATCCAGCAAAAAAAGAAATTCTTCAGATTTGTGTCACTTTTGTGACACAAACCCAGGGCAAAAGGTTTGTAAACCTGGCCCAATATTTTCAGACCCCAAATGCCAATGCTGCGAGGAAGACCCTTTATGATTATTAAGGACGTCAGACAACTGTTTTGTCTCCTCTGCAGAAGCAGATTATTAACGCCTCACTAACCCAAGGAGCAATCCTTGACTGCTTGAAGATTGAGGAAATAAATCTGATCTTGAAAAAGTCAGATGTTGTTCCAACTGACTTAAAACATTTTCATACAGTATCAAACATCCCCTCCCTTGCAAAACTACTACCTTGCATACACTGTCAACTCTGTCAACCCATTGACCAGTTCAACCTGCTTGACAAGTTCAGACCTGGACACAGCAAAACAAATAGTTATCCTACACATCAGAGACAATGCTCTCTAAACCCTAGACCAGAATGACTCCTGTCTACTCATATGCTTGTCAGCATTCAACACGATCAATCATGACACTCTCCTGGTGCTACTGGAACTCAGAATGGCTCTAGCATTGTGCTAAAATGGTTCACTTCTTTTCTCCATTATCGCACATGAGTTAAAATGGGGAGCTCTCTATCTAAGGAATCCCCCCTCAGAAGTGTGGAGTCCCTCAAGGTTCCACCTTCTCTCTCACACTCTTCAACATTTATATGGAACCACTGAAAGAGATACGTAAAAATGTCCCTGATTTCCTCATTCGACTCAACAACACCCTAATTAAAACCCAAAACTGGCAAGTTAAAAATCACCTCAAATTAAACTCCATGAACACTAAATTCCTTCTAATCTCACCACCCAACACCGCCACACCCATAGTTGAATGGATCAACGGACTTGACGCCCTCAATTTTAAACCAGCTATCATTGAAACTGTTGAGTCCCTCAGAAAAACATAAAAGGGCACATTAATTTTTCCACTCGCAATGCAGTCCACCAACTCTACCTACTTAAAAAGGTGAATCGTTCATCCACCTTTAGACTTCAAGAACTTGGTACAGTTGTTAGCTGTATACAGACTGGACTATGGGAGTGTGACCCTGACAGGCTTACCATAATCAAGATCAGCTCCCCTCATGGCAACCCATAATGCTGTGGCAAGATTGATAAAAGGGACATGACGCTTCGACCATATCAGTCCTCTCCAAACTCTCCTCTTGCTCCCTTCGAAGCCAGGATCCAGTTAAAATTGTGCATGCTACACACACAATATCCTATACTACGATACTCTCCTATGCCTCAAACAAAAGTACACAATGTCATGAGTAAGCCAATCCCTGAGGAGTGCTGAGTCCCTGTGACTTGAATCCCCGAGATTATGAAAATTAAAGTCCTACTCTCATTCTTTCTACGTTCCGCCCGAAAATATGAAACTCATTTCCACCTAAGATTAATATGAACCCTTCCACCAAAGCCTTCAAGAAAGAAGTTAAACACTGCTACTCAAAAAATTCCTCCCATACAGTACACGACAGAGGATGACCTTAGGCCCAATTGGCTCTTTTGCACAATAGCCTTATAGCCCACCGTAGCAGGCTATACCCGCTATTAAAGGCCCGCTCCAGTGTTAAAGAACCGAGCCTAAGGTGAGCTACGTAGCTGGTATAGCCCAGCTACAAAGGGCTATAAGGCTATTGGAACATTCTGCTACTAGAGGGCAGAATGTTCTAACAAATAAAAAAAAGGCCTCTCGGAGCCCGAGGGCGTTTAAATCCCCTCGGGCTCCGAGAGGCCTTTGTAAAACAACATTAGAATGTTGCTTTGCGGGCTTTTACCGGGCTGTAGAAGCTCGGAGCACTCCATTGTATTCAATGGAGTGCACCACATTCCAATGTTCTAACATAAAGTATAAGTGCAACTCTCGCGAAACAGTTTCATGTAATATCACTTGACTACAAACTTTGCGACAGACTATATTTGTATATATCATTTGCCAAAGTTTTTATCTTTTCTGTAAAGGGGTGGGTTGTTGTTTGTACAGAGTTCCTAAACTTTTGGGTCATGTTCACGCTTTATAAAACTCTTCAGATAAAATAACTAAAATAAAAATACAGCTTTAATCATTCTTTATTTGTAATTAAATATTTAGTAAAGTCTTAATACTGCCAGGAAGAATTAATTCCCTTTGGCAAGTTCGCAAAATATAAACATTGTTTCTCTATTTATCTCTCAATTACGTTGAAAGGAAGAATTTGTTTTGCTGTAACAAAACAGGGCAGAGGGGTAGGTGCATTCCTACAAGTAATAGTTGGCTTGTTGTGCAGAAGTTGCATGGAATGGAATGCGGTAGAGGGTCCAAGAGGGGATACTGAAAATAGTGGCGTAACAAAAGCCCCCGCGGAGCAGGGAGGGGCCGACTCAAGAGAGCCACCTCATAAAAAGTGGTAGGTGGTGGGCTGGGGAGGGTGGGTACTATGTGTACTTTTCAGGGGGGGTGGCCTCAAGTTTTGTTACGCCACTGATTGAAAAGCAGTGGTGGCGGGCCAAGCAAGCTGCTGTGCAGTTGGTGCTGGGTGGGTAGGGTGGCGGGGGGATAATCAGGCTACTCGGCTGCTTGGGAGAGTACTGCACGCTGGCCCCTCTGTTCAACGTGACAGTGAGGTGGGAGCCGGCCTTAACCTCTGCCTAATACTGGACCCAGTGCCAGTGTTTGGACCAAAAGTACCCTGGGCAGAAAACTCATTAGCACACCCTATAACTGAAGTCTGAACTTCATAAGTTCATGGTTCAGTGTACACAAAGTAGCAAAAGTGACACCTTTTCTTACACACAAAAGAGTTATTGTACTGGCAGCAACAGAGCAAGTTTGCTTGACAGCACAAAACTGGTGCAGTGCGGACATATGTGCAAGCTTCTTTGTCTCACACACATGCACAGCATGTACATTATTAATGGCAACAATACGTTGTACATTATTAGTGGCAACAATACATAATTTCAACGTAGGCAATAACCCAATGGCACATGTGAGTAGTTCATGCTGTGCTGTTGATTTTGTTTTGTACTTTTTTGAGGGGAGTTTTATAGAGCGCGAACACAACCCAAAGTATCAGAGCGCTTTACATGAGCACTAGTTGCATTACAGATGAACACATTTTTTTAGGCACAGAGAAATTAAGTGACTTGACCCAAATCACAGGATGTAGAGCATACCAGATGAGATTCAAACCCGGTTCCCTAGCTTCGAAGTCTACCGCTCAGGCTGTTATGCCACATCCTCTCCCCGGTGCTTTAGTTAAGCCTTTTAATGTCAGAGCTGAGGGAACCAGAAGTGGTTTGCCCTCAATGTTATGTTTCGTGTATTTGGGTAGAGCACAACTCACCCGGGGAGATATCCTGGCGCTGTAGCAGGAGTTGTACGAGCCAAGCCAGGGTCAGAGCTAAATGAAGAGCCAGAACTTCAGTTTCTTGCAGAATTCAACAGCCGAGGAGGCCTCTCTGATGAGATGGGGCAGGTTCCAGGCTTTAGGAACAAAGAAAAGGCACAGCTGCTGGACCTGGTTCTGAGTATGCGGGGAGAGGGGGGTATGAGTGGGAGTCTGGCTGAGCGGAGGTGTGTTGTAGATCTGTGAACGTTTATGCGGTTGTTGAGGTATGTGGGGCCAGAGTTGTGCAAGGCACTCAGCATTGCCCAGAGCAGTATCCCCTGCCGATTCCACTCCTGGGAGCTCTTCAGAAGGGCTTTAAGGTTACGTTGATCCTGTGCTTAAAAACCAGATTTCAACTTACTGCTGTTCTCGCATGTAAATAAAACAAAATCCTACAGGATGCCCAATAACTAATTTCTAACTCAGTTGACTACCTAAGGATTTCCCTAATGCCTGACATATTGTTATTTTATGTTCTAACAATGTATATATGTATATAGAGATAACTCTAATCACTAGTATATGCAGTAGACCTTTGTACTCTCTACCATTTCTATGTGACTCTTCGGGTATATCCATTTGTATCCCTTCCTTATGTATATAGAGATAACTCTAATCACTAGTATATGCAGTAGACCTTTGTACTATCTACCATTCTTATGTGACTCTTAGAGTATATCCATTCATATCTCTACCTTGAGTGACTTTACTACTTGTACATTTGCAATTCTCCTTTTTGTTTTTATCTCCTCCTTGTGTGACTTTACATCTTGTTCATTTGCAATTTTTTCTGTTTGTATCTTTTATGTAACGCATGTAATTCTAAGTCCTTATGTTTTGCAACTGGTTCTTATGTAAAGCGCTCTGACACCTTCGGGTAAAGTTCGCGCTATAGAAAATCGCATTAAATAAATAAATAAATACTACCCAGAGGTGTCTAGGCGCTCATGGTCTAACATGCTGTGGGCCATGCTGCAGTGAGAACCCTTAAAAGGATCCTGTAACACCGTGCTTTACAAGATCTCTAGCATAGATGCCTCTTACCATTTCACCTCTTAGTTTTCCAGTGTTCTTGTAGAAATAAACCGCAGGAGGTGTCACATAAGACGCATTACTTAAGTAGGCAATACCTAGGATGGGTGAGGCGCCTTGAGGCAGGGGATGGAGGAGGTCAGACTCCCTTGGCCCCTAATAAAGAACAATGCGTGTGAGTTGAGAGCACACACCCGCTGGCTTCCTTGACGCCATTGTTCCCACGCTTAAGAAAAACACCGGAAGCCAGAGGGAGCTCTATCTGCAAACACAGACTGGCGCGAGCCCTGTGAAAACTGGCGCGCAGTCCGTACGTTTCCGTCACGTCTTACGTCACCACGGGGGGCGCGCGCTGCCATCCTAGTGTCAGGCACCAACCTGGGATATTGGGGAGGGCCGCTTTTCTCTCAATGTACTTGAGTTTCACTAATCCCATTATGCAAAATACCACTTACACCTAAGTAGTGATATTATGCATGAGTAATTTCTCTGCCGTTGTGTGTTGAAAGTTTGTTCATCGCTACAGTTTGTCTGTATTCGCAAGCTTCAACATGATCCATTTCCAACCTTCAAACTGTAAGAGGTTACTCCTGTCACAGATAAGAGTAGAACAATTTCCAGCGAAGGAATGGCAAGACATCAACACCCCATAATTGGAATGAGTGTTCTCTACACAGAAAAATATTTTTGTAAGTGCAACTTTTTTTGCGAATTAGCAAAAAGGTCCACCTGAATGGGGTCAGCCAGTGTAATTATACACAGTGTTGCAATGCACATGAACAAATTACTTTGCTTCAGTGCAATTGCAATTTGTTAAAAATGCTTTGGTGAACCTATCCCAGAACACCTTCTCTAACAAGCCAACCAGTTTGGGGGATTTCCCCTTACCTCCCTGGGAGTAGATGTACTCCTATCCTTGGAAAGTACATCTCTGTTTTCAAGACAGAAACGAGTTAAGCATGTGTTTATGAATACCTTTGACGTGGTCAACAAACTTTCCTGGGAACTTCCACTACCCACTCCTTGGATTGGATTTGTTCCTGCATAACACTACACCATACCTGGCAATATTAACTGTAAGTACATTCCAGCATAAGTGCAAATTCAGGTGTTGTGAATTTCAAAAGAAAATGTACATATAAGTCGAGCCTTTGCAGATGTAAGTTCAAATTGCCATGCACAAATGGATTTCTTAATCAGAAAGTTTTTGAGTAGTAAGTTTGACTCATGACTAGAAACATAATTAGGGAGGATGAACAGGCCCTAGTGTGAAGAAGGCATATTCCAACCAGCTCCTCTGCCCACACCTCCTGAAATGGCACTGCTTTCTGCCCAATTCTTCTGCTATTGGACAGGAGCAAAACATTTAGGGCCTTGTAAGTGACCAAGGTGATGTCCAATGGGAATGCACGAAATGTGAAAACGACTAATATGACATGGAAGAGTCTTTCCAGGTATCAGTTTTTAATTCAATTTGTTTCATAACATTAGTGCATTAGGCACGTGTGAATTCCTAACAGGTGGGAGATGCGGTGCCATCGCCTCAAAGCAGTAAGTGTTTTGGTATTCATAAACATCTTTGAATGCACTCAGTGCAGTGGTTCTCAACTTGGGGTCCACTGTGCTCTAGGGGTCTATGACATCTATTAAGGGGGTCTGGTATTGTTTAGAAAATGATATACTATAGCCGAATAATAAGGTATATGTACATTTAAAAAAAACCAGAATGTAACATTTTAAACACTCTGTAAATAAGAAGGAACTTGTAATCGTAGGCTGAAAATTAAGTTAGTATTCGTAGCTTGATTTGTGGGAGCAGCGCTTGTACAGTGAGGACACTCTATTATGGCCAATCGGTGGCCTCAATTGAAGCACTAATATGAACTGCTCAAAAAATATCATGGCTTAGCAGCAGAAAAGACACAGTGATACACTAAAGTCTAGCATATTGTCTTTTAGAAACAAAACCACATTTGAAAAAGCTCTATCTCATTAAAAAATGTACTTTTGTTTGGGAATGAAAAAAAATATTTCATAGTTTGTGTCATCATTGATATATAATTATTTATGTGCTTTGAAGTTCAAATCGTAGATATTGTTTAGTTTACGGTCCCCAGACTCCAGTAATGATTCATTGGGGGTCCGCAGAAGTCAAAATGATAAGGACCCCTGATTTAGTGCACTTGCCAACATGCCAAACTCACAATCAAATGGAGCAGGTTTACAC
This sequence comes from Lissotriton helveticus, assembly GCF_964261635.1. Lineage (NCBI taxonomy): Eukaryota > Metazoa > Chordata > Amphibia > Caudata > Salamandridae > Lissotriton > Lissotriton helveticus. The sequence continues at coordinate 4,595,405 of NC_136064.1, forward strand.
TGCACACAAGAAGGGAAAATGAAACAATCCCTCCACCATCCTTTCAGTGTGTGTGTGTATGTAGAGAAGGTGTGAATGGAGAACTGAATACAAAGTTACAGTTACACTTTGTGCAGTGCACACTTACATCTACATGAGTCCATTGCCGTAGCTCAACCCTTGGCCACCCGCGGCGGTCCCTGCGTTTGCTTTCCCGCGGTGGCCGCATGAAGGAGCGGCAAGGGGGTGGTCAGGAGCTGGAGAGATTCTGCCCATAGCCTCCCTGCATTGTAGAGGGCAGTGGGGTGCTGGCAATTGCCACCCCGAGACGGCAGGTAAGAGCGGGAGGAGGCTGCTGCCCCCAAAACTCGTGCCCCCCTCATTACCCCTTGTTATGCCACTGCATCAGTCTGACAAAAGTGACTTACAAGAAACATCCATAATAGTAATGCATGATTTGTGCAAGGTATCTTTTTATCACACCTATTTAACTCAACCCCTTGTCTCCATATCAGCTTGAAATGGCTTCAAATCTGCTGGTGAGAACCTATGTGCAATGTCATTCCTTATGATATGCTATATGCATTTGTATATTGCTTGTTATCTCTTACATGAGCCTGCAGTGCTTTTGGAATTGGGTAGCCTTTGTGATGCTGGAGTACATGTTGACTGGAGTTGCAGTGATATGTCACAATTGTATTTGGTTGCCTTTGGCTTTGTTTAGAGGTGAGTCATGGGTAGAGGCCATCGAGGTTAGATTTAGTGCATTGATCAATTTATGGATTATGCATTTAATTTAATTTGTGTAGCATAATTGTCTACTAGTTATCTATGTTGTGAACATTTACTGTTGTTAAGTGCTCTGACTCAGATGCTCTGTATAGACTTGTTATCTTTCATGTGTACATTTACTGTTGTGAAGCACCCTGATGCCTTCGGGTCTAGCTAAATAAATTAATATTCATTAGTGGCCAGCTAGATCCTGATATGGATCCATATGGAGCATTACATGCATGGACTTGTGTAGCCAAGGGCATAGCCATCAGTGTTGCTCTACTGGGGTGTAGGGTGGTTTATTCCTTGGCTTTGGGTTTCGTTTCAAACCATCTTTGCCTGTTGGGTGATGACTGCATTGCAGAGCTCTGTGAGTGTGGTGTGTATAATGTGGTTGTCACTTCTGTCGCACGTCTGGAGCCAGACCTGCTAGTTTGGCGCCTAAGCACAGCTAATATCCTTCTCCTGGGGTCAATTCTTTTTTTAAATTAACTTTCTTTTATGGTTTAAGCAAACACATGTAACAGGTGTACAACCAGTGTCGGCATTCATTAAGAGCATGAACGCACCAGACTTAGTACATAATCGTAAACCCGACAGTTCGCATGGCAAACACAGTCTCGCGGGCTTCCAGTTGTCCATGCACAGTATCTAGTCCGTATTCCTGGGGTTAAGTCTTCAAAGAACACTAAATTGCAATAACAATACATCAGCCATCTCTCCAATCACACTTGGACTCTATCAATACCTTTGGCACTTTACAGAGCGTTGCAGTCTTTTGGCCACATTCATGCTATTCAAATACCACAAACTTGCAATTTTAAGACTTCCTTCTCTTCTCTAAGGCTTTGCCATTTTGTCATAAGGCTGCCATATTTTTGATATTACTTGTTTCAATATATTGTTGTTGATAGGTTATCACTGGCACTGCAAATGTATAAAAGACAGGCTATGGGCGCCTCCCTCTATGGGGTGGAGCTCTGGGGTTACGAGGATGCAATGGCCCTCACTTTAGTCAAACATAGATTCTTGCGCCAGTTGACTGGCCTTCCAGCCAGCGGCCCTTTACTCCCCCTTTGGTTAGATATGGGCATCTGGCCAATATCAGAAGGGACAGGATTGAGGCCATTCTCTATTGGAGGAGACTCTGTGTACCCCTGAGCTCATAACATATCGCTAGGGGCAAGAGGAGATTTTGAGGCCTCCTGGATCTATCTACATCCCATATATCAGGTACATTCGAGATACATTAGGAAAGTTGGGTATAGGTTGGGATCCTATGGGAAGATCCGTTGACAGCTGGGTCTATAAGTAGGAACACCCTTAAAGCAAATTATAGTCCATGCAAATTGGATTTAATGCAGTCCAAAGCCTCTTTTGGCCCTTGTCCGATGCCTTTTTTGCAGTTAAATGTGAGTTCAAGATGGAAGGCTTCCTTGATGAGATTGAACCTGCGGGAGCCAGGAAACTGTATCTCAAGTTTCATTATGGCACCCTCCCTCTGTTCTCCTTCACCTCCGGCTGGGCCCGCCCACATGAGCGAGATGGTAAGAATGTGTTGAGCATCTTTTATTTTTTTGTCTTACTTCTGCCAAGTGGCGGAAAAAATGGATCCTTCCAGTATGCCGAAGATTAGGGGTGAGACAGCATGTAGAGGCCCTTTGCATTTTAAGATATGACCCAAAACAATGTATTGCCTCCGCTGTTTCTCGTTATCTTCTGGTGAAGGAGAGGATCAGGTGCACGATCCTTAAACACATCGATAGCATCGGCGACGTATAATGTTCTTGCTCCCCCGCTCCCATCAGATACCTGTAACTTTGTGGTTTAAGATTATACCTGCCAAAAAACAGTTGTGAGCAGTCATGATCTGGCCATATTTGCACACACAGGAAATGTTCAGGGTTTGTTTTGAGTCCGTGACTGTTTCTATACTCACTGGCACTTTGAGTATAGATGGACTAGGATTGCATTTGCACATCCTGGTGATTTTATTTATTGAGCTTATAAAATGCTTTGACAATATAGATTGCATGATGTTGTTTTGTGTATTCATGGTGTGCATTAGCACAATTTTAATGTTTCATATTTATGAAAATGTAGCTTATGGCCGAAATAAAGTATTTGAACTTTAGTTATCACACTGAGAACTCCTACCCAAAGTGCTCTGAGGCCATCAAACATTCTTTCTTAAGCTACATTGGCAGAACCTTCATACACGCACTGACATCAGTAGTGCAGCATACAAGGTAAATATCCAGACCCTTAAAGGAAATGTCTTCTTGAAATGACTCGTGTGAAATCTTCTGGTCTTCAGATACCCTTCAGTGTGTTACCTTGGTACTGAAGAAGCACCTATAGAAGGGCTCCGTGGTGAGGTGAACAAAAAGTGCCTCGAGGACTGACCCATGGGCTGTGCACAGCAGGACATGTAAAGTGATCCTCATGGTACTGAAAGCAGGTCTGCTGGGCTATATAGTTTAGGTGGCTGGAAGTGGGACTTAAGGACCGTGAAGAAGTGCTTTTAGAAGAGATCCATGAGATGTTGAGAAAGTGCCTGAATGCCACCATATGAATTTGAATTTGAAATTGAATTTATATAGCACGTATATCACCCGTAGGTCTCATAGGGCAGACCTAGAGGACCTAAAAGAGCCAGGTTTTCAAGTTTCTGCGGAATATGGTATGATTAGGGTCTATTCTAATCTGAAGGGGTAGGGTGTTCCACGTTCTGGGGCTATTTTAGAAAAACATCTGTCCCCATTTCTGACCGTGCGGACTTTCGGGACCGTTGGGAGGTGCTTGTCTGAAGAGCGGAGGGTTCTAGTCGGGCAGTAATCTGAGAGTTTTCTTTCCAAATATTTAGGTCCTTGGCCATTGATAGTTTTATGGACTAGGCAGCATATTTTAAATTTGATGCGTTTTTTTTATAGGGAGCCAGTGTAGTTTCCTGAGGCATGGGTGCCCATGAGGTGCGGGGGGGAGATCGAGAACCAGCCTGGCCGCTGTATTTTGCAGGGTCTGAAGTTTTGTCAAAAGACTTTCATTGATGGCGGTAAGCAGTGCATTGCCATAGTCCAGGCGACTTACAATTAAGCCCTGTATTAGTGGCATGCGGGATGATATGGGGATCCACTTAAAGATCTTCCTGAGGCTGCGCATCAGTCCAAAGCTGGTGTGTACTACTTTGTTTACATGGGCCGACATGGACAGTTTATGATCGATAGTGACTCCCAAATTCCGAACGAAATCTTCGGGGTAGGGCAGGGGCCTAGTGTTGGTGGCCACCATTCATCTGACCAGTATTTCTGCGCGTTTCCAAACAGCATTATCTCGGTCTTTCCGGCCTTGAGCATCAGAATGTTCTTGGTCATCCATTCCTTTATAGAGGTCATGCAGTGTTGAAACCTGGATTTAGTGTCTGTAGGGTTGGGACCTGGGGTGATTAACAGCTGTGTGTCGTCAGCGTAAGACACAGTTTCAAAGCCATGAGCTTTGATTACCTTGGCCAGTGGGGATAGGTATAAGTTGAAAAGTGTGGGGCTCAATATTGATCCCTAGGGGCACTCCCTTATCGTTTTCCACGTTTGTTGAGGAAAAAGACCCAAGTTGGACCCTAGACCGCCTTCTGGTCTGGTAGCTCTTGATCCAAAGTAGGGCTGAGCCCTCAACACCAATCTCTACTAGGCGCTCTAAAAGAATGCTGTGTGAGATGGTGTCGAAGGCTGCCGATAAATCGAGTAGGATCAGAATGGTCGATTGTCTTGCGTCGATGCTCAGCCGAATATTATCCACTATCTCGAGCAAGGCATATGGGCCTCGAGAGAGTGTCCTAACCGACACCTCTGGAACTGTATAGTTAGTGCCTGGAAGTGAGCTGCAGGAGCTGGTGAGAAAGTGCCTTTAGAAGAGACCCGTGAGATGCAAGGGACGTGCCTAGAGAAGAGACCCAAGGGCTGTAAAGAAAGTGTCTATATGACGACTTGCTGAAATGTAAAGAAAGTGCCTGTATGACAACCTGCTGAATGTAAAGAAAGTGCCTTAGGAAAAGGCATCTTACTGTAGAAAGTCAGTTCCTTGAAGTGAGCCCTCAGGGCTGTAAAGAAAGCGCCTGTATGACGATCTGCTGAAATGTTAAGAAAGTGCCTTAGAGAAAGTGCCTAGAATGAGGACTCTTACAGTAGAGAGGTCCTGGAAGTGAGGCCTCAGGGCTGTAAAGAAAGTGCCTTTAGAAAAGGTTCCTCAGTCCTCAGAAGAGTGCATGGAAGAGAGATACTCAAAGGTTTTAGTGAAAATGCCCAGATCAGAGCTCCAAGGGGATGTAGGGAAAGTGTGGAGAAAGGAGAGCCTTGAACTGTCGAAGAGGTAGCAAGTGAGGGCCGCCACGTGCCGTGAAGGAAGAGCTAAGAATACATCCTTCTGAGCCTAGAAAAGAGCCTCCCGGGCTGCAGACGAGGAGCTTTGGAGAGGAGAGTGTAATGGTCTTTAAAAAAAAGTGCCTGGAAGAGAGTCTCTGAAAGGAGCCTTGTGTTGTGCAACACAAGACCTAGACATGATGAACTGGGCTGGAGAGGGAGTGAACTGAGGGGACATTGGTGTTGAAAGAGTCTGGAGTAGACCCTCTTGTGCCGCAGATGAAGCACTTAAGTGAGACCCTCCTGCGCTGTAGTGAAAGCAGCATCTGAGGAGCCCAACGGGCACCAGAGGGAGACACTTGAGGGAGTCCTTCGGCTCTACAGAAGATCCTGGAGTAGAGTCTGATGGGTTGTAGGGGAAAGCTTCTTATACTGTTGAGAAAATGCCAAGAAGGAAAAGGTGACCTCAGAGGAGGAATTAGAGGAAGGAAATTGTATGTATGCATTTATGGATATGGACATATGAAGCAGTGTTAAAAGGAGCAATTGGACCACTAAAAATTAAACAAGCATTTGCAATGCAATAGGTCTCGCATTAGGAAAGTTTGAGCTATTGGTATTGTAAATGACATATTTTTTATTTATGTTTTGTTTTTGAAAATAGCTAAATGAATAGCTTTGTCATTTACAATGCCAATAGTTATAACTTTCGCAAATGTGACACCTATAGCATTTGTAATGCAATATGTGTTGTATTTACATGACTTACATGTATTGATATTACAAATAACAATGGCTTTTAATTTTTTTCCAATAATTAATACTTAAATAAAAGTTATTGTAATTTATAATGGCAATAGTTAAAACCTTTGTAAATAACGTTTGTGAAGATTATGTTCAGTGTGTAGTATTGTGACGAAAATCCAAGAACAGAAATGAAATATTAACATCTTTTTGTTACATTTGTAATAAAGCTTGAAACATTGAGAGAACATATTTGAACCAGGTGTTGTTAAATGGTTGCACAGATTGATGCTGTGGTGGCGCTGAGTGATGTTGTGATGGCGAACGAGTGATGCTGTGGCATTCAGTGATGCTGTGGTAGCGCATAGTGATGTTGTGGTGCCCCTGAGTGATGCTGTGGTGGTGCGGAGTGATGCTGTATGCTATGCTATGTTTTGTTTTGCTATTCTATGTTTTGTTTTGCTATGCTATGCTATGTTTTGCTATCCTATGCTTTGATTTGTTATGCTATGCTATGCTGTGTTTTGTTATGCTATGTTTTGTTATGCTATGCTATGTTTTGCTATGCTATGCTTTGTTATGTTATGCTATGCTATGTTTTGTTATGCTATGCTATGTTTTGTTGTGTTTTATTATGCTATACTTTGTTTTGCTATGCTATGTTTTGTTATACTATGCAATGCTATGTTTTGTTGTGTTTGGTATGCTATGTTTTGCTATGCTATTATATGTTTTGTTTTGTTATGCTATGTGTTGTTGTGTTTGGTTATGCTATGTTTTGTTATGTTATGCTATGTTTTGTTATGCTATGCTATGTTTTGTTTTGCTATCCTATGCTTTGTTTTGTTATGCTATGCTATGTTTAGTTTTGCTATCCTATGCTTTGTTTTGTTATGCTATGCTATGTTTTATTGTGTTTTGTTATGCTATGCTATGTTTTGTTGTGTTTTATTATGCTATGCTTTGTTTTGCTATGCTATGTTTTGTTATGCTATGCTAAGCTTTGTTTTGTTATGCTATGTTATGCTATGTTTTGTTATGTTATGCTATGTTTTGTTATGCTATGCTATGTTTTGTTTTGCTATCCTATGCTTTGTTTTGTTATGCTATGCTATGTTTAGTTGTGCTATCCTATGCTTTGTTTTGTTATGCTATGCTATGTTTTATTGTGTTTTGTTATGCTATGCTATGTTTTGTTGTGTTTTATTATGCTATGCTTTGTTTTGCTATACTATGTTTTGTTATGCTATGCTAAGCTTTGTTTTGTTATGCTATGCTATGTTGTGGTTTGTTATGCTATGCTATGTTTTGTTGTGTTTTGTTATGCTATGCTATGCTTTGCTATGCTTTGCAATGCTATGTTTTGTTATGTATGCTATGTTTTGTTGTGTTTAGTTTTGCTATGCTATGTTTTGTTATGCTCTGCTTTGTTTTATGTTATGTTATGCTATGTTTTGTTATGTTATGCTATGTTTTGTTCTGCTATGTTTTGTTGTGTTTTGTTATGCTATGTTTTGCTATGCTATGTTTTGTTTTACTATGCTTTGTTATGTTATGCTATGCTTTGTTTTGTTATGCTATGTTTTGTTATGCTATGCTATGTTTTGTTGTGTTTTGTTATGCTATGCTTTGTTGTGTTTTGCTATTCTAGGTTTTGTTTTGTTATGCAATGTTTTGTTTTGTTATGCAATGTTTTGGTTTGCTATCCTATGCTTTGTTTGGTATGCTATGCTATGTTTTTCTATCCTATGCTTTTTTTGTTATGCTATGTTGTGTTTTGTTATGCTATGCTATGTTTTGTTATGCTATGCTGGTGAGGGTGTGTGAGTGTGTGTGAGGGTGAGGGGGTGTGAGGGTGAGAGGGTGAGGGGGTGTGCGGGTGAGGGTGTTTCAGTGAGGGGGTGTTTCAGTGAGGGGGTGTGAGGGTGTGGGGGTGTGAGGGTGTGTGAGGGTGAGGGTGAGTGAGGGTGAGGGGGTGAGGGTGTGTGAGGGTGAGGGGATTAGAGGATGAGGGGGTGTGAGGGTGAGGGGGTATGAGGGTGAGTGAGGGTGTGTGAGGGTGAGTGAGGGTGTGTGAGGGTGAGGGTGTGTGAGGGTGAGGGTGTGTGAGGGTGAGGGGGTGTGAGGGTGTGTGAGGGTGAGGGGGTGTGAGGGTGAGGGGGCGTGAGGGTACGGGTGTGTGAGGGTGAGGGGGTGTGAGGGTGAGGGGGAGTGAGGGTGAGGTTGTGTGATAGTGAGGGTGTGTGGGGGTGTTTGAGGGGTGTGAGGGTGAGGGGGTGTGAGGGTGAGGGGGAGTGAGGGTGTATGGGGGTGTGTGAGGGGTGCATAGGTGTGGGGTTGTGGGGGTGTGAGGGTGAGGGGGGTGAGGGTGTGTGAGGGGGAGTGAGGGGGAGTGAGGTTGAGGGTGTGTGAGGGGTGAAGGTGAGGGGGTGTGAGGGTGAGGGTGTGTGGGGGTGTGAGGGGGTGAGGGTGTGTGAGGGTGAGAGGGTGTGAGGGTGTGTGAGGGGGTGTGTGAGGGTGAGGGAGTGTGAGGGTGAGGGGGTGTGAGGGTGAGTGAGGGTGGGTGAGGGTGTGTGAGGGTGAGAGGGTGTGAGGGTGTGTGAGAGTGAGAGGGTGTGAGAGTGTGTGAGGGGGTGTGTGAGGGTGAGGGAGTGTGAGGGTGAGGGGGTGTGAGGGTGAGGGTGTGAGGGTGAGGGTGTGTGTTGGTGAGTGAGGGTGTGTGATGGTGGGTGAGGGTGTGAGGGTGAGTGAGGGTGTGTGAGGGTGAGAGGGTGTGAGGGTATGTGAGGGTGAGGAGGTGTGAGTATCCGAAGTAAATGGTGGCAGGGCAGACGTCATAAGACAGAGAGAAGAGACTGCGTGGTGACTGCGTTGGTCAGTTTCAGAATCAGGAGGGGCAGAGTCAGCACAGACTGTGAGGGATCAACGTGTCTGGAGGCAAAGCATAGCGGATGTAGCATTGCAGCTAGAAAGTCAAGTGTTTTCAAGCTGAGTGTCCCTAGAGAGATGGCAACACAGCAACAGCATTTTAGGAGCAAGGCTACTATAAACAAGCATGGTAGGCTTTCACTTTCGTCCAGAAAAACAAACGAGAAAGGCGCAGAGAACGCTGAACAAAACACGGCTTCCCCAGCGAAATGGATGCAAAAAAAACAAGAAAAGCGGACATCAAAGGAAGGGTGGGGGGTAACGAGCATATGGGGTGTGAGCGATAACAAAAGTTAATTGTTGTAAGAGGAGGAGCAGGAAGTGAGGCCGAGCGCGAGCTGGCAAAAGCAGTCTGCTGCTTTCAAGTCCGATGCCAGATGCCAGCTTCGCGCTTGAATGCCTCACATGCACTGGCCATAAACTGCATTCCAAAGGTCTTTGGGAGCATTTTTTGGTGCCCCTTACTATATCTCTCGCAAAGCGATCGCTTACGCGATAGCTAGGCTCGACCTAAAAAATTGGCAGCTTCTGAGGCCATTTGCAACAGTGGCATAACATTAGCCCCCGCATCCCCCACAGTGTGTGGGGGCCCCATACTCTAGAGGAACCCCTCCGGCAATGTGCAAAGGGCCTCTGGCCTAAGAGTTCCTGACTGAATCGGGGAGGGGGTCTTCCATGTTTTCTCCGGGGGGGTGGGGCTCTTAAGTTTTGTTACGCCACTGATTTGCAACAGTGAGAAATGTTCCTGATGCTGTGGGCGTGGCAACCGGAAATGTCCCCGCTGCTGTGAGCAACTTCTCACCATTGTGGGAAGGCTTAAGGCTGCTGCAAAAACAGCCCTTTGCACCAGCGGTAAATGTTTTTTCTGCCACTCATGAAAACTGCGCTGCCGGAAAGAACAACAGCACATGCCTCGCTTTTTAAAAACTCTAAAGGATTGCACTTAAGGCAGCTCGGTTTAAAAAAATTCAGGAGATTTTGAGTTGGGCACATTTGCCTACGGTCTAGCGAGGAGCCATCTGAGCTGCAATACGGATGAACCCAATCTGTATCATCTCGATAGTGGGGGAAAAGGATTGAGAATTGGAGTCTGGGGGCCATCAACAGCTCCTCCGATTTTTAAGTTAGACCATAAGTGTGAAGAAACTACCTTATACAAGGTCGCCCCAGATGCCAATTACACAATTACAGCATGGATACTTAAAAATGCATGTATAAATAAACAGCCTATTACGAAACTCATTGGTTTCAAAGGTTCTGCTTCTTTGTTTGATGTATTTATTTATTTTATTTTTTGGACGAGTTTTGTCCAAGACTTTCCACAAGAAAAGTAATAGGAAAATAAGTGGTCTCTGATTCATGGAACAACAACATAAATACATTTTTAAACAATAACTCATCTAAATTGATGGTCTGAATGCTATAATGCGCGAGTCAAACATTTCATAACAGTACAGTTGTTTTAAGGGTTGTTTGTCTATTTTTTTTTTATTTTGCAATAAACATTGACAAAAATGAAGTGTGATGTGCTGAAAATCCCTTCAGTTGTTTCTCTCTGCCAAGACTCCTTTCCAGCTTTCATTCTGTAACATGCTGTTCAGAAGGATCTGGCCGCGGGACAAGTGTTCTCTGTTGCCAAAAGTTATTTTCTAGTCGCCATGAACCTAACCAGATTGTAGTACACTTGTGCATTTGTGACAAATTTTAAGAAATTGTCTTGTTTTCCCTTCTCTCACTCAAATATACAGTCAACAGAACAGAGGATCCCAATTCTGGGGCGCTCGAAATGTAACAAGGGATATGTGTTGAGATGTTTCTTCTGGTTTATGTGTGAATGTTTTTTTTGTGTGTGCATATTTCAATTGTAACCGTCTTTTAAAGAAGCTTTGGGCTTACTAGCACCAGGGCTGCCATTTATCCATTTTGACTGATATTCAAATATGAATACATTCCCGGAATGCATTCATTTTTAAAAACTGGAAAATACCGAAATTAGATTTACTTTAGAGTGTCAATTTGTGCTGTTAATCGTGAAGGCCACGTCGTTAGCTGTACAACACATTACAGAGTTTAAAAATGGAAAAGATTTAGCAATGAAGCTAAAATAGCTGAGCGTGTGTGCTAGTGTTACAATGTTTGCGTACATAGTTAAATACGAGTGAAAATATACAAATTATAACTTTATTTTCTCACTGACTGCAGTGGCCGTCTTTAAACGGGTTTGTTCGAAGATTTGAAATGCATTCAAATATGGCCACCTTGGGCATGTGAGCATCTATTGTGGCATCTTTGATTTCATTTGTAAATTTTGAACAAAGATGGCCTTAGACGATGCATGCACATCTACCATGTCTATACTTGAATGTGTGTGCAAAACTTGACCAAAATCATTAATGGGTGGACACACATCTACAGCAGCCATCTTTGAATGGGCTTATTTGAATTATGCTTACCTGTTTATTTTTGCCTGCAGTTCATGTGCACTCAAGGACGGCCATCTTCAAATGTTTAAAACTCATTTTAAGATGGATGCCGGCCAATAGCCTAGCAGGCAAAACCATTTAAGAAATGTAAAAGAAAGTTGTAGAGGAGTGGGGGAGGACAGTGGATCTGAGTGGAAGGGGGAATATTGAGTTGGGGTTAGGTGGTGGAAATATTTACCGAAAATGAGAGTGATAGGTAAGGTGAAGCAACTGTTGAGCTTGGGGAGAACATGAAGAAGGAGAATCAGCTGAGGGAGTGCTTGGAGGAAACAACACGGAGAGTGATGGGTGGAGTCGAAGTGAAGGAGCACATGAGGGAGAGAGTACAAGAATACAGTCTCTCGCAGGGAGTGTTTAAAGGAAAAGCAAAAAATAGTTGTCTTAATGCAAGCAATGTCAGCAGTGGAAGGACACAGGCCAACCAATCAGAACATAGCAAGACCTAAATTCTCCTGTGAGGTACAAACAGAAGAATAGGGAAGAAGGCCATAAAATTAAGAGGAGACAACTGAGACAGACAACAAAGCTATCCAATCATGAACAAGGGCCGGACCCAAAACCCACTCTATGCAGCCGCGGCCGGCAGTGGGAGTACCTGCAGGGCGGTGATATGGGGAGGGGGAGGGACAGGGTGGGGGGTAGTAATGTATGGATTACGGAGTTTTACAGGTAACTAAACATTTAAATAAATAAAAAGAATTTCGTTGCACTCACTAAATCGCATTTGGTGATACAGTGATACAGTGCCGCGGCTGACTCTATGTATATTGGAAACAATAAGTCTTGACACAGACAACTAAAGCTGTCTTTACCAAGTCATGAAAACTACATACCATAAACCCAGGAGCCATGGGAATAACTGGTAATCATAACATTTACTGGCTCTTTGTTTCTTGTAGAAATTGGCTGCCTTCCTTTTTTGTTAATTCCAATCATTTTCAACAGGCAACTGCGGAATGTTCATATTACGCTTTCCAAAGTTTTGTGACTTAAGCAAGTTTAACTAATTTATGACCACGCATTTACTTATTTAAAGGACCTAAATATTTTTCCTGCACTGCAGAGATATTAGGGTGCATTATAGATAGTGGAGTAACGAAACTTGAGGGGGCCCCCCTGCAAAGTACATGGAGGGGGCCTCACCCCGGCCCACCACCAACCACTTTGGTCCCAGACCCAGTGTACTGTGCTCAGGGGCCCCCCTCCCCCCTCCCACTGCGGGGGCTAATGTTACGTAACTGAATATAGATACCTCAATCGCACATAACAATGAACCACTAGAGAAGCATTGAACCAAATGGATTTATAGCAGAGGCACATATGACAATTTGATAGGAATGTATCATTTCTGCTGCCAACTAAATGCATTATTTTTTATATTTATTCCACTTTGAGTACTAATGCTCTTGGCGAGTACATGACATTCTTGCTCACTATGTATAGCTTGTACACGTCATATAAAACCACTAAAAGAAGTTGAATAAAGACATGCAATTATATGTTCATGCTCCTAGCTGTCGATTTACCACCGTAGAACATTTGCAAAACAGATTATTGTATTGTGGCATGCTTTTTGCATAGCACTGTGTTCACAAGGTTCTTAGAGTTGCGCATAGATCAGGGACCAACCTTTAAATGTGAGGCACTTAGCTGTCATCTCATGGTTGTCAAATAACTTCAGATAGGATAGCCGGTCAGATCTGGAGACCTTCAAACTAAACTACGTATGTTTGATCACTGAACCGTGTGTTTTATGTGGTGAGACGGTTGCATGAGATTGGGGTGTTGGTTCATCGAGTGTATTCTGTTGGCGGCATTGGGTAGATGTATGCATGGGGAGGGCCTGATTCACAAAGTCTTTAGTGTGACCTGCTCTTGCAGTATTCTTCACCTACTACTGACTTTTCAGACTTAGCCAGGGGTTCTTCTGTACTCCAGGCTTACCCCTGGAATTTAGTAGTAAGTCAGAAGTACATGTGTAAATCACACCTACTCACGGCAACATGTTTGTGATTAGGGCCACTAGTGGATTGTCATGATGATGCTTGTGTTAGGTTGTTTCATAATGCTGCACAGGACCAGAATCAGGTTGCGGAGGGAGGGAGCCAGGCCGGAGACTAAGGAGCCAGATAGGGCAGGCGTGTGCGGTGCCTCCAACCCATCCCTTATTTGGAAGAACATAACCTCTTAGAAGAGACTTCGCTATCAGAAGTAGTAGTTCTCGAGAAAACTGCCACCTTTAAACTGTACACCTTAAAAGTAGCAATGCCAGTTACCTCATTCACTAAACCTGCTCCACAGCTTCTCGTCTGAGCTTAGCTAGTCTTTTTTGGCTCTGTACAGCCAGGGCGCTTCTGTATATGTGGTGTCTTCCGCATAATTGTAGATTGCCCCATTTGACACATATTCTGTCGTTTGCAAGAAAAAATAAAAATAAATACATATTTTGAAGATTTCGGCAATATTTCGGGGCAGATTTATGAAGGCCTTGCGCCGCCGGTGCGTCACTTTTTCCCATGTTAAAAATGACGCACCGGCGGCGCAAGGCCTTCATAAATCTGCCCCATCATTTCTTGCTCAAACGGTTCAAAAGTTCCCAAAAACATGATGACGCGTGTCCTGTGGAAAGTCCTTCACAAAGCTTGACAGATCTTTCAATTGCTTATTGCTGTATTTGGGAGATACACTGATACTACTAAGGTGAAATCTTTGTCCATGTGCAAAATATTTAAGTAATACGAACCCAAAAATGCTGCATTTTGCCACATAATTTGATTTTTCTTTATGCATAATTGATTCAACTCTGCCACATAATTTGGTCCTCTCCCAAAGCATAACTCCAGTGGCCCTGGTTATACCATAGTGGTTTTGCTTTCATGGAACTAGTTAGACTTACACATCTGAGGTCAATGATTTTTTGGTGAAACACTCGAGAGGAGACAGTGTCCATAATGACCTGGAGTAAGGTGGGCTCCCTTGCGGTGACCACGGGATGGGTCTTGCCCAGTAGCAGCTGCTATGGGGCTGTAATGGTGGTGCGGTAGGGGGTTAAAAGAAAAAAAAAAGAAAAATCCAATTACATACCAGCTGCCGCCGCATGCAGGCTCCTAGACTGCCCTAGCCAATCAAGATGCGGCTGTCAGTAGCATGGCAGCAGCTGTGTGATTGGTCTGAGCACCGTGGTGTGGCACAGTAGGAGCCTGTGGATGTTCCCCACCCAGGCTGTGCAATACAGCTGGGTGGAGAACATGCTGAGTGCGCATGACTGTTTAGCCGGCTAAACTATCATGGACACTCAGAAAGTACCCACTACTCTTCCCCCTGCTCTATGGGCAGCCCAGTCCCATCCCGCCCACACCTAAACAGACCCAGTTTGGAAAATTAAAATGATAATAGCATGGTATTATTATCATTTTATTTTTCAAGTGGGGCGATGCTCCTCTGCCTTAGCAGAAGAGCCGCCACTTTCCCATTGTGTTCTGAGAATTATCTTGGAAGAAAGCAGGAGAGTGGTCCTCAAGGACATTTTGAGAGAGGGGTCAAAGCTCTGTTACCTGGGAGACTGTGACAATAGCATGGGTGAACAGCAGATGTGCCCAGCTTCAAACGGGGTTCGGCCTTCAAGTGGAACAGTCTATCTGTGCTGTCTTGTGGCAGTGAGAGCATTTTTCTGCTGCCACAAAGGGGAACTCACCTTTACACCGCAACTTTTACAACGCACTACCGTTACAACAAAACTTTTACAACGCAACATCCATTACATCGCATGCCATTACAACGCAACCATTGCAACGCATGACTCTACAATGCATACCATTACAATGCATACCATTACAATGCATACCATTACCATCCAACACTTACCCTACTGTTGTTCCCCCTGGAGTTAGAATAGTAATTTTTACCCCTACACTATCCAACACTTACCCTACTGTTGCACCCCTTGGAGTTAGAATAGTAATTTTTACCCCTACACTATCCAATACTTACCATACATGCAATGTAATGTTATGCGTTGTAATGGTATGCGTTGTAAAGGTAGTATGCGTTGTAATGGAATGCGTTGTAAAGGTAGTTTTTAAAAATTCGTTCTAATGGAATGCATTGTAATGGATGTTGCGTTGTAAAAAATGCGTTGTAAAGGTATGCGTTGTAAAAGTATGCGTTGTAACGTCCTACAACCGCCACAAAGTGTCCCTGAAACTGACCCTCGGTTGTTTTTTAAACTTTAAACTTCACGAGCTCAATACTTTTCAAAGCTCATTAGGTTTGAAGAACTTTGTGAACTTGTGAGTTAACGGTTGACCCGGATGATTTTTTTTACGGTCGCGAAATCCCATGAAATTCACAAAATGTACCTTCACGAAATTTCGAGAGATTTCTCATTTGAAAAAATCACTAGTAATTACATATAGCTTCTAGGAGACTAATTTGAGCCGAAAATATCTCAAGACATCGTCCAGTTTGCATTTTCTCCGTGAACCAGAATGCTGTTGGTATCTTGGGTGACACTTGGAAGTATGGATGGCCTTTCTTTCAAATTTCAAGCGAGATGCAAGCAATTTCACGAAATTTAGCACAATTTCAGGAAAAAAAAATTCCAATTTCGCCCACCGATTTCATGGTCTCTGCACCTCCAGGCAGGCCATCCTAGAGAGGCCTCGAAGTGGCCCTCTGTTTACGCATGCAGTCTGTGCACGTCAGACGAGGCCTCCCTTGCTGGCCAATCGGATCGCTGCCTGCCTGTGCAGCGCCAACATTCCAGACAGGTTTATAATGAGCGCTCGAAATGAAACCCACATGTGACCCCGCATCTCCACGCGGATCTCCAGATGTTCAAAGACGTGCTTCGAAACCTGGCAGCGCCTTCGGAATGGAAAAACCATGCCTCGGTGATCAATGCGCGCGGTGTCATTCCATGTAATATTAAGACTGGAGAGAGCTGGCTTTGAGCTGAGAGGTGCATTTTTTCAAAAACAATAGTAAAATAGTTTCGAGGACATTCTGTTTTCCTGATCCCAGTTCTGCTGTGGCCAGGGAGCTACTGATCATCCCCAGATGTGAGTGAGTCACAGTGACTGGTGCACGGGTGGAGAGCATCCTTGGGTGCTGGTGTGGCTGTGAGTGGCTGTGAGTGGCTGTGAGTACTGTTTGCAAACACTGTTGAGGCCCAGTGAGCTTGTGGGAAACCCCACAATGGTGAGAGGTTGGACTTAATGCCACGTGTGGTCTTTATAACCAGCCGTGCCAAATTATGTGGTCTCACCACAGAGTACAGAAGGCATCAATTATTATAGCCCGCCGTAGAGGGCTATACCGGCTATATTAAAGGCACTCTCCAGCGTTAAAGGCCCCGAGCCGAAGGCGAGGGCCTTTAACAAGGGAGAGGGACTTTAATAGCCGGTATAGCCCAGCTACGAAGGGCTATAAGGCTATTAGAACATTCTGCCACTAGAGGGCAGAGTGTTCTACCACAAAAAGAAAGCCTTATGGGAGCGTGAGGGGATTGGAATCCCCCCAGGGTCCCTGTAGCCTTTGTTCACAGCCAGAGCTGTGAACAAAGAATCATTGGAATGTTGGAGCTCCAGGCTTATACCAGCCATTATAAGCCCGGAGCACCCCATTGTTTTCAATGGAGCTCCCAACGTTACAATGTTCTAATACAAAATAAAAAGCTATCCTTCCCCTGCACTCTCCTCCTTCCCACACCAGGGGTTGCAGTTTCTTAAGGTTTAGGATACCATCTAGTAATATCGGCCAAAAGCTGAAAAGCCAGATTTTTCTGGGGAGTATGTGGCACGCGCCAAAAGAGAAAGTATTATTTTGCCTTAAATGCCGCACATCCTCACATTCTTCATGCGCACTGCAGCATACTCGTGCTTCACTGATGCTGCTATGTGTCATATTTAAGCCTGGGCAGAGTACTCTGCCATGCTGTGTGGAGTTCCGCAAGCGTTGGAGCGCATTATGTTGCGCCGTTCGCACTGATTTCTAGCGCTGGGTGTTTGTCCCGGACTGTAAAGTCTGCGCAAACGGCACCGCGCGCAGGACAAGAGGATGCTGCTTCCTTCTGCCACTTGAGTAGATGTTCTACTCGAGTGGCAGCTTTCTCAACGCGAACGGAAGGTTTCTCAATGGGAGCGGTAGTGACCATCCGCGACCACCGGGGTTCAAAAATCTCACCGGGAGGTGGTCTGGAGTAAGATGTAAGAGTGGAGTAAGATTAGTAACTTAACGTTGGCGAGTGAGGAAAAAACTTCGCTCTGCAGAATTATTTTTTTAACTCCGACCGCTACGCAGATCGCAGTGTGGGAAAAACTCTGCAAACTACGCGAGCGGAGGAGAATTTCACACCAAGGTCTATGTCAGATGCATCTTCGTGGTTAGTTCTTCCTCATCCTAAACACAAATCTACCACTCAGAGTGACTATCCTACCCGGCTTGCGACGGTGATGCAGTGGAGGTCTGTAAAACCTCTGATAGAGCACCAACCTTCTCTTGCCCTTTGGCTGTGGTTGATATGGTAGCCAAAGTGCAGTCCTAGTTCATCATGCTTTACGCAGGAGCTTTGTATGTTCCTCGGGAAGCTGTGTAATGTGATTGCAACCCAAGGTAGTCCCAAGACATCACAGGTGCTTCATTCCTGGGCAGGCCACAAGGTTCTGCGGGCCTCACCACAAAGCCTATGAATGAAGACCCTTTCCTGGGTTGAAGTGGGATATGTTCTACACTTCCTGCCTCAGCTCTCCGTAAGCCTCCTTTTTTTTAGGTAGCGTTTCCTTGAAGAGTAACTCTTAGGGGAACAATGGAGCATGAAGGTATAAGGGGTTTTCTCTACACTATAAAGAGACCAGATCTCAAAATGATGTGGCACTCCAGTGCAGAAAAACAAAATGGATTTCTAGGTGACCACAGCTATGTGTAGCACAAACACACTGCACATCCTAATACATACATGCAAGTTATACACAAGAATGTCATGGATACCCCAAACCGATGGAACAAAGGACTTAGTTGCAGGGGCTAGGCAGACCAATTACATAAAAACAGAACAGAGCAGTAGGGAACCGTCCCTGGCCGGCGACAGGTGAAAAGGACTTTCACACCACTGACAGTCCGCGACAGCGCAGTGAGTTGACTGTGGTCATGCATGGTGAAGGAGGGCACACATGGTGTGCCTTCTGGACTAACGAGCTCAGCCCTGGGTCACAGGACCTGTCCCAGGGAACCCTCAGCACCCATGCATCATTGCCCTGTGTCCCGAGGCAAAAGTCTGAAACGAACTCAGTGCTAGGGGAAACTTGAGGAAGGTCTAAGCAGGGGACATTTTACATCCGAACACTTCCAAAACTGCCATTAGAATCCAATAAATTATGTTCTCGGTTAAAGGAGAAGGAATATAGGAACTGTACAATGATGGAAAAAAATCTTCATTGTGTAAACCACTTTCCCTGTATGTTTCAGCGGTTGTATGGCATTACTAAGCAGGCTTTTACCCCGCGTGCCATTACAACGCTGTTTTTACCAACTTGCGCTGTAAGCGCTGGATAGTGGAATAGTTTAATTTTCTATTCCAACTCCAGCCCACGTTACAGTAAGGAAGGTGTTGGAATAGAAAATTAAACTATTCCCTATCCAACAGCGCCCTTCAGCGCAAGTCGTTGTAACGACTTGCGTTGTAAAAGCAGCGTTTTAATAGCAGCGCGGGGTAATGCCCGCGTTGTTATGGCTGTTTACCGTTTCAGCAGATTCTATCAACATTAGGAAATTCAGCTTCAGGGATTCACGCTATTTTTCCCCAAGAAGTGATTGTTTTTTTTGTTTCTCTGCTGATTTCTATGCTGTGGCTAGCATAATTTGCATATCACTGCAGGTAACCCAAGTGTTCAACATTCAGTCCCTAACTCTAGATCAACAGTTATCAATGCTCGTATTCTGAATAAACGACTAAATGAATGGATTAGTGTTGAATGAAATTGCACTGTGACTCTGAAAATAATCTTTGTGTGCTGTAAAGTTGCTTCTCGTTAATAATAAACATAATCTGATATAACTTATGTTAATTATAATAGGTTCAAATGTGAAGAGTCCCCTGGATTACAAAGGAAGTAAAAAACACAAGCTTCCCAATGGCCAATAAGTCCAATGCTGAAGAAAAGGCCAAATACAAGGAGATCGCAACCTAGAATAAAGCCATGTTATATGCCAATACACAACGCTGAGCAACAACTAATAAAAACAAATCTAAACTATTATACTATTAATTATTAGTTCAGGAAATTCTTCTTGAACACATATTTATTTATTATTGATTTATTATTTATTTGAGAGTTTTATATAGCGCTGGCCAGACCCGAGGGTATCGGAGCGCTTTACAACAATAGTAGCGAAGAAATCACACAATAAGACAGTAGTATACACATTGACTCATGACAAGACAAAAGTAGCATAGCGCTGTACAATGTTAATAGCAAAGAATCACACAATATAGCAGTAATAAACACAATGACTCGTGACGAGATCCGATTAGGGAGGGGGAGGGGCAAAGGAACTATTCGGGAGGAGGGTGAGGTAGAAGTCTTTGTGTCAAAGTGCTTGTGTGCTGCATTGGGCAAGATTCTGAGATTGGGATGCAGCTATCCATTCGTATATTCATATTAAACATAATAAGCAAAATAGGACCCACAGACAAAGAACACTTGGTTTACCTGGTTGGGTCATAAGACCAGCTACCACTGATTTATTTGGGTCCAGTTTCAGTGACGGCCGGTGCAGGTAAGAGCGGTGGGGAGAGTTGACAGATGCCAACGAGGTAAAATACTTTTTTTTAAAAGAAAACCACTTACCTTGCTCTCGCCGTATTACTGAGTCAGCGATGCGATGAGCGCAAGGTATGTGGTTTTTCTTTTTTTTTTTTAATTTTTCCTCGTCATCTGTCAACTCGCCCACGACCCCGCCCACCGCTCTTACCTGCACTAGCTGTCACTGTCTAGTATCAGAGCCCTATCCGATCCCCCCTTTCAGGAGAGCACTCTCCTGCTTACTTGTATGAAAACCATCTCACTGCCCTATTACAGAAATCAATACTATTTCTAAGAGATCAACCGAGGCAGCAGAACAAGTGAAGTTGTTGAGCTGCGTTGAGTGAACGGATGAGAGCTGAACTGCACCATATCTTCAACGGAATGGTGCGGTTCTGCTCTCTCGTGCACTTGTGGCCTCCTAGAGCTGATGCAGGTGCCCATGCACCATTTATTTATTTATTTATTTATTTATTTAAGGGCTTGTATAGCGCTAGAATCGACTTCCGAAGGAGTATCTCTGCGCTCAAAAGCGGATGGAGGAGGAAAGGAGATGGTACTAACAATTCACTGAGTTTGAAACAAAAAGGTTTTTAACAATTTCCTAAAAGTGAGATGTTCTGTACATGATGTAAGGGTAACGGGAAGCTCGTTCCAGAGACAAGGGCCAAGGTATGAAAGAGCTTTACCTCCCAGTCTTGCCCTCCTAATGGAGGGAACTTGGAGAAGAAATGTATTACTGGAACGGAGAGCACATGCTGGAACATAAGTAATAAACTTCTCCGCCAGATAAGGGGGGCCCATATTTTGGAGAGCATAGTGCAAGGGCCTCTGCATTAGGTCAGGTGTATCTTCCTACACAAAATCAATTCTTAGAGGTTTTTTCCCCCTAAGCATGTGTGCTCCAGAACTCAGCATACATTTGAAAAGAAATTAACGAGGAGAAATGATGCAATGTTTCCTCATTACAGCAGATTCAGGTAGGTGCCCCATTTTGGCACAAACCCATGTCTACAGGTCTTTGTAGATATGGGTTGCGTCAAAATTCATGGAAGCGTGGGAATGCCTGTGCACCACCCATGGAACCTGATGCAAAGTAACCCAAAACACCACAATGTGCGTTATTGTGTTACATTTTCTTACAAAGAAATTAAATAACCATTTATCTTACTTTGTAAATATGTCAATAGACTCACAGGAATCACTAAATTAAGCAGCCAGAGCAGGTGTACCTGTTATAAGTAGGATTATAAGTAGGATATCAGAAAGTTAGAGAAAGAAAGGGTTTGGTCCAGGACTGAGATGGCTGCTCTGGATATTGTCAACACCATCTGCATGACCTGAGGGCTTGAACACAGTGGATCACAGGTGATGTTGGCATGTCTGATGGAAGCCGTGATTGTAACTGGACCTGTGTTATCTTGCTGCACTCATTTTCTTGGGTCAATGATGGGTAATGGAAGATGGAATACTGCAGCTCAACCAGGAAAACCAAGCTGCAGGGTGACCCAGTGCTCACAGTTGACATTTGTATTGTTTAATGTGTGCATATCGTTGCCCACCCAGCTGCTGCAGCGACGCTAAACTTGAAAAATAAAATGGCAATGAAATGATTTTGTTGCCATTTTATTTTTCCCGTTTAGCGCGCAGCAGCTTCCAGCCGCGATAGATGGGGGTGTGTCCTACTCTGCTGCTGACTGGCAACATAGAGGACTGGAGGAGCAAGATGGAGTCTTCAAGGTACGCATGTCTGTTTGGACGGTGCTAAAGTGATATGCGCACTTTGCAGCTCTCCACTCAGCAGCCTTAGACGGTTGGGTGGAGACTAAACAGCTGGTCACTCCATCCAATCCTGGTACTGCCCTCATGCTGGTGAGAGTAGCGCCAAGATTGGTTTGTGGAATTTCCTGGAGGCTGGAGACCAAGGAGCCAACAGAGGGGGGACTGAGGAGGATGTTGGACGTGCAGCAGGCAAGGTAAATGATTCTAAATGATTCTATTTTTTATTATTTGCCACTAGCCTTGCCTGCCTGCACTCACCCATCCGCCACTTAGAGTTAATGAACATCTGTGCAATAGGGGAGACACAGGTCCCCTTATTAAATTTTTCAGGAGGGTCCATCATTTCGGGTGACTGCTCACATACAATGCACCAGGGAGTGGACAGTACAGTACTCAATGTGTGGGCATCTTCACTTCTTTAAAGGACACTTCGGGCAGATTTACAAACCCCTTGCGCCACTTTTACGTTACTTTTCCCATTTTAAAAATTATGCAAAAGTGGCGCAAGGGGCTTGTAAATCTGCCCCTCTGCCTCTATAGTCTTACTAACTTGGGGGACTTTGCCTTTTGTGAAAGGTGGGGGAGGAGGGGCTCTCACTTCTCCCATCTATACTTTGGGTGAAGTTTAGGTCTCCATTCCCTATAGCGGGTCATCATGTTTCATCGAATTGTGTTTTTTAAAGCTCACCCGCTTCACACTTCTCAAAGCTACAGAACTGTAAAATGATTACCAGTAACTGGGAATTATTTGGCTAGGACACTTAGCATCTCCTGTGGCCTGGGCCCTGGTGTGCGTGAGTTGAACGAGCCTACCACCCATTGGTTAGAAAGTAACAAGAGGCAGAATTTTTTTAATAACATATTGAATTGATTTTTTTCATACATGAATAAAACACTGTCTGTGGGAATCATTGCAATACCAATCTTTTCCATTTACAGACACTACAGTATGTACAGGGGAAATAAAGTAAGATCTCAACAAAGATCACATCTCTGGATCCCTTCCCTGCCCAAGCTGTATTTCACCCCCCACCCTCCCCAAATCGCCATCGGGCAGCTTGAGTATTCGACCTCCTCTTCAAGTCGCCCCAGGCGTATGCTCCACCCGTCACAAAATGAGGAATGGTTTCCTTCTATAGTCAGCTCACTCTCCTCAAATTTTCATGTGTTTTTTTTTGGGTGTCAGCACCTAGCTACGTAGATCGGTTGCTCTAGGTTAGGATTCTCCAAAGTGGGGCATACAGGGCCGGATCCATGCCAGATTTTTTGCATATCCCCATTTGGATAAATGTAGTTATCTTAAAAATATGGCATGGATCCAGCCATCCAGGACTGACTTTAGAGAACCCTGCTCTAGGCCCATGCATTTGTCCAGTCCCACCTTCCACTTGGCTAAAGATGGGGCTTCCGCGGCCTTCCAGTGTCTGTATATGTCTCTATTTACAACCACGAGTCCCAGCCATAGTAGGGCTCTTTTGTATGGAAGACTGGCAGAATGTTGTTGCAGTGATCCCCTCACAGCCCTGGGCTGTGGTGCCACTGCACGTGTTGCACCAGGGGGAGCTATGCCCCAGCCTCCCAGATGGCAGAGGATTTTAAATCCACCCTGCACAGTAAATGAATGACATTGGAGGCAGAACTACTTTCTAGTCCTCCAAAGGCTAACTTCAGCAGCTGAAGTTCACATGCAGAAGCCTGCAGCAGTAATTTCAGCAGCCAGGAGAAGTGTGAACTTGAGAGCCCGGATGTGACTCACCTCCCCTTGGCACCGGCTCTGCAGAGCTGCAGATGGTGCCGACACATTACCCTAATCCCACTATAGCCCCCTCTATAATGGGATCTGTCATCCCTGGGTGTCCTGGAGAAGTGTTTATTTATTCAAGCAGGAAGCCCCACTGTCCATCCACCACTGCACAGAGGGTAATCTGAGCCAGGCTGGGAACACTGCTGTACCCTCTAACTCCACTGAGAAGGGCAGCTCTGTTCCAATAAAGCCTTAAGAGTACCTATGGGCGGTAAGGATGCTGCCCAATTAAAAGCATAGCAGCTGTGTTGGGGAATAGAGATACTGTACACTTAAAGGTGCATATTTTAACTGTATTTATATAGCGCTTACTACCCCTGACGAAAAGTTGAAGTGCTTTTTGGCAAATAGCACGCTACTCCGGAACCCAACAAAAGTTGCTCCGAATTCTGGAAAGGATTAGTAGTGGATTAGTATACTTACAGCCCAATTAAAATCACAGTAGCTACACTGAGGAGGGCAGATACAGTCCCATTGAAAGTACAACAACCCTCTTGAGAAGTGTAGCTACTGTCCTATTATCTGAGATTTGCAAGGATAGTCCCATTAAGAGGTATAGCAGTTCTACTGAGAGGTACATAGATTTAACAAAATATGACATTGGGTGCCAGACTGGTATTTTGTGAAACTTCAAGTTGTTTTTTTAACATTTTGCATAAAGGAAATGATGCAGATTTTTCCCTGGCTTAGTACTGAACCATAAAAGTATACCCCAAGGCTGAGAAGTAGGGATAATATCATCTGTTAGAAGTGGGGGTCTCTAGTTGGCATGGGGTTGCACCCTGTCCAAGTAGGGACCCTTCCTTCTAGTCAGGGTAAGGGAGATACACACCCAAGATAACCCTTGCTCACCCCTTTGGTAGCTTGGCACGAGCAGTCAGGCTTATCTCAGAGGCATTTGTACAAAACTCACACAGTAACACAGTAACACAGTGAAAACACTACAAATGGACACCACACCAGTTTAGAAAATAGCCAATCTTTATCTAAACAAAATAAGACCAAAACAACAAAAATCCAACATACACAAGAAAGGATATCACTTTTGAAACGTTCAAAATAGTTCAGTCCATAGGAAACTATATTTGCGTCACTTTTATCACAAAGTACTTGGGATGCGTCAAAATCAAAGATGAACACAGGTGCAGGGAAGGTGAGATGCTGGAAAAACAAAGCGATACGTCAGTTCCTTACTCCTAGGGGAGGTGATGTGTTGGTTTCTTACTGCCAGGGGAGGTGATACATCGGTTCCTTACTGCAGCACAGGGGAGGTAATGAGTATGTTCCTTACTGTGACGGAAGGTGATGCATCAGTCATTTACTGTGAGGGGAGGTGATGCGTCGAAATCCTGACACGCTGTCTTGGCTCCTTACTGCTGGGCTACGTCGATGAAGACTCGACGCACAGATGTGATGCATGAAAAATCCGGACACGCTTGGGTCGATGCGGCAGTGACGAAAAAGCTGATGCTTTGATTCTCCCAACCATGAACAGGTGATGCGTCGAATCTTCAGCCTCACAGAAGGTCCTGCATAGGAATCGGAGAGGGTGTCTCAAACGTCAGGGGCATGGTGATCTGATTTCGAGCTGCGTGAACTTGGAGCCACACGACAGGCAAAGCATCGATTCTTCTGCCACACTGTGGCAATGCATTGGTTTTACAACCGCGCAGCAAGCTTGTGGTGGGAAAACAGTCGCTGAAGACCAATCGCTGGATTTTCTTCTTTTCTTCAAGCAAAAGCCACCTCCAATGTCCAGAATTGGCATTGGCATCACTTGCAGGTCAGAACTCCCAGCAGAGGAGTTCAGGGGCTGCAGGTGAAGTCGTTGATGGCCCTGAGACTTCTTAACAGGAGGCAAGCACCCAGAAACCCTTGAGGAACCTTGGCAAACCAGATGATGAAAACAAAGTCCAGTTATTTCATTTTTCAAGGCAGAAACAGTAGGCCATCACAACACAGCAACAAGCTGTTCCCCTCCTACAGCTTCACCAGCTCATCTTCTTGGTAGAATCTCCTCTTAGTCCAGAAGTGTTTTATAATTGTGGGGTTATAGCCCTAGTACTTATAGCAGTTTCTGCATTTGAAGTAGAAAAACCTCAAAGGGCGGTCCCTGCCTTGCCCTGACCTACCTCCGGACACACTACATGGGGTAGAGGCCACTTTGTGTGAGGACAGGCACATCCCTATTCAGGTGTCAGTGACAACTCCTTCCACTACTCTAGCTCAGGAAGACCATCAACTTGGTGATTGGCCATCCGGATATACAGGGCACACCTCATGTTCCTTTTTGTGACTGTCTAAAGTGAATGCACAAACAGCCCAACTGTCAACCTAAACCAGGCGTTGATTCTAAAGGCAGGCAGAGACACAGAATGGTAAATTAAGAACGGGCTCACTTTCTAAAAGGGGCATTTTCAAATACACAATTTAAAAGCCAACTGCACTAAAAGATTTATTTTTAAATTCTGAGTTGAGGTATGCCCAAACTACAAATCGCTATATCTTCCCAATTGAAAGTTACCCTTGTAAGATGTTATAAGGCAGCTCTAATGATGACCCATGGGAGAGACACTCCTTGCAATAGTGAAAAATGAAATTGGCAGTACTTCACTATCAGTACATGTAAAACACACCAACAAATGTCCTACCTTTCACATACACCGCACCCTGCCCATGGTGCTACCTTGGCCTTACCTTAGGGGTGCCCTACATGTAGTAAAAGGGAAGCTTTGGGCCTGGCAAGTGAGTGCACTTGCCAGGTCGACAAGGCAATTTACAACTGCACTCACAGACACTGCAGTGGCAGACCTGAGATGTTTGCAGGGCTACTAACGTGGGTGGAAACATCCGTGCTGCAGGCCCACTAATGTCATTTGAATTACAGGCCCTGGGCACACACAGTGCACTTTACTAAGGACTTACCAGTAAATCAAATATGCCAATCATGGATCACCACCCATAATCACAATTTACACAAGGAGCACTTGCACTTTAGCACTGGTTAGCAGTGGTAAAGTGCCCAGAGTCCTAAAGCCAACAAAAACAGGTCAGAAGAAATAGGAGGAAGAAGGCAAAATGCATGGGGATAACCCAGCCAAAAGGGCCAGGCCTAACATCATCTTACAAGAAAGGCAGTCCAGCTGAAAAAGTCAGGTGCTGTCCCTTTAAAAGTGCAGCTGCCTCGATTGGAGAAGAGATGGTGTCCAGTTGTAGCCGTAGCAGTCCTGCTAAAAGCATAGTAGTATTCCACTTAAAGCACATCCACTCACCTGGGCGAAGAAGTACTGGCACTGTGACATTAAAAGGGGTCTTCTGGCTAAGTGGACTAATGCATCCATTGCACGGATCTGTGTTTGATACCACGGTCACAAGTTGAAATAACAGCAGGTTCACTCGGACTTTCATCCATACGTTAACAAAGTGAGTATCATTGATTTGAGTGGCATTAAACAACTGCTATGCAGCTGTAACATATCCACGGATGAATGTATGGTTTTTAAACATTTTGTCAAAAATTTATTAACCTAGCTGTCAACCATAGTTACCATCAGAGTAAAAAACATATGGGTCCTGCTGGGCAGTGCAGATTTGTCCAATTAGACATATGGAGCTCCTGCTGAGATGTAGCAGTACAGTGCAGGTAAAATTATATAAAGTCCAAGTAAAAGGGAACTGAATTAAAGATGCAACCAGTCAGTGTGCCCAATAGACACAGCCAATAATCCGATCTAATGAACACAGAACCCTCACCCACAAACTGTGGCTTGCTTCACAATAGAGTTCGATCCACAACCAGGGCAATATTATTTAGCCTCGGGTGGCTCTACTATATTATATTGCTGATAAGAGGGAGCATAAGAAAAAAGTTTAAATGATCTAAAGCAGTGGAACTTAACTTTTTGACTTCTGTGGACACCCACTGAATCATTACTGGAATTTGGGAACCCCCAAGGAATCATTACTGGAATCCGGAGAGCCCCACTGAGTCATTATTGGAATCCAGAGACTCCCACTTAATCATTCCTGGAATAAAAAATACTCGAGCCTGAGTAATGTTGATGATTTGAACCATACAGCATTACACAAATATGGAAACAAGTATTCATCCAACAAATGCACAAATATTTAAATATTTCAATTACATCACAAACAAATGTAAGAAATCAAAATGTTAACGGGAAGGTTAGAGTTTTTCTAAATTTAGTTGAGGTCATCCATCGTCCACACTATATTCTGTTTAACTTATCCCTTGAATCGATCTGACGATATCAATTCAATTTTTAGCCTCCAATTTCAAATTCCCTCAGATTTACAGAACGTTTTTAAATGCTACATTTTGCTTCTCTAGTTATATACACCTTAATAATCTGTTAATATTATTTAATTTTCTAAGCAGTTATGGACCCCCTGAGTAGGTGTCGCAAGACAGCCAGGGTCTGTGGACCACAGGGTAAGAATTGCTGATCTATAGGAACATCCAATCATATATTTTATTTAGGGTGCCCTGAAAAGATTAAAAACATATGTAAGGATGTTATGGAATGTAAGTTTCTTCATCACCTTTAAATCAACATGTTTCAGGCAGACCATCAAGCTGCTAAGGATCATTGGTCTCCATCAGGATTAAGAGATCCCTAACTATGCTATAAATACACAAAACTATTTGTGGAGTAAACTGCAGGGAGCGGTGAGGCATACAATGCAAACACTCATATACTCGTTTGTATGAGTTGATCTGACATTGGTACTTCCCTGATGCACTAAGGAGAAACGAGCATCCTAAGAGGTGGAAGAAAAACACCCTGTAGTCAGATATCTGTAAAGGACGAGTGTTGGAAGATACACCTATCAGTTTCCCTTTCTCCTTATTATTGGCTTAAGCCATTAGGCACACAGATTGACTACATTGTTAGTTCAGCTTGCTTGTACGTGTGTGTTATGTGTATCTAGGAAGGAGATATAAGCAAACATTGTGCCTTCATCTCTCCCAATGTGGTAACTCATATGCAATTATACACACTTTATTTGAAGTTGTCAATTGTGTTTACTCAAAGTGTAGCAACCCATTGAGAGGTAGAGGTACAGTTTTTATTGAAAGTATAAAAAAAATACTGCCTTTACTTCCCCAGTAAAAGGACAACAGATGTCCAGAAATGTACTGGTGCTGCCCTGTTGAGATTACAACTGATGTGACGAAACGTGTTGGTACTGTCCTTTTAATGGAATCACAGCCCTGCGTGAGGGGCGTTCCCAAGCCTGCTGAAGGGTGGCAGTGCTCCCCCATTAAGGGTCTAGTAACCCTGCCATGAAGTGTTGATGATGTCACGTTAAACAACTAGAACAATTGCTTAGAAATTTCAGTACTGTACAGTTGAGTGAGGAAAGGCCTTCCTGGTCCTTCCCCATTTGTTAGTCATTTCAGATTACAAATATAGCATGCTCACTGCGCTGTCCTGATGCGGTCCTTTTAAAAGTATACCAGCCCTTGAAATAGGTTCAGCATAGCATTTTAAGGGTTGCAGGGACAGTATGGTAAGAGGATCAGGGACAGTATAAGGTAGGAGGTGCACTCACTGCCTTTATAAGAGGTGTAAGCATTATGTAATAAGAGGTGTAGTCACGGTCTTTTGAGAGGTGCAGGCACAGAATCAGAGCCTGATGAGCGACACAGGCACACCCCATTGATTGGAACTGCAGCCAGGTGGTGTAACACTAGTAACCTTTGCGGAAAATGTAAAACGTGTCATAGGCAGCGCCTGCCCTGTGAGAGCGCTTATACTCAGTAAATAATGGGGCGACCCTGTGTCCCTCAGAACCTGGGTATAGTAATGCAAAAAGTACAATGGTTCTGTCGGGTATGACCAAAATATTTCTTAAAGATACAATTCAATTTGAGGACAAGTCATTTTATGCACCTGTTGAATGTGGAAGCGTTTTCCAGGGAACACACAATAAACACAAAAGAAAATTTCTGGGCATTAAGATATTTTATATAAATTAAATCATTTATATATACCCACATTTGAGGAATTTTGTTGTATATACGGCTGCCAACAAAGTGAAAATTACGGTGAATTCATTGTTAAAACAGTATAAACCTACAGCCAGACGCAGCCCTGCTACGTTTCCCAGGTCCATGCTTGGGGTGCCTCTCCAGTCCAGGATTTATCTTTGACTTCTGGTATTGGCGGTCTTTTTTATCCCATTAGGACAGGACTACAAGTCCTAGAATTCAAAGGAAAAAATCAACACCAGAGCAGACCATCACAGGGACCTGGGCAATATGGCAGCTATGCAGACAGAAGCAACGCAAGTTTTTTTTTACTGAGACACTAAAGATTCCTGCCAAGTTCTAGGTGTACTGAAGGTGTTTGGGCTGCTGTACTGTTTGCCAGTCCATATCCTGCACCAGGGCGCTGTGCAGAACAAACAGTGCTTAATTTAAGCCGGTGATTTCCGGTGCTCCACACCGCCACTTAATTGTCAGCACCGGATCTAATAACAGTCCACCACATGGGGGCGCTGTCTGCCTAATTTTTAGATGAGCACAACAACAGGGTTTAATAAGAACATATTACCTGCCACTGACGCCATTGTTATAGCTTTGAATGCCCTAGAATAGGCTGAATTGTCACACTGGTAGGAGTGCGGTGGTTAGTAATTTGATTGGTACTGGTATTGGCAGTGGCAATGGGTGGTGCAGGCTGCAGAGGCCTGCAGAGAAGGACCATGGCACTTACTTTTTTACAAATTGAACATTGAGAACAGAGCACAGTGTAACCTAGTAGGGATGATATTTATTTTTTTATAGTAATTATGTGTTAGCTCTCAAGTTTAGCTGACTTCTTGCATTTGTAACTTATCCAGTTCAAAATACAAAGAAAAAGCCGGGTCTGGAGGAGCTGTTTGAGCACGGACCTGGTATGCCTGAAGGCTCTGATGAAAAAAAAAAGAACAAATAGATATGCCAAGGTATGCACTGCATAGCTGCCAAGTTTCCAAGGTCCATACGTGACTACTTAGTCCAACCCTGTTTTTTTTTTCTTAGAATTTTAGGACTTGTACTCTTGAAATTATAGTGGAATAAAAAAGATTGCAGATAAAAAGGTACTGAATTTAGCAGTCATAAAGGGACCTGATACTTGTGGCAGCTGTGGTAATGTGAGGTATTTGGTATGTACCTACAGTTAACTTTTTAGGTCATGTCACATTGCATTCTGACAGTTGGAGTGTTGTTTTGCCCATTTTAAATGCAGGAATAAAAAGTGAAGTGAGGTAAACACATTTCTGTCCTCCAGTATTTAAACCTTTCATTGTAGCTCTTAATTAGCTTGCTGCTTAGTAGCCCCATGACGTGAGAAATGCCCCCTGGGACTCCCAAACATTTTCGTAGACATCACTTTTGCATATGCCTTAAACTTACAAACTGCTGAAGTCTCACTTTGGCACATACCCTGACAACTTTGTTCGCCCTAAGTTGGCAGGGTATGCTCAGACGTGAGTCCCTTGCTCACTTTTCCACTGGATTCAAGATAGCCTGGCTGATGAGGATTATGACTCCAAAACCGGTCCCAGGATGCTTGTTTCCGGTCCAGGGAAGACATGGCTTGGCACTTCGGGCTGGACTGTTCCCATGAGGCACAGAGTCAGACTGATTTGCATATGGCCATGTCTGAACTGGGGTGGCAGAGTGAGCTAAAGAATGGTGATGGATTAAACCCAGATCAGTTGACTGGGGGTGAGTGTTTGATTTGCTCAAACGCTCCGTCCATCATCCGCTTTTGTATTGCTTTGTTCGCCCTAAGTTGGCAGGGTATGCTCAGACGTGAGTCCCTTGCTCACTTTGCCATTGGATTCAAGATAGCCTGGCTGATGAGGATTATGAATCCGAAACCGGTCCCAGGATGCTTGTTTCCAGTCCAGGGAAGACATGGCTTGGCAGTTCAGGCTGGACTGTTCCCATGAGGCACAGGGTCAGACTGATTTGCATATGGCCATGTCTGAACTGGGGTGGCAGAGTGAGCTAAAGAATGGTGATGGATTAAACTCAGTTCAGTTGACTGGGGGTGAATGTTTGATTTGCTCAAACGCTCCGTCCATCATCCCCTGTTGTATCGCTTTGTTAACCCTAAGTTGGCAGGGTATGCTCAGACATGAGTCCCTTGCTCACTTTGCCACTGGATTCAAGATAGCCTGGCTGATAAGGATTATGAATCCGAACCGGTCCCAGGCTACTTGTTTCTGGTCCAGGGAAGACATGGCTTGGTAGTTCGGGCTGGACTGTTCCCATGAGGCACAGGGTCAGACTGATTTGCATATGGCCATGTCTGAACTGGGGTGGCAGAGTGAGCTAAAGAACAGTGATGGATTAAACCCAGATCAATTGACTGGGGGTGAGTGTTTGATTTGCTCAAATGCACAGTGTGAGTGGAGGCAGCACTGTACTCTACAGGGGGGGTTCTCTGCATACAAAACTCGTGCCACCTTAGCGGACTGCCCCGCGGCATCCCCTTGCTACACCACTGAGCCCCCCCAGGACTGACTTTGGAGAACCCTGCTCTACAGTAACAGGATCCGTCAAATTATACCAGCATATTTTAAATAAAAATAATGTCAGTGGTGAGGGCCCCTCAGTTAAGAGGCTGGTAGTCAGTGGTAGGAGTGGTCACACTGTGCTCACAGCTGCTTAGGGGTCCCTTGCCATGCAAGACACCTTCAGTCGGTAGTGTTTTTGTGGCTAATAAGGTCTAACATGCTGAATGTTCATTCTAACAAACCTACAATTCCCAGAATGCCTTACGCTCCTGTATAAAAAGGCACGACTTTTTAAGCCATGAGTCATTAACTGTCGAATGTAGCGGGGACACTCGGAAGCTATCTTTCCGAGTTCCCCTGGCGCACTGCATTTTCACTTCCTTGCACAGGAAGGGGGCTTATAGACAAGCCCCTTGCACCCCCGGTACGTAACGTTGAATGACGCGCCAGTGGCGCAAACTGCACGTAAGGGGCGTGACATGGCTGTGGCTGTTGCTGTGGGTGTTCCCATGCAACACCCATGTATTCTGATGCATTTCCAGAATTACGATAAATCGTAAATCTGGAAATGCGTCAGAATGCTATGCCAGCCCAGGGGTGGCGTAGGGAGGTGAAATGTTTACATTTCTGCTCATTTTTATCCTCTTTTAAAGTGTACTGCATTCTACAGCACATATGGAAAGAGGAAATACCTTCAATTGATTGTTTTTGTACAGGAAGGTGCCCCTTCCTTCACAAAAACAATCTTCCCACGACACAGGTATCATTGCACCGTGGTGCAAGGGTGCCTGCCCCGGTGCATGGCAGCAGTTTGTGCGCCAGCGCGGAGGAAAGCACAAGGATGCTACATATTGTTGTAAATATGTTGCATCCCTGTGCTTTGAAATTGACTCAATGGGGCTCAGCCAAATGTCGTTACACGGACTGAGTCGCTTTCATTGTAACTATGTCCCAGAGAGTTCTCACGACTTCAGCAAGCGTCAGCCCGGTCAGAGACCTCTGCTGAACTGTCGTCAGAAGGCGCCATCTCGTGGCCAGGCATCGCAGGCCACTGGAACCAGGCGGTTCAATACCCCACAGGGGAACTTTTTACTAAGCACATTTGGCACAAAATAATTCAACAAAGCGACAGATTTTTTTGCCAGCCGCCTCTCTCCTGTGCACACGACCCCGCCTGAAAAACACGCCAGACTGCCATGCTGGCACACCGTCGGCCGCACACAATCAGAAGCAGGCAGCCGAAAATAACTAACAGATTTACATAGCACACTGCTTTCCTGACAGTGCCTGTAATTCCAGGTTACTGCGAGTGTTTCACCCAGTAATGTCTCACTCTGGGAGGCAATATACTGCAAGAGGGTCAGGCGAGGGGAGGGCAGGGGTCAGTGACAGTCAGTCTGTGGTCTGCCAGTTCACCTGAGTTATTTTATAACATATAAACATGCCTTGGATAATTATCCGTGACATCGGGAAATTTGAGAGCGCTGTCTGGCCACACAGAAGCTGACAACAAGGTGAAATGTTACCCAAAAGTTGCTCGAGCGCGCGTTATGTTTTTCGCGAACTCTGCTGTGTTTTGCCCCTTTCCTTAAAACAAATGTTCAGATCTGGTGAAAATAAACTCAGCATCTTAAACAAGAGACGTGCTAGCAGGTGGGCTTCACACAGAACTATCAGAGATGGGAGGATATTAACAAAGTCCACCCCGGCAAGTCTCTCCAACGTTCTTCCTTAAATCTGAGCCTCAGCTCAGGACCACAAACTTTAAACAAAACACCTCAGAATGACAACCCGGTGCAGACCTAAGTGGACCGAACATAAGACATACCCAGTGCTTGAAATGGAAAAATAGAAGTGCAGGTACTCGGTACCACAGGGTACCTGCTTGTTTCTGAGAAGTGCCGGTACTCTCCAATCAAAAGTATGACGTCACTCTTCAGAAGTTCCGATACTCTACCTCTCAAAATAAAAAAGTGCCGGTACTCGGTACCGGACAGTACCGGCCCATTTAAAGCACCGGAAATACCATGAAGGCACCTGTGGAGCTGCTCAAAGATGCCAGTTTACTGAAAACCATAAACTGAGCGCCTGTCTCTCACACTACTTCAACCATCACATTGGTAATCTCTGTGCCCCGTAAGATGGCAACCATTTCTCGGTGGTCATGGTGCATGACATGGTCACACTTCCCCACACAGGATCACAGTAAAGTCAACGCACGCACTTGTCAACGCACGCACTTCCAACCACACACCCTACACGTGTAGCATGCTAGCATGCAGGCGGGCGCCTCAGCACCCCACAGAGGGGTGGTAAGCACTATACGAGTGTTTCACTAGAATGCAACCCATAAGGTGGTACACATGGAACATCACTGTTTGGAACCAGACAACAATAAACAGCCAGAATCTGATGGGAGTATGTGGGAGGGAGTGGGGTGGAGTAGAACACGGTGCTGCAGGACACACTGTGAGCTTGGGCACATGTGAACATACCGATAACAGATGTCTGTTCTTGCGTTGAGAGGCAGGGCGGCTCCCACCTGTCCCAGCGCTGCACTCTCAAAACACAAAAAAAGTGTCTTGCAGCACTGGGCACAGTTCATTTGTAAGGGAAAAAAGGGGTGAACTATTTATAAACTTCTAGTAGTATGTAAGGTTGAAATGAGGACTAGTTTGTGATAGAGGAGGAAAGGGACAACTAGGGAGTTTGAAAAGATGTGGATGATGCCTACTCCAACCATTAGCCATTACTACTCCAATCTAAAAATATGAACCACATCCAAAGATCACTAAAACACTCCACTCTGACTCCAGTCAACGAGAACCCCAGAACCGCAGAGCACTCTGGGAGCATGGAAGTGGCGGGAAAGCGATGCACCCATGCACTTGACATAATAGGGCAGAACAAGCCGAGTGCTTCCGTTGCGTGACATCCCTCAGTGAGGACCTCAAACCTGCGCTGTTCAGGGGCCGCGTCCCCAACTCAACTTACCGCGCCGAGAGCGCCCCCTTTTCTTTGAGGGGCGGGGCCTGCACCCATCTCATTAGCTTCGTGGGACCGGACGCGCGCTGATCTTGGAACGCGTTCAGTCTTTCTCCTCACTGAACACTGAAGAGGCCCCGTACTGCAAAAAGCTTGGCGCTTTACAAAACTCAGACATAATTCCATCTGGTTTTTAAAAGACAATAAATAAATATCTGTGGGAGGCTCACCAGAAGAGTGAGCCTCGGGGTACACGCTCCATTTACGGGGCGGACGTCACACATACTCCAGACCTGTCCCCACTAGTAGGGCAGCTGAGGCGCAAGGAAGATAAAGCAATCTGCTCAGGAGCAAACCATTTATTGAAGTGGGGAAGCTGAGATTAAAATGCACGTCGACAGTACCTGGCAGTGACAATATAATCAGTTGACCCGACCAGGTTAATTCTCTTTACCGCGCAAACACGTGCATTATCAATGCAGCAGGTGCAGAAGTATCATGGCTACCGGGAGGAGAGGGGCAAGTGAACCCCCATTTTAGTTCCAACAGGGGGCGGTGCATTTCCCTTGCTTTCATTAGCGCCCATGCCACCCTTAATTTACCACAGGTGCCAGGCAGCACAGAAACAAAGCGCTTGGTGAGCGGCTCACACCTGACGTGGGGGCGCTTCTGTGCTCCAGAAGTGCCCCTTTTCCCATAAACGACATTACATTGACACATCAACATGCCTTTACACACCTAGCCCTGCAACAATCCGCCTCTCCTGCTGATGCAGCCTCCCCACGAGTAAGGTGACTTGGAGCTGGCTGTCAGCCAATCAGGCGTGCGCGCAAACCAGAACCAGAAAGCCGGCCAATAAAACTCTTTCAGCGTGCAGAATATTCGCAAACTCTTGCAACATATCCCATTGGCGCTGACAATGATGCTGAACTTCAATAACAAAAAGTTGGCGTGGAATTTGCAAGCACCGTCTTACCTTGCGCACAGAAGCACCCGGGCAGCAGACACAGTGCCAGGGAGAGGGCGTGCACGCGCCACATGTCTCGCTGCAGCTTCCACGGCAGGGGGCAGGCACTGCTGGAATCCAGGGGGTTGTGGGACTGTGGCAGTGAGTGTGCCGGAGTGTGCACGATCCTACAGGCGACTGGTCAGATAAATACCCAAAACAGTGTCCGGGGCAGCGACGCGCAGAGACGCGGTCCCTTTACCGAATCCACACTGACATGCCTTTAGGATGGGTCCAAAAATCACCGCCTCTGGTTCCACTTTTTAACAGCACAGTGATCCGCTGACTCCTGATAACGCCATAAAACTTAAAGGGGCCACGTTTCAGAAAAGTTCTTGGCTGATTGGAAAGTGACCCTTCCCCTCAGGTGTGCGCGCGCGGATGGTGCCCTGCGCAGGCGGTGCCCTGGGGTGCGCGCGGGGCCGGTGCCCTGCGCACGCGGTGCCCTGGGTGTGCGCGCGGGGCCGGTGCCCTCCTCAGGTGGTGCCCCTGGGGTGCGCGTCCTGCGGCACAGAGGGGCCCCTGCCCTCACCACTCTCCGGGGTCCGCTCTATCCTGGGCCCTCGTTCCAGGAGGGCTCACCCGCTCCGGGCGTCGAGGAGTGGCGAGGGTGGCTCCGAGCGCGGGGTCCTGGCGACAGAGGGATGTCCCCCTCCCCTGAAGGCTGAGATGCTGCTGCTCATGGTGGGGGCCCGGCGTCTTTATAGTGAAGGGAAGGAGGAAGGAAGGAGGTGCGTCAGAGAAGGAGCTCTCCTGCCCCTCAGGACTCTTCCTGCAGCCCTTCCTGGCTCTGTGGAGCCGGAGCCGGCGGCGGGAGAGTGGCGGGGCCCCGGCCTGGCAGCGCGCGGATGAAAGGCGGAGCAGGGGAGCGCTGCTGAAGTGCGGCGGCCCCAGCCGGGAGAGTCACATCCCCCCCTACACACCCCCCCCCTGATCCCATCCTCCCTGGGGGGGGCTCACGTTACCTCTCACAGTTAACCTGTGGTAACCCCCCCAGGTACTCACTCGTTCCTTCCCTTACTGATACCCCCAGTTTGCAGACACACCCCAAGTATGGATAGCGACTCTCATAGTAAACACTGTATGACAAGATTACTAATTATACCAATACTTTAAAAACACTCACACTCCAGGTTCTTTGAATTTGCTCTTCCTTGTAAAGTGTTCTTTACTCCACCTAAGCAGTTTGAAGCCACTTTCCTGACTGTGAGTACCTTGCTGAGGTCCTTCACGGACAGAGTACTTGGCGCAGCCCCCCACCGTGAGTAGTCCGCAGATACTCTTCTTCAAGTGATTTACACTTCTGAGAAGTGTGGCTCACTGGTTAGAGCAGGCAGACCCTGAAGCAGAGGTCAGACCGGGGGCCAGGATTCAATTCCTGACGCGGCAGGGTCTTGAGCCCAAATATCCACGGACTCGATAATTCTCGTTTCGGTGCCTACTCAAATCACGGGTTCACACTCTGCAGCTCTGGGCATTAGCTTGCTTAATCTCCACTACGGCCCCCCGCGGCGGGATGCCTGGCTTACCCCAGTACGGGTATCTCACAGGGAAAAAAGCCAGGACGGGTTCCCAAGGCAAACGCCGAGATGCCTACGGGTAATCGAGTGCTTATATAAGAACGCATAATAATAATAATTCTTACTACTCTGTGGATGGACTTGACATATGCCCCAACTTTTCAAGTGTTTTACGCATACTCTTCTGTCCCAAGTACTTTACCTACTTCTCTGATCATAAGTACTTTGTTGAAAGTCTTCACATTCAGACTACTTGGCACATGCTTCCACTTCAAGTTCTTTGTAGATGACATTCTATTCCCAAGGAGTTCGCAGAAAACTTTCTGATTATGAGCACTTCGCATCGATAGCGGTTGACACATGTTTGCAGCTCCTCCTCTTCTATTCACAAGTAGTACAGATACTTTTCTGACTGTGAGTACTTTGTTTACATCCACAGTGCCTGACGTTCTCCCCTGAGTTGAGTACTCTGCAGATGCGTGCCTATTTCCAAGTATTTTACCTAAACCTTTCTGGCTCCGGTACTCAGGATTCTTGATTTGTACTCCTACTTTCTGAGGGGTTTGCAGATATTGTTCTTTTCTATCATAGTTCACACTTTTTCTTCTATCTCCGAGTTGTTTACACACACCTTTCACACTCTGAGCACTCTGCAGGTATTCTTTTCTGATGGAATACTTCACATTCACACTTCTGATTCTGACTGCACCACAAGCACTTTGAGGACACTTTTGTCACTGAGCTTACTGTGAAAACATTATCCCCATCCAGAGTGCACTCTGCGTGTATTCTTCTTTTCCCAAGTACTTACCACGCACTGCTCTTGCCCCAAACACTTAACACATCCTTTTCTATACCGTTGCAGTTTACAATTCTTTTCTCTTTCTGAGTAATTTGTGCACACTTTCACATCTAGAGTATTTGACGCATACTCTTACTTTCAGTACCCGAGTCAGCGTCCAGTGACAATTTATTAACATATATCTGTTGTCCCTCCACTGCCTGCAGTCCCTGTTCTTGTGCTGCCTGCATTACCTCTCCTGTGCTGTCTACTGTCCCTGCACTGCCAGCTGTCACTGTCCCTGCACTGCCTGCAGTTCCTGTACCAGCACTGCCAGCTGTCACTTCCCCTGCGCTGCCTGCATTCCCTGTCCCTATGCTGCCTGCAATCCCTGTCCTAGCGCTGCCTGCATTCCCTGTCCCTGTCCCTGCACAGCCTGCAGTCCCTGCCTGCACACTCTGTCCCTGCGGTCCTTGTCCCTGCCCTTGCGTGGTCTGCAGTGCCTGAGCCTGCGCTAGCTGCAGTCCCTGCGTTGCCTGCAGTCCCTGTCCCTGTGCTGCCTGCAGTCCCTGTCCCTGCGTTGCCTGCAGTCCCTGTCCCTGCGTTGCCTGCAGTCCCTTCCCTGTCCCTGTGTTGCTTCCAGTCACAAAACCAATTATGACCTAGGTCACAGGCACTCTTCTCTTAAACTGTTTAGAAATGATATCCCATACGTTGCAGTCAATTACAACTACCTCCCCTCTTTTAATGATTATGGGGTAGGGGGTATATCAATTTCGTGCCCAACTTAAAAAAGCCCGTCCCTTTAAAACAGACAGAAGTGAAACCATATACCACTGTGAAAAAAATGTGTGAAAGCGAGATGGCACCTCACGGGCGCACCACCAATGGGGAACCTGGCAGGTACTCACCAGGATAGCCCTGTTATCATCATTGGTGCCATCAAGCTCAAAGAAAAGTGTCCAAGTGAAAACAAATATATGTTTACAAAAGTAAGTGCGGTGGAAAAAACAAACAAAACACACGAATTAGTGTCACACAACATAAAACATATGCATACAGCACGGACACACAAACTTTATTCTTGTTCTTTCGTGCTGATTGCATAAATAAAAAAGTGAATATGGCTACTACTTATACAGCCATATTCCACTTGCCGACATGTTTCATTGCCATAGTATTCATCTGGCAATTTCTTCAGGGCATACAGTTTTTAAGCCACTGTTTTGGACACCGGGGCTTCACAACCTCTAATGGCAGCTGTCTCTCATACCGGCCGAGAGCTACTAAAAACACATAAAGACTAACTCCTTCTGTGAGTTGTCTGTCGTCCCCTTCGTATTTTTAACGATAGTAGGAGACCTGCCGGCATTCACTCGACCCGTGTGCTTCCAGTCCCTTCCCCTGCACTGCCTGAAGGCCCTGTCCCTGCGCTGCCTGCAGTCCCTGTCTCAGTGCTGCTTGAAGTATGGTCCCTGCACTTCCTGCAGTCCATGTGCTGCCTGCTGTCTCTGTACTGCCTACATTTCTGCACTGCCTGCAGTTCCTGTCCCTATGCTGCCTGCTGCCCCTGGACTGCATGCAGATCCTGTCCATGCAATGCCTGCTGTCCCTGCCCCTACACTGCCTGCTGTCGTTGCCCATGCTTTACACCTCACTATTCACAATTTTGGGCACTAGATTAATATCATACACAAAGCGAGTTTGTTGTGAATAAGTATCACGAATGTACCACAACGTTATGCACTAATAGAGTGAAGTTAGAGAATATAGATTTATTCTTGATATGTTATACATATACATATATATTTTCCTTTAGTGATGCTCCCTGAAGAAGGGCTCTATGCCCGAAATGCATAGGAGGAGTTGAAGCCAGATGCATTCGAAACTTTGCAACTATGTGAAAACAACAAAATGATATACATTTATTTTGACAAATGAAGAAAAGACAGAAATAATAAAACCTTATTTGAAAATTCATTGAAAGTGTTTTGAAAACATTTATTGTGGAGCTCTTGGAATCATACCCAAGAACAAGAAGGTGTGCACAAAGGGATGGGACCAACTGTTTGTTGGAATCACGTGTGAACATTTTATGAAGAACGCACTGGACACGAGGCGTTACCTTTGAAGCACCCATAAATATTATCCAATTTATAATACTGTTCTAAACCATAAATAAAAACGAGGCTGTGCACGAATCATTCATTTCTACAAGTACTACTCATATCTGTCCAAGAATTCAGTAGCACGCCAAACCGTAACTTATAAAGAACACACGCTAACATGCAATACGTAAGAGATAACAAGGAGCACGGAAGCCAAAGCAGATACTTTTGCATTTGGGGAAGAGGAGGCATCTAAAATATATTCTCTAATACAAGAAGAATTGGCACAACCATCGACTATCCGAACCAAGGAACAAAACATAAAGCAATTGCTATATTTATCCAAAAGACAAGTTAACCAAAAACTCCATGCGAGGACATTGATCAAATATCATAGAGCACAACGAATTCCCAGGGGACTACGAATTGATTTGAAACCTTCTTTATGCAAAAGCTCCAAAAGATTTCAAGATAAATGGGATGCTATCTTGAACAAATGTTCATTAGATTTGATCTTACTGATCATAGAAGAGCTAGTAAACATCCTAGGAGAACTCAACAAAGAAATAGAGGATATCTCCCAAGAATTGTCCACCATGATATCAGAGGAAGAATTGTCAAAAAGATTGGGGGAACTAATTGAACAAATCCAAAAACACCCTCAAGAAATCAATGAAAGAAAGATTAGAAAGTTCAAGAGAGACACTCTTGACTACAAGCTGGGAGAGGTTTACACATGGGCTGACATCTATGCCCAACGACGAAGGAATCGTGGCTACACTAGTCATACTGATACATCATATCAGGTAGTGATCTTTCAAGCAGACAACAAACTGGAAAAACCCAGCCACAGCATAAAACACAAGCAACACTAGATAAAGATCAACCATCAACCTCCATTGAAACAACCTCAATCAATGTGCCTTTTTTAGAATTAGGAGATCAACCAATAGTAGACCCAGGAGGGGAAAAAGAAAAAGAAGGACCCAATAACAAGGAGTATTGCGGGGAGACTGAAAAAGAAAACACAACTCAACTAGTTATCAATATCTCAGATTACAATTTGTCTAATCAAGAACTGGCTCTTTTACAAAAAGGGACATCTTTTGTCCCTACCACACACACCAACACATTAGAATTGGAGATTAGTTTTTTTAAATTTATGAGAAAACTATGATTGAGGCATTTTTTTGACAATGTAAGGATATACAAGAAGATGATGAACTAATGGGATTAAGACCTAAAAGTACGTACCAAGCTCCTATAAGTCACAAAACACTAGACTTATTTGAAAAGCTGGTGAAACAGGATTTGCATAAAATGAATTGCAACAAAAAATGCAAGAAAAATATCACAGAGAAAGACCGAGGAATTCTAAAAAAAATTGGGAAACAATGATCAAATAACCTACGTTAAAGCAGACAAAGGTGGTGGACTAGTTATTATGAAATCAAGCATGTACGAAGCCAAGGTGGAGGCACATATATCTGACTCTACGACCTACCTCAAACTTGAGAAAAATCCGACCAATGATTACATGAAAATTCTCGACAAGATTGTTCAGACAGCCTACGAGAAGGGTGTCATAAAAGATAAGACAAAACAATTTTGGATCAAAAATCATCCCAAAAGTCCGAATTTCTACATGACACCAAAAGTCCATAAAAACTTGAGAGATCCACCGCTGAGACCCATTGTTTCGACAAAAGGGAGTCTACACGAACCTATAGGCCAATTTTTAGATAAATACATGCAACCAACGGTGAAGGAAATGTACACCTACATCAAGGATACAACAGACTTTCTCAATAAACTTCAAACCATTACAGTGTACCCAGATGAACACCTAGTGCTGTGCACGTCTGATGTGAAGTCGTTATACACATCAATTCCTCATGCCTCTGGCATTGAAGCAATGGAACAAGCTATACTTGCGACTAATTTGAATCGTCCGATGCAAATATTCTTGATGGAACTCATGATATTTACATTGTATCAAAGTTACTTCAAATACAAACAAGATTGGTACCAACAGCTCGTAGGGACCTCCATGGGCAATTCGGCAGCACCCATATATGCTAATATCTTTATGAAGGCATACGAGGAGGAGAACATTTTGAGTAAACCCATTTGGCAACTAAATACTAAAATGATAGTGAGATACATTGACGATATTTTCATTATCTGGAGTAACACCAAAGAAAAAATAGAAGAAGCATTAATGGATCTGAATAGTATAGATGAACATATCCAACTCACATGGGAGACTTCCGATCAAAAGATCACTTTCCTTGACGTGGAAATTACACGAACAGAGAAGGGTCTAGAGACGGATATATACAGGAAAAACACTGACAAAAATAATACACTGCATTATAACAGCTTTCATCAGCAAGCCCTCAAACAACACCTGCCAACATCTCAAATGATGCGAGTAAAGAGAATTACTTCAAACCCTGAGAAAGCAATATTAAGAATAGAAGAAATGGCAAAAAGATTTGCTGAAAGAGAATATCCCCAATCTATAACAAATAAGGCAAAAGAACGAGTAAACCAGATAAAAAGAACAGATCTCTTGAACAAATCAAAGAAAAATGATGACACCAGGATGGTTCTAGTATCTTAATTCTCTACCTCAAGTGTACGGTTCAAAAAGATTATACGAAGACATTGGTGGATCTTGGAACTTGAGTCAGATTTCAGAACATCATTTGATAGACCACCATTGTTTGCCTATACGAGAGGAAAAAAATTGCGGAAATATTGAAAGCGAAGTCAGATGAACCCATAACATACAAGGGCACTCGTCCTTGCATGCATTGTGGAAACTGTAACAATATCATAAAGGGCACCACGATAACACACCCAATGAAAGGTCAGAACATTAAGCTGAGAGTAAATGCTACATGTGACTCTACCCATGTTATATATCTATTGAAATGCCCGTGCGGTAAAGTATATATTGGTAAAACAGAGAGGAAAATCAAAATACAACGGAATGAACATAAATCCAATATACGGACCCACAATCAGAAATCTAAGGTGGCAGTACATTTCGCAGAAGAACACCATAATGTTTCACAATTGAAATTCACAATATTGGAAACTGCGACCAACAGAGAGGGTACTGATATGAACAAATACCTGCTCCAAAGAGAGAACTTTTGGATATTCAAAATGAACTCTATGAAGCCTCATGGTCTTAACGACCGTATTGAATTTGCGTGCTATCTGTAATTTGGTATTTTTACACATGTTTAAATTTGACTGAATTATGAACGCTTTATGTTTTAAACCATTGGTTCGGTAAAAGATGAGGTTAATCTACCTGTTCTCTAGATTGTAGATATTCACATTACATTACTACTTGCTCCCATACATTTACATACATTTTTCACACATAAGACTATTTTGGCGATTTTAGCTCTTTTTCTTTTCCCTGCTTGAGCTCGTTTTCTGTAACTCTGTAGTCACTTTCCTTACTCAGCCATACTAGACGGTACTACCTTGCGTTAGGTCTATACACAGTTTAGTTTTTAGTCCGTTTTTTAGCTCCAGTATCACATGATCGGAGTTAGACGTCCTATCAGGACCGTTCTTACACTATTACACGGAAGCCATACACCGATCGATGTAGACACGGCAAACTTGAGAGATACTAAGATTCTGAACGCTAAAGAACTAAGAGACTCGCGTGTCTCATATGTAAGTACTTATATCTGACAAGAAAAGACCTATACCAGTACTTTGTGTAGCTAGTAGTAGTCACAACCACTAATCTTAACATGCTGATTATTCTTTTCGTTCACAGTTCCATAACCTCTTTGAATGCCTAAGAACCACGAGTCTGGCATGTAAGTTAACACCGTGATATTTTAATTTTTTTGAGTTCGTGTTGGCACAAGCATGCTTTACACCTCACTATTCACAATTCTGGGCACTAGATTAATACCATACACAAAGCGAGTTTGTTGTGAATAAGTATCACGAATGTACCACAAAGTTATGCATTAATAGAGTGAAGTTAGAGAATATAGATTTATTCTTGATATGTTATACATATACATATATATTTTCCTTCAGTGATGTTCCCTTAAGAAGGGTTCTATGCCCGAAATGCATAGGAGGAGTTGAAGCCAGATGCATTCGAAACGTTGCAACTATGTGAAAACAACAAAATGATACAAGTTTATTTTGACAAATGAAGAAAAGACAGAAATAATAAAACCTTATTTGAAAA
This sequence comes from Lissotriton helveticus, assembly GCF_964261635.1. Classification (NCBI taxonomy): domain Eukaryota; kingdom Metazoa; phylum Chordata; class Amphibia; order Caudata; family Salamandridae; genus Lissotriton; species Lissotriton helveticus. The sequence goes on from NC_136064.1 coordinate 4,640,233, forward strand.
TTAATTGAAAGTGTTTTGAAAACATTTATTGTGGAGCTCTTGGAATCATACCCAAGAACAAGAAGGTGTGCACAAAGGGATGGGACCAACTGTTTGTTGGAATCACGTGTGAACACGTTGCCCCTGCATTGCCTGCAGTCCCTGTCCCTGCATTGCCCACTTTCACTGCCCCTGAGCTGCCTGAAGTCCCTGTCCCTATGCTTCCTGCTGTCCCTGTCCCTGCGCTGCCTGCTCCAGGTCCTTGCCGGCACCCAGAATCACTTGGAACACCTACAAGGAACACTAATGTAGGCCACTACATCACCACACAGCGGACGCACGCAGTATGAATGCCGCCAATGCAAAGATGGTTGGACAACATACATCGTCAGGACCCCTGGCCCTCCTGCCACCTGGTGGTACACTGCAAAGGATTACTCCTGGACCTGGACGCCAAAACAACAGCTGTGTCTCCTCCCCCCCACGACTCACCAAAAAACCCTTTACCTGCCAACACTATGACTTCTCCTGGGACACAGCCAACAAAAGATCATGCACCTCTCCTGAACACAAGACCAAGAGCACCCCGCACCGCTCCATTGTATCCTGCTCAACGTCCGCTCACTCTGTAAACATGCAACCAAAATCTCAGACATTGCCTTCATCACAAAAACATGGCTCAACCCCTCCTCAAACCCCAACATTGCCCCCTCCACTCCCGAAAGGCTACAAGATGATACACCGAGACCGTGGCAGAAAACAAAGTGGAGGCATCATCATCATCTTCATGGAAACCATCAGATGCACCATCACCAATGACGACCCCACGCCTCTAATGGAACACCTCAGCTTCCTACTACAAACTGACGTGAAGACCGCGATAAGAGGCATCCTCGCATACAGACCCCAGTAGACCCTGAGCAACATTCTGCGACGCCATCCCGACCTCATCGCCCCCCCTAGCAAATGATTCTCACCACTACATCCTACTCAACTTCCACATCAACAAACCCAATGACACCAACTCTTTTGCCCTCCGAGAGAACCTGAACAACATCGGCCTCACCCAACTAGTCACCGCACCCACGCACAAAGTCAAAGACATACTCGACCCCATTTTCATCTCAAGTGACAGAATCAAATGTATCCAAACTACAGAACTCACCTAGACTGACCACACTATCGTACACTTCACCATCCCCGACACCCAGCACATCATCACAAGGTATCAGATCTCCTCCCACCACAGTTGGAGCAAGGTCAATGAAACTCAGTAGTCACAGGCTCTCACCACCTCCCAATCCGAGGCCTCAACAGCCCTCGCCCAGGCCATCCAAAACGTTCCTGCCTGGATTACCGACAGAGTTGTCCCACGGAAACCTACCAAATTCAAAAAGACCACCAAACATGACAGTTGGTACACCTCAGAACTCAGGGCCACCAACAGAAATTGCTAACAACAGGAGGAATGATGATGCACCACCAATAACTCCACCGACAAAGCAGTTCACAAAACAGCCCTCAGCAACCATCACCGGCACATCAAAGAAGCCAAGAAAGCAGTCATCACCACCCACATCGACTCGGATGCTAACCACACAAAGGAACTCTTCAAAATAGTAAAATAATTCTCCAACCCCACAGCTATAGATAAAACCATCCACCCCTCCCAAGAACTCTGCAACACCCTCTCAGACTACTTCCACAGCATGTGACCAACATTTACAACAATTTCAACCTACAACCCACCACCCTCAACCCAAATGACCTCAACCAACCAGAGAACATCATCCAAACTATTACCACCTACTCTGCACTCCCTGCCCTGACCACCTCAGCCATCATGTCTTCCATCCACTCCAGGGCATCCATTGACCCCTATCCACATCACCTGTACAACCTCGCAAAGTACCGAATCACCACGCAACTCACCAGCATCCTCAACACCTCGATGTCCACAGCAAACTTCCTGGACAGATAGAAACACGCAGATGTCGGACCCTTCTAAAGAAAGCCTCCGCTGACCCTAGCGATCTCAAAAATGATCGTCTGCTCTCCCTGCTCCCTGCCCAGCCAAAGTACTCAAGAAAGCCATCAAACAGCAGCTCTCCGAGTTCCTGGAACAAAACCATCTATTGGACACCTCACTATCAGGATTCCATGCCAACCACAACAATGAGATTGCACTGATCGCTGCCACAGACGACATCAACCGTGGAGAAACTGTAACCCCTATCCTCCTCAACCTCTCTGTGGCTTTTGGCATGATCTCTCACAACACCCTCATCAACAAGCTCTAGAACACTGGCATACAGCAAGCCTCCCTTAAGTGGATTCCCCCCTTCCCTACAGGACTCACACAAAGCATTCTACTTCCTTTGTTTACCTCCACACCCCAAGACATCATAATTGGTGAACCACAAGGACCATCCCTCAACCCCACCCTATCCAACTTCTACATGACTCCCCTTACAGATGTTGTCAGATCCCACAAACTCAGCATAATCTCCTAGCTAGTACATTACATTTGAATGAATGAATAAATGAAAGAGCTTTTATATAGCGCAACGTTCACTCCAGGGAGTATCTTGGCGCTGTATGCATTTGACTCTCTCTAATTTATGCACTTTCTCCAAAGCTTGTTGGACTGGAGTTAGAAAACAAAATCTGCTCCTCTACCCCTCCCAGTGTTTTGTTTTCTCTACAGTGTTTGTTAGACTGGCATTACTATAATAACCGGTCCCGCCACTTTCACCAATGTATGCATTTTCCCAAAAGTTTCTTGATCAGAACTTGGAGGAGTAAATCATACCACCCAGTGTATGCACTTTCCTCACTGTATTCTTGGAGTCAGAATATGAAATCTGACCCCCAACCAATGAATGCACCTGCTCCAGTGTTTTTTGGACTGGAGATAGAATAGTGAATTTGATCACTCCTCTCCCACCAATGTATATACTAACATTGGGCGTAAAACTCCGCTCTGCTTGCGGAGTTTACGGAGTTTTTGAAAACTCCGCGGTCCTCATAGAACACAGAGTTGCTGAAAAACTCTGCACTCCCCATTGGAGTAGAGATTTTCTTTGTTTGTGTGCCCAAAATGTATTTTTGGGTGCACTGGAGTGACTTACCGGGTGCCTGCAATCATTGACGAGATTTCTTGAGCTGTTCACGAGCGCCACGAGATTTGCCAGGTGGCCGCACGGTCCCGCAAGAGTTTGGGATCGCAAACTTGTCATTCGGATGCTCCATCGGGCGTACGGTGAAAGTTTTGAGAAGAACCCGATCCCGAACACGCAGAATCTGCAATCTGGAGATGGTTCTCTCCCAAGCAGCAATAAACCCTTCTCAAAATGACGATTTGGATTAAAAAACTTCTCAGATTGACATTTAGCTGTACTTTTTTATGCAAGGAATATTTTTTCTTTTTTAACCTTTTGTTTTGAAGAGTAGGAAGTGCCCCAGAGTCTCCAACTTCCTGTTCCTGTCCAGCAGGGTCCAGCATGGTCATTCCAGTGCTTTGTCCATCACTTTACATTTGGATTTGGTGCAAGAAAGATCACTCTTTGTGTCTGCTGCATTATATATCATTGGATTTGAGGACTTTAGAATTTGAGATTTCACAGGTAAGACGGAAAACAGGTGCTGTTTGTTTCATTGGAGCCATGCACTTTAAAACTTTATTATTGTGGGTGGCCTGTGGTTTCAGAAGGGGGCTAGTTGTTTCTTTGTAAGCAATTTTCCTTCTTTTATAAAGGAAACATGTTGCAAAGTTCACTACATTTTCTCCAACTTTTGAAATAAATGTGCAATATTTAATTAATTCACTATGTAGCACAGTAGTCTGCCAATAGGCCTTTCAGCCAGTAGGACCAGAGCTACTCATGGGTGCCTAAAACATCTGTTTCTGTGGTGTCTGTTGAATTTAAACATCATTTAGGGCATGAATGGCATTGGATTGAAATGCAAAATGTGTTTTATTTTAGTCTTTCACTTTTTTTTCATGTGTGTTAAATAAGTGCCTTTGTTAGATGTGCGTGGTTGTTATAATTTGCAAACCTTATTTTAGCCCTGTGCATTTTCATTTTTGGCATTATTGCATTGAAGCTCTATTGTTTAGCATGCCCCCTTTGTCTGGCCAGTGTGTGAGTGTGTTTGTAATAGTGGGTCAGCATTTGCCTTAGCTGAGCCTCCCCATGTGGCCAGGGGCCATTTTGTAAAGTGTGTGTCCATATAGGCCTGTTTAAGTTAATTGTTTTCCAGGCCTCCTGCTTCTTGTTGTGACATGTGAGTGTCAGTGTGGCCATTTTGTGGTGGCAGTTAGTGTGCTTTGCTGCTTTTGCCATAGGCCTGCATGTCTTTCCTTTGTTCCTCTTGGCTTATTTCTTCCATCCATTCTCAGCTGCAGCTTCCTGAATGCTGCATCCCATATGATGCACAGTGCCAAACAGTTACATTTGTATTTTTGTTGTTGTTGTTCTTCTTTCCTATCCTTCCTGAGTGTACTGTACAGTATAATATGGAAGTCCTTGTTGTTGTCAAAGTCTCACAAATGGCTACACTGTATTGTTAATTGTTTTTTTAATAACTGGACCACACACTAAGTTATATATTATATTTGTTTGTATTAGTAGTAATTAAACCACAACAATGAATGCCACGTTTCTTGCTTCTTCGCTTTTAGGTGCACGAAAGAGGAGGAGACAACACCACCCATTGTACTGCCAGACAGAAGTCCTGCTGCACACAACATCACATGACGTGTGACCACAGACATCTTTTTAACTTGTGCCACTGCGTGCTGCTGACATCTTCAAGATGGCCCCAAAGAAAGGTACCAGGTCCAGTGCCAAGAAAGTTGCCAGTGAGACGAAGGCACTGCCACTTACCAAGACCGGTATGTCACCAAAGACCTTTTTTAGGAAACAAAAAATTGCGCCTGAAGTAGGGGTGTCTGGGAAGCAAGCTGGGAGCAGCCCCCTGTAATAGTGGCCCCACCCCACCAACCTAGGCCCAAGCCCATGTCTGTCGCAGAGGCAGCCAGTCTAATCGCGAGTCCAACGCCGACGAGCAGTGATGTTGAAATTGATTTATCGTTATCGCAAAGTAGTACCTAATCATTGCAGGAAAATCAGATAAGTGGGCAACAACAGCTGCTACCACCCCCAATAGTAGTTGTTCCTCCCAAAGTGGGGGCAGTTCAGGAGATCTAGCTTCCTGTAGAGGAAGAAGAAGAGCAAGCCACTCTTTCAAAAGATCCATTGTCTTCCAGATCCCCAGAAAGGAAATGGAGGGTTAGTCCATCAACTTCTTCTGCAAGCCCCACTTCTGATGATCTAGACGCAACTTGGAAGCCAACTCATTCTGAGAATGAGACACGCCAGGCGAGGATAGGGAAAAGGAAGGTTCCAGAAAGCCTTAGAGTTATGGAGGTAGATGTAGAAGAGGAGGATGATGATGACAAGCCAGTCATCATGGACATTAGCCCCGTGCCAGTGGAGAGGGACATTACCCCATCCCAAATTGCTGTAAGGGATGTGGCACGGATACCACCTACACGGAGACCACCAACACCACCTACAGCTTCCATATTTAAGCCCCAGCAGCGACCTACACCCACCACAACAACCAGCTCAGTAGAAGTAGGTACTGCCGAGAGTCAAACGTCATGCCCACCTAACAGTTCATCCGACATTGCAAGTCGGATGAAGGAAGGAGGTGAACATTGCTATATGCTCCATTTGTGGAGTAGGCGTTAGTCGGGGTAAGCTTGGTACAAACAATGGTACTGGAGTCCAAACAACCCATCTGAGAAAACAGCATTTGAGCTAGTGGAAGGCGCACCTTAGCGGCCAAAAAACTTCAATTGTTGTTGGTGGAGGTGTGGTAAATAAATAAATAATACCTCTATTTTTGACTGGATATAACAATAACAGATAGCTCAATAAATAAGAGTCAAGATTCGAGGTAGTAGGAGTTTGCAGGTTTTAATACAGCATAAAGGACAGGAACAAGACAACCTGCACGGGCAAGATCTGGGATGGCTAGCTCATCCTTTAATAACAGTACACAAGTATATATACTAAAACAAAATACATGATGTTCAATACAATAGGCGGAGCAGTGGGCAGGGCCTGTAGCAGTCGCGAAAGATAAGGCAGAAAGTGGGTGTAACAGGAGGCGTATACATAGACATGTGATGTAAACGTAACAGAATATGTCATAAACTGGGCGGAAACATGGAGGGGGCTACCTAAGGAGCCGGGACCTCTAACCTAGTGGTGCGCGCAAACTGACAATGACGTGTTACTAGGAGAAGCTGGGGGCTATGACTTCTGCGCTAGAAGGAGAGACTGAAGTCTGGAAAGTCAGAGCGACATGTACCTAAACACTATCTAGTATCTGATGTTTAGAGAACATGTTGATAGAATCCAAAAGTTATCGGGGTAAAGGCTAACAGACTCTAAGACTGGTGCATGCATTATTCTACATGTAGTGTGTGTTGAGGAATATTAAATGACCATTAATACAGTATTTCTCTTACATGGAGACATAAAAGCTAGACTGTGACGGAAACTATTGATGCGATTCAGTAGCTTAGGAATGCAGAGAAGGAGGGCTGGACTGATAACTAGAATTATAACATACTCTTGGCAGACTGGAGGCAGAGCCAGGCCAAGCCGGGCACTGTGAGGCAGGAAGTAAGTGAAGGGTCAGGGATACAGGTGGGGGCTGTATCGCTCCTCAGCGAGGGTTCAGGAGACAGGAGCTGAATCTGAGTCCGGGCCCTTTTGAGGCCTAGAAACGGGGACTTTACAATGAAATAACGTGCACACTGTGAAACGTGGCAACGTAGCTTTACATGGGCCTGATATTCGTTGTATTCACGAAAACTGGAAACTGACATACTAGAGTTGGACACAACTGTAATTGCGTCTTTAATCGATCATAAGGGAACACATATGCATATTAATCATGCACATATAACATAAGATGGGGAACACGTAGGGACACAGAACATGGCAAAATTTACTTTTCCACAGAGGGATGAAGAAGAAGATCTGATCATGATGGAAGGTGAACAAGAGGGAGACATTGTCTCTGTCACACAAAGCAGCCCTGTTTTATTTATTTGTTTTTTATTTAATGAGTTTTATATAGCGCTGGCTAAACCCGTAGGTATCAGAGCGCTTTACATAAGGTTTCACAAAATTACACAGTACTTTAGATTCGGGTAACATCAGTTGCTAGAAAAACAGTTTAAGAGCATGGAAGCGAAGAAGGGGAAGTTGGCAGGGAAGAGGGGGTAGGGGAAGATAGGACAGGGAGACGAAATAATATCTGCCCGAAGACCAACTGGGTAGGTGACGGCAGGGAGGGAAGTCCAAAGTCCAAAACCCATCTCCTCTTTAGCTATCAGGTAGCTCCACAGAGCAACGCCAGAATGCTAAGTCTCTGTGGGAAACCATTAAAAGAGCAAAGAGGACGGGGTAAAAGGAGAGTAGAGGGGAAAGGGTAGGGTCAAGGGGTAGGAGGGAGAGAACGATGGAGAGATGAGGGAAAGTCTGCCCAAAGTCCGGCTGGGTAGGTGAGGGCAGAGGGGAAGTCCACAGCCCATCTCCTCTATAGCTATTATGTAACTCCACCGGGCATCGGCCAAAAAGCAAGGTCTCCAGGGCGCTCGCAGGTTCTGTGACTAGATGGGTAGGCCAGATGGGGGCTATGATTCGAGTTCTGTTCGAAGTCCAGATTTAGTCCCCGAGAAGTGGTACAGGGCGGAAGGGACCACTGAGGCAGCCATCTTGAGGTCATGTAAAGGGTATGTCCATGGTGTTACATACCACCAGTCCCCACTTAATCATTCTCTAAGAGAAGGGGGTGCTTTATGTGCAATGTGGCAATGGTGCTCTACTTTTCTTATTAGCCTCTGCAAACGTCACTTTACTTAGGGGCTTGCCTCAACCCGCTTACTGCAGGCATCACATGTGGTGTGTGCAGGAATGCACTCGTGGCTGCATCGAAGATGCTTTCTCCCCTGTGCACCTCCACCACTCGCTATACAAGACGATGTGCTCCCGGGTCCCCTTGTTGCCGCCGGGGGCTGCTAGGAAGATGTCAATAGTCTAGCAAGATCAGACTTCCGTACCTGCAGCCGTCGCCTCCATAGTCACCGTTAATCATATCACAGAGATAGGCGCGTGATGAGACCCCAGTCAAGGACCGGTATCATGGGACACTGCGAATCAGGCTCTTGTGCCCCTCCCCCTCCGGCCGCAACCGTACCTCAGAAGCAGCCGCAGGTGTGGGTCACGATAAAAGTCCAGTCTCATGGGACACTGCAGGTCATGCTTATTTATTTATTTATTTATTTATTTAGTGTATTTTATATAGCGCGCAGCTACCCCAACGGGGTGTCCCGGCGCTCCTGTGTGTACATATGCTGGGCCAGATTTTAGAGGGAACTTTAGCAAAAGAGGAAGGTTTTTAAAGCTTTTCGAAAGGGGAGCTCTTCCTAAATCATCGGATGGAAATGGGTAGCTTGTTCCAGAGGGCAGAAGCGCACACTTGGAAGGTTTTGCCGCCGGAGCGTGCTTTTTTGAATCTGGGAGTGGTGAGGAGGATTTTTGAAGAAGAGCAGAGAAGCCTGGCATTACTGTAGGGGCAGAGACATGCGGAGCCCTTTCCCCTAACTGCGCGGTGGGCCAGAATAAGCGCTTTAAATTCTGCCCTTTTTTGTATAGGCAGCCAGTGTAATTTACGGCGGTGTGGCGAAATGTGCTCGCGAAGGAAGATGCCATCCACCAACCGTACTCCAGCATTCTGGACTGTCTGGAGTCGGTGGTAGAGACCAGAAGTCAGTCCAATATGCAGGCCGTTGGCATAATCTAGGTTGGAGGTAATCAGTGCCTGAACAATGGTCTTCCTGGTGTTACAAGGTAGGAAGTTGATGAATTTTTTCACCATCCTGATTTTCGAGAAACAGGCAGCTGATACCGTCTGGACTTGTTGATGAAATGAAAGATTAGAATCCCATCTGACCCCTAGATTTCTTACTGATTCTTTTGGCTGGGAGGGTGCACTCAGATCAAGGGGCCACCAGAGATTGGGGTCCAGTGGGGAGGGTTGATGAAAAAATAGTACCTCAGTTTTCCCGGCATTAAGCCGGAGAAAGTTGTTGTCCATCCATTGGCCTATGGTGCGGAGGCAATTTTTTAGTGGGTCGAAGGTGGATTGGATGGGGCTGTCAAAGGAGAACAGGAGTTGAATATCATCCGCATAGGATGATACCTTTATTCCCGATTGGGCAATGATTTCAGCTAAGGGAGAGAAATAAACATTAAACAGAAGAGGGCTCAGTGAGGGACTCCCCACCGAAGCGGTCGACTGTCCGAGGTGTAGGGAGGGGTGAACACTGCCTGCGTCCGATTGGACAGAAAGGATGCAATCCATTTCAGGGCCTTACCTTGGATGCCTTTTGACCGAAGGCGGTCAAGAAGGAGGGGGTGGGAGACGGTGTCGAATGCTGCCGACAAGTCGAGCAGCACCAACACCGCTCTTGATCCCTCGTCCATCTTCCATCGTACGGCATCAGCCATCTCAATCAGTGCTGACTCAGTACTGTATCCCGGTCTAAAACAGTGTTGTGAGTCATGAAAAGCACCATGTGCTTCAAAGAAGCCAGCTAGTTGCTGCTGTACAAGTTTTTCAAGTACTTTGGCAGGAGCAGGTAGTAAGGTGATGGGCCAGTAGTTGGCAGGTTCGTTAGGGTCGGCCGTGGGTTTCTTGAGTATGGGGACTAGTCGGGCATGCTTCCAAGAGTCAGGAAAGATACCTGTCCGCAGGGAGCCATTCCATATACCGTTTAAGATGGGATTGAGGAGAGGGGCGAGGGATTTGTATTGTTTGGCTGGCCAGGGATCCATAGGTGAGCCAGATCTGCATTTTAATAGTTCTGCCAAAGAATGGTCTACGGTAATCTCTTCAAAATTAGAGAAGATATAGTCAGATTCCGTAGGGACTGTACTAATTTCAAGACTGTCTAAGCTGGTATTGCAGGGAAAGGAGTCGTATATGATGGCAATTTTGTCCTCAAAAAAATCAGAGAGGTGATTGCAGAGTGTCTGGGACACCAGAGGTGGTCGTTTGAGGGCTAGTGGGTCTGTGAAAGTTCTGACTGTATTGAATATTTCCCTGGACGATCCCTCTGCTCGATTTATTTTCTCCTCCAGATAGGTTCTTTTATGCTCAATTATCCTTTTCCTATAATCTTTAAGAGCAGATTTATACTCGAGCTTACGGTCTGGGGAGTATGACTGTCTCCAGCATCTCTCCAGGAGTTTGCATGCCGATTTGCACTTACGGAGCACATCAGAGTACCAGGGGGCAGAAGGGGAAGCACGGAAGGTTTTAATAGGCCTAATCGGTGCGAGATGGTCAATGGCGGAAGAAATCCAGCCATTGAAGTTGGTCAATCTGGTATCCAAATCAGAGGCTATTTCTGGGGGAGTGAGTGGGGTGAGGTGTGCAGCTAAGCTGTCAGGAGAAATCTTGCTCCAATTTCGACCTAGTGTTTTGTCTGGGTCGGTTTTGATAATGCAGGGAGATGAAAAAAGGAATAAAGAAGTGATCGGACCAGATCACCGGGAGAGGTTCACTTATGGAGATATCATCCAGGTTGGAGCAGATCAGGTCCAGGGTATGTCCAGCCTTATGTGTTGGACTGGTGATTAGCTGGTTTAACCCGCCTTCCGATAAGGTTGAAAGGAAATTAAGAATGGTGGAGTCAGAGGAGTTATCAACATGGAGGTTAAAGTCCCCAAGCAGGGTAAAGTTAGCGTAACGCGATGTTGCCTGCAGAACATAGTCTAGGAGGGCCGGGAGGTAGGATGTTTTGGATTTGGGAGGGCGGTAGACCAGAAGGCCAGAACATGTGAGATTGGCAGCCATTTTGATGCAGAATGGAAGTGCTTCAATGCGTTCTATTTGTGTGTAAGGGAAGGAGGAGATAGTCCACTGTGATCTATATATAATGGCTACTCCTCCTCCTGAGCGTTGGCTCTGTCTGTTAGCACACAGTATGTTGTAGCCTGGCGGTATGGCCAGGCATAGGGCAGGGTTGGTTTCGTCCACTAACCAGGTCTCGGTTAGAAAGAGGAGATCCTACTTGTTGTCTTCTATGGTTTGGACAATATCCAGAGAGTGTTTCACAAGTGATCGACAATTGATCAGGCCCGCTTTTATAGATATGTTTTTACTAGCGGGGGGATGCAGACAGAAGTCTGTGATATGGGACATTTTTTCCTAGTGTTCTCTTCGACCTGTCCCGAGCTGCATGATGTGAATGGCAGATGGAAAGTGTGGTCGCGGGGAGGGATTAGCATAGAAGTGCAAAAATTGGGTTTGAGATTCATAAGCATATCCCTGTCATAGGCAATGAAGGATGGAGGGCTGCAACAGGTAGAAGTACTAACAGCCACGGCCACGTCCTGGTCGCGGACGGGCGCAGACGGGCAGGACTCTGGCACGACTCCGGCGCAGATCCGGTGCGTCCGCTGCGCGGAGGCATGCCCTTCCCTTTTTATACTGGCCAATCTAGTGCGTGCGAAAGCTTCCCCAAACTAAGATGGCCGCTAAAATGATTCAGCCCGCCCGGGACACAGCTATCTCAGCGCCAGAGTCGGCTGATGCTGGTCCGGGTGGCGAAGAGGTGCGGGGGAGAGTCGATAGGATCGGAGGTAGCGCCTATTAAGTCAAGCAGGGGGCAAGGGGAAAATAAAGTCCACTTTTTATTCAAGCGGGGGATCACATCAGATAAGAATACAGTTTTTCAAAGCTTCGTAGTCAAGCAAAGATACCGGCAATGTTTAAAAGCTGAATAGGGCAGCAGGTTAAAACGTGAACAAAATAGAAATAAATCTAAGCACAGTAACACAGCAACCTCCCAGCTTCCGCCTCAGGAGGGAATTGAACACACAGCAAGGTGTGAAAGAAGTGCTTGTGTGCCCCTCCTCCTCCAGTCGTGACCGGGTTCGGGCCCTTCAGTACTAGGCTACCCTTCCATTTTGGTTTATTTTACTTTAGCATTGCTTATCATCATGGTTTCTTGTTTGGCAGTTTTCTTCTTGAGTACTGTACTTTTTCTACTCCTTCCCTAGTCTCCCTCAGGTGACTGTCTCATTTTCTTTTTTTGCAAATGCTACTGGGCCCCATTTACAGAACTAACTTAAGACAAAATCCTAAACTTACTACCATTTTGGTATTCACAGAAGGCACTTACTCATTTTGGTATTCACAGAAGGCACTTACTCATTTCGGTATTCACAGAAGTTAGTTGTCCTAACTTTAGCACTCCTAAATGCCTTCTGTGTAAACCAAAAGTTTTAAAGTTAGGATTTTTCTCAGTTTAGGAGTAGTAACGTTAGGAGTCCTAACTTTAGGACTCCTAAATGCCTTCTGTGAATACCAAAAGTCTTAAAGTTAGGATTTTTCTCAGTTTAGGAGTAGTAAAGTTAGGAATCCTTACTTTACTACTCATAAACTGAGAAAAATCCTAACTTTAGGACTTTCGGTATTCACAGAAGGCAATTAGGAGTCCTAAAGTTAGGACTCCTAACTTCTTTGAATACCAAAATGAGTAAGGGCCTTCTGTGAATACTAAAATGAGTAAGTGCCTTCTGTGAATACCAAAATGGTAGTACGGTTAGGATTTTGTCTAAAGTTAGTTCTGTGAATCGGGCCCACTGTCAGTATCTACTACTACTTTGTACTACTATCATCACCATGGCACAGCGCCTTGGGAAATCAAACCATCACCATGCAGCCATCGCTTCGCCTATAAAGTAAGGGTGGGCGGCCAGCTACGCTCCGTGCACGGAGTGCACGGAGTGCCGTCTCCTACGCATTTTGCGTAGCGGACGTAGCCAGGCGGCACTACGCGCGCTCCGCAGACGGTGCGTAGCCGGCCGCCACCCGCCTCCCTCCCGCCCTCCCTAAATACATAAATAAAAGTATAAAAAGCTTTTAAAAACACTTACCTTGTCTGCCGCGTCCCCGGGGCTCCCTCTCGCCGTCCCGCGATTCGCGCCGCCATTTCGGATCCTAATGCGCATGCGAGGGCGGCCGCGCATGCGCATTTCTCATGAGGAATGCGCATGCGCGGCCGCCCGCGCATGCGCATTAGGATCCGAATCGGTGGCGGCGCGAATCGCGGGACGGCGAGAGGGAGCCCCGGGGACGCGGCAGACAAGGTAAGTGTTTTTAAAAGCTTTTTATACTTTTATTTATGTATTTAGGGAGGGCGGGAGGGAGGCGGGCGGGCGGCGCGGAGTGGGGCTACGCGGAGTGCGCGGGTGGGCATAGTTGGGTGCCCACTTCGCGTAGCTCCGCGGAGCCCCACTCCGCACACTACGCCCAGGGTTACTATAAAGTATAAACTTCAATCACAGGTAAGAGAAGAAGTGTGGGGAATGCATAATTTATATACTATGGAAATTCATTAATTCACACACCCACACCCTTCCGAGTCCATAGGGGTTTTAGTTGCTGACTGCATAGACTAGGAGGAGAGACTGACAGTAATAGTAGGGCAAGTGATGGTCCTGCATCTATCTGTCGGTGTGTTAACACTATTGGCAGATTTCAATCAAAAACTCGCTGCGGCCCTGCAGAAAAGGAAACAGTGTGAAGTAAAAGAGTAACCCCCCACAAAAGATTTACATCATAGCATATGCAAAGTAAATAATGTATTCTCCTAACAAATAAACTAGAATGAAAAATAAAAATCAACACCTGACCACTACTCTCCCTAACCGCAACCAATGTCCAGCAGTAAGTCCAATTGTCCACCATAAACTCAAAATGCCCATAAAAAAAGAAAGTTTTCCCCAATGCCCAATTCCCACTCACCAAAAAAAAGATAAAAAAAGAGCAAGGGTCAAGGGTCATGATGGAGTCTAGCGGCGAGCTCCCCGGATCTTCCGCTCCATGGTGTTTAATCGCTCCTTGATCTTGGCCTGTAGGCGCACCATCCGGAGGAGCATTCAGTGCTGAAATTGTTTGCATGAACAGCAGGGGTGGGCAGCAGTGTTTGAAGTGTGGCGGGTGGCTGGCAGACCACGGCGTCGTACCACCAGAGGCACTGGGTGGGCCTGGCTAGGGCCCGGGGCATTGGAAGAGGCTGCAGCTGCTTCTGCCTCCTCATGCTCCTCCGGCAGAACCACCTGCCGCCGATATTCATCCCAGGTGGCCTCCAACTTCCGTTGCCGGGTCCTGGCTGCTAATTCCTGCCTGTTGGGTTGTTGTTGTGGTTGGGAAGGAGTAGCTATATCAAGAAAGAAAAAAGACAATTGTAACCTAAACTCTTAGCAAAACAGTAACACAAAATTATACACATACAATTATAGTGGCACAATAGCACTAGTAAGCACAGTACATAACATTTGTGGTTTCCTCCCAACTTCCTAGGCCTGGGTATTGGTGGCTCGAAGTGGTATCATCAGCCACGGGCAGAGTGCACATCTTAGATCACATGTGACAAACAGTAAAGAGTAATGTGTAGATTTGTGCTGCAGTATGCTCTGTTGTCAGGCTTTACCAGTATAGTAGTGTGTCATATGTGAGACTTTCAGATTCACATTTGACATGCATTGCTTGACTGTAATGAGCGTTATCACTGTGTATGACGTAGCCTCACTGCTGCTCCTCCCTCCATATGAGCACATTCATATGTGTGCTCTTCGCGATAGCAACACTTTCAATAATACTGCACACCATCTCCTGCATAGCCACAAGCTTGACAACGACATGTGATGATAGCCATTTAATATTTTCGGACAGCATCTCATTAGCGATAGTTGCTGCCGTCCCGGTACATGCAACATTAATGTAAATTGAGGATTTTGCGACGTCAAAACTGCAACAGGGACACACGCGTAAGTACACTTCCTGGCCAGGCAGGAACTGAACAGCGCACCGTTCCCCAGAATAATTATTCACACCCCTACGCTGGCCTGGCGTACGCAAGCCCAGCCCACTTTGCGTACGTATAAATAGGGTAATGACAACGCCACATGTCCCAGTTCTCCCACACTGCCTCAGGTGATTTGGCCGCATCCACCTCGCATATCACAATGCGCAATTAAAAAAAGGGATTCATGAGGTGTACACCATCCTGGCAATCAAAACTCAATTTGAATTGTGAACCCTGCTGGCCGTTGTGTTTGGACACACAACAATGACAGCAGGTGAGCAGTGGGGCCTGAGTGCACAGGGGCTGCACTTGAGCGTGGAGCTGTGGGAGGGGTGGGTTGCATTAGCCTGGGTGCGCAGATGCGAACAAGCGATGTTGCCGTGCGTAATGATGTGATCTATGGCCTCGTTCAGTCACATCTCTGTCTCATTTTAAGGTCCTGCTGGACCGTACTGTAGGCCTGAGCCAGCGGGCAGCGCTGCCCTACAGACACGTGGCGCTGGCTTTTGGGGCACTGTAGTGAGCTGATTACTAAGTGTACATGTACACAGGCTTACGCCACTGCATTACATGTGCACATTATGCTTCTAGCTTGCTCTCTGTTCCTTTATATGTGAACGTTGGCATAATATATTATTGTTTAACCTTGTGTATTGTTGTGCACTCCAACTCCTCTTTGAACCATGATTACCTCTAACAGTTGGTAGATCGTACTTCAAGAAGGAAGGATGCACTCAACTTGTGTTCTCTATTAAGCTTGAAATAAACCTTCATTTACCTCAAGACGTTTCCAGCATTATATTATTTCTCCCTTTCCAGACACTGACTTGGTTGCGCCAAAATGGGCGGAGCGGGTGCTCAGCCCATGATGATGCCCTGGGCATTCTGACGCCTTCCATTGTGGTATCAAGACACTGTCCCCGACTGGAGACATGCTGTGCCACCCTGAGAGAGGCACCCTGTAGTCGGAGCTCACACCGGCACATCATTGGACACACCGGTGGTGGCAGGTGAGCAGTGAAGCCTCAGTGCGCAGGAGCTGCATTCGAGCACAGTGCGGGGGAAGGGGCCAGGTGTGCAACAGCCTGGGTACACAGGTGCTGGCAAGCGATGTTGCCGAAGATAATAATGTAATCTCTGGCCTCATTCATATCTCTGTTTCATTTTAAGGACTTGCTGGACCGCACTCTTTCTCGCAGACCCTAGCGTCCCAGACACACGGGTGACGGGAGGTGGACAGTGAGGGCTGGGTGCAGTAAGCCGACACTCTGTCCCCTCCTCCCTCTGTTCTTTTGACTCTCCCTCCCCTTCGCCCTTCCACCCACTCGCTTTCTGTCCCATTCTCACTTTCTTCCTTTCATTCTGACTACCTTTCTTTTTTTCTTGGACATTGCACACATACTTATGTTTCTTTTTTGTCTTGCAGATTTTGTTTCTGCTTCCGGAGAAGTCCAACCCACTTATTTCATATTATACTGTTGTTTGTTCGAATAAAGTTGTGTTTCCATTTAATTGTGTTCTTTTAATAAAGGTTTGTTTTTACCAATAAATAAGTGAGTGTATGGGTCTTCTTTTTCTGACAACACTTATCTGTAGTTTATTGTGAAAATCGGCGGTTGATAGGAGGTTATGAGGGAAAACATTTGTAATTTTGTGGTGCACCTACCAAATATAAACCAACAGACTATTACATAAATGAAGCCTCGGTAATTCTACAACTGCAAGGGTTCTATGAGTGTATCACTTTATAGCACCATGAGTACTGCCCGTGTGATTACAGAACCAATAAGGCACTGCCTAGGGCCAACGAGGCTTCAGGGACTGGCAAGGCCCACCCTGCATATTTAAATAAAGCCCCAGAGGGTGGCGATCCCCGGACTTGAGTTGGCCTCGAAGCCCCTTGAACAATTAGTAAACAATACCCGGGGACGTGGCGATCCCCTAAGCTGTGAAACGTCTCTGTGCCTTCTCGCGCCTAATTTACATGTGAGATTAAGTTTCTGAGTGCTGCAGAGACCCCGCAATATAATAATAGGATTGACCCCGGAATATTACCCAGCAGGGGGCTCATTTAAATGAACGAGTGAGGCCCGCTTAATTTTTTTTTCTCCATTTTTACCATCCGGATTCGCTTTATTTAAGCGATACAAGGTTTTCCTCCTCTCGGTTCAACGAGGCAAACACGGATTTGCAATCACAGGGCGGTCCCGCGGATGCACACCCCGGGACATTGTATGAGCTGCCTGGGAGGTGGCGCTCCATAAGGCCATGATGCATTGGTTACTGCATAACTATAGAATAAGTATAAACGCATACTAACACTTCTTGTACACGTGTAGTACATCGCTCAGAGTGTAGTGAAGAGGCAGAGGAAGCCCAAAATCAAAAAATATAAATCCTACCAGAGGTCGGATGACAGTTCGAGGAGCCGACGACCCTGGGATGAGTAGAAACAGCTTCACGCAGAAAACGAGTCTTCCGCAGAACGCAAGGAAGCTCAAAATATTGGTGAGTGCTGCCTTCTTTTTACCTTCTCCTGCTCGTCGCCAAATTTATGTAATGAAGAGGCAGACAGCAGTGGATCCGATAAGTAGATTTATTGCAGGAAAACAAGACAGCTTAAACAGCCACCAACAGGAGCAGACAGCAAGTCAACCGTCCTCTCCAGCACCGTGTACAAACTCCCCAATATTCCCCTCATGACAGCCCTACATTCTAACATTACATACTTACATTCTACTAGCATTACATACTATAATTTTACTATGACTTATATTAGAATACTACACAGAGCACAGGACTTTACAGCAATGAGCTCATGGTTTCATCCACAAGTCTTGAGACCAGTAGGGGTGAGTAGTTTGCTTCACACTCCCTGTATTGTATAAACGCAAACTAACACTACTTCCACAGGTATGCTACAGCGCCCAGGGCACTTCACTTTACAACAATGAGCTCACGGTTTAGGCTCACGGTTTAATCCCCGAGTCTTCAGACCAGTAGGGGTGAGTAGTTCGCTTCCCACTCCCTCTATAGTATAAACGCATACTAACACTACTTACAAAGTTATACTACAGCGGCCAGTATGCTACAGCACCCAGAGCCCATCACTTTACAGCAATCAGCTCGGTTTCATCCCCGAGTCTTCTCACTGGTAGGCGTGAGTACTTTGCTTCCCACTTTCGGTTATAGTATAAACGCACAGTAGGGGTCAGTAGTTCGCTTCCCACTCCCTGTATGGTATAAACACCTACTAACACTACTTGCACACGTATGCTACAAAGACCAGAGCACATCACTTTGCAGCAATGAGCTCACGGATTAGGCTTTTGGTTTCATACCCGAGTGTAGCAGCATCTCATCTCAGCACCATGTCACTCTGAGCAACACCGCACTTTCAGACCGGTAGCAGTGACTACTTCACTTTGCACTCCCCCGCAGAGGTTACAGTGCTCCTACCCTCCCTTTTCGCTCTTTATTTCCCCCTACTCGTTGCAACTGAATCACAAAATGGCTGCCAACACTTCGTAGCTGCAACAGCTCGCAGCCAATAAGCAGCAAGCTCGTGCTCGTAACGCCTCAGCCAATCAGATGGCAGAATTCCCAAATATCGATAGCTGTAAATTTCGATATTTCTCCAAAATTACTGAACGTATTTACACCAAACAAACAAAAGTGTGCTTTCTAGACCAAGAACCTTCTCCCTGCCAAATTTGGGGTAATTCCCGTTCGACCTGTAGCCTTGTCTAAAGTTTCCTATGGAAATTGCATGGAGAAAACACGTTTTGGGAGCCCCCTTTTTTATCAGCCTCCCCTTGACGAATCACCCCCAAACTTCCAACATAGGAGCTGATATGAACAAAGAATTATTTTGGAAAATGTCATGAAGATTCATCAAACAACGCCAAAGTTATAAGCAAAACAAAAAATATTCTTCCTATGGGAACTTGGTCCTAACTATAACTAACTACTGGCGACCACCAGTAGGTAATATGTATATATTTCCATATATATCC
Source organism: Lissotriton helveticus (assembly GCF_964261635.1). Taxonomy (NCBI): domain Eukaryota; kingdom Metazoa; phylum Chordata; class Amphibia; order Caudata; family Salamandridae; genus Lissotriton; species Lissotriton helveticus. The sequence continues at coordinate 4,659,196 of NC_136064.1, forward strand.
ACAACAACCTCCTCCCAATTTTGAGGTAGCAGAGGCCACACGGGGAGACCGTTTGGAATCACTTTAATAAACTGAACAGGCATGATGCATTCCGGCCAAACTGGCCTTCGTCGGTTGCCTATGTGTACCGGATGCTTTCCCACCCGCGTTTTGAAGTGTCCTGACGCTTTTTCATTGGTGAGAATCTGCTCCAGCCCAGATCATGTGTTCGTACACTGCTTGCTGCTCATAGGAACAGCAAGTCCCAGAGTTCACTATTCCAGCTGAGTGCTACGTGGGTATTCTTCGTTGTTGTACCCATTTAGGCTAGCAGAGTGCAGGGCAAGACGCGGTGTGTCCGACTGTTAAACTCCAGATTGAAATAACATCCCAGGGCTTCTTCGGGTCCCCTTAACATTCTTGCCCCCAATAACAGGCATTCACCGGGCAGGAGCAGGAATAGCAATGTATCCTCACAGTTAGACCTGGCATCATTGGCACGGGTCTCCCTTCCTCTTTTCGCTTCCTATCTTTTATGTTGGCTGGATTTAGATGCTCTGGGCGCTGTGCCACTGCTAATCAGTGCCGCAGCGTGAATGCTCCCTGTGTAAAGAGGACTGTATGAATTGGGATAACCATAATTGGCTCTTTTTGTTTACCCGTCAGTCCCTAGTATAAGTGCACTGTGTGTGCCCCGGGCTGGTAGACCCAATACAGATGGTGGGCCTGCAGCACTGATTTGCGCTACCCACAGAAGCAGCTTATAAGGTATGTTTCAGACCTGCCATTACAGAGTCTACCAGCAGGCCAGAACTGCCTTTGTAACTGTGAGGTGCACCCACTTCCCAGTCCCTACTCCTTACCTTCGGACCATGTAAGACACCCCTATGGCAGGGTGCATTGTCAGTGACAGGAAGAACATGCCTACGTCTGTGTAGTATGTTCTAATAGAGAGTTACCCTCCATATCACTCTTTACTATTGTGAGGCTATCCGGTCTCATAGACCAGAATGGGAAGGCTGAGTATTACATTCTGTTGGAACTGGCCCTTCTTGCAGGGTCATCCTCAAACTTTTTGCTTCTTCCTCCCTTATTTTTCCTGACCCGTGGCTGTTGGCAATAGGACTCTGCACACTTTACCACTGCTGATCAGTGCTAAAGTGCATATGCTCTCTGTGTAAATTGTATTGTAATTGGTTATCCATGATTGGCATATTTGTATTACCAAAAAGTCCCTAGTAAAGTGCACGAAGTGTGCCAGGGCTGGTGATGACAAATGCTACTAGTGGGCCTACAGCACTGATTGTGCCACCCACATGAGTAGCCCTAAAATGGTGTCTCAGGCCTGCCACCGCAGTGCCTGTGTGCAGTCTGTGAACTGCCATGTCCTCCTGGTCAGTGTCCCCACTGACCAAGCCTAACCCTTCGCTTTGTGTGCACATTGGTCACCCCTATGGAAGGCCCAAGGTACCCACCTGGGCAGGGTGTAGTGTATGTGAAAGGTAGAGCATGTACTGGTGCAGGTGACATGCTCTGGTAATGAATTACAGCCATTTTTGTTGTTCACTGCTGCAAGGCTATCTTGCTCCATAGGCTATCATGGGGGATGCTGGCTACAGTGGCTACCAGCATTTCTTCCCATAGGAACAAGATAGGACATAAAAGTCTGGTATCCCTGAACTCAGAATTTAATAACGCATCTGTTAGGAAAGGTGGTTTTTAACTCCTGTGTTTGGGAATAGCACTTTTAGAAAGTTGCTGTTCTCTTGTGTGCCTTGGCCTGTTTATGGATTGACTGTCTGGTTTGAGAGTGAGAGGGGCTGGGGATTCCCCAGGAGGCTGGCTGAGTCGGATGTATATCATTACAACGCATGCTTTCTCAACGCATGCCTTTACCATGCAAGTTTTACAATGCAAGTCGTTACAACGCCTTGCGTTGGGGGGTGCTGGATAGTGAGTAGTTTAATTTACTATTCCAACTCCAGTCCCCGTGGATAGTAGGGAAGGTGTTGGATAGTAAATTGAACTATTCCCTATCCTAGAGCGCCCCCCCAGCGCAATTCGTTGTAATGACTTGCGTTGTAATAGTTGCGTGGTAATGGTATGTCGTTGTAATAGTTGCGTTGTAATGGTTGTTCACCGCTGAGTCAGCCCTAGGCTGAATGACTACATTTGCAACTTGAGTGGTAGGAGGAGTTAGCACCTTGGCCTGAATAGGACTGTGCCCGCCCCCCAGAGTGCTGGCTCCACCCCCTGTGGTGCGTCTGATGTCTCTGCCCTGCACTATGAAAGGAGAGAAGGAATCATGTCAACAAAGTGCTCCAGGGCTGTGCTTTCCATCCACAATGCTAGCTCCACCTCCTGCTGGGCGGCTGATGACCCTGCCCCTCTCTCGGAAAAGAAGGGAGAGGCCAGGAAAACAAAGTGATCAAGGAACACCCAGAACTGGTTCAGACCGGGCTCAGAGCCCTCTTGCACAAAGGGAACAAAGACTTTTAGGGGTTTTAGTACAGGACCCCTGACTACAGAAAATTAGATCATCCTGGAATCAAGAAGGAACCTCTGCCAAGGAGAAAGCTGAAACTGAAGAAGGAAGATTGTCCAGCTTTTGCTCTGCTGGATTGCCCTGCTGTTGCTTTGCTGCCAAGGAGAGGGGAAGGACTTTGCTTTGTGCTGTGTCCCCTTGCTTGAAGGAATCTCCAAGGCCCTGAGAAGAGCTGGCTCCCTGTTCTGAAGTCCCAGGAACAAAAGGACGTCACCCCCAGCTTCCGCTGAGCTCTACTGAGAGAGTTCTGTCCTTCCTGGAGTGCTTGGCCCCTGTGTGGTGCCTCTGGCCCCGTAGTGTCAGCAGACAACTCAGAGAGCCAGTGTGAGATGGCTCAGGTTCCCTTCGAGTGGGGGGGGGGAGGGGTCTCAGGAACTCTTCAAGTAGCTGTGAGGCCCACAATGCCTGTAGACTGTTGGGCAATGATCTAGAGAACTCCCCGTGGGCTACAGTGGAGAGAAAGTCTCAATTGGAAATGTTGGGTCTGCGTGAGTGGGCATGTGCGACCACTCAGTCCATGACAGCTCAAAACGGTATTCAGGAGGATCTGGAGCCTGAAAGTATTGCCCAGGCCCCTGCCTTAAAGTGAAGAGGTAGGGGCTTGGGAAACCGGCCCGCGGTTCCCTCGGTCCCGGAGGGAGCAGACCTTGAGGGTGATGCCCTGGTACCTACAGGGGAACAAGTGGCTGAACTGGGGGACCAAACAGAGCTGACCCACTGGCAGCAGGAAGGGAGGCCCTCCAGGGAGAAATTTTGCAAGCAGCAGAGAATCTGCCCTTCTCTTGAGGGGGTGCGGCGACATGCCATCACCCAGGCAGCAGGTGATCAGACAGGGTCACATTGGATCTATTGGAAGAATGACCTCCTTTACAGAGCTGAGCCTGGGTCAGCCTGTGTGCTGGTGGTACCCCAGCGCTTCAGGACCATCCTACTGGGGTTGGCTCATGATGTGCCACTGGCCGGAAATCTGGGGCAGACCAAGACCTTTGAGAGGCAGGGCACCCACTTCTTTTGGCCCCAGATGCGCAGGAGCTCAAAGGCTCACTGCAGGACGTGTGAGACTTACTAGGAAAGTGGGAAGAGTGGGGGGAAGATTAAGGCCCCACTACAGCACTTTCCTGTTGTGAGTACCCCATTCAAGAGAGTGGACATTGATATTGTGGGGCCTCTGGATCCCAAGACAGCCATGGGCAACAGGTTCATCCTGGTCTTGGTGGACCATGCCACCAGGTACCCTGAGGCCATCCCGCTCAGGACAGTGACGGCCCCCTTGTTGGTACGGGCACTGATGGGGATTTTCTCCTGTGTGTGATTCCCCAGAGAGGTGGTGTCCGATAAGGGAACCATCTTTATCTCCAAGTACATTAAGTCTCCGTGGGAGGAGTGTGGGGTAACGTATAATTTCACCACTCCTTACCACCCCCAGGGTAATGAGCTGGTTGAGAGATTCAACCGGACCCTTAAGGGCATGATTATGGGCCTAGGTGAGCCCATGAGGCATAAGCGGGATGTCCTCTTGCCATGCCTGTTGTTTGCTTACCGTGAGGTGCCACAGAAGTCCTTAAGGTTCAGTCCCTTTGGGTTGCTCTATGATCACCCGGTAAGAGGACCTCTGAGTCTGGTCAAGGAAGGCTGGGAGCAATCTCCCAGGAAACCTCCCCAGGATGTGTTTAGTTACATGCTAGGCTTCAGGAACCAGACTCAGCGTTTCAGGACACTTGCTGAGGCAAACCTGGAAGCCAGCCAGGAAGAGATGAAATGCTGGTACGATCAGAATGCCACTTTGATCTCGTTTCAGCCTGGTCAGAAGGTTTGGGTCATGGCCCCAGTGGAGCCCTGTGCACTCCAGGATAGGTGGACTGGCCCCTTTGAGGTATTGGAGCGCAAGAGTCCTGTTACCTACGTGGTGGACTTGCAGTCTCCCAGGAACCCCTTGCAGGTCCTGCATGTTAACCACCTGAAGCCCCACTTTGAGAGGTCTGAAGTGGGCATGCTTCTGGCCACAGATGCTGGGATTGAGGAGGAGAGCGAGGCCCTTCCTGACCTCCTGTGTGCAGGGCAGCAAGATGGGTCAGTAGAGGGTGTGGCCCTCTCCACCACACTGACTCCTGAGCAGCAGGGTGATTGTTGCCAACTGTTGGGGCAATTCAGTGATAGGTTCTCCCTGGTGCCTAGTGTCACTGATTGGAGTGTCCCTGACGTGGGGACAGTCCTCCCATTAAGCACAAGGCTTACCCAGTGACCGACCGGGTAAGGCCCTACCTTAAGGATGAGGTTACCAAAATGTTTGCCCTTGGGGTGATTGAGTCCTCTAGCAGCCCTTGGGCCAGCCCAGTAGTTCTGGTACCAAAAGCTGCAGCGCCTGGTACCACCCCAGAATTTCTGTTCTGCGTGGACTATCAGGGTCTCAATTCAGTCACGAAGACTGACGCGCACCCCATCCCCAAAGCTGATGAGCTTGTAGATCGGTTGGGGGCTGCAAAATACCTCAGCATATTTGATTTGACGTCTGGGTATTGGCAGATCGCATTGACTGAGGGAGCAAAGGAGAGGTCAGCATTCTCCACCCCCGATGGCACTACCAGTTCTGGGTGATGCCCTTTGGAATGAAGAATGCCCCTGCCACCTTTCAGAGGTTGGTCAACAGGATGTTGGTTGGGCTGGAAGACTTCAGTGCCGCCTATCTGGATGACACTGCGATGTTTAGCTCCTCTTGGGAGGACCACCTGCGCCACCTCTGGGAGCTATTGATGGCACTCCGGAAGGCAGGCCTCACAATCAAAGCGAGTAAGTGCCAGATTGGGCAGGGTTCTGTAGTGTATTTGGGGCACCAGGTGGGGAGCGGCCAGGTGGCGCTCCTTCAGCCCAAAATTGAAACTATCCTGGCGTGGGAACCCCCAAGACTCAGACTCAGGTGAGATCCTTCTTAGGACTCACGGGGTACTACAGGAGGTTTGTCAAGGGATATGGCAACATTATAGCACCCTTGACTGAGCTGACGTCTAAGAAGCAGCCAAAGAAGGTAAACTGGACTGACACCTGTCAGAAAGGTTTTGACACCCGACTTTTCAAAGGAATTTGTTGTCCAGACAGATGCCTCAGAATGGGTACAACAACGAAGAATCCTCACATAACACTCACCTGGTATAGTGAACTCTGGCGGACTCATGGACTAGGGGCTGATCTGTCACAGATCAATGAGGAGGGACTAGGCCAACTAGCAGAACGGGGCCTCTGCATCGCATCTCTGGCTGACGAGAATAACATCCACATGACCTCATCCCAATTTTGAAGAAGCAGAAGACAGACGGGGAGACCTTTTGGAATCACTTTAATGGACTGAACAGGCATGATGCATTTTGGCCAAACTGGCCTTCGTCTGATGCCTACGTGTTCCAGATGCTTTCCCACCTGTGTTTTGAAGTGCCCTGCTCCTTTCCCATTGGTGGGAATCTGCTCCACCCCAGATCATGTGTTCGTACACTGCATGCTGCTCATAGGAACAGCAAGTCCCAGAGTTCACTATCCCAGGTGAGTGTTATGTGAGGATTCTTCGTTGTTGTACCCATGTAGGCTAGCAGAGTGCAAGGCAAAACACGGTGTGGCTGAGTGTTAAAGTCTCGATAGAAATAATGTCCCAGGGCTTCCTCGGGTCCCCTTAATGTTCTAGCCCCCAATTACAGGCATCCGAGGGGCAGGAGCAGGAATAGCAATGTATCCTCACCCTTCGCGAAGTCACAAACCGCACAGCAGCCACCCTTTCTTAGCTGGATCCGTGAGGTGAGCCTGAGCCAGGTCCAATACCTTGGACGTAGAAAAGAGCTGCAGAAGCAGGAACCAGTGATACTCAATCCAACTTGCAAAACGAGGCCTCTGTATCGCATCTCTGGCTGACGAGAATAACATCCACATGACCTCCTCCCAATTTTGAAGAAGCAGAGAACACACAGGGAGACCTTTTGGAAGCACTTCAATGGACTGAACAGCCATGATGCATTTTGGCCAAACTGGCTTTTGTCTGATGCCTAGATGTTCCGGATGCTTTCCCACCCGCGTTTTGAAGTGCCCTGCCACTTTCCCATTGGTGGGAATCTGCTCCACCCCAGATCATGTGTTCGTACACTGCATGCTGCTCATAGGAACAGCAAGTCCCAGAGTTCACTATTCCAGGTGAGTGTTACGTGAGGATTCTTCGTTGTTGTACCCATGTAGGCTAGCAGAGTGCAGGGCAAAACGCGGTGTGGCCGAGTGTTAAAGTCTCTATAGAAATAACGTCCCAGGGCTTTCTCGGGTCCCCTTAACATTCGAGACTCCAATTACAGACATCCGAGGGGCAGGAGAAGGAATAGCAATATATCCTCACCCTTCGTGAAGTCACAAACCGTACAGCAGCCACCCTTGCTTAGCTGGAACCGTGAGGTGAGCCTGAGCCAGGTCCAATACCTTGGACGTAGAAAAGAGCTGCAGAAGCAGGAACCAGTGATACTCAGGCCAACTTGCAGAACGGGACCTCTGTATCGCGTCTCTGGCTGAAGCAAATAACACCACAACGACCTCCTCCCTATTTTGAAGAAGCAGAGGCCACACAGGGAGACCTTTTGGAAGCACTTTAATGGACTGAACAGGCATGATTGCACATATATAGATATATTATCCCGCATAGAAATAACGCAGCACTCCTTATGGCTTCAAAAAAGTTTGTTTATTGCAGATGCAATCTCCTACGCATTTCGAACTCTGTTCTTGATCACAGTAGTTTGAATATTCAGAGTTCGAAACACGTAGGAGATTGCATCTGCAATAAACAAACTTTTCTGAAGCCATAAGGAGTGCTGCGTTATTTCAATGTGGGATAATTTCAAGTGACTGAAAACCTCATTATCCTCTAACAGGTATTCATTATCAGGAGCACCTATCGCTTTAAGAGCACACGCATTCTGAACTGGATGCTAGATTGACGCTAGGGCGTACGATTATTTAAAGCAGGTCATGGTGCACCGGATGTTGTTTCCGGAAGTCATCATCAGGTCAAGGGTCAGAGGACGCCACGGCGAAGAACGGTAGGCATGATAGAAGCGCTTGCTGCGCTGTTGAAATGATATTCCAGGGGAAAACGCGGGCGCGAGACTGATGTACTCGTATCATTTCGTTACAGGGAGCTTTAGGCCATCTGGTCGATGCTGCACCGCAGTGCGTGTGAAACACGAGATTGACTTTCATGACTCTTCTTTTTTGGTAAGCTGGCGAGCTACATATATAGTTAGAGAGACGTTTTTTGTTGGTACAAATTGTATTAACCGTTGCATTGACAGAAGGACTCATTTAATTCACAGAGCCGGATATTGCACGTTTGAGTCCCTATAACCGTCTACTATCGTGTGTATTGGGCGCGTAAGTTGAATATCTTAATCTGGGTGCATTATGTTGCACGTATTTTTGTTCACGCGGTGTTTGGTGATAGGCATACACACGACAGTAGGGTGTTTTAAATAATGTTGCACCTGGGCACAAGCAACTTATTGGTTCTGACTAGTTCCTTCATATTGTTAAGTTCCGCTGTTAGCAACTCCAAGACTCATTTACCCATTTTTACTTTACGTGCATGACTGTAGACATTACACACATTTTTATAAGCAAATACTGACATGTTATTGCTGGCGATTACTATTGTTACAGTGTTGGAAATACCTCTTTGAAGTGCTTACACACAGAACATCCACCGAAAATCAAGGATTTAAACATTTTGAACAAAGGATCACCCCTGAAGAAGGGTCGCATAATGACCCGAAATGCATTGGGATATGTTTTGACTTTCTTATTGTTTTTCGTTTGATTTTTCAATAGGTGTAAAGAATGTAAAATACATATGTGATTTAACAGTGTATTGTTAAAAGAGTATCACTCTATCCAAATTTTTGTATCTACTGAAACCATATGAATAAGATGTATCATATACAGTAAAAATTACGTTGATTTCGAATCAGAACTTTTTGAATGTCTAATGTTGTTGAATAGGACAAGTGTTCATAAATTAGATTAACATAACCCTTGAAACCTTCTATGGACTCAGTTTGAGCTCCCGGTCAGACCTGGTCACACCAGGTCCTTACAGAGATAATTTCAAGTGAGACACTGTCCTGGTCTCGCCTCGGCACCAACTGGAAAGGTGCTCCTCTCGCACAGGACATTGTGCGTTGAATATATATATATATATATGTAGGTGGTCCGGAACATCAATCAGTACCAAGACCATGTCGTCCTCTGGGCACGGTAGATAGACGACATTTTCTGCATCTGGAATGGTGACCAAAAACAGGCAGATGAATTTGTCCAAAAACTGAACACGAATGACTGCAATTTACAGTTTACAAGTGAGACAAGCAGAGAAAAAATTGTATTCTTAGATCTGGAATTGCAAATTGTGAATGAAAAAATCAGCAGCAAACTGCACAGAAAGAAAACGGCCGGCAATAGTCTATTACTAGCACAAAGTTGTCACCCCAGAAATCTAGTCAATAGTATCCCGTTTGGGGAACTGCTACGGGCAAAACGCAACTGTAGCTCAGAAGATGACTATAATAAAGAAGAACAAACTATGATCACTAGATTCAAAGATAGGGGCTACAGCAATAAAACTATACATACAGCAGTTGACAAAGTGAGTGAATTGAAAAGGGAAGAGCTGTTCAATAAGAACAAAAAACCTGAAGAGTTGAACAATAAACTAAGATTCATAATGACGTACCACAGCCAGGCTAGGGAGGTGCGTAAGAACTTAGAAAAATTCTGGGAAGTTCTGAGAACAGATGAGGATTTAAGTACTCATGTGGGGACACACCCATCTATCACATTTAGATGGAGTAAGTCATTAAAAGACACATTAATGACAAGCAGTATTAAGGAAGCCAGTAGGTCGAATCCCATACAGGGTTTCTTTACTTGCACTAAGTGTAAAGCTTGCAGATACAGCCAGAATTGTAAATCAGTCAAACTATGCAAAGATAAACCAGCGTTTAAGATTACGAGGCATTTTTCTTGCGACACAGAGTTTGCAGTTTATGCGCTGAAATGCCCCTGTAATTTATACTACATTGGGAGCACCATCAAAAAGGCTAAATTGCGGTTTCTTGAGCACCTGCGAGCGATAGCGAAAAATGACAGACAATATCCTGTTGCTCGCCATTTCAATGAGAAACACAGCCAGAACCAAAATCTTCTAAAGTTCATAGTGCTGGATTCAGTACCTCTACGAGACAGAGGAGGAACCGCACAATTGAACTAAGAAAACTTGAATCCAAAATGATTATTAAGTTTAATACAGCGATACCTTTCGGTCTGAACTTTGACGAAGAGATGTCGATACACCTAAGATAAGAACATTAGCGGGCCTGGTTAGTACCTGGTCCACAGTCGGCCTTCCACTTACTGTGTATCTTTTAAGAGTTTTTAACAAGGTTTTTTTATGTTTTGAAGAAGAGACAGTTAAGCAATTTTGTAATAGATAGTATATGTGTCTTTTCTGTTGCAGAGATGAATAAAATTTGAAGATTGGGAACGTTGAAGGACTTATCGAACAAGGGCTCAGTTGATCAGGACTGATGAATTCTAGGTTTATATTGTTGGACAGTAAGGCTGTAGGCTTGCCCACTGGGGCTGAATAACGGCAAAATGCAGCGTTGTATTGTCTAAGAAAATATCAGAAATGCATAAATAGATTAGCTGATAAATACTGTGTTTAATACTGTGATCATAAATTTCCGAGAGGTATTTTTTGAACAATGGCCACGTAAGAGGTCTATCTGCCCTCATGGGCGTAATAGATATAAAAGCCAGTGAGCGAAAATCATGTTACAGCGTTATTTTCCTATCTTAATGCTTTAATGCAAAATGAATTGGTTTATTGAGTTGAAATAGATGTGTTAATTTTTACCACACACTCCTCCAAGTTCACTAAACAAATATGTAATAAGTGACTGCAACGAAGTATGTTTACTATGTTTATGATGACAAAGCGGAACTGATCTCTGTTCCTTTAAATATACACTTCACTTGTAAAAATGTCACCCGTGAACAAGCTGTGAGGTCAACAGCGAAACGCGTTGGGCACCCGTTGCTTAGACAATAAACACCGTTTGAAATTAGGCCACGGCACCAGTGAGTTATTTTTGGATGCTGACGTTACTGGATTGTGTTGGTATATATATATATATATATATATATATATATATATATATATATATATATATATATATATATATATATATATTCACTGAAAAAACATAGGTTTCAGGGATGTTATAGTTAGCTGGACATTTCACTTGTATAAAACCATTGAAATTCTCCCGTTATAGTTAGGTGTACTAACAATAACTTGCGCGCTCGCAATCCACTGCTGATGATGTCACATATTGCATCATTCAATACATGGTCAGTGACATCACTGATGACATCACTGATGACATCTCAAATGACATCACTGATGATATCATCCAGTGAATGTGGTTTGCTTCGATATTTAAATAAGTATTATATATATATATATATATATATATATATATATATATATATATATATATATATATATATATATATATATATATAGCAATCTGCCTTGAAGACTAAGTTGATGTATAAGTGTGTGAATGGAGGATTTAGTAGCAGAGTGATTGACTATTTAAGTGACTAATTTAAAGTGTCTCACTAAATATATGAAATAGTGATTAAACTGTGTGAATACCTGTATCACTCTATCACTTGTTGTGTAAACTACTACAAAAGTTGGTTACTAGCTATGTGAAAGTGTATATTAGTTATTAATTAGTTAAGTGAGTATTTTTTATGGGATAGGGAATGAATGTGTGTGTGGTTGGGTGGGAGGTGTGTGACTGTCCAAAGATGTGTAAATAGTTGATTTAGTAGGTATATGAGGTTAAGACTGTATGCGGAAACAGTTGTTTGGGTGAGTGAATCTCTTTATGGGTGTGATGATGAGTAAATATATTTCTCAATGATACATGTTCAACAAACTAGAAATATAAAAGGCAGTGTATGTGACAGTTATTGTATATAAATAAGTATACATAATACTCAGTGATTGTATGATTGATGTATGGATAACTGTATACTTGTAATACTGATTTTATAACACACTAAGTATGAGTTACTATCGATATACTAATATTATAAAGAGAGAGCCCAAACCTTTGAGGCGGGTAATCTCAGTAACCACAGCACCAATCACAACACCCAATACAGCGTTGGAAAGGGCAGTTGCAGCAGAAGGCCATAGGCAGTTTTATATAGCGCGAACTTGACCCGAACTGAATCAGGTATCAGAGCGCTATACATATCACCAGTTACGTTACATGAGGACACACATTCATTTTTGTTAGGCACGGGTAGATTAAGTGATTTGCCCAGAATCACAGGATGTTTGGCGTCGTTACCAAGACTCGAACCCAGATCCCCAGGTCCGAGGTCGAGCGCCTTATCCGTTAGGCCAACTCCTCTATACATTTAAAAGGTAAAAGAACCGTGCCAGCAAAGTAGTCCCTTGTGGGTGTGTCTGCGTTTTGCTGTGGGTGTGGGCTGGGGGCGTGACTAATGCTGGGGGCCTGTGGTACGGCCAGCACATTGTGGGCTGTGGGCGTGTGCTGGGGGCGTGACAAACGCTGGGGGTGTGACAAACGCTGGGGGTGTGTGTCCGCCCTTCATGCCATGTGAGTCGTACATACAAGCGCCAATTACATTGCTGCGCAGCATCAAGGGGCACGCTGGGGGCGTGACACACTGGGGGTGTGAGAAACGCTGGGGGGGTGTGAGAAATGCTGGGGGCGTGTGTCCGGCCTTCATGCCATGTGAACGCAATTGCGCCGCATCAAGGGGAACGCTGGGGCGTGAGAAACGCTGGGAGCGTGTGCTACGTTCTGCCCTTCATGCCATGTGGGTCGTACATTAATCAGAAGATCGTCTGGTGTGGCCGTGTGCTGGCGGCGTGACAAACGCGTTCACCTGGAGGCCTGGTAAGTAACGTTACTGCAGCCTCTCCTGCGCGCTGTTACTGAACTCTCTCATTCAACGAAATTACATGTGCCTGCTACCATCAACCAGGGCTCTAGCCGGGTTCAGGCGGCGGATCAGTACACTAATTACATGCGCCTGATAACATCAACCAGGGCTGCAGCTGGGCCTCAAGCGGGGGAACACGCGCCTGCTAACATCAAACAGGCCTGCATCTGGGCCTCAAGCGGGGGAACACGCAAATGAGCGTGTCTGCGGGGACAATTACTGCATCCTCTCCTACTCGCTGTCACTCAACTCTCTCATTAAACGGATTTACCCGCGGCTGAAAACTCTCTTATTCAACGACATTACACGCACCTGCTAACATCAACCAGGGCTGTAACAGGGCTCAGGCGGCAGATCACTACACCAATTACACGCGCCTGCTAACATCAACCAGGGCTGCAGCTGGGCCTTCTCCGTCCCTATTCCAATGAAACAATTTTTTTTGTCTACTGCGAGATTTTAAAATAAATTGCCCTTGCCAAATACACACATTACACACATTCTATTTCATACCCGACAACGTCGGGACGGGCTACTAGTGAATAAATAAAGTGATGTTTGTGTAAGTGAGTAGCTTAGTAAATATAAGTATGATCAATTCTTTGCATAAGTGAGTAGGGTGTCTGCATAAAGGAATAGGATAAGTGCTGGTGTGTAATGTTGATATAGGTGTATAAGTATATTTAATAGTGTTCTATTTATCTTTGCTAGCATGTATGAGTGAATCTATAGGTAAGTGTTTAGATGTGTGTAGATGTAGGAATGATTGAGTGGGTTTTTAGAAACTTGTACTGGTGTGTCAATGGTTTCAAACATGGTACTTTATATTTTATAATGAGTGTTGAAAGGTTATGCTACTGTATGGTGAGGGGTATTAGTTTGTCACATGGATGATGTCATCAGTGAAGTCATTTGAGATGTCATCAGTGATGTCATCAGTGATGTCACTGACCATGTCATGAATGATGTAATATGTGACATCATCAGCAGTGGATTGCGGGTGCCCGAGTTATAGTTAGTACAACTAACTATACCGGGGGAATTTCAATGGTTTTATACGAGTGAAATGTCCAGCTAACTATAACACTCCTGAAACCTATGGTTTTTTCAGTGAATTTCTAAGGTTTTTTAAATGCTAATTCCTAACTATAACTTATCTAAAACCATGGTTTTTTCAGTGAATTTCAAAGGTTTTTCAAATGATAATTCCTTACTATAACATGTCTGAAACCTATGGTTTTTTCATTGAATTTCAAAGGTTTTTTAAATGCTAATTTGTAAATTTTTTTTGTTTTTTTATATTTTCTAACTATATTTTTTAAATCATTTTATTTTTAGATGTTATTTATACATCACACATTTATTTTTATAAATTTGTTTTACATAAAAATATTTTTTTTAATTATTTTATATTGTTTATAATATACTTAAATAATTTTTATTATTTTTCTTTTTTTTTGCAGTTGCGCACCCTACGGACACCCTGCTCATTTACTGCGCAAAACCTGTCCGCCATTTTAGGGTCGGTGTCTAGGATCCGCTTAGGGTGTGCGACGGGTACAACTTTTCCAACGCCATTGCTATGACACTTGTGCGCGAATCCTTGCGCATCCATGAGATGTACGTATAATGCGACGTGACAGACGCGCGATAGCGCGTTACATCATATGCATATCAGACGCAGTGTGTGCTCGACTTCCGTGATTTTTTCAATGTTGAAAAACTTATTTATATATATTTAATATAAATATTAAGACAAGAGAATGCAAATTACCAAAGACGCGCAGAAGCCCACGTCTTTTTTTTAAAAATATCGCTAGAATGCGTGGATAATACGCGCACCTCGCGATTTTTAGGCAAAAAAAAAATAGGGGCCCTGGGAGACCTTGTGGGACCCCCTGAGAAGACTTAGAGGATCAGGGTGTGTCTACCCTCCCCCTTTTCACATTTTAAACACACATTTTATACACTTCTTCAGCCTCCCTTGTACCAAGACATAAAATGGCTGCCAACAGTTTCTACTTTCGAATGTTGACAACCACTTGACAGCCAATTAGCCTTCAGCGCGTGATCGGAATGGTGTGCTTATGGTACGATGACAATAAGCGGAGTATCCGTATTCAATTTTTTTATGGGAAGTGGGCCGCGTGGCCCCCCTTCCGCGGCTAATTCCGGGCACCCGGGTCCCTAGCCCCCGGGGTCTGGCTAATTATATATTATTATTTTATGGAGGAGGACTGCAAAGCCCCCCTCCTGAAGCCACTTCAAGGCCACGGGGACATCCGAACAACATCTATGTATGTTCCCCCTAGGAATTGCCTTCCCTTTGCGCATGCATGTTTGTGGTAGCGCATGTGTGTTAATGTTACGCATGCGCACAATACGTCCCACCTTCTGGCTATGTATCCCTAACATATTTCATTTTATTTGCGCATGCTCAATTACAACATGTCCAATCACAGCTCTCACACCCAGTGACATCATGCTGAACCAATCATCCTTCTGCAAAGCATTTATAACCTGCCAACCTTCTTGAACTTTTCCTATTCCGCAGTCACAGCCATTGAGAGTGTTTGTATCCACTTCTTGGTAGGTGAGCACTTTTTTAAAGAGTAATTAAATTAATTAATCTGAACAATCCTTAAATGCCGCATAAATGCATATTTATGTTCGATTTGACAATGTTGTTTTTAAGCACGCTGTCCTGATTTTTTATATCGTTAAAGTTTACTTCGTAACTTTTGATTGTGGGCAAATCATTTAATCCTGATGCGTTTCTTTAATTTGCCAAGCACCACGTGGCCGCTTCTGCAGCAGTGTGCTACGTGCTGTTTAAGTGAATATGATGTAATTTTTCTTGTGTAAATAGTGCGTCACGTGCCCCATGCATTGCAAAAGTAATGTTTTCGGCAATAGTGTATTTTAGCACGGTTTCCAGCTCTTGTTTATTGAATAACTTGCCTTAGTTACGATGTTTCTGTGCAAATCAGTTAATCCTGCCACATTTCTTTCATTTGCCAAGCGCCATGTGGCCGTTCCCGCAGCAGTGTGGTACGTGCTGCTCAAGTTAATCCAATGTAGTTCTTCTCGTGTAAGTAGTGCGTCACGTGCCCCATGTATTAAAAAAGTATTGTTTTCGGCAATTTTGCATTTTAGCACGGTTTCCACCTATTGTATATCAAATAACTTGCCTTGGTAGGCGATGTTTCTGGGCAAATCACTTAATCCTGCCGCGTATATTTATTTTAGTGCGCCACCTGCTGCTTCCTCCCCATGCACTGCACATTTAATCGATTGGTCAATGTTGTATTTTAGCACACTCTCCATGTTTTTTTAATAACGTAAAACTTAATTTCTTATCCTTTGTTCTGTGCAAATCACTTAATCCTGCTGCGTTTCTTTAATTTGCCAAGCGGCACGTGGTCGTTCCCGCAGCAGTGTGCTACGTGGTGTTCAAGTTAATGTGATGTACCTTTTCTCGTGTAAGTAGTGTGTCACGTGCCCCATGCATTGCAAAAGTAATGTTTTCGGCAATACTGTATTTTAGTACGGTTTCCAGCTCTTGTATGTAGAATACCTTGCCTTGGTACACGAAGTTTGTAGGCAAATCACTTAAACTTGCCGCCTGTCCATTTTTAAGTCGTGCGCCACATGCTGTTTCCTCCCCATACACTGCACATGTAATCGATAGGTCAAAGTTGTATGTTAGCACAGTCTCCATGTTTTTTATTAACGTTAAACTTGATTTGCTATCCTTTGTTCTGTGCAAATCACTTAATCCTGCTGCGTTTGTTTAGTTTACCAAGCGCCACATACCCGATCCTGCAGCAGTGTGCCATGTGTTGTTCAAGTTAATGCAATGTAGTTTATCTTGTGTAAGTAGTGCGTCACGTGCACCATGCATTGCAAAAGTAATGTTTTCGGCAAAAGTGTATTTTAGCACGGTTTCCAGCTCTTGTATGTAGAATAACTTGCCTTGGTAGGCGATGTTTCTGGGCAAATCACTTAATCTTGCCGCCTTTGAATATTAACGTAGTGCGTAACGTGCTGCTTCCTCCCCATACACTGCACATGTAATCGATTGGTCAATGTTGTATTTTAGCATGTTCTCCATGTTTTTTTAATAACGTTAAACTTGATTTCTTATTCTTTGTTCTGTGCAAATCAGTTAATCCTCTTCACGTTTCTTTAATTTGTCAAGCGCCACGTGGCCGTTCTCGTAGCAGTGTGCCACGTGCTGTTCAAGTTAATGCCATGTAGTTTTCCTCATGTAAGTCGTGCGTCACATGCCCCATGAATTTTAAAAGAAATGTTTTTGGCAATAGTGTATTTTACCACGGTTTCCAGCTCGTGTATGTACAATAACTTGCCTTGGTAGGCGATGTTTCTGAGCAAATGACTTAATCTTGCCGCTTTTCAATATTAAAGTAGTGCGTCACGTGCTGCTCCCTCCCCATACACTGCACATGTAATCGATTGGTCAATACTGTATTTTAGCACGCTCTCCTTGTTTTTTTAATAACGTTAAACTTGATTTATTATTCTTTATTTTGTGCAAGTCACTTAATCCTGTTGCATTTCTTTAATTTGCCAAGCGCCACGTGGCCGTTCCCCCAGCAATGTGCTACGTGCTGTTCAAGTTAATGCAATGTAGTTTTTGTCTTGTAAGTAGTGCGCCACGTGCTGCTTCGTCCCCATGCAATGCACATGTAATCAATTGGCCAATATTGTATTTTAGCAGGTTCTTTAATAATCTTAAACTTGACTTGCCCCCTGTTCTACCTTATTACATAGATATGTCAACCATGGGACGTACTGGTTGCCAGAAGCTCTTTATTCCTGCCCATGCACTATCCCAAGTGGTCGTCAACAACTCGACACATCAGGTCCACTGACTGCTCTCCATATACTATCAGCCGAAAATTGCAATGGACCTAATGGAGTTATCAGGTTTGACTTTAACATTTCATAATAGAAAAGCATTATGAGATGAACATTTGTGTATTTCATGTTTCCAGACAGATAACTGTACTGTTATGTTTTTGTGGAATTAGTGGGCATTCTAATATGAACAAAACAAAAAAAAAGCATGTAGTCACGATTTTATTGGTCAAATATGTTATTTGAAATTGAACAATGTATCAGTTATAATTTTTCTTGCTTCTATAAATATTTTATGACATATAAATCTCCATTGTGATAGTCTTATAGACGTTTGTTTCTGAAACCCATATGTTTCTCATTTAAATGCTCATTACACGTTTTCAGCCTGCTGTTGAGAAAGGAAGTGAAAATGTTGTTTTGAATTTTTTATTTGAAGACGTGTCTTTCAATTTTCCTTGATGTTTATTTCTGAATTTCTAGATCATGGAAGTTCAAAAAGGGTTCTATCAGATCAAGGCCAGGAGTTTGTGAATGAAGTGAGTGACCAATCTTGGCCTAACATTTCTATAATGCAATGCTTTATCCTATTTCCTATATATTTCCTCTATTTTGCTTGCCAAATATAACTATACCTATTTTTTTAGGTTAGTTGAGAGTTATCTAAGTTTTTACAAATAGAATGTTCTGTAAGTGCAATCTACCATCCACAGACAAACGATTTATATGAGTATACTAATATATAAGCCGTACACCTTCAGAGAAGAGTTACCTCACAAATTGCAAGCGGACAACAAGGAAAGAAGGCATTTTTGAGCATAAGTTTAGTGAACCATATAATATTGCCAATATGCATGAAAAGCTTGAATAATAGTCAATAATGCTAGCAAAATGCCTTTACGTACAACTTATAATCTCAACATGTTAAATCAAAATGAAATATTTAACATAACCATTCGTATGTCTCTAAAAGGTTTTGCAACAGATATTGAAGCGTCCCTAATGTGACCAATGGCAGTTATTGTTATAATCTAACCAAAGATAACAGAAGAGCTACAGCTGTGATGTTTTTTGCATTCTGGTAATGATACTTCCATTATAGATGATTGTTTGTCAACCCCAATCGTATTGAGAACAATTGTTTTTATGTACATTAAAATTAAAGTTGGACATTTCTTTACAACATATACATTTTCCCTTTTTTTTCAGTCAGTAGCATGTTGAAGTTAGGTCTGGATGCCCTCAGATGGTCTCTGTAAATGAATTGTCAGTTTCAAAACTAATATTTTTCTAAAATGGTCAGTAGCCAACTGCAGAGATTAAAGAAATGATATCCCCCTGTTCTACCTTATTATACAGATGTCTCAACCATGGAAGAAATTGGTTGCCACAGGCTAAATCAAAATTGCAATGGACCTAATCGATCATCAGGTTTTACTTAAACATTTTATGATAGAAAATGTATAATACCCTAGTGGTCTCATAAACTTCGGATTACTTGGTACTTTGTTTTGTCTTTGAATCTTTTTTTATAAAAACACACATTACATTTTGAATATAGTATAGTAAGATATTTTAATTATGTTTGTGAATTTAAAATTATATTTGTTATCCTGCCATAAGAAATTGTTTTGAACAGTTGTGACTGTCCTATGTACTAGATAGGTAAAAGCCTGGAAACATGCACAAAATAATGCAAATTAAGTTTACAATTGTTACCATTGCTGTTATAATCCGTTAATGTACTTCTTTTTTCATTTAGAATCTGATGAAACACATTTTTAAGGATAACGTTAAGGTAAATATTCTTAATATTACTGAACAATTAAGTTAAAAAATAACATATATAAGTACTTGAGGGTTTTATTTTGCATATAATCTCCAATTCACACTTGTGCGGATGGGTCTGATACAGGGTGGATCTCAATAGAAGTAATGGATTTACAAGGATCTTTTCTGAGTTATATCTGCCATCTTTGCTCACTGGCTATACACCCTTCCTAGTAATAGAGTCATTTCCACTTTGCCACTGACTGGAGACAGTGCACTATGTTTAGTATGTAAATAAATGTAAGTTAGCGAAACAAAAAACTATTGATTTATATTCAATCCGTACACAATAAGCAATTAATTTTCTCTTTCTTTCCAACAGGCACTATGTTAAGAATACTACTGATGGGTGCACATTTCATGCATGGAAACAAATGTAATATCCTAGTAACCTTATTCAGATTATAAATATACGAATTGTATGTATTAATAAGTTTCTTTTCATGGTAAAAATTACTTCACATGCTAGTTGTAAATTTACATACTTTGCATACTGCTATCTAGTGTTCTGTCCAGATTAAGATAAGTAGTATTTCTTTGAAGAAGTCCTTCAAGTTGGGAGTAAAGTCACTCCTCGTTTTTTAATTAGTCTCCTTGGGCATCGACTCAATTGTTACATTCTATTCACACATGAGGTTCATAATGGAGTAAGTGTAATATAGAGTAGTCAATACGTATGTACAATAAATAATAACATGAAACAACCACAGGTGTTGGTGAGTAGGTAGAAGGGCACATGTGAATCAATATTTAACATTCTAAGAATAGAAGCTGAGACTGATAATGCCCTACGTATAGACCCTGTTTGCAGATTCCTACATTAGTCAATAGCTAATGCTTGATTAGCCAATGCTGAATTTTAGCACGCTCTCCATGTTTTTTAGTAACAAAAATAACAAAGCTAAACAAATGTTTCAGAATCCCTACAAAAGTTACTTGCCACACATGCAAGACTGTGCTTTCAAGACGAGACCGCAATAAAAAGTACTTGTGCAGAACTGCTAGAATACGGAAGCACTTGCAGACCAAGATTCTGTCTGTATGTCTGCTGCTGCTCTCGTATCTGCTTGTGATGACTAGTACATTCCATAGTTGAGACATCTGTGTAATGAACTGGGAAGCAGAAATATACTCGCCACCTGCCAGAGCTGGTGTTCTATCTGTGGACCCCTATGTATCTGTGTGCCTCCCTATGTCACGGAGAAGATGATATAGATATCCTCTGTCTCTGTGCTGCTGCTCCTGTATCTGCTTGTGATATTCTTTCCCAATTTGGAAAACTTAGAATGACCTGTATAAAATATGGACGACTGATAGCATATGGAGAACAGTCAGTAGATCTTTCCACCAGACTTAAAAAAAGGGCTGGTGTTCTAGCCATCTGTGGACCCTTATGTGTCTGTGTACCCCATCCATCTGTGGACCCCTATGTATCTGTGTACCCCCATGTCACGGGGGAGCTGATATAGACAGGTTCTGTCTGTCTGCTGTTGCTCCTGTATTTGCTTGTGATAACTAGTACATCCCATAGTTGAGACATCCGTGTAATGAACTGGGAAACAGAGATATAGTTGCCACCATCCAAGGCTCCTGTTCTATCTATCTGTAGACCCCGATGTATCTGTGTACCCCATCCATCTGTGCACCCCTATGTATCTGTTCACCCCCCTATGTTACGGGGGAGCTGATACAGACAGATTCTATCTGTCTGCTGCTGCTCCCATATCTACTTGTGACAACTAGTACATTCCATAGTTGACACATCCGTGTAATGAACTGGGAAGCAGATATATACTTGCCACTCCCCAGTGCTAGTGTTCTATGCATATGTGAACCCCTATGTATCTGTTTACCCCCCTATGTCATTGGGAAGCTGATATAGACATTTTCTGTCTGTCTAATGCTGCTCCTGTATCTAATTGTGACAACTAGTACATTCCATAGTTGAGACGTCTGTGTAATGAACTGGAAAGCAGAGATATACTTGGCACCCCCCAGAGCTGCTATTCTATCCATCTGTGTACCACTATGTATCTGTGCACCCCCCTATTTTATAGGGGAGCTGATATAGGCAGATTCTGTCTGTCTGCTGCTGCTCCCATATCTGCTTGTGACGACTAATACATTCCATAGTTGAGACATCTGTGTAATGAACTGGGACATAGAGATATACTTGCCACCCCCAAGGGCTGGTGTTCTATCCATCTGTGGACCCCCAAGTACCTGTGTAACCCTCTATGTCACGGAGAAGCTGATATAGACAGGTACTGTCTGTCTGCTGCTGCTCCAATATCTACTTCTGACGACTAGTACATTCCATAGTTGAGACATCTGTGTAATGAACTGGTTAGCAGAGATATACTTGCCACCTCCAGGGCTGCTGTTGTATCTCTCTAAGGACTCCATGTATCTGTGTACCCCCTATGTCACGGAGAAGCTTATATAGACAAATTCTGTCTGTCTGCTGCTGCTCCCGTATCTGCTTGTGACGACTAGTACATTCCATAGTTGACACATCTGTGTAATGAACTGGAAAGCAGAGATATACTTGCCACCCCCCAGGGCTGGTGTTCAATCCATCTGTGGAACCCCAAGTATCTATGTACACCCCCTATGTCACAGAGAAGCTGATATAGACAGGTTCTGTCTGTCTGATCCTGCCCCCATATCTGCTTGTGACACTCATTCCAACTAGTGGTACTCGTTGAGGTGGAAACAGCAATGTATCAAGCTCAAGAAGATGTAACAAACTTAACAAACGTAGAGGAACAACTAAATGTTGAGCAAAAACAAATATATGACCAAGTGAGACAACAGATTGACCATAGATTACTTCAAGAAAAGAAACCGTGCTCATGCACGTCATTTCAACCTATCCGAATGTATGTAAGTGGACAAGCTGGAACAGGAAAAAGTGTTTTAATTAAATTAATTACAAGTTATCTACAGAAACAACTGAGTCGCATGTGTCTTGTGTTGTCACTGCTCCAACTGGGTTGGCAGCACACAACATTAAAGGAATTAGTTTATATCGTTTACTAATGCTACCAGTAGAGCATGAAAACCAATTGGAATACCACAAGCTATCTGGAGAAGCTTGTTGTGAAGTTTCAAGAGTCTTGAAGAAAATGAAACTTCTCATTATTCATGAGGTAAGCATGGTATCAAACTTAATGCTTGCCTTTGTGCATTATTATCTGCAATTTCCATGTATATTTTCTCAGGAACTATATCTTCATTTAGAAACAAATTGGAAAGTAGTTGAGTCTGTATTCGTTCGTTACCAATTTTGAAAATTCAGAATGACCTGTAAAAAATATGGTCGGCTAATACCATATGGAGAGCAGTCAGAAGATCTTTCCACCACACTTAAAAAAGGGCTGGTATTCTATACATCTTTGCACCCCTATGTATCTGTATACCCCCCTATGTCACGGGGGAGCTGAAATAGACAGGTTCTATCTGTCTGCTGCTGCTTCCATATCTGCTTGTGACGACTAGTACATTTCATAGTTGAAACATCTGTATAATGAAGTGGGAAGCAAAGGTATACTTGCCACCCTCCAAGGCTCCTGTTCTATCCATCTGTGGATCCCTTTGTATCTGTGTACTCCCCTATATCACAGGGAGCTCATATAGACAGGTTCTTTCATTCTGCAGCTGCTCCCGTATCTGCTTGTGAGATCTGGTACATTCCATAGTGTAGACATCTGTGTAATGAACTGGGAAGCAGATATATACTTGTACCTCCCAAGGGTCCTGTTCTATCCATCTGTGGATCCCTATGTATCTGTATACCCCCCTATGTCACGGGGGAGATGATATAGACAGGTTCTGTCTGTCTAATGCTGCTCCTGTATCTGCTTGTGACAAGTGGTGTTCTGTCCATCTGTGGACCCCTATGTATCTGTGTACCCCCTATGTCACGGAGAAGCTGATATAGACATGTTCTATCTCTCTGCTGCTAGAAACAAATTGAAAAATAATCGAGTCTGTGTCAGAAGTCCAATTCTTATATCTTGAAGAATACTTCCATAATCAACATCATTTGCCTGTCACATATTTGTAATGAGTTCTTTATATTTAAAATATGACCAAATGTTCACATTTCCAACACTGCCCAGACACTTTCTGGTGTCTTCATGCGCAAGTGTTTTAAATACTGGTTGTCCTTTTACAGGAGTCAGTTGCAGTAGATCTCCCAAAACTATGACGTGTTTTCCTCCCAAAAATACGTCATACTCTGTTTTAAGAATATGCTGTTTGTATGACATTCAGTCAGGCAGCTTCCTACTGCACCCCTCGCAATATTGAGACCCTTGGTCAGCCCAACTCACCCATACACAAGAGCTGCACTGTATAGTAAGCAAGTTCCCCTGAAGAATTTACTAACCTATATATATATATACATATAGGTACAACTATATTATACTCTTAATTACTCCATTCTCATCATCTGCATCCAAATATACTAACAATAGAGTCGACTGCCATGCTCAATATCATCGAAAGAAGGAGACAGCCTAACCATGTGACGAGACAGACTTCTTCAAACAAAAACAACTTGGAAACATCCCAACAGAACACAATACGACAGTACTATGGAAACCATTTCAATCTACAGCAATATATGCCAAGAACAAATGTTTACTGAGTAACTGACATTTTCCATCTGTAAGATGTAAAATATATCAGAAGTAAAGAAATATGTTCTCAGGGAAGTAAAATGAATTATTCTAATACATTGAAACTATTTTCACTGATTGTTTACTGTTCTATCAGTGTTTGTGGTCCTGACGTTTCATATTTTGAGTTACACTGAAACTGTTTTTACAACTTCTTTACTGTAATATCTACATTTGTGGTAGTCACACAAAATATTTAGTGATACATTGAAACAATTTTAAAAACATCTTTACTGTAATATCAGTGTTTGATGTAATCAGAATTTTTTTTTAGATACTTGGAAAATATTTTTACAACTTATGTACTGTAATATCGGCGTTTGAGGTGCTTACTATAAAATGTATTTAATATTAATTTTGTAAATGAAGGAACAAATTTTGTACTTGTAGAAATTAATTTGAAAACATTCCATAAATATTTACAATAAATAAATACTGTATCACTGTGCATTGTATCAAGTGCTTTATTAAAAATATGCTGAAAAAATGGTCCCTTTAATTGTCGTGACGCACACAGCCAGACAAGAATGGACAGTGCAACTGAACTGCATTACGGAAAGGTAGCAAGCATGCAATTTCATGATTGGGTATTAGGATAGCATGCAAAGCTCACATATAAACTGCTTTCCCAACCTTTTTACTTTTTCTCTTGAACTGTTGATAAAGTCTTTCCAAGAGAGTTTGAAAGGACAAAGTAGAAGATTAAGAACATAAATAGGACTTTATATCTCAAAGTGCAAAAATGGATTAAAAAGACGGACAAAAGTCTGCATGTACAATAGCCAGTGGAAGCGTTTTGAGAGTGGGTACACCTAAGGTGGTATATATTGTGAAATATTTACTGGCGTACCACCACTCACAGAGTGGGCAAGGGCACATAAATGAATGAATTGCATGGACTTGGACTATCAGGAAAATATACTTTAAGAGGACCGGGTCAGATAAAAAGATTTGATTGATAAGACATAGCAAAAGAGGTGGCAACAACGAGAAATAAAGTCCATCGGTGGTGGAGACTAGATTTCTACATCTATGTCTTACCTACTATGTTGGAAACTTAAGACAAAGTAACAACCAGATCCCTTTACTTTGTCCCCCCCCATTATTTTGTCAATTAAGGTACAGGTAGGAAATTGAAAAGAGTAAACAACATATCTACAAATGTAATGGTATGTTCAGAACACTAGATCAAGAACTGAAGAACAAAAGTCAGAATTAAATGAAGAAATTACACAAACGAAAACTGCACAACAAAGAAGACAGATCTTGTACACGAACAGGTAAGTCACCAAAACAACAACAACTGAACAAGACTAAGAACAATGGAAGGAACGGACGCTGTGGAACAGGTTGCGATAAGACGTAGAAACATACTGTAAAAAAAATCCAGTTGAAATAAAGAAAAGTTTTAAAACATGTCATACATGACAACAAAGACGCTGGAGTAACACTATTGTTCAACACTTTTAATAATGCCCCCGGGATTTGGCCCCCCTTAGTCAAATTAAAACAAAAATGCTTATGAAGGACACATTTGGAGAATTATATAATACATTGGAGACCGTGCAGGAAGCCCCAATGCCCCCACGATCCCAGCCGGCTCCCCGCGTCCTACGGAAGGCATCATTACTTTTCCTCAGGGAGAGCAGCTAACATGCTGCTCTCCCTGAAGAAAAGTAATCTGCCTTCCAATTTGGTAGACAAAACAGATTTCCTGCTCTCTCTTCCAAATAAGAAAGCAGTTTGCAATGACAGGGTGGGAGCCGCGAGGCTCCCGCCCTGCCATTGCAAACAGCAGTATCCTGGAGGTGGACACCCCGGTACACTACAAAAGCCGGCACAGGGGGGTGGCGGTCCCCAGGGCCATCTGATGCCCCCCTCCCACACATTAAAAAAGCCCCAGGAGTAGGGGTCCCCGTGCCTGTGGGGGGTCCTACAATCCTGACACCCTTTTCAACAAGCCCCAGGGAGGTGGCGGTCACTGAGTCTGCAGGGAGGGCGGGGAGGGGGCCAGTGAGCCCCCGGTATATATAATCCGAAGGATGCCGCCCCTGGGACAAATAACCTTTAAACGGCGAGACCCCGCGCTTCATTTTTTTTATTTTTCAGTGCAAAATGCGCGGACCCTACACGCACCCCACGAAAAAACATTTTTGGGCCCTAGAGGTCCTTGTACGACCCCCTGAGCAGGCCTAGGAGGTTGGGGTGTGTCTACCCTGCCCCTTTGGCACGGTTTCCACACATATTCCACTGACTTCCTCAGCCTCGCTTCTACCGAGGCACAAAATGGCTGCCAACAGTTCCTGCTTTCGACTGTTTACAACCGCTTGACAGCCAATTAGAATTCAGCGAAGCTCCAGGGAGGTGGCGGTCCCCGAGTCTGCGAGGGAGGGGCAGTCAGCCCCCCCCTATAGATTAACTTAGAGCCCGAGGGATGGTGGTCCCCGGGGCAGAGTGTCTGGGATTGGGAACCCCCCACACTATTTATTTTAAAAATGCCCCAGGAATTTCCCGCCCCGGGCACTAATAACCTTTAAACCACGAGACCTCGCACTAGTTTTTTTTTATTTTTCAGTTTTCAGTGCGAAATGCGCGGACCCTACACGCTCCCTGCGATTTAAAAAAAGAAATAAAAATGTTATGGTTATGGGTGCGCCGGACCTCAGAGCAGTGAAACACTGCCCGCTGCACCCTCCCCCACCAGTGGTGATGCTCCTGGATCCCATACCCGGAATGAGGCCTGCTGCCAGGGTTAGTGTGATGTGGCGCTGCACAAAAAAAAACAGTGCAGACACCTCCACATGCGAGAATAAGGCCCGAGGTTGCATCTCTTACGGGCACCGCCTTCCGCAAGGAAGGCGGCTCCTCCTGTTTTCCCAGGAACTGGAGGAAGTCGTAGCATTCTTCTTATTCTTGGCCATGGTTCTGGGGGGCGGGGGGCGGGAAAGAAAATGTAGGAGTAAAAAATTTAATCTGAAGAAAAAGAAGGGAAGTAAAACAAAAAAAATCAAGTAATGGAAAAATAGTACAAACACATAAAAAAATGGAAAAAAACATTAAATATACAATTGGGAAGAGAGAGGGATAGATATTAAATAAAAAAGATCAGAAAAAAGTTTTAGGGACACAGGATTGGAAAGGCTTAGGGACGATTGAAAAACATACCCCAGAACCATAACCAGACAAGAAAAACAAGATGGCAGCAACCATGTGCAACCGCGTGGTGAAGTTTGCACAATATTTCCCCCTGAACACACAATCGGCGTTGCCGAACGTCAGAAACAGGGACCTCCACCCCCCGGGGCTTTATTAATTTAATTTAATTGCGGGTTTATATAGCGCTAGGAATCGACTCCCGGAGGAGTATCTCCACGCTTCGACCGCTGGGGAACCCGTCCTGGCTCACCCTGAGAGATGGTCCCTGATGGGTATCTCTAAGGTGCAACCAAGCATCCCCGGCGGTCTGGGGGGGCCGTTGTGAAGATGAGGCAAGCTGATGCCCAGAGTTGCCGAGTGTGGTTTCTGACTAGAGTAGGCACCGATGCGAGAATTATCGAGTCCGCTGACCCTGGTCCACGACCCTGCCGCGTCGGGAATCGAACCCTGGTCCCGGGCCGTTCTCTGCTTACGGGTCTGCCGCCTCTAACCAGTGAGCCACACTTCTCTTAAATTGTGTACGGCGGCTCTCAGGCACCCCCAGCCCCGGGGACCGCCACCCCCGGGAATTATTAAAATTGGGTGGGGGGCCTCGTGGCTCCAACCCTGCCATTACAAACTGCTTTGCTTCATTGAAGCAAGAGCAGAGAAACCTGCTCTCGCTTCAATGAAGCAATGCAGATTGCTTTTCCATATGGGGAGCAGCATGTTAGCTGCTCCCTATGTGGAAAAGAAATGCCAGCTCCTGCAGGAGGTGGGGAGCTGGCTGGGACCATGGGGGGATTGGGGACCCCCCCCACGGTCCCCAACGAGAGGCCAGGCCCCAGGGGATTGGGTCCCCGGGGCCATAAGTGGCCCGGGAGGGGGTCCCCCTCCCCCATTAAGAAAAAAATTAAAATACAATTAATCAATGGCCGGGTCCCCGGGGCCTTAAGTGGCTTGAGGAGGGGGGTACGCACCCCCCCAATAAAATATTTAAAAATGTGGCCATGCCCCAGGGGATGGGTCCCCGGGGCACGGAATTGGCCACTGGAGGGGAGCCACTCAGCCCCCATAGGAATGAATGGGCAGGTATTCCTTAATTGCGAGTCGCAATTTGCGAGTCGCAATTAACAAATTTTAAGAAATCGCTATTTTTTTAGTGATTTCTTCATGCATTGCATTTTGCTATTCCTTAATAGCGAATCATTATTTTTCGCTATTAAGGAATAGCAAAATGGGTTCTTGATGCATCTGGGGGTTAGTACATTTATTAATATATCTTATTTCTATTTTTCAATTTAATAGTACCCTGATTTTAATAAAAAAAGAATCTTTTAACTTATTTTCAAAAATTAAATCCACAAATATTTAAATGAATTAAGTTAAGTTCACAACTTTTAACAGGTTTAATAAAAACGTCATTAAAAATAACATTGATTGCTTGGATGGGCAATTGTTTTCAAATATTGTTTAAACATAATATTTTTGCATTAAATGAAAACATTTAAATGATGGTATTATTTAATGCACATGAATCTACAGAGCTAATGTGTAACAGTTTATTCTAATATTCCCAGTTAAATATTGATTATCTAAAATTATTTTTCATTTAAATTTTAAATAAAATATATATATATTTTTACATAAACCTTATTACATTCCCCAGTTATTAGACCTGTCAGCCTTAGAGTGGTCTTCCTCCAAACATTTTGCCTTCTCCCCTCCTGTGTTGAGACCTGTAACTACACCCACAGTGGCTAGAGCCCTGATGGGGATTTTCACCCAAGGGGTGTCTGACAGGGGCACCAGCTTTAGGTTTGCCTACATAAAGTCCATGAGGGTTGAGTGTGGAGTAACCTACAAGTTCACCACACCCTATCACCCTCAAACAAATGGACTTGTTGAAAGGTGTAACAAGATCCTCGAGGGCATTATTATAGGCCTGCCTGAGCCCATGAGGTGAGTGGGGACATCCTTATGCATTCTCTTTGCGTACAGGGAGCTCCCAAAGAGAGGAGTGGGGTTCGTCCCCTTTGAGCCCCTCTATGGTCATCCTGTAAGGGGACATAGCGGTCTGGTGAAGAAGAAATAGGAGCAGGCTCCCAAGATACTCACCAGGATATAGTCAGCTACATGCTGCCCCTCAGAAACCTGACACAGAAGTTCTGGAAAAAGATTTCAGAGAACAACCTGGCCAGAAACTGTGGGTGGTGGAGTCCAGGGCTCTTCAAGACTGTTGGTCGGGGCCCTATTAGGTGAAGGAGTAGAAAGGGGAGGTCAGCTTCTTGATGGACCTCAAGGCCTCCAGCAACCCCGTTAGGGTTCCCTATGGCAATCGCCTCAAACCCCACTATGAGAGGTCTGAGGTCACCTTGCTCCTGGTAACAGATGAGGGGGCAGAAAAGAATAGTGAATCTCTTACTGACCTCTTATCCTAAGGAGAGTGATGGGTCAGTGGGGGGTGTCAACCTCTCATCTACTCTGAGCCCAGAATTTCAGCACGACTGCCACCAGTTGTTGGGGCAGTTTGCCTCTCTGGTCTCTCTCACCTCTGTGCTCATAGCATGTCTTTTTATGAAGAATAAAATGTACAGATTGTCAGATAAGTTGAGGGCAAGCATTGAGGAGGAAGTCTCCAAAGTGCTGGCATTAGGGCCCATTGAGTAGTCCAATAGTGCCTGCTCTAGCTTGGTAATGCTAGGACCCAAAGCCGCCCTACCGGGTGCCACCCCGGAACTCAGGTTCTGTGTGGAACACAGGGGACTCAACCTAGTTACAAAGACTGATGCTCATCCCATCGCAGAGCTGATGTGCTGATAGACAGACTGGGTGCTGTCAAGTTCCTCAGTACCTTTGATCTCACCTCAGGGTACTGGCATTTTGCCCTGACTGAAGGGGCAACAGAGAGGTCAGCATTTTTATCCCCAGAAGGTCACTATCAATTTTGGGTGATGCCTTTTGAATCAAGAAAGTGCCTGCCACTTTCCAGATGTTGGTGAACAGGGTTCTGGCTGGCAAGGACTCCTACTGTGTTACCTGTCTAGATGGCAAAGGTGTATAGAGCTCCAGCTGGAAAAAGGACTTGTACCACCTCCAGGAGGTATGTCATGCCCTGCAACAGGCAGGCTTGACTATCAAGGCCATCAAGTGCCAGAAATGGTAGGAAACTGTGGTATACCTGGGACACCTAGTGGGTGCAAGGTGCAGCCCCTCAAGGCCGAAATTTAGGCCATCCTGGCCTGGGAGCATCCCACAACTGAGACAGCAGTGAGGGCCTTCCAATACCCCACTTGATATTACAGAAGGTTTGTAAGGGCTATGGCTCCATTGTTGTCCCTTACCTGGGCTGACCGCTAAGAAGAAGCCTAAGAAGGCGTTCAGGGCAGACGCCTACTAGAAAACATTTGACACCCTCAAGGAGTCCATGGGTACAACACCTGTACTCAAGGTCCTTGACTTCGCCAAGGAATTTATGTTATAGACTGATGCTTCAAATCATTGCATAAGGGCTGCATTATCACGGATAAACGAGGAGGGCCTAGACCAAACTATAGCCTTCATTGGTAGGTTACTTCCCAGGGAACAGAGGTGAAGTCCAATTGAGAGGCTTTTGCTGTGGTCTGGGCATTGACGAAGCTGAGAACATACCTGTTTGGGTCCCACTTCTGAGTTAAGACAGACCACAGGCTCCTCAGATGGCAAATGATGGGTGAGAATCCCAAACTGTTGCGGTGGTCCATCTCCCTACAGGAAATTGACTTTATGCGAGACCATCGCCCTGGGTCAGACACCTCAAATGCTGGTGGTCTGGCCAGATTCTCCTGCCTTAGTGATGAGAACTCCCAGGAGGTTGGGTAGTTCTCCCCCACTTTCAGATGATGGGGACACATGTTAGACCTGTTAGCCTTAGGGTGGTCTTCCCCAAACCTTTGAGCTTCTCCCCATTTGTTTTGCTGAATTTGTTTTTGTTGGCCTTAGGTCTCTGTGCACTTTACCACTGCTAACCAGTGATAAAGTATGCATGCTCATCCTTTAAAAGTGGTAGAATTGGCTTACACCTAATTGACATATTTATTTTACTTATAAGTTCCTTATACCATGGTATACCATGTATCAGGGCTAGTAAATTAAATGCTAATAGTGGACCTGAAGCACTTATTTCTCCACCAACTTAAGTAGCATCTGAAAACATGTCCCAGGCCTACCACTGCAGACTGTAGGCAATACTAAACTGCCAATTCGACTTGGCAAAATAAACCCCTTGCTAGGCCTAAAACTCCCTTTGTCTTACACATAATTCACCTAAATGGCCCATAGCCATAGGGCACCATGCATTGGACATTTTAAGTTTACATGCACTGGTAGTGAAAAACTCTCAAATTCGTTTTTTACTACTGTGGCTATCACTCCCATAGAATAACATTGGGTTCTCTTGAATTAAGTGGCAACTTTTGTTTGGGATGAGATAGAATTGTCATGTTGAATTATAATTTAAAATCCTCTTCAATATTAAAGTCGGATTTTAAGTCACAATTCTGAAAATTGCACTTTTAGAAAGTTTCATTTTTCTTTTCCTAACCATTTGGTTCCTACACCCTGTTTTCGAGGGTCACCTGACTAGGTATAGTTGGCAGCTAACCTTTGTGTATTCCTCTCAGGCAGCCACACAATAGAAGGACTAGGTGTTGGCAGGTTGAGACATAAGCAGGATGGTGGACGGAGCAGTGCACAGCCCTACATGCTCTTCAAAGACCCTGCCTCAGTTCACACACAAAGAACTTTACTTTATTCTATGGTGCCCCCAGACAGACTGGGAGCAGGGCAGGGAGGTAAGTAATCCCAGACACTTCTGTGAGGGGAAAAATTCCAGAATTTCTTCCACATCAGAGCTGATACCAGGTCTAAACATGGGACCCTCATACCCACTCTCAGAAGACTGTCCGGCTGCCTGTGGTCTGCTGTGTACTTCAGAACACTGCCCTGCTAAACCAAGAGAACTTCCCTGTTGCCTTAAGCCTGTTCTGTGCCCTCAGAGGGCTGTCATAGTGCCTGCGACCTGCTTTTCTGCTTAAACCCAGAACTTCCGCAGTGACTCCAAGGGCTAGTTGGCTAGTCTCCTGATCAGAGCCTCAGGGGCAGCAAGGCTCCAACCATCTTCAACCCACACTTAGAACCAGCCTCAGTGAGTCCTGACCCTCCAAGTGGTACCCCTTTAGTCCTGGACCCATGGGAGTGTTGCTAAAGGTGTTCAGATAGCCAAATTCCAAAGCTTGGGACTTTCTGCCAAAAAGTGCTCTAAAAACCGAGAGGAGACATGAATCTACCTGCTCGCCGATCTGCACAAGATGCATCGCCCATTGGCCTGACTTTATAGTATCAGCCACTAAATTCTATTTTGCAGTAGCCACTCCTGTTCAGTAGCTACTCGCAGAAGGAGTATCCAACCTCGTGAAGCCCTTGTTACTTACAGCCTGCAGCTTCATCTCGCTGGAGAATTTTGACTTTAATAAAAGAGACTTATGACCTGATTACAAGTTTGGTGGTTCTCCTGTAGCACCGCCCCCGCTGCATTGCCAAGAGGACCACCACACCTGTGGTTCAACCGCCCGCCAGATTAAGAGTTGAATCCAGGGGGGGCAGGTGGTGCTGAGGCTGTCTCACCGTGATGGCTGTGTTAGGCTTGTAGGAGAGCCTTAACAGCAGAGTTGCCTACCAGGTGTGATTACTGAAGAAGTATGACTTCCGGGGCATGTCGTTTGATATATTGTAGTACGATGCTTCGTTTCACTTTGTCCCCCAACCCGTTGACATACCAGCTTAGGATCCTAAAGCTTTAGTCGCAATGTGTACTCATTAGTGTGACTGTAAACCATGCATTCCCTCTCCTGTCTGCGAATAGTCAACATCACCTTCTCTAAGAAAAATTGAATCAACCTGAACTCAACCCAACTACCCCTCTCCCTGCTCCCCTGCACTCTGGGCCTAAAACTGCCCAACACTCAAACTATGCAGAGTGCCTGTTGCCCACACTTTGAACCCCCACCCCTTCCCTGATCAGTGGAACTTTTAAGACTCCCTGTGGGGGGCCAAACTATTACATTTAAGTACGTATGATAATCAGCATGTTTAACCAAACCATTATTCACCATTTAGTCACTGCAAGTTCTTGTAGACCATACTAGTAAATGTTCAAAATGAGTCTATGATATCTGACGCCTCAAGGACAGTTCTATCTGGTAACCTGCCCGGGACAACCACTTAGCGAGCGTTGTGATCTCTCGCCCCTCTCCAACCCTCCAGCCAGTCCGCAGCCGCTTCAGGATGGTCAAAGAACCAAGCTTTGCCCTCTGCCTCAACACAGAGCCGGGCCAGGAACAGCATAGCTTACTTGATCCTCTTGTCTCAGAGTTTCTTCTTTGCCTCGAGGAATGATTGTCGCTGCTTCTGTACGCTGAGGGTGAAGTCTGGGAAGAAAGAGAACTCTGAGTTCTCATACTTGAGCGGAGGGGCCACTCTGGCGTTTTGCAGTATGGCATCTCTGTCCCTGAAATCTAAAATTCTTGCCAGCAACGGACGAGGAGGCACCACAGGTTTTGGCTGTCTTCCAGGGACTCTATGCGCTCTTTCCACTACAAAGAAGTTTGATAACCCCTTAGGTTGAAGGTGGTTGAGGATGAGGTCCTCCACGAATAGGTCGCCGCAGGACCCTCTGCTTTTTCCTGCACACCCGTGATTAGTACATTGTTCCTTCTAGTGCAGCCTTCATAATAATCCAGCTTATCCTCTGCGAATTTGCGAAAGGTCTGCAGGTCTTTGATTTCTTGCTGTAACTGCACGGTATCTCTGATCAGACTGGTGGTGACGATTTCCATTTGCTTCACCTTCTTTCCGATTTTCATCAGGTCTGCCCTGATTAGCGTCACTTCTGATGTGATCGTGTCCATTCTCTGTTCTAATGATGATCGGACCCCCGAGATGGCTTTCAGTGTGAGTTCTGGGAGTTCCCCCTCCGGGCCAACTACCATTTTCCCATTGGTGTGGTGCTCGGCGTCAATAGGCTTGGCAGAGCATATTTTCCAGTTTCGTCAGCTGTGTCCCTTTAGGGCTCTTTGCTTCCGACATGCACCCTTCAGGTGCTCAGGACCAGGTCCCGCCTAACAGGTCAAATCCCACCCCCAGATGGTGAGCGTCTCACAATGTCACCAACTGCTTAGGTATGCCCCGAAGACTGTGGGGGCCAGCCTTCACTCACCCAGTGTCGGAATAGGGGAGAAGAGATCGGCGAGTAACTCGAGGCATCTGTGACGTAGGTAGATGCTGCAAATTTGTCTCTCAAGCCTCGTCTGTGCTTAACTCATGGCCGAGGTACTCGTGTGTGCTCACACGGTTGTCAGGTTAGGTGGGTGCCCCAAAGCAACCTTCGCGGCCTCGGGTGATTTCTATTTCCAGTCTGGGTCTGGTCCCCCAGCGCCAGCAGGTAGCCCGGCAAGGATGCACAAGCTTTCGGGGCACGGAGGAGCTACCCTGCTGTCTCCAATGCTCTCACAGACCTCGCACTATAATTTTAGCATCTGCCACCGGTCGTCCATTTGAGGAGCAATGGCGAGCCGAGAAGGCAGATACAGCCAATTAATTGATGCTGGGTGCCCCGGTCCGAGGCTCATCACAGTGACCTCGGAGCTGCAGGGATTGAAAAACTCCCCGCTCTCTGTAGTGTGCGCATTCTAGTTTATGCACGTCACGTAGACGTGACGTGCGTGCGGCCATGTTGGCGCGCTGCGCGCGCATCGGACATTGCGCGCCGAGGAAGGCAATGATCGGCAGCGCTGGCCGGTGCTCCTCAGCATAATTGTATTTTGTTAATAAATCATTATTGTACCCTCAACCAGCAGCCTGCATATTATTAAGAGCAGAAACATTACAGTGGCGACGAGGTAGGCCAATTCAGCAGGAAAGAATCGAACCCTCCCCCCACGTGGGCAGCAGCAGGGTAGGTGACCCTCTGACCACCTGGACATAGCGCAGAGCTGCCCTGCACGACCAGATTGCAGAGGGCATAAGGGGGCACGACTGAGCCCACCAAGGCACGACAGCAGAGGAGCGTGGCAGTGCCACAACTACCTGAAGGGCGGCGAAGGGGCCGGACAGGCGGCACAGCGCCCCGCAGAAGATAAGCCTACCGCGCAGACCTTCCCACGACACCGCGGAAGGGAGGAACAGCGCTGGCTACCAAAGAGGAGGAGGCGGGGACCAGCACTAAGAGTCCCCAGGAGGACGCCAATACAGAAGCGAAGGACAGCACCCCAGGGAGTCCCACCAGCAAGGACGTCAAAGCGACAGCGATCAGGGAGGTGAGAATGAGCACACCAGCAGGCTATGCAATTGCACCAGTGCAATTTCTACCGAGACCTGGGGACCCCCTGATGAAGTGGGAGGATTGGAAAGAATATATTGATAATTTCATAGGGGTCCTGGAGGACGAAATGAAGAAACATTCACCCCCCAAAGAAAGAAACGTATCCTGTTACTGAACCTGGGACCGGAGGGTCTCAGGATTTACAAGAGTCTGGTACCCAAGAAGAGAGAAGACACTGATAAGGATGTATATGCCCATGCATTGGAAGACCTGGACGAACGGTATCGCCCCACCATATGCGTGTCAGTGGATAGGTTTAACTTCCAGCAGAGGAAACAACGGGTTGGAGAAACCATAGAAGAATACGTAGCGGCCTTGAGGAAGCTGGCTGCCCCGTGTAAATACGCACTGTGGGAAGACGAATTTATAAAGGATCAGATCGTGATGCACACTACGAGCACGAATTTCCAAGACAAGTTGTGGGCAAGCGGCGACACCACACTCAAAGATGTAATGGTCATCGTAAAGAGGGCGGAACTCGCAAGGAGGTGCGCTGTCGCAACCAAGAAAGACGTAGCCACCCCAATGATGGTGAACAGGATACAAGAGGGAGACCACCGTAAAGACCAGAGAGGCAAAGACCCAGCAACCAAAGGAACCGGCAGATGGCAAGGAAAGCAAACAGGCAATGACGGCAAGAAATCATGCTACAGATGTGGCAGTTGGTCCCACGACGCACGCGATAGAAGATGTCCTGCGTTCCGAGCCAAGTGCCTACACTGTGGCATCTTAGGCCACTATGAGAAGGTGTGTAGGAAGAAACATCCCAAGGAAACGGTAAAATGCATCGATCAAGGCGAAGAAGATCTGGAGGAGGTTGCAGAGGAAGAGGTGGTCACCGTCTTATGCATATACGACCAGGTAATGAGCGTAGAAGGGAGGAAATCCACAAAACCCATCCTGGACATGTCTATGGGCGGAATCACCATCACCGTGGTGGCAGACACCGGATCCCCATTTACCATCATCCAACGGGCAGTGTGGGAAGAAACGTTCAGTCCCAAGTTGGGCCCGGAGTTGGAGAAACTAGACATTCGGCCGGTCACCTACAATGGCGACCGTATTCCAATGGTGGGGTTCCGACGCCTATTGTTCGAATTTAGGGGCCGATCAGCATGGTGCAAGCTGTACATCGCAGAAAAAGGACCCTCCGTCCTGGGATGGCTAGACCAGGGCGACCTAGGAATAAAGCTGGATCCAGGAGGAAAGGAGCAAATATTACTCACAGAGCAAGAGGAATGGCCGGACCTGAACAAATGGAAGGAGAACTACCCGAAAGTGTTTGGAGGCACGGTGGGACGGATGGAAAAATTCCAACACAAGATCGTGCTCAAGGAAGGGGCCATCCCGGTAGCTCACAAAGTGAGGAATGTACCGATTGCGGTAAGAGAAGCAGTCCAGAGAGAACTCCAGGAGTTGGAAAAGAAGGGAATAATAGAACCGATAACCTGTGCAGAATGGTTGGCGCCCTTGGTGGTTGTAATGAAGCCCAATGGGAAGGTCCGGCTCTGTGTGGACCTGAGAGAACTGAATAAGAATATTGTTGTGGAGAAATTTCCCCTCCACAGAATCGAAGAAATGTTGGCCAAGACCAGAGGGGTAAAGTGGTACTCCACTATCGACTTGACCTCGGCCTATCACCAAATAGCACTTCACCCGGACAGCAAAAGTCTCACATCCTTCATCACTCCATTTGGGTGTTACCAGTTCTGTCGGATGCCGTTTGGGCTGGCCTCGGCGGCTGCAGTCTTCCAGAAGATGATGCACCAACTATTCAGAGACTGCAAGGACGTCCAGTATTTCCAGGACGACATCCTGGTGATGGGGCGAGACAAGCAGGATCACGATCAGAAGCTGGGGAACGTGTTACAAACACTAGAGAACAAAGGCCTTACAGCAGAGTGGACAAAGTGTCGGTTGGGCCTACAGTCGGTAACGTACCTAGGACACGAGATCGGACAACAGGGTGTTACACCCAAGTCGGAAAACGTTAAAGCCATCGCTGAAGCACCGCCACCCAGGAACAAGGAAGAGGTCAGGTCGTTCCTGGGGATGGCGGAGTACTACAGCAAGTTTGTGGTACACTTCGCCTCCAAGACCCACAACTTGAGGCTGTTGACCAGGGAAAGCACTGTGTTCCAGTGGACACCGGAAGCCCAAGCAGAGTTCGAGACGATCAAAAAGGATGTCACAGGAGCTGTTCCTCTCAAAGGTTACGACCCACAAGGCACCACCGTACTGACGACCGATGCCAGCGATAAGGGCCTGGGCGCTGTACTCATGCAAGACAGAGGAAGAGGGGAAATGGAGACCATCAGTTTTGCTTCCAGAGCATTGACGGATACGGAGAGCAAATACAGCGTGATTGAGAAGGAGATGCTGGCGGTCGTATGGGCCATGGCGAGATTCTGGCAATTTCTGTGGGGAACACGCTTCCTACTCAAAACAGATCACAAGCCTTTGGTGAAGGTGCTAACATCGAGCGGACACGCCAGTGCCACTCCCAGGATATCCAAAATGTCTCTAAAGCTACTCGAGTTCAGGTACGACGTGGAGTACATTCCCGGGAACCGGAACTGTGTAGCGGATTACCTGAGTAGGGCAGCCGCCATGGAGCCTGGAGAGGAAGACCCTGCGGGCAGTGGGGAGTTGGTAACTCTTATAGAAGACCAAGAGAAATTAATCAGCCGACAGGAATGGACAGAGTCATACGAAGAGGACATTGACATGAAGGAAGTAAAGGGGCACATCGTACAAGGATGGCCAGATAAAAGAAACGTGAGGGCGAGCCTCAGGCCGTACTTTGAAGTGCGGGAAGAACTGTCGGTAGGAGACAAGGGGGTATTCATTTACAGGGGAGATAAGGTGATCCCCCCAAGGAACCTCACCTCTAAACTTTTGGACCTGCTACATGAGGGACACCTGGGCATAGGGAAACTCAAGGCAAGAGCAAAACAAAATTACTGGTGGCCAGGCATGGACATAAGGGCTGAAAGGCATGTCAGAGAATGTCCACAATGTCAACGGGCAGACAAGACCTTAAAACCTTTGAGGCCAGCGATAGGGAAGTTTGACCCTCCTTCAAATCCGTGGGAAGAACTATCTGTAGACATTTTGGGACCGGTCCTAGATGATCAAGGCACACAGAAATATGTGTGTGTGATAGAGCGCGCGAGGCCACCCGACCAATAGTTTTCGCCGTTTCCGGCTTCAGGGCCCATATACTTTTCAAATCACCATATACATCGATCGGGTGACTTCACAAGCTCTACCAAGTTGGTGTGTGTGTGTTCCCTGCTACCAATTTTCGGTGCACCCGACTTACCATCCACCGATGCGGGTGCCTAATGACCACAATGAATCAGGGAGCTAGCTGTAAAGGAAAGGCAGCAAAATACAAACCCAACCAATAACATTCAAATACTGTTTAAATGACCACGGACAACTGGAAGTTTTAAAATGTTTATCTAAAGTTCATTATTTTCTTGCATGAGGTACAATAAAACAAGGCAATCAATAACCAAGATAACGTAAATCACATATGCATAAAGAAATAATGACAGAGTAATCATCAAAGTACTAATAAAATGTAATGAGAAAAAATACTATGCAAGTCAGTATTATCTAAACAGGGATAGCCTAAGTGTGAGTGACTATAGGAGAGCTTATAATGAATAACACGCTTCACTTAAGGTGAAGGGGCCTTTGAACAATCTAGGCAACGAAGTTCTAGACCATATCAGGAAATGACACACTGCTATGCAAAATATAATTTCTAACAAATGAGAAGACATAGGAATAAACTTATGGAAAAATATAAATGACTTTCAATAATTGCAGAAAGGCATGGAAAGTATCACATGTGCAATGTTGAACTTTATTAAAGCCAAAGTTAGAAATTCAGAAGGTGCAAGAATTTCAAGAGGTTCAGAGCAATATTTACCTAGAAAGGTGTGGAAACCAAACCCTGGCCACGGGTCAGTTAAGGACAGGAAACCCTCAAGGAAGGATACCCCTCAAAGGACGGCAGGTGCAGAATGGACACCCAGGACAGGACAGGATACCCTCGGAATAGGAATCAGGACAGGACCCTCAGGACAGGACAGCAAACCCTCAGGACAGGACCCTCTTCAGGACAGGACCGGAACCCACAGTTCGGAAGCAACGCCTGCGCTCCACCCGCTCTGCAGCTATCGATCAAGACCCCGATTGGGTCAGCGAAACTCCCAGCTAAGTGCCTTGCCAGCACTTTAAGGTTCAGTAGAACCTCAGTCTATGGTCAAATTCGGACAGAGTGCTTCGCAGCGCTCTGTATCTTCAGTCACCTATTGAGTGCGTTGGGTCAGTGACAGGTCAGCTAAACCAGACAAGTCGGACGGTTCACTAGGTGAACCCAGGGTAGATATACAGTTTGGGGACAGTGTACCACCCCCCAATGTTGCAAAGTGTCAAAATCCCTCAATTTGGATTGGTCCTAAGGTAGGATTTGGGTAACACACCAATCACAATACACGATTTGAAGCCTTCATTAACATATTTGGGTACCGCCTAGCAGGTTTGGGGTTCCCAGGAGAAACTGTGCAGAAACACAATGACAATTTAACATTGTATCATATGAGGAGCAACATTCGCTGTTCTCGCAGGG
Organism: Lissotriton helveticus; assembly: GCF_964261635.1. Classification (NCBI taxonomy): domain Eukaryota; kingdom Metazoa; phylum Chordata; class Amphibia; order Caudata; family Salamandridae; genus Lissotriton; species Lissotriton helveticus. The sequence goes on from NC_136064.1 coordinate 4,699,383, forward strand.
CAGAGGTGACTTTCTCAGGAGCATCTCGCCCATCACTGCCAACTGGCTATGTTCCATCAGCCAAGGTCCCTCGTGCTGCCGAATGTCGCACAGGCGCAGAAGGGACCTCCAATATGGCTCTCCTTTCACTCAGACCCCCATTTCCCGCGGTACATGAAAAGTAAGCGAAAACAAATTAATACATAATAATGTCATTATGAAAACACATCACAGGGTTTGTACTTTTAACTCATCATCAAGAAATAAACTTATTGCATCTAAATGTTAGCTACATTGATACGGACACAAGAGCAGTGGCACGAACAGTACCACATGATAAGCACAGCTATGAATTACGCATGCGCATAACTTTCCCTCCACTTCTGCAGACGCGTCAGGACACGTGAGTGTGGCTGACGCATGCGCAGTAACTAAAATACAAGCGGCGGCCATTTTAGAGGACACGGATTAATATTCATTAGAAATACACATAGGCAAGCGTCATAAACTTTACTCAAACTTAATATAAATGTTAGTAAGACGTACATTTATTACCTTGTTATACATAAACGAGGTTCTTGACTTCGGCAAGCCGCAAAATATGCGAAGCTTTGCTTCATCATGTGTACTCATGGATCGATATTCAAAGTGGCCGGAGTTGAGAGTAGATGAGTCCATGGACACAGAGAACATCATTAAGTTTCTATCAGAGACTTTCACTAGGGAAGGAATACCAAAATCGATCTTAAGTGACAATGGGCCCCAGTTCACGTCAGAAAGGTGGAACAAGTTCATGCAAAGAAATGGCATCACTGTCAAACACACGGCAATATACCATCCGGCCGGTAACGGCTTAGTGGAGAGATTCAACAGGGTAGTGATGGGAGCCATACAAGCAGCCATATCAAGTGAACAGAACTGGGAGAAGGCGCTAGAGAACATGGTATGGGCCTACAGAATAACCCCTACTGGCACGGGGTATAGCCCATTCCAAATATTGAGAGGACGTGAACCATTCACGCATGACAACAGGATTTGGAAGGAAAAGGTCGTCACCAGCGAATGGTCCCCTGCGGTGGTTGGGCCAACCTGGAGAGAGCACAGACAATTTACAGCAATCACTACAACAAACGTAGGAATGTTAAAGGCACAGGCCTGGAGAAAGGAGAGTGGGTAAGAGTAAAGTTGGCCACTCTACAGAAGAAAGGAGACAGCAAATACAGCAAGCCGATGCAAGTTGTGGAAGTGTATGATCGAGCGGCCCTGCTGAGTGACGGGAACGTGTGGTCCCAGGACCGCATGGCCAGGTGCAACAAGGTTTTGGGCTGGGAGCAACACGGAACTGAATGGGAAGACACAGAAGGTTCGAACATGGAGAGGAGACAAGATGCGAGTGAGCAGCAAGGCGGAGTAAGAGCCGGGACGGAGAGTGAAGAGGAAGAAGAGAGCGGAAGTCAAGGAACAGAAATGGACAGGTTGGAGAGAAGCATGAATGAAGATGGAGCTGTGAGTGAAGGAGCTGAAGGCCATGAAATGCAGAGCCAAGAGACTATGGAGAACCCTGTCCGGGTTACAAGGAGTGGAAGGCAGGTGGTAAGGCCCTCCAGATATCGAGATTTCGAATTGGACACTGAACTGTAAGTGACTCAGCAAAGCTTGGTAAAAAGGGGAGATATGTAGTGTGCGCATTCTAGTTTATGCACGTCAAGTAGACGTGACGTGCGTGCGGCCATGTTGGTGCGCTGCGCGCGCATCGGACATTGCGCGCCGAGGAAGGCAATGATCGGCAGCGCTGGCCGGCGCTCCTCAGCATAATTGTAATTTGTTAATAAATCATTATTGTACCCTCAACCAGCAGCCTGCATATTATTAAGAGCAGAAACATTACACTCTCCTCTGTGAAATTGGTCTCGGCAGCACGCTGATGTCGCCCGCGGCTCGTGGCGTCTCTGGATTTTTGCTTCTCGTATGGTGCCGGTGTAAGGCCCCATCCACTGCCTCGCGTTGTGGATGGGTCGGAACTGCAGCATCGCCATGCCCCACAACGCAGCATGTCAGCTCACAGCGTTTAGAAGGCCGCCTGAAGTAATGTCGCTATCTCAGTCATTTCAGGGTGCTCGGGGTTGGTTCTTTTTCGGCTCAGCAGCCTCTTCGGCAGTTCCGATGGCCCACTCACCTTAAGGATGATGGATTAGCATGCCAGATTTGTGGGGGGGGGATCTGGTGTGTACGGAGCTAAGCTATCAAGCCGCCATTACTCTCCGTGGCGAAGCCAAGCCCCCAGCAGTGGTTTTCAGTGGTCGAAGTGGGGAAAAAAAAGTAGGGGAACTGTGGGTGGAGAATCAGGGGGCGGGAATAACCGAAGATTGAATCAGTGGGCGGAGTCAGGGGCGTGGCTAGAAATAGCAAAACATACCAATTTTTAGTACGTTTAGCATTTCACTGACCAGTTACAGCTTATAACGTTATTTAATTAAAACAATGGATAAACATGTTTGAGGTTTAATTCAGGAAAAAGCAAACACTCCTAGGGAACACAGGTTTATGTAAAGCGTGTGAAATATAACCAGGAACAACATGTTACCTTAATGCTTTTACTCAATGTTCAGAAATCCATGATTATTTTTTGTCTCAAACATTGAGGTCATGAATACAGGGCTCCTCCTGTACACATGTGTTAAGCAGGGCTCAGAAGAGAAAGGAACTCTTCAGGAGAATCTAGACTCACGGAAACCCACAAAGGCTCCTTCATATTCATGTCGCCAGCTAGCTGCTCAATCATAATATAGCAAAAAGAACAACTGAATGCAGAACAATATCATACATTCACCCCAGTACAGAGATCTGGGCCTAAATCCATTGTTTCTTTGCTCACCATGCCATTCCAGTTTGGACCCAGCCATATGCAAATCAATCTAGATTCTGCACCCAATGGGAACAGTCCTGCCCCCTCCCTTCTACTGCCCCCTCCCTTCTCCTGCCCCCTCCCTTCTCCTGCCCCCGTCACCGCTCCTGCCCCCGTCACTTCTCCTGCCCCCGTCACTTCTCCTGCCCCCGTCACTTCTCCTGCCCCTGTCACTTCTCCTGCCCCCGTCACTTCTCCTGTCCCTTCACTTCTCCTGTCCCTTCACTTATCCTGTCCCCGTCACTTCTCCTGTCCCCGTCACTTCTCCTGTCCGCTTCACTTCTCCTTCTCCTGTCCCTTCACTTCTCCTGTCCCTTCACTTCTCCTGTCCCTTCACTTCTCCTGTCCCTTCACTTCTCCTGCCCCGTCACTTCTCCTGCCCTGTCACTTCTCCTGCCCCGTCACTTCTCCTTCTCCTGTCCCGTCACTTCTCCTTCTCCTGTCCCGTCACTTCTCCTGTGACATCACTTCTCCTTCTCCTGTCCCGTCACTTCTCCTGTCCCGTCACTTCTCCTGTCCCGTCACTTCTCCTGTCCCGTCACTTCTCCTTCTCCTGGTCCCTTCACTTCTCCTTCTCCTGTCCCGTCACTTCTCCTTCTCCTGTCCCGTTACTTCTCCTTCTCCTGTCCCGTCACTTCTCCTTCTCCTGTCCCTTCACTTCTCCTGTCCCTTCACTTCTCCTGTCCCTTCACTTCTCCTGTCCCCGTCACTTCTCCTGCCCCGTCACTTCTCCTGCCCCCGTCACTTCTCCTGCCCCGTCACTTCTCCTGCCCCCGTCACTTCTCCTGCCCCCGTCACTTCTCCTGCCCCCGTCACTTCTCCTGTCCCATCACTTCTCCTTCTCCTGTCCCTTCACTTTTACTGTCCCTTCACTTCTCCTGTCCCTTCACTTCTCCTGTCCCTTCACTTCTCCTGTCCCTTCACTTCTCCTGCCCCGTCACTTCTCCTTCTCCTGCCCCGTCACTTCTCCTTCTCCTGTCCCGTCACTTCTCCTTCTCCTGTCCCGTCACTTCTCCTTCTCCTGTCCCTTCACTTCTCCTGTCCCTTCACTTCTCCTGTCCCCGTCACTTTTCCTGTCCCGTCACTTTTCGTGTCCCGTCACTTCTCCTGTCCCGTCACTTCTCCTGTCCCGTCACTTCTCCGTCTCCTGTCCCGTCACTTCTCCTGTCCCCGTCACTTCTCCTGTCCCTGTCACTTCTCCTGCCCCGTCACTTCTCCTGTCCCGTCACTTCTCCTGTCCTGTCACTTCTCCCGTCACTTCTCCTGTCCTGTCACTTCTCCGTCTCCTGTCCCGTCACTTCTCCGTTTCCTGTCCCTTCACTTTTACTGTCCCTTCACTTTTACTGTCCCTTCACTTCTCCTGTCCCTTCACTTCTGCCCCGTTCACTGCTCCTGCCCCCGTCACTTCTCCTTCTCCTGTCCCCGTCACTTCTCCTTCTCCTGTCCCTTCACTTCTCCTTCTCCTGTCCCTTCACTTCTCCTTCTCCTGTCCCTTCACTTATTTCTCCTTCTCCTGTCCCTTCACTTCACTTCTTCTTCTCCTGTCCCGTCACTTCTTCGAGTGGAGGATGGGCACATTTACTTATTTTGCTTGGTGTGCATCAGAGGTTTACTGCAAAATGGGGGGCATTCTAATTTTCTGACTACTCCCTTGGTTGGATGGAGCAGTGAAGGCCGCTCATTTAGGGAGTGCAAAGCACACTCTCATCACGTGCTGCTTGCCATTATAAGTGTAGTTCAAAGTTCGGGGCATTTTGATTTTCTGGCTTCTCCCCTGAGCAGAGCCTCACACCTTAAAGGCCACAGGATCGCAGAGGAGGGCTTAAGATCACGTTGTCCTCCAGTTAAAGGGGTCTGGCAGTTTAAAGGAAAACCCCGTTCTCGTTATCACACCTCATGCAGATCTCACTGGCATATGCTAAAGGCAGGCAGTGGGCAGGCGCATTGTCATTCCAAAGGGGATAATCGGCCTCAATCGGAATGACAATGTGCCTGCCCTCGGTCTGTGCGAGCTCAGGGAGGGGCTGCTGCAGGCTCTGGAGTTCAACAGAGAAGTGCGAGCAGCCCCTGGAAGCTGAAAAAAAAGTTATCGTTTTTAGTAGGACTATTCTCTCCGTCCCGGGATGCTTTTTTCAAAGAAAGAAGTAGGGGAACGGGCTGAAATTATTTTTAGAAGTAGGGGCACGCCGTGCCCTTCCGTCCCCGCCCACTTCTACCGCTGGTTTTAACCTGTAGTCCGTGGACCCCCGTTATTACAAACATCCACACAGGGAGTCAGAGGCTGTTTAGGAAATTAAATTATTAGTTATAGTTATGATACAGTTTCCATAGGAAGAGCGTTTTTTGACTTGCTAAGAACTTTGGCGCCGTTTGACGAATCTTTGCAAAATTTTTAAACGTATTGGTGCAGTCACTTCAGCTGCTGTTTTGGGGTGATCCATCAAGCGGGGGCTGAGGAAAAGGGGATCCCAAAATGCTTTTTGTCCATGGTAATTTCCATAGGAAACTTTAGACACGGCTACAGCCCGAACTAAAAGAGAAGGGGCAGGGTAGACACACCCTGACGCCACAGGGACCTCCTCATGCCCCAAAAAATCATTAAAACATTTTTTGGGGCAGAAATCGCAGTGGATTTGCAAATCCCGCCAAATTGGCCAGATTCGTGGGTGAGCCAGGTCCCCGGCGCAATTAAAAATAATGATCGAGGGGGTCACATGGGCCCCCACAGCCCTGGGGACCTCCACCTTCCCGGGGCTGTATACGAAGGAAATGTGGGGGAAGGGGGTGCCCTGCATCCCACACACAGCCTGGGGACCGCCACAGATTTAACAAATTAAAGTGCATGGGGGGCTGGACTGCCACCTCCCCAGGGCTATATTAAATATTAATGCGTGTGTGACTACAGTCCCCCCACCCTGGCCCGGTGACCGCCACCTCCCAGGGGAAATTGACTGAAATGTAGGGTCCACTTGGCTCCCCGCAGCCACAAGGGTCACCACCTGCCCGGAGCTATATTTAAAAATAATGCATAGGGGGTTCAGCCCCCCACGCAGCTACGGGGAGCACCACCCAAGGCTTAATAATTGTTGCAGGGGGCCCTCCTTGTGGAGCCGTAGCTAGTCCTAGGGACTGCCAGACCTCTGGGCTGGCTTCAAAAATGTCCTGGGGTGCCCATCCCGGGACATTGCAGTTTGCTATGGCTTGGCAGGCTGCCAAGCCATAGCAAACTCTGCTAGGGTTCATGGAAGCGAGAGCAGTAAAAATACTCTTGCTTCAATGAAGTGGAGCAGAATTGCTTTTGGACAGCGGGAACTGCATGTTTGCTGAGAGAACTGAAGAGGAGAAATACAATAAAGGAAGGGAATGATGTTGGGTCCCCTGCCCTCTTTTTTTCAATCTATGAAGTTTCCTGGGCCTTTTCTGCTGAGGTATTCCCGGAGACCTGACCTAGCAGCCAGTTGATCCAGTGGGCCAATCAACTGGGTGTCAGCAGTGTATGACACAGCAACGTATCCAAAGGATCCAATCAGCATAGTGAGAGCCGGCAAGTATTTGTTTGTAGTAAAGGGGTCAGGGAGGAGCCTTGATTAATCTTACACTAAAAGCCTAGGCTCATCAAATGAAATGGGGAAGGGGGAGGGAGAGGGTATGTCAATAGTCTTCAATGTAGAGCAAAACCACCTGAGAGTAGATCCAGCTACTCTTTTCTAATAGGTCACTTAAGAAAAGTGGTTTTGGGAATGTGCACATGTGGTTATGTAGAGTCAATTACTGTTAGGAACCACCAGAATGCAAAGATGACAATAATCAAACTTTTGGTCAGGGTCAATAATAGTGCTATTGGAATGAATTTGCATAAAGAATTCTGTACAATGTATTCCCTGTAAACCTTCATTGCACTTTAAAGTTGATAGCATGATAAAAAAATTAATTTATGGCCTGATTATGAATTTGGCAGTCTTACCGCCATACTGCCGTGGCGGCAGTCACAAGAAGACCGCCGCAGCAGCAGTCTCCCGCCTGCCGTATTAGGACTTTCCAGCTGCGCCAGCAGCGGTGTTTTAGATGATGGGGAGTATTTGTTCATGTGTGTCGATGCTGGTGTGTATATTTTGACTGCAGTATATACATATGCATGACACGTGAAAAAATACCTGCTATGAGTACTATCACATTGCAGGTGTCTGGGACATATGTGCCCAGTTCAGCCAATGGGTAAATGGTACAAAATGGACTTATCTAGATTTCGGCACCAACAGGGTCGTTTTCTCGGGGTCAAGATGCTGCTGTGAACAGGGAACCTGGGGAAAGGGATCAAAGGGGTCTACTGAATGTAAGAAAAGGAAATGGGTGAGCATGCACCCCAATTCCTTCGATTCCGCTGACTCGAAGCAGGCGAACTTCCCACCAAGGTCAGCTCGACGGAAAGCCAACTTGCAATTCGGATGGTGGTGAACTTCTCTGTACTACCCTATTACAGCTGCTTTTTCCCGACCAGCATCGAGGCGGCTTGTGAATGGCTGTCGGAGGAAGAAATGCTCCAGCAGTCTTTAGTTCAGCAAACCGACAACATTGTAATATGGCGACGGACTACCTAGTCAGCAGCAGTGAATCGGACGCCGATGCTCCAGTGGTCCCATGATCTGCAAAGTCATAATTAGGCCCTCAATTTCCATTTAACACTACAAAGATATCTGTATGCTAAAAGAAAGACTTGGATTTCAATATTTGCTGTATTATCACCAGTCCGCCCTTCTGGTCAATATTGTTATCATGAGGGAGGTAGAAGACTCTAAAATGTGTTGAAAGGTTTGCTTTGTTGAATATTCCTTTGTAAACAGTAATACATACAGCTAATAATAATAAAACAATATTGGTAATAATTTGATTTCTTTGAGTACAGTGTGAAATTACTCGCTTGTCCAAGCCAGAGGAAAAGAAAAGTGATTTTATGGAAAATGCACATTAATCTAGTAATCATTTATCTCAATCAACTGGGTTCAGGACATCGTGTTCTCACCTTCTGAGACCTTCAGTCACGGATCTTACTTCAGCCTGAATACATATGAAACTCCTTAGGTTTGAGACAGTTTAAGGAAGGTTTAAGGAAGGTACTTTGTTCATTTTTTTTAAAGCACTCACTCAATATCATTGTCAGGAAAGAATCTCTCTAGCAGGACAAAGCTTCACTGACGGAGCGAGCGCACGGCTGGCTAACTATACAATCTTATACCAAACTTAGACCACAAACATATCTTCAGACCAGCTTCACCCAAAAAACAAAAGAGACTTTTTTGAAATACCGGCTAGGACTTTTGCCCTCTGCAGACCACATGGCCCCTTGGCTGCGTCCCCCAAAGCCAGCAAAGTGCTGCCTTTGCGGTAATGACGAAGAAAAAATCTTACACCTCATTACCATCTGCAAGGAGCTACATTAAGAGTGCCGGAATCTTCTGAGACCATCGTTCAACAAAAAAGGGATCAGGTCCTGCAGGCAAGCGGTCCTGGCATATTTTTCGGGTGACGAAGTTCAAATGACTTGTCGACTGGTAAAATACATTGAAGTTGCAGAAGCCCGACTCAACAAAAAGAAAGAACAAACAGAAAAAGCCAAGCTGATGGTACCCAGTGCACTATCTGCATCCTCAGAGCTAAAATAATCGGATTATACTGAGGCACAGCAGGCTCGTAGGAGCACACCAGGACACATTACCATAAAGTACGAGCTCACGGGGAGGAGAATGTCTTGCCTCCCATATGGACTACAGACTGCAATAACTAAACGCACTTTGAAGGGGAAAGTAGATCACCCTAACTATACAAAAACTCCTCAAGAGGAAAATAGAAGTGACTCAGTAGTGGGCCAATTTTCCTTCCTACCTGCTTCTTTTAATAGTTTTAATTTTAGTATTTTTTAATCACAGTTTTTGTACAACCTATCACAGTATTAATATAATTTTCCATGCTGCTACAGACATCCAAAACTGTTTTTATTGTTGTTGGTTTGTAATGGTTTTTATTAACTGTACAATAAAGTATTACCTTACCTTACCACTCAATATCATCGATGCAAATAGGAAAAGGGGGTAGTGCAAATGCTACATTTGGATGTGAATTATACAAATGGGCCAGAAATAGCAATTCTATATTAATAGAAAATTATCAAGTATTTTGTGTCCCCTTTAAGATTAAAAATTATCACTAACATCCATTCATTTTCAAAATGGAGAGGCCTTTATGTACCTTTCAACAGTACTTGATTCTGTTAACAGAACGAAGTTATGGCTGAGGCTACTAGTTATGGGATAGAGTTTAAGCCCATATGGAGAAATGTCCCTGATATTCAGTCTTAAGCATGGTGTGCGTCAAGGCTGCATTTTGGCCCCCCATACATTTTTTTTAACATATTAATGGTCTTTGCCCTCATCTGATCTCTATCCAGGTTGACTCTTCCAGAGTGGCTGAAACCCAGGTGCCAGCATTTCTCTCATCGGATGACGCAGTCCTACTGACTTGGACTCCTAATGCTCTGCGGATGCTAGTGAACCGTTTCAACCAGTTAATGGGTAGTCTTGGCCTGGTCACTAACTTCGATAAATCTCAAATCATGGCCTTTGGGCCAGGTAGAATCAAAATTCGCAGACTTGTTATAAAGAGGCAGTCTTTGCACAGCATACTGGCTTTGGTTATCCTTGGTTTAATTCCTCAGGCTCCTGGCAGCCTCAGCTGACCAGCTCATGCCTTAAGCTTAGCAGGTCAGCTGGACCCATTTTAATCTCTCCTAAGTGTGGGGGAAAGGGACTATCTCACCCTTTTAAAAAGTGTACAATGCTCAATGTAAACCAGCTGCTATGTGCAGGGCAGGGATATGGGGTTATCACAAGAGCTCCCCTCCCTAGCTTGAGGAAAGCCACATATGCTGAAGGCTCTTACAGTTTCCCCTGGCTGCCTCTACTTACATCATCCATGCAGAGTTAAATCAGAACTATTTTTAGGACAGGGTCCAATTGGCCCCCTTATTACTTTGGGTCATTGTATAGACAAACCCCCAAGCAGAGTTATGTAAAAATGTTATCTTAGACTGTCTCAGTTTGGATAAATGGTGTTCTATTCCCTGGTTGAGTTATATCTTCAAAACCTTCCAGGCGTTGGGGCTGGCTGCTCTGCTTCTGTTCCCTATGAACAAGGAGGACATCATTGTATTCTTTTCCAATCCTCATGCTCACTTCCACAACGGATTTCTACATAGTCAACACAATAATTCATAGAAAGAAATATTTTAGCGTAGGAAGAGGAAATTCTAATGATAGGGTTTGCAGAACTAACAAATAAATAAGCATTTTAGAAATCATGAAGGACAAAGTACATTCTTCTAAGGCCTATGTTAGAAAGAAAAAATAACGTTAACAGCTTTTGAAGCATTCTTGAAGCAACTGTAAAAACATCATTTCTCCAAAGAAATAAAATATAATTCCATTAAGTGATCACAAAGAAAATACATAGGAAGTCAGTATTTTAGGGATTCATTGTTCTAATTAAACTCATAAATGTAAACTTATTTCTAAATGTTCACTATTAATAATTAATTTCTTTCTATTCAGAATAGGAAAACATTCACAAAAACATTCTTTCTGCAAGCTCTTCCATTATTTTCTATTTCGTCATTCTACTTGTGAAAATTCTAGTACACATTTAAAAAGTCTCTTTCTCATTTTTAGTGTGTTTACATAATGTTATGTTATGTTATGTTATTTGTACACTTCTATAGCGCACGGCCACTCCACTGGAGTATCCCGGCGCTTTAACGAAGACTCCCAACCGAAGATGGGGAAAAACATAACACCAAAAGGGCATACAAACACAGAAACAGCATCAAGATTACGGGAAGAGCCAAGTCTTAAGGGCCTTGCGGAAAGACAGAAGACTAGAGGCCTGTCTTAGAGAGATTGGAAGATCATTCCAGGCATGAGGGGCTAAGTGACGAAAAGACCGTCCTCCAGCTCTTGCCCGTTTAATAGTGGGAACACTCATCTTTGATAAGGACGAGGATCTAAGAGATCTAGGAGGGGTATACCAAGACAGTCGTTTGGAGATATATTTGGGGCCTATGCCATGCAAGGCCTTGAAAGTCGTGGTCAAAGTTTTAAACAGAATCCTTTTTGCAACTGGGAGCCAATGCAATGTGGCAAGAAGATCCGTGGCTCTGGCTTTCCTTGGAAGACCAAAAATGGCTCGGGCTGCAGAATTCTGGGCGATTTGCAGACGCCTGACCAAATATTTGGGAAGTCCCAGAAACAGAATATTTGCATAGTCCAGCCTGGAGCAGATCAGTGCCTGGACAATAATTTTTCTGTGCTGGATAGAGACTAGGGGGAGAAAATTTGCGAAGCATCCGCAGGATGCCGAAGCATTTCCCAGTGAGAGATGAAATATGTGGTCCGAAAGATAGCTTGTTGTCAATCACCACTCCCAAATTTTTGGCTTTCACAGACGAGCTAGTGGGAGGAGACATATCTTTCGGCCACCAGGTTTTCCAATCGGGTTCAGATGTACAGCCAAAGAAGAGCAGCTCCGACTTGTCGGCGTTGCACTTCAGCCCATGGCGTCCAAACCACTCGAAAACAGCATTCAAACATCCATTGACCTGGACACCATCAAACTGACCATCCCTGTTACTTACAAAGAGGAGCTGGGTGTCGTCAGCATAGCTGACAATCCGGGCGCCAAAAGCCTCCGCTGTCACCGCCAGGGGGGCCATAAAGATGTTGAACAGGAGGGGGCTCAAGATGGAACCTTGAGGGACCCCCACTTCAAGTGGTGACATTTCAGCAGAGAAGGGTGGCGCCCAGATTGTCTGCCGGCGGTCGGCTAAGAAGGATTTAAGCCAATTCCACACCGTTCCCCGCAGACCAAAGTCCCAGAGTCTGGAAAGAAGAAGTGCGTGGGGAACGGTGTCGAACGCCGCCGACAGGCCTAGCATAATCAGTACCACTTTTTTACCAACATCCAACTCCTCCCTGATGGCATCTGTGACTTCAAGGAGCGCGGTCTCCGTGCTGAAATTTGCACGGAAGCCAGATTGAGTATTATGCAACAGACCCCTTTCCTCAATAAAATTGGAAATAGATCTGTGAGCAAACCTTTCAGTCACTTTCGCCAGAGCAGGGAGTAAGGAGATGGGTCTGTAATTTGCATGAACTGCAGGGTCGAGCGCAGGTTTTTTAATAAGTGGCAAGATCATGGCACTCTTCCAAGCTTTGGGAACTACCCCGGAAGAGAGTGACAGATTCAAAATGGGATTAATCAAATCATTAAGAACAGGTGCCATATTTGCTAGACACTTAGCAGGGCAAGGATCCTGTGGTGATCCGGATTTGAGACTAGTCAGAATAGCAAGAGAACTCTCATGATCTAATGGGGGAAAATTGGACAGAAAGGGGCCATGATCTGGCAAGGGACACCCCAGACTTGTCGTATGCTGCTGGAAAGTGGCCTGGAGAGATGATTGAATAGAGGTAATTTTCTGTACAAAATAGACAGCTAATTCCTTCAACCAAATTTCGGAGTGAACATGGATCGGAGTAAAAGCAGAGGGGGAGGTGAAATCTTTAACCACCCTGAAAATTTCCTTGCAAGAATGCTCCGCTTCATTTATTCTAGATTCCAGATAGGATTTTTTACCATCCCAAATTAATTTATGGTAGGCTCGAGTCAGCGTCTTAAATTTTTGCCTCTCAGAATGATCATAGGATCGCCTCCATGCTCTTTCTGCTTTCTTAAGATCGTGTCGTGCTTTTTTTAGATGAGGGGTAAACCAAGGGGCAGATGATCTCTTATCTGCCGAATTTTGTTTCTTGGCCGGAACCAAGCTCTCTAGACGGTCTGTGAACCAGTTATGGAAGAGATCGATGTACTCCTCTACATTGTCAGAGGTGGGACACGGAAAGTTAGTTAGAACATTTGATAGCATCTCTGTAGTAAGAAGATGGAAAGATTTAGAGAGATGCTTTAGCGACCCTACTGGTTTAGACCGTGATGGAACCATGACAGAGATGGAAAAAGTGATGAGAAAATGATCTGACCACAAAACTGGCATGGGAGGGTCAACACAGATAGGAAAAGTAGAAAAAATCTGGTCGAGCGTGTGGCCTTTATTATGAGACGGTCCTGCCACATAAGGAGATAGGCCAAACACGGAAGTAATATCTAACAGTTTTAAAGTGTCCGGATCCGAGCTATTATCCATATGGATATTTAAATCACCTAATAAAAAGCAATGATTGGACCTAAGGCATGGTATTGATAGGGCTGCCTGTAGTTCTTCCAAAAACAGCCCCACCGAACCTGGTGATCTATAGACCAGGATACCAGTACAGGCCTGGGAAGATGAGAGCTGGAGAGTAAAGCCTAATGCTTCGCAGCCCTGTATATTATCTACTGAGAACGTATGGCATACAATATTCTTTTTAACTATAATAGCCACTCCACCACCTCTACCAGATGACCTGTCTTTCCTATAAATATTATAGGCGGAAGGTACGGCATTTGCCAAATCGGGAGAGGAAGATTCGGACAGCCAGGTTTCCGTAAGGAACAGACAGGATATCTTAGAATCCTGTAACATATTCCAAATGTCTAGAGCATGGCCGGGTAGGGATCTAGTATTCAGTAGTAAACATTTATGCAGAATAGGTGGGCTGACCTGTGTAAAAGAATTCCGAGCAGGAAGGCGCCAGCCGCAAGTAATAACGCATGTTTTCATTTGCTTTCTGCACATAAAGAACTGCAGCTTTTGATGACTAAATATGTGCATCTCTCTTGCACAGTTTCCACGTTATACAAAAGTAAATAATTTTCACACTATTAATCATTCGTTTTATTAACAACACATATGAGCAGATTTGATCAAGCAAGATTATTTCGCAAAAATCATGCTCCGTCAGTCTCAAGAAGGGCAGCTGTGGTGTCAGATACAGAGGGCCCGATTCACAGAACTAACTTAAGACAAAATCCTAAACTTACTACCATTTTGGTATTCACAGAAGGCACTTACTCATTTTGGTATTCACAGAAGGCACTTACTCATTTTGGTATTCACAGAAGGCACTTACTCATTTTGGTATTCACAGAAGGCACTTACTCATTTCGGTATTCACAGAAGTTAGAAGTCCTAACTTTAGGACTCCTAAATGCCTTCTGTGCATACCGAAAGTCTTAAAATTGGGATTTTTCTCAGTTTAGTAGTAGTAAAGTTAGGACTCCTAACTTTAGGACTACTAAATGCCTTCTGTGAATAGCGAAAGTCTTAAAATTGGGATTGTTCTCAGTTTAGTAGTAGTACTAGGCATTTAGGAGTCCTAAAGTTAGGAGTCCTAACTTTACTACTACTAAACTGAGAAAAATCCAAATTTTAAGACTTTTGGTATTCACAGGAGGCATTTAGGAGTCCTTAAGTTAGGAGTCCTAACTTTACTACTACTACACTGAGAAAAATCCCAATTTTAAGACTTTCGGTATTCACAGAAGGCATTTAGGAGTCCTAAAGTTAGGACTCCTAACTTCTGTGAATACCGAAATAGTAAGTTTAGGATTTTGTCTTAAGTTAGTTCTGTGAATCGGGCCCAGAGTCATCTGAAGCTGCTGTTGATGCTAAGGTTGAAATGGAACAATTGGAATCTGAGAAGTATGACACACTTGTAGGCGATGGTGAATGGAGCTGAAACAAGAGAATAAGGAAACGACTCAAGTGGTTGGACGATTATGTATATGAGAATTCTTGGTCCATATGAATGTTATTGTTTTGCTTTTGTTTTATTCGGGTTACTTTATATACATACACATAAATTTTTAGGTTTGTATACTTTTGTTGATTTAAGTAATGTATATATTTAGGTTGTCGTATTAATTTGGCTTAGTAACATTTATTGTTGTGATATAAAGAAGGGGATGTGTTGCGGACTTGATGGTTCACTGTGGAATTGAAATTATGTATTAATGAGTCATATTGTAAAGGGATTTATGAGGCAAGTAGGAGGCAGAAGGTTGAAGGGAGAGGAGGAAGGAAGACATGTGCTGCCCTGCTGCTTTACTTTCTCTTAAGGTTTCGCATTGAATTAACTTCCTGCAAAGTAAGCTTGGAGTGATTACTTATTTACCACAGATTCCTATGAGATTCAAAATGGGAAAAGTATTTTTTTGCATCCCTATTTTTTGCACCCACCGGCCACCAACCCACCTTTGATGGATCTGCACAAAACTTGCAATACTGAACTTAAATCGGATGAACTTGTTTTGGAAAGTATTGTGCAGATTGGTTAAACAGCAACGGAATTATCAAGAAATCATTATATGCCCTTACACTGAACCTCTATGCTAACCACAACTACAAAGTCCGTATCCTAGACTCAATTTTATATACGTATTTAAAAAAAAGCTTCATTTAAGCTTTCCTGGCAGCAAATAGAAAAGGTTACTTTGAATGGGGTACCAGATACGCTTTGGGGCCCAGATGTCACACTCTATAGTTTTATCTACATGTTACCTTCCCTATGTTTCTGGCACATTTCATAAATACTCTTTATGAAAGAAAGGAATGCTCTTCATTTCCTGTCAGTTAGTGGAAAAGATTTTATTACAAATTTAACTGGAAGCTGTGGAGCTAGTTCACTACTTGAATTATCTCAACCTTTACTTTAGAAACAACTTTATAAAAATGAAAATAGTTTCTCTGCATTTTATTAACGCACATCCAGACAAATATTAATGTCACTCAAAGATATGCAGCCCAGAATCGTATCCCGCTCTGATAGCCACACTGAGAAATCTAGCCATTGTACATTTAAAAGGAAAGTTTCTCCAGCCAATTCCTCGAAATACTAGATCATTCCGCATGTCCCTGGATATTTAAAAATAGAAACATCTCCTCTAAATTATAGTACCTTGCCAGATCAATAAAAAACAACATTTGCCTGGTTAATTGCTCAGCTTTGAACTGTTAGGGAAGCTTTCGTATAGATCAAAAATACAAGTAGAAATGTACTAGACAAAATGGAATGTCTAATATTGTCTCAATTGGCGCCTAATAATGACTTTTTTAATTTAAAATCGTTTTATTGGATTTTAACAAGACATACAGAAGGAAAAGAAAGGCAGAGTAACTTTGTGTGTTCATCAGTACAGGTAGAAGGATGATACGTAGTTGTCCGGTCTTACACAAGATTTAAATTGATAGACGAGAGTGATTTAACATAACATTCCTTTTCTCAAGATTGTTGTCAACATGTGATATAGTTATGTGTAGTAGTCCAGGTAGACCAAGAAGTATTGATATCTCAAATTCTGTTATGCAGGTTACAATTGGTTATAGCAAATGACTCCTACCTTCTTAGAATTAAAAAAAAGAATAGTAAATTAAGCACAAAAAAGAATAACAAGAAGAGGAAAGAAAACAACGCAAAAAGTCAAGGGGGTACTAGTTGTACCAACGGGTGAACTAAATCAATATAATGGTTGTATGACTGTTGAGTTAATGAGGAGCATGATAGTCATAAAAAACTATTTGAGTGCAGGGCTTAAGAAACCCAGCTGAGTGGGGAGAAAGTGTCTGTATTTAAGGGGGGCTTAAATGCTGGTGAAGCGAAGTCTCGCGATTCCCAAATTTTCCTATTTCTAGATTTCCATGGGAAGGATTGAAGGTTCATATTATGTGCACCCTTCAGAAGGCCTTTTTGTCATATCTTGAAGGATATTTTGTCAAACTGTTTCCAGTTGCACAGTATTGTTTTACATGCCAGTGTCAGCATTAAATCAAGCAGAAAACGGTCACTATCCTTTTCTAAATCTGGATCATGAAATCCCATTAGAATATATGAAAACTCCTTGGTTGGGGTAATATGTAGTGTCTGGGTGATACACCCAAAGATCCTTTCCCAAAAAGTTTGCAACATTGGGCCATGCAGAAGCATGTGTGTCAGGTTCCCTTCTAGTGATTTACAGTTCCAGCAAAGTGGCTATTGGATAAGATTAAGCTTCTATAGCCTGGCAGGAGTCCAATAGTTCCCATTTATGATCATGTACTTTGTCTGGGCTAGGGTGAGAGATATTTTATTTTTGAAAGGTGTTTGGTGAATTTGCAACCAGTCAAATCTTATTGCCTTACTATTTGGTTCAGATTCCCATTTCTTTTCAGCAGCCATGTAAGCTTTACGTGGTTCGGGTACTACAGTCTTATACATTTTTGATACCATGTGCCCGGCGTTGGACAGGTGTGTCCGCTTGATAGGAAGCGAGGGGCGGTGGATAAGCTTCAAAGCTAATTTAGAGACCTGTACTTTAAGTTTCAAGAACTTATAAAAGTCTATATCATTTAGTCCTCTCTCCCGTTTAATAACAGAGAATGGTATGGTAATGCTATCTTGATACAGATCTTTGATCAGGTTAATACCCCTTTGTGACCACTCTCGCCAATATATTGACTGTTTATCTATTTTTATTTTGGGGTTGAACCAAATCGCCCTCATGTTTGATGCCCCCATTTTTGTGGTGGAGTACATGTCTAGGCAGGCCAGAGCCTAATACTGCCTTTTAATTGTTTTTAATCACTGCCTGTTTTGACAGATATGCGCTAAGCTACATTTGCACACTGTCGAATTCACGCAGTGAAATCGTCCAAATTCAACTTCCGGTGCACACATTTAGTTGCGCACATCCAGAGACGATTTGCACAGAAAGTGTTGAATGGGTCACAGCCAGCGTTGTGGGGGTGAAGAAGCAGGCCCACTTCTTATCACAGGATACACAAGGAGATCTTCTGCACATGCATCCGATCTTGCGTCTGGCCACTCTACCACAGTGCCCAGACCTGATTGTCACAGGAAGCTACAATACAAACAAACAAATACCACCTACTGTCTTGCTAAACACCGTGCTTAAAATGGAAAAATAGAAGTGCATTTACTCTGTAACAGAGTACCTGCTTGTTTCTGAGAAGTGCCGGTACTCTCCAATTAAAATCATTACTTCCAGGGCTGGACTGGCCGTAGCAGGCACCGGGCATTTCCCTGGTTGGCTGCCAGGATAAGGGCCAGAGTTCAGCCCCTGGGGGCTGGGTGTTACAGGGGGTCAGCAATATCGCCCCCCTGTAACAAAATTGGCCGAAACGGGCCCTAGCAAACAGCTTGGCCGCACCCCCTCCACCCTCCCACAAGGGCCGGCCGAGCAGTTTTCCAGGGCTGGTTTCTGTTCCCAGTCCGGCCCAGATTACGTCTCTCTTGAGAAGTGCTGGTATACTCTCCCTCTTAAAATAAATGGGCAGTACCGGCCCATTTAAAGCACTGGCTAAACCTCTGTCAGTATCAGCCATGATTGGCGTGCATGTTGCTATACGTACTTGCCGTCCTGCCCTTAACTTAGGTGCAGAAATGTACTCAAAGGCATTTCTGCTTGCTGAGGAAAAGGTGCTCCTGCAACCACAAGGGTGCAGGGACAGAGGCACCCCTGACCGCAGCAGGCCCCTGTCTCTACCCCCACTTGGTTCATGTGAGTCAATGCAGAATGAGGATTGGGAATGGATCTGTTGTGTAAGTATACAATCAGTAGTCAGACTGGAGTGCCAGCTCTGCCCTCTCTCTGCCATCTCTGTCATAACACTTTGTGGGAAACACCTACCTGTCAACATATCGTAGCCTAAATATCGAGGTCCAAAGTATTATGTAGACACTAAGTAAAAGTCTTCTATACTTAATTCTACTTACATGTTCCTATTATTGTTAATGTTTTACTGCAAACAATATTTCAGCAACTATAACTGAGGAAAATAGCAAAAAAAAACAAGAAAGACAAACAAAAGGGGCAAGTGATACAGTTAACTCATTCATAACGGATTTGGCTAGCAGGCTCCTTCACACCTCTTGTCACATGCAGCATCAGGGTTTAGGAGTGTAGAATTTAGATACCACACAGAAAAATAAGTTTCACATTGTGGAGGTCTCTGTTGAGGGTGATACAATCATCAAACGGCATGGCCTCAAACTGTCGCCCACGAGTCCCTGCATGAGCATGCCAGCTCTGGCAAGGGAACAGTACACTCGTAGCGCCTCAGGCTGGGGTGTCGCTCCCAACACTCTCCATGGATCGCTTCAGGGTCCCAGGAAAGTAGGTAGAGCCTTGACAAGATTAAACCGCGAATCAGCAGCTTCCTTGCAGGATCAGGGAGCAAAGGCAACACCTTGCGGGCTGACCGCAGCAGCCCAAAACAGACCCCCGCGGTCTTCCTGGCATGGGTCCTAAAGGACAGATCTTCATCCAACCAAACTCCCAAGGTCTTGATCTCCTTCTTGGGAGATGGTGGATCACCCAGAGACCGGGGCCAATAGCTAGCAATAGTGGAGGGACTAGATTTGCCTAGGAGCATCAGCTCAGTTTTTTCTCCATTGAGCTTTAGTGCAGAGTGGGACATCCAACGATGGACATTTACAAGGCAGTCATGCAGAACCTCGGGTTGTTCCCCCAGCTGGGTGAGGCCTACCACCAGCTGAGTATCATCAGCATAGCTGATAATCTTTACTCCTGAGGGGGCGACCACTCTTTCAAGAGGAGTCATGTATATATTAAATAAGGTAGGGCTCAAAGATGAGCCCTGAGGGACTCCACATTGAAGAGGGTCGACTGCTCTGCTCCTTCCCAAATTTGGTAAAAGCGGTCGGAGAGGAAGGATTCCAACCATTTTAGGGCCGTCCCTGACACCCCCACCTCTGACAGGCGTTGGAGGAGCACCTGATGACTTACGGTGTCAAAGGCAGCACTCAAGTCCAGGAGGATCACTGCCACTGACCCTCCTGTATCAAGAATGCTCCTTGCTTCCTCCACTACTGCCAGAAGGGCAGTGTCCGTCCCCTGGCCGGGACGAAAGCCAGTCTGGGAGTCTCCCAACAGGTGATGTGACTCTAGATGACAGGAGAGCTGGCGGTTGACCAACTTCTCTGTAACTTTTGAGAAGCCGGGCAAAAGTGAGATAGGCCTGAAGTTGGCCAAATTAGAAGAATCCAATCCTGGTTTTTTCAGTAGTGCTTTCACCACTGCCTTTTTCCATCTCTGGGGCACTATGCCCTGAGAGAGTGAAAGATTAATTAGGTCAGTAGGCGGAGTGGACAGAGTGTTAGCTACTAGTTTAAGATATTTCATGGGGACAGGGTCACTAGGAGATCCACTCTTCATCTCTTTCAAAGCTTTAATGACCTCCTCCTCAGAAAAAGGGCCGAAGGAGGAGAGCTCATCAGGGCAAATTGTTGGGCTAACATCTAAGTCCGGAGTCTGAGGGATTGCAGGCAGAGAGGACAGGATCTTCTCTATTTTAGAATGAAAGAAGAGAGCCAGTTCTTCACATTTTTCTTTAGGATTATCATATACAACTGGCGGGATTGGGGCCTTCAGAAGTTCCTTAAAGATTTTAAAGGATTCCCCTGGTAAGTTACTTGCCCTCTCGATCCTATCGCTGAAGAAGTTCCTTTTGGCATCCTTCAACGCGTTTTTATACTTCCTCATCTCTCTCTTATAATTTTCTCGCCTTTCTTTCGTCAACTCTCTCCTCCATGCATGTTCTAATCTTTTGCATGAGGTTCTGAGACCCCTAAGTTTGGGGGTATACCAAGGAGCTGAGCCAATTCTTCTTTCCCTGACAGGTCTCCGTTTTTTTGGAATCAACAAGTCCAAAGCATTAGTCAGCCAAATTCCCATATATTGATCAGCAATAATGGGATCAGCAACAGGGGGAGGACAGGTTCTTGCTAACTCTGCCGCCCAACTGTCCGCTGGCAGCTTCAACCAAAGTCGTTCTACTGTGTACTGTCTTGGTATAGGGTCTCTCTCCTTCTCCAGCTGCCATCTAAGCGGCACTAGATAATGGTCCGTCCAGGGGAGAGCCAACGGCTGGGACGCTTGCAGGTTCTTTGAATTGGCAAAAGCCACATCAAGCTGATGACCCCTATTGTGGGTGACCCCAACATTAGCAAGATGTAAATCAAGTGCACCCAATGTGGCTTGAAGGTCTCTCGCTACTATATCGTCGGGGTCATCGAAATGTAAATTGAGATCCCCGAGAATTAGAAAGTTGGAGGAAGCGGCAGCCAATGGAATCACTGCCTCGATGAGTAGCCTACTACTAGATGTAAGCATTCCAGTTTGTGTGCAGGTGAAATTCCAGATGTTGTCTGAGATCTCTGAGACCAGCTCCCCCCGGCTCCCCACACTCTTGCCTGGCCCTTTGGTGAATGAGCAGCATCTTCTCCAGCATTGAACTGTACAGGTTTGAAACCAAGTGCTCTGTGGCGGTCAGCAGGCCATCAAGCGTTTTGAATATAGCAGTTGCCACAGGGAATGTTAGCATAACCTATGCACACATGCCCCCTTGGACTGTAATATAGGAAAATGTTGAGTGGGGTGTGCAATTTATCTCCTTAAAATTGGAGAGAGTATTAAAAGTGTTGTTTCTGTAGAGATCCCCCATTGATGTACGCCATGCGTTGCTACCAGAGATATCGCTCTAGCCTCATGTGTCACCAGAAGTAGGGACTGATAGTCTGATGGGACACGTGGTGAATAAAGTACATTCATGCCCACCTTCCTCCCAAGTCTTGTCCAGGCCCTTCTCGTGCACTCAGCTGTGGCCACATCTTACATTTATCTGGATATTGAGGTGCCCAGGAGTGATGTCAGAGGAAGGAGAGATGCGTTGTCCTGCTTCGCCACCATACACGGCACGTAGGGTATCAGGTGATACCAACATATTGCAAAGCGGGCTTGAGCGCATAGGTCGTACAATTCTAAGTCTGGTACTTCAAACCCACCTCAGTGGAACAGCAGAGTGAGTCTTTCCCATTTAACCTTTGGTTGTTTACTCACCTATGCTATTCTAATTAAGTGAGTCCTAAGTGGTCAGAAAAATGCAGCTGAGAGTGGTAGCAGAATGTTCACAAACATTGAAGTTTAGAAAGTATTACCATCTTCATCGGCCCTAAGTGGCCAGACAAGGACAGTGGGAGGGACACCCATCTTGATACTACTCAGAGATCTTAGCTATCGCCACCCCATAGTTCTCACATATAGCAGCATTTCTGTCCTGGCTAATCCATATACCCAGGTATTTTGGGGAGTTCTCACACCACCCCAAAGAGAACTCAGACATAAATCAGATAGTGCTGTAGAGGAGGAAGAATATTTGTGACTTGGACCAGTTGATAGCCACCCCTGAAAGAGACCCAAATTGGATGTATTGTCTCATAAAACTGTCCAGACATTTCCTCAGATTTTTATTGTAAGCATATAGTAAGATAAGTATATGCCTGTTGGTGTACGTACGATATGTTCCTTAAAAGGTCATCTGCCGCTTGTGGCCAAGGGCTCCAATGCCAGAGAAAATATGAGGGGCCATCTACAACAATCTGGTCCAATGAGGGAACGGGCGTGACATACCCATCCTGGACAATTTAGTGAAAAGTACCCTTCCAGGGAATCGAAAATGTTATGGCTTCTGCGTCCAAGCCTGGGTCAAGGTCTTGCAGAAGTGCAAACAAATGTTTGCAGGCTGCGCACCATTGATTGACCCGGCGCAAAGCCAGACTGATCTGGCCATATAAGATCCCGCATATGAAGGGCCAGACCATTGGAGATAAGATTAGCAAGGATTTTAGAGTCACAGTTCAGAAGTGGAAGATAAGCCTTTCAATTTGTGGGTGGCTTATCCTGTTTCAGCTGTACAATCAGCACTGTTTCTTGTAGTAACGGGTGTAGCATGCATCTCTTCTCTGCCTCCTCATAGACGCTAGCAAATGGGGGGCCCAAAATCTTAGCATATTTGGTATAGAATTTGTGGTTAGACACCCAGGAATTATCCGTAGTACATCTAGCGTGAAGAGTTGAACTAGACATTGGCAGTGTGTGTCACTGATCCAGCCTTGTGCGACTTACTCCAAATATTTCACAATCTGTTCATGGGAGATAGAACTCCTAGATGTGTACAAGTCTACTTAATATGACGTGAAGGCTCTAAGGATCTGGGAGGTAGTGTGCTGGGGATCACCATTTGAGTCCTTTTTTTTTTCTAAAACATCACTAGCCGCCCACAGGCACCTAATCATGTTTGGTAGTTTCTTGTCAGGGTATTCCCTCTTCCCATATGCCCTAGCCTTCGCATATTTACCTCTGTATTTGCTTTCTCTCTCTGCCACCTCTGAGATTTCAGACAGCTTGGTTCTTAGTTGTTTTAAAATATGTTGCTCATCAACATCTGTGAGAGTTCTCTCCAACTCATTGATCTCAAGCTCTAATCTGAACAAGTGGTCCCCAAGGGATTAACGGCTACCTTCTCTCTTTGTTAAGCCTAGACCACTGATGGTAGCCTTTGAGGGCTCCCACACCATTCCCATATACCGGACTTTGCCTACATTACATGGAAAGTACTCCATAATTTTGGTGCGTAGTTCATCCACAAAAATTGTATCCAGCAGGGCCTCAAAATTAAGGCACCAGCCACAACCAACAGGCGGATCACCGACCACCTCAAGTGTCAGCAGTACCGGAGAATGGTCAGACAGAGTGCGTGCCAAATGTGAGACCCTACTAACCGGGGGCACTATCCTGTGTTACTGACCAATAGTCAAGTCTTTACCACATTCCATGCCCTGCTGAGTAGTATGTGCCTTCTGTCGCTGACGGATCTTTATGTCTCTACATAGCCACCAGCTTATGATCAGTTATAATGGCATTTACTTGGTCATCTGCCACATATCGAATCATGGCAGCAGAGCTAGATCTGGTAAAATGGGGCTGAAGAACACAGTTGAAGTCTCCTCCCCACTATAGCGATTGTGGCCCCACAAGTGTTAGAAAAAATCCAAGTTGTCAGCATTGGGCCTTAGCAATTGTGTATTGTCAGCCTAGTTGTGCCCAGCCTGTCCAACATTATTATGAATCTGCCATGTTCATCAGTGAGTGAGCCAGTGACCATGAAGTGTGTGCCTTTTTTGATAAGGATAGCCACCCCTCGAGAATAAGAAGAGTACAAAGAAGTGACACAGTGGGAGGCCCACCTGGACTTGAAGCAACGGTTCATGTGTGGTGCAAAATGAGTTACCTGTAGTAACACTATATTTACATAGTGCCTGTCCAAGTGAGCTAGAATATGCCAGATGTTCCGAAGGTTACTAAGTCCTCGCACATTCCCTGTTATGCAGGTCAGCGTCCGATTACCCTCTATGGTAGATATGCTGCAGCTATCCATTTGAGAGCTAATGTTTGTCTATAGGAGCCTGCCAGCCCATTAATAGACCTGCATTGTATGAACACTGCATTCAATCCGCAACATAATAACAAATCAACCTCTTCCACACACACTGGTAGGTAGCCCAATCCCACCAGGACATCACACCATTGCCCCCAACTTATCAACTCCATATCAAGTAAATATACAAGTACAAGGAGGACAAACAAATTCAGAAGATAAAAAGATGTAAATGGCAAGGACTAGCCAAGGGTCAACAACAGATATCATAGGCGTAACCTCTTGGGGAGAAGCATGAGTACCAATATAAGCCTCAATAACAAGACATTGGAGGGTAGCTGTTCCTGTGAAAAAAAAATATAAAGTAACAGGTTGGAGGGTGACGGGGGCTTCCCTAAAAGGAAGAGGTGCCTCACACACCAGTCAGAGTGTCATGCTTCATCATCGGTATTTGCTCTGCGTGGGGTTGGTGCTTCAATACCCCGCAGGCCCTGGGAGAGGGCTCTTTGGGGAGATCTTTTGATATAGCTGTGATGGTGAGTGCGAGTGTGTAAGGTATGGGTGCTTATAGTGGTGAAAAATATCTCAATACCTCAAATACCTTTAATAAGGGGTCCCCTTGGTATGGATAAAAATTGTATGTGCAGATTGTCCTTCTAATTAGAAAGAATGGCAATCTTTTGGTATGTGTAGGTCGACATGTTTCACTCCTTGATGGTCCAGGAGGAATCCGCAACATTTCATCAGGACCAGAAAATAATTCCTACCCTAAATCTGGGTCGAATGTGTAATATATGGTTACCATGCAGCAGTAACGACAGGAGGTTTATTGTGTAAATCTATTAATAAGTCAAGTGGGTACCACCATAACATTTGGGCAAGCGGCACAGAGAATAGGCCACGTCACCGAACTTGGGAAAAACCAAAACCGTCAACCGCAAATCAGATGCGGTAACCAGCACTCGACCCAAGGCTCAATTCTATCTTGACTGTAGGGTTGGATTGGGGCCCCACTTGGGGTATGTTATGGAGATCCCACTTGACTGCTTAATAGATTTACAAAATAAACCTCCTATCTTTACTGCAGCATGGTAATCACTCAATACCATATATTACACACCCCACCCAGACCTGTGCGACCTTAATAAACTCACTTTCGAACTTCTGTAAATCTGAATTATGTTTAGACAATTTCTATAAACAAATAGTGTCCAAGTTCTTCACCACTGGTGTTTTTCAAGTATGTTGCTCTTTTTTTATTTCAAAAGTATTTTATTGGTTGTTTCCAAATAAAGCAATACATACAATACTTCAAATGAAAGGACATAAGGAATAGACATGCAAAAATAAACAAAGGAAAATAGAGACAGTAAAACAGCAAAATCATTAAGTAATCAGGTGAGTGTGGCAGTATATCACATTTTCATACACAAGTATTGCTTGGCTAGTGTCACCAAGCCATTAAAGAGATTAACAATATCGCGAAGTGTAACTGTATAATCAGCAAGAAGTATCATAGCTCAGGGAGCAGAACGACTTAGGTATCGGTGTGAATCAATGATCTATAGAGTGGTGCCATTAGCCTGGTGAAGCGAACACTAGTGAGAGTATTCCGTGGGGAGGATTACTTTATCAGGTCTTCTGTGGTTCATGGGGGTCTGTATGAGATAAAGTAAAGATCAAGAGTGTCCCACATGTGCCTGATAGGGGATTTCCACGGTGAATTCTGGTGAGCTATGTTGTCAGCCCCCTTAACTTGGTGACCTAGTTTAACCAGCATTTAAAGGATGCTTTGTGCGTGTCTTTCCAATTGTTGAGTATGATCTTAACGGCTGCTGTTAGAAGTAGGTCCAGAAGCGCCCTATCTTTTACATTCAATTACTCTGCTCTGAGGTGACCGAATACCAATGTCGCCAGATCTCTGCTAGGGGAGTATGAGAAGAGTTTAGATATGAAGTCGAAGACCTTATCCCAAAAGGGTACCACGCATTCGCACAGAATTAGTAAGTGTTCCAGGTTACCTATTTTATCATTACAATTCCAGCAGATGGGATCTTCACGAATTTTGTGTGAGTGTAGTCAGGCTGGTGTCCAGTAGGCCTTATGTAGTAACCAGAACTTAGTCTGGGAGAGTGCTGGAAGTTTGTTGCTCTTTAATGCTCAAGCTAGAGACTTCATCATAAGATGACTTTTGTTTTTTGGTCCGGCTTGACAGCACAGTTGTCTGTAGACGCGCTGTTACGAAATTCCTTAATATATGCATAGAGTTGGCTTTGGCCTTACTTAGAGAAATATTACTTTGTCACCACGAGGGGCTATTTTAGACCAGCAAATTACACTGAATTACCATGTAACATTTTTCATCTTCTAAATCCAATTAATACTGAAGGCAATCCTTTGTAGATATTTTAACCCAGCACCAGCAAAGCCAATAGAACAGGGTTTACTGTGATAAACAGCATGTAGCACCTGTAAACAGCATTTGTGAGTACATACTGTCAATGAAACCACCAATTTTGTATTCTGACCTTATTTATCATTAACAGTGTCTTTTATTGTGCACCGGTACAAGTTCACTGCGTGGTATTCACTGTCATGCATTCTAGTTCATAGAAAATATTAATTAAAAGCCTCAAACCTTAATCAACAAAGAAACTGAAGCACTCTTTCAACTCTAGTATTTTGTCTGTTTTGTCAACATGTTTGCTTGTAAAATGTGTTTTGGTTTTTCCTTTGTCTGTGCTGTGACTCTTCATTGAGTTTGCTGGGTTCTTTACATTCTAGTTTCTCCCTAAGTAGAGCAAGAAGCAGCAGAAACCTTCAGACGACAGCTTTGGCTGAAACATACTAAAAACCTTGAATTTAGAATATTTTACATCAACACATTACCGAACCCAGGATTATAGGCGCTTTGGATTCTTTTTACAATATTAAAGCTAACTGCAAATGTTTTCAGAATCATAGGAAAACGAAAGCTATTGTATAGGTAATTTCATGTTATCCATAAAACCATTTTTATTGTATCTTTTTCATTCGCATATATAATTACGTGCTTGATTCTGAATAATGTACTGGGATTCAATGCGATTTAATGTAACATTGTTAAGGAAAGCTTCCCACCTTTAATCTTTTTAATAAAAGAGACTATCTCCATTGTGCCTCTTCTTCACATCTGATTCAGGATGACTCTGGACAGAGGGTGCAATGCTGTCTGTGAGGAGAAAAAGTAAAAATGCTTTGTCAGTAGTTTGTCAATTGAAATTTCATTCATAAGGAGTATGCTTTGAAATCTATGATTTGCATAAAGTCCTTAACCTGCCCTTACTGTATTTTATGACGTGCTAAAAGAGCATGAATATTTGAAAATTGTACAGCGAAGTCTTGGAATTATCGGTATAGGCATTTTTGTATAATGGGTCCTAAATGAGGTATTAATTTATTAAACAAGAGTCTGAATTTCAAAACACCCTTTGCCAACTAAGATCAATCTTTAATCTTTTCTTGGGCATAATGGAAGACTTTAGCACAAAATATTTTACAAATCACTCGAGATATCTTTAATTCTTCTATGATATGTCTACTTTCGCTGGCTCTGGAAATCTATCTATTACCACTGTATACATGTTGTATCACAGTGTCGTCTTAGATATGCCCCAGTTATGTTCAGATTTCTAATTTTGAAACCTGCATTGTATGTTTACCTACATTGTTTGAGTACACTGTTGTTCAGGGCGGTCTCATGCATTTGTGCTTCTTTTAACCATGGAATTGATTGATTGATTTATTATCATTTATTACAATACATTTATTTGTAAGTCACTCCTTGCAGAGTGAATTGCAAACATGCCCATTCCATAATTATTAAAAATGCAGATAAAATGGATCACACAAACATGACACTGAGAGTTCACTAGTAAGGAAAAATAGATCTTTCCTAAAGCTGAATAAATTAGGCTTATTTTTTCAGATCTAGTAATAGTTCCTTCCTTGCCTTTAGGCTGATAACAAAAACATCTTTAGCCGACTTCTCATCAAAGATGGATTTTTTGTTTTGTTAAAGTCTGAAATATGAGGTTCTTAGAGCACTAGTGGAATGGACTATGTTCATCTATTTTTAAGACAATGCTTGATCTGGTCATTGATGCTTTGGCGTAGAGTTCTAATGGTTGACAACGTTCCTTGCATTGTTCTTTCAGAATTAGACTTGCCCCAGCATACTGCTGGTTTTGGTACACTATCAAATAAGCAGTTAAAACAATATAGTTTACTATTGCCAAGGACTCTGTGGTATCTTGTATTCTGTTACAAACATTTTTAGGAGGGCGTCCAAGGGAAAGTTTAAAGACCATATACAATCACACTCCCCATACGAACTGTAAATACACAAATAAGTGATTGTAGGTCTGGGAAAAAAATAGACTGTTAAAAATTAGGCCTGACTGTCAAAGGAAATACATTAATACACGAAAGAAAAATCAATCAAGTGCCCAAGGATATCTCCCCAATTGTAAAGATATCCATCAGTTTTCGATCGGTTCCGCCCTGTTCATCATATGGGACTCCTCACACCAAGGAGAGTAATCCTGCAACCACTTGATGTTGAACATAGTGGTTGCCCTAGTGTGTTGTTAGGTATGAGGCTATTAACCGTGGAGACTGCAAAAAGCAGTGCATGTGAATGATAATAATAGTGTGAAAAAGTGAAGGGAAATAAAGTTGGAGAAAAAGGAGAGTAAAAAACTTTATTGAGTATCCCCTAATTTTCCAAAGCTAAAAAGTGTGCAAAGACATAGTAGAAAAACAAATGTCTACTATTAATGATCTTATCAACATCAAGTGGTTGCAGGATTACTCTCCTTGGTGTGAGGAGTCCCATATGATGAACAGGGCGGAACCGATCGAAAACTGATGGGTATCTTTACAATTGGAGAGATATCCTTAGGCACTTGATTGATTTTTCTTTCGTGTATTAATGTCTTTCCTTTGACAGTCAGGCCTAATTTAACAGTCTATCTTTTTCCCAGACCTACAATCACTTATTTGTGTATTTACATCTTGTATTCTGTGCCATACAGCCTTCCCATTTCCCTGCCTTGCTGCTAAGCCAGAATGCATGTGTTGTGGAATGCTGGTGCGTGTGATGTAATGGAATGTTTGGGATGAGTGTCAGTTGGAAGTATGGGCTGAGCAGCAAGGGAGCTGCTCCTGGTGGGGCTCGTTCTGAGATGCTCACTGATTGACTTACTTGATTATAACCATCTGTATCTCCATTAATAAATCATCCTCCTGTTTTCTACACCTTGGCATCTAATGGACTTATTTACATTATAACAGACTCCTATCATCGCAACTGTCTTCTTACAAGATGATATGCTAGATTTTGTGTAGTTTGATACATGCTCCCTTGCCGGTGTCAAAACTTTGGGCCACCACTGATAACACTGGTTGTAATTACATTTCTAAAGAAGAGTGTCAGGAGTCAAATATATTATGGTTGTTTTGTAAATGTATTGCCCAAACAGTATGATACTCTTTATGAGTTCAACATGCTGTCCATGAATCCTTAGGGGCAGTGAAGAGACCCCACTGTTGCCTATTTGGTCAATGACCTCTTGGCTAATGAAGGGATAGCAGTAGGCTTGGCAGGGATTGTTTTGCCAAAAGTGCCACTGACTGACAAGGTTTGAGCAATTTTGGCACAAATGTAAGGCTAGGTATGCCACCATGTCATGGTTTGTATTGTTCTTTTGTATTTCTGAAACAAACACTGAAATGGGAGTTTATTCAGAAATGGGAGTTTATTCAGAGGGCAGTCCTCAAACACTCCCAGGTGGGGGAAACACCACTGTATACTTTTGGCAGATGAGCCACAAGGAAGAATTTCTCGTGGTAGAGAAATCTGAATGTCCTTTGTCAAAAAAACCTTATGACTCCATTGGTATGGTAGCAGAGTAGCATAATTACATTTTCGTCTGACAGGAATATTGTACCTTAAATACTGTTGACAAACATATGCTGATAAGAGGTACAATATCAATATAGACAAGTATTATAATTAATTCACTAGACATCATTGCCAAGTTTTAAGAGATCTGGGAATCTGACATTGGTCCATTCAATGAAAAAGAATGGCTTTGTTCACTCATGGCACCTGGGGGGTCCGTGATTTCCTCTAGAAATGACCTAATCCAATTCAAATACTAACGTATTAGATACCTCACTCGACTTAATCCATTGCTGCTGCTCGCCGCTGTTCTGACCTGGCTTTTCTAGGATGCATCACCACAAAACGTAATTTCATTGACACCATATGGACACGTAGCAAAATATGCCCCTAGTGGGATTCCCTCGTTAAACCACTATAAATCTTCAACCGCCCGTCAACTAACCCTTAAATTGGCCCTACTAAGCATCCTATAGGATGAAAAATACACAAGCACTCAGAAAATCTTCCTTAGGCTTGGGATGGTCTTCACAAAAATGGACATTGCTCAGAAATGAAGGAGCTTGTCAGTACTGGCCACAAAGAGATGGAAATCTGCCCAGATGCATGCCCTGTCCTCCAGCAACCAGTACATGAGGCTAGGGGATTCACATAGAAACACACTAAGGGGCCGATTATGATGGCGGACGGACCTGAGTCCGTCCGCCACCATAGAGTAGGAGGGAACCTCCGCATGGTATGCGGAGTTCCCTCCTGTGTAATTAGGATGTGACCGCCACCCTGGCGGTCACATCCTCTATTTTTAACATTGAGGCGGGTCCTGCTTGAAGCAGCACCCGCCGCAATGTTAAAAATGAAAGTTGTGCATTTGCATGCACAAAGCGGCAGGCACCGCGCGGTGCCTGCCGCTCTGTGCACGCAAATGCAGGGGGGTACCATAGGTACTCCCCATGTGCACCCCCCATACCCCCCTGCACCCCTGGGGGCCCGCAACGGGCCCCCAAACAAAACTCCGTATGCCTTTGCACGGCGGACATGCCGCCGTGTAAAGGCATTGAAATCCAGACATCCTAATATGGCTGGCGGTGTCTGAGAGACACCGCCACCATATTAGGCCTTTTCCGCCGCGGTTGTAAGCCAACCGCGGCGGAAAAGCAGCGGACCTAAACCAGGACCCACCAGCCATCCTAATGTGGCGGTGGGTCTTTGGTGGGTCCGCAGTGGATTTTCCGCATCCGCTGGGCCGGCGGTGAATTCCGCCGGCCCGGAGGATGCGGAAAATCCTCCATCATAATGAGCCCCTAAGATATGGTTTCATTATTGAGAGGGGGTGGAAGAGATGTGATTGATTCAAACAAGGACAGTACTTATTGGGTAAAAATTATTACTCACATTTATCAGGAATAAAAATGTTGTCAACATTTTTGTGTGATTGTTTTTATCATTAATCAGACATTTATGGACTACTGCACTAACACAAATCTACAGTTGTAGGTTAACTACAGACTTAGCCCAGCTAAAAAAAGAAGAGTCAAAATCTAACCAGATAAGGTATGATTAGCTAAAGTTTACAAGAGAACGAAGCAAGCAGTAGCCATTGTTGCCGTCTTTCGTGTGCTCTGACAGAGTACTGTTTTGAACTAGTTCACCCTCAATAACTTGAGGAAACTTGTGGAAAAGTGAATTTTGCCTTGCCATATGTGCCTACGTGTTCCCCATCCTATGTTAT
The DNA here is from genome assembly GCF_964261635.1 of Lissotriton helveticus. NCBI lineage: Eukaryota > Metazoa > Chordata > Amphibia > Caudata > Salamandridae > Lissotriton > Lissotriton helveticus. The sequence continues at coordinate 4,731,214 of NC_136064.1, forward strand.
ATGTGCATGATCGATATGCATAGATCCCCCTATGATCGATTAAAGACGCAATTATAGTTGTGTCCAACTCTAGTATGTCAGTATCCCGTTCTCGTGAAAGCAACGAGTATTAGGCCTATGTTGTCACGTTTTACAGTGTGCACGTTAGTTCATTGAATTGTCCCCGTTTCTAGGCCTCAAAAGGGCCCGGACACCAGATTCAAGCTCCAGTCTCCTGAACCCACTCCGAGGAACGATGCAGCCCCCACCTGCATCCCTGACCCTTCACTTACTTCCTGCCAAGCAGCGCGGTGCCCGGCCTGGCTCTGCCTGCCTGTCTGCCAAGAATATGTTATGCTTCCAGTTATCAGTCCAGCTTTCCTTCTCTGCATTCCTAAGCCACTGAACCGCATAAACAGTTTCAGCTATAGTCTAGTCTTTCTGTCTCCATGCAAGAGAAATACTGTATTAATATTCATAGAAGATTCATAGCACACGCAATACATGTAGAATATATGCATGCACCAGCCTTAGTGTCAAGTAGCCTTTGCCCTGATAACTTTTAGATTCTATCAACATGTACTCCAAACACCAGATACCAGATATGCTATAGGTACATGTCGTCCTGACACTGCAGACTTTAGTCTCCTCTTCTAGTGCAGAAGTCATAGCCCCCAGTTCTCCCTGGTAACACGTCATTGCCCGTTTGCGCGCACCACTAGGTTAAAGGTCCCAGCTGCTCAGGTAGCCCCCTCCATGTTTCCGCCCATTCATGACACTTCTATGACGTTTCACATCACATGTCTAAGTGCACGCCCTGTGCACGCCTCCTTCTTCCACCTATGTGTTCTTATCTTACGTTTGTCATAAGTTACGCCTACTGTATGTAATGTAATTGAAATGTCTTACTATATATATGCTGCACTGTCGATGAAATGGTGCAGCTGCCTTCCTTCCTATTTTATTTCAGGCTGTCCCGTTCCAGTCCCTTCCCTTTTGCCTGAATAAATCCCGTTCGACTCTGAATTCCTCGGATCCTGCCTCTTATTTATTGAGCTATCTGTTATTGTTAATATATTCAAAAATAGTACCGGTAATTAATTATTTATTTACCACAGAATGGCGCCCGAACAGGGACGAGCCCCTTCCTCACGCGCTGGCGATGCAACGCTGGTCCCCTGACCCTCTGCAGCCGTGACGGAACAATACCGTGCACGTGCAGATATTTCTGCTTCAAGTCTCCCTCAGGCCCACGGAGGAGACGGAGACTGCGGTCCGACATCCAGACGAAGCGGTGTGGAATGCGGTTCGTCCCGACCAGAGCCCAAGCCGAGAGTCAAGGTCCGAGGTATCCGGAGGCCCACCTGTAACCGAAGTTTCCGAAGTGCGTAGTCCGACGACGTCGTAGCAGTCCAGTCCAGTCCGAGGCCTTCCAGTTTCTGCTTCCCGGTGAGTACCGTCGCGGGGGAAGTATCTAGACAGGATCCTTAGTTTGTTCCTGGTCCGTTGGGTTTGGGTACACAGATCCAGTCCGAAGTATTCACCTAGGTGGATACGGTCCGACGTGTCTCTTTATGGGACCGGTATGTTCTGTACTGTTTTAGCAGTGCATCTAGTAATTCTAGTAAGTTTCGTTCTCGAGAAATTCATGTGTTCTGTTTTCAGTGTATCAGGTAGTATTCTGTTCGAACTGTTATTTATGTATTTTTATGTCGTGGTATGAGTGCTTTGTTCGCTATTTTATTACTGTGATTATTGTGTATTGTGTTCCAAGTGTATTACCGAAATGCCTCTGTTCTCGAAATTACGTCAGTTAAAGACCAGAAAAGGGTTACTCGAAGAAGCAGTTCCTGTCCCTCCTAGGGACAGTCCAGGACATTTTATGTATCACAAGCATGGCTTAGATGCCATAATATATCTAGACTTATGGGCGGACTATACTAAGGAACTAGAAGAGAAATATAGATGGCCCGTATCAGGTACATGGGATGCCGAGTGCATCATGCGAGTAGAAGAAGCATTATGGAAAAAGAAAGCCAGACAGTCCCAGAAAGATGCCATCGAGTTATGGCGCAAAGAATCTCATAAAAGAACCGAAAAAGAATTCCGAAGAACAGAATTAAGTAGGGAATCCGCAGAAAAAGCCCAAGAAAGGGACTTAATCGAAGAAGGTGAACGAGTTAGAACAGAACAGTCAGACAGACAGAGAAATGCCCTTATTAAAGGTATGTATCCTCTTCTTGCCGAGGGCTTGCCAAAAGCAACCCCGGAAGCACCCTGTAATTTACCGCCGCCATTGGTCCCGATTAAGCTACGTCATAAACCGACCGCAGCTGATATTTTTCTTTCGTCCTATTTGGACGACACAGTCCCAGCCTATGCAAATCCTGTTCCGTCTGTTCCCGTTAATAATGTAATTCCCGTCCCGCCAACTACTGTTCCCGGGGGCCAAGTTCATGTTCCAGCACCCCCGGACCAGCCCACAGTACATGCACCCGTTATGCCAGTCACTCTACCAGCCCGTACAGTATTCACCGACGATTCTAGTTTAGGAGCCGCGGGGGGAGGTTCTCCTCGTACCCCGCCTCAACCAAGACATCTGACGCTACATTACCTAGCGTTACAGCGTACGCCAAAAGTGTCTACATACGTAGATATCATGCGAGGTCTTACTGACTGTCGTTATGATCCAGTTCCAGGCGAGGATCACATGGTCATATATTCATTACGTTTAAGACGGGTTGCCAGCTATCTGGTCACCCTGCCCGATATGGGAGAACATCTAGACAGAATATATCGTTTTATCCGTACAGGAGAGAATCCAGGAAGTATTCACGAAGCCATGGTTCAGAGGAAAGTCGAGACTCAGCTCATGATTTTAAAGTTCCTGATTAACTGTTTAGTAAGAGAGCAAGATTATCCAGAAAAAGATCATGAAGAACTGAAAGTCCTGACTAGGTGGAGTGACAATATAGCCGATGGAAAACACAAGACACAAGGTTGTATAGAGAGTATGTACAAGAAAATTCGTAAGGAAATAATAAGTATACACGAGAAACGAGAAGCAAAAAGAGCAACCGAGAAAGAATATGACTCTTCTACTGAAGAGGTAGACAACGAGAATCCCGACAGAATAGCGTATGTAGGTAGAACTAGACTTTCCGACCGACATTCACGCCTAGATTACAAGAAAACCTTTCCTCCTCCAGTACCAGAACAGTGTTCTCTTGAGCAAGTATTCCAAGCTACCGATCACATTCTGAAATCACGAATAGGGTATAGTGAGCTTAGTACCATGCATGAACAAGAACTAGCCCGATCAGCAGTCCGATGGACTAGTGATTCTACCACTTTTCCAGACGAAATAGTGGCTCAAACTTTTCTGAAACTGCCCCCAGCCGAGCAACATCTGGTGGGTACGTATATGATTCAGCGCCTCATTACACTGTATGAAGAACAACATTCTGATCCAGGTCCGCTACATGATATATTGAACGAGTTACTCCAATACAGATGGAAAGGTCTAGGTACCGATTTAATTAGTGTTATTCTAGAACAGCGCCACAAATACCGAACGTTTCTGAATCCACATTTTGTTCACGTCTCACCCCCAGAAAGTAAATCATTCTACATAGACAGACAGAATCCGTTACGAGAAGTACATCCAGTCAAGAAAGAGGGTGGTGGTCTAGAACGAGTATTTGTTTACACACCTATCACGAAAATAGAACTCTTGGAAATGAAAGAGTTAATTCCCTGTCATGATAAAGATCCAGCAGGGTTTCACCGTGAATTAAAGGACATGCTCCGTATGGGAGAATACACGTATCCTGATATCATTAAAATGTTAAAAGTCCTGTTGCCCGCAGGCATATATGAAAAACTCAAAGAAAAAGAATGGGAGGTGGGAGAGAAAAATATAGATTGGACAGCATTAGAAACTGAAGATAATACACGAGTACCAGGTACCGGTCTTGGGGATAAAGCTAAAGCTTTGCCCGAATTATTAATCCAAGTTTTGCCAAGATTACTAGCCACGAAAAAGGAAGATTGGGATGCCATCTCAGCCTGTAAACAGAAACAAGACGAAGATATTAGTGATTTTTATTCTAGATTTGAGAAATGTTTCATTATTAATAGTGGTCTGAAAACGAGTAGTGAATCGTATCCCCATCTTTTTGTTACCAAACTAGTCGAGAATTCAAGTCCACAAGTTAAAAATCGAGTACTGAAAGTCGAAAGTACCTGGCAAGCTAATACTCCGTCACAGATGCTCCAGATGCTCCAGTATCACCAGAACAGAATCAGGGAAGAGCAGGAACACGAAAGGAGACGTATGAAAGACACAAAAATGAAAGTACTAGTTGCACAGTCTGTTCCGCAAGACAGTCAGAAGAGGGGTCCGAATCAAGCCAGTCATCCTGCAGTTCCCGTTAAAGGGACATGTAATTACTGTAAACAGCCAGATCATTTTATAAATGAATGTGCAGTTCTGAAACACAACATAGCTACTGGTAAAACTAAAGAAAGACCACGTCCGCCTAGACAAGAACAAGTCTCACAGAATTCCCAGCCGCCGCAGAATGCACAACAGTCAGTTACAGCACCGCAGCCTATAGCTGCAACACAGCATGTTACACAGCAGATGTACCAGTATGCACAGTCAGAGTATCCAGATTATCAGCCGTATTCATGAAACAGCCTAGAGAGGGAGGTAGGCTTGCCTCTCATCGAGATACCTGTAGATCAAGAGGGTCCCTATGTACATAGTCAAGTATTAGGGAAAGACAGAAAGTTTCTGATTGATACAGGGGCAAGTAGGACTACCATCAGTCATGACGAGGTTCCAGGGGCTCCGCTCTCAGGCTCTAGAAATGTTTCCCTTGAGATGGGGCACAAGGTGTCCCGTTCCAAATTGCAATTCTGTGTCCAGCAAGTGGTCTACTTAGGACACTTACTGTCCAAGAGGGGTAGGCAGTTGACACCTGACCGTATCCAGTTAATAGCACATCTTCCACAGCCCAAGACTCAGAAGGAGGTACGAGCTTTTATCGGCCTCACTTCTTACTGCAGACAATGGATTCCCCAGTACGCATTTCTAGCCAAGCCACTGATACAGTTAACGACACAGGAGGTAGCCGTATCGACTGTCCTCCCTTGGACCCAGGAACATACACTTGTTTTTAATGAGTTAAAGAAAGCTTTATGCCAAGCACCTGTTCTAGCAACACCAAACTACAGTAAGCCTTTTACACTTTTTGTCACAGAACGGGATGGTACTGCATTATCTGTTCTTACACAAGATCAAGCAGGACAATACAAGCCCTGTGCGTATTTTTCTAGCACATTAGATCCGGTGGCCCAGGCTCTGCCTGCGTGCCTCAAGTCAGTTGCAGCCACAGCTCTAGCTATCAGACAAAGTGATTCCATAGTGTTAGGACACTCCCTGACAGTACAAGTTCCACACTCCGTGGAAGTTCTTTTAAACAGAACCCAGACTCAGCACTTGACAATTGCACGTTTAACAGGTTATGAACTGACACTGTTCCAGCCACACATAGACATCAGACGCTGCAACATTTTAAATCCAGCTACACTATTACCGTCAGTTACTTCAAATCCTGCCACACATGACTGTGTGGAAGTTGTTAACACCATGACAAAGCCAAGACAAGACTTGACAGACATTGCATTACCTGATCCCGACCTGACACTTTATGTGGATGGTTCATGTATGAGAACAAGTACAGGGGAACTAGTAGCCGCGTATGCAGTGACTACTGAAACCGAAGTTATGGAAACACATCGTATAGACACCCTGTCTGCTCAAGCAGCAGAGCTTGTCACTCTGACCCAAGCCTGCATACGTGCCAAGAACCTGAAAGTTAACATATACACAGATTCACGTTATGCATTCGGAGTCGTACACGACTTTGGAGTGCTCTGGCAAGAAAGAGGTTTTATGACTTCTCATGGAACCAAGATTCAGCATGGCCCCCTCATTCAAGCTCTGTTAAATGCAATACATTTACCGACAGCTATCGCTATCATGAAGTGCAAGGCACATACGAAAGCCACTGATATCATTTCCCAGGGTAACGATCTAGCAGATCGAACAGCCAAGCTCACAGCTCAGACTCCAGACATTCTAGTTAACACGACACAGACAGACACTCCAGATCAGACTATTAGTATGACAGTTAAGGACCCTACACAAGATGTAATAGATATACAGTCACATGCTACTCCCGATGAAATCAAGAAATGGTCCGAACAAGGAGGGGTCCAGACAGATCAAGGATGGTTGACGAAGGGAAAAGCCACATGGTTTCTCCCCGACTCTATGGTTCAAGTCATTATTAACACCGCACATAGTCCAGCACACTTAGGAGAAAAAGCCATGTTAGACAGCATCCAGAACATTTGGTTCAACAAGCATTTACGAGCAGCAGCCAAACAGAAAGTCCGTACCTGCATGATCTGTTGTCAGTTCAATCCAGGTAAAGGTGTCCCGGTGGAACAAGGTGGATTCCATCCTCCTGACCACCCTTTTGAAGTCCTCCAGATGGATTATATTCAGATGGAGCGATGTCGAGGTTTCAAGTATGTCCTCGTAGTTGTATGCGCTTTTTCCAGGTGGACAGAAGCATATCCAGTTCCAGATTACACAGCTGCGACCACTGCCAGGCAGTTGGTTCGTGAGTTCTTTCCCCGCTATGGATTACCTAGGGTCGTGTATTCAGATAACGGCCAGCCATTCTCATCCGAGCTCATGAAACAAGTTTCCCTTCTGTTAGGGTACCAGTGGAAGTTCCATTGTGTACGCCATCCTGAAGCAGCCGGTCTCGTAGAGAGACATAACCAGACCCTGAAAATCCGAATTGCAAAAGTGTGTGCAGAGAAAGGTGTAGATTGGATAGTAGCACTGCCAGTCGCCCTTTTCTATATGAGAATGGTCGCTCACTCCCGTTCAGGTCTGTCACCCTATGAGATAGTGTTTGGTCGTCCCCCCAATATGTGGGGTACACCTAGACCCCGTACCATAACTGATGTTGACAGTAATATGCTGACAGATTACCTTGCTTCCTTGATGTCTGCACTACAATCTTGTCGTTCACAGGTTGCCGCTGCATTCCCAGACAACACCGAACTCAAGCCACATGAAGTCGTCCCGGGTGATTTTGTGCTTATAAGGAATTTTGATCGTTCAAGTCCGCTGGAGCCCCGTTGGAAGGAGCCCCGTCTCGTTCTTCTCACCACCCGGACAGCAGTTAAAATTGAAAACCGAAAAGGGTGGCTACACGCGAGCCACGTAAAGAAATTCCATGGACTCAAAGCAAAAACTTTTCTCAAGGACTGCCCCGTTCTCAAGGACTGCCCAGACAATGAATCTAAACTTCCCCTGTTAGAGAAAACTCCGCTGCAGGAGTATAAATCCAAGTTGAGGTCTAATAAGTCAGCCAGTTTAATTGTCTAAGTCCCTCTCGGGTGAAACGGTTAGACAGGTTCCTGACATGTATAAGACAGACCCACACAGTGAGAGAGTTAGTCAAAACTCTGATAGATGTATAGTTACTCTGTTCTTTCTATTGTTTTTGAGCCTTATGGTTACATGCATAAGTTATGCTTTACATTTATGTTTTCCTATTTCACATGTACATATGTTTTCTAATACTAGAGTAGAGCACACATTTAGTGACCTGCTTCCTCACGAGTTATCCTATCGTCTTGCTATGCGTAATAATACTTTTATCCGAATGCTGCACTATTCACACCAGACCAGCAATGCCACTAATTGTTGGGTGTGTGGTCGACTCCCCCCTTTCCAGACACCGAAGGGAGTCCTGCCACTCTTTCCTTATCCTTTTTCACATAATGGTTCGTGTGGAGCATGGTCCACGTTAACGTCATCCTCAACTGATATGTCCCTTCTGAATCGAACATGTTTCCCAGACAAGGAAGGTCTTTCCCATAGAACAGGGTTAGATCTAGAAAATGAAGTATATGATCTAGGTAATTATTCCTCGAATTTCATGGTTCTGAATGTTCAGTCCGATACTACTCCAGATTTGCCTGCTATTTCAGTACTACCAGTCGAAGGCGAATTATGTGTCAGAAAGAATGGTTCCGCACATGTAGGACATAGTGATTGTACTACTGTGGTCGAGTATAGTGACAGTGGGAAATCTATTTTCAAAGCCTCACGTCATTCTTATTTTGTGTGTGGTCAGACCGCATATGTTCGTCTGCCCCTCGATTGGGATGGAACATGTTACATTGCCTTCCTACTGCCACCAGTTTTTCTAGCCCCATCTGATTATCACAGAAACACACATCTAGTACACGTTAGACATAGAAGGGAGACCGAGTCCCCAATTGTCGATCAAACTGAAACTGCCTTAGAACAATATCAAGACTTCAATAAAGGTTTCTTTTTCTTTATAGGTCCTGTCCAGAATAGTAAGTTAATACGTAGGTTAACCAGAACCCTTGAAGCAGTAGTGAATGAGACTACTTCCGCTCTAGGTAACTTAACCGAAGAGCAATCTTCTATGAGATTTGTTGTGCTCCAAAATCGTCTCGTTCTTGACGTCATACTGGCCGATAGAGGAGGAGCATGTAGAGTCATCGGATCTAGTTGCTGCATTTTCATTCCTAATAATGCGCCGTCTGTTTATTCAGCTATAACCAGACTTCATAAAATTGCCCGTCAGTTACACCAGAATCCAGGCACCTGGACATGGTCCGGTTGGCTCTGGAGTATAATATCTGCCTGGGGATGGAAGGTATTGTCATTCCTAGGTATAGCAGTAATGATCATATTCAGTTGCTGCCTCTGTTTACAATGTGGCCCTGCGATTTGCGGCATGTGTGCTACCTCTTGTATTCCTAGTCCTAAGTCCCGTTCCAAGACAATTCGAGACGAGCAAATGATGCTATATGAACAGATAGATGGTATCATGAATATTGATGTTTCCTGATGGAAACGTAGGGCACAAGGAGGGAATGTCGAAAAGTGAATTTTGCCTTGCCATATGTGCCTACGTGTTCCCCATCCTATGTTATATGTGCATGATCGATATGCATAGATCCCCCTATGATCGATTAAAGACGCAATTATAGTTGTGTCCAACTCTAGTATGTCAGTATCCCGTTCTCGTGAAAGCAACGAGTATTAGGCCTATGTTGTCACGTTTTACAGTGTGCACGTTAGTTCATTGAATTGTCCCCGTTTCTAAGCCTCAAAAGGGCCCGGACACCAGATTCAAGCTCCAGTCTCCTGAACCCACTCCGAGGAACGATGCAGCCCCCACCTGCATCCCTGACCCTTCACTTACTTCCTGCCAAGCAGCGCGGTGCCCGGCCTGGCTCTGCCTGCCTGTCTGCCAAGAATATGTTATGCTTCCAGTTATCAGTCCAGCTTTCCTTCTCTGCATTCCTAAGCCACTGAACCGCATAAACAGTTTCAGCTATAGTCTAATCTTTCTGTCTCCATGCAAGAGAAATACTGTATTAATATTCATAAAAGATTCATAGCACACGCAATACATGTAGAATATATGCATGCACCAGCCTTAGTGTCAAGTAGCCTTTGCCCTGATAACTTTTAGATTCTATCAACATGTACTCCAAACACCAGATACCAGATATGCTATAGGTACATGTCGTCCTGACACTGCAGACTTTCGTCTCCTCTTCTAGTGCAGAAGTCATAGCCCCCAGTTCTCCCTGGTAACACGTCATTGCCCGTTTGCGCGCACCACTAGGTTAAAGGTCCCAGCTGCTCAGGTAGCCCCCTCCATGTTTCCGCCCATTCATGACACTTCTATGACGTTTCACATCACATGTCTAAGTGCACGCCCTGTGCACGCCTCCTTCTTCCACCTATGTGTTCTTATCTTACGTTTGTCATAAGTTACGCCTACTGTATGTAATGTAATTGAAATGTCTTACTATATATATGCTGCACTGTCGATGAAATGGTGCAGCTGCCTTCCTTCCTATTTTATTTCAGGCTGTCCCGTTCCAGTCCCTTCCCTTTTGCCTGAATAAATCCCGTTCTACTCTGAATTCCTCGGATCCTGCCTCTTATTTATTGAGCTATCTGTTATTGTTAATATATTCAAAAATAGTACCGGTAATTAATTATTTATTTACCACAAACTGCTAGAGCCTGAGGTCTGTGGAGCACCAACTGGGTTACAAGTATTGTCCACCCATCCCTGTCAGCAGACCCTGGGTATCAGCCTTGGGTCAGACACCATCTTCCTATGCTTCCTCTGAGGGGGTGTTGGCCCGGGACAGAATATATAATTTTTGCTCTGTAAGATACAGAAAGAGAGAGCTCCAGTTATGATCTGAAGTGTCAACATCATTAGAGCCTGCAACAGACCCCAATTTTAAACCCCAAAGAGAGCATAAAAATAAAGGTTAGCACAGGCACTTCAGAGGATAAAAGGTTTCTTTATGTTCAAATTTTGGGCACCTGCTCTTGTGTCCCCACAAGTGTGAAACGAGCACTGATGGCCTGATTGATAATGACAAATAGCCATGCAGGGGAAGCTAGGAGAATTTAGCAAGAAGGTAGGTACAATTAACAGGTAGTCATGAATAGCAAGGAAAGGAGGGAGCTTCATTCCTTAGGTGGAGAGACTGCCTCAGGGATTGGTGGGAATAAAGAAAATGTAGACCCCACTCTATTCACCATTACATCAACAAAGCGCTGGATGTTGTTTAGGGAATTAACATTGTCTGCTATTTAGAGCACAGAGAAGAGAGAAAGCTCACCAAGGCATCAGTAATAGAAGGGTAAAACCCAAGTCTCATAAACAAAACTCTCCCCTAGAGCTTCATGTCTGCCTACTTGAAAGTGTTTCAAACAAGATGTAAAATGAAAGATTGAAATTGGTAATGAAATAAAGCGATGGATTAACCATACAACGGATGGTGTCTTGTCAACTATAGTGGGCAATTTTTCTAAATGCTCTATATTTAACATTGTGTAAGTTGCATCTTTCTTTTCCACTAGCCTTTGAGTGTGTGTTAAATTGTAAGACAAAACAACTCTGTTGCGGGCAGATATTTCCATGGCACACAATTTGATTTTAAAATCTGCAATGCCCAACTCAATTGCAAGATTGAACGCAGCTGACTTTGCCCATTCTGGAGGAGAGACATTTCATTCTGTATTATATTGAATGCAGATAATACAATGTTATACAAAGAATAAATGTGAGTTGAAAATGTAGGCATGTCAGTATCCAAAACAGCCAATGCTTTTTCCAAATTTGCCCTGTCAATTTCTCTAAATGTTCCAGCAGCTGTTGAGAAACCTTCCAAATTTCCTTGTATATGGAACATAAGAAATGTTTAGAATGTGGTGATTTAGGACCCCGCAAGAAATCCTGTAATTACATGTCATCAGAAAGGAAAGATAAATGTACTTTAACTGCAGCTAAAGTGGAATGCTACAACCGTTAGTGGCATAACTTTCCTACGCTATAGGTAGCAACTACCCCTGAATGCTATATCTGCACATACCAGGATTCCGGTCTGCTTGCTTTAAAACCCATTGAGGTGTTTAAAAATCGTGCATGACATCCATTAGTGTCGACTGGCCACACTAACCACCCATCTGAACCTGAAATTGAAGAATTTTAAGCACCATTCTGTACCATATTATTGAGCTGTTCTCAGTCAAATTTGTAAAATGTTGCCAATTGTCAAAACGTGCAAATGAGGGAATGCTAGGTACGTTCATGTCTTTAATTTAAACCAAACCCAGGCAGGTAGTTTGCTGCACTGTCTTGTTCAGAAAGATCATCTGTCTAGGGATCAGACAAGCTATAAATAAAGGTATCATTGCCCTGGACTTGCCAGTGTCATCTTCTCCATATTGATTTGAACTCTATGTTTTACTTCCAAAATTCAAGTCTTGTACAATCAGCTGGGAAATAAATGAGTCTAAATAAATACATTTTGTTTGGGTCAGCATATTTTTCTTTATTGATGAAGGGGTAAGCTTATGATAATAACAAACCCGGTCTAAAGGTTTGTCGCCAGTAAAATATGAAAACTTTTTCAAGTATGTTTTTGAACTACACACTGGTCGTGTCAGGACAATATTCTCATTGTGTGTAATTGAAAACTGCACATGGAGTAAAAGCTCTGTGTAAATAATGGTGGGGATAATTATGATAACAAAACATTTCATGATATTAGCAGAGTTAAAATACAACTCTTCCGTCTTGATACTGTATAAGACTCTACGTCAGAAAGTGTGTTCCTGATTGTTTCCGCATACCAGCCATCAGACAAACTGCCAGAAGTAATTATATAGTCCATAGTGACTTTAAATGCATAAGGAATCTGTACTGTTTCTGCACTACCAAAAATATCAATGGGACCTCATCTCAAACAATTCCATGAGAGATGGCAAAATCAGAAATGTTCACAAGGGACACGTCTCTTCGCACTTTATGTAAGGATGAATTAGGCTTCAGTACCTTTTCTACCACTTAAACAGCAGAGCGATATGGGAGGTGTTGTCCATTAAGGAGCAAAAAGAAATCTGTAACAAATCCAATCCAAATGTATATGGAAAGCAGTGAAATAGAAATCCAAATGTAGGACCATGGTGGAATCAGATTAGTCTTTTTCAGCCAGAAAAGAAATGAAGGTATCCCATGCAGTGTAGTATGTGATGAATCTGAAGAAGAATCATCAATGTCGGCAAAAATAGAGACCTCACATGATAAAGTAGAACTGGCGGTCACCTCCAAAGGTGGTTGGTAATAAATAACTTTGTTGTTAGGAGTAGCAGTCAAAGTAATATTTGATGTGGTTTCTGTGTTAACAGAAGCAACAGAAAGTAGTAAACCTTCAGCATCTGACATCCCCAGCAAGGAAGAAGAAATGTTGGTATTATTTAATACTTGTAGAGGTATTTCTTGTATGGTAGTGAGTGGAGAAAGGTAAATATCCAAGAGTCCTAGTGGTCTACTATGTAGGACTAGCCACATGGTGTAGCTTAATCATACCAATAGAGACACAACATTTGTTTCATGACCAGTGAGCAGTGGCAAAATCACAGTTCTGGTACCTTGAATACCAAGGGCTGGCACTGGTGTTCTTTCTAATGTGTGGAATTCTTTTTTATCAGTAATCTTCTTTAGAACTACATCCTCAACCTTAGAAATCCAGCCAGATCTTGCTGGTTGCTCCTATACTTCAACAGTGGCAGAACCTTTAGTAGTTTCATTTGAGTTCGCATCTCGAAGTCTTGTGGTTCCTTCATTGATTTCAAAAGGTGCCGCCCCTGTGCCAGGGTTATCGAGATCTGTATCTTTCATACAACTTTCACACTTCTTTACAAATTTCTCCATGTCAAAATCCACTCCAGGCCTCAATATTAGAAGATTACATGGGGTGATGGGGAGAATTCACACCATCTAAGAGGACTCAGCATTGCTGTACCTAGATGCAAACATGGTATACGACACTATCGAGTGGCCTTACCTATTTGCTCTCCTCGAACGTATGAGATTCAGCCTGAATTTTATAAAATGTGTTGTTACTGTATACAGAACCAACGTTCCAAGTAGTTGTCAACCAACATACTTCCTGACAATCCCGTTTAGAGAGGGGAACGAGACAGGGATGCACCCTGCAGCCCCTCATGTTTGCCCTGATATTAGAGCCTTTGGCGACCTGGGTTAGGAGAGACCCCATAATCAGGGGTCTCAAATGGACAGACGAGCACGAGGACAGAGTCTCACTGGATGCTAACGATGTCCTTTTGTATGTTGCAGTCACACATTTTCGCAATTTTTAGCACCCATTCGCGGTATACTATTAACTGGACAAAATCAGTACTGTATTTTCTTCAAGGTCCTTTGCCATGGATGCCCAGGGACACCACCATTACAGTTGCAACTGAGGGATTTTGTTACCTTGGTATATATGTAACCCAGCATCCTACTCAATTCTATGAATTTAACCTTAAGGCCCAGCTGACTAGGTTCCACAACGATGTACTCCACTGGCGGTCTCTGCCCCTCACTCTTCTGGGCAGAGCTGCGCTGTTTAAAATGCTGGCGTTGCCTCGATTTCTATACGTGCTACAAAACACCCCTTATAAAGTGCCAGACACTTACTTCATCAGTGTAGAAAGCGAGGTCAGAACTCTTTTATGGGATGAGAAAAGCCCACGCATCGTGACACATAAACTGACCAGGGGATGGTATGAAGGAGGGATTGCGTTGCCCGACCATAAACAATATTACTGGGCCTTCCATCTCCCAGTGATCAACCAATGGGACTTTGCCTTACCGTCCGAACCGGCATACCGCACTGACAAATGGATAATAAATCCGGGGGGTCTCAGCGTGCCCTTTATTCCAACCCCAAACGCCAAAGCCTCACTGGTCCCACGGCCCAAACAGTCGCACTGCGCGACGGAAACACTGGGGTGGCACAAAAAATAACACTGATCATTCCCCTGTGGGAGTCCGAGCAACTCGGCACATTGAGCAGATGCCCCGGCTCCGATAAATGAGACTTAATTGGTATCTGTTCAGTCGGTGACCTGTGGAAGCGAAATGAGATGGTCCTATTCAGAGACCTACAAGTGAATTACCATTTGGCAGGGTCTGTGACGTTCCGCTACTTACAAATTCACCATGCAATAACTACCATTGTGGTGTGCGGTGAGGCTCTCCTGAGGCCTCCCCACTAGAGAATGGACTGTTAACAGATCCCATGTCACATAAAGCAATATCACTCACATATCGTAAATTAATAAACAATAGACAGGACCCATTGATACGCTTCTGGCTGCTGTGGGAATCAGATCCCGGAAATTTAGAGGACGACGACTTGCAGGAAGCCCTCTCCTCCCCAAAGAAGTTGCGATTCCAATGAGGCTACAATTAGTCCAGCCCAAAATCCTACATAGATCTTATCTATCTGCACATACACTGGTAAAAAAGGGGCGTAGGCCGGATCCTGGGTGCCTCAGGAGGTGCACAGCGGTGGGTAAATTTTTCCACACACTTCGGGACTGCCCAAACATACAGCCATACTGGGAGAGAATCATCTCCCCACCTGCAAAAAAGGTTTGTCATGTATGTTCCCCGTCGCGCTCTTCGCTCTGCAAATTTGCACCAAATGACCATGCCCAAATTTAAGTATTCAAGACTGGGCGGTCAATCCATTTCTGTTCAGACTGCCAGGGCCTGGAACGCTCTCCCGCTGCATCTAAGAGCGTCTCCGCCAATCTCTATGTTCAAGAAGGGGCTCAAAACACATTTGTTTAACATTACCATATAATCATCTTTCCTATGAGCATTTTTTTCTGGATAACCTCACTCTTCGCGCCAGGATACTTTGTAGTAGCAGAGCGCGATATAAAAACATTTATAATATAACATAACTTACGAGGGTAAGCGGGAAAAGCATCACCCACTCCCCACGCCTTTGTTTACTAAATGTATGTGAGACCACCGACCTGACCCAAACTGAGCACACATGGGCATCACTGGGATTCGTCCTTGCTAAGAGGAATATAGCTCAGAAATGGGGGACTGGGGATTTGCCTACATATCAGAGATGGGCAAACGACATGGACAATGCGATGATCGTAGAAAGGATGTTTTCAAACAAGGGGTTGTCCTAAGAAATGGGATTGCAAATGGGCTAAATGGAATGTATTGCATGGTGAAATATGTGTATCCCCAACAGATGAACTGCGTAGTACTGAAGTGGACACTGATCATAATCCCATTTAATGTTGTACAGGACCGTGTTTAAATTGTAAGAGATGGCCATTCATCCTTTTATTGCTGCATTTCATTGTTATGTGGCCTCACGGCCTTTCACTGTTCCATCACAACTGTTTAATAAAGAGAAAATTTAAAAATAAAAATCCACTCCAGGCCACCAATATGAAGCCTTCACTCTTCTTTTGACTTAACAATACAGGCATAATTTGTAGAATCCTTTCCCTAAAAAGATGGGGAGCTACAACCCTATTCCCTCTCAATAGAAACCATTTATCAGACATGGACATTTTATCCTCGAGCTCTTAAAATGTCTCACCTTCCTCATCCAACATGCTCCTATAGGACAATCATTCAGAACAAACTTGTTTATTTTACCAAGCACCTTATCTTCCATATATCCTTACAACCAGTCATTTCTCTAAATGACTTGTATTTCCTAACCAACCATTGCAACCTTGTACTCATCCCTTTCATTATATTCATGGTCTTGCCTTTGCAAAGGAGATCTGTTCAGTTAATCAGACACTTTATTTTTCCATCCTGGTATGTATTCGATAACATAAGCATAATCTAGCAATTTTAGAGACACCCTGGCTACATAAGGAGTAGTCGTAGCTGAAATCTCAGTGGTTAACACCTTTACCTATGGCTTGTGATCCATATGCAAAGTAAAATTTTAAACCCATAAGTACTGTCTAAACTTCTCCATCGTCCACGCAAGCTAACATTTATTGTTCGATCACTGAGTATTTCTCTTCCATTGGCGATAAGGTCTGAGAAGCAAAAGCAAAGGATACTGTGCTCTCATCTCCATTTTTTTAAACTTGTGTAACACCGCCCACAAACTCCTGCCACTATCATCTGAGGTAAACATGGTGCAGGCAATTTGATCATAAACGAGAAGCGCAGCACAGTGCTGCACAAATATTGTTCATTATGCCTTGAAATTCCTTTTGTAATTCCTCGTTCAATTTAAATACATAGAGTTCCTTAAGTAAAAATCTTAATTCAAAGGCTTTTTCAACAAAATCATTTACAAATTTAGAATAAAATTCTGATAGCCCTGAAAAGGACCATACATCATCCCTACATTCTGGAGCTGCTGTATTCCTGATTATATTCTATGATCTTGTTTAGAAAAATTCCAACATCACTGAATTCTTGGCCAAGGTTAGTGACAGGTCTCATACACAATTTTCATTCTGGAAACTCTGCTGTCACCCCATTTTTCATCAATATTCCTAAAACCCTCCTCAACTTACTGTCATGCTCTTTTTTTGCTACTTCCCATCACAAGAATATCATCTTGGAAATACGCCACTTCTTTTAAGCCTTTGAATAACTTATGCATTAACCTTTGGATGACCACTGCTGCAGAGGTGAAGACAAATGCCATACAAATAAATCTATAACTTTCAAAAGGCATGTCAAATTCTGTGAGACTTTTACTGGACTGATGAAGAGCTATCTGACGGTGAGCGGAGGACAGATCAATGGTTTAAAACCATTTAACTCCCTTGGTCTTAGGTAACAACTCATTCATTTTAGGTAGAGGAATTTTCTCTACCACTATATTCTTGTTAAGATGAGGCAAGCCAATACATAAACATATTGCCTTCCTAGCTACCACCAAAGGATACAACGTCTCAGCACACTCCATTTGTTCAATCTGATCCTTCTGCTTCAATTTCTCCAATTCCTTGGCAATCTCATCCTTCACACTAAAGGGAATATTCCTGTCAGGGTTCCCCCAACTGACAGGTCAAAAATCTGTACTGCACCAATCAGGTTCTCGGTGTTCGGAAAAGGGCAGGTGGTATAGAAGGCCTACCTTGTGCCCTAAAGTTTACGGGAGTATCCGGAAGCAGCGTAGATGTGCAACAGTAGTTGCAGGTCTACTTTCTCATGAACAAGAAACATCGCGAAAACAGGTGAAACAGTTAAGTGCGCATGTAGCATTCCAAACCATACACTTCACCTTCTCCACAGTGGTAGTGTTGTCTTAATCGCGCTTGTGTGTTTTAGTCAGTTTAGAGGTCAGAGTAGTATATCTGAGTTCGTGCAGAGAAATGTAGCTTGGGGTAGTGTCTTGCGAGCGCACAGGTCTAGTCATTCAGGGGGTTTTTCAGACAACAATTTCAGAAAGATTAAATTCAGAAGTCAGAGGCCGAAGCCTTCCTAAGCTTCCCAAATTTACAGTCTTGAAAAGGTATTTATCACAAGAAGGATAGAAAGACAGAAAGAAATTAATGAAGAGTTACCTGAAAAGTGTTCCAGTCGTAGAGAAGAAATCCAGTATTCAAATTGAATACACGCAATACACATACCTGCGAAGAAAAGAAAGAAGAATTAATGTCATAGGAAACTAGCTGATACCAGTATATCTTGTTTTTAACAAAAAAGAGTGAACAGTGTAGTGAAGAAATATAGAATGTTCCTAAAATGATTTTTAAAAGAATTACGACAGACTCAGTTAGGGAAAAGAAACATCAATACTGAGTAAACACCACATATTAATAGAAGAGAAGCTAATAACCTTGATCTACAGGGTAAGAGTATTAAAGATATGAAATCCATTGAGGAGATATAGAATTGGAAATGTGTTCACAATTTTAATATCCTGTTTTGTGTTTTCAGTTCATCAAGTGACCATCTCAAGACACCAACCAGACAGAAAGACAGCTGTTTGAGGGAGTCGTGGTGGACCAAGATCTAGTTAAGGCAGTCTCTTCTCTATCCCCATCCCCTCTCCCCTTGGGAGTTCACTCAGACCTCAATTATAATTGGGGGCTGATTTGAATTCTGAGTTGGGGGTTCAGATAAATACTTTGTTCTGCTCCTGTGAAGTTCTGAAGTTATCAGTGTGTACTTGATGTCTGTGACCACATTGAACTATTCACTTGAGCAGAATGGAAGAATGTTGTGACTTAAAAGGGTTGGGAAAAATCCTAGAAGTGATTCAACAAGAATTGATGGTAGTGAGGGAGGAGAATGAAGCATTAAAGTTAGAGATGGAAGCATCAAGAAAAGAAACCTTGGAGTTAGTAGTTAAAATAAAAGGAGGAGCTTCTGGTATTAAATTTGCCCCATCATCTTCTGACAGTGGAGCCTCTGGCTCAACTTCTATTCCTGCATCAGGGGTTACTACACAGGTTGTACATTTGTTGGCTCCAGTTATTCCTTTAGCCCCACCAGAACGTTTGGGTGGAGATCCCCAGAAGGCCCACATTTTCCTGACACAGTGATGCCCACATTTCATGTGCCGTCCTACGATTTTTCTCGATGCACAGCCTCGAATAGCCTTTATACTGTTCTACCTCAATGAGGATTCTGCCTCGTGGTCAATGCCCTCGGTTACTCAGGACGGTTCGATTTATATAATTGTGAAGAATTTAAAAAGGAGCAGGGGCGTAGCTAGAGCTTGTGGCGCCCGGGGCTATCCCTCAGATTGCCGCCCCTTGGGGGGGGTGGAGGGGTGCTGGCGAAAAAGGACGGTGGGCACTTGAAATAAATCCCACCGCACTACTCCTATTTTTATTTATTTATGGATTTTTATATCGTGCGGACTTTACCCAAAGGCGTCAGAGCGCTTCACAATAAGAACAGTAATGATACATGAGGAGAAAATTACAAGTGAACAAATTACAAAAGCAGACGTTAAGTTACATGAGGCAAAAGTGACAATTGTGAGCAAACAAAATACAAAAGATAGAAAACGGTGCATTACAGGAGGAAAAAGTGACAAGTGTGCAGGTTACAAGAGAAAACAAAGTACAATTAGAGGTATAATACTGCAATATATGGCAGACACTCAGGCACAAGAACAAACGTTACGTAGGCAATGGTGGCACTTGTGCAAGTATCAAAAGCCAACAAAATGTGAGAGGTAGCAAACAGTGTATTACAAGAGAAAAGTGGCGTGTGTATGCTACAAATGAGTCTTTTCAAGCAGGTATAATGACACTAATAGGGACTGAGAAAATCTACCAAGCTCCAGTTCCCTCACTGCCCACATTGTATTCCACTGTCCTGCCACTCACAGCTTGTTTAATGCTAGGCAGACATTGTCCAAAGCAGGAGGCCCTCTCAAGGCTAGGCCCCGCTCCACATCTCTTGCCCACCAGTATCAGGATGTACAGTCCTTGCTCCCCCATCACTTATTCAAATCTGCCCTCCTCAATATGTCTTTGACAGGGTGCCCAATGATGGCCGAAGGAAAAATGGCACATTCCCTGTTTACTCCTGTTGAGACTGGACAAGGGAGCTAGTCATTCTACATAATATGTTTTATTCCAAAATGGTATAGTGCCTCGGATGTTATGAGTGCTTTACCAGATACTTCAATTATGCTATATGAGGGCTCCTATTCAAAGTCTCGACAAACCACAGTATGTACCATGCTATTTATTTTTGAGTGTGCTGCCTGTTCTAAGCTAACAACCTGCTCATTTGCTGCACACTCCGATAACCTACCTACAATACCACTACTTAGTATTACATAATGCTTTCAAAATTATGTTCTTACCAATATTATTAATTCTCCAGATAAACCTTGAATGCCTAACACTGAATACCTATTTGAACATTCTCTCCATCCACTGGCGCATGATCTCCCTCTACCTCGCTTATTCTCTACTTTAAATTGCCTCTTGCACATTAGACACAATTTTCTCCTCTTCTGCAACCTGCACCTCACATAGTTCTATCCACTCCCCATCTCTTCAAACAGAAATCCTGGTGTATTTTATAAACCCTTTGATGCACGTGGAATGATTTATTACTTTAAGCACAACAGCAGTACGCTACCACGTAATAAACATTAGAAAAATGCACTCATGTCTCCTAATTATATTGCACTAAAGCAATAATTCAGTGGTACTTAATAAAATGCGCTAATGAAACAGCCTGATTTTGAGCCACCCCGGCATCTCTTCTACCCACAGAACAATGTGTTTAACGTTGCTACCAGACACTTGTTTAACTTGTCTACACATACTACCCCCCCTTTCTCCCATGGTTGTTCTTTTTAAACTTTATTTCTAATTTTATAGGTGTATTATACGTAGACAATGGTGGCACTTGTGCAAGTATCAAAAGCCAACAAAATGTGAAAGGTAGCAAACAGTGTGTTACAAGAGAAAAGTGACGTGAGCATGTTACAAAAGAGTACCAAACACAGGTACACTGGGGGCTCTGGACGTACAATTCAGCCTCACCTTGTACTGGATGTCCGGTATAAGCTGCAGTCGAGAACTGAATGATTGACGCCCCTCTGGTCTGGAGGACTCTGAGCGAGGCTGGGCGGGAGGGGGGCAACAACCACAACGGTCGGAGCCGGAGGACTGATGAGGACGTCACTAACGCGACGACGCGGGACTTAGGCCGCGCCCGCGCTGCAGCCTGCACACCCCTGACCTGCTTGTAAGTTTTTTTAACACTGCAGCAGGCACAGTGTAAATGCGGGCGGCGGCCGCGGCACTGGAGGCCCGCTGCGGCCGCGGCCGCCTTAATAATTTATGCGGGACCCAGGGCCCTGTGCGCCTTATCCCCCAAGAATCCCAAATAAATTATAGAGGCGGCCGCCGCGGCCGCAACGGGCCTCCAGCGCCGCGCGGCCGCGGCCGCCTCAGAAATGGTGTCGCCTGGGGCGGACCGCCCCCCTCACCCCCCCCTAGCTACGCGGGTGAAAAGGAGTTTCTACATATAGTTGATTGGAGAAAGGTGGCTCAAGCTACAGATAACCAACTGCTTGAATTAAGACAAGGGAATCAAGAATTGGTGGCCTACCTTGCACAAAAAGTTGGTGGTCGAGACAGAATAGCCAGAGAACAAGAGTGGCACCTTGTTTTATCATGGGTTGAAAGATGGTCTTACTGAGGCGTTGGCACAAATTCCCTGTCGTCCTAACGAAGTATCTGCATTAATCGGTTTAGTCCTAGAAATAGATTACCGAAAAACAGAAAGAAAGGGATGGAAAGGAGGGAATTGCGTCCTAGTGTTCCTAGGTTTGACCGACTAGGAACAGACATCACAAAGACATCAGAAAAGTATCTGGGAATTAAACCTATTTAAATTGGAGTGGTAAGTGCGCCTCGCTCTAAGGATGAGAAAGAGAAGAGCAGACAAAATAATCTATGCCTCTACTGTGGAGCTGGTGGGCATTATGTTAATATTTGTCCACAGAAATCAAACATTTTCAAAAAAGAAAACTTGCTGCACCAACAGTAAGATGAGGTTGACTGGTGGATGCTACTGAAGGAGCAACTCCAACAGATCCTCGAATGGCTAACACCTTACAAACGTCCACCCCACATCTCATTTTATCTATGACACTTATGTTTAGTGAAATTACACACCCAGAATATGCAGTGATGCTGGATTCTGGAGCAACCAGAAATTTCTGTGATATTAAATTTACTGCTAAGGTGGGCCTAGAAGCAATTTGGAAGCCCAAAAGTGAAGCTGTGGGCAGAAATAATCAATAGTCTGGTCCCATAGTAAGTCACACAGAACCGGTTGAACTCATCTCAACTGAAGGACATCCGAAATACAGCAATTTAACCTAATTGACGCTTCACAATTCCAAGTCATCCTGGAACTTCCATGGTTAACAGAGCATAACTCCACCATTAACTGGAGTGAGAGAACCATAGTCCTGGATTCCAGTTATTACAAAGAACACTGTTACCATGAAGAGCCTTGGAACAAACAAGAGAATCCTGCCACAATGTTAAGTGAAAATGAGGTGGTAGTATGTGTAGTACTTACAGTAGAAATTCTGGAAGAATATCAGGAATATGCCGATGTTTTCAATAAGATAGAAGCTGAAAAACTTTCCCCACACTGATGATACGATTGCAAGATAGGCTTGGAGCTCGGCGCTAATCTCTTCTGTAGTCAGATATATGCACTCACCGAAGATGAAAATTAACATTTGAAAGATTATATTAAGAATTACTTAGATAATGGATTTGTTTGGCTCTCGCAGTCAACGGTCTCCTCACCACTATTCTTTGCTCCAAAACAAGAAGGAGAGTTGGAAATCTGCATTGATTATATAGCCTTGAACAGGATCCCTATGAAGAATTGCTACCCATTGCCACTATTCTCAGTTTTACTCAATCAACTTTAAGGAGCCAAGAGTTTTACAAAATTGGATTTGTGAGGGGTTTATCATCTTATAAGAGTTTGTGACAGTGACGAGTGAAAAACAGATTTCAGAATGAAGTATGGGTAATTTGAGTATCAAGTAATACCATGTTGCCTCTGTAATGCACCAGCAGCATTTCAATTCTTCATTAATGATGTATTGAAAGAATTCATTGACCATTGTGCAATTGTGTACATTGATGATTGTAGTACAGGAGGCACTCTCATGTATTGAAACCACTTGATGACCTTTGACTGCCAGTATTAAAATTGACTTTTGGTGCATTACTTTATCCTAGCCTGAATGTACACTGCTTGTGCCTTATTTTCTTGAAGATTTCTTTCGTGTCTCTCTGTAGTTTTAGAATCAATCGTTTTTATTACATGGCAACATATCGTAAAACACAGCCCATCTGTCTACATCTAAATAGCCAGCAGGGTGCAATCACATAACCTCTACACAGCGTACGGGTCTACAACCCGAAGGGCGACCCCACGAATGAGATTGCAGAACAGAACAAACAGCCAGGGCAGTTGTGCAGAAGCCACTTTTAACAGAAAGGTACAAAGAAAAAGAAACAAGCACCCAACCCCTCTATCCCCCTACCCTCCGACCCCCCTCCCCAACTCCGCATCAGCTTCCACCATCTATCATTCATCCTCCAAGAACCCTCTACCTAACTCTCCACCAGTCAAGCATCACTAGTGGCCCCCATAGGCTCCAAAGGAATAAGCCAAAGTATTTGTAGCTACTTCGGACACGTGACCTCCCTCAGGTCCTTAGAAACGAGTCGTAGGAAAGGGCCCCTTAGCTACACATATTCAGAACCCTTGCCATCCATACCCATCGAGAGGCGCTCCATAGCCAGGATATGCCAGAGCTTTTGGATCCAATCCCGCGGGTCAGGTGTGGCTGAGGAACCCTATTGCGGCAAAAAAAACTGCTGCGCTGCGAGCAGAGCTAATGCAACCTGCCGACCCCCTCAGCGAGTGCAAGGGAAAAGAATTAGGGTCAAGGAGTCCCAGCAATGTGTGTTCAGGTGCCCGGGGAAACATAATCTGGAAGGCACCATCTATGTCAAGAACCACTTTCCAATATCGCTTCAGCTTTGGACAATGCCACAACAGATGTACCAAAGAGCCCGACAGGCCACACCCCAGCCAGCAGAGGTCCGACCGCGCTACATTCCATGCCTTGACGCGCGCCGGTGTGTAATACCAATAAGCGTATATCAAATAGGAATTGCCTCTGACACCATAAATTTCACTCTAATACACAATAGGAGCTCAGAGGGAAAAGGAAAGGGTCGCCCTCCACTCAGAAACTGTCATACAACAAAAGACCCAGTCCTCAGGCGTCAAAACATGTCAGTGACTCCAAGATGGGGCAGTTAATATATACTGCTACCTATCATTCTCTTATACATTTTATAAGGAGGTCCCGCCCACCACACTTCAAAAGTGAGTGCGCAGAGCGGACACGCGCAGCGGCGCGCGTGCGGCGCGTCTAAGTCGCGTCAAAGTTAAGGCCTGTCCTCGCCTGTCACCGCCTGGGAACCGACGCACGACGCCACGCTCGTCCATTCCCCAGGTACCATTGCCAATACTACAGAATGATTACCTATTCGAAGGACCAGTTACTAGCCTTAAATACCAGCCCCACAAAATCCCCCCAAACAACCACATCTCCTGTCCTAACATGCATTTATGGTAACGTGCGCTCCCTCCCAAAGCACGCCATACAAATCTGGGCAGTGCTCGATCAAGAGGCTCCCGATCTGTTCTTCATGACAGAGACATGGATTCAAGACCACTCCACCCCAGATATAGCTATAGCCTTACCTGAGGGCTATAAGATCATTAGATTGGATAGGAAATCCAAAAGAGGAGGTGGCACTGCCATCATATTTAAAGAGCACATAAAAATCACTATTATAGAGACTCATCTGGCGCCTTGGGGCGAATTTTTATTTTTTTCTTTGCTACTTAATAACGTGGAGTCCTGGAAGGGGGCCTTGGTCTATAGACCTCCCACCACGAAAGCGAATTTCGCTACCCAAATGTTAGACATTCTCACACCCCACGTCCTTGCATGTAAAAATTTCCTATTATTAGGAGACATAAACTACCACTTAGAATGTCAAACGGATCACCATACTGCTGAATTGTGCAACAGTATACATGCACTAGACCTGAGAATACTAGAGACAGGCCCGACGCATATTGCGGGACACTGCCTCGATATTGTCTGCTCCAACTCGCAACAACTATCCATCAATGATCTCATCCCTGTATTATGGACCGATCACTCACTTATAAAATTTTCTATTAAGCTAAATTCACAGAACCCCAGACCCCCTAAACAATCGAGTCTGTCCAGATCATGGTCAAAAATACAGACAGATACTTTCCAGAGGCATTTTATTCCTCCCCCTGCCTCCCAATCGGCGACTCAGATGGCAGTGGACTTAGACAAAGCCATTGCAAAAACCCTCGATATAATAGCCCCCAAACGCCCTACCAAACGCCCCATAAAAAGCAGTCCCTGGTTCACCCCAGAACTGAAGAGATTAAAAGTAGCCACAAGAGCTCTGGAAAGGCGTTGGAGAAAAACCAAAGACACAGACGACAAAGCCAAATACAAAACTTCCCATCATGAATATATGGCGCATATTGCAACAGCAAAAAAAAACTATCTTGCCGATAAAATAGATCAAGCAGGGAGCTGCCAAAAAACACTATATAAAATAGTGAAAGACTTTACGAATCCTTTACCTTGCCAAGCAAACGCACTGGAATCCCAGGAATGGGCAAACCAGTTATCAGTATATTTTAAGGATAAAATAAATAATATATATACGACCTTCCCTAATCCCCCCCCCAACACTGATGTTCCACATTCCTTGCACCCTTCAAATATGGAGAACACGACACACACCATGCAACTATTAGAATTCAGTCCCTTTACCACAGACATGGTAATAAAGAACCTAGGGAAGATTAAATCAGGATCCCCAAACGACTCAGCATCTTCACAAATTCTAGTCAAAATAGGACCAGCTATAGCAACTGAACTTACCAATATCTTTAATACGTCCCTTGCACAAAGCACTTTCCCAAGCAGCTGGAAGGAAGCAACGATCAGGCCTATCATCAAAAAAACCAATGCTGACCACACAACTCCTTCAAATTATCTCCCAATAGCCCTCCTCCCCTTGTTTGGCAAAATGATGGAGGCTATTATAAACTCCCAATTAATGAAACACCTAGAAGATAACAAGATACTAGACGCCACCCAATCAGGCTTTAGAGCCCACCACAGTACGGAAACGGCTCTACTCGAAATAGTGGATAATATCCGCCTTGCCATTGATTCAAAGAAATCAGCAATCCTGATTCTGTTGGATCTCTCTGCAGCGTTCGACACCATCTCCCACACAGTACTAATAGAGAGACTGGTGGGGGTTGGTGTCGGGGGCAAGGCGCTGGGCTGGCTGCAAAGCTACCTGACAGACAGGAAATCCAGAGTCAAAACCGGTCCCTTCCTGTCTGATACCACAGATAACAATATCGGCGTCCCCCAGGGCTCAATTTTGAGCCCAACGTTGTTTAACGTTTATATGTCCCCCCTGGCCAAAATAATCAGAGATCATGGCTTCCAAACAGTCTCATACGCTGACGATACACAGATCCTGGTCACCATGGGTCCTGACCCAGGCGACACCAAAATTAGATTTCAATCCTGCATGGTGGCCATCAAAAAATGGATGACTGAGAACTTTCTGATGCTTAATGCAGAAAAGTCCGAAATAATGCTGTTCGGAAAGGCACATCAAATATAGGAACAGGACTGGTGGCCCATTGAACTTGGTCAATGCCCCCCACCCAAAAATACAGTCCGAAATTTAGGAATTTTAATGGATGACCAACTCACAATGCAACCACACGTTAACAAAGTGGTACATACCTGTATAGGCCTTATGAAAAGCCTTAGAAAAATATTTAAATGGCTTCCTTTAACCAGCAGAAGACCACTAATCCAAAGCTTAATAACCAGCCGGCTGGATTATGGCAATGCATTGTTTGCAGACATAAATGCCTCTAACATAGCCAAACTACAGACCATCCAGAACAGTGCAGCCAGGCTAGCATTGGATCTCCCACCAAGAACCCCGTCTGCCCCCTGTCTGAATCAATTACACTGGCTACCAGTCAACAGACGCATAAAATTCAAGGTCTGCTGCCTAGTCCACAAATCCTTAAACGGACATGGTCCAGCATATATCAGAGACAAACTGCACCGATACAGCCCAATGAGAAATCTTCGCTCCTCCAACCAACTACTGCTAAAGATGCCTAGAGTCCGCACAGTGAGGAACGGGGACAGATGCTTCTCAAAAATCGGTCCCTCTTTCTGGAACTCACTTCCCTTAGATCTGAGAGCAGAACCTAACCTGATCATTTTTCGTAAGAACCTAAAAACTCTGCTCTTCAAACCTTAGTCATCCACTTCCCATACATACTGGTTCTGTTTTGTCTTTATCCATCTGTCAGCGCTACGAGACCTAACGGGTGAACTATGCGCGATATAAAAACAAATACAAATACAAATACAAATACAAAATAAGGAGATATTGCACTGCACTCCCGCCCACGTTAAAAAAATCCCGCCTGTTCACCTTGACAGCACCACCGAACAACAACAATAGTGACCTAAATATGTTAGTCACACGTGTCCACACAGTCGTGTTGGACTAAAGTCTCCTTAGAAAAAATGTGTGAGAGACAAGTGACACCTCACGGAAACACCACCAACGGGGTAACTGGTATGAAATTTCCAGACAGGCCCCTGTCTCATCATCGGTCATCACTTGCCTCTCAAAGAAAAAGAAGAAAGAAAAAGAGTGTCCACAACAAACAAGAAAAATTGTGACAAACAGTGGATAGCAGTAATATCTGCTGGTGACAAACACATAACATAAAGAAGTGCTTAAAAACCAAGCATAAAGTCCCCTTAACCAACTTTATTTATAGGGAATTGCTTACGCTATGGTGTTTAAAAAGGCTGGTAGCTATTCATGTCTACCATTACCTATTACCAGTGCCGACATGTTTCACTGCTATAGCTCGTTAAGCAGTTTCATCAGGGCTGCACTCATGTGCCACCACTCCACTTTTGGACACTAGTTCAATGTATGCTGTCAAAGGAGAACAGGCGAAGAAACAAATGTTTAAAATCATGTGAACCTGCTGTTAGCAATCTGTATGTGAAATGAAGCAGAGAGAGATATACAACTGCTATTACCCAGAGACAGCCAAGTTAGTCATACCAGCCACTCCGGGCTTGAAAAGATGTCTGGGTGCTCCAATCGTGAGCTATCTCCTCTGCTTATCCTTAAGCTTTCTATTAGAAAACAAATTTCATGTTTGTACAAAATTTGCCAAAACAACAGTCTTGTCATTGTGTAAAACACACCGCTTCAGTGGATGGCCCCAATGTTAAGCCTTCTACATACTACAACCAGCCCCATTCAGCCGTATCAGGAAAGTATTCAAATGGGTGCTGCTCACGCATTTTCATAGAAATCGTGCTATCCACGAGCGGTACACACCACCCACGTTGCACGCATCAAATCGCTTGTATGCCTCGAGTTGCCGTATGTAACCAGCCAAACCCGTCTCCCTTGTTATTCGTACCGTGGCCATTGTGCTGCACTCCCCGTATCCCAGGGGCAATCAAATAACTAGGACAGCAACACCCAAGGGACCCTACCCCCCATCTCGGCGCCCGCATGTCACCGGTCTCCTCACCACTATTCTTTGTTCCAAAACAAGAAGGAGAGTTGGAAATTCGCATTGATTATATAGCCTTGAAAAGGATCCCTATGAAGAATTGCTACCCATTGCCACTATTCTCAGTTTTACTCAATCAACTTTAAGGAGCCAAGAGTTTTACAAAATTGGATTTGTGAGGGGTTTATCATCTTATAAGAGTTTGTGACGGTGACGAGTGAAAAACAGATTTCAGAATGAAGTATGGGTTATTTGAGTATCAAGTAATACCATGTTGCCTCTGTAATGCACCAGCAGCATTTCAATTCTTCATTAATGATGTATTGAAAGAATTCATTGACCATTGTGCAATTGTGTACATTGATGATTGTAGTACAGGAGGCACTCTCATGTATTGAAACCACTTGATGACCTTTGACTGCCAGTATTAAAATTGACTTTTGGTGCATTACTTTATCCTAGCCTGAATGTACACTGCTTGTGCCTTATTTTCTTGAAGATTTCTTTTGTGTCTCTCTGTAGTTTTAGAATTAATCGTTTTTATTACATGGCAACATATCGTAAAACACAGCCCATCTGTCTACATCTAAATAGCCAGCAGGGTGCAATCACATAACCTCTACACAGCGTACGGGTCTACAACCCGAAGGGCGACCCCGCGAATGAGATTGCAGAACAGAACAAACAGCCAGGGCAGTTGCGCAGAAGCCACTTTTAACAGAAAGGTACAAAGAAAAAGAAACAAGCACCCAACCCTTCTATCCCCCTACCCTCCGACCCCCCTCCCCAACTCCGCATCAGCTTCCACCATCTATCATTCATCCTCCAAGAACCCTCTAACTAACTCTCCACCAGTCAAGCATCACTAGTGGCCCCCATAGGCTCCAAAGGAATAAGCCAAAGTATTTGTAGCTACTTCGGACACGTCACCTCCCTCAGGTCCTTAGAAACGAGTCGTAGGAAAGGGCCCCTTAGCTACACATATTCAGAACCCTTGCCATCCATACCCATCGAGAGGCGCTCCATAGCCAGGATATGCCAGAGCTTTTGGATCCAATCCCGCGGGTCAGGTGTGGCTGAGGAACCCTATTGCGCCAAAAGAACCTGCTGCGCTGCGAGCAGAGCTAATGCAATCTGTCGACCCCCTCAGCGAGTGCAAGGGAAAAGAATTAGGGTGAAGGAGTCCCAGCAATGTGTGTTCAGGTGCCCGGGGTAACGTAATCTGGAAGGCACCATCTATGTCAAGAACCACTTTCCAATATCGCCTCAGCTTTGGACAATGCCACAACAGATGTACCAAAGAGCCTGACAGGCCACACCGCAGCCAGCAGAGGTCCGACCGCGCTACATTCCATGCCTTGACGCGCGCCGGTGTGTAATACCAATAAGCGTATATCAAATAGGAATTGCCTCTGACACCATAAATTTCACACATGATTTAGTTCAATGTCCTAATTTATTGACATTGTCTGCAATTTATACTTGTGCATTTTCTTCAAAATTGTTCAATGGTACATAATTGGGTGTTAGCACATTGTTTATAATCATCTCCTTTGATAAAAAACATTCAACATATATCGAAATTCCTTACATGAATATTTGTCTACACAACATTTAACAGTACTCTACACAACATTTGACAATACTCTACATGAATACAAAACGGTGAAGAAACCTATTTTGCTAGTGTTTTTGCTCCTAAATAAACCATCTCTTTCGAATTTGCTACTCTTCCAAGTTAGCTAAAGAGAGAAGGGTCCTACTTTAAATCAATAGATCAACTAACTTTGAGGTATAAATACTTTTCCACAAAGAAACAATAAATATGATCCTGTATAAGGTCGGAGAGTTCTTTTAAAAGTCTTTGCCGTGGCGTGAGAAACTTCTCTCACTGTATGTCCTGTTGATTTACTAGGTCATAAGGCATACACTTCTCCTGGCCTAAATGATAAGCCTACGCGTTTCGACCTTCTATAAGATGACAGGAAATGAATTAGGAAAGGTCTTCATCAGGGTTCTCTGCTGTTGCTGTAGGACATCATGCTACACCCTTGAGGTAAAATGAAGGTTCCTCTTGTCTTGTTCGTGTCTTTGAATGGGATTTATCACTGGGCCCAGCGTCGTAACCTGTCTTTAGGTTGACTGGCGGGATGGAGTCTTTTCGTGAATTATTCAGAGGTGCGCTGCTAATCGTACGGTAGCCGTCCTGACGCTTTTCTTTATTTTCTCCTGTGGGTTCGGGATAGCGTCTTCTCGCTAAACGGCGTCTCCTCAATGCCGGGCTCTGGCACAATAAGCGGCCACCTTATAGGCAGACTCAGTACCCGCGTTGTTAGAAGCAGTGCGATGGACACGATAAAAGATATGGTCCCATTCCTTGCGAGTCAAAGGATGCCCCAACTCCGTTTCCCAGCGAACCTGCCCCTTCGTACGCTGCTTCTTAGGGCGCACCAGAATCATCGCATACAATTCAGAGATAAGCTTACGGTCATCTTTTTTGCAAACTAACCATTTTTCAAAAGTAGTCAAAGGACGAGACATGGAGGCAAAGTTAGCGGGCTGAATCACCCAGTGAGCCAATTGTGAGTAATGAAAAGCGTCAGACTCCGGAAGACGGAAGTAGACCCTACACAGTTGGGGAAAAGGGATAAGGCCTTCAAGGTCAAAGAGGGAGCCCACTCTCTTACATCCCTCCTTCCGCCAGCGGTGGAAGTCCGGGGACGCACATCCCGGCGGAAAATCAGGGTAATCAACAATGGGAGTCATCGGGGAGGGGAAGGTGGTCCAACCCCTACTTAGCGCCATTGATCCCAGGCTTTCAGCGTCGGGGAGGTCACCGGGGAAGAGTAAAGACCCACACTCTGTGCTTACGCGGCAGCCACAGCTCATGCCAGATATTGCAACCCGCTACCGTTTGATCCATAAAGTTCCAATGCTTGCTAGATAAGGGTCTATTCCACACCGTGACATACCGGAGACATGACGCTTGGTAGTAGGCCGACACTAAGGGAAAAAAACCAGCCCCACTGCAGCTTTTGGTGTGGTGACAAGAGACAAAGCAAGTCTCGGCTGCTTGTTGCCCCACAGGAATTTGTTAAGCAGCCCCAGTAGTTTCTGAAGAGTGCCCGGCGGGGGCTCAGAGGCAGCATCTGGAAAAGGTAAAGAACACGCGGGAGCACCGTCATTTTCACCGCCGCCAACCTCCCATACCATGCTAAGTTGAGGCGTGACCAGTCCGAAAGTGCTTTGGTAGTCTGATCAATCAGCAGCTTATAGTTAAGAGAGGCCGTTTTAGCAATAAAGGAGGTCAGTCGGATACCCAAATACGGAATATCAGAGTGTACCCACTTGAAAGCAAAGTCCTGCTGTAAAACATGCGCCTCAGCATCAGGAATGGAAACATTAAGGATTAGCGATTTAGAGAAATTGACTTTGAATCCTGCGACCTTTCCAAAGTCAAGGAGTTCTGCTGACAGATACCGCAGGCAGGAGTGAGGCTGGGTAAGCTATGGAATTACATCATCAGCAGATAAACTGATTTTGTGAATATCAGCACCAATTTTGATCCCTGCAATATCCCCATAGGACCGTATGCGCTGGGCAAAGGGCTCCATGTAAAGTGCGAAAAGCAACGGGGATAAGGGACACCCCTGCTGTGTCCCTCTAGTGACGGGGAAGAGGGCTGACTTGCACCATTTCACATGCACCGCAGGTTTAGGGGCCGCATAGAGGCACCGAACCCAGCGCACAAAATTTTCACCCAACCCATACGCCCTCAAAACTGCGAACAGATATTCCCAGTCCACCCGATCGAAGGCTTTCTCCGCATCAATGGAAAGAAAAAAAGCCTGAGCCCGAGAATGGTGGACCAGATCCAGGAGGTGAAGAAGCTGTTTGGTGTTATCCCCTCCCTACTGCGTCGGGATGAAGCCTGCCTGATCCGGATCTATGATGCTGCCCATCAAGGGACTTAGTCACACCGCTGAAATACTCGCTAAAAGTTTTGCTTCGATATTAAGAAGAGAGATCGGCCTATACGAGCCACATTCCCTTGGGTCCTTGCCGGGTTTAAGTATGACCTTGTTTGCCACCTCTGACATGGAGGGTGTCACCTCTCCCGTTTCGAGAAAGGAGTTGAAGAGACGAGTCAAAAAAGGAGCCAGCTCCGCACAGTAAGTTTTATAAAATATAACAGAGAAGCCATCCGGCCCCGGGGGATTTAGCAACTTTCAGCCGGGCAATCGCAGATATGACCTCCTCTATGCGGATCGGGGAATCTAACGTGTCCGCCAACGGCCAAACAAGAGGTGTAATGTCACAGGACTCCAAATAAGCCGCTATTCCCCCAACGTCCGCCACCTCCCCCTATAGAGGACCTGGTAGAACTGCCGAAAGGTTTCCACAATAAGGGCGTCAGTGGTATGCTCGACTTCCTGAGGGTCTCTAATGGATTGGATGGCCGTCAACTGAGCCCACGCTCGCAGCCTCTGCACCGACATCCTCCCTCCTTTATCCCCACTAAGAAAGAATTGATGCCGCAAGCGCAGGAGGGCGTGCTCTGCTCTGTCTAGGTCAAGGTGCTTCAGCATGCGCCTCTTCGTTTCTAACTCTCTCCAAACTCGGGACCCCGTCCTCTTATGAATCGCCTCCAAAGCGCCCACCTCCTTCTCTAATTCTGCGCGCTTTTCCTTACGCAGCCGTGTGTACGATGCCGCCAGCGCAATAAACTAGCCCCATACCACTAACTTCAAGGCCTCCCATACCGACGTTAACGGTGTACCCTCATAATCATTGTCTGTGAAATAGTGGGTGATAGTGTCTCGTATGCGTGCAACCACTGATTCCGAATGAAGGAGAGAGTCGCAAAGACGCCAGCTGGGCAGCGGTGGCCTCTTGCCATGGGAGGTGAGCAGAACCGAAATAAGGACATGGTCAGAAAAGGAGCGTGGTGTAAAGTCCGCTGCTGACAACTGAGGGAGGAGAGAGGACGTGGCTAAAAAGTGATCCAAGCGCGCACAAGTTTTGTGCGCTGCAGAGTAGTAGGTGTAGTCTCGCTCTTGGGGTGCTGGACGCGCCAAACATCATGCAACCCACCCTCAAGCAGCCACTGCCTCCCCCCCTGTGACATCGCCCCTGCCTGATAGGACCGCTGCTCGGACCGATCCATCCCCGGGTCCATCACAACATTCCGATCCCCACCCACCAGAATTGAGGCGTCAGGTGACGCTAAAACCTCGGAAAGGGCCGTCCTCAGGAATGTCTCCTGCCATTCGTTTGTGGCATATCGTGACCCTACTGTAAGCTGCATCTCCCCCACTGGACGCGGACAGCTAAAAATCTCCCTTTAATGTCAGCTACTTGGGAAAGAATTTTGCAGTGCTCGCGGGCACTTAAAGGATCGCCACCCCATGCTTCTTAGCAGGACCTGAGGACCAAAGTTGTAAGGGAAAGCGTTTATCTTTCATTCGCTTAGTAGCCCTAGAAATGAGGTGGGTCTCCTGCAATAAGCACACATCTCTCTCCACACTCTCCAGTAGGGAAAGGATGTTAGCGCACTTAACAGGGTTAATTAGGCCCCTAACATTCAGACTCACAACCTTCAGAGCTCTACCCATAACCCCCAGAGGGAAGGGGACAGCCAACGTGGTACCCACTACCAGCAAAGCAGAATGGGCAGCATTGCATAACCTGCACACCGGATACTCGCCTGACCTTCTGGAAAGCTGTTGCGGAGCCCCAAAAACAACCCCAAACCCCAAAGAAAACCCCAAACCACAAAGCTGGGCAACACAAAAAGTAAAGAGACTCAAAAGTTGCAAATAGCAACTACAGTCTGTCGTGCAGAACTACTGATAGGGGAACATGGCGCCATCGTGGAACCCTTCACGCACCTGATACAGGGCATCTCCAACTCACCAGGGCTGAAGTAGCAACAAAAACGCATTCACATCCACGAACTTCCCGCCTCCGGCGCCAGCTAAGAGCCCACTCAGAGCCAAGGGAATGAGCTTCAAGGGATCCCAGAGTTATCCGTCACCAGCGCCACAGAGTTAACCGCAGCTTCTCTCTCCAATAGGCTTGCGGACATGTCCGGTTTCGCCGGAGGAGGGACCTCCCAACACGCTGCCACTCAGAGGAGCGTCGACGCCTCTCTAATCCCAAGATCTCAAAGGCGGCGTCCAGCGAGCGAACCTGCACGAGCTTGCCCTTGTATTTAAAGATAAGCCGAAACGGGTGGCCCCAAGAGTAGGGGATGCCCTGCTCACGAAGATGGGTAGTGATGGGCTTAAAGTCTCTGCGCTAGATAATGGTAGATGCCGCCAAGTCCTGAAAAAGCACTGGTTGATGGCCCCGAAACTGCACTGGATTGAGGTCACAGGCCTTCTGGAGGATCTTCTCCTTAGTCTGGAAATCATGAACACATACCAGTATGTCCGGCGGTGGGGCTTTGACACCTCATGGCAAGCCATCACGATGGACACGATCCAGCTGTATTTCCTGAGCTTCCCCTTTGCCAAAGATCTGACGGAACAGCTCCCCAACATACTCGCGGAAGTTGTCTCCCTCCCCCTTCCACGGGACCGCCCGAATCCTGATATTATTCTGCCGGGACCGATTCTCCAAGTCCTCGGTATGGGCCTGGAGATCTAAGTTTTGTTCCGTGAGGCGAATGACATCCTACTGAAGCTGGTGGATTTCACCTGCGGTGCCCAGGTCGTGGCGTTCCAAAGTCGCCACCCCCTCCCTAATGGTATCTTCATCCAGTCCCATCTCGCGGACATCCGAGGAAAGCTGGGAGCGGAGCTCCAGAATGTCCTCCTTGATGGCTGAGAATAACTCTATCATGGAAGCCTTGGTCGCCGGAGGATCGTTGTCTTGAGACTGCGAGGATTTAGCATCCTGTTGAGCGGCCGCCTGGCCCGCTGCTTTCTGGAGCAGGTCTTTCAGGGGCTTGTCCCTCTTGTTCCTGGAGGACGACATCGTGCCACTAGCAAAGGCCCAAGGGCAGCACCACGCGGCAGGGGCAAAGGGATGATCAGCTCTCCAGGAAGGCAGCTGCACTTCACCAACTTCAGGGCATAAGCGCCAGCGCAGACAGCAGCAGCACCTCACACCAACACCCAACGCAAGTTTCTTAACCGCTGGGGAGAAGGGGAATTAGATCGCGGTTGGACCCCCTCTCAGGCCCTTAAAGTGCCACGACTCTCCAGGCCCAAAGCAACGACTCAGGCAGAAGCAGGGGCTGCAACAGATACATATTCAGAGTGGGGGGCTGCGACTCCCCGTACTACCCACAACGGAGTCTCTCGTAACCAAGCCGTGCCCCACCACTGAGCAGCATCGTGTCACCGTCTGCCGAAATACGGACCGAAAAGGCGGCCGAGGCTCCCCCCACTGTGCTCACCGCCCTGCCAGGGAGATGCGGGCTCCAAAATACTGCGCAGTCCAGCAGCTCCCTCCTGCACCTCACTCACAACGCCACGGACGCTGTTAGGCCCAATTGACAGACTCCACCTCACAGTCCAGATGTAGGTCAGGTCCTGGCAAGGAACCCCGCCCGCCGATATATGGGCCGAAGAGAGGCCCCTCGCGTTCGTAGGATCACCAGGCCTCAACTAAGCAGCAAGGCCCGAGCAAAATCCACACCGGGGGGGCGCCTACCAGCTCTGCAATCTCAGGACTCCCCCTCAGTGCAGACAACCTCAGGCCAGTCGCTGCCCTGCAGTGAGCACCCAGACCCAGTGAAGTGCACTCATAAGCACAGGTAGCTCCCAGCAGTACAGGGTGTAAAGCTGAGGAATGAGGCACCGCCCGGCAACGTACACGCCGATTTAGGGCCCCTCACTCTTTGCAGGACACACACTACCTTCGCCGCGAAGTAGGGCCACTTGCTGCCACCACACTCGAGAAGGCCACCTCAGCTCACAGGCCACACCGGCGCCGCCCCCACCTGTAGAACTCCACTCAGCGGGCCGCAACACCATCAGGACATAGGGGGGGCACAGATCACTCCATTCACCAGCACCCGTAACGAGGATGACGAGTGAACAATCAGTGAGGTGTTTTATTTTGTGTTGTATTGTTTTTATTGCTTCGTTGTATTTGAGCCTCCATGTGGGAGGGTGGTATTTTCTATTATTTGGGAGGGTGAAGAAATACATATTGGTGTCACAAACAGGATATGAAAATAAAATTTGAAAATAGAGGAAAATGTTTTCTAAAATGTCAATGTTTTCAGTTGCAGATTCTCAGATGCCAACTGAGTTATTGGGGTGGGAAGTTGCCTCTAATGCATGTTTAACAGATAAAGGGCAAACACAGATACTTATTTGTTTCCAGGATCTTTCTTGTGAAAAGTGAAAACAACTTGCAATTTCAGAAAGGAAATGTGGTGTAATTTTGAATTTATTGCTCAGCATGTATGAAAAATGTGGGCAGTTGTAAAAAGAATGTAATGAAATACAGAAGTGATTAATTGAAGTTAAACAGAATTCAGACCTATTACTGTTTGAAAATAAATCAGTGAAAAAAGAGTTGCACATATACCAAGCAGCACAAGAAACATGGGATATAACACAGTTTATTTTACCAGACTGTTTAGATAGCCAGAGTGAGTCACTCATGAAGAATGAAGTTGAAGAAGAGCTGCAGGTTAATTTGCAATACTCACAGGAGGTTTTAATGAATTGTTTGGAGGATTTTCCTCAGCCAGAAATTAATGGTATTTAGGACAGATTTCAGCAGAGACTGGAGGAGAAGGATTTGATAACATCTCCCATACTTTTGTTTGAATTAAAAGCTTCTGAAGTAATGTTGAATCGAGAAAATGTAGCACAGTTTCATGCACTCATCCTTGACTGAGACTTGCAGGAATATTTTAGAAATTACAGAGACGATCAACAAATCAGCCTGTTAGAACTAGCGAGTGTTGGCTGCAGTTGCAAATCAGACTGGACAATGACTGATAAACCTTGCTTTCTAAAAAACAGAAATTATTAAAAATGCTATTTTTAAACAGGACTCTGAGTGGGGAGAGAAGCAGCAATGTGATTTTGAATCTGCGAAAGAGGTTATGCAATGTGTTTCAGACGTGTGGCCAATACAGAAGGGAGACATTGAGTGACATGTGACAGTTCAAGGGCAGTGTGCCACTTGGAGTATGTGGGAAAAACAAAGAAAGAAGATGGTGCTCTTGGGCTTTGGATTTAAACATTGTCAGATCTGGGAGAGTGGTGTACACTGGGAAGACACAGTTGTGTGTGTGTTTTTTGCACTAATAGACACAGGGCAGACACAGTTGCTTTTGAGTTTTGCTCTGATAGACACAGGGCAGATAAGTTGTTTTTGTGTTTTTGCACGCTGACAGACACTGAGCAGAAGACAACAAGGTTGCATTTTGAACTGTCCCTTGAGGCATACAGAGCAGGTAATGCACACCAAGCAAATGTGATGAAGTGGTATATGGTACAGGCAGAAACTGCAGTTTTGCATGAATAGTTGGTGCAGATCCCTGTAGAAAATCCAGGGGTGGTGTTTGAGGTGCCTGAGACAGAGGATTTAACAGTGAAGTGGGACACGGAATTGTGGCAAGAGATTTGGGAAATGTTACTACAAAGCACAGCTACTGTGTATCATGCAGATGCTCATTGTCCCATACATTTATTAAACAGGCACTTTGATTCCCTTACAGATGAAAAGGCTACAATCTTGGAGACAGAGGTGGTGACACGCAATTCTGATTCGCTGATGATGGATAAGTGCAAGAGGAGAGAAAGACACTACTAACAGGTGCACAGAGAATGATGGGATGCATATTCCCCTAGAGTTACTTAGAACTGTGATTTCTATGTGTCAGTATGCACAGCACAGACCAGTCCCACAGATGGTGATGGGGTCAGTTGAAGAAAGTAAAATTACCAGCACAGACAGGGCAGATGGATTACCTTGGGCCCATGCAAAATGATCAAGGGTGTACTTATTTAGCAGTGTATGGAGAGATAGTAGGGAAGGGGAATGCCCCAGCCCTTCTTACGGAGCAAGGAAAAGGAGAGTTTGACTCCACTACCAAGAATTCAGATAATTCCCCAGAACCAGCAGAGAACCGTGCAGACAGAAAAGATAAAACTGAGCCATCAGACCCAAAACAGAACAAGCATTTACAATGCAATGGTCTCGCCATTATTAAAGGTAGAGCTATTGGGATTGCTCATGACATTTTTTTTCTTTTTTTTCAAAAAACATAAATAAATGGTATTGTCATTTACAATGGCAATAGGTGAGCATTAGAGTGTAGTAGAGAGTATTCGCGGACACAGAGCCACACATACAGACAGAGCCGTACACACACACACACACACACAGAGCCGTGCACACACACACACACACAGGCAGAGCCGCGCACACACACACACAGAGCCGCACACACACACACAAACAGAGCCACGCACACACACACAAACAGAGCCGCGCACACACACACACAGAGCCGCGCGCACACACACAGAGCCACACGCGCACACACACAGAGCCACACACACACTGCCACACATACACAGCCAGAGCCACGCGCACACACAGCCAGCCACGCGCACACACAGAGAGCCACGCGCACACACAGAGAGCCACGCGCACACAGAGAGCCACGCGCACACACAGAGAGCCATGCGCACACACAGAGAGCCACGCACACACACACAGAGAGCCACGCGCACACACAGACAGAGCCACGCGCACACACAGACAGAGCCATGCGCACACACAGACAGAGCCACGTGCACACAGACAGAGCCACGCGCACACACAGACAGAACCACATGCACACACACATACAGAGCCACCCACACAGTCATTCACATAGAGCCACCCACACACACACACAGAGCCACCCACACACACAGCCACCTACACACACACACAGAGCCACCCACACATAGAGCCACCTACAAAAAAAGCTGCACACACAGACAGACAGAGCCACACAAACAGACAGAGCCACACAAACAGACAGATTTAAATTAAGGCAAATTTAGAACGGTGTCAGCTGTGAGAGTCCTCCGTAGAAGAAACTCCAACATGGGTCAAGTGGCATAAAGCGACACTAACCAAAGCAGAGATCTGTACCTCAAGGTGTCCTAAGTCAGAATCTCAACTATCCCTCACCACATTACATCATAGCATCAGTCATATCCAAAGGACGTTCCACAAACTGTAAGCAGTAAATTTCCATACTATCAGAACACACTGGTTTCTATACACCGCCTTGCTGTTCTCATAAATCGTTACTCCAGCCGTCTTCTGTCTCGTCTCCTTGTCCCATGATAATTCTCCTTACATCTTATCGCATTTTTTCATACCAGTTGCAGCTTTACATACCTCCTCATCTACTAAGAACAAAGATTCTCTCACTAGCAAAGTCTTGTCCACCTGCAGTGGGAATACAAAATGCATGCAACATTTCTCCAAGAAATCTCTGTTAACTTAAGACCTAGTCTTGACACACATCACTTATGTGCCCAAAATCATTTCTTCAGATAACAGTAATGTGCTTCCTTCACAGTGCCTTAAAATAAGAAGGCATTTTCCATGTTGAATTTCTATATGCAGACCAGCTTTTTTGTGGTTTCACTCTAAGCATATAAATAGTTCATGTGTTGTGCTGTTAACTATTCTATGTCTACAAAACACATATGTTTATATGCCCTCTGTTTTCTACAAAAACATGTTTATATGCCCATTCAAGATGCGAATTTGCTTCATGATCTGTTGTATTGAAAATCTTGGACGGAAAGTTCTGAAGAGGCCTGATGGTGGTAAATACAACGGTAAAGATAGATGCCAGTGCGTGCTAGAGGTGGGGGGGGGGGAGGGGTGACAGACTGAAGATGGAGCTATGGAAAGGGTGGAGAGATGCAAAGATTGAGTTGAGAATGAGGTAGATATGAGAGGGGAACAAAAGGGATAGAGAATAGTGGATGACATAGATAGAAAGGGAGACAGTGAAAATGGAGTTGAGGGGAGGCCAGAGAGACTGAGATCGAACTATGAGTGATATAAACAGTGCAAGTCAAATATATTGTTAAGTAGTCCAAAGGCAGCACTGTTTCAATGACACTACACGCCTTCCTGCGAATACGAGCCTAGGTTCTGCAACACAAGGCTAGATATCCAGCAAAGCACTATCAGCCTGATTCATGTACGGGCCGTTTTGCGTGTCCCTAATAGCGATTAATAGCGACTCGCTATTGAGGAAACGCAAAACGGCATTCATGTACTTTTCGGGGAAAAAATAGCGACTCGCACGCGGGCGCTAAAGCCGTTAGCGACCGACAAAAAACGCAGAAAAATCGCTATTTCCGGCTACCTGCGATCGGGATAGCGACTCGCAATCCCGATCGCACGGGATAGCGACTCGCAATCCCGTGGGATCGGGAATGCAAGTCGCTATCTCGCGGGATCTGGAAAACGGGAAGACGCATTACGAGCACCGTGATGACATCACAACCAGGAAGCAGCCAAATCCCACCCCCAAACAACACAGTGACGCTATCAGTCGAGTGTTGAAGACCGAAAGCTGCCGCTAAACTGCCGTTAGCGACTCACAACCCCGCCGAAATAGCGACCGCCATGTCGGAGGAGCCCCAGCCAGGCCCCAGCAACAGCGCTGCCCGCAAGCGCAAACTGAAATTCTCCGAACAGGAGCTGGAGAACCTCATCGAAGGGGTGGTGGCCAACCACGACCAGCTGTTTGGTGCCAACTCCCGGAGGGTCCCAGAGCAGGAGAAGAGGAGGATCTGGGTTGGGATTGCCTCCAGTGTGAACTCTGTGGGCGTTGCGGACAGGTCTCTGGAGGAACTCAAAAAGCGGTGGTACGACCTCCGAGGCCGTGCCAAGGAGAGGGTTGCGGAGCGCCTTGGTGAGGCATCAGGCACCGGAGGTGGTGGACCGACTGTCCCACCCAACACCCCCCTGGAGGACCAGGTAGAGGACACGTTGGAGAGGGAGGCGTGTGTTGGCGTGACCCCTCTGGACTCCTCCCGCCCCACCCAAGACACCCAAGGTAAGTGGCATGCGACTGCGACCCTGTCCCCTATGACCGCCCCTGACCAAATAGGCTCACTCATTGGCCCTTAGTCATGCCTATGTTGTGCATCAGGAAATGCCCTGAAGCATTGTGGGAGACGTAGTATGTCCACAATGTAGTAGTACCACAATGCGGCCAGAAAGGTTCCAAAGTGCGCAAATACACAGCCACCCAGGGAATGACACCCAGCATGCATGTAACATCTGCACGTCTGACAGTCACATGCACCTAATGAGTATCCACTTACCCTCACAGGTGCGGGAGACAGCA
Source organism: Lissotriton helveticus (assembly GCF_964261635.1). Lineage (NCBI taxonomy): Eukaryota > Metazoa > Chordata > Amphibia > Caudata > Salamandridae > Lissotriton > Lissotriton helveticus. The sequence goes on from NC_136064.1 coordinate 4,773,268, forward strand.
GTGACAGTGAGAGGCTGCTGATCGATGAGGAGGCCCAGGAGGAGGAATCCCTACCTGAGACACAGCCACCAGCCCCTGCAGCAGCGCCAACACCAGCAGCCAGGCCCCCCGCCTCTGCTGCTGCAACACCTACAGGCCCACCGGCTGCCAAGGCCAGGCCCCCCGCCTCTGCTGCATCAACATCTACAGGCCCACCGGCTGCCAAGGCCAGGCCCCCCGCCTCTGCTGCATCAACACCTACAGGCCCACCGGCTGCCAAGGCCAGGCCCCCCGCCTCTGCTGCATCAACACCTACAGGCCCATCGGCTGCCAAGGCCAGGCCCCCCGCCTCTGCTGCATCAACACCTACAGGCCCACCGGCTGCCAAGGCCAGGCCCCCCACCTCTGCTGCATCAACACCTACAGGCCCACCGGCTGTCAAGGCCAGGCCCCCCGCCTCTGCTGCTTCAACACCTGCAGGCCCACCGTCTGCCAGAGCCAGGCACCCCACCAATGTGCCTCCAGTGGCTGCGGCACCTGCAACACCAGCTGCAACAACACCTGCAGCACGGCCAATAAGATCTGGCCCAGCCACATCCGCTACACAGCGGCCCAACAGCAGGCGGGGCAATGGGCATCTCCATGCCTGCCTGAGCGTGGAGCGGCGCATGCTCCGCATACACCAGCGGCAGTCCCAGCAGCAGGGAGCAATCCAGCTCCAGCTCCATAAGATAGGCCGCAATGTGGCTGGAGTCGGGGAGAGGATGGACCGCATGACGGCAGCCATGGACCGCATGACGGCGGCTATGGAAGACAACACTGCAGCGCTGGTGAAGCACCGCAGTGTTGCAAGCAGGCGCCACCACCAGTTGCTGAGCCGGCTGTCCACCTACAGCCGCTCCAATTATGTCTCGGCAAATGCCACCACCCTGCTTGCGCGGCGCTCCCTGACCCAGCAGCACCAACTGGTCCAGTGCTGCGAAGATATTACCCGGGTGCTGGAGCATTTGACCACCGCCGTCACCGCACTGCACGCACCTGTGCTACCGGCAATTGTGGGGGGTGATGATGCTAGTGAGGGTGCCTCCAGTGTCAGCAGCCACTCTGCCACGCAGGCCCCCCCACCTAGGCGCAGCACAACGGCTACGCCTGCTCCAGCTGCCCAGGAGGAGGAGGAGCCTCCCAGGCGCATGCAAATTGTGCGCCGGAGGCGCCAATGACATTGTGTCAGGGACACAGGCGCAGGCTGAACTTAAGCCTGCCATGGACCGTGTCATGCAGTATGCATGAATACTGCATTTTGTAAATAGTTGTTTCCAAGACCCATTATTTTTTGTGATAATAACAAATACATTTATTTTGGTGCACACATACGCCTTGTGTAATCATTACAGTTTGCATGCAATTGTGATATGTGGGGTGGGGGAAGGGGGTGGGCTAGAAATTGTTAGCTGTGATGTGGTTGCGACGTCTGTGGCCTTCAGCTGGGTTCTCCCCGCGTGCATGGTGCGCATGTGCTGGTGGCCGGTCGTCCCCCTCAGATTCACTGCCTGAGATGTCAACTGGTATCCGGCGCTTGGTTGCAATGTTATGAAGCATTGCACAGACAGCCACAATGCGGCAGCACGCTGCAGGACTGTAATACATGGCCCCACATGTCTTGTGCAGTATACGGAACCTGCTCTTGAGCAGGCCAAATGTCCTTTCAATACAGTTCCTTGTCCGGATGTGCGCAACATTGTAGCGGCGTTGCTGAGGTGTGGCAGGGTTGAGGTAAGGGGTCAGGAGGTATTCCCGTAGGGCGTAGCCACTGTGACCTGTATGAGAGGAGCAGATGTTGATTGCCTGTGCAGCGCAGTTACTTCATAGCAATGTGACATTGTCGACAAAGTGTACTTACCGAGTAGGTGTCCTTCCCCAAACTCTCCCCTGATCAGTCGTGTGTGGAGTCCGCTGTGCCTGAAGATGAAGGAGTCATGGGTACTCCCTGGGTACTGGGCCACAATGTCAGTGATGATGGTCTTGGCATTGCAGACCATCTGTATGTTGAGGGAGTGGTACGACTTCCTGTTGCGGTACATATACTCCGTGCCAGCTGGTGGGCAGATGGCTACGTGGGTACAGTCTATGCAGCCAAGGACATGGGGAAAATGGGCAACATTATAAAATTGTAGTTTTGTGAGGTCCAAATCCTGTTGGCTCGTGGGAAATGTGATGTGCCGGTGGAGCTGGGTGAGCATGGCGTCAACAAAAGTGTGGAGGCAGCGTGACATGGTGGGCTGGGATATCCCCCCAGCAGCGGCTACTATGCCCTGGAAACTGCCGGATGCCAGGAGGTGCAGGCTGCACAATACCTGAACATGTGTGGGCACAGAATGGTTTCGCCTTGTTGGGTGCTGCATGATGGGGTCGAGTTCTTGTATCAGCCAGGTGATCATTTCCCCATTCAGCCTGTATTTAGCATAAATCTGTTCTCTGGTTTGCCCCAGCAAGGTGACCCGCTGCCGGTAAATCCTTGCCTGCCTCATGCGTCTCCTCCGTGCTGCTCGCTGTAGCCTTCGCCGCCTCACCACCATGTACATCCCAGGCATTGTGGAACGCCTATTGCTGCTGCTGAATGTCCTTATGTGTGATTGGTCAGGCCTGGACCTGTTGGTGATTGGCTAACAGTTTTTCAAAATTTGGTTAATCATGGCTTTTATGGTTACCACCTGCTTTGAGTTGTCCTTAAATTGCGCCGCGCAAATGTGCGATTTAGCGCTTTTTCGCTAATGTATTTCTTTCATGAATGCCGATTGAGACAATATTGCGTTTCGCTATTCAATTCGCAGATTCCGTGGTTGGTCGCTATTTCATTATCGCTAATGCTCGGCTTCCCGGAGTCTGCGACTTTTACAGCGTAATCGCTATTCCGGTCGCTATTATTTTTTAGCGATTTCGCTATTTCGTACTTGAATGCCGATTCCGTGTTTTGCACCCGCAATTGCGTTTTCGCAGCCATTGCGGGCGCTATTTCGCTTCATGAATCAGGCTGTATATTTTTTCAAAATGTGCACACATATTCAGTAAGCAAAAATGGGTCATTACGCAACTGTAAGTTAATAAATATTTAGATAGACAAATCATTATTAGGCAGTATAATAGTTTCCAAAGAGAAAGAAGAGTTATTAAGCAGTAGAGATTGCTGCTGAGGGCAATAATGAATGATAGGCCCGAGATAGAGTTACAGGCCTGAACCATCGACAAGGGTGTGTAACCATGATAACCGGCTTTCACAACTGTTATAGCCCGAGGACTCTAAGGAGATCACAACATTCCACCCAGTGTGGGTAAAATGTAATACATTTTAAAGAAGAAGAAATACGAACACTGGCACTCTCTTGAGGATTACAATATCAATTTGTAAACGCAATGAACTGAATTGAAAAAAGTAAAAAAAAAAGTCACCTACATTTCCACAACTTGCCATCTCGGTTCTCAAACAATGAGACGGCCTATTCAAAGGTGAGTGTGCACTGAAGAGTACTCCAACCCGCTGAAAGGTGAGCACACGCATCTGTGAGCACATGACCCTTCAACGGGTAAGGTGTCCTGGGTTAGTGCAGGTAAACCCGCTAAGTAATTTTCAATGAAAAGGTAAAACTATCTCATTGCGATTGAACAGCGTGTGTTCATTCATAGCTTCTCTGGTGTTTAGTCAAGTACAGACAACACAGAGGGTGCCTGCTAACGGAAAGGCAGGAGGTAGCTGTGCAGAGCGACGCTTGGCAAGGACCCCTGGCTCCACCACGCACAGTGACTGCATCGCGTCAAATCGCAGCGATTTCCTGCAGCAAACAATCCAACAAAAACAAGACCTACAAAACGTAAGAGAGGGGGGAGGGGGTATGGCCAGCAGCAAGGAGCGTCGATCAAGAACGAGAGGGGCACAGAAACCTCTCACACTTCGGAGATGAAATCATATAGATTTGTAGACAAATGAAACAATATTTTCCAACGAACTCTGTAGACCCTGATTGCGGAGCTCTGTAACACAGCGGACAGCTTTAATGAACATTGGGCAGCCTCTTGATCCTGCCTTCCAGGAGGGAGATGCAAAGAACAGGAGAGGGCAGAGTGGCTACTGATAAACAGACGCCCACCCTCCAGGAGGGGCTCTGTAAAAAAGTGGACCCGTGATAACTCGATGAATTGTAACTTTTGCAGAAAGTTACGTTTTATTTTACATAGTTTTTATATCCACCCCCTACGGCTCAAGGTCCGTGTTTCTCGCAGAGCTATAGACAATGGCGGGATGCTGAGTCAATACCTAAAGTGTCCCTTCTTTGTGTCCCTTCTTTATTTAAATTCGGATATGCGCTTCCTATCAAGCCTATGGGAAGACAGCCTGGTTTGTGTCAGTTGCAACATATGGGATACAATCTTTTTTTCTGTAATTCCGTGGAAGAGAGAAAGACACGAGCAGGGAGGGGTTGCGTGTGTGCACTTTTCCATGTTAATGAATGCCGTAATACAGGCATGTACGAGTGTAGCAGGCTACCCCCCACCTAAAGTACAATCTCTAGGTTTTGATTAACTTTAGCCATTCAGTGTGCCCAAACCGAGATGTTTACAAGTGGTGTGGTTTAGGAGCTTACATGCCCATCCTCTCATCCCAGAATAGAAGGCCCCTGTATATAAGTCCAAGAAAAGACACGGACAGCGGGAGGGGGCGGGAAAAAAGACGGCGGGACCGGGGAAAGCGAGAGACGGCGGGAACGAGGAAAGCGAGAGCAGCCTACCTCAACCTTACCAGCAGCAAAATGGCGGCCTCAAGCTTCCGAAATTTTTCGGATTCGGGGGCGTATTTTGCTGTCCTGAGTGACGGATGACGTCACGAGCTAAAGAACAGCAAAACTTACGCCCCCGAATCCGAAAGAGACGGGGCTTGTTTGGAGTGACTCCCTTCTCTTCCAATGGCTGGCCTCCGTTTAGGAAGCCAGCAAATGGAAGCGAACGGAGCAGAGAGACGGGTTTAAACTGCCCTACTCCAAAACATAAGATCTCCGGACCGGAAGCTGCGCTTTGCGCAGCTTATAGGTCCCTCGACCTAAAAAGGAGAGCATGTATTTTCTGATAAATATTTGTTGCAAGAAGAGTGATGCTTGTTTCTTTCCTAGATCATACTGTGACGTGTTGGTGTACCTGATATCCGTGTCCTGCGGGTGGGTGCCTATGTCTGAGTGGGGCCATGAGGGTGTGGGACCCCCCAACTACGAAGTGACCATGTGACAGTGCAGATTGACATTGTTGCTGACATCCTTGGATGAATCAACCAGATGAACGTATCTAGCAAAGACGATTTTTGAATGTGCTCTAATGACAATGAAAATGAAGAAAAATTTTTAAAGATACAATTTCAAAGCAAGAAGGCTGTGTACCTTTCACACAGAGAAATGGTGGATTTTACCATTGCATATCTAAAGTGTTACAGGAGAAGCTGTCAAGTTTAAAGAAGAATATTTTGAGATTATTTTATTTTTAGGCAAAATATACATTTGACTGCTTCAATAGTAGAAGTTCCAGAATTAGCCATGTATAACACTAGGAGCATTAACAGGTTTGATTCTATTTGGGTATTCATTTTGTGTATTATTCATACATTTATTCCTGAAGGTGAGTTATTATCAGATATGCATGAGTTATTTTAGACAAACTATTATGTTACATGCTTTTATAATGTCACTGTTTTAATGTTTGATTCAATTTATATTTGTGCTTAAAAAGTTGATTTTTGATATGTGTGTTATGATAATCAAAGGTCATGGGGTGGAATGTTGTGCTAGAGGCACTCTCATGTATTGAAACCAAGAGTTAACCGTGGGCGGAGAACTCCGCTCCACCCGTGGAGTATGCAGAGATTTGCATGCTCATACGCAGATCACTGTGAAATGTAGAGGAAGAGGAGGATGGCAGCCTGGGGACCCCGCAGTCAAGGAAAGTGTTTATTATTTTACCTTTAATGTATATTTATTTCAGTCTTACTGAGGGGGTGGAGGCGGGCTAAGCGGAGCGGAGTACCACGGAGTTGGCCCCTAACTCCGTGGACCTCCGCGTAGTGCCACTCCGCCAGCTCCGCCCAGAGTTAGTGGGAGGGCGGTGTTTTCTATTATTTGGGGGGGCGAAGCAATACAATGATATTTTGATTTACTCCTCGACTAAAGATGAGCATCAACCGCAAGTAAAAGGAATTTTGCAATGATTACAGGAGAACAGTCTGTATGTAAAGCCTGAGAAATTTGGGGCAGATTTATGTTGGACTTGTGCCACGTTTACGCCGCCGTTGCGTCACGCAACGGCGGCGTAAATGTGGCGCATCCCTGCGACCCATTTACAACATGACGCATCTAGGCAGATGCGTCATGTTGTAAAGCCCTGCGCCACATGCGGGCGTTCCGGCGCAGGTGCGCCTCGGAAATGTGCCTACGTGAAATCTACAAGATTTCACGCAGGCACTTTTAGGCCAATGCTGCCCTGCGCCTGCTTGAAGCAGGCGTAAGGCTTGACACAGCATTGGACAGATAGGGCCCCCCCAGAGCATTGCTGGATCTGATCTCTGTTGGTAAGGAGTTCCAAATTCTTGGAGCAAGACCGGAGAATGCACGTTGTACAATTTTTTCTTTTTGAATCTTGGAGGTTTCAGGAGAAAGGTGGACGTACTTCTGAGGTTCCTGTTAGAGCCCGATAGTTCAAGTTTATTAGCTAGATGGTATGGTGTATTGTAATGTATGGCTTTATGAGTCAGACAGGCTATCTTGAGTCGTATTCTTGCTTCAATGGATAGCCAGTTTAGCTGCAAAAGGTCGGGGGAAATGTGATCAAATTTCCTAGAATCCGTTAAAAGTCTGGCTGATGCATTCAATGTGGCTTGGAGAGGAGCCAAGCTAGCTTTGGGAAGTCCTGCGAGGGTCACCAGCCCGTATTCCAATCTTGGGATAATCAGGACTTGAACCGCCGGTCTGAGATCTTCAGGGGGGAGGAATGGTTTGATTTTCTTCAGTGTGTTGAGTTGGAAATTGGCTCCTCTAGTAGTCGCACTGATGTGTGCCTGCATGTTTAGGTGTTTATCCAAGGTGATGCCTAAAGATTTGGCAGAGTCTACAACATGAGGATTGCAGCTCAGAGCAGTTAGGTGTTTAATCCAGTCTAGGGTAGGAGCTGAGTGATTGGGTTGGGTGATCAACAGAAATTCCATTTTGAGAGTATTTAGTAGGAGATGATTCTAAGCTAGCCATTGTTGAGTTCGAGCAAGTGCAGTGTTTAACATTTTTATGTCCTCTTGCGAGGAGATCTTCAGGTACAGTTGCGTGTCATCGGCATACATGTTGTATTGGATGTTGGCTCTGTTCAAAATGACCGCAAGAGGTTCCATAATAAATTGAAAAGAGTGGGTGAGAGCGTAGAACCTTGAGGGACTCCAATAAGGACAGGGGTACTGGAAGCGAGGGCATGATTAACTTTGATCCTTTGCGTGCGGTTTTACAGGAAGGAGGAAAACCAGTTTAGGACCGGGCCCGACAATCCCATCCTATGTTGTAGGAGATCAATCAAGTTTTTGTGTTTGATGGTATCGAAGGCTGAGGACAGGTCTAGAAGGATCAAGAGATAAGCGACATTTTGGGCGAGGGCTCTCACGGCATCATCAACAATGTGAGTTAATGCCGTTTCGGTGCTGTGCCTCGCTCTGAATCCTGACTGATGGGAATCCAGGAGGTAATATTTCTCAATATGTTTGCATAGCTGAGAGTGAACGCATTTTTCGAGGAATTTTGTTAGAGTCATGCTGCTAGTGATAGGTCGGAAGTTGTTTGGATCTGATAAGTCCGTATTGGGCTTCTTGGGGATGGGAGTAACTTGTCCAGTTTTCAGGCAGTCTGGAATCTTTCCCTGTAAGAGAGATTCATGAATGATCCTGGACCAAAGAGGGAGAACGGCCGAGATTACATCTTTATAGAGCTTGGCGGGGAGAGGATCACCAAAATGGTTTGAGAGTTTGATGGATGCCATGTTGCGAAGTAACTCATTGTCGTCTGGTAGGAGAAAACTGCTCCAAGACGCGCTGTTCTTGAGGTCCGAATGCAAGTGTATAGTCGTGGGTTCTGCCACCTCTCCTGCTCCAGCCAGCCGTGTCTTGGATAGCAAATTTGGGGTAGTGTGTAATAGCTGCAGCTCAATTTTCATTGGTTTTTCAGCGAAGTGAGCTGTAAAATCATCACCACTAGGGAGCAGGGATAACCGAGTCGAGCTCTGGTTAGAGGTTTGCTTAGATTGTTCCTTAATGAGTTCGAAGAGTTTTCTTGGTCTGTTTTTAACTCCATTCAGTTGAAATCTGAAATGATCAATTTTCGCCAAGCATATGTGTTTGTTGTAAATGCTTCTCATTTTCCTCAATTGAGAGAGATTTGAGGTGGAAGGTGAGTTTCTCCAGAGTCTCTCCAAGAGTCTTAGATTGCGCCGTTCATCATTTAGGACACCATTAAACCATGGTTTTGAGAATTTGACTGGGATCCTTTTGAGCTGTTTCGGAGCAACTGTTTTCAATAATGTTAGAAAAAGCGTTAATGTAATGCTCCGAAAGATCATCAAGGTTGGTTAAATTCGGGGGGGGGGGTTGTAGTCTATTTTTAGTGATTGAGGTTATCAAACTAATGTCGAGGTTTCTCATATTGCGAGTTATTTGCTTCGCTTTAAAAGGTTGTCCCTGTTTACCCAGTCCCTTGTCTAGGATGATGAAGGGAATTTGAAAATGGTCAGACCAGTCACAGGGTAGAATTTCTCCTACTTGTATGAAGTTGTCGTTGGCAATGATGAGGTCTAGAGTGGCACCTTTATTGTGAGTAGGGCCTTTACAGTGCTGTGAGAAATTGAGGTCAGAGAGGAAAGTCTTAAAGGAATAGACAGCTGGATCATTTGAGTCATTTCAATGAGGGTTGAAGTCTCCAAGGAATATATGACAGGGTTGATCTGAGCTCGAGCTAATGATCTCCATGATTTGCTCGGTGAAGACTAGATTGTCACCAGGAGGGTGATAGATAGAGTGTAGCACACAAACCTTCTTGTCTTTGTTCCAGATTTCAGAGACTAGCTGTTCACAGGAGGATAAGACCGTACTGGATGATTGTTTTACTTTGAGGTTAGAGCGATGAATGCAGACAATGCCCCCTCCTGTTTTATCTAGTATCACTTCTGAGTATAGAGTAGTCGGGAGGTATTAAGATGTCAAGAATTGGTGAGGAAGTTTCATTGAGCCATGTTTCAGTGATGACCAGGAGGTCCAAGTTATGTGCAATGATTAGATCAGATATATCAGCTGCCTGTTTAACGGCTGATCTACAATTGAGAAGCATTGAGTTGATGTGCAGGTTAGATGTGACCACTTCTTGAGTCGCCGTGTTTATATGACGTAGGTTCTCTATGTTCAATCTCCTGAGATTAAGGCTCGTTCCCTATCAGGGTCAGCAACGATAGAGGTTATGTTGAGAGTATATTTGGGTTGAAGGACCGTTTTAAAGTTAGAGTAAGACCCATGCAGGGTGAGAATGTCTTCATCATATAACTGAGGTGGGGGTATGTGGGGTCGAGAGTGGTGGTTGGGTAGAGGCTTCGAACTCCAGCCGGAGCTAAGATAGGAGCATAATGAGGTAATGCCTTTGGTAGAGTAAATCTTCCGTGGGTTGTGGATATCATTCCTCATCGTGGGGGGTAAAACCCAATGCTCCCTGTCTTCAAGGAGAGCTGCAGAATGCTTAGCACCAACTCTTTGACTACCGAGATATCTTGCTTGAGGTCATCAATCTTCTTCTCAAAGCCATGATTGTTCGGGCAGTTATTCACCGGAGTAGCCCATTCTGTAGAACTTGCCATAAAGAACGCCTTTCTAGAGTGGCTGCATTATCTCCTTTGAGCACAACTTGTAGTAACAGAGTTTACAGATCATAGGAACTTGCAATTTTTGAAATCAGCAAGCAATTTCTGAAACCAGCAAGAACCGTAACCCCCAGACAATTGTGTTGGTCTTTATATTTTGCAGATTATGATTCTGTCATAACTTATTGACCTGGCAAACATAAAGGGAAGGCCGATGCCCTGTCTTGGATTGACAATAAGGAAGGAAATAGATAATCAAAAATCATTCCTGTAACAAAAATCATTGGAGCCACTGTGGAAGGAACTCAAGAAGAGAAAATCAAGAAAGCTATGACCCCAGAAGAATTACAAGAATGGGTTCTAGGAGACCCAGTGAGAGAGATTCAACATCAGCTACCATTTCATAAGGAGGCTCTGTATTTACCCACTGAAGAACAGAAGGCCTCAATCGATTGTCACAACAAGCCATTGGCAGGACATCTGGGGATCCATCTTACTGAGGAACTGGTTAAGAGACAATTTTGGTGGACCAATTTAGTTAAAGATGTCCAGTGTTATGTGGAGGCTTGAGAGACATGTGAACGGGGAAAGTCAGACAGATGAGCCCCTCAGGGACTCCTACAACCTATGCCTAATTCTCCTTATCCTTGGCACACCATAACTACTGATTTAATTGTAGATTTGCCTTCTAGTCAGAGATATAATTCGATACTGGTGATGGTGGATGCCTTCCCTAAGATGGCCCACTTTGTTGCCCTAAAAGGGATGCCCACTGCTAAACAAGTAGCAACACAATTTAGGGCTTCATTATGTTGTTGGCCGGAAAGCTTCCGCCCGACAGTCAGAATTTCCCAGACCATATTGGAACCCTTCCGACTGACTCGATTTACAATCCGCCCCACCGATTACGATGTTTGCGGCCAGAAAGTAAACCGCGCGGTCATTCCGAATCAGTTCTGACTGTCTCTCGGAGAATTCGTATTGGTCAGAACCGCATTGTGCACCTCTCTGAACGGTGTTTCCGAACGACTGATTACAATGTCGATTTCCAACAGCCTTTCGGAATCGGCCTGTCTGACATGAAAAAGAAGTCGGAAAGTGACTTTAGGGGGCCCTAGCAGGGCCCCTTCATCCTGCGGCCGGGTTGGGGTTGATGGGGTACCTACGGGACCCCCTATACAACCCTGCACTGTGTGGCAGGCACCGTGGGGTGCCCACAACAGGTTGCAGGGTTTTCCACACACACCTCATTTCCCCATAGGAGCTTGTGTTGTTGGGCTGAACACAGACTTCCATAGGGAACAATGGGTTTCCGACCGAACAGTTTTCGGTCGCATAATAACCTGTTGGGCGGAGCTGCCAACTGCAACTCCAAATCCACTGCCCCCAAACTGGCACCCCGCCTTACGTGAAGGAACTGGAGCAAGGTAACAGATGAACAGCTCAACCACACCCTCAACCACGATGCCCCCTCCACCTCGACCAACACCAACCTTGCACTGTGTGGCAGGCACCGTGGGGTGCCCGCAACAGGGTGCAGGGTTTTCCACACACACCTCATTTCCCCATAGGAGCCTGTGTTGTTGGGCGGAACACAGGCTTCCATAGGGAACAATGGGCTTCCGACCGAACAGTTTTCGGTCACATAATAACCTGTTGGGCGGAGCTGCCAACTGCAAGTTCCAAACCCACTGCCCCCAAACTGGCACCCCGCCTTCCGTGAAGGAACTACTGGAGCAAGGTAACAGATGAACAGCTCAACCACACCCTCAACCACGATGCCCCCTCCACCTCGACCAACACCAACCTTACAGCCAAATAACTTCACAGATGGATCACCAACTGCTCAGATGAGCTCGCACCGCTACGTAACCCAGACAGACAGCACCCCAGAAAAGCCACCTGTTCACCGCCAAGCTCCAAGAATCCAAACGCACATGCAGATGTCTCGAGAAGAACTGGAGAAACAGTAACTCCTCGGAAGACCACACCACCTACAAGAACGCCATGACAGAATACTACCAATGCATCAGATCCACCAAAAGGACATTCATCCAGAACAAGATCCTCCCCAACTCCAGCAACACAAAGGAACTCTTCAGCATCATCCCGGAATTCACCAAACCCCCCATAGAAACCACCAACATCACCCCCTCCCAGAATTTCTGCAACAAGCTCGGCTCCTATTCCATCTGAAAATCAAGTGCCTCTACGACGACTTCAATGACCAGACACCTGACTCCTAAACCTCTCCCCCTCCAGCAATGCTAGCCAGCCCACCATCTCCTCCTGGACTCTAATCACCACCGAAGACACCACATCGACCATGAAAGGCATTCAATCAGGAGCCCACATGAACCCCTGCCCCCCACACATCTTCCACAGAGCCGCCATTGCACCGGAACTACGACGCACCATCAACGCCACCTTCGAACCCGGCACATTCCCCGACAACTGGAAATGCGCAGAATTCAGGCCCCTACTCAAGAAGCCCTCTGCAGACCCTATGGACCTCAAGAACTACCGACAAATGTTCTCCTCCCCTTCGCGGTCAAAGTCACGGAGACCACAGTCGAAGTACAATTAACGAAATTCATCAAAGAACTACATCCTCAACCACTCCCAATCCAGATTCCACAGAAACTACAGCACTGAGACCGCTCTACTTGCCGCTTGAGACGACATCCGCACCCTCCTCGACCAAGGACACACCGCAGCCGTGATCCTACTCGACCTCTCTGCAGCCTTCGACACCGTCTCCCAATACACACTCGCTGCCAGACTTCATGATGCTGGCATACAGTGAACCACCCTCGACTGGCTTTGCTCCTTCCTCACCGGCAGAACCCAGAGAATCAGACTTCCAGCCTTTCTCTCCAAACCCACAGAGATCAACTACGGAGTACCCCAAGGATCATCGCTTAGCCCCACACTCTTCAACATCTACATGGCCCACTTAGCCGCCATGGTGAGACATCACTAACTCAGCAAAGTATCCTACACCAACGACACCCAGCACATCCTCTCGTCATCAGGGACCACATCACCACCAGACTCAACTTCCATGAAGAAATGAAGTACATTGCATCCTGGATGAGCAGCAGCTGTGTGAAGCTCAACTCAGAGAAGACAGAGGTCCTCGTCCTTGGACTCTCCACCTCTGCATGGGGCATCACCTGGTGGCCCATCGCCCTCAGCAGCCCCCCGTAGACCATGCCCGGAACCTCGGCATCATACTCGACTCCTCCCTCTCCATGACCCGACAGGTCAATGCCGTCACCTCCACCTGCTTCAACACCCTCCGCATCCTCTGGAAGACCTTCAAATGGACCCCCCCAGTCAAGGAAGACCGTCACCCACACACTCATAACCAGCACACTGGACTACGGAAATGCCCTCTATGCCTGGATCAACAAGTCTCTGCTCTGCAAACTCCAGGGTAACTTTCAAGATACTCACCCACGCCTCCAAATGCCTCCACAACAACGGACCACAATATCTCAAAGATAGAATCTCCCTCCACGTACCCAAGAGAAGCCTCCCATCTGCCGACCTCGCCGAACCCCGCGCATCCACAGAGCAAGAACGGGTGGAAAACCTTTCTCCTACATCGCAGCCAAAACCTTGAACGAGCTCCCGATCGACATCAGACCCGGCCCCACCGTGCACATCTACAGGAAGACCGTCAAGACCTGGCTCTTCGACCAACCGTAGCTGCTCCCACCCCAGAGCCATTAGACCCTCACGGGTGAGTAGTGCGCTTAAAATTCTCTAATTGATTGAATGTCACACAGCTTACTATTAACTGTCTAAATTGCGGCTTAATAGGTGTGCGCACCACAGGGTATAGCAGAAGAATAGCTGGCAGGCTAACTGCTGTAACATGGGCTTCCAGGTGTGTGTATACCACCATAACTGCCGGTATAGAGGCTGCGACATTATGCATGATGTAACGCGCTCGAGCCAAGAGTGCATATCAGTACAGCTCCCAACTTGCGTCCTGAACCAATATGGCCGTGACGCTATACAACAACGTCATGAACCACGAGCCTCATATACTTATTTGTCTGCATGTGATGACTTGCACTGAGATCTTGCGGCAGGAGCTAGCGCTATTGCTCGTGCCAGGAACTGGGCTAAAATACTGCCTCCATTGCTTGCTCTCTTGTACAGAGCTGCAGTCCTGTTTGCTGCTTGCTGTGCCTTAATCCTGGTTGCTGCACCGCCACCAAACACTTCCCTGAAAATTGCTGAGCAGTATCAGGCCGGAAGCCTGTAGCCCGTCTTCCAATGTCTCCCATAGTGCAATCTCAGCTGGAGGGACAATCCTGAGATCTTCCGGATAAGTTCTACATGGTGAGTAAACCGTCGCCAAGTCTGTAGCATAATCCCATGAACTACAGAAGGCAAGGTGAAGTTCATCTGACTTATTCAGGAGACCAAACAGTCTTCGTCTTCTCCTAAGCTCAGCTCTCTTCCAGCTGTCATACCCTTCACATTCTAGAATGCCACACTACCATGGTATCTTTTGTCAATGGCATCTAATGACCCCAGATATCACACAGATACAACACCCCCAATATATGATTTGAGGAGGAATGTATCAATGGTTTGTGACTGCTAATGCAGCCACAAGCCATTGACCAGATACTAATACCTCAAAGGGGGTCGCATTGTTTGCGAAGTTGTCTCTTTGGGGCACCTTCCCCAGAGGATTATGAAAGCAGCCCCGGATGGAGCATTTAGTAGCCCAGAAGACCATTGTCTGCTCTCCCTGATTGACGTCTTACCAAATGGGAAACTTTGTTTTTCTAAAAGTGCCCATGTCCCTTTAATTGATGCACACTGGTTTTAAAAAAATGTTTCTAATTTGGAAATGCAAATGCAAGGATGGCGGTCTGTTGCCTCTTGCTGACCTCAATCCCGGCATTTGCAGCTAATCATAGGGGGTCACAAACTGCAACCTGTCGAACTAATATTCATTAGGCAAGTTATATTGCAACCCCCTTCAAATGCACAACCTGCATAATGACATATTAGTATACAGATGACATCCCAAATTGCATTCCCATTCGTAAATCAGTTGGTTTGCAGCTTGTACATCCCTGTTGTGAGAAAGGAAATAGTATATAAGGCCCTAAGGGGCATATTATCAAGGTCAGCGTTAAAAATTATCGCTGGTTTAGCGGCAGAAAACTGCTGCTAGAGCGGCGATATTGGGCTTGAGACTATGCCCTTGAGAATTCCAAAAGAAGTCCATATTCTGGTGTGAACATGGGCTTCTATTGGAATTCTCCAGGGCATATTATCAAGCCCATTATCGCTAAACAGGCGATAATTTTAACACCGTTCTTGATAATATGCCCCTAAATTTCTTGAGTCAATAAGGGAAGCCATCTTTGAAAGAGCTACCACCAGCCTAACAGGCTTTCGGTGTGCCAATGTGACTTGTAATTTTCTGAATTAGCGATCAGGGTTTAAAAATGTAAGATCTTTTTTTCAAAATCTGGATGCTGTCATGCTATTTTTATTCAAGTAATATGTTGCTGTTTTATATTGATGCAGTTTAAACTAACCTGTGCAAACTTAACAAACTTACTTTCCAGCTTCTATAAATCTCAATTATATCTAGACAATTCCTATAAAAACGATAGTGTCCAATGCCTTTATAACTGGCGTTTTTTTAAAGTTGTTTTCTATTTAATGCTCCAGCTAGAGACTTCGTCATCAGGTGACTTGTGTTTGGCTTAACAATGCAGCTGTCTGTAAAATATATTGCGACCAAAATCCCTAAAATATACATATAGTTGGCCTTGGCTTTGCCTATAAGATATTCATTTGTCACCACGTTAGACTTTTTTAAATCTGTAAATTACACTGAATTATCACACTACCACGTTAGACTTTTTTAAATCTGTAAATTACACTGAATTATCACACTGTTTGTAATTTTTTTAATTCCTGTATCTAATGTATACTGAAGGCAATCCTTTATAGCTATTTTGTCAAAGCACCATCAAAGCCAATAGGGCAGGGTTCAATGTGATAAACAGCATTTCAGCTTGAAGCACCTGTAAACAGAATTGTGAATACGTACACTCATTAAAACCAACCGTTTTTTATTCTGACCTTCTTTATTATTAACAGTGTCTTTTATTGTGCACCGGTACAAGTTCACTGTGTAGTATTCAATGTCATGCATTCTTGTTCCTAGAAAATATTCATTAAAAGCCTCAAGCCTTTATCAACAAAGAAAGTGAAGCACTCTTTCAACTCTAGTATTTTGTCTGTTTTGTCAACATGTTTGCTTGTAAAATGTGTTTTGGTTTTTCCTTTGTCTGTGCTGTGACTCTTTATTGAGTTTGCTGGGTTCTTTACATTCTAGTTTCTTCCTAAGTAGAGCAAGGCCAAGCTGCAAAAACCTTCAGACAACAGCTTTGGCTGAAACATACTAAAAACCTTGGGGCATATTATCAAGGGGGTTTATCTCCGCTTTTTTGGCTTTAAAAGCCAAGAAAGCGGAGATACAATTATCTCCCTATTACCTAGCTGTCGCTAACACCAGTTAGCGACAGCTAGTAGGAGATAGCGACCATCTTGGGCCCCGCTTTGCATGTCAGTGATATTTATCACTAATGACATGCAAAGTGGGCGTGCCAAGATGTTAGCGACTGGAAACAGTCGCTAACATCGCTATCTCCTATTACCAACTTTTGGAGATATTCGCGCTAAGCGCGAATATCTCCAAAAACTAACACCTGCCCTGAGCAGTTCTTAGCCATTTTATCCAATGTGGATAGCATGGCTAAGAGCATTAGCTCGGTAATGCATAAATATCGCTGACTTTTCAGCGATATTCATGCATTGCGGCCGTTTTTTATCGCATTTGCGATAAACCTTGATAATAGCAAGGTTTATCTGCGATAATTTCTGACGATGCTTAGCGTTACAAAATTCGTTGCTAAGCATCGTTAGCGATAAATATCGCTTAACATTGGTAATATGCCCCCTTGAATTTAGAATATTTTGCATTGTCACAGTACTGAACCCAGGATAAGAGGCGCTTTGGAGTCCATTTACAATATTAAAGCTTACTGCAAATGCTTTCAGGATCATGGGAAAAAATGAAATATATTGTAAAGGTAATTTCATATTATCAACATAAAACCATTTTTATTGTATCTTTTTCTTTCGTCTATGTAATTATGTGTTTGATTTTGAATAATGTACTGGGATTGAATGCTATTTAGTGTCACATTGTTAAGGAAACCTTCCCACCTTTAATCTTTTGGGTACGAAAACTAGAGTCTATCTCCATTGTGCTTCTTCTTTACATCTGATTCAGAATGACTCTGGGCAGAGGGTGCAATGCTGTGTGTGAGGAGAAAAAGAAAAAATGCATTGTCAGTAGTTTGTCAATTGAAATACCATTCACAAGGAGTAGGCTTTGGAATCTATGATTTGCATAAACTCCCTTACCTGCCCTTATTTCATTTTATGAAGTGCTAAAAAAGCATTAATCAACGGAAATTGTAGAGCTAAGTCTTGGAATTATAGATACAGGCATTTTTTTATATTGGGCCCTAAGCGTGCAATGAAGCGTATTCAAATAAGACGCTGAATTTCAAAACACGTGTGACCAACCTAGATCAATCTTTAGTCTTTTCTTGGGGATAATGGAGGATTTTAGTACAAAGTATTTCACAAATCACTAGAGATATCTTGAATTCGTGTGTGATATGTCTACTCTTGCTGGCTCTGGCGACCTGTCTATTACCACTTTATACACATTGTATTACAGTGTCGTCTTGTGTTCAGATTTATAATTTTAAAACCTGTATTGTATGTTTACCTACAGTACTTGAGGCCCCTGTTGTTCCAGGTGGTGTTGTGCATTTGTGTTTCTTTTACCCATGGAATGTATTCATTTATTTATTATAATGTATTACAATACATATATTTGTAAGGAACTCATTGGGGTGTGAATTGACACCATGCCCATTCCAAAATGCTTAAAATGCAGATAAAATGGACCACAGAAAGATGACACTGAAAGATCACTAGTTAGGAAAAGAGATCTTTCCTAAAGCTGAGGAAAGTGGGCGTATTTGTTAACTCTGGAAATACTGCCTTCCTTGCTTTTGGGCTGATAACAAAAACAGTTTTAGCCGACTTTTCATCAAAGATGGATTTTTTGTTTTGTTAAAGTCTGAAATTTGAGGATCTTAGAGCACGAGTTGAATGGAATATGTTCATCTATTTTTAAGACAATCCTTGATCTGGTCATTGATGCTTTGGCACAGAGTTCTAATGGTTGACAGAGGGGCATATTATCAAGCAGGGCGATAGGCAATTATCGCCGGTTTAGCGGCCATTTTCGGCCGCTAAGCGGCGATAATTCTATTGCCCTATTTGCAAGCTGTCGCTAATATCAGTTAGCGACAGCTTTTAGGCGATAGCGAGCGGTTTGGGGCCCGCTTTGCATGTCAGCGATGTATATCGCTAATGACATGCAAAGTGGGCGTGCCCAACCCGTTAGCGACTGAAAGCAATCGCTAACGCCGCTATCGCCTATTAGCAAGGCAGGCGTAGCAATGGAAATATTCGCGCTAAGCGCGAATATCTCCAAATACTAACACCTGCCCAGACCAGTTCTTAGCCATGTTATCCAATGGGAGGTGGATAACATGGCTAAGAGCATTTCATCGCTAATGCGTGAATATCGCTATATTCTCAGAGATATTCACGCATTTCGCCGCTATCTCTGTATATTTTAGCACAATGGAGAAAAACGTTGCTAATAGCATGTTTTCTCCGCTAACATATCCAGCGATAGGCAGCGATTAAAAAAAATGCGCTAATCGCATTTTGCAATAAATATCGCTATTCCTTGGTAATGTGCCCCAGAGTTCCTTGCATTGTTCTTTCAGAATTAGACTTGCCCCAGCATACTGGACTAGATGCAGCTTTTGGTACACCATCAAATAAGCAGTTAAAACAATATAGTTTACTATTGCCAAGGACTCCCATCATCGCAACTGTCTTCTTACAGGACGAAAAGCTAGATTTTGTGTAGTTTGAAGCATGCACCCTTACCAGTATCAACATATCAAAGGGACCCCCTCTTAAAATACTTTGGGCCAGGGAATAGAGAGGAACAACAGTATCACAACAAGAAAGAAATTCCCTCGTGGCCTTATTTACTTTACTCTAGACCTATAGTTCCTACTTTAAAACAAAGCCCTTCAAAGCATGGCGAGTACAATTATTTATTGCATTTATATTTTTATTTAATATTCATTTTTTTCTTTTTTCATTTCATTTCAAATTCATATTTCAAAAAATGTTTCTTGGAATCAATATATCAAAAACATTTACATAACATATAGAAACAATTAAAATGAGAAAATCAATTCTGTATACATGATACCCTACAAAGAGCACACCATAACATTCATCCAACTTACACACATCCTAATACATTCACTCAAAAAAGATTCTTTATTCCGTATCTGAGGAGTCACAGATATTTATGTGAACTGTCACGCTAGGTCGACGCGTTTCGGTGGGATAGGACCACCTTCCTCAGGACCCTTGACAGAACAGAGTTCTTCACAACAATTAGTGCCCTCTGTATGGATATCTGCAATTACAAATAAAATCCAATGTATCTACATCATATACATGCACAATAAACGTACTTCAATATCTAGGAGAAAACAACTCGTCCAAAAATAATTCATGAAGGACTATCAATCTTAACATCTTATACATTTTTATACATTATCTTCATCGTTGTCTCTCTATGACATAATAGCACTCTGACCAGACCTCGTAGTTGAGTATACTTATCGGTATATGATAAATGAGCATGGTTTTTATCCTCTAGCAGGTGACTTAAAGATAGAAGGTATGGTCCTTCATGAATTATTTTTGGACGACTTGTTTTCTCCTAGATATTGAAGTACGTTTATTGTGCATGTATATGATGTAGATACATTGGATTTTATTTGTAATTGCAGATATCCATACAGAGGGCACTAATTGTTATGAAGAACTCTGTTCTGTCAAGGGTCCTGAGGAAGGTGGTCCTATCCCACCGAAACGCGTCGACCTAGCGTGACAGTTCACATAAATATCTGTGACTCCTCAGATACGGAATAAAGAAAAACAACGGTTTATGGTTTCTCTACGAAGGCCTCAAACTTTACTAAAGTTATTTTCTTTTCCTTATGTAGGCCTCGGAAAAATTTACTTTGTCCTTCATTATTTCTAAAATGCTGATTTATTTGTTTGGATGAGTTAAGGGTAGCACTAAAATTTCCTTCCTATGGTTGGAGTATTTCTTTTTATGAATAATTGTGTTGACTATGTTGCAAGCTGATGTGGAAGTGAGCACGAGGACATGGAGAAGAATACAATTCATTTTTCCTGCTTACAAAGAGCGATGATGACATTCATTTTAACAAAGAACTGTAACTGAGAAATCCAGATGAACTGGCTAAGATGATGATCACATCATAAACCTGACCAAAAAAAATGTGTGGAACTGTAAAGTTGAAACATTAGGGGCATGTAATTATTACAGTGAGAAAAGAATTTGGCAGTAGCTGTTTCTATGAGAAGAGAGCCTATGCGGCTATACTCTCTATGCTACTATGGCTGGCTATTTATCTTCGCAATTCCCGGGCGAGACTATCCTGATTTATTTTGCACTTCATCAACTGGTGATGTTGCTTAAGCTATACCTTTTTGTTCCAAGGGTTAGCTATCTCTGACTATTGCACGCTGTGCATTAGTTTTTCATTGATCTAGGTTCGTATGAAATCTGATTTGCATACTGATATTGCATATTAATTATTCTTTTTGTCACTCTACTCTCACACCTGTTATTGATTTATGATGTATTTTGTCATAAACTGTGTTTTACTTATTGTGAATTTACCTGTAATAGCAAAATAATGAAGAACTGGTCATTCTTATGTACTTTTGAAATTTTTAGATAAAAGTAACTTGATAAGTATTCAGAGTTTGTCTTTATTGATGAGTTATTTGACATTGTGCATATTATGACTATGGTTGTTAGTTAGGCTTTCCCTTTATCATAGGTCCTCGTGAAGGAAATAGCATCCGTCTCTTATTATCGAGTTCCTATTAGCTCCACCAAAGATCTATCGGCTGACCTGATATTGTAAGTGGTAATTGAGTTTCTACGGGCCCAAACTCTTAGTTATAGAAAGGTTCCTATTCATTGAAAGACCAGGGATATTGTGAATAAATATAAAATTTACACCACTTCCGCTGGATCGCAAGCAACACCCAAATTATGCAGACCAGATTCTGGGAGGCACTGATCCATCGCTGCCGTCTTCCATGTGCTCTGACAGAGTACTGTTTTGAACTAGTTCATCCCCAACAGCTTGAGGAGACTGCTAGAGACTGAGGTCTGTGGAGCACCCATTGGGTTGCAAGTCTTGTCCACCCATCCCTGCAGCAGACCCTGGGTATCAGCCTATGGTCAGACACCATCTTCCTATGCTTCCTCTGAAGAGGTGTTGGCCCTGGACAAAATATCTGTTTTTTGCTCAGTAAGATACAGAAAGAGAGAGCTACACTTACACTCCGAAGTGTCAGCATCATTAGAGTCTGCAACGGACCTCGATTTTAAACCCCAAAGAGAGCATCAAAATAAAGGTTAGCTGAGGTACTTCAGAGGATAAAAGGATTCTTTATGTTCAGATTTTACGCAGATGCCATTGTGGCCCCAAAAGGGTGAAACTAGTGATGAAGCAAAGCTTCGCATTTGCGACTTGCTTTTGTCATGAACCTCGTTTATGTGTAACAATGTAATAATTTGTACGTCTTACTAACGTTTATTTTATGTTTGAACGAGGTCCATGAAGCTTGCATATGTGTGTTTCTAATACCATTAATTTGAGTCGGTAAAAATGGCCGCTGCTTTGAAATAAGTGTCTGCGCATGCGTCAGTCACACTCACGTGTCCTGATGTGTTCGCGGGTTTGGAGGGAAATAGTTGCGCATTCGTAATGCATAGCTTTGCCAGTAACGTGGTACTGCTCGTGCCACTGCTCTCGTACTCGTGTATATGTAGCTAACATTTAGACTGCATAAGTATATTTTATAGTGATAAGTAGAAAGTACAAAACCAATGATGTGTTTTCATACCGTTATTTCTGTGTATTAATTTGTTCTCGCTTACTTTTCATGTACCGCGGGGAATGGGGGTCTGACTGAGCTGAATGCCATCTTGGAGGTCCTTTCTGCGCATGACTGTCCGCCTGGGGAAATGTCAACCTTGGCTGGTGGAACTCAGCCAGCTGGCAGGGATGGGCAAGATGCTCCTGAGAAACTGACCTGCGAACTCAGCAAAGACGGAGTCATGTGTCCCTATTCTGTAACAATGTAAATTGTCATTGTATTTCCCTGAATTTTCTCACGAGAACCCCAATCTTGCTAGGCGGTACCCAGAGATGCAAATTAGGCATCCAAATAGTGTGTTATGATTGATGTGTTACCCAAATCCTACCTTAGGACCAATCCAAATTGAGGGATTCTGACACTTTGCAACATTGGGGGGTGGTACACCGTCCCCAAACTGTATATCTACCCTGGGTTCACCTAGGGAATTGTCCGACTTGTCTGGTTTAGCTGACCTGTCACTGACCCATCATACTCAATAGGTGACTGAAGATACAGAGCGCTGCGGAGCACTCTGTCCGAAATTGACCATAGACTAAGGTTCTACTGAACCTTAAAGTGCTGGCGAAGCACTTTGCTGGGAGTTCGCTGACCCAATCGGGGTCTTGATCGATAGCTGCAGAGAGGGTGGAGCGCAGGCGTTGCTTCCAAACTGCGGGTGCGGTCCTGTCCTGAGCGGTCCTGTCCTGAGGGTTTGCTGTCCTGTCCAGAGGGTCCTGTCCTGATTCCTAATCCGAGGGTATCCTGTCCTGTCCTGGGTGTCCATTCTGTACCTGCTGTCCTTTGAGCGGTATCCTTCCTTGAGGGTTTCCTGTCCTTAACTGACCCGTGGCCAGGGTTTGGTTTCCACACCAGTCTAGGTAAATATCGCTCTAAACTCTTTAAACTTGCACCTTTCTATTTTTCTGACTTTTGCTTCAATAAAGACACACCTTTGCATATGTTGAACTTTCCATGCTTTCCGCAAATCATTGAAAACGTAAAGTCATTTGCATAATTTCATAACGTGTTCCCATGTTACCCTACCTTTTAGAAATCATATTTTGCATTGCGGTTTGTCATTTTCTGATATGGTCTAGAACGGCCTTACTTAAATTGTCCAAAGAACTTTTGCCCTAAATGCATAGCGTTTCCCTTTGCATCTTATATTAGCATTTAAATGATTACCCTGACTTTGTTCCTCTATAGTTATGTACTTTTCGTTATCTTGGTTATTGATTGCCTTATTCTTGTAAATCTTATGTTAGAAGAAAACGAACTTTAGATAAACATTTTAAAACTTCCAGTTGTCCGTGGTCATTTTCAACCGCATTGAATGTCATTTTGAGTTTGTATTTTGCTGCCTTTCCTTTACAGCTAGCTCCCTGATCCGTTGTGGTCATAGGTACCCGTGTCGGTGGATGGTAAGTCGGGTACGCTGAGTAATAACAGTAGGGAATTCACACAAATTGGTAGCAGCCTGTGAAGTCACCCGGTCAATGTATATTGTGAATTGAAAGTATATGGGCCCGAAGCCGGAAACGGCGAAATTATTGGCTGGGTGACCTCGCGCGCTCTATCAGTTTTTCTGGTAGCGCAGAGGATGGTTAGGGAATAGCTAAAGGTTAGGTAGGACTAGTTAGACTAGTCAAGTCGGTAGCTGCTAGTATATTAATGCTGCTACAAGAGCGGCCATTCCGAGGGAACTGATCACTCTCTTGAAAGGTGTTGCTTTTTGAAATTCATGAATTGTTTTTTCATTATTATTCTTGTTCTTATATTATTATATGTACTAATCCATGCATTTGTAAACCGTCTCGTTTTATGTTGTCCGAACTCCCCGGGGAATTGAAAAGGCAAGTGGTGAATAGAATCCATTGCCTTGAGGTCGCAGGCTTAAGGAAAAGTTAGGTGCAGGTTAGGATAACCGGGAAGCACTAACTAGGGTTTTTTTTCTGAATACATGTGTGAATAAATGTCAGTAACGAGGTTCATTGGCAAAATTCCCATAGTGGCGTAACCTAGTAAGGGTCACATCGGAAGAGTAGCAGGTTTCTCGGAGCTAGGGTGAAAGCAGAGGGGTCCGCTGGGGAACCTTAGACTCGGATATATCCCGGAGAAGTGGATGAGTTTAGGAGAATAACAGGTTCACCGATGCTAGAGTGAAGGGTAGGCGGAAGAGATCTACCCGCAGCGTGTGAAAAGTAAATGGAAGTAGTTTACTTGCAGTAAAAGAAATCTTTCTGTCTAGACACTTGAGCACTGTGGCGAATGTGTATTTGTTGTAAAATAACCAAGCACTGAGCACTTTAGAAAGAAAGAAAGTTTCCGTTACCTTGTGAAGGGAGGGAGTCAGCCGCGAAGCGTCTCTGACGTCACTCCGTGCCGCGCTGGGATTGGTAGAAGCAGCGGGCGGGTAGCGGGGCTGGAATTGTAAAGGAGGGGTGAAGCCGGAGCGTGAGGACGGTCTCACGAAGGGGCCGCACACCCATTGGCCGAAATTATTTGAACGCGTGCGCCACATTGGTCGCACAGAATTACAAGACGCGTTCTGATTGGAGGTAACTTTGTAAACAAAGTTAAGCGTAGAAATCGTATGTGGCACTCGTATTGTCCAGAGACTAGACCCGATCCAAGAAACCAGGGGTTTGAAAGGGATCAGTGGAAAGCTAATAGATACGATATCATGTACGGAACAAAGAGAAAGATGTCCCTTGTAAATAGGGTAAAGAATTATTTCAAAACAGACAAACCGATTAAATCTAGAGAGGGCGTTATTGTCCCGCCACCGAATACTCCCGCCTCGTTCATGATGTTTGACCGAGGGTACAATACCTGTGTGTGGTTGGAGAATTGGGTAAAGTACACAAAAGATGACGGAATATTGGCTTTTCCGTTAGACGGTACTTTCAATGGTAGGATTTTATTTAATTTGAGAACCCGGATGAATGAATTGCATCCCAGACCGAGACTAACGCAGTATGAGGCATTAGAGGAATGGGAGATTGAGGCTTTTGAAAGAGAGAAACCCCGGATGGACAAAGGTCTGACCAAGTGGGACCCTAGGCTGAAACAAGAAACCAGGGATAAAAAGATGAAACAGTGGAGACAGAGCATGATTGTTGAGGGTCTGTTTCCCATGATGCCAGCATGTAACCCTTCAGCGGGAGAGAAGAAGACAGAAAAGTGTAAACATTGGGGGTCCCTTGGGGAATCAGACGATGAATTGTTAGATGATATCTTTACGAGAAGTCCGCCCCCTTATAATGAGGGAGCCCGACCTTCTAGTACAGGCGAGAATCCCCAGCGTCCATCTATTAAGGAGGAGGACAGATCCCTAAGTAGGGGGGGAGGTGGCCAGGTACTGCCCTATTTTGAGAATCCCGGACCCGCGGAGGTACGAGATATATATCCTAGAATGCCCGTGAGCCCGGAGGAAAAATATTCCCGTGAAAGAACGTTTTTCCCCAGACCCCTTTATGAAAACGAAGAAAAACCATCAAGTTCAGGAATGCCTTTTTTACAGCCTCCATATGGGGAAGAGCGCAGGTCATTTGGCACAGGAACTTTGTTCCCTAAACCAAATTATGGTGGAGGACCAAGTGAAATGCATCCTACTGCCCCGAGTTTTACGCCTCACCTGACCCCACAGATAATACCTGACCGAACCTTAGGAAGAGCACTAGATGAAAGGGAGCAAGAGGCCATAGCTAGACAGAGGACAGAAATAATTCAGAAGATCTCCCAGTTAAATGCCAGTCCTGAAGCTTTGACTATTCCGGTAACAATCGGACCAGTAGTTCCGTTGTACGGGAATAATCAAGGAAGTCTAAACCCTCCAGTTATGAACCCAATAATGGCCCCGCCGAGGCAAGAGCCCCTACTGATAGACGATCAGTCCAGTGAGTGCGAGTCTGAAGTTGTGTTCTTGGACCTACCAAACAAACAGACCGGGAAGGGAGTGCCGAAGCGGCAAAATCCTTTTAATGCGAAAGAAATTAAATTAGAATCGACGTCAGGTACTAGGAGTGTCTCTCTGGTAACTCCGGAAGAAATTGAAACCTGGAGTTGTGAGTTAGAAAAGCAGACTCCGCAAACGAAACCTTTGGACCTCTACAAACTGAGAGTAGAAATAGAGGAATTAATGGCAGGAAATGTGGGATTAGACAGATTAAATACCTACTCTGAAGAAGAGTTGCTGTTTATGTGTAAAAGCCTTACCAGAAGTACCAGAGTGCTCCACGGAAAGCTGACAGACACTGCAGCTAGTATGGGGATAGATATTTCCAGATCGAAGCCCTTGCAAAAACCATACCGAGCTGAATTCTCAGACAAAGATATAGAGAACTTGAATGTGTCAGGGAAAAAGTTTAAAATTTATTGACTTGTTTGTAATCTAATCTGTGTTGTACTTGATACTAGCTCACCTTAAACAGCCGAGGAACGCTCTACAGCGCCGGCTGCAACGTTTGATCAGACAGACGCCAATCGGCGACTTCTTGGGCCACGCCCACCTCGCAGGCCACGCCCCCTTTACCGCCTACATCATGTGTTGTCACCGGAAGCGCAGCGGACGAGCGCAGCGGGAGCGCCGTTTGCGCGCCGAAGGCGCACCTAAGGCAAGCCCGTCTGCGCCCGTCATCGCCAGACCATCGCCTTTCGCCAGTCCCCCTGGTCTTTCCAGGTCATACCCACTTATACGCTATGACGGTAAGGAACTTTTATACTTGAACCCTACCCAAAGATGTTCTGAAGCTACTGGAATCTTAGGTCTCACGCAACTCAACTGCAATCATTGCCATTTCTCCACCAACACGCCCACTCGCGTGTGGGGTGACCGTCTCAATACAACAACTCCGCCGCTGAAGATACTTCAACTTAACTGCAGATCCCTCCCTAAACACCAACTTGAGGTTAATTCGCTTCTTCAGGAGGAAAATCCTGACGTCTTATTTCTGTGCGAAACTTGGCTTCGAGACGGCATAACTACCATTCCTAACCTAACGCTCCCAGACGAGTTCCACCTGGTCACCATTAACCGTGATTCTCGTGGTGGCGGCATAGCAATTATTTATAAAAAGCACCTGACCTGCTCTTTTACCAAAGAACCTCTCCTAGACTGTGAATGCGCCCAATTTAAAATCAGCGTGACCTCTCAATTTACGCTATCCGGCCTATACATATATCGCCCACCAGGCCAGGCCACTAGGTTTATTGACGCCCTCCTCGAAACGGCCACAGCGCTTACTACCAAAGTCGCCAACTTCACCATTCTAGGTGATCTCAACCTACACTTTGATGCGACTGGTGACCTTACAATCTCCAACCTTCTTGCAGACCTCGCGGCATTACAACTTAACTCTCTAGTGCATGCTTCTACCCACATAGCAGGCCATACCCTAGATCCAATTTTTACTAACATTCAGGAGGCAGTTACAGAAACCCCCACTCCGATGGGATGGACGGACCACCACCTTGTTAAACTGATGGTTCCGACTCCACAACGGCAGTATAAAACTGAATCCAACCAGCGTTTAAAAAGACCTTGGCACAAACTTTCCCCCCCTGCTCTTCATGAAACCCTTGGAGAGTTCCAACTCGAAGCTAACCAGGAGATAGACGCGACCTACACCTCGTTCACTACATGGATTAGCAATGGCCTTGATACTCTCATCCCGGCCAAACTGACCAAAGGACGCAATACACCTTCCAATCCGTGGTATGACGATACCCTTAAAGCAACGCGTAAGGAGTGTAAAAAAGCCGAGCGCCAATGGAGAAAAAACTATGATAACCAGGATAAGGCAAACTATCTATCCAGGCTTAAAATCTATCATAAAGCCATTAGATCTTCCCGTGCCTCTTTTTATGCCAACAAAATTAGCTCCAACTCGAATCCAACTAAAACCATCTTCAAATTAGTTAAAGAACTCCAAAACCCTAGGGCGCCCCCACCTAAAATCTCTTCCAACGAACAATGTGAGCAGCTTGCAACATATTTCGTTGAAAAGGTCCAAAAAATCTACGCGACCTTTCTGCAGATCCCTCCTCCCCTTGGAGTACCTAAGACCCCAGTTTCTTACCTCACTCCTCTTTCCAAAATTTCTGCCATCACTGCTGCTGACCTGACCAAACTATGTAAGAAAGTGAAGTCTGGCTCCCCAGCTGACCCCATGAGCCCCTCTCATTTCCTGGACTCGATTGATTTTTTTCTATCCCCCATGTTGAACATCCTCAACCTTTCTTTCACCTCTGGATCTGTACCCACAGCTTGGAAGCAAGCGTGGGTATCACCGATAATTAAAAAACCTAACCTCGACCCTTCTAAACCGGAAAACTTCCGGCCAATATCCCTCCTCCCCTGGATTTCCAAGATAGCTGAGGCCCATGTCAATGGTATCCTCTCGAAACATGTGGATCATCACGGAATACTAGACCCTTCCCAAAATGGTTTTCGCGCAGGCCATAACACTGAGTCTGCCCTACTGGCCACCACAGAACATCTCCGGACGATTTTAGACTCCGGTCAAAGTGCTGCGCTGATTCTCTTAGATCTCAGCGCAGCCTTTGACACGGTATCCCATGACATCCTTCTGAAGCGTCTGGAGATGGCCGGTGTGACTGGCCTCGCTCTTGCATGGTTTCAATCCTTTCTCAAGGATAGATCCTTCAAGGTGTCGGCCCCTCCTTTCCTCTCTAAATCCCATCCCATAGCTCAAGGTGTCCCCCAGGGTTCAGCGTTGAGCCCATCCCTCTTTAATTTATACGTCCAGCCACTTACTGACGTGGCAAAAGAGTGGGGGCTCACGCTGGTCTCATACGCCGACGACACCCAGCTGGTTGTCACCCTCTCGGAAAGCCCGTCCATCGCGGCATCCAAGTTTAAAGAGGGTATGGCAGCAGTGGCACAATGGATGACGGACAATTACCTTCAACTTAACGCCGGAAAAACCGAGGTGCTCCTCCTTGGCCGAAACACCAGCCTATGGAACGAGCACTGGTGGCCGTCATCCCTGGGCGCCACCCCACTCCCTAAAAATTGTGTTAAAAATCTGGGAGTCTGGATGGATGCCAACCTTAGCTTCCAGTCCCACACTAAAAAGGTGGCAGCCACCTGCATAGGCCTCCTAAGGAATCTCAGGCCTATACTTGGGCTCTTCGACTCTAAAGCTCGCCAACTAATTATCCAGGCTACCATCTTATCACGCCTGGATTACGCTAACGTCCTCCTTCTGGGAGCAAACAAAGCGGAAATAGCTAGGTTCCAACGTATCCAGAATGTGGCGGCCAGAACGTTGGTTGGTCTCCCACGTAGATGCTCTGCCAGAGCTACCATCCGTAAGCTCCACTGGCTGCCCGTGGAACACCAAGTTAAATTTAAGGCTCTTACCACGATCTTTAAGATCGTCAAACAAGGAAATCCCCCTCTGTTGCGGAATCTGGCCCGACCTTATGTCCCAGGTTGTGCACTCCGTTCTTCCAACCAACTTCTTTTGACCGTCCCCAGGATTAGGCTCTGCCGAACTGGCGGCCGCTCTTTTAGCGTCC
Organism: Lissotriton helveticus; assembly: GCF_964261635.1. Classification (NCBI taxonomy): domain Eukaryota; kingdom Metazoa; phylum Chordata; class Amphibia; order Caudata; family Salamandridae; genus Lissotriton; species Lissotriton helveticus. Next base: position 4,802,899 of record NC_136064.1, read on the forward strand.
TTGGTCCCAAACTATGGAACGACCTTCCCCTCAGCATTCGTTCCTTAGATTGCCTCTTAGCCTTCCGTAAAGCTATCAAGACCTACCTTTTCCCTGCTCTCTAGGCCCCCCTTCCCCTTCTCCCCCTTTTTTTTCCTTTTCTGTCATACTGGTGCGTGCCTGTCTCATAGCGCCGGGACGCCCCATTGCTGGGGTAGCTGTTGCGCTTCACCAAACCTAGAAATAGAAATAGAAATAGATTAAAGAGTTGTTAGCAATTTTGCAAAAATGGGGAGACGTGGAAAGGTGGAAAACAAGGTGGGCAAGAAAGAAAGATGAGGCTCGATCCAGGCAAGCGACCCCTGAGTTCCCTTTGAGAGAAGTAGACAAGCCCGAAACGTTATGTCCCATGCGTGAAGTACCAGGTGGGAGGTATGTGCATGTTCCATGGTCCAGACAGGATATTGTGTCCTTTACTAACGATTTCCCGAAATTACGTGAAAAACCAGTTGACTGGTACCGGCAGGTGGAAAGGTTCGTAAAGGTGCAAAAATGCCTGTGGAAAGACCTGGATGGGTTTTTCGACATTGTGGTCCCGGTCGATCTATGGACCGAGTGTAAGATCTCCATAGCCTGGCCTAGTGAGGAGTACCCGAGGGACTCTAACACAGGGGAGCCGTCAATTGAAGTGATGAAAAAATATGAACAAGTGATTCAGCATTTGAAAAATAAGGTGCCCGCAAAGGAAACTGATTGGACCAGGATAGATAGAACAACGCAGGAAAGAGACGAGACAGTGCACTCCTATTATGAAAGGCTGTTGCAGGTGTTTAAAACATACAGTGGTATAGATAACATCGAGATGAAGGATATGACGCATTTCATTTACAGGTTTGTAAACGGTTTAAGGCCTGAAATTTGTCAGTGGATAAAGGATAACAAAATCTGTTGGCAGTCCAAAAAGATAGACGAGGTCCTGCGGTACGCAAAGTACTGCGAGGACGAGATGGCAGAAAAGAAAAAGGCTCTCAAGGAGAAGGTTATATGGGCTCAAGTGAAGCTCGCAGAACAGCAGGAAAAACAGTTGAGTAATATGGTCAAAAACACTCAGAACCAAGGTCCTGGGGGTGGGGGAGGAGGTAAGCCCCGGCCCAAAATGAGCAGGGAAGAGGCTATGAAGAAATTTCCCTGTCACCAGTGCGGAGAAATTGGGCACTGGCGTAACGAGTGTCCTTATTTGCCTGACGATAACCCCAAAACACCTGATTTAACTCCACAGACGCAGAAAGAAAGACCAAGAAAGACTCAACCACAGGTAAAAACGGTTCAGGTGCCCCGAGCTCCAAAGCAAGTACATAGGGGAAAAGCGACAGAGGGTGATAAGATAGAAGTCTGGGAAAGCAATGAGAACAGAAATGCAGCAACTTCGCAGTATTTGTTAAATGATACCTTCCTTTGTGATGACCAGTACTGACGGGGCCTGAGAGGGGAGGACGAGGAGTGCGTAGTCCTTGCCGGTAGACCAGTCCGGACCATACATTGAAGGAAAGGTTGACGGAAATGATGTCACTTTTCTGTTGGACACTGGCGCTACTCGTTCTACTGTAAGAACAGTGGACGTTCCAAACCTACCCCTCTCGGGAGAAGCCATCCAAGTAGTGGGTGTATCTAATCAATTGATTAGTACTCCTGTTACCAAGCCCATGGAGATCTCAATTGGAAACTTTAAGGAAATGCATAGATTTGTCGTTTGTGACACCAGTCCAGTGAACTTACTGGGACGTGATTTGCTGTGCAAAATGAACTGTACCATCTTTTGCACACCAAAGGGTGTTGAAATCCAGACCCCAGATGAAGACGGCATTTATAAATTAATGTTAATTAGGCCTGACTCAGAAATTAAACGAATGACCATGCAGGATTTGCCCAAAGAACTCCAAGAAGCAGTGAAGCCAGAGGTATGGGACTTTACTGGGAAAGATGTAGGGTTAATGAAAAATGTGGACCCCATACAGATAGCAATCAAGGACAATGCAGTATACCCCAATACTAAACCCTACAGGATGAATGCAGAAGTAAGAGCAGGTGTCACTCTGGAAATACAGAAATTGCTAGAAGGAAACATCATACAGGAAGTAATGAGCAGCCCATGTAACTCCCCGATTATGGGCATCAAGAAGCCTAGTGGCAAGTACAGAGTAGTGCAGGACCTACGAAAAGTCAACAAGATAGTAGTCCCCTGCTGCCCTATTGTCCCGAACCCAGCAGTGATTCTGTATCAGATTCCCTGGGATGCTGAGTGGTTCACTGTGATAGACCTATGTCATGCATTCTTTTCCATTCCCTTGCATCCAGATAGCAAATTTCTTTTCTCATTTGCCTTCAATGGTCTCGTGTATGTCTGGAACAGGGTCCCTCAAGGGTACACAGAGAGCCCCTCTATCTTTAATCAGATCTTGAAAAAATGTTTGGAAACTTTGGTCTTACCTGGGAACTCTGTCCTAGTGCAATACATAGACGACCTCTTGGTGGCGTCTAAAAGTCATAGGGATTGCGTGATTGACACCATTGCCCTACTGAATCACCTGAGTGAGAAAGGACATAAAGTGGCCCCTGACAAACTACAGTTTTGTGCAAAATCAGTGAAATATCTGGGGCACCAGATAGAGAAAGGTGTCAGGAAAGTAACATCAGAAAGGGTGCGGATAATTCAAAAGATGCAGTTACCTCGTACTCAGAAAGAGATCAGAATGTTTCTGGGAGTGATAGGATACTGCAGGCAGTGGATTCTGGGATTTGCAGTCCTGGCTAGGCCTTTGATAAAAATGACCAAGAGAGGAACACCAGATATTGTAGAATGGGATGATGAAAGCTTAACAGCCTTCACCAAACTGCGAGATTGTCTGTGTACAGCCCCTGCATTAGGAATGCCAGACTATTCCAAAGAATTTGCCCTATTCTGTGACACTCGCGATAATTGCGCGTTGTCAGTCCTGACACAAGAACATGGCACAACCAGAAGACCTGTGGCATATTTCTCTGCCACCCTGGATCCAGTGGCTGCTGGATTACCAGGTTGTCTGAAAGCAGTAGCTGCTACCTGCGCAAGTTTAGAGCAGAGTGAGTCCATTGTCATGGGACATCCTGTAACTGTGTATGTTCCACATGGAGTGGTAATTTTATTGACCAGAACAAAAACTCAGTATCTCACCCCTAGTCGGCTGACTAAATACGAGAGGATTCTTGTGGGTGCTGCAAATGTAAACATTGTTAGGTGCAGTATTCTGAACCCCGCCACTTTGCTCCCCGACCCCATGGATATGGAAGGGGGGGTGGAAGATGAGCATGATTGCATTGACTTAACAGAATTCAACACCAAGCCACGCCCAGACATTAAAGAAACACCATTGCCTGTGCATGACAAGGAATTATTTGTGGATGGTTCATGTCTAAGGCATGAACAAGGAGGCCTGAGTGCTGCCTATGCGGTAGTCTCCTTAGACAAAAATGAAGAAGCAGGTTATCTATATAACATAAAGTCTGCACAAGTAGCCGAATTGATCGCTATGATAAAAGCTTGCCAAATTGGGAAAAACATACGCATAACAGTGTATACTGACAGTCAGTACTGTTATGGGGTTGTGCATGACTTTGGCCAATTATGGCTACAGAGGGAGTTCCTGACTTCATCAGGTACCCCTATTCGAAATGGAAAAGTTGTTCAGGACCTTTTAGAGGCAATCCAGTTACCAAAGGAACTGGCAGTGGTAAAATGTGTTGCTCATAAGAAGGGCATTGACACTGTATCACTGGGAAATGATTTTGCTGATCGAGTGGCCCAATGGTGCGCCAGAGATCGGTATATCATAAATCCAAAGCGAGGGGGGGCCGGAACCAGCTGCCAACTTCAAGTGTTTGAAGAAGTGCCTACATGGGATGAAGTGAAAGAGTGGCAGCAGGCGGCACCTTGGCAAGAAAGAGAGAAGTGGAAGGAAGATGGGTGTCGACCAAGACGTGTGGATGGTGTCATCTTGGGCCCAACTGGTATGCCTGTGTTACCTAGACACTTACTTAGCACAATGGCGATATTGATACATGAAGGATCACACATTGGTAGGGACGCCATGATTCTAGTGTTTCAACAGACTTGGTACAGTAAAAAGTTCAGGAAAGTAGCAGAGTCCCTCTGCCAGAGGTGCCTGTCATGTCAAAAGATGAACCAAGGCAAGAAAACTGTGGTGGAACTGGGAAAAATTGGGAGGTCAGGAGGTCCCTTTGTGAGAATACAGGTTGATTTCATCACCATGCCCCGTTGTGAAGGGAAGCGATATGTCCTTGTCATGGTCTGTCTATTTTCGAAGTGGGTGGAAGCTTTCCCTACTCCCCAAAATGACGCAAAAACAGTAGCTAAGTGTTTACTGAAAGAACTGATACCTAGGTTCGGGGTTCCAGTCACTATTGAATCAGATCAAGGCTCACATTTTCAGAATGAGGTGATCGCCGAACTCTGTAAAGCCTTTGGAATTTCACAAAAGCTTCACTGTGCATACCGTCCAGAAGCTTCTGGAATAGTGGAACAAATAAATGGAACTATCAAAAACAGACTAGCAAAACTGTGTGATGCATCTGGCATGACCTGGGTGAAGGCCCTGCCCCTGGTCCTGATGGGACTCAGAAGTGTTCCAGACCGCAAGACAGGCTTAAGTCCCCATGAAATCATTATGGGAAGAGTGATGAGACAAGCATGGGTGCCAGGAAGCAAACTGTTGAGTATTACTGATGATTTGGTGCTTGAATACTGCAAGAGATACCCAACCAAGTGCGTTCTATCTCTCGCCAGATCGGAGAAGACGCCATCCTCAATCCAACGACTCCTCTCCACAAACTGGTCCCGGGGGACTGGGTCAAGATAAAGAAGCATACTCGGAAGAGCTGCCTGGAGCCAAGGTGGGGAGAGAAACGTCAGGTGATCCTGGTAACTACCACAGCAGTAAAGTGTGCAGGGGTTCCACGTTGGATACACGCCAGCCACACCCAGAAGGTATTACCAGACGAGGAGCCTGAAGCAGAAGGGCGTCCAGCAGAGGACTCTGCAGGAGCCAGACCGGAAGTAGCTGACGACGTACAGCCCAGTACCAGTCGAGCTGCAGAATCAGCAGACGTTGGCCCAAGAATAGTTGATAACGAACTACCAAGAGCCCAGCCTGCTGAAGGGGTCCAAGAAGCTGAGCCAGAAGTAGCTGAAGACGAGCTGCCGAGCATATGGCCAGAGGAGTGGATTCCATTGATTGATCTCACTGAAGACCCCATTCAAACAAGTGAGAGACTTTGGGAAGGTAGAGAGTGGACTAGAGAGGAAAAGAAAGGCACAGGCGAAGAACCTCAGGATCTTGAGATTCACATCAAAACTGAGGAAGGAGAAGATCAGACAGGGACAAAACAAGTGAAGGATACAGAGCAAGTGTTTGATACTCCTCCACTGACTCCTGATGTCGGGAAGGGACAGACTAGACATAGCGTAATAGTTCGAGCAGAAGAAAGTCCAGAGATCGAAGTGCTTGAACAGGATCAGATAGGATTAGAAGAACGTGTTCAGGAAACAGAAACAGAGACATTTGAAAAACAAACACAAAACTGTCCTGAACAAGGCCAGATTAGTGACCAGGCAGAAGAAATAGATGCTAGCCCTGGAATTAGTCAGATAGAAGAAGAAAAAACTGAAGCAGAATTGCCACAAACTAATGAAAATAAGAGGGCAAGAGAAGAAAACGAAGTCCAAGTGCCAACTAAAAGACTTAGGAAAAGAAAGCACATTGAGCCTGGATTTGTCAAGAAATTGAGGCTAAGGATAAAAACGGTAGAAGAAAAACGTGCAGAAGAAAGGAGAAGTGCTCGCATAGCTAAACAACAAGAGGGTATCTCCAACCGAAGGAGTGATCGAATAAAGAGACAAAACAAAAAGTACAAGTCACCTGAATGGACACTTGTGTTGGAGGACTTTGAAGATCTTGATATCACTGACGAAAGCGACGGAGAGCCCGTCCCTGAGTACTCTGCTGAAGAAGAAGACGAACCACCGTGAATTTGCACAAAGTAAGATACTCGTGTAAAGTCACAAAGAGGGGTCGAGAAACTTCTTCTGAAGCCAAAATGTCTGATTCAAGCGTGAGTGGTAGACCTAGTCGCAGCTGTTGTAAAACTTGCTGCAAGGTATGTGTATGTAGTATAGTTGTCCTGATATTAGTTTGGATAGGACTAACAATTTTTATTCCCTTTGCTGTGAGCAAAAATACTAATATTGTCCCTACTGAAATTGTAAATACTGACAGTGAGGAGCTGACAACACAGAGTGTAGCAAGACATGAGAGAGCACTGAGACAAACAAAACAAGACTTAGAAGCATCAGATGAAGGAGGACTACATTATCACGGAGTTAAGAACAAGACACACTTAAATGTTTTCGCAAACTTGTTAATACACTATGTAGAGACTATGGAAATTGAAGATTGCTATGTCTGCATGAAGCTACCTACCTCTGTAGCTGAAGGCGTGACATACCATCACCTGCCCTTGACATATGGAATCTCCTGTAGCATTTTAGCTAGTTTATTTTACAAAAGAGGACCATTACAGTACTATTACTCTAACAATGATGTGATCTTTTCTGAACTTCCTCTACGTGGGAACTTGAATCCTGTACATACCAAAAGTGACGTTACTCGCTATATGGGCGAATACTTTCTGACTATAGGTAATATCGACATAGGTGACGCACACAGAGATAACTTGACTTGTTCTTTGCGTGAGCAGGAAAAGATGTTCCTGAACATGGCAGAGAAAAGGAGAATTAAAATACAAAGAAAGGCAGATGACGAGAAACAGAAAAGACCAAGATGGACAGAGAACATGGAAGGCACCTCAACTGGTGGGGCGGGTCCTGCTCTGTTGCTGGATTTTGAAAAGAAAGGCAAGCTATGTCTTCACCGCGAGAAGACTAGCTATTATAATAACATTTTCATTGGTTCCAGTGAATGCGAACATAATTACAAGGTAATTGGAGGTTGGGGTTTTAAAAATGGGTCAGAGCCTGTGTTTCCTGGAATTTATTATATTTGTGGGGACAAGGCTTATTTCAAATTGCCGGATCACTGGTATGGAAGCTGCTATTTTGGCATTGTCTTCCCGAAAATATACCATGTGAATGGAGTTGCTGGAAGCAGTGAAAATACTAATGGCTTAGTGCGTAGTAAAAGAGAAAGCGTAGGTGAAATAATGGGTAGTATTTTCAGTGCACTGATACCTGGAGTGGGAGTGGTTCTGAACACTCACAGAATTTGCAAATTGTCCACCATAGTAGATGTGTTGTCTACTGACACAGCTCATGGATTTCTGCTGGTCAATACCGAAATGGTTGCGATTAGATCAATGGTTTTGCAGAACAGACTTGCTCTTGACACCTTATTAGCGAAAGAGGGCGGAGTCTGCCGGATGTTGAAGGCGCAACATTGTTGCACTTATATTCCGGACAAAAGTGTGCAGCTTAAAAGATATGTGAAAAACATTACTAATTTGGAAAAGGAACTCAAACCACTCGAGGTTGACAGTGCCTGGAAGAGACTGGTAGATGGTCTCTCAAATGTAGGTCATTGGCTTGCTAGCGTAGGTAAAAGCTTATTGTTCAAGGTACTGATGCCAATTGGAATTATAGGTCTCATCCTATTCTTCATATTTGTCTGTTGCAAATGTCGTAAGCACACCAGAAAGCATCAAGTGAATGCAAGAGGAGTGAAACGAAGTGTGGATGAGCTTGAGTTGGAGGAAATGAATAATCAGATATACAAAAGGGTGAAGAATTCTCACCCTACCAAAACTGAAAGAGAGAAGCTGGAGCGCTTGCTGGAAGAGATAGAGTTGTATAAAGTGTGATAGGTTGGCATCTGGTTCCATTTATTTTTGTGATGATAGTAAATATCATCAAAGAGGGGATTGATGAAGCAAAGCTTCGCATTTGCGACTTGCTTTTGTCATGAATCTCGTTTATGTGTAACAATGTAATAATTTGTACGTCTTACTAACGTTTATTTTATGTTTGAACGAGGTCCATGAAGCTTGCATATGTGTGTTTCTAATACCATTAATTCGAGTCGGTAAAAATGGCCGCTGCTTTGAAATAAGTGTCTGCGCATGCGTCAGTCACACTCACGTGTCCTGATGTGTTCGCGGGTTTGGAGGGAAATAGTTGCGCATGCGTAATGCATAGCTTTGCCAGTAACGTGGTACTGCTCGTGCCACTGCTCTCGTACTCGTGTATATGTAGCTAACATTTAGACTGCATAAGTATATTTTATAGTGATAAGTAGAAAGTACAAAACCAATGATGTGTTTTCATACCGTTATTTCTGTGTATTAATTTGTTCTCGCTTACTTTTCATGTACCGCGGGGAATGGGGGTCTGACTGAGCTGAATGCCATCTTGGAGGTCCTTTCTGCGCATGACTGTCCGCCTGGGGAAATGTCAACCTTGGCTGGTGGAACTCAGCCAGCTGGCAGGGATGGGCAAGATGCTCCTGAGAAACTGACCTGCGAACTCAGCAAAGACGGAGTCATGTGTCCCTATTCTGTAACAATGTAAATTGTCATTGTATTTCCCTGAATTTTCTCACGAGAACCCCAATCTCGCTAGGCGGTACCCAGAGATGCAAATTAGGCATCCAAATAGTGTGTTATGATTGGTGTGTTACCCAAATCCTACCTTAGGACCAATCCAAATTGAGGGATTCTGACACTTTGCAACATTGGGGGGTGGTACACCGTCCCCAAACTGTATATCTACCCTGGGTTCACCTAGGGAATTGTCCGACTTGTCTGGTTTAGCTGACCTGTCACTGACCCATCATACTCAATAGGTGACTGAAGATACAGAGCGCTGCGGAGCACTCTGTCCGAAATTGACCATAGACTAAGGTTCTACTGAACCTTAAAGTGCTGGCGAAGCACTTTGCTGGGAGTTCGCTGACCCAATCGGGGTCTTGTTCGATAGCTGCAGAGAGGGTGGAGCGCAGGCGTTGCTTCCAAACTGCGGGTGCGGTCCTGTCCTGAGCGGTCCTGTCCTGAGGGTTTGCTGTCCTGTCCACAGGGTCCTGTCCTGATTCCTAATCCGAGGGTATCCTGTCCTGTCCTGGGTGTCCATTCTGCACCTGCTGTCCTTTGAGGGGTATCCTTCCTTGAGGGTTTCCTGTCCTTAACTGACCCGTGGCCAGGGTTTGGTTTCCACACCAGTCTAGGTAAATTTCGCTCTAAACTCTTTAAACTTGCACCTTTCTATTTTTCTGACTTTTGCTTCAATAAAGACACACCTTTGCATATGTTGAACTTTTCATGCTTTCCGCAAATCATTGAAAACGTAAAGTCATTTGCATAATTTCATAACGTGTTCCCATGTTACCCTACCTTTTAGAAATCATATTTTGCATTGCGGTTTGTCATTTTCTGATATGGTCTAGAACGGCCTTACTTAAATTGTCCAAAGAACTTTTGCCCTAAATGCATAGCGTTTCCCTTTGCATCTCATATTAGCATTTAAATGATTACCCTGACTTTGTTCCTCTATAGTTATGTACTTTTCGTTATCTTGGTTATTGATTGCCTTATTCTTGTAAATCTTATGTTAGAAGAAAACGAACTTTAGATAAACATTTTAAAACTTCCAGTTGTCCGTGGTCATTTTCAACCGCATTGAATGTCATTTTGAGTTTGTATTTTGCTGCCTTTCCTTTACAGCTAGCTCCCTGATCCGTTGTGGTCATAGGTACCCGTGTCGGTGGATGGTAAGTCGGGTACGCTGAGTAATAACAGTAGGGAATTCACACAAATTGGTAGCAGCCTGTGAAGTCACCCGGTCAATGTATATTGTGAATTGAAAGTATATGGGCCCGAAGCCGGAAACGGCGAAATTATTGGCTGGGTGACCTCGCGCGCTCTATCACTAGCACTGATGGCCTGATTAATAATGACAAGTAGCCATGCAGGGAAGCTAGGAGAATTTAGCCAGAAGGTAGGTATTAACAGGGAGTCCTCCATAGCAAGGAAAGGAGGGATCATCGTTCCTTGGGTAGAGGGACTGCCTCAGTGAGTGGTTGGAGTAAAGAAAAAGTAGGGACCACTCTATGCACCATTGCATCTACAAACCACTGGAGTGGGGTTTAGGGACATGGACACTGGCTGATCTATGGAGCCCAGAGAAGAGAGAAAGGTCACCAATGCAAGACAGATTGAAGTTGTTTCCAACTCAGTTTTCAAGTCTGTACAACACCAAATAAAGGTCTGACGATCTGCGATATATCTCCAGTGCTCCTACACACATAAGAGTTTCAATGATTGTCAACAATATATCTATAGGTATACCAGTAACCCAAAATCTACAAATGACATGGAAGCCATCAAGTGGTCATTGGCACAATTCATCATATTGTTCCCACCAAATGTTATTGTCAACCCTGCCTCTTACAGCAATGTTACACTCCATAAACAGCTTCCATTAGTCCCCCAGTTGGTATGGAAACAATGTGCGCATCAGCCGGCGGGCACTGGATTCACCATGTCTACAACTACAGTCATATTATACCCAAGGACCAAATGTATAAGCCAAGGAGACATTGACTTCCAGTAACCAACCTGGGTACCAAGTAAAGCAGGATACACTGACAAACCCCTAACCCAGGGCAGGAATGAAGCTGCCACCTCCATTCCTGTTGGCACAAGTGGCCTGAAGTTACCAGTGCATTCTTGCTGATTATTTCTGAAAGAAGTGTTTGCCACTCACTTACTGTACATCACCCGCTGTATCAGTTCAACCAACGAATGTGTGTGTATTCTTTGGTTATAATCAAAATATAATTATGATGCAGGAAAATTCTCCACATAAAATTTGTTTGTGTGAATGTTTACCCATTTGTACCAGAAAGTAACAAACAGTCTGTTCTCTCGCTCCCTCAGCTGTGACCCCTGGCTTGCCCCTTGAGACCTCCTGGCACTATCTTTGTGACCCCCCACCCTCAGAGGAACCAAAATCTGTGCCAGGAACACAGGGCAGTGAGCCCTTATGGTCATTGGTTTGGGCTCCACTTTCGTTGTTTTCTGGCCATTTTTTATTATACTAATTATGAATAACATTTAGTATTCACTTTTAGTGTGATAAAGAATGGATTACAATTAGCTGGACTATGACCTTCCATGGAAGCTGAGGTAAATAGAAAATGCTTTTAAATGTATGCTTTGTGCATGCTTGCGAGTGAGAGTGTGTTTAAGGGAGAGCAAGCGTGTGTATGTGTAAGAATGCACGTGTGAGTGAAGCAAGAGGTTAATTGTAGTAGGATGTCATTTTGGCTACCCCTGGCATTTTGGTGAATTGGTCTTAATGCTATCTATCTATCTATCTATCTATCTATCTATCTATCTATCTATCTATCTATCTATCTATCTATCTATCTATCTATCTATCTATCTATCTATCTATCTATCTATCTATCTATCTATCTATCTATCTATCTATCTATCTATCTACCTATCTATCATGACCTTGAAGAGCCCTTTGAACATTTCCCCCTGGAACAGATATGATGTTGCTGCATTTTGTACACTGGAGTAGCTGAAGGACGTTCTGAGATGTTGGGGCAGGGAGTGCCATCGCAGAAAAGACTATATCCTCTTCAGAGATAAGTGTAAGGCGGACGTGCAGAGACATCTTCTATTTGATTTAGGATTGGATTAGGGTGCTTAGTGGAATACATCTGGCTAACTAAATTGATGACCAGGTTGTTCAAGCATTTATGCATAAGAGTAGTGGCGCTTGGGCTGATAAGACCAGACCCCATTGAGGCTTAAGTTTAAGTGGTGGACTGAAGAGAAGGGAGGCTAAAGGGAAAGATGCAACTCACTAAATAATCTCGAGCAACATTGTTCAAGTATTCATACATTCACAATTCATTGGAGTTATTGGGTTTCCAGTATAGGGACAGTTGTGGTATTCAAGACCTGAGTTTACTTCCATGCCCATAACCAGGGCATTAGGGTAGGGGATGGTAGAGGTATTAATTTAGCCGGTTGGTGAAACAGCTGCTTACTGAGTTGTTTATCTGGGTTCTGATGCTCATAATTGCATCTAAGATCCCCCCGCCCCAAATGTATTACCTTTTAGGCTCCATTATGTATTGCCAAATATGCTAAGAATGGGAAGAGTCACTAGGCTGGCTGCGTCTGTCTTTGGTCTAAACAGAACGCGCTCCATTTTGCTGTTGTTGAGTTGAAACAGGTTCTCCCTCATCCAGAGAACATGATGTAAATGTGTGTGACATCAGCACACCACTGTTCCCCAATCTCTGATTTGTCAAAGGTATTGAAGAGTGGGACAAGAAAGATTTTGAAAAGAACTAGTGATAGAGGGGATCCCAACAGGATCTTACTGTAGGGTGTTATCTCATGGGAGAAGGAGGACAAGCAGAACTTTTGAAACCAGGTTTTGAAAGAGATAACCAACTAAGTTCATTGCATAGGTGGTTTTATTCAACAGGATGACACAATCCTCAGTATTGAAAACTATAGAGCGTGCCAGCATCATAGCAGCCGGCCTGCCCCCTTGTCTTGAGGGATCCATGATAAAATATTGATGTTACAAATATAGATGACAAAAATATTGATGTAAAAATATCGAGAACAAAAATATCGGCTCCCTATACTTAAATAGGTAAGTACAATAATATCAACACAAAAATGCGGATAGCGGAGGGGTAAAAATTACTATTCCCACTCCAGTGAGTGTAACAGTAGGGAAAGCGCTGGATAGCGGAGGGGTAAAAATAACTATTCCCACTCCAGTGAGTGTAACGGTAGGTAAAGCGCTGGATTTTGGAGGGGTAAAAATTACTATTCCCACTCCAGTGAGTGCAACAGTAGGGAACGTGCTGGATTCCACAACAATAAAAAACTAAAACATCAACATTTTTATTAAATTTAATTTCCAATATTAACATAATTAATATATACATTTAAGTATATTATTATTAACAACGATAATAAAAAATAATTAATTACACATTAATTACCAGTATAATATCCACAACACAACCTAAAATTAATTACACAATTAAAATAATAATTACTAATTAATTAATGGAACTTAATGTAAAAATATTTAATAATTAATCAATAAAACATAATTGTTTAGCACCCTTCACACCATTTACAAATCTAAACACCACAACACACACCTAAAATTAATTAAACAATTAACATAATTAATTATTAATTGATTGATTGAAATTAATTAACAACTACTTATCAAACAAATATTAATTAATCAACTAACACATTAATTATTCAATACATTTAATATAATGAAATTACTTCCTACCCTATTCCCCTATAAACCCAAAACCCGCTCCTGAGCTAAAAACGCAAAATTCAATAAAAAAAAATATGAACTACTATAAATATTATTTCAATCTATATAACTAAAGTACTTCCCACCCTATTCCCCTATAAACCCACAACACACTACAGAACTAAAATCACTAAATTAAACCTAAAATAAGTTAATAACTAGTAACATTTTAAAACACATAATAGAATGACAAATAATTCTCATTAAAAACACTAAAATACATAACTGTATTAATAATTTGATATTTTTGCCAAATATATTTTTGTAAACAATATTTAAGACGTCTATATTTTTTAAATCGATATTACTTATCTGTCAGTCGATATTCTTGTCAACGATATTTCTTCCCCATGATATTTTTGCGGCGATATTTATGTCTCTCAATATTTCTCCGTCGATATTCCTGCTCTGCACCGTCTTGAGATATAACAGCATCATCCCAAAGCCAATAAAACACTTGCAGAGCAATATAATGGCCAAACACCGGGCAGCAAGCAAGAAAGACATCCAGAAACAATGAAGGTTGCTACTAACAATCTTTTTTTCATTTTTTATTTTGTTTATTGGCATTTTGGCATATACAAACAGTCAGTAGCGCCTCATGTGACGCCAGAAAATACAAGTATAAAATCATTTTTGTAACTGAACAAACGAAAAATGAAACCAAAATAGAAGAATCACAATGATTAATTACATATGCGAGATAAAAGCTCATACATTCACATTTAGGTCACAATATGTCGTAGGTGGACTATACGTCTAAAGTTAAGGGAGACTAAATGTACGGGAGAAATATGAAGTTTGTGCAAGGAATGACTCATGAGGTTGAAACATGTTCAGGAGGCGCTTCTTGGTGAGAATTGGCAGAAGCCTCTGGATCATGTGCAAGTCCCAGATTATGAGCTGATAACCAAGTCAACAAGCATTTGCAATGCAATAGGTCTCGCATTATGAACGTTTGAGCTATTGGTCTTGTAAATGAATTTTTTTTAAATTTATGTGTTGGTTTTGAAAATAGCTAAATTAATAGCTTTGTCATTTACAATGCCAATAGCTATAACTTTCGCAAATGTGACACCTATAGTATTTGTAATGCAACATGTTTTGTATTTACGTGACTTAGATGTATTGATATTACAAATACCAATGGCTTTTAATTTTTTTAAATAATTAATACTTAAATAAAAGTGATTGTAATTTATATTGGCAATAGCTTAAACTTTTGTAAATAACTTTTGTGAAGATTATGTTCAGTGTATTTTATTGTGATGAAAATCCAAGAACAGAAGTGAAATATTAACATCTTTTTGTGACATTTGTAATAAAGCTTGAAACATTGAGAGAACATATTTGAACCTGTAGCAGGGTTTCCATTCTCCCACAGAACTGTGCATAGAGATTTGGAACCTCGGCGAATTAGGGTGACCCAAAACTCACCTCAGTACCCAAAACCCCTTACCAGGCTAGCTACAGTGTCTCATTGGTCATCACAGACTTCCAATGATTTAGACAAACCAGAACATGAACTTACGATACCTCAGGTCACGTGGAACACATGAACACTCTTTCGTTATGCAATCATTTCAAACCCGAACGTGGAGTAAATGAGGACACGTGCACTTTTGAAATATTTATTTACTAATGCCGTTTCCTCAGGCGCAGTATCTTAGATAATACAAGGAAACATATTACCAGAAGCAAGGTTATCAGCATAGTTACTAGTCCATAGAATGCAAAAGGTGACAGCATGCTATTATGCTGTAATGAATAAGCGTTAACAACACCTAGTTCTCACTCTCCTTAACTAGCATATTATATTAATATCTAAGAAGGTCTCATTGGGTTTTAGCAGGGCGGGCCCATACCTCAAGATCCTAGTATGAAGACATCACATCTGCTTCCACCAGCTCTCTGCAGCGAACCGCATCAAGTGTGTTTGTGTGCTCTAAGCAAAGCCATATAAAATGCGCCTAAAGCCAGAATTTGGCAGGAGCTGCACTTATGTTATGTCTATGAAGGTGCCGAGATCAGTTCTCACAACAATCTGTGTCGTGTTATCCTTCTAGCTTCAGCACTCACTGTACAGACATAGTTTATTAAGCAAAGCTGATTTGAGAGCAATAACATATTATTCTCATGTAAACTACTAGGTTGAAAGCTAAATCAACAATTATGTATCGTGTGCAGAAGCAGCAAAAGGAAAAAATGGCGTTTAAACATTCAATGAGCCTAAGCTAACTTAACACAGTATTCAGATTATCAGTAGCTATATGACACCCCCCCATGATCCGAGCACGGATAAGATAAGATAAGGACCTCATCATGATAGCAGAGTTCAAGAACGATGAGCAATAATAATAACTTTAGAAATTGATGGGAAAAAATGCTTCAGGAATCAATGTAAAAATCCATAAAGTCAATATAAAATTAACTTCTGCTCATGCCAATAGTTCTGGGAGATGAAAAATGTAAGCAAACTTTGCAAAGTTACGTCAGCCGAAAGCCAGATGGCGGGATTTGAAACATGGGAAAGTTGTTAGGACATGACCGTATATGCAAAATATGCAGCAACAGCCTCCAAAATGAAATCGCCGTCTTCATCTGAAAACAGTTCAGCCATCCAATTTAAAAGCGGAAAAGAACATACGTGTTCCTCTAGTACCGGAGCCCCTATCACCATCAGAGGACAACTCGGTGAGTTCTCAAGAAAACTCAGTGCCGAGAAATCCTGCGCTGCTGCGAGTATGTTCCAAGGACCCATTAGTCCATGCATCGCTGCTAAGGCCATAATCCTTTCGCCAGTACAAACCAACTCGTGAGTAACGACGGGACCCATCAGCTGATTAAAATCGACGTCAGGAGAAACTGGTCGGCAGAGACACAAATCAATGGCCCAATCAAAATCACAGCTTAGGCAATGAAACACAGGCTGGACACAGGTGAAGTAGGAAAATTGAAATGATAATCCATATGCCGTGCTTAAAGTCGCAAGCGGCAATGTGCCATAGTATTCAAGCATCCGGTTGCGAAACAACGCCAGAAGGGGCGGGCGGCTTCTTGCACATGAAGGGCATCCATATGTAATGAAACAAAAAATCACCAGAACGCCTGCCGCTAGTGCCAGTAAAACCGGGAATCCACCAAACAGACTCGAAAAAATAGAATGGAAGAAAGCAGAAATGACTCCAAATATTTTCTCAAATGAAGTCACGAGGCCACTGCTAACTATTTTTAAAAAATGCGCCAGCCCAGTTGTGGAGGACGCGTTAAAGATAGAATGAACCATTTCGCTGAAATGCAACAGTAAATCAGTATTTAAAAGGGCCTGAACCTCTGTACGGGTGTTAGCTATGTGAAGCACGAATGTTTCACGAGCCGAACTCAAGGCCACTTCTTTTTGGGACAATAGAACTCTTATTCTGCTCATGCCGTTGAACTCCGCTGTCAAGGTTGGGATGCGCGGCCAGATGGAAACATCCCCGTTTCCCTGCGTGGGTGGGTACAGTACATTTCTGCAGCAAATTACACGCTCAGTTACTGTTACCACATAAGGAACACCTGTAATTAACCCACAACAATCCTCATTATTCAAAAACAAATAACTACCGTTTCCCAACAATGTAAAAGTTGGGATGATTGCTGGAACTGGCGTCCCTTTTAAAACACAGGCTAAATTTGGTTGGTCCAGATTACAAGAACCGTGTAATTGTATGTGCCTACACATTAATGAATGATCAGGTGTCTCTGTACACTCCTCCCCATTCAGATATACCTCCTGCCCATCTTTCAAACATCTGTAAGTGTCCAGATTTCAAAGTCTGTAGGGTCCAAGCAAATTGCATGATAGAACGCAACTGATTTTGACCATGATATAACACAGATACTTCATCCTGTACAATATCTACAACAGACGACACAATATTATATAACGTGTAAATGCGGGAAGAAAGCATGTTAATGCTATTATCAACTACTGCAAGCACTTTCTCAAGATTAGCCTGATCAGTTGCCCTAAGGCGTGTCGCCGCCTCAACTTGTGAAGTTTTCCAGATTTCATTGTAAATAGCATATATCCATCTCTTTGATCTACCACTAGCCGGGCCTTTTATAAAATCATTTAAATCCACATCTTCAGTCAGCTTGGAAAGATGAAGTTTAACCGCAGTTAAGGTAGAATGTTTCAGCCAATTCTGACATAACTTTCCAACTGAATAGGTTGTGACAGAATGGTCAGGGTCAAAACGGGGATCAGGTCTGACCTGTTTAAAGCCATCAGATAAACCCAGAAAACGATGCTGGCATGAATCAGCACTACGGTGCCACATCAACCAACCTTTGGGATCCATACTGGATATGTTAAAGGAAGAATTAAGTAAAAGGGCCTGTAATTCTCTAATGGAAAACTGAGTAAAATTACTCCAGCCGGTATATTCCTCCAAATCAGGAATGGTTGGGGTATTTAATTTTTTAGAAGTAGCCAATTCAAAGCATGTTGTTTGCGAAATTGATGCATTCAAAAACAACATATGATTCGGGATGAGACATGCACGGTGCAAAGCCTCAGTGCCCTGCACCTGCCAGTGTTTGGAACCCCAAACTGATTTAAGATCAATAGATTCCTTCCACAATTCGTAGCCGCCACTTGCTAACTGATCTAGAAAGGACTTCGAATACAATAATTTAGTATCGGTAAGTCTAACCTTGGACATTGGCTTCTGTGTCATTTTAAAATAAAAGGACTCGGGATGAGACTGATTGAAGTCGGTGAAATAAGTGTACTTTTTCAAACAAGTACTGGAACTGCCCTGTCTCGGGGCTGGGCAATGCTCCCAATGTGTAAAATTAATAGCATTCCTTCGGGAAGAAGTTTTATGTAAGAAGTGATTGCCAAAATGTTGGAAGCAAAACAAATCACCATAATTAGCGGATTCTAAATATAAATCCTCATTATCAAAGGCAGCATAGTATTTCAAATCAGAAAACAAACTTTCTACTGCATGAATATCCCAATCATCAGAACGTATGTTCTGTTTCACTACATCCCCCATGTTAACTCTAAGGACATTAGGGACATTAACCACTTCAGTAGGGCCATGAATTTGAAATGTAACCGCATCCCGCACAATACCATCAAGGACTGGCCAGGCAGTGATGTTAACAAATGTCAAGTCTCTTTTCAATCTGTGTGCAGAATGTGACGAGGAAAGTGGGGCCAAAGTTCCATTGAGATGTCGAATGCATGTTCTTTCCTCGACATAGTGTCCATTGATGAGTCGAAAAAAATAAAACACAAAACCAATTGACATAAAAAGGTAAATCGATAAAAGTAGTAGCCAAATATATGTCCAAGGGGGAATTAAAAAATGTTTTTTAAATAAAGTGGCATAAACTGCAATCTGCGAAGGCTTCTCTGAGGCAATGGAAACAGTGTCAAATGAAAACCTTGATTCAGTGGCCAAACGGATTTGTATGTCAGGCATGGATAAGTCAGTGGGGTAAGTGTAATCGATGTCATCATGGTCTGTATAAGGCAAATCACTTAATAAAGCACTGGAAAGTGCAGGTAACTCGATGGCTACTTCAGGTTCAGTATTAGATGTAGTGGCCATAACCGAATTTCTCACAATGGACGGACAGGATACCGCTGGTGTCATACTAAGAAGAATCGGCCACTCTGTGTACCTTGACATTGTCAATGGAGATAAACCTGTTTTCCTTACGACCTGGAAGAGGGGGTAAAATGACTGTTCTTGTGCCCTTCACTCCAAGGACTGGGACCGGAGCTCGATAGGAAGGTCCAAATTCTTTCTTGTTATCGATCTTCTCTCGAACCAGTTCACCAACTTGGGGCAGCCAGCCGACTACCGGAATCTGCAATGCAACATCCGATGTGGAGGGCAAATGTTCCTTTGCAAGACTGTCTCTGGTCTTTTGTAGATCCTGTAAAACATTGCAATGTTCATCTACGTCAAAGGTCGTGGCGCGAACCACACAGTCTAGACCATCAAGGTCAGGGACGTACATCTTGATGCCAAAGAGCATTTCGTATGGGGTCCGCCCACTCAGAGACCTTCTAGGGAGATTATTAAGAGCACGCTGCACGCCATTGAGGTGGGCCAGCCAGTTTCTGCCAGTGACTATAACTCGAGCTGTCAAAGATTGCTTTAAGTCACGGTTCATTCGCTCCACTACACTATTACCCTCAGGTCTGTAGGGAGACGAAAACTTGACTTGGACCCCCATCGAAGTCATGGCATCCTTGTACGCCTTAGAGGCGAAAGCCGGACCCTGATCCGAATGGAAGGTACCAGAGGCAAAAATCCCTACAAAGACACGCAAATCTCTAATGACAGTCCGTGAATCAGCGCTGCGATGAGGCCATACCCACACAAAGCGTGTGCATGAATCAACTGCTACTAAGATATACTTATACGCAGTATCAGAGGAAAAAGGACCGCAGTGATCTAAATAAACACAACCTAGTGGTTTATTAGATATGAACAACTGTGTCTGTGGCGGACGCGTAGCAGTCGAAGGCTTAATCTGCTGACAGATGTCACATTGAAGGACATAATCTCGCGTCTGTTTGTACAGTCCCCGCTACCAGAAACGCTGTTGTAAATGAGTTACAGTGGCAGAGACGCCCGCATGCGCAGACGCCACACCTTCATGCGCCGCTGTAATCAAGTCAGCCCTGCGATCCGAGTTGGGAATTACATGTTCACCAACATCAGGAATTTTCAAAAAAGGAACCTTTTCGGGACTTAAGTGGTATGTGTACTTCGAAGGGAACCCCGTAGGATGTTTACCTCCCTTCTCAGTGGCAGCAACAGCCGCCAAGATGTTATCATCAATCTTACTTTTGGACCTTGTAACTGCTGCAACTAAATACTTAGACACCACTGATTTCGCCGCTTCATCAGCAAGCGAGTTACCGACAGCTTGAACTCCTACGAGCTGATGGCCGAGAGTATGAATCACATAAACAAGTGGCAGATTAGCTTTAAGCTCAGCCACTCGAACCCAGATCATCTTGTGTTTTATAGTGCTACCCTTGGAATCACGAAATTCATTCTGAACCCAAAAGAACAAGTTTTCATTATAAGACTGGACACAGTAGTAAGAATCGCTCACAATAAGAGTCGTCACACTAGGATCAGCGTACTCCAACGCGAGTAAAAGAGCACGAAGCTCTGCTAATTGTGCGGTGCAGTCCCCTAGAGTCTGCGTGTGTATGACTCTGGACTTGAACTCATCGTTCACCATGGCACCGACCACAATGGCGCATGCGGAAACGTAGGCGTGTTTAGAGCCATGCGCAACCTGCGCCGAACCATCAGTGTAAATGATGCAATGGAATTCCTCCAAAGGTTGCATTGCTAGAGGAGCAAAATGAACGAATTCATACTGCAAGTACTCCTGCGACCGTAATGAGGCGTCAAAAATAAACGTAACATCTGTGGACGTCAAGGAAGCAGCCCATTGTATCCACCGAGGGTGCAAAGCTTTAGAATTCGGTACACTGGCTTTCGTAACTGCCTCCAAATGAGGACAGGGGGTTACTATCAACATGCGTTTTCCCTGTGTCAGAGCACGTTCCTTAAGAATCGCCATCTGCACAGCCGTTAAAACTTTCTCCACAGTGGAAAACCGCATCTCAGCCGAAGTGTAAAAGTGTGACTTGTAAGCAATAGGTACCGTGTCACCTTCATTAAAAGTGAGGTACGTGAAACCCACTGTCCCAGGAATGATCCTTATCACCAGGTTAGTGTGGTTATCACGAGTCAGTAAAAATTTAGAAGCGAGCAGATCAGCCTGCAAGGATTGCAAGACAGCTGAGTGCTCAGGCAGCCAGCATGATTTGGAAAAAGTTGGTTGTATCAAAGCATACAAGGGCTTGATACGCTGGGCATATTCCGGAATGTATGTCCTTCCGAAATTAAAAAAATCCAGTAAAGACTGTAATTTTTTCAGTGTTGTCGGAGCGCGCAGTTGTGCGCATTTCTCCAGGAAGTGAGGAGCCAAACCTCTACCTTCATTGTTGAGCTCATAGCCCAGAAACAACACTGTGTACTCTGCAATGTGCGATTTCGCAAAATTAAATTTGTAACCCATGTCTGCAAAGTTACAAATTATTCCGATGACGCGACACAAATGCTCCCAAATATCGTCGTCTGTGAGATAAATGTCATCCACATACGAGTAAGCATCCGGGTCGATTCTCTCCAAGAGAGAGACTATGCGGGCAGTGAAAATCCCAGGACTATTCTGATAGCCCATTGGGAGACGCCGAAAGTGTTTTTGGACCCCGGCTGAAGTAAAGCTGGTCCATTGGGAACTAAGACCATCCAAGTTATGGGCATAAAAACCGTTGGAAATGTCAAGCGTAGTTTTAAAACGCTTACGCACAAGACTATCCACTAGGGCAGAGCCGTGAGTATTCTGTACTGCACAGTTACGGCAATGCGAGTTCAAATGCCTGTAATCCAATACCAAACTATATGATCTGTCCGGCTTATTCACAGTGAAAAGGGGATTATTCATCGGAGACACGCACGTTTCAATTACTCCCTGATATTCTAATTGTTCAAGGATAGACGAGACGGAAGCCTTGGCTTCTCGCCGAATGGGATATTGAGGTTGAGGCTGTGGCTGAGACCGCAAAGGAAGCTTGTGGCTTGGGGACAATTTATCCCAACCACACTGGTTGCGGTACAGAGCCGGTGCTAGAGCCTTAGCCCACTCTTCTGCAAAATGCTGCGCATGCTCTTTCGAGACAGTGTTCGCGAAACTGGGGAGGATCACCTCCTCCCCTCGTGGCGCTGCAAGCACAAAAGGTGGGGGCCAGTCAGCCTCCGAAAACAAAATGTCATACGTAGACGAAAGATTTTCCCAAAATACCCCTTTTACAGTACGTTGTATGTCTCCCTCGATTAACAGGACAATTTCAAAAAGTCTATCTGGGGGAGCAACTCTCGTATCTGCTGTTTCTATTACAACATAAATATCAGTCGCTGTCACCTTCAGTAGTGGACGCAGGGCCTCTCTCACAATGGTAATCTCCTCCGCGCTGTCCAGCAAGGTCAGAGCCCACGTCAGATTCCGAAGCCGCGTTCTCACTATCTGTGGCATATCGATGCGCTGTTAAAGCCACGACTTTCTTTTTGGCAAACTGCGGTCGTTTTGGCGTTGAGCCTTCCTGCTTCCCTGCGCCGTCTGTCTGGCGGGGCTGGTCGCGTCCTTGCTGACCACCTCGTCCCCGTCCGCCTCCTCCTCCACCGATCTTCGGGCCGATGAGTCCTGAAAGGAACGAGGAGAGCGTTGATCAGAAACCTGAAATCAATCAGGTGATTTAATCGTCGCACGATCGCACAAGTCATAAACTCTCTCCATCGGCGCAGGAACCTGTGTCGCAGGATAAGAATCCTGAGTCTGCTGTTGTTGCTTCCCCTGTTTCTGTTTTTAGGCCAATTTTGTTATTTGGACTTGGGCTGGACATCTGCCTCAGCAGACTGCCCTTGTGGTTGTTTTTTCTCCTTGACCGAAAAATACTTTAGACCCTTACTTGTGCGACCAATCGTTTTATAAGCGGCCACTACAATCTTCGCCAACTGGTGGGGTTTTTCGGCATCGGGTATAGCTGCCAAAGCATTAGACACCTGAAAGTTCACTGCATCCCCCTTTACATTAGAAAGTATGAGATCGCAAACAATCTCAAAAGAACCACACAGGTGCATGCCCAATTCAACCGCTGCTTCCGGTCCGTGATCATCCTGAACACGTTTAACGATCGTAGGCAGTACAGCCATAGATGGGGTGCCGAAACACCTCGCATAAACAGCCGCAAAAGTTTTTCACCAACTTTCACAGTCAACTAGTTCGGGAGCTAAATCCTTCGGTAAACTAATCGTCAAGATTCTATGTTTATCAGCAGGAGTAGAATTCGGAAACACAGCTTCCAGTTGGTCAAATTTCTCGGCAAGCCAGAAAGGAAATCATCGGGGCGCTTACCAAACACTGCATTGACCATTACCGGATTGAGTTTCAAACCGCCATGTTCCGTTTGAACAGCCGGACCCCCCGGGGGGCCACCCGGGAGATGACGACCTATGTATTGCACTAATGCACGAATCACGGCAATAGAAACTACATGTAGTCTACGAACCTCCGCCAGGGTACAAGCGCCGTGATTCGGGTGAGGGGTAAATCCAGCCAAAGCAGGCCAATTAGCGCCTGGAATGGACAATGGACCTAACCTCGGAGCGGTCAAAGGATGGGGTAGGGCGCCGTCAAACCAAACGCGATGCTGTCAATGATCAATAGGTATTTCCAGTGCCCTGTACGGAGCATATTCATTCGGTACAGGTGAGGGGGTGTAGTGGTGGAACACACCAGAATTAGCGTCCACTGCAGGAAACGTCACCCACGAATAAAACAGTTCGAAAGGGTACGCAGCATCCGCACTCACCACCATAATCACAGCCAAGCCTTCCAATGGGACTTGGAAAGTTTGTAAATGGTTGCGCACCGCAATGCGACTATGCTGCGGAATGTCCACAGGCTGGGCCATGATAACACAGGAATTTAGAAAAACAAAGCAAAGTTTGTAGCACAACTGGGTAGTAATTCAAGGAAACCGTTTTTAGAAAGATTCAAGCTTGAAAAAGACCTATTTCAAAAATAGGTAGTTTTTTTCCGACACTCCGTTTTCCGGAAACGAAAGTGAAGGGGTTAAGGATTGAATGATATACTACTCAAGTGTCATGATATAAGACCACCAACGTTGGGGGCCATGTAGCAGGGTTTCCGTTCTCCCACAGAACTGTGCATAGAGATTTGTTTTTTTCCGACACTCCGTTTTCCGGAAACGAAAGTGAAGGGGTTAAGGATTGAATGATATACTACTCAAGTGTCATGATATAAGACCACCAACGTTGGGCGCCATGTAGCAGGGTTTCCGTTCTCCCACAGAACTGTGCATAGAGATTTGGAACCTCGGCGAATTAGGGTGACCCAAAACTCACCTCAGTACCCAAAACCCCTTACCAGACTAGCTACAGTGTCTCATTGGTCATCACAGACTTCCAATGATTTAGACAAACCAGAACATGAACTTACGATACCTCAGGTCACGTGGAACACATGAACACTCTTTCGTTATGCAATAATTTCAAACCCGAACATGGAGTAAATGAGGACACGTGCACTTTTGAAATATTTATTTACTAATGCCGTTTCCTCAGGCGCAGTATCTTAGATAATACAAAGAAACAGAAGCAAAGTTATCAGCATAGTGCCCACACTCCCAGCGCTCACTCCCTTCTGCGCCCCTTCAACTCACATACCAAGGAAACCATGAAACAATTTAGTGGGAAAACCGTGGTGCAGGTTTTATTTTGCACAACAAGTGGAAATAAGGTGGGTCATCTTACGGGCGATCCAATACGGCAGCCCCTCGCTGTCCCGCATGCCTAATGAGCCATTCTTGCACGGCGAGTCGATGCTCTGACGGTGCAGTCCCTTTTTACTTTCTTTTGTTCACTCCCGCCCCCCCTGTCAGGGCGGAGCGATGAGGCACACCCCCGGTCGGTTCAGGCCCCCCGACCGCCCGAAGGACTAACGGGGCGCCGACGCTGTTCGCTGGAACCCCCTCGGCTCCAGGTTCTTGGCTCGGGCACCCCTACTGTGCCAGGCAGAGGTATTGCTTGTGTCCTTCTGCCGCAGAGGTACCCTTACTGTCCATCTGCCTCCAGATCGCCCTGTGACTCCGCCTGCAACACAAAATCAGACCATTAACAGTTCCAAACACGCCTGCCTGCCGCTCTGCCGCTGGGTTTGGGTAAGGGCGGGAGAAGCGCAGAGCAGCCCGGAGCGACGGCAGGAAAGGCCGAGCCTCGCTGCCGCGCTGGTTTTGAACTCCTTCGGGGCCGCCCCCCACACCTGAGGCCTGCGTCCATAGGCCGAGCATGGAAAGGGGCGGATCAGTGCTGGCGTGCGCGCGGAATGTGGGACTAAGATGCTGTCTTCGCTTAGCTCCCCTTCGCGTCGCGCGGCCAGCGGCATAGTGCCCACACTCCCAGCGCTCACTCCCTTCTGCGCCCCTTCAACTCACATACCAAGGAAACCATGAAACAATTTAGTGGGAAAACCGTGGTGCAGGTTTTATTTTGCACAACAAGTGGAAATAAGGTGGGTCATCTTACGGGCGATCCAATACGGCAGCCCCTCGCTGTCCCGCATGCCTAATGAGCCATTCTTGCACGGCGAGTCGATGCTCTGACGGTGCAGTCCCTTTTTACTTTCTTTTGTTCACTCCCGCCCCCCCTGTCAGGGCGGAGCGATGAGGCACACCCCCGGTCGGTTCAGGCCCCCCGACCGCCCGAAGGACTAACGGGGCGCCGACGCTGTTCGCTGGAACCCCCTCGGCTCCAGGTTCTTGGCTCGGGCACCCCTACTGTGCCAGGCAGAGGTATTGCTTGTGTCCTTCTGCCGCAGAGGTACCCTTACTGTCCATCTGCCTCCAGATCGCCCTGTACTCCGCCACAGCTCTGGAGGAGGCCCCCGTCGATGACAGAGCCCCCCACCACCTTTCCTTCTTACTGTTTTCCACTTGTACTTATAGTGCCCTGCTGCTGCCCTGGTACCTGTCGGCCAGGTCACTGGCATCCTGCTGCTGTTAGGCATTCCCCCAGGTCCAAGAGGAAGACATCCATGCCCAACCCCGACAAGTGCACCCCGTCCTTTTCGTAATAGCCCACCGTCTTATCCTGAATCAAAGCATGCCTGATGAACCCCAGGCCCCTCCTCTCCATGAATTTCTGCATGGCCCTGTTCACCCTCTTCCTGCCCTGCTCAATGGCAACTGCAGACCGCGCTCCCATCCAAACCCTGCGGGGAATGATCTCCGACCATATTATTTCTGTGGCCCCCAGTTTGTTCGTTATCGCAATGGTGTCCCTCTGCATTGCCTCTAACAGCGCTCTCCTTCCCATGGTCACAAGGTCGTTACCGCCCAGATGGATGATGAGGATGTTGGGAGGCCCCCCCTGCGATGTCACACATTGATCGATCCTGCGCCTCAGCTGTACCCATCTCATGCCCGGGCAACCCAACCATAGAATCTGGGTTCCTGCTAAGGTCGCACCCCATTTCCGGTATGACGCCCACTGTTCGAGCCTGTTGACATATGAATGGCCCATCACCCACACGCGACATTTGGCTGCAAGAAAGACACCGTGGGTATTAACCTTTATAATCACATCACACGGCACACCAGCAACTCAACTTGTATTACCTTTTATTTATCCATACCACAGCAAGCAAACAACTTAACTTGCTTTATCTTCTTCCTTTATTTGTAACATATCAAAACACTGCACACAAAGAACTTGAACTTAACATAACACTGCACACAAGAACTTAACATGACTGGCCCGTCGTTGGCCTAAATCTGTCCTAGTAACAGACCCGTATTAACATTACCTTTTATTTACAACATACCACAGCGACAAGCCACTTATTTTACTTTGACCTTTTCTTTCCTTCGTAAAATAACACAAACCGCACACAAACACTCATTGACTGTCTGTCGTTGGCCTAGACTGTACGACCTTTTACTGACTTGCACTGGCCCCATTGGACCAGTCTTAGTATGGCATTGTTAACCCACGCCCCAGTTCTCTAGTGACCCGCACATCAAGGGCGCACATAACGCTGGTAGCAAGAGGAGGACCACCTCCCCACCCTCATGACCCCTTCTTCACCCAACCCAGCCCTAAAAGCGGCCGTGGCTGCCCCTATTCTGAATGAATGGCTAGAAAATTTTTTGTCACCCTCGGTCTGCGCCAAGCCCGCTTTGACCAACACCTTTGCCATAACTCGCTGGAATTGGAACTGTGTTAATGGCGTGCCATCGGCGTGGATTAAGAAGGCGCCCGCTAGCAAGGGCCTTATCTTCAAGTACTCCCTAACCAAGGAGACTGGGCAGTATCTGGGGTCCTCAAATGCATGCAGTGTTATCGCCACACCTTTGCCAGCTTGATCCGTTTTGGACTTGCGCAACCACAGACCTAGCGAATCCCTGGCACAAACATCTATCATATCCAGTGCCCTCCCCGACCTATCCTCCTTGGATTTCGCCACCAGCTCGCTGGCCCGGAAGGCACCAAAAAACGCTAAACAGAAGGCTGTTGAAAAAAAGTTGTGTCTCGAACGCTGAGCTTGTTACAGATGGCAGTGCGTCAACCATGCGTTGTAATGCAGGGAACTCGATCCCCGCTCTCTTGTCAGGGGACCTGCCCTCGTCCCTGGCCCACCCCTTGAGTGCGGCCCTTATCCTGAACTCCCCAGTGGTGTCCTGTTCGCCGTTTAGACGTGTATCGTGCTTGAGCGCTGCCAGGTGGCTGGATACCCAGGAGTGGGACTTGCCCGTCTCCCTAGCCCAAACAACAAAACCCTCAACTTGGTCCTTTGTACTCAACGCTGATGCTCCCAATGCCTGTATTACTGTTCGGACTGTCGTTAGTTGGGCCTCGTATCTTCTCCTGGTTGACTGAGCCAGTGAGCGTTGGCCCATTTTCTTCAGCCGCTCCCCCACCGAAGTAGTCGCCATAACGCCGCCGGGAACGGTGTCATTTCCTCCACAGCCTGCGGCCAAGCTTCCCGGAATCGTGACAGCTGAAAGCGAGAGAGAGCGTCAGCTGCCACATTCTTGACACCCTCTACATGTCTAGCCCTGAACTCAATGTTGTTACGCAGCCCAGCCCTGACCAGTTCCCTCAGCAGGCTTAAAACTAGCGGGCAGTTAGCAGTCGACCCATTGATTGCCTGGACCACGGCTAGGTTGTCGGACCAGAACACCACTTTTTTGTTGCCTAAACCGACTGGCCAGATGTGTAGTGCCACCACAATGGGGAACAGCTCCAGTACCGTGATATTTGCCGTCACACCCTTCTTGCGCCAAGCGTTTGGCCACTTCATTGCACACCACTTTTCCCTGAAGATGACCCCGAAGCCTACCTTACCAGAAGCATCTGAAAAAAGGCATAAGCCCTGGCTGCTCTCCCATGGGGCCCTCCATATTACTGTACCGTTGAAGTTCTTTAGGAATTCGTCCCACATGCACAAGTCTGATCTCAGGCCTGGTCCTAGGCGAACTAGATGATGCTTCTTCTTCACCCCCGCCGTGGCCTTTGCCAACCTGCGAGAAAAAACCTTGCCCGCTGGAATGACCCTTGCAGCAAAGTTCAATTTCCCCAACAGGCTCTGTACAACTTCCAGCGTGGCACTGCCCTTACCAATGATTGCGCTGATGTCCCCTCGCAATTCGCGTACCTTTTCTGTTGGAAGCCTGGACTCACCTTTCACCGTATCAAGTTCTATGCCCAAGAATGTGAGGACTTGTGAGGGCCCTTCCGTCTTCCCCGGTGCCAAGGGGACCCCCAGATGCTCTGACAAGGCTTCGAAGGCCCGCAATGCATTGGAGCATTAGTTGGAACCATCCCTGCCGAAGAACAGGAAATCGTCTAGATAGTGAGTTACCTGTGAAATGCCATGTCTGTTCGTGAGGGCCCACTGCAAGAAGGAGCTGAATGCCTCGAAGTAGGCACATGAGACCGCACAACCCATAGGCATGCAGCGATCGAAAAAGAATGCCCCCTCCCACTTGAAACCCAACAGGTGCTGACTGTCAGGGTGAACGGGCAGGAGGCGGAACGCTGACTCGATGTCTGCCTTGGCCAGCCAAGCTCCTTTGCCTGTCCTCCTGATTAGATCAATGGCCATGTCCAGTGAGCAATATGAGACCGAACATGCCCCTTCCTCCAACCAGTGGTTAACTGAGTTGCCTTCTGGATATGATAGGTGGTGAATGAGTCTGAAAGCCCCTTGGATCTTTTTCGGGACCACGCCTAGTGGGGAAACTAAGAAATTCTGGAGGGGGGGGGAAGGGAACGGTCCAGCCACCCTCCCCAGGTCAACTTCCTTCCTGATCTTAACACTGACTACCTGGTGCAGATCCCTTGCCGACTTCAGGTTCCGGGCATCCCTGGGGCCCAGGGGGCCCTTGTATGGGATCCTAAAGCCGTCAACGAATCCGTCGACCAGTGTCTCCCGCTCTTTAACGAGTGGGTAGATCCTGAGCAACGGTAGAATGTTCTGCAGCACTATGGGAGATGGACCTTTGGAGTGAATGGTTTGCTTGTGGCAGAACGGAAGACCCTTGCCCTGGTCTAAGGTAGTCCCGTGGCCACAGGTGGCTGCTTCGTGTTCCATATGCTGCCGGGGGGGGATGCAAAAAGTCTCGTTGTCCTGTTCAACCCGTCCGCTCAGACCTCCCTGTGGCCTATTGCCGTGCGCCCTCTGACCCTTGTGCTGAAGTGGTGGTTGGGAGTTGGCTGTTGGTGCAGGATATTGCCGCATGTTGAGCACCGCACTTGCTACATTCGTGGGCGAATTTGCAGGCCCTCCCCCATGAACATGCCCCGTTGTTAAACAGCCTGCATGTCTCTGAATTAAATCGTCTTGTACCTACTCCGTGACCCCTTCCCCTCCCCCCCCGAAAGGGCTGTTGAAAGGATCGCCTGGGATACTGTTCCCACCTTTGATCTGGTTCCCACCTTTTGGCCTCTGTACCCTCACTCTGTGTTCTCTGGGGTGTTTCCCTCCTGTTGCTCCCATTTCTGCACATGTGCTTGAACCATAGCTGTATGTTGGTGTGATCCCACCCTATTTCGGGACAACTGGCCATGGACTTTCTAAATTCTTGGTCGTATGTGAACCAACCCATCCCCCCGGACTCCCTTGCACCTTGTTGGATGGAGTTCGAATATTCCATGAGGGGCTCGCTCTGAGCAGGGTCCTTCTGCACCACAATAGCCGCCAGTATATTGAATGCCTCCGTCCAGTTTTCTATTGTCTTTTCCGGCCAGCGCTGGAAGCGCACTTTGTCTTCCTCCTTCTTTCCCATCCTCCTAGTGTCCGCCCCCGCACTGTCATGCATTAATAATGTCAGGATGTCTATGTATTCCCTTCTCCCTATACCTTCCTTTGCAG
The DNA here is from genome assembly GCF_964261635.1 of Lissotriton helveticus. Classification (NCBI taxonomy): domain Eukaryota; kingdom Metazoa; phylum Chordata; class Amphibia; order Caudata; family Salamandridae; genus Lissotriton; species Lissotriton helveticus. Next base: position 4,833,368 of record NC_136064.1, read on the forward strand.
CTTGCGGAACTTGCCTAGACAAAGAGCATCCCCCTCCTGTTTTGATGCCCTGCGTCGCTGATGCCCCTGGCTGTGCTACCACTGCTGGGACTGGAGTGGGCCCAGCCACTGCACCACCTGTAACGTTCCTTATCCCTTGCCCAGCCGGTGCAAGCCCTGCTGCCTGTGTGTTGGAAGCTGCGGTCTGGTTTGGGACTTGTGGAGTACCTAGGAGATTGATGGGCGGCGCGCTCACGGGAACTATGTGAGCCACACTTACGGGAGCTATGCTTTGGTGGCCGTCTGCTGACACGCCTTGTGCATTCTGCGAGTTGACAATTTGCGGGGCAACCGCTGAGTGGCCGGTGACCATTCCCTGATGCACTGCCGGAGTCCCAGTCAGCTGGGCGACTGCTGATACATTCTGTGAATTAAAAGTGTTCACAATCTGCGGTGTGACCGTGAGCATTGGGGCTACATTTGTGGAAACATTATTTGCCGTGCTCTGCTGCCCAGCTGGCGGAGCGCTCAGTGTGGTGGAAACATATACACTGTTTGGGGTTGCCACTGCTGACGGTCCGACCGGTGGTGGCGGCCCCATTAACGATGACGGCCCCGACTGGGCCCATACCTGACTCACCGGATCCCTTGTTGCAGGCACGAGCCGTGGGACCGACCCTTCCTGTGCAGCCACCATGGTGTCTAAACGCTTCTGAAATAAATTCATCAACCCCAACATATCATCCATTGTCTTACCCATTTGGGCTAAGTCCGTCATTCCTGCAACTGTTTCATGTACCACGGTGGGTGCGGCGGCAATCTCCACTGGCGGCCCGGCCGGCCTGGCTGGAGCGGATTTGTTCGTCTTACTACCGTGTGTCGGGGTGGCTGGGAGCTCCTTTCGTGTGCCCTTCCGTTTGCGGGTGGACCGTCGAGTTGCCTCCCCTGACGTGCCAGGGGCGTCTTCGGGTGTCACAGGCCTACCCGCCTCTTCGAGCCGGCGCCCTTCGATGAAGCCTTGAGCCCAAGCTGGCCCCTTAGCCTGCGCAATTGCCAAGAATTCTGCCCATAGCCCCTCCTGTGGCAACGCAGCACCGTGGGAACTCATCGCGACTGCTCCTGCCTTATGATATACCTATGGATGAGAAAGTACACGAGTCTTAAAACCCACTCGTCGGGACTTATTCCGAGCCGTCACCTGCAAGGAACCGTGTTACCCGCCGCAACTTTCTCCGACGGCCCCACCACCATGTTTTACCTGTTGCTCCCTCCCAGATAGCGGTGCTAATCCTTGCTCGTGATCCTGGCAATGCAATGCTCCCTCAAGGCAGCGCTGCCTGTCCCCTCCCGCGGTCCTGGCCGGGATCTGTAATACAACACTGCGTTATTCAAGCACAAACCCTCTTTGCCAGTCCAACACCACGCTGACTGCACTCCCGACGCACGCCCGTGCGAGTATTACCTGCTACAGCTTTGCTTCCGCCGCCGTTAGTCCTTTCCCCTTACTGGCTGTTGCATCGAGTATCTCTTGTAACGTGAAGAAGACCAGAAGCGCAGAGCAGCCCGGAGCGACGGCAGGAAAGGCCGAGCCTCGCTGCCGCGCTGGTTTTGAACTCCTTCGGGGCCGCCCCCCACACCTGAGGCCTGCGTCCATAGGCCGAGCATGGAAAGGGGCGGATCAGTGCTGGCGTGCGCGCGGAATGTGGGACTAAGATGCTGTCTTCGCTTAGCTCCCCTTCGCGTCGCGCGGCCAGCGGCATAGTTACTAGTCCATAGAATGCAAAAGGTGACAGCATGCTATTATGCTGTAATGAATAAGCGTTAACAACACCTAGTTCTCACTCTCCTTAACTAGCATATTATATTAATATCTAAGAAGGTCTCATTGGGTTTTAGCAGGGCGGGCCCATACCTCAAGATCCTAGTATGAAGAGATCACATCTGCTTCCACCAGCTCTCTGCATGCGAACCGCATCAAGTGTGTTTGTGTGCTCTAAGCAAAGCCATATAAAACGCGCCTAAAGCCAGAATTTGGCAGGAGCTGCCCTTATGTTATGTCTATGAAGGTGCGGAGATCAGTTCTCACAACAATCTGTGTCGTGTTATCCTTCTAGCTTCAGCACTCACTGTACAGACATAGTTTATTAAGCAAAGCTGATTTGAGAGCAATAACATATTATTCTCATGTAAACTACTAGGTTGAAAGCTAAATCAACAATTATGTATCGTGTGCAGAAGCAGCAAAAGGAAAAAATGGCGTTTAAACATTCAATGAGCCTAAGCTAACTTACCACAGTATTCAGATTATCAGTAGCTATATGACAAACCAGTTGTTGTTGAATGGTTGCACAGATTGATGCTGTGATTGCGCGGAGTGATGTTGTGGTGGCGCTGAGTGATGCTGTGGTGGTGCTGAGTGATGCTGGGGTTGCGCTGAGTGATGCTGTGGTGGTGCTGAGTGGTGCTGTGGTGGTGCTGAGTGATGCTGTGGTGGTGCTGAGTGGTGCTGTGGTGGTGCTGAGTGATGCTGTGGATGCTGTGGTGGTGCTGAGTGGTGCTGTGGTGGTGCTGAGTGATGCTGTGGTGGTGCTGAGTGATGCTGTGGTGGTGCTGAGTGATGCTGTGGTGGTGCTGAGTGATGCCGTGGTGGTGCTGAGTGGTGCTGTGGTGGTGCTGAGTAATGCTGTGGTGGTGCTGAGTGGTGCTGTGGTGGTGCTGAGTGATGCTGTGGTGGTGCTGAGCGATGCTGTGGTGGTGCTGAGTGATGCTGTGGTGGTGCTGAGTGGTGCTGTGGTGGTGCTGAGTGATGCTGTGGTGGTGCTGAGTGGTGCTGTGGTGGTGCTGAGTGGTGCTGTGGTGGTGCTGAGTGATGCTGTGGTGGTGCTGAGTGGTGCTGTGGTGCTGCTGAGTGATGCTGTGGTGGTGCTGAGTGATGCTGGGGTTGCGCTGAGTGATGCTGTGGTGGTGCTGAGTGGTGCTGTGGTGGTGCTGAGTGATGCTGTGGTGGTGCTGAGTGGTGCTGTGGTGGTGCTGAGTGATGCTGTGGATGCTGTGGTGGTGCTGAGTGGTGCTGTGGTGGTGCTGAGTGATGCTGTGGTGGTCCTGAGTGATGCTGTGGTGGTGCTGAGTGATGCTGTGGTGGTGCTGAGTGATGCCGTGGTGGTGCTGAGTGGTGCTGTGGTGGTGCTGAGTAATGCTGTGGTGGTGCTGAGTGGTGCTGTGGTGGTGCTGAGTGATGCTGTGGTGGTGCTGAGCGATGCTGTGGTGGTGCTGAGTGATGCTGTGGTGGTGCTGAGTGGTGCTGTGGTGGTGCTGAGTGATGCTGTGGTGGTGCTGAGTGGTGCTGTGGTGGTGCTGAGTGGTGCTGTGGTGGTGCTGAGTGATGCTGTGGTGGTGCTGAGTGGTGCTGTGGTGCTGCTGAGTGGTGCTGTGGTGGTGCTAATGGTGCTGTGGTGGTGCTGAGTGATGCTGTGGTGGTGCTGAGTGATGCTGTGGTGGTGCTGAGTGATGGTGCAGTAAGTGCCTGACTGTTGAAGCACTTCTAGTGGAGATGTGTGATGTTTTTAAAAGAAACATAAAACAGTGGCTCTTTACTTATTTTATTTATTTATTTATTTTATGCGTTTTATATAGCGTTGACTTTACCCGAAATTGTCAGAGCGCTTCACAATAGGAACATAACTGATACATGAGGAGAAAATTACAAGTGAAGAAATTACAAAAGCAAACGTTAAGTTATGCCTTCAATGTCTTAATCCCGGGACACAGTATGCTGCTCTGTGCCACAGCTATACCTACTGTGGCTACAAAAAGTGTTCTTTTTAATTACTGAAAAACATGGCTGTGCCCGCAGAGCCCAAGAGATCGCACGGGTGCGAGAGGCGAATAGAGAACAAAAGGGAGGGGTGGGGGGAGTGCACGCGCATTGTGAAAGGGGGAGCAGGAGGTGAGCCCGAGAGTGGTGCGCGGCGCAACTAGCAACCATTGACAAAGCCAATAGTCCTTGTTCGTTGTAGGTGTAATATTAGTTGTTGTATTGTATATATGGATGTAAAGACAGAAGCAGCAATATACCAGTCCGCAGCACACTATGCTAAGCACAGATTTTAGCGTAAATGTTTAAAACAACCATCTAACTTCTGGGCATTGGTGTTTCACCTTGCAGGGTTTAACAGATGCTCCATTGGTGTCATGAGCATTGGATGGTGCGGTAAGTGCCCAGCTGTTTAAGCACTTCTATTGGAGATGTGTGATGTTTTAAAAAAAACCATAAAACAGTGGCTCTCATGCCTGCAATGTCTTCATCCCGGGACCCGGTATGCTGCTCTGTGCCACGGCTATCCCTACTGTGGCTACGAAAAGTGTTCTTTTCAATTACTGACAAAAACCATCGTTGTGCCCGCAGAGCCCAAGAGACCGCATGGGTGCGGGAGGCGAATAGAGAACAAATGGGACTGGGATGCACGTGCATTGTGAAAGGGGGAGCAGGAGGTGAGCCCGAGAGTGGTGTGCGGCACAACTAACAACCATTGACAAAGCCAATAGTCCTTGTTCGTTCTCGGGTAATGTTCGTGCTATATAAAATCGCATTAAATAAAATAAAATAAATAGGTGTAATGTTAGTTATTGTATTGTATATCTGGATGTAAAGACATAAGCAGCAAAATAACAGTCTGCAGCACACTATGCTAAGCACAGATTTTAGCGTAAATGTTTAAATAGTAAATCCTTTTCTTCCTCTTTTTCAAAACTTGTACCGCCGTGCCCCGCAAATAGCCTCTAAATAAAATGCAACACTATTATGCAAAGCATCGCACACTGTCGAAAAATGAGCACGGTGCACATTTAAGTCACAGACAGCAGGAAGTTCCAAAAGCAAAAGAGAGGCTTTTTTTCCTAAAAGCTGCACAAAGCAGTAGAAGAATAAAACCGAAGTATAGTGAAGCGAACCTACCGGGGGATGGTGAAGCGGTGCGGCAGTGCAGTATGGTGAAACGGCAGGGCAGAGCAGAGAGTTGGAGCGGAACACAGTGGCGGAGCAGGCTCGGGATGTGGAAGGTGAAGCAGAATCTTCCGGGGCGGCGCAGGATGAGGTAGAGGCAGACGTGGGAGCTGGCGGACCGGCACTAAGGAGGCCAGGGAAACCAGTAAACCAATGTGTGATCCAGAGAAAAGCGGCAAGTGAAAAGAGGCAAAACTTGTAAAACCTGGAACATTGGAAATAGTAGAGAGCTGGGCAAAGCTGCAATTGTTTTTTTTTACTAAAAGGTGGGGGTTGAATGCTGGTTGCGGGGAAGAGGAGTGCTGAAAGCATTGGCGGCCCCTTTGAAGTGAAGCTCACGGCCTCCCGGCCGTGAAAGTGAAAGCGGGATGTAATTAGGGGGGAGGAGAAGTGAGGCCGAGCGCGCACGCTGGGGAAGCAACAGATGCCTGTGGGAGGGAGGCTGATGGCTTTGATGTGGACGCGCTTTCCGCACGAGTGCACCACACGAACTGTCCGAAATCCACAATGGTTTAAGACCTTGGTTTGCCCACTATACTCTTGTCCATTTATAGTCTTGACCTAAAAAGGGACCCTAAATACTACTACTGGGGGTAGTAATTCCCAATACACATTTAATTGTTCCTAACAGAACGTGGTGTCCAGGTCTTAATGGCGTGCGGCGTGCGTGTGCCCAAGTGTATCACGATGCGGTGCTTGGCTAGGAGTAGTAACATGGCAAGAAGCCTGCGATGGCCCGGTGGGGCTTCTTTAACATACCCTAGGAAGCATAATTTGGGAGTGGGGATGTAGCGAGTCACCAGGATCTCATTGATAGATTCAAGACCTTCCTTCCAGAACTGCGCAATGTCGGGACAGTTCCAAGCCATATGGAGAAATGAAGCATTTAGAGATGCACACCTCCAAGAGTTCGCTTCAGGGCAGATACCCATGTGGTTGAGTTGCAAGGGAGTTCTATAGATGAGATGTAAATATTTGAAATGTATGAGGTGAAGTTTGTAAGTAGGGGAGAGCATCTCCAGCTGTTCACAGCAGAATTGCCATCGGATCTCTGATAATGGCTCATCTAGTTCATAATTCCAGCTAGCCATGGCTTTCAGGTGCGTGATTGGAGAGGATCGTTGCATGCCACGGTACAGTTGTGTAACGATCTTATCTGAAGATGAGTTTGTTAGCATTGATTCAAGGGCCGGAAGAGGAGGAGGTGGAGAGGTAAATTCTTCATTTAAACTATGACATGATCCTCTAATGGAATAATCCAATAATAGAGTAGAACATTGGGACCACCCTTCAGGCATGGATGCAGGGGAGGCAAAAAGGTGTAGTTGGAGTAGAGATCAGCAAATGTGTCCCAACCTAAATTTTGTGCGCAGGCAGAGTCGCCTTTATCTGCTAATATTGGTAGTTGCGGGTTAGGCGCAAGTGTAACAGAGGGCGCATCCAATACCGAGTGCCCTGCTCGAATACAGAGTTTATCCCAAGCCCACCGTAGTGTGACAGAGGTATTTATATTGACTTGTTTGCGTTTATGAGGCTGATATAAAGCCACTGTTAGTGGAAGCAGTGCGACAATGTCAGACTCAACCACCACATGAGGCTGGAAGGGAGTGGGAAATATCCAACAATGAAGGAATTGCGCCTGTGCACAGAATGCATACAGCGCTAGATCTAGGGCACCAAGTCCGCCATGTGACAAAGGAAGAGTGAGTATTTCCGATGCAATGCGCAGTTGCTTTCGGGCCCAGACTAGGGAGATCATCGATGAGCGGAGTTTTCAAGAAAGATTGTGTGAGTTGTAACGGAATAGTAGTGAATAAATAAAGAAGTTTGGGCAACACAATAATTTTGGCAATTGCAAATTGGCCAGCTAAGGATATGTGTAGTTTAGACTGGACAATTATTTTCTACTCTAGCCATACTAGTGCGTGCCTACCGAAGTTCCTGTCCCAGAGTTCTTGGATGTTAGTACTGAGCCATATGCCCAAATATCGAATGGGCCGTCTGCTCATTACATAGGATAGTCGGGCTCAAAGGTGGTAAAGTTAGGGGAAAGTGACAACATTGTGGACTTTGCCCAGTTGGTATGCACACCAGAGAGGCCGCCAAATCTGGTAAGTTCTCTAAGAACATGGTTTGGATTATCCAAGGGGTCTCGTATGTACAAGGTGATATCGTCAGCATATAGCGATATGATAACATCTCTTATAGGAAAATCCAAGCCACATGTTTTATGGTGCTGCCTGATTCGTGCCGCAAGGGGTTCCATTGCAATGGCAAACAGTAGGGGTGACAAAGGGCATCCCTGCCTGGTGCCACGTGTGATATTAAATTGAGCAGATATCAAACCATTCGCGCGTAACCTTGCAACTGGTCGAGAGTATAGCAGCTGGATCTGTTCAATGAATAAGGGGTTTAGGCCTAGCCTGGCCAGGATGATGAAGAGATATGGCCACTCAAGTGAATCAAAGGCCTTTGTGGCGTCGAGAAAGGCTGCAAGGGCAGGTATATGTGGATCTATTTGATGTACCATGGAGAAGAAGGTTCTTAGGTTATGTGATGTGGAGCGTCCAGGTATAAACCCAGATTGGTCAGGCCTAGCTATTAAAGGTAATAAGGGTTGGAGTCTATTAGCAAGGAGTTTTGCGTAAATTTTGTTGCCTATGTTTATGATGGAAAGGGGTCTGTACAAATCGCATTTATTGGGGTTTTTTCCTGGCTTAAGTAAAGTAGAAATGACAGTTTCCCTAGTGGTCGGGGGGAGGACGCCATTTTGTAAGAATTCAAAGAACATTGCCGCAAGATGAGGCGCCAACAGTGAAGCGTAAGTTTTGTAGAAAGCAGTCATCAGACCATCAAGGCCCGGTGCATTACAGATGGAAGACTTTTTATGACCTGTATTATGTTGTCTTCTGCAAAAGGCTCATCCAAGTATTCTCTGTGAGCATTACTAAGCCATAAAGGCTCCAGAGAGTCTAGATAAGCGGTGAGCTCAGAGTCTATTTGCGGTGTCACGGTGGTGTGTAGCGAGGAGTAAAATTGGGTTAGATAGTCATGTATTTCTTTAGGGCCTCTAATGGGCGTGCCGTCATTACCTGACAGTTCCGTAATGTAGGGAGAGCAATGAGAGGGTTTAAGGACATTTGCAAGCATCTTTCCAGGATGAGCCCCTTCGCCATATCGTCTAGCAGTGGCATATTTCCCAAGAAATCTGAGCTCTCTAGTGGCGTCATCATTGAATTCAGACAGTTTCTCGCATATGGGAGCTAAGAGTCAGAGGGCATTATTGTCAAAGTATTTGAGTTCAAGGGCTCTGATTTCAGATTCTAGCTTGTGTAGTGTACCTCGGATAGCCTCAAAACACCTGATTGACAAGCTATACATTTCCCCCTTATAACAGCTCTAAAGGCTTCCCATAGTACAGAGGGAGAGGAGACAGAACCCAAATTGAATGAAAAGTATTCGACAATGTGGCTTCTAATGTCCGCGTGGAATGCCGAGTCAAGGAGGGTGTAAGGTGGGAGTCTCCATGTGAATTCCCGTTTAATGGAAGTCGGGAAAGCTACTGTGCAGGTAGAAGGGGAAGGATCTGATAATGTCCTGGGAAGGTATTGTGCATCTGTTGTCCATGTTGCGACATCACCGCAAACAAACCAATGGTCTAGCCTGCACCAGGAGTTGTATTGTGTGGAAATATAGGTGCCCTATCATGTGTGCAGATTCAAATGTCTCCATATGTCAACTAAATGACAGTTTGAAATCATTGAATTAAGGGCATGACTAGAAGGGGGGTATAAGGTGCGGGGTGAGCCTAGTCTGTCCAGTTCATCACATAAATTAACATTGAAATCCTCTCCCCAGATAACATTGTCACAGCCCATTGCCACAATTTTTGCCCATATATCATAGAAAAACTCTGGGTCATCAACGTTCGGTCCATATATGACACTTAAAACCAACTGCGTGCCTCCTAGAGATCCTTTCAATATGATATATCTTCCTTCTGTGTCCACATGTGAATGTGATAATGTCCAGTCTAGGCCGTTGCGTATAAAGTTGGCTACTCCTCTGGAGTAGTTAGAATAGGTGGAAAGGTAATACTCTCCCCATCGTTTATGTAGCAATTTATTTTTGCCTGCTGATTGGAAGTGAGTCTCCTGTAGGAAACAAACATTCATTTGTTGTCTAGCTAAATAGGCTTGTACAAGCCTAGATTTTCTATAGTTGTTGAGACCTCGGACATTCCAAGTTAGAAAATTGTGCTGAGCAGGTGCAGAAGCGGGCGGCATGTTATAGGTGTCTTGTATAAAGTGTAGAGGTCTCTATTGCAATTGGAAGACGTTTATAGGTGACTGATTAGAGACATAGCGCACCAATTGTTGTTGTGAACACATGTGAAATGTAATGTGGTGTAAATCTCGAAGTCGCATTGAAGATTGTGATGTGTGTGCTTCTACAGAAACTAAACATAACAGTTTTACTTCCCCTTTGCCCCCCGCCCACAACAACCCCCCAATTAGGTTGTGCATAGTCCCCCCCATACCCATCTCAGCTGAGAGAACAAGAAGCATTGCTGGTGTACTTAGGGAGATCTCCCGGGGGTCATGGAGTCGCCAGCACACAACCCCGCCACGTGGAGGGGTGGCCGTGCAGTCAAATAATTACCAATGGGACTTCACTCCCAATAAGTACCAAGTAGAGTTAAAGGACCTGTGCAGTTGAGTCTATGAAATAGTTCGGCCTCTGAAATTATTCGTCTGATATCCTTAAGTAGAAAGAGTGGTTAGAATGCACAGTAAAACGATAGATGTCATCAGTTATTATCGCTGAGAGTAGCATTAGAAGCAGTGTCCATGGTCGAGGCAGGTTTTTTCTGTTGCGTTTGGCCAATGTGCTTTGCAAATTTCAGCACTGATTTGGCATCAGTGAAATAGTGCGGCATACCCTTGTGCATCACTTTCAATTTTGCTGGATAATAAAGAGCATGCGTAGTGTCGGACATTTGAAGAAGACGTTTGGCTGTGCCAAATTACCGCCGCGCAGCCTGGACAGTCGGAGTGAAGTCTGGGAAGAATGAAAGTCTATTTCCTTGATGAGTGATTGTCCCTTTTCCCCTGGATTTTCGCAGTATGATATCTATGTCCTGATAGTTCAACACGCGGGCTATGATGGGTCTGGGCGTAGCTCCGACAGGAGGTTTGGGTGCCAGCATGCGGTGAGCTCTTTCTATTATGAACATAGGGGATAAGTCAAGTCCAAAGGGGTCGCGTAAGAGGTCTTCCATGAACACTTCCATTTTGGTAATCGCGGTGCTCTCTGAAACACCAAGAACACGGATGTTGTTTCTCCTAGAGCGAGCTTCAAGATCTTCATTCTTCGCTCTAATGACATCCAGCACATTTTCCATTTGCAGGAGGTTTTCTTAAGATTCAACTTGAAAGTCGTGTGCATCTGATGCCCTGTCCTCACGCTGATCAAGACGGACCTCATGGGTATCAACCTGATTATGAACCTGATCCAGTTGAGAAGAGAGTCTGTCAAGTTTATTGTCAATAGCTTTGAGGCTGGACCTGACCTCTAAGAGGATGCTGCGCAGTATCACAGACTGTGGTTGGGCAGAGTAGGGATCCTGATGGTCACAGTCGTGTTAAAATGTACTGGATGGCACTGGGCTAGGGAGAACCATGGCCCATGAAATGAATGAGCACAGCCTCATCAGAAGCCTTGTTCAAGTAGCAGGTGCCTGAGATGTCCGCGACCCTCAAAGTCAATGGGGTGCACAGGCCTGGTGTGAGGCGGAGCTCGGTATATATGAGGATAAGAGTACCAGGTGACACTAGGTGAGTAATGCGATGAGAGGCTAATTGATGTTGTTGAATATTGCTAGGAGGCACGGGGCATAAGATGCAATTATTCGATTAAGCAAGGGGGTCCATCCCTATGTCAGCATGTAGAAACCCTGTGTGTTTAAGAGATGTACTCACAATGTAACTTATAATGATGCAGTAGAGGGCCCCGGCATCGACCACGGGTGCGCAGCAGGCGATTAGAGCCGAGTGTTGAACAGAAGAAGAGTGTGCCCAAGTCTTTGTATGAGGTGCCGCACTGCTATGGGAAAAATCAGTGCCAGTCTGAGCTCAATTCGCCAAACGACTGCAGGCCCCAGCCGGCCAGGGGATTTCTCAATGGGACCTCCGCATCCCCTGCTCTCGCGCTGAATGGCGCAGGTACAATCAGGTTTAAGATCTGCAGCCCCCTCACCTTCTTACTCCCGGGTGTGCCTCCCGCTCTCGAGATACAACACTATTGCGGGGCCACTGGGGATGAGCGGATGAGCTCTGGCGGAGTCAGGAAATCCCACCTTGCATCAATACTCGCTCCAAGCTCCAGTGGTCTTGGGCCATCGCTGCTCAGCAGCGTCTCAGAAGAGGTAGCAGCAGCGTCTGAGTGGGGACACTGGGGGCAAGTCAAGCAGATCAAGAGGGACCACGAGACAGACCAGGGCTGCAAAGACATCTATAAGTAAGGCGTAGGGTTCTTAGGGGAAGATCCACGCTTACTGCTGCGCAGCTCCCCGATTCACTGCAGGCCTCCGTGAGTGAGCGGCCGCATGACGGAGCACCTGAGCAGATCGCCTGAGAGTTGGCTGACACAGGATCGGCTAAGTTGAGTCAATGATGGCTCCTTACCTTCTAGGCACCATAGAGGATTCCCGTCCTCGCGCCCAAGCAAGGCCCCAGCGCCACCTGGGATGGAATGGCGAGCCCAGTCTTCCACCGGGCGCTGATCACCACAATGTGTCTCTGGAGATCGTTGCGGTCTGGAAGGGGTCTCTCCGTCCACGCCCTCGCATCCGAACCAGAGAGCTGGTGTTGCGCATCTAGGTTTAGCAGGCTAAAGGAGCAGTCTTGCTAGGTTCACAGGGCCCCGAGGTGCCGGGAATCACGCCGCTGCAGGGCCTCCGCCCCAGAGCAGGTCTCCAGCACCCACAGTCGCAGCTCCGTATCGACGGCTGTATCACACCAATATCATTCTTTGTAGGATCGCCTGGCACTTCGGTCCAATCCCAGTCAGGATTTACGTTGGAAGTGGGGAGATCACCCCGATTAGGCAGGATAAATGCCGGATATACAGCATGGCCGGCAGAGATCGCTTAGAAAGCGGCCATCTTGCCGCTCGGCTTGGCCATGCCGCTAGTAGCAATCTTTGAAAGTATCCTACCAATAAAAAGCAAGTTGGTGATTGGCTTAAAGTTACCTTTGACTTTGGGGTCAAGACTCCTTTTTTCTAAAGGGAGGGTACGATGATGCTCCATGACGATTGTCCCACAGAGAGTGAACAACTCTCCCGGATTCAAGGAGATGATGAAACCGTAAATTAGGGAAGCAAACAGGGAGACGTAGCCTTGGAGTAGCCAGGGCAGGACTGGGAATGTAGGGCATTCCTTAGTGTTTTAAGGTTCCAAGGAAAGCCAGAGAGGCTTGTGACAGATATACTGGACTGGGGAGCAGGAGCTTAGCAATTGCTTCCAGGTCCATTCTTAAAATGTTAATTTTATTGATGAAAGAAGAATTGAATTGGGTTGTTTGATCAGTTTATCACCGTAGAGACCCTAGAAGTGATTTTTGGCTTTGGCAATGTTTTGAGCCCAGTGGTTCTGTTCAGTCATTTAATGTTTTTTTTTGTTTTCCTTTAGGAGGCTGAGCTAGATCAGCCTTTCAGTAGGTCATTGATGTTTGTACCATCTTGATTCCAGGCAGCCATTAGCTTGATGTATGGCTTAAACTGTTAGATGAATCATGAGACATGTTGAGACTGCACTCAGAGTTTTGAATATTCCAAGGTGGATATGAGGCAACCCATCATGCACACAGCAAACTTGCCATGCATAAGCAGTGCTAAAGTGCTTGTCCTTTCTCATCTCTGGGTTCATCCCCAATTGGCATATTTAATTTACTTATAAGTACCTAGTGCAGTGGTGCGACATGTACCCAGGGCCTCTGAAGTAAATGCTACTAGTAGGACTGCCATTACAGACTAATGGGGTAACCCAGTCAACGTCCAAGGACCTTGGTACAGTATAATAGGAATAACTAATGGTCCCAAACATTTTTCCCGGACAAGCCAAATACATTTTTTTTACTTACCTAATTAGAAATGCTTAGTTGCTTAAATGTTCAGCACAAGGTAATTAATACATAAGAAAAAATATATATATAAATAATTTTAAGTACGCACCAGGGAAAAAGAAGAAACAACTACTATATTTTCAGTAGAAAACTTTGTTTTATATATTCTCATACTCACAAAAAAGGTAAGGACATTACCATATATAACAGTGTATCAAAATGGGTGGTTGCTCAAGGGAAAAGGGTGCAAAGAAAAAGTGCTCATGTGTGGAGTAAATGAGGAAGAAAGACCTCAAAGTAAAGACAATTTAAAGAAGGTAATTTCAACAATTCACAATAAACACTGGCTATTTATGAAACGTACACCAGTGTGGTAAGGTCTATCTACAATGCAATTCTAGGTTGTCATTTTTTAAAATATTTTTATTAAGAACAGAAAAGCATCATCTGGTGATGGGAGGGGGTGATCAAATGTAGAACAGGCCCGTTTCGACCTTTCTACCCGGCTTATTGCGTAGAGGGTAACTTAAATCCTCCGCTAGCGGGTCTTCTTCAGGACAGGGGGAAGTGTGAGAGTCAACCAATATCTGGTGCCCAATAGCGGTGGACCAGGTCATAGCTCCCGTCGCTGGGCAGCCCGCATGGGAATGCGGAGTATATCACTCAAAGGAGCATCTAAATCAATGAGGTGCCCGTATGGGTATCCAAAACCCCAATATAGTCCAACACAATTGCATCGGTTATGTAGGAAGACGTTTAAGTAGGGACAGCCATCGATGGGTTAGGAGCGTGTTTCTGTGACTTAACCGCAGTTGAAAGATTTACTTGGGTGATAGTTTGACAACATTTTTATGGAACATGAACATAACTACCCCAGAAAGCCACTTTACTCCTGCCTTTCACAGGAGGAATTGGACATGTCTTTGCAGGCTAGGAAACAAACTGTGAAACGCTTGTAAATGCCAACTAACTTACAAATGTGTGGGTTCACACTACATTAGGTAAACCCAAACCCCTCCCTGTCCACACCTTCAGGCTAGGACACCTCAATGTTAGATCCATGTATAAACATCATTCAGAAATACATGACCTTTTAACTGACCATTCTCTAGATGCCCTGTTCATAACTGAAACTTGGCTCCTTGATGAGATGGACTCGGTCTGCAACCTGGCAACACCTACAGGCTACTCTATTTATACGGTGAACAGGGGCACGAGAGGGGGCGGCCTAGCGCTTATACTCAAATCCCATTTTCAGTGTCAACTTGACAAAGTAGACATCAAAGGCAGTGAAAGTGCTCGCTTCTCGATTAAAGTCAACCCCCAGTTCTGCGCTACTGGCCTTCTGGTCTATAGACCTCCTGGCGCTGACGTTCCCTTCACTAACTCCCTTCTACAATATCTAAATACCAATGTCATTAATTCCGCCAACTTCACGATTATTGGCGACCTTAATCTGCATCTTGACAAGAATACCGAGTCTAAAGCGGCAACTTTTTTAGCGGATCTTGCGGCTTTCGAACTCGAGCAACTTGTCCACGGCCCTACCCATAGAGCAGGACACCTTCTTGACCCCATTTTCACCAACATCACTGGCGGGTCCTCTGAATTACCTATTCCCATGACCTGGACTGACCACTGACCACTACTTAGTGATGTTAACCATCCCCTGCAACTCAAGTTCGGTTGTAGCATCCACCCCTTCAGTTCAGAAACGGCCATGGAGAAAACTCCATCTTGAAGAACTCCATGATATCCTGGCATTACATCCCCTACCTCCGAGTGATGATCTGGATGCAGGATACGATCAGTTCTGCCTTTGGATTACCCAGGCTCTCGACACCCTTATCCCTGTTAGATGGACCAAGACCCGCACTCACACGGCGAGTCCTTGGTACAACTCAGAACTTGCCACCTTGAAAAAGGAATGTAAGAAGGCAGAGAGACGTTGGAGGAAAAGTTATGATACCGGTCTTAAACAAGAATATGTCCTGCTCCAAAAATCCTACCACCGTAAAGTCTGCAGAATAAGAGCGGCATACTATGCCAGTGAAATCAACAGCAGCTCTAATACCTCAAAATCGGTTTTTAAAATTCTGAAAGACCTCACGGCAAAAAAAACTGTCAACGTCATTACTACCTCGCCCGACCTTTGTAACAACATGGCCAACTTCTTCACTGAGAAAATCAGGAAGATATACGACACCTTTCCCAAAGACCCACTGTCACCGGTCACCTTTGATTCTACCAGGCCTTCCCTCACTTCCCTTCCCACACTTGACCGTGAGACTTTCTCTAAACTTTGTAGAAAGATCAAATCTGGGTCTCCGGCAGATCCCTTAAAGCCCGACCTTTTCTGTGACGCTCATATACTCATCACAGATCACGTTCGTGACATCATCAATCGGTCACTCTCCACTGCCAGTGTCCCTATCAAATGGAAACAGGCATGGGTGTCCCCCATTCTAAAAAAACCCACTTTGGATCCCTCACTTCCGGAGAATTTTAGGCCGATCTCCTTGCTCCCTTGGCCTGCTAAAGTGGCCGAGGCACACGTCAATAACATCTTGTCCAACTTCCTCCTTACCAATAACATCCTGGACGACTCCCAACACGGGTTTAGAGCTGGTCATAGCACCGAGACAGCCTTGCTCAGTGTTTCTGAGGACCTCCGTACCATTCTTGACGCCGGCGGTACTGCAGCACTGGTCCTACTGGACCTCAGTGCTGCCTTCGATACGGTGTCACATGAGGTCCTCTTGATGAGACTGGAGGAAATTGGAGTCACAGGGGCAGCCCTGGGGTGGTTTAGAGACTTCCTTTCTAACAGGTCTTTTAGAGTCTCCACCCCCCCTTACATCTCAAAGGAGCATAGCATTGGGCAGGGAGTGCCGCAGGGCTCGTCCCTTAGCCCTACCTTGTTCAATGTCTATGTCCGCCCGTTAGCGGAGGTGGCTAGAAGGAATGGTATGGCTTTGGTATCATATGCTGATGATACCCAGTTGGTGGTGGCACTGAATAACAACAGTGGTCTGGAAGCCCTTCACTTTAAACAGACACTCATCGACATCACCAACTGGATGACGGCGAACTTTCTCCAACTAAACGCCGGTAAAACCGAGATTCTCCTCTTGGGAAAAAATACAGCTTCCTGGGGAGATAATTGGTGGCCTGACATTCTGGGCCCACCCCCCAAGCCAAAAGACTGTGTAAAAAATCTAGGTGTCTGGGTCGATTCGGCCCTAAAATTTACCATCCACACCAAGAAAGTGGCCGCCACGTGCTTCGGCATTCTACGCAACATCAGGCCCATCCTGAAGTTCTTTGACTGCCGCACTCGCCAACTTATCGTCCAGGCGACGATCCTTTCTAGACTGGACTATGCCAGCTCTCTCCTTTTGGGAGCAAACTTGGCTGAAACCACCAGACTGCAGAGAGTCCAGAATGCGGCTGCCAGGGCTCTGGTCGGCCTCCCTCGCCACTCTTCTGTCTCTGGAACGTTAAGAAAACTGCATTGGCTCCCGGTGGGAAGAAGGATCCAGTTCAAGGCTCTATGTCTAGCCTTCAAGATCCTCAAAACCGCCTCTCCCCCACTGCTGAGTCCCCTCCTGTCTGAGTATACTCCCAGTAGATCCCTCCGCTCAGAGGGACAACATCTAGTGACCATCCCCCGCACTAGACTTGCTAGAGTGGGGGGACGCTCTTTCAGCCTCCTCGCTGCCAAGTTATGGAACAGCCTGCCTGTAACCATACGGGGGATGCATGATCTTTTAGCCTTTAGAAAAGCCATCAAAACCCATCTTTTCCAATAACCCGTTTTCTTTGTGCACCTTCATTCTGCACTCTGGTCAGCTTGCAGCGCCGGGACGCCCCTTGGCTGGGGCAGCCGCGCGCTATACAAATTCTCATAACATAACATAACATTGATGTGGAACTCACATAGGTAGTCGTTTTTTCTGTGCTCCTAGTTCTTCTTAGGCACACAAAAAATAGTAAGTTAATGTGAATCCCCATGAATTGAGCAATTTACAGGAGTAGATTTCAGAAGCCCAGTGTGTCCTTCATTAACATCATGTTTCTGGGATATTATTACAGTAATTTGAACAAGTTTGTGTCAGGCAGAGAGGCCCTTTTACAGCTATTATGAGCATAACATGTGCCAGGGGTGCACCAGCTCTTCTAATTTCTATTTTGAGACAATTGCAAAAGCTATTTTAGCTTATGTTGTGATTGCTGCAAAGGTCATTTAAGCCACAATGTTGGCTGGAAAAGAGACAAGGAGGAATCATAAATATTTGTGTCTCTGCTCCAGGAAATACAAAAGGCAAAGCCCCGGCTTTGGTTTTGCTAGGATCTGCTGAGAAGGAACGCTCTTGCATGTTTGTCACCAGCAAATCCCTTGGGAACAGGATATCCAGACATGGAAAGTGGCAAGGTCATATCCTTCCGGAGCATCCTACAGGGCACAGAAGGCCGATTAGAAATGAGCAGCACTTTTAAAGGTTGTACTGTACTACCAAGGGGACTTGAGCTGTTGTCCAGCCTTAAAACATTGACAACTGGGGTGTGTAAAGGTTTTTTGGTGAATTTTCAGATTTTCCAGCTACATAACTATTGTGAAGTCGCTGATTTAACTATGACTTTGCAACGTTTTATTTCACATTGCGAAATTATTTTCACCATGAGCCAGAACATTTTCACTCTAACGAAGCCATTACAAACTAGAGAATGTTTGCAGATTTTTTACACAAAGTTTGCAAATAAAAACCTCTCCAACTTGCCGAGTTCTCTAATTGACACCTTTATTTACAGGTATGTGTGTGTGTTGTTCCCTGAAAAACACTGCAGTTGGAAATCCTGCCTGAAAGTAATATATATGTACACTGAATGTTAGGTACAATCAGGGCGTGCAGCAGCAAGGGCGGGGTAACATGGAATCTGGATTAGTTGCATGTGCAAATATTACAACAGGAATTAATGCAAACATAAATTCAGCATGTTATATAGCCAACAGCCCAGCAAATACACTTCCAAGCAGCAGAGTGAGGCAGAGGAAGAAGAATAGATGGGGAGTGCTGTATGCTGTATTAGGAGAGCAAGGTTACATCATGACAGATAACATTCTTTATTAAAATCATGGACTACATCAACATTCTAATGGCATAAAGCCTGGCAGCACTATGCCGAATACTGTATTGTATTAACTGCATTTTAACATTTTCTTGTAACTTAGTATTCTGAAGCATATGAACTACATTGCTTTTTCATAATGATATGAATAATTTGAACACTGAGTATTTTGTCACTAAATGGTAGTGTATTACAGACCAGTTGGTAAGACTGCTTTATATTCAAGTTGTGATATTTATTTCACTATATAAAATGTCTAAGCCTAGAGATCCTAAGTAACTTAGCAAAGGCATTCCATTTAGAATCTCTGGACAGTCTTTTTACAAACTCTGAGCAGTCCTTTTTGCATTTTCTATTACTATTATAAATAGTAGTGGTTTTGTTGGGCCTGACCACTTTATTGTGAGTGTAGTATTTGATTTTGGTGATACGTTTTGCTGCAATTATGTCTTAATTTTCTTTTTCGTTGTAGCCTTACAACATTGTAAAAGGGACGGGTGTTGCGAAACATGTATTGGCTGTGTTTTTTGTTTGTTCTTTTCATGATTTATATACAATATTGTTCCTTAATCAAATTAATACATGTAATGGTACTCAAACAACAATGATAAACATGATTCAAATATCTACTACATGTTTATGATGAAACAAACAGTGGTTTGGCAATTGTAGACGAATATTAATGGTAAGAGTACTTCAAATGTTTATTTCATGTTGATGATTACACAAACATAGATTGATATGTTGTACTTAACTCCTCACATGAAATTTGAGGATACGAATTGTATTCTAGATGTTCTGATAATTGTTTCATGTACAATACTGTAATGTAATGTAATGTAATGTAAGGGGTTGCTTGTATAGCGCAGCCTTCACTCCAGGGAGCATCTTGGCACTTAGAAAGGCTAGGCAGGGGTAACAAAGACCTCGCTGAAGATAGGTTTGGGTATATATGTTCAGATTAGGTTTTTGCAGAAGGCATCAGATAGTCCATATATCCATGTTTTAAGAGTTTTTTTGAAGACTATTTCTGATGTAATTTGGCGTAGAGACAGGGGGAGTTTGTTCCAGGCTTTTGAGCCCAGGACTGCCAGAGCCTTTCCTCCTCTGGTTTTTAATCTGAAATTGGGGACGTTGAGGAGATTCGCATTTACAGATCTCAGGTTTCGTGTGGGGGTGTAGTGTTTAAACATACTCTGGATATAGCTAGGTCCCTTTCCCTTTAAGACCCTAAAGGTGATCAGGAGGATTTTAAATAGAACCCGTTTATGGATCGGCAGCGAGAGTAGGGCGTCCATTGCTGCTGTGGCGGACATCTTTCTGTTCCATCTCAGCACGAGTCTTGCCGCTGCATGTTGCACCATTTGCAGCTTGTGGCCGACCGTCCTATTTGTCCCTGCATAGAGGCTGTTGCAGTAGTCAAGGCGTGATGTAATAAGTGCTACTGCAACCATTTTTCGTGCTGGGAGTGGTATTCGGTCAAAGAATTTTCTAAGCCCCCTTAGGATTCCGAAGCAGGTTCCTGCTACGGCCACTGCCTGTTGTTTAAAGGCCAGGGAAGAATCAAACCTGATCCCTAGGTTTCTTACTGACGTGACAGTGTTTGGGGGGACGGTAGCGTTCTCTGGCCACCATAAGGTGGGGCTAAACGCGTTACCTTTTCCATACGGCAAGATCTCGGTTTTCCCTGAGTTGCATTTAAGATGGTTAATGCTCATCCATTGAAAAGTGGCTTTGAGGCAGTCTTTAAGCTTCATTTCCGCCTCACTGGTGTCGTCATCCATCACCAGGATGAGCTGCGTATCATCCGCATATGAGATGGTGTTGATATTAAAGGATGATATAAGAGCAATCAGGGGAGCCATATATATATTGAAAAGTGTCAGGCTCAGGCATGAGCCCTGCGGTACTCCTGAGCTGAGCCGCTTTTCTTCTGACCTGAAATGGCCTAAGGTGACTACTTGTCGCTAATTTGCTAGAAAACTTTTTATCCAGCACAGTACATCACCAGCTATCCCGGCCGCGGCTAGACGGTCCACCAAGATGGAATGTGAGACCGTATCGAACGCCGCGGACAGGTCCAGGAGTACTAGGACCGCTTTTTTCCCTGATCCATTGCAGCTCGTAGGGTTTCAGAGGTGAAAATCAGGGCTGACTCCGTAGAGTGTTGAGCCCTAAAACCTGCTTGGTTGGGGTGCCAGATGTTGTTAGCCTCCAAAAAACCTGTGAGCTGCTTATTCACGGCTTTCTCAGTTAATTTGCAAAGCGTCGGGAGCAGGGAGATGGGTCGTAGATTTGTCAAAGTTGTTGGGTCTGGTATCTGTTTTTTCTGTAAGGGTTTTACCGCTACTAGTTTCCATTCCTGCGGGACTGAACTTTGATGAAGTGAGGAATTTATAATGCTATTAATTGTGGGTTATACTAGTAGGTTAACTATCATTTAGAGAACACCTAGCGCTGGACATAAGCTCCTTCCCCCTATTTCCTTCATATAGCAACCAAATATACAATACTTTGAGGCACCTTCGATTCACTTACAGAAATTAAGTATGGAACAGGAGGAAAAAAGGACATAGTATATGACATAATACCATTATTGTGCAGTCAGTGAGACTCAGCAGGACAGAGTATCTGGGTAGAAGAACAGGTACAGAGCTCACAGTCAGCTCCCTGCAGACCGGCTGTGGATCCTACCGACCAGCATCTTTCATGGTGAGACAAAATGATTGGGATTGTTTGTCTGTAGCAGCAGGTGAAATGCATCCATTAACCTCAGGGAAAGTGGGAATCTACTACCCCTCAATTCAAATTGCACCTTCTAGTTAGACATGTATTTTATTACAGACAGCTGCAATGGAATGCGCAAGCTCATTCAGCAAATGAGTGGCAACATTTGCAATATTAGAGTGTGAGAGAGTGGCTCAGCAGTAGACAGAATAAGCACAAAAAGATACCATGAGGTGGCATCAGGAGTAGAGCCACCACAAAGCACTTACTAACCGTAACCAAGGTAAGTACCCGAAATAGGATATACATTATTGACATGGTTCAATTGCTTTCCCTCAAGTACTTGTTTGCATTGTTGTCGTCTTGTCCATATCTGTTCGTGTTTTCGTGGAGATCCACGATCTTCGTAGAACCTGCTTTGATAGTATTCTCCAGCGATTCAGACAAACCTTGCCCTAATGCCTGAGTCATTTAAACTAGTCATGAAAATTCAAAATATAGTTTCACACCCATTTCTAAGACATATCATGTTCATTTCAATGTTTTCCCAAAAGAGATTAAATAGCTCGATATTGGAGTGGACAGTTCAATATCACACAAAAATCTCCTGTCTCTGGTTTCTTATACTTAGTACAATATGTGCATAATATGCTATTAATGCGGGACCTTCATTGGAGAGGAGACATGTGGGCCTACGTAGGAGCTATATTAAAGATAATTAATTTTTCCCAACTTGTAGCATCTCATACTTGACCACACAGCATTACGGGTGCCAATTGCAGGATTACCAGGTGACTCCCTGCAGTGGGATATCAGTTGACTTGTCCTGAACCTTCATTTAACACATTAGCCCAAACCCAGAAGCCTTCATGTGGGTTTAGTCAATTGAACTAGTTGGATTCATGCACCACATTGCGGTCACATTTTAAGGGCAGTATAAAGTGACCTCCCATTGATGCCCTTTGCATCATTGCCACCTTATCAACCACCTACAGAACAATGGTACCTGGAAACAACGCTCTTCGAGAATAAATGTCCTTCCTTTACATGGGGTAAGCCGTGGTGCTTGACCAAATACTTAAAGTGGGGATGGTGGCCTGTGGTGTCATCTCACTAAAATCATGAGAATTTGAGAAATACCTGCACTACTGAACCAACTAGCTTGGCATTTGAGAGAAACTTCCCTAAAACCAATAGTGTGGGGCAATTCTTGAGGAGATATTTCTAAAAATAATGTAATTTGGGACCAAGATTTCTGCGTATATATTCTACATAGGCTATACTCACAAAAAAACTTGCCTCCATCGCTCACGTTTAATCTAGTCGTCATATGGTTTTGCAACTTTCTGTTTTGTCTTCCCAGTTGAATACTTGATTTTTATCACACATTTTTGTTGTACACATTACAGTCATGTTTGTATTTAATTTCAGAGAAGCATGTCTCCATAATACATTGAAGCTGAAAATTGAAACAGGCACTTGCAGGTGTACGAATAACTTCAGACATTTGAAAACACTTTTAAGAATTAAAATGTCTAGAGCTCATTGTAGACTGTGTGGCATCGTGGGGGGAAATTGCACATCCACTAAATACCAATGCTGCAGGGTTTGGAATTCAACTTGTGTGCAAATTGTTCCACATCGTGAATCTTGCAATGACAGATAACGTGCATACTGTCCATGGTTTCCCAATTCCTAGGTGCCCAGACCAGAAATGTATCCTATATACTTGCACAATTTTCATCAGGTTACAAAACTCGTGAATCAAATAGTGTTGAGTGCACAACCACTCTTCCAAACTTTCATGCCTTCTCTAACCTGCTGCTACCCATGAATTGGACAGTGAGTGTTTATGAGAGTCATTTCGCAGGTAGGTGTTTTTTTAAGCGCTTCAAGGCTTCAAGGCTTTTGGAGCTATTGCTTCAAGGATGCACTGTTATTGTGAGCAGTCACGGTATAGTGAAGAGAGACATTCTTCACTGAACCACAGCCGGTGCACTACCAATGTGGCAACATTAATGAGCTGAAATACAAAAACATTTATAAGTATAGAA
This sequence comes from Lissotriton helveticus, assembly GCF_964261635.1. NCBI lineage: Eukaryota > Metazoa > Chordata > Amphibia > Caudata > Salamandridae > Lissotriton > Lissotriton helveticus. Next base: position 4,856,386 of record NC_136064.1, read on the forward strand.
AGAAGTACCACTTTTCAGGGCTCTTTTAAGTACTTTTTTTCTTTTTTTTATATATATTTTTATTAAATATAACACAAGAGTAGAAATGTACATTTCGGGTATCATTGGTATAACATATGACAGTGGCGAACGGGCAGATGAAATGAAGAAATACAATCCAATTGTAGGCCTCTGGAAAGTATCAATACCAGCCGGAGCTGGGTCAAAACAATACAAGACAAATAACCATAAGCAAACATTATCAGAATCTGCCCACCAAGGATACAGGATATAAAATTAGACACTCGACACCCGAATATGCATAACAACAGGCTCAGGAGAATACGCCACATCTCTTGTGGAGAGGGGAAAAGGGAAAAGATAGGCCATAGAACAAAAGAAAGGAAAAATAAACCCCCCCCCCACAACCCCCCACCCTGCACCCCTGCGGATGGCTACGACCTAACCCCACTAGCAGTGTGCCTGTCGCCCACTAAACTACTCCCCAAGGAAGGGAAAAGACGGAGGAGGAATATCTTACGACCCAATGCGGGCTCCCGGACTCCCCTCCCCCCCGCCGCGAACAGACGTTCCCCACCATGGTACTAAGAGAGGAAAAGCAGACTTATAAGCAAACTGATGGAGAAATCACCAGGAGAGAAAATACCATCCCGCCCAGCCCCAGACATAACAGAGGCAGCAAATCCCATTGTCGAACCCAGTCAGTACACCAAAGCCAAAAAAACAGAATCCCATATGGCCCTCACTCCCACCGATACCACCCAGCAGTGTCAAAGGAAGTCTCTGCTCAGAATTAAAACAGTCAAGTTCAACCCTGGCCTCTACGATCCATCACACAAACCCTCTCCAATAGGACCAGCACAATAGCAAAGGAGTCAGAACGTTGTAGAAAGGGGAGAGGATCAATATAGCATGAAAGGGTCAGAAGAGTCAAGTCTCGAAGTCTATCAGGGATACGAAAGTCAATCCAATGAATATCGATGGAGGTCCCCAGAAACGAAGAAAGAAATAAGTCCTGTGAGGGCGATGACTTTGCCGAGTTTGCTGGCTGGTCAGGGGCTCCAGTCGCGGGCCGCTGTAGTTGCGCAGATATAATAGGCGTCAGATTAGAACGATGCTCGGGGTTCTCCTCCTGAATAAAATCAAATTTTGCGGGGGCCACCATATAGTGCGGGTCTGACTCTGGGCTAGGGTCCGGTCTCGAACAAACAGTCTCAATGCGTACGGTTAGGTTGTGGAGAGCAGCCTCCATTTGCCAGTGAAGAGCCCCGATGGCGGCCATGACGGTCCCCAGTGTCGGTCCACACGCCGTCCGATCCATCTCCGCTTAATCGATGACAAAGCAGGTCATCAACCCCGGAGGCCGGCTCCTCCGGGGAAACCAACTGGAGTGGGGTGGGCGAAGTCGACTGCCGACCGTCAGGCTGTGTGCTCTTTACACCGCTGCCGAGAGCGGGGGTCCCCCCCGCGGACCCCGAGGGCTGCAGCAGGGTCCCAGGAACCGGACCCCCACTCACCACGGCATCCACGTCTCGTCGCTGTCTAGCGAATATACGCAGGGACTCGAGACAACCACCAGGATCGAGAATTTGTGTCACTCCAATGAGACCGGACCCTGCCAGGTACCCGCGGCCGATGTTGTTCAACTGAAACCCGGCTGGGTCAGTACTCGAGGCCCCGGCTTACAGTCTGGAGAAGGCCCGAAAATGACAGACGGTGTAACTTCGTCAAAAAAGGTGATAAAGACTCCGGGATTGCGTTCCTGGACTCAGTGACGATTCGGACACACGGGAGTCTGGCGGGAGGTCAGGATTAAGTTCAGGATATATCCACCAGCGACGGAGGTCGACGGAGCCGGGAGCTTATGCGGCCATCTTGGTTGCTAGCGTAGCTCCTCCTCCCCTTTTAAGTACTTTTAAATAGCTCTGTCAATCTGCACCAAAATATCCAACTCTCTTTTAGTAAACCGAGGGCACAGTTTTTCTATGTGTTCCAATTGTATATGCACATTTCCTGAGTATTCCCATTATAATGTTTTGGGGCAATTCATAAATGCATGTTGGTGGATGTTAAAGAGTACAGCATAAATACTGCTTTACACACACCACAATGTGTCTGGGAATACACCCATAACATTCTGAAGTGCAATGACACCTCTGTAATATACACAGAGAAGCTGACAAACTGACTCCCACATTCCCTGCTTCCCTGCAAGTCTGTGTCTGCCTATCCGTGTACATTTAGATACCAGGCTTGAACCTGGTGGAAGGTAGGGAGTGGGGCTGGGGTGTTAACTAATGCTTTTTAGCGACACTACATTGAATTAAAACATTAAATCAAATATTTTGCTGCTCAGCTGTGCATGTGAACATTTGTGACCCTGTCTGCTGCACGCTCTGTTCCAGAAGGAATTCTGCCACACTGATGTTTTAAGGACACCTCATGTTATAGATATGCATTATCTGAGGCCTTTAAGCTGTGTAATGTCCTTGTTTGTTTTTTTAGCACATCCATACTTTATTCTGTTTTCTTTCGTTTTTGTTTTTTTAATTACTTATTGTACTATTGAACCCTTTTAATAGTTTTAATTAACTGAAATAAAGGTTATCTTCTTCTGGCCACGGTGCAAGGGTCATGCGCCACCTCAGTAAGATAATGTCAAAGAAAAATTCCTGCATCTACTGTGTCTTGACTAGATGGAACATTTTATAAAATCACTGGCACGCAGCCCAGTGCACGGGGTGCATGCGGGGGGGGAGGGGGAGGGCACATGTTGCGCCCCCTGAGTGCATGCACCTCATTCCTGCACGGCATGGACTGCACAGTTAATGCTGTGCAGGAATGTGCACTGGTGGTCCCGCTGCTGCGCAGTTTAACGTTCACATTAGCCTTTATGTTATGTTAGCGGTGCTTATATAGCGCGTCGCTACCCCAGCAACGGGGCAGCCCAGCGCTCGCAGACGGGTGGCCAAGGTGAGTATTACTAGCCAGATAGAGAGACAGCCAGGAAATATCTGTTTCTAGAGACTCAGGGGATCTGCGCGCAGCAAGTCCGTGCAGCATGAGCTAGATGGAGATGAAAACAGCCAGGTTTTGATCTGTTTTCTGAATGCCCAATGATCTTGTATGCTGCGCGCCATGATTGGAATAGAATTCCAAATGGCTGGGGCCAGGAATCTAAATCCCCCCCCCCCCCGCTCTGCTCCTGCGCACCCCAGGAGTGCAAGCAAGGTGCAGATCTGCAGAGTGCAGTGCGCGCATTGGGGCATATGGAGTGCAAAGCCCCTGTAGTATCTGAGGGCCCTGGCCATGTATGATCTTTTGAGCGGTAGCAAGAGTCTTGAACTGAATTCTCTGTTCGCTAGGAAGCCAGTGCAGGCGATACAGGAAATGGGAGGTGTGACAGTGCTTAGGGAGGGCGAAAAGAATGTGAGCAGCCACATTCTGAGGCCTTTGGAGTCTCTTCGTGACAGTTTTATTGACGCCCAGTAGCAGTCCGTTACATTAGTCGAGACATGACAGAACAACCGATTGAATGATCACCTGTCGAGTAGAAGCGTCAAAGAACCCTAGGATGGGTTTCAGACTGGGTAGGTGGCCAAAGCATGTACCTGCATGTACCTTTAGACTGCACCACCGCTGGACCGCCAAGCCGCCCACCATCCAGACCACAGTAATACTCGTAATCTGGCAGGCGGGTGGTGGCCCTGTTTAGCAGGGTGGGAGTGGGCGAGTGGCGTGGCGGGCCGCTCCCACACTGCCAAACTTGTAATCGGCCCCTTAGAGTTAGAATGAAGCTTCCACTCTCAGATCGCCTGGAGGTTTTCCTAAATGAGTGGTAACAGGTCAGACTGAGTTCTCCAGGGAGTATGCCGAAAGGGTTGTACTACTTAATAGTGACACCAAGAATATTGTGGTACAAGAATATCAAGGACAGACTACTGAGGGACAAAATATTGAAAGGTAAGTGCATATAGGGAAGTATAGATTTATTACTCCTAACTCCACATCTACATACCGTGGAACCATCTGTATCTTAGACTTCAAAGGATTCCCATGCAGCACTCAGGAAGAAAAGAGGGGAAGTGGGCTGCAAAGGCTGCAAGGATATCCTTCTCCCCTGTTTTCGGGCTTCAACAGTGACAGTCACATATTCCAGACAGCAGGAGACGCCTGTGGGTACCTGTCCAAGGAAGATCACATTCATAACTCTGCCTCATCCTTAAATGTCTTGGAGGCTCGGCTTCCAGGAACCTTAAGGACAAAATCATATACTACCAGCCCACTTCTACCTGGGGTCAACAATGCAAACAACCTAATGGTCAACAGGTCCAATTTCAAAAGCAAAGCAGATACATTCTTGTCAAAGGCAAGCTCCCACTTTTATTTCTATCCGACATCCATAAAACACTTAGGGCCAGATGTATCAAGATCACTTTTGCGATTCTCAAATAGCGATTTTAAAGGAATCGCTATTTGAGAATTGCAAAATGGTATGTATGTAGAAATTCCCTATTTTTTAGCGATTTCTTAAAATTCCTTAATTGTGATTAGCAAATTGCCAATCGCAATTAAGGAATAATTTCCCATTCATTTCTGTGGGCCAGGAGGCCCATAGGAATGAATGTGAAATGATTCTCAATTTGCGATTCGTAATTTGCTAATCGCAAATTGAGAATAATTTCAAGGGTGCAGGGGTGTCTAAAGGAGACCCTGTTGCACCCCTGAAATAAGCATGGGTGCACATGTGGTGCACATACATGCCCTAAGGACATGTATGTGCATCACATGGCACTTTGAAAAATGCAAAAATGGGCATTTTTCAAGAAATTCGCCAATTACCACCAACTTGAAGTTGGTGGTAATTTGCGATTCCTTAGGGACAATTAGCAAAAAAAAAATTCCTTCATACATTGCATTTAAGGAATCGCAAATTTTGAGATTCCTTAAATGAAATCGCAAAATAAGGAATCGCAAATTTGCAATTCCTTATTTTGCACTGAAATTTGCTACATACATACCATTTTGCTCAAATGAGTTCGCAAACGAATTTCGGCGTTTGCGAACTCATTTGAGCTTCATACATCTGGCCCTTAGCCTCATAAGCTTCATGGCAAAACTGAAGCATACATGTTCCTGCTACACCTCTGATGTAATGATGAAATATGCACTCTCTGTACCCTCATTCAATGGGTTGTAATATGCTCAGACCTTGGCTTGAGCTGCAGCTCCATCTTCATGCTCCTGGTACTACACTATCCAGGACAGTTCACTGTTGGTGAGGCCGCTTGTAGAGGTTCTGCTGCTGGCTCTGGAGTGCACTACAAAAAGAGTGACCTCAGAGGGAACATTAACTAGCTGATTATTTGACTATATTTCAGATTGTAATGAACATGATCTGCCAACTAAAAAAGATTAAAACCTGACCGAATAGAATCCAAGGCTACAACTGGAATATAGGTCTGTAATTTTCTTTTTTATATTAAAAAGACATTGACTATCACACAATTGTGTTATGTTACAGGTGAACAAGTATAACTGAGAAGGATTTATCCTACCGAGTGATAAATTCACCAGATTTGTCATTCAAGTGAAACATACTTGAAACTAAAAATAGGCATATCATGTATTCTCACCAGAATGAGTACACCATAGAAAGACAACTTAAAGTAATCAAAATGCCACCAATCCAGCAATTGATGTGAAATGTTTATATTTCTTTCAACAGGTAGGATGAACAGTGAATGTTACAGCCATTCTAAGAGTCTTGGGTATTCAAGAAGATAGCTAATTCTACAATGCACTGGTCACTCAGTTAGATCAAAGTGTTGCAAAATATATATCTGCGCAGACCTTAAATTGTTAGGACACCATTCTGAGAGTTGCACAGTTTGATTGCAGATTTAAGGGTGGTCCATATTTGGATTGTAAGCGAGACTCTTAAGGTTACATGATAAAATGATCAACAAAGACAAGACAAGCTGATCAACAAAGACAAGTCAAATTGTAAAAAGACCCATGGAAACAAATCACACAGGACAACAAAAGGATGCCCCACATGGGACAGTCCTAACTAAATTGACCAGTCACATTGCATACATGTAATTGGAGAACATGTACTGCTTAACCAGTAGTTTAGGGAGCACTGACTCTTGAGGATGCTTCAGAGAATGGAAGATGCTAAGCATCATCCTTTCTGATAAACTATACTTCCTGCTCACCCTCCATTTGAATACAGAGCACCCCTTTCTATAAGTTCACAAGAATCCTCTCCTCATCTAAAGATCTTTTCCATATCTCTTCTTCTGAGAGGGCCTCATTATAAGATCCCTGGATCTAGGCATGTTAACCATGCGATCCAACCCCCGGAGATACTAATACTGGTGCTACCATGAACACCTGGGCGTGAAGGTAACTGAGATTACAAGTGGAACACTGAAATTCCCATGAGAAATTAGGAATTTCCAGAGGAATTTGTAATTCATTTTGGAAGGGGCATAACAAAGGCCCCTGCAGGGGGGCCAAAACCCTTCAAGGGGTGCATGAGCCCTTCAGGGGGCCCACATTCATCACAAAGCCTATGAATAAGTGTGATATTGGAGTCTCAGTAGCCCCTTATCCCATCCTGCAGGGGGGGACATGCTTTTGTGTTGCACCACAGGATTCTGGGTCTGATTCCTGTGGTAATTCCTCTTCCCTTCCACCCCAAATTCCACCCTGAGATTATTGCAGCTTTCAGCTAAAGAGATCTGCTGTGTTCCCACAGATGTCATAATTCCGATAACTGGAAAATCAATCTTAATTTCTGTAAAAAATCTAAAATCATAAGCAATCAAATATAAATAACCTCTACCCTTGCACTTGTTAAAGAACTTTAAGAATTTAGAGGAAAGAGTGTTTAGTGCCTGTTAGATGCACAAACAATCATCACCTGCAGACAATGAGACAAAGTGGCTTGTTGGACCACATGTCACAGTCCAGCCCACAAATGTAAATAGGTTGTTCTTAACCCCTTAAGTGCTGCCGTCGGCCAACGGTCGTCACGGGCACTACCTCCCCAGTGCTGCGTGCGACCGCTGGACGTCCAGTTCAGCACCGGATAATGGACAGCGCAGCACTGGGGAGGTTTGTTTACTAGCTCCCAAGTGGTTAAGGTTACTTTGCTCACCATTGTTAGCAAGACCTGAAGCAGTCAAGGAAAGGTTCAAACCAGCCAGAAAGTTCTAGTGCACATTTCATGATCCCTATCATAACCTTGGGACCGCCTAGCAAAATTAGTAGTGAATCGCACAAATGTATGTTTATATTCCGTTTGTGTTTATCACACATGCCTTTGGAAAGCCGTCATTAGAATGAATGCGTCTTAAGCACGCATTCGTTCTGCACGCAAGTCGTTATTATGACTTGCCTTAGGGAGGTGCTGGATTTTGGAATAGTTTAATTTACTATCTCCAATCTACGCAACAGCAGGGAAGGTGTTGGACTTTAATTCCAACACCATTCCACCAATGCACCCCCCTAAAGCAAGTTGTTGTAACAACTTTCATGCAGAATGTATGCGTGCTAAAGATGCATTTGTTCTGTTGCCGGCGCTGTGAAGGGACAGCGGATTTCGGTTTTGTCCTAAAGGACGTTTCTCGAATTGAACAACCACACACATCTGGTTTGCACTTCACCAAACCTTACAGCTAAAGCTCACAGAGAAGCATGTATATCAGAATATCATATACAAAAATATTTCCTGGCATAAATATTGTGTTCAAATTATCATCTACAAAATGATTGTTACATTGGATGTAGATTTTCTTCTAGCTCCAATAGTGTAAATATTTTGAAAACAATATTTTAGATATGATATTTATGTCATATCATATTAGGACTATAATATTCTGGTACTGCACCTCAGCAAGTCCTATATGAACCCCACCGAGGATGCCTCAACCCTCAGATTCCAAATCACTGGAAAATTTGGGCTTCAGTTGTACGACTCATCGACTTGTTCCCGGAGTCTTCCTCTGTGTCCATGTCGTTTGCTGATTAAATTGTTTTTTGAACATTTTATCCTATCATCTAATAAGAAAGGAGTTTAAAAAAAAGCTATGTAATTATGTTGGATTTAAAATGTAAAATAGAAGAAGAGGAATGAAGCATATCCACTCATTTGAATTCCTCTGGCAATCACTCTGTTCCATTATTTTTAGTTTGACTACACTCTTGCAGAAGAAGGCCAACCTCGTGAGTCAGTTTTGTTCCTGCTCTCGAAATGGTCAGTCAAACCCAAATTGCTAGGCCATCTCCCCTGAAATGGAAACACATTCACATGCTGGACCTCAATGGTAAAGTGAGCTAGGGACTGCTGACCGCTCATACTGTTTCAGTAAATATGTAACAAGAGAATATGTAATGTATAGTGTACTTACATTTATCTTGAGCAGCGGAAATGCCTCTGATATGCTCCCCATTGCATCATTGTTATGCATGGCTTCCATTGAAGCCGCTATCATTTACAGCAGATTCTAAATCTGGCAACTAGCCGCTATGACGTAGTTACAGCTGATAACAAAACTCGTTCCCCACTGTTGCTGCATCACACATAGCTTCCAGGCCGATTGGACAAGGCTCTCTGAGAGTCTGCCAGCGCAGCTCTGCTTGTCTGCTTTGACTGAATGTAGGAAGCACAGCTGCAGGAGGCCAGAGAAAGATGGGAAACAACCTTTACAACGCAGTCATTACATCGCACTACCTTTACAAAGCAGTCATTACATCGCAACATCCTTTACATAGCATGTCATTACAAAGCAGCCATTACATTGCATGTCACTACAATGCATGTCATTACAACGCATGTCACTACAATGCAGGCATTACATCGCAAGTCATTACAATGCATACCATTACAACTCATAGTACCCTTACACTATCCAACACTTACCCTACTGTTGCACACTCTGGAGTTGGAATAGTAATTTTAACCCCTTCGCTATCCTACACTTTCCCTACTGTTGCACTCACTGGAGTTAGAATAGTAATTTTTACCCCTACTCTATCCAACACTTACCCTACTGTTGCACTCACTGGAGTTAGAATAGTATTTTTTACCCCTATACTATCCAACACTTACCCTGCTGTTGCACTCACTGGAGTTAGAATAGTAATTTTTACCCCTACTCTATCCAACACTTACCCTACTGTTGCACTCACTGGAGTTAGAATAGTATTTTTTACCCCTATACTATCCAACACTTACCCTGCTGTTGCACTCACTGGAGTTAGAATAGTATTTTTTACCCCTATACTATCCAACACTTACCCTACTGTTGCACTCACTGGAGTTAGAATAGTAATTTATACCCCTACACTATCCAACACTTACCCTACTGTTGCACTCACTGGAGTTAGAATAGTAATTTATACCCCTACACTATCCAACACTTACCCTACTGTTGCACTCACTGGAGTTAGAATAGTAATTATTACCCCTGTATGCGTTGTAAAGGTAGTTTCTGAAAATGTGATGTAATGGCATGCAATGTAAAAGAATGCGTTATAAAGGATGCTGCGATGTAAAAACTGCGTTGTAAAGGCATGCATTGTAAATGTATGCGTTGTAACGTCATACATTCGAGAAAGACAGGGAAGGTTGTGAGGATTGATTAAGAATGGGAGATACATTTTTTTCCCAATTTGGGACAGGAAGGAGAGGCCATGTTATGTATGGCTCCCCATTACTCCTCTGCCTCTGCGTAGCAGTTGAAAGCAGGGGCAGATGATGTTAGGGCCATACATAACATAAAATTATAGATGGCTAAAAAGTGAATTACGGGGATGTTTTTCACCTTGGGTTTCTGAGTGACTTCACAGACAACTCGAGCTTTCCTCTCGTTGTCTCTTTGATGTCACTCAGAGACCCCTTTGTGACCCATCTATAATTCCAAATTTTATCTTTGTCTTTTTTTTGTACTTGCTGAATGCATAGGAATGTAGAAGTACAGAAGGAAAAATAAGAAAAATGAAACACTAGCGCCTGTTTCTTTATTTTCCCATAGTCACAGTTGCCCTTTGATTCCTCCATTTGTAAGGCAAACAAAATGTAATAATTCTTTAACCAGCTTTCTTCTGAAACTGGTTTATGGTCCTTCCACACTCGATCAAAGATCAGCTTAGCAATCATAAGCCCATAAAAGGCAAACCCCCAAATATAGGTTTGGACTGAAAAATACAGATGGGTGCAATTCCAAGAAAATGTTTTTAAAGAAATCCAAACAGGTGCATTAGTTATTTTCCCTAATTTGATAACAATAAAATCCCAATCACTCTTAAGAGCTTGACACTTGGTAAAACATTATTTTGTGTGTATTAAAGGCATCTGGAATTATCTAGTAAATCCATCTGTTGAAGATAAGCAGCTAAATAATAACGTTTGAATATCTTTTTACAGACATCAAGCATTAAGCTCGCTGATTTCAACCAACCACAGCAGGAGAGGAGGGATTCTGACAATAATCCTTGCTCTACAATCTATGTGATCTGTTGGATTCATTTTCCCGCTAGCCCCTTGATCATAATTGATCTTGGACATATGAACAGTAACTCCTTATGGGTCTGGCTGAAGAAAGGTGCTGCACTGAGATCCGAGGAACATGCTAACCATAATGCCGGACGTAATTTTCAGGAGTTTGAAGAACATTGTTGGTGTTCTTTAAACAGTACAAAAGGTGCTTAAAGTGGATAGTTGTGAAAGCAGACTTATGCCATGCAGATCGTATGCTTTACCCATTTGGTCAGCCAGTGCCTATGCAACAAAAACCCTGAAGGATTTTTGTGTAAGAATGGATGGCCTTCAGTCAGAATTATTATTTTTTATTTTTTTATTAAGATGGGTGGGTGGGTAAGAGGCATTCATCAGGATGTGTTCAAGAGTGTGGTATGTGGTCGGGGACTCAGGAAAGGTGATGTGCTGCGCCCGGCATGTGGCACATATCTGATGGTACAGTAGGATTTCTTGTGCATTGGGGCTAGGAGTGTCACTTAGCCCAAACGGGGGGAGGAACTGGCCATCAGGGTACAGATCAGCATAGGTGAATATGTTCCTCCTGTGTGCTTGTGTCCTTCCGCCTTTGTCCTGCAACACAGACAGGATTGGGTTACGTGTAATGGGAATAGAAGCGTATATACATTGCAGCTTGGCCTGTTGTCACAAGAAGTCCCACGCCAGTTCCAGAACGTGTGGGTTTGTATGTTTGGTATAGCGGAGTGCATTGCGGTAAGGGGGAGGTTAAATCCACCGTTATGTGTGGTTGGATTTTAATTGGATATAGCCAATAGGGCAAGAATTGAGCCTGAACGCATAGTGTGTATAGCTCCATGTCTGGTGCATTGACGCCAGCCTAGCCAAGTGGGAGTGTAAGAATCTCCCATTCAATTCTAGGCCGCCTGCCTGTCCACGCCAGTTGAATCACGTTTGATCTCAAACAACAAAAAAATTGGGTAATAAGTGGAAGGTTGACGAAAAGGTATAGACATTTTGGTAGAACCACCATTTTGACTATTGCCAGTGGGCCCGTCAATGACAATAGGAGTCGATTCCATATCGGAATCCTGTCTTCTAGCCAATACATTGCTTTACCTTAGTTGGCCCGTCACAGCTCATCCTTTTTACGGCTCAGCCAAATGCCGAGATAGCACACTGATTCCTTTGCCCATTCCATTGTGATTTTTTAGTCAATTAGTGATGTATTTTCTGTCAGAAAAAAGACAACAGATTTGGTCCAGTTAATGGTGCCCCTGACAAACCACCAGAATGAGTAACTTCTCTAAATAAAGGATCCAGGTTTTCTTGTGGGTCGCGCAAGTAAAAGGCAATGTCGTCGGCATACATGGAAATTAAGATCTTTCTCGATGTAAAGTTTAGCTCCCTGTGGGCATGATGTTGTCACAGGTTGGCAGCTAGGTGCTCCATAGCTACGGCAAATAAAGTCGGGGAATGGGTGCTAGTATGATAGGCTGTTGGTACAGGATACCCACTATGAGAACATATCTACCCGCACTGTCACTCTTGACTTGCTTGTGGTGCCACAGGAGGCCTTTATGTATGAGTATGACTGTACCTCGTGCATAGTTAGAGTAGAGTGATGTGTGTTTTTCTGTGCACCAGCGCACACGAAGGCAGGCAGAAGTGGTGGGGGTTAAATGGAGCTCCCGCACGCAGGTGCAAATATCAATTTGCTGTCTGCTGTCTGGTCCCCCAATGACCCAGCGCCACCTGACATTATAATGTCGGCATCTCAGGTCACCCTGCCCATCATTATGGACCTCTTGAATGCCTCCATCTCCTCCGGCACGGTCCCACCTGGATGGAAACGGGCCATGGTTAAAGCGCTGCTGAAGAAACCCAGTTTGGACCCACTAGACTTCAGCAACTATCGGCCAATCTCCCTACTTCCCTGGCTGAGCAAGGTTTTGGAGAAATACATCAACAGCCATCTGGTCACCTTCCTAGAAACCAACCAACTACTAGATCCCACCCAGACAGGCTTCCGACCCAAGCACGGAACCGAGACCGCCCTCCTCATGGTCACCGAGGGATCGAGAAAAATCTTGGACCAAGGAGGATCAGTGGCAGTGATCCTCCTTGACCTTAGCGCAGCCTTTGACACGGTCAGCCATGACATCTTGCTGAACCGTCTAGCTATTGTTGGTGTCAAGCACAAGGCTTGGCTATGGTTTGAGTCCTTCCTGAAAGACAGATCGTTTCAGGTATTCGACGGGGAATCAGTGTCCACCAGCAGACCTTTAAGGTGCGGGGTCCCACAAGGCTCCTCTTTAAGCCCGGCGCTATTCAACATTTATATGAGGCCACTGGCTGAGGTTGTTCGTCCGTATGGAGTTAAGATCATCTCCTATGCGGACGACACCCAGCTGGTGGTCTCACTGGCGCAGGAGGCCAACATTCCCATAAGCGGAGGACTCTATAAGTGCCTTGAGGAGGTAAAGAGCTGGATGTCTGCCTCATCACTCAAGCTAAACGGGGACAAGACGGAGCTGATGCTTCTAGGTTCCGCGAACCCAAGCTCCTTCAATTGCCTGTGGCCACCCTGTTTGGGTACCCCTCCAACACCCAAGGACAACATCAGGAGTCTTGGGGTGTGGCTCGACAAAACCCTGTCATTCGACACACAAGCTACCAAACTTTCGGCCACCTGCTTTGGCCTGCTTAAAATGCTCAAAAAAATTCTTCATCTTTTACCCATGGAGGCTAAACAGGTGGCCATCCAGGGTCTGATCCAGTCCCCCCTGGACTTCAATAACGTCCTGTATCTCGCGGCACCAGACTACACACTGCGGAGACTTCAAACAGTGCAGAACTGTGCAGCCCGGACACTGCTCCAGCTCCCACGCCAACAATCCATCAGAGCTGGTCTGACCAGTCTACACTGGTTGCCAGTCCGCCAAAGAATCCACTTCAAAGCCTTGTGTATCGCCCACCAGGCCTTTTGGGACACAGACCCCATTATCACCCGCGACCTAATCTCTCACTACCATCCAAGTAGAAACCTACGGTCAACCCAGACCTTCAGTGCCACCACACCCAGAATAAAAAGAGCCAGATCAGGTGGTAGGACCTTCGCCCATAACGCCTCCAAGCTGTGGAACGCCCTTCCCCTTCATCTGAGAGCTAACTCCAATCTTACCTCATTCCGGAAACAGCTCAAGACTCTTCTTTTCAACTCCCCACAGTAATTCCTGGTACTATCCCCGCCTCTGCCTAATCATCTGTTGGTCCCTTAGCGCTTGGACGCCCCCGGGCATCAATCGCGCTCTATAAATCCACTTACAATTACAATTACAATTACAAGTCAAGCCTTACGTGGGTCAATTAATCCTCGTATGTTCCAGGTCAAACATCTTAACGTTTTGTGAGATCATAGTGTCTAGTGTCACCATCAAGGTGTCACTGTGAAAGCACCTGTTGTGCCAGGAGCCTGTGTGACCTAAGCGGACACCAAGGTCTGATATGTAGGCTGTGTGAAGAGATGAAATAAGTTGGAGTGTTAGATTGTGAATCTGCCATAGGAGGAAAGACATACCATGCAAAGAGAAGCATAACAGAACAAAACATCAACAACCTGCCCCCACCCACACCAACACCTGAATGCAGTTGAGTACCCCAGACCCTCCCATGTCCCTGAACCCTACCCCAAACGAGTGCAACATATCTGGGACTCATCCCTGGAGGTGAAGAAGAGCCAGGCAAACTTTTCAGTCCGGAGTAGACTCAGTGACTGAAATGGTGGAATTCACCCATGTTAGTTTCCAGAGGTGCTGTTCCGTATTTAAATAAACAACTAGTACGACAGTGGAATTGTATGCGTGGGTCAGTTTGGGCATCCTAATGGTTGACTAAGGAGATAACTGTTCCCGCTCCAGCAGGTGCAGTCGTTGGTCAGATTAATCATTTTCGTCCAGGTGTGCCTCTCCCCGGTCATAATGGGGACCCCCTGAGGATTTCTCTAAAATACTTTTGGCAAAATTGAGAGATGCTTTTGCGTCTGAAAAGTGGTAGGCCTTCCCCTGTAAGTGACAGACAGATTGGCTGGGTAGATGAGGGCATAATTGATATCTGCTTTTTGGAAGAGTTTATTGGCTGGCATGAATTCCCTGCAAGCCGCCTGAAAAGGATAGTGAAGTTGGGGTAGAACGATATCGCATTTCTCTGATATTGCATGGCCTTGTGTTCTTGGGATAGTGTGGAATTTAAGATGCAGGCTTCAGGCAAAGAGATTTTCTTAGTATCTTTATTCTCAGCAGAAGATCCCATCCAACCTGCTTCACAGATAAACAGCAACTGTCCTAGTTCAACTCATAACACTACGACCGAATGCCATTCTAATGACCAAATGACATTCTACTAAGTCTTGCATTCTACTTTGTTAAGCATGCAAAGCATAATGAGAAAAGAGGAGAATACCACACATCTCCCTTCCTCAAAAAGAAAAAAGATGAGAATGGCGAAGAAAACTAAACAGCAATAAAAACATATAAGAATGCAATATCATGACAAAGATACGTGCTAAACATACTCTTTAAGATAACAAGGGCGTTTGAGTATCCTAGATGACCGCCAGAGATCACAACCAGAAGTAGCTTGGTTCTTTTTTTTAACAATGCAAATCCTTTAATGAATTTCGAATAATACTCTATCATCCAAAGAAAGCTCATAATCCCTTCTTTCGACGTAGGTGAAGCCAAATTACGAATGGTGCTAACCAAGTCTTTTTTGGGCCTAACACCATTACCAGATATATTATGACCAAGATAGTTTAATGAATCTGATCTGAACTTACATTTTTCAATTTTAACCGTTAGGTTACCATCACACAATCTCGCAAGCACAGCCTTGAGGCGAGCATCATGTTGCTCCATGTCATCACCATAGACCAGTATGTCATCTTGATAGATGCACATACCATCAACACCCTTAAGCATACCTTCCATTACCCTTTGGAAAACAGACGATGCAGAAACAAGTCCAAAGGGCATCCTGATAAAACGGAAAGTGCCAAATGGAGTGATAAACGCGGTAAGATCCTTGCAAAAAGTTTCAAGCTCAATCTGGTGATACGCTGCTGTCAAATCAGTGGTGCTAAAAACCTCCGCGCCTCCCAATAACACCAACAATTCACTCATATTAGGAAGAGGGTACTTGTCCACGACTACGCTTTTATTCAACTGGCGCAAATCAATGCATAGGCGCAAGTCCCAATTGGCTTTGCGAGCACCAACCACCGGAGATAGCCATTCAGTTCCTTCCACTTCTTCAACTATCCCATTATTTTTCAGCTTATTTATCTCCTTTTCCATCTCATCTTTGATTGACAATGGCACACTTCTGACCTTACAAGTAACCAGAACAGAATTGTTTTTAAGTTTAATTTTATGTTTGTAGCCCTTCAAATTACCAAGTCCATCCCTAAAAACCTTTGGAAATTCCATCTTGAGAGTGATGTCAGGCTTAAACAATTTGACTTTATGTTTAAGCTTATTCATGTATAAATCATCCAACACTATGGTGATTATAGCACCTGAATCAAATAACACACGAGTACAGGCACCATCAACCAAAATTTCATCGAAAGGACATTACTTTCTAACAGATCCACTTTCAATCTCTGAAACAATCTGACCACATTCAAAGTCATCTGAGTCAGAATTCCCTCCTTCATCATCATAGATATCGACCTTCTTGACCCTTGGAGGAAGTTTAGACTTACAAACAAATGGATATTGACCCTTCTTCTTTCACTTACTACAAACATTACTAAGGGCAGGACATCTTCTATCATTAGCTAGATGCCCACTTTTGTCACACCTGTAACATTTCAAGGACGCTGGGATATTCACAAACTTTCCTTTGTTTATAGTAACTCTCTCTTTATCTTTGGATTTGACAATAACAGGTTTTCTTTCATTAACACTTGGTTTTCTTTCATTAACACTTTGTACCTTTACATCATTAAGTTTGTCTTCAACTTCATCAAGTGTGGGTTCATCCCTTAGCCACAACTCTTCTCTAACCTTGTCCATATTGCAGCCCAACATGAATTGATTGCATATGTGCTCATATGTTAAGTTTTCAAATTTGCACAATGAAGCTAAATTTCTTAAATAAGTTAAATAAACCTCAACGCTTTCTTCCTCATATTGCATCCTTTTGCCGAAATGATACCTTTCTAGGATTGTACTTATCTTCGGAAGATAGTGCATATCTAATTTACATATACTAATTTCATAATCGTTTAAACCCTCTGGTTCAACCGTAGTTAGTTCAGGTAAATGATCGAACACATCCTGTCCTTCTGAACCCAAACAGTGAAGTAAAAGAGAAGTCTTCCTTTCTGCACTCAAAGATGAACCACATACCCTCACATACCTTTCAAAAACCTTTTTCCTGTTCTTCCACTTTATTGGAGGCTCACCCGGAGAAGCTAAGAAAAATGGGGTGGCAGTAACATTCTGCATTGCACCAAACATGAGCAATAAACTTAGAATCAGAATAGTGCAATTTGTAGGCTGAACATGAATTTACTTATTTCTTAGCAAAAACCAGTTATGTAGATTGACAATATTAATGGCAATAGTCACACAAAACATGAAGGGTACAATACTGTAAAAAGTGTATTACAGTAAACCTTTCTCACTTAATCCATAACCAACCAAGGTGTGTTTTTCTGTTAGTCATTATTGACATGTACTCTCGATGGCCTGAGGTATTTTTCTTGTTCAATACTGATTCAGCAAATATCATCAGATGTTTGAGGACATTGTTTTCCAGGAAAGGAATGCAGAAGTCTATCTTATCCGACAATGGCGTACAATTTACCTCTAAGGAAATGAAAGAATTTTTAACTTCATGTGGTATTTTACACAAAAAAATTTCTCTCTATCATCCCTAGGCCAATGGGATGGTAGAGAGGTTTAATAGGGTTCTAAAAAGAAACCATTATTCTTGCAAAATCCCTGTCTTTAGATTGGAAATGTGAAGTTCTCAAAACAATTGAGGAGTATAGGAAAACGCCTCATTCTACCACTGGAAATAGTCAATTTTCTTTTTCGAAAAAAAAGAATACCAAACAGGCATCTTGAACCTTGTTGGGTCAACAATTATTGTCTAAGTAAGGGTAAAGAATGTGTGTGTAATGATGATGATGTCAAGAAAAAAGAAGATCATAAGGCTCTGCAAATAAAATTTCATTTTGATAAGAGAAAATCTGTTAAAATGTTAAAAGTTATTATTGGAGATTTGATGTTAGTCATTAAGGTTTTTAGGAAATCCGGTGAAGACACAAGACCATTGTGTGTGGAACCTCAACAGAGTTGTCGTTTTGAAGAATAGACTTCAAGGTAAGGCATGCATGTCGCTGCATCGGAAACAACACGCCAAGACTGCTGGGAGACACTTGAGTCAGACACAACGCGCAAAGACTGCTGGGAGCCGCTTGGTGAGGAACGCACGCGCTTCCGTGCAAAAGACTTCCACGTAAACAAGTCATACGATGCACCGCAGCGTGAAGACGTCACACGAGGCCTACATGAGCACGCCTCCTTATGACATCAATCTGGACGAAGCATGGAACCTTGGAGAAAGCGCCTTCAGAAGACGCGTGAGTAAGAATTCTCCAACTGCTAAATGTTTACTTTCAAATATAACTGCTTTGCGCATGCAAACTCACAGAGACTCCACCAAGACAATGTTAACTTCTCCCCAAATATCTCAACAACCCATGCTGAGAGTGAAACACATCAATAGCTCCCAGCTTTAATTTCTAGATACTTTAAAAGCGAGTGCATATGTGTCGATTCCAAAGCACTCACAAGTCGGGTGGTTGGGAAAGTGGAACAGTTCTCAAGATTTGAGCATTAAAGTTTAAATGTGTATATTTGCGAATTGCTCATTTAAAAGTTAAAAGTTTAAGCTTGAATATATCCAGGCTCCATAATAATAAATCAGAAAAGTCTCACCAATAAAGCTTAAGTAGAAAAAAGGTGTTAGGATCTTTTTGGAGAAATAAAGGCTGCCGACTACGCCAGTGTGGAATTTAAGATGCAGGCTTCAGGCAACGTGATTTTCTTTTCTTTTTATTTTTTTATTTAAAAAGGTTTGATATAGCGCTGGCTAGACCTGTAGGTATCAGAGCGCTTTACATGTGTATCAGACAATAAATTGCAGGTTACAGCTTTACAAAGGTTACATAGTTATTAGAGCATGGCAATTTTAGTTACAAGTAAGGTTGAGACAAACAAAGATGAACATATAGGTAGGGGAAAAAGATGGCAAGGGGGGATAATCCGGGGGGTGGAGGGTAAGAGCAGGGGAAGTAGACAGAGAGTGGAGGAGGGAAAGAGGAGGAGAGGGTTAGAGACACGGCTTGGCAAGAGGAGGGGGAGGGTGACAGGGACACAAACCGGTAAACCAGTCAAAGCTGCGCCCAAAGTCCAGAAGCTGTGATCCCAGGGGGAGTGGTAACGTTTCCCCATCTCTGTTTCAAGAGGCTCCCTAAGCGCAGTGGACACTCTCAGAGGGGTCTCTGAGACTCCAAGGCCTATATATTGGATCCTTCCCCAAAAAGGGGAGAGGGAGTGCTTTGGCAAGGGGTGCCATACCATACCTCAATTGTGAGTGGCTCCCTTGGCGCTGTGGACTCTCTCAGGGGGTATGCTGAGACTCAAGCGTATATAACTTGGATCTTTCCCCAAAAAGGGGAGAAGGAGTGCTTAGTCAAAGGGCACAAAAGGACAGGGGTCTAGGTGGTGAAAGCAGGCAAGGGGAGATATTCCGGGGAGTGGTGGGTAGGAGCAGGGGAAGTAAACAGAGAGTGGAGGAGGGAAAGAGGAGGGGAGGATTAGAGACACGGCAAGGCAAGAGGAGGGTGAGGGTGACAGGGACACAAACCGGTAGGCGAGTCAAAGCTGCGCCCAAAGTCCAGTGAGCTGTGAACCCAGGGGGAGTGGTATCATTTTCCCATCTCTGTTGCGAGAGGCTCCCTAAGTGCAGTGGACTCTCTCAGAGGGGCCTCTGAGACTCCAAGGCCTACTTTACTGGCTCCTTCCCCAAAAAAGGGGCGAGGGAGTGCTTTGGCAAGGGGTGCCATGCAATATCTCAATCGTGAGTGGCTCCCTTGGCGCTGTAGACTCTCTCAGCAGGGATGCTGAGACTCCAGCCCATATATCTTGGCTCTTTCCCCAAAAAGGGGAGTAGGAGTGCTTAGTCAAAGGGCACAAAGGACAGGGGACTAGGCGGTGAAGCGGGCAAGGGGAAAGATTCAGGTGAGAGGGGATAGGAGCAAGGAAGTAGACAAAGAATGACAGAAAGAATGCTGAATAGGAACAGATAGATAGGAGACAAGTAAAAAGCAGAGTCACAGAAACACGATGGGGGGTGGGCAAGGCAGGGAGATGGGGAGAAAAACTGTGCCCAAAGTCCGGCTGGGTAGGTGACTGTCAGGGGATGAGCCAAGGCCGATCTCCTCAATAGCTGAACAGAGCAGCTCCACCGGGCATCAGACATAGTGCTCGGACTCCGCTGTCAGGATGGGGATCAGGAGTATGCTCAGAGATTGTCATTGTGAGTTTTGATCCAAGATGGCGGCTGAGGGGGAGCTCTAGTGAGGAGCGCTGGGGCTAGGGGATCTCCAAATATGGACTAAATCCCTGCACAACCCCAGAACAACCCCTAACTCAGCCCAAGACGAAGCGGAACAACTGCTGCACGTTTTGGAACTAATAGGAAACGAAAGGAACCTAGGAGAAACAAGACGCAGGAAGATTGCAGTACCTGGTC
Organism: Lissotriton helveticus; assembly: GCF_964261635.1. NCBI lineage: Eukaryota > Metazoa > Chordata > Amphibia > Caudata > Salamandridae > Lissotriton > Lissotriton helveticus. The sequence continues at coordinate 4,876,724 of NC_136064.1, forward strand.
GATGGTCAAGGCTGCCCCCTCTCCTCAGACTCCTAGGACGTCGGACCCCATGTGACACGAACGGCGTCTGGAACACACCAGGTCTGATGTGGAGCGAGCGGAGAAGACCCTTAGCGGACCTCTAATGAGAAGGGAACCACCCGATGCCTCCCTGGTTTGCGCTTGGCGGGGGATCTCGGAGGAGCCATCAGCTGCAGCTCCGGTGCCGGTAGACTCACAGACTGGCCATCACGGAAGACGGAGTTGGGAGACTGCGCTGACCTTCGGAAAAGGTATGGTCACCCTCTCCCCTGCGCAGCCCCAACAACCGCTCACAATATCCCTAGACTCGCAAAAAAGGGAAAACGCGAGAAGAGCAATGAAAAACGGCCCGCCTGACCCTAAAATGGCGGCCGCGCGAGACGTCTGATGAACCTGAGGCTGACTCTGAGTACCTGCAGAACAACAACACAGGGGCACAGACAGAGAAAGAGGACTGACTAATGGAAGCAACAACAAGGAACAGCGACGAGGGACAAACCAAGATTGACTAGAAAGAGAGAAGGGACAATGAAAAGTGATAAGGGACTAAATCTACTACAAGTGGGAAAGAGAGAAAGACCTTTCCCCTCAGGAAGTAATAATTAATTAATTTACTGATGATAGCACCTTAAACTACAATTGAGTGATTAGAATAAAACAACATAACTTCAAAGGATTAACTAGAGACTCCTAAGACAATTCTCTTCACAAATAAGGACAGGAAAGGATGTAATTAATTACGGTGGATGGCACCATAATTTCAAAGGATTGACTACAAGAAGGTAATATAATTACAAAGGACTAACTAGAGGATACTAACTACATAGAACTACGGAACAATACCGCAGTAGTCACTCCAACCTCTATATCTTCCACAACTACAAATATATAATAAGGGCTAACCTAACTACTAAGAAAGTACATCTACCACTATGAAACAGTAGTACTGCAGTTACCTAGATTCCTATATCCTCCCCGATATACCAGCAGAGAACTACACAGTACGAAGCACCAACAGGGAACTACACAGTACTAATAGTTAAAGGCTCCCGAAGACCCACAACGTGAAGGTGAAGAGGAAATGGAGGAAAGATACCGAGGGTCGACCGGGTCACATGCAAGGAGGATAGAATACCCTCCCACTCTATCCAAAAATGCTGCCAAAAAATTCAAACATAACACTTTGAGAAAAAACCCGGACACTCTGTTCGCTGACCCATACTTCAATAGAGTCAAGGGTGTCATGATGAATGACTTGATATTCTACACAGACAAAACAGCTAAATGGCACAATGCCCTTACAAAAATGATGTTCACTAAAACTGTAAAAAACATACCACATGGCACAAAAATAACAACCGCAATAACTAAAAGAGGTAATACAGAAGTATGCATTACTATGTATAAAACAGGAATTGTGCTGATACAAGCAACGAACAAAGAACTCGAGAAATTTGAGACAACTTTCCAAACGTTAAAGGAATCCATAGAAAGACCTAACCATCAACAAAACATGACCCCACCAGATATCACAAATGACATAAACATCTCTATCTCCAGAGAAGCCAACCAAACGGATTGCCAGAATGATCTTATCCCTAACTCTGGAGATTTACTTGAAACGGCGATGGCCGTACCGGAGAAGGAGAGTGAAAGAATAGCGGTATCTCCTAACCCTCGAAACAAAGTGAAGAACCAGGCACCAATGGAAGATCCATTGCCGAGACCACACGACGCCACAACACCTGAAGAGGGTGGCTCAGCTCCGAACGAGTCCGCCTATGAAGATAACTACAAAAAGAACAAGGTAGAGGGTATCGACCTTCCCCAACCTACCTCGAATGCGAGTCTGGAGTCACATGGATCCTTATCCACAAAAACACCCACTACACCTAATAACATAGGAAATAATGGAGACACCCCTAATAAAATCAAGAATCATAACAAAACTAAGGATACAGCGGTAAGATCGGTGGCTATGAGAACAGAACTTTCATGGAGGAGAGCAAATTGTAGAACGCATACAGCCAGGTCCGTCTCACACAAGAAATCTACCCGAACACAGAAAGTAGTTAAGGAGCTCAAGAATCTAATAGGCAACCTGGCACAAGACTCAATGAATGTCGCAAAGACAATTGAGAAAATCTGGGAAATGACGATAAATACGCACATGAAGGTCTCACACATCCAGAATCTTGTACTACGACCCAACAGACCAAACAGGACCAATCCCTTATCAAATGAAGAAGCCCTGGCCTTACTTCGTTCCTATGAACAACCGACTCGGGGAAAGGAGGAGCATATCGAAATTGTACCTATTGACTCTAATAGAACGTCCAGAAAGAATGACAGGAAAGCAATCCACCACAACCTACAACATATTCAGATAACCACAACCGAAACTGAAAATGAAAACCCCGTTAACTCACAGAAAGCCTTGAAAGGCCTACTTCTTAACTGTCGTTCGACAACTAAACATGCGTCAGATATAGCCGCCCTCATCATCAACAAGGAAATCGACTTGGCCATCCTCACGGAAACATGGCTCAGTGAATCATCATCCCCTACCATTGATCTCCTAGTACCACCGCAATATAACATTGTCAGGTTAGACAGACCAAGGAAAGTGGGAGGAGGTATAGCGTTCATTCACCGGTCGGAGATTAAGGTCAACCAATTCCAATCTGACCCCATAGAATCCTGTGAATACCTTGGTCTTAACATAAGATCACTAAATAATCAAAGCTATAACCTGCATGCGTTCTACCACCCACCGGGAGATAACGCAAAGTTCACAGAGCACCTAATAGAGATCATAACTGCCAACTCTAACTCGGATGCCAACAACATATTCCTAGGCGACTTTAACCTCCACTGGGACGACGGTAATGACAAAATGGTTAACTCAATTAAAGACTTCCTCAATGAGCTAAACCTTACGCAAGCATGCACCCAGCCCACTCACTCACAAGGAGCGACTCTAGACTGGATTATTTCAAGAAACAAAGAGACTTCAATCCTTGCTATAGACCCGTGTGATTGGTCTGATCATCACGCCATAACATTCACAATACCCACAATGAAAAAGGGCAGGACAGTGCAACCACGCAAATGCAAAAAACTGATTCGAGATACAAAAGAAGCTAATATTGAACTACTTGTTGAAAGATGTGAGAAAGACCTGAAGCCTAGTAACAGGCAGAATGTCAATGTCAACGAGCTGACGGATCACTACATAACCTCGATCGGTAATATAGTGAATGACACGTTGCCTCAAAAACTGAAAAATGTCTCAGAAAAGCCAAAAAATCCCTGGTTTAATGAGGCATTGAACGAGGACAGGCGGAAACTGAGAATGGCTGTAAGGAAATGGAGACAACATCCCTCCTCCCCTGAGCTGACAGCCCTCAGAAAAACCAGAAAACAATATAACAAAAAGATAATCAACACCAAAAAAGAATTTATAAGGGCTGAACTCGACAATGCCTCAAACAGACCAAAAAAACTCTTCGAGATCTTAAAGCAACAGTCAAATAAACTAGCCAAAACGACTCATGAGAATTCAAAAACTCCCATAAGCTGCGAGGAATTCTCTTCATTTTTCACCGAAAAAAACAAACTACTAGAAGCTGAGCTCACAAGTGCAGCAGCTGACCTCATGACACTTCCCTCACCTATTAATAAAGCTAATGCGACAACTGAACGTCCTCAAACAAAAAATAAGGCAAATTGGGACACATTTGAACTGTATGACCAGGGAAAGATCGCCAAAACGCTAGCAGAACTCAGACCGAACAACCACTATCATGACCCGTTACCGGCAAAGTGTATAAGAGAAATCAGCCACACCCTAGTTCCGATCTGGACTGAGATAATAAATGCTTCACTTGCACAAGGGACCCTCCCTGACTGCCTAAAAACTGGGCAGGTAGTTCCCATCATCAAAAAACCGACAGCGGATGTAAAAGACCCGAAGAACTATTGACCAGTGACCAACATCCCTTTACTTGCCAAACTTATTGAGAAATGCGTGCAGGGCCAACTGAGTCAACACATCGCTAAGTTCTCATTACTAGATGACTGCCAATCAGGTTTCAGAACTGGACATAGTACTGAAACGGCGATCCTGCATATTGTGGATGACGCCTTACAAGCCTTAGACCAAAATCATGCGTGCCTACTGATCCTACTAGACTTGTCATCAGCATTTGACACTGTAAATCACGAATTATTGATGACCAGGCTACGAGACAGGATGGGCTTATCTGGAAACGTACTGAAATGGTTTAACTCCTTCCTACAGAACAGGACACAACTATTCCTGGTCAACCAAGCAATCTCCTCCCCATGCCCTAACGCAATAGGGGTCCCGCAAGGCTCAACGTTATCCCCTGATCTATTCAACTTGTATGTAGAACCTCTCACGGAGATTCTTCGAAAATCACAGATCTCCTATCACATGTACGCAGACGACACGCAAATATATATGAAGATCACCTGTCGGGATGACATTGACCTAATGAACGAAACATTAAAGCAAGCGTTACAATGGCTAACAGCTAATCATCTGAAACTTAATGCCGATAAAACAGAATTCCTACTAATATCACCAGCAAGGAGTCAACCAGAGGTAAAAGAATGGACTAAACTGGTGACTGCGCTAAACTGTACTCCGACCCTAATTAACTCAGCTAAATCACTAGGAATTACGTTAGATAAGAACCTCGACATGAAAGACCACATCAACACAATGGCCAAGAGCGCCCGTTTCCACCTGAACTATCTAAGAAAACTGAAACCCTTTATTTCAGAAGCAGATCTAAAACTGGCTATCCAATCACTAGTGATCTCGAGAATGGAATATGGCTGCACCACGTTAGCTGGCCTACCGAAAACATCCACTGCACCATTAAAAGCCTGTCTCAACGCTGCGGCAAGACTCATCACGGGAACAAGGAAATTCGATCACATATCTCCCCACCTAAAGGCACTAAACTGGCTACCCTACGAAGCTAGAATTAAAATGAAGATGACCTGCATTACCCACAAAGCGGTTCACTACAACACGCCTACATATCTAGCCAAGAAAATTAAGATATCGGGAGGCAACAGACCAACTAGAAGCGCTAATGAGTTGCTATTACGACCTGCCTTCTTCCGGAAGAAAAAGACCTATGATCGAGCATTTTCTGGAGCCGCCCCCAGAGTCTGGAATTCACTCCCTCCTAACATCAGGGTGATTCAAAACACTGTAACATTCAAACGGGAACTGAAGAACCACTTGATGAGTAAATACCCTACATAGAGATACCTACCGACCTTTAGTATGAACACTCAAGACAAAGAAGATCGGACTCATCATGAATAATTTGTAGATCAATTAGACAAATGACTGATTCCTGATCTAACCACAGCTATACACTTTAAGGCTACCTCATTTATATGTGATCTCTACAATGTATCTCACACCCAGAATGACATAATTCTCTACCCTACTGGGTTTATCTACTTAATCCTTGCCACAGCTAAACCTAGTTAACTCTTATCGCTAATTACTCATGGAATTGTACGGATATTACTATGCAACCCTACCTCACCGAGCCTGACAATATGACTATGACAGTGGCCAGGCCTATGCACCTCTTAATGCTAATGACACAGGCGTCAGGAATATATATATTTATCTAATCACCCCTGATAGCACATCGCCTACTACCTCATATATGTTTGATGTTGTTTGCTGATCAAGCCTATGCACCTCCTAATGCTAATGACACAGGCGTTACGAATATATATATTTATCTAATCACCCCTTATAGCACATCGCCTACTACCTCATATATGTTTGTTGTTATAATAGCTACTATAATGTCAATCTGTAATCTATAATCTTTGTATGTTAAGCGCTCTGATACCCACGGGTCTTGTCCGCGCTATATAAAACACTATAAATAAATAAATAAATTGTGTGTTGATTAGGTAGTGGTCACTGCCACCCCTTGTTCACCTTAGCTCCATTGCTGCCTCTCTGGTCATTTTACTCTTGTATTCAAAGGCCAAGCCGAAGGGGATCGACCAGCAAAAGCAGATTTTTTCATCTCTCAGCTTGGCGGTGATGGGTCTCAGGAGTTGTCGTCGTGCGAGGGTGGCAGGCGCCAAAACTTGGAATATGGAGCACTTGAAGTTCTGGAAGGAGTTGTCCGCCTTCTTCCTCGCTGCACTCAGGATGGCCTCTTTCATCTTGAAGGCGTGCAGCTTGACCAGGATGTCTCGTGTTCGTCTTTGAGCCCCCGGCAGTGCAGTCCCCACTCAATGGGCTTGATCGATTTTAATCTTTAGCTGGTGGGGTGATAAGATCTCCCGAAAGAGGCCAGTTATGAATGCTTCCAAATCCGACCCTTCTGCGCCCTCCTTCACGTCATGGATGCGAACATTCTCCCACCGGGATCTATTCTCCAAGTCCTCCACTTCGAGTAGGGCTTGTTGGAGTTGAGTCCTTAGATCTCGTTGGGTGTCAAGTAGTGTGGTGGTTTTGGTCTCCAGATCCTGTGTCCGCTCCTTCACTTCAAGCACTTTGGTGCCCATCGCCTCAACGTCTTGGCGCAGAGACACCATCTTCTCGGAGAGGTTTGCCTTGAGCTGATCTATAGAGGTCCGCAGATCTTGTTTGATCTCTGTGCAGAGATCATCTTTAAAGTCTCACAGTGTAGCCACCAACTCTTCCCACGTAAGCGCCATGCTCTGCTTTTAGGAGGAATCCTGAAGTGGGGGATCTTTATCAGCCGCCGGGAAGTAGCGCGATACTTTGTTAATTTTTTTCTTGGGCGGCATATGCGCTGCGACCAACACCCCAAAGATGTAGGGACTCGGGTGAAGCAGCAGTGATCCAGTCCTTTGCGTCTTCTTCTGCCGCGGGGGTCTGCTCGGGCGTCAGTTGACGAACCTGGAGCAGTTTAGGCGTCGGCCATGTTAAGGTCAGGCGTCCTCAGCGGGTCAGCTGAATGCCCCTGCTGCGCTATCTCGTCTCCCTTCAGGCAGAAAGAAGTTTGTGTAGGCGTCTTTCCTGGTTGCCTCCTAAGGCCATCTGAGAGTCCCCAGTGCCCAGCAGCAGACTGCTCTGTAGCATTCTTGCCTGCCGGCCGCCATCTTAAGGTCAGGCAAGGCCCCAAAACAGTGTTGCCTTCTTAGTACCCCGGGGGAGGAGGCCAGAGTAGATGCATGCACTGACATTGTTGGGACTGTCCCCTTCAGGCAGCCCGGTCCGTGCTCCACGCACTAATGCCAGGAGTCTGTCGCACTGGTATCGGGTCGCCTGCAGAGCCCCGTGGCCACATCTCCTTCCTCGTGGGCGGTCTCCAGCCCCTTCGTGCAGCCTCAGAAACAGGCTCCCAAAAGGTAATTGCACCCCTCTGCTCTTTGTTGCTGGTGCGGCCCGCTCCCGGCGCCGGTCAGGATGCTGCCAATACTAGCAACTGTCCTAGTTCAACTCATAACACTATGACCTAATGTCAATCTAATGACCTAATGACATTCTACTAAGTCTTGCATTCTACTTTGTTAAGCATGCAAAGCATAATGAGAAAAGAGAATACTACAGATAGGCATAAGATCACATCCAGATCTTTGTAATTTAGAAGGCGCACTACTAGAGGACGAGCCGGTGCACCTGGAGGCGGCCACGGTGCAAGAGATTGATGAGCATGCTCCACAATGAAGACTGGGGGCAGGCCAACTTTGAACAGATCTTGTAGCATAGTTTCCACATAGCCCTCCATTTTATCCATGGCAGTGGATTCTGGGGCACCAATAACACGTACATGATTGCGTCTTGAGCGCGCCTACAAGTCCTCATTCTTAGCTTTGATCAGTTCGAGGACCTTGTCCATGCGCACAAATGTTCCCCAGTTGCGGCGTGCGAGTCGTCAATTTAAGAGATTCGGGCCTCAATGTGGTCAAGGCGGACAGCATGTTTGTCTTCTCGTTCTTTCATCCTGTCCAGGCGGCTAGCCATGAGGTCAACTTTAACATCTATTGGTCTTGGACTAGATTTAACATCAACCAAGTTTTTTTGGGGGATTATCTTCTTGACTAACATCTTCCATGGAAGGAGCAGAGCGCAGCTCTCGGATTGGCTCCATGTCGGCCTAGCGTGTGTTTCCTGCTCTCAAATGGGAGCTTGGACTGCTTCAAGTCGTGTTTACCCATCCTCTCACCAGGGGCCTGTGAGTGCTTGAGGTGGGGACGCAGTCGGAGCCATAGGCCCCCGCAGGAGTGCAGTATATTAGAGACATTGTGGGCAGATCAGATGTCAGCAGGACAGGTATATATTCATGAGATCTCTTCACCCATCAGGTTCCAACCCCACCTGTCTGGTAATCCCGGTGTTGAGGGTTCGAGTCCATCCAGCCCGTGAGGTGAGCCCAAGGCTAGTTGGAAAGTTGCTTGGGGTAGAGGACTGCATCCCCTGTCTCGAAGGGGGTGGGAGGATGCAGCCCCATAGAGCAAAACCGGCAGCTAAATCATAGGCCCAGCCATGCTCGGTCATGGTGGCAAGGATTGGGGGCACAAGTAGGCATCAAGCAGGCATCTGGAGCAAAATCAACTGTCCGGGCTCACCGCCTTCACCATCACAAGCAATGCAGCCAACGTATGTAGTAGGGCTCACAGGATCCAGCATTCAAAAATGGGTCAGCTTCAGGATGCACAGCAGCCAGTCTCAGCCGAGGGCCCCTGGGTTACGGGTGAGTGGGAGGCACCAGCCCCGGTACACAGCATGGGGGGGGGGATATTGCAAATCGCTGGGCAGGCCGGCCTCTGCCGCAAGGCCACACTCACCTCCTGCTCGCTGGAGCAGTGATGCGGCCCGTGTCCGGCTGGCTCCAGCAGGCCTCCGGACTGTTGACGGAGGAGGGGCAGGGGGCCACCCAGCACCCCCCAGAACCTGGCATCTCAGAAATAGCTCGGTCTCAAGAAAAGACCCCAGCTCTCCTATTCTTTGTGCTGACACAATACCCACCAGAAAAAACACATTCAATGCTAGAATTGTAAGTTTCACCTCAACTAAAGGCTCAAAAGGAAGAGCTTGTACCACTAGAGAAAGGACCCAAGCTGGAGCCTGACATACCATTCTTGGCCTTTGCAGGAACAAGCTTTTTAGAAGCCTGGAAACAAAGGGATTCATGTAGCCTAAGTGTGGGCTTCTGAACGCCTTTAAAGCTGCCCACTGCACTCCTATAGTATATGGAGCCAAACCCAATGTGAAACCATCAGATACAAAATCCAGCGCACTCTCTGTTTCAAAACAGACTTCAGACCTCTTTCCCTTCACCAGCGTGGGCAAGAATTCCAATACCTAGAATACGATTTCAAGGTTGCACGGTGAATGAAATTCTGAATTAACTCCATTACTCTGGCAGAACAACCCATAACCAGGAGATATACCCGCCCAACAGCCAGGCCGAAAAGTGCAACCTCTTTAACATTGCCTGATGAAAGAGGCGATCCTATCGGAGGACAGGGGTACACTGGAGTGTCCTAATGTGGTTGAACTGGAAAATACATCAGTATGGGTGTCCCTCCCAACATGGCACTATTAAGAGCACCCAAGCTTTGTCCTCTCTGATCTTGAGTAGAACTCTGGCAGGCATAGGAATTGGAGAAAATGAATATACCAGATCCTCTGGTCATCTAAACAACATTGCATATGTCCTCCGTGTCACTCCGCATAGAATAATAAAGCAGAAGCCTGAAAGAAGAGCATTGTCCCTGGATGCAAAAAATCCCACTGTCGAACACCAAACCTTGTCTGCAACTGCTGGTCTGAAGTCACCTGATGCCTTCCTGACCATTAAGTGAAGAGAGTACACTCCTTGACCTCTCTGATGATGAGGAACAACCCTTATTGCCTTTTTGGAAAGCAGGTTTTGAATACCATTCAGCAGAGCAGCTCGTTTTACTCAAACCAATGGAAGATGAGTGTGCCAAAAATGCTCTGGGGGTGTAGAGTCAAAGTATCTGTGTAACCTTCCACTATGATCCTAAGTACCGACTAGCCAGATAGTGAAGCATTCCAATTCTTTATAAACAATTACAAGCGTCCCCCAGTTTAATCTTCCTACTGTTGTTGCACTGGTAGTCAAGACTTATCCTGCTGCTGAGCACATCCATCTGACTGCTGGAACTAGGATTTGTCTTAGGAAGGAATACACTGGCTGCGTTCATCCCTTACCTCAAAAGGGCTGGTTGCTCTTCGCTTGGACTGCATGAACAAAAAATTATTTTACCACCCAAAAACCTTCTTTAGATGGTCTTGTTGGGGCTAGAAGCTTCCTATCCTCCACTGATTTGTTTAATCATCTCTTCTAAGGGCGAACCAAACCATTTCATGTCTGAAAAGGGACGTTTCATAAACAGGGCCTTCTGTATGGTGTCTACCTTCCAATTCCTTAACCAGACTTGCCTTCTGGCTTGAACAGCATCTGTTGCTGCCGCTGCTGCATTTAAAGTATCATAGGATGTTGTCAGGCAAAATCTTTTTTTTGGAAAGATTTTTATTTGCTTTTTTCAGTGCATAAACACAACAGGCATGTCACAAAAGACCATCAACCACCACCCTTCCTCCCTCCTCCATCCTCCCCCTCCCACAAAAGCATACCTCCATCCTCCTCTCTGTCGGGCTGTACATTGCTTCTCCAAGGGCCCCAGAATACTAAAAACACAGTACCAATTAAACCCGCCTCCCAACCAAAGCCGCCGAGCACCCCTCCCTCCTTGGTTCACAGTCCTCCATCCAAGCCATGCTATAGGCGTCATTTCCCCCACACTCTATTGAACTTTTTAGGGCACCCCCTTGCCTTGCACGTGGCTCTCTCTGCAGCCATGTATAGGTCCATACCCCTCCTTCACTCATCCAGCCTTTGCTGGGTAGATGCCCCCCACGCCTCTTGCCAGGCAAAATCTTGATCGGTTGTTCCATGCTTGATAAAGTCAGAGTAATATCTGCCCCCTGTTCCCTCAATTTCACCAGACCATGAAAGTCTTTACGAAGAGACTGAATGGTATATGACAAATATGCGGACACACTAATCGAAAAACTAGCAGCTGAATATGACAGATTGACTGCAGTAGCCACTCTTTTGTCCACATTATCTGCCGGGATGCATTCTTTGAAATAATGGTACCTTCAGACGACAACTCCACCATCTAAGAATCTACCTTGACTGACAGCAGAACGTTATTCCTGCATAGGATATCTCTTTCCCAGATTTCTAGGAAACATTGTTTTATCAATGTCTTGCCACTCATTGTCAACTACTATCTAAGTGGGTGTGTGCATAGGTAGTGACTCAGGCTCCTTTTGATACTGCAGAAAATAATCCTCAGATTCCTCTGCCAAAGGAGTATAGTAAATACCATGTTTTATAATTCTGCAGGACATCCTTCAACTCCTGACCCTGCAAATATCAACTGCGTACATCCTCCTCCTCCCCCTCTGGAGCAGCACTGGTAGAGGGCTCCATGCATTGTATCTTAGGAGAGGATGGACTTTCTCTCTCCTTAAACAATGCAGCCACAGCAGCTTGAACCTTCTGCTGAATAGCATCTAAGAAGAGCATGTGGCTCAGGCTCGATATTGTGGGTCTTTTACACCACTTTGCCTGGATCCTCCATTGTGCCAATTCTTTTGCACAATGGACGGTCCTTTCAAGACAGGAACACTTCAGTTGTCCTATTCAATTCAATTCAATTCAATTAATCTTTATTCAGATACCCATGTATCCATAAAAGCACAGATCAAAAAGCCAGAATTAAAGTACATGAGAATGTTAAAATACAGAAATATAAAAACAGCAGCATCATAAAACAATGTCCAATCAGTGACCTATGAACACAAGTCAATAGCAGCATAGTAGTACAATTTAACTATAAAGTGCAATCGAATAAATAACAATACATCAGTTTTGTATAATTCCAGAAGGATTGTGGAAAACTTTTAATATTTTACTTGGCATAACCTGCAGACATTTTGGCTGTGGTGTCCATTTAAGTTTCCTTCGTAATTCTTTCGTCTTTTCACTCTGCTTGTGCTATCTATTTTTGTTGACTTCCAGACTCAGCTAAAAGCAATGTACGTGCTGAGAGTTTGTAGCTGCCAGTACACCTGTTAACTGTCAATCATTTACTGCTGCCATAAGCTCTCCAGCTCCCCCTCCCACTTTGCTGACCAAGTGGTTATTCATCTGCCCTTGCTTGCTGAAAACTATTTCCAAAACTTGCTCTTCCTATTTCTGTGCACATGCTTACACTGCATAACACCTGTATAAAAGGGCACTGGTTTGTGAAGCCAGTGTACTACATCAGGCAGCACTTGAGAGTGCTGTGTGGATGTGGTTCTACTCATAAGTGATTAATAAACTTGTTATTTATTTCCAACTCCAGTGCTGATCTCAATTTTGTTGGTCTTTAAACCTGTGGACAAAAGGGTGACCCTGCACCAGTTTACCCCTTAAAAAGGTTTATTTCCACAGGATAAATATATACAATGTGCATAACAACTACCAAAGTAGGTATGGAGGTAGATGAATAGATAAATACGGACGTTTTACTACTTATCAAGATTATAAATTAAAGCACAGTAAAAGTCAGCCTTCAATGAATGCTCAGTGAGGCGAGTGAGCGAACTGCCGCTTTCAAAAATGATCCCACTCAGAAAACCAGAGCATCCTCCTCCAACTTAAGAATTTCTGTAGAGGCTACTTTATAATCAGTAATGGCAGTTTTCCTGAAAAAAGGAATCAAAAACATTTTTGTACATATTTGATAAAAATTGCAGAAAAATAAAAAATGTAACAACGATTGGTTGCTACGATTGTCGCTCGGGCATAGCGTTTGGTCAAGCTTAACATTGAATCCTAAGGGAACACAGAGCACTAATTTCATGGTGCTTGCCCTTAGGCGAAAAAACAAACCTCTTTTCCAGCGGCCAATATTCTTTAAGAGATAACTAGATGGCAGGTAAGATAATGAACAGCGTGCATCTTTTAGAGACATATACCTTGCTACAGAGGATTTTCAAGCGCTCTTTTTCATATTTTACTTATCGTATAGCGTCTCCTGAAGGATTTTTTTGTTTAATCCCCCATGTCACTTGGATTTAAAAAAGTGTGTTCAAGATTCACGCTGTTTAGGCTTTCCCTTACAGCAGCAAGCCATGGTATATCCCTGCCCTTTTCACATTTAGGGCAATCAATATTTATATTTCTGGTGAGGGTCGCCGCGGGTTTTGCCAAATTTTAAGCCAAATATGGCTGGTCGAGCCCTTATGTAATCTTCAATATATATCAGTTTTAATTCCTTATGACACATATACTGTGACTAAGACATCAGGGACCCTAATAGTTTCCTGCAAAATCTGTTTTCCTCACCTTGCATACTGCTGCACTTTGTAAAACCCCAAACTTCTGCACCATAATTTACGGCGGGGATACAGTGTAATTTGAAAATTTTAATGAAAGATAATACCACCTCAGCCTTTTTCAGTTGGGGAAGGGACAGGATAGAGTTGATTACTTTTACAAACTCATCCCTGCTATGTGGCACATGGTCAGCCCAAGAACCGTTGAATGCAAATACCAGTCCCAAGTAGGGGAAAGTGCAAGTGAGATGTAAGCTTTCACTGCCTATAGAAATTGTGTTAATAGGAGGCTTTTTTGGGCAACAGGCCATTAAAAAAGATTTTTTTAAATTTGTGCAAAGATCTAGACTGGCCATAAAATCAACAAAGACCCAGACTACAGTGCGCAGTGCGTTTGGTGAGCAGCCCATTAGGACTGCATCATCTGCATATAGTATGGCGGGGGAGAGTAATACCATTCATACTAGGAACATCATTAGTAAGCTTGGTCAAGGAGTCATGTAAATCATTAATATATAAAATAACTAGGAGGGGGCCGGTACGCACCCCTGCCTGACCCCCCTATCAATAATAATGTCCTGTGAGACCTCTCCGCCTTTACTGATCCGCACCCGGGCTTTCAGGTCCCTATGTAGATACTCCAAAAAATTTACTAAAACCTCGTCCAACCCATATTTTAAAAGAATCAACCATAAATGTAACAAAATCAAAAGCTGAAGTAAGATCCATAAAAGCCAAATAAATAGGAGATTTCCGTGCTACAGTATATATACCAATAATCAAGTTAAGGTTTAGGCACTGTTCTACTGTGCCTACTTTACTTCTAAAACCTAACTGACACAAATTTAAAAATATGTTCATCCTCGTCCCAGGACCTGGTCTTGTTAAACAGGATCCTCCCGAGAATTTTCAGTGTATTATCAATCAGGGAGATGGGTCTATAGCAGCTAGAGTTGGAACGATCACCTTTTCTAAAAATGGGGACAATAATGCTGGTAGACCATGTGCTAGGAATCGAGGCAACAGTCAAATTATTAAAAACATTGAGTAATAGGGGCGCCCAAAATTCAGGTTTGTATTTAATAAAATCAATGGGTAGCCCACAAGGAGCTTTATTGCCGAAACTTTGATGAATAGCATCCTCAACTTCTGACATGGATATCTCGATTCCTGACGCTGTTTGGTAGTTATATAAATCCTCATCACATGATGTAGCTTGGTAGATCTTAGAAAAGTGGGATTCCCATGCTTCACTAGTAATATTACAGCTTATGGGAGTTAGGGTAAGACCCACAGATCTCTTGTCCTTGACTGCTACCCAAAAAACATTCCTGTTGTTAAGTCAGGCGGCGCAAGCAAGATTATCCCATCAATTTTTTAAAACCTCATCTTTCCGCTGCTTCGTAATACATTGATATCGGTGCCTTACAGACTTTACGAGGGCTGAACCTTTGGACTCATCACAAGTGCCTCACGAAGCTCTCTGTTTGCTCGGGAACAAGCTGTGTTGAACCAACGTGGTCCCTGATTAAATTCCACTATCGGCCTAGATATCATTTGTTTGATGCCCCCACAAAGTTGGTTAAAAGCATTAATTACCTCAGGGTTATAATCACATGGTGACAAAGAAGTATAGAAAAGTGTCAGATGTGATTTTATCATTCAAAAAAAATAAGTCGTTATTGTCAACACCTCGCCAAACCAAGCTTAGATTGTCAGTAGAGGGCACTAAGTCACTAGCACAACACTCTTTAACAATTTCCGGCTTAGAGGCAAATCTTATTGTTGTTACGATGGGATTATGGTCGCCCAGGAAAGTTGGTATAACCTCAGTCTTTAACAGACAATATTCAAGTACAGCAGATATAAATACATAATCAATAATGGAGGCACAACCTCGCCCTCTATATGTTGGTACGATATAATTATCTTGATGAGGTAAGGTCGCAATTTCCATTATATTTATTAAATTATAGTTGGACAGCTGGTCCAGCAGTTCTACCCTCCTATAACAAGAGCTCATGTTGGCAAACGGATCCATAGATAGTTTGTTATTACTAGAAATCCTAGCATTAAAATCACCACCTAAACAGATACCAGCTAGTTTGTCAAACATCTTTTGGCTTTGTAAGTTGGAGATAAAATTAAACAAATTAATGACATTCATATTTGCGGCAGTGTGGAAATCATTATTATAAAAGTTAATAAAGAAGATGGAAGCCCCCCCGTGTATAAATCAGAGCCTGAAAATGATCATTATCTGTGGTTAGAGCCTTAGCACTTTCACCTGCTGAAATATTGACTCAAATTGAGAGTCCACTATATGGACGGCGATCTTGGGAGAAGGGACGATAGTATTAAAGCATTCAAACCCTTCTAGATGTAATTCCCCTGTTGGCCAAATTTCTTGCAGCATGAGTATGTCATATATTTGGACTGTTTTTATCCAATCCTCAGAGTTGATTTTAAATGCCAAGCCGGCGACGTTCCAGCTCAATATATTTATATTTATATTTAAATCAGTTTCAAAGGTGATTAAGGTGTCATGACCAGGAGGCATAGGTGTGGGTGGTATAGAAATAGTCGCTTTTGTGTCGTCTAAGCCAGACAAAGAGGAAAACCTATTATGCATAGTCAGAGAAAAAGCATTGTGGGTTTTCATCCCTGGGGCTGGCTTGTATAATAGCCCAAGGGTAGTGACGAAATAAGGGTAGGGTACACAGTGTTGGACTCTTCTGACATCAATAATAATTTTACCAACCGTGGTTGGAAACTGATAACTATACAATCACCCCTAATATTCTTCGAAGAAGTGCCAACCCAACCCACCCTGCATACTATAAAAATGTCACTTATGTTTGCCACCCAAAACCCTTTATGTTTTACAATCCAATCGGCACCTTTATTTCACAGCTGGTACCAAGTCTCTGCCTGGTCTTTGTTGAGAGGAGGTACTCCTGCTAGAACCAATACATAGGGACATGATGCGGGAGGAAGGCTAAGGACTTCCCTACTGCCCCCAGTTGTTACCATACTTGTAGAATTTGAGCCGCCCTCACTTTGTACACTACCCCCGGAGTTTGCTTGATCTATGGTGCTCGTGAGGACACTACATGAAGCTGATGACATATATAAAGATGTAGTAGGTAGAGTGCGTGTTTGGCCAGAATTAGGTGGCTTATCCTGGGCATCAGTGGGTTTAGATGAAAAACATTCCTTAACTTTATTGCAGGTATCACAAGCTCCTGACGGAGAAATTAAATGTTGGTGCAAGTGCCTGTGACTGCTAACCCAGGTTAGATGCACTAATAAGATTAGAATTTGCCCCATGTTATGTAACGGGCTTAGGGGTATTGATTTGTGAAGTTAGCCTATTTGACAGTGTCTCCAGACGGTCTAGGCGCTTCCAAAGGGTGATAAAGTTCTTGTCCACAAGTTCTTTAATACGCTCACATACAGTGTCCACAATAAAATTAATGGAGGTCTCGCATAGTCTGCAGCAAGTAGTAGAAGTTTCAGCGGCATCAGTTTGTGAATAAATAGAACAATTTGTTGCCTTAATTGATATGGGCTCAGCTGTAGGGTCGACAGTCACAACATTCAGGGGGGCTGCAGAAGCCTGTTTCCATGATCAAATGGTGGTACGAGGATGATTAACATGCTGGTTCTTTTCTCTTGGAGCCAGTAGGTTTCCCCCGCTTTCTTTTCCGTTTGGCCCCTGTTGAGGTACGACTCTATCCAGTGAGCCGTTGCAGGGTACCACGGGTACACCCTCATTATCCTCTTTATTACAGTTGCTGGATCTTAAGGGTGACTGAATACTGGGGATGCTTGTCTGCATATTGGGTGCCACGGGGAGCCAACTTGATCATCTAGGTCTATCCCTGCCATAAGGCCAGACTGTGGTGCCACCAATCCCAGGGACAGATGCCTCTCTATTAACTCAATTTCGTTAGCGACAAAATTAACTGCTCTTTCCAGCATACTGTTTATGCTTGCGGTGGTTCAGGAGCTTGAGCTTGATGCTCCAGTACATTTCCCCAAGTTTTATATATGTCTCAGGGCTTAAAATATTAATTAGATGTGGCTCACCTCATCAAACTTGGTAGATCACACTTGAACAGGGGTGGCCCAGCCCAGCCTCTTCCGGGCTCTGACGGGCGCGGATGGGCCTGCCTTTTGCCCGGGCACGCCCGCACACGTCCCGCTTTGTGGGAGGCCTGGCCGCATTTTAAGCACCTCCTGGCACATTGGAGTGGCGTTGGCGGTGAAAGCACCGCTTGGAATGCTGGGAGTGGCAGTTTAAGTGCCCCCGGTTGAGTGCTCCCTCCTCGCAGACTCGCGGGACTGGGAAACAATGCTGGCGACAGGGCAGTGGTGGCAAACAGCAGGTCAAGTTGAGCTCTCACGTTGCGGGAGCCCTGGCCGCAGTTTAAGCGCCTCCTGGTGCGTTGGAGTGGCGTTGGCGGGGAAGGTGCTGCTTGGAATGCTGGGAGTGGTAGTTTAAGTGCCCCCTGTTGAGAGCTCCCTCCTCGGAGACTCGGGGGACCGGGAAAAAATGCTTGCGGCAAGGCAGTGGTGGCAAACAGCAGGTCAAGTTGAGCAATTATTTATAGTTGCTAAACAAGAAGGCCAGCGAAAATCCAGCGGTTGGTTCTGTTGCCCAGCAACCTCAAAAGGACTCAGGAAGCGTGTGCCTGCCACCAACAGCTCTACGTTGGCCTGAGCAACATGCCATAATCCTCGGCAAGGGCCACAACAGGGTCTCCCCAAAGCAGACCTGAGGCAATAAAAGAGTCGAGCACCCTACCCACCTCCCTACTAAGAGCCTCGTGAGAGTCCGCCACTATAGGGCACTCCTATATAATGGGTCCTTTAAGATGAGCGAGGAGCAGGATTGGGCCAATGAAGAGTCAAGTGACATGCCTGACTGCCCAGCATGAGCCCGCTACAGCAGGGCCTCTACTATCAAAGCCCATTACTCTTCATAATGAGCCCACTAGAGCTGGACCTCACACAGGGTCTCGGTCTGCTACAGTGCGACCTCAACCCTCTTACCTGTAACTTGCTTGAAGAGTCTTCATTACAGAACAAAAAAAAAACAGGAAGCAGGGTGGGTGGGGATTCCTTTTATTTGCTGAGACAAAGGAATATGGAGTGAGCCATATTGGGGAGGGATGGGAGTGTCTAGAATGTTGAATCTGCATGGAGGGTACTATGAGGAGAGCTAAAGCTCATCATCTAATGAAGGTGGTAAGGAAGACTGGAGAGGAGGTAATTCTTGGAAAAAAGGGATGGGTTACACCGGGCTCAGTGTTGTTATCTAAACGATAGGTTCATGAAAAAACTCTAGATACAGGATTATATCACTCACGTAGGAAAACAGTAATTTAGAAAAATATTGTTATTTTATTATTCTCTTTATCATTCTTTTCTATAGAAAAAGATTTTTTTAAATATATTAATAAAAAACATAATTTCATATCTATATACGCAATCTATTTTCTCCAGTTCAGATACACATTTGTTATTCATCATAGACATGCATTGTTCAAAAACCACCACTATACTTCATATGGAGATTATCCTGACAGATGCCAACATATCTGGTATAGGTTCTATGCACTAGTTACAGTGGCTATTGAGTAAAGA
Organism: Lissotriton helveticus; assembly: GCF_964261635.1. NCBI lineage: Eukaryota > Metazoa > Chordata > Amphibia > Caudata > Salamandridae > Lissotriton > Lissotriton helveticus. Next base: position 4,895,811 of record NC_136064.1, read on the forward strand.
CTGTAATACAAATCTTAAATTCATTGCTGTCATCACTGGTGGTAATGATGTTTGTTGACTACCACCAATGTGTTTCGACAAGTTGCCTTCCACAGGATTTTCTTTACCAGTGCTTTACTAAAATAAACAAACATATACAATCAAAAAATTATAATCTAGAGTTTAACATGAACAACAATTCACAATGTTATATATATGTCCATATTACTATGGTATAATTTGATACTATCTTGATAAACCTGGTTTGAACCATGAGACATACACAGTATAGTGATACTCAACATTCACTCCGTGGTAAAGTAGTGTGGTCCTTTCACTCTTATATCTGTACAGCGCATAACGTTAAAAGTATTTAAAAAAGAGAAATAAAGTAGCAACTCCTGTCTGTACCCCTGATCTAAACGATGGCACAGTTTCTTGTTACCTGTCCTTATCAAGATCCCAATCATAACAATGATCCCTTTCTTCCATTTATAGCTTTATCTCTATGTGTTATGACGAATAAAGTAGAGACTCCTGTCTATACTCCTGATCTAAAGGATGGCACAGTTTCATATTGCCTGTCCTTATCATGATCCCCATTATAACAATGTGCACTTACTTCCTTTGTAGCTTTGTCTCTGTATGTTTGTTCCTTTATGAGAGCATTTATGAGATTATTACTGTCTGGTAGGTAAGATGCTCTTCTTCTCTCTATAGACAAAATATGGCAGGATTCTAAATGTTTAGGTCATGGATGGCAGGCTTATTTATGTACAAACTACCAATCTAAGTAACCTATCCCAACACCACTTACTTTTAGATGTGCTTGTTCTTGACTGGATAATATACTGACTGGTTCTATATATCTAAGGATGACCAGTTGACCCGATGGCTCTGTTTCTCTTAATCTAAGCAGGGCGAAATTAAAAAACATTGATGAAAAAAGTCCTAATAGGGATAACTTTAATTGCCATTACTGATAGATGGAGGTGATTCAATACTAACCTTAACTTAACTAACTGATCTGCTCATGGTGACCGGTTAATGATTTCCTCGAATGATTAAGGACTCTGTATGATATCAAGTCTATATTTCTTCCTCTAGAATGACAAAATGGACAAAACCCAGATTATATTGTCACCCTTGACCTTTAAATCATACAAGACTAAAGAGAATTGTATGTACACTTCATTAGCACCACTGTTATTATACTGTGGCTTGATTCGGGTATAAATAAACAGAAAAATCACCAGCATCATACTCGCTACATTGAGTCTGATGTATCTGACCCTCGGTTACTGACCAATACATAGGAAACTGTCCTAGATATGACATTGCACTCGCAGCCCCTTTCCCCGTCGACCAATTGCATCTGATACTAAGGCAATCTTAACCTATGCAGAGCGTCCTGCTCACAACGATATATGCGATCGAAATAATGATATCCTCTGAACCGACCTATAATGCGCCAGTATAATAAATTTAGCAAGGCTATCGGTAAACACTTACTTAACGCTGCTGACCCGCAGTCCCTCAAATCACTCAGGCTCACCGGCAAACGATCTCTGGTAGCGCCAACAGCCATTAAATACACCTATCGACCTCCTCATCTCTCTCCGATGACGTCACGTTTTTCGCATGGCATGGAGGACGGACTATGTGTTGAGATAGTGGCCATGATGTAATGGGCAAAATGCTGACATATTATCGGTTTCACTCGTACCTATATCTTTCCCAATTGATATAAATCTATATCTATAGTTGGAATTCTCTGTAGAAACAAAATCCAACTAATATATATTCTATAGGGTAGATTAGGTGTAAATTTGGTGGCCCTGTTTGAATATGCAACCTAGCCCAAACTTGGTGCATAGTAAAGCATGTCCTACCCTTTATCTGCCATGCCTTATTTGCTCTTGGTCGCATGTCTTTATTGTGGAATTGACGTTCTATATCCCCATGTTCTAATTATTAGCGAGTAATTTGCGATATTGCATGGAAACATGGGGTGTTTATCTTGCTCTAATGATTGCTACTCAAAATACAAAAAATAAATAAAAACTTGAAAAATGAATTAAAAAAATATATATATAGTATATTAGACCATGACGTCCAATATGGGTGTAAATTGACATCCCTTGAAAAATAGTTCAAAAAAACTGTCCACCAGACTAAATGGTGCAAACCTTGTCATAAAGAGGGTCTAAATAATGTGAACTAATCCTGCCTCTGGTATCTTACCTAATAGCCTGATCCCAGGGTATCTCTAGATTTAATCCTTTTGTAGATGTTCCCAGGATAAATATCCAGTAAACCTCTCTGAGCTTCCTTATTTTATCCATATTTATGCCTTCTTTGGGGCATATCTTTTCTAAAATATACCATTTCATGTCCTCAGGGCTATGGTCGTTCTCTACGTAATGTTTCACCATAGGTGCTGATAATTTTTTAGTCCTGATTGTAGATCTATGCTCTGTGAGGCGTACATTCAACGTTTTGCCTGTCTCACCCACATAGCACAATGTACATGGGCAAATTATTAGGTAGATTACATTTGTCATTTTGCAATTATTCAAATTTTTTGATATAATCTCAACCTTATTGAAGGACAACTTACTTGCTTCTATAGCCATAGAGCATGATTTGCAAGTAGTACATTTGAATGTACCTACCACTGTGTTGTTGCCTGTGATACTCATTTGTTGGGTGTTATTCATTTGTCTCATACGAGAATGAACTACGTGATCCTTGATAGATTTGTTGCGTCTTTAGGCAAAGATGTGCTTCGGAATTTGCTCTTTCAATTCATCAACCTTTAATATATTCCAACTTAAATAAACTGCCTGCCTTATTCTATCATTCAACATGGAATGTCTGGTTACAAAGACTAAAGCAGGAGTTTTCTTTTCAGTTGTAGTCTTAAGTAGATGTTGTCGATCAAAAAAAGGGCTCGTTTACATGAGTCCCTTATGATCTTTTTAGGATATCTCCTATATTGAAATTTCTTTTTCATCATTTCAGCTTTATCATCAAAGTCTTTAATGTTGGTGCAATTCCGTCGGAGACGAAGAAACTCTCCGAACGGAATGCTATTTTTCTGCATAGAGGGGTGGAAACTGTCGTAATGTAAAAGGGTATTCCTGGCAGTGGGCTTAACAAATAAATCCACTACCAAGATACCGGCATCATGTTTAATTAAAACATCTAGATATTCAACCTGTTCTTGACTTGTATGGTTAGTGAAATGGATGTTAATGTCACAGAGGTTAATCTAGTCTAAGAATTGCTGAAGGTTTTCATCCGTATCGTTCCAGATGAAAAACACATCATCTATGAATCGTGACCATTTGGTAACAGATTCCTAGAAGGGTGCTATCTCATTGAAAACATATTTCTGTTCAAAGAGTGACATATATATATTTGCCACAGTTGGTGCACACGAAGCACCCATACTTACTCCCTGGTTTTGTTTGTACAACTGTTTATTGAATTCAAAGATATTGTCACATAGCACTATTCTGAGACACTCCAAAAGAAACAGGGATGGACACTTAATATTGTTTGTTTGAATAAACCAATGGACCACTGTTATAGCTCCTTCAATAGGTATATTGTTATATAAAGCTTCTATATCCATGGTTACCAAAGTTTGGGTGTCTGGGCAAAACGAGATATTTTCTTGTATCTTGTACGAATGCCGTGTATGTGACACATGGGTGCACAGAATAGCATCGATGTATTTAGCCAGTGGTTCAGTAGCAGAACCTATTGTGGTAACTATGGGTCTTAAAGGTGGATCTGTTACACTTTTGTGTACCTTCGGTATTCCATAGATACTGGCCATCCTGGGTTTATTGACAATTAGGAACTCCCATTCCTTCTCGCAGATTTCCCCGTTCCTCAAGGCTCGGTTAGTGAGCTTTCTGATCTGGTTTACTGTGTTAGCCGTTAGATCTTTTGCGATTGGCGCATAAAACCGTGTGTCGCCTAGCATGTCCTTCATTTTTGTCACATATGAGGGGGTGTCGTACACTACAACCCCCCCCTTTGTCACATGCCTTGATCAGTTTATCTGGACTATGTTTTAAATCTTCCAGAACTTTATATTCATTTCTACTTAAGTTGAACGGTGTCTGCTGGACATATTTTGTCATGTTTACAAATTTCTTTGTCACCTTTAGGTACAAGGAGGGACAGCGCCAAGACTGAACTTTGTGGACTAGGGTTGTTTATTGTAAACAGGACAGTTTCAACAAAAGTCAAGACAGTGGCTGCTCTGGGAAGTGCCTCTTCCAGGACGTCTCCTTCCTGGTCGTTCCGGGTTCTGCTTCCGCTTGCCACCGTAAAACAAAAGAAAACAAACATGGCTGTTAGGGCACAGCACTTAGTAGCACATGATATGGGAAGGGGGGTTGTGAGGAGTACGTTCGTGGAACACAGCTACCACCACCGTTGAAAGACTGTAGCCCGAAAGTGCAGTGCGATTCAGTCGGTAACCTGGTCCTCCCCTCCCTTCTATCCGGTCCCTCCCCTCTTAAACCTTAGCAAGGCACGGAAACGATCACGCACCTGGTTTAGCCACGCGTCCTCCTGCGCGTGGCTGGGCGAAGAGCGATGCCGGTGGCCTCCTGGCTTCTCCTGGTCGTCCTTCTGCTCCCATTCTGCTTCCTCGCCGGCTGCTTCCTCCTGGTCCGTCCCGGCGTGCTTACTCTCGACCTCCGCGTCTTCACTCGGCCATGCCGCGTCTGCTCCCGTGACGTTGCCTTGGACCCCGTTTCGCGGTGTTTCGTCCTCCGGGTCTGCTGCTCCGTCCGTCTTCCCCGAGTCCCAGGATACGAACAACCTGGCGTCTTCCGCGTCCGCCTTTCTCTCGGAGAAGGACACTCCGGATTGGTGCACTGGACGCTGAGTCAGAGGGGCGGAGCTGACCTCACCGTAGCTTAAACAGTTCTTAAAGGGGCCAGCCCAGTCCTGCAGGGAAGAGGGAAAGTCTGTTACGGGCCTACCCTCAGGCGTGCTCCCGACCCTCTGACAAACCTCCCCCCCTGGCTTTTCCCGTTCGGGGGAAAGAGGGTAACGTGAAAAAAAGTCTGCATTCGTGTGCCGCGTACCCTTTCGATGGCACACCTCGAATTGATATGGCTGCAGAGAAAGGAACCATCGCAGAATGCGATCGTTCCGGCCTTTGTTCTGATAGAGCCAAGTCAAGGGGGCATGGTCAGTGATCAACGTGAAGTGTCGGCCTTCCAAGTAATATCGGAGTTTCTCGATACTCCACTTCACAGCCAAGCATTCTTTCTCTATGGTTGGGTAAACAGCCTCTCGGGGGAACAACTTGCGGCTTAAGTACAAAATGGGTCTTTCCCTCCCCTCTCTGTCATGCTGAGACAAGACCGCACCTAAACCAACCCCTGAGGCATCCGTTTGTAGATAAAAAGGTTTGGTGAAGTCTGGGGTCGCCAACACTGTGGCTGAGGAGAGTATGTTTTTCAGGTCCCTGAAAGCAGCTGTGGCTTGAGGGGAGGGCTGTTTGAACAGTACAGAAGTGGCTGTTTTCTTGAGCATATCCGTCAGGGGGGCTGATACAGAGGCAAAGTGTGGTATGAAGCGACGATAGTACCCAACCAAACCAAGAAATGCCCTTAGGTCTCTTCGGCTTTCTGGGAAGGTTTGTGACTGTATCGCCTTTACCTTCTCCTCTTGTGGGTACAGCTGACCGCTTCCGAGGACATACCCTAGATGCTTGACTCGAGTGAAAGCTATCCTCGACTTTTTCGAGTTGATGTGTAGTCCTGCTTTTTCCAAGGCACCTAGGATCTGGTCGAGATGTCCTAGATGGGGATTGGTGTCACTACAACGCATGCTTTTACCACGCATGCCTTTACAACGCGGTTTTTACCACGCAGTCCATTACAACGCATAGTGCTTTGGGGCGCTGGATAGTGAATTATTTAATTTACTATTCCAACTCCAGTCCCCGTGGATAGCAGGGAAGGTGTTGGATAGTATATTAAATACATTCCCTATCCTAGAGCGCCCCCCAGCGCATTGCGTTGTAATGGTTTGCGTGGTAAAAGTTGCGATGTAATGGTAGTGCGTTGTAAAAAATTCGTTGTAACCGTGCTACACCCCTAGATGGGTCTCCCAGTCAGGACTGTGGATGACTATGTCGTCCAAATACGCAGCTGCAAACTGAGTATATGGAGCGAGAACTGTGTCCATGAGGCGCTGGAAGGTCGTTGGAGCGCCGTGCAACCCAAAGGGTAACACAGTGAAGTGGAACAATCCGTCTGGTGTGGTGAAAGCGTTTTTTTCCTGGTCTTGAGGGGACAGAGGCACCTGCCAATAACCCTTGGTGAGGTCAATAGTTGTTATATACTGGGCCTCACCAAGGCGCTCTATCAGTTCGTCGACCCGTGGTAGCGGGTACCCGTCCAGTTTTGACACTTTATTGACCCCACGGAAGTCAATGCAAAAGCGAGTGCTACCGTCAGGTTTTGGTACGAGTACCACTGGGGAGGACCAATTACTTTTTGATGGCACTATTATTCCAGCTTTGAGCATGTTATTAACTTCGGTTTGTAACAACAACCGTCGCGCCTCTGGAACTCGATAGGGTCTTTGTTTGACAGTAATTCCCGGTGGTGTAGGTATGTGATGTTCTGTCAGTGTGGTTCTGCCTGGTTGATCGGAGAATATGGACGGATGTTTGTCCAACCCTTCCAGAACTTCTTTCCTTTGTGTCTCCGACAATTCAGGATTTATCACTGCTTGTTCGATTGTATGTGGAGAGGCCATGGCGATGGATACAGACACTGGGGTTCGGGGAGGGGGACCTAACCACTTCTTCAGAATATTGATGTGATAAATTTGAGTTCGGGAAGGTGTTATCTGTAGTGCATAGGTGGTTCTACCTATTTTCCTTACTATCGGGAAGGGTCCCTGCCACTCCTTACGTAATTTGTGAGAAGACGTGAGAAGGAGGACAAGAGCCCAATCTCCAATGTCTAATTCTCTCCACTTCTTTCCTTTGTCATAAAAGTACTTCTGTTTGGCCTGGGCTTTTTATAAGGTGTCATAGGCCAATGTCCTTAGTTTATGTAGTCTATTTTTCAACTGTTGGGCATAGTCCATTAGTTCTTGGGCGTCCTGTGCTCCTTCCTTTTCCCAACTGTCTTTTGTTATTTCCAACAAGGTGCGTGGCTTCCTTCCAAACAACAGCTCAAAAGGGGAGGCTCCTAGACTGCTCTGGTGTTGACTCCGTAACACGAAAAGGGCCAGCGGAAGTAGTTGATCCCACTGCTTCCCATCTCCTGATAGAAGTTTTTTTAATGTGGTTTTAATCAGGCCATTGTAGCGTTCGACCAGCCCGTCGGTTTGCGGGTGGTAAACAGACGTGCGCAGGTGTTTTAACCGTAAAAGGGCGCAGACCTGTTTCATGAGCCTGGAGACGAATGGCGTGCCCTGATCGGTGATAAGGTCTTTGGGGAATCCCATTCTAGAAAAAAGCTCCACCAAGTTTTGCGCAATGGCGTTAGTGGTGGCAGCCCTTAATGGAAACGCTTCCGGATAGCGGGTAGCATAATCTACCACTACCATCACGTACTGGTAACCCCTATGGGATTTAGGTAGGGGCCCTATGATATCAACTCCTATTCTTTCAAATGGTTTCCCAATGATGGGAAGAGGGACAAGGGGAACTTTGGGCGGAATATAGGGATTGCGTTTCTGACAAATTTGGCACTCCTGGCAGTATTTCTTTATTTGTGCATACACTCCAGGCCAATAAAAGTGTTGCACAATAGCCTCGGTTGTTTTCTCAGCCCCGGAGTGACCGGCCAATAAGTGGGCATGGGCGTAGAACAATACCTGGTCCCGGAACTCCGTTGGTACAAGTAACTGAGGAGTGACTTTCTCATGGCTCACCCTATACAAGAGACCGTCCCTCTTTTGGAAACAGGGGTACGTACGCTGACCCTGCCCTTGAGCGTCCTGTGCACTTTGCCAGGCTGAAGCTAAAGTCGCATCATTCAACTGAGCCGCCCTAAAGTTACAATCATTAGCCCACGGTTCGGTAGTGAGTAAGCCAGGAACAATCACAGGTGATTTACACTGGTTTAAAGCTTCGGCCATTAGAGTGGGGAAACACTTGTTGTCTGTCCCTATTATAAGGGGTTCGGGCAGGTTTGAAAGAACTCCTACCTCACACTGAACCTGAGTCCCTTTTTCTGTAACTAGTCGTACCCTAGCTAGGGGATAGGTGCGAACGTCTCAATGCACACATTTTATCCTAACAGTACGATTCAAAAACACAGATGAGTCAGTCAGGGAACTACTTTTCACAACAGAGTGACGGCACCCGGAATCTAACAAAGCCCGGATTGGGCGGTCATCAAGGAGGACACTTACGTAATAGGTCGGTCCTGTTTCCTGGGCATAGAGGATGGCACGTGGAACGTATCCCACCTCCATCGGCTCTTCTTCCTTTTTCGGCAATGTCTTGCGATGTGACCCCATTCCCCGCATTCGTAGCATTGAGGTCCACTGAAGACAGGGGGTTCAGGTCTTAACGGTCTAAGTTTTGAGGGTGGTGGAGGATCAGTAGAGCTCTTGGTGGTTTTCTTGTCGAATTTAGTGAGGGCTTTGTTAGGAAGAGGTTTCTCTGTTTCTCGGAACGTTGGACGGATTTGAGCCCGGGCATATAAGTTGGCCATTTCAATGGCATGTTCAAGCGTCAAACCTGCGTGTTGCCTGAGCCACCTCTGTGTCCCATAGGGTAACGCATCTATGAACTGCTCAAGATAGATTTTGTTCATAACTTCATCTAAATTGCCGTCTTGCGGTTTCAACCACCGGTCAGCGGCTTCTTTTAATTTATAAAAGAGCGTCTTTGGTGTATCGTTGGGTTTTCCTCTCTCTTGTCGAAACCTTATTCTATGACTTTCGTCGTCTACCCCTAGTCTGTCTAGGACTATTTGCTTTACATGTCCATAGGCAGCAGTGCCGTCCTTATTAGCAAGTTGGTAAGCCGCCTGAGCTTCACCAGTCAAAAGGGGCGCCAAATAGAAAGGCCACCTTTCACCTGGCCAGGCGCTAACACGGGCTGCTCTTTCAAAGTTAAAAAAAAATGAAATGGGATCATCTCCAGCCACGTACTTTTGCAGGGGTACCACTGCTCCTGGGGGTGCAGCAGATCTCTGCTGTCCTAGAACAGTGAGGAGTTGGGACTGTCCTTCCGAGAGCTTACTGATGTGGTCAGCTTGTTGTTGTATGGCGGCGGTGAAAGCGGCCCTATCATGGTCGGCCTGCTCTGTTGAGTGTCCAATAGCCCATTCTAGCTTGGCGTGCCCCTCAGACATCTGGTTGAGAATGGCCTCCATCTGTTCAGACGGATGACTCCTATCTGGCTCGCCACTTGTCACCTTTAGGTACAAGGAGGGACAGAGCCAAGACTGAACTTTGTGGACTAGGGTTGTTTATTGTAAACAGGACAGTTTCAACAAAAGTCAAGACAGTGGCTGCTCTGGGAAGTGCCTCTTCCAGGACGTCTCCTTCCTGGTCGTTCCGGGTTCTGCTTCCGCTTGCCACCGTAAAACAAAAGAAAACAAACGTGGCTGTTAGGGCACAGCACTTAGTAGCACATGATATGGGAAGGGGGGTTGTGAGGAGTACGTTCGTGGAACACAGCTACCACCACCGTTGAAAGACTGTAGCCCGAAAGTGCAGTGCGATTCAGTGGGTAACCTGGTCCTCCCCTCCCTTCTATCCGGTCCCTCCCCTCTTAAACCTTAGCAAGGCACGGAAACGATCACGCACCTGGTTTAGCCACACGTCCTCCTGCGCGTGGCTGGGCGAAGAGCGATGCCGGTGGCCTCCTGGCTTCTCCTGGTCGTCCTTCTGCTCCCGTTCTGCTTCCTCGCCGGCTGCTTCCTCCTGGTCCGTCCCGGCGTGCTTCCTCTCGACCTCCGGGTCTTCACTCGGCCATGCCGCGTCTGCTCCCATGACGTTGTCTTGGACCCCGTTTCGCGGTGTTTCGTCCTCCGGGTCTGCTGCTCCGTCCGTCTTCCACGAGTCCCAGGATACGAACAACCTGGCGTCTTCCGCGTCCGCCTTTCTCTCGGAGAAGGACACTCCGGATTGGTGCACTGGACGCTGAGTCAGAGGGGCGGAGCTGGCCTCACCGTAGCTTAAACAGTTCTTAAAGGGGCCAGCCCAGTCCTGCAGGGAAGAGGGAAAGTCTGTTACGGGGCTACCCTCAGGCGTGCTCCCGACCCTCTGACATTCTTATAAACCACTTGCTCAAACACAGCTACTTGTGGCGGCAGCTGTTCCATAGTTGGGGTGCAAATAGATTTCGGTGCTAGACCAGATAGATTCAAAGTTTCACCTGAATGCTCCTGATTTGAAAAGAAAACTCAATGTCGGATCTTTCTAAGAAATGCCTGCAAATCTCTAAATAGTTCAAACTTATTTAGCCCAGAATGAGGGGCAAATGTGAGCCCCTTGGATAATACAGCCATGGTGGTAATAGATAATTGTGAACTACTAAGATTGAAAATAGGTATAGTATCTATTCCCTCCAATACCGTTTGTTTCTGGTTTCCAGATATTGATTAAAACCCATCGGTGGATTGGCCTGGAATTGGTTGAAATTCATAGGCGGATTTGTCTGAAATTGATTGAAAGCCAGGTGTAGATTGGATTGAAATCTCGGCTGGTATTGAGGTCTCCAGTTTCCTCGTCTGACAGGGCATCTCCCTAAACAAGGCTGTGTATACCGCTGTCTACCATTATATCTAAATCCCTAATAGCCGTTACCTGTGTGGTTTGTCTCACTATCGGAATCTGAAGAATCAGAAAAGGTAGTCACTTTCCTTCGTAATTATATTGCTGACCAAATTGTCCTCCCTCAGTTTGATTGTAATATTGGTCTGCCAAATAGGGGTAAGTGCTTTCCTTGCTGAAAAATTTGACACCCTTTTTTAGTTTCTCCACTTTTCGTTTGGTTAAAAAGTCAGTATAGGAGTTGAGATCTTTTTCAATATCCTCTAACTTTTTTTTGGTCTCTTCTACTATTCCCGAAGATTTAATTTTATTTTCTAAATCTAGGATTTCAGCTGCTAATTGTTCAAGCATTTCTTTCGATGTTTCGACAATTAGCATCATGTAGTCTCTTGAGCAACGGTTAGAGACCATTTCCCACCGTTCTAGAAATTCTTTAATTTGTACAAACAGGCCAGGTATGTTTCTTACACGTAAACCTTGAGGGATTACCCATTCTTTTAGATATTGTAACATATAGAACCCATGAAGTTCTATTCATTTTATTTTCTTTTTCAAAGCTAACAATGCTGTAACATCCTCATTTTTATCTGTGGCATTCGTAGCTTTATTACCAAATGTTACTGTGCTGCCCACCATATCTGCAAATTGTTCATCAGAAAATGCAAATGTAGGTAAGTTTGCCATGTTGTTAGTCAATGGAAAAATCATTTTTAACAAATAATATGGTGAAGTGACAAAAATTTGAATAAATGAAGAATAATTATTAAATAAAGAAAAAACACCTATTTACCTCCACCTTGTGCTCGACATGCAATTAACCTAACACATCAACATACAAACCAATAAACTCACTACTGTCTCTGTCTGTCATTTAACCAGGCATTGATCTGTGTGTCTATTAAATCACCAAATTGGATACAAAGAAATGGTCAACCCCTCACAGACCCCTCGCAAGGCTGCAAGGTAATATATCTTGTAAACGCCCGGGCCCCTGAAAAATGGATAAACCCTATCAGGGAGTACAACTCTTGGAAAAAAGGGGTGTGTTACACCGGACTCAGTGTTGTTATCTAAACGATAGGTTCATGAAAAAACTCTAGATACAGGATTATACCACACACATAGGAAAACAGTAATTTAGATAAATATTGTTATTTTATTATTCTCTTTATCATTTTTTTATAGAAAAAGATTTTTTTAAATATATTAATAAAAAACATAATTTCACATCTATTTACACAATCTATTTTCTCCAGTTCAGATACACATTTGTTATTTATCATAGACATGCCTTGTTCAAAAACCACCACTATACTTCATATGGAGATTATCCTGACTGATGCCACCATATCTGGTATAGGTTCTATACACTAGTTACAGCGGCTATTGCGTAAAGACTGTAACAAAAATCTTAAATTCATTGCTGTCATCACTGGTAATGATGTTTGTTGACTACCACCAACGCGTTTCGGCAAGTTGCCTTCCTCAGGATTTCTTTACCAGTGGTTTACTAAAATAAACAAACGTATACAATCAAAAAATTATAATCTAGAGTTTAACATGAACAACAATTCACAATTCTATATATATGCCATATTACTATGGTATAATTTGACAGTATCTTGATAAACCTGGTTTGAACCATGAGACATACACAGTATAGTGATACTCAACATTCACTCCGTGGTAAAGTAGTGTGGTCCTTTCACTCTTATATCTGTACAGTGCATAAAGTTAAAAGTATTTAAAAAGAGAAATAAAGTAGCAACTTCTGTCTGTACCCCTGATCTAAAAGATGGCACAGTTTCTTGTTACCTGTCCTTATCAAGATCCCAATCATAACAATGAGCACTTTCTTCCATTTATAGCTTTATCTCTATGTGTTATGACGAATAAAGTAGAGACTCCTGTCTATACCCCTTATATAAAGGGTGGCACAGTTTCATATTGCCTGTCCTTATCATGATCCCTAGTATAACAATGTGCACTTACTTCCTTTGTAGCTTTTTCTCTGTATGTTTGTTCTTTTATGAGAGGTGATTCGATTCAGACCTTAACTTAACTAACCGATCTGCTCATGGTGACCAGTTAATGATTTCCTCGAATGATTAAGGACTCTGTTTGATATGAAGTCTATATTTCTTCCTCTAGAACGACAAAATGGACAAAACCCAGATTATATTGTCACCCTTGACCTTTAAATCATGCAAGACTAAAGAGAATTGTAAGTACACTTCATTAGCACCACTGTTCCTAAACTGTGGCCTGATTCGGGTATAAATAAACAGAACAATCACTAGCATCATACTCGCTACATTGAGTCTGATGTATCTGACCCTCGGTTACTGACCAATACATAGGAAACTGTCCTAGATACGACATTACACTCGCAGCTCCTTTCCCCGTCGACCAATTGCATCTGATACTAAGGCAATCTTAACCTATGCAGAGCATCCTGCTCACAACGATATCTGCGATCGAAATATTGATATCCCCTGAACCGACCTATAATGCGCCAGTATAATAAATTTAGCAAGGCTATCGGTAAACACTTACTTAACGCTGCTGACCCGCAGTCCCTCAAATCACTCATGCTCACCGGCAAACGATGTCTGGTAGCGCCAACAGCCATTAAATACACCTATTGACCTCCTCCTCTCTCTCCAATGACGTCACGTTTTTCGCATGGCATGGAGGACGGACTATGTGTTGAGATAGTGGCCATGATGTAATGGGCAAAATGCTGACATATTATCGGTTTCACTCGTACCTATATCTTTCCCAATTGATATAAATCTATATCTATATTTGTACTTCTCTCGGAGGGCGGATAACACCTACGAAGTTGGAATTCTCTGTAGAAACAAAATCCAACTAATATATATTCTATAGGGTAGATTAGGTGTAAATTTGGTGGCCCTGTTTGAATATGCAACCTAGCCCAAACTTTGTGCATAGTAAAGCATGTCCTACCCTTTATCTGCCATGCCTTATTTGCTCTAGGTCGCATGTCTTTATTGTGGAATTGACAATCTATATCCCCATGTTCTAATTATTAGCGAGTGATTTGCGATATTGCATGGAAACATGGGGTATTTATCTTGCTCTAATGATTGCTACTCAAAATACAAAAAATAAATAAAAACGTGAAAAATGAATACAAAAAATATATATATAGTATATTAGACCATGAGGTCAAATATGGGTGTAAATTGACATCCCTTGAAAATTAGTTAAAAATAACTGTCCACCAGACCTAAATGGTGCAAACCTTGTCATAAAGAGGGTCTAAATAATGTGAACTAATCCTGCCTCTGGTATCTTACCTAATAGCCTGATCCCAGGGTATCTCTAGATTTAATCCTTTTGTCGATATTCCCAGGATAAATATCCAGTAAACCTCTCTGAGCTTCCTTATTTTATCCATATTTATGCCTTCTTTGGGGCATATCTTTTCTAAAATATACCATTTCATGTCCTCAGGGCTATGGTCATTCTCTACGTGAGGTTTCACCATAGGTGCTGATAATTTTTTAGTCCTGATTGTAGATCTATGCTCTGTGAGGTGTACATTCAACGTTTTGCCTGTCTCACCCACATAGCACAATGTACACGGGCAAATTATTAGGTAGATTACATTTGTCATTTTGCAATTATTCAAATTTTTTGATATAATCTCAACCTTATTGAAGGACAACTTACTTGCTTCTATAGCCATAGAGCATGATTTGCAAGTAGTACATTTGAATGTACCTACCACTGTGTTGTTGCCTGTGATACTCATTTGTTGGGTGTTATTCATTTGTCTCATACGAGAATGAACTACGTGATCCTTGATAGATTTGTTGAGTCTTTAGGCAAAGATGTGCTTCGGAATTTGCTCTTTCAATTCATCAACATTTAATATATTCCAACTCGAATAAACTGCCTGCCTTATTCTATCATTCAACATGGAATGTCTGGTTACAAAGACTAAAGCAGGAGTTTTCTTTTCAGTTGTAGTCTTAAGTAGATGTTGTCGATCAAAAAAAAGGGCTCGTTTATTTGAGTCCCTTATGATCTTTTTAGGATATCTCCTATATTGAAATTTCTTTTTCATCATTTCACCTTTATCATCAAAGTCTTTAATGTTGGTGCAATTCCGTCGGAGACGAAGAAACTCTCCGAACGGAATGCTATTTTTCTACATGGAGGGGTGGAAACTGTCGTAATGTAAAAGGGTATTCCTGGCAGTGGGCTTAACAAATAAATCCAGTACCAGGATACCGGCATCATGTTTAATGAAAACATCTAGATATTCAACCTGTTCTTGACTTGTATGGTTAGTGAAATGGATGTTAATGTCACAGAGGTTAATCCAGTCTAAGAATTGCTGAAGGTTTTCATCTGTATCGTTCCAGATGAAAAACACATCATATATGAATTGTGACCATTTGGTCACAGATTCATAGAAGGGTGCTATCTCGTTGAAAACATATTTCTGTTCAAAGAGTGACATATATATATTTGCCACAGTTGGTGCACACGAAGCACCCATACTTACACCCTGGTTTTGTTTATACAACTGTTTATTGAATTCAAAGATATTGTCACATAGCACTATTCTGAGACACTCCAAAAGAAACAGGGGTGGACACTTAATATTGTATGTTTGAATAAACCAATGGACCACTGTTATAGCTCCTTCAATAGGTATATTGCTATATAAAGCTTCTATATCCTTGGTTACCAAAGTTTGGGTGTCTGGACAAAACGAGATATTTTCTTGTGTCTTGTACGAATGCCTTGTATGTGACACATGGGTGCACAGAATAGCATCGATGTATTTAGCCAGTGATTCAGTAGCAGAACCTATTTTGGTAACTATGGGTCTTAAAGGTGGATCTGTTACACTTTTGTGTACCTTCGGTATTCCATAGATACTGGCCATCCTGGGTTTATTGACATTTAGGAACTCCCATTCCTTCTTGCAGATCTTCCCGTTCCTCAAGGCTCGGTTAGTGAGCTTTCTGATCTGGTTTACTGTGTTAGCCGTAGGATCTTTTGTGATTGGCGCATAAAACCGTGTGCCGCCTAGCATGTCCTCCATTTTTGTCACATATGAGGGGGTGTCGTACACTACAATCCCCCCCCCCCTTTGTCACATGCCTTGATCGGTTTATCTGGACTATGTTTTAAATCTTCCAGAGCTTTATATTAATTTCTACTTAAGTTGAACGGTGTCTGCTGGACATATTTTGTCATGTTTACAAATTTCTTATAAACCACTTGCTCAAACACAGCTACTTGTGGTGGCAGCTGTTCCATAGTTGGGGTGAAAATAGATTTCGGGGCTAGACCAGATAGATTCAAAGTTTCACCTGAACGCTCCTGATTTGAAAAGAAAACTCGAAGTCGGATCTGTCTAAGGAATGCCTGCAAATCTCTAAATAGTTCAAACTTATTTAGCCCAGAATGAGTGGCAAATGTGATCCCCCTGGATAATACAGCCATGGTGGTAATAGATAATTGTGAACTACTAAGATTGAAAATAGTTAGTATCTATTCCCTCCTATACCGTTTATTTCTGGTTTCCAGATATAGATTGTAACCCATCGGTGGATTGGCCTGGAATTCGTTGAAATTCATAGGCGGATTTGTCTGAAATTGATTGAAAGCCAGGTGTAGATTGGATTGAAATCTCGGCTGGTATTGAGGTCTCCAGTTTCCTCGTCTGACAGGGCGTCTCCCTAAAAAAGGCTGTGTATACCGCTGTCTACCATTATATCTAAATCCCTGATAGCCGTTACCTGTGTGGTTTGTCTCACTATCGGAATCTGAAGAATCAGAAAAGGTAGTCACTTTCCTTCGTAATTATATTGCTGACCAAATTGTCCTCCCTCTGTTTGATTGTAATATTGGTCTGCCAAATAGGGGTAAGTGCTTTCCTTGCTGAGAAATTTGACATCCTTTATTTAATTTCTCCACTTTTCGTTTGGTTAAAAAGTCAGTATAGGAGTTGAGATCTTTTTCAATATCCTCTAACTTTTTTTTGGTCTCTTCTACTATTCCCGAAGATTTAATTTTATTTTCTAAATCTAGGATTTCAGCTGGCAATTGTTCAAGCATTTCTTTCGATGTTTCCACAATTAGCATCATGTAGTCTCTTGAGCAACTGTTAGAGATCATTTCCCACCGTTCTAGAAATTCTTTAATTTGTACAAACAGGCCAGGTATGTTTCTTACACGTAAACCTTGAGGGATTACCCCTTCCTTTAGATATTGTAACATATAGAACCCATGAAGTTCTATTCATTTCATTTTCTTTTTCAAAGCTAACAATGCTGTAACATCCTCATTTTTATCTGTGGCATTCGTAGCTTTATTACCAAATGTTACTGTGCTGCCCACCATATCTGCAAATTGTTCATCAGAAAATGCAAATGTAGGTAAGTTTGCCATGTTGTTAGTCAATGGAAAAATAATTTTAAACAAATAATATGGTGAAGTGACAAAAATTTGAATAAATGAAGAATAATTATTAAATAAAGAAAAAGCACCTATTTACCTCCACCTTGTGCTCGACATGCAATTAACCTAACACATCAACATACAAACCAATAAACTCACTACTGTCTCTGTCTGTCATTCAACCAGGCATTGATCTATGTGTCTATTAAATCACCAAATTGGATACAAAGAAATGGTCAACCCCTCACAGACCCCTCGCAAGGTAATATATCTTGTAAACGCCCGGGCCCCTGAAAAATGGATAAACCCTATCAGGGAGTACAACTCTTGGAAAAAAGGGGTGTGTTACACCGGACTCAGTGTTGTTATCTAAACGATAGGTTCATGAAAAAACTCTAGATACAGGATTATACCACACACATAGGAAAACAGTAATTTAGATAAATATTGTTATTTTATTATTCTCTTTATCATTTTTTTATAGAAAAAGATTTTTTTAAATATATTAATAAAAAACATAATTTCACATCTATTTACACAATCTATTTTCTCCAGTTCAGATACACATTTGTTATTTATCATAGACATGCCTTGTTCAAAAACCACCACTATACTTCATATGGAGATTATCCTGACTGATGCCAACATATCTGGTATAGGTTCTATACACTAGTTACAGGGCTATTGCGTAAAGACTGTAACACAAATCTTAAATTCATTGCTGTCATCACTGGTAATGATGTTTGTTGACTACCACCAACGCGTATCAGCAAGTTGCCTTCCTCAGGATTTCTTTACCAGTGGTTTACTAAAATAAACAAACGTATACAATCAAAAAATTATAATCTAGAGTTTAACATGAACAACAATTGACAATTCTATATATATGCCATATTAATTGCGGGTTTATATAGCGCTAGGAATCGACTCCCGGAGGAGTATCTCCACGCTTCGACCGCTGGGGAACCCGTCCTGGCTCACCCTGAGAGATGGTCCCTGATGGGTATCTCTAAGGTGCGACCAAGCATCCCTGGCAGTCTGGGGGGGCCGTTGTGAAGATGAGGCAAGCTGATGCCCAGAGTTGCCGAGTGTGGTTTCTGACTAGAGTAGGCACCGAGGTGAGAATTATCGAGTCCGCTGACCCTGGTCCACGACCCTGTCGCGTCGGGAATCGAACCCTGGTCCCGGGCCGTTCTCTGCTTACGGGTCTGCTGCCTCTAACCAGTGAGCCACACTTCTCCACATATTACTTTGGTATAATTTGACAGTATCTTGATAAACCTGGTTTGAACCATGAGACATACACAGTATAGTGATACTCAACATTCACTCCGTGGTAAAGTAGTGTGGTCCTTTCACTCTTATATCTGTACAGTGCATAAAGTTAAAAGTATTTAAAAAGAGAAATAAAGTAGCAACTTCTGTCTGTACCCCTGATCTAAAAGATGGCACAGTTTCTTGTTACCTGTCCTTATCAAGATCCCAATCATAACAATGAGCACTTTCTTCCATTTATAGCTTTATCTCTATGTGTTATGACGAATAAAGTAGAGACTTCTGTCTATACCCCTGATCTAAAGGGTGGCACAGTTTCATATTGCCTGTCCTTATCATGATCCCTAGTATAACAATGTGCACTTACTTCCTTTGTAGCTTTTTCTCTGTATGTTTGTTCTTTTATGAGAGGTGATTCGATTCTGACCTTAACTTAACTAACCGATCTGCTCATGGTGACCAGTTAATGATTTCCTCGAATGATTAAGGACTCTGTTTGATATGAAGTCTATATTTCTTCCTCTAGAACGACAAAATGGACAAAACCCAGATTATATTGTCATCCTTGACCTTTAAATCATGCAAGACTAAAGAGAATTGTAAGTACACTTCATTAGCACCACTGTTCCTAAACTGTGGCCTGATTCGGGTATAAATAAACAGAAAAATCACCAGCATCATACTCGCTACATTGAGACTGATGTATCTGACCCTCGGTTACTGACCAATACATAGGAAACTGTCCTAGATACGACATTACACTCGCAGCCCCTTTCCCCGTCGACCAATTGCATCTGATACTAAGGCAATCTTAACCTATGCAGAGCATCCTGCTCACAACGATATATGCGATCGAAATATTGATATCCCCTGAACCGACCTATAATGCGCCAGTATAATAAATTTAGCAAGGCTATCGGTAAACACTTACTTAACGCTGCTGACCCGCAGTCCCTCAAATCACTCAGGCTCACCGGCAAACGATGTCTGGTAGCGCCAACAGCCATTAAATACACCTATCGACCTCCTCCTCTCTCTCCGATGACGTCATGTTTTTCGCATGGCATGGAGGACGGACTATTTGTTGAGATAGTGGCCATGATGTAATGGGCAAAATGCTGACATATTATCGGTTTCACTCGTACCTATATCTTTCCCAATTCATATAAATCTATATCTATATTTGTACTTCTCTCGGAGGGCGGATAACACCTACGAAGTTGGAATTCTCTGTAGAAACAAAATCCAACTAATATATATTCTATAGGGTAGATTAGGTGTAAATTTGGTGGCCCTGTTTGAATATGCAACCTAGCCCAAACTTTGTGCATAGTAAAGCATGTCCTACCCTTTATCTGCCATGCCTTATTTGCTCTAGGTCGCATGTCTTTATTGTGGAATTGACGTTCTATATCCCCATGTTCTAATTATTAGCGAGTGATTTGCGATATTGCATGGAAACATGGGGTATTTATCTTGCTCTAATGATTGCTACTCAAAATACAAAAAATAAATAAAAACGTGAACAATGAATACAAAATATATATATATATAGTATATTAGACCATGAGGTCAAATATGGGTGTAAATTGACATCCCTTGAAAAATAGTTAAAAATAACTGTCCACCAGACCTAAATGGTGCAAACCTTGTCATAAAGAGGGTCTAAATAATGTGAACTAATCCTGCCTCTGGTATCTTACCTAATAGCCTGATCCCAGGGTATCTCTAGATTTAATCCTTTTGTAAATGTTCCCAGGATAAATATCCAGTAAACCTCTCTGAGCTTCCTTATTTTATCCATATTTATGCCTTCTTTGGGGCATATCTTTTCTAAAATATACCATTTCATGTCCTCAGGGCTATGGTCGTTCTCTACGTGAGGTTTCACCAAAGGTGCTGATAATTTTTTAGTTCTGATTGTAGATCTATGCTCTGTGAGGTGTACATTCAACGTTTTGCCTGTCTCACCCACATAGCACAATGTACACGGGCAAATTATTAGGTAGATTACATTTGTCATTTTGCAATTATTCAATTTTTTTATATATAATCTCAACCTTATTGAAGGACAACTTACTTGCTTCTATAGCCATAGAGCATGATTTGCAAGTAGTACATTTGAATGTACCTACCACTGTGTTGTTGGCTGTGACTCTCATTTGTTGGGTGGTATTAATTTGTCTCATACGAGAATGAACTACGTGATCCTTGATAGATTTGTTGCGTCTTTAGGCAAAGATGTGCTTCGGAATTTGCTCTTTCAATTCATCAACATTTAATATATTCCAACTCGAATAAACTGCCTGCCTTATTCTATCATTCAACATGGAATGTCTGGTTACAAAGACTAAAGCAGGAGTTTTCTTTTCAGTTGTAGTCTTAAGTAGATGTTGTCGATCAAAAAAACGGGCTCGTTTATATGAGTCCCTTATGATCTTTTTAGGATATCTCCTATATTGAAATTTCTTTTTCATCATTCCACCTTTATCATCAAAGTCTTCAATGTTGGTGCAATTCCGTCGGAGACGAAGAAACTCTCCGAACGGAATGCTATTTTTCTACATGGAGGGGTGGAAACTGTCGTAATGTAAAAGGGTATTCCTGGCAGTGGGCTTAACAAATAAATCCACTACCAGGATACCGGCATCATGTTTAATTAAAACATCTAAATATTCAACCTGTTCTTGACTTGTATGGTTAGTGAAAGGGATGTTAATGTCACAGAGGTTAATCCAGTCTAAGAATTGCTGAAGGTTTTCATCCGTATCGTTCCAGATGAAAAACACATCATATATGAATTGTGACCATTTGGTCACAGATTCATAGAAGGGTGCTATCTCGTTGAAAACATATTTCTGTTAAAAGAGTGACATATATATATATATTTGCCACAGTTGGTGCACACGAAGCACCCATACTTACTCCCTGGTTTTGTTTATACAACTGTTTATTGAATTCAAAGATATTGTCACATAGCACTATTCTGAGACACTCCAAAAGAAACAGGGGTGGACACTTAATATTGTATGTTTGAATAAACCAATGGACCACTGTTATAGCTCCTTCAAGAGGTATATTGCTATATAAAGCTTCTATATCCTTGGATAACAAAGTTTGGGTGTCTGGGCAAAACGAGATATTTTCTTGTATCTTGTACGAATGCCATGTATGTGACACATGGGTGCACAGAATAGCATCCATGTATTTAGCCAGTGGTTCAGTAGCAGAACTTATTGTGGTAACTATGGGTCTTAAAGGTGGATCTGTTACACTTTTGTGTACCTTCGGTATTCCATAGATACTGGCCATCCTGGGTTTATTGACATTTAGGAACTCCCATTCCTTCTTGCAGATTTCCCCGTTCCTCAAGGCTCGGTTAGTGAGCTTTCTGATCTGGTTTACTGTGTTAGCCGTAGGATCTTTTGTGATTGACGCGTAAAACCGTGTGTCGCCCAGCATGTCCTCCATTTTTGTCACATATGAGGGGGTGTCGTACACTACAATCCCCCCCCCCTTTGTCACATGCCTTGATCAGTTTATCTGGACTATGTTTTAAATCTTCCAGAGCTTTATATTCATTTCTACTTAAGTTGAACGGTGTCTGCTGGACATATTTTGTCATGTTTACAAATTTCTTATAAACCACTTGCTCAAACACAGCTACTTGTGGCGGCAGCTGTTCCATAGTTGGGGTAAAATAGATTTCGGGGCTAGACCAGATAGATTCAAAGTTTCACCTGAACGCTCCTGATTTGAAAAGAAAACTCGAAGTCGGATCTGTCTAAGGAATGCCTGCAAATCTCTAAATAGTTCAAACTTATTTAGCCCAGAATGAGGGGCAAATGTGATCCCCCTGGATAATACAGCATGGTGGTAATAGATAATTGTGAACTACTAAGATTGAAAATAGGTATAGTATCTATTCCCTCCAATACCGTTTAATTCTGGTTTCCAGATATAGATTGTAACCCATCGGTGGATTGGCCTGGAATTCGTTGAAATTCATAGGCGGATTTGTCTGAAATTGATTGAAAGCCAGGTGTAGATTGGATTGAAATCTCGGCTGGTATTGAGGTCTCCAGTTTCCTCGTCTGACAGGGCGTCTCCCTAAAAAAGGCTGTGTATACCGCTGTCTACCATTATATCTAAATCCCTGATAGCCGTTACCTGTGTGGTTTGTCTCACTATCGGAATCTGAAGAATCAGAAAAGGTAGTCACTTTCCTTCGTAATTATATTGCTGACCAAATTGTCCTCCCTCTGTTTGATTGTAATATTGGTCTGCCAAATAGGGGTAAGTGCTTTCCTTGCTGAAAAATTTGACATCCTTTATTTAATTTCTCCACTTTTCGTTTGGTTAAAAAGTCAGTATAGGAGTTGAGATCTTTTTCAATATCCTCTAACTTTTTTTTGGTCTCTTCTACTATTCCCGAAGATTTAATTTTATTTTCTAAATCTAGGATTTCAGCTGGCAATTGTTCAAGCATTTCTTTCGATGTTTCGACAATTAGCATCATGTAGTCTCTTGAGCAACTGTTAGAGATCTTTTCCCACCGTTCTAGAAATTCTTTAATTTGTACAAACAGGCCAGGTATGTTTCTTACACGTAAACCTTGAGGGATTACCCCTTCCTTTAGATATTGTAACATATAGAACCCATGAAGTTCTATTCATTTCATTTTCTTTTTCAAAGCTAACAATGCTGTAACATCCTCATTTTTATCTGTGGCATTCGTAGCTTTATTACCAAATGTTACTGTGCTGCCCACCATATCTGCAAATTGTTCATCAGAAAATGCAAATGTAGGTAAGTTTGCCATGTTGTTAGTCAATGGAAAAATAATTTTAAACAAATAATATGGTGAAGTGACAAAAATTTGAATAAATGAAGAATAATTATTAAATAAAGAAAAAGCACCTATTTACCTCCACCTTGTGCTCGACATGCAATTAACCTAACACATCACCATACAAACCAATAAACTCACTACTGTCTCTGTCTGTCATTCAACCAGGCATTGATCTATGTGTCTATTAAATCACCAAATTGGATACAAAGAAATGGTCAACCCCTCACAGACCCCTCGCAAGGTAATATATCTTGTAAACGCCCGGGCCCCTGAAAAATGGATAAACCCTATCAGGGAGTACAACTCTTGGAAAAAAGGGGTGTGTTACACCGGACTCAGTGTTGTTATCTAAACGATAGGTTCATGAAAAAACTCTAGATACAGGATTATACCACACACATAGGAAAACAGTAATTTAGATAAATATTGTTATTTTATTATTCTCTTTATCATTTTTTTATAGAAAAAGATTTTTTAAAATATATTAATAAAAAACATAATTTCACATCTATTTACACAATCTATTTTCTCCAGTTCAGATACACATTTGTTATTTATCATAGACATGCCTTGTTCAAAAACCACCACTATACTTCATATGGAGATTATCCTGACTGATGCCAACATATCTGGTATAGGTTCTATACACTAGTTACAGGGCTATTGCGTAAAGACTGTAACACAAATCTTAAATTCATTGCTGTCATCACTGGTAATGATGTTTGTTGACTACCACCAACGCGTATCGGCAAGTTGCCTTCCTCAGGATTTCTTTACCAGTGGTTTACTAAAATAAACAAACGTATACAATCAAAAAATTATAATCTAGAGTTTAACATGAACAACAATTGACAATTCTATATATATGCCATATTACTTTGGTATAATTTGACAGTATCTTGATAAACCTGGTTTGAACCATGAGACATACACAGTATAGTGATACTCAACATTCACTCTGTGGTAAAGTAGTGTGGTCCTTTCACTCTTATATCTGTACAGTGCATAAAGTTAAAAGTATTTAAAAAGAGAAATAAAGTAGCAACTTCTGTCTGTACCCCTGATCTAAAAGATGGCACAGTTTCTTGTTACCTGTCCTTATCAAGATCCCAATCATAACAATGAGCACTTTCTTCCATTTATAGCTTTATCTCTATGTGTTATGACGAATAAAGTAGAGACTCCTGTCTATACCCCTGATCTAAAGGGTGGCACAGTTTCATATTGCCTGTCCTTATCATGATCCCTAGTATAACAATGTGCACTTACTTCCTTTGTAGCTTTTTCTCTGTATGTTTGTTCTTTTATGAGAGGTGATTCGATTCTGACCTTAACTTAACTAACCGATCTGCTCATGGTGACCAGTTAATGATTTCCTCGAATGATTAAGGACTCTGTTTGATATGAAGTCTATATTTCTTCCTCTAGAACGACAAAATGGACAAAACCCAGATTATATTGTCACCTTTGACCTTTAAATCATGCAAGACTAAAGAGAATTGTAAGTACACTTCATTAGCACCACTGTTCCTAAACTGTGGCCTGATTCGGGTATAAATAAACAGAAAAATCACCAGCATCATACTCGCTACATTGAGACTGATGTATCTGACCCTCGGTTACTGACCAATACATAGGAAACTGTCCTAGATACGACATTACACTCGCAGCCCCTTTCCCCGTCGACCAATTGCATCTGATACTAAGGCAATCTTAACCTATGCAGAGCATCCTGCTCACAACGATATATGCGATCGAAATATTGATATCCCCTGAACCGACCTATAATGCGCCAGTATAATAAATTTAGCAAGGCTATCGGTAAACACTTACTTAACGCTGCTGACCCGCAGTCCCTCAAATCACTCAGGCTCACCGGCAAACGATGTCTGGTAGCGCCAACAGCCATTAAATACACCTATCGACCTCCTCCTCTCTCTCCGATGACGTCACGTTTTTCGCATGGCATGGAGGACGGACTATTTGTTGAGATAGTGGCCATGATGTAATGGGCAAAATGCTGACATATTATCGGTTTCACTCGTACCTATATCTTTCCCAATTCATATAAATCTATATCTATATTTGTACTTCTCTCGGAGGGCGGATAACACCTACGAAGTTGGAATTCTCTGTAGAAACAAAATCCAACTAATATATATTCTATAGGGTAGATTAGGTGTAAATTTGGTGGCCCTGTTTGAATATGCAACCTAGCCCAAACTTTGTGCATAGTAAAGCATGTCCTACCCTTTATCTGCCATGCCTTATTTGCTCTAGGTCGCATGTCTTTATTGTGGAATTGACGTTCTATATCCCCATGTTCTAATTATTAGCGAGTGATTTGCGATATTGCATGGAAACATGGGGTATTTATCTTGCTCTAATGATTGCTACTCAAAATACAAAAAATAAATAAAAACGTGAAAAATGAATACAAAATATATATATATAGTATATTAGACCATGAGGTCAAATATGGGTGTAAATTGACATCCCTTGAAAAATAGTTAAAAATAACTGTCCACCAGACCTAAATGGTGCAAACCTTGTCATAAAGAGGGTCTAAATAATGTGAACTAATCCTGCCTCTGGTATCTTACCTAATAGCCTGATCCCAGGATATCTCTAGATTTAATCCTTTTGTAAATGTTCCCAGGATAAATATCCAGTAAACCTCTCTGAGCTTCCTTATTTTATCCATATTTATGCCTTCTTTGGGGCATATCTTTTCTAAAATATACCATTTCATGTCCTCAGGGCTATGGTCGTTCTCTACGTGAGGTTTCACCAAAGGTGCTGATAATTTTTTAGTCCTGATTGTAGATATATGCTCTGTGAGGTGTACATTCAACGTTTTGCCTGTCTCACCCACATAGCACAATGTACACGGGCAAATTATTAGGTAGATTACATTTGTCATTTTGCAATTATTCCATTTTTTTTTATATAATCTCAACCTTATTGAAGGACAACTTACTTGCTTCTATAGCCATAGAGCATGATTTGCAAGTAGTACATTTGAATGTACCTACCACTGTGTTGTTGGCTGTGACTCTCATTTGTTGGGTGGTATTCATTTGTCTCATACGAGAATGAACTACGTGATCCTTGATAGATTTATTGCGTCTTTAGGCAAAGATGTGCTTCGGAATTTGCTCTTTCAATTCATCAACATTTAATATATTCCAACTTGAATAAACTGCCTGCCTTATTCTATCATTCAACATGGAATGTCTGGTTACAAAGACTAAAGCAGGAGTTTTCTTTTCAGTTGTAGTCTTAAGTAGATGTTGTCGATCAAAAAAACGGGCTCGTTTATATGAGTCCCTTATGATCTTTTTAGGATATCTCCTATATTGAAATTTCTTTTTCATCATTCCACCTTTATCATCAAAGTCTTTAATGTTGGTGCAATTCCGTCGGAGACGAAGAAACTCTCCGAACGGAATGCTATTTTTCTACATGGAGGGGTGGAAACTGTCGTAATGTAAAAGGGTATTCCTGGCAGTGGGCTTAACAAATAAATCCACTACCAGGATACCGGCATCATGTTTAATTAAAACATCTAGATATTCAACCTGTTCTTGACTTGTATGGTTAGTGAAAGGGATGTTAATGTCACAGAGGTTAATCCAGTCTAAGAATTGCTGAAGGTTTTCATCCGTATCGTTCCAGATGAAAAACACATCATATATGAATTGTGACCATTTGGTCACAGATTCATAGAAGGGTGCTATCTCGTTGAAAACATATTTCTGTTCAAAGAGTGACATATATATATATTTGCCACAGTTGGTGCACACGAAGCACCCATACTTACTCCCTGGTTTTGTTTATACAACTGTTTATTGAATTCAAAGATATTGTCACATAGCACTATTCTGAGACACTCCAAAAGAAACAGGGGTGGACACTTAATATTGTATGTTTGAATAAACCAATGGACCACTGTTATAGCTCCTTCAATAGGTATATTGCTATATAAAGCTTCTATATCCTTGGTTACCAAAGTTTGGGTGTCTGGGCAAAACGAGATATTTTCTTGTATCTTGTACGAATGCCATGTATGTGACACATGGGTGCACAGAATAGCATCTATGTATTTAGCCAGTGGTTCAGTAGCAGAACTTATTGTGGTAACTATGGGTCTTAAAGGTGGATCTGTTACACTTTTGTGTACCTTCGGTATTCCATAGATACTGGCCATCCTGGGTTTATTGACATTTGGGAACTCCCATTCCTTCTTGCAGATTTCCCCGTTCCTCAAGGCTCGGTTAGTGAGCTTTCTGATCTGGTTTACTGTGTTAGCCGTAGGATCTTTTGTGATTGACGCGTAAAACCGTGTGTCGCCCAGCATGTCCTCCATTTTTGTCACATATGAGGGGGTGTCATACACAACAATCCCCCCTCCTTTGTCACATGCCTTGATCAGTTTATCTGGACTATGTTTTAAATCTTCCAGAGCTTTATATTCATTTCTACTTAAGTTGAACGGTGTCTGCTGGACATATTTTGTCATGTTTACAAATTTCTTATAAACCACTTGCTCAAACACAGCTACTTGTGGCGGCAGCTGTTCCATAGTTGGGGTAAAATAGATTTCGGGGCTAGACCAGATAGATTCAAAGTTTCACCTGAACGCTCCTGATTTGAAAAGAAAACTCGAAGTCGGATCTGTCTAAGGAATGCCTGCAAATCTCTAAATAGTTCAAACTTATTTAGCCCAGAATGAGGGGCAAATGTGATCCCCCTGGATAATACAGCATGGTGGTAATAGATAATTGTGAACTACTAAGATTGAAAATAGGTATTGTATCTATTCCCTCCAATACCGTTTAATTCTGGTTTCCAGATATAGATTGTAACCCATCGGTGGATTGGCCTGGAATTCGTTGAAATTCATAGGCGGATTTGTCTGAAATTGATTGAAAGCCAGGTGTAGATTGGATTGAAATCTCGGCTGGTATTGAGGTCTCCAGTTTCCTCGTCTCACAGGGCGTCTCCCTAAAAAAGGCTGTGTATACCACTGTCTACCATTATATCTAAACCCCTGACAGCCGTTACCTGTGTGGTTTGTCTCACTATCGGAATCTGAAGAATCAGAAAAGGTAGTCACTTTCCTTCGTAATTATATTTCTGACCAAATTGTCCTCCCTCTGTTTGATTGTAATATTGGTCTGCCAAATAGGGGTAAGTGCTTTCCTTGCTGAAAAATTTGACATCCTTTTTTAGTTTCTCCACTTTTCGTTTGGTTAAATAGTCAGTATAGGAGTTGAGATCTTTTTCAATATCCTCTAACATTTTTTTAGTCTCTTCTACTATTCCCTAAGATTTAATTTTATTTTCTAAATCTAGGATTTCAGCTGCTAATTGTTCAAGCATTTCTTTCGATGTTTCGACAATTAGCATCATGTAGTCTCTTGAGCAACTGTTAGAGATCATTTCCCACCGTTCTAGAAATTCTTTAATTTGTACAAACAGGCCAGGTATGTTTCTTACACGTAAACCTTGAGGGATTACCCCTTCCTTTAGATATTGTAACATATAGAACCCATGAAGTTCTATTCATTTCATTTTCTTTTTCAAAGCTAACAATGCTGTAACATCCTCATTTTTATCTGTGGCATTCGTAGCTTTATTACCAAATGTTACTGTGCTGCCCACCATATCTGCAAATTGTTCATCAGAAAATGCAAATGTAGGTAAGTTTGCCATGTTGTTAGTCAATGGAAAAATAATTTTAAACGAATAATATGGTGAAGTGACAAAAATTTGAATAAATGAAGAATAATTATTAAATAAAGAAAAAGCACCTATTTATCCCCACCTTGTGCTCGACATGCAATTAACCTAACACATCAACATACAAACCAATAAACTCACTACTGTCTCTGTCTGTCATTCAACCAGGCATTGATCTGTGTGTCTATTAAATCCCCAAATTGGATACAAAGAAATGGTCAACCCCTCACAGACTGGCTGCTAGGTAATATATCTTGTAAACGCCCGGGCCCCTGAAAAATGGATAAACCCTATCAGGGAGTACAACTCTTGGAAAAAAGGGGTGTGTTACACCGGACTCAGTGTTGTTATCTAAACGATAGGTTCATGAAAAAACTCTAGATACAGGATTATACCACACACAGAGGAAAACAGTAATTTAGATAAATATTGTTATTTTATTATTCTCTTTATCATTTTTTATAGAAAAAGATTTTTTTAAATATATTAATAAAAAACATAATTTCACATCTATCTACACAATCTATTTTCTCCAGTTCAGATACACATTTGTTTTTTACCAATGACATGCCTTGTTCAAAAACCACCACTATACTTCATATGGAGATTATCCTGACTGATGCCAACATATCTGGTATAGGTTCTATACACTAGTTACAGCGGCTATTGCGTAAAGACTGTAACACAAATCTTAAATTCATTGCTGTCATCACTGGTAATGATGTTTGTTGACTACCACCAACGCGTTTCGGCAAGTTGCCTTCCTCAGGATTTCTTTACCAGTGGTTTACTAAAATAAACAAACGTATACAATCAAAAAATTATAATCTAGAGTTTAACATGAACAACAATTCACAATTCTATATATATGCCATATTACTATGGTATAATTTGACAGTATCTTGATAAACCTGGTTTGAACCATGAGACATACACAGTATAGTGATACTCAACATTCACTCCGTGGTAAAGTAGTGTGGTCCTTTCACTCTTATATCTGTACAGTGCATAAAGTTAAAAGTATTTAAAAAGAGAAATAAAGTAGCAACTTCTGTCTGTACCCCTGATCTAAAAGATGGCACAGTTTCTTGTTACCTGTCCTTATCAAGATCCCAATCATAACAATGAGCACTTTCTTCCATTTATAGCTTTCTCTCTATGTGTTATGACGAATAAAGTAGAGACTCCTGTCTATACCCCTGATATAAAGGGTGGCACAGTTTCATATTGCCTGTCCTTATCATGATCCCTAGTATAACAATGTGCACTTACTTCCTTTGTAGCTTTTTCTCTGTATGTTTGTTCTTTTATGAGAGGTGATTCGATTCTGACCTTAACTTAACTAACCGATCTGCTCATGGTGACCAGTTAATGATTTCCTCGAATGATTAAGGACTCTGTTTGATATGAAGTCTACATTTCTTCCACTAGAACGACAAAATGGACAAAACCCAGATTATATTGTCACCCTTGACCTTTAAATCATGCAAGACTAAAGAGAATTGTAAGTACACTTCATTAGCACCACTGTTCCTAAACTGTGGCCTGATTCGGGTATAAATAAACAGAAAAATCACCAGCATCATACTCGCTACATTGAGTCTGATGTATCTGACCCTCGGTTACTGACCAATACATAGGAAACTGTCCTAGATACGACATTACACTCGCAGCCCCTTTCCCCGTCGACCAATTGCATCTGATACTAAGGCAATCTTAACCTATGAAGAGCATCCTGCTCACAACGATATATGCGATAGAAATATTGATATCCCCTGAACCGACCTATAATGCGCCAGTATAATAAATTTAGCAAGGCTATCGGTAAATACTTACTTAACGCTGCTGACCCGCAGTCCCTCAAATCACTCAGGCTCACCGGCAAACGATGTCTGGTAGCGCCAAAAGCCATTAAATACACCTATTGACCTCCTCCTTTCTCTCCGATGACGTCACGTTTTTTGCATGGCATGGAGGACGGACTATGTGTTGAGATAGTGGCCATGATGTAATGGGCAAAATGCTGACATAGTATCGGTTTCACTCGTACCTATATCTTTCCCAATTGATATAAATCTATATCTATATTTGTACTTCTCTCGGAGGGCGGATAACACCTACGAAGTTGGAATTCTCTGTAGAAACAAAATCCAACTAATATAGATTCTATAGGGTAGATTAGGTGTAAATTTGGTGGCCCTGTTTGAATATGCAACCTAGCCCAAACTTTGTGCATAGTAAAGCATGTCCTACCCTTTATCTGCCATGCCTTATTTGCTCTAGGTCGAATGTCTTTATTGTGGAATTGACGTTCTATATCCCCATGTTCTAAATATTAGCGAGTGATTTGCGATATTGCATGGAAACATGGGGTATTTATCTTGCTCTAATGATTGCTACTCAAAATACAAAAAATAAATAAAAACGTGGAAAATGAATACAAAAAATATATATATAGTATATTAGACCATGAGGTCAAATATCGGTGTAAATTGACATCCCTTGAAAAATAGTTAAAAATAACTGTCCACCAGACCTAAATGGAGCAAACCTTGTCATAAAGAGGGTCTAAATAATGTGAACTAATCCTGCCTCTGGTATCTTACCTAATAGCCTGATCCCAGGGTATCTCTAGATTTAATCCTTTTGTAGATATTCCCAGGATAAATATCCAGTAAACCTCTCTGAGCTTCCTTATTTTATCCATATTTATGCCTTCTTTGGGGCATATCTTTTCTAAAATATACCATTTCATGTCCTCAGGGCTATGGTTGTTCTCTACGTGAGGTTTCACCATAGGTGCTGATAATTTTTTAGTCCTGATTGTAGATCTATGCTCTGTGAGGTGTACATTCAACGTTTTGCCTGTCTCACCCACATAGCACAATGTACACGGGCAAATTATTAGGTGGACTACATTTGTCATTTTGCAATTATTCAAATTTTTTGATATAATCTCAACCTTATTGAAGGACAACTTACTTGCTTCTATAGCCATAGAGCATGATTTGCAAGTAGTACATTTGAATGTACCTACCACTGTGTTGTTGCCTGTGATACTCATTTGTTGGGTGTTATTCATTTGTCTCATACGAGAATGAACTACGTGATCCTTGATAGATTTGTTGCGTCTTTAGGCAAAGATGTGCTTCGGAATTTGCTCTTTCACTTCATCAACATTTAATATATTCCAACTTGAATAAAATGCCTGCCTTATTCTATCATTCAACATGGAATGTCTGGTTACAAAGACTAAAGCAGGAGTTTTCTTTTCAGTTGTAGTCTTAAGTAGATGTTGTCGATCAAAAAAACGGGCTCGTTTATATGAGTCCCTTTTGATCTTTTTAGGATATCTCCTATATTGAAATTTCTTTTTCATCATTTCACCTTTATCATCAAAGTCTTTAATGTTGGTGCAATTCCGTCGGAGACGAAGAAACTCTCCGAACGGAATGCTATTTTTCTACATGGAGGGGTGGAAACTGTCGTAATGTAAAAGGGTATTCCTGGCAGTGGGCTTAACAAATAAATCCACTACCAGGATACTGGCATCATGTTTAATTAAAACATCTAGATATTCAACCTGTTCTTGACTTGTATGGTTAGTAAAAGGAATGTTAATGTCACAGAGGTTAATCCAGTCTAAGAATTGCTGAAGGTTTTCATCCGTATCGTTCCAGATGAAAAACACATCATATATGAATTGTGACCATTTGGTCACAGATTCATAGAAGGGTGCTATCTCGTTGAAAACATATTTCTGTTCAAAGAGTGACATATATATATTTGCCACAGTTGGTGCACACGAAGCACCCATACTTACTCCCTGGTTTTGTTTATACAACTGTTTATTGACTTCAAAGATATTGTCACATAGCACTATTCTGAGACACTCCAAAAGAAACAGGGGTGGACACTTAATATTGTATGTTTGAATAAACCAATGGACCACTGTTATAGCTCCTTCAATAGGTATATTGCTATATAAAGCTTCTATATCCTTGGTTACCAAAGTTTGGGTGTCTGGGCAAAACGAGATATTTTCTTGTATCTTGTACGAATGCCATGTATGTGACACATGGGTGCACAGAATAGCATCGATGTATTTAGCCAGTGGTTCAGTAGCAGAACCTATTGTGGTAACTATGGGTCTTAAAGGTGGATCTGTTACACTTTTGTGTACCTTTGGTATTCCATAGATACTGGCCATCCTGGGTTTATTGACATTTAGGAACTCCCATTCCTTCTTGCAGATTTCCCCGTTCCTCAAGGCTTGGTTAGTGAGCTTTCTGATCTGGTTTACTGTGTTAGCCGTAGGATCTTTTGTGATTGACGCATAAAACCGTGTGTCGCCTAGCATGTCCTCCCTTTGTGTCACATATGAGGGGGTGTCGTACACTACAATCCCCCCCCTTTGTCACATGCCTTGATCAGTTTATCTGGACTATGTTTTAAATCTTCCAGAGCTTTATATTCATTTCTACTTAAGTTGAACGGTGTCTGCTGGACATATTTTGTCATGTTTACAAATTTCTTATAAACCACTTGCTCAAACACAGCTACTTGTGGCGGCAGCTGTTCCATAGTTGGGGTGAAAATAGATTTCGGGGCTAGACCAGATAGATTCAAAGTTTCACCTGAACGCTCCTGATTTGAAAAGAAAACTCGAAGTCGGATCTAACTAAGGAATGCCTGCAAATCTCTAAATAGTTCAAACTTATTTAGCCCAGAATGAGGGGCAAATGTGATCCCCCTGGATAATACAGCATGGTGGTAATAGATAATTGTGAACTACTAAGATTGAAAATAGGTATAGTATCTATTCCCTCCAATACCGTTTAATTCTGGTTTCCAGATATAGATTGTAACCCATCGGTGGATTGGCCTGGAATTGGTTGAAATTCATAGGCGGATTTGTCTGAAATTGATTGAAAGCCAGGTGTAGATTGGATTGAAATCTCGGCTGGTATTGAGGTCTCCAGTTTCCTCATCTCACAGGGCGTCTCCCTAAAAAAGGCTGTGTATACCGCTGTCTACCATTATATCTAAATCCCTGATAGCCGTTACCTGTGTGGTTTGTCTCGCTATCGGAATCTGAAGAATCAGAAAAGGTAGTCACTTTCCTTCGTAATTATATTGCTGACCAAATTGTCCTCCCTCTGTTTGATTGTAATATTGGTCTGCCAAATAGGGGTAAGTGCTTTCCTTGCTGAAAAATTTGACATCCTTTTTTAGTTTCTCCACTTTTCGTTTGGTTAAATAGTCAGTATAGGAGTTGAGATCTTTTTCAATATCCTCTAACTTTTTTTTGGTCTCTTCTACTATTCCCTAAGATTTAATTTTATTTTCTAAATCTTGGATTTCAGCTGCTAATTGTTCAAGCATTTCTTTCGATGTTTCGACAATTAGCATCATGTAGTCTCTTGTGCAACGGTTAGAGATCATTTCCCACCGTTCTAGAAATTCTTTAATTTGTACAAACAGGCCAGGTATGTTTCTTACACGTAAACCTTGAGGGATTACCCCTTCCTTTAGATATTGTAACATATAGAACCCATGAAGTTCTATTCATTTCATTTTCTTTTTCAAAGCTAACAATGCTGTAACATCCTCATTTTTATCTGTGGCATTCGTAGCTTTATTACCAAATGTTACTGTGCTGCCCACCATATCTGCAAATTGTTCATCAGAAAATGCAAATGTAGGTAAGTTTGCCATGTTGTTAGTCAATGGAAAAATAATTTTAAACAAATAATATGGTGAAGTGACAAAAATTTGAATAAATGAAGAATAATTATTAAATAAAGAAAAAGCACCTATTTACCTCCACCTTGTGCTCGACATGCAATTAACCTAACACATCAACATGCAAACCAATAAACTCACTACTGTCTCTGTCTGTCATTCAACCAGGCATTGATCTGTGTGTCTATTAAATCACCAAATTGGATACAAACAAATGGTCAACCCCTCACAGACAGGCTGCTAGGTAATATATCTTGTAAACGCCCGGCCCCTGAAAAATTGATGAACCCTATCAGGGAGTACAACTCTTGGAAAAAAGGGGTGTGTTACACCGGACTCAGTGTTGTTATCTAAACGATAGGTTCATGAAAAAACTCTAGATACAGGATTATGCCACACACATAGGAAAACAGTAATTTAGATAGTTATTGTTATTTTATTATTCTCTTTATCATTTTTTTATAGAAAAAGATTTTTTTAAATATATTAATAAAAAACATAATTTCACATCTATTTACACAATCTATTTTCTCCAGTTCAGACACACATTTGTTATTTATCATAGACATGCCTTGTTCAAAAACCACCACTATACTTCATATGGAGATTATCCTGACTGATGCCAACATATCTGGTATAGGTTCTATACACAAGTTACAGCGGCTATTGCATAAAGACTGTAACACAAATCTTAAATTCATTGCTGTCATCACTGGTAATGATGTTTGTTGACTACCACCAACGCGTTTCGGCAAGTTGCCTTCCTCAGGATTTCTTTACCAGTGGTTTACTAAAATAAACAAACGTATACAATCAAAAAATTATAATCTAGAGTTTAACATGAACAACAATTCACAATTCTATATATATGCCATATTACTATGGTATAATTTGACAGTATCTTGATAAACCTGGTTTGAACCATGAGACATACACAGTATAGTGATACTCAACATTCACTCCGTGGTAAAGTAGTGTGGTCCTTTCACTCTTATATCTGTACAGTGCATAAAGTTAAAAGTATTTAAAAAGAGAAATAAAGTAGCAACTTCTGCCTGTACCCCTAATCTAAAGATGGCACAGTTTCTTGTTACCTGTCCTTATCAAGATCCCAATCATAACAATGAGCACTTTCTTCCATTTATAGCTTTATCTCTATGTGTTATGACGAATAAAGTAGAGACTCCTGTCTATACCCCTGATCTAAAGGGTGGCACAGTTTCATATTGCCTGTCCTTATCATGATCCCTAGTATAACAATGTGCACTTACTTCCTTTGTAGCTTTTTCTCTGTATGTTTGTTCTTTTATGAGAGGTGATTCGATTCTGACCTTAACTTAACTAACCGATCTGCTCATGGTGACCAGTTAATGATTTCCTCGAATGATTAAGGGCTCAGTTTGATATGAAGTCTATATTTCTTCCTCTAGAACGACAAAATGGACAAAACCCAGATTATATTGTCACCCTTGACCTTTAAATCATGCAAGACTAAAGAGAATTGCAAGTACACTTCATTAGCACCACTGTTCCTAAACTGTGGCCTGATTCGGGTATAAATAAACAGAAAAATCACCAGCATCATACTCGCTACATTGAGTCTGATGTATCTGACCCTCGGTTACTGACCAATACATAGGAAACTGTCCTAGATACGACATTACACTCACAGCCCCTTTCCCCGTCGACCAATTGCATCTGATACTTAGGCAATCTTAACCTATGCAGAGCATCCTGCTCACAACGATATATGCGATCGAAATATTGATATCCCCTGAACCGACCTATAATGCGCCAGTATAATAAATTTAGCAAGGCTATCGGTAAACACTTACTTAACGCTGCTGACCCGCAGTCCCTCAAATCACTCAGGCTCACCGGCAAACGATGTCTGGTAGCGCCAACAGCCATTAAATACACCTATCGACCTCCTCCTCTCTCTCCGATGACGTCACGTTTTTCGCATGGCATGGAGGACGGACTATGTGTTGAGATAGTGGCCATGATGTAATGGGCAAAATGCTGACATATTATCGGTTTCACTCGTACCTATATCTTTCCCAATTCATATAAATCTATATCTATATTTGTACTTCTCTCGGAGGGCGGATAACACCTACGAAGTTGGAATTCTCTGTAGAAACAAAATCCAACTAATATATATTCTATAGGGTAGATTAGGTGTAAATTTGGTGGCCCTGTTTGAATATGCAACCTAGCCCAAACTTTGTGCATAGTAAAGCATGTCCTACCCTTTATCTGCCATGCCTTATTTGCTCTAGGTCAAATGTCTTTATTGTGGAATTGACGTTCTATATCCCCATGTTCTAATTATTAGCGAGTGATTCGCGATATTGCATGGAAACATGGGGTATTTATCTTGCTCCAATGATTGCTACTCAAAAAATACAAAAAATAAATAAAAACGTGGAAAATTAATACAAAAAATATATATATAGTATATTAGACCATGAGGTCAAATATGGGTGTAAATTGACATCCCTTGAAAAATAGTTAAGAATAACTGTCCACCAGACCTAAATGGTGCAAACCTTGTCATAAAGAGGGTCTAAATAATGTGAACTAATCCTGCCTCTGGTATCTTACCTAATAGCCTGATCCCAGGGTATCTCTAGATTTAATCCTTTTGTAGATGTTCCCAGGATAAATATCCAGTAAACCTCTCTGAGCTTCCTTATTTTATCCATATTTATGCCTTCTTTGGGGCATATCTTTTCTAAAATATACCATTTCATGTCCTCAGGGCTATGGTCGTTCTCTAGGTGAGGTTTCACCATAGGTGCTGATAATTTTTTAGTCCTGATTGTAGATCTATGCTCTGTGAGGCGTACATTCAACGTTTTGCCTGTCTCACCCACATAGCACAATGTACATGGGCAAATTATTAGGTAGATTACATTTGTCATTTTGCAATTATTCAAATTTTTTGATATAATCTCAACCTTATTGAAGGACAACTTACTTGCTTCTATAGCCATAGAGCATGATTTGCAAGTAGTACATTTGAATGTACCTACCACTGTGTTGTTGCCTGTGATACTCATTTGTTGGGTGTTATTCATTTGTCTCATACGAGAATGAACTACGTGATCCTTGATAGATTTGTTGCGTCTTTAGGCAAAGATGTGCTTCGGAATTTGCTCTTTCAATTCATCAACATTTAATATATTCCAACTTAAAAAAACTGCCTGCCTTATTCTATCATTCAACATGGAATGTCTGGTTACAAAGACTAAAGCAGGAGTTTTCTTTTCAGTTGTAGTCTTAAGTAGATGTTGTCGATCAAAAAAACGGGCTCGTTTATATGAGTCCCTTATGATCTTTTTAGGATATCTCCTATATTGAAATTTCTTTTTCATCATTTCAGCTTTATCATCAAAGTCTTTAATGTTGGTGCAATTCCGTCGGAGACGAAGAAACTCTCCGAACGGAATGCTATTTTTTTGCATGGAAGGGTGGAAACTGTCGTAATGTAAAAGGGCAGTGGGCTTAACAAATAAATCCACTACCAGGATACCGGCATCCTGTTTAATTAAAACATCTAGATATTCAACCTGTTCTTGACTTGTATGGTTAGTGAAATGGATGTTAATGTCACAGAGGTTAATCCAGTCTAAGAATTGCTGAAGGTTTTCATCCGTATCGTTCCAGATGAAAAACACATCATCTATGAATCGTGACCATTTGGTCACAGATTCATGAAAGGGTGCTATCTCGTTGAAAACATATTTCTGTTCAAAGAGTGACATATATATATTTGCCACAGTTGGTGCACACGAAGCACCCATACTTACTCCCTGGTTTTGTTTATACAACTGTTTTTTGACTTCAAAGATATTGTCACATAGCACTATTCTGAGACACTCCAAAAGAAACAGGGATGGACAATTAATATTGTATGTTTGAATAAACCAATGGACCACTGTTATAGCTCCTTCAATAGGTATATTGCTATATAAAGCTTCTATATCCATGGTTACCAAAGTTTGGGTGTCTGGGCAAAACGAGATATTTTCTTATATCTTGTACGAATGCCATGTATGTGACACTTGGGTGCACAGAATAGCATCGATGTATTTAGCCAGTGGTTCAGTAGCAGAACCTATTGTGGTAACTATGGGTCTTAAAGGTGGATCTGTTACACTTTTGTGTACCTTCGGTATTCCATAGATACTGGCCATCCTGGGTTTATTGCCATTTAGGAACTCCCATTCCTTCTCGCAGATTTCTCCGTTCCTCAAGGCTCGGTTAGTGAGCTTTTTGATCTGCTTTACTGTGTTAGCCATAGGATCTTTTGCGATTGGCGCATAAAACCGTGTGTCGCCTAGCATGTCCTCCATTTTTGTCACATATGAGGGGGTGTCGTACACTACAATCCCCCCCACCCTTTGTCACATGCCTTGATCGTTTTATCTGGACTATGTTTTAAATCTTCTAGAGCTTTATATTCATTTCTACTTAAG
This sequence comes from Lissotriton helveticus, assembly GCF_964261635.1. Classification (NCBI taxonomy): domain Eukaryota; kingdom Metazoa; phylum Chordata; class Amphibia; order Caudata; family Salamandridae; genus Lissotriton; species Lissotriton helveticus. The sequence goes on from NC_136064.1 coordinate 4,935,129, forward strand.
TTGAACGGTGTCTGCTGGACATATTTTGTCATGTTTACAAATTTCTTATAAACCTTTTCCTCAAACACAGCTACTTGCAGCTGTTCCATAGTTGGGGTGAAAATAGATTTCGGTGCTAGACCAGATAGATTCAAAGTTTCACCTGAACTCTCCTGATTTGAAAAGAAAACTCGAAGTCGGATCTTTCTAAGGAATGCCTGCAAATCTCTAAATTGTTCAAACTTATTTAGCCCAGAATGAGGGGCAAATGTGAGCCCCCTGGATAATACAGCCATGGTGGTAATAGATAATTGTGAACTACTAAGATTGAAAATAGGTATAGTATCTATTCCCTCCAATACCGTTTGTTTCTGGTTTCCAGATATTGATTGTAACCCATCGGTGGATTGGCCTGGAATTGGTTGAAATTCATAGGCGGATTTGTCTGAAATTGATTGAAAGCCAGGTGTTGATTTGATTGAAATCTCGGCTGGTATTGAGGTCTCCAGTTTCCTCGTCTCACTGGGCGTCTCCCTAAAAAAGGCTGTGTATACCGCTGTCTACCATTATATCTAAATCCCTAATAGCCGTTACCTGTGTGGTTTGTCTCACTATTGGAATCTGAAGAATCAGAAAAGGTAGTCACTTTCCTTCGTAATTATATTGCTGACCAAATTGTCCTCCCTCTGTTTGATTGTAATATTGGTCTGCCAAATAGGGGTAAGTGTTTTCCTTGCTGAAAAATTTGACATCCTTTTTTAGTTTCTCCACTTTTCGTTTGGTTAAATAGTCAGTATAGGAGTTGAGATCTTTTTCAATATCCTCTAACTTTTTTTGGTCTCTTCTACTATTCCAGAAGATTTAATTTTATTTTCTAAATCTAGGATTTCAGCTGCTAATTGTTCAAGCATTTCTTTCGATGTTTCGACAATTAGCATAATGTAGTCTCTTGAGCAACGGTTAGAGATCATTTCCCACCGTTCTAGAAATTCTTTAATTTGTACAAACAGGCCAGGTATGTTTCTTACACGTAAACCTTGAGGGATTACCCCTCCCTTTAGATATTCTAACATATAGAACCCATGAAGTTCTATTCATTTCATTTTCTTTTTCAAAGCTAACAATGCTGTAACATCCTCATTTTTAGGGCTCGCCCCTTTTCTATTTCGCAGAAATAGAAAACAGGGGTGAGCCCTTATGTCGCTGGTCTTCTTCTTTTTCCAAAGGCTCTATTCAGGCAGCTGATTGGCTCTCTTCAAGCCGGATTCCCAAGAGTTCTTGAGAAATAGAATCACCTGACAAGCTCCTCGTGGACGAGCTTGCAGGATCCTTCCCCCTGCCAGCAGCATTTGGCACATCAAAGGCTTCGCTGCCACATCCACAATTGACTGTTTTAAATAACAAGGGAACCCATTCGGTTATCCAGGGACCGTGGGTAGCTGTACTTTATAAACAACAATGGTCCCAAAGAGTATGCAAATACAGAATAACAGATAAAACATAGTCCACAATGGGAGCTATATTGGCCACTGTCCAGCCGGACAGGGTATTTTTTATTTTTTCAGTGTCCACTCTAATAAAATTTTCCCTGAACCCCTCCGACCCCTATGGGCGGTTGTGTGTTAAAATGTATATACCAGGCAAGCAAATGTATGTATTGTTAGTCCTGATGATGATCCCGTATTATTGAGCATAAGGGATCGAAACGTCGACTTGTTTGAAGTGTTTTCACAGCCTAACTATTTTGTTTGATTTATGCTGTGTCTAGCACTCGTTTGGCACTACTTACAAACCCTACTGAATTACAAGTGGCCAACTATGCTCTTTCTTGCCTAAAACCCTTTCTGTTTGTTCACAAAACGGTACAGGACTGTGCCTTTTCCTTATCCCACTAATATATTTCATTGAAAAAATAAAAAATACCCTGTCCGGCTGGACAGTGGCCAATATAGCTCCCATTGTGGACTATGTTTTATCTGTTATTCTGTATTTACATACTCTTTGGGACCATTGTTGTTTATAAAGTACATCCACAATTGAAGCTACGATCAAAGACTTCCGCTGCCCCGCCCTCCGCCGTCACTTATTCAGGGCCGCAGGCCCTGCCTCGCTTCCCGGCTCTGCTGTAACCACATGCTACTGGACTCCCGTCACTTATTCAGGGCCTCAGGCCGTGCCTCGCTTCCCGGCTCTGCTGTAATCACAGTGCGCACTAATGAAATGCACCTCGTGAGTCACAGTTAGTTCTTTGTCCTCCATTTGCTTCAAGCACCTAAATAAAGTATTTCTTGTTCAAAAACGGCTATAATGAACAAACGCCACTCAGCCATGCAACGCCAATCTCACCCACGCAGCTCTACTCACCCACGCAGCGCCACACTCACCCATGAAGCGCTACTCACCCATGCAGCTTCACTCTCACCCACGCAACCCCACTCAGCCACGCAACGCCACTCATTCACAAAACGCCAGTCACTCACACAACCTAACTCATACAGCGCAACTCTCACCCACGCAGCACAATTCTCACCTACGCAGCGCGAATCACACCCACGCAAGTCCACTCAGCCACGCAAGTCCACTCAGCCACGCAACGCCAATCTCACCCACGCAGCTCTACTCACCCACGCAGCGCCACTCAGCCACGCAGTGCCACTCTTAACCACAAGCATGTCTGTGTACTCCCTCCAGCTGGACCCCAGCATATCCGTGTACTCTTTAACAATCACACACACATGCAAATTTGCAACCCCACTCATCCACGCAACGCCACTCAGCCACGCAACACCACTCATTCACAAAACGCCACTCACTCACGCAATGCAACTCATACAGCGCAACTCTCACCCACAACAGGCACACACACACATCAACAGCCATCAGTGCACACTTTCACCAGGCATACACACCACCGGACGACAATGCACACAAGTGTACATCAAAGTCATACAATGTACATGCTGTATTACAATGACCTGTTATCTATCAAAGGTTAACGACATGCACAGTGGTCAGCCTAAAGATAAAAAGTACAAAACAATATCACAATACGTTCAAGTACTGTACTTCAACATAATTTAAGGTATTCGAAAAACTAGGGAAAGGAAGCTGCCCTGTATACTCGCAAACAGGATATGGTTTCAGTGAACAGAAACCACTTCAAAAAAATGAAAAGGCAGGAAACGCACAAATGTAGCGCTCCACCATAAGTGCAAGTTTTTGCAGCCTTCGGTGTACTGTTCAAAGATAGCTAAATAAAAAACAGTGCATTTACTGCCATCTTTAATAGGAAGCAATACGTGCTCAAGTCCAAACAGAAGGTGTCACATTTCCACTATTTAACACTATTAGCATTGTAAATGCCAAAGTTAGAATTTTCCACAAGTTAAAATAAAAAAAAAAACTTTGTCAATTACAATAATAATCCCTCAAACTTTACTAATGCGAGCCTATTGCATTGCAAATTCTTGTTATCTGTGGCATTCGTAGCTTGATTACCAAATGTTACTGTGCTGCCCACCATATCTGCAAATTGTTCATCAGAAAATCCAAATGTAGGTAAGTTCGCCATGTTGTTAGTCAATGGAAAAATAAATTTAAACAAGGAGGTAATGGAGAGGAGGTATTGACTTAAATATTTAAAGCCTGTTGTTACTTTTCTGAAGAGATGGGGTGCCACGTATTTAGGCCACGTATTTATGGGTAATTAAACATTCTGATAAGGAAATTAAATGCCACATGCGGGCTGGACTGTTCCCAAGAGGCACAGGGTCAGACTGATTTGAATATGGCCATGTCTGAACTGGGGTGGCGAAGTGAGCTAAAGAATGATGATGGATTAAACCCAGATCAGTTGACTGGGGGTGAGTGCTTGCATTGTTCAACACTCCATCTATCATCCTCTTTGGTTTTGCATTGTTCACCCTAAGTAGGCAGGGTATGCCCAGACGTGGGTCCCTTGCTCACTTTCACACTGGATTCAAGTTAGCCTGGCTGATGACAGCTGATTAGCCAGACACCGGTCCCAGGATACTTCTTTTTGGTCCAGGGAAGACATGGCTTGGCAGTTCGGCTGGACTGTTCCCATGAGGCACAGGGTCAGACTGATTTGTATATGGCCATGTCTGAACTGGGTTGGCGGAATGAGCTAAATAAAGAATGATGATGGATTAAACCCAGATCAGTTGACTGGGGTGAGTGCTTGCATTGTTCAACACTCACTCCACCATCCCCTTTGGTTTTGCTTTGTACACACTGTTCAAAAAGCAGATTACTTTCACCAGTGCAGGAGAAACTGTTTCCACTGTAAGTTAGTTGCAAATAAACTTGCAGAGATTGTTCTTAGGTAGGAGTGGCAACAGGGCATAATGGGATCTGCACACAAATGTCTTCACCCCCCGGAGGAGAAGGAGGAATCAAGCTGAATGTGTGCTCTTACAGTGAGCCTTCTTTACAATTGCATGTGTAACTGGAGAAAGCAGTGTCCCTTAGCAAGAAGCCTTGTGCCTGTGCCTCACCATCAATACCTCATTTACTGGCATTACTCACAGACAGAACAAACGTTCACAAGCTGGTGGCACTTGCCTCGTGCAACAAGTACCAGCATCAGCAGAATTGCCATTGGATACCAGGGTCACAATCGTGTGGTGCCAGCCCCTCAGACTAAGGGAAAGATTTACAAACATTTTGTGCTGAGTTTGCATCACAAAAGTGACACAACCTTATGCAAATTGTTTTTTTTAATTGACACTTGTTTTGCCTTACAAATGTAGCTGAAAGCACTGCTTGCGTTACTTTACGTCAAGGGGCACTCCATGGGGGTACATGGGTGCTCCTTTGTAACCACCTTTGCTTCTTTTTTTTTGCAAAAAAAGAAGGCATCCTGAAGAAATTGGGAACAGGTTATGTATTTATAAAGCACATTGCCAATCTGAGTTTTAACTTTGATATTTTAGTGGTTTTGCCACTGTATGTGCTATAGATCCAGTGCTTAATTTTAGCCGGTGGTTGCTGGTGGGGGACACCAGCACTTATTTTTGGGGACCAGCGCTTATTTTTCCGCATCAGATATTTACTGAGAGCAAAATAGGAAAAACAAACAAATCAGAAATTCAGAGGAAAAGAATCATGGAAAATTGTCACAAAGGCAGAGAGCAGGAACCTTCAGGAGTCAGAGAAAGAGGCATCCCCCCAGGAGAGGTCAACTCCAATGCCCCTGCAGCAACTTCCACAAGAACCTAACCCACTCGTATTCCATGCAGGGAACTCCCTCAACAGTCCAAACCCCATCATTCCATCAGCGTGCACTGCCCCAGCTCATATCCCAAAACATGGCAAGGTGTTCATGGCCAATACCACTACTTCTGTCTTTTACCTGTTGCGCTTCAGATAGTTGGCTCTCATCCAGTGAGCAACTTTAGTCATTCAGGCAGTGAACGGGTTTCTTGTGTTGGGTCTTGTCTGAGAGGCAAAGTAGCATGCCATCAGCGTAAGAGAATATGTTGATGTTGTGTGCATGGATAACTTTGGCCAGAGGGACCATGTGAAGAGGGTGGGGCTCAGCAGCGGCCCGTGCCGGTAAGATCTGTGAGGCGGTGGGGCTGTGTGGGGGGGGGGGGGCAATTGTGACAGGGGACGATGAGGGAAAATTATTTATTTATTCAATTTTCCCTTGAGGTCATCTGTCGAATCCCTCCCAACCCGGCCCAAAGACCTCACTGCTTTTACCTACAAGGGCCGTACTTGGTGGGGCTGAGCGATAAAGCTTGAGGCACTCCATTGATGTTTTCAAAAACCTGTAATATGGCTTCCCCCTTGCTGGCACTTTGCGGGGAGATCTACAGCACACTGAACCCGATACGAACACAGTACTCCAAACTTTATACACCATCCAACATGATAGGAGACAATTCACCATGCTTTACAAAGTCATCACACTGGCATGAGCGTCCCCGCTTTAAAAGAGATATGGAACATCCTCCCCATCCGCCTACGGCAGACCCAAGACCTTCTGACCTTCAGAAGACTTCTTAAGACCTGGCTCTTCGAACAGTAGCAGCATTCCCACCCCACCCTTAGCGCCTTGAGACCCAACGGGTACGTAGTGCGCTTTACAAATGCTATGATTGATTGATTGATTGAGCTCCTGTTTCACAACAGACTGGCGTTGAACCCTGGAGCTCCCCGAACAGGGTCATCTGGAACGCCAAAGTCACATGTATACAGTTTCAAATCCTACATAGGCCAAAATGTACACCTCATATGCTCCACGCCATAGATCTCGCAATATCAGACGCTTCTCCCAGATGCTGAGGCACCCTGGCAGGCATTGTACACAGTTAGGGCCTGCCCTCCGTGAGGTCCTTCTGGGCAGATGTTCTCAACGACATCACACTAATCACAGAAAGAACAGGCATTGACAACCTCCAAGGTTGCCTCCTTGGTCAAGTTGTTTTTCTTGATTAAGCTTTGCAATAAAGCCATAGAATAATAAAACATAAGATTTATACATTGCAGAATGCCCATATATATTCACTACATTATAGCCTCCTTGGTCTTTTCCCCAGACCAGAAACGAAGAGGGTTACAATGCGGTTTGTGCATCTGGTCCTTATTATATCCAATCGCAGTATAGTAGTGTAGTGGAAGTCCTCTCTCCAGCGATGGACACTGGTCATGGGCTCTGCTCTCCGCAACGAAGAATAAAGGAGCCTCCAGAGGCTGCTGATCTCGGGCAACTTGAAGGAGTTTCGCAAACCTAGGGGGGGAGATTTACAAGCCCCTTGCAACACCATTGCGCAGATGTTGCACCACTTTTATGACGCAGTGGCGGCATAAACAATGTGGCCAATTTACAATGCGGCCAATTTACAACGTGATGCTTCTAGGGAGATGCATCACGCTGTAAAGCCGTGTGTCACATTATACCTGCGTCAGGGTGGGTGTTCCCACGCAGATTTCACTGTGCCAGTTCTAGGATGCCACTGCGTCAAAACCTTAGGCCTGCTTGACACAGGCATAGGGAGTGGCACAGTAAAATGAGTATAGGCCACCCCAATCATTGCTGGAGTTGCGTCGTGCTTGCGAACCGACTCCAGCAAAACGTGACTTTTGGGCTAACAGATGCGGATGTATGACGTTACAACGCATACTTTTACAACGTATACCGTTACAACGAAATTTTTACAACGCAAAAACCATTACAACGCATGTATTTACAACGCATGTTTTTACAACGCAGGTACCTTTACAACGCATACCATTACAACGTAAGTATTGGTAAGTATATAATAATTTTTTTAATTTAAATTAATTAAAATTAATATTATTTAATTTAATTTAATGTAATTTAATTTCATTTCATTTCATTTCATTTCATTTAAATTATTTATATTTAATTATATTAATTACATATATTATTTAATTTAATTTAGTATATATTAATTTTTTTAATATAAATTAATTAAAATTAAAAATATTTAATTTAATTTAATGTAATTTAATTTAATTTAATTTAATTTCATTTAATTTGAATTATTTATATTTATTTATATTAATTAAATATATTATTTCATTTAATTTAGTATATATAATTTTTTTTAATTTAAATTAATTAAATTTAATAATATTTAATTTCATTTCATTTAATTGATTTAATTTAAATTTAATGTATTTAATTATTTAATTTAAATTTAATTTATTTAATTATTTAATTTAAATTTAATTTAATTTAATTTAATTTTTACCCTGTATCCCTGTACCCCAAAAACCCAAAATTGACCCTGATCTCTAAAAATACCCCTGTACCCCAAAAACCCAAAACTGATCCTGAACCCTAAAAGTACCCCTTTACCCAAAAACCCAAAACTGACCCTGAACCCTAAAAATACCCAAAAACTGAAAACTGACCCTGAACCCTAAAAATACCCCTTTACCCAAAAACCCAAAACTGGCCCTGAACCCTAAAAATACCCCTTTACCCAAAAACCCAAAACTGACCCTGAACCCTAAAAATACCCATTTACCTAAAAACTGAAAACAGACCCTGAACCCTAAAAATACCCCTTTACTCAAAAACTGAAAACTGACCCTGAACCCTTAAAAATACCTTTACCCAAAAACTGAAAACTGACCCTGAACCCTAAAAATACCCCTTTACCCAAAAACTGAAAACTGACCCTGAACCCTAAAAATACCCCTTTACCCAAAAACTGAAAACTGACCCTGAACCCTAAAAATACCCCTTTACCCAAAAACTGAAAACTGACCCTGAACCCTTAAAAATACCCCTTTACTCAAAAACTCAAAACTGACCCTGAACCCTAAAAATACCCTTATTAAAAAAAAACATATAACATTTTAAATATAAATATAAAAATACCCCTAAAAAAAACCAAACATATAACATTTTAAATATAATTATATACTTACCAATACTTACGTTGTAATGGTATGCATTGTAAAGGTACCTGCGTTGTAAAAACATGCGTTGTAAATACATGCGTTGTATTGGTTTTTGCGTTGTAAAAATTTCATTGTAATGGTAGTGCGTTGTAAAAGTTGCGTTGTAAAGGTTGTTTCCCAACAGATGCACCTCACCATCTGGTGGCGCACCTCCGCCCCAGTGCCTATCAGTGTGTCTCCACCCTTCTCGAGGTGAGTGTCTCAAATGTTGCCCATGGCCTCTCTGCTTAGAGTGTTAAAAATGATTCTGTAAAGCTCCTGCATTGCCAGTGGACCCTGACAAACAACCCATGGTACTAAGATGCCTTAACTAACCGAAAAGTCCTAGTACTCCGATCCAGCTTGACAGTGCACCCCTGCTTAAGGTAGTCCAGAGCTTTGTTATCTGCCAAGTCAACCGAACTCCAACATACATCCCCAGCAGGAAACTTTTTTTACTTACAAGAGAAGTGTTATCCCACCAATGCATCCTGGCAGCATCATTTGTGACACGTGTCCCTGCTTTGAGCGACGTCTGGTGGCAGGAGGAGGGAACACAGCAGCATTGAGGTCATGGAGCAGGACAGATGCCCCCAGAAGCATCAAGCCTGTCTTGCTGCCAGGTGGGGTCTCACATTTGTAATCTAAGTTCAGATCTCACCCCCAGAAGGCTAACGTCACACCCGGGGAGGAGAGCTGGAACCTGCATTCCAAATGGGACTCTCTTTGAAGCTCTGCTGTGTGCAGTTCCTGGGGGTAGAAGAGGTTTCTAGGAGCTGTACCCCCACAGGGGAGGTCATCTGCAGACCCCCTTAGTTAAAGGGAAAAAGCGCTTTGGATACTTCATAATGTTCTTCAACTGCTTCTTTAATCTATGTGTCTACTACAGTGAAGGTGTAGTATTGCATTAATTTGCCATTTGTGTCGATATTTCTCTTCGTGGTTTTTCTGTGACAGCATTTCCTGTGACATCATCTAACATGCTAATTAGTCCTCACCCCTAAGAAGTATCAAAGGCAATCCGCGTCATTGACCCAGTTCAGGAAGGACCTCAAGACCTGGCTCTTCGACTGAACCTCCACACCAAGACGGGTCAGCAGCCTCCCCTCCCCCCCAGCACCTAGAGACCCTCACGGGTGAGTAACCACGCTTTACAAACCCCTGATTGATTGAAGGCTTGGGAAATCTGGGCGCTACCTGCCGAGCTGTCCTCTATGTTCACCTCATCAGCTTCTGTGCGTCAGTGTTATCCAGACAGAGTAAACAAGGGACCCGGGGAGCTAGGATCAGTGGCCTGTGGCTCTGTGATGGTGCATGGCCATAGCAGACAGGGTAAACAAGGGACCCGGGAGCCAGGATCAGTGGCCTGTGGTTCTGTGATGCTGCATGACCATAGCAGACAGAGTAAACAAGGGACCCGGGAGCTAGGATCAGTGACCTGTGGCTCTGTGATGCTGCATGACCATAGCAGACAGAGTAAACAAGGGACCCGGGAGCTAGGATCAGTGACCTGTGGCTCTGTGATGCTGCATGACCATAGCAGACAGAGTAAACAAGGGACCCGGGAGCCAGGATCAGTCGTCTGTGGCTCTGTGATGCTGCATGGCCATAGCAGACAGAGTAAACAAGGGACCCGGGAGCTAGGATAATTGACCCGTGATTCTGTGATGGTGCATGACCATAGCAGACAGAGTAAACAAGGGACCCCGGAGCTAAGATCCGTGACCCGTGGCTCTGTGATGGTGCATGACCATAGCAGACAGAGTAAACAAGGGACCCCGGAGCTAAGATCCGTGACCTGTGGCTTTGTGATGGTGCATGACCATAGCAGACAGAGTAAACAAGGGACCCGGGAACTAGGATCAGTGACCTGTGGCTCTGTGATGCTCCATGGCCATAGCAGACAGAGTAAACAAGGGACCTGGGAGCTAGGATCAGTGACCTGTGGCTCTGTGATGGTGCATGACCCTAGCAGAAAGAGTAAACAAGGGACCCGGGAGCTAGGATCAGTGGCCTGTGGCTCTGTGATGGTGCATGACCATAGCAGCCAGAGTAAACAAAGGACCCGGGGGATAGAATCAGTGGCTTGTGGCTCTGTGATGCTGCATGACCATAGCAGAAAGAGTAAACAAGGAACCCGGGAGCTAGGATCAGAGACCTGTGGCTCTGTGATGGTGCATGACCATAGCAGACAGAGTAAACATGGGACCCAGGAGCTAGGATCAGTGACCTGTGGCTCTGTGATGGTGCATGACCATAGCAGACAGAGTAAACAAAGGTTCCCCGGAGCTAAGATCAGTGACCTGTGGCTCTGTGATGCTGCATGACCATAGCAGAGAGAGTAAACAAGGGACCCGGGAGCTAGGATCAGAGACCTGTGGCTCTGTGATGGTGCATGACCATAGCAGACAGAGTAAACAAAGGACCCGGGAGCTAGGATCAGAGACCTGTGACTCTGTGATGCTGCATGGCCATAGCATTGCTGCCAGTTTCCACTCGTTTTCAAAAGACCCCTTCCTCCCTGGTTCCCACAGTAGCACTAGGTTCGCTTATAACTTCCTCTGTCTGGGTTCAGGAAGCTCTAACTGCACGAAGAGGAAGTGGGCGGGGCGATCGGAGGCTGGCCTCTGTGCAAGCTCTGTCCAAGCTGCCTTGGGTGGTGGTGTTTCCTGTTAAATTTTTAATATTATTGCAGACGCAGATTAGGCACGTACTGTCGGACAATGTAAACAAGTCTTCTTTTAACAGTAAAAACATTTGTTAGATGCTCCAAATAGTCCAGTGATACAGCTTTGACTACCTCGACCAAATCAATACAGCCCAACCTCCACCATACCTCAAAGGCACCCACTGAGTGAGTGCAGCAATTGAGTTTACCCGTCCCTATGAGTTTTCAGGAACGGGTGTTGGTGGTGAATGGGTGTTCTGCTTCTCGTGCCTGATTACAAGTGAGTCGGTTAATTCCTACCTGTGCGTAACCCCCTGTTTATGCATGGGTCGCAATTATGAGTTTGAAGGTATTTAACACATCCAATAATTATTTTATGTGTGAAATAACTCAACCTTCATTAAATTTCAGGAGGTCAAACCTGGCGAAATTTGACGTGAGAAAAGCGTATGGTATTTACTGCATCATACGGATTTTGATGCGTTAATCACTAAAATCCGTGTGGTGTTCCCCACAAACTCTTAATAGGCGCTATTTATCACACCCATATAGTTATGTATCAGGTGCAATAAATAGCACCTATAGTTGCAATCAGGCCCTAAGCTTCTTTCTTCTAAAAAGGGCCAATTAGTACATTTTACAGCACCATTTTTGAAAGACTTTGCCAAAAAGCAAAATGTCTTCCAGGTGGTTCTAAAGGAGCTCTCAGGAATTGACCCAAAACATTTATTTCCAATGTGCTGAGGCTGACCTTCACTTAGGCAGTTAGGATTCTCTTTCCTCCTGTTTTCTTTATCTCACCTTTATATGTTCGCTTTTCTTCTATCTCTCCCTTGCTCTCTTTGTTTGCTTTTCTTTCTCTCTCACTCCAAATCTCATCATTTCACTTTCCCTGTCTCTAGTGCTGTTCTTCCATGCCAGATCTTGACCCGGGCCTCTTAGACCTGTCCTGGGGTCCAGCTAAAATGTTTTATATAAGCTTCCTCATTAATATTAACCCCTTGGCAGCGGCGCAAATTCCGCCGCGGTGCTGGGAAAATAAAGAGTGGGTGGAGTTCAGAGGGCCCCCGGCCGTCCTCCGCACACGCCCACTATGACATCGGACAGCCGGGGGACGTCCGCCGTATGCAAGGGGTTACGGGTGAAAAGATGGCCATAAAGCAGTAATGTCAATGTGACCCGGCATGCCGGCATTGCGCCCAGACACAGTCCCAGCTGTAACTCAATATTGGAGGGTTCTAGACTTCGTAAACTCTAGACTTTGCTAAGGCTGAAGTCTAGAATACAAATTCTTGGATAAGCATCACTTGCACTATCCTGCTGGCTTGATGTTTCCACCTACTCTTGTTAACATAGGCACACCAGGTTTGAGACTCAGTGGAGGATGAGATTGACTGTTTTTTGAAGATCACTCATTATTGGACAGTGAGCAGGATATTCTAGGTAAAATGAATGCATGCTGGTCTGACACCAAGGGGAAACATCTGGTCGTGGAAGTCTGACACAAAGATCATAGTTTCATGACTCACATACATCACCTGAACATTGTTGCGTACATTTCAGGTGAGATAACCGAAGCACACGCACAAACAAACAAAACTCTGCATTCTTCAGATTGTCATGAATGATCTTTAATGATGTACACTATAACTCTGTAAGCCACCAATATGGATACATGCATACCCTAGGCAAAACAAAAATACCGGAAGCAAAGGTTTGATTGGTTGTCTCAGTTTCTGTATGGGTGCCTGAGTGACTGTGGAGCAACCTACCAACTCTTATCAAGTATGGTAGTGTTCCTACCAGTTTTTGAATTATGTGTATGAAAAATAAACAGAAAAGTTCTTACTAAATCAATAGGTGCCTATGCCTTCAATGCCGGATGCAAAGAGATTAAAATCTTTTTGTATTTGATACTTCTTTGCTTACTGGATGCAGGCATAAGTTTGTAAATAAATCTTAAAATTTTTTAGGCTCTATTGCTTGCTGGAATAAAGTCCAGGACCAACTGTTTTCTGTACCAATTGATACCCAGGTCCGCGGACAAATATTGGGTTACCCCATTATGGTATAATGCTCACCTGTTAAGGGAGGCCTTGTTGAATGTCCCAGTGCCCCCCACTTTGTTCCTGCACTGAGGAACTGAAGGCCATACTACAGCCAGGGAGACAGCTCAGTAGAGAGTGGGACACTCACCGCATGGAAGAGAGAGGAGTAGATTCCCCAGCCCAGTAGATTCCCCCACTCATGGGCAGGGCTCGCCCAGAGTGCACTCCCCACACCCTCACTTTGCCACCAGCAGCCACAGAGCCTCAGCAGATGAGATGAAAAACAGCAGGGCAGGAGCTGTAGGAGGTGGGAAGGCGCAGGAGCATGGGGGAGGCAGAGAGTACCCTAGAGCAGGACCCATTCAATTGAATAAACTCAAATGCTGTAACCCTAAGGGGCACCGCCATGGGGCAGAACAGGGTAAAAGATATAAAGAGTGCAGCAGGTGCAGTGGCATCAGAACCCAGGGATATAGGGTCCCACAGCCCGCAATTGTGGTTGCACTTTACTACCAAACCAGAGGACAGGGTTCCGCAAGTGATTCGGGGTCCATTGCCTCTGGTACCCTGAATATGAACGGTGAGAATATAAAAATAAAATTTTAAAAAGTAGAAGGAAGGTCAGAATCCTGTTTTGCGAAACATAAGCAAACAAGAAGTACAGCACCTTGAGCCCATCTTTATGAATCCCAGGCAGTGCATAAGGAAACCTTTGGGGGCTGCCTTCAAGGGATGGTGAGAGGACCTCTAGCAATACCCATACACTCGATCTGATGAGTCGAGGTGGGGGGGAGAAGGGGGTTGTTATGCATAGGACCAAGATGATCACATTCAGACTTCTCACCCACGCACACAAGCCTCTCCATGACATGGGCCCGAAATACCTCAACAGCCGCCTCACATTCTACACACCCACCCACCAGCTCCGCTCTGCCAGCCTCGTCCTTGCCTCCGTCCCACGAATCCGCAAATCCACCGCCAGAGGAAGATCCTTCTCCTACCTGGCGGCCAAGACATGGAACTCCCTCCCCACCCACCTTCGGATGACCCAGGACCATCTCTCCTTCAGAAAGCAACTCAAGACCTGGCTGTTCGAGCAGTAGCGAATCCCCCCCCCCTCCCCTGCAAGCGCCTCGAGACCCTAGCGGGTGAGTAGCGCGCTCTACAAATTTGTTGATTGATTGATTGATAGAAGCCTGGGGCCCCCCGCACGGAAGCAGCTGCGGGGGTGTCCATATGCCCCTGCGCCCTGGTGGAGATGGAGCCTACAGGCTAGGTATAAGCATTTGTTGACATTTCTTTTAGGGATAAGGTAGGTAACTCCTGTCTGTATGAAGAGTGACACTTCATAATGTGAAGACTGGGATGAGGAAGGTAGAGGAGAAAGATAGACGAGGAGGTGATGTGGCCTAATGGCTAGAGCCCTGTGCCTCTAAGCTAGAAAGCCGGGTTCCAATCTTGGCAGAGATGCTCAACATCCTGTGATTCTGGGCAGATCACTTAATCTCCCCGTGCCTAATAAAATGTATATGTCTGCCTGTAACTGCAAGTTGTGCTCATGTAAAGCGCTCTGATATCTTCGGATCCAGTTCGTTCTAAAAAAACTCCCATAAAAAAAATATTATTCTCGCCAATTTAGCTTCGTGACTCGTGCAAAATGAAATAACTCCACTCGGACCATAGAAAAACAAGAACAACTAAACAATGGCGGCAACCACAGAAAGACAGCATCCTGTAAACCAGGCGTGCAAGATGCTAGGATAAGGGCCCTTTGATGTCAGCATGCTGTGGTCGAAGAAGCAAACAAACATTAAAGTTAATAAAAGGGACATTTAGCTCAAAAGGGAAGTATTTCTGATTCATGAAAAAGATGCCTCGACCATGCAGGAAACTGAAATCATTATTATTTTAGAACTAAAACTATTATCTTTAATATGGTATCGTGCCTAAAAGAAGTTAAGAAAGAGATGTTTCGCAAAAATGGCCTCTCGGGAACAGTTACTAACTTGTCACATACTTTGATTAAAATAGGTAGACATCTTAAGCCTTGTTATATAAATAGCGCGTGCCTACATGCGTATGCAGTAAACAAATACAAAGATAAACAAATCTATATATACAAATCTTGGTAAGTGAAGTCAGGTGCAGGGATATAAAGTGAGTTGCATGGGATCATAAATAAGTGGAGAAGTGTGGCTCTGGTTAGAGGAGGCAGACCTGGAAGCAGAGGTCAGCCCGGGACCAGGGTTCAATTCCCTGCTCGGCAGGGTCTTGAGTCCTAAAATGTCCATGGACTCGACAATTCTCGCTCCGGTGCCTACTTGGCTCACTGGTTAGAGGAGGCAGACCTGGAAGCAGAGGTCAGCCTGGGACCAGGGTTCAATTCCCTGCTCTGCAGGGTCTTGAGTCCTAAAATGTCCATGGACTCGACAATTCTCGCTCCGGTGCCTACTTGATTCACGGGTTCACACTCTGCGACTCTGGGCAATAGCTTGCTTAATCTCCACAACGCCCCCTCGCGGCGGGATGCCTGGCTTTCACCTTGCGGATACCCTGCCGGGGTTATCTCACAGGGGAATACCAGGACGGGTTCCCTAAGCAAGCGCTTAGAAACCGCTTGGTGATTTGCGCTATATAAATTCCTGTACATTTACATAAAATGTACTCAATTGGGGAAGCTTTGTTTGTTCTGCTGGTCTCCAAGCTCCTATCTCTGCAGTCCATCCCACAAAATCCATTCATTATTACAGGGGTATGCACATTTTTTAAATAACCTTTGTCAAGGTGTATGGAAAACGTCTCAAATTCCTGAAGGTTGCAAAGCTTTTCTTTCGTATGGAAATTGTAATGTGTGTGATACTTTATGTTGCAAATCAACTCGATTTAGCACCTATAAAGTAGCTTTGCACAGCGCAGTGCAGATTGTACAAAACAAACATTGAGGGGGGCAATTTGTCGTGGGAGTCCGTCTCCGCACTACTGAATATTGGGGTTGCCCAATACAAGGATGCTTTGTCTTGATTTCTTAAATCCTGTTACACTGATTCCATCTTCTTCATCTCAGTGCTTATAGAAGAGAGTTGTAGACACCTCCTTGATAGGCACCCTGAGGTCCACGTACAAGGATAATCTACCTTGATACCACCCAGAGGCATTATAAACGAGGGTTATACCTTCCCAACTCCTGAGTGTCATACCCAAGCTTACTAAGATGAAACTGGAGAAGCATAGTTCACAAATGATGTTTTACTTTCATCTTCCCCTTAAAAGGTTTCTATAAGAGTGTATTATAATCCTGAGTAGGCCGCACTCACGTCTATTCTGAGTGACTAATTTAGGACTAAAAGGGTTATTGTTTAAGATACCACGTGTATTAGAAATGTAACTGACAACCTTGTGCCTCATTCTGGCACCCACCTATACCGTACCTTAACACCTTAACTGCTTCGAACGTTCCACGCCAGTGCGGAACGTTCTATTAGGTGGGCAGGGCCGCATCGGCCAACGGACGTGTGCAGCACTACAGAGGTAGTGCTCACGACGGCCTTTGCCCGACACCCACAGCGAACGGGTTAATGTGTTTGTGAAATGGTCTGACCATACCACTGTAATAAAAAAGTAGTAGAAATTGTTTATTCGTGATGTTGAAAATTCTAAATAACATGTGTTGGACCTGGCCCTTTTGGCAGGTTCACCCCGAAACTTTTTGCTTTTCCCTAGCCTGTTTCTGGACCCTGGTGGTAGTGATTTTAGGCCTCTGCGCACTTTTTCACTGTGGTACAGTGTAAAGTGCGTGTGCTCTCTGTGTATGTATGGTGAGTGACCTGCCCTCCCATAGGAATGAATGGGGAATATGTATGCCCATGGTAGTTCCTGATGTGTGGGGAGTGCAGGGTCGAGTTTGATATGTGCGAACTCGTGAGATTGAATGCTACGTAATGGTGTATGCAGCATGATTGTGTCTAGTCTAGAAGTGCCACTTTTAGAAGTTGGCATATTTGTGTAGTCTGTGGCTGGCGTGTGATTGGCTGGTGAGCCTGGCCCAGGAGTGCCTGGGCCTGCTTGTGGATTGACTGTCTGGTTTGAGGATGACAGGGGCTGGGGAGCCCCAGGAGGTTGTCTGAGTCAGCCCGTGGATGAAAGGCAGCATCTGCTGCCAGGGAAGTGGGAGGAGATAGCACCTTGGAGTGAATGAGGCTGTGCCTGCCTGCCACAATGCTGGCTCCACCTCCCCGCTGGGCGACTGTCACCTCTGTCCCTGATACTGACAGGACTTCCCTATAACCAGTTCTAGCTGTTTCTCACACTGCCTGCACAAAGACTTCAAAGACTTTTCTGTGTATAAGAAGGGGCTGTGTCCCCTTCCAAAATGTTCTTGTTTCTAACTTGAATCTTAACTGAAACTTGGCTTCAGGACACCGATGATGCCATAGTCAATCTCGCCTGCCCTCCGGGCTATTTA
This sequence comes from Lissotriton helveticus, assembly GCF_964261635.1. Classification (NCBI taxonomy): domain Eukaryota; kingdom Metazoa; phylum Chordata; class Amphibia; order Caudata; family Salamandridae; genus Lissotriton; species Lissotriton helveticus. The sequence goes on from NC_136064.1 coordinate 4,952,728, forward strand.
TGTTTTACATCTAATCGTCGGTCTAGAGGTGGAGGCATCGCCTTATTTATCAAATCCACTTTCGCATGTACCTGGACGGTCTTGCAGATTGCTGGATGTGAAAGCGCGCTGTTTAAGGTTACCATCAGCCCCCAGTTCTCGCTGTCCGGGATGGTCGTTTACCGCCCCCAGGCAGCGATGTTGCTTTTAGAGGTGCCTTTCCGGAGGCAGTGAGCACACTGGCTAGTGGTTGCGCTAATTTTTCGATCCTAGGTGACCTCAACCTCCATTTTGACAGGCTAGAGACTTTGGCCATCAGTGGTTTTCTGGCCGACTTAGAGGCCCTTTAGCTGACCCAGCTGGTCTCTCAGCCTACACACGTGGCCGGCCACACTTTGGATCCGTTCTTTACGAACCTTTCGGATGTCCAAATTGTGGCGGTTGATCCTGTGGCATGGTCTGCCCACTTTCTGGTGTCTGCCTGGTTTCCCCTTCCTGCCATTCCTACTATTCCACCTTCTAGGCGGATTCCTCGGCGCCACTGGAACAAACTTAGGCTAGAGGACCTTCATTACATCATGGCTGTTGAGCCTTTAGGTCCTCTGCTGAATGTTACTTCGGGCTACGACCTGTTCTGTAATTGGATTACTAAGGCGCTTGACGCCCTGGTACCTATCATCTCCAGTAAGTCCAGTTCCCGGCAGGCTAGCCCCTGGTACGACAGTGCGCTGCGCGCCTTGAAGTCCTCCTGTAGACGGGCAGAAAGGGAGTGGCGTAAGACGTATGACGCCGTTAGAAAAACCGCTTACCTGGCCTCTGTTAAGCTCTACCATCGAGCTATATGCAGGACACGGGCGGCGTTTTACGCAGCCGAATTTCGGAACAGCCTCAATCCTACTAAGACCATTTTTAAAACCATAAAAGATCTGATGGCAAAGAGAGCTGCCCCGCAGTTGGATAGTTCCATCTCCCACTGCGAAGCCCTAGCTACTTTTTTCTTGGACAAAGTTAAGAACATTTACCAGGTGTTTCCAAGCACAACGTCACCTGTGATCCCCTGGAGGGGCTCCAGTAGCTGCCCGTCGCTGCACTCTCTTCCCATTCTTTCTGATGAGGAGTTTGCCAAATGGGCTCTGCGAGTCAAATCTGGCTCGCCTGCAGACCCGCTAAGATCTGCCCTTTTCAGGGATGTTGCTTTCCAGGGACGCACAATAGTGTGTTCACTGATTAACCTCTCCCTGACCTCGGGCCTTGTCCCTGCCAAGTGGAAGCAAGCGGTGGTTTCCCCGATCCTAAAAAAACCATCCTTGGATCCGTTAAAACCAGAAAACTACCGCCCTATCTCTCTGCTTCCTTGGCCGGCCAAAGTTATGGAGGCCCATGTAAATCTGGCCCTCGCGGAGCATATGACCCGAGCTAATGTCCTGGATCCCATGCAGAATGGGTTCCGTGCTGGCCACAGCACGGAGACGGCCCTTCTGGCAATGGTTGAGTATTTGCGGACTGTGCTGGATGCAGGTCAAACGGCAGCGCTTATTTTATTAGACCTGAGCGCTGCCTTTGACACTGTCTCCCATCGCATCCTTCTACACCGCCTACAGGACATTGGCATCTGTGGTTCGGCTCTGCAATGGTTCCGCTCCTTCCTTAGTGATCGCTCCTTCTGCGTTGCCACCCCTCCTTTTCAGTCCAAGTACCATCCTTTGGACCTGGGGGTGCCCCAGGGCTCCTCGCTGAGTCCCACGCTTTTTAATCTGTACGTGCAGCCGCTGGCTGAGGTCGCCAGGCAGTGGGGCCTAACCATGGTCTCCTATGCCGACGACACTCAGCTAGCGGTTACGATCAGCGGGGATGCCGAGCAGGATGCCCCCAGGTTCCCAAACGGACTGAGAGAGGTGACAGCTGGTCATCCAAGCAATGATTATTTCCCGGTTGGACTACGCCAGCTCACTCCTTTTAGGAGTGAACCAAGCCGAGATTCTTTGTTTACAACGGGTACAGAACGCAGCGGCTAGGGCGGTGGTCGGATTGCCACGGACCTGTCCTACCTCTAATACTCTGCCGTCCTTGCACTGGCTACCGATTAAAAAGCGAATACACTTTAAGGCTCTTAGCCTGGTCTTTAAAATTCTGCAAGAGTCGGCCCCTGAGATACTTAACAAACTTATCTCTCCCTACGTTCCAACTCGTTCACTTAGATCTCTCGGCCAATCCCTTGTGGTTGTTCCCCGCTTTAGACTCAGCCGGATGGGGGGACGCTCCTTTCGAGTGAAAGCTGCAACTCTCTGGAATGCGCTTCCCTTGGAAATCCGCCTCTTGGATGATCTAATATCCTTTCGTAGGGCCCTGAAAACTTTCTTGTTTTAATTCTTCCCTGTTTTAAGTGTCCCTGCTTTTTTGTTGCTGGTTTTAGTGTTGTGTTATGTCCACCTTTCCCTGCGCCAGGACGCTCCTTCGCTGGAGCAGCTGCGCGCATTAAAAATGTAAATAACATAACATAACATAACAATCTGCCAGGGGCGTGCTGCTGCTTGGGCTCAGGGGAATCCCTGAGCCCTGCCCAGCCCCTGGACACCTGATGGACTTTTCCTGCTGGGGGCTATGCTGCTCCCTCCCTTACTCCTGGACTGCTGAGGTCCTGGACTGCTGAAGGACTTCTTATTTGCTTTATTGTTGCCTTTAGCGCTGGGAGCGCTTTATCCCTGCACTAAGCGCCTGGGAGCGCTTTCATTTCCACTGGGACCTTGTTGGACCTCTAGCGCTGGGTAGCGCTGTTATTTTTGTCTATTTAATTAATTTACGGGTGCCACCCCGTTTTTATTTAATTATTTAGAGCCGGAGCCCACCCGGCATTTGATTCCCCTTCACCGCCGCTGCCCGGGGCTGGAGATCGCCGAGAACCGAAGGAGCGGAGCCCTGATTGGTCGAAACAGACGAGCCCCCTCAGCAAATGCCACGCTGTGATTGGCAGGCCGCGGGAGGCTCGCCCTGAAGGCCACGCTGTGGTTGGTGCAGCGCTGGAGGCTACACCGACTAGCCGCGCTGGGATTGGCCAGCGCCCGATGATGCGGGAAGAAGATGGCGGCCGTTGCGGGGCTCCCAGGATTGAGAGGGAGCCCCGAGAGGAGAAGCGTGGCCTGCGGCTGGGGCTCCCGTGTGCTGAGGGAGCCCCGAGTGAGGAGAGCGCGAGCCAGTGAAGGCCCGGTCCCGAGATGGGGGACCGGTTGTGGAGCGGAGCGGGCGTTCATAAAGGCGAGGCTCCCATAAGGAGAGAGAGCCCCGCCGAAGAGAGATGTCTGCCGGACGGCCCGCCTGCACCGAGGAGCCACTGGTGAGTGATGCAGAAGAGAAGGGAGGGGCCCCGGGACACATTATCGGTGTCCGCCCCCCCCAGTAGCGCGATCTCGCGCTTGTTGTCAGTAGGAAGCCACGAGGGCTTCAAGGGCGGCCCCGGTTGGCAGTGGGTCGCCCCAACGTGGAAGGAGAGCCTGAGAGAGGCTCTGGGGGCATGCTTTGTTCATTGTAGCCCCGAGAGGCTCCCGCCCCTACATTTGATTTACGAGCCCAGCGAGGCTCAAGGGCCATTTTGTGTTTAGAGCCAAGGAGGCTCTAGGGGGGCACATTTGATTTACGAGCCCAGCGAGGCTTGAGGGGCCATTGTGTGCAGAGCCTGAGGGCTCCAACTGCCATATCTAGTTTCAGAGCCTGTGTGGCTCCAACGTTTGGGGCATGTGCGATGTCCAGAGCCTGTGTGGCTCCAACGGTCTGCGCAGTGTGACAGAGCCTGTGTGGCTCCAGCAGTGGGCGCAGTTTGCGCCTAAGGGTCAGTGAGGGCCCTGGCGCAGTTTTGAAGTTCCCCAGCTGCCCAGCAATTAGTGGGCAGCTGCACCATTTAGGTCTGAGATGTTCCCAGGTGCCCAGCAAGTAGTGGGCACCTGCACCGTTTAGGCCCCTGACATTGAGACTCAGGGCGTTCTAGCCCCAACAAGGCCAGTCGGCCTAGGGACTGCCACAGGTGGTGGCTTATGTTTAGTTTTGCGCAATGTGGTTACCTGCTATGTTTAGGATGGTAATTGCCTACTGTTTGTTTTTGCGCTATTGTATTGTCCTGGCACCTCTGAATGTTTTTCGGCATCATGTGTCTTTCTTTCCCTGCGCTGCACCTCTGAATGTTTAGGCGTCATGTGTCTTCTAGCGCTGCACCTCTGAATGTGTTTGTGATGCATCATGTGCTCTGTTCTTAACACCGCTGAATGTGTAGGTTTATGCATCATGTGTTTCCCTTTACTACTCCTCTGAATGTATATTTAGGCATCATGGGTAATGTATTCTTTCCTAGACCCCTAAATGCTGTGTGATACTTAGGTGGTTGTTCTTTTTAGGACAGTTGGCCTAGTGAGGTCCTGGTCCCCAGCGTGACATTCTCCTAAGGTTTAGGGTTGCGTAGGTGGTACTTACTTGTTACCAGTAGATACTGGTTGTGATTTCTAACTGTTACTTTGTGCTACAGTGATTTTATATCCTTTTATTCTAAATTTCTGAGAGTAATTCTAATTTCTAAAAGTGTTGATTCTGACAGTGGCCCATGTGGCCCTGTCCTGTACATAATCCCTTATGAATGTTGCCCGTGCCAGTTGGCACAATGTACATGTGTGATTTTTATCTGATGTGTTTTGACAATACAAAAGTTATTTTAATATAACCTTGTGTGGAGTTCCTTTTGTGGTGTGCCTAGGATGTGGTTGCTGTTGTGTCCTGGCGCAAATGCTTTACACATCGCCTCTGAGTTTAGCCTTGCTGCTCGTGCCAAGCTACCAAGGGGGTGAGCAGGGGTTATCTTGGCGTGTGACTTCCTTGCCCTGACTAGAATGGTGGTTTCTGCCTGGCTTTGGCGTCAGCCTTAGCCTACCAGAAATAGACAGTTCTAACAACGTGTTTCACTAGTCACAGAGAAACTGAATTACAACCTGTGTGCTGCTAAGTTAGCTGATTGTAGGCCTGAATAAGTTTAAATTCTTGCCTTGCTTGTACTGTGAAGTGTTGTATGCATTTTGTGTTCCCATTGCAGGTGGACAAGGCATCCTTAGTAAGAAAAAGGGTCTATTGTTTAGTCGGCAGAGAGGCCTGGGAAGGAATGCGATAACGAAGGAAAGATAAGTTCTCCTGGGAAAGTTACCCAACACTTGCAGGAGGTGCTTGTATTTGACAATTGCTTTTGTATGAACAAGGTTAAGGACAGCTGACACTTCCTTTAGAGACACCTTGAGGTAGACCTCGCTTGGCGATTGTGGCATAGGCTGCATGACCCTAGTTGGAGTTACTTCTTTGGATGACTCTGTCGGCGGACACCTTTAAGCTTTCCATTGAACTTGCTTTGATTAGTAGTCCCCTTTCTGTAGTGTAGGGATAGTTAGGGAAACTGAAGGGTTTCTTAGAGGAGCAATCAAATTTGCATTTATGTCTTTTAATTACATACGTAGCAATAGCCAAGTTAGTCGGTTTCTTTTTGTTATATAGGGTGAATCGGTTTTGGGGTTTTCGCTTCATCCTATTTTCGTTGTATATTTACACTATCATGCTAAGATTGATATATTTGAACCTATTTCAAAACTTACAATACAATTGACTAACAACAACCAGGTTGTGGACCTGAGTTCCTGGGAATTTCCCCTCCTGGGGTTGGTGAATTGAAGTGTTCCTTAACTCTCATACTGCTTAACAAGAACCATCGCCAAAGTTAGGAGTTGAGTTTCATCGTTATCAAAGCCATAAAGCTACCCTATGTAAGGACTGGAATGCGGAAAATAGAATTCGAGTATTGGGATTATTGGTAAGTATCTCCTCATCTACTCCCTCGTCCCAGGGTCTGAAGACGTCAAAGAGAAACTACCAGAATCCAAAGAGTCACATGGTAAGGAAAGCGCTTCAGTGCCTCTCCAGGGGTAGTAAATGCTAAACAATAAATGAAACTCAATCAATCAGAATGTGTATAGCGCAGCCCTGTCACCCCTTAGGGCTATCTGGGCACTGAGGGTGCCAGGTCTCTGTCGAAAAGCCTGGTCTTGAGTTTCATTCTGAAGTCAGACAGGGAGAGTACTGTTTGGAGGTGAAGGGGAAGGGTGTTCCAGGTCTTGGTGGCGATATAGGAGAATTAGTGGCCCCCGATGCGATCACGATGGTTGCTGGAGGGGTGTGTGAGGGCAAGAGAGGAGGAGCATAGGTCTCTTGCGGGTAGGTGGAAGTTCATTTGATGGTTGATGCAGGACGGTCCTTGTTTGTGTAGAGCTTTTTAGGGGTGCTGAAGGATCTTGAACTGGCATCTCTTCTGGATGGGGAGCCAGTGGAGGTGTCTGAGGTGAGGGTGATGTGGGTCCATTTGGGGAGGTCCAGAATGAGTCTGGCTGCTGCATTCTGTATGGTCTGGAGTCTTTTGAGGAGCTCGGAGGAGATGCCTGTGTGGAGAAAATTGCCGTAATCGAGGTGGCTGCTGACAAGGGCCTGGGGGATGTTTTTTCTGGTGTTGACTGGGATCCATTTGAAGATTCTGCAAAGTAAGTAAAGGGCTTGGAAGCAGGAGGAGTCGGCTGCGTTGACTCATCGTTTCATGGTTAGTTTGCAGTCGAAGATGATGTCAAGGTTGACGTGCGTGGTCTGTTGGAGTTGGTCAGAGTTCTGCTGCCCACCAGCTGTGGTCCCCAGCCGAGGCTTGTTAAGACTTAGGTTTCAATGATGCCCACTGCATTATTTTACTACCAAGCTTTCAACAGAAACCCCTGCCCCTGAACATATCACCTCTAATCAGTGACATCAAAATAGTCCCACAGCCCCGGTGTGTGGTGGCCTACCCCAGCTAAAAGATTTTGTTATGCCACTGTCCCTACTAATCTTACAACTCAAAGGCAATCATGCTTTAGTCACAGCGATTTCTATTAATAGGAAAATAGACTAAAAGAAACATAACATAAGGCACAAACAAAAATATCTATTTTAAACACAGTTAAATATTGTATTGCCTATATTTGTATGCATGAGGGCCAGTGATGACACTGCGGACACATTAAAATTGACTCACAACTTGAAACACCATCATGTGGTGCTTAATTGACAGCACCTCTACACACACAAACACGTGTGTTTAAGCAGGGTTGACTGTCACAGTGCTTCTGTCACACAACAGCACCAGTAACCACAATGGAAAGCACCCACAGCTTATTACAACCACCCGCTGAAAAGTGTAGACTGTAGATCATATATAACAGTTTGAATCCACAACATGGAAGCCTGTAGTAACCTGGAGCTCAACCTGAAGCATAGATTTCCAAAACTCGGCAAGTGTATGTGAGAAAACCATCCCCGCCACGTATTTATCTTTGCATTCTGGGACTTGAAGTCCAACAATCGTGTTGAAAAATCATAGGAAGTGGCATAAAACAAATAAACTGGACTAGAGCTCTCGCATGGACTTTAAGGGACCAAATTCGTAAAGAAGTAATGGGATTTTCGCGTTGGCTTATCATGAAGCATTTCTGAAATACAACACAACACTAGCGTGCCCAGCTCCAAAGTGGCTAAATGAATTACTGACATATAGTCAGTAGCCCAGCCAGACTGCACTTTCACGACTCACCATAGTCTCAGTGTAAGCGAAAACCACACCGAACACGGAATTTTCGCTTTAGGTTTATCATTTTGCGCTGAAACTACCCCTGAGAGATCCACAAAGTGTGTGCTGCCATGTTGTACACTGCGGTTCCTGGAGGCTCACTGTGGCTGGCATGTCGTTATCATGAGGGATGAGAGCAGCGTAAATACAGGATAGCTCAGAAACAGAGGGCATGGCTTCAAGATCTAGGTTGCTACTGAGACAGTCTGCAAAACGATGCACACTAAGGGACTGCGACACTACAAAATAAAACAAGATGGCTGGCACTCCTTTGGAACGCATAATTAAAATGCATTCCCATTATGCGTTCTAAAGCAGCATCGGCCATCTCGTTCTTTTCCTCCGCACATGACCAGTCTAAGCAAATGTCCAATAGAGTCTTCCTTAAGCAACTTCAATGGCACAGGTGACCCTTCTTTAAAGGAAATGAAGGATCCTGGAGAACATGTGACATTGGGTAATGCATCCCACAGCAAACCTTTATCACTTGCAATACTCTTTACTTGATCAAAGCGCTCCAATACCTTTGTGTCGAGTTGACGTTAAAATTGCAAATAAATAAAAAAACTGCTCTCTATCCTAGCGGGAGAGGAGCAGAAGGGGCCTGTTAAGTATTAACTCTCTGGAACCTGTGGAAGTTGTAGTAATTTATGTCATAAGACAACACACCGCAGCATGCGTGAGGATCACAGCCAGGCATCAACTGATCATCACAACTGTCAAAACAACCTCAGCTGTCAACATTCCAGCTGGCTTAACCAATTACGCGCTGGGGACAGCTCGCACAGCAAAGGTAGTGGAAAGAGAAAAAGGATAAAGGCACAACACATCTCCTTCCCTAAAGAGAAGGCATTTGGAACACGCTGCAAAGTTTAAGTAATTCACAACGTGGTGCTATTCGCAAACAAAGTCATCGAATCTACTGGGTTTACTCAGAACCCTGCCAAAACTGCTGGTGCTGACTTTAGGCCGGTCTGCTTCACTCATAGGTGCACCGGCAGGTGCTGTAGAAGTTCCTTCCTTGCTAAGCAAGGATTCCCCAGTCTCTTTGTACATACGATTACACTCTGCTTTCTCAAACTCATTCTCCTCTTGTCTATTTCCAGAAGCGTAGATCTCCCACGTGTCCTGGGATACTACTGAGGCATCCGTGCTGAAGTCCTCGCGTTCACCAATAGACTCGATGTTCCCACAGTCTTGTCTAACCTGGTTACCACGTGTTACAGGTGATTCACCATCACAATCCTCCTCTTGTTCGGACTCTTCTCCCTCAAATTGTAATCCTCCGCAGCAGTTATCTTCTTGTACGGGGCATTGTTCTCTGCCATCCCGTTGGTTAATTTCAGGTCTATGACAGACAAACATTGCAGAGGCATGCCATACTCTTCCATCACTGAGCAAGGCGGAATTGCAGAAGACCTTCACGACTTCCAGAGGCGCTGAGAATTTGTTATCACCTTTGGCAATGCGTCCGCTTTTCTTCACTCTGACACTGTCTCCCACTTTGATGTTGAACTCCTTGCAATTCCTGCTCTTGTCGTATTTTTCTTTATAAGCATTTTGTGCTTTCTTGATCTTTTCTCTGATGGCATCTACTAACCATTCCTTTCTCACCGTAGGTTTGATCCATCCAATATTGTCCTTGGAGATGGGGGTCCTACCCCTCATAACTTCGAAAGGACTCACAAACGTTTTCTCACCTGGGGTGATTCTGTATCCACAAACCATCTTGTTCACTTCTTTCCTCCAGCATTTACCGTTGTTAAACGCAAGTTGGATGGTCCCTTTTTATCACTCTATTGAATCTTTCCACCGCTCCATTTCCCGCAGGGTGGTATACTGATGTGGTTTTATGGCTGATGCCATTCCTTTCTATAAATTTCTTGAAAGCATCTGAAGTGAATTGGCTTCCGTTATCGCTGACAATTGTCTTTGGGATCCCTTTACTGATGAATACTTCCTCCATGAACTTAAGCACGTCACTAGTTTCTACTTTTCCACAAACCTTCACCTCTGGCCACTTTAAAAGGTGGTCCACTAGCATTAGGACATACACCCCTTCATCCTACCATTTCATGGGTCCCATGACGTCTATGCCAACTCTTTCCTATGGTACGTCCGGGCATTGCAATGGCTGTGGGTCACAGGGTCGTCTTAGTTTTGTCTGAATTTTCGCATTCTATGCATTTTCTTATGGCTCACTCCACCTGCATGTCACAACCTGGCCACCAATACCAACATTTTATTCTTTGTTTGGTTTTGTTCATACCCAAATGTCCTTCGTGGCATATGTTAATTATCCTTTCCCTGAGGTATCTAGAAGGTACCACTTTACCTTGTCTTAGGATGAGATTGTCTACCACCGACAGCTCATTTCTCAGTTCCCAAAATATCCGTAGTTCATTTTCCAAGCATTTTTTCTGTGGCCATCCTTTTACAATGTGATCCTTAATAACTTGAATTTGCTTATCGTTGGAACATTCCTCTATCCATTCGCTCCTTTTTATGGTAGGGAATTCTTCATTGATGCTTGCAACACAAAGATCCTCTTCTTGTGCTACTGTACCCGTGTTTTTCAAAGGAAGCCTGCTCAAAAAATCTGCTACTACATTTTTCGCTCCAGGTAGGTACTGTACATCATAATTATAATCCAACAGTCTGATGGACATTCGTACCAAGCGTGGTGAAGCATTGTACAGCCCTTTCACTGTTAATACCTTGGTTAAAGGTTTGTGATCACACCTCAAAATTATCTTCTTTCCCCAGATATACTGGCGGAAGTGCTCCATTCCCCAAACGCACGCCAACGCTTCTCTTTCGATTACAGAGTACCTTTCCTCTGTTGCTCTTAGTGAGCGTGAGGCAAATGCGATAGTTACCTCACTACCATTGCTCTCAATCTGTGTGAGTACAGCACCGAGCCCTTTTCCGCTTGCGTCTGTAGTTATCACGCACTCCAGTTTTCCATCAAATCCTTGCAGAGCCGGTGCTTCACAAATTTCCTTCTTCAGTTGCTTGAAGCTCTCTTGACATGCACTGCTCCACTCATATTTGCTCTTGTTTTTAAGAAGTGTCCTGATGTACGTTTTTGTTGAAAAGTCTTTTACGAATTTAAAATAGTACTCCACCAATCCTATGAATGCCCATAGTTCGTCTTTGTTTGTGGGTACCGGCGCCTCTTTAATTGCTCTGATGAGATCTTTTTTTGGACTTATTCCATCACTTGAGATTTCATGTCCAAGATAGTTGACTCGATCTTTACTGAATTTGCATTTCTTGAATTCAGCTGTCAATCCACATTACTCCAATTTCATCAGTATTTGTATTAATCTGCTGTCGTGTTCAATTTGATCTTTACCCATGACCAGGATTTCATCAGCGCCAAGATACCGTAGGTGAACGTGCGCTTGATAAATACCATTTACCATACCATACCATACCAAGTATGTTTTTCACACCCTTAAAGATATCTTGCAATAGTCTTTGGAATACCGCAGCTGCAGACGCTATGCCAAAGGGTACTCTCTTGAACCTGAAACACCCGAATGGTGAGAAGAAAGTGGTGAGGTGTTTGCTATCGGGGTGTAGTGGTACCTGGTGGTGTGCCGCCGCCAGGTCGATAGTAGAGAATACTTTCATGCCTTTGGTGAGGGACAGCATTTCTCCAATTCTTGGCAGAGGGTACTGGTCGATGAAAATATTTTTATCGAGGTCCTTCAGGTCCATACATAATCTCAATTTACCGTTAGATTTTCTCGCGACTACCAAGGGCGCGACCCACTCTGCCGATTCAGTGGGCTCTATAATGTCTGCTTCCAGTAGTTTATCAATTTCTTTTCTGACCTCTTCTCTCAGTGTTAAAGGTACATGCCTTACTTTATGTACACATGGGTTAGCGTTATCCTTTAACTTGATTTTGTGATGGAAACCCTTCAATTTCCCTATTTTTCCATTGAACACCTTAGGAAACCTTTCCACAAGTTCCTCACTCGTTGCCGGGCCCTGTTGCATGACCAACACAGGTTCTGAACTGTTAGGGTTGAGTGTAATGCCAAGTTTCCCCTGGTCCCTCTACCCTAAAACAGAGGGGCCAGTCACTCCCACGTACAGTTTGCTGTCCATGGTTCTTTCTTTGAAAACGAAATTTAATTTCCTATAACCCACGAGTTCTATAGGTTGGTTCGTGAATGTTTTCAATGTTATATCTGGTTTTTCCATTTTTTTCCCTAGAACTCCTTGAAATTTGTTTTTGCACACCTCTTTGTTCACAATAGTACACGGAGAACCAGAATCGGCTATTATCTCCATCTCTACACCACCAATTGTCATTTTGCACTTAGGTTTTTTCTTAATTTTGTTATCATCATCTTCATTTTCTTCAGTTACATCCGTGATATTAAGTACACATAGATTGTATTCCGAGTCCTCAGATGACTCGCTTGCATCTTCACTTTCTTCCTCATGAACAAACTTGACTTTTGTTCTCTCTCTTCTTGCTTTTTGGAAATGTCCAATGAGACCACACTTTCCACACCTGTTATTATTTGCTGGACAATTCCAATTGTTTGCAAGGTGTTTACTGCTACCGCAACAATAGCATCTTAATTCCTCATATTTTTTCCCGTAGCTGCTTTGTTTGGGTTTCTCATTGCTTTGTCTTCTGTAGTCTGTTTTCTTTTTCCTTGTTCCACTTACTTTCGCTACAACAGTGGAAATATCTTCGTTGCTTTTGTTTTCGTTTATTACTTCCTTAGCACATCTTCCTGTCAATTCTGCTTTCTTTACTATCTCAATAACTTGTTGTAGTGGTTTCTATCCTTTAGCCCATAGCGCATCTTGTATGTTGGGATTTGCTGCACACATAACTATTTGATCCCTTATTAAATCATCATGCATGGTCTCAAATTTACAAGTCAATGCTAAGTTTTTTAATGCAGCAACATAGTCGTCAACACTTTCGTCTTTCCCTTGTTTTCTTCTGTAGAACTTATACCTGAGAACTGCCACGCAAATCATGGGTTTGTAGTAACCATCTAAATCTTCAAGGGCTTCATCATACAAATTCCTGTCACCACCACCGCGTGCTTTCTTATTTATATTTTTGTAAACATCCAAACCTCCTGCACCTAAACAATGTAACAGTATTTTTTTATTTTCTTCAGGTTTCATTGGTTCAACTTCTTTCTTAAAGGTGGATATGTAATTGCAAAAGTTCTCTTTCCATGTTTCCCATTTTACTGGAGGTGCACCTGTTCCTTTTAAAAAAGGTTCTGGTAGTTGCTGCTGTTTGCCATGTTTTTTCCTAGTACCAAAGATTTCTCCCAAAATCTGCTTTCCCTTTTTTTTTTATATTCACTCAACAGTTGCTATGGTCCTGCGATTAAATTCCACTAGGGGGGTACTTTCCTTATAAACTTTTATTTTCCTTTTAGTTTGCAATAAAAGTGAAGCTTCCTGTCTTTCTAGTCGATTTCACTCGTGCGCGAAAGTCCTTTGCGCATTGGCTTCTCGGTATTCACTCACAAGATGGCGCCAACTACGCCATTAGACGTTGCGCAGCCGTTCGCGCCACAGCGCTGAGGAGAGTTCCCCACTGCTCTAACACAGCCGGAGTCAACTCAGCAGTTCCATTTTTTTTCCATTCAGTTCCTAAACCGCTGCTCTACATGCGAGTTAATTTCTCCTCAGTAACTTGTCACAAGTAAGGTTCCACAGCTAAATTATCACTCACTGCTTCAGATTCACTCTAAGTTAGACTCATCACGTACTGCAGTTAATAAATCTTCTCTTAGCTTTTCTTTCTCAGATTCTTTCACAAATCTGCTAATTTTATATTTTATATTATTTAGTCTGGCTGCCTTCCATTATTATTCCGCATGCTGTCACATTAAGGATCTTTTCCCTTTTTCGTTCCGTTACTTATTTACACTCCTTTCTTACCGGAGTTGCTTCTAGTGGGTTCGTGGTGTGAAGTCTTTGTCCTCGTCGCCAAATTGTTAAGTATTATCTCTCTGGAACCTGTGGAAGTTGTAGTAATTTATTTCATAAGACAACACACCGCAGCATGCGTGAGGATCGCAGCCAGGCACCAACTGATCATCACAATTGTCAAAACAACCTCAGCTGTCAACATTCCAGCTGGCTTAACCAATTATGCGCTGGGGACAGCTCGCGCAGCAAAGGAAGTGGAAAGAGAAAAAGGATAAAGGCACAACACATCTCCTTCCCTAAAGAGAAGGCATTTGGAACGCGCTGCAAAGTTAAAGTAATTCACAACGTGGTGCTATTTGCAAACAAAGCCATCAAATCTACTGGGTTTACTCAGAACCCTGCCAAAACTGCTGGTGCTGGCTTTAGGCCAGCCTGCTTCACTCATAGGTGCACCGGCAGGTGCTGTAGAAGTTCCCTCCTTGCTAAGTAAGGATTCCCCAGTCTCTTTGTACATACGATTACACTCTGCTTTCTCAAACTCATTCTCCTCTTGTCTATTTCCAGAAGCGTAGATCTCACACGTGTCCTGGGATACTACCGAGGCATCCGTGCTGAAGTCCTCACGTTCACCAATAGACTCGATGTTCCCACAGTCTTGTCTAACCCGGTTACCACGTGTTACAGGTGATTTACCATCACAATCCTCCTCTTGTTCGGACTCTTCTCCCTCAAATTGTGATCCTCTGCAGCAGTTACCTTGTTGCATGGGGCATTGTTCTCTGCCATCCCGTTGGTTAATTTCAGGTCTATGACAGACAGACATTGCAGAGGCATGCCATACTCTTCCATCACTGAGCAAGGCGGAATTGCAGAAGACCTTCACGACTTCCAGAGGCGCAGAGAATTTGTTATCACCTTTGGCAATGCGTCCGCTTTTCCTCACTCTGACACTGTCTCCCACTTTGATGTTGAACTCCTTGCAATTCCTGCTCTTGTCATATTTTTCTTTATAAGCATTTTGTGCTTTCTTGATCTTTTCTTTGATGGCATCTACTGACCATTCCTTTCTCAACGCAGGTTTGATCCATCCAATATTGTCCTTGGAGATGGGGGTCCTACCCCTCATAACTTCGAAAGGACTCACCAACGTTTTCTCACCAGGGGTGATTCTGTATCCCCAAACCATCTTGTTCACTTCTTTCCTCCAGCATTTACCGTTGTTATTCGCAAGTTGGATGGTCCCTTTAATAACTCTATTGAATCTTTCTACCGCTCCATTTCCCACAGGGTGGTATACTGATGTGGTTTTATGGCTGATGCCATTCCTTTCTACAAATTTCTTGAAAGCATCTGAAGTGAATTGGCTTCCGTTATCGCTGACAATTGTCTTTGGGATCCCTTCACTGATGATACTTCCTCCATGAACTTAAGCACGTCACTAGTTTCTACTTTTCCACAAACCTTCACCTCTGGCCACTTTGAAAGGTGGTCCACTAGCACTAGGACATACACCCCTTCATCCTGCCATTTCACGGGTCCCATGACGTCTATGCCAACTCTTTCCTATGGTACGTACGGGCATTGCAATGGCTGGAGCGTGGGTCGCAGGGTCGTCTTAGTTTTGTCTGAATTTTCACATTCTATGCATTTTCTTATGGCTCTCTCCACCTGCATGTCACAACCTGGCCACCAATACCAACATTTTATTCTTTGTTTGGTTTTGTTCATACCCAAATGTCCTTCGTGGCATATGTTAATTATCCTTTCCCTGAGGCCTCTTGGAGGTACCACTTTACCTTGTCTTAGGATGATATTGTCTTCCACCGACAGCTCATTTCTCAGTTCCCAAAATATCCGTAGTTCATTTTCCAAGCATTTTTTCTGTGGCCATCCTTTTACAATGTGATCCTTGACAACTTGAATTCCTTTATCGTTGGAACATTCCTCTATCCATTCGCTCCTTTTTATGGTAGGGAATTCTTCACTGATGCTTGCAAGACAAAGATCCTCTTCTTGTGCTACTGTACCCGTGTTTTTCAAAGGAAGCCTGCTCAAAAAATCTGCTACTACATTTTTCACTCCAGGTAGGTACTGTACATCATAATTATAATCCAACTGTCTGATGGACATTTGTGCCAAGCGTGGTGAAGCATTGTACAGCCCTTTCACTGTTAATACCTTGGTTAAACGTTTGTGAACACACCTCAAAATTAACTTCTTTCCCCAGATATACTGGCGGAAGTGCTCCATTCCCCAAACGCACGCCAATGCTTCTCTTTCGATTAATGAGTACCTTTCCTCTGTTGCTGTTAGTGAGCGCGAGGCAAATGTGATAGTTACCTCACTACCATTGCTCTCAATCTGTGTGAGTACAGCACCGAGCCCTTTTCCGCTTGCGTCTGTAGTTATCACGCACTCCAGTTTTCCATCAAATCTTTGCAGAGCCGGTGCTTCACAAATTTCCTTCTTCAGTTGCTTGATGCTCTCTTCACATGCACTGGTCCACTCATATTTGCTCTTGTTTTAAGAAGTGTCCAGATGTTGTACGTTTTTGTTGAAAAGTCTTTTACGAATTTAAAATAGTATTCCACCAATGCTAAGAATGACCTTAGTGCGTCTTTGTTGGTGGGTACCTGCGCCTCTTTAATTGCTCTGATGAGATCTTTTTTTGGTCTTATTCCATCACTTGAGATTTCATGTCAAAGATAGTTGACTCGATCTTTACTGAATTTGCATTTCTTGAATTCAGATGTCAATCCACATTTCTCCAATTTCTTCATTACTTGTATTAATCTGCTGTCATGTTCACTTTGATCTTTACCCATGACCAGGATGTCATCCTGAAAGATGAGTATGTTTTTCACACCCTTAAAGTTTTCTTGCATTAGTCTTTGGAATAACGCAGCTGCAGACGCTACGCCAAAGGGTACTCTCTTGAACCTGAAACACCCGAATGGTGAGATGAAAGTGGTGAGGTGTTTGCTATCGGGGTGCAGTGGTACCTGGTGGTATGCCGCCACCAGGTTGATAGTAGAGAATACTTTCATGCCTTTGGTGAGGGACAGCATTTCTCCAATTCTTGGCAGAGGGTACTGGTCGATGAGAATATTTTTATTGAGGTCCCTCAGGTCCATACATAATCTCAATTTACCGTTAGATTTTCTCGCGACCACTAAGGGCGTGACCCACTCGCCGATTCAGTGGGCTCTATAATGTCTGCTTCCAGTAGTTTATCAATTTCTTTTCTGACTTATTCTCTCAGTGTTAAAGGTACATGCCTTACTTTATGTACACATGGGTTAGCATTATCCTTTAACTTGATTTTGTGCTGGAAACCCTTCAATTTCCCTATTTTTCTGTTGAACACCTTAGTAAACCTTTCCACAATTTCCACACTCATTGCCGCGACCTGTTGCATGACCAACACAGGTTCTGAACTGTTAGGGTTGAGAGTAATGCCAAGTTTCCCTTGGTCCCTCCACCCTAAAATAGAGGGGCCAGTCACTGCCACGTACAGTTTGCTGTCCATGGTTCTTTCTTTGAACACAAAGTTTAATTTCCTATAACCCACGAGTTCTATAGGTTGGTTCGTGAATGTTTTCAATGTTATATCTAGTTTTTCCATTTTGTTCCCTAGAACTCCTTGAAATTTGTTTTTCCACACCTCTTTGTTCACAATAGTACATGGAGAACCAGAATCGGCTATTATCTCCATCTCTACACCACCAATTGTCATTTTGCACTTAGGTTTTTTCTTAATTTTGTTATCATCATCTTAATTTTCTTCAGTTACATCCGTGATATTAAGTACACATAGATTGTATTCCGAGTCCTCAGATGACTCGCTTGCATCTTCACTTTCTTCCTCATGAACAAACTTGACTTTTGTTCTCTCTCTTCTTGTACATGCTTTTTGGAAATGTCCAATGAGACCACACTTTCCACACCTGTTATTTTTTGCTGGACAATTCCAATCGTTTGCAAGGTGTTTACTGCTACCGCAATGATAGCTTCGTAATTCCTCATATTTTTTCCCATAGCTGCTTTGTTTGGGTTTCTATTTGCTTTGACTTCTGTAGTCTGTTTTCTTTTTCCTTGTTCCAATTACTTTCGCTACAACAGTGGAAATATCTTCTTTGCTTTTGTTTTCGTTTATTACTTCCTTAGCACATCTTCCTGTCAATTCTGCTTTCTTTACTATCTCAATGACTTGTTGTAGTGGTTTCTATCCTTTAGCCCATAGCGCATCTTGTATGTCGTCAACACTTTCTTCTTTCCCTTGTTTTCTTCTGTAAAACTTATACCTGTGAACTCCCACGCAAATCATGGGTTTGTAGTAACCATCTAAATCTTCAAGGGCTTCATCATGCACATTCCTGTCACCACCACCGCGTGCTTTCTTATTTATATGTTTGTAAACATCCAAACCTCCTGCACCTAAACAATGTAACAGTATTTTTTTCTTTTCTTCAGGTTTCATTGGTTCATCTTCTTTCTCAAATGTGGATATGTCATTGCAAAAGTACTCTTTCCATGTTTGCCATTTTACTGGAGGTGCACCTGTTCCTTTAAAAAAAGGTTCTGGTGGTTGCAAATTGTAGTTGCTGCTGTTTGCCATATTTTTTCCTAGTACCAAAGATTTCTCCCAAAATCTGCTTTCCTTTTTTTTTTTTATATTCACTCAACAGTTGCTATGGTCCAGCGATTAAATTCCACTAGGGGGGGTACTTTGCTTATAAACTTTTATTTTCCCTTTAGTTTGCAATAAAAGTGAAGCTTCCTGTTTTTCTAGTCGATTTCACTCGCGCGCGAAAGTCCTGTGCACATTTGCTTCTCCGGTATTCACTCACAAGATGGCGCCAACTACGTCATTAGACGTTGCACAGTCGTTCACGCCACAGCGCTGAGGATAGTTCTACACTGCTCTAACACAGCCGGAGCCAACGCAGCAGTTCCGTTTTTTTTCCATTCAGTTCCTAAACCGATGCTCTACATTCGAGTTAATTTCTCCTCAGTTACTTGTCACAAGTAAGGTTCCACAGCTAAATTATCACTCGCTGCTTCAGATTCACTCTAAGTTAGACTCATCACGTACTGCAGTTAATAAATCTTCTCTTAGATTTTCTTTCTCAGATTCTTTCACAAGTCTGCTAATTTTATATTTTATATTATTTAGTCTGGCTGCCTTCCATTATTATTTCGCATGCTGTCACAATAAGGATCTTTTCCCTTTTTCGTTCCGTTACTTATTTACACTCCTTTCTTACCGGAGTTGCTTATAGTGGGTTCGTGGTGTGAAGTCTTTGTCCTCGTCATCAAATTTTTAAGTATTAACTCTCTGGAACCTATGGAAGTTGTAGTAATTTATTTCATAAGACAACACACCGCAGCATACATGAGGATCGCAGCCAGGCACCAACTGATCGTCACAACTGTCAAAACAACCTCAGCTGTCAACATTCCAGCTGGCTTTACCAATTACGCGCTGGGGACAGCTCGCGCAGCAAAGGTAGTGGAAAGAGAAAATGGATAAAGGCACAATAGGGACACACTGCCGATAGTCATGTGACCCTTAACGTAACCGGACAGGAGTGGAGCAGCAGTGCTGGCAGTAGTAACCGCCCGCAGTTAGCCGAGCACTTGAGCGCAGGCTCCAGGGAGCCTTATGGAGGATAAGGGTTAAAACGGCCAATTTTTAACTGGTACTGGTGTAAAGTGCTCCAATAGGGATCACACTACATAAATAACATGCAGTCGCCAAACATGCTTGAGCACAAAGAAAAATGTAGTGCCATGAAGAAGGTGGAGAAGTTCAAAGGGAGTACTTGGTTGAAGCTCCACTGATAAGAAAATACACAAAGAGAAAGATGAACACAACAGAAAATAGCATGCTGCAACCAACAGAAAACAAGGAAACAGAGTGACAAGCAAACGAACCGATGGAAAGTAAGGGTGGGCTTAAAGCCCATTTTAAGATTATTTTTTTTTAAATACAAAAGACTTCGCCAGGTCAGCACAAGTGCGGTGCAGGCAAAACCTAAAAAGAAGCGTTTGGATGGTTAGCAAATAGAAACACTGGCAGCAAAACAGGGGCATGGGAAACACAGTGAAGAAAATTGTTTCATGGTGGTAATTTTTGCACCACCACCAGTGGATAAGTAAGGTAGAATAAGAGAGGAAAATCCACAATTTGCTGTGACATGCCTAAGGCTATGGAGAAACAAAAAAGTTATTACTGAGGTAGGGCAATGTCAAGAAGGGGATGGAGAAAAAAAACATTTGAAAAGGGGAGAAACACTACACTATTGTAAGAAAGCTGAAGGAATCAGTTGGAGGACCTGAAAAGAAATCAGAGGAGGTAGTGGTGAAGGAGGATTAGGATTAGGAAGAAGAAAAAAACCCAGAAAATAGCAGAAAAGGTAGACGAGGGTAATGATAAAAGGAGGATAATGCTGGGTCCAGGCTTGGGAGGAGGGCGAGAATGGGGTGATATGAGTTATTCGCTTGTCAGGGTAATTTAACAAAACATGTCAAACAAGGTATTTGTAGTCTGGAGTTTGTCGACAATTACAATAATTTAAAGAAATTGTTTAGCCACATGTGGTGTGTTCCTTATGACCTATTATGTTACATAACAGAGTAGTGTCTATAAGGAGTCAATACCCACCCTCAGAGCATTTGAATAGTAGGAGTGCAAAGGGTTTAATCAGAACAATACACCCTCATCTACTCTTCCTCTCCCTTATATATTGAGATCGTACTACGTTTTCCACACACTGTCACAATGTGCCACAGGCAACAACCAAACAAATCCAGTGTGTAACAGACATTAGGTTTATGGTCTAAGTGCATGGTAGGATACTTGCTTATCAGAAGCAAGATTAGTCCATTGCCATTGGGCACCTTGTCAGATGTTACTTAGTCTTAGTACATTGCTAAGTCATCATTTGATTGTGTCCCTATTGGGAGTTCATGTAATGAGGCTGCTAAGTGTCTTTCTGTTTGTAAGCATGTGTGATAGGACACTTTGCAACTAAGAATGTAACAATGCCAATCACAGCTGAGGCACTGTGTGATGGCATCAAAGAATGCTGAGCGGGAGAAGACTGAAAGTGAGTTTGTGAAGGCTGCAAGAAAGGAATCAAGATGTGACCATGGAAAGTGAGTGTGTGAAGGCTGTAAGATAGGAATCAAGATCTGACCATGGAAAGCGAGTGTGTGAAGGCTGCAAGATAGGAATCAAGATCTGACCATGGAAAGTGAGTGCATGAAGGTTGCAAGTTAGTAGCCAGGATGTGATTGTGCAAAATACAGAAATGTAGTTCCGTCACAGCTATACCTCAGTGATAAATGCCATCTGAGATTGCAAAAATCTAAAAATTTTCTGTAAATTGGAATATATTTTTTGGAATTATTAAGGACCGCATGCCGGCATTTGCTATCCTCATGGTGATTAGAAAGGTAGGCAAGAAGGGAGAAAATATGTTCAAGTGGAAGAAGGCAATCAGTTAACCAGCAAAGAGCAACTCATAATGCGTGTCCCTATTGTAAGGCCCAGTAACTCCACCCTCAGTACCTCGGGGGGGACACACCAATGGCGATTACAAATTGAAGCCAGAAGGTCCCCTTACAAAAGAGGAATTACTGAGGGATCTGCAATTCTGGGTCCGGTTCTGCTGGTATTTTTTAACATATCACTAGATGAAAAACAACAGGTTAGCAGCGTGACCGCAAACCTTGTTATTTCGATATGGCTGGTCACATTGTATACAAGCCACATCGGATATTTATACCAGCCACACTGAAATTACCAGGGACCTCATAATGTCTGAAGTCTGTAGTCATTAGGAGCTGTGATCCAATATGCCGGAATATGATGTTTAAGCCTTACATATTTCAGCAATGGCGTTTGGTCATGGGGTGTTGATACAATAACTGATGTTAGGCATCTGATCAGAAGGACAACATGGTGGGATGGTGGTGGTCACGAGTAATCATGGGGAGAGTTGATATTCGAACATGAGCTATAAGAGGTAAGTATTTAAGGACTCTCTGAACTTAAGAGAGTCATTTTGTATTATGAGGTGGATCAGTAAATCATACCACAGGGAGCAACTCACCCCCTTAAAACTGTTAGACCGCCATCACTATGGATAGAGCAGGAGAATCACAAGTTTGATGGAGCTGTAGCTTGCAGAATCTCCACCAGTTGAAAAACTTTCAAAGCAAGATATATCATATCATCCACAAATATGTGGATGTATTATTAACACCAAACACTACTTTATCCCAACAGCCTTTTGGGATTCCCGAGGCAGTTCTGATCTAGTTAGATCTTCCCCGTGGAGCCTTTAAAGTTTATCTGCAAGGCACCCCCCCAGTGGCAATTTGAATTATTTGCCAAAATAATTTTTCTGATGCTAAAGGTGTTACCTCAGTGCACAGGACGTGGCTCAGAAGAGGGGAAAGCTCACTGGGCACCAGGCATGTGGGCTAACTCTTCTGGCAGAGAAAGAATTACCTTCTGACTTTTCCTTCATTGGGGCAATCAGTTCAGTTCAGTTCAAATAACTTTATTCGATTCAAAAACGAATCATAAATTACGGTTTTGAAAAAAAAAAAAAACGAATCATAAAAGCATACTAATAAAATTGTCAAATGACAAACATTGTACATTCAAATCACAAATGGTTTTTCACAGAGCACATTCACAAATCCAAAATTGGCGGGCAATAAACAAGAAAACGCTATACATTGATGGGCTAGATCGATAAATAGTCCTGGTTCTAATCTCTCACACTAACCCCCCATGGTCGTTGAAAAAGTCCAAAAAGTGAAGTGCATTAAAATAGGTTTCTCATCGCCAGGTCACTGATAATATTTCATATTCACACAAGGAGATCATAGAAAAGGTACACAGTATACCAAAGATCATGTTAAAAAGACAAAAAATAGTTAAAAAGTTCGTAATTCATAACATTTCCTGATCTAAAGTGCAAATTTAATAAAACAAGGCGTAGAGCTAGATATAGCAGCAGTTAACTATAATCTTGAACACTCAAAGCCTTCCATATATGTACAAGATCTAATATCCCTCAAAAGGGATTTAATAAAACGATCTCTTGGGGCTTTGTAAAGTGAACAGTAGAATACAAAGTGCACTGTAAATTAATTAGGCTACATTATTACATGGGCAAGGGGGTCAGCCTCTCACACCAGCCCCCTTGTTTAGGGAAAGCTGCCAAAAAGTGCAATATTTTCAACCGGAATCTAATCAAATAGAAGCGCCATTGGACACAGTATACAAAGAGTCATGTTAAAAAGACATAAAATCAATAAAAGTTCATAATTCATAACGTTTCCTAATCAAAAGTGCAGATCTAATAAAACTAAGCATAGAGCTGCATATAGCAGCGGTTGACAATGATCTCAGATACTCAAAGCCTTCCATATATGTGCAAGGTCTAATATCCCTCAACAGGGGTTTAATAAAACAATCTCTTGGGGCTTTGTAAAGTGAACAGAAGAGTACAAAGTGCACTGTGCATTGTTGGGCTACATTATTACATGGACGAGAGGGCAGCCTCTCACACCAACCCCCTTGCTTAGCAAAAGCAGCCAAAAAGTGCAATATTTTCTACCGAAATCTGGTCAGATAAAATCACCATTGTGTATGTATGGTGAAGGTCAAATAAAACTGTTGTTGTAATATAACCACATGATTAGATGTTGATATTGCTTCTTGCCTATGCGATCTACAACAGTATAGTAGGCATCCTTAATGGCCTTCTTCATGTTCAAATTAATAGAGGCTGGATTATCATAAAAACTTTCTAGCCCTATTTTATGGAAAGTTTCCTTCACATAGCGTAACCAGGGTACCATCATGGCCTTGTCAAGATTCATACAATCCTTTAAAATTTATTTTGAGAAAGACAGATCCTCAGAGGTCCATATTTTTCCCTTAAGGAGCAAAGGGGACATATAAATTCTGTCCTTCACGGGCTGCAAGCCCACCTCTGTGTGGCAGAAAATATTTGGAGAACTACTGGGGATTGATAGTAATTGCTTTAAAAATGTATTCTCATTATTTGAATCTGTTCACTTTTATGACATCCCCATACCCCTGCCACGTAAGTCGCCACAGGCAGACACTTAGATTTATACAAGGTCATCAAATCCCCTATTGGTTTTTGCCCCAATTTGCTAGCAAAGCGGAAAAGGGCCTCTACAGATCTAGTTGTTTTTTGAATCCGAGTCGTTATCAGGTGGTCCCAGTTCAATGTTCTATTAAAGAGATTTCCTAAATAATTAAAATGTGTGACTTTTTCAATGACCATGTTATCCACAATGTATTTACAGGTCTTAAGTCTACCTGGACCACAGGCCATAGCGTAGGATCTATTAAAATTGACCCTAAGATCTAGACCCAACATGAATTCATTAAAAGCATAAAGGCATTTCTGCATGCTATTTGCCGTAAGGGTCATCAGCACGGTATCATCCGCGTATGACAGTAACGGCACATAATTGCCGTTTATCTTAGGAAAGTCTAAAGATTTTTGCAATAAAAAACTGTTCCAGACCATCTGTGTAGATTAAAAACAGAAAAGGTGCCAAGATACAGCCCTGGCGGACGCCTTCAGATGAGGCAATTTTCTCGTTTTTTTCGCCGCCTGGGCCATATCGTACATTGACAGAAGTTGCAGCATGCAATCTACACAACAGGGTAACCAATGGCTCCTCAAATCCCATAGACTCCATTGACGACCAGAGCTTTCCCCTGCATACAGTGTCGAATGCACTGGATAAGTCCATGAAGGCCAAGTGGATTGAAACACCCTTAGACTTCATGTTCTTACCCATAATCATGACCAAATTTAGACACTGTTCTGTGGTCCCCCTGCCTCTCCTAAAACCATATTGGGAGTCCACAATGATGCCAGAGGTATCCGCCCATGTCTCCAGACACACCAATTGTACTCTCCCCAGTAGTTTACAAGAAGCATCTATTAGGGAGATCGGTCTATAGCAACGGGGGTCATTTTTATCTCCCTTTTTAAAAATGGGGACGATTACCGCCTATTTCCAAGATGATGGAGTTCGTCCCACAATAATTGCCTTGAAAACATTTAACAGGAGGGGTGCCCAACATTGAGGGTTGTTTTTAAACAGATCCAGTGGTACGGCATCTGGCCCTGGGGCCTTCAAAGCGATGCCTTTTCTCAAAGCCTCCTCCACTTCCTCCAAGGAAAGCGCTAGGCTAAGCTGCCGCGAGGTCTCAACATTCAAGGGAACACCATCATCACTGTCAGGATTCCCGGCCGCTGGTAAATCACTGCCTGCAGCATGAGCGAGTTACGGGATTCAAACTACAAATCCCATGATCCTTTGCGCGTCGATATGACGCTATGCGACAGGAAAACGCATATCTGGGAACAAGCAGGAAGACGCGCTGCCGATTATTCTTGCTTGGTGGCTTGGCGTTCTGTTTTGGTGTCGACTGTCTCGTTGTGGGTGAGGTGTTGTGCTCTTGGTACTTCTATGCTGTGGATTATCGGCAGGGGCTTAGGAAGCGCCCGCATCGTTGGGACCTTGTGCTTGCCGTGTGGTCCTCCTGTGGAATATTGGCAGGGGCTTAGGAAGCGCCCGCATCGTTGGGACCGTGAACTTGCCGTGTGGTCCTCCAGTGGATTATTGGCTGGGGCTTAGGAAGCGCCCACATCGTTGGAACCCTCACTTCAGGTTTTGGTTCTGGGGGTTCGTTCTGGTTACAGAGGCTGGGGTACTTCTGTGCCGATTCCCCGGCTAACTAGTACAGTAACATTTGCTGGCATAGGTCTTCGGGTTGCTTTTGCACCAGGAGACGGGGTGTTCATTTTCGTAGGCTTTATACATTT
This sequence comes from Lissotriton helveticus, assembly GCF_964261635.1. Classification (NCBI taxonomy): domain Eukaryota; kingdom Metazoa; phylum Chordata; class Amphibia; order Caudata; family Salamandridae; genus Lissotriton; species Lissotriton helveticus. Next base: position 4,978,201 of record NC_136064.1, read on the forward strand.
ACTTTTTCCTGTGGCAGACGGGCTGTCTGCAGCAGGGACGGATTATAACTTTCAGTTGGGCTAGGCTGCCTTTTGTGTTTTGTTCACGCTGAACTGCAGTAACTATTTACGAGAGACTGTGGTGTTTGCATATGTCATTGCGACTGAAATAGTTTATGCAACTTTCACTGCTTATACATGAAGTAATGTATAATGGAACAACATTGGAGGGGATGAATGTTAATATCCTGTGAAAAGAACCAGAGCGTTTGTGTTCGTTTTCAATATTGGAGAAGGGTAATAGAAAGAAGGAATCAGCAGTCAAGAGGGCAGTCAGGTCTTCCTCATTCCGAATAGGGTAGGTGTATTTTCTCTCTCTACCTAATAGCTCACTGCTCGTTTCTTGAAAGTCAAGTAAAATTGAGATTGTTACTTATTTTACAGTAGGAAACCTGGGGGATGAGAAGATGCCCATTCTATTTCCCGATTTATTCAGCATTCCTGCTTAGCTCTGACAGGTGAGAGATAATTAGCTTTCTTGGGTAGAGTGGTATGTTAGTAATAGGGTGACAGTGCCCCTTATTTCGTGCTTTGTATATTTACAGGTCTCCAGTTCCTGCAGCCCAGCCGTTCCCCTCCGGATTTTTTCCCCCGCTTGATCTCCTTAACAGTCTGAGAACATTCATAGCCAGACTTGGGATGATCTAGAGGAGGGCCCCTTTACAGCATCAATACAATCCTGGGGATTAGCAACGGAGGATTCTGACAATCACAATCATTTAATAATAAAATACCCTTCGGGTTGAAGATCTTTAAATAGTGGGCCTCCCAAACCTCCTCCGTTATATGAGATACCATGGACCTCTCTTCACTGGAAAAAAGTGGACGATTTATGACCTCCCAGAACAACCTGCTATCTTGAAGGTCACTGGCTTTTTCCAAATCGTCCCAGGCCTTCTTCTTCAGTTCTATTTTTCTCTTCTCAACTGCATTTCTGTACATTTGTCTTGCGTTCCTGACCATTTCTTTATCCCGAGGTACCACACGGAGAGCCGTCCTCAACGCTGTTTGCGCTTTGGAACATTCCCCATTAAACCATTTCTTATCCTTGGTAACACCTTTTTCGGCCGGTTTGAGGGCTTCAAAATTTTGCACTATGAGCGCTGGATCAGAGGTGGCCATTAAACAAGTCGTTATTTCTAGTGAGTTAGCTTTAAGGATACATTCCTCCATCTTTTTGGGATCAATCTTATCCCATTTCATTCTAATCCCTTGGTTGTGATTATATATTATTGGTCGTTCTACGGGCCTTATCCTTGGTATCACTGTATTCAGTGATAAAGTGAGGGGATTATGATCACTGGCAGGATTCGGTTCCACCCTAAAATCATCAACTAAGTGGGCATATCTGCTAGAAAGTAGCATAAAGTCTATTATACTCATAGACCCTCTGAACCCTTGAAAAGTTGGAATGGGCACCATTGACACATCAGTCGGGGTATCAAGTATGCAAAGGTCATTTACCACAATGGTATTCCTTAATCAGTCCAAACAAAATTATCCTCGGAGTAGTCACAAATTGTGTATTCAATACTGCAGTGATAAACTCACCTATTCTAGACCAGTAATTTATAAGCATTGGGCAATCTACAAACATGTGTAAATCCTCTGCAGCAGGGAGTCTGCACCGCGGGCAGCGATGTTCTATGTTGGTAATTCTTACTAATTTCTTGGGCGAGATGTATACCCTATATAGAGTGAACAGGTGATTCCTTTTATGTGGAGCTGACTTAACCACTGTATGCAACATTGTAAAGGAATCCACCCACAGATCTTGGAGATTGTTGTATTCTAAATCAACATCGTCACACCATATCTTTTTAAGTTCAAATTCTGCCACTCCCTCTGCCTCCATCATAGCCCAACACCAGAAAGCTAGTTCTTTTTTCCATGGGCCCTTTCTATTTACTAAATCAAACTTTGAATTTAATGAACTAGGCTCCCATGCCCTAGTTGCCCACCAGCCCGATAGTTGATAATGCTTAAACCTAGCGAGTGTTCTCCCTGTCAGTCTAGAAAGTGATTCCCAATCCATGAGCTGTGAAACATGTAGTATATCTCTCCAATGCGTTATGCCAGCTAACCTCAAGGGTCGTGCTAATTGGTCTCTAAGGCACTCAGGTGTCCCCGGGGAATCCCAGACCGGGGCCTGGGGGGCGTAGTAGGGAATTCCCAGTTTTTTCCTGAAAAATACCCAGTTTTTTAGAGCCGCCCCTAAAATCTTTAGCCTCACTTTTTTTTATAAAACTTGGGGTCCCCGAACTTAAACAGAAAATATTCATGCCTTTGGGGTATGCCATGTAATAGTGCCTGAAACAGACGGCCCAGGGTAGATGTGTCCGCCTTATCGGCCAATAGCCTAACGTTTTTTAGCTGGAACGAATGGCAATAAATGAGTATGTCTGGCAAGGCTGAGCCTCCTGATTTTAGTTTCCTCCTCAGTTTCTTCCAAGATATTCTTGGTGACTTTGAGTTCCAAATGAATGAACCTATTTTCCCCTGTATTTTAGCAATATCTTTCGAACTAAAAGTTAGTGGAATTGAGTTAAACAGGAAGGTGATTTTAGGTAGGATAACCATTTTTGTTAGGTTTACTCTCCCAAATATGTTCAGTGGGAGACCCGACCAGCGTTGTAATAAGCCACAGACCTCCTTATATACTCTATCTAGATTTATTTTCGATAGCTGTTTAATATCCTGGACTAGATGGATTCCCAGTTATCTCATCCGCGTCTTAGCCCCCGAAAACCCCACCTCCTGATTCCACTGCATGAGCTCGGTCTTTTCTTTAGTTATTTTATATCCTGAGATCACCCCAAAATCTTCTGCCTGGTCGAAAAGTCGGGGGATAGCCTCCTCCGGATTTGAAGTGAACATTAAAAGATTGTCAGAATAAAGGGCAAACTTTGCAATCTTAAAGTGTTTAAACAAGGGATCTGATCTCAACGGAATCAAAAAAGGTTCGATATATAAATTAAACAAAAGGGGGGAAAGAGGACACCCCTGCCTGGTTCCACGAGATATTTGGACCCACTCCGTAAGAAGTCCATTCACAAGAATTTTAGCCTTGGGACTAGAGTATAGTGATTGGATTGATGATATAAAATTCATTGGCATACCAAATGCAGCTAATACCTCCCATAAATAATGCCAGTTAACATGATCAAAAGCCTTCGCGGCGTCGATGGCCACTATAGTCAGGGGAGATTTCTCACTGATAACAACATCTATGGCAGCTATAGCCTGAAATGTAAGTTCATTCAGCTGCCTACCCGGCATAAAGCCCCTCTGATCCTCGTGCACCTCTGATTTGATAACTTTAGCCAATCTCGCTGCCAGCACCCCCGCAAAGATTTTGTAGTCAGTATTCAACAGCGTGATTGGCCTGTAGGACTCAACTACCAGAGGGTCCTTATTGGGCTTTAGTATTAATGCTACTGTGGCTTCCGACCAGGTTTGTGGAGCAGTCTCACCTGCAAGATGTATTTTATTAAATAAAGTTGTGAGGACCGGAACAATAGTTTCTGAACTGATTTGATATAGTTCTAGTGGGAGCCCGTCCGGCCCCGCTGCTTTACCCTTCGCCATTCTTTTTAATTGATTATACACTTCTCCCTCTTTAATGGCTGAGCTTAAAAAAAACCCTATCTGTTTCCATGAGGTTTGGTGAATCTAATTGTTATAGCCAATTTTGTGCTCTATCAGGGGAGACGTCACCACTCTCTGCATACAGCTTTGACATATACGTTTTGTCTTCCTCCGCAATCTGATCCTTATCATATGTCAAAGCCCCTGTATCCTGTATAGTTAGGCTTGTAATCTGATTTCTGGCTCTGTCCGATCTAGCCTTCCATGTCAGAAGACGCCCACATTTCTCTCCATATGCAAAATTTCGGAGTCTGCTCGCATCCCACCTATCTTTAATTGTTTTATCCAGAATTGCCTGATAGTCTGCCTTTAAACAATTCAGCTCATACCGTAGAGTCTCAAGACTCGAGTGCTGCTCTAAAGAAGCTAATTGTATTTGTTGCTCTTTATGCTTTATTTTGATGAGAAAATTTGCTTCAACTTTCCTGCTATCATAATTTCTCTTGATCGTGATAGTGGTTAGTATCCCCCTCACGAAAGACTTGAAGGCTTCCCAAACAATTTGATCACACGCGGAACCACTACTGAACCTGAAATACTCTTCTATCTGTGATGCTAAACCAGCCTTTACTTCGTCACTTTGTAATATTGACCTGTCAAGGGTCAAATTCTTGTTTGCTCTCCCTTTGCGATTTTAATTGTTAACTCAACCATGGAGTGGTCTGATAACAAAGCTGGAATATATGCGGAAATAACATTTGATTGATAAGAAAGAAATCAATCCGGGAGTGGTGTCTATATCTGTGGCTATAAAAAGAATAATCTCTACTCTTGGCGTTTCTGACCCTCCAAACATCTAACAAGTTGAAATCTTTCATAAGATTTTTAAGCTCAGATTTCATTTTGTGTGAGGAAGTAGTAGTAGCCCTAGAAGTCCGGTCCAGGGTTTGGTCGAAAACCAAATTGAAATCACCCCCCAGAATGACAGGAACATTTAAGTTGGAAAGACTTGCTTTTAAGTTAATCAAATTTTCTGGACAATCTTGGTTGGGGCCATAATATGCTGCACACAAGCCAAGCGGAAGCTGTCCACAACTAAAGAGGCTATCAACCATCTACCTGAGGTATCCGTGTCGTACTTCTCAACTCTAATCCTGCTATTTGCCCGGATTATCATTGCCACTCCTTTGGTACTTCCACTTTGATTAGAGCAAAGAAGATCCTGAACCCAACTTAGTTTTCTAAAGGCTGTCTTGCATTCTTGTGGCTCAAGATGAGTCTCCTCTAAGAGACAGATGTGGGCCCCTGATTTCCTCAAAACCTCGCATATTCTGTTTAGTTTCCTACCTTCCCTTAAACCATTAACGTTCCAGCTCACTATTTTGATTTTATTTGAAATAGTCGTCATGTGAATGAGCCGAGCATGCTAAGCACATTGAGAGTCTTGACCCAGTCGACACTAAAGAATTGCTTCATGATCATGGTCTTGTTTACACATTTGGCCCTTTGAGGAATAATTTTTTTCTTTTTCTGCCCCACACCCAACCACCCCCCTCCACCCATCCTGAGGAACCCCCCCTTATCAGCCTTGGCGATATTAATCGCCCTATGAAAGCCCTAACCCCCTACCTGGACTCCACCTCTAACTATTGTGAATACTTTATGTACCCTGTGCCACTATCTATGGTGAGTACTAACTTAGCAATTAAAGTCGTGAATTCCTAACATATAGAGGGATTTTATTTTTTTTCACCTGTAATCACACATTTTTTTTTTTGAGTTGTTATTATACATCCACCTGTACACCCATTTGATCTGCTATACACTAATACATTATTCTCCTAATTTATCATCAATTCAGTGTGGTACTTGGTGTTGTGCCTCCTTCATCTGGGATAAAAAAGTATCAACCTCCTGAGTGGAGGAAAAGTTATATGTTTTATTTCTCCAAATCACTCTAAGAGCTGCGGGGAATTTCATCATTACCTATGCACCTAGACTTCTTAAATCAGACATCCGAGACCCCAGCTCCTATTGTCTTTGTGCAGTCACTCTTCCTACATCTGAGCGGATGAGATATTTAGTAGAATCTATATGTAGTGATGTATCCACTAAGGCCCTAGCTAAAATTAACTCCTTAATTGTGAATGTATGGAAATTCACCAAGATCTTTCTCAGGGCCTTTCTGTCTGGGTGCTGTCTAAACGGATCTCTGTGTGCCCGCTGAATCTCGCTTTCAAGGTCGATATCCAGTCTGTCTTTCAGAACTCCCCTCTCTCAACAGTTTACATACCAGGGACTTCACATCTCCATTTTCTGCCCCTTCTGGTATTTTCAAAAATTTCAAATTATTTCTCCTTGCATGGATCTCTAATCGCGCCATATCCAATTGAAGAGTCCTGTTCTGAGCTTTAAGCTCGGAAATTATTTTTGAGTGACCTTGAGAGACCCTCGCAAGGTTAGCAACTTCGATTTCCAACACCTCCGTCCTGGCACAAATATTATCCAGCTTGTTCTCCAGGCTAGTGCATTTCTCAGCGATTTCCTTTTGATTCCCTTCTGAGATTTCAAACCGGGGGAGCAATTTCGCAAATAGATCCTCACGTTGAGAGCAGAGAAGACTCTCCAACTGATTCTTCTCGACCCCCCTCAGTTGCTCCTCCAGGGAACTTCCCCCTCTGTTTTCATTATCAATGACAATGTCAGGTCCAGGGTGCACCGAGGCCAGAAGTCCAGACTCTGACAGTTGCTGTGGGGCAGAGATCAGGGTCCCCTCCATGTTTTGCTGAACCTCTGAACCTGATAATGACTCACACACCTCCGTACCCAAATCTGTCTCTGGCTCTGATAATAAAGGGGTATACCTATTCACACATTTTACCAGCTCCTTAGGGCGTATAACCGGGTGGACTTGTGGGTCGGTAAGTGCCTCTGCTTGTTTAGGCAATTTATGTGGAGCAGAGCTTGCGGGAGTACCATTAGAAAGAGGGTTTTTTGGGTCCGCCACCTTCTCCATTATCTTAAAATAAGACCTCAATGAGGGGGTAGTTTTTAGAGTGTTATGCCCACCTTTTCTAACCCCTCCGCTCTTGCTCCTCTCCCTCTACTCCTTCTTCTTCTGTCGCGGGGACTTAGGGACTACACTCACCGCTAAGTCTGCTGCAAACAACTCTTTTTCTGGCAGTGAGCATAATAAATACCTATTCCTAGCAACCTGACGTATGCCCGCTGCCTTACCCCGGCCCTCCTTATCAGTACCACTCTCCGTTCCACCCTTATTAGCTTGATTGACTGTTTTAGCCCCCTTTTGTGCCTTCGACTTATTAGAGGAATCTTCCAAAGTAGTAAGGGGGAATTCGAAGGCTACAGAGTCCATCCCTACTCTTACCACAGAGTCAAACCTGTTCAGTCCTGCGATTATTTGAGCATTACCCAGTTTCCCAAATCCACATTTAGGCTTCACACCATAACCACTCCCAGACCAAAAGCTTCCAGGTGTGTCAAAGATACTGTTATCCCACGGCGCATTGAAACCCTCTCCCCTCCACCTTACTGAACATACATGCCGAGGCTCCAATCCTACTTGAATATATAAAGAGTGTAACTTGCAGTTTACAGAACGGGGGTACACCCTTGCAGATGCCGCCCTTATTCTTTTCCACTGTACTGCCGGGCTCCTGCAGCTATTTGGTCCGACGTTTCTTCCGACGCTACCGAGTGCCTCTCTCGCATTCTGCTCTAGCGGTGTCGAAAGCGTCAGCTGGCGTGCACTCATCCGCTGGTCTCGGGGTTCAAGTGCTCAACGGAGCACTGGGAAGATCTCCAGCATACGTGGTCAGGAAAAAACAAAGGAAGTCGAATGAGCACAATGTGCACAAACCAAAGAGAAAAAATCACTGTATCCTCACCATTGTAAATAGTTGAAAATATCTATGTTAACACAGCATTACAGCGAGATGAGTCCAAGTTGGAGCGGAGCCTCCGCGGCCGGCTTCAACCTGCCACCATGTTCCTCCCCTTTGTCAAGACTCAGTACCTGAAATTCCAGAGATCCGTGGGGACGTCTGACTGAAGGTTCGAAGCTAGCTCCCAACTCCCCCACTCCCCTGAACCCGATTTCTCTGGTGTCAGAAGCGAGGGGGAAATGGGAAGTGGAAGAAAAAACAGAGAGACTGCCACACTGGTGTCTTCACTTCTTCTTCAGAGAGGAAGGGATCACCTACAATAGTTAGCAAACCATTAGTACATTCTTACAATTGGGTCATCGAGTTTTACAAGTAAATACCTTTACCAACCCCTTCCATTACCTGTATTAGTGTGGGCAATAGCCTCTCTCTAGATATTCCGGATTGACATGTATATATGAGTCTTGCTCTCAAAAGGGTTTGTTGTAAATATGAACAGTTTTTTAATCCAGATGGCTAAAGTTGGTAAGCAAAAATATATATATATATTTCTATCTACATCTGTAACTGCAAGCTGTAGTTCACTGGGAAAAGGCTGGCTTTCTAATGTCAAGAAATATTTTGCTGTCAAATCCAGGTAGGCGCCAAGGAACTGAGACTGGTAGAATTGCGCCAAGAATAGTCTTTAAATACTGTCTTTAACACAAAGTTTTGAACTAAGTCTCTTCAGAATTTGCTGACAGAGAATTCCAAGAAACACTGGAGGCAACAGGATGCTGAAATACACTCGCTGCTGTGATAACTGAATTTGAATGTTCTTACCAGGAAGGGAGTGCAAGAGGAGACAGGAGCCCACTAGATAACTTCTGATAACGGAACTCCTGTTATCAAACTGCCGCAGACTTGAAGGGTGAATTCTGCCGAAATGCAGATGACAGGCTGAGAAAGGAACTGCACTCGCTGCCACAGACTTGCTGAGGAAAGAGCCGCTACCGCTGCCGCTGAAATACAAAGGCTAGTTCAGGACTCGAGAACTATGGACCTAACTCCATTGGGACTGCGGAAGACCAAAGGTGAAGGAGGAAGGAAAGGGGGGCAAATTATCTGACTCAAGGTTTCTATGAGGGAAGAAACTTCTCTGACGGGAGAGCGAGAGCACGGAACTACCGTCTCTCAGGAATGCCGGTTGAAGTGGGCAGTAGAACGTTCACTCGCGCTCCAAATACCCAAGGAGCGCGAGGAACGAAACACTAATGCGCTCACCGATCAAACTTTCCAAAGACCTAGGAATAGCTTCGGACATCTTGGAGCGGAACTTCGCAACCAATTCCCTCCAACAGGCTGGCAAATCAGAATTTCTGGTGACAACTTGAACTTGGCAGCGAAAAGCTGATGACGGTTCTTGAGTAGCTGAAACCCCATTCCTAACAGTACCCCCCACCAAAACCCCCTCCTTAGGTTTCTGTGGGTGAGTTTTGTGGAATTCCCTCACCAATCTCGGGGCATGGACGTTTGAACTGGGTTCCCAAGACCTTTCCTCAGGACCATAACCTTTCCAATCAACCAAATAAAACACCTGTCCTCTCTTAATCTTGGAGTCTAGTATTCTCTTAACTTCAAATTCTTCAGCTGATTGAATCTGAATTGGGGCTGGAGGAAGGACCTTACGCAGATTTGGTGGATTTCGTCGAATCAAAGATACATGAAAGGTTGGGTGGATCTTTAAGGTTTTTGGCAAACTTAATCTAACACACACTGGATTTATCATTCGAACCACTGGAAATGGACCCACAAATCTTGGTTGAAACTTTCGGTTTCCTCTCAATCGCATATGACGAGTTGAGACCCAAACTTGATCCCCAGGTTCAAAAACTGGTCCCACCTTACGACTCTTGTCAGCCTGACTTTTGTACACTGCCTTAGTCTTTGCTAGATTCTCAGAAGCTAATTGATACGCTTGTTGTAATTTCTGGACTATTTCTCCTGCTGCTGGAACCTCCACCTCAATTTGACCCACCAACATATTGGGAGGCCTGCCATAATTCAAAAAGAAGGGGGAGAAACCAGTAGCTGAGTGTACAGAGTTGTTGTAAGCAAACTCAGCAGTGCTAAGCAAAGAAGGCCACTCTCCAGCTTGTTCCAATAGGTACAATATTGCTCTAGGTCTTGATTTACTCTCTCAGTCTGCCCATCAGTTTCTGGGTGATAACTGGTGGACAGACGAGAATCAATTCCTAACCCCCTCAAGAAGGATCTCCAAAAAAGTGACACAAATTGAGATCCTCGATCTGAGATGACCACCTTAGGAATTCCGTGTAATTTTACCACATGCTGGATGAACAAGGTGGCCAATTGTGTGGCATTAGGTAGACCCTTAAGGGGAACAAAATGACTCATCTTAGTGAAGTGATCGACCACCACCCAAATGACTGAACTCCCTTGACTGGATGGCAACTCCACAATAAAATCCATGGACACAGTATGCCAGGGATAAGGGGGTACTGGCAGAGGCATGAGAAGACCATGGAATGGTTGTCTAAGACTTTTCCCTTTTAAACATTGTTCGCAAGTGGCAACATACTGTCTTACCTGAGCGTCCACGCCCGGCCAGTCAAAATTTCGTTTCAAAAGCTCCAAGGTCTTGGTTATTCCCTTATGCCCAGCCAATGGCTGATTATGAAACAAACCGATTGTCTCTTCTTGCAACTTTGCTCCAGGGACAAATATTTTCCCAAGAATAAACGGTTTTCCGTCCTTCACAACTCGATCTGGTCCCTCGGATTCCCAATTCAAGTAGTCCTCTTTCTGAAATTCTTCCTTGATCCTGCCTTCCAACTCTCCAACCACTGAAACTGCCACAATCTTTTCTTTAGGAATAATAAACTCCTCAGGCTTAGACTCTGGTTTTATTTCTACATCTTCTTCCGAATTCAAACGAGAAAGTGCATCTGCCTTTCCATTCACCACTCCTGGCTTGTAAGTTAAAACAAAGTCAAAATCTGCAAAGAAAAGTGACCATCTAAGTTGCCGTGGGGTCAAGGTTCGGGCTGACTTCAAAAACTGCAAATTTCGATGATCAGTAAAGACCGTGACCACGTGTCTTGCTCCCAGTAAATAATGTCGCCATTCTTGAAACGCTTCTTTCACTGCTAACAATTCTCTATCTGCGATGGAATAATTGACCTCGGCTCGAGATAACTTCCGGGAGTGATAAGCCACTGGATGAAGCTGTCCTGTGCTCTTGTGACGCTGTGAGAGTACACCTCCAATGGCCCAATTTGATGCATCCGCTTCAACAAAAAAGGGTTCCTTAGGGTCTGGATGCTGAAGAATAGGAGCGGTGACAAAGGATCTTTTTAGGAATTGAAATGCTTCCTCAGTAAGTGGCCCCCAGACAAAACTTTCATTCTTTCTGAGCAAACGTGTGATTGGGCTCACTTTTTCTGAAAAGTTCTGGATGAAGCGCCGATAAAAGTTAGCAAACCCCAAAAAGCTTTGAACTTCTTTCACAGATTTTGGTGTGGGCCAATCCTTGATTGCCTTTAATTTTGAATCGTCCATGTACACTCCTTGAGGAGAAAGGATGAACCCTAAAAACTCTACTCTGGAGGAGTGAAATACACATTTCTCTAACTTGACAAACAGTTGATTCTCCATCAAACATTTCAGGATGGATCGTACATGAGAAACATGTTCTTCAACATCTTTGGAGAAAATCAAAATATCGTCTATATAGACAACAGCGAAGCGATCCAAAAACTCCCAAAGAATGTCGTTTACAAAATGCTGGAAGGCAGCAGGAGCATTGCACAGACCAAAAGGCATCACCTGGTACTCGAATAGTCCAAATCTGGTTCGAAAAGCTGTTTTCCACTCATCTCCTTCTGCCATCCGAACCAAGTGATAAGCCCCTCTTAAGTCTAGTTTGGTGTAGATATGGGCATCCTTCACCTGATCCAGAAGCTCGGAAATGAGCGGTAATGGGTAACGATTCTTCTTAGTAACCAGATTTAAAGCTCTATAGTCTATACAAGTTCTCAGACTCTTATCCTTCTTTGGAATAAAAAATAGAGGAGAGGAGACTGGAGACTGAGATGGTCTGATGAATCCATTAGCCAAATTCTGATCTAAATATTCCTTCAAATGTAAATTCTCTGACTCAGATAGAGCATAGATCCGACTACAAGGCAACGACGCTCCTGGCTCTAACTCAATCCTGCAATCATACTCCCGATGAGGAGGAAGTTTTTGTGCTTCTTTTTCATCAAAAACCGATTTCAAATCTTGATATTCATTCAGAATTTCAGGAATTTCCACAGTACAAACCACCTGAGGTTGATTTGCCAAACAATAAGAATTCAACGATCTTTTCTCCTTTGAGGCTGCATGAAAACAATGTTCAAGACAATAATCTGAACTTAACTCCACCGTGCGTTTAGCCCAATCAATCCTAGGATTGTGCTCAGTGAGCCAGGGCAGCCCCAAGATCAGCTGAAATTGCGGACCATCGATTAGGTTGAAACTGATGCTACTCCGATGTTCTCCTGGTCCCATAACGGTGATTTCCTCGGTATCAAAAGAAATCGGGCCTGAAGAAAGGGCCGTACTGGTTCCGGTTTGGCCTTCTTAACCGCATGCGTGCGGGCGGAATTCCGCTCGTACGCGGAGTTTTCCGAAAGCGTATGTTACGTGACGAGCTGGGCTCGTCATCAGCGTAGCAGGAGGCTACCTCATGACGAGCCCAGCTCGTCATCAGCGTGGAAGGGGTTAATGAACTGGATACCCAATCTTCTAGCAAACAAAAGATCACAAAAATTACCCGTGGCTCCAGAATCAATCATGATAGCCACAGTAGCAGGTTTTGCTTCTCCAAAAGAAATTTGACACGAGATAATGAGATGAGGAGCAGAGGGCTGCAAGGTATTGGCTAGACTTTGCATGTTGGGAGTTGTCTTCGATTCAGCTTCCACCAGAGCAACCCCGTCTACTGGTGGAGCCTGTCTTTTACCCATGGCGCTGTCTTTGGACGTCAATCAATCAATCAATGACATTTATATAGCGCGCTACATACCCGTAGGGTCTCAAGGCGCTGGGGGAGGGGGGGTGCCGCTACTGCTCGAACAGCCAGGTCTTCAGCTTCTTCCTGAAGGAGAGGTGGTCTCGGGTCAGGCGCAGGTCGGTCGGGAGGGAGTTCCAGGTCTTGGCGGCCAGGTAGGAGAAGGACCTTCCTCCTGTGGTCGCTCTTCGGATGCGGGGGACGGCGGCGAGGGCGTGGTTGGCTGATCGGAGGTGGCGTTTGGGAGCGTAGAAGTTGATCCGGTTGTTGAGGTAGCTCGGGCCTTGGTCGTGTAGGGCTTTGTGTGCGTGGGTGAGGAGGCGGAAGGTGGTTCTTTTGTTGACGGGGAGCCAGTGGAGGTCTCTCAGGTGTCCGGAGATGTGGCTGGTTCGTGGGATGTCGAGGATGAGTCTGGCTGAGGCGTTCTGGATCCGCTGGAGTCTCTTCTGGAGCTTGGCGGTGGTACCGGCGTAGAGGGCGTTGCCGTAGTCCAGTCGGCTGGTGACGAGGGCCTGGGTGACGGTCTTCCTGGTCTCGGTGGGGATCCACCAGAAGATCTTCCGTAGCATGCGCAGGATGTTGAAGCATGACGAGGAGACGGCGTTGACTTGTCTGGTCATGGAGAGGGAGGAGTCCAGGATGAAGCCCAGGTTGCGTGCATGGTCTGTCGGTTTGGGTGCGGTGCCCAGGGCGGGAGGCCACCAGGAGTCGTCCCAGGCGGAGGGTGAAGAGCCCAGGATGAGGACCTCCGTCTTGTCAGAGTTCAGTTTCAGGCGGCTGGTCGTCATCCACTCGGCTACTTCTTTCATCCCTTCGTGCAGGTTGGCTCTGGCGGCGGCGGGGTCGTTGGTCAGGGAGAGGATCAGCTGGGTGTCGTCGGCGTAGGAGATTATGCTGAGGTTGTGTTGGCGTGCGATGGCCGCGAGGGGGCTCATGTAGACGTTGAAGAGGGTGGGGCTCAGCGAGGATCCTTGGGGGACGCCGCAGATGACTTCGGAGGCCTCTGACTTGTACGGTGGTAGGCGGACTCTCTGTGTTCTTCCAGCGAGGAAGGAGATGATCCATTCCAGTGCCTTCTCCTGGATTCCGACGTTCCTGAGGCGTTGCACTAGGGTGCGGTGGCAGACAGTGTCGAATGCTGCGGAGAGGTCTAGGAGGATGAGGGCCGCTGTTTCTCCGTTGTCCATCAGGGCTCGGATGTCATCGGTGGCGGCGAGGAGGGCGGTCTCGGTGCTGTGGTTGGCTCGGAAGCCGGACTGTGAGGGGTCGAGGGATCCATTCGTCTCGAGGAAGGCGGTCATCTGCTTGTTGACGGTCTTCTCGATGACTTTGGCGGGAAACGGGAGGAGCGAAATGGGGCGGTAATTCTTGAGTTCGGTGGGGTCCGCTGTGGGTTTCTTGAGTAGAGCGGTGAGTTCGGCGTGCTTCCAGCTCTCGGGGAAGGTGGCGGTGTCGAAGGATGTGTTGATGATGTCTCGCAGGTGGGGTGCGATGACGGCGTCGGCCTTGTTGAAGACGTGGTGGGGGCAGGGGTCGGTCGGTGATCCGGAGTGGATGGAGTTCATCGTGCGGACGGTGTCTTCGGTGCTGATCGGGGTCCAGGCGTGCAGGGTGGTGGTGGGGGGTGGTTGTTCGGTCTTGGTGTGCGTTGTTTGGGTGTTGAAGCTGTTGTGTATGTCCTTGATCTTGTTGTGGAAGTATGAGGCGAGGGAGTTGCAGAGGTCTTGCGATGGGGTGATGTCGTTGTTTCCTGCGCTGGGGTTGGATAGCTCTTTCACGATGTTGAAGAGTTCCTTGCAGTTGTGTGCGTTGTTGTCCAGCCGGTCCTTGAATGCAGTTTTCTTGGCGGCGCGGATCAGCTGGTGGTGCTTCCGGGTGGCCAGCTTGAAGGTGGTCCTGTTGTCTGGTGTAGGATCCCTTTTCCAGACTTTCTCGAGGGCTCTGCAGTTCTTCTTGGAGCTCTTGAGTTCGTCGGTGAACCACGGGGCTTTCTTGCTGCCGGGTCTGCTGGGCGGGGTCCTCATCGGGGCGAGCTCGTCCGCGCAGGTGCTGATCCACTTCGTGAGGTTGTTGGCGGCCTGGCAGGAGGGTGCTGGCTCAGGGAGGTGGCGAGCTGGTCTGCTGTGATCTTGTTCCAGCTTCTGCGGGCGGCCTGTTGCTGGTGGTGGTGGGTCGTCGTTCTCTTGAAGGTGAAGTGGACGCAGCTGTGGTCCGTCCATTGCAGCTCTGTGGCGTGGCTGAAGTCGATGTCTGTGCTGGAGGAGAAGACTGCGTCGAGTGTGTGTCCGGCGAGGTGGGTGGGGGTGGACACTCTTTCAAAAAATGGGCGGATCCACCACAATACATGCACAACTTCCCTACACGTCTTTTTTCTCTTTCTTCTTTGCTGAGTGGTCCTCGAACGGTGCCAATCTGCATTGGTTCTTCTACTGAAACCTCTTCCTTATTCTTTCCAAAATCTGAACGCATTCGATCAAACCTAGGTGGGATTGGTCGGGTTTCCTGCCGACGCTCAGAACGTCTTTCAGTTAGTCTCTGATCAATTTGAAGAACTAAATCAATCAATTCTGATACTTCAGTTGGCCTCTTGGGAATCTGAGCCAAACCATCCTTCAATTCGTCCCTCAAACCTCGATAGAATATGGCGGCTCTTTTGGCCTCTGGCCACTTCGTTTCCACAATCCATTTATTATACTGAGCTAGATAGGCCGCTAACTCCCTGTTTCCTTGCTTCAAATCCAACAGTTCGTTGTCTGTTGACTGAGAAATTGCTCTTCGGTCAAAAATTCGCAAAAATTCAGCTTTGAAATTTTCTAAATTATATAACACTGGATCATTGGTGGACACCAAAGGCATGGACCACGCCGCAGCATCCCCACTCAAGTAAGACAGCATGAACGCCACTTTTGATTGGTCCTCTTTAAAAATGATGGGCTTGCACAAGAAGTGTAAGGAACATTGTGTGACAAATACTTGAGCTTTATTCGGGTCTCCCAGGAACCTCTCGGGGGGGGGCCAACGGAATGGTAGGAGACATGGCATGCACTACCTGAGTGGTAAGTTCTGAGGAGGACGGGGAAGGACTAAAGGTTTGGGATCTCTGACCCCCAAAATTAGGACTAAGACTAATGGAAAGTTCATTAAGGCGTTGGCGCAAATAACTAGTTTCTTGATTGGATTTTCTAACCTCCTCCCTAGTCTCACTCAACTGTTTCTGTAGACCTTCCAGGACTGAACCCAAAGCCTTTAAATCTAGACCTTCAGCCATGACGCCCAGACGGAAGGCAACTGCGGGCACTTCAATCTGTCAAGACTCAGTACCTGAAATTCCAGAGATCCGTGGGGACGTCTGACTGAAGGTTCGAAGCTAGCTCCCAACTCCCCAACTCCCCTGAACCCGATTTCTCTGGTGTCAGAGGCGAGGGGGAAAGGGGAAGTGGAAGAAAAAACAGAGAGACTGCCACACTGGTGTCTTCACTTCTTCTTCAGAGAGGAAGGGATCACCTACAATAGTTAGCAAACCATTAGTACATTCTTACAATTGGGTCATCGAGTTTTACAAGTAAATACCTTTACCAACCCCTTCCATTACCTGTATTAGTGTGGGCAATAGCCTCTCTCTAGATATTCCGGATTGACATGTATATATGAGTCTTGCTCTCAAAAGGGTTTGTTGTAAATATGAACAGTTTTTTAATCCAGATGGCTAAAGTTGGTAAGCAAAAATATATATATATATATTTCTATCTACATCTGTAACTGCAAGCTGTAGTTCACTGGGAAAAGGCTGGCTTTCTAATGTCAAGAAATATTTTGCTGTCAAATCCAGGTAGGCGCCAAGGAACTGAGACTGGTAGAATTGCACCAAGAATAGTCTTTAAATACTGTCTTTAACACAAAGTTTTGAACTAAGTCTCTTCAGAATTTGCTGACAGAGAATTCCAAGAAACACTGGAGGCAACATGATGCTGAAATACACTCGCTGCTGTGATAACTGAATTTGAATGTTCTTACCAGGAAGGGAGGGCAAGAGGAGACAGGAGCCCACTAGATAACTTCTGATAACGGAACTCCTGTTATCAAACTGCCGCAGACTTGAAGGGTGAATTCCGCCGAAATGCAGATGACAGGCTGAGAAAGGAACTGCACTCGCTGCCACAGACTTGCTGAGGAAAGAGCCGCTACCGCTGCCGCTGAAATACAGAGGCTAGTTCAGGACTCGAGAACTATGGACCTAACTCCATTGGGACTGCGGAAGACCAAAGGTGAAGGAGGAAGGAAAGGGGGGCAAATTATCTGACTCAAGGTTTCTATGAGGGAAGAAACTTCTCTGACGGGAGAGCGAGAGCACGGAACTACCGTCTCTCAGGAATGCCGGTTGAAGTGCTCAGTAGAACGTTCACTCGCGCTCCAAATACCCAAGGAGCGCGAGGAACGAAACACTAATGCGCTACCCGATCAAACTTTCCAAAGACCTAGGAATAGCTTCGGACATCTTGGAGCGGAACTTCGCAACCAATTCCCTCCAACAGGCTGGCAAATCAGAATTTCTGGTGACAACTTGAACTTGGCAGGGAAAAGCTGATGACGGTTCTTGAGTAGCTGAAACCCCATTCCTAACACCCTTCAGCCAAATCTTAGTACAGACATGATCCATTCAGACTTTGACTCACTCACTACTTGGTGAATTTGGCGATAATAAGATACACCCATTAATTTGTGGACCTCCATTAGCAGAGCCATCAGTGATATGAGGATTTGCGAATCCAGAGACAATCTACGCTCTGTTTGCTTTATTTTATGAATTATGGCAGTTTCAGCTCTTAATAAATAGTCATCTAAAGTGCCAATTACCCCCTTCCCCTTGCCATCCTTTTGTTTTGCCATTCCCAATATGCCCCGCAAATCAACAGTTTTTTTCCAATGTGAGTTAGCACCAGACAATTTTAAGCCCTACAATAATAATATGGGCATGTATGTCACTCAATAATATCAAGTAATGTACCAAGTTTTTCCAGTTCCAGTTGTGCGAAGTACGGGCACAGACTTACATTGTCCAGGAAAAAGATGTTAATGCCGTGGCCCAGCCCGCCTCCTTCGGACCCTGACAGCCACAGACGGCCCGCCCTTTGCCAGGGCTTAGCCCGGCGCCGCCCGCGCGCGTCTGCGAGGCAGAAAAGAGTTGCTGGCTATATCCGGAGGCAAGGGGAGGGGCTGGCGTTCCGCTGCTTCTCCCGCAGCCTCCTGGGACAGAGAGTCCTGAGTGATGTTTCCCCCGCTCTCCCTCAGGCAATATGCAGGTACGCTGCGTCTCCCGCGGCGCGGGAGGGGCAAGGTCGTTTTAAAGCCCCCGGTATCATGGGGAGGGGTTGGCGTGCCGCTGCTTCTCCCGCAGCTTCCTGGTACAGAGAGTCCTGAGCACTGTGTCCCCCGCTCTCCCTTAGGCAATGTGCAGGTACGCTGCATCACCCGCGAAGCGGGAGGCGCGAGGTCGTTTTAAAGCCCCCGGTGTCAGGGGAGGGGCTGGCGTTCCGCTGCTTCTCCTGCAGCCTCCTGGGACAGAGAGTTCTGAGAGCTGTGTCCCCCGCTCTCCCTCAGGCAAGGTGCAGGTACGCTGCATCTCCCGCGAAGCGGGAGGCGCAAGGTCATTTTAAAGCCCCCGGTATCAGGGGGAGGGGCTGGCGTTCCACTGCTTCTCCCGCAGCCTCCTGGGACAGAGA
Source organism: Lissotriton helveticus (assembly GCF_964261635.1). Lineage (NCBI taxonomy): Eukaryota > Metazoa > Chordata > Amphibia > Caudata > Salamandridae > Lissotriton > Lissotriton helveticus. The sequence goes on from NC_136064.1 coordinate 4,996,509, forward strand.
GTCCTGAGCGCTGTGCCCCGCTCTCCCTCAGGCAATGTGCAGGTACGCTGCGTCTCCCGCGAAGCAGGAGGTGCGAGGTCGTTTTAAAGCCCCCGGTGTCAGGGGGAGGGGCTGGCGTTCAGCTGCTTCTCCCACAGCCTCCTGGGACAGAGAGTCCTGAGCGCTGTGTCTAAGCATGAGCGAAAAATCCGCTCCGATCGCGGTTACTTAATTAGCTTCAGCAGAAAGCTCTAATAGATAAGATAGATAAGATAAAGCAGGGGCTCGAGCGCCTGCTTTATTTTACCAATTAGAGCTTCCTGTTGAAGCTAATTTAGTAACTATTTTAGGATGGTGCTGGCAGCTTGCCGGCGCCATCGTAAATTAGTTACAACAGGCACAAAACGTTGGTGTCTTCTTGAATAAACATGAAGGGCAGGGTTCATTCTGGCACGACGGTCCTGGCACAAAAATTAAACCTCATCCGCAAGCACTTACAGATAGCAGTTAAGCATGTGCCCTAGTTGAAGCTTAAATTCAGTGACGCATTCATCGGCCCCAAAAACAATCGTGAGCGTTGTCAGGGCTGGGCAGATGTGCCTTCTTCCCAGATATACCATCGAAAATCAGCTGTGATGCTGGACATAGGCCTTTGCATCCTCGACTTTCACGAGCGCAATCCTCGTGACGTTCCTGTGGCCGGGAGCTTCTGTATTTTCATCTGCTGCTCTGATCAGTCTCTGACCTTTAATGCACACAAGAGGCATGTGCACTCGCATGGAAGCCCCGTCCGTTTGGCCCCGCCCACACACTCGAGGTGTGCACCGTCTTCCAGCCATTTACCCACTATGATAGGTCACTCAAGGGACCCCTGCGCCCTTCGGCGCGATTGCATAGTAACACACACCTGGTCGCTGTTGACAACTCTCTGGCACTTTAGGTAGCTGTAGTGTAGTAAAAGCACTATACATTTACCCAACGAGGTAGCACTTACTGATTATCCAGTAGAAAGTACTCCAGTTGAGTAGAGGTATGGCACAAAACGGTGGCGTCTTCTTGAATAAATACGAAGGGCAGGGTTCAATCTGGCACGATGGTCCTGGCATGGAAGCCCCGCCCCCAAATCCGCCGATCCGCTAAATCCGCGGATTTTGCGGATCCACGATCCGTGAATACGCAAATTCGTGAATCGTGGATCCGCAAAATCCGCCCATGCTTAGCTGTGTCCCCCGCTCTCCCTCAGGCAATGTGCAGGTACACTGCGTCACTCAGATGTGGATACCCTGATCAGCCTCACAAGGGTGGAGATAAACAACTGGGCTTAATGACAAAATAAATGGGGTGAATGACCACCCTGTCATAGGAGGAGACTCTCTTTATGGCAAAATTACCCCAAGACATCCCATCAACTATAGGGGGTTACTAATGATCGACCACCCCAGTGGTAAGGATAGGCCAGCGGACTGCAGGGGGTATTAAATGCAGGGAGTCTAGCACATGGCACAAGGCTCAACTTCTTCCAAACCCCAATAACTCTTGGCCTTTCCCTCAGAGAGGACAGATTAGATAAACTGCAATCCACACCACACCGCTTGGTCCACACAATCTGGGATCCACTACCCGGAGTAGTAGGTTCCACCTAGACATGTATGGCTCTGGTGGGAGAAAGTTCTGATGTGGCTTTGTGTTTTGTTTGGTAATACCTAAACATATTTCCTATGCCTTAAATTGAGCTGTCAAATCAGTGAAGCAGCACCTTATTAAACAAACCAAACAAGTATGCTTACAAGACAATTCATCTGTGCTAGCACAGCTTTATGTGGCACACGCACACCAGTATTTACCTTATACTCACCTTCGCACTTAACGGACACAGTACTGGTCTGCTGATATACACACATTCTGGGAACATAAAGCGATTTAATGTGATTAGAAACGACACACCTTACACCATATGCTTTCTCACATAAACAAATGGGCTTCATATGTCTACCAATAGTTTCCCCCTTCCCAAAAAAATATATTATTTTATACAAAACAGCAAAAGCAATATGCCTTGTGGAAAACCAATTCAGTGTGCATCCAGTTTTTTTTCATAGATAAACCACTGCAGTTGCCATGTGAACCACAATAGTTGATATAAACCAATACATGTCACATATGAGGAAATTGAATTTCCAGAAGTTTGGCACCACATAGTAGAAAAGTTAACTAAACATTGTTCCACTATTCCAAATCGACTATTATTGTCAAAGTCTAAAGTGTGCATCCTACATTTTTCACTTTGCACTTTTCTAGTGGGCATTTCTATGACTCACTGAAACTAACAAGTTGCTTTTACGCATATTATATCCTGCCTTAATTCTTGGATGAACCCGTTTTTAGAGTATTGCAGCTCGTTGTTTGGAGCTGCATTTGTACTTGGAAATCTATGTATTCCAAAGCTTTTTACGGAGGGGGGATGGTGCGATTTTGCGTTTTTCCTTTTCTCTGCTCTGAGTTAAAGGACAGGATTACTTCCATCAGTATCAGCTGTGTATTTAGACATGAGAAGTTTTCACATTTTGAAAAAACACCAATTGAGGGAAAAAAGAGCTCATAAAAGTAGCTTTTTTAGGATAAAATGCATGCAAAAGCAAACTGTTAGTTGGACATTACTCTGGTAAAAAAAAATGTTTCTCCATGAAAGTTTCTCCGCAAAAATAACTTTTGGGGGTGGAGCGTAAAGTTCTGCAAAGATGACAACCCTGTCAGGTCAGAACTTCATGAGTTTAAAAAGTGGGGCACGTCTGATGAAGGGCGCTGAAGATGGCGTGATTGTGCGCGGTGCTAGCGTGGAGCAGTCAGGTGTGACGTAGGATGTGATCTACGTGCACACTGAGCCATCATCTGAGTGAGTTCTGGCTGCCCGAACAATGGGAGATATAAGAGCGCTTATTTCTAGTACTCACCCAATAGGATGGTGCGTCATCAATAGCAAACACTCACTTTTCTCCAGGGCTCTAATTCTCCGAAAATTCTAATTTTTCCTCGGCCAGAAGATATTCATTTTTAGCACGGTTCATACAGTGCTCCGTGTCAGTAACCGAGACTTCAGGGTGCAAAGCGGTCTCTGAGAAGGCAGGCTCTCAGCACAGGATTGCTTCATATGTCAGGAGAATAATGACAGGACACCGGAAGTTAAAACTCACGACCAGGTACGATAAAACGGTTCTACCAAGAAAGTGAGCAAAATTAACAAACAGCTTTCTTATGTTCAGGGTGTGATAAGCATGTAGTTTTGAGGGTGTGGTATGGATGACTGAAAGAGTAAGTGAGTGGATGAATACAGAGTGAGTGATTGAATTACTGAGTGAGTGATTGAATTAATGATTGATTGAGTGAATGTGTGAGTGACTTATTCATTAAATCAGTGAGTGGGCGATAGACTAGGCTTGTGAGTGAGGAGTGATTAAGTGGGAAAGTGAGCCACCGAGCCAGTGGGTGAGTGATTAACTATGAGAAATAGTAAGTGTGTGGCTTAGTCAGTGAGGATGTGGCTGGGCAGCTCAATGAGACAGTGGCCGATTGACACAGTGATCGAGGGTTGTAGTGAGAAAGAGAATGGTTGAGGTAGCGCGTGAATGACTGGGTGAGTTCCCCAGGGATTGAATGGCTGAGTGAGGGAGTGCAGATGAGTCAGGTAGTGAGTCAGGTTAAGTGTTTAAGTGATTCAGTGAGTGAGTGATCAAGTGAGAGGTTCAGAGTGTGAGAATGAGTGCCTGAGTGGGTGAGTGAGTGAGTGAATGAGTGAGTGAGTGAACAAGAAATTGATCAGATAAATGATGCTCACATCTGGTCATGCTTAGAATGATGGGAATTTGCGGTCCAGGGGCAGTGTCAGCACAAGACGCGGAGACCTTCCGACGTGTTGCTCGGGTCCAGAGAGTCCCAACGCCCCCTGTTGAAGCGAAAGGCTTCCGATAATAAGGAATCCTGAACAAGCTAGAAACAAAGTGTTAAAACCAACACTTTTTGAATTACTTCACAAATTGTGTAAGTAACTAATTTGTTAATTGTCTTGTTTGTCCTGACGAATGCTCCGTAGAACCGGCTGGGCGGAATGGAGCAGAAACATGTTGACCTTGTTAACAATGTGGTATAAAGAGATCCAATAACTCGATCTCAAGTTAATACTTACTAATTTTTAACAACAAAACCTCACTTTTTACATTAAAGTTCACTGACGGTGAAGTTGTTTTTTAGACTCACTATCCTTCCCTTATTTTTCCTTTTTTGGGGGTGCCCTCCTATCTCTGGACACAACTACCATAACCAGAGGTTGCCTCTGGATGAGGCAGGCATATAGCACGTATTTGGACACCCAATGACAATGCCGTAATGCTAATGTGGGGCGGAAAATAGATATACACCGCACATTTTACATAGCGTTTATGAGGGTGATTCAATCTCACCTATGGTGAAGTAGTTACAAGTGTCCATTCTCCTTCATGATTAATTGGGAATTTGCAAAGACATCTAGCAGATAGGCAGTAAGGAGGGTGGATGAAATTAAGTATGTTAATTAGTTGTTTTGAACCACTGTTTTATGATGTGAATGTTGCACACTCGTGGTGACACCGCACCAAAAGTGAGCCATGCTTCTACCAAACGACATGTTTTTACCTGGACGGCCTCTGTGCCACTGGGGACGAGTGACCAAAAAAGGTAATGGCTGAGTGAAATGGTGGCAAATCCTCCATGGCAGTGCAAGCTACCTCTCCATTCTTGTACCCTAAAGGAATGGGTCAATCATAGCATTTGGGTAGGCCACATTTGGTGTCAAATCGAATTTACTAGAGACTAAGGATTCAATACAAGTACCTTGCGATTTGCTGCAGTAATGCCACACCTGGCAAGAACCAATACCTTTGGGTATTGGACTTCTGTACTGCATAATTGGAGATAAGGTGAAAATCATGTGGGGAAATCCACAAGGGATGCACTAATTATTACACATTCTGGAATCCCTGTCTTGGTGCAAAGTTTCCTTGGATTCAGAATGGGGCCTTAAGCGGCTGATTTACAGAGGAGCGATAAAGCAAACTCACCCAGTTTCCGTCATCGGGAGGAGAAATCATTGGCAACATATTCTTTACCAATCCATGACCAGGTTTGTTAAAATCCCTCAGTGTGTTCTCCAGGTCACGCAAATCCTCCAGCAACTGGAATATTTACTATCACCACCCCGCTTCCAAAAAATCTGACCCTACATTGGTTCATTAAAAGTTCTAAATAATGAGTAAAATAGGTTGCTTCCAACTCGGCACAGAACTAAAGGGTAAAGTTCAGTAGAGACAGAAACAGGAAGTTGGTACATAAATAGCTATCTTTGCTACTTTTAGACTAAGGAAGACCTACAGCAGGAAGACACCAATATGTTTTTGGATAGGACAGTCAATAGGGAGGGATGGGAAGGAAGTGAAGTTACTGGGTTTGTTTATAGAATTGTGCTCTGTACTAAACATCTAAAACAGGATAAAATAAACACGGTTTTGTAGGGAGGGTACTTGAAAATTGGACGTGTGACTCAGAATTGATTTTAAATGATTCAAAAGAGGAAAATGTTGCACAATTTTGGAGTCAGACAGGCCAGGGCAATGTAGTGCTCTTTTAAAGGTCTAATCTATTGCAGTCTCCCACCATGACATCACATCCTGCAGCAGACTTGTCACTAATGGCAGAGACAGTCCCAGGCAGACATGGGAAAGGATGTCATGAGTCTAAGATCTTGGGGCGTTCTTCGGTTGAAGTGGATCCAGGTTTAGCTGAGTGTTTGCAACCAGGAACCTTCACTCCAAATCCGGTGTAATGTCCAGTCAAGAAGAAAACTTCTTATTGGAAGCCCATATGGTCTTTGTAAATAAAATGTCTCACTCCCTCTTTGTGAAGTTGTAAAGTTTGTCAACTTCACCAAGTGATACCAATTCCAAAAAACAAAGATTTTTTTTGTGGAAAACTTTTCTTCTCCCCAAAAACAAGGTTCCAATAGTTTTTTCTTGCCAAATTTTACTTTTTTGTGTGATTTTTTTTTTTACCGTTTTAAAAAAAAAAAAGCTTTCTGGGTATCGCGAATCTCCTTAAGTTGGCAAGTTTAAAAAACAGAAGTTTTGGAATTGGCCAAAGTAAACTCCACACTTTATAAGTATGTTGGTTTCTAATCACTAAATTAGCATATAAATGCATTCCCTGTTTTTACAGATGTCATTTGTAATTTGGTAACTGATCGGCGCCACAGAGACTTATTTGTTCCATTCATCATTGCATTATTGATTCAATAAATGACTTTTTGATTTCCAACTCCATGAAAATTTTGGTCGTCCTGCAAATAAATAATTTTTTTATTTATACCCTGGTTTGGTCTCTAACATTTTTTCGAATAGGTCGTTGAATAATATTTGGCATGAGATGATTTAAAGCCTAAGACCAATCTCTCACTGACTTTTTTCAATGATTTCTTATCCCAATTATTGATACAAAAGATTGGCCCTTTTGCATATGTCACAGCAGGATTCAGAAGGTCTGGCAGATGCCAGTGGTCATTCTAACGAGTTACCAGCAAACATTTAGGGGCCGATTATGATGGCAGACGGACCTGAGTCCGTCCGCCACCATAGAGTAGGGGGGAACGTCCGCATGGGCAGCGGCGTTCCCCTCGTGAAGATTAGGATGTGCCCGCCAGGGTGGCGGTCACATCCTCTATCCTTAACATTGCGGCGGGTGCAGCTTCAAGCTGCACCCGCCGCAATGTTAAAAAAGCATACTTTGCATTTGTATGCAGAAAGCGTCAGGCACCGCGCGGTGCCTGCCGATCTCTGCATACAAATGCAGGGGGTACCATAGGTACCCCCCATGTGCACCCCCCGCCCCCCCTTCACCTAGGGGGCCCGCAACGGGCCCCCACAGTGAAGTACCGCATGCTTTTCCACGGCGGAAAATCCGCCGCGGAAAAGCATATTTTCAAGCATTTCCTAATATGGTGGACGATGTCTGAGAGACACCGCCACCATATTAGAGCTTTTCCACCGCGGTTGTAAGCCAACCGCGGCGGAATAGCTGCGGACTGAAACCAGGACCCACCAGTCATCCTAATGTGGCGGTGGGTCTCTGGTGGGTCCGCTGCGGTTTTTCCGCATCCTCTGGGCCGGCGGTGGCTTCCGCCGGCCCGGAGGATGCGGAAAAAACGCAATCCTAATAGGCCCCTTAATGTTGTTTCTGCTGCATCATCACATTTCTAATATTGTCTTGAGGAGTTCGCAGTACTGCAAAGATATCTAAATGAACCAGTACTTTGATTCCAGAGGTCTGTTTTTAACCCGCTTGTTAAGGGTTCAGCTACTGCTGGAAACACCCAGCAGCTCATTATATCAAAGCCAAGTTAATGAGTATAGTTGTTTTGGGTAAATACTACACTTGTTATCATGACATTCTGATACTTAGGCCAAAATATTTAACTAAGCAGTTATTTTACTAGCATACTAGTATAGATGAATGCATTATCACTACAGGCACCAATTTACTAATGAATTTGGATGCAGAAAATAGATAAGTTAGCTTTAATAATTGTACCTGCTATTTAGGTTGATTTCTTTTTTTTGATGAGTGGAAATCTTTAGCAGATGCTTAAATTGAACTCAATTGCTTATGTGCTAAAAGCCACGGATAGGAATGATTTTTGTTGTGTGGAATATATATGGTTTATTTGTCCAGTTATATATCAACCTACTAGTAACATTCAATGATTTATTGCGGTTTTCTCCTTAAAACCATACATCAAATGTAAAGCGTTTTGCATAACATATAAAACATTTATTACAAACACATGAATACCTAGATAAACAGTAATCAGCATTCCTTCCTACTTAATTTTAGTTAATATGCAAAAACACCAAGATGTTACTAAGCATCATATAAACTATGACTCTATGGTATTTGTAAAACTTTGCCACCAAAGTGAAAATGTTCTTTTTTTGTCATAGCAATATCATTCAGGTTGTCGTGTAAAAGTTCTTAATGATGGCAGTAAGTTGTTTTATCAAACACTGTAAACCTAATCTCTAGTTCATGCAGAGGATGGAAATATTTCATGGGCTCTTCCTATTGGCTATTTTACTAGTTAATGAGATGCTATGAATATATGATGGCGATGTGCTTGTAAGGGATGGGGTTTGGGATTATAATGAACGCAAGAAACAGATTAAGAATATGCACATCTGAACTGGACGCGCAGTCAAGGATAAACATTTCTTGATATTTATGTAGCATGTATGTTGCTGGGTGACGGTGTGGTACAGCTAATAAAAATAGGCCATAATTTGCACAATTTCGCCCTGAGGAAGCCTATACTTAGGCACAATGTGTTGACTGTGCAATCTGAAAAGAAATGACATAAAAGAGAAAAGACCACCAACAGTGATTGACTTGTCGTGTTTCCTGTAGTACTGGGCTTTAATTGTTGCTTGTTACACTTTGGACTATAGTTGTCTCTCCTTCGATGTTCTAAAGTATTTATAGTGTGGCCAATTGGTAGCTGGCTATCTTGAGGTGAGCAATTTGTCATAACAAATTGGTGATTACTTCAGGTGGTGTAGTGGTAGATTCCATGGCTGCCAACATTTGTCTTAATCAGTACTATAGTAGTATGCAGTTAAAAAAACTATCAGCCTGATTCATCAAGCCGAAATCAGCTCGCAAAGGGCCAGATTCTGAGAATCTGGCCCTTTGCGAGAGCTATTTTTGCATTTGGGATTCATCATCCCAAATGCAAAAATCGGTAATAGCGATTTTGCTATTTTGCGAGGAATTACATTTAAGGAATCTCTATTTGAGATTCCTTAAATGCAATTCATCATCCATTTAAAAATTGCGAATTCGCAATTTCGGCCCGCTATTTACCGCGAGGTCAAACCTCGTGGTAAATAGCGAAAACTTAGAAAAATGCTTTTAAAAGCATTTTTCTAAGTTGCATGTTGCACACACACATGTCCTTTGGACATGTGTGTGCGCAACACCTGTTTCAATTTGCATTTAAGGGGTGCTACAGGGTGTCCTTTGGACACCCCTGGCACCCTTTAAATCGCAATCTTATTTGCGATTAGCTAATTGCTAATCGCAAATAAGGAATACTCCCCATTCATTCCTATGGGCCTTTTGGCCCATAGGAATGAATGGGGAGTTATTCCTTATTTGCGATTAGCAATTTGCTACTCGCAAATAAGGAACATGTAGGAATCGCAATATTTATTGCAATTCCTACATGAATCCCGTTTTGCAAGTCCTTAATAGCGATTCGTTATGAATCGCTATTAGGGGCTCGCAAAACGGGAGAATGATGAATCAGGCTGTTAGTGTGTAGATCTCCAACTGCACCTTTTCTACCCTTTCTATGTAGAGAGCTCCACCACAAGTGCAGAGAGCACTGCGCACGTAGGTCTATGTTTTAGTAGTAAATGTGGAAGGGATAATATGAGTGGCTGGAAAAAGGGGAAGATATATGGTAAGGATCTAGGGAGGGCAAAGGGGGTTTAAGGAGGGGCATTCAAATATAAAACACCCACCCACACAAACTCATTGCTACCGGCAAACTGTAGTTCCAAAGTTACTGCAACTAAAAAGGTCCCAAAACAGTCATAAATGTACTCCAACCCAGCCTTTGAGTAAACCAGCACCACATATAACCACTCACAGGTTCTTGAACACACTCCCATAGAAACTAATATAGAAAGGTTCTTAAATTAAAACCCCGTAGGAGGTAATATTATACAACACACATTTTTTTACTTTTAAAATACATTTATAACATATGTGTATTATATATACATATATATATATATATATTCACTGAAAAAACCATAGGTTATAGACCATATATAGTTAGGAATTAGCATTTAAAAAACCTTTTTTTACTCACACAAAACCATTGAAATTCCATATATAGTTAGTAGTACTAACTATATATCGCGCACCCGCAATCCACTGCTGATCATGTCACATATTACATAATTCATGACATGGTCAGTGACATCACTGATGACATCACTGATGACATCTCAAATGACATCACTGATGACATCACTGATGACATCTCAAATGACATCACTGATGACATCACTGATGACAACATCCAGTGACTGTATTTTTCTGTAAAGTTAAAATATGTCTTGAGTGGATGTATAAGTGTCTGGATGAAGGATTTAGTAGGTGCATGACTGACTGTATGAGTGAGTGGTTAAATGTGTCTCACTGAGTGCATGTTTTAGTGACTGAACTGTGTTAATTTGTGCATCATTATGTTTGTTGTTCTGTAAACTGCTGCATGTGTTGATCAGTAGCTATATGAGTAAGTATATGGGTTATTGATTGGTTGCTCAAGTATTTGTATGGGAGACTGAGTGTGTGTGTGGGTGGCTGGGAGGTGTATGACTCTGTGCATAGATGTGTGAGCAGTTGATTCACTAGATGTATGGGTTCAAAAGTGCATGTGGAAACAGCTGTATGGGTGGTTGACTGTGTGCATCAGTGCATTGGTGAGTGAATGGATATCTCAGTGCTACATGTCAAAGTAAGTACATATGTAAAACATAGTACATGTGAGAGTTGGCATATATAAATAACTGTGCATAAGAGCCAGTGAATGTGTGAGTGACTGTATGGATGATTGTGAACTTGTATCAGGGATTGTAAAAGAGAGTAAATATGTGTTAGTATATGTTTGAATAAGTAAGGTGTGTATAACTGTATAGTTGAGGAAATGGAGGTGTAATTGATTCTTTGTATGACTGACTAGGTGTGTAAGTAACTTCATGGATGAGTGACAGTCTGTGAGTGTCTGTTTACACTGAGTGTATCTAAGGTTATATTAGAGTCTGAAAAGGTTCATCGTATTATCACATGAATGATGTCATCAGTGATGTGATCAGTAATGTCAAATGAGATGTCATCAGTGATGTCATTTGAGATGTCATCAGTGATGTCATCAGTGATGTCATTTGAGATGTCATCAGTGATGTCATCATGATGTCATTTGAGATGTCATCAGTGATGTCATCAGTGATGTCACTGACCATGTCATGAATGATGTAATATGTGACATGATCAGCAGTGGATTGCGGGTGCGCGATATATAGTTAGTACTACTAACTATATATGGAATTTCAATGGTTTTGTGTGAGTAAAAAAAGGTTTTTTAAATGCTAATTCCTAACTATGTATGGTCTATAACCTATGGTTTTTTCAGTGAATTTTCAAGGTTTTGTAAATGCTAATTCCTAACTATATATGGTCTATAACCTATGTTTTTTTCAGTGAATTTTCAAGGTTTTGTAAATGCTAATTCCTAACTATATATGGTCTATAACCTATGGTTTTTTCAGTGAATTTCAATGGTTTTTTAATAGCAAATATCATAAGCTGTCGAATGTCAAGTACGTGGTAAGAAAAAACATTTTCCTGTTTATGCACACTGATCTGCTTTGAATGCTGCCCCCCCCTCATTTCTATTAGGAGTACTCTCTCTTTGCAGATAGTGAAGGGTAGTTAACGCAGGCCTTTGCCCCCGTTGTAATCCGTCGTGCCTGCTTCTCTCTCCATTTGATTGATTGTTATCCAAGCATTTACTGTTTTAGAATTGGTTCTCTTTGGTTCATTCTCTATTTACAAACAAGCACAGAGTCGCAATACTCTGTTTAGTCTTTGCAGATAGCGAAAAATCGTGTAAAAAAACAAAAGGAATCGAGCAAAATCAGTAGGCCACTAATGGGATCTCTTTTTGACCTCGCTAAAATAGAAACATTAGGAACAACCCCTCATGACAAATACGAAACTAGTGAGATGAACTGAACTCCACACCATGATGGCTGCAATACAGCTCGGCTCCGCCACCCACCCCGCCCAAAATAACGATAAACTCTATGCAAATATTACAAATATATACAACACACCAGCAAAGTAACAGGGTAAAACATTTTATTAAACAACTATTTACATAACTATTTTATACTTTTTGTTGCCCGATCCGGCTAACTCAATCGATCGAGCATGAAACTCATGCACTCTGATGGTTCAAAGTTTTGAGGAGTGCTTGTAACACTGTCTGAAGCCTATTTGCACTTGCTTCAGCTTCACTATTCTCAAAGTAAGTGGGGGCTGTTTGAGGACGTGACTGCATTTGTGAACAATGTGATGCGGTGCCACCCTGAACCGCTTGACGGAGGCCCCCGAGGGACGGTGTGATGGCGCGGACTCGGAGGGGGCGCTTGGCCCCGGCCCCCTCCCCAAGTCGTGTTCTCCTGGTGTAGCCTGAGATCGCCCCCGACATAGGTGGCCGGCTCCCGGGATCAAGCGGAACTTTTTGCCTTTTGGTAACTCTTCCATTCTTGACCTTGTCCCACAATCCGTTTCACCTAAAGACACGCTGTAGTGGGGCGCCCCTTTACCATTTCAGTTGCCATTCCGCCCGCTTTTGCTACACTGTGCCTCTTCCGCTATTCAGCTGTTTACCGCCCGCTCTTTCGACTACAGCGTCTCACTCACCATGTAGTTGAGTTGCTCCCGCTCTTGCGGTGCAGCGATAGGCGGCTGCCACAGGACTCTCAAAATGGCGGCCGGCTCTTCAGATTTGGGCGTGGTCCACTAAAATGGCCCTGCGACACCTTGGAACTCAGACGCTTGTCTGCTAGAGCTTGGGCTCCATTCTCGAAAGCGTCCCCTCAGCCTTGAAGATTCTACAAAAGTCTTGGGGGCCCCCGACTCCCGCAGGCTTCTGGTGGGGAGCGGCTAGCATGATTGCTCGTGGAATGGCCACGACGGAGCTACGAAATGGTGGTGCTCTCATGCTAACGCCAGCTTCAGTCTGAAACATCCAGAAACACTGTAGACTACCAATTCGATCAGTTCCGGTAGCGCCCCAACGTGACCCGGTAGAGAAGAACTAGCCCTCCCCTCTTTGACTGATGGTTCTTGTTGCCTGTCCCTTCTGTTGTCATTTAACAGAACTATTTAGCCTGCTGAAAGGGGTTGTGTTCCGACCGCTGGTTGGTGGAGACATTTTGACTATATTCTGGACCTGCGTTGTCGTGTAATGCGTCATATGACGCGCCGCGTTAGCGCATCCGGAAGTGATGCGGGGCGCGATCCGGGGCGCGGCGCGCAGCGCGTAACGTAAGCATAACAGGTCATGTGACTTGTTAATAAAACTTTTCATTGGTTCATTTTACTTTTCTTATTCTAATGATGAAAGGCTTGGTCATATGACCTAAAAATTACGCTTTTTATTACTTTCGAACATTATTTTTTCTTAAATATATGTTATAATGTTCCAGGCTAATGTACTTTCCCGGAAAATTTACAACTGTCCTGCAAGTAAAATATATTCCTTTTTTGAGAAAAAGGGTGTTTCTTCGTCCCATGACGGAGCCGTTGAGCAAAAGAGGGTCGGCCTGCTGTCTTAGTCGCCGATACGCCTGAATATGAGATTCTTATCGATCACTTTATGTTGCAGGAGTAGAAAACACAACAGCCCTTGACCATTTATCTTTACTGCGTTCCTGCGTATTATACCTTTTACCCTTCATGTAATTGGTCTGCTTTATTTCACTTGCCTTTTACTGATTCTAAAACAGTGACTATTATTAAAAACTTTACCAATGTAAATACTACTACCATGTTTTCTTTTAAAAACCTTTATTGTGAAAATGTCAGTATACAAATACGGGCCTATAACCACGTGGGCCGGCCACGGAGCAAACTGTAATCGTATATGATGAGTAGACATTTACACTGTAGAGGAACGTAACGGGCGGGCCATTAGGTTGCAAGAACTAAGGTGTCTAACAGTTGCGGAATCGGTGGACGTACATTTTATAATTAAAATACGACAGGGCCAGTTACAATAAAATTATCTAGATATACATTTGCGGGCAAGTACCATGGGTGACGTTAATTCGAACTTTCAATAGTACAGTAATCAATAACACATCAGAACTTAATATCAATAGGGATGTCGAAATATTCAATCTATTCTCGTCCCCGCCCACCATGTGCTTCAAAACTGCATACGTATCTCGTGATATCAAGGTTGTGCAACCAGTACACAACAAGGAGTTACGAGTCCCATTTATTCCGGCACCATTTTGGGCGAGGGCGGGCAGGTCTAGGATATAGTCAAAATGTCTCTACCAACCATCGACTATGATGATGTTCATATGCTGTATTTATTAGAGTAACACTCATCTGTCCACATGAAATTAATTTGCCACAATCTAAACATGTCATTTTAATCTTTCCAAAGTTCTTCTAAATATTTGGGACCGTTTCCCTTGCCTCTGATGCTGTAAGTGCCACTTCTTTGATGAATGTACTGGCAGGTCGGGGGTTCTCCTCCAAATCTCTCTTTTATGCAGCACTATAATTAATCGGTGCCACCTCTCCATATGACGATGCATGGTATAGTTACCATAACTATATTTTTTTCGGTTCCTCTGGAGAGTACATCGTGGCAGATGAAGCGTGTAACGTACCGGGCATTTACCTTTTTTTGCATGTAGAGGAAAGGAAAAAAAATTCGAGCGTCCGAGTTCTAAGGTGTCCCAGGACCATTTTAGTGGACCAGGCCCAAATCCAAAGAACAGGACGCCATTTTGAGAGTCCTGTTGCAGCCGCCTGTCGCTGTAGCATCAAGAGCGGCCGAAACTCAGCTGAATGGCAACTGAAACGGTAAAGGGGTGCCCCACTACAGCAGACGAGCCTCCACCTGGGAAGGCCCGTTCACGCCGCCTCCCCCCCCCCCTTCGGGCACCCCACGCCGTTATTCGGAGCAGGATTGTAGGATGGCCACACCAGTGCGGCAACTTGCTAGACACCACCTCGGTGCCAACCGAATCTCAGCGCCTTGTGGTGTCTTCTATTCAGAAAATATTGTTGCGCTGCCTTTGGCCCTATTCGCACATCGGTCCGCTACTGACGCCACCTCACAGGCCAACGGGGCGCCCCACACCGACTTTCAGCATTGTAGGATGGCCACACCAGTGCGGCAACTTGCTAGACACCACCTCGGTGCCATCCGGATCTTGGCATCTCAGCGCCTTGTGGTGTCTTCTATTCAGAAAATATTGTTGCGCTGCCTTTGGCCCCATTCGCACATCGGTCCGCTACTGACGCCATCTCACAGGCCAACGGGGCGCCCCACGCCGACTTTCAGCATTGTAGGATGGCCACACCAGTGCGGCAACTTGCTAGACACCACCTCGGTGCCGTCCGGATCTTGGCATCTCAGCGCCTTGTGGTGTCTTCTATTCAGAAAATATTGTTGCGCTGCCTTTGGCCCCATTCGCACATCGGTCCGCTACTGCCGCCATTTCACAGGCCAACGGGGCGCCCCACGCCGACTTTCAGCATTGTAGGATGGCCACACCAGTGCGGCAACTTGCTAGACACCACCTCGGTGCCATCCGGATCTTGGCGCGTTGTGCTGCCTTCGGCCTATTCGCACATCGGTCCGCTACTGACGCCGCCTCACGTGCCAACGGATTTTCTACGCTTTTT
This sequence comes from Lissotriton helveticus, assembly GCF_964261635.1. Lineage (NCBI taxonomy): Eukaryota > Metazoa > Chordata > Amphibia > Caudata > Salamandridae > Lissotriton > Lissotriton helveticus. Next base: position 5,012,067 of record NC_136064.1, read on the forward strand.
ATACCCTATGCCGCATAACAGGTCATGTGACTTGTTTATAAAACTTTTCATTGGTTCATTTTACTTTTGGTTTCCTAATGATGGAAGGCTTGATCATATGACCTAAAAATAACACTTTTCATTGGATTTTCCCCAAACGATGAAAGCCCCACCTTGTTTCTGGATGTTTCAGACTGAAGCTGGCGTCAGCATGAAAGCACCACCATCTCGTGGCTCCGTCGTGGTCATTCCGTGAGCAATCATGGCAGCCGCTCCCCACCGGAAGCCTGCAGGAGTCGGGGGGCCCCAAGACTTTTGTAGAATCCTCAAGGCTGAGGGGACGCTTTCGAGAATGGGGTCCAAGACCTAGCAGACAAGCGTCCGATTTCCAAGGTGTCCCAGGGCCATTTCAGTGGACCAGGCCCAAAAAGGAAAGAGCCTGCCGCCATTTTGAGAGTACTGTGGCAGCCGCCTATCGCTGCACCGCAACAGTGGGCGCAACTCAGCTGAATGGCGGATTTTGACACAGTGGACCAAAAGCGGACGGAATGGCAACTGAAACGGTAAAGGGGCACCCCACTACAGCAGACGAGACTCCACCTGGGGAGGCCCGTTCACGCAGCCTCCCCCCCACCCCCCGGGGCACCCCACGCCGTTATTCGGAGGGCGGCAACATACTGGACATCACCTTGGTGCCATTCACATTTCAGCGCGTTCTGCTGCCTTGGAACTATTCGCACAACAGACCGCTACTGACGACTCACCCCCCGGGACGCCCCACGCCGGATACCCAAATCAGTGCGGCACCCAGGCAACATCACCTGGGTGCCGTCCAGAAATCTGGATGTTGTGCTGCCTTGGGACTATTCGCACAACCGACCGCTACTGACCATTGTTCCTTCTTTTTCCCTAAAAATGTTTAAATGTTTTTACTGTTTTTGTTTTGTTGTATATATTTATAAGTTATTAAAGTTTTATAATCCTACTACTTTGTTGGAGTGCTATATATTTTTAATGTGACACATAATTGTAAAAACTTTGATGTACAAAGAGTCATCACTGGAATCTTCCGCTTCAGGCTCGGTCCCCTCCCCAATCACAATACAGGATGGTTTTCAGATAGTAGGAACGCGTGTGGTGTGACGGATCTCATCGGGTGTGGGCCTTGATCTACTGTAACTCCTTTGAAGAGGGGTGATTTTTTACAGCTGGGGCCATAAACTACATCTGCAGGGCTAGCTGATAGCCTGGGACCGGCCTGGACAATCGGACACAGAGGAAGATGAGTGTCAGAGGGTGCGGTAGTGAATAGGGCGAAAGGGAGGTGTCAGGCGGGCACAGGGTGTGATTCTCAGGGAAGAGCAGCGCAGATGGGGGGAGGTTTATTGCCCATGCATAAGACAGAGAGCGGGGGTGACCAGTGCCTGGGGGAGATGCTTGCGAGGGTGGGGAGCCATGCTAAGGATCGACAGCGTGCAGAGAGTAGGTCTGGTCAAGGCATCTAAAATGGCTGCCGTGCACGACAAAAGTGTGGCATTTGAAAAAAGGCAAGATGGCGCAGACAATGTTTTTCAACACTACCTGATTTCCTTCGAATCGAACGTTAACAGACGTTATCTCTCCCACACTACCGGTCCCCCTGGGCTTAAACGCCGAGATGGTAGGGACTGCATCCCGTGGAGATAGGCCGAGACGTCACTCAGCAGAAAAAAAAGAAAAAAAAAATTCTATAAACATACAATAAGTTAAAAGTCAATCATTCTTCTTTCCTTGTAGTACGCTCCCCAGTCCGCTTCCCGTTACGCTAACCGGGCGCACCCCACCAAAAAAACGATTTTTTTTTTTTTTTTTTGCCCCGCGGAGCCCTTTTAAAGCCTCCACATCAAACCTATGGGGTCAGGGAGGATCTACTATGCCCCCTTATGGTCATTTGCCCCTTCGCTTTGGCCTCCTCTTGTCTCTCGATCCTACCGAGAGACAAGATGGCGGCCGCTACGGACTGTTTGGAATGTTTACAGACGCCGGAGAACCAATCAGCTTCGCTTCACAAAGCTCCGTAACGCGAAAAGTACGCGAAGCGGAGCGCTGCCCGGAGCGCTGTTACAGATGTATATCTTTTTTTGAACGTTAATTTCTCAAAATCCACTGGAGCACATATATTGAGACCTAGCAAAGGCACATCGGGCTACCAGTCCCTACAATTTTGCCAAGTTTCGTACAAATCCATTCAGCCGTTCGATTATTATTATTTTATTTTTTTTTGCCCCGCGGGGCCCTTTTAAAACCTCCACATCAAACCTAGGGGGTCAGGGAGGATCTACTATGCCCCCTTATGGTCATTTGCCCCTTCGCTTTGCCCTCCTCTTGTCTCTCGATCCTACCGAGAGACAAGATGGCGGCCGCTACGGACTGTTTGGAATGTTTACAGACGCCGGAGAACCAATCAGCTTCGCTTCACAAAGCTCCGTAACGCGAAAAGTACGCGAAGCGGAGCGCTGCCCGGTGCGCTGTTACAGATATATATCTTTTTTTGAACGTTAATTTCTCAAAATCCACTGGAGCACATATATTGAGACCTAGCAAAGGCACATCGGGCTACCAGTCCCTACAATGTTGCCAAGTTTCGTGCAAATCCATTCAGCCGTTCGGGCTAAAAGTGAGGCCAACCGCCCTATGGAAATTAACATTGGAAAAACGCGTTTTGGGACCCCCCTTTTTTCTCGGCCCCCCCTTGACGAACCCCCCCCAAATTTTCAGGAGCTGCTCAGAAACAAAATTTTCCATTTTCCTGAAAATTTCAGCCAATTCCGTCCACAAACGCCAAAGTTATTAGACATAGAATTTTCAAAAATCCCATAGAGAAAAAATCCTAACTATATATACCTACTGGCGACCGCCAGTAGGTAATATATATATATATATATATATATATATATATATATATATATATATATATATATATGTATATATATATTAAAATTCACTGAAAAAATCATAGGTTTCAGGCATGGTATAGTTAGAAAATAGCATTTAGAAAACCTTAGAAATTCACTGAAAAAAGCATAGGTTTCAGGGACGTTATAGTTAGTTGGACATTTCACTTATACAAAACCAGAGAAATTGCGCTAACTATAACTCGCGCCTCCACAATGCACTGCTGATGACGTCACATATTACTTCATTCATGACATGGTAACTGACATCACTGATGACATCTCAAATGACATCACTGATGACATCATTCGGTGACTGCGAGTTTCTTTAAAGTTTAAATATGTATTATATATATGCCAAGGTGTATTGAAGAATGAGTGAGTGATTATATGTGTCTCACTGAATGCATGGGTTAGTTACTAAACTGTGTGAATGTCTGTATCAGTCTGTCTGTTGTTGTATAAGCTGCTGCATGGGTTGGTCAGTAGCAACATGAGTGTCTATATGGGTTATCGATTGGTTGCCTGAGTATTTGTATGGGTGCCTGAGTGAAGGTGTGGGTGGGTGAGAGGTGTGTGACTGTGGAAAGATATTTGAGTGTTGGTTTCACTGGGTGTATGAATTCAAGAGTGCATGTGGAAACAGCTGTATAGGTTGGTGAGTGTGTGTATGGTGTGTTGGTGAGTGAATGGATGTATGTCAGTGGTACATGAACAAGTAACTACATATGTAAAAGGCAGTGTAGGTGAGAGTTAGAGTATATAAATGACTATACGTGAGAGGTAGTGATTGTGAGAGTGGCTGTATGGATGAGTGTGTACTTGTATCAGTGATTGTATAAGAGAAAAATTATGCGCTTGTTTCTGTTTGAATAAATGATATGTGTGTGTATAACTGTGTAGGTCAGTAAACGGAAGTGTGATTGATTCTTTGCATGACTGACTATGTGTGAGTAACTCTGGATGAGTGGTGGTGTGTGAGTATCTGTATAGGTGTATGAGTGCATATGATAGTGTTGTATTGATGAGTGACTGTATGGGTGAATTAGTGGTTGTGTGTGTAGACCTAGGAATCAGTGAGTGCTTATGTAGTAAGTGGTATTGGTGTGTCTATGGTTTCGAAAATGGTAGTCTGTATTTTACAGTGGGTATATCAAAGGTTATATTAGAGTGTGAGGAGGTGCATCAGATTTTCATGTAGATGATGTCATCAGTGATGCCATTTGAGATGTCATCAGTGATGTCATCAGTGATGTCACTGACCATGTCATGAATGATGTAATATGTGACGTCATCAGCAGTGCATTGCGGAGGCGCGAGTTATAGTTAGCTGAATTAATTATACCAGCAGAATTTCTCTGGCTTTGTACGAGTGAAATGTCCAACTAACCAAAACATTCCTAAAACCTATTGTTTTTTCAGTGAATTTCTATGGTTTTTTAAATGCTAATTTCGAACTCGTAGAGAGGTGTGGTGCAACGGCCAGTGCAGCTGACTTCGGAGGACAGGGTTCACGGGTTAATCCCCGGCTCCGGCGGCAGCTCAGCTCAGTACAATGTGACTCTGGCCAATAGCTCACTTAATTTCCACGACGGCCCCTAGCACCTTGTGACCCGTAAGGGTGAGTAGTTCACACTTTACAAATACAGATTTACATATTAACTATAAGGTGCCTGAAACCTATGGTTTTTTCAGTGAATTTCAATCGTTTTTTAAATGCTAATTTCTAACTATAATGTCCCTGCAACCTATGGTTTTTTCAGTGAATTTCAAAGGTTTTTTAAATGCTAATTTCTCACTATACAATAGAAGTCACCTTTGCAGAGTGGTGGAGAAAGGTGAGCGTGGGCTTCAAACACCTTTTAACAATCCCACTGTGTGGGGTTTAGCAGAAGCAACAGGAGGGATAGTTAGCCCCCAACGTCAATCTTGTGGGCCAACTACCCCTTTTATTACCTCCAGTAAGTCCCACACAGCAGGATTGCTAACTTGTTATATCAGACCTCACCCCCTCCCTGCAGCACTCTGCAAACACACCCCCTGGCGCGTTCTAAGTTGGGGGATTAAGTCCCCTTGAATCCTGACGGTCCCTGGGGGCCAACTAGGCCACCAGGTACCTCCATTAAGTTCGCAGAGCTGTGTTGCCGAGAGGTGTAAAAAGGGTTGTAGCCTCAGACCACCTCTCTGCAACGCATCTCTGTGGTGCTCACTGGAGGTACGTGGTGGCCTATTGGCCCCCAGGGACCCTCAGGATTGAAGAGGACTTAATCACACAATTTACAACGTTCCAGGGGGCACGTTAGCACACTTGTTATGTTAGGCCCCACCCTCCCTGCAGCACTGTTCAAACGCACCCCCTGGCACGTTGTAAGTTGGGGAATTAAGTCCCCTTGAATCCTGAGGTGCCTGGGGGCCATCTAGCCCACCAAGTACCTCCAGTAAGAGCCACAGAGCTGCATTGCAGTGAGGTATAAAAAGGGGCATGGCCTCAGACCACCTCTCTGCAACACAGCTCTGTGGCGCTTACTGGAGGTACATGGTGGGCTAGTTGCCCCCCAGGGGCCCTCAAGATTGAAGAGGACTTAATCCACCAATTTACAATGTGCCAGGGGACGCGTTTGCACACTTGCTATGTCAGCCCCCTCCCTGCACCACTGTTCAAACGCATCCCCTGGCACGTTGTAAATTGGGGGATTAATTCCCCTTGAGTCCTGAGGGTCCCTTCGGACCAACTAGCTCACCAGGTACCTCCAGTGGGCGCTACAGAGCTGTGTTGCAGAGAGGTGTAAAAAGGGGCATATCCCCAGATCACCCCTATGCAAAGCAGCGCTTGTGGAGCTTACTGGAGGTAGCTAATGGGCTAGTTGGCCCCGTGCGGCCCCCCTCCCTTTGTCAAAATAACCCTGGGAGGTGGTGGTCTCCAGGGCTGAGGGTCCACTAATGACCCCTGAATTTAAACATAGAGTGCCCGGGGAAGCGTTCCCCGTAGCAGCGTGGGGGTGATTGGGACCCCCCACGTATTTGTTTTTCAGCCCTGGGGAGGTGGCGGTCCCCGGGGCTGCGGGGGGCCGCAGTACCCCCGCATACAATAAAATAAGCCCCGGAGAGGTAGCGGTCCCCGGGGCTGCGGGGGCCCCCAGGGACCCCGCTAATTAATTGCCAGTGCCCCCGGGACGTGGCCCACTCGAGCACTTTTTGCAAAAAAAACAACGAAAGCCTACACTTTTTTTATAATTTCGGAAGGATGCGATTTTTTGCCAAAATTATTTTAAAAAAAAAGCTTTTTGGGCCCTGGGGGTCCTTCTGGGACCCCCTGGGCAGGCCTAGGGGGTCAGGGTGTTTATACCCTGCTCCCTTTTCTTGTTTATAATCTCATTTTTCTGTTTTCTTGTGACTCGGTTCTCTTGAGTCACAAGATGGCTGCTAACACTTCCTGGTTTGGAGTGTTAGCAGCCAATTAGAATGAAGCTCGTGCTAGGGAGGGTTCGCGAACCACACGCTGCCCTAGATATCGAAACTTGTTCTTATTCTAATTTCTCAGCAACTACTAAACAGATTTGCATCATTTAAAAAAAAAAGGTCTCTTTCTGAACCAAGAGCTACCTTTTTGACAAATTTAGTGTAATTCCGTTCAGCAGTTCAGGATGTAGCTTTGTCTAAAGATTCCTATAGAAAATTACATGAGGAGAATGCGTTTTGGGACTCCCCTTTTTTCTCGGCCCTCGCTTGACGAATCACCCTGAAACTTTCAAGACAGGAGCTGACCGGAAAGCCCCACTAATTTTGGAAATTTTGTGAAGATTCGTCAAACGGCGCCAAAGTTATTGGCAAATCAAAAAACGCTTCTCTTATGGAACCTGGGTCCTAACTCTCTGTCTCTGTCTCTTTCTCTCTCTCTCTCTATATATTCACTGAAAAAACCATAGGTTATAGACCATATATAGTTAGGAATTAGCATTTACAAAACCTTGAAAATTCACTGAAAAAACCATAGGTTATAGACCATATATCGTTAGGAATTAGCATTTAAAAAACCTTATTTTACTCACACAAAACCATTGAAATTGCATATATAGTTAGTTGCACTAACTATATATCGCGCACCCGCAATCCACTGCTGATGATGTCACATATTACATCATTCATGACATGGTCAGTGACATCACTGATGACATCACTGATGACATCTCAAATGACATCACTGATGACAACATCCAGTGACTGTATGTTTCTGTAAAGTTAAAATGTGTCTTACATATTGAAGAATGAGTGGAAGTATAAGTGTCTGGACAAAGGATTTAGTAGGTGCATGACTGAATGTATGAGTGAGTGATTAAATGTGTCTCACTGAGTGCATGGGTTAGTGACTAAACTGTCTTAATTTGTGCATCATTATGTCTGTTGTTCTGTAAACTGCTGCATGTGTTGATCAGTAGCTATATGATTAACTATATGGGTTACTGATTGATTGTCCAAGTATTTGTATGGGAGACTGAGTGTGTGTGTGGCTGGCTGGGAGGTGTGTGACTCTGTGCAGATCAATGTGTACTTGTATCAATGATTGTATAAGAAGGTAAGTATGTGTTAGTATATGTTTGAAAATGTAAGGTGCTCTATGTTTAACTGTATAGACAAGAAAATGGAAGTGTCATTGATTCTTTAAAGGACTGACTAGGTGTGTGAGTAACTCCATGGATGAGTGGCAGAGTGTGAGTGTCTGTATAGGTGTATGAGTGCATATGATAGTGTTGTAAAGATGAGTGATTGTATGTATGAATGATTGTATGGGTGAATGAGTGAATGTGTGTGTAGACGTAGGAATCAGTGAGTGCGTATGTAGTAACTAGTATTGGTGTGTCAATGGTTTCAAAAATTATACTCTGTATTTAACACTGGGTGAAACAGAGGTTATATTAAAATGTGAGGAGATGCATTGTATTGTCACATGAATGATATCATCAGTGATGTGGTCATTGATGTCAAATGAGATGTCATCAGTGATGTCATCAGTGATGTCATTTGAGATGTTATCAGTGATGTCATCAGTGATGTCACTGACCATGTCATGAATGATGTAATATGTGACATCATCAGCAGTGGATAGCGGGTGCGCGATATATAGTTAGTGCAACTAACTATATATGGAATTTCAATGGTTTTGTGTGAGTAAAATAAGGTTTTTTAAATGCTAATTCCTAACGATATATGGTCTATAACCTATGTTTTTTTCAGTGAATTTTCAAGGTTTTGTAAATGCTAATTCCTAACTATATATGGTCTATAACCTATGGTTTTTTCAGTGAATTTTCAAGGTTTTGTAAATGCTAATTCCTAACTATATATGGTCTATAACCTATGGTTTTTTCAGTGAATTTCAATGTTTTTTTAATAGCAAATATCATAAGCTGTCGAATGTCAAGTACGTGGTAAGTAAAAACATTTTCGTGTTTATGCACACTGATCTGCTTTGAATGCTGTCCCGCCCCCCTCATTTCTATTAGGAGTACTCTCTCTTTGCAGATAGTGAAGGGTAGTTAACGCAGGCCTTTGCCCCCGTTGTAATCCGTTGTGCCTGCTTCTCTCTCCATGTGATTGATTGTTCTCTTTGGTTCATTCTCTATTTACAAACAAGCACAGAGTCGCAATACTCTGTTTAGTCTTTGCAGATAGCGAAAAATCGTGTAAAAAAACAAAAGGAATCGAGCAAAATCAGTAGGCCACTAATGGGATCTCTTTTTGACCTCGCTAAAATAGAAACATTAGGAACAACCTGTTGAAAATAGCAATGTGTATGTACATAAGCGGCGTTCATTTCTGTTCACAGTACCCCTTGTTGATTGATTGAATCGAGCATTGAATTGTTCGAAGTTGGTTCTCTTAAGGATCTTCTCTGCCTGCAAACGAGGAAGAATAGGAATATTCTCTCTCCCTTTGCAGATAGTGAAGGGTAGGTAACGCAAACCTTTAACACGTCGTGCCTATTTCGTTCCTCATTGATTGATTGTTTGCCCGAACATTGACTGTTTGGGAATTGGTTCTTTTTGGAGGTATTCCCTGTTTGCAAATAAACGTAGGAAAATCTTTGCAAGTAGTGAAAGGGTAGGTAATGCGGACCTTTGTCCCCCGTTGTAATCTGTCATGCCTATCTACTCCCCACTGATTGATGCACCTGTTTCACCCGGACCATTTACTAGAGATAGGTCATCTGGCCTGACCAGAGAGCACCCCTAGTGAAAAGGACATATGCAATAATAACGAAGTGATCACTGTATCCTGTTAACAGAAACTTTAGCATGAAACAACCTGGAAAGAAAGGAATAGGAAAACGAAAATCAGTAGGCCACTGATGAACTTTTTATTAAATAACAAACAAAGAAACGATAACAATACGTAATGATAAAACCTATTATTGTCCTAGAAACAAGAAACGTTAGAAGTAAGCCCGTAATAAGAAACCTGAAAACAGTAAGAGAAACCAAGTGTGACATTGCAACGGCCACAAGGCAACGAGGCTTCATCGCCCCTCACTGCCCCAAAACGTGTCTGTCCCACCGCCTGCCACGCCCAAATAACGGCAAACTGGGAAAGATACAAGTCAGCAGACATCCGCCCCATTCTGGAAACTTCCAAAGTGCAACAGGTTTGCGGCTACGCCCAGCCGGAAGCAACACATATAAGGCGGGTCCTGCTGCCAACCGTCGGCCAGGAGATCATCACGTAGGGTGTAGCCGGAGGAGAGGCCGAGGCCAGCGGGACCCGACCAGGGGGATTGACAACACTGGAGAGTTGCAGGGGGGGGAATGTCCGTGTCCTCGACCCTCCCCTCTCTCTCCCAGTCCGGCCACCATCAACCAGAGGCCGAGGCCGACGGGATCCGGCCGCGGTGGCGGTAACCCTGGAGAATTGCAGGTTAGACCCTCTCTCTCCCAGTCTGGGCCAGCATCCATGGAGGGCCTGGGAGTGGAGAGGCCACTGCACGAAAGGCCCAGGAGAGGCACCACACGCCAAGGCCTGCCCCACCGGATGAGCCAAGGAACCCGTTCATGGGGCCAGAGCAAACGGCGTCCGGCCGCCATCCACCGGAGGTCCGGCCCAAAGACGGACGGGACATTTCTTCTTTCTTTTATAATGGCTGCGACAACACTGGGGGGGGATGTCTTGCACATGCCTCCGACCCCCCCCCTCGTCCTCATCGCCTGGTCCGGCCATAACAAATGTCAAGCGAGACGCCGTGGGGTGCACTGGGTGGGAGAGACGGTGCGAACAAGCCTCTCCCGCCTCCCCAGGTGGAGGCTTCCCAGCTGCACCCTCAGCGCTCCAGGCACCCGGAAAAGGGTTCTTCCACTGTGGCGATGCTGCAACGTCTCGCCCGGCAGGGTGGAGCCCGTCCGCTCATTTGAGCCTGCGATCGCCAGTAGCTACCGAACTCTCAAAATGGCGGTCGACCTGGCAAGAGCGGGCCCAGCATAAAGAAATGGCCCGGTCACTGGTTGACTCCACCACCGTAGTCCTCCACGACCTTGAAGATTCTAGAGGAGCCGCGGGAGTCCCCGACCCCCGCAGACACCCCCGATGGGGAATGACTGCCATGATTGCCCGTGGAGTGACAAAACTGTAGCCGCGGGACGTCGGCGCTCCCATGCTGGCGCCAGCCTCAGTTTGAATGACTAGAATCCTGCAGACCTCAGTTCCGGTGAAAGCACAGTGTGACCCGGTAGGAAAAATTGTTGCACCCCCTCCCCTTTTTGACTGATGGTTCAAACCACCGATCCTTTCCTTTGCCCTTTTAACGGAACTTTGGACTGCCTCCCCCCCCGGGGCGCCCCACGCCGTTATTTGCTGGGCGGCAACTTACTAGACATCACCTTCGTGCCATCCAGATTTCAGCGCGTTCTGCTGCCTTGGAACTATTCGCACAACAGACCGCTACTGACAACCCACCCCCCGGGACGCCCCACGCCGGATACCCAAATCAGTGCGGCACCCAGGCAACATCTTCTGAATTTTCATAATTTGAAAGAACTAGTAACATGTCCTCATCAGGAATTTCCTCTTCAATCATCTCATCAGGAATCTCCTCATGAAAAGTCTGCAATGATGATTCTTGTAACTCTATGGTCTCCAAACATTCGATAAATTCGCCATCAAGAGATTGATCAAAAAATCATTCAAGTCATCTCCTCCTTGTGAGAATATTTCATTATTGGTGCTGTCAATTTCATTAAATGTAGTGGATAATTCAAAAGAAATTGCCACGGTCTCTTCATTGTGAGCCATTTTATTTTGAAATGGCTTGCTGTAAATTGCAGAAAAAAATAATCACTTTCATTTATCGTTTTTAGTAATACATAATATAAAACTAACTTTATCAAGTATTTAGTATAACAGAAGGACTGTAAATAAATAACAGAAAACATTTTTCAAATTATCTTAAAGTGTACAACATAGTTCCCCTTACAAATTAACAACTCACCTTTTTAAAAGTAGGAGAAGTGTTAGTACTGTGTAAATCAAACACCAGAAATTGAGCACCAAAAATTCCTCACAAATGTACCTCAGACAGTAGTATCACAAAATGGCTGTGGTTTCCTCTCATTTTAGATATATACATAACCAATTAACTTTCATCACACACAAATACAAAACCAAAGTAACATTTTAATTGGTTCTAAATTTCAACACTTTCAAATGTGTTTTCCCCATGCAATTTTCCATAGGACATTTAGATACGTCTACAGCCTGAATGGCTGAACGGAATTACACCAAACTTGGCAAAATGGTACATCAAACCTAAGAGGTCAGGGAGGATCTACTATGCCCCCTTATGGTCATTTGCCCCTTCGCTTTGGCCTCCTCTTGTCTCTCGATCCTACCGAGAGACAAGATGGCGGCCGCTACGGACTGTTTGGAATGTTTACAGACGCCGGAGAACCAATCAGCTTCGCAAAGCTCCGTAACGCGAAAAGTACGCGAAGCGGAGCGCTGTTACAGATATATATCTTTTTTTGAACGTTAATTTCTCAAAATCCACTGGAGCACATATATTGAGACCTATCAAAGGCACATCGGGCTAACAGTCCCTAATATTTTGCCAAGTTTCATGCAAATCCATTCAGCCGTTCGATTATTATTATTATTTTTTTTTTTTGCCCCGCGGGGCCCTTTTAAAACCTCCACATCAAACCTAGGGGGTCAGGGAGGATCTACTATGCCCCCTTATGGTCATTTGCCCCTTCGCTTTGCCCTCCTCTTGTCTCTCGATCCTACCGAGAGACAAGATGGCGGCCGCTACGGACTGTTTGGAATGTTTACAGACGCCGGAGAACCAATCAGCTTCGCTTCACAAAGCTCCGTAACGCGAAAAGTACGCGAACTGGAGCGCTGCCCGGTCCGCTGTTACAGATATATATCTTTTTTTGAACGTTAATTTCTCAAAATCCACTGCAGCACATATATTGAGACCTAGCAAAGGCACATCGGGCTACCAGTCCCTTCAATTTTGCCAAGTTTCGTGCAAATCCATCCAGCCGTTCGGGCTAAAAGTGAGGCCAACCGCCCTAAGGAAAACTCAATGTTAAAAACACGTTTTGGGACCCCCCTTTTTTCTTAGCCCCCCCTTGACAAACCCCCCCAAATTTTCAGTGGCTGCTCAGAAACAAAATGTTCCATTTTCCTGAAAATTTCAGCCAATTCCGTCCACAAACGCCAAAGTTATTAGACATAGAATTTTCAAAAATCCCATAGAGAAAAAATCCTAACTATATATACCTACTGGTATACCAGTAGGTAATATATACAATATATATATATATATATATATATATATATATATATATATATATATATATATATATATATATATATATATATATATATATATATATATATATATATATATATATATATATACATATATACATATATATATATATATATATATATATATGTATATGTATATGTATATATATATATATATATATATATATATATATCGACCTGCCTTCGTGGAGGTAGTTTTGCAAATGTTTATGCATAAGAAAGCTACGCTTTTCAGATGGAACTGTTGTTTTCACCCACATGGGTTTTATTCAAAGCAAAAATCGCAAACTTTTGGCAGCCTCACTGGAGGTAAATCACGAAATATACTACATCGACCAGAAGGCCATGGGGGCTACGCCCACGGAGGCATGTCGATAAAAATGAGCAACTGCATGTTCTGCCTCAACTTTGCTATTGCTAAAACGCCACTGAGGAAGGGAGAACCTGAAACGCGTATGGCGTATGAAAAGGAAGCAAGTTCTTTATTGACTGCTGCTGCTGCATTTACATCAATAAAAGTAGTGCAACATTAATCTACCTGGAGGCTCTTCTTGGGGGCAACTCTTTTCGTTGGAATATATATATATATATATCTATATCTATATATATAGATATAGATATATATATATATATATATATATATCTATATATATAGATATATATATATATATATCTATATCTATATATATCTATATCTATATCTATATATATATATATATATATATATATGTATATATATATATATATATATATATATGGCTGTCGCCAGTAGGTAGTTATAGTTACAACCTAGTTTCCATAGGAAGAGGTCATTTTCAGGTGCCTATAGCTTGATGAATCTCCATGACATTTTCCAAAACAATTTGCCCTGTACTTCAGATGGAGTCTGGAAAATTTTGGGGTGATCCATCAAGCGGGGGCCGAGAAAAAAGGGGGGGGTTCCAAAAAGCTTCCCCCCATGATAATTCCCAAAGCTATTTTCCATTGGACGTTTGAATAAGCCTACCGCCCGAACCGCTGAACAGAATTACATCAAATTTGGCAGGATCTTGGTACGCACATCGCGCTTTTTGTGATTGGGTGTAAATCCGTTCAGTAGTTTTGGAGATACTAAGTGGAAAACAAATTTGTATATGTGGGGACGCAGGTAATATGTATATTTGTAATTATTATGTTATTTAAAAATGTAATGTAAATTATTTTAATACTAAAACTACAATAAACTTTACAATTTTTGTTAAATTATTACATTAATTAATTAATGTAATAATTAATTTTAAACTTAACTAATCATACATGTTAATGCTTATTTGGTCATACTTTTTGGAAATGACGCCATTTTCTGGAACCCAAACGGGTGGCCGTCATCCATGGGCTCTCTTCCTACTCCTATGAAAAAAGTGAAAAACCTGGGAGTAAGTGTAGATGATAGACTGACCTTTGGCGATCAAGTCAATGCAGTCTCATCTTCTACAGCGTATGTTCTCAAAACTGTGAAAAAAATATTACCATTTATACCATCTGACAGGCAGCAAACAGTGGTTACTGCGCTAGTCTTATCCAGACTGGATTACTGTAACGGTCTATATTTGAATCTTCAGGAACGTCTGACAAACAAGCTCCAAAGGTTGCAAAATGTGGCAGCCAGGCTTCTCATGGGCACACCCAAGTTTGACTAAATCTTCAAAGGAATCAAAAAAGTACACTGGCTCTCGGTGAGGAATTGGGTGCGATATAAATCTTTGTGTACCGTCTTTAAGGCACTCCAAGGAATAGGTCCCGACTATCTACTAAAACAATTTAATTGGTACATACCAAAAAGAAATCTTCGCTCCTTAAGAGCCAAGCTGGTTACAGTCCCAGTTATAAAAAGGGCGACATGGGGAGGCTGAAGTTTTGTCTTTGGGGCAGCCAAAGCCTGGAATGACCTCCTGTTTTACCTGAGAAATGCCACTGACCTCCTAGCCTTTAGGAGGGTTTTAAAGACGGCTTTTTGATAAGTAACTTTGCATCTGCTGCTCTGCAAAAAGGATAGGTAACTAGCGCCAGGACACCTTTGGGTAAGCGCTGTGCTTAAAAAATTCTGTAAAATAACATAACATAACATTAAATTACATAAACATTTAATATAGGTTTTTAAAAATTATTCTTCAGGGTTTAAAATAAAATAAAATACATATTTATTTAAATTTTTAATTAGTTAATACAAATATAAATTAATGTGGTGTGACATTTTATTTGATTAATTCCCGATTTAAAGTAACCGCTGAACCGCTGAGCCTGTCACCAGGCTAGGTCGCCCTCAGGCTGCCTGCCAGCAAGCCTGCCTGCTGATTGCCGCTTCCTGCTGCCGTTTTTTTCTCGGACGACCCAGCCGCCGCTGAGCCGCCCACCTCCAGACTCTTCCCGCCGCTGCCTCCCTGCGGCCCCGCCCCCCTCCAGCCCATTCGCCGCCCCGCTCCCGCCACCCAGCTGCTCCTCCCTCCCGGCTCCTTACTTATGATGACCTCAGAGCGACCGCACAGCAGATGCGCGCAGCGAGTGCGCCTATTGTGCGCCGAAGGCGCGCCAAAGGCAAATCCGTCTGCGCCCGTCCACGCCTGGATCGCGCCCAGCGGCAGGACCCCTGGCCCCCGACGATGCCAGACCACACGAAGGACCTACGATGCTGCCACCCTCAACGCACTCAATGCCGGCCGGAACCCCACCTGCTACAGAGCCACCTCGAAACGCACCCACAAACCCTTCAGCTGCCAAGCCTGCAAGTTCACCTGCCTCCAGACCTGCACCGCACCCAAAAGACCGGGCACCAGCAACACCCACCTCAAGTGCATCCTGCTCAACACCCGCTCCGTCCACAGACACGCCGTCAAACTCTAGAACCTGCTCGACACAACAGCACCAGACGTAGCCTTCCTCACGGAAACCTGGATGAACGCCTCCTCAGTGCCCGACATCGCCATAGCCATCCCGGACGGATATAAGATCACCCGGAGGGACCGCGTCAACCAGACCGGAGGAGGCATCGCCATCGTCCACAGGAACACCATCCGCATCACGACCAACTCCAACGACACCTTCACTGCCGCCGAGCACCTCCACTTCTAGATACACACCGACCCCAAAACCACCCTCTGAGGCACCCTCATCTACAGACCGCGGGGACCACGCACACAATTCAGCGAAGACATCGCAGACTTCATCAGCCCGCACGCCCTCCCCTCCGCTGACTACATCCTCCTAGGGGACCTCAACTTCCACCTGGAGAACAACAAGGACTGCAACACCACCGCCCTGCTGGATAACCTCGCCAACCTCGGACTCAAGCAACTGGTGGACACCCCCAACCACTACGCCGGCCACACGCTTGACCCCGTCTTCTCCTCCAGCAAGCACATGTCCTTCAGCCACTCCACCGGACTCCATTGGATGGATCACAGATGCGTCCACTTCAGCTTCAGAAGAACCACGACCCACCACCACCCGCAACAGGTTCCTCGCAGGAGCTGGAGCAAGATCACCGTCGACCAGCTCACTACCTCCCTCAGCCAGAACCGTCCAGCCAGCGCAACGGACCCCAACGAAGCAGCCCGCACCTTCACACAGTGGCTCACCAACTGCGCCGATGACCTCGCACCACTGAAGAACCCTCCCAGCAGACCCGGCAGCAAGAAAGCCTCCTGGTTCACCGATGAACTCAAAACATCCAAGAAAAACTGCCGCACCCTTGAAAAAGCCTGGCGCCACGACCAAACCACAGAAAACATGACTGCCCTCAAGAACGCCACCCGCAAACACCACCAGCTGATCCGCACCACCAAAAGGACAACATTCAAGGAACGACTGGACAACAACACCCACAACAGCAAGGAACTCTTCAGCATCGTCAAGGAGTTCTCCAACCCCAACGCTGGAAACAACAACATCACACCCTCGCAAGACCTCTGCGACTCACTCGCCACCTTCTTCCACCGCAAGATCGCCAACATACACAACAGCTTCGGCGCACAGACCACGCACCCAACCACTGAACCAACGCCCCCCACCACCACCCTCTGCAACTGGACCCCGGTAGCACCAAAGACACCACCAGCACGATGAACACCATCCACTCCGGATCACCAACCGACCCCTTCCCCTACCACATCTTTAACAAGGCCGACTCCATCATCGCACCCCAACTCCGGGACATCATCAACATCTCCTTCAACACCGCCACCTTCCCGGAGAGCTGGAAGCATGCCGAGCTCAGTGCCCTCCTGAAGAAACCAACAGCGGACCCCACCGACCTCAAGAACTTCCGCCCCATCTCGCTCCTCCCTTTTCCTGCCAAAGTCATCTAGAAGACCATCAACACACAGCTCACCGCCTTCCTCGAGACAAACGGATCACTCGACCCTTCGCAGTCCGGCTTTCGAGCCAACCACAGCACCGAGACCGCCCTCATCGCAGCCACCGACGACATCAGATCCCTGCTCGACAACGGGGAAACAGCGGCCCTCATCCTCCTGGACCTCTCCGCAGCATTCGACACTGTCTGCCACTGCACCCTAGTACAATGTCTCAGCAACATAGGAATCCAAGAGAATGCACTGGAGTGGATTATCTCGTTTCTCACCGGAAGAACCCAGAGAGTCCGCCCCCCCCGTTCAGATCCGAGGCCACCGAAGTCATCTGCGGCGTACCACAAGGATCCTCACTCAGCCCCACCCTCTTCAACATCTACCTGAGCCCCCTCGCAGCCATCGCACGCCGACACAACCTTAACATCATCTCCTACGCCGACGACACCCAGCTGATCCTCTCCCTCACCAACGACACCCAGCTGATCCTCTCCCTCACCAACGACCCCGCCACCGCCAGAGCTCGCCTACATGACGGGATGAAAGACGTCTCCGACTGGATGAAGAACAGCCGCTTGAAACTGAACTCAGAAAAGATGGAAGTCCTCATCCTGGGATCATCGCCCTCCGCCTGGGACGACTCCTGGTGGCCCCCTGCCCTGGGCACCACCCCCAAGCCAACGGACCACGCACGAAACCTGGACTTCATCCTGGACTCCTCCCTCTCGATGACCAGACAAGTCAACGCCGTTTTGTCATCGTGCTTCAACACCCTGCGCATGCTCCGTAAGATCTTCCGATGGATCCCCACCGAAACCAGGAAGACAGTCACCCAGGCACTCCTAACCAGCCGACTGGACTACGGGAACACCCTCTACGCAGGAACCACTGCCAAATTACAGAAAAAACTCCAGCGCATACAGAACGCATCCGCACGACTCATCCTGGACATCCCTCGCCGCAGCCACATCTCGACCCACCTGAAAGACCTGCACTGGCTCCCCGTCAACAAGAGGGTCACGTTCAGACTCCTCACCCACACACACAAGGCTCTCCATGACATGGGCCCGAAGTTCCTCAACAACCGCCTCACTTTCTACACACCCACCCGCCAGCTCCGATCCGCCAGCCTCGCCCTCGCCGCCGTACCACGCATTCGCAGTGCCACCACTGGAGGAAGATCCTTCTCCTACCTGGCGGCCAAGACATGGAACTCCCTCCCCATCCACCTACGGCTGACCCAGGACCACCTCTCCTTCAGGAAACAACTCAAGTCAAAACCTGGCTTTTCGAGCAGTAACGAACCCTCCCCCTCTCACCCCCTCCCAGCGCCTTGAGACCCTTCTGGGTGAGTAGCGCGCTATACACATTGCTGATTGATTGATTATAAGTAAATCTAAATAATTATTTTACATTAATAATAGATAATAGAATATTTTTATTATTTTATTTATGTTTAATACTTTTTCCTATACTTTCCTATAAGAAAATCTCTGTCCATATGGCAGAGACCTCTGCTTATGTTTGAAAAATTATAAGTAGTAACATTACACTTGTAAATCCTGCTCGGGGAGGCTCTGCCAGGGGATAGAGAAACTTAAGAATGCATCTATAACCTACTTTACACTCAGAAGTGGTGAACAGCAAAAAAGTGGTAAGTTGCTCCTGGGTGCAGGAGTAGAATAACACATGTGAATCAGATCCATCGAGTTATCCAGCATGCTGCCCATGGTTCCAGGCAACTTGGCTAATGGAGCACTACCTCTTGGGTAAAATTCACTAATGTAAACAGTGTAGGGGGACTAGTTGTACTGGATATGCCAGGATAGTCCTGTTTTTTCACCATCTGTCCCTTCAGATTTTGACAAATTTAGCTCATGACTCGGTTTTTAGAGAAGATCAACTGAAAACAGGGAGAGGCTCAAAGTCAGGACGAGTTAGCAGCTATCATCAGAACACAATTTAATTGTCAGCCATGAGACTGAGTTTAGAAGCTGATTTTAAATGAGATTGTTAGTAGCTTGTTGTCTAAGTTTATATGTTGATGTGGGTTGTCATTTAAGGACATTGTGTGCCCCTCAGCCTCTGTAAGAGTCTAGTTCTTCTTCTTTGTTTGCTAAATGTCCCAGTTTTTGATTTTCAAAATCTTGTCACCCTACAACAGTGGTCAACACAATTGTGCCCTTTATATCTTTAATTGGTATGTAGTTCAATGAGGGGGTGGATGAAATTTAAATTCAACCACTTTGAGTTTAGCACTAATAAATGGAGTATAACTTCCACGTGGTCTACCCTCCGTGTATAAATATTACAATTCATGCACAAACAGGTTTTTGCAAAGGGGCTTAAAACTGCTAAGATGTTTTCGGAAAAACGACTCCTTTTACAGATTTTTTTTCTCACAATTAACCTTTGAAGAGCAAAAGCTTTGCAAACTCGCCCACCCATTCATGTAATGTACCAGGCAGATTTGTATAACTAATCCGGTTTTACTAATATTAATTTCATCTCTACAAAGCAGCATAATAGGCAACTGTGAAGTCAGAGTACATTGACAAGAGTTAAACCAAGAAAAACACATATCCACAACCACATCTCATGAAAAGAGTGTTCAGAATGTACTAGTAAACCATTCACTTTGGTAGCCAAGTGATAAAAAAAGAAACAACATATTTCAGAAACATTAACAGCTCCTAGGAAAAAGGGCAGGGTCATATTCTTGGGTGGATAGTAGTACAGTGCCCTGGCACGAATCCAGTCAGCAGCTATAATTTTGTTTGCCAACTGATGCCAGTTACACAATGGTTTCATATCAATCTCAGTTCCTAGGAATATTTGCTGGAGAGGCATTGAGCCAAAATGAATATGATATGGTAATTTCCCTTTAACGAATCAGCACTGCTCTGATTGACTGCACTACATGATACATGTTCTGCAGCATTATGCAACCAACATGTATTTTATGCAAGAATGCATAATATTATTAATAACCTTGTAACTTCTTACACTGCCTACAGGGCCGGCTTTAGCGCTGGTGGCATCAAGTTGCAAAAATGTTTGTTGGTGCCCCCCCATCAGTGGTGGAGGTGGGGACCACCTCTACCACAGATCCCCTCACCACCACCTTCTGACAGTGCCCCTCAAGTCTCCATAGCCACTCTTTCAGATGCATTTAATTAGTTATTTAGCACCACTTATGCCAGTGTAGTGTGTCAGAGCCCTTTGCATCACACACTTATTTAGTTTATTTATTTAGCGATTTATAAAGCGCCTGGTGACCCGGAGGCATCCCCGCGCTAATGATACATGTGAAGGCCAGAGGGGAAAAGGGAGCTTATTTGGGGAAAAGCAGAGTTTTTAATTTTTTACGGAAGAGGAGGTGGCAGGGTTCCAGTCGCAGGCAGCGGGGGAGTGAGTTCCATCCTGCGGAAGCTTTTACTGCGAACCGTCTACCGCCGGTGCGCGCCTTCCTAAATCTCGGAACGATGGCCAAACGTTCGTTGTCCGAGCGTAGAAGTCTAGGGGCCTTGTAAGGGGTGACCATGTCTCTCAGGATAGAGGGGCCAAGCCCATTGAGGAGTTTGTGGGCAGTACACATCACTTTGAATTCTACCCTCTGACGCACTGGAAGCCAGTGTAGGGCCTTGAGCGCTGGTCTGGCCGAGGTTCTTGAAGGAAGGCCCATAAGGAGCCGGGCTGCTGCGTTTTGAGTTCGCTGGAGTTTGGCCAGGGTGGATTCAGGGGCTCCCAGGTAGACAGCGTTGCTATAGTCTAGCCGAGCGAGGATCAAACCTTGAATCAAGAGTTTCCTAGATAGGGGCGGAAGTATTGGGAGGATTTTGCGGATGGAACGCATGAGTCCGAAGCAGGTGCCTGCTGTTTTGGCTGCCTGGGTCTTCATGGACAGCTCTGGCTCAAGCCAGATTCCCAAAGTCTTGATTTCTGGTTTCGGGGTGGGCACCTCACCGAAAACGTCTGGCCAGACCGGTGGGGGGATGGTGGTCTATTTCTTGCCCATGAGCATAACTTCGGTTTTCGATCCGTTGAGCTTCAGAGATGACTCGCACATCCAGTGGTGGATTTCCTGGAGGCAGTTCAACAGATTGTCCGGGTGATTGTCAAGATGAGAAAGTGAGACGACCAGTTGCGTGTCGTCCGCATAGCTCACTATCTTGATTCCTAAGGGGGAGACGACATCCTCGAGTGGGGCCATGTAGGCGTTAAACAAGGTAGGGCTTAATGACGACCCCTGGGGGACTCCACTAGTGAGGGGGAGAGGGGCTGATCGGGAATTACCGTCCCAAACCTGGAAGGAGCGACCTGATAGAAAAGATTCAATCCACGCAAGTGCCGTGTCCGCGAGTCCCGCCACGGCCAGCCGGTGGAGTAGGACACGGTGATTCACCGTGTCAAATGCTGCACTGAGGTCCAGGAGGATCACTGCCACTGATCCTCCTGAATCCAAAATGCACCTAGCCTCCTCGATGACAGCGAGGAGGGCGGTGTCTGTACCGTGGCCCGGGCGGAACCCAGTTTGGGACCGACGTAGAAGATTATTTGACTCAAAAAACTGGGACAGTTGAGCGTTTACCAGTTTCTCGGCTATTTTGCTGATACTAGGAAGGAGCGAAATTGGCCGATAGTTGGACAGGTCGGAAGAGTCCAGTTGGGGCTTTTTGAGAAGAGCCTTAACTACAGCGCTCTTCCAGCTCGGTGGGACAGAGCCCTGGGATAGCGAGATGTTAATCAGTTCCGTGATGGTGGGCAGGATGGTGGGGACAACTGCTTTCAGGAATCTGATAGGTGCGGGGTCAAGAGGAGAGCCGCTTTTCAGTTTGGCCAGGGCTGATCCTACTTCGTCCAGTGAGACTGCCCTAAAGGTGGTCAATTGTGGGTGCAAAATGTTTCCTGTCTGGTTGGTAAGTGCCTCAAAGTCCTTGGGGTTAGGCAGACTGGGAGGCGGGAGGGAGACTATGATACGGATGATTTTGGAGTCGAAGTAGGTTGCCAGTTCATCGCTTCTATCTGGCGAAGATGGGTTGGAAGAAGGAGGCGCAGGTGTTTTCAGAAGTTCTTTAGCGATGAGGTAGGATTCTCTCGCCGAGTTGGTGGAATTACTTATTCTGGTGTCGTAGTATGCGGCTTTAGTGAGCTTCAAGGTGGCTTTATAAGATCTCACCGAGCTACGGTATGCGTCCTTGCTAGTATGGAGCCAGACCTTTCTCCATAGTCGCTCCGCTTTTTTACACTCTTTGCGGAGAGTTCTTAGTTCCGGACTATACCATGGGGCTGATCTGGTTTTCCCGTTTTTGTCCTCACGGGTTTTTGTGGGGA
This sequence comes from Lissotriton helveticus, assembly GCF_964261635.1. NCBI lineage: Eukaryota > Metazoa > Chordata > Amphibia > Caudata > Salamandridae > Lissotriton > Lissotriton helveticus. Next base: position 5,034,475 of record NC_136064.1, read on the forward strand.
GGATGGAGTCGAGGGAGGTGGAGATCCACTCCCTGAACTTTCTGTCCGCGGTGTCTGGGTCATCCGAGGGGCTAGGGGTTGTATGGTCCAGGGCTTTGGCCCAATCCTCAGCCGAGAGTCTGGACCATGCTCTGTCCGTAGTAAAGGTGGCAGGTTTATGAGGTTTCCTGAAATCCCCTGGTAGACGGAAGGGGACCAGAAAATGGTCCGTCCATGGGAGGGGGAGGGACTCTTTGGTTTGTAGGGTATGGAGGTTGGTGAACACAGGGTCTAATAAATGGCCCTTAATGTGTGTGGCTCCGGAGTTGGTAAGTAAAAGGCCATAGGCCGCCAGGTCGGCGATCAAATCTGTTGCCCCAGTGTCAAGGGGGTCATCGAAATGGATGTTAAGGTCTCCTAGTATAGTGAAATTGGAGGTGGAATGGGCCAGAGATGCTATTGATTCTAGGAGGGCGCAGGAAAACGGGCCATAATGGCCAGGGGAGCGGTATACTAGGAGGCCTGACAGTGTGCTAGTTGGTGCTAGCTGGATGGTGAAATGGAGGCTTTCCGAGTCCAAGATGTGAGCATCGAGGGTTCTACAGGAAAAATGATTCCGGTAGAGGATGGCCAGTCCACCTCCTCTGCCAGATGGACGTGGTTGGGACTGGATATTAAAGTCCGGGGGAAGGGCTAAGACTACATCCGAATCAGAGTGGTCGGTGATCCACGTTTCCGTAAGGAATAGAATGTCTAGTTCGTGGTCTTCTATAAGGTGATTAATGAGCAGAGCGTGCATGGGGAGTGACCTGCAGTTCAGTGAGGCAAGTTTAAGACTTGGGTGAAAGACGCGTGGAATGGGTAGTTGTAGCTGGGCTGGGTGGCAGATTGTGCAGCCAGTAAATTGACCGTCTAAGTCGTGAGCATAGTTGCAGGTGCTGTCAATGGTGGGTCTGAGACTAAGAAGGTCTCGACGCGAGTATATTACCCTAGTGGGAGCTGGGCCCGGCAGGGATTCTGGCCCTGAGCCCGTCCGAGCGCGGACGGGCGCAGACGGGCTTGCCTTAGGCGCGCCTTTGGCGCGCAAACGGCGCTTCTGCTGCGCTCGTCCGCTGCGCCTCTGGTGGCAGCACATAATGTAGGGGGTAGGGGGGCGTGGCCTACAGGGGGCGTGGCCTCAGTCCTCGCCGAGTTGCCGTTTTTGCAGGAAATTGTTGGTCCACGAGTGAGCGCTAGATCCGCTCCTCGCTGTGCTGTTGGTAGAGGTGGGTGCCCTGGTGCTTTGCTAGCGCGTGGTGAGTTTTTTAAAAGCAACAAGTAAACAAGTGACAATTTAACAAAATGAGCAGTTTTAAAAACTCCCGGCTTCCGCCTCAGGAGTGCGCGTGTATCTGACCTAGGCGCTTGTAATCAGCGCTTAAGTACTGCGACAGGGGGGCGTGGCCTACAGGCGGCGTGGCCTCAGTCCTCGCCGAGTTGGCGTTTTTGCAGGAAATTGTTGGTCCACGAGTGAGCGCTAGATCCGCTCCTCGCTGTGCTGTTGGTAGATGTGGGTGCCCTGGTGCTTTGCTAGCGCGTGGTGAATTTTTTAAAAGCAACAAGTAAACAAGTGACAATTTAACAAAATGAGCAGTTTTAAAAACTCCCGGCTTCCGCCTCAGGAGTGCGCGTGTATCTGACCTAGGTGCTTGTAATCAGCGCTTAAGTACTGCGACAGGGGGGCGTGGTGAGTTTTTAAAAGCAACAAGTAAACAAGTGACAATTTAACAAAATGAGCAGTTTTAAAAACTCCCGTCTTCCGCCTCAGGAGTGCGCGTGTATCGTGTATCGCGTGTATGGACGGATGGTTCCAATCCGCAACGGTGACATTGTAATGAACCCCATAGTCTCTTTAATGCCTCTTTTATATTTTAAATTGAAACAAATATGAACATGTCCAATAAAGCCACTTTTACAGAGTCAGAGTAAGGAAAACCTCTGCTCACAACATAGCACCAAAGAATATAACTGCTGGATGTGCAGATAACATTATTCAACTGGTTGCTACGTAAGAGCTATAGTTGTAAACATTCAATAAACAAATAAAAACAAATTATAAAAACACATTTAAATAATACATGAAAAAACACCCAAAAAGATACACAACTATATTAATTAACGTTTTAGATATTTATAAATTTGATATTAATGTTACATGTTTAAATGGTACACTAACCAACGATATTCCGTAGCTTGATATAATGCTACCTAGGATACTCTGCATTGATATTAGGGATCCATGCCAAGTTGGTAGAACTAACCATGTCAGAAAATAATTCCACCTTGGGCAGTATTCAGCCTAGGCAACCATTCAGCTCACCAATATCAACATCAACACTTAATACATCACATATAACGACACCTGAGGAAATGCAGAAAAAATGAATGTATAAGAAAGATACAGAATTTATTAAGACAAGTTAAAACCAACTTAGGCTTTAATCAACAGACCTAACAGAAGCATCTATACACATACATATAAATAAAAAACATAATCATTAACAATTAATCAACAAGCATTGAAAATGCAATAGGTCTCGCAATAGAAGAGTTTAACTTTTTTCGTTTTGCAAATGGATGAGTGGCGTTGCGTGGATGAGTGGCGTTGCGTGGATGAGTGGCGTGTGAGAGTGGCGTTGCGTGTGTGCCCCCTGTTCCTGCCTGTGTGAGATGCGCCCCCTGTTGTTCCTGTCTGTGAGATGCTCCCTCTGTTGCTCCTGTCTGTGTGAGAAGCATCCTCTGTTCCTGTCTGTGTGAGATGCGCGCTCTGTTGTACCTGTATGTAAGAAGCGCCCACTGTTGGTCCTGTCAAGTGTGGGAATGAGTGAGAGAAAAGAGAGCAAGAGGAAAAAGAATAAAGGTGATAGAGAGTGAATGAAGGGGAGTCAAAGAGAGAGAGAAATAAGGGGAGATAGAGTAAATGAAGGGAAGGGAAGGGAAGGGAAGGGAAGGGAAGGAGAGAGAGAGAGAGAGAGAGAGAGAGAGAGTAAATGAAGGGAAGGGAAGGGAAGGGAAGGAGAGAGAGAGAGAGAGAGAGAGAGAGAAACAAAAAACACAAGTGATAAAAAAAAGTAAGCCCACAGCACATGTTACTTTGCCTAATTGGAGAATATAAGAAATTGACAGAGTGCGCAAACCACAGAGTTAATGGCCAATAAAAATAAGTCGAAAATGAAAATTTGTCGTTGAAAAAAAATTCACTCGTCTTTGCAAAAATCGCTGTTGTGAAAATAAGAGCAGGACGTGTCTAGTGCGGAGCGAGGTGCTCGGAGGCGCTCTTCCCCCTGGAAAAGTTCCTGCAGAGACTGCTGGCTGCAGAGCCTGGGCTGTCTTTCTTAAATACACTGGCCCTGGCTGGCTGCCAGCCCTCCGAGCTCAGATGCAATCTGAGCTGTGAGTGACACCCCCCTTCTCTGGATGCCTGCAGTAACCAGGGCGATATCAGTGCACATTCAAACTAGTGGGGGCTGGGGCACCTCCCCGCCGCTCTTCCCCCACCACCTTCAGCATCAGCCAGCCTGCGTCCTAGGGCTCTGGCAGAGCAGGCGCTCGTCGCCGCCCCGAGTCCGTTTAAAGCACCATCCTCCCGAGTGGAGTATCGGGTGTTGCGACCAAGGGGTTGGGGTGGACAGTGGTGTGCAGGAGAGCCTGCGTGTGGATGGAAGCTTGCAGTAGTCTGGCACCACTGTGCAGCGAGATTAGGGACGTGAGTGGTAGAGCGCAGGAGTAATGAAGTTTCCAGTAGCTAAGCTTTCAACAAGAGTGCTTGCACCAGACACGCTTTCAATCGGAGAGTGCAAGCAAACCTGCCCCACATAAGCTTTCGACCAGAGGGTGCATGCAACCTTGCAGCAGCCAGGCTTTTAATCAGCGATGGCAAGCAAAGTGAAACTTGCAACAGCCAACCAGAGTGTAAGGAATATGACGCTTGCAACAGGAAAGCTTTCAACCAGCGAGTGCCAGCAAAAGGAAGCTTGCAATAGCAACGTGTTTGCATATAGAGTGCAGGAGAAGGGGAGCTCGCAGGTGCGAATATTCACTAAGGAGCGTGCAAGGTAGGAGCGCCCTAGTTAATGCTAACACGCAAAAGGAAGCTTGTAGGAGACTGGTCCCGTAGGCAGCGTGACGCGGAAGGCAGGGTACAGATACAGAGACTCGCAAGAAAAAAACATGATTCTTGCAGCTAACATGTTTCTTTCTGGAATAGTAGAGTTGGGGGGCAGCTTCTCTGGGCCAGGTAGGCATGCTGCGAGAGGGTAAATGTGGCTCTGCAGGGCATTGGGGTTCAGCAGATCGGGAGATGGCAGTACCCCGAGCTTCAAAAGTGTGTTTGGGGGGAGGGGGGTAACAGGTTGTACGTAAAAGGGGTACTTGAGCCTGTCGGACTCCTCCGATAAAAAAAAGTTTGAGGCAACGGAGACTGAAAAAAAGAACTATGTACTCTGTAACCATTGGGGGGGGGGGGTTGGGTTCAGGGGAAGTGGGGAAAGGAAAAAGCTGCAACAAAGTATCCGCAGCTGGGAGGGTGAGGGAGGCGGCACACACAATTAACTCAGACTTTCTGCCGGTGTGCACTGCGGGTTGGCTGGACGGCTGAACACACGGCGGGCAGGGGAGGGGGCGGAGCGGGGAGAGCGAGAGCGGCATGTGGGTGTGAAGAAGCCGGGCCTTTGAAGTGAAGCTAAGCTTCACTTCAAAGGTGTCGGAGGAATGCGGGCGGCTGTGCACGCGCTTTTAAGCTCAATGCACATGCGCATTGAGCTTAAAAGTCACGGGCACTGCAAGGAATCGCCACGATTCCTTGCTTCTTAGTTAAAGCTTGTATAAGCCGCAATAGGCTCGCAAGCTCGATGCGCATGCGCATCGACAGGCGAGACCTAAAAAAGGGTTAAAAAACAGATCTCGGGACAGAAAATAAGGAGAAATTGATTCCTATTGGTAAAGGGAGAAAATACAAAGGTGGATCAGAGATCAAATACTGATCATTATTATTATTATTTCATCACATTACACAGACAATCAATCACACATGTGTAAATCAGCGTAAAGGAAAAGGTTACATACGCCAAAGGACTACAAGGTGTAGGATTTACGTCATCCATACTGGTAGGCAGTATAGTTCGAGTGCTTGGTCTGGAGAAGCAAAACATCTGAATTGAAAACGGGGTATCATAGTTTGAGGGTCTCTTTAACCCCTTCCGGGCTGATGACGAGCTCAGCTCGTCATGAGCGTAACCTGCCGTACGCTCATGACGAGTTGAGCTCGTCATGTAACGCGGTAATTTTCAAATTGCTGCGTACAGCGGGAAAATGCACCGCATCGATGCGGTTAATAATAAGAATCAATATCTACCCAAATGAACCCTTTTTGCAAAAAGAATCTGTCTATGCTGTAATCTATATGTTGCTGTGTGCATGTAGTTCTTTGATGACAGTTAATAACTCACTGTTCTATATTTTGATTTTAACTTATTAACTGCAAGTAAAAGAGGATGTCACTTAGAAAAGCAGTGCCCCACTGAGCTATTTACATTATATGCACTTTGTGATCAGCATGGTACAAGCTATTTGCAGCAGGCAAATTAATCCTCTGTTCTATTTTATGATCACTCAAAACTTCAACTAGACAAAACTCTGATCTCTCTCCAGGAAGCACATTAATCACCAGTTTTATCTTGAACATTTTTATTGTTGCCTGCAAATTTCTGGAGGCCAGGAACGAGGCAGCAGTTTTTTTTATAACCTAAATAAACTTCCAAACAAAGCGCCCCCAAAAGTCAGCAGCCGGTGTGTTGGCACCAGTCGCACCGTTCTAGAGCCAGCCCTGACTGCCTATATTCTTTAGATTGTAGTTCACGTTTTCGAAGCTCAAGCTTTCCGCTGCCGTTTGTGCCACAGATTCAAAATAAAACAACATGATAAACTGATACTTTATTCGATTTTTCAGAAGTAAAAACCATAAAAGCAACAATACCACAATTAATATAAAACATGAAATATATCCATGATCCCAATCGTTATAAAAATTAATTCCATTTAAAAAAGAAAGTGCAATATATTAACAATCACCCGTAGGATACAAGTAGGCATTTGAGAGTAGACTGCAAATACAATGTTAATAATTTTTGGGACTGCTAGTTCTCCCTACAATTTCTGGATTTATTGGCTGATTTCAAGAAACCAATCACAAATAAAGTGCTTTCAGGTTTTAACATTGTAAATAGCAGATGGCAGGGCAGACCTGGGTAAAATTCTGTTTTTTTAAAAGAGGTTTTAAAAAGGACCGCCGGGATGCATCATAGTGGGGACAAACAAATAAAAAGGGCGCCAGTCCATCTCTTTGGGTTTGAAAACATCTTCATTGCAGCACATTGCCTCCTCCTAACAGTTGGCACCCTGGGATGAAATGATTCATGGTGAGGGGAGAGCTAATTGAACTCATTTATGCAAACTTTCTATAGGCGTGATGGCTCAATGGAAAGGTTTAGACAGTTGAATGAATGAATGAATGAAATAAAACTTATAACGCGCATACTTTGCCCGAAGGCGTCAAGGCGCCTACAAAAGGAATCATAAAGGCAAAACCAAAGATCTAGGGGTAAGCTTTGACAAAGAGCCATGTCTTCAGGGCCTTTCTGAAAGTTTGCAATGAGGGCAGAGTCCTAATTTCTTGGGGAACAATATTCCACCATCTAGGAGCAAGGCTGGAAAAAGCTCTACCTCCCCACTTGGCCCTTCGAACTCGGGGGACTGATAGAAAAAGCTTCTTTGACGAGCGAAGATTTCTAGAGGGGGCATAGGGAATCAAGAGATCTTTTACTCCTCCAGTCTCTTTTCTGTTCAAAGCTCCATAGACCAAACAAAGGACTTTAAAGGAAATCCTGGCATCAATTGGAAGCCAGTGCAAGGATTTCCTGGCGAGAGTTGCTGATGACCTCCTGGGTAGGTCGAGTACAAACTTCGCCACGGCGTTTTGCACGGTTTGAAGTCTTTGCAACAAGCATTTATTAACTCCAGCGTATAGGGCATTGCAATAATCAAGCCGAGAGCCTATCAGTGCTACCACAGTTCGTTGCCTGGCTTGAACGGACAGATAGTGCTTAATTTTCCGCAAGATCTTAATAATGGCCCAACAAGTGGAGATGGTCCTATTAACTTGATGACCCATGTCAAGGGCTGGATCGATCATGACCCCCAGGTTTTGTGCTACAAGGGTTGGAACCGGGCAGGTCCCCAGGGATACGGGCCACCATTCCGGCGACCAGATATCTTCCTTCTCGCCGAACACAAGGATCTCCGTCTTTTCGCCATTTCGCCTCAATGATTTGTCAATCATCCATTGCGCGACTGCCTCCATACAGTGTCTAAATTTGGAGGCAGAAGAGCTGATAGGCTGGGCGAGAGACAGCAGGATCTGAGTGTCATCGGCGTAGGAAACTACCTCCATCCCAAAAGATCTAATAAGCCTGGCCAGGGGGGTCACATAGATGTTAAACAGGGTCGGGCTTAACGCCGACCCCTGTGGGACCCCACAATTCACCGGCAGGGATGGAGATAGAAACTCCCCCAGCTTTACTCTCTGTTCCCTCTGGTCCAAGAAGGAGGCCAACAAGCTTAAAGCAGGCCCCTCCACCCCTATCTCCCTCAGTCGAGATGTTAAGACGAAGGGAGACAGGGTATCAAACGAAGCTGTGAGATCTAACAGGATGCTCAAGGTTGTACTTGTGTTTGGGATTCTGGTCTCCCACAGCATTACAGATGAGGATTCTATAGAAACCTTCAGCAATACAGATGCTCAAGTGCCTCTATGTGAATTATAAATACCAGCAATCCAGCAGGTGCCCTCAGGCATCGAGGAAACAGTAACAGCAACACAAACCTGAGCATGAATTATCACTCAAAGTTTAGTTCAACGTATATTAGAAAAATGCAATATTTTCATCTCCAGTCATCAGCTTGATAGAAATGTCTTGCCTTGTTCTTCAATGCAAACTTTTTGTCTTGACAAACCCAATTTTTAGTGAATCCATGAGTTTGACCGCCTACCCTCACATACCAACTTGCTATATTCATCAATTACTCTGTATTTTCTGGCCCACAGAGACCGGATGGGCCTCACATGCCCATGCATCACAGGCACATCAGGTAGATGCCAGTGAAATGCCACTGATAACCACCAAATTTCACAAAGATCCACATTTTGCTTAGAAGTCATGGACACCCACATTTTTAGAGTCAGGTACACCACAACGCCTGGAATGTCCATAGTAATGTCAAGGGTGATTATAACATGATGAAGATAGTCACCTTATACCAAGTTTCCAATTGTGCCACTACCACAATGTCAAGAATGTTCACAACAGATTAATGATGGCTGCCATTTTCTATGGGCACCAGTAAGTCAAGGTAGGTTTCCTTATGCATGTGCCACCACATATGTTTCCCTCGTATTGCTTCCAAATGAATTTTGCTATCCCACTAATTGCCTTCCTTTCTCTATGTGTCTCATTACACTGCAATTTCAATCTTCCACATTTCCTTGTTCTTCCTATTTTCTTTCGCATGGTCTCCTTCTCATCTAGCTCCCTCGTCACACCTGTCCACTCATCTAATCAAGTCTCAGTCAACCCTTGTCACCCTATCTTCCTGCCTTGATTTATTTTCCTATTACACCAATTTTCTATTAACACATTTGTCTCCCCTTTCGTTGCTTCTTTATTTCTCTCTTTATTCTTTGTGTATTTTTTCACCTTCAACCTATATTTCTTCATTATTTCTTTCTTTATCCCTTTGATAATTCTTCCACTCTTTTTTGTTACTGTTGTGTTTCAGTTTTTATCTGCACCATTCTTTCCAACCTCCTCTTTCCTCCAACCATTCACCCCTCTACATCTTTTCTACCAACTTCTTGTGTTTTGTTTTTCTTATTTCCTTTGTGTACTATCCCTTCTATGTTTCATCCCGCTTTTTTTTTTTACTTTGACCTCACATTTGTTGTCTATTTTCTTTTTACTTCTTGGTTGCTTTCTTTTGCTGTCACACCCTTACTTTCTCTCTGTACACCTTTTTAGTCCTTTTCACCATTTGTTCTATCTGATTACTCCAGCAAAATTACCTTACAGAATTTCTGTTTGCCTGATTCATAAAAGGTAGGTTTTTCCACGCATGGGAGAGCCATACCTGTTTTTCAAGCTGGTAATTCCGGCTGGAAATATCCCATGAGCGCTGGCTGCAGAGGAATCCAAAATGCATTCCGTGTGTTTTTGTTTTAGAGGGAGTGACCCTCTGCAATGAAAAACCTTCCCTTCCCTACTCCCACCAACCTCTCATCACTCACCGTACCATTCATTAGTCCCCACATACATCCACCACCTGCTTAAAGCAGTTGGCAAATGTATGTGTTAAAAATCCCATGAAATTCCGAAATTCGCTTGGTTTCATGACAAATGGGTCCTGCACATTAATTCCCAATTCCCTGGGGTTTTACCCTAAATTGCATGGTACTGTTGTAGTCAAGTCAAAAGAAGTCTTTATACTGTTGTAGATTTACTGCAATGTAACAGTAAATCGCATGCAATTTTATCATGACCTGCGTACTGTGCAACTTATGATAGGGCCCAAAATAGTTTGCCTATGTGACTTCGGTGCAGAGTGCACAGGTGTGGAATTCGTATCAGCCAATGCCCAGGACATATTGTTTGGGGTCAAGGACAGCAGGTTTTCATGTTTATATTGTCCAACAGTGGCGTAACATAATCCCCAGCAGGGACAGTGGGGACCTCACTTCATCACTGTGCACTGCCCGCTGGCCCCTGACCTGAGCACTAATGACTGGGTTTGAGGGGGGCCTCCAAGTCCTTTGTAGAGGGTCCCCTCAAGTTTCGTTATGCCACTGTTGCACAATGGACAAGTAGGCCCAATCCACCGTAGCATGAACCCTTTGACTACCAGTTTACACTACCATATGATTCTGCAAAAGATGACTGTGTGCATTCAGGCAAGATGTGTATCCTTAAGTATAAGTGATTCAAAGATGTATATATCAAAAGCCTTCACTATTAAGGCGAGTACTTAAAGGAAATTCAGCAAGCCGTGTTCTTACCTTGCATCATCACTGATAGTGGTTTGAGTATAAAAATAGAAACACGTGTTTACAAACTTTATCAATTTTAGGAAACTTATAATGCTGCCAAATTGCTCCACGAGTATATGCAAATGCATACAGAAGCATGAAAGCAAGATTGGTGATTGCTTAAAAAATCAAATTTACACAAAATAAGTTTAACTGAAAAAAGTTTTGCTAAAGTTCTGGGCAACTTTTAATTTATCTGAAGAAAAACTGTTGAATGCCAATTTCTGGAAATAAATACTACCTACTAGACCCACAAGCATACATCATTGCATTAGAATAGATTCTCTACTTTCATGAGTTTACAAGAATGTATAGAAGTAGTCGTGAAAAATGTAATCCTCGCAAACTTTTTGACATTCATTTTCTCATGGGCATATGTGCGCTCATACATTTACTCGTGAAAATCTGCTGTCCACCTGCAAATTCACTCTCAGTACACTCAACCCCTTTTTACCGCCATGAAAAACGTTTACTCCTGCCTTTGTCAGGAGTAAATTACTAACTTTTTCCAGTGGGGAAAGATATTTGCGAGGAGGTGAGTATTACAGGCTCCCTGTGGACCAAGGCTGAGAGTTGGACGGGGCCAGGAAAACAGTTCCAGACTCCACTGCAGCCAGTTCCCAAAGCTTGATTTGCTACTGAATTTCAACGGGTTACAACGGCATAACATTTGAGTTGTGAACGGATATACCTACGGTAAATATGCAAATGCATTTTCACAGACTCCAATGTATAACAACATTGACGTGGATGCCTGCCAGAAATCTGCTGACAGACCGACTACATGCAATGTGTATGTCACACCATCATACAGGTCTGCGAGTCACTAAAGCTTTCAGTCACAACATCATTAAGTCAAAACGCATGCTGGGCCATCTGTTGTCGAGTCACCATCCATAGCACCTCATGAGAAGGAGCACGTGCAATGTCGAGAGAATCAGGAAGAGGAAGAGAACGTTAGTGACACTTAGACCAGGGAAAGAAATAGAAGAAAGAATGCAAGAGCTCACAGTCATCACCAACAACTAAAGAGGGGCTTTTATTGACAAATTGAAAAATAAAAAAACATTTCTATGTTTGCTGCAGGGCACGAGTCCTAAAAAAAGAAGTGGGGGGACGTTGTCACCGGAAGTGACGTCACGACAGGAAGTGGCCAGGCCCAGACTGGCCGTTGTGGGCACCGGGCAATCCCCCGGTCGGCCGCAAGGGTGGGGGCCGGTTTTGGGCCCTGGGGGCCGTTTTTGTTGCAGGGCCGTTTTTGCAGCATTGGGTGGGGGTGGGGGTGGGGGTGGGGGGGAGGGGGGCGCGGCCGGCCGAGCACTTTGCCAGGGCCGGTTTTGGTTCCCAGTCCGGCCCTGGAAGTGGCGTCACGAAAGGTGGCTCCGATCTGGCTTCAGAGAGGCCAAAGAGTGAAGTCCAGCTGTTTGGCAGGGGGGGGACGGCGTCTACCCAGTAAAATAAGTGGGGGGACACCGTCCACCCGCGTGGTACCCCGACTCGAGCCCTGGTTTGCTGTATGTCTTTGAGTGACATTGACCTGGTGCACTTGTGCCATGTGTATCATGATACACCTGATCAGGACAGGCCCAGGTCCACGGATCGTCCATGGCTTTCAAAGCTGGCAAGGTTACAGATTCCAATGTGTGACATTTTCATAATTTCATTTTAATTTTAGTGACATTGCAACTACTATGAGTGACACTTTCTCTGGAGCATAAATCAAGCCATAAATCAAGCAATGAAGACGAGGGAAACATATAAATAATACCAGGAATTACACCCATCTGAGCAACGAGAAACTGTAAGAATGAAACTGCACTACATATTGCCTCAATCTTAGCAAAGCACGCTTACTTGACTTTCGAGGGAGGCGGCGAGCTGGCGCATAGCATTTGGCGGGCCCACTGTGGCCACAGGACCCAAGCTGTGGACCGTCACCGACCAGTCTAACTCCATCACCCGCTGCAATCATGATTCTGCCCCGGCACTGATGACCATGAGCTGCACACACGCTAGCTGTGGTGCTGGTGTGGTTGGATCCGGTAAACATGCAAGCAGCGGGCTTTTCCATTATCAATGTCTTGACTGTCTGCCGCAGTCAGCCACTGCGAGTAAGTTCACAACGAGGCCGGGTCCGGCGAGTACGAGCTGATCTCTCATAATTACCTATGAAGAACTGAAAACCAATTGAGGTGTTTTTGGTGGGAGAATAGTGTAAGGTGGGGGAAGCACATACACATAAAGTCAAGTTACCATATTCTATTCAGGCAGGATGGACAACCTTTGACATTCTTTCTTGGAAATGACCATCTTTTGGGTGATATTCCCCCTGGTTTTTGGCTTCTCATGCTGAATCCATTTTTGGTTGCCATAGCACTCTGTGAATTTTACTCCTGTTACCCAGTGGTGACATGCCTGTGCTCTCCTTTTTAAACATGTTAGAACTGTCATATCACCATTTGGCACATTTACTTTACTATTAAGACCCTAGTAAGTGGTACCACATGTACCCAAGGTCTGTAAATAAATTCAATGCTGCTAGTGAGCTACACCACTCATTGGGCCACCCACTATTGTAGCACTGTTAAACATGTCTCTAGGCCTGCCACTGCAGCCTTGGTGTGCAGTTTTAAACTGCCACTCGATCGATCAAAATATGCCTTTTTGCAAGGCCTAAACCTTCCTTTTTGGGTCTCGCTGGCAATGCATCCGCAAGGATGCATTTGTCCAGCTGGAGACGTATAGTGATCAGTCTGGGGGGAAGGAGGACAAGAGGGTGTACGAGCTTTTCTTCCTGGATTCGTGTGCGCGAACGCGCACGTTCCGTCCTGCGCCGCCCTCCCATACTCCCAGCCTAACGCGCATGCATGCACACAGACACACACACTTACACTTACACAGACACGCAGGCACCCAGACAGGCAACCCCCTCCTCCTCCCCCACAGTCACACACGCATACACACAGACGCCAAGACACATACACACACGCACGCTCACACACATACACAGCCCGCCGCCGTGCGCACGCACACACATGCCCCCCCCACCCCCGCCCTCGCAGGCCAGCAACAAAGCGAAGCCCCACTCACCGGCAGCAGGACTCTTCCTCCCTTCTTCGGCACCGGGGCGCAGGGTAGGCTCCTGCCTGCTCCGGTGCTCCAAACAATCGCGGCTCTTCCGTGGGAGGCGGGGTAGGCTCCCGCCCTCCTACTTCCTGTTTCCGGTTGTCCCGCCTGACTTCCTGGTCGCAGGCCGGCGGCGTTGCGTGGTTGCGCTTCTGGGATGCCATCTAAGTCATGTAAATACAAAACATATTGCATTACAAATGCTATAGGTATCACATTTGCAAAAGTTATAACTATTGGCATTGTAAATGATAAAGCTATTAATTTAGCTATTTAAAAAAAAAACATAAATAAAAACTTTTCCATTTACAATACCAATAGCTCAAACTTTCCTAATGCGAGACCCATTGCCTTGCAAATGCTTGTTAATACTTACAAGTCACTCCTAAGGTAGACCTCAAAATATTTAGGGCAATGGTATAAGACATGCACGTTTAATGTTTTACATGTCCTAGCAGTGAACAACCTCCAAAGTCACAGTGGAAATACTGTCTTTAGTGGTTTACCCCATTACCTTTATTAAGTACTAAAGTCAGTTAGGCAATTGCTAGAAAAATGGTTAAAGGATTCATTTTAATAATAATTTATAATCCAACTTAATGCCCATGTTTGATTTTATATTACTATTTTGAAAATTATACTTTTTGAAAGTTGTCCTTTTTCTGCCTAAAACGACTAGGCTTTCCTGCCAGTGTCCAGCTGACCTAGGGGGGCTCACCTGGGATGAGATGGGTATTACTCTCAGACAGTGGTCAAAGGGCTTTGGACATGGGTAGGGGGCTCCTTTTTTGACAGGGTGGCCAGTGGGGCTGTACCCAGCCCCTTCCTGAACTTCAAAGGATGCCTACCTTGTCACTGGCTGATGAAGCTCATACCTAGGCAGGCCTCCCCTTTGCTTCTCTAGTCTGGGTGGCCCCACATACAGTGGGAGTAGAGGGACTGACTAGAACTGGTTTGGGATGGGAACAAAGGCTTGCCCTCCACCCACAGGCCGTCACTATGCATAAAAGTGGTCCCCTCAGATATCTACTCAGAACACTCATGCACCTGTGAGGAATCAGAAGGACTGCCCTGCTGTTTGAAGAACCTGAAGGAAGACTGGAAAGGCACGTTTGAAATGGGACTTGCCCATTTGAAATGAACCATTGATGGAGTTGCGTCACTTTCATGACACACTCCAGCAATGCGTCATTTTTGCGCCTACAGATGCGTCAGAAATACTGACGTATCTGTAACTCCTTGCTACATGATGCTTCATACTGTAAATGTGATGCATCCAGCATGTCGCAAGGAGGGCGCAATGAAAAGGGACGCATCGCTGTTTTCACGCAGCAATGCGTCCCTTTTCATAAATGAGGCCCTATATGTCTAGCTAAACTACTTGACCTATTAGGTATTAAGTACAAGTTATTAGCATCTTGCATGCCTGTATGTATTTAGCTATCATACTTCCATAGTGCAGCTTCCGTTATGAACGGGACACAATTGGTAGTAGGTTAAGCAGTGTGATGCTTGTATGGAAAAAGAAGAGACAATGAAGGAGGCTAGATAGTGGAGTGTGGAAACAGAACACTGTACCCCAATAAATAAGACACCTCAAAATTTAGATCACCCCAAACTGTCCCTCAGACGGCTTTGCTGCAGGATGAGCTTGTGTAAAAAGGCAGCCTTCCCTAGATCAGTTTAGCAGAGTAGCAAAATAAGTAACTGGTATCTTTCAATGACTGAGTTATAGGCAGAAAAGTTAGAGGGTATTATTACAGAAAACTCAAAATCATGTGATACAGAAATAACACCATCGAGGCTAAATTGCAGAATTTTGAGCTGATTCACAAAGATGGAGTTGTTATGAATAGGTGAGATTTATTTCATATTACTCCCAACTTTCTACTAAATTTCAACAGTTTGCCAGAAGTAATAAAAAATAAGTCACAGAAAAAGATTTGTGAATTTAGTCCTAAATGGCTTAAGCAATGTGGAAGTATTACAATGGAAATACAAAGATTTCCTGGGGTATGGACAATAAACTAGATTATTGTGCCATCTCATGGGGATGAACAGATTTGAGAATTTCAATGTGTCACTGCTGTGTTTATATTCCAAGCACAATGTTAAGATGTGCACTATGGTTTGTACATTTGGAATAATATGTAAGCATTAGAGACCAGGAGGCTGACAGCTGGAGATAATAACCAGCTTGGATTGAACTGGTAGAACATTATGGCTCTCAAACTGAAGCAGGTGGGGGGCTGTGACGTCCATTCCCAGGTTTGAAATATGAAGATGCTCACAGAGAAAGACCTCTAAGCTCACGGTCTTGACCTAAGGAGTTAGCCTTTTCAATTATAGGAAAGACTCAGCCAATTAGTAGCAAATTTGGCCCTGTTGGCATTGAACCTGAGCAATGTCAGAAAACTGCACTTGCAAGGAAATGACAATTTATGGTAAAGAGAAAGATTTTGAGAAAGGTCATACGAAATGGATAAAATTAATTATTGAAGTGTGTGAAAGACTCATTGAAACAAAAAGAAGCAAATTCAAAACAGGATATTAGAGCCCCGGCATCATTATTTCACACAGCGCAATGCCGTAAGACAACTAGCGTCATTCCACTGCATGAAAGGGAGAGGGTAGGAATGTGCCACCTTTACCAGCATTCCTGCTCTCTGCTGCGCTGGTGGTCAATCTGCTAACTAGGGCTAATGCAGACATACTTGCACTTTGGTGCGGGACACGTATGCTAACGCGGGATTACTGGTTACTAATTATCTTACCAAATCCCAAACTATGTCGACTGAATCGTTGGTACCTGTCGTTGAGTAAAAGGTAATCTCGCAATAAGTCAATCAATTTAAGAACTTACACCACTCTAAATGACCACTGACCAAATTTTAAGTTTCAAAGATTTAATATAAAGTCAAAGATAACTGAAGATACA
This sequence comes from Lissotriton helveticus, assembly GCF_964261635.1. Taxonomy (NCBI): domain Eukaryota; kingdom Metazoa; phylum Chordata; class Amphibia; order Caudata; family Salamandridae; genus Lissotriton; species Lissotriton helveticus. The sequence goes on from NC_136064.1 coordinate 5,050,689, forward strand.
AACTTCTCAAAATGAGATTCAAAAGATAAATTGGTATCACTATAAACATGAACTTCTTGAATAATCTAAGTCTGAAGAACAAAATAATAAGTACAAGCTCAAAAACCATAAGGGTTGTCAAAATAGATATAAGTTGCAATCTCAAAGTCATTACAGAAAAGAAAATTAAGGTTAGTCTGTCCCTACACTACACTAAGTGACATCCCTACTTAGCAAGATCTTAACCCTCTAGGTGTCAGCCGTGGTGACTTCCTAAGAAGATCACGCACTTCTCTTTGTCTCTTCTCTGATAATGGGTCTCTCCTGATCAGCCTATCTGCCTACCCATCCGCTTCCTCAGGCTCCCAAAATCATCTGCTCTGCTCTCCTCCCGGGTCTCTTTCCCTAATACCAAATCACATTTTCAATAGAAACGCCCCTTGGGACGCCCCTCACGTGGTACATCTTTGCGCGGCAAACTCCATGATGGTACTCTTGAAGACCCTCGTTATAGTTGACCTTGGTTCCCAGGCTTCTTCTCCAGTGCGCTGATACCCCCTGAAATTCCTGGAAACTCCTACAGGCCTGCGCAAGGCGCCACTGAACAAAGTCCCTTTCATTCGAGCTGATTAGGACCCTCGCACCTGCATACAGCTCGTCCTGCAGTGGGCCTCAAATTCCAGACTCCACCATATCTTTAGTCGTAAAACACTCTCAAAGCTCTGTGCTGGACACCTCGCGACCTCTTCTCTAACGAGCACATGACGATTTAAACGACATGACATTATCTCCTCTGGCCTACTTGATTTACATGCAGCAGGTCCCTGCACTCTTAAAACGTTAACTTGATTTAAACAGCAAACATTCTTAACTAGCATACGTTTCTAAAATAACACATCTATAAAGCATATACTTTTAACCCTAAGTTCAATAGTACATTTGGAAGAACCATGTCAACCTTATCTCACATTAATTTAGCAGCACGTTCAGGTTTGCTGTGAATTGCCCTAAGGCCTACACATAATACTGGATTTTCAAAGTTACATTTAATTCGGACATGATTCTTTTAACATGAGAACATGAGGTTTTCACATATATTCCAACATTTCTACATTAATCTCACACCGTTATAATTATAGTTACTCCACTTAACATTCTATACATTTCACTACTGAATATAAAACACTCTGTATATTTTCACTCCTAGATATAAAACACTTGTGTGCAAAACATGTTTAAACTAACTACGTGCTTGTAAATATGGGGTACTTATACATTTTTTTCAAACTTGTGCTCTCTCAGTCCCCCCTTTGATGACCTTCAGGGGTCATCATCACCAAGACACCAAAAAAATGTAGAACCCTTCAAAGTGAAGACAGGGCAGTTCCACCTCTTTTCATACTCTCTAATGCTTTCAGACTCTTATATTGAGTGTCCTGCATCGCTGTCAACTCTTCTTCCTGTTTCTTCATAGCTCTCTGTAACCTATTTGCTCTATAACATTGATACAAACGCACCAATCCCCACAAAGTGATTACACAAATCACAATTATGATGATGGGTTTCAGTATGTACCAAACGATACCCTTTCCTAAGTTGGCAAACCAACTTCCAACTTTACCCATTCCATGACCTACTTTTTCCCACACATTTACCTTTGCTAGGTCCTCAATTTCGTAGTGTATGGCAGTGATGTTTTGTATATACTTCTCTAAAGGTTTTGAATTGTCTGGAATGTAAGTACAGCATTCCTGGACCTTCAAAGCCTTACAGACTCCTCCCTCTTTTGCTAACAGAACATCTAAAGCAAGTCGGTTCTGAAGAACCATTGCCCTAATCGATTGCATCTCACCTTCTATCAGCATCAATGATCTTGCAGTACTGGCAGATAGCCTATCTACGACTGTAGCTAACCTCCTAATTTTGATGTCATTCATTATCAATCCTAAGAAAGGGAATGCAGCACCGAGTACATCTCCAACTACTTCTGCTGCACCCAGCCCTCGCTTCCATCTAGTTGATATTTCTTTCTTAGGCGTGTCTAAATTCTCAACATGATATATTTTAGGGAAGACAACCGCCAGATAGCATGATCCGTACCAATTATCTGGTAACTTCACATAGGCATTTCTTCCACATACAAAATATACATTTGGTATTGCTTGCATCCCTTTCAAAAAGTTCTTAGAGTAATACTCCAATTGAAAGGCATGTTCACAATGGACTTGACCTACATAAAAGTTTTCATAATAGGAGTAACTCCTGTGAATGCACAGTTTTCCCCGTTTATCCTTATCCAAAGCAATTGGACCAATACTACCTTTTCTTTGATGTGCCCTTTCCTCCTTGGTCCAATCTGTTTCCCATTGTCCTGATGCCTTCAAAATCTTCTGCCTCCTGTATCTAGTATCTACCTGTGCTATAAACTTTTTCTCAACTTCTGATATTTGACAAGTCAGATTGTTCCTTCGAGCATGTGAAGTATCTAACGTTTTCCATGGAATAAACCATTTGTGTAATCTGTCTTCGCTTTTGTAGTAGTCCCATTTGTTCAAATGCTTGAAATTCGGAACCTCTGGCAATGTCGAGTCGAAATTCGAGAAATAATACTCGAATCCTTCTCGTCCATAAAACATGCTCAACAATAAACTGCACGTTATTCCATATGTCAACGGAAGATGATGGTATCTGATACCCTCCTCCACTGAAGCTGGTAATTGCATACAAACGTAACAATCCTTCACTTCCATGGCATCAACATATTCATAAAGCAATTTAGCATAAGCATTTGACTTGTAATTTCCCTGTGACTCATCTGTGTGAAGCCTTTTTATTTCTGCATCTAACAACGCTTTGTCTTTCTCATTGATGTTTCCCTTCTCCTTAATAATGGTAGTTTTCGGTGTTGATACTCCCTTATCCTCCTTGACTGCGGTTTCATCCCCTTCGTGTCCCACTAGGAATGAAACAGTTACCACTAAAATTATAAGAGAAACCACTACTCCTAAAAGTGTAACAGCTATACATTTTGCCCTGCGGTTCGGGTTGCCAGCCTCCATGTTCTCAAACAGTGTCTCTTTGGACGTTCTTCTCGCATCAACTTCTTCCCCGTTTTCAAACAAAGTCTTTCTCTCTTGCAATGTCTCTCTTTTGAACACTTGGAAGCTTGACAATTTGTTTCCGCAAAACAGTTCAAAGTTCCGTAGAAATTAGACAACCCTAGCCCTTCTCCATCCACTAAAAGGAAACCCCTATCACTTTTCTTCTTCCACTCGGCGCTAGGTTATCTTGCAACAAGTTTACAATTTCTTTTCAAGAGTCTTATTTTCATCTAAAGTTATGTATGGCTCAAGGAGGGACACTACGTCTTCATAAATGTCCATCCGAAGTATCATTCCCTCAGGTTCTGGGCAGTTCGTACCACAACATGGAAAGTCAACTTTTTCTAGGATTATTCTCCTTATTTCGCTCAGGACAAGTGGACGGACGAAATTGAGAGTTAGCGTTTTTTCAATTTCTACTCCTGGTACTATCAGTTCTACATCCACAATTACAAAGGGGTCCGTTCTAATCAAGATCACTTTCTTCACCTTTCCAGTTCTGCGCCCCTTTGAAGACATTCACAATATGGTATTAATCCACAACAATAAGCGCTCCTAGCATTTCTACTACTCGCTCAAGCATTTCCAAACGAAGAAGAGTTCCCTCCAATATTGGATATCGTGAACAGCAAACTGGAAACTCAACTGTCTCTAAAATCAATTTTCTTATTCCACTCAGGAGAGCAGGATGAACGATGTTGAGTGTCAGCAACCTTTCGGTCTCCGCTCCTGGCAGTAGAAACCTTATTTGCACTGTGATGATCGGGTCAGTTCTGATCAGTTCCACTTCCCTGATCCTCCCTGTTCTGTGTCTCCCAGACATCTGCAACAAGGTAGGTCCAGTCGGGAGTAGAGTATCTTCTACTAGGCACTCGCACCCTCCTTGATCTTCTAAGACCCTCCTCGGCTTGATCCTGGATATCTTCTTCTGGATCTGAGTCTTCGGATATAGGAGTAAGCGTTTCTTCCTGGGCCGACCTCAAACTTAGCCTTCTTCTCCTTGTTGGCCAAGTGGCAGCTCCAAGCCTTATTCTCCTATTCCTTGTCCTCTCACTTGGTTCTTGGTCGCTCTGATACGGATCTGAGTCTGAGTCGTATTCACTTCTGCTCTCTCCTTCAGTTGCGTCTTCTGTCTCACTGCCGTCCTGCCTTCGCTCTTCTTCTGAATCCGTTGCGTTCCCAACTTCTTCTGACACCCCCTCAGCTGCCTCAATCCCTTCTTGCAACTCTTCTTCCACTTCCGGGCTTTCGTCTGGGATGGGAGCTGTTCCCTCTAGAGGTGCTGGAACTCTTCGAGTATGGGAAGCATGGATCCAATTTGGCAGCCCCCCGCACTTCACCGCGGTGTTCGTTATCAGGATTACCTGAAAGGGCCCACGCCAGCGAACATCTAGGCAGTTCTTCCGGACGTGTTTTTTAACTAAGACCCAGTCCCCTGGGTTCAGATCATGACACAGGTTCCTCGATGCTGGAACTTCAGCCGCATGCACCTGAAGGGACACAGAATGGATGGCGTCAGACAGTCCTTTACAATAATCCAAGATCAGATCATCTGTAATATTCAATAGAGCAGTAGTTGGAACTGTAGGAAGTCTCATGGCCCTCCCCATCAGGATCTCGTGGGGAGAGAGACCTGTCCTCCTATCAGGTGTGCTGCGCATGCTCATGAGCACTAAAGGAAGAGCATCTGGCCAACTCAAAGATGTGGATGCCACTACTTTAGCCAATCTATTCTTCAACGTGCCGTTCACTTGTTCCACAATTCCTGAAGCTTCTGGTCGATAACTACAATGCAGCTTTTGATCGATATTCAGTGTGGAGCACAACATCTTCACTATTTCGCTGTTAAAATGTTTTCCTCTGTCAGATTCCAAAGAGGCAGGCACCCCGAAGCGCGGTATCAACTCCCTGAGCAACAACTTTGCCACTGTGAGTGTATCGCACCTACGTGTAGGGTACGCTTCAACCCATCTGGAAAATACGCATACAATCACCAACACATACCTAAGGCGATTGACTCTTGGCATTTCGATGAAATCTAATTGCATTCTATTGAAAGGCCCCCCCGACCTCCGAATGTGACTCAGTGTGACTGGTGTTCGTTTGCCTACGTTCAGTTGTTGGCAGGTAACACATCGTTTACATACTGATTCTGCTGCTATTCTAAATTTAGGGCAATACCAAGTTTGCCTAAACACTCTCATCATAGCATCCCTTCCTAGATGTACTGGACCATGTATTTCTCTCGCCATGGGATTAGCTAATTCTTCAGGTAACACAGCTCTCCCATCTGCTGAAACCCAAAAATCCATTTCACTTCGCACGCAACCTGCTATTTCCCATGCCTTTTTCTCTGTTTCAGGTGCGTTCTCCTGCATTATTCTTAAATCCTCCCAAGTGTCTACAGTTTCTAACATCATACTTAATTCAGTCTTTTCTTCTGCACCTTCTATTTCCACCTTTGAGAAAGAATAATTTTGTTCCGCACAATAGCGTGCGACTTCATCAGCGTATCTGTTGCCTTGTGACACAAAATCTGTATTCTTAGTATGAGCTACACATTTTACTATTGCGATATCAACTGGACCTTGCAATGCTTCTAACAACAGCCGCACAAATTCTCCATTTCGAATGGGCGAACCAGAGGAGGTCATGTAACCCCTCTGAGACCACAACTGCCCGAAATCATGAACCACACCGAAACCATATTGGCTGTCCGTGTAGATGGTGACTCTCTTTCCGTTTCCTGCTATGCAGGCACGAGTTAGGGCAATAATTTCTGCTACCTGTGCGGAATGTACTCCTTCCAGGCAAGCGGCTTCCACAACTCCAGTAATAGTACAAACAGCATAAGCTGCTCTCAACCGACCAGTATCGTCTCTTAAACATGAGCCATCAACAAAATAAATTTCATCGGGGTCAGACAATGGCTCATCCACAATATCTGGTCTGGGTTTCGTGCATAGTTCAGTCACATCAAGGCAATCGTGGTCTTCACATCCTTCGCCTTCTATTACAGTAGGTAATGGCATCAAAGTAGCAGGATTCAAGACAGAGCATCTCCTGAGAGTCACGTTCTCTGCGGCAAGTATAACTTGCTCGTAGCGCGTGAGTCTACTATTGGTCAGATGCTGCGTCTTCGTCCTGGTCATTAGCAATTCAACTGAATGTGGTACATACACCACCACTGGATGTCCCATCACAATACTCTCGCTCCTTTCAATGCTGACACCCGTTGCAGCAACGGATTTGAGACATCCGGGCAACGCTGCGGCTACTGGATCTAATGTAGCCGAAAAATATGCAACTGGTCTACGGGCATTTCCGTGGGTCTGTGCCAAGACTGACAAAGCACATCCCTCTCTCTCACAGCAATAGAGTGAAAAGGATTTCTCGTAATCGGGCATTCCCAGGGCCGGAGCACGACATAAATCGTCTCTCAGCTGTAAAAACGCCACTAGACATTCTTCATCCCATGGTACCGGATCACTCACCTCCTTGTGCGTCAGTTTCTGTAAGGGCTTTGCTTTCAGTGAAAAGTTAACTATCCACTGTCGGCAGTAACCCACCATTCCTAGGAACATTCTAACTTCTCTCTGTGTTGTAGGTGCATTCATTTTCATTATCGCCTCAATCCTCTCTGGTGACACCTTACGTTTTCCTTTCTCTAACCGGTGCCCTAAATACTGTACTTCTGTCAGACAATACTGCAACTTGCTCGGAGATACCTTATGTCCATTTTCAGCTAAATGATTCAGTAAGGCAATTGAATCTGCTTTACAAGCTTCCTCTGTTTCTGACGCAACAAGTAGGTCATCTATGTACTGTACCAGAACCGAATTCTGTGGCAGTACTAGATTCTCAAGATTCTTTTTCAGCAACTGATTAAAGATGGATGGGCTATCTGTGAATCCTTGTGGGATTCGACACCATGTTAAAACGCGATCTTCCATTTTAAAAGCAAAAAGATACCTGCTCTCTTCATCCAATGGGATTGAAAAGAAAGCCTGACAAAGATCTATCACTGTGAACCATTCTGCTTGACATGGTATTTGAAACAGTATCACTGATGGATTCGGTACCACGGGACAACATGAAACGACTATGTTGTTAATTTTTCGTAAATCCTGCACTATCCTGAATTTCCCGCTAGGTTTCTGCAAACCCATAATCGGGGAGTTACAAGGACTGCCCACGATTTCTTTCAGTATTCCCTGTTGTATCATTGACTCGATCACAGGTTTTATTCCCGCAATCGTTTCCTGGGACAATTTGTATTGAGGCGTTCTTGGAAACTCAACATTTGGTTTTACCAGAATTTTTACCGGTTCTACCCCTTTAATCAATCCTATATCTTCTCCTGTGAAATCCCACACCTCTGACGCCACTGCATCTCTTAAATCTTGGGGAAGATCTTCTACAGTCAGAGTAGGATATAGTTCTACACAGAATTTTGAATTGGCCACCTTAAAGGTAGCATCATCGTCGGTAGTCTGTACCTCCACTCCTTGCGGGGTGCAGTATATGGTGCAATTCAATTTGCATAACAAATCCCTTCCCAACAGACATACCGGACTTGAGTCACAAACCACAAACTGATGTTCGTTCATATGGTTTCCTATCTTCACAGACACTGGTTCGGTCAAGGGACTGGTCATTCTTTTATTTGCGACTCCTACCACCTGAATTGTTTCCCCTGACATTGGCAAGTCTGGAACCACCGCTGATCTCAGAGTCGAACGAGTAGCCCCAGTGTCCACTAAGAACGTAGTGGGACACCCTGCCACTTCTGCCTCAACAAATGGCCCTCTTTGATCCACTTCTAGGACTGCCCCGAGGGTACAATCCTCTTCACTGCTCACCCGTTGTCCTGTCAATGGATCAATGTAATAACACTTTTCTTCCTCGATAAACAGAGGCATTTGTTTAAAGACCTTTCCCCCTGCTGCTATCTTCGGTGGCTGTGGGAATTGGGCCCGTGGAGCCGAAGTCCCCCCTTTGGCCACCTTACTACTTGGGACTGTCACCTTTTGCACTGGGACTTCTTGGACCTGCTCTTCTACTTCCAACTCTCCATTTTCAGGGTTAAAGGGACACTCGCGTCGCCAATGCCCCACCTGGTGACACTGATGACACTTTGTCGTTTTCTTTAGAGTGGCAAAGTCTATCCTAGGTCTCTGCCCTTCCTCATTGTCCTTATTCTGACCGTTTGGCTTTCGTCCCATCCCCTGTTTCTGCTGGCCACCCTTCCCAGCGGACTGCATTTGCACCACCATCAATTTCTCCTTTAGATTCTTGGCTTTAGAATCTATCTCGTCACTGCAGTACCTCGCATAACGTAAAATCTCATCTAGTGGTTTGTTCTGCCAACAGATTAAATGTTGCTGTATCATCAAACAAATATCAGGTCTCAACCCCAAGACAAACTTTGACACAAACTGCCCTATATCTTTGGGATCCATTACATCTAGTCCACTGTATTGCTTGAATGTTTTCAATAATCTTTCATAAAACTCGTGAACTGTCTCCTTGGGTTCCTGCCTTGTTCGGTCTATTTTTACCCAATCTATGTCCTGTGGTGGTACCTTATCTTTCAGCCATGCTATTACCCTTTCATACTTTTGCATGACAATCTCGGACGGTCCATTAGTCCGAAGATCCCTCACTGGTTCAGTATTTGGCCATTCAACACTAGTCTTACAAGGGGTCCACAGATCAGATGGGACCACGATGTCAAACAACGTGTTCAAATCAATCCACAATACCTTCGAAATTTTAACAAACCTTTCTACCTGCTTATACCACTCTACTGGATTGTCCCGCAACTTCGGAAATGAGTTGGTAAATGCAGCTAAATCTCCTCTACTCCAGGGTACATGTACATAATTTCCGTTTGATATTTCTCGCAAAGGGAATGCCTCCATATGCATTACCCTTCCCTCGGGGGTCATCACATTTGTACTTCGTCTAACCGTGCCCTTTTTCGACCACCTTTCTTCCCATTTATCCAGTTCCCTCCACACTCTTATCCCTGATACCAGCTCTCTTATGTGTGTTTTTAATCCAGTAGTTCTCTTCTCATCTAGATCCTGGTCTGCGTACTGTAATCTGTGGTTACTCTGTAATGCCCTTGTCCTAGATAAATCCACGGCATATCTATCTGCCAAATCAGTCAGTTTCTCATGAAACGCTCTAGCTTTCCTAGTAATATCCTTTGCCATGAACAATAACTCATCCTGTTCATACAATTCTATCCTTTCCAAAGGCAATGTTCCATCTATTATCTCATCAACATCTGATTTTAAACTAGTAACATCAAGCCTTTTTGCCTTAATTTCAGCTTTTAAGACACTCAATTTAGCTCCTCCATCCGCATCTCTCCCATCCCAGCTCCGAGATCTACGTTTAGGTATTGGTGAATTATAGGGAGTCCTCCCCTGTTCCCATCTCTCTAGGTCCCATGCCTTTCCATCTTCTCGGGGTGGGTGGTGAAACACTCCTTCATGCCTCATAGCCCCTCTCTCCCCATCCTGGCTAATTTCACGGGATGCAGGGTAAGATGTTCCATTACTCCCTCTTTCCTCCCTACTTCCCTGTGATTCCTGATTATTCGAGGCGTGGCGGGACCTATCGCTGTTCTCCTTTCTCCAATGTTGAACGTCTTCCCCGAGTGTATGATGAAGGCACCTAAACCTATTCTGAAAAGCCTGTACCGCCTCATCTCCTCCTTTCCCCCAGAGACGGGACATTTCCTCACATTCTACAATCCTAGTATTTTGTTCCGGCTGTTCTCTCTGATTTGTAGGACATGCATCCCCTCTATTCTCTTGACTTTGGCCTTCCCGGCCCTGACTGCTTTCGCTGGCCCCGCAATGAGATACAGTCCCGTTACCCCTGCTTTCCCACTCTGGTTCTGTTCTTGTCCTGTTACTTGGAGATACTATGGACCCGTCCCATTCCCTCAAATCAGCTCTTAACTCTGAATAGGATCTTGGCCGTGGTCCCCTTAGATCCATTGGTCCTCTCGGACCTCCCTGTTCTGAATTGGGACCGACAGTTGTGTCTAATGGGGTGTTCCATGTTACTGATCCTGGCAATTGTTTCCATGCATTTGTCACATTATTCCTCCTTTCCATCTCGATCCTTTCTCTATCCAATTGCCTTTGTTGTTCCCCCCTATCTCTCTCAGGGTTATAGATCGAAACTATGGGTCCTATGGTCACAGGCACTTGAAGAGCGTCTGGTAATCCCACAGACTCAGCCCTTTCGGTGGTTGGCGTTTTCTGCACCACAAACCTTCCCACTACACTCTGTACAGTGTTGTTTGGAGGTGTTTCTCCACTTTTGATAGGTGTCCATTCCGATATAGGGAGTGATGTATATCCCTCTATGTCATTCCCATCATCCCTTGCAAGCCCTCTATCTTCAATTTCCTCAACTCTCGGAGGTGGTCTATCCATTAACAATCTGTTTATCAGATTGTCCTCCGACTCGCTTTCCTCGTCTTCTTCCATGAGGTTTCCTCCTCCTGACACCTCCCTCATCGGATACATTTTCTCCACCTCAATAGTCTGTACCCTCCAACGCTTTTCCTCCTCATCCCATTTGGAATCTCGCACTGCCCATACCGATCGCGTCAGTCTTTGTTGACGCCTGTTCAAATTTCGGTCGTGTGCAGCCTTAATCCATGCATTAAGAGCCTCAAACTGTGTTGGTCTGGGCGAGGGTTTCAATGAGGACATGGTTGCTTTTAGCCGATGTTACACCTCTAATTTAAACGTCCCGTACCTCGGGAACTGCATTTCCTCATTCCCTTCCGTAAGCTTATTCCAAGCCCCAATCCACAATATGGTATGCAGCCCCACATTCGTTGCCATATAATGAGCTGGCGTACCCTCCGGCGGAGCCTCCTCCCCATAATAATGTTCACTTCGTTTACGTTTAAAAATCCCTTTCAAACACTTAAAACACTTCATGATTTCTCTTTTCTCCGCGTTTATTTACTTCCTGATGACACTCCACCAATCTCAGCGCCGTTCTCACTAACTGGCCTATCCGTACGCGACTTTCCTCCGACGTCACTCTAGTCGCCCAACCAGAGCGCGGCTCTAGCTAACGTCACACCAACCGCTCAATCACAGCGCGGCTCTAGCCGACGTCACCCGTCCCCCTTCGCAGCAGTTCCCCTCCTTTCTCAGCTCGTCTCCTCGGTCATGCACGCGTCCCATTCATACTCCGAAAAATGATTACTTCCGTCCAAGCGATCACCTTTCTTTGACTGTACGCCCACAGTCTTTCTGTAGTTGTCACCTTAACTTGGCGAAATGTCTTTCCGTTTACTTCCAGACAATCGCCTTCTCCGATAGGTTACTCACACACAGTAACTTTCGACCAGCGTCCGTTACTCATACACTCACTCTTACACTCCCCCTATCTTGTATCCACGGCGGTCAATGGTACCTCGTGACCTCCGTACTATGGTCGACAACTACCCTGGATGTTCGATACACCCAAAACCACTTAAGCTCTGGCCTGAACTTAAGATTTCACCAGTTCACCCGTTTACCAGGTTACCAGCTTACCAGGTTGCGCGCGCTCACAACCTTCTCTCATTCACATTACAGGCATTCAACTCCGCAAGACATTACAATACAAATACAACGCAAAACACCGCAATCTGTTCACGCATGACCCTTTTTATACTCACTCTCCGATACTGCTGCTTTTCTCGCACCGTCTGCACCTTTCGGCACACGATTCTTCCGCTGCTCGTCTCTCGACGTCTCGGGCCTTGGGGTAAACTAACCTCTCTAGATTACCTTCCTCAAGAAGATAACCATCCTCACTCTGCTACCAACTGCTAACGCGGGATTACTGGTTACTAATTATCTTACCAAATCCCAAACTATGTCGACTGAATCGTTGGTACCTGTCGTTGAGTAAAAGGTAATCTCGCAATAAGTCAATCAATTTAAGAACTTACACCACTCTAAATGACCACTGACCAAATTTTAAGTTTCAAAGATTTAATATAAAGTCAAAGATAACTGAAGATACAAACTTCTCAAAATGAGATTCAAAAGATAAATTGGTATCACTATAAACATGAACTTCTTGAATAATCTAAGTCTGAAGAACAAAATAATAAGTACAAGCTCAAAAACCATAAGGGTTGTCAAAATAGATATAAGTTGCAATCTCAAAGTCATTACAGAAAAGAAAATTAAGGTTAGTCTGTCCCTACACTACACTAAGTGACATCCCTACTTAGCAAGATCTTAACCCTCTAGGTGTCAGCCGTGGTGACTTCCTAAGAAGATCACGCACTTCTCTTTGTCTCTTCTCTGATAATGGGTCTCTCCTGATCAGCCTATCTGCCTACCCATCCGCTTCCTCAGGCTCCCAAAATCATCTGCTCTGCTCTCCTCCCGGGTCTCTTTCCCTAATACCAAATCACATTTTCAATAGAAACGCCCCTTGGGACGCCCCTCACGTGGTACATCTTTGCGCGGCAAACTCCATGATGGTACTCTTGAAGACCCTCGTTATAGTTGACCTTGGTTCCCAGGCTTCTTCTCCAGTGCGCTGATACCCCCTGAAATTCCTGGAAACTCCTACAGGCCTGCGCAAGGCGCCACTGAACAAAGTCCCTTTCATTCGAGCTGATTAGGACCCTCGCACCTGCATACAGCTCGTCCTGCAGTGGGCCTCAAATTCCAGACTCCACCATATCTTTAGTCGTAAAACACTCTCAAAGCTCTGTGCTGGACACCTCGCGACCTCTTCTCTAACGAGCACATGACGATTTAAACGACATGACATTATCTCCTCTGGCCTACTTGATTTACATGCAGCAGGTCCCTGCACTCTTAAAACGTTAACTTGATTTAAACAGCAAACATTCTTAACTAGCATACGTTTCTAAAATAACACATCTATAAAGCATATACTTTTAACCCTAAGTTCAATAGTACATTTGGAAGAACCATGTCAACCTTATCTCACATTAATTTAGCAGCACGTTCAGGTTTGCTGTGAATTGCCCTAAGGCCTACACATAATACTGGATTTTCAAAGTTACATTTAATTCGGACATGATTCTTTTAACATGAGAACATGAGGTTTTCACATATATTCCAACATTTCTACATTAATCTCACACCGTTATAATTATAGTTACTCCACTTAACATTCTATACATTTCACTACTGAATATAAAACACTCTGTATATTTTCACTCCTAGATATAAAACACTCGTGTGCAAAACATGTTTAAACTAACTACGTGCTTGTAAATATGGCGTACTTATACATTTTTTTCAAACTTGTGCTCTCTCACGTAGAAACAGGAAACAACAAGGAGAAATAACAACATTCCTCCTCATGGCGCCTCCCCTAGGAAGGCTTAGCATTTTGACACATTCCCATGTCTTCCAGTCTTGCTCTATGCTATTCAGTTTATCATTCCCAGAATGATGAAATTGTGAGTCTGCCCTGCCAGAATTCGAATAAGTAAGTACATGTCAGCATCACGTGCTTACCTCCCTAAGGGCCATATGTATCATACTTCCGTTTAGCGAATTCCAAATAGCGAATTTTAAGGAATCGCTATTTGGAATTCGCAAAACGGTATGTATGTACAAAATCACTTTTCAATAGCGATTCCTTAGCATTCCTAATTTGCGATTAGCAAATTGCTAATCGCAAATTACCCATTCATTTCCATGGGCCAGGAGGCCCATAGGAATGAAAGTGCAATTTGCGATTAGCAATTTGCTAATCGCAAATTAGGAATTTTTTCAAGGGTGCAGGGGTGTCTCAAGAACACCCTGCTGCACCCCTGAAAAAGACATTTGGGGGCATATGGCGCACATACATGCCCTAAGGGCATGTATGGGCGTCATATGGCACCTTTGTTTTTTTGTAAAAAAGCTTTTTGAAAAGAATTCGCAACTTACCACCAACTAGAAGTTGGTGGTAATTTGCGAATCCTTAATGGCAATTTTTGAATATTTTTTGTTTGATACATTGCATTTAAGGAATCGCAAAATTTGCGATTCCTTAAGTGCAATCGCAAAATAAGGAATAGCAAATTTTGCAATTCCTTATTTTGCATCAAACATGTTTGATACATACCATTTATCTAATTAGCATTCGCAAAGGCCGAAATTCGCAGAATTTCGGCCTTTGCGAATGCTAATTAGCTTGATACATATGGCCCTAAGTCAAGTCAAGTCAAGTCAAATAATTTATATAGCGCGCTACATACCCAGAGGGTCTCAAGGCGCTTGAGGAAGGGTGGGGAATTACTTGTCGAATATCCAAGTTTTAAGTTGCTTTCTGAATGCTAGGTGGTTCTGAGTGAGGCGAAGGTGAATGGGGAATGAGTTCCAGGTTTTAGCTGCCAGGTAGGAGAAGGATCTGCCTCCCATGGTGGTTTTGTTGATGCGGGGTACGGCAGCAAGGGCTTGGTTGGAGGAGCATAGCTGGCGGGAGGGGGTGTAGAAGGAAAGTCGTGTGTTGAGGCATTCGGGTCCGAGTTCGTAAAGTGCTTTGTGTGCGTGGGTTAAGAGTCGGAATGTTATTCTCTTATTGACGGGGAGCCAGTGGAGGTCTTTCAGGTGACTAGAAATGTGGTCTTTACGCGGGATGTTTAGTATGAGTCTGGCTGAAGCGTTCTGGATGCGTTGGAGTTTTTTCTGAAGTTTTGCGGTGGTACCGGCGTATAGGGTGTTGCCGTAATCCAGGCGGCTCGTGACTAGTGCGTGGGTGACAGTTTTTCTAGTTTCGGTGGGGATCCAGCGAAATGTTTTTTTGAGCATGCGAAGAATGTTGAAGCACGATGATGAAACGGCGTTGACTTGTCTGTTCATCGAGAGTGCGGAGTCCAGGATGATGCCCAGGTTTCGTGCGTGGTCCGTCGGGGTGGGTGCTTTTCCAAGGGCCTTTGGCCACAAAGAGTCATCCCAGGCGGAAGGGGAGGTGCCTAAGATGAGGACTTCTGTTTTGTCTGAGTTCAGTTTCAGACGGCTGTGTTTCATCCACTCGGCTACTTCTTTCATTCCTTCATGTAGGTTGGTTTTGGCGGTGTTCGGGTCTTTGGTGAGTGAGAGCATCAGTTGGGTGTCATCAGCGTAGGAGATGATGTTGAGGTTGTGTTGGCGTGCGATGGCCGCGAGGGGGCTCATGTATACGTTGAAGAGAGTGGGGCTGAGTGAAGATCCTTGAGGCACACCGCAAATTACTTCAGTGGCTTCTGACTTGAATGGTGGAAGGCGGACTCTCTGAGTTCTTCTGGTAAGGAACGAGGTGATCCAATCCAGTGCTTTTCCTTGGATACCGATGTTTCTGAGGCGTTGTAACAGGGTGCTATGACAGACTGTGTCGAAGGCTGCAGAGAGGTTAAGGAGAATGAGGGCGACTGTGTCTCCATTGTCCAGTAGTGTTCGGATGTCGTCTGTTGCTGCGATGAGTGCGGTCTCAGTGCTGTGTTTTGCTCGGAAGCCAGATTGTGAGGAGTCGAGGCATTTGTTGGTTTCGAGGAAGGCGGCGAGCTGGCTGTTGACGGCTTTCTCAATGACTTTGGCCGGGAATGGTAGGAGCGAGATGGGGCTGTAGTTTTTGAGTTCGGTGGGGTCAGCTGTGGGTTTTTTCAGAAGGGCGCTGAGTTCGGCGTGTTTCCAACTTTCCGGGAAGGTGGCAGAGTTGAGGGAGCAGTTGATGACGTCTCGGAGGTGTGGTGCTATGATGGAGTCGGCTTTGTTGAAGATATGGTGAGGGCATGGGTCTGTGGGGGATCCTGAGTGGATGGAGTTCATCAGGCGGATGGTGTCTTCAGTAGAGATTGTGTTCCAATCAGTAAGGATGTTCAAGGGGGGTGAGGGTACAGCAGAAGGTTGGGTGGGTTGGTCTCCGTGTTCGTTGTCGAAGCTGTTGTGTATGTCTCCGATTTTGTTGTGGAAGAACGAGGCAAGGGAGTCGCAGAGGGTTTGAGAGGGAGTGATGTCGTTGGAGTTGGCTGAGGGGTTGGTAAATTCTTTGACGATGTTGAATAATTCCTTGCTGTTGTGGGCGTTGTTGTCTAGACGGTTTTTAAGTGCAGCTTTCTTGGCAGTCCGGATCAGTTGGTGGTGTGTGCGGGTGGCGTTTTTGAGGGCGTCCTTGGTGTTGGAGTTTGGGTCTTGTTTCCATGCCTTCACAAGGGAGCGACAGAGTTTCTTGGATGTCTTAAGATCATCGTTGAACCAGGGGGCGTTTTTGCTGCCTCGTTTGATTTGACGTTTTTTCAAGGGTGCTAGGTTGTCGACGCTATTCGTTAGCCATTGAGTGAGGTTAGTGGCTGCCTGGTTGGCGTTCGAAGAGTGGGTCGGGGGATTTTGAAGAAGCGATGAGGAGATCTGGTCGATGGTGATTTTGTTCCAGTTTCTTTGCAAAGTGGGTTGAGGAACGTTGTGGGTTGTGGTCTTTTTGTAGACAAAGTGAACACAGCTGTGGTCTGTCCAATGGAGAGCTGTGGTGTGACTGAAGGAGATGTGTTTGCTGGAGGTGAAGATGGGGTCGAGTGTGTGGCCTGCGTAGTGAGTGGGGGTGTTAACAAGTTGTTTGAGTCTGAGGTTGGCCAGATTGTCCAGAAGGGTGGTGGTGTTGTTGTCGTTGTTCTTTTCCAGGTGAAAATTGAGGTCTCCCAGTAGTATGTAGTCCTCGGAGGGTAGGGCATGTGGGGTGATAAAGTCAGTGATGTCTTCACTGAATTGTGCACGGGGTCCTGGTGGTCTGTAGAGGAGGGTGCCTCTGAGTGTGGTCTTGGGGTCGGTGTGGATCTGGAAGTGAAGGTGTTCGGCGCTAGCGAGGTTGGCGACTGAACTGGTTGAAATGCGGATGGAATTCTTATGGACGATTGCGATGCCTCCTCCTGTTTGTTTGATGCGGTCTTTACGGGTGATCTTGTAGCCTTCCGGGATGGCAATGGTGATGTCTGGGGCTGAGGATGCGTTCATCCATGTTTCTGTTAGGAAGGCCACGTCCGGAGAGATGGTGTCTAATAGATTTCAAAGGTCGATGGCGTGTCTGTGGACCGATCGGGTGTTGAGCAGGATGCATTTTAGGTGGTTGGGGTCAGATCTCTGTTTGGTGTACGTGGATGAGGAGTTGGTCTTGGTGCCGTCATGCTTGCAGGAGATGCATGTGAAGGGTCCATGGGTGTGTCCAGGAGCGGCTTGGGCGCAGTTGGGGATTCGGCCTGGGTTAAGGGCTAAGAGGGTGGAGGCGTCGTAAGTGATGCGGGTGGTGATGGTGGTGCGGGGGCCAGGGGGTCTGGCGCTGGGCGCAGTCCAGGCGCGGACGGGCGTAGACGGGCTTACCTTTGGCGCACCTTCGGCGCGCATGGGGCGCGATCGCTGCGCGTGAACGCTGCGCGCAGAGGTATTGGTCATAAGTGGATAGTGGAGGGGGAGGAGCGAGGGAGGGTCAGCTGGGAGGCGGGCCGGGCTGTGGGGGACGGTCTCTGAGGCACCACAACAACAAGGAAGATGGCGGCAGTGAAATGAAACGAAACTGGAGGTAGGCTGGGGCACAGGCAATCAGCAATGGCTATAGTTTACTTTCCAGCGGTCTATGTAATGCACAGTCAGCCTAGCTGTAAAATCGCGCTGCAGTTATGAAAAGCGCGACTCAAGCGCTCTATTCAATGACCCCAAAAGCGCTAACAGAATCAAATACAAATATTTGGATGTTTTATAAGTCACTCGCACTACAGCGCTATACAGCGCTATGCTCGCACTACAGCGCTATGCTGTGAAGGAGGCAGCAGAGGCAATACAGGCTTGAGCAGCGGCACAGATAACGATACCAATCAGGAGCAGGGGGCGAGGGGAGCGGCCGCCTTCAGCAAGCGTCAGGACGGTCACAGAGAATATGGGTGTGGGAGCGGGCTATGTAATCCGTGGGAGGGAGGGTCAGCTGGGAGGCGGGCCGGGCTGTGGGGGACGGTCTCTGAGGCACCACAACAACAAGGAAGATGGCGGCAGTGAAATGAAACGAAACTGGAGGTAGGCTGGGGCACAGGCAATCAGCAATGGCTATAGTTTACTTTTCAGCGGTCTATGTAATGCACAGTCAGCCTAGCTGTAAAATCGCGCTGCAGTTATGAAAAGCGCGACTCAAGCGCTCTATTCAATGACCCCAAAAGCGCTAACAGAATCAAATACAAATATTTGGATGTTTTATAAGTCACTCGCACTACAGCGCTATACAGCGATATGCTCGCACTACAGCGCTATGCTGTGAAGGAGGCAGCAGAGGCAATACAGGCTTGAGCAGCGGCACAGATAACGATACCAATCAGGAGCAGGGGGCGAGGGGAGCGGCCGCCTTCAGCAAGCGTCAGGACGGTCACCGTCCTAAGTCCCGTCACTAAGCTACCTCACCAGAATCAAAAATGGACCATTACACCGCGTTCACCCAAGAAATCACAATTACTCTTTGGACAGAAGCGGAATCTTTTTGTAAAGCTGCCCGAATTAAGAAAAAGAGAAAACACTTTTAAAAATGTGTGGGAATAAGTACAAATGAAATGAGTCAGTTTAGATTTATTTACAATACACCAAAGGGTAGATTTATCATGGCTTTGTACCAGTGCAAAGTTACAAGAAGTGAGGCAAAGTGGTGCAAAGTCTTGATAAACGACTTACTTTTAGAAAGTTGAATAAAAGTAACACAAATAGCGTTTTGCTCTGTTTTTTATTACTTTGTGTCAAGGTGATTTTTCAAGGGGTTGTGTGTCCTGATGGGATTGGGCCAACAGTGCAGGTGGGATAGGGCAGGTAGAGTTTTTGTTTTACCTTTGTCTCAAACAGCATGGATATTTATGTAGTCTTATACAAATAGTAGAGAGGCAACAGCAGAGAATACATCAGTAAAAGAAAATTGCTACATTATCGACAAGAATGGATGAATCGAGAGGTCTTTTCCTTGATTTTTGTGATTCTTTATTCAAAGTCTTCTGACTGAAAAGAACAGTTCCGCTCAGCCAATACACTTCGCCCAGTTATGACCTTCTTCAGGACTGCAAACACATACAAACATGACTGATATTACTGACATTACTCTCTATGCAAACATTATGATTTACTTTCAATCACTACATACAATACAATACAACACATAGTTTATGTAGACCTGGAAACTCCTGGAAGGCATTACATTCTCATTATGTCCCCTCAAACTTCTACGGAGTATAAGATGTTCTGTAACACAGATATGCATAATGCAAGCCTTAATACAATTGTTAGGTGGAACGTCATACCCCTTGACAACCTGCATTCAATGCGTCAAGTTCTGGTCTATCTGGATAGATACCATGTAACTTTAGCTCTGCTGCAGGAAGCAAACCTGAAGCCGGGCGACGGTGTTTAGAACACAGATTTGCTGCTAAGTAGTCCTCCCATAGTGTTCTCTCCTCATATTCAATGTATGCCTAAGGAGTGGCCATATAGTTACGATCGGTGCATGATTTACCCACACGGGCAAAATCACAGGTATGCTAGATCTAAGACTAACTATTGTGGACTGTTACAAATCCTATACGGACAATCCTATATTATACAATCCAATGTAGGGTAAAATGCTATCCACTGCACCACAGGTGTTGAAGTTGGGAAGTGTGATAAGTATCACACAACTCGTAATTCCAATTCTGTTGCAAACATGTTTGCACAGGCATTGGAATTTAGCCCTGTAATCAGGCCTTTGTAGTACATTTACTGTGATTAGCTAAAAGTAGTACATTTACTACAAGATATAAGAGTAAACCTACACAAGTAGATTTACTCATGGGTAAGTTTATCTTTGTGAATAGCCTCTATATGATCATTTTCTGAATAACTCTGAAAAACAGAAACATTTGTTTTCAATACCCGATGTTCACAGCACCACTGTTCCCCTCTTAAACTCAAGGGGCCTCATTTATGAGGCCTTGCGTCAGTTTTGCGCTTCCGATGCGTCAATTTTTTCGGCGGCGTAAAACATGCCTCCTGTTGCGCTCTATTTACAAAGTGACCCATCTAAGCAGATGCGTCACTTTGTAAAACCCTGCGCTACATTATACCTGCGCCAGGTATAATGTATGCAGGGGGGGGCGTTTCCCCTCAAAAAGCTTCGTAGAAGTGACGCAGTGAAATCTATGAGATTTCACTGCATCACTTCTTGGACACTGCTGCGTCAAAATCTTGCGCCTGCCTCACAGCAGGCGTAAGACTGACGCAAGCCCTTTCACATGGGGCTTGCCCCATGTGAAAGGAAGCATTGCTGGAGTTGCGTCACTTTTGCGACACACTCCAATGCGTCACTTTTGTGCTTACAGATACGTCAGAAATACTGACGTATCTGTAACTCCTTGCGACATGATGCGTCATACATTAAATATGACGCATCAGGTATGTCGCAAAGGAGTGCGCACTGAGAAGTGACGCATCGCTGCTTTCACGCAGCGATGCGTCATTTCTCATAAATGAGGCCCAAGGTTTTTGGTAAATTGCAAAAAGGGTTGGGTCATATATATTAACAAAACACATGTGACACCTCAATCCACAGCCTAAGTGTCAACAAGGGAACCCAAGAAAGCAGGCTCTTCGTAGGAGCACAAACCAGGACCTATGATTCATTTCCCCTCTAATCTGGGGATTTATTCTTAAAGGAAAGGATAGAAAATAATGTCCTTCATGAGAAGACATAAGGCAAACATCGCCTATACGAGGAGCACACACTTGACAGCCTCAGGACGTATAAGCTAACATGGAAAGGTCAGTCACTTTAGTAATGTTTCAAATGCCCCTTGCTCAGTTTTGGACAATAACGTTCTCCTAGGGCTGTGACTACACTCCTTTGTTGATATTCTTCTTTTAAGGCATTTGATTGGGCAGCACTTGTGATTGCTCACCTATAAAATAGTGCCATGCTCATAACTGGTACATTGTCTATGCACACAATGACTCAAATATGCTGGGAAAGGGCTCTGAGTGGTGTGACCATGTGACAAGTACAGTAGGAAGGGGCTTTTGATCATTAACACTCTGACAAATGCAATAAGTAGGATTTTTAGATTGTTAATTCTGACTTTTTTGTAAAATATCCTAAAATGCCACGAAAATTAACCAAATGGAAGGAAATATGGTTTACCTGTATCTCAAGTGACATTTTCACACAAATACATCATCGGTTTTAAAGGTACTGTTAGAACTGGCTATTTCTGGTAGGCTAAGGCTGACGCCAAAGCCAGGCAGAAACCACCATTCTAGTCAGGGCAAGGAAGTCACACGCCAAGATAACCCCTTCTCACCCCCTTGGTAGCTTGGCACGAGAAGGAAGACTAAACTCGGAGGCAATGTGTAAAGCATTTGCGCCAGCACACAACAGCAACAATATCCTAGGCACACCACAAAAGGAACTCCACACAAGGTTATGTTAAAATAACTTTTGTATTGTAAACACACATCAGATAAAAATCACACATGTACCTTGTACCAACTGGCACGGGCAACATTCATAAGGGATTATGTACAGGACAGGGCCACATGGGCCACTGTCAGAATCAACACATTTAGAAATAGTACTTTGTAGATCAAAGAAAATAAAATATAAAACAAAATAACAGTTATAAATCACATCCAGTAACTACTGGGAACAGGTAAGTACCACCTACGCAACCCTAACCACCTTAGGAGAATGTCACGCAGGGAACCAGGACCTCACTAGGACCACCTGTATTAGAAAGAACAACCACCTAAGAATAAAATACATTTAGGGGTATAAACAAGAACACATTACCCATGATGCATGAAACACATTCAGAGGAGTAGTAAAGGAAAACACATGATGCCTAAAAACATTCAGAGGTGTACGGACAACCACCTAAGTATCACACAGCGTTTAGGGACTAGGAAAGAACACATTACCCATGATGCATAAATATACATTCAGAGGAGTAGTAAAGGGAAACACATGATGCATAAACCTACACATTCAGCGGTGTTAAGAACAAAGCACATGATGCAATAAAAATACATTCAGAGGTACAAGAATAATACAATAGCGCAAAAATCACATGATGTCTAAAACATTCAGAGGTGCAAGGAAAAACCACATAATTGTGCAAAACCTACATAAGCCACCACCTGTGGCAGTCCCTAGGCCAACTGGCCTTGTTGGGGCTAAGACGCCCTGAATCTCAATGTCAGGGGCCTAAACGGTGCAGGTGCCCACTACTTGCTGGGCACCTGGGAACACTCACAAGGGCCTAAACGCTGCAGCTGGCACTAAGTGCTGCGCAGCTGTGACTGGCCGGGCACCTCTGTGCCATCTCTGTCCCTCTCAGGGACTCACTCTCCATCTTGCGCCTAAACGGTGCAGCTGCCTACTAATTGCTGGGCAGCTGGAGATCAGCAAAACTGCGCCAGGGCCCTCACTGACCCTTGGGCGCAAACTGCGCCCACTGCTGGAGCCACACAGGCTCTGACACCAAACACTGCGCACGTTGGAGCCACTCAGGCTCTAAAAACACTGGTGTCCCCCAAGAGCCTCACGGGGCTCTAAACATCATGGGGCAGGGAGCCTCTCAGGGCTCTAAAAACAATAGTGTGCCCAATCGTTGGAGTCCCACTCGGGGACTCAAGGGAAAATGGCCCCCAGAGCCTCTCTAGGCTCGACACACAAATGTGGGCATGGGAGCCTCAGGCTCCGTTAAAACGTTGGGGCGGCCCACTTCCATCTGGGGCCGCCCTACCTCCACTCTCGCTATGGTGCCGTCTCCCGGCACCAGCAGCAGTCCCTCTGGAGCCCCCAGCCCTCCCGCACTCACCGGCTGCTCCTCGTCTCCTCCGGTGGCGGTCCTGGCGGCGGCTCCCCTTCGCCGGCGCTTCCTTCTCTCCCTGGGGCTCCTTCAGCACACGGGAGCCCCAGCAGCAGGCCACGCTTCCTCCTCTCTTCCCGGGTCTCCCTCCAGATCACGGGAGCCCCGGGCAGCCATTACCGCTCTCCGCCTCTTCTCCTCGGCCGCACGCCCTCCCTCTCTTCGGCCGGCCGGACTGGCCAACCAGAGCGTGGCAGCGGGCGGGACTTCCTCCGGGAACCGGAAGTCCCGCCCCACATCAGGCACTCCGGTGCCTGGTTCCTGGTCGCGGTGCGAGGGCCGCGGCGGTAGTTTAACGGGCATAGAGAGGGGTAAGCACCCTCGAGGAGCATCCAAAATGCAGAAGCGAGGTGGGCACTCGCCAAACAATCAAATAAACGGGGAGGCACCCGCGACAAAGCAAATAGCGATATCGGGCATGAATCAGGGTGGCACCTGCAAAACCTCACGCAAAATGCGTGATAGCGACACGCTCGCTACGGGTCCAAAATAAAGCGCTCTCAAGCGCTAGGATACAAAATAAAGCGCTTCCATCGCGCTGGGGGCACTGGTAGCACCCACAGGCCCCTAGAAATGACCCCCATAACAGGGAGGGTCCACAGAAGTTCTTCAGGGGATGCAGCAAGTCCTGGGGGGGATAGGAAGAAGGTCCAAAGGATCCCAGGGCAGAGCAAAGTCTTTCAGGTGTCCAGGGCTCAGGGATTCCCCTGAGCCAAAGCAGCAGCACGCCCCTGGCAGATTCAAGTTAGAAACAAGAACATTTTGGAAGGGGACACAGCCCCTTCTTATACCCAGAAAAGTCTTTGAAGTCTTTGTGCAGGCGGTGTGAGAACCAGCTAGGACTGGTTATAGGGAAGTCCCTTCAGTATCAGGGACAGAGGTGACAGTCGCCCAGCGGGGAGGTGGAGCCAGCATTGTGGTCAGGCAGTTACAGCCCTTCACTATCAGGTGCTATCTCCTCCCACTTCCCTGGCAGCAGATGCTGCCTTTCATCCACAGGCTGATTCAGACAACCTCCTGGGGGCTCTGCAGCCCCTGTCACACTCAAACCAGACAGTCAATCCACAAGCAGGCCCAGGCACTCCTGGGCCAGGCTCACCAGCCAATCACGTGCCAGCAGACTCACTACACAAATATGCCAACTTCTAAAAGTGGCACTTCTAGACTAGACACAACCATGCCGCATACACCATTACGCAGCATTCAATCTCACAAGTTCACACATATCAAACTCGACCCTGCACTCCCCACACATCAGGAACTACCATGGGCATACATATTCCCCATTCATTCCTATGGGAGGGCAGGTCACTCACCTCACATACACAGAGAGCACACGCACTTTACACTGTACCACAGTGAAAAAGTGCGGAGAGGCCTAAAATCACTACCACCAGGGTCCAGAAACAGGCTAGGAAAAAGCAAAAAGTTTAGGGGTGAACCTGCCAAAAGGGCCAGGTCCAACACAACCCCCTTCCAGCCAAAACGCAGGGTAGACCAATCACTCCGCTGATGGGCTTCCTTGCTTTGGGCGACAAAACACGGACATGGGCCCGCACGGCAGGGACACCTTCCAGTTTTTCGCCACTCTGAACCTACATGGTTTCCTCCAAACAAGAACTCTCTGACCCAACGAGGATACCCCCCTGGTACACACTAGTCATCCACAGCCAGGACCAGGCCCTAGGCCATCCAAATGTTACAGGTCCTAACCACTTCACAGAGAGGGGGGCAGTAACCCCTGGCACACAATAGCCAATATCCACTCTCCCTCTCAGTGTAGCTACAACTACCACTGATCCTTCAACCTAGGGACCACACCCTCAGGCTGACCAGAGGTCACGGGCAAGATTGCCCCACCCGACTGAGGAAAATTGAATTTTGCCCTGCTATGTGTCCCTACGTGTTCCCCAACATGTAATATATGTGTGCATGATCGCTATGCATATTTCCCCCCCCATGACCGAATAAAAGACGCATTTACAGTTGCGTCCAACGTTAGTATGTCAGTTGTCCAGTCCCTCGTGAAAGCAACGTGAATTAGGCTTTTAGGCCTATGTTGCCAACGTCTTTACATTGTGCACGTTAAATCATCAAGATGCACCCGTTTCTAGGCCTCACAGGGCCCGGACACCAGATTCAGGCCTCAAGTCTCCTGAACCACTCCGAGAGATGCAGCCCCGCCCGCATCCCTGACCCTTCACTTACTTCCGGCCCTGCAACGCGGTGCCCGGCCTGGCCTAGCCTGCCTGCCAAGAATATGTTATGCCTACAGGTATCTGTTCAGCTCCCCGTCTTCACATTCCTAGCTAACGAACAGCATAAACATCTCCATCTACAGTCTAGTCTTCCTGTCTCCATGCAAGTGAATTACTGAATTAATATCCATAGAAGATCCATAGCACACGCAATACATGAAGAAATATATGCATGCACTAGCCTTAGTGGCAAGTAGCCTTTGCCCTGATGACTTTTAGATTCAAGCAACATGTACTCCAAACACTAGATATCAGATATACTATAGGTACAGGTCGTTCTGACATCCCAGACTTTAGTCTCCTCTTCTAGTGCTAGAAGTCAGCGCCCCAGCTCTCCCCAGTTACACGTCATGACTCGTTTGCGCGCACCAGTAGGTTAAAGGTTCCAGTTGCCCATGAAGCCCCCTCCATGTGTCCACCCACTTTTGACACTTCTGTGACGTCTACATCACATGCTTTCCGTGCACGCCCTGTGCACGCCTTCTTTTTCACGCCCATATGTTCTTATCTTCCGTTTGTCACTTGTTACGCCTACTGTATTCAATGCAACTGTATGGTTTTACTATATATATTGTATGCTGTTAATGAAATGTTGAGATCGAGGTCGAGAATGTCCCTTCCTGAGCCTTAGCAGGTGATGGAAACCCGATGTCCATTGGCTCGAGCCACTTAATTAAAGCCCGTATGACTCAGATACCACGGATTTTGCCTCTTATTTATTGAGCTATCCTTTTTAGTTAATGCATAGAAAAATAGTACCGGTAATTATTTATTTATTTACCACAGAATGGCGCCCGAATAGGGACGAGCCCCTTCCCCACGCGCCGGCGATGTAACGCAGGCCCCCTGACCCTTCTACAGCCGTGACGGACCCCTACTGTGCACCAGCAGGTTTTCCTGCTTAATCTCCCTCAGGCCCACGGAGGAGACGGAGACTGCGGTCCGGCATCCAGACGAGGCGGTGAGGAAGGCGGAGCGTCCCGACCAGAGCCCAAGCCGAGAGAGCAAGGTCCGAGGTATCCGGAGGCCCACCTGTTTCCGAAGCCCGAGGCGCATGCGTAGTGCGCAGCAGTAACCAGACGTCGTAGCAGTCCAGTTCAGTCCGAGGCCTTCAGTTTTGCTTCCCGGTGAGTACCGTTGCTGGGAACGCATCTAGACGGGTGCATTAATTTGTGCCCGGTCCGACGGGTTTGGGTACACAGATCCGGTCCGACGTGTTCACCTAGGTGGATACGGTATGACGTGTCTCTTTAGGAGACCGGTATGTTCTGTACTGTTTTAGCAGTGCATCCAGTAATTCCAGTAATTCTGTTTTTCTAGTCTAAACTCTCGAGAATTCCAGTATTATGTTTTCGAAGTATTATGTTTTCAATGTACTAGGTAGTATCTGTTCGAACTGTTATTAATGTGTTTTGATGTCGTGGTATGAATGATTTGTTCGCTATTGCATTACTGTGTTCATTGTGTATTGTGTTCAAGCTTAAGCACGTTCAAATATGCCTTTGTTTTCAAAGTTACGTCAGATAGGAACCAGAAAAGCATTACTCGAAGAATCAGTTCCTGTCCCTCCTAGGGACAGTCCCGGACATTTCATGTATCATAAACATGGCTTAGATGCCATACTGTATCTAGACTTATGGGTAGATTATACCAAACATCTCGAAGAGAAATATAGGTGGCCTGTTTCAGGAACTTGGGATGCCGAGTGCAACATGAGAGTAGAGGAAGCATTATGGAAAAAGAAAGCCAGACAATCCCAGAAAGATGCCATAGAATTGTGGCGTAAAGAATCGCATAAAAGAACAGAAAAAGAATTCAGAAAAGCAGAACTAAGTAGGGAATCCTCAGAAAAAGCCCAAGAAAGGGAACTACTAGAAGAAGGTGAACGAGTTAGAGCAGAACAGTCAGACAGACAAAGGAATGCCCTTATTAAAGGCATGTATCCCCTTCTCGCCGAGGGTTTGCCTAAGGCGACCCCGGAAACACCCTGTAATTTACCGCCACCATTGGCCCCGACTAAGTTACGTCATAAACCGACCGCAGCTGAAATTTTCCTTTCTTCCTATTTAGACGATACTGTCCCAGAATATGCTAATCCGAATCCTACCCCGCATGTTCAACCTCAAAACCCTGTTAATAACGTAATTACTGTTCCTCCAGTCATTGGTACCGAGAATCCTTTTAATCCGCCAGTACCCCAGGACCAACCCACATTACGTATGCCTACTTTACCAGTTACATTACCAGCAACGGCACATCCAGTATTAATTGACGATTCTAGTTCAGGAGGAGCAGGGGGAGGTATTCCTGTCACCCCGCCTCAAGTAAAACGAACGACGCTAAGAGACACAGCATTACAGCGTATGCCAAAAGTGGCTACATACGCAGCCCTCAAACACTACCTTACTGATTGTAGATATGATCCAGTGCCAGGCGAAGATAAGATGATATTATATTCCGTACGTTTACGACGAGTTACAAACTTTTTGACTACCATGCCAGAAATGAGGGAACATCTAGACAGAATATATCATTTCATCAGAACAGGGGAAAAACCAGAAAGTATTCACGAGGCTATGGCACACAGGAAAGTCGAGATTCAAAGTATGATTTTGCAGTTTTTGATAAATTGTTTAATAAGAGAACAAGATCATCCTGATAAAGACAAAGACGAGATGAAGGTCCTGACAAGATGGAGTGACAATATAGCGGAAGGAAAACACAGTAAACAAAATTGTATAGAAACCATGTACAGAAAGATTCGTAAAGAAATTCTAGCCATACACGAAAAGGAGAAAGCAATGAGAGTAACCGAGAAAGAGAACGACACTTCAGACGAAGATGTAGACACCGAGAATCCAAACAGAATAGCGTATGTAGGTAGGACGAGACCTTTTGACAGACACACACGCCTAGAATGCAAGAAAGCTTTTCTTCCTCCCGTACCAGAACAGTGTTCTCTTGAGCATTTATTCCAAGCTACCGATAGAGTTCTGAAACAGAGAATAGGTTATAGTGAGCTTAGTACCATGCATGAACAGGAACTAGCCCGGTCAGCAGTCCAATGGACTAGTGATTCTACCACATTTCCAGACGAAATAGTGGCCCAAACGTTTCTGAAGCTTCCCCCAGACGAACAGCGACTGGTGGGTATGTACATGATCCAACACCTCATTACACTGTACGAAAGTCAGCATTCTGATCCAGGTCCTTTATATAATGTATTGGACGAGTTACTCCTAAACCGATGGAAAGGCCTAGGTACCGATTTAATTAATGTCATTTTAGAACAACGCCACAAATACAGAACGTTCCTGACTCCACATTTTGTTCCTGTTCCACCCCCAGTAAGGAAGACATTTTACATAGACAGACAGAATCCCTTGCGAGAAGTACATCCTGTTAAGGGAACGGGGGCTGAGCTTGAACGAGTATTTGTTTACACCCCTTTAACGAAAATAGAACTGAAAAAGTTAGTGCCCTGTCACGATAAAGATCCAGCAGGGTTCCACCGTGAATTAAAAGACATGCTCCGTATGGGAGAATACACGTATCCCGATATCATTAAAATGTTAAAGGTCCTGTTGCCTGCGGGTATATATGAAAAACTTAAAGAAAAAGAATGGGAGGTGGGAGAGAAAAAGATTGACTGGGCCGCATTAGAGAATGAAGATAACACACGAGTTCCAGGTACCGGTCTCGGGGAAAAAGCCAAAGCATTGCCCGAGTTGTTAATACAAGTCTTGCCAAGATTACTAGCCACGAAAAAGGAAGACTGGGATGCCATCTCAGCCTGTAAACAGAAACAAGACGAAGACACTAGTGATTTTTATTCCAGATTTGAGAAATGTTTCATTATTAATAGCGGCTTGAAAACAAGTAGTGAGTCGTATCCCCATCTCTTTGTTACCGAATTAGTAGAGAATTCTTTACCACAAGTTAAAAATCGAGTACTGAAAGTCGAGAGTACCTGGCAAGCTAATACCCCGTCCCAAATGTTACAGATATTACAGTACCACCAGAACCGAATCAGGGAAGAGCAAGAACACGAAAGGAGACGTATGAAAGACACGAAAATGAAAGTATTAGTGGCACAGTCTGTTCCACCAGATAGTCAGAAGAAGGGTACGAGTCATTCTGCAGCTCCCGTTAAAGGGACATGCAATTACTGTAAACAGCCAGGTCACTATATAAACGAATGTGCAGTTCTGAAACACAACATAGCTACTGGTAAGACGAAAGAGAGACCGCGTCCTCCTAGACAGGAACATGTTCCGCAAAATACGCAACCACCGCAGAACGCACAACAGACAGTTACAGTACCGCAGCCTACAGCTGCCACACAACACGTTACACAACAGATGTACCAGTACGCACAGTCAGATTATCCAGAATATCAGCAGTATTCATGAAACAGCCTAGAGAGGGAGGTTGGCTTGCCTCTCATCGAGATTCCTGTAGATCAAGAGGGTCCCTATGTACACAGTCAGGTATTAGGGAAAGACAGAAAATTTCTGATTGATACAGGGGCAAGTAGGACTACCATCAGTCATGACGAGGTTCCAGGGGCTCCTCTCTCAGGCTCAAGAAATGTTTCCCTGGGATTTTCAGGAAAGCCTATTGTTAATGAAATATCGAAACCAGTTTCCCTAGAAATTGGTCCATTGTCCCGAACTACAGACTTGTTACTTACGAAATCATGTCCTGAAAACTTACTTGGTATTAAAACATTGAAAGAATTGGGTGCCGTAATTTGTTGTTCTCCAGAAGGAGTGAGATTGTTTTTACGTGATTTTAAAGGACATTATGTGTTAAGAGATTTTGATCCAAGATTACTGAATGTACCACAGCATTTATGGGCGCAAGGTCCAACTGATGTAGGTTGTATGCACATTACACCATATCGTGTTACTCTGAAACAAGGAGTTGTCTTACCCCGAATCCGACAATATAAGTTGCCACCTGAGGCTGTAGCAGCCTTATCGAAAATCATTGACGAGCTCATTGCTCAAGGAGTGGTTGTAGAAACTGACTCCAATGTATGTAATTCTCCTATCATTCCGATCCTTAAACGTACTGACCCAAATGCACCTCCAGTTTATCGACTAGTAATTGACCTTCGAGAACTTAATAAATGTATCATACCCCAGTACCCTGTGGTTCCAGATATCTCTTCCCTATTGACTGCCATTGATTCCGAAGCTACGTTCTTCACTGTTATTGATCTCAAGAACGCTTTCTTTAGTGTCCCCATCCATCCAGACAGTCAGTTCCTTTTCGGATTCTGTTTAAATGGAAGAAGCTATAAATTCACACGTGCACCTCAAGGGTTCACAGAAAGTCCTAGTATTTACAGTCAAGCACTTAAACGACAACTAGACAGTATTCACATGCCAACTGACACTGCCCTGCTCCAGTATGTTGATGATCTATTAATTACAGCCCGTACAGAACGTGACTGCGAACGTGCGTCACTGACAGTCTTGTATTTTCTGGCAGATATGGGGCACAAGGTGTCCCCTTCGAAACTGCAATTCTGTGTCCAGCAAGTGGTATATCTTGGACACTTGCTGTCCAAGAGGGGTAGACAGTTGACACCTGACCGTATCCAGTTAATTGCACATCTTCCACAGCCCAAGACACAGAAGGAGGTACGAGCTTTCATCGGCCTCACTTCTTACTGCAGACAATGGATTCCTCAGTACGCATATCTAGCCAAGCCACTGATACAATTGACAACACAGGAGGCAGCGACATCGACTGTCCTCCCTTGGACCCAGGAACATACACTTGTTTTCAATGAATTAAAGAAAGCCTTATGCCAAGCACCTGTCTTAGCGACACCAAACTACAGAAAACCTTTTACACTTTTTGTCACTGAACGTGATGGTACAGCATTATCTGTTCTCACACAAGATCAAGCAGGACAACACAAGCCTTGTGCTTATTTTTCTAGCACATTAGATCCAGTAGCCCAGGCTTTGCCTGCGTGTCTCAAATCAGTTGCAGCCACAGCTCTAGCTATTAGACAAAGTGATTCCATAGTGTTAGGACACTCCTTGACAGTACAGGTTCCACACTCCGTGGAAGTTCTTTTAAACCGAACACAGACTCAGCACTTGACAATTGCACGATTAACAGGATATGAACTGACACTGTTTCAGCCACACATAGAAATCAGACGCTGCAACATATTAAATCCTGCGACACTGTTACCCTCGATTACCCCAAACCCTGCAACACATGACTGTGTGGAAGTTATTAACACCATGACAAAACCAAGACAAGACTTGACGGACATTGCATTACCTGATCCAGACCTGACACTTTATGTGGATGGTTCATGTATGAGAACAAGTACCGGAGAGTTAGTGGCCGCATATGCAGTGACCACTGAAACTGAAGTTATAGAAACACATCGTATTGACACCCTGTCTGCTCAAGCAGCAGAGCTCATCGCTCTGACCCAAGCCTGCATACGAGCCAAGAACCTGAAAGTACACATATATACAGATTCACGTTATGCATTCGGAGTCGTTCACGACTTTGGAGTCCTCTGGCAGGAAAGAGGTTTCATGACCTCTCATGGAGCCAAGATTCAGCATGGCCCCCTCATTCAAGCTCTGTTAGCAGCAATACATTTACCTACAGCTATAGCCATTATGAAGTGCAAGGCACATACGAAAGTCACTGACACCATTTCCCAGGGTAACGACCTGGCAGATCGAACAGCCAAGCTTACAGCTCAGACTCCAGACATTCCAGTTAACATGACAAAGACAGACGTTCCAGTCCCGACGACTTGTATGACAGTTAAGGACCCTACACAAGACGTACTAGACATACAGATACATGCTACTCCAGACGAAATCAAGAAATGGTCTGAAC
The DNA here is from genome assembly GCF_964261635.1 of Lissotriton helveticus. NCBI lineage: Eukaryota > Metazoa > Chordata > Amphibia > Caudata > Salamandridae > Lissotriton > Lissotriton helveticus. The sequence goes on from NC_136064.1 coordinate 5,082,818, forward strand.
AAGGAGGGGTCCTGACAGATCAGGGATGGTTGACGAGGGGAAAAGCCACATGGTTTCTCCCCGACTCTATGGTTCAAGTCATTATTAACACAGCACATATTCCAGCACATTTAGGAGAAAAAGCCATGTTAGACAGCATCCAGAACCTCTGGTTTAACAAGCATTTACGAGCAGCAGCGAAGCAGAAAGTGCGTACCTGCATGATCTGTTGTCAGTTCAATCCAGGTAAAGGTGTTCCCGTGGAACAAGGTGGATTCCATCCTCCTGATCACCCTTTTGAAGTCCTCCAGATGGATTATATCCAGATGGATCGATGTCGAGGTTTCAAGTATGTCCTCGTAGTTGTATGCGCTTTGTCCAGATGGACAGAAGCATATCCAGTCCCAGATTATACTGCCACGACCACTGCCAAACAGTTGGTTCGTGAGTTCTTCCCTCGCTATGGTTTGCCCCGGGTCGTATATTCAGACAACGGACAGCCATTCTCATCCGAACTTATGAAACAGGTATCACTTCTGTTAGGGTACCAGTGGAAATTCCATTGCGTACGACATCCCGAGGCAGCTGGCCTCATCGAGAGACACAATCAAACTCTGAAAATACGAATAGCGAAGGTCTGTGCAGAGAAGGGTGTAGATTGGATGGTAGCCCTGCCGGTTGCCCTCTTTTATATGCGAATGGTCGCTCACTCAAGATCTGGTTTGTCACCCTACGAAGTAGTGTTCGGTCGTCCCCCAAACATGTGGGGTACACCTATGCCTCGTAAAATCACCGATGTTGACAGTAATATGCTGACAGATTACCTAGCTTCCTTGATGTCTGCACTACTCTCTTGTCGTTCACAGGTCGCGGCTGCTTTTCCAGATAATACCCAAGTGAAACCGCACGAGGTCGTTCCTGGTGACCTTGTTTTGGTCCGAAACTTCGATCGTTCAAGCCCTCTGGAGCCCCGCTGGAAGGAGCCAAAACTCGTTCTGATGACCACAAGGACCGCCGTAAAGCTAGAAGGAAGAAAAGGCTGGCTCCACTCCAGTCACATCAAGCGTTTCCATGGACTGCGTCCAAAGACTTTTTTCAAGGACTGCCCCGATACTGACTCTAAACTTCCCCTGTTAGAGAAAACTCCGCAGCAGGAGTATAAACTGAAATTACGGTCTAGTAAGTCAGACAGCGTTTAATTGTTTAAGTCCCCCTCGGGTGAAGCGGTTAGACAGGTTCCTGACATGTATAAGATAGACCCACATAGTGAGAGAGATAGACGAAACTTCAAGAAAATGAAATACTGTAAAAGTCTGCGAAGCAGATGTATCGTTACGTTATTGTTTATGTTATTTCTGAGTCTTACGATCACATGTATAAGTTATATGCTACATGTATTTTTTCCTCCTCTTGATTCACATTCACACTTTTCCTCTAATGATACTGTAGAGCACACATTTAGTGAACTACCCCCTCACGAGTTATCCTATCGACTCGCAATGCGCAACAATACTTTTATTCGTATGTTACATTATTCACACCAGACCAGCAATGCCACTAACTGTTGGGTATGTGGTCGACTCCCACCTTACCAGACAGTGAAGGGAGTTCTGCCACTCTTTCCCTATCCGTTCTCACACAATGGCTCGTGTGGAGCATGGTTTACGTTAACGTCATCTTTAGACGATAAGTCCACAGCTTCCCATCTGAATACAGTTATGAATGAAACATGTTTCCCAGACAAGGAAGGTCTTTCCCATAGGACAGGGTTAGATCTAGAAAATGAAGTATATGATCTAGGTAATTTTTCCTCTAACTTCTGGTTTTGAATGTTCAGTCCGAGACCACTTCAGACTTGCCTTCTATAACAGTTCTACCAGTGATAGGCGAACTATGTGTCAGAAAGAATGGTTCAGTACACCTAGGACACAGTGATTGTACTACTGTGGTCGAGTACAGTGACAGTGGGAAGTCTACTTTCAAAGCCTCACGTCATTCTTATTTTATATGTGGTCAGACCACATATGTACGTTTGCCCCTAGATTTGGATGGAACATGTTACATTGCCTTCCTACTGCCACCAGTTTTCCTGGCCCCATCTGATTATCACAGAAACACACATCTAGTACACTTCAGACATAGAAGGGAGATCGAGTCCCCAATTGTCGATCAGACTGAAACTGCATTAGAACAGTATACGGATTTCAATAAAGGTTTCTTTTTTTTCATAGGTCCTGTCCAGAATAGTAAATTAATACGCAGGTTAACCAGAACCCTTGAAGCAGTAGTGAATGAGACTACTTCCGCCCTAGGTAACTTAACAGAAGAGCAGTCTGCTATGAGATTTGTTGTTCTTCAGAACCGCCTTGTTCTTGACGTCATACTGGCCGATAGGGGCGGAGCTTGTAGAGTCATCAGATCTAGTTGTTGCGTTTTCATTCCTAATAACGCACCGTCTGTGTATTCAGCAATATCTAGACTTCATAAAATAGCTCATCAGCTACACCAGAATCCAGGCACCTGGACTTGGTCCGGCTGGCTCTGGAGTGTAATAGCTGCATGGGGATGGAAAGGACTGTCATTCCTAGGAGTAGTAGTAATGATCATATTCAGTTGTTGTCTCTGTTTACAATGTTGCCCTGCGATTTGCGGCTTGTGTGCTACATCTTGTATTCCACGTCCACGATCCCATTCCCAAATGAAGAAAGACGAGCAAATGATGCTGTATGAACAGATAGATGGTCTTATGAATATTGATGTTTCCTGAAGGAAACGTAGGGAACAAGGAGGGAATGAGGAAAATTGAATTTTGCCCTGCTATGTGTCCCTACGTGTTCCCCAACATGTAATATATGTGTGCATGATCGCTATGCATATTTCCCCCCCCCATGACCGAATAAAAGACGCATTTACAGTTGCGTCCAACGTTAGTATGTCAGTTGTCCAGTCCCTCGTGAAAGCAACGTGAATTAGGCTTTTAGGCCTATGTTGCCAACGTCTTTACATTGTGCACGTTAAATCATCAAGATGCACCCGTTTCTAGGCCTCACAGGGCCCAGACACCAGATTCAGGCCTCAAGTCTCCTGAACCACTCCGAGAGATGCAGCCCCGCCCGCATCCCTGACCCTTCACTTACTTCCTGCCCTGCAACGCGGTGCCCGGCCTGGCCTAGCCTGCCTGCCAAGAATATGTTATGCCTACAGTTATCTGTTCAGCTCCCCGTCTTCACATTCCTAGCTAACGAACAGCATAAACATCTCCATCTACAGTCTAGTCTTCCTGTCTCCATGCAAGTGAATTACTGAATTAATATCCATAGAAGATCCATAGCACACGCAATACATGAAGAAATATATGCATGCACTAGCCTTAGTGACAAGTAGCCTTTGCCCTGATGACTTTTAGATTCAAGCAACATGTACTCCAAACACTAGATATCAGATATACTATAGGTACAGGTCGTTCTGACATCCCAGACTTTAGTCTCCTCTTCTAGTGCTAGAAGTCAGCGCCCCCAGCTCTCCCCAGTTACACGTCATGACTCGTTTGCGCGCACCAGTAGGTTAAAGGTTCCAGTTGCCCATGAAGCCCCCTCCATGTGTCCACCCACTTATGACACTTCTGTGACGTCTACATCACATGCTTTCCGTGCACGCCCTGTGCACGCCTTCTTTTTCACGCCCATATGTTCTTATCTTCCGTTTGTCACTTGTTACGCCTACTGTATTCAATGCAACTGTATGGTTTTACTATATATATTGTATGCTGTTAATGAAATGTTGAGATCGAGGTCGAGAATGTCCCTTCCTGAGCCTTAGCAGCTGATGGAAACCCGCTGTCCATTGGCTCGAGCCACTTAATTAAAGCCCGTATGACTCAGATACCACGGATTTTGCCTCTTATTTATTGAGCTATCCCTTTTTAGTTAATGCATAGAAAAATAGTACCGGTAATTATTTATTTATTTACCACACTACCTCTACTTCTGGGTTCCCGCACCCTCACAGGGAAGCACTCACCAGAACACAATTCTCCTACCAGATCAGGACCTCACTCCATCACTGGTCTATCACCTGGAAACTATTTCACTCCTGTGGTACAAAGCACACAGCACAGTTCCTCTTCAAGCAGGTGGGGGGACATAGCACACAGCAAAGCCCCCTTTCCTCTACCTTAGTGGAAACAACAAACTGTAGGTGGGCCCCAGATCACACAGCAAGGGCAGCCCCCTCAGTCTCTTCAGTTGATCTACTTTGGTAGAGATTCCTCTTGACCTGGAAGCTTCCTAATCTCCCAACCTAGGATCTAAACCCTCAAGTTGCACCGGGGTCAGAAGTACACCGTCCCTCTGCACCCCCTTCCAGCGTTCTACACCCTCCCACCTTGGAGCAGTACCCCTGAAAGCCAAACACCAGGACCGCCGGAGTTCTGGTTACAGACACTCCCCGTCCTTTAGACACAGGAAGATCTTCCTCAAATGACCTGCAAGTACAGCCTAGGCCCCTGACCTGGCGCTCCCTTAGGGAACCCTCCAGGCCCTGAGATAGGGTTTCGGGCCAACGTGGGACACACCGTCCCACACTCACTCCGCCTCCACTGAGACAGGACGTGAGCCCCTACACCCCTACCATCCTAATGGGACCTAGCTGGGCTACACATGAACCTCTTCCCCTACACAGGATCATCAGATACACAAGCCACTATTTTTAGAATCACTCCTTAATGCCTCTGCAAGACATCTAGCACACCGCCAGACATCCACCTTCTTGTCCAATGCCTCTGCAGGACCTCCTGCACACCACCAGAGGTACACCTCACGTGCAAGCTCCTTAAAAAAAACTCACACGAACTCCCCAGTTCAAGACACCACTCATCCACACACTCCCCCTCCAGACTGGTGAGACAGTCCCTCACTGCCCCTGACTCTCAACCTGTACCCCTCTTACTGAGCACCAGGCACCATACTCTGGGAACTGGGAATGGGACTTCACGCACTGGACACATTTAAGCTGCCACCACTGGATCCTACCATACTGGGGAATCCAGACACACACACTACACTCAGGGGATAACCACCCTCCCAAGCAAGTCATTTCTCCTCCACACTCCCTCTCTTCCATCTACCCACACAGGGACAGGAATAGGAACAGGATTGGCCACTGGACCCAGCAAAGGATTCCTAATCTATGGGAACCTCCCCCTCTACTGGCGTCCCGCCCTGTCATTTTCTCTCATCTGCCACTAAACATAAAGCGCAGGAACACCATCTGAAAATGACACTCTTGAGGAAAAACAAAATCACAACAATAATCCCAAACATGTGACTATCTGAAAAATGCGGAGTTTTGTAATGTAGCCAGCTGTCGCTGTGGCACTGCGCAAACACAAGTCCAAATCCGCACCGCTGACCAACAATGTTAGAACTGGCTATTTCTGGTAGGCTAAGGCTGACGCCAAAGCCAGGCAGAAACCACCATTCTAGTCAGGGCAAGGAAGTCACACGCCAAGGTAACCCCTGCTCACCCCCTTGGTAGCTTGGCACGAGCAGTAAGGCTAAACTCGGAGGCAATGTGTAAAGCATTTGCGCCAGCACACAACAGCAACAACATCCTAGGCACACCACAAAAGGAACTCCACACAAGGTTATATTAAAATAACTTTTGTATTGTAAACACACATCAGATAAAAATCACACATGTACATTGTGCCAACTGGCACGGGCAACATTCATAAGGGATTATGTACAGGACAGGGCCACATGGGCCACTGTCAGAATCAACACATTTAGAAATAGTACTTTGTAGATCATAGAAAATAAGATATAAAACAAAATAACAGTTATAAATCACATCCAGTAACTACTGGGAACAGGTAAGTACCACCTACGCAACCCTAAACCACCTTGGGAGAATGTCACGCAGGGAACCATGACCTCACTAGGACCACCTGTATTAGAAAGAACAACCACCTAAGAATAAAATACATTTAGGGGTATAAACAGAACACATTACCCATGATGCATGAAACACATTCAGAGGAGTAGTAAAGGAAAACACATGATGCCTAAAAACATTCAGAGGTGTACGGACAACCACCTAAGTATCACACAGCGTTTAGGGGTCTAGGAAAGAACACATTACCCATGATGCATAAATATACATTCAGAGGAGTAGTAAAGGGAAACACATGATGCATAAACCTACACATTCAGCGGTGTTAAGAACAAAGCACATGATGCAATAAACATACTTTCAGAGGTACCAGAATAATACAATAGCGCAAAAATCACATGATGTCTAAAACATTCAGAGGTGCAAGGAAAAACCACACAATTGCGCAAAACCTACATAAGCCACCACCTGTGGCAGTCCCTAGGCCAACTGGCCTTGTTGGGGCTAAGACGCCCTGAGTCTCAATCTCAGGGGTCTAAACGGTGCAGGTGCCCACTACTTGCTGGGCACCTGGGAACACTCACAAGGGCCTAAACGCTGCAGCTGGCACTAAGTGCTGCGCAGCTGTGACTGGCTGGGCACATCTGTGCCATCTCTGTCCCTCTCAGGGACTCACTCTCCATCTTGCGCCTAAACGGTGCAGCTGCCCACTAATTGCTGGGCAGCTGGAGATCAGCAAAACTGCGCCAGGGCCCTCACTGACCCTTTGGCGCAAACTGCGACCACTGCGGTAGCCACACAGGCTCTGACACCAAACACTGCGCACGTTGGAGCCGCTCAGGCTCTAAAACACTGGTGTCCCCCAAGAGCCTCACGGGGCTCTAAACATCATGGGGCAGCGAGCCTCTCAGGGCTCTAAAAACAATAGTGAGCACAATCGTTGGAGTCCCACTTGGGGGACTCAAGGGAAAATGGCCCCCAGAGCCTCTCTAGGCTCGACACACAAATGTGGGCATGGGAGCCTCAGGCTCCGTTAAAATGTTGGGGCGGCCCACTGCCATCTGGGGCCGCCCTACCTCCACTCTCGCTATGGTGCCGTCTCCCGGCACCAGCAGCAGTCCCTCTGGAGCCCCCAGCCCTCCCGCACTCACCGGCTGCTCCTCGGCTCCTCCGGTGGCGGTCCTGGGCGGCGGCTCCCCTTCGCCGGAGCTTCCTTCTCTCCCTGGGGCTCCCTCAGCACACGGGAGCCCCAGCAGCAGGCCACGCTTCCTCCTCTCTTCCCGGGGCTCCCTCCAGATCACGGGAGCCCCGGGCGGCCATTACCGCTCTCCGCCTCTTCTCCTCGGCCGCACGCCCTCCCTCTCTTCGGCCGGCCGGACTGGCCAACCAGAGCGCGGCAGCGGGCGGGACTTCCTCCGGGAACCGGAAGTCCCGCCCCACATCAGGCACTCCGGTGCCTGGCTCCTGGTTGGGCGCGAGTGCCGCGGCGGTAGTTTAACGGGCATAGAGAGGGGTAAGCACCCTCGAGGAGCATCCAAAATGCAGAAGCGAGGTGGGCACTCGCCAAACAATCAAATAAACGGGGTGGCATCCGCGACAAAGCAAATAGCAATATCGGGCATGAAGCAGGGTGGCACCTGCAAAACCTCACGCAAAATGCGTGATAGCGGCACGCTCGCTACGGGTCCAAAATAAAGCGCTCTCAAGCGCTAGGATACAAAATAAAGCGCTTCCATCGCGCTGGGGGCACTGGTAGCACCCACAGGCCCCTAGAAATGACCCCCATAGCAGGGAGGGTCCACAGAAGTTCTTCAGGGGATGCAGCAAGTCCTGGGGGGGATAGGAAGAATGTCCAAAGGATCCCAGGGCAGAGCAAAGTCCTTCAGGTGTCCAAGCAGCAGCACGCCCCTGGCAGATTCAAGTTAGAAACAAGAACATTTTGGAAGGGGACACAGCCCCTTCTTATACCCAGAAAAATCTTTGAAGTCTTTGTGCAGGCAGTGTGAGAACCAGCTAGGACTGGTTATAGTGAAGTCCCTTCAGCATCAGGGACAGAGGTGACAGTCGCCCAGCGGGGAGGTGGAGCCAGCATTGTGGTCAGGCAGGCACAGCCCTTCACTATCAGCTGCTATCTCCTCCCACTTCCCTGGCAGCAGATGCTTCCTTTCATCCACAGGTTGACTCAGACAACCTCCTGGGGGCTCTGCAGCCCCTGTCACACTCAAACCAGACAGTCAATCCACAAGCAGGCCCAGGCACTCCTGGGCCAGGCTCACCAGCCAATCACGTGCCAGCAGACTCACTACACAAATATGCCAACTTCTAAAAGTGGCACTTCTAGACTAGACACAACAATGCTGCATACACCATTACGCAGCATTCAATCTCACGAGTTCACACATATCAAACTCGACCCTGCACTCCCCACACATCAGGAACTACCATGGGCATACATATTCCCCATTCATTCCTATGGGAGGGCAGGTCACTCACCACACATACACAGAGAGCACACGCACTTTACCACAGTGAAAAAGTGCGCAGAGGCCTAAAATCACTACCACCAGGGTCCAGAAACAGGCTAGGAAAAAGCAGAAAGTTTAGGGGTGAACCTGCCAAAAGGGCTAGGTCCAACAGGTACTATTGAGTTTATATGTACTCTTCCATTAAAAGTCAAGTTTTAATCTAATTAGCATTTTTGCTTGCATTCTTCATGAAGGTTTTGCATAATTAATAGCTTAATTTATTTATATGTTTTCATTTATTAGCTACAAAATGACTGAGCCCATTGCACATAGTGTTTAGAAGTAATTGGTAGTAGAGGCACTACTAATAGTTACATCGTATCTGTTTATTAATGTTGCATATTGATACATAATTATTTTTCAAAAAGTTGAGGTCAAGAGTTCTTTATCCTTATACAAAAGGAAAACAGGCAACAAAAGGGGACTGTGTGTGGGAAGATGAAAAGATTAACCCTATTATATTACCCTAACCAGATGAGTGAGAGGTTGAATGCAAAAATACACAGAAGACAAGTAACATTTGAATGTCAGAAATTTGCAAATTAACTAAGAGTACTATGGGGTGTTTGGATTTTTCTGCCATGCTGCCACCAGACTGAACACTTATTTAATTGGTTTGATCTTAGACATTTCAGTAAATAACAACACTTGTTAGTCATGGGTCATGAAAAGCTAACCAACAAGACCAGCAGAGCTTTTAAACAAGAAAAGCTGGTGCCTTACAAATACATAGTAGCAGATATAGTTGATTCCAGCATTAAAATGTGATAATCAAAGACACTTTGAAAAGTATAGCTGGGAACACGAAATATTGGCTAAAATGTTTAACGATAAGCTTAAGAGGCTGTAGAGTTATGAGATATAGAACTAATGAGATTGAAAGTAGGGATACTAAAATAAAGATATGATCATAAGATAAACCAGTTTGAATATTTAGTTCCCTTCATGTAGTATTTAACTCAACAGAGAAAATTACCACTGAAGAAGCAATAGTATGTTCTACAACAAACTCATGTATTTCAAAACTAAGTAATACTGTAACCAAGATAGATAATCCTGTTGAATCCAATATTTTCATCAAAGCTGTTATTTACAACAAAAAGGCAATTTTCCATCAAAGCTGACACTACCAACAAAAAGCCAATATGTGCATCAAATATGACACTACCAACAAAAAGCCAATATTTCCATCAAAGCTGACCCTTCCATCAAAAGTGAAATCCCTTTGCTGGAATGCTTGCAGAGTTTTAAATTAAAATGTAAAATCACCTGCAGAAAGTGAACTGTACTCAAGAATATGGCCTTTCTCGGGTGATGCTCCTATTCCAAAGGGAAAAGACAGTTTTGAGACCTGGAATGACCTGACCATTCAGGTGCTGGCACATTGGAGGAAATCACAAGAAAAGAAAAGAAAATAGGGAAAGCCATGGAGGACCTTCTATAAGATATAATCCTTAATAAATCTAAATGTTATTGCAGTGAAAAGGATAGCTCTGCTGAAAAGCCATTTTGGAAGTACTGAAATAGGTAGAGAAGCTCTGACTTTCCTTCAACAATGAACATGAAGCAAGAAGAGACGATCTAGCTTTGTGAAGAGGCTACAAGTGATGTTACAACTGGCTTACTCTAAGAAAGGAGCACAAGCCAATTAAATAGATTAAAGTGTATACACAGAGGAGAGAAGTCAGCATTAATGGCTAGCTTTATCCTGAAGCTCAGAGCTAGAATTCAAAATCCACTATCCAATCTTGAATTCATTATATAGATTTCCATGGAACAGTAGAAGTTAGAAAATGTAGAGGGGGAGTCTAGGTTCAACCAAGCTCAATTACGCTTATACCTTGTACTGCAAGGCATCATAGAACTTCACAAAGCCGAATCAATGACAATAATGAAAATAATAACCAAATCCGGGAATTGCACACAGCTTAAAGTAACTTTAAAGTTATGTCTGAACATTTAAGAAAATCCAATCCACACACACAAACAAACAAACTTTTGTTAGAGCAGAAAAGCAATATTAATAACCTATACCTGAAAAAAGAATGCTAAGAATGAACCAAAACCTTGGTATTTATGTCACAACTGTTGTGATGTTTGATTGCACAGTTAAGTTCTGAAAGAGAGCTGCTGGCTCCAAGAAACCTGGTGAACATCACATGATGCCGACCCAACCAGAATCTATGCTGGATTAAAAGAAATAGATGTTTAAGCAAGGAAAATTGTGAAAGAAAAGTCTGATAAAACTGTAATCTAGATCCAGATCCACAGAAGATAATAATAGCATTTGAGTTAGAATGATTAGTAAAAAAACTAGAGTACCTTTATGGATTGAAGGAAGACACACTACTGAACTACCGAGTAATTGGAGCTTGCTTACTTTCATTGTTTAACCATATTATCAAAAATACTAGAAGCATAACCTACTGGAGCCTTAAGAGGAGCTCTTTATGCTTTGTGTTTGAGATACTCTCTGGGAGTACATTGTTTATATTAAGGTGAGGATTTGTAATCCACAGGAAGTTTGCAGTCATTGAATACACCAATGAAAACGGAAAAGAACTTATTGTGTAGTGAGGACGATTTCTAGTATAAATGGACCTTTTGCGAAATTATGCTGAGAAATGGCTGAACCTGATTATGTCCACACTTTGTACAAGCAAATTTTCTTTTTAAATAATTCAGACAACTGGAAGTTACATCAATGCATTTCCCAGCATCCACCTCTATAAGCAATTAGATCATAGTTTCCTGCCAAAAATCATCTTTGAAAGAAGCCACACATAAAGACTTCATTCTCCATCATCCACTGCTACAAGAAGTGGAATCACTGCATTTCCCAACATCCATCTCTACAGGAAGTGACATCACTGTTTTCCCGCCACAGATATCTTTAAAAGAAAAAGTCAGCCATGCAGACTTCATTCTCCATCATCCATCTTGATACAAATTAATAAGTTAGACATGCCTTCTATCTTTTCAAGCCTTGGTCATTAATCTACCATAGACAAACACTGGGTTAAAATACATTTTATTGAAGGTAAGAAAGGGGGATGAGAGACGGTTTAGCAATAGAAGCCTGCCAATAAAGACTACACATTGATTCAAACTGTTCAAGGGCTGGAGCCGTACTTTGATATGGATCCAATACTTGGGACAAGATGCTACTGACCAGATATAGGTTAGGAATAAATAGATGCCCACTCTGTTTTCCCTTGGACCAGTTTGATCCATTTGCTATTCTTATTTGCCCATGTGATGAGCACTTCCAGCAAACCCTGAAAGATTTTTACATTTCTTTGTACATTTTATCGTATTTATATTATTTTTAATTCCGCTACTAAGGTGTGCCTCAGTGACTAGATGCATCCCATCATTATTATATTTATAGATACTTTCTTCACCTGAGGTGTGTGTATGTATTTCAACATTCACTAAATTTGCCCTCCGACATAGGCAGTCTTTATTGTTTTAGACTGATGGACACTTTTTAGACTAATTTTTAATATGCATATTAGCCTAGCATAGATCTGTTATTTAACAATTTATTTTATGTTATTGATGTTGATAATGTACTTTTATCATTTCTATATAATCAAATAAAGTTATTGACTGATTGAATACAAGTCGTAATAGTTTATTAAAAATCGTGAAAACTTAATATACAACATTATTAAATTAAAGTATACATATATATATACGTGATCAAGCTGCCAGGCGAAACGCGTTGTTTTCCTGCCTAATTAAATCTTTCGTGCACAGCAACTTCCAGAGTGTTGGTGACGTTTATTCTTACGAATGAAGTACCTTTTTGGATATATATATATATAACAAACCAGACTAGGTAGGGGAGGGCCTGAGGGGAGAAGTATTTAAAGACTTAACGGTACCTTGTCCCCCAACTAAGTAATACACAACACGAGAGGTACCAGAAGTCTGTACACGGGAGCCTATAAAGTACTCACTCTGTGAAAAGACAAAACCAACAGGTCAATGTGCAAATCATCCACGATTGACATATAATACCAGGAGAAGGGAGGAAAGGAAAGGAACCTAAAGGGAAAGAAGAGCCCCAGAGGTCCTGGAAAAAATCCCCATCAGCCCGCTCAATAGCGGAATATCGTCATCTGGGTAGAATGGTTGCCAAAAGCAATGTCCATAATGCCTTTCCTTAGGAGACACCCAAGGCTAGCATAGTCCTGGACTATTGCGTTGACCCTCAACCAACAGAGACACGGACTGAAAAGGGTTAAATTGCAGTGCTCAAAAAAGATGTGAACAAAGGAAAAGAAACAAGGTTCATAATCCAAGTGTTATAAAAATACCTACCTTGATGTCATAAAAAACTTTATTGGGTCTGACCATCAAGGTGGTATGGTTAAAAGCAGAGTGGAAATAGCATGCAAGGAATTGCTATTAATCATGAGTCTAATATGGTCGACATGTTTCAGCCTTGAAAAGGCTTTCTTCAGGACCTATGATATACTACTGCAATAAAGAAAAAATGTGAAGGAACTTACTGGGTTAAGGCCTCAATAAGTGAAACTGTACTCCAAAATTAAGGAGTCACAAGCCTTCTCCTGTATATGAACACAAAAACGACAAACATGATTCTTATTGTCAGCAAGAGGAAAATCTAGGTGTAAAATACACTATAGACTCCTACATATTTCAACTCACCCAAATTGAAGGGAGGAAAAACCTCACCTCACCTGGCACTTGCTCACAGTGAAGGAGGCCACGCACTAGAAAGGAAAGAGGAAAATACAAAAGCATACGTATCATTTAATAAGTTTTTAAAAGATCAACATCAAAAATGGTACTGAAAGGGAGTCCATGAATAGTGATATCACACCCTAACAGAGGAGCCTACAATTGGTAAGGCCTGCCCTCTAACAGGGCCACACAATTTAGTTTGTAAAGGCACGCCAAACCATCAAGCCAAAAGACTGTGCAGCACTGAGTGAAAGACTCTCAGAGTTGTTTATATTCAAAAAGGCCTTCTAAGACAGGACACACCCATACGTAGTGTCCTGTATATAAGTAAATGAGCAGAGGGTGATAGCAAAATAGCCAGTCAACAATAGTCAGTAGAGGCGCCTACTGCCCCCAGAATATCAACAGGTGTTCAAAAGATCTGCCAAATAGATATCCAAAGAAGTATTTCAAAAAGATACTTCAAAAAGATATTCCAAAAAGGAACAGCAAATGCGACAGGTCCCAGGTGCTCACCTCTCCGTCGTTGCCTCGCTCCAAACTGTGAGTCGAGGGGGAGGTGAGGACGTCATGTGCACCACACGAAGAAATATTGAGGCTGCGGACCTGCGAGGGAACGAAGCCCTTTCCCTCGGCGTCCAATCAAAGGCGGAGACACCAAGACGGACTACGTTGCATGAGCTTTCAGTCACGAGCTGATGCTCGCTGACGTACAAGCCCCGCCATTGGTCCATTCGGGGCCAATCAGAACAAAGCGCTTGACTGCTGCATGTCCGGGTTAGACATGTCATGTAATTGGCTCATTCTCGGCCAATGGAGTAGGCTTATCTGTGTAAGTTGAAAATATACACAAGACGCCGCATCCAATCTTCGTGAACGCGGCATAGTGTAATACAAAATGAAGAATGCGCAATGTTTTCCAAAGAATGCAAAATTGACTACTCAACCCAAAATCAAACGGTTATGCCAGACCATAGCACAACACTGTCAGCGCTCTGATCAGTGGCCACCACTGCAAGCTGGCTAATGCTGATAGGGTACGCAATGTTTTTCAAAAAAGGCAAATTTGACTACTCAACCCAAAATAGATTGGTCATGCCAGACCAAAGCACAACACTGTCAGCGCTCTATTCAGTGGCCACCGCTGAAAGCTGGCTTCTGCTGAAACGGTACCCCCATCCATAGAGTACAAACATTAGATCCATATAGACCAAACACAGAGGGCCATATGTTCTGCAAGGGCAGTTTCTTGTGATCCAACAATGCCCCATATGAGTATGGGCCATGCAATGGAGGCATGGAACATGAATGTGTATTGGTATTAGGACGTGCACTGTATGTAGCGCTTAAAAGCGGTTAGGAAAAGATGACCCTGCGCTTTTGAAACAATTGGGTAACTCCCTACAGATATAGGAGGGGCTCTCTAATGTGTTCTGTATTGACCGTGAGAAAGCTGTGTGTGCACAGCGAAACGCGTCGGTGCTTTATTGCTTAAACATCTGAATGCCATTTGGAAAATAAATCACGAAGGAAACTATTACTGACATCGTGAGTGCGTCTTCATTTCCCCTTCTTGAAAGGAGAGCTGGACACAATTAATTAAGGCTGGGCTCAGCCGAGGAAAACGCACCGAAGCGAAGCAGCGCCAGGGGTCTGCAAAAACTGAGCCTTTTTGTGAATATTTAACAAAGCGGACCCGGTGAACACCAACAGAGGAAAACTTGGATGTGTCAACGAGCCGTGCCGAGTACTGAGAAAACAAGCCCGAACCGGCGGACCTGCATCGGAAGGTGAAGGTAAGCACGGGGAAGGTTTGCAGGACCAGGAGGGGACGGTTAATGTGGCACTAAAAGCTGAAGCTAAAATTGTTGGTTAGCTTTGCAATCGGGTTGGATTGTCACTAAATAAAACACCGCATTATATATTGAAAGTTCAATTTAGCGGCACAAACTTTACTAGACATAGTAAACAACCGAGTTGCACGAAGTCAGTTTCCTGGTGTGTTAGAATTACTCCCCATTGAACAAAAAACGGGGAACAAAGATATAAAAAAAAAATTTGCCATTTAATAGTCAGTGTTTGAGCTTATGAGTCCAAATTAACCAAATGGATAGAAGAGAAGCCAAGAGAACTGAACTACTGGACGCTGCCTTTTTTGAACAAAGGACAGGCGCTATTAACAAGGATAGAAACAAACAGGATATTCCTAAAACGGACACAAGGAGCAAATTAAAATTATGGGAAAGGCTGAGCAAAAAGGAAATAAATAAGTGGTGGGAACTCATCACTCTCAAGAAGTATCTGGAGGTTAAAAGAGTTCCCAGAGGCTTACGCATGTCATTAATGCCAAGTCAACAAGACGTCTCGGATGCATTATTGAAAGAATGGGGAGATCATCTCCTGGTTTCCTCTCTCGGCCTGATTGAAATTTTGGTGAAACATTTAGATGAGTCTTTGAGAAGAATCAAGGAAGAACTAGCCGAGCTGGAAAAAGATCTAGCAGCCATAGAAATGAGTCCAGAAATGACCAAACTGAGAGAAGATCTTGAAAAATATGTGGACAAACATGAAGAGATTGTGAGAAATCGAAAACAATCCAAGTTCCAAAGAGATGCGGACGACTATACACATGGGAGAATATTCACCTATGCAAGGAAATTTGACATTTTCAAAAACCAAGGAGAAAAAGGTTCTGGAGCTACAAGTGAGACCTCTTTAACATCGACAGGCACATCGGAGAATGGATCGGAGATTGGGGATCAAGCCACAAAGGATTTTTTAGGCGACATGAGACTGGTTTTGAAACAAAGATCGTGGGAATTAAACCAGCCTCAAACAGCAAGGGGAAGAGGAAGAGGCCGAAGATGGATACCAAAATCAAGCACAACACCAAGAAACCAACAAGAAGAAGCCAAAGGAGAAAGTGGCCCCCAAAATGTGGGAACAGAAACCAGATCAATGCGCAGAAAGAATCAGAAATAGTGTGGCAAGAAACATCGCACCAAAAAGAGGAATTGCAAATACTAAATCTGTCTAGCAGGTTAATCAACGACAACGAGATATCACTTCTGAAAAAAGGCATTAACTTCTGCCAATCTGAACCTATGGATCTGGCACAAACCAGAATTGATGTATATAAATACATAAGAAAAATTAAATTGGCAAAAGTATTTGAGGAAAATTAACAGATGTCAAATTTCACTAAACGAAAGCGTGCTAATCAACCAACAGAAACAGAAGAGGAACGAGCACTTACAACTAAAGATCTTCCAGCATTAGTACTACTAACAAACTTGGATGTAATGGGGGAAGAGGAACCAATCTCTGAATCAGGGGTGTGTCCACAAAAAGGAGCAGGACTAAGTGGCATGAAAAGACCCTCAAAGTTCTACCCACAACTACCACCAGGCAACAAAATTGATCTATTTCAGGAGGCGATCACTAAAGAACTATACAAAATCAAGGGCACAAGATATAAAGATAATCTTAAAAAGGAAGAGAGAATGGCAATAAAGGACCTGACAGAGGATAAAAGTATAACCATAAAAATGGCGGACAAAGGGGGCAATGTGGTTATCCTAGACACAAAGGAATATGTAGCAGAAGCACAGTGCCAATTGGGTGATAAGAACTACTATAGAAAACTGGAAAACAACCCTGCTGAACTATTCAAAAAGAAACTAGATCTGAAACTGAAATCCTGGAGAGAACAAAATCTATTAGATCTGGACGAGGAGAAGTTTCTTACAACGGATCACCCAATACTAGCCACAATATACTTCCTTCCGAAGGTCCACAAAAACCCACGAAAACCACCAGGGCGTCCTATCGTCTCTTCCAAAGGATCTCTTATGGAACCGATAGCTGGTTATATTGATTTTTTTCTAATGCCCTTAGTAACCAATTTAAGTTCCTATCTACGCGACACCACAGACTTGCTAAAACAATTGGAAGAACTACCATGGCAATCGAATTACATGCTTGTGACAATGGACGTAGTATCATTGTATACTAACATTGAAAATGATATTGGTCTACATGCATGTGCTCACTTCCTAAAAGACCGGGATATACAATTTAAAAGACATAACCAAATGTTAATGGAAATGATCGAACTATGCTTGACTCAAAATATATTTTTGTTTGGGGATGAGTTATTCCAACAAGTTAAGGGATGTGCTATGGGTTTTGCCTTCAGCCCGGCTTATGCATGCCTCACAATGGGGTGGTTCGAACAGCAAATTGCATGGCACCCGGACAATGATTTCTATGTTAACAAAATTGCCAAATGGGTCATATATATTGATGACCTTCTCATTGTGTGGGAAGGTACAAAGGAGGAATTCGAAGCATATTTCCAAATTCTAAACTCAACGAGTACCAATCTAAGATTCACATATAATATCGACAAAACAAAAGCCACATTTCTGGACACGGAAATTTACATTCACAATGAACGAGTAGAAACTACCCTACACAGAAAGGAGACTGCAACGAACTCAACGCTACATGCAAGCAGTTTTCACATACCATCGGTCGTACAAAACATTCCATATGGTGAATTTTTGAGACTGCGAAGGATCTGTTCAGAGGAAAAAGAATGGAAAAGGACAAGCTTCGAAATGGCACACAGGTTCAAAAACAGAGGATATAACAAGAAAATCATTGAAAGATGCTGGAGAAGAGCTGACAACAAAAGAAGAAGAGAAATACTCACATCCAAAAAGGAAAACACTGAACTCAACAATAAAAATGACGACAAAAAAATACGTCTGATCCTAGACCATACGAGGGAATCTAAACAAATCGTGACAATCATCAGGAAGAATTGGAAATTGTTACAATTAGACCCCGTCACAAGCAAAATAATGGGCAAGCACCCGGAGGTAACATATAGAAGATCAAGAAACCTCAAAGACAGATTGATACAAAGCCATTTCAGAGACAACACCAAGAAAAAGAAAGGCATACAATGGATGAAAACAAAAGGTTTCATTAAATGTCAAAACTGCAAGGTGTGCCAAATCGCGGTAAATAAAAAGGAAGTGACAATGCCCAACAACAAAATATGGAGAATAAAAGAGCTAATTAACTGTGTAAGCACCCATGTGGTATACGTGATAGAATGTCCGTGTGCACTTAAATATATCGGAAGCACGAAAAAGGAATTGAAAAAAAGAATTTTGGAAGATGTGAGAGCGACAGTAAACAAAGACCGCAACAACGCTGTAGCCAAACACATGGAACAGTTACACAATGCAGATTGGACACTTCTCAAGTTCTATGCCTTGGAAACAGTCCTCCCACATGAAAGAGGGGGGGATCGAGAAAAAACTTTACGACGCCGTGAGTCACGACAAATTTTAAATTTCAGGACGATGGCTCCGACAGGTCTTAACCAAAGTGAAGAACTTTATGTACATCTATGAAAATTAAGTCTTTACTATGAACTATGATCCTTTGTTTAAAATATAGACAGATCGAACAGTATGATTCAGTAGATTGTAAAATATAAGTGGGAATGTGGCCAACGAGACTGAGAAAAAATGCAATGGTTGGATAGAGGTCACTATGTTTGTCACAGAAATTTACATAAGTGCACAGTATTCAAATATGCCCACTGGAGGGAATTAGAATATGGATAACATTGAAAAATACCAAATTAAATTGCCCACTAGAGGGCAGGAATGTGTATTGGTATTAGGACGTGCACTGTATGTAGCGCTTAAAAGCGGTTAGGAAAAGATGACCCTGCGCTTTTGAAACAATTGGGTAACTCAATGAACAAAATGTGAAACTTTAATCCATATGTAACATCCATGCGCGCAATGCATAGCATTTAAACAAACAGTCGGAAAATTATATGTATAAACTACAACTCCCACATCACCTCCATTATTTTCAAAGGAAGTGATGTTTTGTAAATGTTTACTGGCGACTCCCTACAGATATAGGAGGGGCTCTCTAATGTGTTCTGTATTGACCGTGAGAAAGCTGTGTGTGCACAGCGAAACGCGTCGGTGCTTTATTGCTTAAACATCTGAATGCCATTTGGAAAATAAATCACGAAGGAAACTATTACTGACATCGTGAGTGCGTCTTCATTTCCCCTTCTTGAAAGGAGAGCTGGACACAAATATATATATATATATATATATATATATATTCACTGAAAAAACCATAGGTTATAGACCATATATAGTTAGGAATTAGCATTTAGAAAACCTTATTTTACTCACACAAAACCATTGAAATTCCATATATAGTTAGTTGCACTAACTATATATCGTGCACCCGCAATCCACTGCTGATGATGTCACATATTACATCATTCATGACATGGTCAGTGACATCACTGATGACATCACTGATGACATCTCAAATGACATCACTGATGACATCACTGATAACAACATCCAGTGATTTTTTGTTTCTATAAAGTTTAAATATGTCTTACATATTGAAGAATGAGTGGATGTGTAAGTGTCTGGACGAAGGATTTAGTAGGTGCATGACTGACTGTATGAGTGAGTGATTAAATGTGTCTCACTGACTGCATGGGTTAGTGACTAAACTGTCTTAATTTGTGCATCATTATGTCTGTTGTTCTGTAAACTGCTGCATGTGTTGATCAGTAGCTATATGAGTAACTATATGGGTTATTGATTGATTGCCCAAGTATTTGTATGGGAGACTGAGTGTGTGTGTGGCTAGCTGGGAGGTGTGTGACTCTGTGCAGATCAATCTGTACTTGTATCAATGATTGTATAAGAAGGTAAGTATGTGTTAGTATATGTTTGAAAATGTAAGGTGCTCTATGTTTAACTGTATAGACAAGAAAATGGAAGTGTCATTGATTCTTTACAGGACTGACTAGGTGTGTGAGTAACTCCATGGATGAGTGGCAGACTGTGAGTGTCTGTATAGGTGTATGAGTGCATATGATAGTGTTGTAAAGATGAGTGATTGTATGTATGAATGATTGTATGGGTGAATGAGTGAAGGTGTGTGTAGACGTAGCAATCAGTGAGTGCGTATGTAGTAACTAGTATTGGTGTGTCAATGGTTTCAAAAATTATACTCTCTTTTTAACACTGGGTGAAACAGAGGTTATATTAAAATGTGAGGAGATGCATTGTATTGTCACATGAATGATATCATCAGTGATGTGGTCATTGATGTCAAATGAGATGTCATCAGTGATGTCATCAGTGATGTCACTGACCATGTCATGAATGATGTAATATGTGACATCATCAGCAGTGGATTGCGGGTGCACGATATATAGTTAGTGCAACTAACTATATATGGAATTTCAATGGTTTTGTGTGAGTAAAATAAGGTTTTCTAAATGCTAATTCCTAACTATATATGGTCTATAACCTATGGTTTTTTCAGTGAATTTTCAAGGTTTTGTAAATGCTAATTCCTAACTATATATGGTCTATAACCTATGGTTTTTTCTGTGAATGTCATTGGTTTTTTAACAGCTAATATCTGTAGCTGTAAAATGTATTCTTCTTTAAATCCAAAAATATATTTTATGAATAATTTTTTTTTAAAATATTTTTTTTTCTTCGTTCCCGCTTCGCGAATCGGGAAGCTTCCCGTTAGCTGACCTTGATGCCGCGAAATAGACCGCGAGCCGGTAAACGTTTCTTTACCGCAAGTGCCGCGTTAGAAAACAACATCGTGACGCCTCCCGTCCGCATGACGTTTCACATTGTCGCGTGATACGTCATATGACGTGCTACGTTAGCGAACTGGTACGCGAAGCGAGTCGCAAAGCGCAGGTTTCTGGAAGCAAACCGGGAGGCCCTGCAAAGCGCTTAACGTAAACACAGCAAGTCATGTGACTTGGTAATAACACTTTTCATTGGTTCATTTCACTTTTGGTTTCCTAATGATGTAAGACTAGGTCATATAATCTAAAATGAACACTTTTGATTGGTTGAGAACTCTTGTTTTTCCCAAATGATGAAAATCCCTCCTTCTTTCCTCACTCTGACTTTCATCATTGTGAGAGAAAGACCCTTTGTGATCACTGAGCAATGGCTTCTTTAGTAGCTTCAGCTGGTGCTTCCCCACCACCTCCACCACATCCAAGGAAGAGTGGACCACCTGCTCAAGTTATAATTCAACAAGAAGAAGAAGAAGAGGAACAGGACGACGAGCACGAAGAGAGGCAGTTTTTGCCTGAGCAGCCCAGGACGTCTCACCGGAAAGAAAACTTCATTTGGCAATTTTTTAAAATTCCCAAAGGTCAGAAAAAAGTAAATGCAAGATACGTAACTTGCCTTATATGTCAAGATAGACTGTCCAGAGGAACCGAGAAAAAATACAGTTTCGGAAACTACACAATGCATCGCCATATGACTAGGTGGCATCCTAACAACTACAGTGCTGCACAGTTTCGGAACGACCTAGATAATCTCCCTATTATGGCCAGAAGATCTGTTGTACCGGAAGTAACGGGACCAGAGGGCAGGGAGATGGTGCCAAATATACAAATGAAATTTGGTGAAGTAAAACACACCTGCGTATTTTGCGATGGATTCATTTCCTACGGAGAAAAAAGCATCACTCTGATCAACAGAGCTATTGACTATCATATGCAAGTTTGTACGAAACGCCCAAAATAATAAATACTTCTTTTTTTGTTTTGTTGCTCCTGTTGAGCCCTTTACAATGAATCGTTTTCATTGCCCCCTCCAAGAAAAACCCAAAAAAATATAAAACTTCAGAAAAATTCAAAAAAAGTAAAAAAATGTTCCGAAAAATAATAAAAAAAATATAAAACAACAAAAACAATAAAAAAAAAAGTTCTTTTCAGAACTACCTCCCCGTTATTAAAAAATTGGTACAATATTTGGAACTGTGCCAACCTCTATTTCTCGTAGTTCGCTTCCCAGTTCGCTCGCCGGTACGCGAACTAGAAGCGAACCAAAAACAGTAAGTATAAGGGAAGGAAACAGACACTTATGTTAAAAGAAAGACAGCTATAGGGGAGTAAACTAGAGATACTATTACCCGTAATCCACTGCTGATGATGTCACATATTACATCATTCATGACATGCTCAGTGACATCATCAGCAGAGGATTGCGGGTTTTTTGGCAACGTGCCTTATCCACGGTTTAATAACGCTGCCTTTTGCTTTATATAAGTTTTCAAATTGTATGAAATATATACCAATAGGTCGTTATGAACCTTTAGGTAGTGCTTTTCTTCATGAGGTCTGGTCGCTTCCATACACATACAGATGTTTCAAAGATGATCAAGAAGTTTATCTGAATGGAGAGGAATGCACTGAGACGCCAGATCATTCACTAATGTGTAGGCACATACAGTTACACGGTTCATGCAACAAACACCGACCAAATATGGCTTGCGTGTTGCAAGGCACGCCAGTTCCTGCTATCATCCCCACGTTCAAGTTGTTGGAAAATGGTAGTTATTTGATGCTCAATAATGAAGATTGTTCTGAGTTAATTGAAAAGGGTCTGCACCTCTGTACGGGTGTTCGCTATGTGAAGCACGAAAGTTTCACGGGCCGAACTCAAGGCCACCTCTCTCTGAGACAAAAGAGCTCTTATTCTTGCCATGCCGTTGAAATCTGTCCCAAGGTTGGTATTTGTGGCCAGATTGAAAACTCCCTATGTTCATGTGTGGGAGGAAATAGAACATTTCTGCAGCAAATAACCCGTTCACTTACTGTTACGATAAAAGGAATACTTTTAATTCAGATTTGCCTTTCAATTTCAGCAAGATGGTTCCGACTATCTTTAACGCATCCTCCACAAAGACCCTGGCGCACTTTTTTAAAGTTGTTACCAGTGGTCTCGTGACTTCATTTGAGAAAATCTTTGGAGTCATCCCTGCTTCCTTTCATTCTATTTTCTCCACTCTGGTTCGTGGATTGGCATTTTTACTTGCATTACCAGCGGACGCTCTTGTGCTTTTTTACATTTTTAAATATGGATGTCCTTCCTATGCAACCTCCCACCCTGCAGCTGCTGACACTGTTCCGCAATCGCATGCTAGAATATTATGGCACAATGCCGTTGGCGATATTAAGCACGGCATATGGATTATCTTTTCGATTCTCCTACTTCACCTGTGTCCAGCCTGTATTTCACTGCCTGACCTGTGATTTCGATTGGGCCATTGATTTGTGTCTCTGCGGACCGGTTTCTCCTGACGTCGACTTTAATCAGCTGATGACTCCTATCATTACTCACGAGTTGGTTTGTCCTGGCGAAAGGATTATGGCTGTGGCATTGATGCATGGACTACTTGGTCCCTGGAATTTACTGGCGGTAGCACAGTCTTTCTTGGAACAGAGCTTTCTTGAAAACCCACCGAGCTGTCCTCTGATGGTGATAGAGGATCCGGTGCTGGGAGAGCACGTATGTTCTTTTCCGCTTTTAAATTGGATGGCTGAACTGTTTTCGGATGAAGACGGTGACTTCCTATTGGAGGCTGTTGCAGCTTATTTTGCATACACAGTTATGTCATAGACCTTTTTCATGTTTGATATGCTGAGTACTAGCATTTCATTGACAATTCATTGACTTATTTGTCAAGTTTTTATTATTTACCTTGCCTATTGGCTTAAGACTCGATAAAGTACTTGGCTGTTTTATTTTTCTTTAGCATTAAATTTTCCTAGTTTTTAATGCTTTACCTTGCGGACCGTCCACATATAAACTTGCAATCTGCTCTCATGAGATGGCACTTCTATTATCTTATTCAGTTCGTTTCCGGATCATGGGGAGGTGTCATCTAGGTCCTGGATATCTTTACACCGTGTTAAGTTAGCATGAGCTCATTACCGGTTTAAACGCCATTTTTCCTTTTTTGCAACTTCTGCACACGACACTTAGTTGTTGCTTTAGCTTTCCACCTAGTAGTTCATCGTGGTTTACATGAGAATAATATGTTATTGCTCTACTATCTGCTTTGCTTGTTAAACTATATCTGTACAGCGAGTGCTAAAGTTTCAAGAACAACACGATACAGAATTGTTATGAGGTCTGATCTCCACGACTTCATACTCATAACATAAGTGCAACTTCTGCCAATTCTGGGCATGAGGCGGGTTTTATATTGCTTTGCCGAACACACATACACAACAGTTGATGCGGTTCACATGAAGAGAGAGCTGGTGTATGCTGATGTGATTCCTTCAAATCTAAGACACTAAAGTATGGGCACGCCCTAAACCAACACAAAGAGACCTTCTTAGCAAATAATATAATATGTGTATTAGAGAGGGTGAGATATAAGCAGCCGCGGGCCGTGGAGGGAGTTACGGTGAGGCAGGGAGGCGGGGAGGGGGAGAAGCAGGGTGGAGCCCTCTCTACCTTGCCCCTCCCCCTCCCCGCCTCCCTGCCCCACCGTAACTCCCTCCACGGCCCGCGGCTGCTTATAAGTGTTGCTAACTCTTATTCATTTACAGCATGTTAACATACTGTCACCATTCGCTTTTTATGTACTAGTAACTATGCTGGTAATTTTGCTACTGATAATATGTGTACTTCTATTATCTAAGATACTACGCCTGAGAAGACGGCATTAGTAAATAAACATTTCAAATACACATGTGTTCTTCTTAACTCCATGTTCTGGTTTCTAAGAAATATATAACGACCGACTGTTCATGAGTTCCACGTATCCTGAGGTACTATAAGTTCATATTCTGGATTGTCTAAACATTGAGAGTTTGTTATATCCAATGTGACACTGTACCTAGCTTGCTAAGGAGTTTTTGATTACTAACGTGAGTTTTGGGACACCCTAATTCGCCGAGGTTCCAATCCTCTGTCCACAGTTCTGTGTGAGAACAGAAACCCTGCGACAGGGGCACCCCCGACCCTTGCTGGAGCTTCATCACACTTGCGATACAACTCCAGCAATGCGCCACCTTTACGGCACAGATACATCACACATCTGTGCTGTTTTTGCCCCATGACGCGCCGCATTGTAAATGCAGCACACCATAGGTGACGGAACAGCGGCACAGAATGACTAACACATCCCTGGTGATGCGCCAGTCATCATAAATGTATCCCTATGCTTCTTATCTTGTTAGAGATGAACCGCCATATGTATCATCAAAGTTTTTTGCATTTCCTAAATAGCGAACTTTAAGGAATAAATAGCGATTCTTTACCATTCCTAGTTTGCGATTAGCTATTTGCTAATTACAAATTACCCATTCATTTCCTTCATTTCCATAGGGCGGTTGGACTCACTTTTAGCTCGAACGGCTGAATGGATTTCCACGAAACTTGGCAAAATTGTAGGGACTGGTAGCCCGATGTGCCTTTGCTATGTCTCAAGATATATGCTCCAGTGGTTTTTACGAAAATTAACTTTGAAAAATATATATTGGGCTACATTGGCCTATATATATGTTGGAGCCCAAATGTAGCCCAATGTAGCCCAATGAAGCCCAATGTAGCCCAATGTAGCCCAAAGATGGCCGCCAGACACACAAAAAAACAAATGTAGCCCAAATATCAGCCAGATGTAGCCCAACTATAGCCCAGTGACAGAATGACCAATCAGCTTCGCAAACCTCCGTTACGCGAAGCGGAGCGCTGTTACAGATATATATCTTTTTTTGAACGTTAATTTCTCAAAATCCACTGGAGCACATATATTGAGACCTAGCAAAGGCACATCGGGCTACCAGTCCCTAATATTTTGCCAAGTTTCGTGCAAATCCATTCAGCCGTTCGATTATTATTATTATTTTTTTTTTTTGCCCCGCGGGGCCCTTTTAAAACCTCCACATCAAACCTAGGGGGTCAGCGAGGATCTACTATGCCCCCTTATAGTTATTTCCCCCTTTGTTTTGACCTCCTCTTGTCTCTCGATCCTACCGAGAGACAAGATGGCGGCCGCTACGGACTTTTTGGAATGTTGACAGACGCCGGAGAACCAATCAGCTTCGCTTCACAAAGCTCCGTTGCGCCTAAAGTACGCGTCCTGGGACGCTGCCAGGTCCGCTGTTACAGATATATGTCTTTTTTTAAACGTTAATTTCTCAAAATCCACTGGAGCACATATATTGAGACCTACAAAAGGCACATCGGGCTACCAGTCCCTACAATTTTGCCAAGTTTCGTGCAAATCCATTCAGCCGTTCGGGCTAAAAGTGAGGCCAACCGCCCTATGGAAAACTCAATGTTAAAAACACGTTTTGGGACCCCCCTTTTTTCTCGGCCCCCCCTTGACGAACCCCCCCCAAATTTTCAAGGGCTGCTCAGAAACAAAATGTGCCATTTTCCTGAAAATTTCAGCCAATTCCGTCCACAAACGCCAAAGTTATTAGACATAGAATTTTCAAAAATCCCATAGAGAAAAAATCCTAACTATATATACCTACTGGCGACCGCCAGTAGGTAATATATATATATATATATATATATATGAATTTAAAAATATTTATACAGCGCGCGTACACCAAGCAGTTTCATGGCGCTATACATATATATATATATTTACAACGGTATTTCATTGCCCACTTGGGCTTAATACAATGGCGACACTCAATATGACATTTTCATCTCTGTATGAATCGCACCTTTAAAGTATTTCCCGTGGCACTTGAATGATGCACAGATAACATTGAAAGGCACAGGCATCCTTTTGCTTTATTGTAATTTAGTAGTGCTTCTGCCTACGGGGAAATCGTGCTAAACACAACAAGGAACATGACTATCAAATTCTGTTCTTTTGAATGTCTCATGCTTTATTGAACAACATGACGAACAATGTTATTGCATGCATGTACATTTTTATGTCGCCAGCTGAATTGATGCGAATCATGTTTTCTGCCAATTTTTTATTTTGATATTAGGCGTGCATTATTCATTTACACATTTATTAATGAATTGGTTTATTTTCACTGCCGAGATCCAAGCCTGTAAAACTTGAACTTCAGCGAGTCTGTTTTCCATTGTTATGTGTATGACGTCAAAATACCATGTGACATGTATTTAAACAAACTTTCACCAACACACTCGCACTCGTGAAAAAGAAAGTTTGCCTATCGAAACGCGTCGAGTGAAGTAATTACTAAATTTACGCATTCTTGAACCCGGTGGCCTGGACAGTTTCTTGAACCTGCAGAGGCGAAGCGCTGGATTTAACAGGGACTCGTTATCCCGTCTGGGCCAGCCGCTGGTAGTGGCAGGGGTCGAAGCGACTTTTTGTGGTTTGGATTTTGATTTACAAGGATCCCCGCCCGCCCCTCTCTTTTGACACTGATGCTGGGTGCCGATAGAACCTCTGGAAGACTGGCGTGCAAAAACCGGCTGACAGGGAAACCGAGACTGCAGCGAGTGGAATAGGTGACAAATCATCGGATATCTCTACAACGCCACAATCGGTGAGTGCGAACGCCGTTATGTAACTGATGGAGCCAGTTCTAGGACTTTGTTAAAACATACAGAGGGGCAAGCGGAAGATCAGAGGCCACGAAAACTAGTACGAGGCTGCGATCTTGTTCAGAAAAGCGTGCAGGCACAAATTGCCAGTGTCTGATTACTTTAAAACACACATTCGTAATGGCTTCGAGCAGGAACACGAAACGGAATGAAGCGGCTAATAACATGTTTTCAGGACAAAACTCCGGGGCGCATGGTAATGATGCTATCCAATTGACAGGCACGGGAGGGGCTCAGAACAAAAAGGAACTATGGAACAAACTTTGGAAGTTATTAAAATCAGAACAAAAATACATTGAAGCTAGCCGAATACCACGAGGTCTCCGGATTTACACTACTCCCACTTTTAATGAGCCTGACCCTGACCTTGTCCAAGAGTGGGCGAATAACAGTCACAAATGCTCTCTCATAATGCTGAAACTGTTGGTCAAATACGCCTCCAAAGAATGTGATAAACTAACAGTGGAAATTGATGAAATAACAATGAAACTCAAAACGCTTTATGATGACAGCGGGGAATTTGATACTGAAATGGCCAAAATGGAGGCCAAGCTAGAAAAAATCGAGAAAGACATCCGTGAGAAGGAAAGGAAATTTATCAGAGACCGAGTTGATTATGAACGCGGCCAGGTACGGACATTTGCAAAAAAGTATGATCACCTGCGTAATACATCAAAATTGCCCAGTACGAAATCAACAACAACAGTCAGCAGTGATGCAGAATTGGATGAATCAACCAAGAGCTTGCAGCAAAACAATGCACACGAGGTAGCAAGTGAAGCTCAATAACCTAAGAGCCCAGGCTTACTGAGCCCAAAATAATTTTTTTTTATGGAATTCGCACTGGTAGCACAAGGAAGGCTATCAGCCCTGAGCAAAGCCAACGCCGTAAGGACGAAGAGGACGAGGTTGAGGCGGCAGAGGCGCAGGGAAACCAAATGCAACTATCAGAAGCGAGCTGTTGACCCCCGTGGGATCCAGGACAAGGGGCCAGAAGAGAGGAAAATGAAGGACTCTAAAACAGTTATCAATCTATCAGCTAGAGAACTCAATCAAGCTGAAACTGAGGTATTGTCTCTTGGGTTGTCTTTCTGTCCGTCCTCTTCATTTGATTACACCCAAAGTAGAATTGACCTGTTCTACTTTACACGAAAATTGCGCCTTCGCAAATGGTTTGCCACCAAGGTCAATACTGATACAGGCGAAGTTGCAAAAGAACCCAGCAACATTGCAATTGAAGATGCGGAAATGCTGCATCTACTACAGGACCTATCAACACCTTCAACCTTTCATTCACGAGCTAGACAGACAAAGTTATAATTGACTTTCTTGACCTTAAAGTTAAGGTTGATGGCAAAACACTAACTATCACTCTGTTTAGAAAGGAGACTGCGGGCAACAGTCTCCTTCATGCCGAAAGGTGTCATCCTAGTAACCTCATTAATTCTATACCAATTGGTAAATTCCTTCGTGCTATGGCCATGTGTGAACTGGGGTGGCAGAGTGGGCTAAAGAACTGTGATGATTAAACCCAGATCTGTTGACTGGGTGTGAGTGTTTGATTGGTTCAGATGCTCCGTCCATCACCACCCCCTTTTGTACCGTGACCGCCATAAGTTGGCAGGATATGCTCAGACGTGAGTCCCTTGCTCAATTTGCCACTGGATTCAAGCAAGCCTGGCTGAAGACGGCTGTAATGCCAGAAACTGGTCCTAGGAAACTTGAGTCAGGTCCAGGGAAGGCATGGCTTGGCAGTTCGGGCTGAACTGTTTCCATGAGGCACAGAGTCAGACTGATTTGCATATGGCTTTGTCTGAACTGGGGTGGCAGAGTGGGCTAAAGAACGGTGATGGATTAAACTCAGATCTGTTGAATGTGTGTGAGTGCTTGATTGGTTCAGATGCTCCGTCCATCACCACCCCCTTTTGTACCACTTTGTTCGCCATAAGTTGGCAGGGTATACTCAGACGTGAGTCCCTTGCTCACTTTGCCACAGGATTCAAGCCAGCCTGGCTGAAGATGGCTGTAAAGCCAGAAACCGGTCCTAGGAAGCTTGAATCCGGTCCAGGGAAGGCATGGCTTGGCAGTTCAGGCTGGACTGTTCCCATGAGGAACAGGGTCAGATTGATTTGCATATGGCCATGTCTGAACTGGGGTGGCAGAGTGGGCTAAAGAACGGTGATGGATTAAACCCAGATCTGTTGACTGGGTGTGAGTGTTTGATTGGTTCAGATGCTCCGTCCATCACCACCCCCTTTTGTACCGCTTTGTTCGCCATAAGTTGGCAGGGTATGCTCAGATATGAGTCCCTTGCTTACTTTGCCACTGGATTCAAGCAAACCTGGCTGAAGATGGCTGTAAGGCCAGAAACCTGTTCTAGGAAGCTTGAATCCTGTCCAGGGAAGGCATGGCTTGGCAGTTCGGGCTGGACTGTTCCCATGAAGCACAGGGTCAGACTGATTTGAATATGGCCATGTCTGAACTGGGGTGGCGGAGTGGGCTAAAGAACGGTGATGGATTAAACCCAGATCTGTTGACTGGGTGTGAGTGTTTGATTGGTTCAGATGCTCCGTCCATCACCACCACCTTTTGTACCGCTTTTTTCGCCATAAGTTGGCAGGGTATGCTCAGACGTGAGTCCCTTGTTCACTTTGCCACTGGATTAAAGCAAGCCTGGCTGAAGACGGCTGTAATGCGAGAAACCGGTCCTAGGAAGCTTGAATCCGGTCCAGGGAAGGCATGGCTTGGCAGTTCGTGCTGGACTGTTCCCATGAGGCACAGGGTCAGATTGATTTCCATATGGCCATGTCTGAACTGGGGTGGCAGAGTGGGCTAAAGAACGGGGATGGATTAAACCCAGATCTGTTGACTGGGTGTGAATGTTCAATTGGTTCAGATGCTCCGTCCATCACCACCCCCTTTTGTACGATGAAATAAATTAAAACACATAAAAAGATATGTATACAAATTATAAATAATTCATCATAATTAATACATTAAATAAAAATATCAATTATTATAAACATATTATATTTTATTATCTTCCCAACCTACCTACCTTAAAAAAATAAAACAGCATTAAAAAATGCATGTGTAATAAAGACATGAAAACTAAAATAAACTTTATTGGTTTTGTATTTTTTATTTTCTCTTTGTTTCTGTTATCATAATGTCTCACGTTTAATACAGTCATTGGTATACATTCTTGTGAAAGCTTTCACGGCACAATCGAACATAGTTGCATATAAGGAGCGATGGATGCCTTGGTGTCCCCTTTGCCACCCACAAAAGAGCATGCAACATGAAGTAGTGATAATAACAGGAGAAAAAATGTTACACATGGTATCTGTTCCACATGACCGGTGGTAAACTATTCTCCAATTTCAGAATTAAACTAACACGCATTCCACTGCCCCCTCCCCCCGCCCCCTATGGATCACACCCCACCACCCGGGCTCCAACTATGTTATACAGAGTCTTATTGTTGTTATTTGTCCCGCATCACTTAACTTTCTATATTTTCAGTAATGGGTACACCACTACTTTCACAAAAACAGGAGCTTTGAGCTGCACATAGTCCTCCCTTGTCGGCGCCCCCCATTGCCTATTGAGTACTCGGAGTACAATAATAATACATTAAGTAATTTACATAATTAATAAACAAATATTATTTATTCAACAAAATGTTTACAGAATAAAAAAAAACATTTAATTGTCATTTGCGTTCTGCCCTACTATCATACAAATCAAATCATGCAACCTGCAATTAAAATGCAGCTCAAACACATCACTATTAAACTATTTACATAATTAATAGTAGATTAAATAATTAACAATCAAAAACTAAATAACATACATTTTTAATTCTTTGTGACTTAACTTCCCCCCTACACCCATACAAACCCAACTACCCACTACTAAAATATAACCAAATATTATTAATAATGAAACTAAAATAAAAATCGAAATTACAATTTGAAATAAAAAATATAATATAACAACTATACAATGAACATAATTAATAATCAATTAAAACATCATTTAAAAACCTAATTACCATTAAATTAGAAATAGTTTTCATTTAAATAACACCCAAGCCTATCCCCTTACAAAATCAACAACCCATTACGATACTATAAATTACTAATAACATTAAAAAAATATTAAATCCCTTAAAATTCCAAACTATATTTGATAAGATTCTCAACCATTATATTAACAATACTAAGACCTAAAATTAAATAGAATACATTAAAATTATGAAAAATTTATGCTTTTTTAAAACTGCATTACTGAGAGTGAAATAAAAAACAGCAATATTCTTTAAAACAATATTATTTACAAAAGAACAACGATTTTCTATACTAATATATTTTTGTCACAATATTTTTTTCTGATATTTATGTGCCACAATATTTTAAACTTGATATTTGGGCCAAAAACCACTTGTAATCGAAAGGTATTATCAATCGTATTTCACTATGTTCTACAAGTATTGGCAGTGTAGATGTATGTGCAATGTTAAACATAAAGGATTCACCAAATCACCATCCATAGGCTATGTTTCCGCTTTGCTAGGAGGATGAATCCAAGGATTAGAGTTTGAATTACGTTGAGTGAAGAAAAGTGAGAGGTAAGTACCAACAGTTGATAATAATTCATGCCTAACACTTGAAAACACTTATGGTGAAGCAGAAGATAAGTTGGGTGCGAATTTGAACAAAGAGTGAGTTAGCAGCACCAACATGTACATTTGCGTGGTGAAGTTCTCTGGAAGCGCAGTTTCTCATACTGTTCTGCCTACAGTGACATAGAAGAAGAACTCGGTTGCCATCTAGGATAGGCATGACGTGTATTGGAGTGTTTAAGATGTCAAAACATTCAAGCATGGTCCCAAACTCCCTTTCCTAGGTAGCCATAAATGGCATGTTACCTTCCCATTATGTAGTGCACCCCTGATTCTCCTGTGCACACGCAACCCTGAGGAGCTCAGAACCTGACCTTTGAAGCTTGTTCTGAGGTGAGTCTTGACATTTAGGTGTCACTTTTGCATAGTTTGCTAAATATTTGTAAAATGTGGGAGGCATTTAAGGTCTGATTTAAAGTTTGGTGGTTTCATTTGTGACAGAGTACTCATCTGCGGGGCTTTAAATCAAGCCACTAGAATGTTGAGAATGTCATAGAACATGTCATGATTGCTGTACTGTGTGGGGTTGTAAGCAGTGCATTGCGAGGTTGCAAGTTCTAGTTACTTCAGTGCTCCAGTTATAGCTACTTTAGCCTTAGTCAGGAACTAGTTACAATAGGAAGAGCGTTTTTTGGGGTGATCCGTTAAGCGGCGATGAGAAGAAAAGGGGCCCCAGAACACCATTTCCGCATGCAATTTACCATTGGGAAACTTAACAGTGATACTGCAAAAGCAGCTGAACTGAATTATGTCAAATTTGACATAAAGCTAAATGTTAGTCCAGAAAGCATGTTTTTGGGTAAATCCGTGCACTAGTTTTTGGAGAAATTATGGTACAAAAACATTTTACAGCTGGACGGTTGGGTACAGGGGACTCTCAAGAGTCCTGTGATCACGCACCTTCAAAAAATTGAGTGATTTGAATGCCCAAGGGGAAATTTTTATTCCTTTGGCCACATAGCAGGGGCACGAGTTATAGCTACTTTAGGGCATAGGTTATAGTCACTTGAGATAAATATAACCGCTAAATTTCTGTGGTTTTCTTTGTTTAAAGCAGTTTTAAAATGACATTTTGACCATCTATAATGTCCCTTTAACCTTAGATTCTTCAGAAAGTATATATATATGTGTATATATATTTTATATATATATATATATATATACACACACACACACACATATATATATAAATATATATATATATATATATGTATATATATATATATATATATATATATATAAAAATATATATATAGTTGTATATATAGATATATATATATGTTACCCACTGGTAGTCGCCATTCCTTTGTCCATGGAAACTTTAGACACAGCTGCAG
Source organism: Lissotriton helveticus (assembly GCF_964261635.1). Taxonomy (NCBI): domain Eukaryota; kingdom Metazoa; phylum Chordata; class Amphibia; order Caudata; family Salamandridae; genus Lissotriton; species Lissotriton helveticus. Next base: position 5,116,413 of record NC_136064.1, read on the forward strand.
CCCAAACTGCTGAACGGATTTACACCAAATTTTGCAGAAACCTAGACCTAGGTGCAGAAAGAGTGCTTTTCATAATTTGGTGTAAATCTGTTTGGTAGTTAGTTTTTGAGCAACTAAGATTTGAATATTTGTATATCACACGCATCAGAGGATCTGCTGACCTCATAGATCTCTTGGAAAGATCTGTTCGGCTGCCACCATGTCAATAATGATGTAGCAGTAGCCATCTTAGGACTCAAGACTCAGTCCAGAGTCTTAATAAAAATGCAAAAAGGACATTAGGGGAGAGAGGGCCATGGGTAACACACCCCAAGTGTAAAAAAAGCCCCGAGGATCCCATCCTCCGGGGTTGAACCCAACGTAAAAGAGGAGGGGGCCCATGCGGCTCTTCTCCCCAAGCCTCTAAAGTACCTAGGGAACCCATCACCTGGGACCAGCTCAATCACTCTGTAACAGGGATTCCCATCCCACCCCCGAGGTAGAGTAGTTAATGTGGGCAGCGAAACATACGTTTGCTCCCAACTGGCAGGAGCTTTTTAAAATCTCATGCCAGGTGGGAGAAAAACAAGCAGCGTAGGCAGGGAAGACATGTCTGGTCCCAGCCAGTGTGAGATTTTAAAACGCTCCCTCCTGGTGGGGGCAGACTTCTGTTTCTCTGGCCACACTGATGCAGATATTGTTCCCACTCGGAGGAAGCATGCAGAAAGAGCTGCTTCCTGTGGACGGGAGAAATGCAGGGAGCTGGCTGGGGCTAACAATAACTTGCGCCCTCACAGTGCACAGCTAATTACCCCATGTTTTACATCACTCATGGCATCACTGATAATATAGCAGCAACATTTGCAGTGAAATTATTGATAAGACGTGTTAGACTTGGCATCTTTTTGCGTGTTTCCTCAAAGTTTTTGCTTTCTGACCTCCCAGTTTTGACTCTGTTTTTGCTGGTGTGGTGTTTCGCGCACTTTTCTCTCTGCTGACCAGTGGTAAAGTGCGGTAAACAACCTTTACAACGCAACTTTTACCACGCAGTGCCTTTACAACGCAACTTTTACAATGCAAACTATTACAACGCATTGCGCTGGGGGGCGCTCTAGGATAAGGAATAGGTTTAATGTACTATCCAACACCTTCCCTACTCTCCACGGGGACTGGAGTTGGAATAGTAAATTAAATAATTCACTATCCAGCGCCTAAAAGCACTATGCGTTGTAATGGTATGCATTGTAAAAACTGCGTTGTAAAAGCATGCGATGTAAAAGCATGCGTTGTAATGCCATACATCTGTAAAGTGCAAGTGCTCCTTTGGTAAAATATGTTATGGATTGGTGGTTCCATGAGTGACCTGTTTGATTTATGTGTCAGTCCCTAGTAAAGTGCACTTCGTGTGCCAGGGCCGGTAAATCAAATGCTGTTGGTGCGCTGCAGCACTGGATTGTGCCACTCACGCGAAATGTAACTCTGGCCTGCCATTGCAGAGCCTGTGTGCAGTCTGGTACTGCCATGTCGCCTTGGCAAGTGCTCCCACTTGTCAGGCCCTAACCTTCCCTTTTCTTACATGTCCGTCACCCCTAAGGTAGGCCCAAGGTACCCCTGTGGGCAGGGTGCAGGGTATGTGAAAGGTAGGACATGCCCTGGTGCGTGTGGCATGTCCTGATTGTGAATTACTACCGATTTAGTTTTTCCCTATTGCAAGGCTACCTGTTCCCCATAGGACCAAATGGGGAGTTTGTTAATAACATCTTATAAACATAACTGGCCCTGGGAACTAGGTAGGAAAATAAAGTTTGTATGCCTGAACTCAGAATCTAAAGATGCATCTTTTAGTGAAGGTGATTTTTACACCCTGTTTTTGAAAATACCACTTTTAGAAAGGATTGACTGTCTGGGTTTTGGATGATAGGGGCTGGGGAGCAGGAGTAGCTTCGGATAGTTTAGGTGGGTCAGAAAGGGCTGAATAGACCTGGGCTACATTTAGATTAGGGGGAGGAGATTTCCTTACCCCTGAATGGGCCTGCTCTGCCTCTGACAATGCCATCTCCACCTCCTGCCAGAAAGCCACACCAGAGAGGGCAGAACTGGTTCTGGCTGGGCACAGACACTCTCTACCTAAGAGGTGGAGGGGGATTTTCTCAATGAAGTGGCGGTGAGAACCGTTAGCCTCCTTGGCTTAACGCCTCTCATTGCCACTTTGGAAATGCGAGGCTGCACTCTAATCTCAAGAATGTGGTGCAGCCTGGCGTTTCCCCTGCGATGGCGCTAAGTTTCAAAACTTAGCACTTAGCCCGGGCTTTCGGCTTTATTGCTGCGCCGTCCATTTGCCTCACAAGTCGAGTACCTGGGAAAGCACTTTCTTCGCAGTCCGCACTGCACTCAGAGGAAAGTGCACACCAGATCTGCCAGCAGGTAAGGGCGGCTGCTCCCGCAGTGGCCTCTAAAACTATCTTGCAGCAATTTATCTTTTCCCCTCTATTGTCCAGCAGTATCTTCCTCATACACCCGATCATCCCAAGGGCCGGTACAGGGGGGTGTTCATACTCCTGAGGGGGGGTTGCTAGATCACGCCATCGAGCTAGTGCAGCAGCCCAGACTTGCCTGTCGCCATCTTGGCCTCCGTCGCTCCTTAGAGTCGTAAAGGGAGCCTTTTTCAATATTTCAGACAAGAGTTCTATTCACATCCATATTTCCATACACACATACATATGGGAATGTGCTGCTCAAAGCAACAACAACAAAAAAAGTATTGGCAAAGCCAAAAGATTTGCTTTACTGTGGTAATGCATGCTAGTACAGCCATGCACAAATGTAGGTTGCATATTTTTGAACGTTAAATCCAGACCTACTACCTTTGCTAATGCTTGTTTTCAAATCTTTCTCGGGGGAATCTCCTATCACTTCAAGGGCCTCCTTCATGATAGTTCCCTCAAATAACCTGCTTCAATTTCCAGCAAATACTACTCCCCACCACTTTCAAATATCTCCGGATGCTGTTGCTTTTTTTAATCTCTTGCAAGCCAGTGGCATCACACCTTAGACAACAACAGGGCCAGCTTTAGGGGGGGTGCCGGTTCCATCGCACTTAGGGGCCCATTATGATGTCGGGCGGATTGCCCCCGTCAGGCTGGGAGTAGCCACTGCCAGCTTGGCGGGGGCAATACGCCCGACATCCGCATTCGTTTGTCCCCCAGCCATATTAGTATGCGGGGGGACCTCGGCGGACGGAAAGACCGTCCGCCGCTTTTCCGCCCCGGTCGCCTTGCGGCCAGGGCGGAAAAGGAATAATATGGTGGCGGTGTCTATCAGACACCGCCAGCCATATTATGATGGGCAATTGTGGATGCATGCAGAGAATCCCTGCCATTGTGGCAGGCGGTGCTAGGTGCGCCCGCCATCATAATGGGCCCATTGTTGTCGAGTTCGGGGCAGATGGTGCTGTGCTTTAAAATAAGCACCAACTGTGGAGTTCCTTGTCTCTCCAAAAATTTGTAGCCAACAATAAATATGCCAAAATAACTTTGGTGACTAATGTACCTGCTGGAGAGAGTTTGGAGTATTGTCTGCTGGTAGTTTAGACTCCTAACAAAAGTAGTTTAGAGGTTAATATGACTGTTGTAAAGAACGTCTACATATGCAGATCACAGGATTGTATTTTTCAGATAGCTCAGTGAGTTACTGATTTTAATACATATTGCAGTTTATAAGTTACAATCTTAATATAGCACAGTGAGCTATTAACTGTTACCATACAGCTGCTTTCAGACCACTAGGTATAGGTTAAAAAGTTATGTTTTTCCACAGTCTTTCATTATCCTAATATTAAAAAGGGTTTGCTTGGTTAATAATAAATTCTTCTCAGTAAAGCCACCCCCACCACTGGGCTTCTCCAGCAGTGGCGACTGGTGGGCAAGAAAGGTGGGGAAGGAGCCCGGGGGCAAGAAAAAATAGTGCTTACCTGCTGCCACCGCCTCAATGGTCTTCTGCTCCTCTCGACTAAGGAAGTCCATACACAGGCTCCCAGACTCCCCATCCAATCCAGACACTACTCTCATGCTATTACCAAGCATGAGAGCAGCACCGGGATTGGCCTGAGTGGGCTGGTTTGACGCTCGCTCAGGCACAGGGAGTCTGTGCCGTTCCTCCGCCTGGCTGTGGAACACAACTGGGTTGGAGAAACCTAAGTGCGCATGTCTGTTTGGCCAGCCAAAACGACGTGCTCTTGTAGCAGTGTCAACCAGGATGGCCCGGCCCGCCCACCCTTGAATCGGCATCGCGAGGAAAAATAAAATATTAATCACCTGTTATATTATCATTTTGTTTTTCCTTTTTTCCCTGCTGAGAAAGTAGTGAGGCAAAGCTCCTCTGCCTTAACCGAGGAGCCGCCACTGTCCCCCAGACCAATCATTTTTTTTTTTTAGAAGATACTCTCTACCAATGTATGGCACGTGACTCCTAAACCTTATAGTTCTCAATGGAACATTTCCAATATACTGTTTTACAATCTAGTATTCATTGTCTCTGTTTAACGTGTGAGATGTAAAGTGCTCTGACACCCTACACTGGTATAAGTAGTGCTAAAAGACGAATGAAATAAATGTGGGCGAGGTGGATGGAGAGATGAGGGGCACTGTTTGGTGTGGCCATGAGGGAATCCGTGCAGAAGGAGGTAATTGAGGGCGCAAACAAAGATTGTCGCGCAGGGTGCCAACAGCGCTAAAGGCGGCCCAGGACTATAACCTAAAAATGAAAGCACTAAGAGGCAGATTTACAAGCCCCTTGCGGCACTTTTATGCCGCCGTTGCGTCACTTTTGTGACACAGCGGCGGCGTAAACAATGCGACACAATGCGACACAATGCGACATATTTACAACATGACGCATGTAGTGAGAGGCGTCACGTTGTAAAGCCTTGCGCTACATTATACCTGCGTCAGGTATAATGTATGCAGGGTAGGCTTTCCGTCGCAAGGAGGCCCAGTAAAAGTGACGAAGTGAGTCACTTTTACGTCCCCGCTGCATCAAAACCTTACGTAAGGAGTGACGCCACACAGCAAGTATAGGGTGCCCCAGAACAGTGCTGGAGTTGCGTCGGACTTGCGACACAACTCCAGCACTGCATCACTTTTACGGCATCAGATGCGTCACGTACCTGTCTATTCTTGCTCCATGGTGCGCCGCATTGTAAATGCGGCACATCCATGGTGGCGCAAAGGGTTTCTGCCGTGACGCAAAATAACTGGTGCATCCCTGCTGATATGCAGGGATGCAGCAGTTATTGTAAATTTGCCCCTAAGTACCGCTTCGGTCTCCCCTCCCGGGCGGGCTCACCCTACTGGGCCACTTGCAGGCATGGGTGACTCAGGGCCAGCCACGAGGCCAGTGGGGCTGGTGCCAAGCATGCTGCCCGGATGCTGGAGTGGAATGGTAGATCTTAGAAGGCGGTGGAGGCCAGCAGTTGTAGTAGTTCTCGTCCCCCATAAAAAATCTTTGCATCCCCTTCACTTATTTCTGTTAAAATATGCAATACATTTCTACGACCGGTGCACGCACCTGCTGAGCTACCATAGCAGCGTTGACTTATGCATTTTTGCAATTTCCCATGCATAGTGACGGATAGCATGTCATTCGCTCGCTATTGGGGAGGAGTTACATCATGGACGCTGAGAGGGATGCGCGCACAGTCGCACGCGCTGGCGGGGCATCACAGCAGCGTTTCTCTGGAGAGCAGAGCGCTCCGGGCGGGAAGCGTTCCTCGCACACGGCTGGAGCGTCCTGCGTCGTGCGTGCGCCTCGCAGTGAAACAATCTCCGAGCAAACATGGGTCAACGAGGGCACCTAGTGGCTAAAGGAGTTCACGACAGAGACAAAAGGTTCACGCATTAAAAAAAAAAAATACAACCATGCCTTCAAAAAGTTGACCAGAGGTCCTTTGTTTTAGAGGCGCGTGTTAAAGGAGTTGCGATTGTGTAGATAGAAAAGGTGGGGAGGGGAAATGTAAATGCGTTTTTACAATGGTTTATGTGTACGTTGATTATTACATGGATCACATTGATTATTGGGCTTGTATTTAAATGATGTTGGCTATGTTTAAATGATGTTTTATTATACCTAGAATAGCTGCATTACCTAAAGTTAATTATATTTTGTATATGTTCTAAGGTGCTCTGTATATCAGTTTGGCCGGATTCGCCCTGTAGCACCCCTGGAATAAAATTACATTTTTTCTGTTTATATTGTTTTTTGTGTTGTGATGTTGAGTAAATTATGCCATATGTCCTAGTATGTTGAATTTACCAGCGCCTTCCTGAATGTCTGCTCGGGCGCAGCGCTGAGACGAGCGCCTGTTTCATGCGCCTGCAGTGCGTAAAGTGAATTCATTTAGCCAAATATTTTTCAGGTGGGCCTTTATTTTCAGTCAGCACAGCTCACAAATAGTGCCTCTGAGCTGTACTGTCTGAAGATAAAGCACCCAGAGAACATGGGGTTAAACTAAATGATGTATCCCCTGCAGGGCCTATTTACGAGTGAAGTAGCTTTGCTTTTGCACCACGCATGGTGGTGCAAGAGCAACGCAAGTCCCAAATGAGATTCATGAAGCCACGCACGGCCACTCTCCACAGCCCTGAGTGGCTCCATAAATCTGAAGTGAAGCAATGCGGCGCAAAGCGCCACGTTGCATTAATCTGCCCTGAGAGTGTTCCCATGCCACTGCCATGGTTTTTGACCCATTCCAAGATTTGCCAGAACTGGAAAACCGGGATATGCGCCAAAAAGATGCACCTTCCCAGGGGAGGCGTAACAAGGAGAAATATCTTCATTTCCCCTCGTTACTTCCTCTTTTTAGGTCTGCTGAATTTTGCATTCTGCAGCACACATAAATTGAGGAATATGCCTCTCAGGATTGTTTTAGTGCAGGAAGGTGCACCTCCTGCACAAAACCAATATGGCATGACACAGAGGCACCCTTGTATCATGGTGCAAGGGTGCCTGCATTGGCGCTAGGCTGCCAAAACGGAGCCAGCAATAGGTAAAAGGATAGGAATGCGCCATACTGACTTAAATGTGGTGCATTCCTGCCCTTTCCCAGTCATGCAGGTTCGTAAATAGGCCCCTGCGTGCACATAAAACAGGCACTTGGCTCTGCACCAGCTCACCCCTTCAGGATAGGGCCACTGCTGGATATATGACAGGGCTATGCTGTGCCGTAGCTAGAAATAGCTGTTTGGCATAATATGTAACCCTGGGCATGTACGCGTAGTCGCGCTACGCGAAGACGTTCTCGCACTACACGAGCTTCGCGAGGGTGCGTAGTAGCTTGCTGGTCCCGTTCGTGAGCCGTTTTTCTTGCTCGGGAGCGCGTTGTGCGTGTTCGGGGCGCTGTCTGCGTGTTCGGGGGATTGTAGCGTGCGACCTTACCCATGTGGTGAGCTATGGGCGCGGCCATCTTGTTTTTTCAATTGTCCCGCCCGCTCGCTGTCGTGTCCTACCACCCAGGAACTCACACAGGACACAATGGGCATCTTGCAGGTATTCCTTTATTTGTTGGTTCACATCATGCTTGCTTCATGACCTCCTGCCTCGAGGTCCAGCATCAGAGTGCCGTTCCTCTCCACCCCCTGACCGGATGTGGTGTCCGGTGTCCCCTCGCCCTCGCGCTGTCCCAGGGTCCTAGTGCCCATGTCCTGGACACGATATCTCCCCCCTTGTTGCAAAACAAACGAAGAAAGAAAGAAAGAAAAGAGAGAAAGCAAGAGAGGGAGAGAGAGAGAGAGAGAAGAGAGAGAGAGAGAGAGAGAGAGAGAGAGAGAGAGAGAGAGAGAGAGAGTACTTGTCATTCTACATTTCTTCATGAATCTAGTGTCTCCATCTCTTCCTTATCCTCTATCTTCCACCGTCTATGTGGCTGCCGTTGTCGCTGCCGTTTCTTCTTCCTCCGCCTTCTTTGTCCTTGAAATTATATCTGTTTCTTGTTATTCGTTGTTGTTCGTGGGCAGCCGTTATCATCGATCCTTTCACTTTCGTCACCGCCAGTGACTCTTTGGAAAACTTGTTGTCTTGTCATCTATATTCAACCTTTGGTCCTGGCCCTATACTCAACACCTTTGGTCCTGCCCTGAGGTGCCTCTTGCCTTTATTTCCTTTGTGTCGCTTGTCCGCTCTGCTCATTGCATGTCTTTTGTCCTTTCTTTTTTGCTGCTCTTTCTCCTGCGGTATGTCTTTTCGTGTTGCTCCTTTTTACCCCTTTTTCTAGGCTCTCCTTGTCCTTTTAGCCTTTTCTAGGCTCTCCGTGTCCTTTTCTCTTGTGTCCCTTTTGTGTCCTTTTTTCCTTCTTCTTCTTTTGTTATTCTCCTTTTCTTTTAGCCTTTTCTAGGCTCTCCTTGTCCTTTTCTCTTGTGTCCCTTTTGTGTCCTTTTTCTTCTTCTTCTTCTGTTATTCTCCTTGTCCTTTTAGCCTTTTCTAGGCTCTCCTTGTCCTTTTAGCCTTTTCTGGGCTCTCCTTGTCCTTTTCTCTTGTGTCCCTTTTGTGTCCTTTTTTCTTTTTTTTTCTTCTGTTATTCTCCTTGTCCTTTTAGCATTTTCTAGGCTCTCCTTGTCCTTTTAGCCTTTTCTAGGATCTCCGTGTCCTTTTTTCTTTTTTCTTTGGTCCCTTCTTTTCTCGTTATTTTACTCCTCTTCGTTATTTTACTTCTCTTTCTTCTTTCTTCTTTTCTCTCTCTTATTGCAAAACAAGATATCGTGTCCTTTTTTCTTCTTCTTCTTCTGTTATTCTCCTTGTCCTTTTAGCCTTTTCTAGGCTTTCCTTGTCCTTTTAGCCTTTTCTAGGCTCTCCTTGTCCTTTTTTCTTTTTTTTTTTTGGTCCCTTCTTTCCTCGTTATTTTACTCCTCTTCGTTATTTTACTCCTCTTTCTTCTTTCTTCTTTTCTCTACTTCCTTGTACCTTCTCCTTTGCTCTTTCTTTGTCCTTGTGCAATCTTTGTCCTTTTCTTTCTCTTTGTTGTTCTGCTTTCTTTCCTTTCCTTTTCTTTTTCTTTTCCTTGTTGTGTCTCTTTTTCTGTCTTTTATTTAGCCTTGTCTGTCTTCTTCCACTCTCTTGTTCTTCTTTCTTATATGTGTATATATTCTTTCCTTCTTTCTCTTTCTCTATTTGTCCTTTTGTTGTCCTCTGGTAATCTCTTTTCTTATTGCACCATCATCTTCCTTTGCCTTATTGCTCTTTGCCTTTTATTTATCCTTCTTTTTCCTTGTATTCACTTGCATTATTTCTTTGTCTCTTTCTTTTATTTCTTTGTCTTCTCCTTTTCTCTTTATTTCTCTCCGACCTCCTGCTCCGAGGTCCTAATTCTTATTTTCTTCCTTTTTTTTTCTTCCTTTTAGGTCACTTCTGTCACTTATTTCCCTTTAACATCACTTTAAATTACCCTTTTTGACACTCCTTTTTGCACTCTTCTTTTATCACTACTTGTTGTTCTTGTGTTCTTTCTTTTCCACTTCTTTTGTCCCTTTAAGTTACTACTGTTTCTTGTTTAACTTTAATTTGCTTTAAGTCACCCTTTTTGTCACTTATTTTCACTTTTCGTCCTTTCTCGCGCTTTGCCTGGCCACAAAATGGCCGCCGCGCTGTTCCTCGCTTCCTATTGGCTCCCGCGCCTGACTTACAAATGGCCGCCGTTGCTCTCGCGTTCTTTCCCATCCAATCGGGACTCTGCCTGGCTTTAAAATGGCCGCCCGTCTGTTCTCTGTTCCTATTGGCTCTCCCGCCTGTTTCTAAGATGGCCGCCGAGACTCTCGCGAGAGCTCGCGCCAATTCTTTCAAGTCTTCGCGCTTTGCCTCGGCGCTTACCGCTTCACTTGGTCTTGTTTCTGCAGCGCTTGGGGTGGGCTCCCACGTCGCTGCACGTCTTCTTCCAGCACTTCCTTCTTCTTCTTCTTCGCTGTACTGTGATCCAGGGTGGGCTCCTTGTTTAGATCACGATCTTTTCCACGTCGCTGCTGGCCTCCTGATGATGCCTCGCCTCTACCTCTTCTTGCGCTGGATACCGCATCCCACCTTCGTCGCCAGTTGTCGTGTCCTACCACCCAGGAACTCACACAGGACACAATGGGCATCTTGCAGGTATTCCTTTATTTGTTGGTTCACATCATGCTTGCTTCATGACCTCCTGCCTCGAGGTCCAGCATCAGAGTGCCGTTCCTCTCCACCCCCTGACCGGATGTGGTGTCCGGTGTCCCCTCGCCCTCGCGCTGTCCCAGGGTCCTAGTGCCCATGTCCTGGACACGATACTCGCGTCCCCTATTTCCCTCTTCCGGGTCGCGTATAACGTGTTCGCGCGGTGCACGTCTTGTTCAGGAACACAACTACTTGTTCACGCTGACAAAGTGCGTGTTCGCGTGAAATCGCGCGCGAACTTACCCATGTGGTCGCGATGGGCGTGGCCATCTTGTTTTCCACACTCTATGCTATGGTTCTGGGCCTAGTTTTCTATCCACCTTATATCTGTGCAATCTTTACCTATTTTCCCAGTTTTTCTTACTTTTTTTACTTATCATCTATCTCTCTCTGTCCCAAAGTTTATATTTAGCATTTTATTTCTACTTTTCCACCTTTTTTTAAACTTTTCTACTTTTTTATTTTACTTCTTTATTTAAGCTCCTACTTCTTCCCCCTAACTTTTTTTCCTTTTGTTCTAACTTTTCTTTTCCACCTCCACCCCAGAACCATGGCAAAGGGGAGCAGCAGAACCGGCTCGAAGGGCAAGGCGCCTTGCGGCAGAATGCGACCCTCAGGGGTGAAGGCCCGGAATCTTTTCGGGGAGGCGTAGGTGGCCTCCCTTGTTTTTTTATCCACCGCCACCTCCCCTTGACCTTGGCAGCAGGCGGCAGGCCAGGCTCTGGTTACCTCCCAGAGGAGCGTCACCGCCGGTGGGCGAAGGTGCGCCGGGACACGGATATCCGGCGCACCCACCAGCAGCTGGCTCACCGGTGGGCAGACATTCTGGACAGGGAGCAGGACCTGTTGGACCTGCTAGGTGTCGAGGTCGTGGGGCTTGGTGAGTAGCTGGTAATATTAATATATGTATATATAGTAGTATAAGTATTGTGTATAATTCTTGGACGAATAAGTAACACGATTACTTGTGCGCTTAGTTACATTGCAGATCAATTCCGTCTCAAAATCTTCTGTTACCGTATGACACAGGTGCTGCTCGCTCGCCACTTCTCTTACTGGTTTGTATTGTAAATGTGCGCTAGCTTGGGGTGGTGATTATTGATGTTAGAGTTTACTTTAGAGAACTGAAGTTAGTTAATGCTATTGCTAGAGTCTAGTCCTTACATTGTCCTTTAGTGAAATAGTGGTGGATGGATAGTATTAGTTCATATTTTCTAAACGGTCTACATGACGCAGCGCCTCCTCTGTCACTGAATGCTTAGTTAGTTCTTATTTATCCCACCCCTCCATAGAACCAGTTTGCAGTTTGTTTACTGAGTGGTAGGCTTAGCAGCAATAGCATTGTCACGTCAGTCAGTAGCACTTCATATGACGCAAGCAACCAACAATTTCGTGTATGCACAAATTTATGCATGTGTCCGACTCCTCCATCTCATCTATGCATGTTTGCGGGCAAAAATAAAATGGAAATGCCGACTTACTGAACAATTGGCCCGGCTGGATTCTGGAATAGGTGTTGTAGGTCAGGAGGTACTGGCTTCGTTAGTATATTCTGCAATCAGAATGTTTATGGAACATTTGATTAGTGTTCTATAAGTAGACGGCCCGTGAATCCTGCAAGCCAGTAGTCATTTAGACTTCGAAGTAAATTTTATTGCAATTGTTGTTTCCTAAAATGTTTGAGAGGATTTTTGAATGATGTATTTGTTTCACAGCACTCAATGTTTCTCTTTCTTTATTATTTCTTACATGATCAGCACCACCCAGGGGCACGAAGAAGGGGTCCGAGTCGGCGGGACAACCACCAGAGGAGCGCTCCTCTACTGAGGAACCTGCTGCTGGTCCCAGTAAGTCCTCCAGTGCTTATATTATTATGAATTATATTTCCCTAACTTTTTAACGCACCTTATTGTTTCAAACCTATTAAGCCACCTTCCTAATTAAATGTTAGCTAAACCTTCTTTGGTCTTCAATTTGTTTCCCAAATTTTGGGTATCTAATGCCATCCCTGACTTAAATTCCTTCAAACTGCCTCTGCCCGATGACTGTCTGTGCTACTACTACTATTAGACTGTCTTTAGCTAAGTTTGCCCTGTTGGCCACTCTTTAGTTAAGATAAAGCTGTGATAGAATAGCTGTAGCCACTGGGTCCACTCCTGTCTTTTGCGTTGTCCTCTGTAATCTCTAGTCTTGGTCAATTCCCACACCAAAAAATGCGCAACCAGATGTTTGTCTACTAATTTATGTTAGGTTATTATACTACTACTACTGTTGCGGTTATTCTCTGCACAGGCACATACAGAACTATACACAAGAAAATAGGATGTTGGTGATAGGGAGGTTGGACCTTACTTACACCCTAGTCACAGAACTCAGTCAGAAGAACCCACAATTCAACGATAGTCTACCTACCTAAGTGTCTCAGTCATAGTCATTTGTCCCACTCCCGACCCCCACACGAAGATAGTTAGATAATTATACCCAATGATTTTATTATTACACAACCCAGAACAGAAGAACACCCTTTCGCTCACTCACTCGTTTCAGTCCACAACACCCCAGACACTCAAAATATACCACAGAGTCTATGTGCAAGTTCAAAAACTTTATTTTTTTAATAACAAGCTTTGTATTGTTGTAACTTGTAAGTTGTTCCATGAAAAACATCCAGCTCCACCATGCAAAATAAAGAAGATTAAATACTATACATTTTTGTACAACTAGTGCACGATAGAAAACTGTGGGAATTGTGGGAGACCCCTCACCGTTGAACGTATACTGGCTACCTATGCATCTTTCGAAAGCTCTGCTAATCTCTGGTTCGTAGAAGGCAATCTTCTCATCTGCCTATGAGAAAAATGTTGCACGTTAGACAGTGAATACAACTATGCCAGTTTTTAGCAGTCATGCCAAAAAAAGTGTAACATTATGGATAAGCAAAAGGGATTAACAATACTGTAAGTAAGTAAGTCAACCTCATTAGTTGTATGCAACACACATGTGGCCTCAAAGGTGTCTTGCTTACTGTGCAACAAGCTGCGAGGTAACAACATGGGCAAAACAGTAGACCCGGATCATTGTAAAATGGTTACATGGCTCAGGCTAACTTTCCAAAGACTAGAGTAGGAGTAGAGATTAGATGACCCTAGGGACCATCTAATAAAGTAGAACTAAACTCTGTCTAATGACTGCTGTACAGTAGTACGCAATTTGGAATAGTTACACTTACAACGCTTTATGTTGTACGTAACTGTTTTTTCAATCTTCCTTCCTGGTGAAGTACAACTAGTAAAATAGGGGGAGGTTTGCACTTTGCAGGCATCTAAAAAGGTGCACTTGCTTTTATAGGTGCATAATCACTACCAACGACCAGTGCCGACAGGGCCAGCGGCGATACTAATGCCATCCAGGAGGGGACAGTGGCTGCGGCACCTGCAGTAGCACCAGTGGGGGAGGAAACTTCAGCGGTGGGCGGTGGTAAGTTATATTCATTACTTATTTGCATTACTAGGTGGAAGGGGAACATTTCCCTCACTGTGCTATGAGACTTATTAAGAAGTATGAATTTTAAATTGTACTGGACAATATACAATGGTTTAAGAAGCCACCCTTTGCAGCATTACCAGCGTGAGTTGAGTAAACAACTAAGGTCTCATCTTTCAGACTCCAACTCAGCTGTGAAAGTTATGGAGAAGACTAAAAGTCAGATCAGATGACCTTGAGGGATGTGTTCAACAAAAAGGGAAAGAAGTGAACTAGGGTGGAAGGAGGAAGGACAAAAGATGTAATAAGACTCCATAGAAGGATACTTTGGAAGCTTCATGCACGTGGCTGAAATGAATCCGATGCATGGGTTGTTGAAGGATGGGTAGAACTGGAAGGTGAAAGAGAAGATGCATGCCTGGTTGGGCAAAACAATATGGGTGCATGGATATAGTGGATAGCAAGAATCATGAGCGGAGTTTGTGTCAATGAAACCCAAGGCAAAGAAGGAGTGGACGCATGGGTGGTTGTTGGTGAAAGTGAAACCAGCTGAGGCGATAATAAAGAATGATAGACATTTATTTTTATTGGTTGTTTTTCCCCTAAATGTATTGTATCCATCATAGGTGGAGACTGTCACTGGAAGCAGAGTCTTACTTAGAAAATATAAAAGGAGATACAAAAAATACTGGTGTTCTTCTGTGTACTCAAGTCCACCCATAGTACTAGGGCCAGTATAATGCCAGAAAAAACTTCAACAAAAGTTACAGGCAGGGGAAGCAGGAGGATAGATTAGATAGATACAAAAAGTTGCCACCATTTGTATGTACTGCGCTTGGTAGTGCTACTATGCCACCATGTGTTGAATTAATTTGGAAGAGTTTCAGTTACAAATCTGTTTCTTTTTTTATAGATACTCATACTCCTTCCCAACAAAAACCATCAAGGAAGGAGTTGGCAGCCAGGGCCTGGCAAAGGAAACTGCAGGCCATTGTGGAGGAGTACCGCCGGCTGGTGGCTGAGGCCGAGGAGGAGGAGGAAGAGGCAGCTGCTGCTGCCTCTACCAATGCCCCAGGCCCCAGCCAGGCCCCACCTGCAGGAGTACGGCGCCCTGGTCAGGGAGCCGCTCACCGCCGGCATTTAACATCATCTGCCGCCCCCCCACATCATGGATGCAATTGCAAATGTAGGTGCCGTGCATTTCGGCAAAAGATTCTCGTCCGGGTGTCAAAGTTGGAGGATCAATTAGAGGACCGTGTGAAGATCTTGGTGGACAAACACCTTAAAGCCCGCCGATTGTGATGGACCCTGTTCATTTGCCCCTTTGTTAATACTTTTGTTGGTGGGTGGGAATTGGGTGTTGGGGTTATTTTTGTGGGACATTCTTTGGACTTGGACATTGGTTGGGGTTAGGGTGGGGATAGGGGTGGGATAGGAGAGGACTAGGAGGATTTTTTTTTATGTACAGCAATAAATGTTATTTATTTTCAACGTACACATATGATGTTGTTTTGTGGTGGGGTTACTGTTGTACATCACAAGGTTTACTCTACATGCAGGGCAGCGGCCAGTGTTTCATTGAAATAATTTATTAATTGACCACATGTAACAACATCATGCCAACAGATAGATGCGGTACCCCTCACTGAGTTATATTTGTCCTATTTGTAACACCAGTCTCTCCTCCATTATACCTCCTAGCAAACTTCTCTTCTTACCTGTGATTGATGATGATTAAGTTTGGCACTGCAAGCAGGGCTGCATGGTTTCCCAAGACAACGGAGAATATGCCGTGGTTGTGTGATGGTAGTAGTAGACTAGTAGACACTGGCACTAACATTGGAAAACAAAAACAAAGAGACAGTCATTTGCCTGAGACAGAATGTGGGAGAAGTTGAAAAATACAGTACATAAGACTGACCCAAAAAATACAAACAATATTGCAACTGCTGGTGCTAAACTCAAAGAAATCAATGTTGTCAGGGACTGCCAAGTACAAGAAGATAAATGTAGTTGTGTTGAAGGAGTCAGTAAAACACAATCCAATTCGTAAACTTAAATGCTATCAAATTAAATTCAAACAATGCCACCAATTATTTAGATGTATTTGTTGGGTCACTTTGGGAAATTAATTGCCTTGTACATTAGTACATACAGTGAGCTTGGGTGGGCAAGCAGAAGAGGATCCTCGCCCTGCCTCGTTGACATTTGATTTCATTAGTGTTGCTTTCACCACATCTGCCCCAGCAAGCGTGTGATCAATTGTTGGCGTAGATTTAATGTAGTAACATCACACCTCAATATAAAACCACACAGCCCGGGGGAAGAGGGTTAGGGTTTGATGAATGGATGGGAACGGGGGTTTGGGGAAAGGTTTGACAAAGAAAAACAGTACGCATGGAGACAACAAAAGCAAAACAATGAAGACGATGATTGATGATCCACTACTACCCAATAAATGTAAAGTCAAGTAAGAAAAACGAAATGGATGCATGATGAAGGTTTATTATTAACTTGATGGTTAATAATAAGTGGTACTTACTTAACTACTACTACACAATTCAAAGGAAGTATTTCTTATACATGATATGAATATGACTTTTGCCTAGGCTGTATGCCCTCTGAGAAAACGTAATACCTGATGTAGCGGGCTGAAAGCTAGCAAAGAAAATTAAGAGATAGTTTAAGTGAACAATCAATTACCAAACACAAGCGTAAAATAAATGAAGAGGAAAAAGGAATCAAAGAAAATTACGAAAATGATACTAAAGTTAATGTATTATGTTATTATCCAGGGCCAAATGTGTAGTTGTATCTCGTCATTCATCTTTGTCCTCCCTTCCATGGACACTGTGACTGATTATATCATTCTTGGGCGCCTCTGGCTGGATGATGATGAGGAGGATGGATTGGTAAGGAAAGTGTGAGTTGTTGCTCCACGTATAATAGCGCTGGGTGAAAGGCCGGCCTGTAAGTGTTGATGAAAGAAGAAATGGGGTATTACAAAATAAGTTAACTGAATGAAAACATAAAAATAAATTACGGTGTAGTGCAAAAAAGACAAGACTCGTAAGCGAGAAGATTTTCAGACTGAGGCTGCTTGGATACATTGATTAACTCTACTCTTCTAGTTGCACAGCAGTCATCGAAAAGAACAACAAGATAGGAGCCAGCACAGAACAGTTACATGGCCACACCACAACACCGGGCCGTGAGTCTGTGGCCCAAACTCCATTTACCTACATTTTTCACAGTTTCAGACAAAAGGCATATACATCAACCTAGCATTTTTCAAAACAAGTGATTAAATCAATGCGCCAATGGCAGTCAATCATACCACTATTCTATTCCACCACTGCACACACATGTAGCCTAGATCTGCTGTGGTTCTTGTTGATTGGTTGTGCGTTTACCTTGTATTCCACTTCCTGAACATATTCCATCAATCATTTCTGATCAAACTGACTGACAGCGTGCAAACTGCAAAGATGGTATGGTGGTCATCATCATTCATCATCCGGTGTGGCACGTGTAAGTGTTCTCCAACAGACCACCAAAAGCAACTCAATCTGTGAGTGACTACGATTAAGTACAGAGTCAGACAGCACCTGCAGTATTAGGAGTACAATTGGATACATATTATTAAACAACATGGAAACATTGACCATCACTTGAGACACAAGTACTTTGTTATTATATTATTAAACTACTAGTATATTTCTACTTCATGCACATTTGCTCTGAGTCAGCAAGCAGCCAATGCAATGTATGGCATCATTCATTTCATATACCTGTCTTTCTCTTCTTTGTGGCTGTCAGATCACAGATGCAGCAGAGTCTTCTGAAAGTCATGACGAGTTTACTTTAATTTTGGAGCCCTGCTCAAGTTCTGACATTGAAGAGTTGTGTATGCCTGCAGACAGAGGTGTAGCCTTACAAAGATAGTGATGCATTTCAGATTGGAAACAAAACAGAAGATAGCTATAGTCACGTACGTTTCACTTGTTAGGGAGGGACTGTTAGAGGCTACATTATTGCACTATTTTCCATCTCCATCCAATGTACATTGGCAAGATGGAAATGTATTTAGGGTGAGTCAGGAAGATGGAGCAGGACTCTGATGAGTGGAGTGCACAGTAAATGCTCAGATGTGCAACTCCAATAGGTAATTAAAAGAGAAAGGAAGATGGTGTTGATTTTGAAGTTTGAGTCAGAAAGACAGATACACACAAATAAGGAAGGGAGAAATAAAGGAAGGGAGAATGTAACAATTTCAAAGCCTAGTTGTCAGGGAAGAGGAGCTCGTCCTCAAACCCTGGTGGTTCTTCAGACAAAAGTAGGTCCTGTAATCCACTAATTATTTCTTCCGACTCGCTCTCCTCTTTCAGCTCTGATTCACGTACTTTGTAGTGTGGTGGTATCAAGTGTTGATTCATTTTGATCTTGGTTAACATCTCCACGCTTTTGGGCGAGACACTGGTCCTTCTCACAGTCACAATGGCACCAGCAGCACTGAAAACACGCTCAGAAGAGACACTTGCAACAGGGCAAGCTAGATACTTTATCGCCAGCCTGCTGAGCAGTGGCCATTGGCTTCTTGTCCTATACCAATACACCAATGGGCTTTGCTCCATGAACACCTCTGTTGTGTCATCCAGATAGGCCTGGACCAACCGCTCAATGTTCATTGGTGCTCGGGTTTGCTCGTCCTCTTTTTGCTTTGCGGCAGCAACGGACTTACCCATCCCTTTCTGTAGAAACCAAGCAGCTATTTTTTTGCTTGTGTCTGATGAATCAGATCCTGTTGGTTCGGTTGTTGTTATTGTTTGTGTTGGTGACTGCTGGGAAGCAAACGCACTGCTCACATGCTGTGAAGAAGAACTTGACTCTGTAGGATGCTCAGTAGTAGTTGCACTGTCCTGGGCTGGCACTGGCAGGCCTATAATTGAGAGCCGTTAGTTTTCTAAATCAGTGGCTTCCTTGGCTATTACAGTTTTGTACTTGGAAACATCCCCTTCTGAAAAAGGAATTACTGCATTACTGTTGACAAATAATTTGTACCGTGGATCCAAAAATGTGGCAGTAATGTAATGTTGATGTGACACAATCTTATTTTGAATCCTTGTATTCTGAGATAAGCGGCCATCTAAGGACTTCGCCAAATTACATGCTTCAAGTTTTCCTTCAACACCTTCGTATGTTTCAGACACCTCCTTCAGCTCTTGCTCCAGCATGTGCAACAATGGGATAGCTTGGCTCATAGTACAGTCCTCCCTTCTGACTGCACGTGTGAAGACCTCAAAAGGAAGTAGCATCTCAGTCAGGCATTTAATGAGGTCCCATTGCGACATCTCAACTGTCATGGCTTTAATAACACCAGTTGGATCCCCTGATCTTCTTGTCATGACATAAGCATTAAGTGGTATGTACTGCTCAAACAGCCGATCAAGCATGTAATAAGTAGAGTTCCAACGTGTTGGTACCTCCTGGATGAGTGCTTTGACTGGCATATTATACTCACGTTGAATGACCCTCAGCTGCTTCCGGGCTTTAAAAGAATGATTGAAATGCGTGCAGATTCTTCTGCAAATGGTCAGTAAGCTGCTGACTTGCTTTCATTTTTCAGAAAGTCTTGAACCACAATGTTAATGCAGTGTGCCAAACACGGGACCCTAAAATAGCCACCATCTTCCATGGCCTTAACTACATTACTGCCATTGTCGGTGGCAACAAAACCAATATTGAGGCCTCTTGGTCGCAGCCATTCAAAGACCTTGCTGTTGAACTCATCCAAAATGTTTGCAGCAGTATGCGATGTCTCCATAGCAAACATGGCTACAGTAGCATGTTTGCGAGTATCATTAAAAATCTCAGTAGTGTCAATGCCTGTAGATATCTTGTCTCTAACACCTGTAACAGAGATCCAGTGTGCAGTGATGCACATGTAATCAATGGCTTGGCTACTGGTCCACATGTCTGTTGTCAGGTGGATACTATGCACAGCACTCTGCTGCAAGGCTTTTCCAAGCAATTCCAGCCCGTCGTGGTGTAGTGCTGGAACAGCAACTCTGGCAAAATAGTAGCGGCTGGGAACATTCCATTTTGGGCAGAGGGTTGTCACAAATTCCAGGAAACCCACCCCTTCAACAAAAGAAAAAGGGAGAAGGTCCAGAGCTAACATTTTAGCAAGCTTAGCATTGTACAAACGTGCTATTGGGTGGTTGCGCTCGTACTTTCCCTCCTGCCTAAACATGCTAACAATGGTACGCTGCTTGGTATTTCTTTCTGAGGTGCCCGATGCTGTAACTCGCGTCGCAGACTTCGCACCCGTACTCCTTGGTGTCTCCGGGTTACTCTTACTCTGGTGCCACAGAGATGTTGCTGATGCGGAGGATGTGGGATCTACCACTGCAGTGCTGGGGAGTCGGACAGGGGTACTTAGTGTACCACTACCAGATAGAATGTCTCCCTCTTCTTCCTGTTCGAGCTGTGGACCTTCTACTGCTCCCCCACCAACATTAATGGTTCCTGCTTTTATGATACGTAGGTGGTCCTCCCACTTGATTGGGTGGTGTTTTTTCATATGGCTCATTTGGCCTCCGGTACCATAGTTTGTACCAAGCTTACCACGACTAACAGAGGAATGACAAATGGAGCATATAGCAATGTTCTCCTCCTTTTCGCTAACTGTAAAGAAGTCCCACACTGGGGAGCTTAACTTTTGTCTCCTGCTAGAGGTGCCACTTCCAATGCCGGATGAACTGGAGGTTGTGTGGCGAATTTCACTATGTGGCTGCGCTACCTACTTCTGCTGAGGTGGAACTTGTGCTGGATGTAGGACGCTGCCGGACCTGTGCAAATGTAAAAATGGAAGCTGGAGGTAGTTTTGGTGTGGCCTGTATTGGTGGTATGCATGCTACATCCCTAGTCTCAGCCATTCTTGCTAGGGTTAAAATGTTGGTCTCCATGTCCTCAGGGCCAGGAGTAATGCTTGTGATGACTGGGTCTGACTCATCATCACCATCATTATCCGGCTGCTCAACATCGCACTCCATAAGTGGTAGGCTTCCTGGAACCTTCCTTTTCCCTAGCCAGGTCTTCTTGGGATGTCTCTCCCTCTCATGCTCAGATTGTTGTGGCTCCCAATTGAGATCAAGATCATCAGAAGGGATGCTTGGTGAAGAACTCGATGGACTAACCCTCCTTTTCCTTGGTGGGGATTGGGAAAACAATAGATCTCCTGCATTAGGTGCTGCCTCTTCTTGCTCTGCATCAGGCTCAATTTCCTGAACTGCCCCAACTTCGGGAGGAACAACAACAACTATTGCAGGCGGTGGTTGTGGTTGTTGTTTTCGTTGAACATCTACTATTGCGGGCGGTGGTTGTGGAACACCTACTATTGCTGGCGGTGGTTGTGGTTGTACTTTTCGTTGAGCATCTACTATTGCGGGCGGTGGTTGTTGAACAACTACTATTGCGGGCGGTGGCTCAGGTTGAACATCTACTATTGCGGGTGCTGGTTGTTGTTCACCACTTTTCTGCTGTGTTACATCTTGCGTGGAATGTGTACTACTTTGAGATAGCGATAAGTTCAGCTCAGGCTCAGTATCACTGCTTTCCACCATTAGGCTGGCTACCTCTTCCCCACTCATCTGCTTGGGCCTGGGTTGGTGGCTTGGTTCCACTGATGCAGAGGTGCTGGCCCTAGCTTGGACCCCGGTCACTGCTGCTGCAGGCGTATTTTTTTTTGGCCCAAAAAAGGTTTTCGGGTCAACACCAGACTTAAGTGTCACTTGCTTCTTCTGTTCTTCCTTCTTCTCAGCAACTTTCTTGGTCTTGGAGGACCTGGTACCTGCTTTCTTTGGGCCCATCCTCTTCAGATGTCAGCAGCAGGACTCAGTTGCACAAGTTGCTGAGAATGATGTCTGGTCAGGTTAGTCACACCACACATGACGTAGTACAGAAGGACGTCCGTCTGGCAGTAGAACAGGCGATGAATGATGACAGACACCTCCTCTTCAGTCTTTTGTGCACCTGCAAGCAAAGAAGGCAGAACAACATCAGTCAAATGTGGATTTTTTTAGCTTTATTTTAATTACTACTAGAAGTATTAGTACAACCAGTAAGAGTAAGAATAGCAAAGAACTAAAATGCAAATGTACTGGAAATGCAACTTGTTTATCCTTAATTTGTGCATCATTTGATTCATTTCGGATGGATGCAGCATCAGTGACCTGCAACAGATAGCAATGGGGATGTGAACAGTAGTAAGCCAACAGGAACAATGGCAAGACACAGGCCAATTTGTCAAAAACAAAACAGCACACTACTACTAACACCACAGCTCCACATGGGCACTCTCATCTAAGCATGGGCGTAAAATCCGCTCCGCCTGCGGATTTTTCGGATTTTCGGCAAATTCGCAATCCGCGAACTCTCGCGAATTTGTCGAAAATCCGTGAATTCGCTCGCGGCGGATTTTTTGCTTGGTGATACAATATTGCGGCGCGCGGCGTGGTGCACGGCGTTCACTTTCCGTCATTCAGCGTTTGCCGAGTAGTTTTTCTCGATCATATTTTGCGAGTGCTGCGCCATTTTGGATCTTGCTGCGGGATCCCGCAGGGTTTGGCGCCCGCGAATACGTAATCGCGGCTTGCCACTTTGCACAGCACGCCTCGCGAGAGTTCGCAATTGCGAACACGTAGTTGCGGCGGAAAGGAACAATCTCGCACTCGCGAAATAGAGATTTTGCAATTCTGCACAAGAAATCCACCAGCACACAGGATAAACCTTCAGAAAATGATGATTTTTATCAGAATCACTCCTCAGGTTGACATTTGCATGGCCTTTTTTTTTGCAAGGAGTCCATTTTGAGGGGGGGGGGGAAGGAAGTGCCCCACAGTCTCCAACTTCCTGTTCCTGTCCAGCAGGCTCCTCCCAGTGCTTTCTTCATGTGCTGGTCACTTTCATTTGGACCTTGACCTGGAAGGATTACTTTTTGTGGGTGCTGCTGGATATTTGGATTTGAGGCCTTTTTGACTTTCTTTGGATCACTTTTGGATTAGAAATCAACTTTCACAAGTAAGTTTGTTTGGGGCATTACAGTTGCTGCAACTACAATTTTGGAACTTTTTCAGAACATTAAATAAAATATATTGTGGGTAGCCACAGTATCCAGTAGGACCAGTGTTGGTTATGGGTGCATGATACAACTGTTTTGTTGAATTTAAACACCATTGAGGCCATGGATGGGCTGGGATTGTGCTGATTTTTGTTGTTTTTGTCGTTTTTTTGGGGCTGCTGGTGGG
This sequence comes from Lissotriton helveticus, assembly GCF_964261635.1. Classification (NCBI taxonomy): domain Eukaryota; kingdom Metazoa; phylum Chordata; class Amphibia; order Caudata; family Salamandridae; genus Lissotriton; species Lissotriton helveticus. Next base: position 5,139,365 of record NC_136064.1, read on the forward strand.
GTCCTTTGCCCAGGGGTGGTGAGTGTTGCATGGGCCTAGTCTTTCTGTGGGGTGTCTTCTTGAATGTAAACACCATTGAGGCCATGGATGGGCTGGGATTGTGCTGATTTTTGTGTTTTTGTAGTTTTTTTGGGGCTGCTGGTGTGGCCTTTTGCCCAGGGGTAGTGGTGCTTGAACTGAGTGTGCCTGTGGTGTGGTCTCACTCTCTTTAATGTGAACATCCTGGATGGCATTGGATTGTGGTGATTTTTGGGTGTTTTTCTGTTTTTTTGGGGTGTACTGTTGATGTGGACTGGCCATGTGGGTGGTGGTGGTGGCCATCTTGAGTGCTGGCTGGTACAGGCAACATGTGCTTGGGGTGCAAGGGGCCATTTTGAAGAGAGGTAGTGTCTGAGGCCTGCACTTATTTTGCCTACTTTTCATCCATTATGCCCAGGGGTAGTGAGTGTTGCATGGGCTTAGTCTTTCTGTGGGGTGTCTTCTTGAATTTAAACACCATTGAGGCCATGGATGGGCTGGGATTGTGCTGAATTTTGTGGTTTTTGTCGTTTTTTGGGGCTGCTGGTGGGGCCCTTTGCCCAGGGGTGGTGAGTGTTGCATGGACCTAGTCTTTCTGTGGGGTGTCTTCTTGAATTTAAACACCATCGAGGCCATGGATGGGCTGGGATTGTGCTGGTTTGTGTGTTTTTTGTCGTTTTTTGGGGGCTGCTGGTGTGGCCTTTTGCCAAGGGGTAGTGATGCATGGACTGAGTGTGCCTGTGGGGTCTCACTCTCTTTAATGTAAACATCTTGGATGGCATTGGATTGTGGTGATTTTTGGGTGTTTTTCTGTTTTTTTGGGATGTACTGTTGATGTGGACTGGCCATGTGGGTGGTGGTGGTGGCCATCTTGAGTGCTGGCTGGTACAGGCAACATGTGCTTGGGGTGCAAGGGGCCATTTTGAAGAGAGGCAGTGTCTGAGGCATGCACTTATTTTGCCTACTTTTCATCCATTATCCCCAGGGGTAGTGAGTGTTGCATGGGCCTAGTCTTTCTGTGGGGTGTCTTCTTGAATTTAAACACCATTGAGGGCATGGATGGGCTGGGATTGTGCTGATTTTTGTTGTTTTTGTCATTTTTTGGGGCTGCTGGTGGGGCCCTTTGCCCAGGGGTGGTGAGTGTTGCATGGGCCTAGTCTTTCTGTGGGGTGTCCTCTTGAATTTAAACAGCATTGAGGCCATGGATGGGCTGGGATTGTGCTGTTTTTTGTGTTTTTTGTCGTTATTTTGGGGCTGCTGGTGTGGCCTTTTGCCCAGGGGTAGTGGTGCATGGACTGAGTGTGCCTGTGGGGTCTCACTCTCTTTAATGTAAATATCCTGGATGGCATTGGATTGTGGTGATTTTTGGGTGTTTTTCTGTTTTTTTGGGGTGTACTGTTGATGTGGACTGGCCATGTGGGTGGTGGTGGTGGCCATCTTGAGTGCTGGCTGGTACAGGCAACATGTGCTTGGGGTGCAAGGGGCCATTTTGAAGAGAGGCAGTGTCTGAGGCCTGCACTTATTTTGCCTACTTTTCATCCATTATCCCCAGGGGTAGTGAGTGTTGCATGGGCCTAGTCTTTCTGTGTGGTGTCTTGAATGTAAACATCATGGATGGCATGGGATTGTGCTTATTTTTCTGTGTTTTTCCATTTTTTGGGGTGTATAACTGAACTGATGTTCCTCTGTCTTCCATTGCTTTTAGGTGCACAAGACTCTAGAGAACCACCAGTGCCAGGAAGAAGTCCTGCAGCGGTGTGTGTGTGCAGCATAACGTCACGCGACGTCACGTCTGGACACAGACAACTCTGCAACTCGTGCAACTGCTGCCTGCTGTTCTGAAGAAGATGGCCCCAAAAAAAGTTACCCGTAGCTCCTCTAGCAAGAAAGTTGCCAGTAAGGAGCAGAAGAAGCAAGTTACCAAGGAGACTGGTGTGCCGGCCGCCCCTTTTTTTGGGAGTAAAAAAAAAAGTATGTCTGCAGCAGCAGCGGGATCTGCTGGGGACCAAGCTGGGAGCAGCACCCCCGCTCCATTGGGCTCAGTGCCACCACCACCACCACCACGCCAACTTAAGTCCAAGCCCTTCACTGCTGCAGAGGCACTTTGTCTAGTTGTTCAATCACCATCGACCAGTGATGTTGGCTCATCGCAAGAAAGTAGCAGCAATGTCCCTCAATCAACACAGGTTGTTGTAACTCATCTGACGAGTGTTGAACAACCACAGCCGCAACAAAAACCACATGTGCAAGTACAAGCCCAAGTACATGTGGAAGGAGAGGCAGCGCAAGGAGATGCGCAAGCAGAGGGGCATGGAGGGTCACAAGTGCCCACAATAGTTGTTCCTCCCGAAGTAGGGGCACATCAGGAAATCGACAAGCAAGGCGAGGTATCATTTGAGGAAGACACTCCTCCTGATGATCATTCATTGTCTTCCACACCCCTAGCAAGGAAGAGATCAAGGGTGGTGTCTACATCTTCTTCAAGCACACCTCCTTCTGATGATACGGATCAAAATTGGGAACCAGCACCACTGCCGTCTGAGAGTGAGGTACACCATGATCTGACAAAGGTAGTTAAGCGTAAAAGGAAGCTCGTCCAAAGTCTCACAGTTATGGAGTGTGATGATGATGAGGCTCAACAAGAAGTGGCGGATACTGCTGCTGATGAAAACTCTGACAACGACGACCCAGTCATCATAAAGGTCACTGCAGCCCCAGCGGGCATGCAGCAAACAGACATTTTGACCCTAGCCCGAAAAGCTGCTGAGCGTGATGATGATGATGATGTTGTCGACGAGGAGGCAGTGGAAAACCACAATCATTGGAGTTAAGTAGTACACCAACTCGTACCGCTTCCATATTTCTTTCTCACAAGAAGGGACCTCCATCCACCTCAACCTTAATTAGTGGCGGTGAAAGTGCACAACGTACAAAAGTTGGGCAATCCAGATCCTCCACTTCATCTGGCATTAGCAGCATGACCACCACCACCAGTATCGCCGCCTCCTCCGGGCCCCACAGACACTTCAAGTCCCCAGTTTGGGACTTCTTTACTGTTTGCACAAAAAGGGAAAAGTTCGCCATTTGTACCCTTTGTAAGCTTGCAGTTAGTCGTGGTAAGTTAGGTACCAACTATGGTACCGGAGGCCAGAGAGGCCATCTTAGGAGACAGCACACTGTCCAATGGTTTGCGTACCTAAAGGCGATCAAGGAAGCCCGAATTGGAAGTCAAGAAAACGTTGATGTTTCATCTGATGATGACGAGGAGGAAGAAGGCGTGTCAAACACTTCACTTACACCCAGTACCCCTGTCAGCAGCACACCCCATGTGAGGCACACTAAGAGTGTTGGAGCGAGTGAGACACCAACGCGCAAAAGTTCACCAGCGAGCATAATTGGGTCAACGAAGTCATTATCATCCCGTAAATGCTTGGTCCAGGGCAACATCAGAACCATGTTTTCTTCAGACGCGCCATATGAACGCAACCACCCACTGACGCGTCTGTATAACACTAAGCTGGCTAAAATGCTAGCTGTGGACCTTCTCCCTTTTTCTTTTGTAGAAGCGGTAGGTTTTCTAGAATTAGTGGCAGCGCTCTGCCCTAAATGGAAGGTTCCTAGCCGGTTCTATTTTGCCAGAGTTGCGGTTCCAGCACTACATGAAGATGTGCTGGAGGCGATTGGGGCAGCTTTGCAGAAGAGTGCTGTTCACACTATACATCTGACAACAGACATGTGGACCAGTGGCGCAGGTGCTGATTACATGTGCATCACTGCACACTGGGTCTCTTTTTCAGGTGTTAAAGCAAAGCTAAACGCAGGTGTTGACCCGGACCAAGTTTTTAAAGCTGCTCAGAAACATGCAACACTAGCCATGTTTGGCTTGGAGAAAAGTCACACATCACAAAACATTTTGGACGAGTTTAACAAAAAGGTCTTTCACTGGCTGTCCCCAAAAAAACGCCAGATTGGTTATGTTTCCACGGATAATGGCGCCAATGTAGTTAAGGCCATGGCGCTGGGTGGCTATTTCAGAGTGCCGTGTTTGGCGCACTGTATCAACCTGGTAGTTCAAAAATTCTTGAGTGATAAAGACAGTCCAGCGTGCGAGGTAATGGCCACCTGCCGCAAAATGTGCAACCATTTCAGCCATTCTTTTAAGGCCCGGAAGCATCTGAGGAGCCTGCTACTTCAACGTCAAATGCCAGTGAAAGCACTCATCCAGGAGGTGGCAACACGTTGGAACTCAACCTTCTACATGCTTGAGCGTCTGTATGAGCAGTATACGGTACTCGATCACTATTTCTTAAAAGAGGGTACAGCTCAGAAGGACCTGCGGATGGGTGCGGCGCAATGGGACATAGTTAAAAGCCTGACAGACATGCTTCGTCCTTTTGAGTTCTTCACGCGTGCAGTCAGCCAGGAGGACTGTAATTTGGGAAAAGCTATCCCATTGTTGTGCATGCTGGAGCACCAACTGAAGGCGGTGTCTTCTGAGTTAGAAAAAGATGAAAAAAACAAAGACCCTTTTCTTTTGTCGGAGAAATTATTAGAGCGCCTACGTGGTGATGAACGTCTTAAAAAGATCTACTCAGAACAGCATTACATTTGTGCTACTATTCTGGATCCACGCTACAAATAGGTGCTGGCAGGCCAAGCATTCTTTCCTTTTGCTGATGAAGATGTTAAAAAGTACAAACGTTGGCTAGCCTGGTCAGCCAAGAGGTTTGAAAAAGAACGGCAGGATATTGAAGGAGAAGGCAGTACATCAGCATCAGCATCAGCAGGCCATCCCCAGTCAAAAGAATACACTTCTGCATCTGTGGCTGTGGCACAAGTGACCTCTCAGCCGTTAAAGACACCGGCAACCGGATCATCTGCACCACACACAAGAGTAACAGTGGCTGCTGAAGAGGATTGGCTAACTTTGCTTGGGTATGGTTCTCGAAAAAAGGTCACAGGCACAGCAAAAAGTAAGCAAAGTGGAGGAACCGTTGAGGACCTTGAGTCGATGGTGCAGGACTATCTGAATGACTCAACAGAGGTCTTTCTTAATGATGAGCCATTGCAGTATTGGCATGGGAAAAAACTATTGTGGCCACAGCTCTCCAACCTGGCTATAAACTATTTGTCTTGCCCACTCGCAAGTGTGTCTTCTGAACGTGTTTTCAGTGCTGCTGGTGGCATTGTAACTCCCAAACGGAGCCGCCTCTCGCCCAAAAATGTGGAGAGGCTAACAATGATCAAGATGAATCAGCACCTCATACCACCAGATTACAAAGTACGAGAAAGCACGCCGCATGAAGACGAGGAGGATGGCAACGTAGATGAGGGAATTTGTTCTCTGTTCGGTGACGCTGACCTCATCCTGCCAGAATTCGCACAGTATGATGACGAAATCTTCTCCTTATTCCCTGACACCGAGCCCTGAAAATGAGACAATGAATCAATAACTTTCTTTTTCGTCCGTATTCACTTTTATTCCTGTGTGTCTGTCTTTCTTTGTTTTGCACAGTTAATTTAATTCAAACTTTAATCACCTAATCCCAAAAACAAGCCCATCAGCAGAACTGTCTTCACTTGTTTGCTTATTGATTTGAAGGTGCCGCAGTCTACATTCCTCAGGTTCACAAGTTCAGAAGAACATGCTCCTCTATCCTCCTCCTCCTATTTCCCTCAAAGCAGAGGGCTGGATTACGCCCAATGAAGAAAGACTCAGCACTTGTGGGGGTGTTCTACTTCTTTGCGGGTGAGTTGACGGCTCTGGGCCCATTGCTGTGAAGCTCTAATAACGGATAAAAGTGTTTTGGACCAAATATGAGGCGGAAATTTCTTGCCGTTTTTGCTGACTTGCTTGCCTTTGAGGTGCTCTTTGGCGGGGTTCCGGGTGTTTGTGGGTGAGTTTTGGGGTCTGGGAGCACTGCTGCGACAGTCTAATCTTGATTGCATTTGCTTTTCAGGAAATCCGTGGTGGAAAACAGGAGTTATGATGATGACCTAGCTGCACAGCGCATTTGGACCGAAGGCCGAGAGATATTGTAAGTATGAGATTTTGCTTTTTGGCTGTTTGGGGGTGTTGTCGCGTGCTTTTTTGCGGGTGGGTTGGTGGGTCTCTTGGGGCATTCCTGGGAAGGTCTAATACCGGATAGAAGTGGTTTGGACAAAATCCATAAGGAAAAGCCTTTTTTTTGCTATTTCTTCTGACATCTTGCTCAATGTAGCGTTTTCGGGGGCCTGTTTGGGGGGCTTCCTGGTGTTTGTGGGTGGGTTGCGGGGTCTCTGTCGAAGCACTGCTGCGACAGTCTAATCTTGATGGCATTTGCTTTTCAGGAAATCCGTGGTGGAAAACAGGAGTTATGATGATGACCTAGCTGCACAGCGCGTTTGGACCGAAGGCCGAGAGATATTGTAAGTATGAGATTTTGCTTTTTGGCTGTTTGGGGGTGTTGTTGCGTGCTTTTTTGCGGGTGGGTTGGCGGGTCTCTTGGGGCATTCCTGGGAAGGTCTAATACCGGATAGAAGTGGTTTGGACAAAATCCATAAGGAAAAGCCTTTTGGCACTTTTTGTCTTTTTTTTTTTTTTTGAAAGACTTTATTTACATTTGCCAATAGTACATTACAATATTACGTGCAACATAATGCAGTCGAATAGTACTTAATAGCTCATTTACAGCGTTACACAGCTATTTAGCCGACAACCCACCGGTCCGGCAGCATGCGTTGAATCAGTACGCATGGCAGTCAGGAAATTTTTTCGTCGAGTGTACTTCATCTTATTTTTTTTTTAAATTACAAACAAAACTGTAGACTCATTACTAACAAATAGTCAGTTATAGCCAGAGCAATGCTGCCATAGTGTCACCAGCCGGTGCACAGATTCCAGAGTACTATCTCATCCCCCCCGAACGCAGTCCACCCAATCCCCCCTCGCCCGGTTCTCTATCCTTCTTTTAGCTCCTCCCCACACCCTAAGGTTCTACTCCCCCAATTCCTCCTCATCTTCTGAGTTATCCACTTCTTCTTCAGAAAGCGGATCACATAAGTCTCCTCTGTATTTGTTCCACTGCTGCCAGATCATATTCCATTTGCGTGGGTTAGCTCGCATTTTATACACTGCACGTTCGACTAACATGAGTTTGTCCATAGTCCTGCACCACAGCGCCAATGTAGGTGTCTCTGCCACTCCCCACCTCTGTGCAATGTCTCGCTTTGCCACCATCGTCCCGATTGTAACCCATTGTTGTTTCCTGCGTGTTAGGTCAGTGCCTTCCCACACATTCAGCAAACACACTCGCGGGTCTGGCGTAAGTGATGTTTCGAGAGCCTGGGAGATGGTGCGCAGGATCTGCCGCCAGTATCCTGAAATGGCCGGGCATTCCCAAAGTGTGTGCAACAGTGTCCCTTCCTCTCCACACCCTCTAAGGCAATACGGGTTGTCTGCCCTGCTCATTTTGTGTAAGGTGGTCCTAGTGTAATATACCCTATGCAGTATCTTAAATTGTATCAGCCGGAAACGAGCTGAGACGCCCGCCTCTCGCGGTGACGCCAATGCAGCGTTCCAGTCTGTTTCATCCATGGCTCCCAGCTCAGTTTCCCACTTTTCTTTCAATTTGACTAAGGGGTCCGGTAGATTGTTTAAAAGTTTACGGTAAGTGAGTGAGGTGGCGCCTGTCTGCATGAATTCCGTGAGCAGGCGGTCCTCCAACGGTGAAGAGTCCGGGACAGTCGACCCTGGCTCAATCACCGCCAGCTACGCATGCCTTATTTGTATGTACCTATATGTTTCATTGTGGCCTAGTGCGTATTGTTGCTGCAGTTGCGGAAAAAGGATCACGCCAGTAGTGGTCCAAAGGTCTCCCACTGTCGAGATGCCAATGTTATCCCATTGGGTAAAGCCCTTGCTGGTACGAAGACAGCCCAGCCGTTTGGTGTCCCACAACGGGGTAAGTTTAGTTATGACCCCTTTCCATTTAAGTCGCGCCTGCGCCCTGTGCCAGAGGAGCACGGTATGTTTAGTAGGTCCAGTCAGTTTTGCTGTAAGTCCTGGAGTATACAACGGGGCCAACAGGCTGTGTGTGCCCAATTGTGCCCTGTCCGCTGAATACGCCGGGTCATTATGCGGGGCGTGGATCCACTGGTTAACGATCTTGAGTTGCGACGCCCAGTAATACAGTTGCACATTTGGCAAGGCTATTCCCCCATCATACCACCCACGGTTAAGTTTGGTATGTGCTATTCTGGGCGGGCGTTCTCCCCATAATAGGTCTGTCATTAGCGTTGTCACCTTCCGGAAATATGAAGGCGGTATCATAACTGGGGTATTCTCTAATACATACAGTAGGCATGGCAACGTCAACATTTTGAATAATGCCGCCCGTCCCAGCATTGTAAGAGGTAGAGTCTTCCAGCGTCGCACGTCCGCACTAAGGCGAGTGAGAGGTGGCAGTAAATTTAGGTCGTAGAATGTCGCCGCGTCACGAGCGACGTGAATACCCAAATACTTAAAGGAAGTGTCGGCTACCATTAACGGGCAGTCATTCGGGAGAACTGGTGCAGGACCTTTCAGTACGTATATGACCGATTTTGTCCAGTTGATTGTGTATCCGGAGGTCAGACCGTGCGTATTGCACATGGCTAGTAACCTCGGGATGCCCGTCTCGGGGTCGGTTAGGTAGATGAGCATGTCATCAGCATATAGGGAGACTCTATCCTCCCATGTGTCTCCCCATTGCAGTCCCTTCAGTAACGGGGTATTCCTGATGGCGGTAGCCAGTGGCTCCAAGGCCAGCGCAAACAGCAGGGGGGAGAGCGGGCATCCCTGTCTCGTTCCCCTAGCCAAAGGAATTTCCCGGGAGATGTGACCGTTGGCTGCCACATGTGCCACAGGCTCCGTGTATAGCAGAGTGATCCAGGAAATGAATTTGGGGCCGAAGCCCATACGGGTCAAGACTGCAAACAGGTACTGCCACTCTACCATATCAAACGCCATTCTGGCATCCAACGATAGAATGGCCGCCGGCTCCTTCAGCAGGTGGGCACGTGCCAATGCTCCGTGCACACGGCGGAGATTCAGTGCCGTGCTCCTATGTGGCATAAAGCCTGACTGTTCTGGGTGGATTAGATGGGTTAGGTGCGGAGTCAGTCTATTCGCCAGCAGTTTCGCCAAGATTTTTGCTTCGGCGTTAAGGAGAGAAATCGGGCGATAGGACGTGCAGGCTATGGGTGGTTTATCTGGTTTCGGGATGGCCACTATGGTTGCCATCCGTTGATCCGGGGGCAAAGATCCCTTCTCCCGACACTCCGTGTACATGGCCAACAGAGGTGAGCTTAGGGTGTCCGCCATAGTCTGGAACCATTCTATTGGGATCCCGTTGGGGCCCAACGCTTTACCAGTGTGGAGTGCAGCAATTGCCGTCTGTATTTCGCCCAATGCCAGATCTTCCTCCAGTTCATCCACCGCTTCCGGTGGTAGAGTCGCGATCTGTGTACCCTGAAGCGCCGACATCGCCGCATCTGCTGTGACTACCTCCTCTGGAGTGTAGACTTCTCGGAAGTGGTCAGCTAAGATCTCCACAATCTCATCAGGGCATGAGTGTGATATCCCCTCCGAGTCCACCAGCTGTAGTATGTGTCTACAGCCCTCTCTTTTTTTATCTAGCCATGCCAATAGTTTATTTGCCTTGTCCCCTATGTCATATACCCTTTGCGCTGTAGATTCTATGTTTTCTACTGTGCGTCGCTTGAGAAGGTCGTCATGCAGCTGTTGGCAGAGGTGGAGTGAGTGTAGGGTGTCCTCTGATGGGCGTGCCATATGGTCTGCGTTTGCTTTTTCCAGTTTCAGTTCCAGTTCTAACAGTTCCCTCTTTTGTGTACGTTTGTGCCCCGTTATTGTTGAGGTGGCCTGCCCTCTTAATACTGTTTTGTATGCCTCCCACAAGGTCGTTGGGGAGGACACCGAGCCAGTATTCTCCTCAAAGTAGCACCTAGTCATTTTTTGCAGGTCCTTACGGATGCGGGGTACCTTGAGATACCCTGGATAAAGTGGGTAAGTTCTTGTACGTGCAACTGCGGAGCACGACAGGCTCAGCGTCAGGGGGGAGTGATCCGAGACACCTCGAGGTCGTATCTTCGCCTCAGATATCGTGAGTCGGCCGCCCCCCAGTGTGAGGAAATAGTCAATACGGGACAGACTGTTATGGGTAGCCGAGTAATAAGAGTATTGCTGTTCTTCGGGGTGTAGGCGCCGCCATATATCTACCAATCCCTGAGCCTCTATGAACTCGCTAAAGCGGGACGGGCCGGTTGTCATCACCCGAACCGGGAACCTATCTCGTGTGTTATCTGCCACCGCATTAAAGTCGCCTCCCACTATCAGATCCCCTTCCGGGAGTTCTAACAAGAATTTTGCCAGGTCTGGAAGCGCCGTCGCATGTAGTGCAGGTGGAATATATACTGACACCACATTGAGGGACCGCCCTTCCCATTGCCCACACACCTCTGCAAAGCGGCCGTAACTATCAGTTTTGGTGTTCTGTGGAATAAATCGGGATGTTCTCTTCATCAAAATACCTGTTCCCCGGGAACCTGAAGTGAAGTCAGAGTGTGTTATCATGCGGTAACCTCGTCTATCCAGAGCCTTACTAGCTTTATCCACCAGATGTGTTTCCTGAAGGAGGATCAGATCATGATTCAATCTCCGAATGGACTGAAGCACCAACCCTCTCTTTACCTTGTCTCCTAACCCCCTGACATTCCATGATACCACTTGTAGCGGCGGTACCAGCCCTGTGTCAGGACGGTCATCTACCATATCAGACCGTGCCATCTGTGCCATTGTGTGTCTGTAAGGACGAACCCTGTTTCCCCCTGGACGCTTCCATGTGCCTGCAATGGTGTGCTAAGTGTCGCCGGGTGTGCAGTGGCACGTACGAGGCATATTCTCCAGCTTACCGTGACTAATGTGATTCTTCGCGCAATTCTTAGAGTCAAACTTTTCAAACAGTTAAACATTTCTACCCCCCCTATCTTCCCAACTCCCCCCCTCCCTGCTCCCCTGCTACTCGGACTTGGAACTGCCCGCCTCCCCAATTTAGCAGAGTGCCGGATCCCACCCAAATACAAACACATCGTTACTTGCTTGTTGGGGTGAGGAGTGCTTCGGAGTCAGCGACCCCTCATTCCCTCCATGGAGGTCCGCAGCCCAGTATCCATGGCGGCCCATGCCACAGTCCTATTACCAATAAATGTCTCGTAACTGCCGGTGTGTTAGTCTTCCACCTCCAGACCTCCAGTAGCAGTGTCTCTCAGTGGCGAGCTCCTGTCTTCTGTCGGTCCTGCCTCCCGGTTATCTGCTTGATCTCCTGTTCGGTGGCCTCTTTTAGGCCGTCCTGCTCGGTGGGTATGAGAAGTTGGTCGCCAGCCATCCAGCCAGTCTTGGGCTATGTCCGGATTATCAAAGAACCAAGTCCTATTCTCTGCCACTACCCGCAGCTTGGCCGGGAATAACATCGAGTAAGGGATCTCTCTCCTTCTTAGTTCCTTTTTAATTTCAAGAAATGTCTTCCGCTTACGGGCCACCTCTGCCGTGTAGTCCGGGAAAAAGGCCAATGTAGAGTTTTGGATCTTTACGGGGGGTGATACCCGCGCCGCTTGGAGGATGGCATCTCTATCCTGGAAATTGAACAGTCTCCCTAGGATAGGTCTTGGCGGCGCCCCCGGTTTCGGCTGACCACCCGGTACCCTGTGCGCCCTTTCGACCGAGAAGAACGTCGACAGGCCCTTAGGTTGTAGTTGTGTCTTGATGACTTCTTCCACAAAGAGGTCAGTTGCCCTTGTACCTTCCGATTCAGGGACCCCAAGAATTCGGACGTTATTCCGTCTGGAGCGTCCTTCCTGGTCATCGAGCTTTTCCTTTAGTAGTTTATTCTCTGTTACTACTTTCTCCATCGCCGTCTGAAGCTCTGAGACATCCTCCACCAGTGATTTCGTCACGAGCTCCAGCGAGCCCACTTTTTCCGCCATTTTGTGGAGATCTGCTCTAATGAGAGTGACTTCAGTTGAAATCGAACCCACCGTGGTCTGGACCTGCGAGAGCGCTCGCATTACGTCATCCAGTGTCGCTTTTTTCGTTCCCGCGCCGTTCACTGTTTTCGCGGAGTTTTGCCTTCCGTCCGTCGGAGGGGATGCAGACGCATCGCAGGTGTATCTCTCGATACGCGTCTGTGTCGCACCGCCTTTGGGGCCTTTTCCCGCCATCTTGCCTGCCAACGTGCCGCTGGGCGTCAGGACAGATGTCCTGCAGTGGGGGCTGGGCCAGGGAGTGGTCGCGGCCTAAGCCCAAGCGTTATTGCGGTCCAATCCCTGTAGCGTTACGAATAGCCTTCCAGCTCACGGTACTCTGGACCACTATGGAGCCGTGGCCGTGGCATTTATGTGAAGCGCGATGACCTGTTCCCCCCAGTCTCACATTAACAACCTCTGTGCAGTACAGGGTCCTGCAGTTTCCGCAGCGATGTCAGCGTCCTATAATTGGTGGAGCTGGGAACACTATGGGGTCCAGTGTGAAGCAAGGGGTCAAAGCACAGGGCCAGGCAACGATCGAGTCTAGCAGGTCTCTCAACACCTGCGCCCCTCACCACCGCCTCAGCTGTCCGCACCAGTACCGTGGCCCCCAGGCACCATCCAGGGCCAAGTTACGCCAGCTCCGGTGCGGGGGGGGACACGAGAGCCCCCGCGACTCGCTCTCCCGCCCCGCCGTGTCCCGCAGCAGCTCCTCACCCCTCCTTCGATCGCGGCTCTCAAGCAGCGCTCCGGCAGCGTCCTCCGCTGCCGCACCACGGTCTTCAGATCACTCACACGCCTCAGTCGGGGTCAGCGCTATATTCAGGCAGGTCACTGTTGGGTCCGCTCCTCGGTTCCCGGTCACTTCCGGTCTGCCCCTGCCGGCCCAGACGCACTTCCGGTCGGCACCTCTGAGTGCTGGAGGCCCCTGCTTCTGGCCCTCGTCCAGGCTACGCCGATACTCGGCCACAGCTCCGCCGTCCGGCATTCAATTCTCGTCGGAGTGTCTGCCGCCTGTGCCGCCCGGTCCCCGGTCTCCGGTACCTCCTTCCGAGGTCGGTTTCAGCCACGGATTAGTGAACGGATTGCTGGAGAGGTCGCTTCTCTACCGGAGCTGTCCCTCTAGGCTGCCGCCATGCACGGCTGCTAGCCACGCCCCCGCCTTTTGGCACTTTTTGTAACTTAGGGTTCGTTAGGGTTAGCCCTAGCAGCAGGATTGCATGTGTTTCGGGGTGTTCTAGATTTTTGCAACTGAGTTCTGGGGTCTTAGAGCACTCTTGGAGCGATGCTAGCTATGGATACTTTTGCTTGCTTGCAAGTGGTTTCAATACAATCCACGGTGGTTAAGGGTGTATTTGGACCTACTTTTACTTTCAAAGTACGTTTTGTCACCATTTTTCTGCTAGGCCTCGTTTTTTGAGATCTGATTGGGGGTCTTCTACATTTTTGCGACTGGCTTTAGTAAGGGTCTTGGTGGGAGCATTGCTGGGAAGGTCTAATTTTGTTCTAAAACACAGTTTACAGTACACCTAGCTTGAGGGGAAAGATCCGCTAAATTAATTTGGCCATACTTATTTATCCTTAAAAAGGTGACTCAGACAGATTACGCAATTTCAAAAATATTGTACTGTCTATTAGGAAAATCAAAGTGTGACTTTTTGCACCACACAGCGTACATACCTTATATTTATTTAGCAGTGGTATTGTAATAGCACTTCCTGTTTTCCGTTCAATAATTACAGGCCGGGTTTCGGTCAACATCCGCCAGGCAGGCAGTGGACAGGGTGTCTTCTGTCAGTGGTCACTGGTCACCAACATTGATGGACGAAGCGTCAGCTGGAATGGAGGAGTGCCGCTAATAAGAGGAATTGTTTGCTGCATGCAACTTACTTACCAAATTCAACAGGACAACTCCAACAACATACAGAATACAGATACAGTATCCATTGTTTTCTTCTATGAGTGTGACTGCATGTGGTTAGCTTTAGTTTGTACCCAAAGATTTCTTTATCTTCAATTATTGTTTGTCCATGCTGTGCTTTTTTTTTCTTCTCTCAACAAAACCTACCCAAAAAGAAACCCCCATTCCCATCCATTTTCCAAACCCTAACCCTCTTCCCCCGGGCTGTGTGGTTTTGCTTGATGTCTGACTAAATGACATCAATAATTCCACAAACTTGCTGGGGAGGATAAGGTCATAGCAACAGGCTGGTGAAGGAATACGAGGATATATTCTAGACTTACTCAGCTTCAGTACTATTTCTTGTAGTAGTAGGAGCCAATGTCAAATAAATTCAACGCAAGTACTAGTTATACTTGCAATACTTTACCATTTGTTAGGCTACATTGTGGCACTGTTCTAGTGTACTGTCACCTGCTATATTCTCTATCGTACCGTAACCGTTGTAATGCTACAGTAAGGACAAACCAGGTTTCGTTTTCTTTTTTTCCATAGGCATGCAACTGCCACTGTGTCACACCACTAGTACCACCGCAACGAGGAAATTTCATCCGCCCAGGATTGCCAACCTTAATCCCCATTTCCCGTGGAGCCAGCCCTGGGCCTAGCCCTAATTTCTAACACAAATTACAGGTAAGATAAGCGTTTGGTGGGAGGTAGTATAATGGAGTATTAGGAGTAGACGAGAGATTGACGGTAGTACTACTAAAGTCCTAGGACTCTTCAGGAAAACAAACTTACTGTTAATCCCCCACCCACCAGACTGAAAAGCAGTAAAAAACAGGTATGGTCAGATAAAGTTTAAAAAAGTATATTTATGTAGCCCTAACAAAATAATCTCCCTCAAGACCCTCCCTAACCCCAACGATTGTCTTTGAAAAGTCCCAAAAAGAACCCAACTCCCAAATCCCACCCCCCAAAAGTCTCTAAAAAAAGGGCAAGGGACACTCCACTACTGGAGGGTGCTGGTGAATTTTGCGGCCAGGGCATCATACTCCTTGCGGAGGGTGGCATGGTTGAAGCAGAGGCCCTCCACCAAGTTCTTGTACCTAAGGACCTCCTGCTCCAGGTAGGACATTCTGACTCCTAGGCGGCGCTGGCGTGCCTTGCAACTCCTGTGGGGGGCAGCTGGTCTTTTTGCTGCTTGGCGGTGGCGGTTGGCTTTGTTAGCCCGGCTCCGTACCGCTGGAACACTGCGCTGGCTGGCAGCCCGTGGGGGCACGGAGGAGGATGCAGCTGTCCCAGTGGAGGATGTTGTGGTTCCACCGGTTGACTGCGTGTCCTCCTCCTCCAGGGCCACCAGCCGCCGATATTCGGCGACAGTGGCATCCAGTCTCCGTTGCCGGGCCATTCGAGCCTGCTCCCTCCGTGATGTCGATTTGGAAGGAGCAACTATATGAAGAAAGAAAGACATAGTCTGTAACCAATGCTCCTTAACATTAATAACACAAAGTGATTGAGCCGAAAGTTGTCACAGTACAAGTAGCAAATTGAAAGCACAGTACATAACTATTGAGGACAGTATCTATCTAACCTCCCACTTCTGCATCCTTGCTCTAACATTAGTGGGAGTTTAACGACCACTATGGACTTCCATTACAGTCGACTATGACAGTACACCAGTCTTATTCTTCTTCTTCTCTCTTGTTTAGGAAAATTGGTACGTTATCTTATGCAAGCCGGCAGAATGCCAGCGCAGTGAACTTGCACCCGAGAAAAACAGACGCACACCATGATGAGTGAGACAGACTTGCGTTACTGTACCGGTCCAGTACATGCAGGTGGTGAAGCTATTACTTTTCTATTAGGGGTGGCACTGAGAATACTCTGTTACAAGGGCTACTGCTTAATTAATTTACCTTTCACCCTACAGTGCAAATGAGTACTAGAAAAGGAAAATGAAGAAGCTAAATAATTTGATTATCTATCCATGGGATGTATTTGATGACATATGGGATGACTTTAGGTGCTTTGCTTATTATTGAGTGAACAGTGATACACCCACACATGAATGACGTACTACTACTAAACTTAAGTTATTAAGAGAGGTACGGAGTGTCCACCGTAATAACCGGATATATGGTGTGCTTGTAGTTGCAATACAAACTACTGCTACTATTCATGGTAGTATTGGACAAATTTACAATTAATTTTCCTTGCCTTCCTTACACTGGAACGGACGTGCGGGTGCGGTGTTACATGCTCTTCAAGGTAACACTTAGTTCATCCAGTGACCATCTACTCTCTCTAGATACACATGTGCTATCTAAGAGTCAGATAATACCATGCTCCAGGCATCCATCCATTCAAAGTATATGCACACATACAGTTTCTGTTTCACCCACCCAGGCTGTTGTCCTTCCACCCATCCTTGCTTCATCATTGACCCAGCCATGCACCATACCATATTCTTTCCTTCCCAGCCATCTCGGGGGCCAAGCAAACACATATCATTCTTCTTTGCCAGCCATCATAAAATTTCTCGTCCTTCCACACTTACTTACACCCTTCTTTCGCTTTTCGTTCATCCCATCCATCAAGTTCATCTAAGATCTTATTGGGATTCTTCTCACCAAAAACTTCACAGCTAAGTCGAAGTACATTTAGAGGAGGCTACTACCTGGTTGATTTATAATACACCCGTGCAGAAAGCACACTATGCAGTCTTCAATCTCAATAAGTAAGGAATATATAGCTTACCTCTTCCCGCCACCACCGTGCGAACCCTCACAGGAATGTCCGGCACTTGCACCGCCTCCTCCCCAGAGTCCTCGCCCAACACCACCACCTCCGCGCTGGCCCCCCCACCAGATGTTCCACCTACAAAGTACATTTAAGAATGTTAGAATACACCACTCACTACTATATAATATTTGGTCAAGGAGGAATAAACAAATGTTAAAAAAACGAAATACAATGTAATAATATGTAACTGTCTACTCTAAAGTAAAAATGTCCCTTTTTCCACAAGAAATGTGTCCAATTAATCGTTAGCACTAAGCACTTTTCCATTTTCAGTTAAACGTTTACTTTGATGACAAATTTGTTTTTAATAAATGTGTTTACTTTTAATAAAGCTTTTAAACTTAAATAGACTCTGTGGTTTTTGGTCCTCCAGACTAGAGTGGATGAGCTAAAGGTTTTGGAATTTTTGCAAGCATGAGTGCCTCTGGCACTTCTTGACTCTGACTCCGTACTCTTGTCCTGCGTTGGATAATCTAATGATCATTGGGGATCAATTATGGTGACTTTGGGAGCTAAATGACTCTGCCACACTATGTAGTCATTAAGGAGATTGGGGGGTTCTTCAAGGTCTGATATCACTGAGGTATGTGGAAAGAAAGTCTACCTGCGCCTATTATAATTGATAAACAATGCACTATTTAGTGTTCATAGTTCGGTTTGTGCAGATTTGTCCCGGCAACAGTAGTAGAATGGATTGTCCTCCTATCCAAACCAAAAGTAAAGTAGTATCTTATTCTTTCTTGGTGGTCATTCACCTTTTTATTGTTGGCAATTGTCAAAGCATAAACATTTAGAAGACTTGAAAAGACATTATGGACAATCCCAGAGGACTGCACTCAGTGCATAGAGCTATTGCTGACTAGAATGGGAGTCCAATGGAATTGCCAAATGTGCAATCTTAGTTAGCTACACAGACAGACTAATAAGAATAATCTAGTAATACCACAGGGAGTCATAGTCGAGGCAGGATAAGAATTTAGATCCAGTCTACAAGATCAAAGACGATTTAGAAAAAATCGAATGAGGAACGCTAGGAAAAAATAGGTACTCTATATTAAAATTAAAACTTACTGGGGCCAGCAAAGGAGCCCTCGCCTGCCCGATCCTGGCCTGCATCCTCCTGAACAGCACCCTCCTCCTCCTCCTCCTGTGTCCTCTTGCCCTTGGGGGGAGCTGATGTACAACATGAAAGAAAGAAAGACCAGAAAACATGGATGAGATTTGTCAACCAAATCAAACATTTCAAAAGAACAATAACAAAATATTTTGGAGAAATAGCAAATAGATAGACAACTATTCCACGGGATATATTGACCTATCTCATGTGGTATACTACGTTATTCGTATTGCCTGATTTGCGGACCGTTGACTTTGAAAGTTCCTATGTAACTCACTAAACAGACTACTAAAAAGGTTTGCCTAGGCCTGGCAGGCAGCAGTCCGCAGCACGCGAAGTGACAGACAAAGTCCATCCTGCTTGCAGAGAAGTGAATACTCAAACTATCAATCCACCGACCACCACCACTATTTCTTCTTATAGCCATGTGTCTAAAAGGAAGTACTGGACTTCAGTCTGTTGGGGCTGATTTAGAAGTCCCTTGCGGCACACATTCCTCCATTCCTCCGGCGCAAGGGAGGGCGTTCCTGCGCAGGAACGAATCCTAAAAGTGGCTGAGGGAAATCTACAAGATGTCAATCAGTCACTTTTAGGACAATGATGCGTGATTGAAACCCTGCGCCTGCTTGAAGCCGACGTACGGCTTGATGCAGCATTGGGGAGATAGGGCACCCCAGAGCATTGCTGGAGCTGCGCCATCGTTGGCACGCAACTCCGGCAATGCGCCGCCTTTACGGCACAGATGCGTAAGGCTTCTGTGACGTTTTGGGCCCATGGGTGGTGGTGGTGGCATGGCGCACAATTACTGCCACATCCCTGCTACTTTGCAGGGATGCGCCGGTAAATGAAAATATGACCCTTAGTGTCTAGCATTACGCAGTTCTTTACACTACACTCATACATAATTTCTCAGGCCAATGAAATGAACACAAAATACAAAACAAATAAGCATAGTAGCAAGCAAGGCTACTGAGAAGGAGAGCAGTGCACCTGAAATGCATAGAAGATTTTGAAATATAATTTACCTACAATGTAATCAGCAGCATTATTGCTCTTGGTAAAGAACAAAGATTTGCAAATAACAGAGCCGGATAAAACAGAGTAGTGATGAAATAGCTAGAAATAGCTACTACTACTCACCAAGCCCGGGGACCTCTACGCCGAGCGCGTCCAGCAAGTCCCGTTCCCGGTCCATGACATCCGTGCAGCGGTGGGTGGCCTGGTTATAGGTGCGCCGGACCCCAGAGAGCTTAAACATGGCCCGGCACACCTTCTCCCACCGCTTCCGGCGCTCCCGGATGCCATAGCCGGTTGCGATCTTGCCGCATCCCAGGATGGTCGCTGGACGTAGAAGATTAGTGCGCCCACCCCTCCTCCGCGCTAAAGATCTCCCGTGGCATCACTTGCTCCCCCCTCAAACGCCCGCACGGGAGCCGGGCACGGGGTGCGGGACCCTTCCCCTTCTCAGGGTGCTTCCCGGCTCCCTTTACCATGGTCTGGGCAGAAATGAAGTTAAATGATAACGAAAAAATAGAATAGGGAAGAAGAAAAGAAAAGAGTTTAAAAAAGTAGTTTAAAATTAACTAAAAGTAGCAGAAAACACAAAAATATAGAGCTAGAAAAATAGAGGGATAGATAATAAGTAAAATAGATCAAATAAACTTCAAACAAGCAAAGGATGGCAGAGATTCAGAGAGGATACAGAAAGCATGCCCAGAACCATAGCAATGAATGAGAAACAAGATGGCCGCGCCCATTCACGACCGCGTGGGTAAGTTCGCGCGAGATTTTTCTCGCGAGCACGCGCGAAATTGTACTAGCGAGCAGCACACTTTGCGAGATTACACATAGCGGCCGGAAACGGAATTACGTCACGCAAACAAGATGGCCGCGCCCGTGTACGACCGCGTGGGTAAGTTCGCAAACGTATCACTACAAGCGCCTTGCGAACACGCAAAAAATCACGCAAACATACACGCCGCAAAAAAAAAATAGTGTATTCGCACGCATTCGCGGCTTCCGAAATCGATCTCGCACGGATTCGCGCCCCGCAAATTGCGCGAAATTGCAGAAAAACGATTTTTGCTAAACTGAAAGCAATCACCAGGTGCAAAAGTTCAAACTTAACATTAGTAACCATTCACTCTAGTGCTTCCTGAGGGGCCCCTCCAGAGTTCAGTTGCCTATTTGCAACTATTCTATGACCCTGCTATGACCCAAACAGCAGGCTCATAGAATAGGTACAAGTAGACCATAAAGGTCCTGTGAAAAAAAAATTGCACTGCAACAGAAAGCAAATTACAGATAAGGAAGGAAGCAGGTGCCAGCCAGACTGGAAGTTTCAAAATTACTGACACATTAATCACCCCCAAATTAATT
This sequence comes from Lissotriton helveticus, assembly GCF_964261635.1. NCBI lineage: Eukaryota > Metazoa > Chordata > Amphibia > Caudata > Salamandridae > Lissotriton > Lissotriton helveticus. The sequence goes on from NC_136064.1 coordinate 5,159,644, forward strand.
CATGGCAGTTGAAGAAGGGCAGGTGTGCTTGCTTTCACTGCAACAGAAAGCAAATTACAGATAAGGAAGGAAGCAGGTGCCAGCCAGACTGGAAGTTTCTAAATCACTGACACATTAATCAACCCCAAATTAATTCATGGCAGTTGAAGCAGGGCAGGTGTGCTTGCTTTTATTCACCCCCATAATCTACAGTGATAAACAAACCTAATGGGTGGCAGTGAGGATGTACCAGAGGGTGGCATGGGTGTACCAGAGGGTGGCAGTGGTGAAACAGAGGGTTCTGTGAACCTGTGATGATAAACCAGAAGTAGGAACAACATAGTCGCGGCCGTTGCGAGCCGAAAAGTAAGTTCGCAATTGCAAAATGGTCCACAAATCCTCGCGAACGCTCGCCAACACAAAAACTGTAAAAATCCGCAAATCCGCGAGAGTTTGCGTATTTTTGCGGATTGCGAATCCGTAAATTCGCAAATTCACGTACGCGAGATCCGCTAGATCCGCCCATGCTTACTCTCATCACAGTAAATGGCCAGAAAAAGGAGGATGCATGCATCACAGGTCAATGCAAACAAGAAAATCCCCATGGCTACAAGGTTTGAAAGTAACACAACAACACAAACAACAAAGGCATTTAGAGTTTTCACCCAAACAGTTAACTACACCCCAAACACCACATTTGAAAATTCAATGCATTGCCACCCATGCGCTAAATCAAATGATGTTAAATTCAACAGACAAAATGGACAACGCTACATCAAGCATCCCGCTGACTATCTCTGGGACTCTAGGCCTACTGGCAGAGAAAATCACACAAGTTTGTAGGCCTGCGGCAAAAAAACTAAACCACGATGGAAGGTCACACAAAATGGCCGCCCCTACATGGCCTGGTGGCAACCCCCAAAAACATGAAAAGAAAGAGAAGACAGACAATACATTCCTATGGCAAAAGGACAATGCTTGGCTTGACAAAATGGCCGCCAAGCCGCCACATGGTCAGGCCACCCTCAAACAACAAAGTACAAAGAGGACAGAAACAGTAAGTGGTCCATGCTCCAAAAACTACAAGCAAATGACAACCTGAGGAGTTTCTTTAGCAAAATGAACAGCATCTACATTTTCGGGAAGGTTTTAGCCACCTTGGGAGATATTGCTCGTGAGAATGCAAATTCGGCGTGTTCGGCAGCGCGAACTGTACAAAACGTCGTTATCGCGTTCCCGAGCACGCACATTGGGCGCGCGAAGAAGACAAAAACTGTACGGTCGCGTTGTAGCACTGTGCAAAGTTACCAAAACTACGCAAGCTGAATTCTAGGGTTACCTAGCGCGCAGAAAAAGCCATATTATTCAACACACACCCAAAACCTGCAATTCAACACCAAAAACACATTTTGCTAATCAATTCAAAGCCATCCATGACCTATGATGTTACACTTACAACTTAAACACCCCAAAATCAGTTGAACAACTTTCATGCACCCATGATGAGGACTCTAGTAGTACCCTTGGGCCTACTGGCAGAGTAGGCCACAAGCTTGGAGGCCTATGGCAAAAACAGAGGCTACTACTAGTACCAGGAAATGGCCGCCACGACATGGAGAGGCGGTCACAATAAAAAAGAAAAGGAATCAAAAAAATAAGAACGGAATCAAAATAAAAAACAGACAAAGCAGGCCTGTGGGAAAAGCAAAATGCATGGCTTCACCAAATGGGGATGGGCACCAGCTCCATGGTCAGCCCACCAATAAGAAAGTACATATAATTTAAATAAACTCAAGCAGGTCTATCAATAACCCTATATGGCCAGATAAAGGAGGATGCCTGTTACACATCACAGCTTAATGCAAAAAAGAAAATCCCCATGGCTAAAAGGTTTGAAAGTTACACAACAACACAAACAACAAAGGCATTTACAGTTTACACCCATACAGTGAACTACACCCCAAATACCACATTTGAAAATTCAATGCATTGCCACCCATGCCCTACATGATGTTAAATTCAACAGACAAAATGGAATCCGCTACATCAAGCATCCCTGCTGTCTACCTCTGGGACTCTAGGCCTACTGGCAGAAAAAATCACACGTGTGTAGGCCTGCGGCAAAAAAACGAAAGCACGGTGGAAGGTCACCCAAAATGGCCGCCCCACATGGCCTGGCCACCCCCAAAAACATGAAAAGAAAGAGAAGACAGACAATGCATTCCTATGGCAAAAGGATATTGCTTGGCTTCACAAAATGGCCGCCAAGACGCCCACATGGTCAGGCCACCCTCAAACAACAAAGTACAAAGAGGACAGAAACAGTAAGTGGTCCATGCTCCAAAATCTACAAGCAAATGACAACCTGAGGAGTTTCTTTAGCAAAATGAACAGCATCTACATTTTCGGGAAGGTTTTAGCCAACATAGGGAGATATTGCTCGCAAGAATGCAAATTCGGCGCGTTCGGCAGCGCGAACTGTACAAAACGTCGTTATCGCGTTCCCGAGCACGCACATTGGGCGCGCGAAGAAGACAAAAACTGTACGGTCGCATTGTAGCACTGTGCAAAGTTACCAAAACTACGCGAGCAGAATTCTAGGGTTACCTAGTGCGCAGAAAAAGCCATATTATTCAACACACACCCAAAACCTGCAAATCAACACCAAAAACACATTTTGCTAATCAATCCGAACCATGACCTATGATGTTACACTTACAACTTAAACACCCCAAAATCAGTTGAACAACTTTCATGCACCCATGATGAGGACTCTAGTAGTACCCTTGGGCCTACTGGCAGAGTAGGCCACAAGCTTGGAGGCCTATGGCAAAAACACAGCGGCTACAAACATAAAATGGCCACCACCACCTGCCCAAGCTACCCACAGAAAGTAAATGAACTCAAGCAGGCCTACACTAACTACATGAACTACTAGGGTTACCTAATTTTACAAAAAAAAAAGTTTAATTCCACTACAACAGAGTATGCAATTAAATCCAATGCCATCCATGATGTTTTACAGACACAACAGAAACATGGGTGGACCCTTGGGTACCTCTAGGCCTACTGGATGAAATTTCAAACACATACAACTTGGCCCCTCATGAAAGTACAGGCCTCCCTCAATAATACTTTTTAAGAAAGATTGAGAAGCACAGAAAACTGTGGTTAAAAAAAAAACCAAACCAAAAAAACATTTACAGTACACCAATTCTCAATTCTCAAACTTACTTGTAAAAGAAAAGTTCAAATCCAAAATTCCTCAATAAATCCAAATGCTATGATGCAGCAGACATACACAAAGAGTAATCCTTCCAGCTCCAATTCCAAATGAAAGTGAACACCACATGGACAAAGCACTGGGAGGAGCCTGGTGGACAGGAACAGGAAGTTGGAGACTCAGGGGCACTTCCTTTCTCTTGAAAAACAGAGTAGAAACAAAAAGAGGACTCCTAGCACAAAAAAATACAGCCAAATCACAATCTGAGGGGTTAAATACTTAAATGAACATTTTTGAGAAGATTTTAACATGCTCGGGAGATATTCTGTGCCAGATTGCAGTTTCTGCGTATTCGGAAACCAACATGGCACTGCAAGGAGGATCGCACGTCCCAATGACATGTTCGCGCGTCCGAATGACGTAATCGCGTTCTCAAAGTCGCATGGGATTGTGCGGCCGGATTCCAAACATCGTAGCGAACGCAACCGGGAGAGAAAAGCGAGAAAGCGAACGCAGAACCACGGTAAGTCATTACCGCGAACGCGAGAATGTTATTGAGCGCACGAGGAAGAAAAACTAATACGCTACGCTGTCGATTGCGAAGTAGTCGACAGCTTCGCGCTCGCAGCGAAGTGCAGAGTTGCCGAAAATTCGCAAACTCCGCGAACGGAGCGTAGTTATCCGCCCAGGGTTAATAATATGGATATTTTTTGCCATTAAATACTGAAAGGTTTCAGAGCATTGGCTGATTGGGAGGTGAGCACATCTTTTTCTTATGGAAGCATACATTTGCTGTTTATTGGCTTAACCATTATTTGCAGTTTCCCACTTACTTCTCTTCTGTGAGTGCTAGTTGGTAAAAGTAACTCTTCAGCATCTAGAACAGTGCTACTCAAAGTACGGCCAGGGGGCCGCATGCGGCCCTCCTGACCTTTGCATGTGGCCCCATGGGCGGCAGCAGCAGCACTGGGCTGCTGTTTACTCGACTCAGCACTAGTATGAAAAAAAAGTTAAATATACAGCAATAACTTATTTAAAGGTTAATTGCAGTTAGGGAAAGAAAGTAACTAGGCCCTTACCTTTAGGAGCACCTTCATTTGTAAAGACAATAACTAGTTATACATGCTTAGCTTCCCCATCACCCACTTTACACCCCTGCTGGCATCAGTGCGGCCCTCGGTCACACCATAGACCACATTTTGCGCCCCCTGGGAAAATGTACCCATGATCTAGAATAACGTGTGTATACTTTGCTTACTTTTTCTTGAAAGTACTTTAAAATCATGCCACTTGGACAAATGATAAATATTTTATATGCGAGGGCATGCCTGCTTTGCTTTTTCACTCAAGTACTCCAAAATCATCCTATGTCGGTAACTCAAGCACATGCCTCGCTTAGCATCTTCTCGCAAGTCACTTAAAACAAATTACTGTCATGCACAAAATGCTTGTGCAAGTCCAGCTTTTCATGCGAAAGAAACACTGCACATAGCCAGGGATACTTTGCTTGGTATTCAGAGTTTTCGCTTAAATGGCACATACTTTGCAGGGAACGGTTTAAGCAGTTACTAGTCCACAACTGGGGTTGCAGTGATTCTGGTGGAAAGGCAAAGGGACTGCCTTCCCAGAGAAATGTCAATGTATTGTGGGCCTGCTCAAATGTTTTAAACTTTTAAGTGTAGGCGACGGCCAATGGCCAATGCCCAACGCCCATACTCCCTCCAAGGGCTGCTGATGGCCACTGGCTGATGCTGGGGAGGGCTCAGAAGGAACGTCTGGTGCTTGCACCAGAGGATTTCCTTTTAACAATTCTTAGCTCCGGCTGCTGGGGAAGAACTTTCCCGCAACCAGTCTTTTTTGTTATTTTTTTAAAAAGGAAATGACGATCAGCGGTCATGGTGCTCTGATCCTAATTTCTGTGAAAGCGAAACTGAAATGAGTTAATTCACTCTTTTCACTTTCACTGAATTGGTGCTTGGGGGCATATCTAAGCCCTCCAAGCACCCATTTAGACAGAGGAGGTATTGTTGTAAAGGGGAAAATCCCCCCATTCCAGTGATATCTCTCCCTAGGGTATCCCTGGTTGGGAGTGGCTGCAGGAGGGTGATCCCTAAGCAGGGATCCACCCATTAGACACCTGGGATTTGTGACAAGGAGAGTGATCCCCGCTAAAATCTCCCCTGTAGTTTTAGTCTTTCTTCAAATCCTGGGGGTCAGATGGAGTAATTACAACCAATCTGGCCACCCTACCCCCCGGGAGGGAGCAGAAAGTCCTCTAGACATTATGAAATTTAAAAATAACATAACGGTGGGGTTTGCTCACCATTAACATGGTCATGCCCGACCCCAAAACGGGTAGAATTGTCTTTCTTCCACCCCAAAGGGGCAGGTTGAAGATTTGCCTCAATCTGCTTCCCCTGGGGGAAGCGGGGGGGGGGGGCAGAAAAGCTACTAGATGCCAGGGAACTATAATAAACAAAAAATAGGGGTGGGGGCTGCTTGAAAATGGAATGGCTGTGCCCCCATCTGAAAAAAGGGTAAAACAAACTTAGGCAGATTATAAGGTTGTCCCAATATGCCTCCCCCCACAGAAATCCCACTATAGACCATGGAATATTAATTAAAAAACAACATAAAGGAGGGGCTGCCCATCATGGGCATGCCATGCCCCTACCCCAAAAAAGGTGCAACTGCCTTTCTGATCCAACTGGGGGGCGGATTGGAGGTTTGCATAATCTGCCTTCCCCCATGGGGGCAGGAGCCTACTAAACATCAGGGATTCTGCCTTTGGAGCAGAAAAGGGGTGCAGGTCTCACACTCTGGCATTAGGCCATACTCCTACCCCAAAAAGGCCTCCCTGTAGTGCAGAGATAGGGGTTGCCATCAATTTGCTACCACGGGTGCAGAAAGTCCACTGAATGTCTGGAATATTTTTTATATAAAATAATGGTGTGGGTCTGGCAAGTCCTGATATCAATCAATCAATCAAACGAGATTTATTGAGCACAAGGGTATTCAGGCACAAGGGTATCCAGGCAAAGAGTGCGACGCTGCTTGGGTGACATGTATAGCCGGGTCTTGAGGCTTCTTCTGAGTCCCCTTCTGAAGAGAGGGTGAAGTCTGGTTGCTGAGTACTGAATGACCTGCACTCTCATCAGGAGGTGTGTGGTAATTCCTGTGTAGAAGGTGTTGCTCGTCGTGCTTCAACATCCTGCGCATGCTACGGAAAATCTTCCGGTGGATCCCCACCGAGACCAGGAAGACTGTCACCCAGGCCCTCGTCACCAGCCGACTGGACTACGGCAACGCCCTCTACGCCGGAACCACCGCCAAGCTCCAGAAGAGACTCCAACGGATCCAGAACGCCTCAGCCAGACTCATCCTCGACATCCCACGACACAGCCACATCTCCGGACACCTAAGAGACCTGCACTGGCTCCCGGTCAACAAGAGAATCACCTTCCGTCTCCTCACCCACGCACACAAAGCCCTACACGATCAAGGCCCGAGCTACCTCAACAACCGCATCAACTTCCACGCTCCCAAACGACACCTCCGATCAGCCAGTCACGCCCTCGCCGCCGTCCCCCGCATCCGAAGAACGACAACAGGAGGAAGGTCCTTCTCCTACCTGGCTGCCAAGACCTGGAACTCCCTCCCGACCGACCTGCGCCTGACCCAAGACCACCTCGCCTTCAGGAAGAAGCTCAAGACCTGGCTGTTCGGGCAGTAGCAGCACCCCCCCCTAGCACCTTGAGACCCTCCGGGTAAGTAGAGCGCTCTATAAATGTCTATGATTGATTGATTGATTGATTGCTGTAGTCCCAGTGGCTGGTGATAGGGCTTGAGTGACGGTGCGTCTGGTAGAGAATGGAAGCCATTTGAAGACCTTTGGGAGCATTCATAGATTGAGGAAGCAGGCGTACAAGACTGCATCGATCTGGTTCTTCATGGTGAGTTTGCAATCCAAGATGATGCAGAGGTTCTGTGCTTGGTCAATGGGGTTAGGACAGAGTTCGGGATTGGGAACGTCAAGAAGATCATTGTTCTCAAGGTATTCCATGGCCTTCTCAAGGACTTTGGCTGGAAAGGGGAGCAGGGAGATGGGTCAGTGGTTCTTGAGCTCGGGGTCGGCGGATAGTTTCTTGAGGAGAGGTTTGACTTCCATGTGTTTTCAGTCATCTGAAAAAGATAGCCGAGGTGATAGATGTGCTGAAGATGGGTGTGAGCTTGCTGCTGTAGGTCCTGTTGCTGCGGTTGAACATTTGGTGGGGACAGGGGTACATGGATGCTCCTCAGTGGGCGGAGTGCATGAGGTCGTTGGTGCTCCGCGAGGTGAGCTGGCCCCAGCGGTGATCCGGTGTTCGAAGATTGCAACTACTAGAGTGAGGAGGCTGAGGGTGTCGGTCGTAGAAGTATGGGGTTCAAGGTGTTTTTAGATGGTGTAGATCTTGTCATGGAAGAAGTTTGCCATGGTGTTGCAGAGTTCTTGGAGGGGGTGATGGTGTTTTCAGTTGCTGAGGGGTTGGAGAACTCCTTGGAGATGCTGCAGAGTTCTTTGCTGTGATTGGAACTGGTTGGCTACCGTGTTCCTTCTTATCTCTTTAAGGAGTCTGGGGTAGTGGTTGGGCAATATCTTGAAGGTGGTCCGGTCATTGGGCTCTTTGCTGGCTCACCATTTCCTTTCCAGTTTCCTGAAGTTGCGTTTCATAATTCTCACTTCAGGGGTGAACCATCTGGCATGTTTGGTGGATCTCTTGGGTTTGATGGGGGCGACTCAGCCGACGCAGTCAGAGATACAGGTGATGAAGTTCTTGACAGCATTTTCAAGGTTGGTAGTGGTGCTAGGATGGAAGGTGTTGATGGCGTCAGTCCATTGGCTTTTCAATGTGAGGTGTTGGTCAGTCTCGTGGCGGTGCTGGGGGCTGTTGTGAAGGTGCAGTGAATGATTGAGTGGTCCGTCCAGGTGAGCTCAGTGACATGGCTGTATTTGAATCTGTTGCTGGCTGTGAAGATCGGGTACAGTGTGTAGCCTGCGATGTGTCTGGGATCTGTGACTAGTAGGGTGAGTCTGATGTTGTTCATGCTTTTGAGGAGCTATTCTGTGTTGGCGTCCTTGGGGTCGTCAAGATGAAAGTTGAGGTACCTGAGGAAAATGTAGTATTGGTTGTTGATGGCTTGAGGGGCTATGAATTTGGGGGATGGGGTCTCAAAATCCGGGGCATGGTCCTGAGGGTCTGAAGGCAAGGCTGCTTCTGATGGTGGTTTTGCCAGCAGTTCTGAGTTGGAAGTTGAGGTGTTCCATGATCGGTGTGGTGTTGTCCATAGCAATGGTGCAGTGGATGGCTTCTTTGTGGATGATGGAAAACCAACTCCATGTTTGTTGATACAGTCCCAGTGTACAATCTCGTAGCCGTTGGGTGTGGCCGAGGTAATGTCGGATGTGGATGCCGGGTTGAGCTGGGTCTAAGTGAGGAAGATGACATTGGGGTGAGGGAGGTGTTGGTGTGGTGTGCCAGATCTCAGTGGCATGTTTGCAGGGTGATCAAGCATTGAGCAGGAGGCAGTGCAGTTGTCCAGGCGCAGTCATGGTCGGCATGGTAGTAGCGGTGGCCATTTGTGCAGGTGCTCCAGTATTGCAAGAGAAGCAGCAGTGGTGGCATGTTGTGCGTAGAGGGTTGTGACAGCAGCTGTTGTTGCCGAGTATGGGGTCCTGGGCTTTGATCTCGGCACTGGTGTACCTGCAGAGGATTGGAGATCAAGGGTTCCTGGAGATGGGCGTGGTCCAGGCACAGATGGGTGTAGTGGGGCTTGTGGCATGCCCACTGTGTGCGGCCACTGCGTGGCCACACTGTGGCCTCCATTAAGTAGGTCTTGGAAGGGGAAACAGCACTGGGAGGAGGGAGCGGTGTGAAAGTAGGAGAGCGGGAAGTGGGAAAGTGAGTGTCGGGTGCCACTAAGGACAATAGCAAGAGTAAAAAGGCAAAAATAACAAGGGGGCAAGAGATAACTGGCACTAATTACAATTGACAGAAAGCATGGAATAACAGGCATGATGTTTGTTAGAAAGGCGACCCCGGCGGAGGCAGAAGATGTCTGACTGACCACCCCTAGGTCCACCTCTCCGTCAAGAAGTAGCCGAGCGTTACCGAGAGGCCTCCTGGGTGAGGGTCCTCTCCTAGGATCGTACAGCAGAGTAACCACAACACTACAAATGGACACCACACCAGAGGTTGAGTTCGTAAGCTTTATCAGGAAATAAAGGTTGCTGGTTCTCAGCGATATGTACAAGTAGATCGAGGGATCAGTAAAGTCTCGTAAAAGGGTTAGGGTAGCGGGACAGTCTCAATATGGGTGCAGGAAGGGATACCCTGCGCACAGCTCTCAATCCTCGAGCCGGGGGTTCCGAGAGGTCGAGCCGCGGCAGCGCCAGCAGGACTCGACAGGTGGTTGGAGTCAGAGAGGAGGCCGCGGCAGCGCCAGCAGGCTCTCAAGATGGTTCGGCAAGGGTGGGCCGCGGCAGCGCCAGCAGGCTCCAGAGATGGTTCAGCGAAGGTGTGCCGCGGCATCGCCAGCAGGCTCTCAAGATGGTTCAGCGAAGGTGGGCCGCGGCAGCGCCAGCAGGCTCCAGAGATGGTTCGGCAAAGGTGGGCCGCGGCAGCGCCAGCAGGCTCTCAAGATGGTTCGGCAAGGGTGGGCCGCGGCAGCGCCAGCAGGCTCCAGAGATGGTTCAGCGGAGGTGGGCCGCGGCAGCGCCAGCAGGCTCTCAAGATGGTTCAGCAAAGGTGGGCCGCGGCAGCGCCAGCAGGCTCCAGAGATGGTTCAGCAAGGGTGGGCCGCGGCAGCGCCAGCAGGCTCTCAAGATGGTTCAGCAGAGGTGGGCCGCGGCAGCGCCAGCAGGCTCTCAAGGTATCTTCAGGTTACAAGGGAATGAGTTCTTCTGGTGTCGGCCGTGACAGCGTCAGCAGGGCTTTCCAGTCCAGGATACAACTGCCGTCCTACTCCGGGGCTGGCCCAGATATAGGACTGGAGTCCTTTGATGTCCGGACCCTCGCGCCTGGGGGCCAGAGGGGCCGGGAAGATGGTGTCCAGACACCCAGCAGGGGGGTGGAGCCAGCACCCAGGGATGCCGGGGGCGATCGATACCAGGTGTCCGGGGATGGCTGGAGGCCCATCGAAACTCCCCTTCCTCCGGGATCTGTCGAGTGGCCACTCGACCACCTGGGTAGATCTTGGCGCCTCGATGTCGGGGCTTCGCTGGGGCCTGGTCCGGGGCCGAGGCCACGTGTTCGTGACGTGGTGGGCCCAAGATGGAGTCGGGTGAGGCCTCGTGCTCAGGACGTGATGGGCCCACGATGGAGTCAGGCCGGTGTGGTGGACCGTGATGGTAACCGGACCGGTAGTGTTGGTGCATGCAGGATCGGGCGGAAGGGGCCGCCCGAGGCTCTGTGGAGGGCCGATGTCGTCCGGGGCCCGCCATGCGGGAGGGGTAGGACCACACCATGAGGTCGGGTCCAACACGCGTCCCCCCAGCTGAAGGCAGGGGAGAGTCCCCATCTTCTTGGGGGTTCTCCTCGCCGAGGCGGAAGAATCGGGACAGGCCGTCAGCATTGGCGTGGTCGTTGCCGGGGCGATGATCCACAGTGAAGTCCATCCCTTGGAGGGAGATGGACCATCGCAATAGTTTCGGGTTTTCTCCCCGCATCTGCATCAACCACCGCAGGGGCCGGTGGTCGGTTTGGACCCGGAAGTGGGTGCCGAAGAGGTAGGGCCGGAGCTTCTTTAGGGCCGACACGACGGCGAAGGCTTCCCTCTCGATGGTGCTTCATCGCTGTTCTCTGGCCAGCAGCCGCCGGCTGATGAAGACAACGGGAAGGTCGGCCCCTTCAGGGTTTACTTGGAAGAGGACCGCCCCAATGCCGTGCTCCGAGGCGTCGGTTTGGACCACAAACTCTCGGCTGTAGTCTGGGGCTTGGAGCACAGGGGCGGTGCACATAGCGGTCTTTAGGGTGTCGAAGGCTACTTGGCACTCGGGGGTCCAGTGTACCTTTGGTGGTAGTCTCTTTGAGGTCAGTTCTGTGAGGGGTCCCACAATGCTCCCATAGTTTTTGATGAAGCGCCGATAGTATCCAGTGAGCCCCAGGAAGGCTCGGACGGCGGTCTGGGTGACCGGGGGCTCCCAGGCCTGGATAGCGTCAATCTTTGGCTGGAGGGGAGCCACCTGGCCGCTCCCTACTTGGTGTCCCAGATAGGTCATGGACCCTTGGCCTATCTGGCACTTGCTGGCCTTTATTGTCAGTCCGGCCCGACGGAGGGCCGTCAGGACCTCCCGGAGGTGGGTCAGGTGCGCATCCCAGTGGAGGCTGTACACCGCAATGTCGTCTAAGTAGGCGGCGCTGAACTCTTCTAGCTCCGCCAGCACCCTATTCACCAGTCTCTGGAAGGTGGCCGGGGCGTTTTTCATGCCGAAGGGCATCACCTTGAAATGGTAGTGGCCATCAGGGGTCGAGAAGGCTGATCGTTCTTGTGCTCCAATACCCGGCCGTGAGATCGAAGGTGCTGAGATACTTTGCCGCTCCCAGGCGATCGATCAGTTCATCTGCCCGGGGGATGGGATGGGCGTCGGTCCTGGTGACTGCATTCAGCCCTCGGTAGTCAACACAGAACCGGAGCTCCGGGGGCGTGCCGGGGGCGGCGGCTTTGGGGACCAGGACAACTGGGCTGGCCCACGGACTGTCGGAGGGTTCGACTACCCCCAGCGCTAGCATCTTGGCCACCTCGGACTGGATGCAGGCCCGCACTCGGTCGTGCACCCGGAAAGCTCGGTGTCTTACAGGTGGGCTGTCACCGGTGTCTACATCGTGGACGCACCATCGGGTAACCCCAGGGGTGAGGGAAAATAGATCTGCAAATTGCCCCAGCAGCTGCCGGCAGTCATGGTGCTGTTCTGGGGTCAGGGTGGAGGAGAGCGTGACCCCTTCGATGGAGCCGTCCTTCTCAGTGGTGCTCATGAGATCTGGCAGAGGTTCGGAGTCGTCCTCAGCTCCGTCATCGGTCGCTAACAGCAGACTTAGTTCAGTGCGGGCAAAGTGCGGCTTGAGCCGGTTAGCGTGTAGAACCCGGAGGGGGTTCCTGGGGGACTCCATGTCCACCAAGTAAGTGACGGGGCTCTTGCGCTCCACCACCTTGAAGGGCCCCGTCCATTGGTCCTGGAGGGCGCAAGGCGCCGGGAAACCCTTGTTGGGTAGCTGAGCGCCATACAAATGCAAAAAATAAAATAAAATAAAAGGCTCAACCGGGGACATGACCCAGACTTGCTGGCCCGGCTCGAATTCGATGGACGAGGCGTTCCGGTCATACCAGCGTTTCATCTCCTCCTGACTAGCCTCCAGGTTGGTTTCGGCCAGTTCCCGGAACTTCCGAGTTTGGTTGCGGAGGGTCAGGAGGTACTGGTAGACATCGGGTGGAGCACCTCGGACAGCCGTTTCCCAGCCTTCCTTGACCAGGCTGAGGGGGCCTCGGACCGGGTGCCCATACAATAGTTCAAAGGGGCTGAACCCCAGGGACTTCTGGGGTACTTCGCGATACGCAAACAGGAGGCAAGGCAGCAGAACATCCCATTTGCGTCGTAGGGGCTCCTCTAGGCCCTTGATCATTCCCTTCAGTGTTCGGTTAAACCGCTCCACCAGTCCATTCCCTTGGGGGTGATACGGGGTGGTGAACTTATATGTGACCCCGCACTGTTGCCACAGGGATCGCATATACTTGGAGATAAAGTTTGTGCCCCGATCACTCACGACTTCTCGGGGGAAGCCGACTCTGGAGAAGATCCCCATTAGGGCTCGGCCTACTACTGGGGCCGTGATGGTTCGGAGGGGGATGGCTTCAGGATAGCGGGTGGCATGGTCCACCAGGACGAGGATGAAGCGGTGCCCTTGAGAGGTGTGGGGGTCCAGGGGCCCCACGGTGTCTATCCCCACTCGCTCGAAGGGGGTGGTGACCACGGGAAACGGCTGGTGCGGGGCTTTGACTTTCCCCCCGCTCTTCCCGCTGGCTTGACAGATCGGGCATGTTCTGCAGTGATTATGCACATCGTTGCCCATTTTCGGCCAGTAGAGGTGGGTCACCAGGGGGCTGTAAGTTTTGTCCTGCCCCAGGTGCCCGGCGAGGGGCACATCATGTGCTAAGTTCAAGAGGAAGTCTCTAAATCGGAGGGGAACGACCAGCACCCGGCTGGCCCCTAGTTCGGCAATCTTCTGCTCACTGTAGAGAAGGTCGTTGTCCCAATAGACCCAGTGGGACCCCGCAGGGTCTCCAGCGGCTTGAGTGGCGGCTTGTCGTCGGATTCCCTCGAGGGAGGGACAGGTGCTCTGTTCTTGTCGGAATTGTTCGCGGGTTGGGACACCTTCTTGGCGCCATTGAGCTAGTTCTGGAAGGTGGCCGAGCTCGGTGATTTCGTCATGGCTGGGCCCCGGGGGGCCGGGTTCAGGGTCGGCGTCCTCGGGGACGACGGGCGGCGGAGGTGCGGGCCACTCCGGTTTCTCGATCGGGGCTTCCTCCGTTGGGGCGGAGGCTCGGGCGGACATGGAGCGGGTGGTCGCACAGACCCACTCTGGAAGGCCTAGCATCCCCAGATGCTCTCTCCGCTCTACGCCGGCCCAGAGGGAACTTTCCAGGTCGTTCCCGAGGAGGCAGTCCACGGGGGCATCGTCTCGGACAGTCACTTTCAGCATGCCCGACACCCCTCCCCACTCGAAGGGGATGCGGGCCATCTGGCACAAACTCTCAGAGTTGTCCGCCGACCGTACTGGGCACAAGACGTTGGGAAGAATTTGTTCGGGGGTCACTGTAGCGATTGCTGGGTCCAAGGGGCGGGGTACAGGTCAGCTTGGAAAGTCCCGTCGCTGGTGTGTGCCTGGGAGCGTGTGCAGGACAGGCCGAACGAACTACAAGAACCAGCATGCCAAGGGACAGGTCAGAGGAGTCACGGGACCTAGCTCATTTAAGCACCTCCCTTCCTCCAGAAGGGTGCTTGTCAATCAATCCGGAGGCTGTAGGAATGGCGGATGGTGTTCCCCGCCGGATTTCAGCTAGAAGCCTGAAGACTACCGAAGAGCCGAAGCCGTCTTGATAACCTGTTGTCTGCATTACCGATAAGTACTGAGGCGATTGGAAGCGGGCTCGCTTCCGTTGCAAAAAACTGTGTTCGCGTTGTACCATAGTTAGTTAGGGAATTGTTTGGTACAGTGCGACTGGCTGTGTCTGAGCCTTGTTTATACCCAGGAGGTCTCTGTGGGCGAACGCGTCTGCAGTCAAGACGGGGATTTGCCTTCATTCATTGCGCTTCTCTCCTGAGAGGTATTCTGGGAGACGTGGTTTCCTGTTGTGTCCCGGATGGGATTGCATTGCAAAAGAGACAGAGACTCTTTTCTTCTTTGTTTTTGTTTACTCTTACACTTCCTTGGACAACGGTCGTGTTCAGCTTGTGCAGTAACAGCCGTCACGGTATCTGTACTTTTTCCGCTGCATGCAACGGTCTTGAACTCCATAGCTAAAGGGAAATCAGCCATTCTCCGGATTTCTTCATGCCTGTGCAGTCAGAGAGCTATCTGTCCTGCAGGAGTTCCGTTGTTTGTTCCTAACCAGCCTGGGTGGTGTGTGATTCTGGTGAGTGTCAAAACCAATGGGGGGTTAGCGGTATTCATAATCACAGAGGGAGTGGTGATAACTGTATTCCTTACTCTTCCTCGAACAGGTGGGAGGCCCTTGTCTATTCTCTGCCATTGCGTGACCAGACCCAGAGGGATCCTGAGGCTTCACCATTACCTGTTTTTTATTTTATCCACTTACCCTTTCCCGGCTGGGTACGTGTTCACACAGTGAGTGTTCCTTTCGCTGTGAGATCCGTAGCTGGTAGGGACTGGGGAACTTAGCGTCAGACGTCGTTTCTGCCGGACATCCTGAGCAAAGGTTAGTGGCGATTATATGCTTGCGCTGCTGCCAATCCACGACAGATTGACAAGCCCAAGTTTATACGCCGGCCCAAACGATGAATGTTGAAGCCGTATTGGCTTCCGTATTGGAAGGCTTAGCTTCCCTGCAGCAGGAAGTAGCTACATCTAGAGCAGAAAACCAGACACTGCATAAAGAAGTAGGTACGTTAAGGAGAGAGGTTGCAGGTATAGCACGAAAAGGGACAGGGGGGAGTCCTTACCTAAAACCCGCTACCTTACCTCCTCCTGGCACCTAAACACCTACACCTCTGGGAGCAGAAGGGGGTTGGTTTTTTGTTCCTCCTCAAGGAGCCCCTTCTACAACACCCCCGACTGATCCAGTTCATACCGTTCATGTTGTGCAGACAGTGGGTGTTCCTTTGGCCCCGCCTGAACGCTTTTACGGGGACCCCCGAAAGTTCGAGACATTTCTGAATCAGTGTAGGTTACATTACCTATGTAAACCTGGGGTTTTTCAGGACGACCCTGCTAAGACTGCATTTATGATGTCCTATATGGGTGGTAACGCTGCCAGTTGGACCATCCCATTGTTGGAGAAAAACGACCCAGTGTTGCACAATTTTCCTGCCTTTTGTGTGGAATTACGTAAGCTTTTTGATCGGAAATCCCATATGCTGACCCTGGATAGGAAACTGCTCACCATACGTCAAGGTTCTCAGGACTTGTTATCATACATTACATTGTTCAATAGGCTGGTGGTCGAAACTGACTGCCCCCCTGCTAAACATATATCATTATTCTATCAAGGCCTTCCCGGGGAACTAAAAGATGTCCTGGCACAAGTAGTACAGCTTCCTGACACTTGCGAAGAATTCATAGATCTAACAGTTCAGTTGGATCATCGGCTCCTAGAGAGAAGAGGGGACAGAACGAGAGGGGAAAACCGTCCATTCTACCCTCGCTTCAAAGGCCCTACGGAAGAACGTGCCAGAACAACTGAAGGCCCTGAACCCATGCAGATAGGCGGGATTCGTGGTCCCCTGACACAAGAGGAGAAAGACAAAAGACGCCGTCTAAAACTATGTTTGTACTGTGGGAAAGGAGGGCACTTCATTAAAGAATGCAGAGCAAGGAATGCAGTACCTGAAAGAACCCTCGGTCCAAGGGCACAAGCCCTAGTACAGTCCGATAAACCGACGGAAAACTGAAGAACCCAAATCAGGAGGAGGTCTCTGCCTTGGGTTGTTTGCCGCTGACGATCTCCCCTTCACTTGCTAATACGTTGCATCCCGCTGTGGCGCACAGTAATCTTCAGGTCACCCTATGGGTCACACCTCAAAAAGCATTGAAGATAGACGCTCTGGTAGATTCCGGAGCCACCGGAAACTATATCGATCAAGAATTCGCTATGAAGATCGGTATCGCCTGTGAGAAAAAAGAAAAACCTGAATTGGTGAAATCCGTTGATGGAACCGTTCTGTCATCTGGTCCAGTGGCTTACCACACTTATCCTATGCTCATGCAGACAGGCCCTAATCATCAGGAACATATTCAGTTCGACCTAATCGACGCCCCTCAATTCCGTCTCATTTTGGGAATGCCCTGGCTAACTCTCCATGATCCAAAAGTCAGTTGGGCTGCACGCACCATCACACTGTCATCCGATTATTGTCAGGAACATTGTACTCACGATTCCTCTATTTCCTGCCTACCTGAAAAATCACCGTCTGTATGTTTGGCTACTGCATGTTCACAAGACCGATATTGTTGCGCTACCGTACTTCCCGTGGACTATCAGCCATTCCTTCCTGTGTTCGATAAACAACAGGCTACCCACTTGCCCCCACACAGGGTATACGACTGCCGGATCGACCTTATACCAGGAGCCGACATCCCATGCAGTCGGGTCTATGCCATGACTGAAAAGGAAACACAGTATCTGAAGGAGTACATCGAGGAGAACCTAGCATCGGGATTTATCAGACACTCGACTTCTCCTGCTTCATCCCCTATGTTTTTCATTCCCAAGAAGACCCTGTATCGATTATAGAGCTATCAATCGAGTGACCATCAAAAACCGGTACCCTCTCCCCTTGATACCAGTGCTGATGGACCAACTAAAGGGGGCCAGATATTTCACCAAACTCGATCTCCGTGGGGCCTATCATCTGGTGCGCGTCCAAAAAGGGGATGAGTGGAAAACAGCGTTTCGCACAAAGTTTGGTTTGTTCGAATACAGGGTAATGCCCTTTGGGCTATGCAATGCCCCCGCCGCGTTTCAGTTTTTTATGGATGAAGTCTTACGCGGGTGTCTGGAGACCTATTGCATCGTCTACATCGACGATATTTTGGTGTACTCATCTACCCTCTCGGAACATGTCATGCATGTGAAATCTGTACTTGGCAAATTACAACAGAACTCGCTGTACGCAAAACTGGAGAAATGTCTGTTCCATGTACAGGAGGTGTCCTTCCTTGGATATGTGATCAACGCACAGGGCTTTCAAATGGATTCGAGCAAAGTGGAAGCAATCATCAATTGGAGTACCCCGAGGACCGTTAAGGCTGTACAAGGCTTTCTCGGTTTTGCAAACTATTATCGGAGGTTTATAAAAGATTTCTCCAAAATTATACAACCGATATCCAGTTTGTTGAGGAAGAACACTCCTTTTGTTTGGAGTGAGGACGCTGGTGCATCCTTTTGGTATCTAAAGAAGCAGTTCACCCAAGCTCCCATCCTGCGTCATCCTGATCCGCAATTGCCATATATTCTGGAGACAGATGCTTCTCAATATGCGGTGGGAGGTGTGCTGTCCCAAAGACATCCAGTTACCGGCCAAATACATCCCGTCGCCTTCTTCTCCAAGAAGCTCTCGCCCTGCGAGGTTAACTATACTATCACAGACAAGGAACTTCTCGCCATAAAAAGGGCGTGTGAGGAGTGGCGTCACTATCTCCTTGGAGCAGTGCATACCGTAGAGATCTATACGGATCACAGGAATCTGCTATTTTTGAAGACAGCCAAGGCCCTTACTCCAAGGCAGCTACGGTGGTCCCTGTTCTTTTCAGACTATGATTTTATCATCAAGTACAAACCTGGACCCCAAAACGGAAAGGCGGATGCCCTTTCGCGTTTAGATGATGGAGAACAGGAAAGAGTCGAGGAAATGGAAACACCTTTGATTCTCAAGGAAGCGGAAACAAACTCAGGATCTGTAGCCCTTCTGTCTGCAAACGACTTCCTAGAGGACGTGAAGGTAGCCCTTGCGGAGATGGACTTGCAGGAATGGATACAGGAAGACCCGGAACATCGCCTAGAAAAGGATGACCTCGCCTATCATGGTTCGGCTTTGTTTGTTCCTACAGAAGCCCTGCGGCAGCGAGTGTTGGCTTGGACCCATGATTCCGTATTGGGCGGCCATATGGTAATGTACAAAACTATAGCTAGTGTCGAACGTTCCTTCTGGTGGCCCCTATTACGAGAGGACGTTCGGTCTTACGTCAGGAATTGTGCCGTCTGCGCACAAGGAAAGGCCGTACATGCTCGACCTGTGGGACTACTTAGACCTTTGCCCATACCTCCCCAACCAAGGCATACTCTCTCCATGGACTTCATAGTTGAGATGCCCCCCTGTGATGGGATGACAGTGATCTTGGTTGTCGTGGATCATCTGACGAAGATGGGCCATTTTATACCACTGGCGGAAGTACCCACGTCTTTGGAACTAGCAAAGGTGTTTCTCCAACACGTTGTAAGGGCCCACGGTCTTCCAAGTGTGTTGATAACCGACAGGGGCACTCAGTTCACGTCTCGGTTCTGGAAGGCGTTGTGCAACACTTTGAACATCGATGCCCGACTTTCCTCCAGTTACCACCCTCAGACGGATGAAAAAACGGAACGTCTGAACCAGACGTTGGAATAATATCTTCGATGTTTCTCTCTGCAAAATGATATGGATTGGACTGTGCTACTATGGATGGCAGAGTTTGCATACAATAACGCTGTGCACACAACACTGGGTTGTTCTCCTTTTTTTTGTCTCCATGGGCATCACCCGAATATCCTTCCCTTTGAGTGGCCTGTTCGCTCCCCAGTCCCTAGCATCCACGAACATCATGCACATCTCAGGGCGGTGTTGATAGATGCAAGACGTAGTCTGGCCGATGCTCAGTCCGCGCAGAAACGCTTCGCTGACAGGAAAAGGGCGGTTGAGCCGAGCTATGGGGTGGGTGACAGAGTGTGGCTCTCCACTAAGAACCCCCGCATCAAAGGGAATTCCAAACTGAAGCCCAAATATGTGGGTCCCTACGTTATAACGGAAGTGATTAACCCTGTTGCTGTCAGACTTCTGCTCCCGGAGGGTTGGAGGATCCACCCCGTGTTCCATGTTTCTCTCCTTGTCCCTTGCCCTCTCAGTATGAGACTCCCGGAGAAGCCCCTTCCTATTGAGGTGGACGGGCAGGAAGAGTATGAGGTGCGCTCCATTCTCGATTCGAAGATGGTGAGGGGCGGTATCCAGTATTTGGTGGAGTGGAAAGGGTATGGCCCTGAGGATCGGTCTTGGGAACCTGTAGGTAATCTGCACTGTCCCGAGTTGATCGAGCGTTTCCATGCCCAGTATCCGGGTAGACCGGGTCGACCGCCGAGTCGGCAGTCCTCGAGAGGGGGTTCTGTAGCGATTGCTGGGTCCAAGGGGCGGGGTACAGGTCAGCTTGGAAAGTCCCGTCGCTGGTGTGTGCCTGGGAGCGTGTGCAGGACAGGCCGAACGAACTACAAGAACCAGCATGCCAAGGGACAGGTCAGAGGAGTCACGGGACCTAGCTCATTTAAGCACCTCCCTTCCTCCAGAAGGGTGCTTGTCAATCAATCCGGAGGCTGTAGGAATGGCGGATGGTGTTCCCCGCCGGATTTCAGCTAGAAGCCTGAAGACTACCGAAGAGCCGAAGCCGTCTTGATAACCTGTTGTCTGCATTACCGATAAGTACTGAGGCGATTGGAAGCGGGCTCGCTTCCGTTGCAAAAAACTGTGTTCGCGTTGTACCATAGTTAGTTAAGGAATTGTTTGGTACAGTGCGACTGGCTGTGTCTGAGCCTTGTTTATACCCAGGAGGTCTCTGTGGGCGAACGCGTCTGCAGTCAAGACGGGGATTTGCCTTCATTCATTGTGCTTCTCTCCTGAGAGGTATTCTGGGAGACGTGGTTTCCTGTTGTGTCCCGGACGGGATTGCATTGCAAAAGAGACAGAGACTCTTTTCTTCTTTGTTTTTGTTTACTCTTACACTTCCTTGGACAACGGTCGTGTTCAGCTTGTGCAGTAACAGCCGTCACGGTATCTGTACTTTTTCCGCTGCATGCAACGGTCTTGAACTCCATAGCTAAAGGGAAATCAGCCATTCTCCGGATTTCTTCATGCCTGTGCAGTCAGAGAGCTATCTGTCCTGCAGGAGTTCCGTTGTTTGTTCCTAACCAGCCTGGGTGGTGTGTGATTCTGGTGAGTGTCAAAACCAATAGGGGGTTAGCGGTATTCATAATCACAGAGGGAGTGGTGATAACTGTATTCCTTACTCTTCCTCGAACAGGTGGGAGGCCCTTGTCTATTCTCTGCCATTGCGTGACCAGACCCAGAGGGATCCTGAAGCTTCACCATTACCTGTTTTTTATTTTATCCACTTACCCTTTCCCGGCTGGGTACGTGTTCACACAGTGAGCGTTCCTTTCGCTGTGAGATCCGTAGCTGGTAGGGACTGGGGAACTTAGCGTCAGACGTCGTTTCTGCCGGACATCCTGAGCAAAGGTTAGTGGCGATTATATGCTTGCGCTGCTGCCAATCCACGACAGTCACCAAGTGGCAGCGGACCACCATCACGCTGGCTCCAGTGTCTCGGAGGGCTTCGGCCCGGCGTCCATTGATGGTGACCCATTGGCGGTATTTCTGGGTGTTGCCTGGGATCGGGTCTCGGGGGATCATGTCTTGATCGCCCAGGCATGCTAAGATCATAGCGGCGGGCTCCCACTCGGCCTGCTCGGTGTCGTCGTCTTCTTCTTCGCCTCCCTCTGCACTCAGGGCGGCGGCCGCGATCTGGCGGCTCGGGGGACCGGTGGTGCCGGGTCGCTGGTTCATCGGGCAGAGAGGGTCGTTCGCATAATGGCCCTGTCGCTGGCATCTGTGGCACGTAACATTCGGGCGGGGCCCGGGTCTTGCTGGGGGGCCCCCCTTCGACCCTGGGATGGCGAAGTGGATGTAGGGGAGGACCCTGTGGGGGCGTCTCGGCCCCGGCTCTGGCTTTCTCCGCCGCCTCGTGGTCGGTGGTTCCCCGGGGATCCCCGGCCGTAGTCTCCCATCGGACTCCGGGGAACTCAGGTGCTCACCCATCTATCCGCCTCGACAGCGAGTTTTCGTGGTTCTGTCAATTTGCTGTCGAGGAGGTGCTGCCGGAGTTCGATGAAGTAGTTATTGGAAAGATGTTCCCATAGAATGAGGTCGACCAACTGCTGGTAGGTGGTGACCTGGCAGCCTCTGATCCATCCTTCGAAGGCTCTGCTGTAAAAGTTCACTTACTCCACCCAAGTGGTACCGGGGATTTTTTTACAGTCTCGGAATCGCTGCCGGTACATTTTGGGGGTGAGTCTGTAGCGAGTGAGGAGGGCGGTCTTCATGTGTTCGTACGAGGTCATCTCGGCGCCGGGGAGCTCCAGCAGGGCGTCTCTCCCTTCATTGATGAACTTTCCCCTGAGGCCGGCGCCCCAGTCCTTGAGGGGTACTCGATGGGCGGTCATGGCGACCTCGTAGGCTTTGAACCACTGTTGGAGGTCGTCGTTCTTGTAGTACTCTTTGACGACATCCTTGGGTATGTGTACCTTCGTGTCCACCGGCGGGGGCGAGGTCTTACCCCCGGAGGTGCCGGTTTCGTTTGTCTTGGCCTTGATTTCTAGTTCTTTGAGGCCGCGCTCATGCTCGAGCAGGAGCTTCTTTTCTTGGAGGTCTCTTTGTCTTCGCCTTTCCTCTAGGTCTCCTTCCAGCCGTAGTTGCTCGAGGGCTAATTCCTCTCTGCCAGCTGTATCTCTCCTTCTTGTCGGAGTCGGGCGAGCTCCAACTCGTGGAGCCGGTTCCTCTCTCGTTCTCGGGCGTCTTCATGGGAGAGGCCAGTGTCTAGGTTTGCGGGTCTTTCCCCCGCTGGGTTCGCGTCGATCTCCGGGTGTCCGTTCGGGCCCGGGTTGTCTTCATTCTGGGGTGGCGCATTATCGGCGTCCGCCCAGGCTTGTAGGGCCGATTTAAAGTCCTCTTTGGTGTTGAGGCCCGTGGTAGCGATGCCTAGGTCCTTGCAGAATTGTTTTAATTCCTTGTGGCTGTAATCTTCCATCTTTTCTTTCTGGAATTCCGCAGTCGGTCTGGTTTCCTGAGTAGTCATGGTCGCGGTGTGTTTTTCCCCGTAGTGAGTGAATTACTCTCTGTACGATCTGCGTCGGCTCGGATCCCGTCGCCTGCCACCAATGTTAGAAAGGCGACCCCGGGGGAGGCAGAAGATGTCTGACTGACCACCCCTAGGTCCACCTCTCCATCAAGAAGTAGCCGAGCGTTACCGAGAGGCCTCCTGGGTGAGGGTCCTCTCCTAGGATCGTACAGCAGAGTAACCACAACACTACAAATGGACACCACACCAGAGGTTGAGTTCGTAAGCTTTATCAGGAAATAAAGGTTGCTGGTTCTCAGCGATATGTACAAGTAGATCGACGGATCTGTAAAGTCTCGTAAAAGGGTTAGGGTAGCAGGACAGTCTCAATATGGGTGCAGGAAGGGATACCCTGCGCACAGCTCTCAATCCTCGAGCCGGGGGTTCCGAGAGGTCGAGCCGCGGCAGTGCCAGCAGGACTCGACAGGTGGTTGGAGTCGGAGAGGAGGCCGCGGCAGCGCCAGCAGGCTCTCAAGATGGTTCGGCAAGGGTGGGCCGAGGCAGCGCCAGCAGGCTCCAGAGATGGTTCAGCGAAGGTGGGCCGTGGCAGCGCCAGCAGGCTCTCAAGATGGTTCAGCGAAAGTGGGCCGCGGCAGCGCCAGCAGGCCCCAGAGATGGTTCGGCAAAGGTGGGCCGCGGCAGCGCCAGCAGGCTCTCAAGATGGTTCGGCAAGGGTGGGCCGCGGCAGCGCCAGCAGGCTCCAGAGATGGTTCAGCGAAGGTGGGCCGCGGCAGCGCCAGCAGGCTCTCAAGATGGTTCAGCAAAGATGGGCCGCGGCAGCGCCAGCAGGCTCCAGAGATGGTTCAGCAAGGGTGGGCCGCGGCAGCGCCAGCAGGCTCTCAAGATGGTTCAGCAGAGGTGGGCCGCGGCAGCGCCAGCAGGCTCTCAGGGTATCTTCAGGTTACAAGGGAATGAGTTCTTCTGGTGTCGGCCGTGACAGCGTCAGCAGGGCTTTCCAGTCCAGGATACAACTGCCGTCCTACACCGGGGCTGGCCCCGATATAGGACTGGAGTCCTTTGATGTCCGGACCCTCGCGCCTGGGGGCCAGAGGGGCCGGGAAGATGGTGTCCAGACACCCAGCAGGGGGGTGGAGCCAGCACCCAGGGATGCCGGGGGCGATCGATACCAGGCGTCCGGGGACGGCTGGAGGCCCATCGAAACTCCCCTTCCTCCGGGATCTGTCGTCGGCCCGGCTTGCTTGAATCCTGATGGTGCAATGAGCAAGGGACTCAGACATGAGTCCCTTGCTCACTGCTCCATCAGGATTCAAGCAAGCCGGGCCGACGACGCCTGAAATGGCAGAAACCGGTCCCCGGAAGCTTGTCTCCTTTCTGGTGAAGAATTGGCTTGGTAGTTTGGTCTGCCCTGTTCCCATGATGCACTGGGCCAGGGACAGACTAATTTGCATATAGCCAGGTTCTGAGCTGGGATGGGGCAGTGAGCTAAATAAAGGTGATGGATCAAGCCCTGATCTTTGGACTGGGTAAGAGTGGTCTGCTTAATTCAGACACTTTGTTCATCACCACCCCCTTTTCTGAATCGTTTTTGGCCACTATAGGTGTGGCAGGGTATACTCAGACATGAGTCCCTTGCTCACTGCTCCATCAGGATTCAAGCAAGCCGGGCCGACGCCGCCTGAAATGGCAGAAACCGGTCCCCGGAAGCTTGTCTCCTTTCTGGTGAAGAATTGGCTTGGTAGTTTGGTCTGCCCTGTTCCCATGATGCACTGGGCCAGGGACAGACTAATTTGCATATAGCCAGATTCTGAGCTGGGATGGGGCAGTGAGCTAAATAACGGTAATGGATCAAGCCCTGATCTTTGGACTGGGTAAGAGTGGTCTGCTTAATTCAGACACTCTGTTCATCACCACCCCCTTTTCTGAATCGTTTTTGGCCACTATAGGTGTGGCAGGGTATACTCAGACATGAGTCCCTTGCTCACTGCTCCATCAGGATTCAAGCAAGCCGGGCCGACGACGCCTGAAATGGCATAAACCAGTCCCCGGAAGCTTGTCTCCTTTCTGGTGAAGAATTGGCTTGGTAGTTTGGTCTGCCCTGTTCCCATGATGCACTGGGCCAGGGACAGACTAATTTGCATATAGCCAGGTTCTGAGCTGGGATGGGGCAGTGAGCTAAATAATGGTGATGGATCAAGCCCTGATCTTTGGACTGGGTAAGAGTGGTCTGCTTAATTCAGACACTCTGTTCATCACCACCCCCTTTTCTGAATCGTTTTTGGCCACTATAGGTGTGTCAGGGTATACTCAGACATGAGTCCCTTGCTCACTGCTCCATCAGGATTCAAGCAAGCCGGGCCGACGACGCCTGAAATGGCAGAAACCGGTCCCCGGAAGCTTGTCTCCTTTCTGGTGAAGAATTGGCTTGGTAGTTTGGTCTGCCCTGTTCCCATGATGCACTGGGCCAGGGACAGACTAATTTGCATATAGCCAGGTTCTGAGCTGGGATGGGGCAGTGAGCTAAATAACGGTGATGGATCAAGCCCTGATCTTTGGACTGGGTAAAGGTGGTCTGCTTAATTCAGACACTCTGTTCATCACCACCCCCTTTTCTGAATCGTTTTTGGCCACTTTAGGTGTGGCAGGGTATACTCAGACATGAGTCCCTTGCTCACTGCTCCATCAGGATTCAAGCAAGCCGGGCCGACGACGCCTGAAATGGCAGAAACCGGTCCCCGGAAGCTTGTCTCCTTTCTGGTGAAGAATTGGCTTGGTAGTTTGGTCTGCCCTGTTCCCATGATGCACTGGGCCAGGGACAGACTAATTTGCATATAGCCAGGTTCTGAGCTGGGATGGGGCAGTGAGCTAAATAACGGTGATGGATGAAGCCCTGATCTTTGGACTGGGTAAGAGTGGTCTGCTTAATTCAGACACTCTGTTCATCACCACCCCCTTTTCTGAATCGTTTTTGGCCACTATAGGTGTGGCAGGGTATACTCAGACATGAGTCCCTTGCTCACTGCTCCATCAGGATTCAAGCAAGCCGGGCCGACGACGCCTGAAATGGCAGAAACCGGTCCCCGGAAGCTTGTCTCCTTTCTGGTGAAGAATTGGCTTGGTAGTTTGGTCTTCCCTGTTCCCATGATGCACTGGGCCAGGGACAGACTAATTTGCATATAGCCAGGTTCTGAGCTGGGATGGGGCAGTGAGCTAAATAACGGTGATGGATCAAGCCCTGATCTTTGGACTGGGTAAGAGTGGTCTGCTTAATTCAGACACTCTGTTCATCACCACCCCCTTTTCTGAATCGTTTTTGGCCACTATAGGTGTGGCAGGGTATACTCAGACATGAGTCCCTTGCTCACTGCTACATCAGGATTCAAGCAAGCCGGGCCGACGACGCCTGAATTGGCAGAAACCGGTCCCCGGAAGCTTGTCTCCTTTCTGGTGAAGAATTGGCTTGGTAGTTTGGTCTGCCCTGTTCCCATGATGCACTGGGCCAGGGACAGACTAATTTGCATATAGCCAGGTTCTGAGCTGGGATGGGGCAGTGAGCTAAATAACGGTGATGGATCAAGCCCTGATCTTTGGACTGGGTAAGAGTGGTCTGCTTAATTCAGACACTCTGTTCATTACCACCCCCTTTTCTGAATCGTTTTTGGCCACTATAGGTGTGGCAGGGTATACTCAGACATGAGTCCCTTGCTCACTGCTCCATCAGGATTCAAGCAAGCCGGGCCGACGACGCCTGAAATGGCAGAAACCGGTCCCCGGAAGCTTGTCTCCTTTCTGGTGAAGAATTGGCTTGGTAGTTTGGTCTGCCCTGTTCCCATGATGCACTGGGCCAGGGACAGACTAATTTGCATAAAGCCAGGTTCTGAGCTGGGATGGGGCAGTGAGCTAAATAACGGTGATGGATCAAGCCCTGATCTTTGGACTGGGTAAGAGTGGTCTGCTCAATTCAGACACTCTGTTCATCACCACCCCCTTTTCTGAATCGTTTTTGGCCACTATAGGTGTGGCAGGGTATACTCAGACATGAGTCCCTTGCTCACTGCTCCATCAGGATTCAAGCAAGCCGGGCCGACGACGCCTGTAATGGCAGAAACCGGTCCCCGGAAGCTTGTCTCCTTTCTGGTGAAGAATTGGCTTGGTAGTTTGGTCTGCCCTGTTCCCATGATGCACTGGGCCAGGGACAGACTAATTTGCATATAGCCAGGTTCTGAGCTGGGATGGGGCAGTGACCTAAATAACGGTGATGGATCAAGCCCTGATCTTTGGACTGGGTAAGAGTGGTCTGCTTAATTCAGACACTCTGTTCATCACCACCCCCTTTTCTGAATCGTTTTTGGCCACTATAGGTGTGGCAGGGTATACTCAGACATGAGTCCCTTGCTCACTGCTCCATCAGGATTCAAGCAAGCCGGGCCGACGACGCCTGAAATGGCAGAACCGGTCCCCGGAAGCTTGTCTCCTTTCTGGTGAAGAATTGGCTTGGTAGTTTGGTCTGCCCTGTTCCCATGATGCACTGGGCCAGGGACAGACTAATTTGCATATAGCCAGGTTCTGAGCTGGGATGGGGCAGTGAGCTAAATAACGGTAATGGATCAAGCCCTGATCTTTGGACTGGGTAAGAGTGGTCTGCTTAATTCAGACACTCTGTTCATCACCACCCCCTTTTCTGAATCGTTTTTGGCCACTATAGGT
Source organism: Lissotriton helveticus (assembly GCF_964261635.1). Lineage (NCBI taxonomy): Eukaryota > Metazoa > Chordata > Amphibia > Caudata > Salamandridae > Lissotriton > Lissotriton helveticus. The sequence goes on from NC_136064.1 coordinate 5,186,917, forward strand.
GTGGCAGGGTATACTCAGACATGAGTCCCTTGCTCACTGCTCCATCAGGATTCAAGCAAGCCGGGCCGACGACGCCTGAAATGGCAGAAACCAGTCCCCGGAAGCTTGTCTCCTTTCTGGTGAAGAATTGGCTTGGTAGTTTGGTCTGCCCTGTTCCCATGATGCACTGGGACAGGGACAGACTAATTTGCATATAGCCAGGTTCTGAGCTGGGATGGGGCAGTGAGCTAAATAACGGTGATGGATCAAGCCCTGATCTTTGGACTGGGTAAGAGTGGTCTGCTTAATTCAGACACTCTGTTCATCACCACCTCCTTTTCTGAATCGTTTTTGGCCACTATAGGTGTGGCAGGGTATACTCAGACATGAGTCCCTTGCTCAATGCTCCATCAGGATTCAAGCAAGCCGGGCCGACGATGCCTGAAATGGCAGAAACTGGTCCCCGGAAGCTTGTCTCCTTTCTGGTGAAGAATTGGCTTGGTAGTTTGGTCTGCTCTGTTCCCATGATGCACTGGGCCAGGGACAGACTAATTTGCATATAGCCAGGTTCTGAGCTGGGATGGGGCAGTGAGCTAAATAACGGTGATGGATCAAGCCCTGATCTTTGGACTGGGTAAGAGTGGTCTGCTTAATTCAGACACTCTGTTCATCACCACCCCCTTTTCTGAATCATTAAAGACATGTGGGTCGCGAAAGTTTGTCGTTCTAAAAAATTGGATGTGGTTCTAAGAGGTTTGGGAAGCACTGATCTAGCAAGTTCTTCGAGAACAGCATCTAACAGAAACAATTCACGTCTTGCTACATGTAGTGCTAAACAAGAAATAATAATACAGAATGTACAACAATTTAAGCACAATTGCATTGACCCCTAATTGAGGCATAGTTAGTCTAAAGCAGAAAAACAAATAAAAGTACATTGTCATAATTTTGTTCCACTTAAAATAGCTCTAAGTCAGTGTACTCGTATTGATTCAAGTGTAGAGTAACTAATATTAATGCACATATTAATGCAAAAGCACAAAAGCTTTGCAAAACTGACGTGTTTGATTACATCATCACTAAACCACAAACTATTTACCATATAGTATGTATCACTTTCTGTCTCTTGCATCTCGATTTTTCCAACATCTTAAGTCGACCATGTACTCGCTTTTTGACATCTTCCATCTCCAACTCACAGTGGTTTCTTTTGAACATCACCATCTTGTTCTCTTTGCACCCACAGTTTAACACCATCTTAGAAGTAATTAGTTCAGAGAATTTGAACAAAAGGAAAGGAACTATTTCACAAATTAGCACAACAATTACAGAAGTTAATATAATATACAGCATGCTCCCCGAAACCCTCAAACTAATCACCAACCTTTCTAAGCGCCTTTCTAATCTCATCAAACCAGAAATCCACTGATTCCTACAAATCTTCAAAAGCTTTGACTTCAAGAGAAATGTTGGTCATATTATTAACATAGGCATTAATCAACGTACTGTTATCCGGGATGAAGGCACAGCACACTCTTACACTCAAAATACGGCAGACTCCACCCTCCTTCATGAGAAGAATGTCTAACGCAAGGCAGTTCTGCATAATCATAGGCTGCATAGCTATTAACTCATTATTTATCTGTGGAAATGGGCCAACGTTATTAGAAGCATGGCGATCTACAAGTGTAGATAATCTTCTAACCTTCACATCATTCATAGCCACACTAATAGATGGAAGAATAGCACCCAACATATCTAACACAATTTGTCCAAATCCACACTTAAATCTCTTGAAATCAACAACAATGGTCATCTTATTACATGATGAATCCTTGGGACTATCAAAGCAAGGTAGCAACTACCCACCCAATTAAGAGGCAGGTTAACATAAGATGTCTAACCACACACATAATACATTCCACTAAATACTGGCTCTTCACTAACCAAAAACACACCATCAACAACATAACTCCTTTAACACGTACTCTCTCCAACCAACTCCATTTATCTAGTTTCCTTTGACACTTTTCACAACATACACAGCTCCTTTCATTCTCCATTCCCAATGTTTAACGCACATTCAAATGTCTAAATTTCTCTTCAGCTTCAATTTGTTCTCTAATCTTACTCGCATCTTTCCAAATTATCAAGATTTTCACTCTTGACCCATTATATTCCATAACAAACTCTCGTTCCTCTTTACTCAAACTACATACATGCCCAATTTTTGTCTTATTAGATTTCAAATTAGTTTGAGCAATCTTCATTAAATATTTAGAATAAGACAAATGATTCCCAGAAGTTCTGAAGAAGGAAAGGTCTTGCAGTGAAGTGATGCAATCTGAAAGATATGGGAACAAAAACTCTTGCTTATTGAAAACACTAACAAAAACATTGCATAATAGACTGAAGGAGAACGGTAATTGGAAATAAGTAGAACCTTCTTCAGCTGAGAAGGGAAGAATATTAATTCACTCGGTCAGCCAGTCAAATCGGCTTTATTTTGTTTAAAATCAGAACCATAAAAGCATAGAAAGGTGAAAACAAAGGAATAAAATGTGACAAGATCGAAGTATAAAATGAATTAATCAGTTGTCTGCAAAAACCAATTTTATAATACATCCTAGACAATTCAGACAATTCCAGGAGCATTGTATTTCTTTCTGACGAATAAACAGCATCTAAAATAGTTAATTATAGCTGGACAAATTCTGACTGAACCTAATTGTTGCAGTTGAGCCATAGCTGCTTTATGCTGTATGTTGTTGGCCTCTTGCAAAACTGGCACTAGAAAACGTATCTAAATTGACAAATATTAAGTGCAAAAGAGAGTAAAATGAGTTGTAGTCTGTTCTGAAACATTGTCACAATGACATTTTGGTAAATCTGCAAACCATAGACCTTAACATAACATGTGTATTTGTAAAGCGCACATTCACCACGATGGGTATCTTGTCGCTGAATAACAGATGTTTCTTGTCACCTAACTCAATGGTACTCATTTCATCGACCTTAGATGGATGAAAGGCTGAGTGGACCAGCCGGGATTTGAACCTGTGACCATGAGGTTGAACACAGGTCCCTGCAGTAGACTGAACCACCAGACCCACCTTGTACAGGAAAGGTCATTAAAACATGAAATGTATAAAAGCGGGAACAAATACAATAATATCTATAATGAGGGTTGGAGAAAAAGTTGACATACAATTCTAAACCAGGAATATGTTATATGTTATGTCATAATACATCTATAGCATGCACAGATACTCAAGAGTGTCCCGGTGCGGGCGGTGAGCGTGAAAGCGGAGGTTCTGAGATTAGATGGGCTTATTAAAAAGTAGGGTCTTTAATTGCTTCTTGAACAGCCTAGTATCTTGAGTATTCCGAAGCTCCACGGGGAGGGAGTTCCAGGCTTCCGCTGCTTTGACGGAAAGGGAGCAACCCCTCAAGCGAGTCCTGCGGAAGCGAGGGACCACTGCCAGCCACTGCACGGCAGAATGCAGAGTTCTGCGAGGGACATAGAAGGCAAAACGCCTCCTAAGCTGCACCGGCCCTAGTCCATGCAAGGCTCTGTGAGCCAAAGTAAGGGATTTGAACTGAACTGTATGGGTCACAGGGAGCCAGAGGAGGTCCCGCAGATGTTGTTTCATGCTTGATCTTCCTGGAATGCCCAGCAGAAGCCTGGCTGACGCATTCTGTATTGTTTGAAGTTTTTTTAGCAAGTAGCAGGTATGCCAATGTACAGAGCATTGTGATACCAAAGGGGATGATGGACGGAGCATTGGAGAAAATCAAACACTCACCCCCAGTCAACTGATCTGGGTTGAATCCATCACCATTCTTTAGCTCACTCCACCACCCCAGTTCAGACATGGCCATATGCAAATCAGTCTGACCTTGTGCCTGATGGGAACAGTCCAGTCCGAACTGCCAAGCCATGTCTTCTCTGGACCGGAAACAAGCATCCTGGGACCGGTTTCTGGTTCATAACATGTACAGAGCATTGGCATATTCAATGCATGACAAGATAAGAGCACGAGCCACCATTTCCATAGCTCGCCTGGGTAACAAGGGGAGAAACTTTCTGAGCGATTTGAGTGTGCCAAAGCATACCCCAGCAAGCATCTTAATCTGCACGGAGAACCTAAGGTCCTCACCAAACCGGACCCCCAAGTTCTTAGCAGGGTTACCCACTGAGTTGGGCAGAGGATACTCTGCGGGCCACAAAGTCTCCCTGAAAGATGGGGGGAAAGATCCATCCAAAAGGACCTCCGACTTGTCCTTGTTGCTCTTCAGCTGCGCTAGCGCAAGCCATTTGAAAATGTTAGAAAGACAGTTATGAGCTGTTTCCAGGGACAAGTCGTTTTCCCTCCAAGTAAAGAGGAGCTGGGTATTGTCTGCATAGGCTATGATCTTGGCTCCCAGCTCCTCAGCAAGATAAATCAGGGGCGTGATATAGATATTAAAAGCAGAGGACTCAGAGTAGAGCCCTGTGGAACTCCAGTGGGCACCCTTCTGGGGGCCGACGAGAATGCTGGTAGCCAAACCTGCTGGGTGTGATCCTCTAAGAAGGATTTAAGCCAATCCCAGGCGCATCCAGACATGCCAATGTTTGAAAGACGAGCAAGTAGTTATTGATGGGGCACCGTATCGAAGGGGGAAGAGAGGTGTAATAAAATCAGAGCCGCTCTGCCACCTGTGTCCAAACACTCCCTTATTGCCTCCGACATTTCGACGAGAGCAGTCTCTGTGCAGTAAGTCGCCCTAAATCGGGATTGGGCATCGGATGCCTCGGATGACTTGACAAAGGCGGCAAGCTGTCTAAAGACAGCTTTCTCGCACACCTTTGCTACAGCTGGAAGAAGGGAGATAGGGGGCGATAGCTAGCGAGTTTGGTAGGATCTAAAGAGGGCTTTTTCAGAAGTGGTCACAATTTATCCTGTTTCCATGACAATGGAACAGTGGTGGTCTGGAGAAACAAATTAATGATGACATTTACCTCCGTCCGCAGTCCCTGCTAGTAGTCTAGCCAGACACGGATCTGTTGAAGAGCTCGACTTAAGTGATATAAGGATAGACAATGAGTCTAACAAAGCAATGGAAGTGAATTCCATCAGCGGGGGAGCTGGCGGAGTGGGAACTAAAATGTTCAGGATGTGGGACCCTGCCTGCTCAAGGGAGTTAGTCCCGAGGCTGTCCTGAATTGCCTTTATTTTATCAATAAAGAAGCATGACAGCTCCTCACACCATTCCGCCAAAGCAGGGAGAGCAATACGCTCAGCGCAAGGTGTTAAAAAACTCTGGACGATGGCGAAAAGTTCCTTACAGTTGTTTTTCGGACCTAGCAATGCGCTCTGCATAAAAGCTGCTTTTCGCCTCCCTGATGAATAAGAGTGTCTCTTAGCCCTTCTTAAAGTTGTTTTAGCCAGGGGGCAATATTCCGATCTCCAGCTTCGTTCTTTGATTGACCAATAATTTCTTCCTATCTTCAGTTTACATGATGCCATAATGTGAGTCTCTTTTTGAGATTTAAAAAAACATTTTTGACTTGGGACTAAGACTCACATGATATGCTTTTGGGCCTATCAAACAACTCACTGAGCCCCAGAGTAGTAAAAGGCACCTTAACGTATGCCAGCCAAGGAATAGTGGTCGACCTATCAAATGACAGACAATCATCAATAATCCTCCTTGTGAGTTTTGCTTCTGGTGTTGTCCAGACCCTTAACCAGAGCAGCAATGGGCTGAAATGAATGCTGTTCTCTGCATACTCCAGCCCACCCTCTTTGTGACAAATAAAGGTAGAAGTTGACTGGGACAGCTATGTCCCGACACTAAAATATATTTTCCACCTTTTGCAACCTGCTTTCTTTGATATATTTTCATACCCCACCACCATAACAGTCAATTGTCACACATTTACATTTATTAATATGCAGAATTTCCCTTATTGGTTTGTTGCCCAATCTGGAATCAAAATGGAAAACAGATTCAATTGCTCTTTACATATACTGAGCCATGAGTTTTAGTGAGGGGTCCCAGCTTGTTGCTGAATCAAATGGGATACCAAGGTAGTCGAAGTTGTATAACTTAATCACCTCTGTGCCATTTATTAGGAAAGGCTTAAATTTAGCATTGTTGGGTCTGCAACTCATTACAAAGGACCTATTTAAATTTGTTTTTAATCCCAGATCCTTCATAAAGTAGCAAAAAACATCCAACAGAATCTGCAAACCATTTGCAGTTCTGGCTATTAAAACTGCATCATCTGCATATAAAAGCACTTAGTTAGAGTGCTTCCCTAGATGTGGCAGATCCTTGCCCTATTGGCATAAATACTTGTCTAGCCCATTTATATAAAATAAAAACAAAAAAGAGGACTTTATGAAACCCTGACGAAACCCCTGATTTGATCTAATAACTGGGAAAAGTTCTTGCTTCGTGCCAATGTGAATTTTAGCTGAAATGTCCCAATGAACCTGATGCAGCAAGTGTATGAAGGTCTTATCAATACCCATCCCTTCCATAATCGCCCACAAACCCCACTTGGATAGCCCCTCCCCTGGCTTTGACTTACTTCCTGATTATCAGGTGAAGGTTAAGACACTCCACGACAGTGTCTATATATGGCTTAAAGACAAACTGTACATCTGACAGCAGTTGATTTTTCCACTGCCCAATCATCTAGCTTGGAAATTAAAATTATTCCCAGTACTTTGAAGGTGCTATCTAATACAGAAATAGGCTGATAGTATCCTGGGACATTTTATTCATCTTTAAAAAAAAATAGGAACCACAATGGCCTCTTTCTAAGATGGAAAAAAAAAATACAATTGCTGCTCATATCACGTTTGCAATCAGGGGGGCCCAAAGTGGTAAATTGTCCTTAAAAAGGTCCATAGGAACTCCATCCAGGTCTAAGGCTTTCCACACCCGGGATTCTCCTGACTGCAAGCACAACCTCATTGGAGCTAATAAAACTGCTAAAAAGGAGGGCTTCTCCCTAGTACAAAGTCTCCGCGTCCAAATCATTAGTCAAAGGGACAGAATGATCAGGGTCAAACATTTTTTGTAAAATGCCCAACCCACCTTTGTATAGGAATATAGCACTCAATCTTAGGGCTGTAATGGTCCATAAAGAAAATAATTATTGACTACCTTCCAGAAGGCAGAACTATCTTTAAGGTACTCTGGCCAATTGAGGTGTGCCCATGCACTTACTCTAATTTCTGACTTTCTCCCCTCCAAGACTTCATTGCAATCTTTCCTGGTCCTGCTAATCTCAGCCTGATATTGTAGGTGTTTCCTTAGTGCCACTTTAAGATCTTGATGCGCAGCAGTACATGCATGATTGAACCAACCCCGAGGTGGTTGGCGCTTAGCCTGCTTATTTATAGTCAATTTTGAGAACATAGATGCAAAAATGGTGGCCGGTTCTTCCTTGTGTTTCGTCAGAGCAGTGAAGAGATTCTGATTTTCCCTAATCAATCAGGATTTGTAAAGCACGGCTGCTTCACCCGTGAGGGTCTCGATGCACTGTGAGATCATGCTGAGGGATCGCGCTGCTGTTACTATTGGTTGAACATCCAGGTTTTGAGGTTCTTCCTGAATTGCTGGAGCGAAGGTGAGGCTTTGAGGTCCAGGCGGAGGGAGTTCCTGGTCTTGGCCGCCACGAAGGAGCAACCTCAGCTGTTTGTCCCAGTGGATGGTTTTGGTAGATGCTAGGGAGAGGGATCTGGAATGGAGTTCTCTGGTAGCTTGGTGGAAAATCACTCATTTGTTGAGGTAGGCCAGTCCTTCATTGTGTAGTGCATTGAAAGCGTGGGTGAGCCCCTTAAGCTGGCATCTCTTTGACTGGTAGCCAGTGTAGTTTCCTGAGGTGGGGGGTGATGTGCATCTGTCTGGGGTGGTCAGGGATGATTCTGGCTGCTGTGTTCTGGATGGCCTGGAGTTTCCTCATGAGTTGGGCAGTGATTTCTATGTAGAGGGAGTTGCCGCAGTCTAATTCATCCAGACAACCACATCTCTCAATCATCTTTGGAACTTGTCTTTGATGGTCGTTGGGTCGTTATTCAAGGAGAGGATGAATTAGGTGTTGTCGACGTAGGAGATGATGTTGAGTCCGCAGCTCCTGACGATGTTGACCAGGGGTGCCATGTAAACGTTGAAGAGGGTCGGGCTGAGGGATAAGCCTTGTGGTACACCACAGGTGATGCTCTAAGTAACTCTTGCAAGAAAAGTTCTTTATTTAATTTCTCCACTTAACCTTAACTCCTTTATTCCGTGAGCATTCAATCTCCTGACTATCACCTGATTATTTCTACCACTTAAATTATTGTTAAATACAGCTGTGAATTAATTATGATCACTACTGCAACTTGCTAAAACATTAAATGCCAGTAAAAAGGGTGCTAAGTCAGAAGACTAGAGCAACTGGTCTATATTGCTACATTTACTAATACACTTGAAAGTTGGGAGGGGTGGCATATCAGAAGGTCTGTAATCACTACCAACAACCAGACCCCACCCTTAATAATATTATTTAACCTCTCACTATAGATCACATGCTAAACAATGTCAGCGTTCTCCCTTCTAAGACCTTTAGGCTACATGTTTTATACACAACAGGAGAACAGAAACAGATATTGAAATGTCAAACCCATAATAATATAAACTCCTATTTTTGCATGTCCTGAAATTTGGTAATCTGTTTGTCTAAGTTTTCTATCACATAAGTCACATTTATATCAAATATAATGTGATAAAAATTAACCAGCAGCAAATCAAAACATGCAGGATGATACATAATAGCCTTTGACAGTGAGGAGTGAAATAAATTTCCTTAATTACCAACTTAGTTAAATTTACAGATGTCAGAATCGTCAACTCTCCTTTAATCCTACCAATCTTCGAAGGAATCAGTGGGACACCAAGAATATAGCCATTTACATCAAAAGAGTCAGAAGCCCATGTGCATTGAAGACGTACAGTATTGTGTGCATAAATCAAAGAGGTCCAATCTGCATTGCCCAGTTTTGATTGTATACCTGCCACATTTAGGGAAAGCAGACTAATGGGGATATTTATGATAAAATGTCAAAGTACGGTGTTACTCCAAAATTGGGAACATCACGGTCCAACATTTTTCAGGCACAGGGATGCGCCATATTTACAAAAATCCGGTGCACTGCTGCGTTTCCCCATAGCGCTAAAAAATCAGCCCAGCGCCTGCTCAGGCACCCTTGCGTTGTGTTGCAAGGGTGCCTGCAGGGGCGATTGTTTACATGCAGGAAGGGACAAATTCCTGCACATAAACAATCTTTAAAGGTGATTTGCTGTTTCTATGTGTGCTGCACAAAGCAGTACACATAGAAAGTGCAAAATACGAATACAGGGAGAGATTAATAATTTCTCCTCGTATCACCATCCTAACACCAGGTTTTACCTGATCTTATTTTTTGGTGCTGCCCCATCGTTGTATATGGAGCAGCATCAAAAGCAATGGGTATTGCGGTGGAACGCCCACAGCAACACCCATTGCCCGCCGCTTTGCCACAGCGGACTGCTGCGGAAATGGGCATATTTACAAGGTGGTGTTAAGCCACTTCATGTGGCTTAACGCACCCTAGTAAATATGGGGTAGAGAGCAACACCACTAGAGCGTCAGAAAAAGTGGCATTCCGGTGGCGTTAGGGGCTTGCAAATATGGCCCTTAAATTCTTTCCAGGATCGGGCGTATCCGGCAGAGAAGGTGATATAGATACTTCCAAGTTAACCTTCCGAGAATGACTTTGGCATTCGGATGGAGCCTTAACAGGCAGGTAACCAACTTGCTCAGGTAATGAAGGCACTTCATATCTATTATTTGTTATGTTATGTTATGTTAAATTTAATTTCTATAGTGTACGGCTACTCGATTAGAGTGTCCCGGCGCTTTATTTTGGCAGCTCAAAGAAGAAACATAACACCATATAAAACATTCATGAACAGCACAAAAAAAAAAAAACAGCACAACGGAAACACACTAAAGGGTAAAAAGCCAGGTTTTAAGGCCCCTCATAAAAGACAGAAGATTGGAGGTACCGCGTAAGGCCAAAGGCAGAGTGTTCCAGAGCTGTGATGCCCTCAGTCTGAAGGAACGCCCCCGATATGGGCCCTCTTTACTCGGGGAACCGCCGCGAGAAACGAAGATTCAGATCGCAAGGATCGGGCCGGGCGGTAGAAGACAAGCCTACGCTGCAGATATTTAGCTCCTGAACCAAAAAGCGCCTTATGGGCCAGGGTCAATGCCTTAAAAATTATCCGCTTTCGGATAGGCAGCCAATGGAGCGACTGCACAAGGCCGGACACTCTGGCTCGCCTGTGAAGGCCAAAGATAGCGCGTGCCGCAGAGTTCCGCACAACCTGCAGCCGCTGTACAAGATATTCCGGAAGACCCAGATAGAGGACCTTGGCATAGTCCAATCTGGAGCCAATTAAGGCTTGAACCGTAATCTTCCTGTGCTCTTCTGTGAGCAGAGGCAGGAACTTCCGGAGCATCTTGAGGATGCCAAAGCATGTGCCCGTCAGACCGAGGATCTGAGATCTCAGCGTCAGACCATTGTCAATCTTGACTCCCAGATTTTTTGTCAACTGGGACGCCTGTGCAGGGGGGAACATATCCACCGGCCACCACGCCTGCCAGTCAGGATTTAAGGAGCAGCCAAAGAACAGCACCTCTGACTTGTTAGAATTACATTTGAGGCTGTTCTGCTGAAACCAATTGAAGACCGCCCCGAGACAGTCCTGAATGCTCTCTCCGTCAAAATCCTGATCTTTCCTACACGTGAAAAGAAGCTGGGTATCATCAGCATAGGAAACGATCTGGGCCCCAAAGGACTCCACCAGTGCAGCCAAAGGGGTCATAAAGATGTTAAAAAGAGTCGGGCTCAACACAGAGCCCTGCGGAACTCTGACTTCCAATGGCGGCATCTCAGCGGAGCTCGGGGAGGCCCAGACCGTTTGTCGACGACCAGCAAGAAAAGATGCAAACCAGCTGAGCACCGTCCCCCTCACACCGATGTTATGAAGTCTGGCGAGGAGCCCCTCATGGGGGACGGTGTCAAAGGCCGCCGACAGATCAAGCATGACAAGCATGGCCTTACCTCTTGAATCCAGAGTCTCCTTAATGGCCTCTGACACCTCCAAGAGTGCCGTCTCCGTACTTAAATTAGGGCGGAAGCCAGATTGCGTGGAGTGCAGCAGGTCATTGGATTCTAAGAAGCCCGAGAGCACGCTATGCACGTGCTTCTCCGTAATTTTAGCCAGCGCAGGAAGGAGAGAGATAGGCCTATAATTGGCCAACACCTCAGGGTCTAGGCCGGGCTTTTTAAGGAGGGGGATCACCATTGCCCGCTTCCAAGTCTGCGGGACCACCCCCTCCCTCAGAGAGAGGTTCAAAAGTGGGTTAACCAATGGGTTAACCACCACAGCCATCTTCACCAGGAATTTGGCCGGACAGGGGTCTAACGGCGACCCCGATTTGAGGTTGGCCAAAAGTGCCAGTGACGTAGAGATAGGGATGGGTGGAAACTCCGCCAAGGCGGAATCCGGAGTAGACGAAGGAACTAACCCAACCACAGTGCTGGAATGCGCTTCAACCATCCTCTCCGGAAAGGAGTCCTGAATCAGTTTAATCTTGTCTGTAAAAAACTTTGCAAGATCACACACCCACGACTCAGAGGGAGCGATTTGAGGCAGATTAGATCTAGGGGCCATGAACTCCCTCACAACAGTAAAGATCTCCTTGCATGAGTTGGAAGCTGCCTCTATTCTCCTAGCTAGGTAGTCCTTTTTCTCACGGAGGATATCACGATGATAGGCTTTGACCGCCGTCCTATATGCAAGTCTGGCCGTCAGGTCATATTGAAGGCGCCAGGCCCTCTCAGCCACCTTACACTGGCGACGGGAGGCAGACAATGCTTCAGTAAACCTCGGAGCAGAGACCCGCTTTGCCGTAGCCCGGGGGGCCATCGCAGGGGGTAAGTCGTTCAACCTATTCGTCAGCCACACCTGCAGAGACTCCACTTCCTGCTCTAGGTCGCCTGAAAGGGGACACGGATGGTCAAGAGAGGCCTGAGCCAGCATCTCAGGAGTCACCCGGTGAAATGCCCTCGAGGCAGATCCATACTGTCTAGGGGCATTACTAGGCAGTTTCTCCCTGCCCAATACAGAAAACCTGGCCAACCTGTGGTCGGACCAGAGCACCGGAACAAGCTCTATGTCAGCTAAAGGGGCCGTGGAAAAAACCTGATCCAGGGTATGTCCCTTGTCGTGTGTCGGACCCGAGAGAAAAGGGACAAGACCAAGAGGAGCCGTAATATCGAATAATTTATTCGCATCCGGATCCTCCCCCACATCCATGTGGAAGTTGAAATCTCCTGCCAGCACACAGTGCTGAGCTCTCAAAGCTAATCCAGAAATAGCTGTCTGAAGGTCATCAAAAAAGGATCCCGCCGGTCCAGGGGGTCCATAGACCAGCAACCCTTTCAGAGCTTGATGAGGGGCCAGAGTAATAGAAAAAGCCAGGGATTCAGAGCCTGCAATGGTTTCCAGAGGGAGAATAGAACATGCAGCAAGCTTATTCACCACCAAAGCCACCCCTCCTCCCCTACCCTTCGCTCTGTCTTGCCGAAAGATGTTATATTCCGGTGGAATAGCCGCCATGATGTCGGGATTGGACAGATCCCCCAGCCAAGTTTCAGTCAGCATCAGACATAATGGTCTTTCCCTGACAAGGAGATCAAAGACCTCCAGGGCATGTCTGCATACTGATCTAGTCCATGAGAAAATTTATAAAAATACCCAAGAGGCAAAACCTTAATAGGGCCAGGTGACACTGACCTGGGATGCAAGCATTAACAAAGGGCATTTGCAACAGAGGTTCTACTCAAATTTGTAATTATACCTCGGAGCTCCTTTGCCCTATTTCCCACCTAGGTGGTTCTTCTATGAACAAGAATGTCTGCTGATAAATCATAGTCCCAGCTCGAGTTCTTTCTGAGCCACAAAGCTGTTTGATGTTTGAGGGCATGATGGTTTTCCTTCTGAGAGGATGATAGCAAAGGAGGCACCTAAAAGGTAAAGAGTACATTCTGGAGGGAGCTGTGGGTACATATGTTCCGGCTTGGCTGGCCTAACATTTGTCGTTTGCCTATCCTCCACCAGAACATTTGTATTATCAGAGTCTCCCCCTACAAATAGAGCATTCCGGGTTCCTGTATCTTGTTGCGCGTTGGCCCCCTTGAGTCTGCATGGGCTGCTGTCGCTGGGCGCAATTTACATTACTCATTTTCAAATTATTATTTCCTTTAGTTTGTGGTATGGGACTGGATCCATCTTAGCCTTCAGTTCTTTAAGTCTCTCTAGTACTGAGGCTCTAAAATCATTAAACAGGTTTTCCAGCTTGTTACAACTATTTCTAACGAGATCTGCCCCCTGGCCTCCATTTATGGCCATTTGCGGGTGGTTCATTGCACCTGTGCTGTTTTTGTGAGTCTTCTTCTGGTGACCATTTAGGTAAGCCCCCTGTGGCTGATCTTGGTCTTTATTCTGCATGTAGCTCTCCTTTGCGTTAGCCACTGGGGATACATTTAGCCCCTTCCTTTTTTTCTATTGGTTAGTTGTGGTCCGGATTTGGTCGCAGTTACTGCTGTAGCATCTGATTATGGGGTCCGGATATAGTGCACTGACTTATTAAAGGACCCTCCCCAATCTGCTTCCAACCTCTGAACAGGTATCTAGAGGTTAGCCCCTTTCCTCTGACATGTGACTTGGAGGTGGGTCCTCTTGATTATAGCCAATTGGGAGGATTGTCTGTGGATGGAAACAATGTTATCCTTGACTAAGCCTATTTTATTCATTAGAGGCCCATAACTGACTAGAAATGATTTGTAATTGCTAATTTGTAATTGCTCTCTTATACTGTCAAAAAGAGAGCTGACTTTAATTGCCCCATGATTGGCTCAGAGGAGAGAATTAAGATGCAAATCCGTGAGGTCGTATGATGGACCAAGAAAGGAAACCTGAGAGCGGGTCCCAGCCCAGCCTCTTCCAGGCTCTTCCGGGCGCAGAAGGGCCCACTCTTGGCCTGGGCGCACAGCTGGAAGCATCCCTTGCATGTCCCATCCATGGGCAAATGAGCGTGAATGTATGTGCCCTGCCTGGCGCTGTCTATTTGCTCCCCGCATCCAGGGAGGAAAAGGCTTCTGGGCTTTGCAGTCCAACACTCCAGCCCTCCACTCTCTGTCCAAAATGGAGGCCTGGTCTTTAATATTCATAAGTTTTATATACTCATTTAGCAAATCTGAATACACATTTTCCCTGTAACTATCTACGTTTCTTTTCCCAAGTGTAAATCTCATGAGTTTTCTGTCATTGTGTATCATTAAGTATTCATTTTGTGAAGGTTCGACCTAATGAACCAGAGACATTTGGTATAACTTTAAAGCAACTAAAACTAATAATAATATCAAAGAAATTATACCAAAACATTTACAGCATCTGTTGTATGCCATCTTCTGCTGAGGAAATGGTACAAAAGGAAGTACAACATTTAGATGTACAAAATCAGGAACCAATTACCTAAAGTGCAAAACAAAAATCAATGCATTTTCACACATTTCAGAATCGTCAGTTCAAAATCATCAAGATTAAACAAAAATACAAGGAGAATCTTATCCTTTTTCTGGTTCATCTTCAAAGGTGAATTATCAAACATTAGTCAAATCAAACAGTTTTCCACGACGGCTGGCTCTTCTTCTTCAGACTTCAGTAGATAGGACAACTCAGGTGCTGTGTAATTTCTATTTGGCACTCTTGCTCTTGGCGGTCTTTTAGCAACACTCAATTCACTCTCACTAGTCTGAGAGTAGTTTTCGATTGCCTCTGGTTCTTCTTTTCTGATTGATTCTGGTTTGTGAGTCTTCCACTGTAATCTTCCACTGCTTTTGACTGGGACAGGCTACTTTTCTCCTTAATGTGCAATTTCGACTTCTGTATCTTCACTTGTGACTACTACTGAATCTTCTTCACTAGCTCCACTCACTGTTCCACTCACTGCTGGATTTGCGCTTTGATTGAGTTGATTTAGTTTAGAGCAACTAATATTAATTTAAATTTTAATTAAAATGAAAAAAGCTGCTTCAGGCACAATGACTGCTGACTGGCAGTAAATAAAAAACGACTATACATCAGTGCGGCCTGTTAGGCCACTTAGTCCAGGTGATACTGCACCTGGTGCGCCATTGTCAGCTACAGCCCTGACAGCTCTTGAAAACATCAGAAGTAAAGTTTGAAACACTACAGAAAGCCAAATCATTATTATCCCTTACTATTCTCTACTACACTCATAACCCATTAAACTTCAAGGGGAAATCAAGGCCAAAACTATTCTATTGCCTTACGCTTCCCCAGCAGCTGAATAAGTGTTGTTTGCAACGTTCAAAGCAGCATTGAAAGAGGAAGAGGTAACAAGACCTGCATTTGAAGAAAAACAAAGCAAACCTCTCAGTAGAACCTTTCCTGGATGCATGAATTGAGTAATTCATCACAAACCTAGGGGCATATTACCAGGGGTGGCGATAGGCAATTATCGCCGGTTTCGCGGCCGTTTTCGTCCGCTAAGCGGTGATAATTCTATCGCTCTATTAGCAAGCTGTCGCTAACTGATGTTAGTGACAGCTTTTAGGCGATAACGAGCGGTTTGGGGCCCGCTTTGCATGTCAGCGATATTTATCGCTAATGACATGCAAAGTGGGCATACTCAACCTGTTAGCAACTGAAAGCAGTCGCTAACGTCGCTATCGCCTATTAGCAAGGCAGGCGTAGCGATGGGAATATTCCCGCTATCGCCAGAAACCAACGCCTGCTCAGACCAGTTCTTAGCCATGTTATCCAATGGGAGGTGGATAACATGGCTAAGAGCATTTCGTCGCTAAGGCGTGAATATCGCTGTATTGTCAGCGATATTCACGCATTTCGCCTGATTTTTATCGCTTTTGAGATAAACCTTGCTAATAGCTAGTTATCTCAGCGATAAAAACCGGTGATGCGCGGCGATAAAAATATTGCCGCTAATCCTACTTAGCGATAAATATCGCTATTTGTTGGTAATATGCCCCCTAGTTTCGAATCTCACAAATGTGATGAATGCCTCTCTCTGAGAAGGTTCAGTTTCCTACCACTTAAGCATGTCATCATTACACCTCTACTCAAGACATATTGGGCAGACCCTCTAGCAAATTATTGCCTAATTTCTAACCTGCTATGTCCAGAAGAATCCTTAAAAAAGAAGCAGCAAGCCATCCACTAACCGCCCAATACAATTACAAGGTTGTAAGAAATTGGGTTACTGGTTGTGGTGGGGGGGCAACCCTTCTCAAGCAGCAACCCCCTTTGTTTTCACGGTGAAGTCACAAGCAACCCTAAATTAACCTGTGCTTAGCCCTCGGGTAGTTTGACACAGAGCTGTCAGGATTAAATCAGAGGCAACGTGTAAAGTATTTGTGCAACTCTTGAAACAGTAACACAGTGAAGACAGACCACAAAAGAATCCCACAACAGATTTATAAAAATAGAGCAATTTTTAATAAATAAGAGAAGAACAAAATGACAAAGATCCAATCACTAGAATCTGAGATATTCAATTTGAAAGGGTTTAGTAAAAATAACGCTAAAAGGCAAAAAGTGCCAACCGTGGATATCTGGTTGTGCCGGAAAAGGACAAAGTCATGCATTCCAGCCGACCATGATGGAGCGTGGGACAGCTACACGGAATAAGTTAGGATCACTGAACAAAGTACCACTAATCCTGGATTGCAGAGTGTTGCGAGGATCCGTATCGAAGATGCGTTGTGCAGCCAAAACGATGCATCGGTCCCGAGATGCGGCAAGGTCACAAAGCTTGTACGGTTGGTACCCTTCATCCTACTGACTACAAAGGGCAAACTGCTGCTCACATTCCTGATGCCGCTGTTGTAATAGATTATGTAAAAGATTATGATAATCTATGCTTAATTTGACCTGCGGATCTTTGCGATTGTTCTGGGATGAAATCTAGAAGGCACTTATCTCTTCGGAAACTACTATTGTAACACCTACAGCTTCAATGGCATTGCTTGATGACATCTGGTATAATAGGGCGAAATAGCCACCAGAGGAGATGGCTATGCTTATTTGGTTGCTACTCCTAGAATCTGTCTTTTGAGGAAAAGGTGATCTATATGTAGTCACCTCCTACATATAGGCTAATCTACAGACTGAATGATCAACTGCTGATGTTTTTAGACATTTGGGGATAGTCCTTACTAGATTGACTCTCTTGTGAAAAGTATGGTGAGATGTCACATTGACTGATAAACAAGAAAATGCCTCTTTGTGCGTGGTCCTCCCATTGTTTGCTGAATTCCTATGCTAATTTTTAGACACCCAAACCGGGGCGCTGCTGTCCAGTGCCCATTGCATGTGCTCTGACCCCTAAAAACATGTAGAATTTGGATAATCCATGATTGGCTTATTTAACTTTTCTATAAAGCCATAGTATATGATGCATGAATATACCTGTGGCATGAAAAGTTAAATGTCAGCTTTGGAATTTAGCACTTATATGTCATCCATTAGTGTAACATGACCTCAGGTCTACCAATGTAGCCTGACCGCTGCAAAATAAAACCTGCAGTAAGACCTGTTAAAATAAACCTTTTAAAAGGAAAAAACTCCCTTTCAAATATTGGTAAGTGACCACTATGTAAGCCTTGTAGCCCAGAAGGTAGGGTGCATTGTATTTAAAAGTGGGAAATGTTACCATGTCCTACATTAACAAGGCCCTAAAGGCTATTTTCACTGTGGTAGGCCTAGCTGTCCTATGCAGAAAATCAAAATCCAGATCAGAATACTAATAATGTTGTCATGGGATTGAAGAAAAATTATTAAACTACTATTGTTAGTAGGTATTAAGAATTCAATTAAAATGGGAGAAGTTGGGTTTTAGTTAATAGTAAGAAAAAGTAACTTCTAGAATGTTACCCTTTTCCTGCCTGACTTATCGGAAGGCTAATTAACATAAGACTCAACCAGTTCCCAGTCTGTGCTAAAGCCTGTGAATGGGCATGAAAGAGGTGTGAAATGCATCCCAGGAGTAAAAAATAGATCGACCTAAATGGGCAGAGATGACTCCTCTGAACTCCGCAGAATATTCACAGTGGGGGATGTGGGCATCCTGTTGATACCATACACTCAAATATTACTAAACAGGTCAGTCAAGCCACATGTAACACTAGAGGTGTACCTGAAAGGGAAAGAACAGGATGCCAAGACAATTCTTGTGTATCCTCTGGCTGGCTGATGAAGGATCCTGCTTTTGTCCTACCTGACTTCTACCTCTGGGTTTGGGTCTGGATTTTAGTATTAGATCTGGGAGGATGCTGGTTATTTCTCTATGACACTCCCACATATCTTGCCAGCCCTCAGAGTTCAAGTTTAGTGTGGTCGAAGACTTTGGCTATCTTGAAAGTGCATTGGTGCATGACATTTTGGGCCTTTTTGCATTAAGGCAAACTGAAACTGCTGAGAAAGCAGGTATGGTTGACCCATGGGGAATTTTACTCTGTTGGCTAGCTGTTCTCCTCTACATGACAATCCCTGAGAGTCCCCAATTGCTTCTTCTGAAGTCTTGGGGACCTAATACCTATGTTGTTTGCTTGGGCACCATAAGAAGTTTGGGATCTTTTTCAAAACTTTTGCTCAGAGCTTATAAGCACCTAACCATGAAATGTATATGACCGGCAGTTCCTTGGTACTGTTATAAATTTCATGTTTGTTCAAGTTGGTGAAGAGCTATTCTTAAGCAAACTGACAAAGTTCCTTTTCACAGTGGGACTTAGAAACTTTTTATAAACTTTCCTACTTCCACGGTTAGTGGGGCTAACCTACTTGGTCTATCAGACCCGTGGTCCATTGGGGTTGGCCTCAATTCAATGCATAGGTCCTCGTCTGCTGCAACCACTGCCGACTATAGGCATGTGGAGCAATTTTGGTACTAAAAAATTCACATTGCTGGTTCCGCTTACTAAATTTTTGTCGTTTGGTGGAATTGTGCGTATTAAATTTGTCTCCATTTTTATAAATTGGAGTGGGATTTTCATTGTGTTGTGTTTCTACTACTTAACTGTTACTTCTAACTCTTTACACATTGTAGTTGTGTTGAGCCAGTCCGTTCTATTCCCATAGCTCCAAGGACTTGGCCCCAACTATCAAAGCACTTTCTAAATATTAGCTATTGAGAAGATGGTGGTTTGGAGCTAAAACTAAACTGAAATGTAACCTGTCCCATCTCCACTAGTCAGATTTATGCTACAAATGTCGACATGTCGGTGATAGATTTTATCCACCATTATTGTTTGTTTATCTCTTTGCCTTGGAACAATTGTATATGAAATGTTGGACTCATTGTTACATAATCCAATGGTATGACTACTCTTGAAAATGCATAAACTTGCATGTCTATTCTTTTTTACCCTCCTCTATTTCTCTACTTTCTACGGACGTCTCTAAGCAACACCTATGCACATGTACATATATTAAAATCTGATGTTGTTGTGCTTCTTTGAGGCCCATTTAGCAACCTCAACAAGATCATAGGACACTTTTGGAATGATCCTGTAAACACTATTACCTCATTCTCATGAGCAGTGCTATTTTGATGCCATCACTTACTTAAGATGCTTCTTTCACATAAAGGATCGACACAATGATACCCATGAGCATTGCCTCCCACAGCGAGTGGCCCTTAGCTATATCCCCGACAGGCAGACAGCTGTGGACCATTCTTATCTTCCTGGTGTCTCCAGGGCTATAAGTGTCAGATCTGTAAACTCGGGTTTGATAATTGTAGGCAGTGGGACAGCACCTGGACTTGGAGAAGAGGTGCTGGCAGCTGTGTTGAGCAGCCACAACCTGCACTCTGAAGACATAGGGCCAGATGTAGCAAAGGGTTTTAGCCATTTTGGGGGATATGTACAAGGAAGTGGCGGAGTGAGGCGTTAGCTGTCATGGCTTAACGCCTCACTCCAACACTTCTGGAACGCAAGGCTGCACCATATTTACAATGATATGGCGCAACCTTGCGTTTCCCCTGAGATGGTGCCACACTTAGCAGTGTAGCGCCAACGCCGGCACCCTTGCACCATAATGCAAGGGTGTCTGCATTCAGGAGAGGATTGTTTATATGTGGGAAGGTGTACCTTTCTGCACATAAACAATCCTGAAATGTCATTCTATCACTTTCATGTGTGATGCTTAATACACATTTTCCTCATGCATCACTTTCCCCCACCCTACCGCCACACAGCCACTACTTCTTTGCCCCCACCGCCCATAATTTATGAACAAACGGTCACGTCATCATGCCTTATTTTTTCTCTTTTTTCTTTTTTGCCGCCAACGCTGTACGGCATTGTGAAAGGCCAGTGGCAGAGCCAATTGGTTCTAGAGGCGAGAAATATGGGTTTTGTCAATGCTTGTTTGTTACAGGGACATTGTACTATTGCAGCAATAGAAATGGTATTTGAAAAAAAAAGAATGTCCAGAAACCGCCCTAAATGGAAACCCTCAGCATGCCCTTTAGTATGTTCTTAAAAAGTGAGTTATTCAGAATGGCCTCTGTATAGGTTACAGACTTAGTGGTAGCGAGTGTGGAATGCTACATAAGGGCCTTTCTCCTCATTTGTTTTGACTCAGACTTCCTCCTTAGTCTGTGACATTTCGTTTAGCATCGTTATTCAGCTGCAAGGGTATCCAGGCACTGAGAGCCATGCTGCTCGGGTGGAATCAGTTGAACAACTGGATCTTGAGTCCCCTTCTGAATTCCTGAAGAGGGGGTGAGATCCAGAGGGGGAGAGGGAGGCTGCTCCAGGACTACATGGCAAAGTAGGAGAATGACTGTCCTCCACTGTTGCTTCAGCTGATGCGGGGGAGCGAACAATGGAGAGGGAGGATGAGCATAGGTGTCTGAAAAGTTGGTGGAAGCTCAGGCGGGAATGGATGTATGCTGGTCCTTGATTGTGCAGGGCTTTGTAGATGTCGGTCAGTATGTTGTATTACCATCTGTTGCAAACGGGGAGCCAGTGGAGTTTCTTCAGGTGTGGTGTGATGTGGGTCCATTTGGGGAGGTTGTGGATGAGTTTGGCTGGTTGGTTATTCCAACACAGAGTGCAGCTACTGATGAGAACTTGAGTGACGATGTGTCTGGTGGTGACTGGGAGCCATTTGAAGAGCATACGGAGCATAAGAATTGTGAGGAAGCAGGCGGCGGTGACTGCACTGATCTGGTTTTTGATGGTGCGGTTCAGGGCGTGGTATGTAGGAGTCAGTGAGGGACCCAGTACAGCAGGCCACCATGAATCATTCCGCGGAAAGGAGTTGTTTCTAAAGATAAGTACTTCTGTTTTGTCTGTGTTCAATATGAGGCAGTTGTTTTGCATCCAGTCGGCGATTCTGGTCATACACAAGCGAAGTTGTCCCTTGTGGTGGATGGATCTTCAGATAGAGAGAGGATAAGCTAGGTGTTGTCTGCGTTAAGCATGGGCGGATTTTGCGGATTCGCAATCCGCGAATTTGCGGATTTGCATATTTGCGGATTGCGACAATACGCAAAATCCGCGAATCCTCGCGGATTTGCGTATTTTTTTGGGGGGGGTGTGTTCGCACGGGTTTCTGCAAGTTCGCGAGGGTTTTGTACAATTTCGCAAATTGCGAACTTACTTGTCGGGTCGCCAGTTTTGCGAACTTGTTGTTTCTACGTGCCCAGCCTGTTTGCAAGGCTTTCTTCATCACTGCCACCCTCTGTCACCACTGGCACTCTCTTTGGTCACCCATGCCACCCTCTGGCTCACCCATGTCACCCTCTGTGTCATCACAGCACCCTCTGGTTCACCAGTGTACATTATTGGGGCAAAGCAAAGCACTGCCATCCTCTGTCAACACTGGCACTCTGGTTCACCCATGCCACCCTCTGGCTGGCACACCCATGCCACCCTCGGTGTAATCACAGCACCCTCTGATTGACTAGTGAGTGTACAATACATTATTGTGGCAAAGCCAAGCACACCTGCTAAGTGCTTTAAGTTTTGCAAACAACAACACCTGCCCTGCCCCAACTGACATTAATGAAGGCTGGCACCTGCTTGTCTGCTCCCTTTCCTTTTTGTTGCAATAACAGGATGCAATGGCATACTTGTAACTATTCTGTGACTGTCAGAGCAGGGTCACACAATAGTTGCAAGTAGGCAACCGGATTCTGGAGGGCCCCTTCAGGAAGCACTACAGGTAAATGGTTACAAATGATGAGCTCGAACTTTTGCACCTGCTCGTTGGTTTTGCTTTTGCAAAACTCGTTTTTCGGTAATTTCGCCCTATTCGCGAGGCGCGGCGTCGTGCGAAATCGACCGTGGAAGCCGCGAACTCATGCGAGTTACCCCAAGGTTGAGTATGGGCGCCGCCATTTTGTTTGCGTGACGTATTTCCGTTTCCGCCCGCTATGTGTAATCTCGCGCAATGAGCGCCTTGCAAATGCAAGTTCGCAAGAGTTCGCGAGAGAAATCGCGTGCGAACTTACTTACACGCACGTGTTCGGGCCGCCATCTTGTTTTTCATTCATGTGTCTGGGCATGGTGTTTCTATCCTCTGTATATCTCTGCCATCCTTTGCTTGTTTAAATATTTTTTTGATCTATTTAACTTTTTTTCTATCCCTCTATTTTTCTAGGTCTATATTTTTGTGTTTTAGGCTACTTTTGTTTACTTTTCAACTACTTTTTTAAACTTTTATTTCCTTCTTCCCTACTCTTATTCTTTTTCATTTTATCTCTTCTTTACTGCTAACACCTGCCCAGAACATGGTGAAGACAGCTGTCAAGCTGCCCAAGACGGGCACCGCAGCCCGTGCCCGGCTCCCGTGTGGTCGCTTGAGGGCGGAAATGGTGGTGCCCAGGGAGATCTTTAGCCCTGAGGAGGTGGGCTCACTCGTTTTTTATGTGCAGCGCCGTCTCCCCAGGACCATCGCGGCAGGCGGCAGGATCGCTGCTGGTTATACCAACAGCCAGGAGCGACGGAAGCGGTGGGGGCAGGTGTGCCGGGCCCTTTTTAACATCACGGGGATCCAGCGCACCTACAATCAAGTGACCCACCGCTGGACCGATATCCTGGACCGGGAGCGCGACCTGCTAGACGTGCTGGGAGTGGAGGTCCCCGGGCTTGGTGAGTAGTAGTAGTAGCAATTTTTTCATCACTCACTACTCTGTTTTTTCCCCTGCTCTGTGTGACTGTGTTATATTGCAAATGTTTGATTTAACTTTTTTACAAAGAGCAATAATGCTGCTGATTACATTGATAGGAGAGGTAAATTAATATTTCAAAATCTTCTGTGCATTTCAGGTGCACTGTTCTCCTTCTCTGTGGCGGTGCCACTGCTTATTTGTTTTCTATTTTGTGTTCATTTAATTGGGCTGAGTAATGTATGAGTGTACTTTACAGAACTGCGTAATGCTAGACACAAAGGGGCAGATTTACAAGCCCCTTGCGCCACGTTTACGCTGCCTTACCTGACGCACAGCGACGTAAACGTGGCGCATCCCTGCGAGTCATGTACAACGTGATGCATCTAAGGAGAAGCGCCACGTTAAGGCCTGGGCCTGCGCCACAATGGGTGCGTTCCCACGCAGGGGAGGGTGTGGGGGGTGGCGGTCAGGCAGCTGTGCGCCTCGCAAAAGTGCCTGCGTGAAATCTACAAGATTTAACGCAGGCACTTCCGCGACGCTGCTACGTTAATTCTTTATGCCTGCTTGCTTGAAGCAGGCGTAAGGACTGATGCGGTATGTTGAGTATTGGGCAGCCCTGAGCATTGCTATAGTTGCATCGCGCCTGCGACGCGACTCTAGAGATGCGCCCCTCTTTCGTCACGAGATGCGTCACGCATCTGCCTACCCTTGCGCCAGGGTTTGCCGCATTGTAATTGCGGCGCATCTGCCGTGACGCAAGGTTAGTTTTGCATTACGCATTTGTTCTGGTGCACATCTGGAGGTGTCCAGCTCAGAACTCGTAAGTATGCCCCTAAGTGTCAGATTAGCAATTACCTGCGCATCCCTGCAAAGTGTGCAGCACGCCAGCACCACCCATGGTGCGCCGTATTTACAATGCGGCACACCATGGTCCCAAAACGTCACCGAAGCGTTACGCATCGGTGCCGTAAAGGCGGCTCATTGATGGAGTTGCGTTGCAACGATGGCGCAGCTCCAGCAATGCTGCGTCAAGTCGTAAGTCTGCTTCATGCAGGCGCAGGGTTTCAGTGACGCATCATTGTCCTAAATGACTGATTGGAAATTTTATATATTCCCCATAGCCACTTTTAGCATGCGTTCCTGCGCAGGAACGCCCTCCCTTGCGCTGGAACGCTCCCTTATGGCGCAGGGCTTTAGAATGGGATGCATCTCCCATATGCGTCACGTTGTTAATATACGCCACACCATGGCGCCTCTCTTGTTGTGGCGTTGCGTCACAAAAGTGACGCAAGAACGGAGCAAAAGAGCTGCAAGGGGCTTGTAAATCTGCCCCTAGAGCAGAGGCTCAGGTGCAGTCCTTCCTTTGTAGCCCTCTTTTCGGCTGAAATAGTTGGTTCTTGTTCTTTCTAAATGTTTGATTTGGTTGACAAGGACATCGACAAGCAGCAATCATCAATGTTTTCTGTTCATTCTTTCATGTTGTACATCAGGTCCGCCCAGGGGCAAGCGGACAGAAAAAGCGGATGCAGTGGCTCCAAAGGAGGAGGATGCAGGCCAGGGCGGCGAGTGCTCCTTTGCTGGCCCCAGTAAGTTTTCATTTAAATATAGAGGACCTATTGTTGTCCAAGCGTTCCTAATTTAATTTTTTCGAAATAGTGTTTAGATAGGAGCAAAATCAATCATACTACTGTTGCAGGGACAATTCTCCACAAACCGAACTATGGACACCAAAGACCAGAGTAATAATATTTCAGAGTGGCGTGTTTGGCACACTGTAAAAACTTGGTAGTGTCAGCGGAACTGACTCCTCCTTGCAAAAATTGCAAAACCTTTCGCTCAGTCACTCTAGTCTGGTGGACCAAAAACCACAGAGTCTATTCAAGTTTAAAAGCTTTATTAAAATTTAAAGTAAACACATATATTAAAATAAAGTTAGCTGGAAATGGAAAAGTTCTTGGTGCTGAGTTGATGAGTAATGGAACACATTTCTTGTTGTCGAGCCGAGCTTTCACCTGGTTTGAAGTTGATGTTGCTCTTGTCCTTAGAAGTCCAGTTTTGTCTGTTCAGAGAAAAATGATGTGTGTTAAAATTAAGCAAGCATTCATCAATTATGACAAAAAAATGCAGCAAGACAACAGCCTTCCCTGGAAGGAGGGACATTTTTACTTTAGACTAGAGTAGACAGTCAATTAATTTTTCTGTTGTTTTCACATTTCTTCATTCATAGACCAAATACTAGTGAGTGGTGTAATCTAACATTCTTAAATCTACTTTGTAGGTGGAACATCTGGTGGCGGGGCCAGCTCGGATGTGGTTGTGATCATTGACTCTGAGTCCGAGGACAGCTCTGGGGAGGATGCGGCGCAAGAGGACCAAGAAGTACAGACTGTGAGAAAGGAGACAGTGGTGGTGGCGAGTACAGGTAAGCTGGATCATGGTACTATCTGACTCTTAGATAGCATATGATGTGTATCCAGTGCTGGCCCAGTGACAAATTACAATATGGTAATTACAGCAGGCTGGGACCGACAGACAGACAGAGGCAGAGACAGAGAGAGAGGAAGACAGAAGGAGAGAGAGAGAGGGAGGGAGCCAGAGGGAGGGTGAGGGAGGGAGACAGAGAGAGAGAGACAGCGAGGTAGAGGGAGACACAGGGAGAAGGAAAGAGGGAGACAGAGAGAGAGAGAGAGAGGGAAACAGACATATCGCCTGGGCCTGGTGCAGATGATACAGTTGCTGGTGTGGTTAACGGCTCAGAGGAAAAGTCACTCACTTCTGCCAGATCTCTTTCATATGAAAGAGCATCAAACCAAGGATACAAGTGAGTTTTGGGAAGGGAAATGGTGATTCAAGCGCCCCCCCTTGCCCCTCCCTGTGGACGCCCATGATACTGGCCTGAATATTTTTGTACTGCGCTGGCTAGTTGCTAGTTGTACTGTGACACAACTTCCTGCTGAATCATTTTGTGTTAATCATATTCTTAAAGAGCATTGGTTACATATTATGTCTTTGTTTCTTCATATAGTTGGTAATACTAAAACCTCAAAACCGACGAGGAGTATGCTGGCTGTACTGGCCCGGCAACAGAGGCTGGAAGCAACTGTTGCCCAATATCGGCGGCTGGTGGAACTGGAGGGGGACGACACGCAGTCCAGTGCATCAAATGTAACATCTGCATCCTCCTCCGTGACCCCACGTTCTGCCGGTAAGCGCAGTGCTCCAGCGAAACGGAGCCGTGCTGGCAGACGCCACTGCCAAGCAGCAAAGGCTGCACCTCACAACAGTGTAAAGGCTCGCTTGCGCCGAGCACTCCGCAGAGTGTCCGACCTAGAGGCGGAGGTCCAGAAATTTAAAGACTATCAGAATGTGGTGGAGGGCCTCCGCTTAGATCACGCCACCCTCCAGGAGAAGTACGATGCCCTGGCCCTAAGGCATGATGCCCTGGAGGCCAAACTCAACACTGTGCATCCCTAGAGTGTCCCTTGCCCCTTTTTTAGAGACTTTTGGGGGGTGGGAATTGGGAGTTGGGTTTTTTGGGGACTTTTGAATGACTATTTATTTGTTGGGGTTAGGGAGGGTCTTGCGGGAGATTATTTTGTTAGGGATATAAAAATATACTTTTTCAAACTTTATCTGAGCATACCTGTTTTTTTACTACTTTTGAGCTTGGTGGGTGGTGGTTTTGCAGTAAGTTCATTTAACTGAACACTGTCATCGTGTTGGTTGACGTGTAATAGGCCAAATGTTTTCCAAAGTAAATGCCTGTCACAGAGTTTGTTAATTGAGGAGTCCTAGGACTTTACTACTAGTACCACTGTCACTCTCTCGCCTCTCCTAACACTCCATTTACACTACCTCCCATCCAAACGCTTATCTTACCTGTAATTTGTGTTTGAGGGCTGGCTCCACCTGGAATTCACAGTGTCCTAAGGCGTTCTGCAGCAGGGCCCCAACTGGAGTTTCCCGGCGTGGATTTTCTGCAAAACAAAAGCAATCAACATTAGAAATATGGCAGCGGTGCTCACAGACCCCAAAATCCTAGAAGCCCCACAGACAGCACCCCTAAGACAGGCAAGCGAGCAATAATAACGCCTAAACGTTCACGTGTAATAGGCCAAATGTTTTCCAAAGTAAATGCCTAACCAATTTCATCCCTTAATAGACCTTGCCAGCAATGGCCCAGCCAAGACCCGTAAACCCAAACGCAAAAAAGTCACACTTAGCAAAATGTATTTAAATGAGGACTCACTACTTCCAGACAGACCCTCTTTAGGGGACTCGTCAACGTAAGTTTCTTCATTGTGCAGATTCCAGGGATCAGCATTACGGGAAATGGATAGGTTGAGTCTGGAGGAGGAGGATAGACGACCAGGACTGAGTTCTTGTCAACTAACTGTTGTGAACCTGAGGAATGCTGCGGCATCAAAATCAAGACAGTTCTGCTGATGGGCTTGTTGTTGCTTGTGATGGGGTGATTACAGTTTTGTTGTGAATGTGATCAAGCACTTGCTAAAAAAAGAAAGACAGACACACAGGAATAAAAGTGAATAAGGACTAATGTTAAAGTTAATGAGTCATTGACTCATTTTCAGAACTCGCTGTCAGGGAAGCAGAGCTCGTCCTCAAACTCTGCAAATTGAGTCGGTAGTACTTCTGGTAACTGAGGAGAACTTTCCTCAGGTAGGTCGGTGTCCTCGTCTTCTTCCTGCGTGCATTCTCGTACTTTGTAATCTGGTGGTATGAAGTGCTGGTTCATCTTTATCATGGTGAGCCGCTCCACATTTGCGGGCAAGAGGCGGGACCTTTTGCAAGTCACAATGCCACCAGCAGAACTAAAAGCACGTTCTGAAGACACGCTTGCGAGTGGGCAAGACAAGTAATTGATAGCCAGGTTGGTGAGCTCTCGCCATATCTTTCTTTTCCCATGCCAATACGCCAATGGGTCCTCAGTAATATTGACCGCTGTTGAGTCATCCAGATAGGCCTGCACCATTGAAACAATGTTCTCCCGGATTCCTGTACTTTGCACTTCTGTGTGCTTTCTGGGACAAGGAAACCCTAGCTCACTTAGCCAATCCGCTTCAGACATATCGCCTGGGCCTGGTGCAGATGATACGGTTGCTGGTGTGGTTAACGGCTCAGAGGAAAAGTCACTCACTTCTGCCACAGGCACAGATGCAGAAGTGCTTTTTTAGGACGCCTGATGGCCTGCTGATTCACTAGTAGTACTGTCTTCTCCTACAGCTTCCTTCCGCTCTCTTTCAAAACGAATGGCTGACTGAGCTAGCCAACCTTTGTACTCTGTAACATCTGATGTTTCAAAAGGAATTATTACTTTGCCAAACAATGGCTTTTTGTAACGTGGATCCAGAATAGTAGCACAAATGTAGTGCTGTTGTTTCTTGATATTTACAAGCCGTTTATTGCTAACTAGGCGTTGTAATAATCTCTGCGCCAACTCATATGCTTCATTCTTTCCAGCATCTTTTAATTCTGAAGACACCACCTTGACTTGGTGCTCGAGCTTCAGCAACAATGGGATAGCTTTGCTCAAAGAACAGTCCTCCCTGCTGACGTCACGCGTGAAGACCTCAAAAGGACGAAGCATGTCTGTCAGGCTTTTAACTAGCTGCCATTGCTCTACCCCGCTAGCATCATTTCTGTCGTATCACCACCCAGGTTGTAGAAATACTCATTGACTACTGGAAACAGCTCATGCAGACGCTCAAGCATGTAGAAGGTTGAGTTCCAACGTGTTGCCACCTCCTGGATAAGTGCTTTCACTGGCATTCTACGTACATTTTGCTGGCGCCTCAGCTACTTCCGGGCCTTAAAAGAATGGTTGAAATGTGTGCATATTCTTCTGCAGATGGTCAGTATTTGGTCGACTGCAAGTTCTTTTTTCAAGAACTTTTGCACGACAAGGTTCATACAGTGCGCCAAACACGGCACTCTGAAATAGTAACCGTTCTCCATGGCCTTAACTACATTGCTGCCATTATCAGTAGAAACATAACCAACCTTGCAATTTCTTGGGGGCAGCCATTGCGAGACCTTTTTGTTAAAGTCATCCAAAATGTTGACTGCAGTATGACTTTTCTCCATGCCAAACATGGCTAATGTTGCATGTTTACGAGCACCCTTAAAAATCTCGACCAAGTCACCACCTGCATTTATCTGTTGTGCAACCCCTGAAAAAGAGACCCAGTGTGCAGTGATGCACATGTAATCAAGGGCTTGGCAACTGGTCCACATGTCTGTTGTCAGGTGTATAGTGTGAACAGCACTCTTCTGCAAAGCTGCCCCAACCAACTCAAGCACTTCTTTATGTAGTGCTGGAACAGCAACCCTGGCAAAATAGAACCGGCTAGGAACCTTCCATTCAGGGGCCAGTGTTGCCACGAGTTCAAGAAAACCCACATTTTCGACAAACGAAAAAGGGAGAAGGTCCACCGCTAGCATTTTAGCCAGCTTAGTGTTATACAGGCGTACAGTTGGGTGGTTGCGTTGAAATTACGCATCTGAGGAGAACATGGCTGAAATGGTGCGCTGGACAAATTTACTGGATGATGCTGATGCCTTCTTCGACCCACTTCTGCTCAGTGTTTACATTTTCCGCATTGGTGTGTCTCCCAGACTCTCAGTGTGCCTCCTATGTGTTCCAGAGGGTGTGGTGCTGCCAGGGGTACTGGGTGCAACCGGACAAATGTCTAACGCTTCTTCTACCTCCCCGTCATCTTCAGATGAAACACCTAGTATGGGTATATTTTGGCCACTTGCCCTTTGGGATTGCTTTCCTTTGATGTTTGCTAGGTGCGCAGACCATTCGACAGCGTGCCTTCTTTTAAGATGACCTGTCTGGCCTCCGGTTCCATAGTTGGTACCAGTCTTACCACGGCTAACTCTAGTCTTACAAATGCAACAAACGGCTAGGTTATCATACTTTGCATGGACACTAAAAAAGTGCCAAACTGGGGACTGGAAACTTCTGGTTTTGCCGCACGAGATGATACTGCCAATGCCAGATGAAGCAGGGGTGGATGAGCCTTGCAGACATCTACTGGGTTGTGCAATTATTGCAGCAACCCTACTTGAGGGAGTCGAGCTGGATGGAGTCCCCCTCTGGGGAGAAAATATGGGAGCTGTAGGTTTTGTTGAACTTGTTGTACTACTTGACTGCGTTGGTGGTGCTACCAGTGCCACGTCGCCAGGGTCACGCTCAGCATGACGTCGGGATAGGGTATAAATGTCTGTCTGTTGCATGGCCGGTGTGGCTGGAATGACGTGTGTGATGACTAGGTCATTGCTGTCATCCTGTTCAACAACATCAGAATGCACCACTTCATCAAGTCCGACGTTCGGATCCATAAGTATGAGCTTTCCGGGGCCCTTCCTTTTAACATTTGATACCTTTCGCAGCTCATGGTGTGCCTCCCTCTCAGACGTCGGAGATGGGTGCCAATCTAGATCCAGATCATCATCTGATGGAGCGGGGCTTGAAGAGGAACTTCTACACACACTCCTTGATCTTTTCCTTGGTGGGGAGCTGCGAGAAAATGAATCATCAGGAGGAGTGCCTTCGTCTTCCTGACATGATACCCCGGCTCCAAAGTCAATTTCCTCCTGTGCCCCTACTTCTGGAAGAACAACCATTGTGGGCACTTGCACCGCTCCATGCGCCGCTACATGGGCCTCTTCACTGATCGCTACTTGCAACTCTCCATGGACCTCTCCTTCTCGGCCTTCTCCTTCTCGGCCAGCTCCTTCTCGGCCAGCTCCTTCTCGGCCAGCTCCTTCTCGGACAGCTACTTGCGCATGTACTTGTGCTTGTACTAGTAGCCCATGCAGTTGTTGTTGCGGCTTTGGTTGTTGAATAGTACTTGTGAGATGAGTTACAACCTGTGTTGATGGTGTGCTGCTACTTTCTTGCGATGAGCCAACATCACTGGTCATTGGTGATTGAACCACTAAACACGCTACTTGTGCAGCACTCATGGTGGGTCCTTTTTTTTTCCACAAAAATGTTGTGGTCGAGCCACCAGTCTCCTTGGTAAGTGGTGCCACTTGCTTCTTCTTCTCCTTAGTAGAGACATCTTTCTTGCTAGAGGACCTACGGGCACCTCTTTTTGGAGCCATCTTCTTCAGATGTCGGAACAACAGGCCGCAGCAGGACTTCTTCCTGGCACTGATGCTCAACGATGATGCGGAGTTATTGACTTTGTGCACCTAAAAGCAAAAAAAGACAGAGGAACATCAGTAAATATATGTTGCATATGTAGCGCTTCAATAAATAGTTTGCAAGTGGGCATTTATGAATACACACGTGCACACCACACAATATGGAAATTTCAAAATTAGGAATTGCTAAAGTTTGGGAAACAGGAATTTAACATTGATCCAAGAGAGTACACACAGAGAGGGTTATAGTTTCATGTACCACTGACTCCCCCTGGGCACAATGGGTGGAAGCAAGGCAAAATGGGTGCAGGCCTGTGGCACAAAGCTCACTGCCTGCCTTCAAAATGGCCGCTTGACCCCCATCCACATGGCCAGGACCATGCCTCAAAATGGCCCCCACCAACATAGCCAGCCCCCAACCCCTACTCCAAAAAGTCAAAAAACACAACACCAATCAAATCACCACAATCCAATGCCATCCATCAAGTTTCAGAAGGTTTATGCTGCCTGCTGGTGGTTTTCTGGTGCAGAATTGCAATTTTTGCAATTTCGCGAGTGCAAGGTTGTTGCTTCACGACGCGAACGTGGCGAAAAACCAGCTAAATCCGCGAACAGACCGATTCTGGGCCCCCTGGGCATGATAAAATCACAGCACACTGGGTGCAGGCCTATGGCCTAAAGCACACAAACTGCCTTAAAAATGGCCCCGAGACCCCCACCCACACGGGACCAGGCAAAAAAATGGCCCCCACCCACATAGCAAGCCCCCAACACCACCCCAAAAAGTCGTAAAACATACAAATATCACCACAATCCAATGCCATCCATGCCCTGGCCAGAATCATGTTAAAAAAATTCAACAAAACAGTTGTATCATGCATGCACCCATAACTAAGCCTGGTAGTTTTCAACTCATGTGCAGAATTGTAATTTTTACAATTTCGCGAGTGCGAGCTTGTTGCTGCGCGGGACGCGAGCAGTGCGAACACAGGCAAATTTTTTTTTTAAATCCGATTTTCGTCTGGGCATAATGAAAAAAATCAGAGCAGACTGGGTAGCCCCCCTAGGGCACAAAGTACACTGCCTGACTTCAAAATGGCCGCTTGACCCCATCCACATGGCCAGGACCTGCAGGATCATGCCTCTAAATGGCCTCCCACCAACATAGCCAGCCCCCAACCCCACCCCAGAAAGTCGAAAAACACACACAAAAATCACCACAAACAAACAACATCAACTTATCAACTTACTTGTGAAAACAAATTTCGAATCCAAAAGTAATCCAAGAAGCCTCAAAGCCAAATCTCCAGCAGCATCCACAAAAAGTAATCCTTCCCAGTCAAGATCGAATTCAAAGTGGCCAGGAAATGGACTAAGCAATGGGAGGAGCTTGCTGGACAGGAACAGGAAGTTGGAGACTGGGTCACTTCCTTCACCCCTCCCCAATTGTAATTTTTGTAATTTCGCGAGTGCAAGATTGTTGCTGCCCGCGCCGCGGCCCGCGAGCAGTGCGAACACAAGCAAAAAATCCGCTGCGCGCGGATTTGCGTATGTTCGCCACATCCGCGAGAGTTCGCGGATTGCGGATTTACCAAAAATCCGAAAAATCCGCGAGTGGAGCGGATTTTGCGCCCATGCTTAGTCTGCGTGGGAGATGTATAGCCTGGTATTGACTGCACCTTTCCCCAGGTTCACATTCTTGCCTTTCTGGGTCAGGGTCCTCGGTGAGGAGGACTCATCACCACAGCGGGATGCACTGCAGAGAGACATACATAAATATTCCCATTCAGTGGCTGGCAGAGAGGCCCATTGCAAAGTTGTTTTGACTGGTACTTGCATCTGCTGAAATTAAAGAAATTTAACTGCATGTCCAAATGCCACAGTTGGAGGCAGTGCGATAAGCAGGGCAACTTCTGTTGCAAGGATTCTGCGGAGTCACAGAACTCTGCTTGGTATTATGGAAACTTAGTAGGCAGGGACGGAGTCATTCTACCACCTGAGTACCCATGAGCCCGGGGTCCGACTAGCTATAGTGTCTCACTCGCCCTCCTACTCACTCACACAGGAACAAGTGATTAGACACTCCAGAACACAACACTTCCGACACTGTCAGGAATTGTGGTTGCAGGACACGCACTTTCTCTCACACTCTCATACCAGTCAGTCCACAATAGAATCTGACAAAGACAAGAGGAAAGTTTTAAATATTTATTTTAACTATCGTGTCCTAGTATGCAGCATATGTGCCAGAACGAGTAGAAAAATGCCTAACAAAAATACAGTTAGAATAGCAAGTAGTTCGTAAATCATAAAAGGTGTTGTTATTGTGTACAACAGCGTAGCCTAACCTCCCTCCCTTTCTATAGAAGCAAAGTGATTATATATCAGAAGATCTCTGGGTGATTGCATCAGACACCATACCTCAGTCTATAGATCAAAGATCTACATCACAGGTGCTGTCACGCTCCCTTCTCTAGAAAGATCCCTCTCCAACTGTGTGTTACACACCCGTGTATACCTGTGGTGCACAGACATAATATCGACTCCAAAATATCGTTTGGACAGAATATCGAGTCAAAAATATCGTTTGGACAAAATATCGACAGGACAGAATATAGACAGCCAAAATATCGTTTTTAAGGTAAGTGAAGTAATATCGACTGTAAATAATATAGAAAGTGAAAATATGTAAGTATATAATATAGATAGTAAAAAAAATTGTTTTTATTTTTAGGGTTCAGGGTCAGTTTTGGGTTTTTGGGTAAAGGGGTATTTTTAGGGTTCAGGGTCAGTTTTGGGTTTTTGGGTAAAGGGGTATTTTTAGGGTTCAGGGTCAGTTTTCAGTTTTTGGGTAAAGGGGTATTTTTAGGGTTCAGGGTCAGTTTTCAGTTTTTGGGTAAAGGGGTATTTTTAGGGTTCAGGGTCAGTTTTCAGTTTTTGGGTAAAGGGGTATTTTTAGGGTTAAGGGTCAGTTTTAAGTTTTTGGGTAAAGGGGTATTTATAGGGTTCAGGGTCAGTTTTGGGTTTTTGGGTAAAGGGGTATTTTTAGGGTTCAGGGTCAGTTTTCAGTTTTTGGGTATTATTTTATTATATTTTGTTACTATATATATATATGTTTTAATAAATATGAAATACATTTTTTTTATTTAACTTTCATTAAATATTTAATTATTATAAGTTAATTTAAGTAATTTTAAGTATATTTTAGTAATTAATTATTAATATTAATTTAATTTAACACTGTTTTTAGTAAATACGATATTTTTTACAACTATATTTTTGTAAACGATATTTTTAACTCGATATTTTTGTACTTACCTCTTTGTAGATAGAAACTCGATATTTTGACTGTCGATATTTTGTCAACGATATTTTTGATGGTCGATATTCTGTCCCTCGATATTATTTCAGTGATCCTATACCTGTATGACCAAAGTACATATTCCCAAACAACAGCTGCATCTGCATGTTTTGTCTTGGTGCTACGGCATTACCAGAACAGAATAACAAGGGGCATTGTTATTCGGCCTTGTCTGCAGTGTTCAGACTAAATCCCAGGAAAGAGCGGAACGCAAAAGCAACTGTATGTTCTGTGTGAAAGTTGCAGTGTGACACAAAGCAAAAATATGTTCGTCTACTAACATGCGTGAAGCAGGAGACAGTCTGACAGAGGCTCATGCTAACATAGGGACAAGGAAAATGACCACATGGACCACGTGACACTTTAACCACATATGGTGAGACTGCCCACAGTTCAAACTGGACTGGAATTAAACCTTAGCACTTATGAAACAGATAATTGGGTGTCCCATCCCGGCCACTCTGGATTATGCTCTGCTGTTTCTTCGAGGCCCTACCCTCAAATATCGAGGGGCAGATTTATGTCGGACTTGCGGCACTTTTGAGCTGCCGTTGCATCACTTCTGTGACGCAGCGGCGGCGTAAACCCTGCGCCACGTTGCGACATACTTACATCGTGACGCATCTATGGAGATGCGTCACGGTGTAAGGCCCTGCGCCACATGAAACCTGCGTCAGGTTTCATGTGGGCATTTCCAAGTGGGGGGGGGGTGTTCCGTCGCAGGAACGCCCCTGAAATGTGACTCAGTGAAATCTACAAGATTTCACTGAGTCACTTTCCCAACACTGATGCGTCAAAACCCTGCGCCTGCTTGAAGCAGGCGTAAGGCTTGACGCACCACGTTAGAGATAGGGCAAGTTGGAATAGTGCTGGAGTTGCGTGCCGCACGCAGGACAACTTCAGCACTGCGCCACCTTCACGCCCTAGATGCGACACGCATCTGTTTATTCCTGCACCATGGTGCGCCGCATTGTAAATGCGGCGCATCATGGGTGGCGCAAGGATAAACTTGCGTGCCGTACCTTTCTTGGCGCATCTCTGCCTATTTGCAGAGATGCATCAGGCAACATAAATCTCCCCCCAAATCTTTTCTGGCCGCTTAATAATATGGAACTGTTTGGGAGCCACCAAAATCACTCTGGCAGCGTACTAGAGGAAAACTGAGACCTCACCAAGATTGTTGTGGCTTTGCAGACTTCAGAATATCTTGGCTGTGGAAAGAATTTACTATTTAATAATCAAGAACCAGAGAAACTTTGAATCCATTGGGCATCTACTTATAGACAGGGAGGGCACACTGTTTCGGTTTCACCAGCAATGGGGAAAACTAGAGTTTCAACTAAAGTGAGTGTTATTAGGCACTGTATTTACCACAATGCATCTGGGCAAATTGTGTGCTGGTAAGCCACGAACTGTACTCCCTCTCTCTTTTGTGATTGTCTCCTTGCTAAGTGTTGGTCCAATGAGCTCTGGGATGCCCCTGGGTCTGGTGCAGAAACCCGAGAAGACTGTGAGCAGCATGTCCAGCACCCCCAAGTTTAAATTGCTGCTCTCTACTAAAAAAGACAAATATCCTGAAACACGTGTCTTGTGATACACAGCACTGCCTTCACCTACAATAATGAAGACTAAAGACTTTCAACTAAAGTGAGTGTTGTTTTGCACTGCATTTACCACAGTGCATCTAGGCGAACTGTGTTTTGTTATGCCAGGCAGTGCGCTCCTTCCCAATTTTGTGGTCCACTTGTAGAGCATTTATCTGAAGTTGTTCCCCTTTTGTCTTGTCCTGCTCTTTTTAGAGCCCTGCGTATATTTAATTATTAATAGTGAAATAACGCACTTCCATTTTGTGTGTGTTGCATGTTAGATGCAGATTTTGAAAACTACCTATCTATATTGGCAGAAGAGATAATCTTCTCAAATGATCTGACTTGGAAGGGCTTTGGGAGAGAGTATTAACTTTCACCTGGCGATGCTTTGTTTGAGAACTTATATATGCTTTAGGATCCTATTAGCAAGACATATTTTTCTCATGCATGGCTTGATCAAAGGTTGATTAGAGGATGTTGTTCAACTTTGTTAAAACTCAATAAAAACGACTTGATACAAAAAAAACTATTCATTCCACTTCTGATGGAGGTTGAATTAGCATTTACCTCTCTGTTCCACGTCATGCCTCTTTCTTCCACCTAATGCAAAGTCTATTTCTCGCTGTGTGCACCTAGGTGATATACGAGGAAAAATAACCTTTAGAAAAAAGAACTTTTCTCCTGAGCTGTGAGATGAAAATATTTCTGCACTTAATATTTCATGACAGTAATGGAATCCCACACTGTTTTTTTATAAACTCTTGTGAAAATGGGAAATAAAGGTTTCACTCAAGTCCATTATAGAGCCCGGTTTATGCCCTTATGCATTGCCATGGCGACAGGGGCATAGCTTCAAGGGGGGTGTTTGGGGCGTTACACCCCTCTTAAAAAATGTATTTTCTGGTAAAAGTCGGCCACTCGTGCTTTCAGTTCGGTATGGTGAGGTGTCTGTCGGATTTCACCAGGAAGATGTACTATACACACAGACAATAACGCACATACACGCTCTCTCCCTCTCTCTGCTTTGAAAGTCTTCAAAAACGTTTATTTTACCAAATAATGTGGGGGCATATTAAGAACGTTTAGAGATAAACATCACTAAGCGCGTTTAGCGATGTTTATCCTATAGCTGGATTTCATCGCCATGATAGTGCTGTATCAACAACGCTTTTCACAACGGCGATGAGAAATCCAGCGATAGCGGGGAAATCGTCGTTTTGCATGGAACATCGCTGGTTTTCCTGCGATGTTCCCTGCAAAACAACGATAACCTTGCTGATACAACCCTGTGGTCGTATCAGCATAATCCACCCCCTATGTTAAGCATAGGTAAGTCAGGATTTTAGCAGACGTTATCTAACGTGTGCTAAAATCCTGTGAGCTGCCTTGTAATTATTACTATGTGTACATCAGCGATATTTTACAAGGTAATCCATCCGGGGTACGCCCAGTGATGCCCACTTTGCATCTCATTAGTGATGCAAAGGGAGGCGTCAGGAAATAGGGTGCTAACATGCGATTATGCATGTTAGCACCCTCTTGTAAATAGGGCGGTCGTTTTATCGCCGCTTTTTTGGCTTTTTAAGCCAAAAAAGCGGAGATAAAGCCCTTGTTAATATGCCCCGGTGGTTTCTCTCACTTGGACTAATCTGCATTCCTCTCCCTTTCCACTGCCCGTTAAGCCCCTCTCACGCGCCCTGCGCCTTTGGTAACATTTATTTTTAGTATTATAGGATTATTGGAATATCTTAAAGTCAACCCCCCCCCCCCCCCGACCCCCCCGACCCCCCCAACCCCCTCTCTCAATCCTACTGACCAAGCTGCACCCTCTCATGGTGACCAGAGACACTGGGTATCCGAATAAGGGCCGATCCAAGTGCCAGGCCGGGGGTGCTGCTGAGATGGAAGGCAGCGGTCACTTCTTGCTTTAACCGCCCCCCCTCCAGTAAAGTGGACTCGGCCGCATCCGTCCGCAGCTGCGCCGGAGTGTCAGCTGCTGGCCCCAAAGCCCTCTCTGCAGAGGGTAATGATTTTGTACCCCTGGAAACGATTACATTCTGGTCAGAAAGAAACGTTCTACTGTCAATTAGCATTTATGCTTTAAATCAATGACCTCATCACGAATTCGCCAGCTGCTCCCAGGGACGAAAAACAAACAAAAATCCAATGTGTTTAACAGCAGTCAAGCATGAGTGAGCGTTCTAAAATTAACTGCCCTGCTGAGCAGCAATCACAGCTCAATGCAGCAAGGTTCTGCCAGACTGTTTTAAATATGCGACACACTACTTTGTGGTTTTAAAATGTTGGAAAAATGGTGGAAGGCTTGCAATGGTCAGATGAGTGTGGAAAGTTACCGGAAGTTCTTCAAGAACTCAAAAGATTCCAGCCTACACTATGGTAATAAGTAACAAAACGTAAAAGGTGTGTCCGTATAACCCGCAGAGCCTGGGTACAACTATGGAAAAAACATAGGGGCAGATTTACAAGAAACTGACGAATCTGTAGAGATGCATCAGTTTCCCTGCGCCAGCCTGCAATACCCTTGCGCCACCATGGATGGGCCGTCACCATGTCGCAAGGATTGGCATATGTGTCAGAAATTCTGACTCTTTTTTGGCCCAAAAGTCACGCATTGCTGGTGTTGTATCGCAAGCACAAGGCAACTCCAGCCTTGAGCCTATACTTATTGTACTGAGTCACACCTTATGCCCACCCTGCATACATTATACCTGACGTAGGTATAATGTGTCGCAGGGCTTTTCAACGTGATGCATCTCCCTAGATGCGTGATGTTGTAAATTGGCTGCATTGTTTACACCACCGCTGTGTCACAAAAGTGACACAATGGCGGCGCAAAAGTGTTGCAAGGGGCTTGTAAATCTGCCCCCCAGAGAAGAAAACATTGACAAACAATTATTTAAATCTCAACGTAACAATTAATTAGCACTGATTATTCAATCTTTCATGACAGAAAATTACTTATAAATATATTACACAACACCTGTGCTTCTAAAATCATCACAAAAAAAAATCATGATTGTGGATCTCTGACCAAAAGGATAAAGGAGAAATTAAAAATAACATTGAAAAAAGTTTTTGTATGTTACATAATAAGCACCTGTCCACCAAGTGCAGAAACATGTGAAATCAGTTGTTCTTAGTAACTTCTTCTCAATTTTTGAAAGACAGGTTCTTCCAGCTGTCAATCCACCTGAAGGTAGTCCTACCGTTCCGGAAGGAGTCTTAGGACAATTACCATAGGTTCCTCCCAAAGCTACTCTAATTCAAAATCATTCGTCTTTATTAGACTCCTTCACAACAGTCAACGCGTTTCGGCCAAAATAAGTAGACCCTCTCACTGAATTGGAGTCTCCTGGCAGGGAGACAGGGAATGACAAGTTAGGGCACGCCTAAGGAGCAGTAAAAGAAACTCAAAAGGTGGGCCAAAGATACCGCATTTATTGGCTCTCAGGATATAATGCAGACACTATGATAACAAAGTACACTAAACAAGAGAGATGGCTGTGTTAATTAGAGTCACTTTACTCATGGACAAGGACAAGTGAATCAATAGACTTGGCCTGTGTATTCATTTCACAGTTCATTCTAACAGTCATTGCTTTTTTAACATGTCTTGAAAAGGAAAATCGCTGATCTTTAACACTCGATGACAACAAAATTGTGACACACCCTGTGTAGTGATTGTTGTACATTCAATACAAAAGTAACAAAGAGCACTCTAGTATGGATGGGTCCATTGAATTCACAATATCATCTAAACATGGATCTTGCCTGCCCTGGAAGATACAAGACACACAAGAACATAACCAGCCCTAGTCCTGATAAGAACCCCTAATCACCAGTGTTTCGAAACGCGTTGGCGAGAACCATAAGGGGTTTCTCCTTCCTGACCTCCATCAGTATGAACAGTGGAAAAGACATTTTGAAATCATGAACCCATCCATTCCTGATGACATTTAAACCCCAACGAGGACACCAAGAGGGTCATCATAATTTACAGCAATAATCTCCGCCAGGCCTGCAATTCACACACATCAGGCGGGAAAAATCAGTAGAAAAGTAGAAAAAAACACAAACAAAACCAAAGCAACTGCAAAGCACAATGGAGGTAGCCGGAGCAAGTACACAGGACAACCAGAACCCCACAAGCCCCATGGAGGGCCAGCCTGGGACCTCGGGGTCAGAGAAGGATAAGGACAAGAAGAAGAGGAAGACGCGGTTCAGTCCACAGGACAACAGGATCCTGATAACACCACCAACAACTGTTCATCACCTCCACTGTGTCATTGGCAACAAAAAATGGAATATGGCAGTCCATCGTGGACAAGCTGAATGCAGTCGAAGTGCTGAGGAGGATAATGGAAGAGGTCAAGAGGGGCTGGAATGATTTGAAGCGCAAAGCCATGCAGAAACTTGCCAACAACCAGAAGGTAGCAATGCAGACTGGAGGTGGGAGTCCAGCACCACAGGAGGAGCTGGATGAGATGGAGGAAATGGTGTCCACAGTCATCAGTGTTGAGACGGTGGCAGGAGTTGGGGGACCAGACACTGCTCAACATGACCTGACACAACAGCAACAGGGTGAGTAACGACCAGGGACTGGGGGGACGGGGGAAATGGGCAAAATGGCACACATGCACAATTAAGTATAGCACAGTGCACACCCACAAAGACTCTGAGGCATGTATCTGATCCCCTTGGCACACTTCAGCACACCTAGAAACAGCAAGTAGGTCCCGTCGACTATGTGCCCAGAGGGGGCCCTTCCCACACACCACCAATCTCACAACCAACAGATGCACATGTGCTAAACCCAGCAAAGCGGCGTGTCTGTGAGCAACACTGACAATGCAAGTGACACTGCATGACGAGTAGCATTGCTGCAGTCAATATATCATGAAATGTTGACCGCCACGACACTGAGGTGGCTGAGTGTGGACCACATCCATAAAGGAGCAGGTCACACTCTGACACATCCACATGCACAAACAACCCCTGACGTCAACAAAACATCTGCCGACAAACCATGCCCCAGATGCCCAACTCCCACCAAAAGGCCAATGTACCCAAGAATGCAACAACTCAGCACTGTATAAGCATAGAAGTCAAAGGCATACCGCATGAAAGGGATAAGGGGCAGCAAAGTCTGAGCTCCAGGGGCGACTCTCCCAAAATGCAGCACACACACATAACATGTAGATCACATCAACATTGACAACAATGTGGAACAAACCACAACACGTTCACAACAGAACAGAGGACACAACTGGTGCCGTTTGTGTGTAGAAACTGGCCAATAACATTTGGAATAGCAGGGAAATGTGAGTTGATAATGTA
Source organism: Lissotriton helveticus (assembly GCF_964261635.1). Taxonomy (NCBI): domain Eukaryota; kingdom Metazoa; phylum Chordata; class Amphibia; order Caudata; family Salamandridae; genus Lissotriton; species Lissotriton helveticus. Next base: position 5,228,696 of record NC_136064.1, read on the forward strand.
CAAGTACCAACACACATCCGTGATGTTGTCGAAATGTCCACTGTCCCGCATCAAACAGGCAGCTCCTCCCAAACAGTCACAATGTACACTGTCATGCAGTCTGTATGTAAACATGTACAATGCGTCAACATACATGTGAACACAATGTTAAACTGCATCTCTCCTTCACATTGCAGAGGGAGAATCAACACCTCCTGCAGAGCATACCCAACAACTCTTCATTGATGACGAAGAGGACCTCGCCACCTTCGACCCGATGCCCTCGGACAGCTCATGGACAGCCTCGGCACCCCACCTCCAGGAGCATGGCAGCCCAGCTGCATCGAGGAGACCCCACCCCCTGCACAGACCGCACAGCAGCCAGCACCCACCACCACGGCTGCCTCACAGGACCCCCACGAAAAAACACATGGCCTTCCAACGCCGTGTGTTGGGGTGCCAGGAGAAGATGGCTGAACAGGTGCGGGTGGGGTTCGATCACATGGCAGCCAAATTAGATGCCTTATGTGCGTGTCTAAGTCGCATCAGGGACCACTCACAGTCCCTAACAGACCCCACAGTCTGCTCCATGCTCTCCAACGATCAGTGGCTGACATCGCTGGAGTCCTGACTCGGAGACAAGAACACCTGTCTAGTCAGAGGGGCTCCAGCGTTGTCACCCGGGAGTTGGGACACATGCGGAGAATCATGGAGAACATGGAGCGGACGCAGACGGAAAGAGCGTCTGCCACGGCTGCACACCAGCGAGAGGTAGCTGGGTTCTTCCATGCCCTGCAGATCCACATCATGGCATTGCTGCCACAAGGCCTGGCATGGATGAATGCTGCTGCTACCACTCCATCCACATCTCCGCTCACTGAAGTGTCAGTGCCACACAGTGCGGCAGACATTCCACCTCCGGCCCCTGATGTGTCACTGCCACAAAGTGCTGGAGACAGAACACCACCACCCACATGTGAGACACATGAAACAGCAGAGGACAAAGATGTGGATGAATCTGCCTTACTGGTAAGAAGGAAGCAATAGCATTCATCTCCGCCATATGGCCTGTATCTGATTGGTTCTGCCATCTGCATCATCACCTTCCACTGTCCTCTGATACAGTCTGCGACACTCACCTTGGACCTCGACATGGACTGCCATATTCTGTTTGGTTATCAATGACACAGCAATCAGACTGCGGACTGAACTCTTCCTCTTCCGATGAACTTGTCATTCCCTAAAGGGCTCTGGCTGGCCCTCCACGGGGCAACAATGTAAAGTAGGGTTTGCGTGGCCCTGTACTGCTCCAGCTACAACACTCCACTGAATGTGCTTTAAACATTCATATTCACACAGATGTGTCATGTCTAAGATCATTCAAGTGTGGTAGTATGGATGAATGTAGGGTCAGTGATTCCCCCTTACGTCCATGTTGCTCATGTTGTGGGACTTGAGTCACAGGTTGCAACATTACCGATTACGGTCCGGGTGACCCTGACACTACAACAGAGACACAAGCATTAGTTACTTCCTTGTCCAGCCCAGGACGGTACCATGCCCAGAGCCCCGGGGTCCACGAACGCACACCGGACAACCACGCAGCCCACAAGGACGCCATCCGCAGACACCACCACCTCATCAGATTAGCCAAGAGATCCTCCTTCAAAGACCGCTTGGATAACAACGCACACAACAGCAAAGAGCTCTTCAGCATCGTAAAGGAACTCTCCAACCCCAACGCCAACGACATCCCGCCCTCACAAGAACTGTGCGACTCACTAGCCATCTTCTTCCACCATAAGATCACTGACATCCATGACAGCTTCAACATCACAACCGTCCGACTACGCCAGACTCCACCCCCCTGTGAACATCACCAGCGCCAACCGCCTGACCTCCTGGTCCAACGTGAACGACGACGAGACACGCAAGGTCATAAACTCCATCCACTCAGGGTCTCTTACCCGTGCCCACACCACATATTCAACAAAACAGACACAGCCATCGCACCCCAACTAAGGAAGGTCATCAACATCTCCTTCAAAACAGCGACATTCCCGGAAAGCTGGAAGCACGCTGAAATCAACGCCCTCCTCAAGAAGCCCAAAGCGGACCCCAAGGACCTCAAGAACTTCTGGCCCATCTCCCTGCTCCCGTTCCCGGCAAAGGTCATTGAAAAAATCGTCAACATGCAACTGGCCCGCCACCTGGAAGACAACAACCTCTTGGACCCGTCCCAGTCCGGATTCAGACGAAACTACAGCACCGAGACAGCCCTCATGGCCGCCACAGACTACATCAGGCACCAACTAGACAACGGCAAAACATCAGCCCTCATCCTCCTGGACCTGTCAGCCTCCTACGACACGGTCTGCCATCGCACTCTAAAGACACGCCTCCTAGAAGTTGGAATCAAAGAGAAGGCTCTTGACTGGACCACGTACTTCCTCTCTGGCAGAACTCAGAGTGTCCGCCTCCCACCCTTCCGATCAGAAGCCACCGACATCATCTGCGGCATCCCCCAGGGCTCATCCCTCAGCCCGACACTGTTCAACGTCTACATGGCCCCCCTCGCACAAGTGGCCTGCCATCACGACCTCAACATCATCTCCTACGCCAACGACAACCAGCTCATCCTCTCCCTCACCAAGGACCCACACACCGCCAAAACCAACCTCCATGAGGATGGATGAGGAGCAGCCGTCTGAAGCTGAACTCGGACAAGACGGAGGTCCTCATCCTCGGACCCACCCCTCAGCCTGGGACCACACTGGGAACAGCACCAACACCCACCGACCATGCACGCAATCTAGGATTCATCCTCGACTCCACCCTCTCCATGTCTAAGCAGGTCAACGCCGTCTCCTCCTCCTGCTTCAACACCCTCCGCATGCTCCACCGGATCTACAAGTGGGTCCCGACCGAAACCAGAAGAACGGTGACACAGGCCCTCGTCAGCAGCAGACTAGGCTACGGCAACACACTCTATGCAGGAATCCCAGCCAAACACCTACGACGACTACAACGCATCCAAAACGCCTCTGCCCGACTGATCGGCAACGTCCCTTGCAGCAGCCACATCACCCCCACCTGAGAGACCTACACTGGCTCCCCGTCGACAAGAGGATCACCTTCAAGCTCCTCAGCCACGCACACAAAGCACTCCACAACGCCGGACCAGCCTACCTGAAGAGCAGACTCAGTTTCCACACCCCCACCTGCCAGCTCCGCTCTGCCAGCCGCGCTCTCTCAGCTGTCCCCCGCATCCAACCAACGACCTCCTGTGGCAGATCCTTCTCCTACCTCGCAGCCAAGACCTGGAACACGCTCCCTACCCACATACCGCAGACCCATGACCTTCTCGCCATCAAAAGACTCCTCACGACCTGGCTCTTCGAGCAGTAGCAGCAACCCCCTCCTCCCCTCAGCGCCTTGGGACTCTCACGGGTAAGTAGCACGCTTTACAAGTACCCTGATTGATTAATTGATTGATTGTTCACACCCCTATGCTGGACTGGCATACGCCAGGCCAGCCCACTCTGCTTACACTTATAGGGCGGACAATAACGCTACATGTCCCAGGTCTTCCCTGTAGTGATCTGCTGATCACAGGTCTAGTTGTCAGCATGCCACAGTCACTCCCTGAGGGCTGGTTTAAACCCACACCACACCCATCCAGCACAGGCATCACAGGGCATGTGACCCTGCCAATGAAAAGGGCCGGGCGCACGTGCTTGAGGCCATTTCCACTGTCTATCTGGGTGTATCCATGTACTTATTATTTATGCATGAGGGCCTACGGCCCTACCACATCACATTCCCCACTGCTGGAGGTGACGTGATGGCATCCGCCCCACGATTCTCAATCATAAAGGGTCCATGAATTGCGTTGCACAGAATTGGTGGCATAGGATACACTGCGGCCGGCACGGGCCTACCGCCACGGGATGCTGACTTTCGGTGCACTGAGGTAGGGGCACCTTAAGTGCTGAACGGGTGTGCAGCCTGTGATGATGCACCATCCTGGGGGTCCTGACTGGTAAGGATTTGTGTGAGCCCTCCTGGACCACAGTGTAGGACTGAGCCAGCGGGCAGCGCGGGCCAACCGCCATGTGGTGTTGCCTCGCGGTTCACAGAGTTAGTGGCAGAGTTGTGCAGCCTGCCATGATGCCATGTGCACTGATATGATATCTGCCATTGAAAAATCAAGACCCAGAATCACGTGTGTGACCTGGTGGCCCACGGTGCGGGGCTGCATGATGTGGAGGCTTTCAAGGTCGCTGGCCCCGGGCTTGGAGCTTGCACTGGCATGTGGTGGGCCCTCTTGGAGACACACCGGTGGCGGAAGTTGAGCAGTGAGGCCTGGGTGCGCAGGGGCGGGCAATAACAGCTGGGTGGTGCTGGGGTGCAGCAGCCTGTGTGCGCAGGAGCGGGCAAGCGATGATAGCGTGTGCATTGATATCAACTCTACCCTTCATTAATCTGGACTTTGTTTCAGATAAGGGACCTGATGGACTACATTATATACCAGCACGTGGTTGGAGACACACGGGTGGCAGCAGGTGAGCAGTGAGGCCTGGGTCCTCAGTGTCGGCACTCTCTCTCCCTCTCTTCCTTTCACTGTCTCTCTCTATCCTTCTCTCTCTCTCTCTCTCTCTCTCTTTCTCTCTCTCTCTCCCTCTCTTCCTATCACTCTCACCCTCGCTCCCTTTCTTTCTCTCTCTCTCTGTCCATTGATGAGCGCACGACACACCTTCTTATCTTAAATTTTGTCTTGCAGGCCGTGATTTGCACTTTGTCCAGGGAAGTCCTGCCATGACTCTTCCAAATAGTTGTTTTGAGTTTAATTTGAATAAAATAATTTGTTTGGAAATTCAAAGATGAATGAATGATTCTCCTTTTTCTGACCACACATGAATGGTAATTGTTGTAATTGTGCAACATCAGGCAAATTGTTTTGTTCATGATTTTGTAAAGTTGATATAAAATATCTTTGTCCGGAGAGGGAGGGGGGTGTCTGAGATAGGGGCGGGGGGGGGGGGTTCCTGGGGGTGGTGGCGGTGGGTGTCGTGGCCCTCTTGGATGTCCGAGCTGCATGATCAGTGGCTCCATGGCATCTGGTGTTCTTCAGGTGTGGCTCTTGGCTGGGCTCCCTTTTATGGTGCAGGTTGTCGGTTGTCGTCCGACTTTACACCAAGTAAGAGCAGGTGTTAAATTCCTGCTGCTAACGCGCCTAATCGCATGTTTTGGGATCTTATCGCCGATCTCGCTGGTCGTTGAGAATGTTGCGAAGTGGTGTTGTCACGGCTTTTTGCACGGGAACGCCTACTCTGCATACCATTAGCGTTAGTTGCCGGTGTCATCTGTGGCGATGTTTTTTGCGGCTGCTATCACAGGCAAACTGGTGATATCGGCTGGTAGCACCAGTTTGTCACTAGGGCAATACATTTATCGCCACTTTGGCTGCGATAAAGTGCAGCTAACTCGGCGATAAGTCCTTGAGAATATGCCCCATTGTTTTGCCTTTTATTCTTGGTGCATGACGAAAAAAACAAGCACCAACATAGAAGACCCGATTCTAAGCACTGGAGCGTGAGTCAGTGGAGAGTAAACAGTGATATGATTCAAGCAGATCAGAAGACAGGAACTATGAGGCAGCAGCAAGAGGTTTTGATGTGACTAGATTTTTGGTAGCTGAGCGAAGGTTGTGGCAGACAGAGACGTAAGTATCTGACAATGAATTGCAAGATAACAGTGTGCCTTGGGATGTAATAAAAAGTTCTAATATCAAATATGTGTCCTCATCAAGTAGGCAAATAAGTGCAATGGGAGACAAACTAATGGACTTTTGCATCAGTCTTGCTTGCTAAGGACTAGCAAAGGGATAGTGAAGAGATCAGCGTTTTGGCATTATAGAATGCAATGTTGAAGCAAATATTGCAGCTGTTCAGGTGTGGGTATCAAGTAGACATAGGCTGCAGTTGTGAAGGACTCAAACTCATTCATGACGACAGACTCAATTCAGGCTGGAAAGCTCCTATTTTTTAAGCCAAAAATGCCTTTATTGTAGGTGTCTCTCTCCTAAATTGCATCTGCTTCAATATAAGCCAAAGATAAAAATATATTCCCCCACTTTTTTTCCAAAATGTTGGCACATATGCAAATCCGTTAGCGTTGAGGCATCTGAATATCTACTTAAGCGGCAGAAAAAACCAGTGCCCTTTTGGTCTGCACAATTTGCTGTTCACGCTGATTTTACAGTGCAGGACAAGCACCCAGCACTAAAAGCTCAGGATGAACAGCACAAAGTAACGCACTCTGCCACTTGCGGAACTCTGCGTAGAGCAGCAGAGTTTTTGCAGAACTCCGCAAACTCCACCGTACGCCCAGGTTTTGAGTCCATGGAGTCTGGATAAGAGTGCGAGTAATAACTTTTACGGGTTGCGTATGAGATGAAGGTTCAGTATTAGTAGGGAAATTAACAATATTCATTTTAGAAGACTTCCGCATGAGAGTTTAGTGCCAGAAGTCTGTGAGGCAGCTAGAGACTCAACCTGGAAGGGTAGGGGTAAAATTGAGTGACAAAAGAAGTACATTTGGATATCATGTGTGTAGAGATGAAACTAGAAACCTAACAAGGAAATAATGCTATCAAGAGATGTAGTAAGAAGAGAAGCCAAGGGCAGACAACAGAACCCTGCGAGAGAGCTATGAGCAAACTCTGACAGAGAAAGCTCAGTCAAAAATATAGGAGGAGGACATGTTAAGTGTGATAGCACGGAGATTGTGCAAAAATGTAAATATTATGGTTCAGCCTTTTCTTACAATACGTTTCAGGGTTAAGCCATCTTACCGCTCTGGCTTCATAGTACATCTCACTTCAGGTGACAGAACTTTGCTGCTTTGGTTTGAAATAGGAGCTATTTCATCACCATACATTAAATCACAATAACAGTGCTGATGTTCAGTCAATGAGAGTTTTAAATAGTTTAAAAGTTCTATTTCTCATTAAGCAATTAGTAAGTATCTTTTTATTCTTTTAATTCAATTAAGTCAATAAATCGAGTACGTTTACAGAAATCTCATCAAAAAGAATGGTTAGAAGAAAAAAATCAAATAATGCAGCGTTCCATAAAGGACCAAAATCCCTATTCTAAAGAAGAGGCTCAGAATCTAAAGTTAGTAGAACTCATGAAGAGTTCAAGTTCGAAGGAAAAGAGTGAGATAAGGAGAGCATTTAGCTCAAAATCATATTGGAGCAGCAGAACTTCCCATGAAGAGTAGTTCATGAAAATTACCCGAGTCACAATAATTTGAGTAATCAATTGTACAGCTGCAGTACCAATCTGTCAAAAGTCAAGCCTCAAACTGAAGTAGAGGATGAACAGAAGCGACAGTAGTCACAGCTGTCAGCAAGGGACAAGGAAAAAACTGAGAAGGAAAAAGTCCGCAAAAATGGCATTGCATCTAACTAAGAGCACACTACAATATAAAAGGCAAAAATAATGTTGCAAAATGTATAGCAGGTCTCTCCTCCTAGCATCTAATCGGGTAACAGCATTTATCTGAGAGCGAATCCAGATCTTCCTTTCCAACAAAATAACATGCAGTTCCTATCGGCATTAAATACAGTTTGAACTTCGAATTTTAATGTTTCACTGTGTACACAATGAACTATGCTAAAGAAGAGAAACACCAACTAGAAAAATAATATTTAGTAATGCATGTCATTAATATAATCAAAAAATAGTTTTTTAGTATGTGCAACTATGCTTTTCAAGCTTTATGTGAAACATGGTGCACTCAGAATAGGAAGTTAATTGTTACAAATAATATATTTCTTAATAAAATAAAAAATGTATTAAAACCGGAACATTCTGCAGCTATGATGAACATTTCTAAGCATGTCCTAATGTCAAGCTTCTAAATGGCATTGGGCATATTTCAGCAATATCAAGTTCACTTAGTGTGGCTTATACTAATAACTATGGCTGCCAAGTGCAGCATACACATTTAAAATGCATGTCATTTTCTTTTAAATTGCACGTTAATCATATAGTAATCATTATTCAAATTTCACCTAATTAACTTTCTCAAGTGCTTTGCTAGATATGTAAAACGTGAGAGGAGTAGCCATCACTGAAGCACGATCAAAGTACAGAACATATATGGGAGGGTAGACAATATATATCGTTGTGAAAGGCTGACATAGTGACATTAGCTGCATGACAGGGGGTAGTTTCATTAGAATGGTGCACTCCTGATTGTAGGGGGTCAAAATGATTTTGTCAGGTGAGTGATGAGATCAGATGGTGGAAGACAAGATTTTCCAAGACTTTGGAGACAAAAAGAAGGTATGTAATTGAATGATGGTTGAATGGAGTTGAGGGGTCAACAGTGGTTATTTTTTTATAAGAGGTGATACAAGAACAGGCTTGAACCATGGAGGGCAGTGACCAGAGCTGAGAGGGCTCATGAACACAGAGGTGGAGCAGAAAACTCTGCATGAGAGAGCCAAGAATTTGACAATATGGTCACTGAAGGGATTAGATGGTGCACAGGTAGAAGTGACATATTTCAGTACGGGGATCAAATACGCGGGAAATGTGGACAAATGAGTATATATGTTAATGTCATTAATTTTGATTATAGTTGGGGAGGTGGAGGGTACGTAATATAGACATGAGGCAACGTCACAGCCATATATCAGAGAGTTATTGAGATATTTGTGAATTGATGAGCCTAGGGAGTTAATCATATTGTAGAGCTATTGAGGACTTGAGCATAGAGAGAACATTAACGCAATGAAGTAGTCTGCTTTGGCTGCGGGGTCAATCAGAGCATGTTTATAGCCACCCCTATGGTTGGTCCCCCTGTCTTGTATCATTTACAGAGGAGAGCCTGCATTTTTGTATTCTTAGCTTTGATGCTGGGACTAATCCAGGTCTGTGGATGGAGAATGAGACAGGTGAACACATGCAAAGGGTAGTGTGAGTTGAATTTTGTGGATCGAAGCAGTAACCGAAGGTCTTTATGAATATGGTTCAATGAAATTACATTGCAGTCCTTGTATTTTCGTATTCGTGCATTATACACTCAGTGGTACTTCTATTTGCATCAGTCTGATTGATGTAAGGTGTACCAAAGGAGCATACTGTATTTTCATTTTTTCTATAAAACCTTTTTATTGGATTTTGCATCTTTCCTATAAGGTGTACATCTTACAACATCAGTGATCCAAAAGGAGCATACTGTATAATAGTGACTAATGACTATTGCTGCCTCTTCCAGTCTGAGGATCCAGAACATCCTCACTCATGTGTCTTACCACAAAAAGAGTCACACAGGCAAAGGTGGTATAATTATACCTCCTGCTCCAGCAGGAAAAATTAAAGAATGGACATTCATGGCTTTCCAGAAAGACAGCTACAGCACTTTCACATGGAGAATACTCATTGCACATCTCACACTCTTGGGCCTAGTGGCTCGCACTCAGTCAGAGAAGGCACCAATCCTTCCCTCCATCCAGAGCAGGCAGGGCACAACCTCCCTTCCTGGTGGAATAACCCAGCAGGAACCTATACATCGTCTATGAGTGTCAGTAGAATAAATGGTAGCGTGACAACTATGTGTGAGGCCAATTCCAGCCCAAGTCCTTCTAAGAGTCACCTAAGTCTCAGGGGATGCCATGCATATAGATATATGGAAAGTGCAAGGTTGAGGAAGTTATTGTAGGCTGTAATTTGTGAGTTGGTGGTGTTCCCACACTACATAAACTCTTACTCTTGGTAGCGGCCTGTGTTTACCGACCGCATGCCGCCATCTTACCGAGTTCTCAAGGAATCGGTGAATCTGGCAACTTCTCTCTTCCTCCTTTGCATCTCACGAGGATGGGCATCTAATATATAATAAAATATAACCTTACATTTGTAAAATGCACAGCTACTTCCAAAGTGGTTTCCCGGCGCTGGGGGCCCTCGGCAAGATTAAGCGAGCTATTTCCCAGAGTCACATGGTGCTGGGCTGACCTGCCGCCAGCGCCGGGGATCGAACCATGTACCCCGTGGTCCAGAGTCAGGCAACCAGGTGGCTGCGCCACACCTCTTCCACAACTTTTCTAACACGGATAGACTGACAGAATGTTCCTACTCATGGCTCAACAAGGGCTAGTGCTTGGCCATGGACATTTTGTGTCCACTGGGATCGGGTTCTTCCTCACTGTGGTGACATAGGAGCAGTCACAGCCCTTCCTGCAATGAATGATAATTTCCCAATACCACTCATGGTAGTGGCCCCACGGGCAGCCCCCCTCAAGCACTGCCCCTAACTACTGGGGGCCAGCTATTGATTCTCCTTGCCTTTTCTCTCGAAAATGATCCCCACCACATAATTTGCTATGTGTACAGACATCTGCCATCACTTATTCTACAACAAACTACATGACCACCACATACATCATCCCTTCCTTCTAGATGCACATACACCGGCAGCCAATGAGAGAAGAGCAGTCCCCATCAGTCATTTTTTGTAAGTTACCTTACCAGTGCTTACACCATTCTTCCTCCCTCCCAGGCCCTCATAAATGTTGTGTGTCTTCTGCTCTGCTGGATACTGAACAAGTGGCAGTCACACACTTCCCTGCTTATGCACGTGCACACTTCCCTACTTGCGCATGCACACACTTCCCTGCTTGTGCATACACTCTACCTGTTAGTAAGTTTGTCCTAAACTGTTACATCACAAAAAGATACATGACACAACTTTTGGTCCTGATGAAATCTCAGAAGTGTATTTCAGTCCTTTTGTAAGGGTAAAATTAGTAAATGAATTCAGAACCTCACAAAAGGATAGGCACAAGGAAGTACAAGTATTGTAATTTCCTAGCCATGCCATACTTGATGGATGCCGAACGAGGGGACTAATGCCTAAAGCGCACTGAAGTGATCTGTTTTGAGCCTAATGGCCACATGTTGGGATTTCAGTGGACCCACTCAGCATTTCATCCCTCTGTGCTCAATTAAAAAAGCACAATTGAGCTTCATAGCAATTAATATCCATTATCTGCGCCAAAATGTCCTTTGGGTGAAGCTCTTTACAAATACACATGTTATGTTATGTGACCTCATGTTATGTTATATTTTTCCATGTAAAATATTTCGTTCCCCATACCAAATATATAGAGTGTCTGATGGATATGCCGGTGTCAGTAATTGTGTGTCATCATAGCCAAACGGATGTATGACGTTACCACGCATACTTTTAGCACGCATACCTTTACAACGCAACTTTTACAACGCAGGATCCATTACAACGAATACCATTACAACGCATTTTTTTACAACGCAAATACCTTTACAACGCATACCATTACAACGTAAGTATAGGTAAGTATATAATATTTTTAAAAATGTAAGTTATTCAATTTAATATAATTTAATTTTATTGAATTTTAATTTAATTTAATTTAATTATTTTTAAACCCCAAACCTAGCCCTGAACCCTAAAAATACCCCTTTACCCAAAAACCCAAACCTAGCCCTGAACCCTAAAAATACCCCTTTACCCAAAAACCCATACCTAGCCCTGAACCCTAAAAATACCACTTTACCCAAAAACCCAAACCTAGCCCTGAACCCTAAAAATACCCCTTTACCCAAAAACCCAAACCTAGCCCTGAACCCTAAAAATACCCCTTTACCCCAAAACCCAAACCTAGCCCTGAACCCTAAAAATACCCATTTACCCAAAAACCCATACCTAGCCCTGAACCCTAAAAATACCCCTTTACCCAAAAACCCATACCTAGGCTTGAACCCTAAAAATACCCCTTTACCCAAAAACCCAAACCTAGCCCTGAAACCTAAAAATACCCCTTTACCCAAAAACCCAATCCTAGCCCTGAACCCTAAAAATACCCCTTTACCCAAAAACCCAAACCTGGCCCTGAACCCTAAAAATACCCCTTTACCCAAAAACCCAATCCTATAACATTTTTACTATAATTATATACTTACCTATACTTACGTTGTAATGGTATGCGTTGTAAAGGTATTTGCGTTGTAAAAAAATGCGTTGTAATGTTATTCGTTGTAATGGATCCTGCGTTGTAAAAGTTGCGTTGTAAAAGTAGTCCGTTGTAAAAGTTGCGTTGTAACGGTTACATTACCCCACTACTTGCGTGTAGTGTGGGTCACTTCTCATCCTACGCTCAGCCCAGCCCCTGTTCAGGGCCAGACTGGTCATTAACCTCATGCCCCACGAACAACCTCATGCCCCACGAACTACATCCCAACTCACAGTCACTCAAAGCCTCCCCCTGTCCCTTACCCTCCCCGTCCTCCATCTTCAGTAACCCCCCTCCCCTCGAGTCTCATCCCTGCTCACAGTCACTCAAAGCCCTCCCCTGTCCCTTACCCTCCCCTTCCCCCGCCTTCTCCCCTGATCCCTCAACCTGATCCCATTAACCGCACCCTGATTCCTCAACCTGATCACATGAGCCTCATCCCAGCTCACAGTCATTCAAAGCCTCCCCCTGTCCCTTCCCCTCCCCTTCCTCCGCCCTCAGGAACCCCCCTCCCCTCGAGTCCCATCCCAGCTCACAGTCCCTCAAAGTCCTCCCCTGCACCTTCCCCTCCCCTTCCCCCGTTCTCTCCCCGGACCCCTCAACACCCCAACCCAAACCACAACACACCTGGCGCTACCCCAGATACCCCCATCCCCTCCCTCAACTCTGTGTCACAACGCCTCGCGGTTCTCGAAAACCAGATTGTCACAATCACCCAGGGCCTACTGGAGATCCTTTCTAAACTAGGTATAGCCCACAGACCCTCCAAATGCCCCCCGCTGACGGCTCACTCCGGCAACGCCAACAGCTCTCCTAGGCCCACAGAAACCTCTAATACCCAGCCTCACTATCCCCCCCTCAAGATCTCGGAATCCTGCCTACAGCAGACTGCAAAAAACGGAGACCCCTTCTCTAGGTCCAAGACTCGTACTCCTTCCCACACTCCTCCAAACCCCCATCAGACACCAAACACTTGACTTCAAGGCCTTTAAGATCAGCAGCACCTATGTCAGACAGCGAAGCAGCCCTACTAGCCGCCTCATACAACACCCCCGCCTTAGATTCTCCCAAATCCAAAATCCAAGTAATCACAGGTCACCGGAAAGTCCCTCCCAGCACGAAACCTCAGAGATACCCGGTCCTCACCGCCATACCAAGGGAGAGCAAAGATAAATCGGCCAGCAATGAGGAGCAATTCTCCAATTGCTTGCTAATCAACTGTAGATCGGCCTCACTGCATGCAACAGAACTAGCTGAAGCCATACTCACTCACGATATTGACATTGCGTTCCTCACAGAGACCTGGCTAAATAAGATATCCCCTCCCTGCCTTGACTTGCTGGTACCACCTGGCTTCTCCCTCATTAGCAAAGACAGGATAGAACATAGGGGAGGAGGGGTGGCTATCATCCACAAGGACAGCCTGGACATCTTGGAAACCACCTCTTTTGACTACGATACATTCGAATGCCTATCCACCATCATCAAGACCAAGGACAAAGACTCTCTACGGTGTCACCTGCTCTACCACCCCCCAGGTAAAAACAACCCTTTTGGAGAACAACTTTCCGACCTGATTGCACAAGGCGCACTCGGCGACTCCAATAACCTAATCCTTGGGGATCTGAATCTTCGCTGGAATGAGACACACAATCCCCTAATCCAATCGTTATCCAGCCTCCTTCATGATAACAACCTGCAACAACATTGCACCGAGGAGACTCATTACAAAGGAGCCACACTGGATGCTATCATCTCACAAAAGAAATCAATCACGATCAACCACATCCTTCCCGTCGACTGGTCAGACCACCACATGATCCTCTTTCATATCAATCACCCCATTACCTCACATAAACCCCCCCAAGACCCCCCCAAATGGACAAGAAACCTCTCTCAAATACCCCTGGATATCCTGGATGATCAGTTAAGCTCTCTTCTTCCGGCCAATAAAGCGCACCTTTCCACCAATGAGCTCCTCGACTGCTACAACTCCGAGCTAGTGTCCATACTCGACAAACTTGCGCCACTAAAGCTCAAAAGAAGCAGAGTTATCCCTTCCAGAACGTGGTTCAATGCTGACCTCAACGCAGAAAGGAGAACTCTAAGAGCCAAGGAAAGAAAGTGGAGAAACAACCCAACGGCCATCCTTCGTGATCAACTGAAAGCAGCCCGAAGGAAATACAACAACCACATCAAAAACAAAAAATCCAGCTTCTTCCGCGAGGCTCTCGACAAAGCCAAAAATAGACCAAAGGAACTTTACAGCATCATCAGGCAACAAACGTCGAAACCACTGTCTTCTTCTGTGCTAGCGTCCAAAGATCTTTGTGACAATTTCGCCCACTTCTTCAATGAAAAGATCACAAAAATTGAACTTTCACTTGACCCCAACAATTCACACCCCAATAAGACCAGTTCGGCTGCTCCTCAGGCTCTCTCTCCCGGCTCTTTGAGCACCCCCTGGCTTAGCTTCCGCCCCGTCCCAGACGCAGAAATAATCTCGCTGATCTCGTCCTCCAAACCATCAGCTCATATCTCTGACCCCATTCCTCCCTCACTAATCATGAAAATGAAACACTCTCTTGCACCTATATGGGGCAACATCATAAACAGCTCCCTAAAAAACGGAGTGGTCCCTGACTGCCTAAAAATTGGGCAAGTTACCCCCCTGCTGAAAAAACCAGGTCTTGACTCAACAGACCTGAACAACTTCAGACCAATATCTAACCTCCCTCTACTAGCCAAAACATTGGAACGCTGTGTACTCCTGCAACTGACTCATCATCTGGACAACATCAATCTCCTACACCCCCTCCAGTCTGGCTTCAGACAAGGATGCAGCACAGAAACAGCGATGCTGAACATCATAGACGATATCCACCGATCTCTGGACTCAGACAAATGCTGCCTCCTCATTCTCCTTGACCTTTCTGCGGCATTCGATACGGTGGATCACAAACTCCTCACCAAGGCTCTTCAAGAAAGAGCTGGCCTCGGCGAAGTAGTTCTCAAATGGTTCTCCTCATTCATACACAACCGAACACAAATAATAAAAATCAAGAATTTCACCTCCGAAATCCAACAGGTCAAAAAGGGCGTCCCCCAAGGTTCGGTGCTCTCGCCTCAGCTCTTTAACATCTATATGGAACCACTCTCCAAGCTACTCAGAAAAGCCAACATCCGCTTTCACCTCTACGCGGATGATACACAAATCTATCTGGAAACTTCCTCTCTCACTGACATACATAGACTAAATGATGTCCTGAAAGATGTTCAACAATGGCTGACAAACTTGAAACTGAATCCAGACAAAACTGAGACACTCCTCATCTCGAACAAGAAAGACAACCCTCAAATCACCGAATGGCTAAAAGCTATCGATGCGCTTAAAGGAAATCTTACTCTAGCCGACTCTGTTAAATCTCTTGGCATCATCATAGACCCCAAACTAAACATGGTAAAACACATCAAGAATGCAGCCAAAGGTGCTTTCTTTAACCTCAGACTGTTGAACAAGATCAAACCCTACATTCCTAACAAAGATCTCAAACTGGCCACTCATTCTCTGGTATTGTCAAGGCTAGACTATGGGAACGCAATCCTAACAGGCATCCCGAAATCAAACTTGGCACCGATCAAAACAACACTACATGCTGCAGCTAGAATGATTACCGGCATAAAAAAATCGGATCACATCTCCCCAGCGCTCAAGGAACTCAAATGGCTCCCAGTAGAAATGCGTAGTAACTTCAGAACGGCCTGCCTAACACACAAAGCCCTCCATACCGGCAAACCCGAATACCTGGCAAATAAACTCAAAAAAGCAGGCCAAGCCAGGAATCTGAGAAGCTCTAACTCCTTCCTGCTCATCCTACCCAAAACCAGAAAGAAAAGAACAGCGGACTGCTCCTTCACTGGAAATGCCCCCAAAATCTGGAACTCCATCCCCCCGCACATCAGAACTATTCCTTCTTTTGTGGAATTCAAAAGGCAACTCAAATCCTTGTTCCTGATCCGCTCCCTTGGCTGTGGGTAACCGGGGTCTGCAAGCAACCCCTGAACTATGTGACTACAGTGAATCCCATAACCAAAGAAGCTCGGCAACTCACCCATGTTCCGCTTACAATGTCACTCATTGAATGCTTATACATTACATATGTTATGTTCATGTTTATGTTTATGTTATGTATATGTTTATACAGATTTTTGTCAGTCTATTACTGTAAAGCGCTCTGCTACCTCCGGGTCTTGACAGCGCTATAGAAAACTTCCTAAATAAATAAATAAATAAAAAAATAAAAAAAATAGCAGGCACCGGGAATTTCCCCGGTTGGCCGCCAGAGTGGGGGGAGGTTTTGGGACCCTAGGAGCCGTTTTTTGTTACAGGGACGTTTTTGCAGCATAGCTGCAATATCGCCTTCTGTAACAAAATCGGCCGAACCAACCCTGGCAAATAGCACGGCCGCACCCTGAACACCCCAGGGGGCCCGCCGAACACTTTGTCTGGGCCGGTTTTGGTTCCCAGTCCACTGTTATACATTTTTCTAGAGCCTTGAAGATAGTTAATAGTCTCTCTTGATCCAAACTACATTTCCTTTTAATTTCTGCCTTTGACAGCTGTAACCAGATCACCCTCCAGTGAGCAAATGCACACATTGTCAGGAGGAGAACACGCAGTGGGTCATTGAGAACCTGCAGGATTGTATTAATTCAGAAAACCACAAAAAAAGGAAAAGACCAGATGTCAGGTCCTTCTCCTGCAATGCTCCAAAGTGTGAAAAGTCTTTCCATGTAGAATCGTTCAGGCACATTTCCCCTCTAATTCAGATATTGACTCAAAACCCAACTCTGCAACAGTTTGTTGTTTGCCCTGAACTCCCCCTTCAACCCCACCCTGCCCCTGATTGGATCTACCCTTTAGGACCTACCCAAGTCCAGTCTTCTACCTACCCCTACCAGTAGACCTCTCCACTCTTGCCAAGGTTGCAACTATACCTCCCCATTTGTAGGGTGCTCCATTGCTCTATAGCTAAATTCATACTATTATAAAAGTCCACATACATAGAGTCATACATACATGTCCCTTGAAGATGGGTCTGCTCCTGTACAGGTCAGCCAAAAACCAGGTATTCCACCGAAGGCACAACCCAGACACGTTGAGCCCTCTTCAGTACAGTTTCAGTCTTGGAGTCTGATTTAGACCTTGACGGATGGGTTACTCCATCCGAATATAAGTCCCATTTTATCCAATGGGATTTATATTTCGGCAGATGGGATATATGTCACTGCTGTGAATGAGTAACCCGTCTGCCGTGAACTAAACTGGGCCCTTACGGCCTGATTCACAGAACTAACTTAAGACAAAAGCCTAAACTTACCACCATTTTTGTATTCACAGAAGGCACTTGCTTATTTTCGTATTCACAGAAGGCACTTACTCATTGATGAGTAAGTGCCTTCCGTTAATACCAAAATGACTTACTCATTTTGGTATTCACAGAAGGCACTTACTCATCAATGAGTAAGTGCCTTCTGTGAATATCAAAATGAGTAAATGGTAGTATGTTTAGGATTTTTTCTTCAGTTAGCTCTGTGAACTGGCCCCTTAGTCTCCACTGAGAAAAAGCACTCCAGAGCACATGTCGGGGAGCAGCATCGGCCTTGGCAGGCTCTTTAACCCCAGGAATATGATTACAACCTAGCCCTTGGAGAGACATGCCGGCCATATGACATAGGTAAGGGTTTCCCTCATGGGCTCTAAGGACCAATTGTATCTATTGCATGAGTAGCTGTAAACAGAGGTTAACACTGTGGGTTTAGTGAAAATGTGTCATTTCTGCTTCAGTAGAGTGCTGAGTGCACACAGTGATTCTCCATGTGTCAATTATAAAACTCCATTGGAATTTATTGTGCTTGAAGTCCGAAGCAAACCATGTCTGTAAGGAGGTGCTACATCCTACAATGACTGGTGCATTGTCGAGCCTTTCCTACCTGAAAGAATGAGAAAGTTTAGGTTAACAGCACTAGATCTTCTTAGAATTACATCTTCCCCTGCATTTAACATAGTATTACACTTGACTGCTATTGTTTCTTTGCGGTTGACATTTCCACTCCTGCTCCTCGTTTCCCATTTCACTGTGTTCTTCTCAGATTTGACTTTCAGTGCTCACCCACCTTCTCTGCTTGCCATTTTATGCTTCACAGTCTTCGCCACTTCTGAGTGGAGACTTTGCGTGATCTCCATCTAATTCAGAAGATGAACCAACATCTACAGTGAGGAACAAGCTGAACATCATCAAAAGATGCCTCTCCAAACAAGGTGTAATGCTCCAATTTATTATCAGAACTAACCTGGTCTGGCTACTGTCTCATGTCAGGTGATTTCACTTATAATAAAAGCTTGGATTTACTTCGTGAAGAGCTCCCTGTGGAGAAAACTGGTGATGGAATTTAAAAGGAAGACACCTCTTGTTGTTAGATGTCCCTCAGATGTAATAGCATTAGGGAAAGGCGGGAGGGTGAGGACCGTGACTCAGGATCTGCTGAAACCGAAAGTTACCGGAAGCCGCAGTATCCGAGGTCAGCGGTCTAGTGGCTAATGATCCAACATGGGCAGCCATAAAAACAGGGCCGCAGCGCAGAGAACACCAAGGATTTTTCTGAGTAATTGAGCCAGCTCACTCGTAGCGTTTTATTTAGTTTTACCTGCTCTTAAACCTTTTAAAATCACGTATTGAACTGCTAACTGTTATTGAATTTGATTTATTGACTGAATTGCACTAGCAACTCCCTACCTGCATGCAGCACTTGGGAAAGGCAGGAGGGTCAGGACCGTGGATCAGGATCTGCTGAAACCGGAAGCAGCAGTATCCGAGGTCAGCGGTCTAGTGGTTAATGCTCAACATGGGCAGCTTAAAAACGGGGCTGCAGCGGGCCCGCGCAGCTGGAGCGCCAAAGGCAAGCCCGTCTGCGCCTGTCCGCGCCCGACCGGGGCCAGAAGACAGAACCCATGCATCTCCGAGCCCGGATCAACATAGTCAGCTCTGCTACTCGAAAAGAAAACGTACAGAACTAGCAGATTGTCTTCCGGTACCAAAACACAGTGCACAAAAGCCTTCTCAGGGAACACAATGGGTCCCTTCTCATGACCCTGCTGCAAATGGTGTAGCCATTTATCCACAGATTGGTCTCAGAGCACAATTGATCAGAACAGCTCCCATCTAAAATGCATCTATTTCAATGCTAGATCAGTGCCCAAGCACTCCCTTGAAATGTGGGATGTACTAGCCGAAATAAAGCCCGACCTAGCCTTTATCACGGAGACCTGGCTAGATGACAAGAACTCTCCAGACATCGCCATTACCCAACCCAATTGGCTACAAATTATTGAAACAGGACAGAATGGGTTGGAAAGGAGGTGGTATAGCCTTGCATTTTAAAGACTGCTTCACATGCCTCCCTGAAACAGTGGTTCAGCTGGGGAAGCACGAAATCCTAGCGTTCCAAATACTTAACAGTGCCCACAAAATACTCGAGGGAGCAATTATCTATAATCCTCCCGGTTATAGACTAGATTTTAGTGCTCAACTTCTCACTCAGCTGTTCCCCTCATGCCTAAAACACAAGAGCTACATATTAATAGGAGACTTTAACGTTCACTTTGAAGACGCCAACAACCGCGCGGTGAAACACCTAGACAATGACATGCAGATTTTGCAACTAAAACAGTGGATTAAGGAATCTTCACATCTTGCCGGGCATACCCTGGACATTTTGTTTTCCAATATAGAATCCACCAACATATTAGAAGTAAGGCCTCTATCGTGGACAGATCACTTCCTCATCTCCTTTACCCTTAGCCTACCGGTAAAATTAATCCGCTCTCAAAACATTATCAGCAGAGGTAAAAAGAGCCTGGAGGACAGTAACCCTTGACACATGACCCAAATGCTCTGATGCCACCGCTTGTACTAATGAGCGCAGAAAGATTCCAAGCGAAAAGTTCCAATACACTGGACCAATGTGTCCCTAGACTAGGGTACAAATCCCAAGGAAGAAAAACATCTGAAAAATGGTACTCAATGGATCTTAAATTATTGAAGAGAAAGTGCAAAGTACTAGAGCACAAGTGGAGACTATCCAAACAAGACATGGATAGATTGTCATATAATACGGAAATGAGAATCTACAACAATGCTATTAAAGACGCCAAAAAGTCCTACTTTGCAAAGCGTGTGAATGACAATAGCACCTCACCTGAAGAGCTATTCAAATAAGTTAGAGCTAAGTAATCCATCTAGCTTGTCCCAAGTCTTGACCCCCTCGTTAGAGGGCTGTGAGGCAGTTTTTTTGCTGATAAAATCTCTGGGATCTTTTCCTCATTCAGAGATCAGCACCTACGAGATGATACAAACTGGGAAACCTTAGACCCTCACCCTGATGCCAACCCTATCTCAGTAACTTTGATCCCTTTACAGAGGAGCAGGTTGCAAAAGCAATGGCCGTAGTTAAATCAGGGTCCCCATTAGACCCATGCCCTCATTTCATTTTCTCCCGGATCATACCAACTATATGCCCTTACGTAACCCACATATTTAACCAATCCTTACACTCAGCAATATTCCCAGAGATCTGGAAAAAGCCACTGTGGTTCCCCTGCTAAAAAAAGCAGGCACAGTTGTTCAAAACCCGGTAAACTATCAACCAATATCTCAGCGTCCATACCTATCTAAAGTGATGGAGAAGTTGGCCAATAAACAACTAACCAACTACCTCAAAAGTAATGAGCTCCTGGACCCTACCCAAACCGACTTTAGAGCCACTAATAGCACTGAACCCACCCTCCTGGCAGTAGTAGACAATGTCAGATGCAAGGTAAAGCAGCTGCCCTGATCCTGCTGGCTCTATCGGCGGCTTTCAACACTGTCTCACACGAATTCCTGTTGAAAACCCTTCATGGAAAAGGTATTTTAAGCAATAGAACACAGACCATACAACTGCGCACTTTTTCCTTAAACTCAAAACCCATTAAGTATGGTGTCCCACAAGGAGCTTGCTAGAGCCCTACCTTCTTAAATGTTTATGTGTCTTCACTGGCTAATACCAGGGAAAAATGGGGAATCAGTATCTGCTCTTACGCAGACGACACACAATTGCTGATTGCTCTTGATGGACACGAAGACACGAGTATCAGACTAACCAGGTGCCTCTCGTAAATAGTGGCCTGGATGTCAGACCACTGTCTGAAACTGAACACAGATAAGTCAGAGATTCTACTCTTTGGAGGAGCACAACTAGTCTGGAACGCAACCTGGTGGCCCTCATCACTGGGTAATGTATCTGCACTCAAACAGGTCGCAAAAAACCTAGGCATTCTCATTGACAATGCACTAACCATGCAAGACCATGTCCATGCACTTTGTGGGAAAAGATTTGGGACACTAAAATTGCTAAAAAGACTCTTTCAATGGATCCCCAGAGAGTTTACGAAAACCATCATCCAAGACTTGCTCATAAGCAAATTGGACTACGGGAATGCACTCTTTGTGGGTATGACGGACTACCTCTTCACTCGACTGCAGATGGTCCAGATGCGGCTGCCAAGCTGGTGTGCAACAAGAACAAGTTGAGCTCAGCATCAGAATGCATGAGGATGCTCCATTGGCTCCCTGTGTGACAAAGGGACAAATTTAAACTGTTAGGGTATGCACAAAAAGTCTTACCCCATCTTGGCCCCAAAATTCTTCAAGATAGAGTTGAATTCTATGCACCCACATGGAGCTTGAGCTCGTGCCACCAGGCACGAGCAAAAACTAAACGCATAAAGAAGACCAGGGCAGGGGGTCGCTCCTTTTCACACCTAGCAACGATCCACTGGAATTAACTACCATTAGAACTTCGGCTTACCGACGACTACCTGCCATTCAGGAAAAAATTTAAAATGCACCTGTTTCCTAAGATCTGACTAGTAACCTAGAAACCCTCCCTCAGAACACCACCCTCACTTAGGATGTGTTCTCCTTAGCGCCGTGAAATCCTGATGGATGAATGTTGCGCTGTATAAATAAATAAATAAATAGTGTTTCAAGGCACATCAGCTGAAGCCATTCCAAAATAAACTCCCATTAAGGATTCTATTGAGGACCATACTACTCACGAGTGAACTCCCTGTGAGGATCACACCACTTGTGAATTAACTCCCAATGAGTGCCACACCTCTAACAAATGTTCTCCAATTGACAATCACACTGCTGAGGAATGAAATCAAGATTACAGCACTGAGGAATGAAACCTCTTTGAGGATGATGCTACTCAGGAATGAACTAACTGTGGAGGTCAGGGAAGAGGTGAGCTATTTTGGAGGAATATGTGACTTGTCTCTGGATTATATGCGGTGCAATTATACACAATTAGAATAGCATCAAGATGGTTATTTTTGCCAGAATATATAAGCATCGTAAGACCAGGAGTGAACTGATAAATTCATATGTACCTCACTTGAGAATTACCAAATAAAATAGCACTTTTGGAGAGTCTATGTATGAAAATTCCTAAGTCCTTAATCCTATTTATCGTTGATGTTCCTCGACAGTGGTTTGATAGCGGGATAGAAAGATCCCAGTAGCAGGTGATTTTTCCTGAGTAGGGACGCCCGGAGTACCGACGGCGAGAGCGGTGCTTCAACTACCTGAGCCGTAGCCAGGTGAGGTGGGGCTTTTCTCTCCTACACAAATTGCTGGGAGAATGATCTTTTCAAAATACCCAGGTGATAAATTTTCATTATAAATTCAACACGTTCTTAAGCAGTAGCGTTACCGGTCCTGAAGAAAGCAGTGGACACTACTGGGGTCCCTAAACCTACAGAAACATGTCGACCAGTCAAGAATATATTAGTAGCTATTAGTTAAAACTACTAGAATCGCACTACTTTTTTATTGATTTAGAAGCAGCGGGGTCTCTATTAAAGACACTTTTCCTCCTGTCTATCTAATTTTAAATAGCACTTTTCACTTATCACACTTTTCACATGCACTGCTTAACAGTAGTCCCCTGCCGCCTATACGAATTGGCTATATATCAATGGGCTCCTCTCCAGTCTAACATTCTAAGTACTGGTATAGACAACCTTCCTTCGTGGTATGAAGGAACCCACATGATGAAAAGGGCGGTACAGGTCGAGTACTGATGGGTATTTTTTTCAAACATGAATGAAGTACCCCACTGACTTGAGTAAAGCCATGTCATTGAACATAGTCGAATAGCACAGTTGGTTAGTTGCATAGTTAATCATTCTCTGTTGTTTTGACCCACCGCTATTCTTTGTCGTTATATAGTACATTTGACCAGACCTACACCAATGCAGTAGACTCTGGGGCCACATAGAGGAATCTGACAAACCAATGCTGAGAAGCCTTTCCTCCTCTTCAGAGGCTCGTGCAAGCCCCTGCAAATGTCATGGTGAGACAGATTTTCAGAGTTGAGTCTATTAATCTTAAAACACATTATGCATTATTTTTTTATCTTTAAATCTATCATATTTGTTGCAACAGGCTATCTACTAATTTCAGTGCATCACATTAATTTCAATGTGTTATTATTGCCCTCGTGAAACGTCACACATTTAAAAGATTGTCATTTCATTTAGTGCGTGTCATATCCATTTCAGTGCTTCATTGTGAATAATGGAATTATTTTACCATTAATTCCTATGGGTGTTATTTTATTTCCCTGCCTCCAGTTGTTTCTATGGGAGTGTGTTGCAGTAACTTTAGTGGGCGTGTGTGATACCTGACTTACTCCATGGCTGGAATGGAGTACATTGACTCCTATTTCGACATCTTTGGAGCTATAGTAACCTTTGAAGTGTAATTTGTGAATAGCAGTAGACTCACTCTTTTGTAGGTGTGTGCTTATATGAGCATGTGCCTTCCCACATACCTCCTTAAATATTCCTAACCTTCTCACATTTAGAAGTAGGTATTCCCCATTTTCTAGCCCCTCCCATGTCCCTCACACATTTACTACTGAAAAGTGTACCTACCTGTGCGTAGATCTCTGTCACCATGGTGGTAGATTTGTGAATAGCACTGAGTAATACATGAGCAGTACTACTATAGTAGTTCTTGACATACTGTGAAATGTGTTGTTTAAATAACACCACTATATTCAGTGTAGTGTGTTCTACATCAATTTTGCAATGTTCAATACATTTCAATATATGTAATATTTAAAGAGCTCTAATTTTGGCATGAAAGGCTTCCCAAACACTACCTGACTACCTTTTTGAGAATCTGCCTTTGTGTAGCCAAATGGACAACAGGAGTGTTGATCTCCAATTGCAGTCTCATCAGAGGTTTGCAAAAATGCAGGTTTTGTTTTCCAGCATTCATGAAGCGTGGGAGCAAACCTTACCTCAAAATTTACCCCATTCAGTTCTTCCACAGTTGTAACTGGATCTGAAACATTGCTTAACCTCAATTTCATGAGACAATGTTGCTCCCATTATGGCACCTCCCTAACCATCAATTTATTTAGGAATCAATGTCAATTACCGAATCGGTAAATACCGATTCGGTAAAATTACCGATTTGTCAAGGGGGACAGGGTGTCACTTTGACACCCTGTTGCACCCCTGATTCTGGCTTGTGTGCCATGTGACACACATACATGCCCCTAGGGCATGTATGTGTGCCACATGGCAGAGGTGTACATGCACAGATGTGCATGTATACAGGAATTTGTTATTTACTATAAAATAGTATTTCAAGGTAAATAACGAATTGTTAAGGGCCTGTGGCACTGTTTTCAGTGCCACCTACATCTAGATTTAGTGATTCTGTAAATCTACCGATTCGGTATTTTACCGAATCGGTAAATTTACCGAATCTGTACATTTTAGGCCCCCTACATGTCAAAAACCAAATACCGGTCGGTAACGGCCGAAATCGGCCGTTACCGACCGGTATTTGGTGTCCTACATCGGGCCCTAAGTGATTTGCCCAGAAATACATACAGGATGTTGAAGCCTCCCGCCAGACTTGAACCTGGTTTTCGAGCTTCAAGGTCGGCCACTCTAGCAGTTACACCACATCCGACCCCCCACCCAATTATTTAAGTAATAGGGTTCACTCAATAATTGAGTTCTAGATCAATCAAAACATAAATAAGCAGTACAGAGTGGTTGGACCCGGCCCTCAGATTTTTGCCATTTGTTGCTGAACCCGTTTTTGTTGGCATTATTGCTCTCTGCACTTTACCACTACTAGCCAGTGTTAAAGTGCTTGTGCTCGCTCCCTAAAATATGATAAAATTGGCATATACCTGTTTGGTACATTGAATTTACCTGTAAACCCCTAGTATAGGGTCCTACATGTACACACGGTCTGTAAATTAAAGGCTCAGGCCTGCCACTTCAGCTTGTAGTGCAGTTTTGAACTGTCATTTCGACCTGACATAATAAACATTTTGCCAGGCCTAAACCTTGCTATACAATACTGATAAGTCTCCCCTAAGGAAGGCCCTAAAGGTTGATAGGTCAGGGTACATTGTTTTTAAAAAGTAGGACATATGTGCTTAAGTTTTACATTTCCTGGCAGTGAAAAACTCCTAAATCCATTGTTTACTGTTTCAAGGCCTATCTCTAACCATTGAATAACATTGGGATACCTTTTTACATTTAATAAGTGATTATTTTAGATTGAAGCAGGTAGAAATATGCTGTTTACACTCAAAAGAATTGTAATTTTATCCTCCATAATGCTGAAGTCGGATTTTAAGTCACAATTCAGAACACTCCCGGACCTGTGGATATTACATAGAAAGGACTGCCCTGCTGCCAGAAGACTGCCTCTCTGTCCGAGAAGGAAGAACCTGCTTACCTTCACCCTAGGCTAACCTGAGTTACTCCATGGGTGAGTTGACTGATGTCTTGTGTGAACTACATGGACATAACAAGCTCCAGAGCCTCCCTGCAACTTTTGAGCTGACCTGCTGCGCTGGACATTCCTGGACCCGACTGAGCCCTGATGGAGTGTGTGTGAGCTCCCCCATAGATAAATAAGTGACATCTTCAAGTTCGGGGTCTTCAAAATTGCCAACAGACACCTTTGCACAAAGACTCTGCTGCCCACGATGACCGCCAATGTGAAGCCCCAGGTGAGACCTGCTCTTAACACTACAGCGTCCTCCAGGCAATGCGAAATCTGCACCCCGGCCTACAGCAATAATAGCCTGCGGTGACTACAACGCAAAGCTCCAACAACAACCGTCTGCCACGCCCGGCCTGCCCTTCGCATTACAGGGATGACTTCCTGTGACGCCGGGACTGCTCTTCAGGCTACACAATGATCTCCCTGCTCCTTGCAGCCCTCTCCACCCTGAATGGAACTGTTTGCACCTATTTTTGATAAATTAAATGTATCCAGCATGATTACCTTGGTCCCTGTATCCGATGAGCACTCAAGCGCCATCGGCCTGAACTTGTGACTTTCCCCTTGGTTGAGTATGACTAGATGACCGTGAGTATTGGTAAAAAAAAATTGTTTGTTAAGAGAAAAAAAGAGAATAAGAAATAAGATAAAAATAATTTATGCTGATTACAAAAAATAAAAATGTGTAATCATGTCCCCTTGTATGAGTGATGATGTAAAAAAAAATTTGATTAATTTCACAATGCACATTTGGCATAGAAATGGGTGAATTAATTGCCTCCTATTTCCGAAGAGTGTAGAATTTGTTCCTTCTTTTTCCATTGTTCTTGTTTCTTGTAGATGACCGTGAGTGGCGCGTTTGAGATTTTAGGCACAATTTCCACTAGAAGCTTTAAAATTGAATATCTCCAGTCCTACTGATTGGGTTTTTGTCCATCTAGTATCATTTTATTTATTTAAATGCACTCTATGTTATGAAATTGGTTTGGGATTTCCTTTTGCTATGTTTCCACTTTATTAGCACTTGTGTGCTACATAAATACTTTACTCATTGCCGCTAGGTTAAGCCTGGTTGCTTTTTGCAAGTCACCAAAGGGTTACGCACAAATTAAGTTAATGCTATTGCACCCTGACAAGGATTCTGATGGTAACCTGAGTTGGGCTTCCACCCCCTTCACAACCAAACACCTGATTTCTTAAAAGAGTCAACGCTATGAAGGTGCTCACTTGCAACGCTATACAGAGCATGTAAAATCAGAAATATGCTAAGTCTCAAACGAGCAGCAAAATTAAGGGGTTCGTTTGCACCATTCTTGTATAGTAAATTAGTAATCAATAAACAAAACGTAAACAAGTGGTCTAAGGGGAAAAGTCTTTAAAGACCAGCTTGCATCCTATCCCCCAATCTAACTATCAACAAACACACAGGGGATGCTAAGGGTCTGAGAAAAAACTACAATAATATGTACACTCAAAAGTAGTGTGGTAAAGTAGTTAATGTGAAGAGAGAGAGGAGAGGAAAGTGTAAAATAATACCCATCAGCCCACCCATTGGCGGAAACTCGTCATCTGGGTTTTGTTGAAAACTGGTATCTACTAGGTACCTCTCTGAACGTATGTAGAGGAATACTAGTGTCAGATCCACCAGTGAGAGAGAGAGCCAACAGGATATGTTGGTAGGTTGAAGGGAAAGAAAAGTTGCAGTGCTCAAAAAAGGTGTAGAATAGTGAAAAATGTGATATTTAAGATTGCCTAGTATGATCCCAAGGATAAGACTTTATTAAGAGGGGTCATCATAGTGGCAAGATTAAAAGCAGAGTGAGGATAGTGTGTCAAACATATACCACTATCAGTTGTAGAAACTATATGGTCAACATGTTTCAGCCTAACAAGGCTTTCGTCAGGACCTGTAATTATTACACTACTGCAACATTGAAAAGTGAAATTAATAAAATAAAAGATGACCTACCAGTAGTAATTTACTATGTGGTAGTCTGACATCGTGATGAAAAACAATCTCTCCTACAACAAAAAACAATTGTAGAAAAACAGATGTGGTGGACAGAAAACATCAATACAAATATGTATGTGTACATCCATATTCCAATTTGAAGAAAGAACTCACCCATAAATTGTATGGAGATAGCCTCACCTGACCTGGCACTCGCTCAGGTCAAAGAGGCCCGCTCTAAAAAATGGGAGGGAAAACAAACGTGTTGTTAACTACAAACATTTAGCATATGTTGAGATTCCCTCTATTATACCATTTCCGGAAAAAATCCCTCTGGAGGGGGTGAACAAGAAAATGGATGGCGACTTCAACTTGCCATGCCTGAGTGACCTCGGATTCATATATGGTACTCAGTATTTTTGATTAGAAAATGACGAAACAGCTTGTTAATCGAGTGAAAATAGGTTAAATGAAGTGGCTCTACAACTATATTGCTGGTAGGGCAACAATAGGCTATTGTCACTCTCAGAACTGAAGGTTAGACAAGGATGAAATTGCTTGTCTCCGTTAAATGAAAAAAATGCTTTTAAAGTTCTCAAAAGAATGGAAAGCCCGGTTGGAGAGCAGTGAAAGAACCCACTATGAAACCGCTACTACGCAAAACTGCTTTGCAGGAAGCAATCACCCACCTGTCCGTCGGTGCCTCCGGCTGCCTTCTGAGCCGAGGGGAAGGTACTGGGCATTGCGACCTGCTTTGTTATTTATTAGCGGAATGCGGACCGAAGAGGAAGCACACCAAGGTACCTCCTTCTATCCGGTGATTGGTTCTCACAAAGAAACCGGAAACCGGAAGGGAAACATCACGCCGGATATAATGTGAAATCAGAGCGACACGGAGGCACTCCTTTCTCATTGGTCGCTATTCTCACACCTCTTTAGTGATTGGTTGCTACTGAAATGCCTTATAAATGGTGACGCGAAGTGAAGCGCAATATCCATATTTATATTTAGACATAGACTCCGTTTCGCTAAGTGATTGTCGTTCTAGCGAAACAATGTTTTTTTGCAAAAGGATTATTAGCGATCATAACGCAAAGCCTTAAGCGAAGTAAAAAGGCAAGAAAAGCGGGGTAATGATGACGAGCGACCATTTATGAAAATCGTCTCTTGCATTTAAATCATTGTACTGAAATCCTTTTGGTCAGATATCCCCGTACCTACATATGGAGGAGACCAAAGGAAACAGACCATCGCTAATATTACGAAAATACAATTGGAGCGTTACAAACCAAAAAGAGAGTCATGAATCATGATGCGTGGTTTAAAATAGATGTGATTCTTTTAGCGTTTGAAAAAACAACAACAACAATCACGAGGAAGAAGGTCAAACTACATGATCTGTATCTATGTTAATACTCAGACTCTATATGAACCAGGGATTAATATATGTTGAAAAACAGGGATTCGTGTATGTTAAAAACAATACAATACAAGAGTTGAAAGCCCCATATTGCCAAGTGACAATTATGCAGGATTAGAGGTGGATATGGATCAAAGTTGAATCCATGGAATTTCATCGTTTAACCCCATGGTATCACACTTAAGTTTAAAAATCCATTTCTGTTCTTTGATGAAAAGGTAACGAGAGATGTCACTAACATGTTGGGGAATGAACGGCTGTTCAAGGACTAACCATTCCATGTCTTCAGCAGAATGTTTCATTGTCAAGAAATGGTTGGTAAGTCGTGTGGGGAGCAAAGATAACCTAGAGGCTGAAATAATCAAGTTATGGGATACTTCTACAGTACAGATCTCAGGTGATATACTAAAAGTCTGGACAGATTCTTTCATACTTTCTCAAAAAATTATAAAACCATCGAACTTGAGAAGAAACCACCTGTTTACAGCATATAGGGCTTATAGGACTCCGGCGAAACTGTCAAAAATTTCAACAGTACAGCACTCATGTCCAAGATGTAAGCTTCCAGCAGCAGATGATGGTCATATGTTCGTCGGATGCCCTGAGATAGGTAGCTACTGGAGACAGGTGTGTGGATTCCTGGAAGAGGTACTGTTATCACCAATTATATGCACTCCCAGACTAGTTTTCTTTGGTTTTCCATCTGATTATGATATAAACAGTAGTATATCACAGTTTATTTTCTATGTGGTTGTCATCGCCAGAAGGGAGATCTGTAAAGAGTGGAAATCGGAACATCCTCCAAAATTTGTGGATTGTCTCAGAAATATCATGGCAGTGAGTAGATTGGATATGCTGTGTGGAGGAGTAAAGTCTGTAAAACTTTGGTCTGCCTTAAAAATATGGTGTGAGAAATAACAACAAAAGTCCAATGATTATGCCAGAGGTTAAGTGGTCCCGTCCTCCCTATGTGGCAAGTAACATCGAGAGAGGGAGTAGGACTGGAAACGACCTTACCTCTGGGCAATCTCTATCGGCTATCCACAAACTTAAGGGCAGGAAAGGTTGGTTTGTGTCAGTGGCCTGGAGTACGCCCATTTAGAGCTAATATCTACTGGTGGCATATATAAGGACAATAAAAAAAAAAAAAAAAAAAAAAGGTAAGTCGTGTGGCCTGTTTATTGCGCCTGATAGTGCTTTTGTGTTCTTGAATTCTGAGCTTGACCTTCCTGGACGTCATACCAATATAACGTAGTGAGCAGGGACATGTGATCAAATATATCACTCTTTCACTGTTACAATTAGTGTGTTGTTTGAGCACCCAGGGACGTGAGGTCCTCTCCTCTCTCTCCTCACATTAACTACTTTACCACACTACTTTTGAGTGTGCATATTATTGTAGTTTTTTCTCAGACCCTTAGCATCCCCTGTGTGTTTGTTGATAGCTAGATTGGGGGATAGGATGCAAGCTGGTCTTTAAAGACTTTTCCCCTTAGACCCCTTGTTTACGTTTTGTTTATTGATCTCTTAGTGCAGCCACGGCTGCGGGTCTTTCGATATAGGCTAGCAAAATTAGCGTCGCCTTTAGGTTTCCCCCTGGAGACTTTAGGTGGACATTTGAGATGGCAGACTTTGCAGGCCTAGCATTTGATGACGAAACTTTAACATCTATTTTGAATGAGAATCCGAGTATGTTGGACTCTATACCTACCGCGGGACCAAGCACTCCAGGGGATTGGGATACCATTCTCAAACTTAAGAAGAGCCATACCCGAACTATTATCCATGGACAAATCCTGGCCGAATACTTACATGGCAAATGTGCCCCCACGGGCCTACTGGTAACCAATGCCCCAAGATAGTTTCTGACGGATAAAGCTTTCCTTAAAGATTGGTCATTAATCGCGAGGCGATGCACCCGCGACTGGCTAATTTTAATAATCACGACTGCGAAAAGGGTTGCTGATGCCATCCTTATTGAAATACAACTTCTGGAAGGCCAGATAAAAACAACATTAACTACCAAACAATTTCAGAAACAATTAGATGAAGCAAATAAAACGAATAAAGAGTACAGAGATCCTATCTTTTTTGCCAAGATTGAGAAGTTTAAAAAAGATCTGGCGAAGTTCTCCCACGAGAGAATCTATCCATACACAAGTGAGAACTATACATCTCCGGAGTTTACCAAGAAAGGTAAAAGCTATGGGTCGAGTTATTCTACATCCTCTTCCGACCCTGACTCTAGTGACTCTGATCCAGGTACCAGTGGGAGGCCACAATGGAGAGGGAGAGGTCAATACAATCGACCAAATCGTAGGCGAACTGGACAAGGAAATTTTTCCCAATCAGGCCCATGGTGGACGCCAGCGCCATGGGATACCCACAGTTCCCACACCCTATGCCTCAGTACCATCCGCAGCCCCAATTTTATGACGGTCAGGTTTTTTTGGGACAGGGCCATGGCCGAAGCAGGGGCAGACGGAGAGGCCAACCCCAAGTCCAGGTACAGTGGCAAGACGAACAAGATCCCCTGAACACTTGCAGCAGCAAACGAGGCCAGTAACAATCATCCCAGGAAGCAATGAAGATTATGTAGTCAACCTGAGTTCACACACACTAACTCCCACTGAGCACCAAGTCCTTAATAAAGGACTAGGGTTTGTACCAACTTACAGTGGTGATGCTTTCCAGCTACACGGCGAGGTTAAGAAATTGTTTCGCAAAGTCCGGCTCCACTTTTTCTTTTCTGAAAAAGATCAAGATCAGACTGAAACTGAAAACAACACAGGTCTTAAAAAGAAATCCACATACACCCCCAAGGTTGGTGCCTTTGAGAAAGCGGTGGTTCATGAGATCAGTTCCCTGGATCTGTCGAAAAATGTCAATTTTCAAAATTTGTCAAGAGCCGAGAGAATGGCGATAGACACCCTGTCCAAGGATAAAAACATAACGATCAAACCCGCCGACAAGGGTGGTGCAATAGTTATTCTGGACACCACCACTTATCGAGCGGAATGCTTGAGACAACTAGGAGATATCAACTCCTATACTCTGCTCAATACTGACCCTACAAGCAGGCTGACTACTGAAATAAAAAATCTAGTGGAAGAGGCAAGTGCAGAGGGCTGGAATACATCGCAAGAAGCCCAATTTCTTGTCACTACACATCCAGTGACTCCATATTTTTATGCCCTGCCCAAAATCCACAAACCAGCAGGCCACCCCCAGGACGACCTATTATTTCAGGCATCGGGTCTCTTCTTGAACCCCTTTCATCTTTCGTTGACTTTTTCCTGAGACCGTTGGTGCGGACTATGCCTACCTACCTTCAGGATACCAAAGACATTCTTCGTCTTTTGCCTGAAATAGAGTTCAACATCGAGACTGACATCCTTGTTAGTTTCGATGTTGAATCTCTGTACACCTGCATTCCGCAGGAAAAAACCTTGCAGGCCGTCAGGGGTCTTTTAGAAGCAAACACTCATGAAAGCATTACACCTATTCATTTTATCATGGAGCTGGCAAGGCTTGCCATGACTGAGAATTTCTGCCAATTTGAAGACTCTCTGTACCTCCAGACATCGGGTACTTCTATGGGGAGCATTTTTGCCCCAATTTGGCAAATCTATACGTCCACCTCTTTGAGACACAGTACGTACTCGACCACAACAACCCGTATTACCAACAAACGGTGTTGTGGAAGAGATATATCGACGACGTACGGATGTATGATGTTACAACGCATACTTTTAACCCGCATGCCTTTACAATGCGGTATTTACAACGAATACCTTTACAACACATAGTGCTTTTGGGCGCTGGATAGTGAATTATTTAATTTACTATTCCAACTCCAGTCCCCGTGGTTAGTAGGGAAGGTGTTGGATAGTAAATTAAATATATTCCCTATCCTAGAACGCCCCCCAGCACAATGTGTTGTAATGGTTTGCGTTGTAAAAGTTGCGTCGTAAAGGCCCTGCGTGGTAAAAGTTGCATTGTAAAGGATGTTTACCACGACGTACTAGTAATATGGCGTTGAGACACTGCTTCTATACTTTCTTTTCAGAATTGGTTGAACACCCAGAACCAATTTCTCAGATTCACGGTGGAATATAGTGAGACAGAACTCCCTTTTTTAGATCTACTAATTTTCCCCAAAGATGGACATCTAGCTAGCAAACTGTATCGGAAGCCTATGTCTAGGAACTCTCTCCTTAGTTTCGACAGTTACCACCCACGCTCTCTAAGAGAGAATCTGCCTTTCGGACAATTTTTAAGGGTTCAAAGAAATTGTTCAGAAAAATCTGACTTCAAGGATCAATCAAAAGATCTATGCTCCAAATTAAAACAACGACTATACCCTAGTGCTCTGGTTAGAAAATCATGCAAAAGGGCTTCCAACAATCCTCGAGAAGCCTTACTTGCTCCACCTGTGGTAAAACCCCCTTTGGAGAAATTAACCTTTGTTACTACCTTCAGCACAGTGTCCACCCAGGTTCAGAAAATCATCCGAAAAAAATTGGCGTATTCTCAACACTGCTAGTAATAAAATTCCACCTCCACTTTTTTCTTTTAAGAGAAGTTCAAACTTAAAAGATGACTTAGTACACACCAGACCTCGGTCCACACCTCAAGATTCCATCACGACACACTGGAACTTGTCGCCAGTTCAAGGCCACTACCCGTGTGGAAATTGCTAGGTGTGCCCTCAAACCAACAAAACTTTCACAGTTGACATTGGCACCTCACGTCCCTGGGTGCTCAAACGACATACTAATTGTAACAGTGAAAGAGTGATATATTTGATCACATGTCCCTGCTCACTACGTTATATTGGTATGACGTCCAGGAAGGTCAAGCTCAGAATTCAAGAACACAAAAGCACTATCAGGCGCAATAAACAGGCCACACGACTTACCAACCATTTCTTGACAATGAAACATTCTGCTGAAGACATGGAATGGTTAGTCCTTGAACAGCCGTTCATTCCCCAACATGTTAGTGACATCTCTCGTTACCTTTTCATCAAAGAACAGAAATGGATTTTTAAACTTAAGTGTGATACCATGGGGTTAAACGATGAAATTCCATGGATTCAACTTTGATCCATATCCACCTCTAATCCTGCATAATTGTCACTTGGCAATATGGGGCTTTCAACTCCTGTATTGTATTGTTTTTAACATACACGAATCCCTGTTTTTCAACATATATTAATCCCTGGTCTGAGTATTAACATAGATACAGATCATGTAGTTTGACCTTCTTCCTCGTGATTGTTGTTGTTGTTTTTTCAAATGCTAAAAGAATCACATCTATTTTAAACCACGCATCATGATTCATGACTCTCTTTTTGGTTTGTAACGCGCCAATTGTATTTTCGTAATATTAGCGATGGTCTGTTTCGTTTGGTCTCCTCCATATGTAGGTACGGGGATATCTGACCAAAAGGATTTCAGTACAATGATTTAAATGCACGAGACGATTTTCATAAATGGTCGCTCGTCATCATTACCCCGCTTTTCTTGCCTTTTTACTTCGCTTAAGGCTTTGCGTTATGATCGCTAATAATCCTTTTGCAAAAAAACATTGTTTCGCTAGAACGACAATCACTTAGCGAAATGGAGTCTATGTCTAAATATAAATATGGATATTGCGCTTCACTTCGCGTCACCATTTATAAGGCATTTCAGTAGCAACCAATCACTAAAGAGGTGTGAGAATAGCGACCAATGAGAAATGAGTATCTCCGTGTCGCTCTGATTTCACATTATATCCGGCGTGATGTTTCCCTTCCGGTTTCCGGTTTCTTTGTGAGAACCAATCACCGGATAGAAGGAGGTACCTTGGTTTGCTTCCTCTTTGGTCTGCATTCCGCTAATAAATAACAAAGCAGGTCGCAATGCCCGTTACCTTCCCCTCGGCTCAGAAGGCAGCCGGAGGCCTCGACGGACAAGTGGGTGATTGCTTCCTGCGAAGCAGTTTTGCGTGATAGCGGTTTCATAGTGGGTTCTTTCACTGCTCTCCAAACCGGGCTTTCCATTCTTTTGAGAACTTTTAAAAGCACTTTTTTCATTTAATGGAGACAAGCAATTTCATTCTTGTCTAACCTTCAGTTCTGAGAGTGAAAATAGCCTATTGTTGCCCTACCAGCAATATAGTTGTAGAGCCACTTCATTTAACCTATTTTCACTCGATTAACAAGCTGTTTCGTCATTTTCTAATCAAAAATACTGAGTACCATATATGAATCCGAGGTCACTCAGCCATGGCAAGTTGAAGTCGCCATCCATTTTCTTGTTCACCCCCTCCAGAGGGATTTTTTCCGGAAATGGTATAAAAGAGGGAATCTCAACATATGCTAAATGTTTGTAGTTAACAACACATTTGTTTTCCCTCCCATTTTTTAGAGCGGGCCTCTTTGACCTGAGCGAGTGCCAGGTGAGGTGAGGCTATCTCCATACAATTTATGGGGGAGTTCTTTCTTCAAATTGGAATATGGATGTACACATACATAATTGTATTGATGTTTTCTGTCCACCACATCTGTTTTTCTACAATTGTTTTTTGTTGTAGGAGAGATTGTTTTTCATCACTATGTGAGACTACCACATAGTAAATTACTACTGGTAGGTCATCTTTTATTTTATTCATTTCACTTTTCAATGTTGCAGTAGTGTAATAATTACAGGTCCTGACGAAAGCCTTGTTAGGCTGAAACATGTTGACCATATAGTTTCTACAACTGATAGTGGTATATGTTTGACACACTATCCTCACTCTGCTTTTAATCTTGCCACTATGATGACCCCTCTTAATAAAGTCTTATCCTTGGCATCATACTAGGCAATCTTAAATATCACATTTTTCACTATTCTACACCTTTTTTGAGCACTGCAACTTTTCTTTCCCTTCAACCTACCAACATATCCTGTTGGCTCTCTCTCTCACTGGTGGATCTGACACTAGTATTCCTCTACATACGTTCAGAGAGGTACCTAGTAGATACCAGTTTTCAACAAAACCCAGATGACGAGTTTCCGCCAATGGGTGGGCTGATTGGTATTATTTTACACTTTCCTCTCCTCTCTCTCCTCACATTAACTACTTTACCACACTACTTTTGAGTGTACATATTATTGTAGTTTTTTCTCAGACCCTTAGCATCCCCTGTGTGTTTGTTGATAGTAAATTAGTAAAGCAGCAATATCATCTTGGTGTAAGCAAAAGTAAAAAAGCAATTCTTTAGCAGATCAGACCACAAGAATAATGCGTCATTATCTTAACACATAAGCACTATCCCAATACTTGAAAAATAAAATAGTCTACATACTCTAGGACAATGTCATCCAGAGATGCTTAAACAAATATAACACATTAAACAATACAACTTTCAGCGAATGATTAAACTAATGATTACAGAGGAAGGACCATGACAGATGTTACTAGTCAAAAGGAAAAGTGTTAAAGTTAATCGAAAGCAATGTAATCTTAACAGTGGAAATAAACTACTACCGACCGGCTAGACGGTGCTCTGCGGAGCCTGTTGGGGGAAGATGTGCCCCAGTGGGGAAAAGCAGGAGTGAGCAACAATCAATCACCCAATCAGGTTTCTCATAAAGCACGACTACTCACAAACCCGTCTCAAAGTGACAGAGATGGAATTCATTGCTTTACCACTATTGATTGTAAATCTTGACGTTTGTGAAAATGCATGCGGGACATCTCTTTATTTTACTAACAAAATAGTCTCCAGAAGATGTTCTTGAAAGTAAACAGTGTTGTTTTACTGTGCATTACCATTGTAAGTAGAAAATCTCTGCAAATGTAATCTTAAACCTCTAACCCTCACACTATTCAAAGGGTTTGGTCCCTAAACTACCTGTACATTGTGCCTTTTTTTTTACTTTCTTCACTTCCCAGTGTCCAAAATGGCAGTACAGGTACCTCTATATATAGCATCATCATTCCTCTTACTTTCCAATCTCATTTCATCCTACTTACTACTTACATCAATGCTCACTGCCTTCTCCAGCTGCCCTTTCAAGCTCCACAGTGTTCTTCACACTTGATCTTCAACTTATTCAGCAGCCAAAGCATTGGTAAAATGAAGAAGACATTAAAGATCATTGAAAAGCTGCTCTCTCAAAAGGAATGGGGTTACATTAGTCTATATCATCATAGTTAAGGGAGTGGTGTTCTGATAGTGATGTGCAGGCAAAACGACCCCTCCACCAACAGTAATAAGGCCACTTGTGAGAGTGTTTATCACACTTTGAAACACTCTTGGACCCCCTCTACTAGAGGCACCTTCCTATCATGGCCCTAATGTAGTTTATGTACTTCGAATAACAACAGTGACATAACACTGGCAGCACAATGGCTTCAACGTTGATCCTATAAAGATGATTCCTCCATGCATCTACCAATAATTGTAAAGGTTTTGGAGGTCCATACACCTTGCTGCACCAGGCAAAGCCCAGATGTTGCTTCGGTCTCGCTGCTTTCAGAGCTCTGTCGCACTCCCTTTTCTCGTCTTAGTCCATGTGTAAGGGACAGATTATTTCAAACCACTAACACTTTGCACAGATTTGAAGACTGCAGTGACTCCAGTGATCACAGAAGATCTCTGGGTTTCTTGTGTCAAGACGCCTCCCAGGATGACCCTGACCACAAAGTTCCTGGGGCATGTGCAGCAATGCGACCCATCCTGCAAGGTCCATACATGTATGGCCCAGCAAACGATAACCAGGGTGTTCTCAGCAAAATAACACTGTACACAGCAGAGCTTTACCAAATGTGGAAGCCTCACAACTAGAGACTCCTTCCAAGCACACTACTCCACAGTTCATTCTGGCACTAAACGTCATATCTCAATGGTAACTCCACTTTTTGTGTAACTGAGCAGGTAGGGGTCATGGAACTTCAAACAGCCTTTTATGTGAACCCTCTTGACATGTGCACTACCATTATAGTAAGTATGTACTCTGACCCAAACAGGAACGAGCAATCATTCATTATCTCCTTGTTCGTCTTCCTGAATGCCATCCTTAAGCATGAGATACTTCTCCTTTCTGGAAGAACCATGGGGCATATTAGCACCAAATAGCGATATTTATCGCTAAATGCGCTTAGCGCATTTTTTTTATCGCCGCCTATCGCCGGATATCATCGCAGAGATAACGTGCTATTAGCAATGTTTATTGCTAATTCGATCAAATATCCGGCGATAGCGGCTCAATGCGTCAATATCGCTGGAAATACAGCGATATTCAGGCATTTACGCTAATGGGGACTGAACCTGAATATCCACCTCCCAATGGATGTACAGGTTAAGTAGTGGTCTGAGCAGGCGTTAGATTCTGGTGGTAATCGCACTTAGCGCGACTTTTTTATCGCACAGCCTGCCTTGCTAATAGGCGATAGCTGTGTTAGCAGCTGCTTTCAGTCACTAACAGGTTGGGTCCGCCCACTTTGCATGTCATTAGCGATAAATGTCGCTGACATAAAATGCGGGCCCCAAACCTGTACCTATCGCCTAAAAGCTGTCGCTAACTGCTGTTAGCGACAGCTTCCTAATAGGGCGATACAATTATCGCCGCTTTAGCGGCAAAAAGTCCTGCTAAAGCGGCGATAGTGCCCTTGCTAATATGCCCCCAATTCCCTAGTTGAACCCTAACAGTTCCCCCAAGATGGCCCGTCACCCAGGAGCCTCCACAAAAGGGAGGAACTACCAACGCACTTCCTCTAACATACCACGCCAAAAGAACAGTAAAACAGTAAATAGTCAACAGCCATGACCGGGCAGGAGGGCGGGACTCAGGACTGCATCTAGGAAGACCAGGACTCGGGGGTAATTCAGATTACCAACAAGCATCCAGGCATTACCTCCTCGTCCATCTTCCTGGATGCAGTCCTTAAGCATGAGACAATACCTAAGCATGAAAAAAACACACCAATAAAGCACCAGAGATGCTGAAGCAAAACAGAATGTTATTGCAACATACAAAATCAAGGGGCAATCAAGACACAGCAGTAGCAGAAGTACCCTCCGTAGCAGACAGGACATGATCCCCAAAAGAGAAAGAAAAATGCCAAGCCAATTTTTTAAATGACAGTAGGAGAGAAAACTGTGCAGGGAACTCCAAGTAGCCGCAGCACACACATCAGGCAAAGAGGAACCCCAAAAGACCCCCCCCAAGAGGTAACCACATCCCTGGTTGAATGACCCTGTGTAACTGAACAGGTGGGGGTCAGTGACACAGCCTTTATGTTAACCCCTTGGCATGTGCACTACTATCACAGTATTTACTCCGACCCATGTAGGAATGAGCAATCTCTTATCATTCATACTGTGTGCTTGAATGTATGTGTGCTCTGTTGTGGTTATTCTGCATGGATTGCTGCCCTCTTCAGTACTTTGTTAATAAAAGACTATTTGCAGGGAATTAATGGCTGTTTAAAAATTATTTTTATGTGTGTAAAAATGTAATGTATATTATATTTTAATTGTAATGCTTTTATAATATTATACGTAATTTTTAATGTATAGATGATAAATTATTGTTTATATGTATATGTATGTTACCTATATTTTTTAAATACATTGATTTTATTAAAAAAAATATTTAAACTGTAGCTTAAAATGTACCAATGTTAAATACAATTTAGTGCATATACCTGCCACTAAAATGACAATGTTTTGGACTACGATATTTTTGTCATAATATTTCTGACCTTTATATTATCAGTATAGAATGTCGATATTTTGTGGACGATGTTTTAGAAATTATATTTTTGTAGCCCAATGTTTCTGTGTTTGATATTTCGTAGTAATCCCCAGTAACAAGGAAGGCAGAGGGGTCCTTATTCCCAAGGATCCAAGCTGTTTCGAGGGCTCAACATTTGTACCACACATAAAACATAAGGGTGATGACGCTACCAGATGTAAAAGGCATGCACAGCCTTTATTCCGAGCTTACAACAAATAGTGGGGCATATTAGCAAGGAGTAGCGATAATTATGGCTAAATTCGCTTAGTGCATTTTTTTTTATCGCCGGATATTATCGCAGAGATGACGTGCTATTAGCAACGTTTATCTCAAAAAGCGATAAAATATCCGGCGATAGCGGCTCAATGCCTGAATATCGCTGGAAATCCAGCGATATTCAGGCATTATCGCTAATGGGGACTTAACCTGAATATCCACCTCCCATTGGATATACAGGTTAAGAAGTGGTCTGAGCAGGCGTTAGTTTCTAGCGATATTTGCGCTTAGTGCACCTTTTTTTATCGATTCGCCTGTCTTGCTAATAGGCGATAGCTATGTTAACGACTGCTTTCAGTCGCTAACAGGTTGGGTACGCCCACTTTGCATGTCATTAGCGATAAATATTGCTGACATGCAAAGCGGGCCCCAAACCTGTAGCTATCGCCTACAAGCTGTCGCTAACTGCTGTTAGCGACAGCTTGCTAATAGGTCCATAAAAATATCGCCGCTTTCATTGGAAAAAGTCCCGCTTAAGTGGCGATATTGCCCTTGATAAAATGCCCCAGTGTTTTTTATTTATTTATTGTTCAACAAGTAATACAACATTATGTAATATCACATTATTGAGGGTGAATACTGTAAAAAAAAAAGGAGGAAACGCGTACAATAAATAAACGGAGTAATCCACACATCTCTGCCTAGAGGGCGTACATTGATGACCAATGACTTTGATCTGATAAGTAAGACTATCAACTTATGAGGATAGATGTTAAAATGCTATAAATCATTAGATGCTAAGAATGCATCACATTGCTTCATAAAGAACCTATATATCTACAGCACACAATACTAATCCTAATTTGGGCACTGTTACACTCACCACATCCCGCTCCGCTGTAATCAGGCGTTGTAGCACGCTGGGGGGACATTCGGTCACCCCAGCGGGGACCCAATGAAGAAGCATGTCACCAACTAGTGGTGAGTGAGGGTCCTTCATAAAGAAAAGAATTTCCTCTCCCTTACTTTGTCTTGGGTGAGCTTTGCACCCGATGGGTTTTGCCCTGGTAGGGTACCTTGTTGGGTATTCACAGGGGGACAGAGACTGGACACCATGTACGTGTGTTTGTGGGAGTAACGACCGCATTCACAGTACAGAGTGAATAAACAAACTTCACTTTTTTGTTTATGGCAGCAGCTTTTCCTTTTCTTTTTCACTTAGTCACTCCTCTGTTGTTATTTGCGATTATGTTTGGGGTATAGGAGTGTCTACTCATGCCCTCTCTCTCTTGTTGGTATTAACTGAGTTCAAATACAAACATAATAAGACTATGATCTCAGAAAGAAGATATTTTCTAGGGAAATAATAATAGCAGGTACACCTTGAAAATAAACAGCTTACTTTAACAAATAGAAATATAAAGTATACCTCATATATCCTTTTAACTCATTGGGTGACCTACAACCACCCTTTAACCTAAGGTGAACTGTTGCCTGGAAAATCTTGGTAACAGATACGGAGAAACTGATGAAATGGCATAGAAAATTAAGAAACCTATGCATTGGAGCTGCAGGGCATGCTTGGCTTCTTTTTGCATAAGTGTAGTTATTGACTACTTTTGCTCCAGGTGATATGGGCGCAAACTCAAGGAGACTGCAGTGGGAGGTCCAGAAGCACCCTCCAGCAGAAGTATGCACAGGGCCGGCTTTAGCACTGGTGGTGCCCTGTGCGACATGTTTGTTGGTGCCCATCAATGACCACATCTACAACAGATTCCCTCTCTACCACCATTTAACAGTGCTCCTCAAGTCTTTGTAACCGCTCTCTCTCAGACTGATTTAGTTTTATAGCGCCTTTCATACCGGTTTAGGGTGTCAGATCACTTCAAATCACACACATGTGTAAATCAGTGTATGGGAAATTTGACATAAGACAGAGGACTACATGGAGTAGGAGTCACATGTCATCTATACTGGTAGGCAGTATAGTTTAAGAGTCCTTGGTCTGGAAAGCACAAATTCAGAATTTAAAACAGAACATCATTGTTAGGGGTTTTCTTTAATAATATAAATTGATTTCTTTCTATCCAAATGAACCCTTTTTGCAAGTTTAGGATAGTGAAAGACTGGTGAAAATGACATATACCACTTATACATATCTTGTAGTTTGCATCGAGGCCTTTGATGACAGTAAATAGCTCACTATGCTATATTAAGATTTTAACTTATAAACTGCCAGTAAAAAAGGGTCCCTGCGACACAAATAGTAACCCACTAACCTGTTTACTTTATATGTACTTTGTGATCTGCATGGTACACATTCTTTGCAATAGGCATATAAACCCACTGCACTACCTTATTATGACTTAAAACTTCCACTAAACAAACCTACCATCTCTCTCCAGCAGGAACATTAATCACTGGTGGGATCTTGACGTTTGTATTGATGCCTGAAAATGACTGGAAGCAAGCAACGTGGCAGCAGGTCCTTTAAAAAGGAAAATATACTTGCAAACAGGCGCCCCACCCCAAGTCAACGCCCGGTGCGGTGGCACCGATCGCACCGCCCTAGAGCCAGCCCTGTGTATGCATGTTTAAATATGCATAGGGTATTTCAATAGCCTGAACATAGCCAAAAGATGAAGGAGCACTGTACATGGTCAAAGGCAAGCACAAAGTCGAAGAGTAATAGAAGAGGAAGCTGAGTTGTGGAGGGTTAATGCATTGTGATGTAGTGTTCCCTAAAGAGTTGACTCTTGCTCTCTTTCCTAAATCGTACCAGCGTTATGGCGGTCCTGATGAATAAAGGCATGCTGTGTCAGATCCTGTGTGCATAGATGGAAGAAGTCTACTGTCTTGATTTTTTCTTTTTTACATTTCTTAGTCCGCAGTCTGATGGTGTCCTGGCTGTAGGTGTTCTGAGAATCACCAGACCTTGTCTGCAAGATAATCATGGGAGTG
The DNA here is from genome assembly GCF_964261635.1 of Lissotriton helveticus. NCBI lineage: Eukaryota > Metazoa > Chordata > Amphibia > Caudata > Salamandridae > Lissotriton > Lissotriton helveticus. The sequence continues at coordinate 5,271,996 of NC_136064.1, forward strand.
CTGATTGTGATGGTTTGTATATTGTATTGTATTGAAATTGCATTTGTATAGCGCTTACTACCCCTGACGAGGCGTCAAATCGCTTTTTCGGACAGTAGCACGCTACTCCGGGACCCATAGAGGATTAGTGTTGATTTAGTATAGTGAAACATGCAAGTCAATTTTAAGTGGTGGATAGGTTAGTCAGTTATTTGGATTCGGAAGGATAGCAGAAGGATAGAAGAGGGAAAAAGGTTTGTATTCATATAGTGCTTGTTACCCCTGATGGGGTGTTTATGCACTCTCATCCGGAAATTATGCAGATGGTTTTGAAGATAGTGTGGCCCGGCAGGGGCGGTTAATGAATTTCTATAATAAGGAGGTTATGTGATCACATTTCCTCATAATGGGGGTATGTGATCCTATCCCCTCAGACACTGGATGAGATATGTAGGGGTATATGGGATCTGCTCTTCACCCAAATCTTGGGAACTACCCAATGTTACCAGCTCTTTTTTCCATAATTTATGTGACACTCTAAGCCTAAAAGGGCATTGTTTTGAGGGTTGCTCTCTTCTGTCTGGACAAAGCTATACATCTCTGACAAGCTCTACTTGGGGCGAAACACATGTCAGAGGTTGCTTTTACTCATTCTAGGTTTGCTTGGAAGATATTTTACCAAGAAAAAGCTGCAATAATGTGCCTGAGTGGTAAAAGGCTCTTTTCATTTTCCAACTCAGCGAGAATGGCTTTTGCAAATCCAAATCTTAAAGACTTTGGTCTGAAAATGGCTAAAGGCTTTGTCACTTTCTAACTTGGCATGGATGGAACTGTGCTAATCCTATGCTTACAAACTCTGATAAAAAAACAGACTTTTGAGTTGAGAAGATTCAGAGTGTTGGTGTTGGAGTAGAGTGTTCCATATTAAGGATCTGCTTTCCACCTGTATGTTGGGAACTACCCAGGAGTCCCTGCACTTTTGTGCATTACGTATGTAACACTTTAAGCCTGAAATGGTGTTGTTTAGAAATGTAGTGTTGTGTAGAATGCCCCTATGAGGTGCTAGTTTGGAGTCTAGTAGGACATGGAGAAGGGCATTACCACCATCCAGATGCGAGATGGTGAGGGTCTGAACAGCAGTTCTGGAAGAAAAAGTTTGACTTTCTTCAGAAGAGCGAGCAGGTAGCAAATGGCATTATTATTATTTTTTTTTACAATTTGTTCATTGAGCATGAAGCTTGTGTCCAGGGTGAATCCAAGTGACCTGGTGTTCGGTGAAAGCTGGTGTTCGAAGCCGTAAAGGTTTCTGTCACTGAGACAGATTTGTACTGTTTCTTGTTTGTTGTTCTTGGCAAATAACATGAATTCTGTCTTATTTGGGTTAAGCTTCAGGTGGGTGCTGGACATCTAATTCTGGATTATGTGGAAGCAGTGATTGAGGCATTGGGTGTCTAAGGCAAGGGAGACTTTCACGTAGAGTTGTTTATACTCAACATATTGGTGAATCTTGAAGCTGTTATCTCTGAGTAGAGCACCAAGCGTTTCAAAACATATGAATGTTCATGGTCTTTCAGAAAAGCGGTTATTTAAGCCATACAAATCTGTGTGGTTTCACTGTCACTATAAACACTTTTGTTAGCTAAGAACAAAAAGTTTAGTTTAAATAATAATAATGGTAAACACAACTTAATAGGTATAAACGTGCCACTACATTGTTGATGTTTTGGACTACCATATTTTTGTCATGATATTTCTGAACATTATATTATCAGTGTATAAAGTCGATAGTTTGTGGTTAATGTTTTGACAACTATATTTGTGTACCAAAATATTTGTGTGTTTCATGCTTCAAAAGGGTGGCATGCTTCATCATAGGCTCCTCCACACACCACTCACAGAACTTTATGGTGTGGGCTGCAACTCTCCAGCTAAGGGAGAGGAGCACTTTAGTTCTTTAGGGAATGGGGTCCAGAGGTTACCCATATGAGCAAAAAGGTGTGGGTGGGTGTGGTGCATAGTGCGACTCAGGACAATGTGTAAAACTACCTCTTGATGCATCTAAAAGCAATTCTAATTGAGTGTTTCCAAGGAATGGGATTAAAACTAAGAGGGTGAAAACCTTCAACTGAGCGGCTACATGTAAAAGTTGAAAGATAGGGATCATTTGTGACCTGGAGATGCCTATGTGAACAAATTGGTGTCAGTTGAAAAAGTAGGAGGTGAACCAGTGAAGGGCATTGCCAATGGCCCCAGGGTGCGTATGAAGGTGGGATGGTCGACTGAGGTGAAGGCAACTGAGAAGTCCAGCAATAATAGAGGCAGGGATCATCTTCATCTGTGGTCAAGAGGGCGTTGTCTACAATGTGTAAGGTATCCATTCCCTTGCTGTAGTGTGATCTAAAGCCAGTCAGGTAGTTGTGCAAGAGATGGTTAGCACTTATGTGATCCTGGAGATAAACAAAGACTGTTTTTTAATGATGTTGCATGTGAATGGTAGATGAATGATGGCCCGTGGTTGGCAAGGTCATCAGGGTTGAATGTAGGTTTCTTTTAGATTGGAATGATCTGGCCTGACTTCAGAGCTTTTGAGAAGAAGCCTTTAGTGAGGTAAGCATTAGCAATGGTAATTTGGGGCATGAAAGCGTACTTGTAAATACATTTGATGACGTTTGATGGTAAGACATCATCTTCATAAGAAATGGCTTTAAGGGAGTTGAAAATGTCAGCAAGATCTAGAAGAGCTAGGGCTTTGCAGGCTGAGAACTGGGGGATTCTACAGGAAGAGGTGGGTGTGAGAGATGTAGCAATGTGCTGATGGATCTTCTGTATTTGTTCTCTGAAGCAGAGATTGATGGCATTGGACTTTTCTGTGAAATGATGACTTGGTGGGCCCAGAAAGAGCTCGATCATGTAGTCATTGTCTTGAACAGCCTTATGCTTCTTTCAGTGAGTTTATTGATGGTGTTGGTATAGTACTTTGCTTTGGCTGATTTGATGAGCTGTCTGCGTGTTGCACGGAGGGGCACAAGAGTTCTTTGGGGTTATGTTTTTCTTCCATTTTCTTTACTGTCAGCTGATAGATTGTTTAATGTTAGCATGCTTTAGAATACCAATGTGCTGAATATTTTGATGCATGTGTGTGTTATACATGGGGTTTGGATGTTCACATAGATTTAAAAAAATTGTTGAAGTTGTTTTAAAGGGTGTTGGCGCCGGACACGGAGTTGGTAGGGTTAGATCTGATTTCTAGCATTTGGTTGTCTATGGAGAAGTCTATGAAGATTCTAAAGATTTGGTCTTCTCCTTGGTGTTGACCCTGGATTGATGGAAGGATGCTGAGCAGTGAGATAGCGTTGGTAAAGTGGTTGGCCCAGGCCAGGATATGAGTGGTCTGTATTGGATTGTTGGTGAAGTGGAGAAGACAAGGTTGAGGATGTGGTCTTTGGAGTGTGTTGGTTTTGTGACATGCTGCAACGCGTTGAGTGTATTGATAAGGTTGAACAGGATATCTCTTGTTTGGATGAGCTTATGTTGCCCGGAAGTTTGAAGACACCCAAGAGGGTAGTGTGGGCATTCAGGAAGGCTAGATAGCTGAACACACACTGAAGAGTCATGTTACAATAATCAGCAGTAATCCTACTTTCCCATACTTCGATGTTATCATTGCATCATACCCTCACTCTATCTCTCTATGTTTATAGAAAAAAATGATTGTGTAAACTATAAACAATACTATTATCTTTGAATGAACAAGAACCAAAAAAATTGAAAGAAAAACCTTTTTTAAGTTAATCCATAAATATTTTAACTAAAGGATTTTAGTATAGTTCTGTTCAAGCTACAGTAGAAAAGTATTTGTCAAGTAAATCAACATGTATATTAAAGCAACCTTTGAAAACAGACTATTAACTAATCAAGATTAACTGTTCAGAAAAAATATATTAAATTGAGCACAGAAGTGCATTCATTAACTTGACTTACTGTGCAAGTGAGAGGCAGTGGCTATAAACCATAGCGATGTACACAGATATTTTTATTATCACGACTCTTCAAATTTTGAAACAGAAGGAAGTGAAAAAACAGACAAATAAAAGCACTAATCATGATGAACACAACCAAAACAAGTGAATATCATCAAGCAAGACGCTAATTACATTCTTTGGCTTTTAGGCGGGAAATATGTTTGGATTACAGGAATATGGCAATCTAAGTGCAACTTAAAAACCCACATAAAACATAAGGTCCCCCATTATGACAATAGCAATCCTGATATAAAATAGTCATTTTCACAACAGTGCAGACTGATGGATGGAACTTTTAAGCCCTGTCCACTACCGTTTGGCCACCTAAAGGCAGGCTCATTAAGTTAATAAATCATATACTTTTACATACAGAGTCCTTGATCACACCCAGTCACACCTCAACATATGCCAACCACAAAAATTCAAAGCTGTTTTTATTTTAAGGAGGCCATTTGGAAAAAGATCATATAACAAATTCACCTGACATTACTATTAGAAAGAAAATGACCAAAATTTTCAATATAAATTAATGTATTCAAACTGAGGGGAAGTCTTTAGTCGGTCCTCAATTATCAATTACTAACAACTAACCCAATGTAAAATAATGAAGAAAACCTAACACCTAGGCTCGAAAACCTTGAAGTCACATGGGTTGCTTGCCTCATCAGAAAAATATAAAGACAAACCACACCGATAGCCTGCATTTCCAAATACCTTACCTTATGAGAATCAACAACACTTTTGAAGGGAAACACAATTAATTCAAAAATTAAATTGGAATACATCATACTTAATTCTATTATTACATAGATCTACTCAAACAGATACATAGTAAGAAATATGACAAACACAGGCCTTAGCAGGAATTTTACGCAAGAAAAACAACAATACATATACAGATAAATAGATCCTACACTACGATAAAATCGAGTACTTTTGTAACCATACAAGGCGCAGATTAAATTGAAATAATAGCATTCATTATAAATTTTAAAAATAAACACATAAAAACAATTAGCGATGTAATGAAAGAAGCTGTTAGAAATTGAATTTCTGGTTGGCTAAGGTTTGCATCAAAGCCAGGCAGAAACCACCACTCTAGTCAGAATAAGGGAGTTACACTCCTAAAATAACCCCTGCTCACCCCCTTGGTAGCTTGGCACGAGCAGTCAGGCTTCTTCTTCTGTATTTGTCCCATACCTGGAGCGTAGCCTCTTTTGCTTGTGTCCTTTCACTGCATACCTTTCAGAAACTAAATTCTTCTTTTTGGTTAACCACGCCATGAGAGTGCATGTGTTTTTCAGCTGTCTCCCACGTGTACTTTTCATCCTCCCCCCCCCCTGCTTTGTTTTGCTGTATCTCATCTATGTGCTTCTCCTATTGAATTAACTACAAATAACTTGTAATAGTACCTGGTACAATGAGATAAATACTGATACCCAGTGATTACCTTGCACAAATAGTAGGCAGGAGTCATAGGTTTTTTAGGAGCATGCCACCTGTGCTGTGAAATGGCAGAGTAGCTGAATACCTTGGCTGAGTCCTGTTTCACTTCATGTCTCTTTCTTTCACCATCCTACACTTCCTGTCTCATTATCTCACTTGTGTTTTGTTATCCATGCTTTTTTTCTTTTGTCACTGTTTTGCTTTCCTTTCATCCGCCTTCTTTCTCCCTTTTCTTCCTCTTACTGTCTTGCTATGACTCAAAGTCTGGTGATGAAATATGTCCCGCTCTCCTTCAATTAGTGCCAGTGGCCATCCTGGGAAACCACTGGCACACATTAAGCACTACTGTTGCCACAGTCCTTCCACAACTGAATAAAGGTGTCCGTAACCAGGATAAGAAATTCACCATTCAGGTGGCAAAGCATTCAAAGTTTTACATGGAAAAATGTATACTGCACATTTTAAATGTGTTACTCAATGAATAAGCGTTGGACAATGATTAGACCTACGCTTTTGTTGATTTTTGCACTGTCTCTCCGAGAGCAATGTGAAATTAGCCCCTCACAATGAAAAGTCTAGGACATATTTACAATGAAATGCCAGAGCGTGGTGCTGCGCAAAATTTGGCAGTGCCATGCTCAGACATTTCAAAAAACGCAGGACTGCGCCATATTTACAACAATACATCACACCCCTGTGTTTTCCCTAGTGCTGGCACTAAAATGAGATGCCTGGTGCCAACACAGGCACCTTTGCACTAGAGTCCAGGGTGCCTGCTATGCAGGGAATGATTGTTTATGTGCAGGAAGGTGTCCATAATGGGATTTGTTACTACTATGTGTGCTGCATCATGCAGCACACATAGTAGTAACAAATCTCCATTATTTAATGACTGTTTATGTGCAGAAAGGGACACCTTCCTGCACATAAACAATCATTAATCACTTTTTGCTCCTTCTATGTGTGCTGCAAAATGCATCATACATAGGAAAGGCAAAAACGAGGAGAAATAAAGGTATTTCTCTCTGTTGCACCACTTAAAAGCCTTCTTTTGCATGGCTTTCATTTTTGGCACTGCCTCAGATTTACACCTCCTTGTAAATCTGGTGCAGCATCAAAAATCAATGGTTGTTCTGGTGCAACACCCACAGCAAAACCCGTTGCTTTCCACTTTCAAACAAAGCGATGCCTGTATAAGGGCTATATTCACAAGACGGCGTTAAGCCACAAAAAGTGGCTTAACGCCACCTTGTAAATATGGAGAATGGCATAGCGCCACCTGAAGGTTGTTCAAAGTGAGTAATGAGTAATGAAATTCTTTATTAACCATAGGATTACTTAAAATCTTTACAGAAAACACTTTAAATAGATACAATAAAGTGTACAATGCCTGCATGGGCACAGTTTTAGCAGTATGCTGCTGAAAGAGACTATGTTACAATAAGTTAAAATTATGAAGACACTCCTGAAGAATTGTACTGGAGTAAGGATTGATCCAGTTCAAAGGAGAGAGTCTGAACTTGCTCAAAGTGACATTCTGGTGGTGATATATACCCCTCTCTATTTCCTAATACAACCTCTGTTTTACTGAGATTCAGTTTTAAAATATTTTAGGACCTCCTCCTTCTAATCATGGACAAACAGGAACTCAACACGAAGTCTCCAGTTTTTCTTTTACCTAATGATTAATTACATCAACAGAAGTCTCCAATGGCCTATAAAATGTCTGCCAAGGGTCCCATATAAAAGTTAAAAGGCAGAAGTGATAATGCTGAACACACTTTTTGATAGCCCCTTAATATACCATTAAAGACGGATTGGCTACCATCTGTTGTCTGCCAGAGAGGAATGACTTTAGCCAATCACAAGCAAAGACTTCAGTTCCACTGTGTTGACGTCGCTCATTCATGAAGCAATGGTCAACAGTTTAAAATACTGCTGAGACCAGAAACAAGCATCCTGGAACCGGTTTCAGGATATCACCCTTCATCAGCCAGGCTAGCTTGAATCCAGTGGTGTAGTGGGCACGGGACCCACGTCTGGGCATATCCTTCTCACTTAGGGCGACATATACAAAAGAAACAATTGATGGATGGAATGCCGGACAATGCATTCACTCCCAGTCACAAGGATCCGGGCTCACTATGCCACTGGATTCAAGCGATCCTGGCTGATGAGGGGTGAAACCCCGGAACCGGTCCTAGGATGCTTGTTTCTGGTCCAGGGAGGACCTGGCTTGGCAGTTTGGGATGTACTGTTCCCATGAGGCACAGGGTCATGACTGATTTACATATGGCCAGGTCTAAACTAGGGTGGCACGGTGAGCAATAGAATGATGGATTTAACCCAGATCTCTTGACTGGGGTGAATGTTTTGATTTGTTCTGCATTCTGTCCATCAATTGTGTGTCTTTTGCTTTCTCGCCCTAAGTGCGCCGGGTATGCCCAGACGTGGGTCCCGGGCTCACTATGCCACTGGATTCAAGCCAATCCTGGCTGATGAGGGGTGAAACCCCAAAACCTGTCCTAGAACGATTGTTTCCAGTCCAGGGAGGACCTGGCTTGGCAGTTCGGGCTGTCCTGTTCCCATGAGGCACAGGGTCAAGACTGATTTGCATACGGCCAGGTCTAAACTGAGGTGGCATGGTGAGCAAAATAATGATGGATTTAACCCAGATCTCTTGAATTGGGTGAATGTTTTGATTTGTTCTGCATTCTGTCCATCAATTGTGTGTAGACCCAGGGTCAAAGAGCAGTTAGCAACTGGTGAGAGATAATCAGTTACAAAAGGGACAACGTTCTCATGGGTTTTACAGGATAAAGGTTTTGCAGACATCATAGTGGTCCAAAGGTGGCATTAGGACTTGGCACAAGTATTGGTGCTGTGAAAGCAGAGGACAGATATATCCCTAAGCTCAATTTCTAGTTTAATTATTGAACATTGCTCAATAAAATAGTTAATTAATCCCACGGAATTGATGTGAAGCCTGAAGGGAGCCAAGTTCTGAAATTAACTTAAAAAGTTCTTTAGAAGTGTTAGCTGCTGAAGTAATACACTCCTTGAAGATAAGTTTGTTTATCCATATTACCCGATTTGGTAAATAGACAATGTTGGCATATAATCAATATGTCATTCTTCACTGTCACTACTGCTTTCAGCATTTTAGGTAAAAAATGTATAAATCAAAGGTAAGTGTTGCAGCAAAAAATCAACACACCACAGGTAAGCAATTCAAATACTTATATTTTTTCAACTAGAAAGGAAGCAGGCAGCTGACCCCATCTTCCTGTCTTATCACTACAAGGTGATGCCTGACGTATGACACCATAAGCTCTAGAGCTGAGACATGTCAACCATCTGGACGGAGCAAGATGACAGAGACGACCTGACGAGGGGACACAACAGTAAGGAATAAGATGTTTTTTGAGACAAAGAACTGGTATGCTTTAAAGTCTGAACTACAGCCATCACTCACATCAAGGGAGCTTTTTAAGGCGGCTTTAGGACCCCTTACTTGATGAAAAGAGAGGAACTAAGAATTGCCCTGCTTGTACATCTTCTCTTAGGGACTCTTGCAATACACTACTGCGGTGTGCCCAGCCACATAATCTGGGGGCATATTATCAAGGGGGTTTATCTCCGCTTTTTTGGCTTTAAAACGGAGATAGAATTATCTCCTTATTACCTAGCTGTCGCTAACACCAGTTAGCGACAGCTAGTAGGAGATAGCGACCATCTTGGGCCCCGCTTTGCATGTCAGTGAAATTTATCACTAATGACATGCAAAGTGGGCGTGCCAAGATGTTAGCGACTGGAAACAGTCGCTAACATCACTATCTCCTATTACCAACTTTTGGAGATATTCGCGCTAAGCGCGAATATCTCCAAAAGCTAACACCTGCCCCTGAGCAGTTCTTAGCCATGTTATCCAATGGTAGGTGGATAACATGGCTAAGAGCATTAGCTCGGTAATGCATGAATATCGCGGACTTTTCAGCGATATTCATGCATTTCGGCCGATTTGTATCGCTAAGGAGATAAACCTTGATAATAGCAAGGTTCCTAAGCGATAAAAATCGCCGCAGCTCGGCGATAAAAATGTTGCCGCTGAGCCAACATAGCGATAATTATCGCTAGTTGTTGGTAATATGCCCCTTGGTCTTCTAGGGGCACCGCATGTTCCGGTTGGAGAGAGATCTGTCAATACGTTATTTTAAGTAAATAACCCAGGAGAAGTTGATTCCTAGACTAAGGCATCCTTTCCAGTAATCCTCCATGATCACAGGTTAGAATCCCAAAATGCATTCTTAGTCTTTCATCCTTCCGAAGTCCATAATATGAGCACAATTAACATCTAATATCCAAGTAGTGTATGTGTGCTCTACAAAATGCCTTCGTATGTTATTAGTTAGAAAGTCTAATTTCACTTTTAGAGGATGATACATGAATAGGTATCAGAATGGAGTCTTGTTAAAAGTGCAAATAAAAAGGAGTGACTCTAGTCATCTCATAAATAAACAATTGCTGATGGTATCCCGACATGAACTGCTGCAGGTGGGGTTGCTTTTTCCATGCCTCGCGTCTGCTGTTGACACAGCCAGATAGCAGTGCTTGAATTATGGGAAAAAGCCCCAATTAATGAAAAAGCCAATACACAGAACTCAAGACAATACACAACAAGCATTTACAATGCAACGGTTTTGCCTTTGCAAAAGTTAGAGCTATTGGCATTGTAAATGACAACTTTTTTTATTTATGTGTTGGTTTTGAAAACAGATAAATAAATGGCATTGTCATTTTCAATGGCAATAGCTTAATCTCTCACAAATGCCACACACACACACCCATAGAGAGCCCCCCCACACGCACAGAGCTCCCCCCACACACCCACACAGAGCCCCCCCACACACCCACACAGAGCCCTCCACACACACAACCACACAGAGCCCCCCACACACCCACACAGAGCCCCCCCACACCCACACAGAGCCCCCCCACACAGAGCCCCCCCAACACAGAGCCCCCCCACACACAACACAGAGGACTCCCACACACCCACACAGAGGCCCCCCCACACACCCACACATAGCCCCCCACACTGCGAGCCCCCACACACACCCACACAGAGCCCCCCCCACACACCCACACAGAGCCCCCCACACTGCGAGCCCCCACACACACCCACACAGAGGCCCCCCCCACACACCCACACAGAGCCCCCCCAACACAGAGCCCCCCCACACACATCCACACAGAGGACCCCCACACACCCACACAGAGGCCCCCCCACACACCCACACAGAGCCCCCCACACGGGCTACACTGTTACTCAGCTAAGTGCGGTGCGGCCATCACTCCTCTGCTGCTACAATGTACACTTCTGTGTGAAGGGAAACGAGCTAAAGGCAAACACACCATTGCTACAAAGACGCGCAGAAGAACTGTCACGCAAACCCAGCTACAGCTAGGATACAAAGGCAGATAGATGATGCAGACATCACTGCAAGTATCATACACATGCTACACAATGCATCCTGCACGAGACCCGTCAAAGCAAACACATGCATGTACAGAGCACTCGTCTCCGTCACAGCACCTAGACTGCATGCACACAGTTACAGCGCTGCATGTACCTCCATGAGCCCGGCCCGTCTCCGCTCTTTGGTAGTCATAGCTGCCTCCGCCGGTATGACAACAACAACAGAGCCGGTGATTGGCGAGCGGCGGCCGGGAGCATCCGGCGCCGCTAAAATTTCCTGCTTCACATCCGCAACACTGAACGGAGAGTGAAAGGGGAGGGGGGGCGGGAACGGGCACACTGGGAGGGGGGAGAACGGACACATGGGGAGGGGGGCGGAACAGACACGGAGAGCGGGAGGGGCGGGGGGGCATATTTAAATGTGCAAGTCATATCTAAAGTTACTAGATATACTCAGTTTGGCTGATTCCATTGTAAAGCCTGAGACATGAAGTCAGAACAATTCGAGATTTAGAAAGGCCCTCGCGTCGTTCGGACTGGCAGCAGCTCGCCTCCCGAAGTAAGTTGCTTTCGTTCCTTTCGAGTGTCCACCGCTCAACGGGGATGCTTGTTTGTGTAGACTCCCTTCGGTAAATGCCACCCACAAAGTCCCATCTGTCGTGGCTAATGGCGAGCGCTGATAATCTATTACTGAGTGATGACTCTGACATCATGTTTGGCGGTTCAAAATTTAATTTCCTGCTTCACATCCACAACACTGAACGGAGAGTGAAAGGGGAGGGGGGGGCGGGAACGGGCACACTGGGAGGGGGGAGAACGGACACATGGGGAGGGGGCGGAACAGACACGGAGAGCGGGAGGGGGGGGGGCGGGAAACAGGGAAAAATTATATTTTAAAAAATGCTCCTTACCTGATTGCCTCGTGGGAACTCGAATCTTGCAGCCAACTCCAACAACAGACACTTGTAAAAAGACGAAAACGGGCCGACTCCAAAAAAAAAAAATAACACACACCCACCGCCGCGATGACGATCCGAAGTGGGTGGAGAGGGAAAAAATGTCGGGAACGCCCCCGAATCTGGTCCGGCCTTGACGGACAGATCCGGCTCCCAATGGCTAGCCTCCATTTATGGAGCTAGCCAATGGGAGGAGGGGGCGAGGAGGGGGCGGATACCCGACGCCACAGAGAAACATAAGGATTTTGCTAGCGCAAAACCTAAAAATGCAATAAAGCGTGCTAGGAATTCAACTGTAAAATCAATACCCCCAATTGAAAAACAGCACAATAATAGTTATTGTTGGGGATCAAATGGGAAAAAAGTTGAAAAAGAATGTATCAATGAAGAACAAGAAGAAAGACCTCCTCCATCAACTGTCTACATCACAGTGTGCGCACTGAAACAACAACATAACTTAACAGCTTAATTAAAATGATGTAATAGAATGGCCCCATGCAGATAAAAGAATGAAAATGCTACTGAAATTCCTTTGAACACCACTTAACAAGCAAAACATTTTAAAATATACAATATCCTAAATATAGAAAAAATAACACAATACTAAAGTCCTTAAACACACTGATACACAAAATAGTGCGCTATGACTCATTCGGAACTCTAAAAGTTTGCAACGTATTAAAATATTATAACATATGTTCTTAAAATAGGAAATTGATTGTGTTTGTGAAACAACTATTAAACTTACCATTTTTGTACATGCTTTATGACTTTTGATACCACTGCAAAAGGTTTGCTGTGCATTAGAATACCACTTTATTTTTATAAACATTATCATCCGTTATATTGAAAAAATTAATTAGGTATATTTGCTCATTAGAGTAACTGTTTAAAATACTTGAAATAAAAAAAGTAATCTTTTTTCCCTTATGTATTTGATGTATTTCCATATTTAAGCCCAACATAACAAACATGCACTCCCTCTCTCTTTTTTCTCTCCCTCTTTCTCTATCTCTCCCTCTCTCTGGTCCTGTTTAGTATCACCGCTAATCACAAGTAGCTCATTTAAATTGAAGGGCTATCATGACAAGATCCATCATATTCTGAAGTTTACATCTATCCATCAGCTTAGCCCTCCAGGCTCTCGAATGCGGTATATACAATGTATAAAATGAAGGGCTTATTCTTTTACTGTTGACCTTTTTTAAGTGCTGTAGAAATGACCAAGAACCAACCTATCCTGACTTTTACATGTGATCATCATTTTGGTCCCCTACAAGCAATATCCATTTTGTGCGAATAATTCTATTATTGATAAACTAGACAGGGTTTGGCCCATAATCATTAAGGCTAGGCCTTCTTAAACAATCCAAAACTACACACATGCCAATATTGATCTCAATTCATAATCTCACATCATGCTCACACAAAACCATAACAGACTTTATATTTTATTTTTTTGTTATTTCATATTCTATTTTCAAACCATTTTTTTCAGAAGCTATCACAATTGCAATATTCATCGGTTGGAACAACTTATTATCTCAAAACATTGCACAATGTAAAAGAGGTAGACAAATGTATGATAGCTGAGAAGGAGGTGTTCAAATCGAGAGGTTGTCCAAAGAAGTGGGACAGAAAATGGGGCAAATGGAATGTATATAGAGGCGACATATGTGTTCCCCCACTGGTGGGGATACCGTGACTGCACCTGGTTCATCCTTTTTATGGTCCAATGTACTGTATTACCTGCCGAAATATTGCTCAAGTACTGTATGTGACTTTTTATATTGTGAAACTAATAAAAATATGTTTTAAAAAAAACATTGCACAACATAGAGTCACAACAATGTTGTAACATACATTACATTCTTTGCAACAAAACTAGCAAAACGTTTGACAATTTCACCACATTAACCATGTAGTTCACGTTTATACTAAGATTGTGAAATGGACATTAGATTGTCCGTCTTGGGTATTTTTCAGTGTCGTATTTTTTTTCAGTGTCGTAGTGAAGTATGATTCAGAAAAGGGGGTGGTGATGGACAGAGCATCTGAATTAAACACAACACTCATACCCAGTCAAAAGATCAGGGCTTGATCCATCACCGTTTTTTAGCTCACTACACCATCCCAGTTCAGATCCTGGCTATATGCAAATTAGTCTGTCCCTGGCCCAGTGCATCATGGGAACAGGGCAGACCAAACTAGCAAGCCAATTCTTTACTGGAAAGGAAACAAGCTTCCGGGGACCGGTTTCTGGCATTGCAGCCGTCTTCGGCCCGGCTTGCTTGAATCCTGATGGTGCCGTGTGCAAGGGACTCATGTCTGAGCCTACCCTGCCACTCCTACAGAGGACAAAACGATTCAGAAAAGGGGGTGGTGATGGACAGAGCATCTGAATTAAACACAACACTCATACCCAGTCAAAAGATCAGGGCTTGATCCATCACTGTTTTTTAGCTCACTACACCATCCCAGTTCAGAACCTGGCTATATGCAAAATAGTCTGTCCCTGGCCCAGTGCATCATGGGAACAGGGCAGACCAAACTACCAAGCCAATTCTTTACTGGAAAGGAAACAAGCTTCCGGGGACCGGTTTCTGGCATTGCAGTGAAGTATGAAGCTGGGACCACTGCTGAAATCATAAGGCTACTCAAGCAAGAGAGATTTATTCTTGGATAAAAGAGGTAAATATGAGGTGGATGTTGCTAGAGACAAATGTTGCAATTTTTTAAGAGAGTGTTTTGTTAATATAAATGTTTTTGATTTTTGCAGCTCATTGTTTGTTCTGAGTCCTGAGGAGAACCCTGTAAAACACATAATAGGGTTCGAAACGCATGGACTGTTGGTACCCAAACAAGTGTTTTTTTCAAACATTTACCATGGTGGCTCATAACATGAATCAATATAAGATATAACCATAACGAAGTATGTTGAGCCCACATTGGAACACTGTTTGTCTTTTCCCTTGTTAAAAGAATAATTAAGCAGGGAGTTGTAACGCCAATTGAAAGGGTGTGGTTGTTTTTTGTTTCTTTTGTGTGAATAAAAAGACAGATTGTCTTACAAAAGCACAGAACTGGAGCTACCAAGATTTCTGTACTACATTTTATGATATATGTGGAAACATTGTCAAATGTTTTGTTTTTTTGCTGCAAAGAATGTAATGTATGTTACAATGTTTTTGTGACTCTATGTTGTACAACCTTTTAGTTGTTCCAACCAATGAATACTGAAATTTTGATAGCTTCTGAAAAAAATGGTTTGAAAACAGAATATGAAATAAAAATATATATATATGGTCATATCAATGGTTTTGTGTGAGCATGATGTGAGATTATGAATTGAGATCAATAATTTATTTTGCCATTACACCCTTGTCATTTTGATTATTCTAAATAATCAAGAACCATTGCGCTCTGGCTTTTTCATAAATGTATCATCCTAGCCCTAGAGTGGACTATGTATGTTAGGCGTAAATGATTCTGTTATGGCGAGCACTGTTGTTCTTTTGTTTGTATGTGACTCTAATAGAGGGTTTGGTTGAAATCGTGGGTAGCACACACATTCAAAACAGAATAAAACTTTAAAATGCCTAAATGTCATCACAATGTCGACTTGCCACCAGTATGTGCTGCTCGTGATTCCACAGATGGCATAATAAATAGCATTGCCTATGATGTCACTCATGACTTCACATGAGTCATCACCAACTGTGTCATTGAAGACATCACTGGAGTCAAATAGAAACTTGAGGTACTTCTCTCTAATCGGAGTGAATTGCAGATGCTAGGGTATGTTCTAATGTAAATAGTAGATTAGGCAGTCACCCCTTTCTACCCCTTCTTATGTTCTCCTGTGTTAGATGCTTCTAGAGCAGGCTTCTCCAAAGTCAGTCCTGGAGGGCTGGACTCAAAATTGATTTTTAAGATAACTACATTTATCTAAATGGGGAAATGCAAAAAATCTGGCATGGATCCATCCCGCAAGTATCAACTTTGGAGGACACTGTTCTAGAAGCAAGCACATGTTCACCTTAGAAAGCGAGGTGTGTCATTGATCACAAGGTGCACCATAACTTAGAATAAAATCTTGTAGCTGCTGCATAAAAGATATTTATGTACAAGGAGAAGACTGTAGGCCCAAAAACTGCAAGCCCAGCAGATGAAGCATTGTAAATCAAAAATGCATTGATGGGAACACAGAAGTCAACATGCAGACTAAGTAAGAAATCATAAGTCCAAATTCACAAGGCCAGAATCAAGGTCATTGGCCATATGAGGAAAATCAACACTGAAACCATTGGCCTTTAGCTGGGATGTTAACGCGGTCTCCATTATTGTAACTAGTTACCTATGAACAGTAGCAGAACACATGAATAAGAGACAGCTGTATTACATTCATCAGCTCATCCTGTGTGGGAGGAGTTTCAGTAGTCTGATTGCACGCATGCTCTTGGCTATTAACCGCTGTTAATTGCCCTTCCCCTTATTATACACATGAAGGGGCAGATTTTCAACTCCTGCGCATCTCTGTAAATCAGCAGGGATGCGCCAGAACAGATGCGTCACGCAATACCCCCCCCCCTTGGTGCCACCATGGATGTGTCACATTTACAATGTGGCGCACCATGGTGCAAGGAGGGCCAGATGCGTGACGCATCTTGTGACGTACGGGCAGCGCATTGCTGGAGTCGCGTCGCAAGCGCGACCCAACTCTTGCAATGCACAGGGGCCGCCCATATGCAACGTGGTGCGTCACACCTTATGCCTGCTTTAAGCAGGGGCAAGGGTTTGACGCAGCAGCGTCGTAAAACTGACTCAGTGAAATCTTGTAGATTTCACTGTGTCAGTTCTACGGGCTTTCCTGCGTGGGAACACCCACCCTACGACAGAACGCCCACTTGAAACCTGGCGCAGGTTTCATGTGGCGCAGGGCTTTACAATGTGACGCACCTGTCTAGATGCGTCACGTTGTAAATAAGTCGCAACGTGGCGCATGGTTTATGCCGCTGCTGCGTCACAAAAGTGACGCAATGGCGGCGTAAAAGTGTCACAAGGGGCTTGTAAATCTGCCCGAAGTGCGGAGTAGGATGTTAGCAGTTAATGCCCTACACTGAGGGAGTACACTAGTGTTGACACTGAGCAGATCAACAAAAACTACTACTTGATTCATTAACTAGTCCCCTTGCCTGGTTTCAAGAAGCTAATTGAACAGTTATTGCCCAGTGGGACCACAGCTGTCCAATAATGCCCCGCAAGAGAAAGATATTTAAACTCCTTTGTTAAGAGCCTTTCATCCAGGAGTCTCTGAGCGCTGAATTATTTGTCAGCCAGTGGCTTTCCCAAAAAAACATTTTTGACTTTGACTAAGATTTCTCAGCATAACCTAATGCTTGTTTCTTTTCCTGGTGTTTGAAAGGACGGCACACTGTGAAGTGAGATGGAAAATGAAATTGTGTAAGCTGTCTATCTAGGGCGGTGAAGCATCCTGACCGGCTTTACCATCTGATTACAACCAGGAGAGCACGAATCAGGCCCGGACTGGCCGCTGCAGGCCCCCGGCAATCCCCCGGTGCGCCGCAAGGGTGGGGGCCGGTTTTGGGCCCCTGGGGTCGTTTGCTGCAAAAACGGCCCTGTAACAAAATCGGCCAAAAACCGGCCCTGGCAACGAGCGCGGTCACACACCCAACCCGCCACCCCCCCGGGGGGTGTGGGGGGGCCGGCCGAGCACTTTGCCAGTGCCTGTTTTTGTTCTCAGTCCCTGGCACGAATCCTTCCTAACCCTGTATTGACTAACGTGTTTGTTTAATGGCTGCTTTATGCTGTCTGGGTATTTTTTCTCTTCACTTCGTGCAAGTGCACCATATTAAACGTCAAAACACGATGAATGACCTCTGGTCGCAAAGGCTCGTTAAAGTGCCATTTACATAATGCTTTGCAGTTACTGCCGCCCAGGAACATACGTTAACACAAAACAGGGGCAGGGCTGTTTCTACCATTAGGCAAGACTAGGCGGCCGCCTAGAGTGGCATAAGGGGGAGGTCGGCAATAAACATGAGTTTGGGAATACCTAATGCATTAATTCTTCTAGCCTGGATGACAGGGGGAGAGAGTGATGGTAGTAAAAGGGAAGGGGCAGCATTTTTCAATTCTCGCCTACGGCAGCAAAACACCTAGGAACCGCCCTGAACAGGGGCAACTCCAGCAGGCTGAAGCCAGGCCCCTGACAACAGAGCTCAGATTTCAGAAGCAATGCACCCTAAAAAAGTGTAAATTAATTCTTGCTTTAACATGTGGACCTTTTCCTTTTGATGATTTTACACCCCGTAGAAATCCAGACTCTTGATATTTTGAAGGGCCCCACCTCCGAATACCAGAGCTCCTGCACTCAACACTTTTAGCACAAGAGCCACAGATGGATGTATCTCAAAGCCCCCAAGCTAGGCTGTTGTTTCTGATGTAAGGACTGCTCTGTTGCCCCTGTAAGCAGGCACCTCCCCCGCCCTTGACCATGGAGAAGAGTGACATCTGTCTAGGTGTTCATACCCCTAATGAGGCATTGAGGTACATTTGTGGTCGGAAGATGGCTACTACGTGGGAGCGCAATGCATGAACGAGTGTGTGTCATGTGGCCTACGTCAGAAGTGTTCTTATGTCATAGGTGATGACCAGAGTTGTCATCTTCTTGTGGTTTGCACCGTGCACCTTGACATGTAGTGAAGCACAAGAGACATAAGGGCATATTTACATGGAAATGTCTAGGCGCGGAGCTGTGCCAAATTTGGCAGCGCTGCGCACTTACAGTTCCAAAACGCAAGGATGCGCCATATTCACAAGAATGCGGTGCACCCCCTGTGTTTTCCCTAGCGCTGGCGCTATAATTAGCTGCCTAGTGCCAACGCAGGCAACCTTGGACGATGCAGACGAAGATCAATTGACAGGCAGCCCAAGGGAGCTGTATGAGAAACAAAAGGCCTCTGCGAAGCCCAACTATTACTTTTGGGTTCTGTAGAAGAGCAGAAAATAGAGAGAGGTGAGGAAAAAGAGGCAATTGGGAGAGAAGGGGGCAGGACAGGTGTGAAAAAAAGAGAAGATTTGCATTAGTGGAAGCTGGGGCAGAGGGAGAGAAGTGATAGTCACCTCTTATGGCAGGGAATAGAGTGGAGAAAGGGAGGGATACAGGAAGGAAATGGAACCGGAAGGTTATGAAGGTGAGCTACCAGTTCAAAGGGTTCTTCCCTGTTAATCTCAGTACCTAGGCATGATGCTGACATGCACCTTACAAGGAAAGTGAGCTGGTGTACCATAGAGCTCTCTGAAATGCGTAAGTAGGGCTCACGTGAGCAAAGCATACATCGTCACCAGAACAAACAAAGACAACAGATCACAGTACTACTCTACCATGTGAATTTGAAGAGTAAGTCATGTAGGTTTGACCTAGCACAAGCTAGGGTTAGCAGAAAGCAATAAGGCAGGCCAGAATTAATTTTGGGGTGGAACACTTAGGAGGAAGGTGAGATGGTGCAGGATGAGCTATGGTGGGCAGGAAGGTGTCTCAGTCAGATTCATGATGTGGGATTCTATAGGGACAGTTAGAAACTGGTTACAAAGGAGACAAGGTCAAACAGCCCAGTGGAGTAGAGGATGGATAGAAAGAATTGAAACGAACGGCATGGGGGCGGGCATTTGAAGAAATTGAAGCAGTCAAGGGGGACAGAAAGCCCCCAAATAGTAGTGGGTTGTGAATGAGAGAATTCTGACTGGGTCAGAGGACACCATGGCTCCAGTTGATGACGGAGTTTGTGAACAGCAAGGAAAAGGCAGGTCAGGAAGAAGGGTAAAGATAAAGGAGTGTAGAAAAGGTTTGAGATCGAATACTGCATGTGCATGCCCAAATATGAAAAATATGGACAGGTAGGTTTGATTCCATGTTGCAGAGTGAGAGGTGTGTGCAATGCCGTGGAGGTAGAAATGGACCCAATGTCTGGTGGGGAATTAGCAAACGAAAATGCAACTTCAGGGTGTGTGGTGATGTCATGGGTGTGAAATTGAGAAGGGAGTTCAACCAAAGAATTGTTTCATTCTGTCATATATGTATTCATGTATACATTGACCTACAAGTCATACCTAGAGAAAGTAAAGGGCATATTCTGCCGCTAAAGCAGCGATAATTTTAACGCCGTTTCTTGATGATATGCCCCAGGTTCTTCCGTTTTGAGCGCAGCCCTGTGTCCATTGGCATCCGCCAAGGATGCATTGTTGCACCACTGAACTTCAAAATATAAATATAGAGCCCCTTGAATCCATTCTGGCTTAAAAGAATACCAGATTTCCCCAGTCCACAGATGGCACACAACTTTGCTACAATCCAAGGCTATATGTCCAAAGCCTACCTCAAACTGAGCCCCACCAAGACACAGTGTGTTCTAATTCCCAGTCACTGCAAATAGCAACAGTTACAAGGGTGGTTCTTCAAGGTACATTTTGATGACTTAAATCCTCAACTCCCTGGATTTCTACACGGACGCCAGTCTCAGCCTCAGGTATCACATCTAGTTCAAGATGAGCCTTGCCATTAATTTGTCATTCACTTCAAGATTAAGCACTTCTTAACACAAGCAGACTTCAGACTTACCATCCATACTCTGGGCCTTCCCATCTTGATGACAATGCTAGTGACTTCATGCAGCAGCACCTTAAAATCTTTGCAAATATGATGGAATCATACTGACTGCGCGGGAACTCCTGTGGTTCCCACGGCCCACTCGCATTACATTTGCCACCGTACTTGGCAACCAAGTTTAAGACCTGCTCTATATCATCATTATCAGCCTGATGCATGTGGCGCTCTGTACCTTGGCCCTAGGGCATTATTAGGCAGATCTTAATAGCAGCACAACAAAAGGCAGGGTTTAAGTGCATCCTGAATGTCATTCATTTGAACACAGTCAGGCCTTCCCCTCTAGTTCTGAAGGATCTACTAGAACTACAGGGAGGAAGCCTGCTTTTTTGGTAAGAAGTGGAAGTTCGAAATATGGTTTGGAGTGCTATAGACAGGATTTTAAATGGTATACTTCTTTTCCACTAGTAAACAGTACAACACTAGATGGAAATATATTGTTGCTTAGGAATTGGTGACTCACCTTTGATAGAAGAGTTTTGGAAAACCTTCATCTTACTAACATTGCATTTTTAAGGACCCACCATCAGAGAAATGCAATAATCAATGTTTGCACCAATGTTGGTTCTGAACATTTTTGCTCATACCTGTTTATTCTAGAGTGGCTTTTCTCTCTGAAGCAGTGACAGGTGATATTTGAACCAGGCATCTATCTGCTCATTCAGCCAATTCCTGATTCCAAACCCTGAAGATTTTGGTATCATTTAATATTATTTCATCGGTTAAATAAAGCGCGCTTGGGTCTCATCTGTACAGCTATGTAAGGTGGTATTTGCTACTTGAAGGAGGCTATGGAGGAGCCAAATGCAGATGTTAAAATCACAGGCACAAAGAAAGATCTCTTCAGTGCGCCATACCCTACTGCAGTTGGTATAGACGATGCTTTGCCTATACAAATTCAGAAGCACTTATGTTCATGAAAGGATTTAAACCACCTAGTTGCCTTCCTGCTACCACTGCCTCCTAACTTAAGCTAATTATTAGGATGGAGTGGCGAGAATGTTGATGGACACAGTTAAATCTAGCAACATACATTAGGCTAGATGACCTTTATACATAATATAAAACACATTTGGTGTGGGCACAAGAATAACAGTTTCTGTGCCCCTATTGGAACAGAAACCAGATGGTCTGTCATGCAGGTTCCTATAGGACTGGATATGGTTTTGATGCTGGATGGCTAGAGCTTTTACAATGACTTTAAAAAAAATTGTACATTTGTTATTGACTTCTGGTGGTTTGTTTGACATGGGGGCAGATGTATCAAAATACCTATTTGCGATTCTCAAATAGCGATTTTTTGAGAATCGCTATTTGAGAATTGCAAAATGGTATGTATCTAAAATAATCGCAATTTTTTAGTGATTTCTTAATATTCATTAATTGCGAATAGCAAATTGCGAATTCGCAATTAAGGAATAATTTCCCATTCATTTCTATGGGCCAGGAGGCCCATAGAAATGAATGGGAAGTCATTCTCAATATGCGATTCTCAATTTGCGAAACGCAAATTGAGAATAATTTCAAGGGTGCAAGGGTGTCATAAGGACACCCTGATGCACCCCTGAAATTTACATGTGTACACATATGGCGCACATACATGCCCTAAGGGCATGTATGTGCGCCACATGGCACCTTCACAAATGGCAAAATGTGCATTTGTGAAATAAATCGCAAATTACCACCAACCTCAAATTGGTGGTAATTTGCGATTTTTTAATTAGGAATCGCACAACTTGGGTGCTTCATACATAGCATTTAAGGAATCGCAATTTGCGATTCCTTAAATGCTTACGCAATATTAAGGAATTGCAAAATTTGCGATTCCTTAATATTGCGACGCGAATTCACACATACATTTTGTTTTGCACATTTTTAGTCACAAACGCTGCTTTTTTGCGAATCGCAGCGTTTGCGACTAAAAATTCCCTTGATACATCTGCTCCATGGCCTTTAAATCAGTGGCGTCCCATGTGAGATACTACATCAGCATCGCCAAAGAGAAATCATACATTTTAGGGAGGAGAAGGAAAGATGCCAATCATTTTCTTGCCATTCTCAGAGGATTTGCTACGACTTCCCAGGCCTGTGGAATGCTTTGCAATGCCCAGGTCAGCTTGATTCCAGTTATAGAAAAGAAGTATCCTCTAAGGACAGACAAAACATGGCAGCAAAAGTATCGGGAGCCACCCATTACAATGCCATTCTTTGTTGCCCATCCAATGATATACAGACTTTATAATCTATAAACTAGTTTTATTGCAGGAGTGCAACACCCAGGGGATTATGCACTCTCTGCCCTCACTTGTGACTGTGATGCGCCTTGCCAGTTCGGATCCTCCAGTCTCCACGCCTTCTCCCGTTCCACAAGAAGCTGAAAACCCATATTTTAAAGCGACAACTCGTCACAGTATCGTATCGTTTGCCACCTATTGTATTTTGTTTGCTCTTGATACATGCACAATTGTCACTATTGCCTCATTTAACGTAACGTTTGCTTTTGTAACATGCTCTCTTGTAATTTTCACCTTATGTATCATTATTGTTCCTATTGTGAAGCGCTCTGATACCGTCGGGTAAAGTCCGCGCTATATAAAACGCATAAAATAAATAAAAATAAAAAAAATAAAAAATCCTTGCTCCGCCACTCCCTCACCGCTCTGATTCTCCCTAAATCCCTTACACCAGCATGTTTGCACTCTAATTTCTAAACCCTTGATGCTGTATCAAAAGCCTCCCAGAAAACTCACCTCAGTGGGACCTGGTCGGATGGATGGTGGGCAGTTCCTGTTAAAGGGATGAGACTGGTGAGGGGAGGATCCCCCTGTCAATCAGCTGAATCAAAGATAGCAAGTCTTCATGAGGCATGAGGTGGACTGTGATGACTAGCCAGATTAAAGGAAGGTTACATGGGGAGAGGGGCCCTGGAACAGGGTAGGAAGGTAGGTACAGAGAAGCAGGGGGCCATGAGGCCAGTTACAATATGTGACGTTATTTAAGGGCGTGGGGGGAGGGTAATACAGCTGTGATAATCTACTATAAATTAGATTAGCGCATTTTCGTTTATAGAGATTTGAGATAACAATTTTTTTATAAGCCTGGTGTATTCCTCTAATGAGCTGATAACATTTGCTGGTTAAGTTCATGAACACACACAACATACACCATAACTCACCGTCTGCCATTTTGTTCTGCAGTTAACAGTTTTTGTGTATATGTGCTGTTGGCACATGCATGTCTTGTTGACCATAAATCATGCCGTGTTCTGAGTGCAAAGCAAAACCATAGGGGATGATGGACGGAGTGTTGAACATTGCAAGCACTCACCCCCAGTCAACTGATCTGGGTTCAATCCATCATCATTCTTAGCTCACTCCACCACCCCAGTTCAGACATGGCCATATGCAAATCAGTCTGACCCTGTGCCTAAAGGGAACAGTCCAGCCCAAACTGCCAAGCCATGTCTTCCCTGGACCGGAAACAAGCACCATGGGACCGGTGTTCTGAGTGCATTCATGAACTTAACTGGTGCATTTCAGTGGTTTTATATGTTTAAGTCGAGAAACATAGCTCAGTTTTTCACTGTAGTGCATTTCATTGCAAATTTTATGATTTGCTTAATTTTTATCCCCCTGCTCCCGTGCCACCGTTAACATACCTCCTATCACATCCTTGATCCATGTGCAGCCTGCAGTGAGCGCTGTCCAGCAAGGGTTGGACACAGGGCCTGGCATGCACCTAATCCACCCAGCCCAACATGCCCATGCAGTGCAGGGGCTGGGTGGAGCATCTGGCATGAGGCAAGGCCCTGTATCCAACACAGAGGGGCCTATTATGAGTCTGGCGGTCCTTAGAACGCCAGACTTGTAGTGAGACAGCAGTGGCGCTCTTGCAACCACCACATTACCACCATAGTAGTCTTGCCGTCCTCGGACCACCGACACCGCCAGGGAACCGCCATTCTCTGGAGGTGGCACAGCAGTCCAGACGCATCCATATGCTTGGCGGGACCGCCGTGGTCCCGCCAAGCATTTTTGGAGTTTCCTCTCCACCAGGGTTTTCATGGTGGTTCCTCCGCCATAAAAACCCTGGTGAAGTGAATACAAAGGGGGCCCTACAGGGGCCCCGTTTACCTCATACCCTGTGGATGCACATGCTGTGCCCCCCTGTTAGCATGCCCAGACATTCCAGCACGGCATGGACTTTTTAGTCCATGCCATGCTGGAACTGATTTTGACATTCCCATGGCGGTGCATATTTTATAGGCACCGCCATGGGAGTGCCTATGGAATTGTCTGCCAATGACTAAAAAAGTCATTATATGGCGGGCATTTCTCACATGGGTTTGGCGGTGCGGCGACGGGGCAGTCCCGCGCCGCACCGTCAAACTTGTAATTGGCCCAGTAGTAAAAAGCCCAACCCCTAGTGTGCATGGCATATGACGGTGGGTGGTTCTCCATTGACTGGCCCCGTACCCTCCTTCCTGCCTCCCAAGATAAGCCTGGCATTCCTTTTAGTAATTGGCTCTGCTTGTGCTTTTTTATCCACAGTGCCCTAAACTTGCGAGTCCGAGGTGACTCGCAAGCCAGAAACGAAATACGCGTAGAACCTGATGTGCATGCTTGCGAGTTGGGTCCTACTTGTGAGCTGCGTGCCAAAATTGACACTTTTTTTCTAAGGCGTGGCCTGTATTTTCCATGGGTGTTGGTACTCCATGACTACTGCCCTGGGATCGCCACTTTTGGGTTGGCCAGCCATGGCTGTGAGAGGTTTTTTCACAGCATGAAACTGCGCTAACTCACAGGTTTCAAGGGAGCCGGAAACAAATCATCTCTTAATCAGCCAATCACATAGTGGAAAAATAAAACCTAGTGATTGTCAATATTTGCGAGTGTAGACTTACTGACTAACCTCAGTGAGCAGGAAACAGATCCAAATTCCATCAACAGAACGACCTCGGAATTGGGAACCACCACCGATCTGACACTAGACCCCCATCTGACTAAAAAATCGACCTTCTTTCCTCAATTACCGGCAGGTACTATTATAGACGCCTTACATCTAGCAGTGACCCATGATCTGGAGAAAGAACACTATAAATACCTCAGAAAACTTAAATTCTTGCCACAAAATATCTCCACTGAGGAAAGAATGGCGATATAAACATTACAGAACAACAAGGATCTGATTCTCAAGGAAGCAGACAAAGGGGGCAACCCAGTGGCCCTAGATGTGGATGATTGCATCAGCGAGGCACATCGCCAACTATCCGATGAAACGTGCTACCAACTCCTCCAGCATGACCCAACTCAAGGAATACTAAGCACACTCAGAGTTTCGACTCACAGGGAAAAGAACATAGTTGATTCCTAACCCAGTTTTCATTTCCCAATGCCCTGAGGAAGCCCGAGGCCAGATGGCCGGTGTAAGGGGGCGAAACGCGTGTTGGCTGTGAATGTTCTTGTTTTGTTTCAAAGCAGTACAAAACACATTGGAATTGTTCCCAGGAACAAGTGACTTGTCTTACTCGTTCTGACAAACCGATAAGTTATGTCCACAGGGTGAAACGTTTTAAGCATATCAAAAAATGCCGTAGTGTAATTTGGGATCAGTCTTTCCATTGAAACAACATTATTATTTTTTTAATAACTTTAGCCCTCATGGGCGGATCTGCACAAAATATGGCAGTCATTTAGCATAGTCAGCTAAGGTCCAGCACATCAATTTTCCGTATTTCATGCAGTTCTGTGCAGGACACAAACAGTTAAGAGGGAGGTGAAAACAATGTGTTTTCTCATTTTAACTCCCGAAGGATTTTTGTTCGCATTTATATCAAAAACGATGAACAGATTTATGCCAAACTGGGCTTGCAAGTAGAACTTTACTCAGAAAATGCGCTTTGTTGGTTTGATGAAATCCCTTCAGTAGTTTTGAGATATTGGCATCTTAAAAGGTAACCAATGGGATTTAAGGGCTTATAACATTTTTAAATCATGGTCATCTAAATCGCGGAGGATCCGCTGACCGGATCCATAGACATCCGCGAATCCAAGAATTCCATAAATAAAAGGCTCCCAACGGATGAGAGAGCTTTTTTCCAGTCTCCCATTTCATATCTGTGGGTCTACAAAGGCATTCAACGTTTGGAGCACTCTTATTGGCTGGCCACAAGAGAAAAAGCTATCCTTCTGATTCCATTTCAGGATGCGGGCACGTGCCTGCATTCTCAAAAAACCCTCAACGGTCACATAGTTGGGAGTTCCCTTAGACTGCACCCCATGGTCTAATTTAAAATAAAGCGAAATAGGTAGTGATATCCGTAGATTTTTTGTGGGTGTTAATACTTAATAGTACTTACCTGCAAAGTATTATCTCATGTAATATGGTGACTCCTGGTGTAAATTGAGTCAATCCTACCTGCGTGCAATGACTTCCAATGTAAGCCTACATTGTAATGACTCCTGGTGTATAGTGCTCTCAGAGAGGGAAATCGCTCAATGCCCCCCATGCACAGGGAGAAAACTCAAACTATGATGGGTCACATACAACTCATCTACCGTGAGTGGGATAATTTATTTTTTATTGTCAGCTCTCCAGTTTGAGATGTCAAGTAAGAGTACTGGTTATGATTAGTCTTTTGAGTTCAAGCGGGATTCCTAAATCAGACATGGATGAGCCTGCAACGGGGTCTCTGACGCACAGTAGCAGGTAAGTCAGCACAATCAGATCCTGATTAGAGAACCGCCATCTTGGTTCGAGGGAGCAACGCCCATCCTCTAACCTGGAAAGGGGAGCCTTGAGTGTACCTTCTGATCACCTGTCATGGTCTTCTGCAGGTGGAACATCAAAAACCAAACAGAGCATCCTCAGCAGACTAGCAGATACTCTAAGCAGAAAGACAACTGGAAAGGTCCTGAAAAGGAGTGCAGGAGTGGAACAACAGAGCTTTCCACACAGTGAGTAGACATTTGTCCTCTCTTTTTAAAGGGAATGGCGCAAGCCAGAGCACGGTCTAGTACATGATCCAGGCAATGGTTTTCGCGATCGCCAGAACCAGATTTATAGTGCACAGTTTTCTAAAGCTAATACCTGGAGGAATAGGTGAGCAAAAGGGACTAATATGCAGTAAATGTGCTCGTCGCCAAGACCGGTGCTTATTACTAATTACAGGAGGGGAAACTCAGTATTGGGTGCAACAACTGACCTGGAACCTTGTAGGACCATTATTTCCTCTGGACATTTTCCTTCAACTGATCTTACTCAGTGCTTCAGTATGAGAGGTCCTATGTCAAAGGAACTATGCTTGCATTGGTGTCTGTGAAATATGACCTTTGTCCTTCAAGCATTGTAGATATACATATAAGGGTGGTTCTAGGGTTTGTATGTCTTCACCATAGATCTGTGAGGCCTTATTTACTTCCTAAAAAACAAAATAAGCCTAGTGGGATAAAGATTTTCTTAGGAGCCCCTGACCTGCTGTGCAACTACCAGGGCGACCCAATAGCAAGGCTGCCCAATAGTGTTGACACCTCTTCCGGCCGCTTGCTCCCACCATGCTACACTTATGGTCTCTTTATCACTCTCTCTCTCTTGCAAGTTCTTTTTCATCCCTGCTTTATCTCTTTACTACTCTTGTCCTACCTTTCTCATCTTCTGACTATCTTTCTCTTACTCTGGGCCACAGTCTGATGATGAAAAATACATTCAGGTCCCTAAAATAGGCGCCTGTGCCCACCGAAGGCACCGCTTGCATTGCAGGTATTCTTGTATAGATACTTTGCGGTACTTCGCTGCCACGTGGTACTATTTCTCTTTGCATTGATTCAGTCTAATATGAGCAGCCGTCCTTGAATGAATTTGGACGGATAAGGATCAATAATGTTCCTGCAGCAATATTGTTAGCCTGTGTTTATTTACCATTGATTCTCGATAATGAACTCTGGAGTAATGAAGCGCTGCTAACTTCATCTTCTGAACACATTTCCATACAATAGGATATAGAGCTGTAGCTTTGTGCTAAGTGAGAGAAATGCAGCTGCAGCGAATGCGGAAAGAGGCGGCATCTTACTTTGGACATGATAGGACAGGACACTGGCCTCCATTAGAACAGGTCAAGTCCAGTGACGGCTCCTTATCAGGGGCTCCGGAGCTCAGCCCTATCTCTCATGAGGTAGCCCCATATTCTGCCCCTTGCCTGTCCCCACCCTGCACACTATTTAATTTAGCAGTGTTCAAGAAAACTCTACTTTCGTGTTGGCATTGTTTCCAGAAGGAGGGGGCCGAGAGGGCTGATCGCCGTTCCATCTAAAAACTGTGGGGCATATTAGCAACAAATAACGATGATTATTGCAAATATGCGCTTAGTGCATTATTTTTTACCGACGCCTATCGCCGGATATTATCGCAGAGATAACGTGCTATTAGCAACGTTTATCTCCAAAGCGATAAAATATTCGGCGATAGCGTCTCAATGCGTGAATATCGCTGGAAATCTAGCACTATTCAGGCATTATCGCTAATGGGGACTTAACCTGAATATCCACCTCCCACTGGATATACAGGTTAAGTCATGGTCTGAGCAGGTGTTTGGTTCTGGCAATATTCGCGTTTAGAGCGATTTTTTTAATCGCTTCGCCTGCCTTGCTAATAGGCGATAGCTGTGTTAGCGACTGCTTTCAGTCGCAAACAGGTTGGGTACACCCACTTTGCATGTCATTAGCGATAAATATCGCTGACATGCAAAGCGGGCTCAAAACCTGTAGCTATCGCGTATAAGCTGTCGCTAACTGCTGTTAGCGACAGCTTGCTAATAGGGCAATAAAAATATTGCCGCTTTAGCAGGAAAAAGTCCCGCTAAAGCGGCGATATCACCCTTGCTAATAGGGCCCCTGTCTGTCTGGATTGTGCATATGAGGTGCATTGTTCAACTACAATCCCCTATCACAACCACAATCTATTTTATTCAGCAGCCATATTGAGCAAGCCTCAAATGGAGCTTTCAGGGCGTACATCAGTGCATCCCTTAGGCCAATTAGAAGCCACGCAGAGCACCAGGGGCATGATCCTATGCACTGTGCCAGCTTCTGATAGGGCCGTGCTTCCAGTCCTATGAAGAAGCTGGGAGAGGGATTGAGGTGGGACTCCCCCCCCCCCTTTCAAACCTGTTCTTGCTGCTCTGTCTGGTTCCACGTTGGTAATCATGGCTTGCTGGTTCCAATGCTCAGTGCCAGAATCCTGCTCTGCTGTTGTCTTGGAGCCTTCAAGTTGCCAGCAAAGAAAGCAACCCAAGCAAAAAAAAAGAGTTGCCTCTGTGCATGTGTGTGAGTGTTTGTAAGTGATTGAGAGCAAACAAGACTGAATTAAAGTGTATGTATGTTTGAGAGTGTCAATGAGAGTGAAAGTGAGTGAGAATCTTAGTTTGAGAGTGTATGAATAAGTGAATGTGAGGTAGGAGTGAGTGACTGGAAATTGTGAAAGGGAGTGGAAGTGAATCGGGTGTTTAGCTATTAATGGTGCAGCAGGTGCCGCGAGGTCAGAGGCGTGGACGGTTTTGCAGGTTGGGCAATGGTAGGATTAGAATACTTAGGTGACATTTGGAGGGGTCAGGCTATGTTTCGAAACCCCTTCGACAGGAATATTACATGGCGGAGATGGAGTATTCTAAATACCTCCGATTGGGACATGCGCTGCGATGCCATATTCGGGAAGGGGAAGTACTACTGGAGGCAACGCCTCTTGAGGACCGTCTGCTTCTCGACACCATACTTGGAAAAGGGATATCCACGATCTATCAAAAAACTCCTAAATAGCTCCCCTGATCCACTGGAGACCTTGAGGGCCACATGGAGAGCCGACCTGGGCGACTTGGATGATGGCAGTGGCCATACAGAGCCCGTGTGACAATTAGAGCTAGGTTCAGGTTGGTTCCGCTCCGGATTCTCCATAGGTTTTAGTACTCAAGGTCCCTGCTACGTAAAATAGGTAAAGCTGACACACCTTTATGACTTTGGATCAAGAGGGCACTTTTGTCCACATACTATGGGAGTACCCACGGATCCAGCTCTTCTGGAGGGGGGGAGATCACTGAGATAATGTCCCTAGTCTTATCATTGACCATGCCCCTAGAGCCTAAACGGTGCCTCCTGGTGGTAATGGGAGAGAAAACATAGCAGAGGCATCAGAGGATCTGGTTGGCATTAGTGGCAGGAGTGGCAAAGCGTAATATAGCCCATAGTTGGGGTAAGACCAACCCCCCAGAATTGAAGACTGGGAAATAGATCTCAACTGCTGCCAAAGGGCAGAGAGAGTGGTGTACCAGAGTAGGGGATGTCCCGGAAAGTGGGAAAAGGTTTGGGGAGCTTGATGTGCTTATAGAGGATCATGACCGAAGGTGAGGGAAAATAACAGGTGGGCATGTTGTCCTTTTTATTTACATTGTGGTGGAAATGTGGACTTTCTTATGGAATGTATACTAGCATTAAAAGTCCCATTCTATTTGTTTATCCTAAATTCTGGAGAGCAAAGTTGTATACATGTCTTCAATCATTTGTACGATGAGCTTGTAGATTAAATAAAAATACTTTTAAAATACTCTTGCACCCTGAGTATGTATCCCTACCCCACCGAACTGTTGCAGGTGTGAGTCTGAGCTGTATGAATTTGTTTTGGTACGTTGTCCTTGTGGCTTGCTGTGAACCACTGACTGATCTGAAGTTCTAGCCTGGAGACTGCAAGAAGACATTTTGTCCACCCAGAGAACCAGCAATCAACCTATAAAGTGCCGGCTTTAGTGGTGCCTTGTACCATGAAGTGGCTTCTCATCTACACCTGTTGTAAAGCAGCTTGAGCATCAGAAGAGCTCTTACCTCCCTCAAAAGTTGCCTGGAAACCAATGGACCTTCCCTCTGCTGCTATCAGAACTTTGTGGTGACCATGCTTCAGCCTCTTCACTCCACAATCTCTTCCTCAGAGAACAGAATTGAGAGGAAACTTCTTGGGCATCAGACTCCATGCCCAGGAGCTTTCACTGTGCTTGGCTACAGATTCAATACGATTGCAATTAAAGCCATGAGTTCCCGCACACTCCCCCCTGCTTAGCAGAGAAAGTATTACAGAGTAATTTGCTATATTACTAAACGTATTATAAATGCCTAATATTACTGAACATATCTTAATAACAAAAATCTTATATCTTTCTGTAAAAATAAATGTTGCCTGGACATTTAGGCCCTGATTAAGAGTTAGGCAGAGTGAAATTACCATATTGAATTCTGGTCTGCCCGATAACAACTGGCTAGGTGCTCCTCTAGCTGTTTTTTCCAGGGTAGGGAACACCAAATGTGATTTTACCCAACGAGGCTTTGGCGTGCACTGTCCCTCCGCTCCACCCCAACGTTTTTTCTAGTAACAGGGAAAGATTCAATGCTTTCCTCTGATAGAAGAAATCGTGCACTTGCCGCCCCTACCTTTTCCTTCTCTCTTCCTCCATCCCACCCTAACACAGAAGCTCCTACACATATTTACCTCCTTCTGAGAGGAGGTGATTAATGAGTGTGCCAAATACCATGCAAAATATCACATGTTAATTCTATGTCAACACAGTTATTCACCATTCCGAGTGGTTTAACTCGTAATAGGTGGAATTCTATGTCAAGTTACAGGGGCATATTATCAAGAACGGCGTCAAAATTATCGCCACTTCTGCGGCAGGAAACTGCAGCTAAAGCGGCGATAATGGGCTTGATAATATGCCCTTGTGAATTCCCCTAGAAGCCCATGTTCACACCGGACCATGGGCTCCTATGGGAATTCACAAGGGCATATTATCAAGCTCATTATTGCCGCTTTAGCAGCAGTTTCCTGCCGCTAAAGCGGTGATTATTTTAATGCCGTTCTTGATAATATGCCCCACAGTTGGTTAAAAGTAAATCTTTCTGCTTGGAATTCATAGTCAGGGCGTTAATCCATTTGAATGATAAATGTGCTGCCCGGACTGCAAGTTGATTTTGTGGGCCCCTGAAAGTCAAAAAACATCAAATAAAATAGAAAAAATCAATAAGAGCTTTTTGGCTTTGTCAATGTGTTTATTTGCCATGTTGTTGTACACGCATGACTGAAAGTAAAAACAAATATGCTATAACTCTACCAGTGTTGACCATGTTATGGCTTAAACCCTTCCTCAAGGACAGAACTTTTCAGGCGTGGGACTAAGTATGTTTTTCTGGTATTTTTCCTTAAAAGGTGGAGTACCTCAGGGCTCCACATTAAGGGCCCCATTAGGATGTCGGGCGGATTGCCTCCGCCAGGGTGGCAATCCGCCCGACAAGCACTCTCGTTTTCCCCTCCGCCAGATTAGGATGGCGGAGGGGACAGCGGCGGATGGAAAGACCGTCCGCCGCTTTACCGCCGCGGTCGCCTTGCGACCGCGGCGGTAATAGATTAATATGGTGGCGGTGTCCAATGGACACCGCCACCCATATTACAATGGCAAAAAGTAGAGGCCTTTCCGCGGCGGCAATGCCGTCACGGAAAGGCAGGCGGAGATTGCTGCGGGGGCCCCCTGCAGGGCCCCCAGGTTGCCACCACTGTCGGGGGGCACATGGGGGGCACCTATGGTACCCCCCCACATTTGCATATGCAAAGCGGCAGGCACCGCGCGGTGCCTGCCGCTTTGCATATGCAAATGCAAAAAAGCATTTTTAACATTGTGGCGGGCGGTGCAGAGTGCACCGCCCGCCACAATGCTAAAACTACAGGATGTGCCCCCCACTGTGGCGGACACATCCTAATTCCCCCCACCGGACCCCCGCCCTTATGACGGGCGGTGCCGTTCTACGTTAGGGTGGCAGCGGACAATGTCCGCCCGTCATCCTAATGGAGCCCTAAGTCCCACTCTGTTTAACATTTATCTACACCCTCTTGCAAAACTGGTCCAGTCTTTTGGCCATTCTATAGTTTGTATGCTGATGATACGCAATTAGTTGTATCGATTACTCCAGAACAAGGAACCTACTGTAATCAACTTGTCCCCTGTCTTTCAGAGGTAGCCAACTGCTCCCTCAAACTAAACACAAACGAGACTGAGCTTATGCTGCTAGAAAATAATAAAGTTAAGAAAGAGCATCTACCCTGGCCGGAAAGCTTAGGAGCTGCCCAACCCTGAATATTAAAATAAAAAGTCTGGGCATCTGGTTGGATGACACGCTTACAATGGAAGTACAGGAAAACTCACTAGCTGCAAAATGCTTTGGCACTCTCAGATTTCTGTGGAAAGTGCTAGATCTGGCACAAGGAAGCGTCATTCAGGCCCTGATTATCTCTCGACAGGATTACGGGAATTCCCTGTATTTAGGTTTATTTATTTATTTTTATTTATAACGTTTTATATAGCGAAGGATATCAGAGCACTTTACAATTTGATGCAAAGGTAACAAATCAGAACATTAGTTCTCCCTGCTATGTCAAGAAAAAGCTACAAACTATTCAAAACACCGCTGCTCCTCTCCTCTTCAGAATCCTAAGGCACTGATCCACAAGGAGAGCCTTGGCTGACCATCATTGGTTACCTATAGAGCAATGAGTTCAATTCGAATCACTGTGCATCACCCACAGGTCTTTTTACAGAAAGGAGCCTAAAATCCTTCATGCCCTGGTTGAACCTTGCAACCCGGGCAGATCTCTACGGTTCACTACTCTTTTTCTCGTAACAACACCCAGTATCTGCAGCTCCGGATGGGGTGGTTGCCCCTTTAAACTTCTGGCATCTAGACTCCGGAACTCCTTGCCTCGCACATTGCGTCAGTTGGACTCTGAAATGGCCTTCTCGAAAGATCTAAAGACATGGCTTTCTCTAATCTTCCTTTGCTCAGATCGTATCTGGGCTGACTTGTGACCTGCTGGTTTGATTCAGTGCTGGGAAGCCTCTGGGTAGCTATGTGCTCTAGAGTAGATTAGATTATTTCGTATTTTTTTTATTTGTCAATGCTTGTTTTATTTAAGCATTCAAAATAAATAAATAGATGTAATGGAAGTGTTATAACTGGGGGCCTCTAGTTGGCAGAGGTAGATACCACTGTCCAAATAGGGACCCTTGCTTCTAGTCAGGGTAAGGAGGATACACTCTTTAGATAACCCCTGCTCACCCCCTTGGTAGCTTGGCACGAGCAGTCAGGTTTATCAAAGGCAACGTGTAAAGTATTTGTAACAACACTCACAGTAACAAAGTGAAAACACCACAAATGTACTCCGCAAAAACAGTTTAGAAAAATAAAGGTATTTATTCTAAACTAAACAAGACCAAAACGACAAAAATCCAACATGCACAGTTCAAGATATGATTTTCCAAGAGTTCCTAAGGTTGCGTTGAAATAATCCACAGATGCGTCACGTTTTAGCCAACAGTACCTTTAGATGCGACAAAAGTTCCAAATGAAAGCTGTAGCGTTGAAAAGCAAGCGATGGGTCACTCCTGAGACCCTGGGGAGGCGATGTGACAACCCCACTGGGCGCAGCGGGTGTGTTGCGGTGACTCCGGTCTGTATGGGGAGGGATGCGATACCTTGCGTGGATTCCGGTGCACAGGTTTCGGTGGAAGCGGCTCGCAAAAGGTACGATGCGACGATCTCCGGGCCTTCGATGATCTCCGGTGCAACGACGATGCGTGGTTCAGCGGCGATCTTCTCCTCTCGCTGCCCCTTAATGCGATGGCTCTGCGACGACTCCGACGGTCCGCAAGCAAGCAGTGCGACGATCTCACCCAGTGACGACAGGCTCTGTGACGATGCTTGCAGCGATGATACTTTTCCCACACCGGACTGGTGCATCCCGCAAATGAAGGATGCAACAGCTCTGGCAGCGGCAACAGGCGCTGCGACGATCTCGACCTTCATAGCAGCGGGAATTTCCTCACACTGACGGGGATGCGCTCCGCAAGCGAGCGATGCGTGAAAACTTGCAGAAAGTCTTTAAAATCTTGGTTTCCAGCTTCCCAACACAGGTACAACTTCCAGAGGCACCACAACTTGCCCAATCACTCTAGGAATGACAGAACTCTCTCAATAGAGTTCAGGGAAGCTGGGGTTGAAGTCCTTTTGTTCCTGGGACTTCATAACAGGGAGCCAGCTCTTCTTCAGGCACTTGGAGATTCCTTCAAGCAAGGGGACACAGCACAAAGCAAAGTCCTTCCCCTCTCCTTGGCAGCAAAGCAACTGCAGGTCAGTCCAGCAAAGTAACGGGCAGGACAGTCTTCCTTCTCCAGTCTTCCAGCTTTCTCCTTGGCAGAGGTTCCTTCTTGATTCCAGGATGATCTAATTTTCTGTTGTCTGGGTAGCCCTTTTTATACCAGTCTTTCCTTTGTTCTCTAGAGGCAGAGAGGCCTTGGCCAGAACCAGTTCAGGTCAGTTCCTGAGCACTTTGTTTTTCTGTCTTCTCCTCTCCTTTCAGAGAGAGGGGCAGGGTCGTCAGCCGCCCAGCAGGAGGTGGAGCCAGCATTGTGGAAGCCAGGCACAGTCCTATTCAGGCCTAGGTGCTATCCCCTCCCACTACTCAAGATGCAGATGCAGTAATTCAGCCTAGGGCTGACTCATCCAGCCTCCTGGGGGCTTCCCAGTCCGTCCCTGTCACTCACAAACCAGACAGTCAATTCACAAACAGGCCAAGGCACACAGAAAGGTCAGACAGGAGAACAGCCACTTTCTAAAATGTATTTATTTATTTATTCAATTTATATAGCGCATTATCACCAATAGGTCTCTAAGCGCTTGTACTTGGAAAGACCGAACATTATAGAAAGCAGGCAACCAGATTATATCATACCCCACGCATCTCGGAAGAAGACCGTTTTTAACATTCGCCTAAAAGGCAGTAGGTTAGGTTCCTTCTGAAGGCAGAGTGGTAGTTTGTTCCAAGCTGCCGGTAGGGTAGTCGAGAAAGCACGTCCACCGAGGGTAGACATGCGGTAGCGAGGGCTAACCAGAAGAGTGTCCTCAGACGAGCGCAAAGTCCTCCTAGGAATGTACTGCACCAGCCTAGCTTTAATGTAACTAGGTGCATTGCCATAGACTGCCTTGTGCGCGATGCACAGACCTTTGAATAAAATCCTCTGCCTAATGGGAAGCCAGTGTAATTGGCATAGGAGAGGAGAAGCATGCGTACTTCTGGGTTTTCCAAAAATCAGTCTGGCTGCATCGTTCATGACTATTTGCAGTCTTGAGAGTTGTTGCTGAGGGAGCCCAACATAGAGGGCATTCCCGTAGTCCAAACGTCCTAAGATCATTGCGGATACCACAGTCCTTAGAGTAGAAAAGGACAGCAGTTGGGAAATTTTACGCAGTTGCCTAAGGAGGCCAACGCATGTGCCCACAACAGAAGACACTTGATTCTTCATAGATAGATTACCATCAATATGGATGCCCAAGCTTTTCACCACCCTAGCTAGTACTGGAGTCCTACCCAGCTCCTTGGGCCAGAAGCGATCGTTCCACGGGTTGCCCGAGATGGTAATGGGCAACACTTCGCTCTTCTCTGCATTGATCTTCAAGGAGTTGGTGGACATCCAGTTACTCGTGAACTTTAAGATGTTATGCAGCCTGGCTTGGGCTCCAGATGAATCCTCAATTTGTATGATAGTCTGTGTGTCGTCAGCATAGTTGTAAATCTGACACTCCATCTGATTGAGAGCAGAAATCAGTGGCTGTAAATATATATTAAAAAGGAGCGGTGAAAGGGCAGAACCCTGCGGAACTCCACAGGTTATGGCTGCTGATGTGGATACCAGGTCTGACATCTGAACCCTCTGCGATCTTCCCAGCAGGAATGAAGTTAGCCAGCCTAGAACGGTCCCCCCGATGCCCAGATCTCTCAGACGCTTCAACAGTAAATTATGACACACCGTGTCAAACGCAGCGGAGAGATCTAAGAGCACTAGGGCCCCGGGGATCTTCTTATCAGCTCTGCATCTTAGTTCATCCAAAATGGATAACATCACCAGCTCTGTGCTATGATGTTTTCGGAAGCCCGCCTGATTTCGCTCTAACAGGTCGTTGGTCTCCAGATGTTTCGAAAGATACGTCAGAACATGCTGCTCAACCACTTTAGCTAGGAAGGGTAATTGGGAGATGGGCCTATAGTTCTTTACATTTTTAACATCGGCCCCTGGCTTCTTAAGAAGCGGGATCAGCCGGGCCTCTTTGAAGGAAGTTGGAACCTGTCCCGTCTCCAAAGACCTATTTAAGAGGGTAAGGACTTCCTCTTCAATCCCCGACATAGCGAGCTTAAAAACACTAGGAGGGCAAGGGTCCACCTGAGAGCCAGATTTCACTCTCTCCACCAAACTAGCAAACATCTCCTTAGTAATCAAAGGTAATGTGTTTAGGGAGTAGTGTACGTCAAGGGTATCTGGCATAATTTGTAATGGACAGTCAAAAATTGGAGTCCGAGATATTTCACCCCGAAGATCTTCAATTTTACTTATAAAGAAATCCTGGAAGTTCTGACAGTCTTCCTGAGAGAACTCCGGTTTCTGCTCTTTAGTATTTCTCAGTTCCGTAAGTACTTTGAAGATTTCTTTCTGCGGGTCACGAGCTGTCGCAATTCTGGTCTCAAAAAACTCTGCTTTGCGAGCCAGAATAGCTTTTTTATAAAGTGCAAGCTCCTGCACGTATAGGCTCTGGGCATTAGTGTTATAATCCCTCCTCCAGGCTCTCTCCACTTTCTGGAGAGCCTGTTTCTTAGTTCTCAGGGTATCGTCAAACCAGGGTGCCCCCATACCTCTATCCACCCATTTCACCTTTTTCGCCGGAGCAACAGCGTCAATGGCTTTCTTCAGTTTGTCAAATAACTATTGACTACCAGCCTAGATGTTCTCATTAGCTATATTTAAAGCGGTGGAATTTAATAAATGGCCAACCAGCTCTTCCTTATTTATATTATTCCATCTCCTTACCATTTTCCACGCCGCTCTCGGTCTGTTTCCACCCCTGTGGATCTTCCTCTGGCCCCTAATTAAATAGTGGTCAGACCAAGCACATGGCGCGGTGATGACATGGCCTGGGATAGAATCTGTAGTCCATACCATATCTAAGGTATGGCCTTTTTCGTGGGTAGGACCGGTCACTAGTTGGATCATGCCTAAGGCCATTAAAGCCTCTTCTAGGTGAATTGCTTGCCCTTCCTTAGGGGAGAGCTCCCAATGGAAGTTAAAATCTCCCATTACCATCAGGTTCTCATAACGGGATCTGAGATCATGAACAACCTCAACAAAGAGATCCAAGAAAGTTGGTTTAGCCCAGGGAGGACGGTACAGCAATAAGATGACCCAACAAGTAGTACCCATCTCAAATTTCACTCCTAGAACCTCTGCTCCACCTAGACTTTCAGTGCATACTCTTTCTGCCCTCCAGCAACTATTATAAAAAAAGCAACCCCCCCTCCTCTCTTAGTGCCCGTGCGATTAAGCCAGATAGCCTTGAAATTCGGGGGGAGAGAAGCCACCACATCTGGGGTAGAAGAATCCTCAAGCCACGTTTCCGTGACCCCAAGGATATCAACCCGGCCGTCCTGTAGTAGCAAAAATATTTCCAGATTATGCCTCTGCAAAGAACGAGTATTTAAAAGACCATACTTCAAAGTTGTATTAGCCATCCAATTTCCCCTCCCCTCCATTGGCCGCGAGGATTTGAGCAGCCCTTCCTGTCGTAACAGAGTTATGCATTCCTGGGTAGGCTGTAAATCAACCTGGTTAAGCTGTACTAAAGCGTTTCTACAATACTTGATGGATTGACCAGGGGTTGTGGCCCCTGGTCCCGGTTGGTCGTGGATGGGCGTAGATGGGCTCGCCTCTGGCGAGCCTTCGGCGCGCCCACGGCGCACCCGCTGTGCGCATACGCTGCGAGCTTACATGTGGCAGGTTTAAGTAGGCGTCGTAGGTAGTCGCCTGACAGCTAGAACGCTGCCCCAAGATGGCGCCCACAAAACGTCCCAACTATCCCCAAGATGGCGGTAGTAGTCGTAGCTGTGGCGAGAGACCCGCTAAACAGCGGTGAGGATACAATTTAGAGTGCAGGTAAGCGGGCATACAGAGTTAAAAGATGTGCAGTGAGGAATAATATCCCACCAATTTAAAAGTGAATACTAAAAATTAAATGCCTCGCAAAAACAAAGCTGCACAACGCGCTAATAAGCCTCTAAACGCGATACTTCTCTGAACCTTCTCCTGAGCGATTGCAGTTTTACCTTGTACAGGACCAGCCTGCAAGTGAGAACGTCTTAAGTAGGCGTCGTAGGTAGCCGCCTGACAGCTAGAACGCTGCCCCAAGATGGCGCCCACAAAACGTCCCAACTATCCCCAAGATGGCGGTAGTAGTCGTAGCTGTGGCGAGAGACCCACTAAACAGCGGTGATGATACAATTTAGAGTGCAGGTAAGCGGGCATACAGAGTTAAAAGATGTGCAGTGAGGAATAATATCCCACCAATTTAAAAGTGAATACTAAAAATTAAATGCCTCGCAAAAACAAAGCTGAACAACGCGCTAATAAGCCTCTAAACGCGATACTTCTCTGAACCTTCTCCTGAGCGATTGCAGTTTTACCTTGTACAGTGCTGTACTCAAATACAGGATTTAAAAACCATCTTTCCTAAAAGATGTATTAATAAATTCTGAGTTCAGGGATACCAGACTTGTATGTCCTATCTTGCTCCTATGGAAAGATATGCAGGTAAACATTATACTCAGCCTTCCCCATTATAGACTATGGGCAAGATGGCCTTTCAATAGTGAAAAACTAAAATGGCTGTAATTCACTACCAGAGCATGTCACCCACACTAGTACATGCTCTACCTTTCACATACACTGCACCCTGCCCAGGGGGGTACCTTGGGCCTTCCATAGGGGTGTCTAATGTGTACAGAAAGGGAAGGGTTAGTCCTGGTCAGTGGGGACACTGGCCAGGCCCACATGGCAGTTAGCAACTGCCCACAGGCACTGCGGTGGCAGGCCTGAGACACCATTTTAGGGCTACTCATGTGGGTGGCACAATCAGTGCTGCATGCCCACTAGTAGCATTTGAATCACCAGCCCTGG
This sequence comes from Lissotriton helveticus, assembly GCF_964261635.1. Taxonomy (NCBI): domain Eukaryota; kingdom Metazoa; phylum Chordata; class Amphibia; order Caudata; family Salamandridae; genus Lissotriton; species Lissotriton helveticus. The sequence goes on from NC_136064.1 coordinate 5,312,644, forward strand.
CACACCCAGTGCACTTTACTAGGGACTTCTTGGTAACACAAATATGCCAATTATGGATAACCAATCACAGTAACAATATATACAGAGAGCATAGGCACTTTAGCAATGATCCGCAGTGGTAAAGTGCCCAGAGTCCTATTGCCAACAACCACAGGTCAGGAAAAACAAGCATTTACAATGCAATGGTCTCGGCATTATTAAAGGTAGAGCTATTGGCATTGCTCATGACATTTTTTTTTAAAAACCATAAATAAATAGCATTGTCATTTACATTGCCAATAGCTTAATCGTTAAATAAATGACATTGTCATTTACAATGCCAATAGCTTAATCGCTCGCATATGCATGACCTATTGCATTTACACCCACACAGAGCCACACACATACAGAGCCACCCATACAGTCATTCACATAGAGCCACCCACACACACAGAGCCACCTACACAGAGCCACCCTCACACAGACAGAGCAGCTCACACATAGAGCCACCTACAAAAAAAGCTATCCACACAGAGCCACACACACACAGAGCCACACACACACACACACAGCCACACACACACTCACACAGAGACCCCCCCCCACACACACACACACACACACACACAGAGCCACACTCACACACACAGAGCCACACCCACACACACAGAGCCACACACACACACACACAGAGCCACACACACACACAGAGAGCCACACACACACAGAGCCACACACACACAGAGCCACACACACACAGAGCCACACACACAGGCAGAGCCACACACACAGACAGAGCCACACACACAGAGCCACACACACAGACAGAGCTACACACACAGACAGAGCCACACACACAGAGCCACACACACACACAGACAGAGCCACGCGCTGCAGGTCCCTTCTATACAATAGTGCGCAGTTGCAGGCGAGAACTAAAAAATAGACACTATCAACTTATCCTCTAGATATGAAATTTTACAGTTCGTGTTTTATGAATTTATGGCGATTTTTAATCTCTAATGCGTGACGCTTGCTTCTCCCTTACTGAACCCACACTTTTTACTCATCTGCACGCACACACACACACCCTTATCACAGATGGTCACTGAGTAGCCCACACATGAGAATCAAATTGTTATTTGCTGCCTTCCTTCCTACTTGATTCCTTTTGGCTGCGCGCACATACATACACACACACACACACGAAGCACATACACTCTGTCCACACACTACAATCGTCTCTGAAAGTCTGCACAATTCAAACATGTATGAAGTTAACCCTCTTCCACTCTGCTGCGCATGGTTTTTCTGCTGTTGTGGATACAAAGCTGTATGTACTCTATTCCTGTGTACTTAATCCAACCTGATTTGCTTACACCAGGCTTTTTCGTTGCCTCACATGCGGATAGGTGTACACACTGCTTGCACACTACTGTCACACACATAAACACACTCTCTGCTAAAGCTCCATGTACTATTGACCCATGTACACGCCTTGCACGCATACACCCTTCTTGTGAACACACGAGACTGCTTCCTCTGCCTCACAAATATATTATCAGCTCCATGTACACCATGCCTGCACACTAATCAAACACATTCACGTACTGCGCTTACACACAGCCTCCTTCCGGGCACATCAGACTGCTGTCTTTCTACCTCACAGGTATATCGGCAGCTCCCTTGTCGCACTGCCTGCAGGCCTCTCACACATCATGTACACACCCTCTCTAGTGAATTCCCCATGCTGCTTCCTTTGCCTCACTAGTATATCTCAGGATCCATGTATACGCACACACACACACACACACAGTCTCTCCCCCTCCTGAACACGCCATTCTGCTCTCTCTCTGCCGCACAAATATAGCGCCAGCTAAGTGTACACACTACTCCCACACACACACCGTGCGCGCGCACACACACCCCCAGCCCTCCTGAAGACATCAGACTGCTCTCTGCCTCACAAATAGATACATCGCCAGCTCCCCTGAGCGCCGGAGCAATTACTGGATGAGAGGAGAGTTAATGACATGGAAATGGGCAGGGCTTTCCCATCCTCCCAGGAGCGCCCTGCGGTGCACAGAGAGGCTCCATTAACGATGGGAGCTCTCATGTGTCCCTGTGCGGGGTATTCCTGAAAAAGGATCCCGGGACCGGCGGTGCACAAGGCCCAGAGGCTTGCGGGAGAGAGACCCCGACGTCAGAGCACAGACCCACCAATGCAGGCGCGCGTGGGCAGCCGCGGGGGCTGGGTGCACTGACGGGGCTGCAGATAGGAAGCCATGGGGAGAAAGGGGGCACAGGGAGTGCCCCCGGCGCTGCAAGGCCACCAGGGGCCCTAATGCCAGCAAGGGCCCCATGGCTGGATAATAAAACACAGCACAGAGAGTCACTTTTTCTACTACTCTGCCTTCCTGTGCAAACCTAAACTCATAAGCGGTGCAATACGAATTGCTTCCATTCAACTAATAAAACTAACATATGCGTTATGTGTTGTAGGTGAAAGGCCAGGGACCTGAATTCATGTCTGTTGTGACACTGGCTGAAGAAGCCACACTAATGCCAACATAGCCCTCATAGCGCAATCCCAAGTGCGTGCCCCTATAGCGCAAACGTATGACACTCAAGTGTATAGTGAAATAAATTGGCAGCTGCCTACAGTGACCTTTCAAAACATTCATCTAGTTCACTGCACTTCAGAGCAATTTTGACCACAAAGTCAATGTGCCTTGTTGAGACTTGTGTCCGCTTCAACATCACCCGATACTTAAAGAGCACCCGGAGTTTTGGAACGCGTACTGCTGATACTGACTTTTATCCAACAACACGTTGCATTCTTTATCTGATCATGAGCTTTACAAAGCATGAAAGGCGCCATTAGACAAATGGCAAAATCGGGCTGAAGGAATCACACACAGGGTTAAGGTTTGCTTCTTACCTGCCACACAGCAAGTTCTTCCCACGAGTGGCTGTTTCTGTCCAATGCAAACTTCTGCCGGAAACTCAGCCACCCTAACTCTGAGTCCTGCAGTTTCTTCTCATAGCACTCAAAGCATGTTGCCGTAAAGCGAGACGCTTCCGCCAGAACGCCCCGACCTGTTACCCTGGCCACCAGCGTCACTGCTCTTCTCGAGGACGAAATGTTACTCTGCTAAACACAGACGTATCGAAAGTCAGAGACACAAAAGAAGGGTTGGTTCCTGCGGCGGAGTTCTTTAACAACTAGAGCGCTAACGTAACACTGGACTATACTGCCTTAAGGACCATGCTGCAGGAGAGTCTAGCTTTAGAATGACACACTTTCGCAGTACTAAGTAAATAAAAATTCGAGTAGATACTTATTGCAGAATTAGAAGGGACTAAAAATATTTATTGAATTTATTCATTTCCATTCTATTTCTATTTTATTTTAACTGCCATATTTTGTTCTCGTATGTATTCTGCTATTAGCGCTTTTGTCGGAGCACAAACCAATATTTGATAGCCATGAAAACAAGGGACGCGCAACAACAGCAGACACGCAGCATTTAAATGGCGGCCGCAAACATCCGAAAATTTCGGATTCGGGGGCGTGTTTTTGGCGTCCTGAGTGACGGGTGACGTCACAGTCGAAAGAACGCAAAAAAACACGACCCCGAATTCGAAAGAGACGGGGCTTTATTGGAGTGATGCCTCTCTCCTCCAATGGCTGGCCTCCGTTTAGTAAGCCAGCCAATGGAGGAGAGAGGCGGGTTTAAGTCCCCATACTCCAAATCATTAAATCTCCTCCCGGAGACTGCGCAAGCGCAGCCTTCGGTCCTCGACCTAAAAATACTGGGGGTGTAAGGCAGGGAATTAAGACGGTTAAAAAGTTGACACATGATGCATTTGCTCAGAGGTATGTGCACGAGTAAGTATACCCGTGTATAGTTGCTCATGTGATAACTGAATTCACAAAAGAATTCCACAGATTTCCAAGGAAAACTGTGACAGTCATAGCTTCCCAGTGAGTACTACTGGAAACTTTTCTGGTCTGCAAATAATTCGTAAAAATGTACTACAAACCTAAGATAAACCTACACAAGTAATTGGCCCAGTGAGCACGTGTGATGGACGCAACATTCATTTACATTTCACAAAGTCACTACCGCCCTCAACAGCTGGATGTCTCTGCAGATTATTTCTCTTCAGTGTCTGAGCAATAGATTACTTGCATCTATATAAAAATAATAATAATAATAATCTATATCCGGCAGTAATCACAGCCATAAAAGATAAAAGAAAGGAAATATGAAAAAACAACAATTCATTTCAAAGTTCATATAAAAATGTGTGCAAAATCGCAAAAGTCCTAGCAGCCATCAGTCACATCTAGAGTTTATGGATCTTAATGCTGCTCTCAGGAAATTAATTACTTCAAAAAGCGTGTGATTAGTGGGCAGAAGCTGCAAATACAATAAAGCAATACGGGCATGTCTAAATCCCAAGTCTTTTAAAAGGGGTTTAAGAAAGTCTTGCATAAGAGAACAAAATGTATGGTATCCTGTGGAGACCTATTGTCGCAGCCACAGGGAGCTCTAACCTCTACATATAAAACAAAGCCAGCCGGAGATGCCAAAAGGTGGTGGAGCCGATTAAATCTGAAACGGGTTATTAAAAATCTGTCAGAGGCACTAGTTAAAGTAGAGAGATATTTCTCCATACCCTGGACTGATTTAACTAAAACATGCCCTCTTACCATGGGTTTTCTAAACTCGTTCTCCGCACGGTAGGCCATGGCGTATTTGTAAAACAACTCTTTTACTATTTTAATATCCCGGAATTCACTGTATCATATTTCAGGAAAATGTCTGTTCTTCCTAGGGCCGTCAGGGTCTCCTTCACATGCCGTAACCAGGGGATTTTGAACGTGTGGGCTAGTGAGGCAGTCTAGGATAACGGAGCGATTAAAAGCTGTCTCATCACTAGACTAGATCTTCACCAAGCACAACAAAAGCTTAACTGCCACCAGGTCAGTTACGTACTAAAATCCTAATTCTTGGTGTATGGAAAACGAGGGGGTACCCTGGGGGATTTTAAAAATGTGTCTTAAATATACATTTTGTGCAGTCTGTAGTTTGTTGACCGCCGTATTCTCTTAGACCTCATTCCCGTACAGGTCCATAGAAATGCAAAAAGACTGGTATAGCTTTAAAATCACCTCAGATGACCAGGTGACTAGTCTATGGGCGTAGTTGGCAATAGCTCCCATTGATTTTTTTCATGTCCTTTCGCTTCCCCTCTTACAGGTGTTTCCACTCTTATTTGCGTCAAATAAAATTCCCAGGTATGAAAAAGCAAGGACCCTGGCTAAACTGTGGGTTCCTGCCTTGAATGTCTTTGATCTAATCGCCCAAGTGCCTATTTCCATGACATACGATTTTGTGAAATTGAGTGACAAGTCCAACCCATTCATAAAAGAAACAAACGCATCTATCAAGGCCTATAAGCTCATTGGTGTTTGTGCCTCTATAATATTGTAAACACAATTAATAAGTTTGTTTTACCTTCGGGAGACTGCTGGAATACTACTTCAATGCCAAAACTGCAAGCTTCCTGTTACTTGAGCCACACTCTAGTTTTCTACTACTGAATTTTCCAGTCAACCCTCCAGTCCTATCTTTTTGCTTCTAATCTGGGAAAACCTCTTTAGTTAACAATAATTCTATCTGCACATTTCTACAGATGCCAATAATCCCCTTATATCTGTAAATTTCCAACAACTAAACTTTGTTTTCACGCTTTCTGTCTACTGCGCTCTTGTACACTTAATTACTAACGCTCAAAATAATAGCAAAAATAATAATTACCATAAGTAAAGCACTGGTGCCACAAATTGAATGGTGTGTGGTGCTCAGAAACGGATTCTATCCCCCCATATCAGCTGTGCAGCTTTAACCTAGTGAAAGGTGGAATAAAGAGGTAGGCGCTGGCAACACAACCAGGCAATCCTGGCATTTGGAGAAGAATTCAAAGAAAAACTATGAGGCATGCACTCAATCTTAACAAATATTCATTTATTTATTTTACACAATAATTACTGGCTGAATGATGACGTCACAGGAATCAGTGCCTTTGCATGCAGGTGGAGTTTTGACGTGGGTGCCCCGGTTAATATAAATCCAGGTTGCAAATATCTGCTGAGGGTTTTTGATTTCGGATTCAGGCTTGTACATGGTTTTCACCCATTCCCGAGTTGCACATTGCGCCGCCGATGCCTAAGAGTTGTTTCTTTAATTTGAAGAGGTTTCTAATGCGTTTCCCCCATTAGACCCTTGTGTAGAGGGCCCAGGCCTCGTGCCTCCGTCGCCTCAAGCCTAGGCTGTGCTCATAGTGTTTCTTTAGGTCACATCTAAACTCCTGAGAAAAGACCATCACTCTGGTACTCTGCGAGAGACAATGGATCCTTATGCGGAAACACCTCTGATTCAATATCATTTGCGTTGACTCACTCTAGTAGAAATAAAGAGGGGTCCTACTTCCTAAAGTGAAATTACGGTCTGTGCTCCTACATGTTCGGGGAGTTCCTCTCTCAGAAAAGCGCTCCAGACACACCCGATGTGATGCCAAAGGGACCTTTCCAACCGACCCTGCATGATGAGGTGCCTTGAGGCCTTAAACACTATACAAATATCACGATGAGGTGCCCTGAGGCCTTTACCAGTGTTTGCTACACTCACAAATAGGATTCCATTCTGTTGTGGTATGGCAATGCCTACCATTTTGAAATGAGAGGCACACATCACACCGCTCCCAGAATACACTAATTAGCTAATTACAAAGCACAAGACAGAAGGGGGTCGATTCCGATTTGGGAAAAAACGCTCCTAATAGCCGTTCGGAGCGTTTTTCTCATACGAATCGTACCCTGCAGCGTCCCCCGTACGTACGACGAAGTACGATTCGTACCAGGAGCCGTACTGTCGTACCAGACACCGTACGACTCTAATCTCCGTACGATTCTCCCTCGGAACCCGCTGTACGCGACATCTGTACGGTTCGCAGCTGGTTTTTACGACTCAGCAAGTACGATACATGTCGGGTACGCACCTTACGACCCTTTTTCTACGGGAGCTGAAAACAGCCGTAAAAGCAGAGTTCACGCCGAAACAGGTACGGAACGGCCCCCCGGGTACAGTGCGTACCCCCCATGATCACAGGGGTACGCACTATACGCCTGCGATCATGGGGTGTACGACCCGTACCCCCATTGTACGATCGGTGTATGAGCCGTACCCCATGTACGATCGGTGTACGAGCCGTACCCCATGTACGATGGGGGTACGGCTCACACCGATCGTACAATGGGGGTACGGCTCGTACACCCAATGATCACAGAGGTACGGTGCGTACCCCTCGATCATGGGGTGTACGGACCGTACGGTGTGTATGTGTTTGTGTGCTTTTCTGTACGACTCGCCCTTACCTGACGTGGACCGTACGAATCGCGTCCTCATACCCCGGTCCGGATCGTACTCGTCGGGTCGTACGGCATGTGTACGAGTCGTACGGTATGTGTACGAGTCGTACGGTTCACGGTTTCAGCCTTGCAAAACGTACAGATCGCAACGATTCGGACGGATTCACGGAATACGGATCGTACTTCGTGACTCGGACGGACAGGTACGATTCGTACGGAAAGGGCTCTGGATACAAATCGTACGGACGTTTTTTTTCCCGAATCGGATTCGACCCCAAAGTGTCCAGGTAATGTAGTTCGCTTACTCCAGCCATGACGTCCTAAAGGGACAGGAACTTGTCGGAGCCGAGAGCGCGGGAGAGCGAACACGCATGCGTCGTTCTTCATGCAGAGGCGTCCACAGGCGTCCCTTTACCGACAAGCCTACATAATAAAGCCCACATAGAAAGAACATTCACAGGACCAGGAACCATAGGTCCATTCGGGGGTAGGCAGGTCCTGTGACATGAACAGGATGCACTTGACACAGTGCCCCTGAGGGTACAGCTGAGGTTATTGGAGCTGCAGGCCCCTCGGAGAGGTGAGGAGACACCGACCAGGTCTCTAACAAGGAGCCCACCCTCAGGGTACCCTTATAATGACAACGAAGCCCCGCCCCGTCCAATATATTAGTAGCCTGGGGGGTTCCTGCATCAGACATTACATCCCGTGCGGACACACCTCAGTGACAGACTCTCGCGAGACTTGGGCAGACCTGGGGTTTATCGTGAATGACTCAGCCTGTGCCCCGCGCTGTACAAGCCTCAACCAATCTTACAGAGCCACCTCTGACAGCATTAACTGCTATCCTAACAAATGCACAACCCGGTGAGCGCCTCGTCCTCTGAATTCCAAACACTGCCTCGAGGCGCCAAATGAATTATTAAAACATTCATCATTAAAACCGTTGTTTGGGATCAATATTTGAGGTACATGGCGAAATTGTTTTTTTTGTTTTTAATTCTTCCCAAATCCTTCGAGTACAGCAGCCCCCGGAGCATCCCCGGCTGAGACCCCATTGGAGAGCAGAGGCATCTGCTCCGTTCGGCCGAGCTGAGGGAACCTTTCAAGAATGTAAACTGCACTGCGATTGGACATCTCCAGGTCCGCGCCAGCCTGCCGCCCCCAGGCTATGGAGATCTGCGATACAGTGAGATGTCGGCATCTCAGTCTAAAACCTAGTACTTTCATTTTCAAATTCTTTTTATGAATCTTATATACTACGCTAAAATGTATAAACCTGCAGCATGGAGGTCGAATGAGTAAAGGGGTTTTGAGGGCCCCAATTCACTAATATCCATTCGCAATTGTAAGTAAAAAACAAGAAAAAACGGCACAAAAATAAATTGGCGGCCACAAACATCCAACATTTTTTGGATTAGGGGCGTGTTTTTGGCGTTTTGAGTGACGGATGACGTCACAGTCTAAAGAACGCAAAAAAACACCCCCCCCCCGAATCCGAAAGAGACGGGGCTTTATTGGAGTGACTCCCTTCTCCTCCAATGGCTGGCCTCCGTTTAGGAAGCCAGCCAATGGAGGAGAATGGAGGAGAGAGGCGGGTTCCAAGCCCCCTAACTCCAAAACATTAAGGGGTCCATTAGGATGACGGGCGGACTTTGTCCGCCCGCCACCCTAACGGAGATCGGGACCGCCCGCCTAAAGGGCGGGGGTCCCGACATTGGCATTAGGATGCGCCCGCCACAGTGGTGGGCGCATTCCTCAAGTTAACATTGTGGCGGGCGGTGCTCACTGCACGCCCCCCACAATGTCAAAAACAAATGCACGCATTTGCATAATCGAAGCGGCAGGCACCGCGCGGTGCCTGCCGCTGGGATAATGCAAATGCAGGGGGGTACCACAGGTACCCCCGTGTGCCACCCCCATTTGGCCGTCACTCTGGGGCATCAGACACCACCTGCCTTTCCGTGGCGGCATTGCTGCCGTGGAAAGGCCCCTGATTTCAGCCATCGTAATATGGCTGGCGGTGTCCATTGGACACCGCCACCATATTATTCCATCACTGCCGCAGTCGCAAGGCGACCGTGGCGGTAATGCGGCGGGCTGTCCCGTCCGCCATCCTAATATGGCGGGGAGGGATCCAGGCATTGGTGTCGGGCGGATTGCCTCCGCCAGGCCGGCAGTAGCCACCGCCAGCCTGGCGGAGGCAATCCGCCCGTCATCATAATGGGCCCCTAAATCTTCGGGACTCTGCCGCAGTGAGTGTGACGGTCCCTCGACCTAATAAAGGAGGAAGAAGCAAAATGTTTAGGGATAACCCTGCAAAAAGGGCCCTTTCCAACAGGAAGTAAAACATTTTTTATTAAAGTTATTATAAAGTAAATTGGATGGGCTGATTTTAGGTAGGATGACAATATGAAGAAGAGACGGTATCCAAAGTAATGCTATTCGGAATAGTGACATACATGAGTATACACACATTTTTAAGTGGCCTCTATGCATATACAAAATGATCGCCTATATGTTTGCAGATACATTTGGAAGTATATGCACTCAAATAGTACAGTGAATGTCATTTGTGAAGACACATTCTGAAATATGCTTATAGTTATACACCAGTATAGTGAGCACCATCTGTGGAAACACATTCGGAAGTATGGAAATATGCTAGTACAGTGAGCACCCTCTCCACCATATTCTTAAGTATGCCTACACGCCAATACAGTGAGCATTCACTGCGTACACACATTCCGAAGTATGCAAATATGTTAGTACAGTGAGCATCCTCTGTGCGCATATTTTTAAGTATAGTTAAACACCAAAACATTAGACAAGCAACGGTGATGGGGAGGGAGTGAAGACAAAGAACAACGAAGGAAGGGGACAAACGACGACGGGAGGCGCAGCAACAATGATGGGAGAATGGATGGAGAGGGTGTGCAGTCAAAATCTCGAGTTTCTATTATCGATTGGACAGAATATCGACTACAGAATATCGACATGGCAGTAATATTGAGGTAAGTAATATCGATGTTAACAATATTGATTTTTAAGTTTTTTTTTAAATATCGAAGTATAAAATATCGAGTAGTTTATATTGAGTGTAGAAAATATCGAGTTTTTGTATAAGTTAAAAATGTCGAATGTCAAAATATAGTGTCAGAATATCAAAATAGAAAATATCTAGTGTTAGAATATCGATTTGTTAAATGTAGAATGTTAATAATGTTGTAGTATAATTTTTTTTTGTAAAATATTGCTTTTGTTTGTTATTTAATGCAATAAAATATATAAATAATTTAAATAAAAATACATAAATATGTATTTGAAAAAGAATACAAATTTCTAGGAGCGGGTTGTGGGTTTTTAGGGAAAAGGGTGGGAAGTGTTTTAAAATATATAAAACTAAGTGATAAAAAAAGTTTTATAATTTAAAAAAATTCTACAAGTGAATGTTTTAGTAGCGGGTTGTGGGTTTTTAGGGGAATAGGGTGGGAAGTGTTTTAAAAAAGAATTGGGAAAATAATTTCGAAATTTATTTTTAAATATTTAATCATATTTAGATATTTATTTGAAAATATTTAAAATTTAATTTGAAATTATTGATTTAAATTTAGATATTAATTTCGAAATTATTTTGAATTTTTTTTGTAAAAAAGATATATTGTTTTTAAAAAAAATAGAAGTAAATTTGAAAATATTTAGTTTAATTTAGATATTTATATGAAATTAAATTTTCAAATATTTTGAATTTTTAAAAAAATGTTTTTATTTTTTTTTTAAATTAATTACGAAAATATTGTGAAATTAATTATTTAAATATATATTTATTATTTAACAATTTTGAAATAATTTCGTACATTTTTTTAAATTTAGAAATTTATTTGAAAATAATTTCGAAATTAATGTGAAATTATTTATTTACATTTATATATTTATTTGAAATTAAATTCTAAAATATTAGTCAAATATTTAATTAAATTTAGATAATTTTATTACAATAAATATTTTAAAAATATTTATATAAAGTTATATATTTTAATAAAATTAAATTTGAATACGATTTTTCATTTTTTAATTATATTTTTTAAATTATTAAACTTTTTTTGTATGCTATATTTGTGTTTTAGGATTGGGTAATTAAATTTTATTTTAATAATATAAGAAAAATTGTAGTAAATTTTAAAATTAAATGCTAATAATTATTACAATTTATATATTTTACAAAAACATTTATAATCAAAGAAATTAGTGTTAGAAATGTTTATTTTTTAGGATTGTGTAGTCTAATTGTTGTGTAATAATGTTGCAATATTTCTCCCAAAAATAAATTTGAAATTTGTTAAATAATACTTTTTTAAATGTTGAAATTTCATACTAAAATTTAACGTAATTTCAAAATTTAGTTTATGGAGTGGTTGTGTTATTTTTGGGAATTAGGCTAGCAATTTTATAATAAAAAATAACAATGTAATTTATAATTTAATTTAAAATATTAAATGTAAATTTGTTTGAATTTTTGAAATGTAATATTGTATTAAATATTTAATTTTTTATGAGTGTATTGTTTATTTTTATAACGTTATACTGTTTTTGTGTCCAGCACCTTTATTGAGTTTATACTTGGTGGAGTGGGAATAGTAATTTATATGGGTTTACAGTCCAGCACCTTCCCTGAGTTTATACTTGGTGGAGTGGGAATAGTAATTTATATGGGTTTACTGTCCAGCACCTTCCCTGAGTTAATACTTGGTGGGTGTGAATAGTAATTTATATGGGTTTAGTGTCCAGCACCTTCCCTGAGTTAATACTTGGTGGAGTGGGAACAGTAATTTATATGGGTTTACTGTCCAGCACCTTTCCTGAGTTAATACTTGGTGGAGTGGGAACAGTAATTTATATGTGTTTACTGTCCAGCACCTTCCCTGACTTAATACTTGGTGGAGTGGGAATATTAATTTATATGGGTGTAGTGTCCAGCACCTTCTATGAATTTATACTTGGTGGAGTGGGAATAGTAATTTATATGGGTTTTCTGTCCAGCACCTTACCAGAGTTAATAGTTGGTGGAGTGGGAATAGTAATGTATATGGGTTTAGTGTCCATCACCTTCTTTGAGTTTATACTTGGTGGAGTTGGAATAGTAATTTGGATGGGTTTACTGTCCAGCACCTTCCCTGAGTTAATACTTGGTGGAGTGGGAATAGTAATTTATATGGTTTTACTGTCCAGCACCTTCCCTGAGTTAATACTTGGGGGAGTGTGAATAGTAATTTGTATGGGTCTAGTGTCCAGCACCTTCCTTGAGTTTATACTTGGTGGAGTGGGAATAGTAATTTATATGGGTTTACTGTCCAGCACTTTCCCTGAGTTAATACTTGGTGGAGTGGATATAGTAATTTATATGGGTTTACTGTCCAGCACCTTCCCTGAGTTAATACTTGGTGGAGTGGGAATAGTAATTTATATGGGTTTTTTGTCCAGCACCTTACCAGAGTTAATAGTTGGTGGAGTGGGAATAGTCATTTATATGGGTTTAGTGTCCATCACCTTCTTTGAGTTTATACTTGGTGGAGTGGGAATAGTAATTTATATGTGTTTAGTGTCCAGCACTTTCCCTCAGTTAATACTTGGTGGAGTGTGAATAGTAAGTTGTATGGGTTTAGTGTCCAGCACCTTCTTTGAGTTTATACTTGGTGGAGTGGGAATAGTAATTTATATGGGTTTACTGTCCAGCACTTTCCCTGAGTTAATACTTGGTGGAGTGGGAATAGGAATTTATAGGGGTTTAGTGTCCATCACCTTCTCTGAGTTTATACTTGGTGGAGTGGGAATAGTAATTTGTATGGGTTTACTGTCCAGCACCTTCCCTGAGTTAATACTTGGTGGAGTGGGAATAGTAATTTATATGGGTTTAATGTCCAGCACCTTCCCTGAGTTAATACTTGGTGGAGTGGGAATAGTAATTTATATGGGTTTCGGGTCCAGCACCTTCCGTGAGTTTATACTTGGTGGAGTGGGAATAGTAATTTATATGGGTTTAGTGTCCAGCACCTTCTTTGACTTTTTAGTTGGTGGAGTGGGAATAGTAATTTATATGGGTTTACTTTCCAGCACCTTCTCTGACTTAAAACTTGGTGGAGTGGGAATAGTAATTTGTATGAGTTTACTGTCAGCACCTTCCATGAGTTAATACTTGGTGGAGTGGGAATCATAATTTATATGGGGTTAGTGTCCAGCACCTTCTATGACTTTATACTTGGTGGAGTGGGAATAGTGATTCATATGGGTTTACTGTCCAGCATCTTCTCTGAGTTAATACTTGGTGGAGTGGGAATAGTAATTTATGTGGGTTTATTGTCCAGCACCTTCTCTGAGTTTATACTTGGCGGAGTGGGAATAGTAATTTATATGGGTTTACTGTCCAGCACCTTCTATGACTTTATAGTTGGTAGAGTGGGAATAGTAATTTATATGGGTTTACTGTCCAGCACCTTCTCTGACTTAGTACTTGGTGGAGTGGGAATAGTAATTTGTATGAGTTTACTGTCAGCACCTTCCATGAGTTAATACTTGGTGGAGTGGGAATCATAATTTATATGGGGTTAGTGTCCAGCACCTTCTATGACTTTATACTTGGTGGAGTGGGAATAGTGATTCATATGGGTTTACTGTCCAGCATCTTCTCTGAGTTAATACTTGGTGGAGTGGGAATAGTAATTTATGTGGGTTTATTGTCCAGCACCTTCTCTGAGTTTATACTTGGCGGAGTGGGAATAGTAATTTATATGGGTTTACTGTCCAGCACCTTCTATGACTTAGTACTTGGTGGAGTGGGAATAGTAATTTATATGGGTTTACTTTCCAGCACCTTCTATGACTTTTTAGTTGGTGGAGTGGGAATAATAATTTATATGGGTTTACTTTCCAGCACCTTCTCTGACTTAAAACTTGGTGGAGTGGGAATAGTAATTTGTATGAGTTTACTGTCAGCACCTTCCATGAGTTAATACTTGGTGGAGTGGGAATCATAATTTATATGGGGTTAGTGTCCAGCACCTTCTATGACTTTATACTTGGTGGAGTGGGAATAGTGATTCATATGGGTTTACTGTCCAGCATCTTCTCTGAGTTAATACTTGGTGGAGTGGGAATAGTAATTTATGTGGGTTTATTGTCCAGCACCTTCTATGACTTTATAGTTGGTGGAGTGGGAATAGTAATTTATATGGGTTTACTGTCCAGCACCTTCTCTGACTTAGTACTTGGTGGAGTGGGAATAGTAATTTATATGGGTTTACTGTCCAGCACCTTCCCTGAGTTAATACTTGGTGGAGTGGGAATAGTAATTTATATGGGTTTTCTGTCCAGCACCTTACCAGAGTTAATAGTTGGTGGAGTGGAAATAGTAATTTATATGGGTTTAGTGTCCATCACCTTCTTTGAGTTTATACTTGGTGGAGTTGGAATAGTAATTTGTATGGATTTACTGTCCAGCACCTTCCCTGAGTTAATACTTGGTGGAGTGGGAATAGTAATTTATATGGTTTTACTGTCCAGCACCTTCCCTGAGTTAATACTTGGTGGAGTGTGAATAGTAATTTCTATGGGTTTAGTGTCCAACACCTTCTTTGAGTTTATACTTGGTGGAGTGGGAATAGTAATTTATATGGGTTAACTGTCCAGCACCTTCCCTGAGTTAATACTTGGTGGAGTGGGAATAGTAATTTATATGGGTTTTCTGTCTAGCACCTTACCAGAGTTAATAGTTGGTGGAGTGGGAATAGTAATTTATATGGGTTTAGTGTCCATCACCTTGTTTGAGTTTATACTTGGTGGAGTTGGAATAGTAATTTGTCTGGGTTTACTGTCCAGCACCTTCCCTGAGTTAATATTTGGTGGAGTGGTAATAGTAATTTATATGGTTTTACTGTCCAGCACCTTCCATGACTTAATACTTGGTGGAGTGTGAATAGTAATTTGTATGGGTTTAGTGTCCAGCACCTTCTTTGAGTTTATACTTGGTGGAGTGGGAATTGTAATGTATATGGGTTTACTGTCCAGCACTTTCCCTGAGTTAATACTTGGTGGAGTGGGAATAGTAATTTATAGGGGTTTAGTGTCCATCACCTTCTCTGAGTTAATATTTGGTGGAGTGGGAAGAGTAATTTGTATGGGTTTACTGTCCAGCACCTTCCCTGAGTTAATACTTGGTGGAGTGTGAATAGTAATTTATATGGGTTTACTGTCCAGCACCTTCCCTGAGTTTATAATTGGTGGAGTGGGAATAGTAATTTATATGGGTTTACTGTCCAGCACTTTCCCTGAGTTAATACTTGGTGGAGTGGGAATAGTAATTTATATGGGTTTACTGTCCAGCACCTATCCTGAGTTTAAACTTGGTGGAGTGTGAATAGTAATTTATATGAGTTTACTGTCCAGCACCTTCCTTGAGTTTATAGTTGTTGCATTGGGAATAGTAAAAACGTTGTTGAGTTTTAAATTGTGGTTGGTAGAATATTTCAATTATTATTTGTATGTAAATATGTTAATTATAGTAGTAATTCTATTTATTGTTATAGTAGTAATACATTGCTAAATAAATCACAATTTGTATTATTTATAAAAATAAATGTATTAAATAATTACAAAATTAATCGCATTATATTTTATTTAGAAAATTAAAAAAGGAGAAAAACATATTGTTAATTGTAAACATTTACAAACAGTTTATTAAGATGTAAAAAGAAATGGGAAGTAGAGGAATTTTTTGTATTTGCAGTATAATTTTGTAAGTGAATAGTTTTCAACGAATAAAATGTAATAGCAAGTAAATATGTGTGTATAAAAAAAATCCATACATTGAAATGAGATAATTTTTATGTTAATTCACATATATTGGAAATGTACATTTTCAAAACATATATAATTACATAGGGGTCCATTAGGATGACGGGCGGACTTTGCCCGCCCGTCATCCTATCGTAAATCGGGACCACCCGCCATAAGGGCGGGGGTCCCGGGGGTGCCATTAGGATGTGCCCGCCACAGTGGCGGGCACATCCTGTATTTTCAGCATTGTGGCGGGTGGTGCTCTCTGCACCGTCCGCCACAATGCTGAAAATGCACTTTCACATTGTCATTTGCAAAGCAGCAGGCACCGCGCGGTGCCTGGTGCTTTGCAAATGACATTGAAGTGGGGTACCACAGGTACCCCCCATGTGCACCCCTCCACCTGTACTTCACTCTGGGGGCCCGCAGGGGGCCCCCAGAGTCAAGACCGCATGCCTTTTTCGTGGTGGCAGCGCCGCCGCGGAAAGGCATCTAACAATGCCCATTGTAATATGGCTGGCGGTGTCTAATAGACACCGCCAGCCATATTAAACATTTTCCGCCCCGGTCGCCTTATGGCGGGCGGTGTTTTGGTCCACTGCGGTCCCCCCCGCCATTGTAATATGGCGGGGGGGAATTCAAGGAAGGATGTCGGGCGGATTGCCCCCGACAGGCTGGCGGTAGCAATCCGCCCGACATCCTAATGGACCCCTTAGTGTACAATTTATTTAAAAACAATTTCTTTAAATCAGATAGAAAATATAAATATTTAAGTAGTAAACATGTTGAAAATAATTGTTATATTTGTTGTGCATACATTTTGTTGTATTTTATAGTACAAATTATTGATAGATAAATTTTTTACAGATTTCAAAATAGTAAAATTTGTGTTAGTTACACATTTTTTTATTTATTAATAAAATTAATATAGACAATATTAATAATATTAATTTTTACAAAAGTAAACAATGAAAAATAATTTTGAAACAGTAGATAGATTTTAGAATCACATTAACATTTTTATAAGCATAAGGTTTAACAGAAACTGAATGATAAAAGTAATTTCAACATTTAAATTAATTATAAAGTGTACATATAAATAATATTTTCTTTTTCATACTTCATTAAATATTATAGCAAATATATTTATAAATATTTTAAAAAATTATTAGGAGAAATATTACATAATGTAAGCATATGTTTTAAATTTTAAAGTGTTAGAAAATAGAGAAAAAATAGGCTTTTCAGTTATACAGGGACTATTTTTTCACCGCGTAATGTTATTTTGTTTGATTTGGTACTGGAACAGCTCGCGGTTGGATGCAGCGTCGCGTTGGAGAGGGTACGTTTTGTTTTGTTGTATATTATAAGTTAGTAAATTTAATTTAAGTGTATGTGTGGTGTATTTATGTTGAGTATGATTGTACATTGTTTTTAAGGTGTTTTTGTTGTTAGCTCGAGTGTACGATAATTAGGGACACATTAGGATGGTGGGCAAGTGGAAATCGGGACCGCCCGCCTAAAGGGCGGGGGTCCCGACATTGCCATTAGGATGCGCCCGCCACAGTCCTCATTAACATTGTGGCGGGCGGTGCTCACTGCAATGCTTCCCTCTTCGATTATGCAAAGGCACCCCCCCCGTGTGCCACCCCCCTTTGGCCTTCACTCGGGGGGCCCACAAGGTGAACACCACATGCCTTTCCGTGGCGGCATTGCCGCCACGGGAAGGCATTGACAAAAGCCCATAGTAATATGGCAGGCGGTGTCTAACAGACAAGCCTCCATGTTACTCGCTTTCCGCCCCAGCCGCAAGGTGACCGGGGCGGAAAACAGGCAGGTGGTGTTTTTCACCGCCGCCTTCCCCTCCGCCATCCTAATATGGGGGGGGGGATTTGGGCTTGCGATGTCGGGCGGTTTGCCTCCGCCAGGCCGGCGGTGGCCACCGCCAGCCTGGCGGAGGCAAACCGCCCGACATCGTAATGGACCCCTTAGGGGCACATTAGGATGACGGGCGGGCAAAGCCCGCCCGTCAAACTAGTGGTAAACGGGACCGCCCGTTTAAAGGGCGGGGGTCCCGAATTGGGGATTAGGATTCTGTATATATACCATTGCGGCGGGCGGAGCTGAAATCTCCACCCGCCGCAATGGTAAAAATGCACCTTTTGCATTTCAAAGCGCAACATGACAAGCACCGCGCGGTACCTGCCATGTTGCACCTTGAAATGCGGGGGGTACCATATGTACCCCCATGTGCACCCCCCAAGCCACGGACTCCCAGGGGGCCCGCAACGGGCCCCCGCAGGGAGTCTCTGCATGCCTTTCATTGTGCAAAGCCCATTGTAATATGGCGGGCGGTGTCTAAAAGACACCGCCACCATGTTACACGTTTTCCGCCCCGGCCGCTATGCGACTGGGGCGGGAAAACAGGCGGGCGGTGTTTCACACCACCGCTGTCCCTCCCGCCATCCAAATCTGGCGGGGGGGAATTGGGCTGATGATGTTGGGCGTATTTCCTCCGCCAGGCTGGCAGTAGCCACCGCCAGCCTGGCAGAGGAAATCTGCCCGACATCCTAATGTGCCCCTTAGTGTTTATCGCGTTTTAGTGGTAGGTGTGTGAGGTATGTTTATATGTTTAAATGTTACGAAATGCTTTTGTTGATAGTATAACTATGTATTTTTTCTATGTGTATGGTTGAATTTGTGTGGGTGGGTATGTTTTTTTCTTATTTTTAGGTTATCGCCGCCTTTTTAGTTTTTGGAGGAGCTCCGTTTTTTTTTAAAGTAGTGTCACGAGTATTATATACTCAGATTTTTACACACATACTTAGTTTTTTGGGTTTTCCAGGAGCGTTTATTTTTTTAAATTACTATTTTCGGGTTTTGAAAGGTATACTCTGTGGATTAAATTGGAGAGGAGTCGCCATGGATTTGCTTGTATTTTTACATTTTTTTTGGGGCTTCCTTGGATTGTATGGATATTTTGGATTATTTGTTATGGATTTTTCAACATTTGATTACTTTTGAAGAAGCAACAGAAATTGTAAGTATATGAAGAAATGTTTTTGGGGGGAAATTTGTTTTAATTAGTTGTATTGCTATGTGATATGTAACAGTTTGAAAGTAAATTATCATAATAAATTTATAAACTGTGTCTCAAATTTATTTGATAATTTAATTACAATTTGTTACATATAGTAATGGTAGTAAAATGTTTATTTATAAATGGGTAATGTTGTATGTATAGTTGTGATATATTTTATAGAATCGTTTTAGCTATCATTGAGAGATATTCTAGTCCTCTGGTACTTGGATAGAGGGTAACTTGGCTTTGGAGTGTGTTATACATTTTTTGCGTTTGTCTAGTTAATTTTGGTCCTATCAAGGTTACTGATTGCTCCATTTGGAGCTCTTGGTAACTCTGCTCTTTTTGTAGGGATTGAATTAATATGTAAAGAGCAGGTGTTCCTCTGCCTGTGGTTGCTTGGAAGGCGTTATGCCAACCTTCAACTGCGTTGTTTGTTTTTGCTTGTTTATTTAGGGTGCTAAGGTAGACATTCTACCAAGCTATTTGATATTTAGGTTGTCTTCTATGACCTGAGCGGTGTCCTACCCATGAATCTTCAAAGTAGTCAAGCATAGGGCTTATTCTTTCTTTGTTTCTTTTATAGTATGGGCTGTCTATTAATAGGTTATAGTGCTCTGCAACGTCTGTTACAGGAACATACGCTAGAGAAATACGTTTTTTAATTTGATAAGCAAAGGTGCTATCTGTGGCGTATTGGACACATAGGGGCCAATTCTGATCCTGCATTTTTATTTTCCATACAAATAGGATTTGTATTTTTTTCCATACAAATTGTAAAAGTCCCTTCCAACCCGTGTAGTACGATTCGTACGGGAAAAATACATACAGATCGTCCCGATCCTTACAAATCGGATCGGGAAAAGCTGTACGACACGGACATGTAAAAAAGTCCTTACAATTTGTAAAAAGGCTGTCCAACCCATCAAGTACGATTGGTTGTCAGCATACGATTTGTATGGAAAATGGCCTGTATACGGGGAATGACTCGTACCGGGCAACGAAGCGAACACCTATATGCCTCGTTCCCTGGTATGACTCGTTCTGGGAGTACGACTGATTCCGGGGTACGGATCGTATAGGGGTATGAGGCATACAGGGGTCCCCCACGTGCGAGGCGTGTGTATGGTGTGTGCCCCAACATCGCGCATGTACGCACCGTACGTACGTGATTTTGGGGTACGGTGCGTACATATGCGATTTTGGGGTCCGGTGCGTTCACAGGCGATTTTGGGGTACGGTGCGTACATACGCGATTTTGGGGTACGGTGCGTACACAGGCGATTTTGGGGTACGGTGCTTGTACGGTGCGTACACGACCAGTACCCCTTCATCACGTATGTACGCACCTTACCCCACTTTCCGTGTCATCCGTACGCACCGTACATACGCACCATACCCCTGTATTCATGGGGTGTACGACGCGTACATGGGGAGTCTGTCTCATACTGTTTTTGGGGCGTACAAGGTTTTTCCGGCACTTTTTGGCTCTTGTAAAAAAAGAGCTGTACGGGGTGCCGTTTGTACGAATCGTACTTGCTGGGTTGTAAACTGCTGCCGGGAATACATGGGAACATCGCGTACAGAGCAATCTGATTCGGAATCGCTTGTATATACAAGTTGTATGGTCTTTTTTACAATTTGTATGGAATGCGTCTATTTGTACGGATCGTACTTCCTAGGTTGTAGGGGCCTCCTTACAAGTACGAGTTGTATGTGGAAAACGCTCCATACCACGATTTGTACAGCGTTTTTCCAGGATCAGAATCGGCCCCTTAATGTAGATTTTTGTAGCTGACGCCATGTACATTGATTAAAATGATAATAGCAACCTTGTATTGCTCTGTGTGGGAATATTTTAAGGATACTATTTATCATTGCTTTTTCGAAATCAATGATGATTTTTTGTGGGAAATAGTCATTAGTTTGTTGTTTGACTTTGGTTAGGATTTCTTGGTAGGTAGATTGTTGTTTGTTTGGTAGGAGGGCATATAGGAAAGGAATATTAGCATTTTTTTCAGCATACGATTTGTATGGAAAATGGCCTGTATACGGGGAATGACTCGTACCGGGCAACGAAGCGAACACCTATATGCCTCGTTCCCTGGTATGACTCGTTCTGGGAGTACGACTGATTCCGGGGTACGGATCGTATAGGGGTATGAGGCATACAGGGGTCCCCCACGTGCGAGGCGTGTGTATGGTGTGTGCCCCAACATCGCGCATGTACGCACCGTACGTACGTGATTTTGGGGTACGGTGCGTACATATGCGATTTTGGGGTACGGTGCGTACATACGCAATTTTGGGGTACGGTGCGTTCACAGGCCATTTTGGGGTACGGTGCGTACATACGCGATTTTGGGGTACGGTGCGTACACAGGAGATTTTGGGGTACGGTGCTTGTACGGTGCGTACACGACCAGTACCCCTTCATCACGTATGTACGCACCGTACCCCACTTTCCGTGTCATCCGTACGCACCGTACATACGCACCATACCCCTGTATTCATGGGGTGTACGACGAGTACATGGGGGGTCTGTCTCATACTGTTTTTGGGGCGTACAAGGTTTTTCCGGCACTTTTTGGCTCTTGTAAAAAAAGAGCTGTACGGGGTGCCGTTTGTACGAATCGTACTTGCTGGGTTGTAAACTGCTGCCGGGAATACATGGGAACATCGCGTACAGAGCAATCTGATTCGGAATCGCTTGTATATACGAGTTGTATGGTCTTTTTTACAATTTGTATGGAATGCGTCTATTTGTACGGATCGTACTTCCTAGGTTGTAGGGGCCTCCTTACAAGTACGAGTTGTATGTGGAAAACGCTCCATACCGCGATTTGTACAGCGTTTTTCCAGGATCAGAATCGGCCCCTTAATGTAGATTTTTGTAGCTGACGCCATGTACATTGATTAAAATGATAATAGCAACCTTGTATTGCTCTGTGTGGGAATATTTTAAGGATACTATTTATCATTTCTTTTTCGAAATCAATGATGATTTTTTGTGGGAAATAGTCATTAGTTTGTTGTTTGACTTTGGTTAGGATTTCTTGGTAGGTAGATTGTTGTTTTTTTGGTAGGAGGGCATATAGGAAAGGAATATTAGCATTTTGGAAGTGGCCATGGATAGTGTACAATTGTTAAAAAGGTTTAGGACATACTGCAAAAGTACCATCCATCATCCAAGTTTGGCATTGGTTTAGTTTAGTCATGTTGTCTGCAGTGGCAAACAGTATTATTCTTTTATCTTTTGAGTTGTTGTCATATAGTATAAATGGTTCATTATTATGATTTAAGCAGGGTTTAGGGGGAATTTGCACTTCTTCAAAAGTTTTAGGTGTGGGAGGAGTAGTTGCTGTAGCTCTTTTTAGGTCTCGCCTTTCCCATTCCGAAGGAATGGGAAATGGAGAGAATTCAAGTGCTCAAAATCCTCGTGAAACCAAGGGCTTTTTGGTGCGGTTTTCTTTGAGATCACGTGAATCACGTGACCAAACAAGCACGCGCATCAGCCTCCCTCCCTCCCTCCTAATTGCATTTTTTCACGCCCGCACAGCACATCAAAG
This sequence comes from Lissotriton helveticus, assembly GCF_964261635.1. Classification (NCBI taxonomy): domain Eukaryota; kingdom Metazoa; phylum Chordata; class Amphibia; order Caudata; family Salamandridae; genus Lissotriton; species Lissotriton helveticus. The sequence continues at coordinate 5,335,544 of NC_136064.1, forward strand.
GGCTTCTCCCAGCGTGTGCTCTGCGGCTTCTCCTCCCCTAATTATTCATGGCTGGCCGGTGGCCGGCCGTACTTTCAGTTTCCCTTTACGCTCTTGTTATTCTTGTTATTCTTGCCTGCTTTATTTATTTCTCTGTTTATAACCCAAGAAGACATCCTTGCCAAACTCCTTTTACCGACCTTTCTAAGCTTTGTCTTACCATACCACAACCGTACATTGAAGGGTTTGTTACATCTTCTCACCATCTTTTCCACTATCTATGGGTAAGTGTCTGCTTGCAGCCCAGCTGGATGACCTTAACTGAAAACACTTAATGAGAAGAGAAGTCCTGCCACACTTCTCCTCCCCTCGCTCGCATTCCCGCCCCCCCACCAGGCTCTCCCGCCCCCATCCGGCTTCCCTCCACGCATCTTTTTCTATTCCATTCTCGGGCGTCTCTATTGCTCACCAAAACACCCTCGTGTTTGCACTGTCTCACTCCCTGATCGCCACCACTCTCGCTTGCTCCCCCCACCCCACCTCTGCCCGTCACCGACTATCTCGCTCTCTTTCCTGCCTTCTGACTATCTCGCTCTCTTTCCTGCCTTCCTCTCTCTTTCTCTGACTCTCTGCGCTCTGGTGTGTTTCTTTGTCTGACTCCTTCTTTCCTGTCTGACTTTCTCGCTCTCTCTCTCTGTATCTGCTTCTCTCCTCCATTGGGCTAATAACACAGAGAGAGACCCCCAACAAACAGACCGAGCGTTCTGCGGGGTTACCGCCCCCACCAATCTGGGTCCGCAGCCACTTATATACACCAGACCCAAACAATTCAGCGTGTTTGCAGCAGAAGCCTGCTCGTGCGCTCTCGTGTTTCTTTCTACCCTTCACACTTATCTGCCATCAGGGCGCACAGCGCCCCTCCTCAATTTACTGTTTGTTATCAGACTCCGTAAGGACTCACAGCCGCAATGCTGTGAGCTACACAGCACACTCGGTGCACGATTATTTTTCTGTACGTCCCTGATCACCGCAGAGGTACGGCAGGCGCTTCAAACCAGCGATTTCAAGATTTTTAAGTCCTTGCCAATTCTTTCATTCCTAATGTCTTCGTTTCTCTTGCACGTTTGGTTAGAAATCAAAGAAAATCAGCTTCACAAAAAAGGATTTATATAATTAGCAGACTGAATTCCATTTGTTTTTGCATGGTGCTGCACCATGCCATAAAGCACTTGGTACAGGCACACACACCCACACACACAACCACACACACACACACACAAACCCACACACACATACACACACACAACCCCCACACACACAACCCCACACACACACCCACACACACACACAACCACACAACCACACACACAACCACACAACCAATAGCAAAACATAGCATAGCATAACAAAACATAGTATAGCATAACAAAACACAAACAACATAGCATAACAAAACTCAAACAACATAGCATAACAAAACACAACAAAACATAGCATAGCACAACAAAACATAGCATAGCATAACAAAACATAGCATAACAAAGCATAGCATAACAAAAAACATCATAGCATCACAAAACGTAGCATAGCATAACAAAGCATAGCATAGCATAACAAAACATAGCATAACAAAGCATAGCATAGCATAACAAAACATAGCATAGCATAACAAAACATAGCATAACAAAACATAGCACAACAACACATATCATAGCAAAACAAAGCATAGCATAATAAAACACAACAAAACATAGCATAGCATAACAAAACATAGCATAGCATAACAAAGAATAGCACAGCAAAACACAACATAGCATAGCATACAAAGCATAGCATAAGAAAACATAGCATAGCATAACAAAACAAAGCATAGGATAGCAAAACTAAACATAGCATAACAAAGCATAGCATAGCATAACAAAACATAGCATAGCATAACAAAACATAGCATAACAAAACATAGCACAACAACACATATCATAGCAAAACAAAGCATAGCATAGTAAAACACAACAAAACATAGCATAGCATAACAAAACATAGCATAGCATAACAAAGAATAGCACAGCAAAACACAACATAGCATAGCATACAAAGCATAGCATAACAAAACACAACAAAACATAGCATAGCATAACAAAACAAAGCATAGGATAGCAAAACTAAACATAGCATAGCATAACAAAACAAAGTATAGGATAGCAAAACAAAACAAAGCATAGCATAGCAAAACAAAACAGCATAGCATAACAAAACATAGCATAACATAACAAAACATAGCATAACAAAACACAACACATAGCATAACAAAACAGCAAAACACTACAAAACATAGCATAGCTTAACAAAACACAACAAAACATAGCATAGTAAAACTAAACAAAACATATCATAGCATAATAAAACATAGCATAGCATAACAAAACAAAACATAGCATAGCACACAGCATCACTCAGCACCACCACAGCATCACTCAGGGGCACCACAACATCACTATGGGCTACCACAGCATCACTGAACGCCACAGCATCACTCGTTCGCCACCACAACATCACTCGGCACAACCACAACATCACTCGGCGCCACCACAACATCACTCGGCGCCACCACAGCATCAATCTGTGCAACCAATCAACAACAACTGGTTCAAATATGTTCTCTCAATTTTTCAAGCTTTATTACAAATGTCACAAAAAGATGTTAATATTTCACTTCTCTTCTTGGATTTTTGTCACAATAAAATACCCTAAACATAATCTTCACAAAAGTTATTTACAAAATTTAAGCTATTGCCATTATAAATTACAATAACTTTTATTTAAAAAAATTAAAAAACATTGTTATTTGTAATATCAATACATGTAAGTCACGTACATACAACACATATGGCATTACAAATGCTATAGGTATCAAATTTGCAAAAGTTATAACTATTGGCAGTGTAAATGACAAAGCTATTAATTTCGCTATTTTCAAAACCAACACAAAAAAAAAATGGTCATTTACAATACCAATAGCTCAAACTTTCCTAATGCGAGACCTATTGGCAACGCCAGTGCTTGTTTGTCTAGCTATGGTTCTTTTAAGGGAATCTATACTTGGTAGTTGGCTAGAGGCATGTTGGGGTAGAACACTTTAATGTTGTTTTAGAATAGCAGTTGTTGGTGTATCAGTAGTAGTGCTAGCTTCTTTAAGGGAATCAAGCATTTCTCTAATCTCTATTTCTGTAACATTGGGTGGGTGGTTATGTTCCTTAGTATAAGTTACAGTAGTTTCCTGAGTTATAGCTCTCCCGTAACATTTGTTTGAATAGTATTTAGTGCATTTCCAAAATACTTTCATATCTTTCTGTTTCTCTTGAGTGTATTCATATTCCATGTAACAAAGAAGCATTTTCCCTTTTTGAGAATACACAAATTTAGCTCCTTCAAGTCATGTTTGCTTTTTGGTGCTAGGAGAAAGTAAACATTACATTATTAGAAAAGTATTTAAAGAATGTATTTAGTATTATAATAACATTTATTAGCACATTAATTATTTACCAGTTTTTTTCTTTGTTGAATTCAGGTGTTGCTTTTCTTCGAAATTTTCTTTTTGATGTATTTCTTCCGTACCTGTTAAGATTGAGAAGATGTGTTACAAGAATGTATATTTGGTTATGTTCTTTTTGTTGTGATCTGCTAGCTAGTTTGTCCTTAGTTATCTATTTATTAAGGTTTTTTGTCGATTAGATACCTACTTTGTATATTTTTTCTTTGAAGTCTTGATGTTGTGCTGTTTTTCTAAAATTTCTTTTAATCTGTAGAAAATAAAGAAGGAATAAAAGAGATGTTTTAGTTATTTGTTTTCTAATTATAGGCTTGAAGTCTTAGAATTACGTTTTTTTAAATATATAAAAGTGTTCGTACTTACTTTAGATAGGTGTAGCTGGTTTTTGGTAGAAGACAATCCGTTTTCTTTCACCAAAGTGGCAGAGTTTCTCCTTCCTTTTTTTTGTTGTTTTAGATTGCGATTTTAGTAGGTGCAATTCTTCTTTTTATAGGATGTGTTAAAATGTTTCAGAATTTGTATTGGTTATCCACGTTGATAGCTTGTTTTTATTGGTTTATTTGAATTTTTTTCCTTGTTTTGGTAATTGTTGTCCTTAAATGGATGACGCTAATTAATGATTTTTTTATGGGTGAAGCTCTTTTTTTGAATGGTTAATGGCGTTTTCTAAGATTTAAAGTTAAAGAATATTTATTATATGCATTAAGAAATGTTGTATTATTTGCAATGTTGTATAAGTATTATAAATAGGTTATTTGATGTAAATGTTTTTTTTCTGATTGTTAGAAATGTTTATTGTATGTTGTAATATTTTTTTTAAGTATATTATTCATATTATTGCTAAGTATAATATGTTTTTTATTATAAAGCGTATTTTGTATGTATTTTGTAAAGTCGATATTATTTAATGTTCGATATTATAGTATTCTATATACTGATGGTCGATATTTTGACTGTGTTATATGTTAAGTATTGGTGGTCGATGTTTTTTAGATGCGATAAAATTGATGGTCAATAATGTTGTAGTCGATTTTTTTTATCGATATTGTGGTTTCGATATTTTTGTTATTTCTTGTTTAAGTATTGGGGGTCGATATTTTTGCATCGATATTTTGTCTAGTTGATATTCGGTCTGTCGAGATTATGTCAGTGATTCATGGAGAGGAGGCAAGCAACAACAAAGTAAGGGGGCAAACGACGACGGGAGGCGAAGCAACAACGATGGGACGGTGGATGGAGAGGAGGCAAGCAACAACAACGGGAGGGGCAGGCGTTTCAAACAACAATGACTGAAGGGGGCTAGCAAGGACAACAAGAGGGGGCAAACAACAGCGATGGGAGGTGGGCGGCTGCAAGCGACAACAACGAGGAAGGAACTATGACAAGGGAAGCAACAACAAAAAAAAGTACCGGAATCCTATCACAAGCAGCGGAGGAATGCTACTGAAGACATTCATCAGTACTAGGTCCATGTTCCATTAAACTGACAAATATATTGAGAGAGGAAATTAAACCTGTATGAGCTTCAGAAGCAAGAAAATGAGAGTGACAAGGAAGCCAACCAATGGTAAATAATGGGCGGTCTCTAAGCCCTGTTTAGTTTAGTTTTTTCCAGGTAACAAAAGATCTCACCAGCAACAGCGTATACGCTGCCTCAGGTGTGACTAAAAAATGGCATATTATTATCAACTGTGTGTATGGACATCAAATAAGTTAGTCCATGGTAGCAGCTTGCCCTTTTGCTATCCCTTGCACTACCCATGCTCAAGGGTCATGAAGGCTAGGTCACAATGGTAAAAGGGGTTTTAGAGTCTTGTTTACTTTCTGTATTTTCTACTTCTTCCCCTTACCTTTGTCCTGGCTTATGAATAACAACCTGGAAGCTGTTAAGGGGCTAATAGTGGGTCACTCTTGTGATGTAATTGAGGGGTATAAAAGGTTCATGATGTCAGGTCCACTATTATTGCCATTTTGGCAAATGTAGGTACATGATTGTAAGCAGCAATGATGCCATAGTCAAAGCTACAGTATGAGCTTGCTTCTAAGCTATGAGCACCTAATTAGCCCGGATAATCTGTATCTATATTGCCACAATGTGCCCATAGGTGATTTTTATTACAAATTTCATGATTTTCACTTGATAATTTTAACAGTTTTTAAGTTTTTGTAATACTCTACAGTCTTTTTAGGGTGAACATGCAGAGGTGAACTGATAGTAGGGTTGGGTGGGGATTTGCTGGTCAATTTTATCTTTTAAAATGCACTTGATACTGTGTTTTCTTTTTATCCTAATCGCATCCATGTTAGTGCATGGGTTGGCTCTGTTTTTCTTCTTTGTCAATAGCAGCAGTTTTCCTCAATTGCTGCTGTTTTTCTTCTTTGTCAAATGCCACTATTTTGGTTGGACTGTTAGCACAAGAGGCATACAAGCTCAGGGCTATGTGTTTGGGGCTCTATTTAAATGTGATGGATGCCCGATGCGCCACTAGCGTGCCATAAACTAGAATTACATGATCTTTTCACTTTATACCTGATGTCCATTGCTTGACTGAATCTTGATTTAACCCTCACTCTCATCTCTTTATTAATGAGTTAGTTCCTATGTATTGTAAAATCATTCTCAAAAACTGAATTGAGTGCTAGAGTATCTGTAATCTATCAGAAGCATCCAAAAGTAAAACCTGAGCACTTTGGTCTACTCAGCCTTTCAGAGCTCTCCCTAGAGGGAGTCTAGGGCTGCGAGCTAATAGCGACCATTTACCTTTTGCTGGCATTATTGTGTGATTTAAACTGCTTTTTATGAACTTTTAAAATCTGTATCTGAATTCTTTGTAGGGGCTTTTAAATTTATTAATCAAGAAGGAATTTACTGCAGGCACACTGACACCCCTCCTCACGCTTCATATTCACTTCTCCTGCCTCGCCCAGCCGATTTCTCTCACTCGGTGTAGGCGGCGGCGGGCGCCATCTTTGGTGTGGGCTGGGGCTGCGCTCTAGTCGCGCCGGCCTCCCGCCCTCCCAGACTATTTAGCAGGGTTATTTTTCGGCGCTCACTGCCTTTCAGAGCTCTCCCTAGAGGGAGTCTAGGGCTGCGAGCTAATAGCGACCATTTACCTTTTGCTGGCATTATTGTGTGATTTAAACTGCTTTTTATGAACTTTTAAAATCTGTATCTGAATTCTTTGTGGGGGCTTTTAAATTTATTAATCAGAGGGAATTTACTGCAGGCACACTGACACCCCTCCTCACGCTTCATATTCACTTCTCCTGCCTCGCCCAGCCGATTTCTCTCACTCGGTGTAGGCGGCGGCGGGCGCCATCTTTGGTGTGGGCTGGGGCTGCGCTCTAGTCGCGCCGGCCTCCCACCCTCCTCACGTCCTATATAATTGACACCATGTCCAGACGGCGCAGCGGGCTGGCGCAGCGGGCGCGCGCCGAAGCCGCGCCTAAGCCAAGCCCGTCTGCGCCCGTCCGCGCCCGGACATGGCCTAGGGCCACAACCCCTGGTCCCCGACTGCGGTACTCTCCTCAGCAATTAAAAAAGCTGAACCATGGTGATGTACCTCTTACCGCTGCGGTGGGCGCCTGTCCCCCCCCGTGTCCGGGGTGTAGCTACCAACTTTTACAATCCCATCTATCAGTCCAAGTAGACCCTAACTATATCCCGTCATATGCTCTGGATAACGCTTTCTCTCATAGCTGTCGAGCTGCGCTTATTAATACGCGCTCTCTTCCATCCCACAGTCTCCAGATTAGTGAGTTTATTCTCGCCCACGACCTGGATTTACTATTTGCCACTGAAACCTGGGCAGATGCCGGGTCAGGGCCGGATTTTTGTGCTGCAACCCCTGATGGATACAGTGTAGCCAGACATGACAGACCCATAGGAAGAGGTGGCGGACTCGCTATTATTTACAAGGATAAATACCGTACCACCTTTGATCCCATAAACTCCGCCAACTGTGAAGCAGCTACCTTTGCTATCAGCATCAATTCTAAACAAGCCTTGAAAGGAATCTTATTATATCGACCTCCTGGCCCTCGAAACCCCTTTCTCTCCACCTTTTCAGACTTTAATGATCATATTATAAGTTCTGATAAATATATGATACTGGGAGATTTCAACTTCTATTTGGAACAGCAGGACAACCATGATACCATTCAACTTACTGCCGATCTCTCAAATTTGGGATTGCATCAATTGGTTAAGGGCATCACACATCAGGCAGGACATACCTTAGATGGTCTGTTCACTAATAATCCTGATATTTTTATATTGGACATCATGCCTATCACGTGGTCAGACCATAGGGCCATTATATTTGAGTTACATATCCGGACTACAAATCTTCCTCCCCCCAGGCCACGAACCAGGATTGGGACTCGAGCCTGGAAGAACGCGGATATCCCTCATATGTTAGATTCCCTGACCTCTTCCTGCCCTCAGGGAGGAGATACTCCTGCACTATCAGCCTCCGAATTACAGGATTGGATTCGGAGTGCCGCTGATCAAGTGGCCCCGGAGAAACTCACGAGATTTAATAGAGCATCTCCGTCGGCCGCTTGGTATACTGAAGATCTTAGACTTCATCGGCAACACTGCAGGAACCTAGAAAGGCGTTGGAGGAAAGTCTACTGCCCCATAGCCAAACAAACCTATAAAGATGCCCTCACAATATATAAAAAGGCGATTATCGCCCGAAAAACTGTCTTTTTCTCGGCACAAATAGAGAATGCCACAAATTCGGCTAGAGAGCTGTTCTCTGTCGTCACGACTCTGTCCACTCCCTCCACGGGATCGGGGGTCGAACCCTCACAGACCTTCTGCAATGATCTCTCCACATTCTTCACCACAAAGGTGGCTGATATATATTCCTCTTTCGAAGGGGATACCAGGACTAAACATAGAGTCTGTAATGAGGAAAAAGTAATTTCTGATCATAATCATGATCGCTTTCCCTGTTTTACGCCCACCACACAAGACAATATTATCAGACTCATCTCCACCACTAAGTCGGGCTCCCCTCTGGACCCTTGTCCTCCTTCCGTGATGGCAAAACTCACTGAAGTGATCTCGCGTCCACTCATGGAAATTTGCAACACTGCATTCCAGACAGGTCAATACCCCAGTCCTTGGAAGAAGGCTGTAATCAAACCCCTTTTGAAAAAACCTTCCCTGGACCCTACAGCTGTGGCCAGTTAGAGACCCATTGCGTGTCTGCCCTTTCCTGCCAAAATATGCGAATCTCTGATGAACAAACAACTCTCAGAGTTCGTCGAGGCTCACCAACTCCTCGACGAAACGCAGTTTGGGTTCAGGAAAGGGCATGGAACGGAGACCGCCTTGATAAAGGCCTCAGATGAGATCAGGGCTATCATGGACCAGGGAGGGGCGGCTGTCCTGATCCTTCTGGATTTGTCCGCAGCCTTTGACACGGTCGACCATGGTATCCTGGTCGACCGTGTCACAGCCTTGGGGATAAATGGTATGGCCAGGGACCTTATTTCATCTTTCCTGGAAAACCGTACCCAGACAGTGAGGCTGGGAGATTTCTACTCCCCTATCTCTGCACTCCCTTGTGGAGTCCCACAGGGCTCCTCGCTAAGTCCTATGCTATTTAACATCTACGTAGCGGACTTAGCGAGGGTAATAAAGGCCCATGGGGTACGGCTCACATCCTACGCAGACGATACCCAGCTGGTTCTGGCAATCCATAGAGATGGCCCTATTGTGGCAGCCAACTTCCAGAGAGCCATGCTCGAGGTCAGCACTTGGATGGCCTCGAACTGTCTGAGGCTTAACTCGGATAAGACCGAGATCATGACCTTCGGCAGGCTCTCTCCTGAATGGTCTTCTATCTGGTGGCCTGAAAAGCTGGGCCCTCCACCTGTCCCAGTAGAAAAGGCCAGAAACCTGGGAGTGATTTTTGACAGTAAACTGTCTTTCGACCTCCACACAAACAAGGTTGTCTCTTCAGCATTCTTCATTTTGAAACAAATTAAGAAACTATTGCCTTACCTCCCTACCTCAGCTGGGAAGACCCTGGTCTCTACCTTAGTTTTCTCAAAAATAGACTATGGGAACGCTCTCTTTTTAAACACACAGAAGCGTGTCCTAATGAAGTTGCAGTCTATTCAGAATGCGGCTGCAAGGATTCTTCTTAACATTCCTCGTCGCAAGCCCACCACTCCTGCCATTCGTCATCTCCACTGGCTGAGAGTCGAAAGCCGTATCAAATTTAAGGCCCTCTGCATTGCCTATAAGGCAGAACATGGCGTTGGACCCAGGTTCTTCACAGAAGCCTTTCAGCTATACACCCCCAAGAGGCAACTAAGATCGGCTAACATCTGTCTCCTCCCTGTACCGCGTACAAGAACTGCCACCTGGGGAGACAGACGTTTTCTGGTGGCCACTCCAAAACTTTGGAATCTCTTGCCATTGGCTAATAAAACTGCCCCGAACCTGATGAGCTTTCGCAGGCTTGAGGTTCCGTGAAAATCGTTACGGTGTTTTGGGCATTGCCGAATATGGACGAGTTTGGTATCTATGAACCGTAAATGGCGAGTTCGGTAAGTGTACGCGTTTGCACTACACTACCTGGCATGGTTCGCCTCATTTACATGTTTCTACATCTGAACCCTTGGGTTCCATTTTGGATACGGCATTCATTTTGTTTCTTGCCCTCACGTAGTCAGTGAACAGGCAAGTGTCCGCATCGTGACCTGTTAGTTCCGAAGCCATACGGAAGACGCATATTCCTTTCATGCGTCTTTATGACCGGAGGAATGACACTACAGAGGCAAATGGCTCAGCTTGAGGGTAATCTTGTCGTACCGGCCTATTGTTTCAGCCATGCACGTGCTGAGATCAAGCTCTTTGATCCTATGATCATGTTTCCAATATTACCCCCACACTCTTTCTTTAGGTATGCCTGACTTCCTAGCAGCTGTTCTTGTCTCCTTACTCTTGCTCATTTACAACTCAAGTGGAATGTACCTAATGATGGGAAGATGTGCTTTTACAGTTGGAACTGGTGATGTTAATGTAATTATGTTCCGGGGTTCTGAATACATGAAAGCGATCCTTTTGAATAATTTAGTGTGGGAACTGAGCTGTAACCTTTTGCTTACATATTGTGCAATGACAAGAACTTGTATAAAAGAGAGCGAACCACAAACACAATTGGAAGCAGACTCTTGGAACCTACACTCTGTTGTACTTCCCATGACTTTTGCATCCCTGCAGTAATAAACACTGATCTTTGACGCCGAAGGAAGTCTCCCGTGTCTCTGTCTTTAGTGCGCCAGAACAGGTATCCCACGAAGGTTTAAGGTGTTGTTCCCTGGCACCGCTGGGCCTTAAATAGTCCAGTCCTTCAGTTGGTGCCAAACGCGGGGCGACATCGGCGGTACCGGTCCAAAGCCTGACGATTGTGAGGAACTTCGTGTGAAATCTCCGAGGAAAAGGTGCACCCCGCTTCATCGATCCTGTTGTCGAAATAAGTGGTCCGAAGATTTTTCCCGCGAAGATTCCCGCCTCCTGACGGCTGTGACGGACCGATGCCCTGACTGTCGACCTGTTTTCGACGCCTGGCGTAGACCTTTCGTACAGCGAGACGATAGACGGGCCTTCCTGGTGACGCCATTGAAGCTCTCAGTTAAGTATTTGTGGGTCGCTCCCAGTCCTTAGTTGTTGTTTCAGCTTGTTGAAGCTTTGTTGTTTGCATGGTTCCATTGCATTTGAGGTTCTTAGTTGTTGGTCCTTAGTTTTTATTTGACAATTGCAATTGCCAAAAACCGAGGGTTTTGTGTTCCACGAAGGATTAGTGCTTCGGTAACCCTTGAAGTTTGATACTAGGTTAGTGTGCACGATGCCTAGCCATAGTGGATTTCTTGGTCTCTTTAAATGTTGCAACAAGGATTCCCGGTTGGAGGACTCATGTCCGATACCTCCAGTTGGAACTCCGATATATGAGCTCTATAGTTGACATGGTGTGGGTCCTATTATTTATAATAAATATTGGGTCCGTTACACGAAAAAAGATGGTGTCCTTAGTTGGCCACCGCATGGAAGTTTTGAACTTACGATTTTAGATAATCTTGAAGCTAAATTATTCAAAAGGAAAGCTAGACCAGCTATGTTTGATTCTTTTCGGTTGTGGCGTAAAGAGGCCAAGCAGAAAGAAATCAAACAGCTTAAAAAGGATCGAAGAGAAGGTTTCGTTCCGATAATGCAAGTTGTACAACAATGTCAGCGAGATAAAGAAGAAAAAGAAATAGAAATTTCCACTAGACTACATTATATGAGGATAGACAAATGTTATCCGGTTTTTCCAACTAGTCAGGATAAGAAAGAAGAGGATTCGAAGGAGGATCCCCTGTTAGCGTATTTGATGAAATCGCCACCTCCTTATGCACAGGGTGCTACGGCCCCTGTAGTTCCTCCTATAGTTCCGCCCGTTGTTCCTCCGGTTGTCCCTCCTGTTGTTCCGGCGGCTGCGGGTCAGCCCGTTGTTGGTCCCACGTTTGTCGCACCACCTGTCTCTATTCCTACTGCTCCTTTGACTGTACCCTCTCTGCCTCTTGTCCCTGCCACCCCGACTACCTTGCCTGCTTCTGCTGTGTCTGCCTTCACTTCAAACGTTGTGGCTCCTGCTCTCCTTTCTCCTTCTGTTCGTAATCGTATCCCTAACACTGTTGCTACCCTTTATTCACCGCTTTCTGGTCAGTTATTTCCATCCGATACTTCTGAAACTCCCCAAAGACGGAGTCAGATCCCTAGTGGGAGGGAAAAAGAGACGCTAGTGACAATGGCACATAGGTGGATAAGACATCCTGCCAACTACCCTCCACGCATGGTTTTCGAGACGTTTTCTCAGTTTAATGAGCCTACACAGAGATTCGTGTTCGAAGAAATGTGTAACTTTTTGAGGGAAGAATGGTATAATAACGATTTAGATAACGTACCGCCCAATATGATTGAACTTCAGAGTCAATTTTCGAGCGGTATGATTGTAGGTGGAGATGTACGACGTGCCTTAGAGCGACTGTTAGCCCTTAGGTCGACAGTGCATTCTCGAGTGGCGTTTGATGACGACTCTGTGAATTGGAAAGCGGCTCCTGGTCAGTACCCTATGAGAGAGGTTCCGCCAGTATGGATGCCAGGTGATCCTGGTGCTGCCCCCCCGATCCCTCCACATTTCCAAAGAGTTTGGATACACCTCCCATGGAAGCGATCAGAAGTCTTACAAGTCAAACAGTCCTTACCTGATCCACGCAAGAATCCGGCGGGTTACTACAAGGAGCTGTCTCCATTAGTAGATGCTACTATTATGAACCTTGCCGACATCGACATGCTGTTTGGAAATGTTGTACCACAGCCCGTTTGGGCGAAAATTCGTCAGGAAAATCATGCGAATGAGTTAGGCGGCGATTGGGCTGCAATAATAGCGGCTGATGGCCGACAAGTTGGTGGGGCTAAGCCAGAGCAGGTAATTTCGGATCTGCCCCAGAGAATAATTACGTTCATGAAAACGCTTATGCCGGCGATGAGGGTAAACTGGGATAAATTAGCAGCTTGTAAGCAGAAGAAGGACGAGAGTGTCTCCGATTTCTTTACTAGATTCGAAGAGGCATTTGTCGATCATAGTGGTCAGGATATGGGCACTGAGGGAGGCCAACGGTTGTTTGTTGACAAATTCGTGTTGAATTTGTTGCCAGAACTATGCAACAAATTGAAAAATTCAGAAAGTGCATGGGCTGTTTCAACCACGGCACAGATATTAGCGACGGCTCAATATTATGAGAATAGGGAAAAAGAAGAAAGTGATCGTGTAGATAAGAAAACGAAGGAGCTGAAAACGAAGGTTTTGTTGCAGGAAGCGTATCCTCCGCGTTCAAATCACACTGATTTACAACAGCAATATAGACCACAATCACAATCCTCCAGAATACAGTCACGTCCTGACTCCTCTGACTTTAGATCTATGCTAGGGTATAACCAATGTGCATATTGTAGAAGAGAGGGACATATAAAATACGACTGTCCCGCTTTGCGTGACCGTCAGAATGGTGTGTCATCACGAGGAAGCCGTGGTGGTCCTCAGCAGGCATCTCGAGGTAGAGGCCGCGGTACCATTCACAATCAGAACGATCGCCCTCAGAATTCATCAGATACGAATAATTGTTTTGACCAACGAAATGCGGGGTCAGTTAGATCTACACAATATCATGTGGACGATTACTACGTTGAACATGAGACTGTTGCAAACGATCATTACTAGGACAGCCACCGACAAAGAGAGGGAGTAGTATCAGTTCCGGTTGATCAGAGCGGGCCTTACGTCGCAGTTGCTACATCTGGCGTAGTCGAGCCTTTTCTGTTAGACACTGGAGCAACGAAAAGTTCCATCATGCATTCGAAACTCCCTGGCGCACCTTTGTCTGGCTTAACAAATGTTTCCGTTGGATTCTCTGGCGCCCCGGTTAGAAATCCTGTCTCCAGCCCTTTGCCCCTCACTATCGGTCCTCGTGAGTTGGAGGCTCCATTGATTCTATCTACTGGTTGTGGTGAGAATCTTTTGGGCTTGGATTTGTTAAAACGGTTATATGCGACATTGTACTGCTCCCCTGAAGGAGTGGAGCTTACATTAGGTCGAAGAGTAATCTCTCCTATGTACTTGTCGATCGATAAACTCCCACCGGAATTGAGCTCCCTTCCTGCGTCTCTATGGGCCACAGGTCCCAATGACGTGGGTCTCTTGGACATCCCACCCTATATGATCAAGCTGAAACCAAATGTGCGACTGCCACGTATACCACAGTATCGTATCTCCATTGAGGGAGAACGGGCGCTATTAGCGATTGTACACGACCTGATCAAAAAGGATGTAGTTGAAGAAACTCGAGGAAATGTGTGTAATAGTCCTGTACTACCAATTTTAAAACGCACTGATCCATCTAAACCTCCTGTGTACCGTTTCATAATCGATTTGAGAGAGGTGAATAAAATCGTGATTCCACAATTTCCCGTGGTCCCTGATATCACCACTTTGCTAACCCTGATTCCAGCTTCTGCCTCCTGGTTCACGGTGATCGACCTAAAGAATGCTTTCTTTAGTATCCCGATTGCTGAGGAAAGCAGAGACCTATTCGGATTCTCATTAGGTGGTCGCAGTTTTAGACTGAAACGTGCACCACAGGGCTATTGTGAGAGTCCGTCTATCTACAGTCAAGCCCTTAAAAGTCAACTTGATTCAATTGTGTTACCGGCAGGCGCAGCCTTGATTCAGTACGTTGACGACCTGTTGGTAGCTGCTGATACCGAAGATATTTGTAGAACTACTACAGTATCGTTGTTGCGGCATTTATGTGACTTACATCACAAGGTGTCACCATCAAAGCTGCAATATTGTTGCCAAGAAGTAACCTACTTAGGTCACTTATTGTCAAAAGAAGGGAGAAGGTTGACCCCAGAGAGAATTGCAGCGATTTCTCGAATGACTGTGCCTAAAACTCAGAGAGATGTACGTGCCTTTTCTAGGTATTACGTCATACTGCAGACAATGGATCCCAAATTTTTCACTCTTGGCGAAACCATTGTTAGCTCTCACCTGCAAAGATGTTCCGACTCCTTTGCCATGGGCTGAAGAGTGTTAAAAAGGTTTTTCTGAATTACGTGATGCGTTGTGTTCAGCTCCTGTGTTAGGTACTCCTGATTACAGTAAGCCGTTTACACTGTACGTTCACGAGAGGGATGGTTGTGCGTTGAGTGTTCTGGCGCAACAATTTGGTGACAAACAGCGTCCCTGCGCATATTTTTCTTCGACCTTAGACCCAGTAGCTAGAGCTTTGCCGAGTTGTTTAAGAGCAACAGCGGCAGCTGCGGCGTCCATCCGACAGATAATATGCTTACGGTGATGGTTCCGCATGCAGTTGACACTCTCTTAAACCGAACGAAAACTCAACATTTGACGAGCGCAAGGTTGTCTGGGTATGAGCTGACGTTACTGGCTAGTCATATACGGATAAAAAGGTGTAATGTGTTGAATCCAGCAACATTATTGCCGATCAACACAGAGTCAAGTGATGTAGCATCACATGACTGTTATCTAAGAACTGAGGAAGAAACGAAGGGTCGTATCGACTTAAAAGATACTCCATTGGTAGATCCCGATGGTACTTTGTACATTGACGGTTCCTGTTTTAAGTTACCGAATGGTGATGTGACGACTGCGTATGCTGTAGTGACGTTGAGTACGATTGTGGAAACTGCAAGATTGAGTCAGAACTCGGCCCAGGCAGCTGAGTTGGTCGCCTTGACAAGAGCGTGTGTGTTGTCCAGAGGAAAGCGGGTGAATGTGTTTACAGACAGCCAGTATGCTTTTGGTGTGGCACACAGTTTTGGGCGATTGTGGAAAGAAAGAGGATTCTTAACGTCGCATGGCACGAAGATTCAGCATGGACAGCTTGTGAATGACCTTTTAGGTGCACTCACATTGCCTAAGCAGGTGGCCATAATTAAATGTAGTGCGCATCGAAAAGTGACGGATGATGTTGGTCGTGGTAATGCGTTTGCAGACGAAACTGCTAAAGAGACAGCTAGAAATCTGACAAATCGAATGTACGTTACGAGTTGAGTAAGATGGCCAGCAGAAACTAGCATGTGTGAGGACACAGTGGAGAGTGTGAAGGAAATACAGAATGAGGCCACTGAAATGGAAAAGACTAAGTGGAAAGAAAGCACGGGAAAGTTAGACGAGAATGGATGTTGGGTTGACTTGTCAGAGAAACAGAGATGGATGTTACCGGATGCATACGTGCTTGCTGTTGTTACAATGGCCCATGGCACAGCACATATTAGCTCGAAGGGCATATGCAAGTTGTTGTCTCCTGTATGGAAGAATGATGGGATTACTAAATGTGCAGAGAGAGTGGTTAAGAATTGCATGGTATGTTTGATGCATAATCCCGGCAAGGGCACCCCCACTCCACCTGGTCATTTTGCCCCTCCTACATGTCCTTTCGAAGTTATCCCATTGGACTTCATCCATATGGAGAGATGCAACAATTTGAAGTATGTGTTGGTTGTAGTATGTGCGTTCTCCAGATGGATTGAAGCTTACCCTCTTAAGGATAATACTGCTCTATCCACAGCTAAAATTCTGCTCAAAGAGTATTTCCCCAGGTACGGCATGCCTCGGATTGTATGGTCGGACAACGGAAGTGAGTTTGTGGGAAGTGTGATGAAGAGTGTGTGTCGTGGTTTGGGTATAGTACAGAAATTCCATAGTGCTAATCATCCCCAGTCAGCGGGTTTGGTGGAAGGATACAATGGCACCCTGAAACTAAAACTTGCTAAAGTTCAGGCAACAACTGGTTTATCATGGCCCGACGCTCTGCCTCTAGCTCTCTTATCAACCAGGGCTACTGTACACTCTCGAGTAGGGCTCAGCCCATATGAGATTGTGTTCGCCCGTCCTGCGAACATTTGGGGGGTTCCAAGGCCTAAAGAATTGAACAGACTTGAATATCCAATGTTAATCGACTATCTATATGATCTGACTGCTAAATTGAGTTTGATTCATCAACAGGTCTTTGAGGCTCTGCCGTCACAAACAGAGGGTCCTGGTCATCGGCTGCAACCAGGGGACTGGGTCCTCACCCGTAACTTCGGACGAAAACGAAACCTTGAGCCGAGGTTTGTGGGACCCTTCCAGGTGCTACTGGCAACAAGGACGGCGGTTCGGCTGGAGGGACGGAATCATTGGGTACATGCCACCCACACCAATAAAGTCCCGCTTCCTTTGCCGGCGGATACTTGGATAAAAAAGGGCTTTTCCTCGTCCGAGACCGACACTCCACTACGCTTTGTCCCATTCAGCGAAGCTCAGCTCATATCTGACACCCTTGTTGACTCCCCTCAAACAATTTCCCTTCCTTCAACACTGGGAAATACAAGTACTGAACAATTGCCTGGACCATCGAACACTTGTTCGCCATCCAATCCACTGTTTGAAGATCAGACTCAACCCGGGAGAAGTCGATACTTTCTTCGACCACGCGTTAAGGACAAATAAAAGAGTTCTGTTTTTATTCCCTTTTTTGAAATTTACAGTACCCCTTACCGTTGTCATGAACACTGTGGACATTATATAGTGTATATACCCTTTCTTTTCATGCAGCAAAGAGACTATTATTGACTTTGATTCTAATTCATTTAACCTATCATCTGGGTTGACCGTAGGGCCGTGCGGGTACTTCCTCCTGTTTAGCAGCTATCGACACTAGGTCGGTTTCTTTTGTCGATTTCTGGGAACTCCTGGGAATTGGCAATCGCTACTCAGAACGAAGTGCGTCAAGAACGTCACGGACGGTTTCGTTTAGAGGATGGACTTCTCGAAGCTGTCGGAAAAAGAGAGAATGTTGGCGCAAGGATCAGAAGTGTTTCGTACAAAGTGTTTTCTATTTCAGATCTTTATGTTGTTCCTAACCGTTTCAATGCTACTGGTGGGTGGAGTGTATTTTGGGATTCAATTATTATTACCTTCCATTTCACCTACTCCTCCTTTCTACAACCTGAATTTCGCTTCCACCGTTTCTCCACATTCTTTTCACTTACTGCCCCAACATGAGCAAGTCAGACGTGCGGAATTTAGAAACAATTCCTTTGTGCAACTTTTGCATCAGCATCAGTTGGTGGTAAATACTACAAACTGTTGGGTGTGTGGGCTAATGCCGCATACCATGGACAGGGGTATTCCATATTTGGTTCTCCCGTACAGCCCCCAAGGGTCAGTTCGGGCATTCCAAATCATGTTCCGTAGTGCACTAGATTCCTACCCCCATCGAGAGCCACGCTCAGCAAGCTTTGGTCCTGGCCCGTACCATAAGTCTCTGGCGACAGCGATTGCTGATCTAGATAGAGACATTTTTGATGCTACGCTCATCCCAAAGGAGGAAGTGCAGGCCTACAAGTACCTTAGTGAGGCTGAGTATAGTATATCAGTGGGTGATAGACAGCTTAAAAGCTCACCTCCAATATGGATTGTACCTCACCTAGGCCACTTTTGTCTGCAAGGTCGTGGCCGAAATCCAAGAGCCCAGCTTGGGAAGAGTGCTTGTGTGGATACTTACGCTCTACCGATGCTTTCTTCCCCTATCCTTCTGACTGCCAAGGGTACCTATTTTGTATGTTATGACCGAGCATATACGTGGTTACCACACGACTTCTCAGGTACCTGCTATATTGCAAATCTCTTGCCCCCGACTTTCACTGTTGCCGCCGACTATCACAAAACCAGAGTTGTGAGAGGTGTCATTAGTAAAGAGGATACTTCCGGTCAAGAAGCAGGAGACTTCTTCAAGGGTTTCCTACCGTTTTGGGGCCCGATGGTCAATAGCAGAAATCTGAGACAGTTAACTCGTGTAGTAGAGTCAACTGCTAACATAACTGCAAGTGCCCTTGGTAATCTGACAGCGGAGCTTCAAGCGGACAGGCTCATGACGTTACAGAACCGTATGGTTCTAGACGTTGTTCTAGCGGATAGAGGTGGTGTGTGTAAGGTCATCCATTCGAGCTGCTGCATATTCATACCTGATAACGCTCCAACGGTTTATCAAGCCATCTCCCAGTTGCACAAAATCTCGGAGTCCATACACGTGGACGAGGGAGATTGGACGCTTCTAGGATGGTTTTGGGGTCTAATGTCAACTTGGGGTTGGAAGATTCTGATGATTATATGGGTTGTCATGACATTTCTGTTCACGTGTTGTCTTTGTGTACAGTGTGGTCCTGCCTTATGTGGCCTTTGTGCTACAACGTGTATAAGAAGGCCATCTGTTTCCAGAGAGGCATTGATGGATAGAATAATGTTTCAGCAACACCTGAATGATCTGATGAATATCGAGATCGACTCTGATTTCGACTAGTGCTTGCCTACATGAGGGCAAAAGGAGCGTCTGAGGTTCCGTGAAAATCGTTACGGTGTTTTGGGCATTGCCGAATATGGACGAGTTTGGTATCTATGAACCGTAAATGGCGAGTTCGGTAAGTGTACGCGTTTGCACTACACTACCTGGCATGGTTCGCCTCATTTACATGTTTCTACATCTGAACCCTTGGGTTCCATTTTGGATACAGCATTCATTTTGTTTCTTGCCCTCACGTAGTCAGTGAACAGGCAAGTGTCCGCATCGTGACCTGTTAGTTCCCAAGCCATACGGAAGACGCATATTCCTTTCATGCGTCTTTATGACCGGAGGAATGACACTGCAGAGGCAAATGGCTCAGCTTGAGGGTAATCTTGTCGTACCGGCCTATTGTTTCAGCCATGCACGTGCTGAGATCAAGCTCTTTGATCCTATGATCATGTTTCCAATATTACCCCCACACTCTTTCTTTAGGTATGCCTGACTTCCTAGCAGCTGTTCTTGTCTCCTTACTCTTGCTCATTTACAACTCAAGTGGAATGTACCTAATGATGGGAAGATGTGCTTTTACAGTTGGAACTGGTGATGTTAATGTAATTATGTTCCGGGGTTCTGAATACATGAAAGCGATCCTTTTGAATAATTTAGTGTGGGAACTGAGCTGTAACCTTTTGCTTACATATTGTGCAATGACAAGAACTTGTATAAAAGAGAGCGAACCACAAACACAATTGGAAGCAGACTCTTGGAACCTACACTCTGTTGTACTTCCCATGACTTTTGCATCCCTGCAGTAATAAACACTGATCTTTGACGCCGAAGGAAGTCTCCCATGTCTCTGTCTTTAGTGCGCCAGAACAGGTATCCCACGAAGGTTTAAGGTGTTGTTCCCTGGCACCGCTGGGCCTTAAATAGTCCAGTCCTTCAGTCTCTTAAAAACATGGTTGTTCAACCAGTAACTTAATGGCTGATTTCTATTAGCTCACAAGCGCCGAGACACCTTAGGGTATTTGCTGCGCTATAAAAATCTCGAAAATAAATAAATAAATAAATAAATAAATAAATACTCCACCCCGTGAATACCTAGGGCCTCATTTATGAGGCCGTGCGTCACTTTTACGCCGCCGGTGCGTCACTTTTTGTGATGCACCAGCAGCGTAAAAAATGTGCCTTGTTGCACCATATTTACAAAGTGACGCATCTAGGTAGATGCGTCACTTTGTAAACCCCTGCGCTACATTATACCTGCGCCAGGTATAATGTATGCAGGGGGGCGTTCTGATGCAAGAAAGGGTCATAGAAGTGACGCAGTGAAATCTATAAGGTTTCACTGCGCCACTTCTAGGACGCAAATGCGTACATTTCTTTCGCCTGCCTCACAGCAGGCGTAAGATTGACACAGGCCATTTCACATGAGGCTTGCCCCATGTGAAAGGATACATTGCTGGAGTTGCTTCCCTTTTGTGACACACTCCAGCAATGCGTCACTTTTGCACCATACAAATACGTCAGAAATACTGATGTATCTGTAACTCCTTGCGCAATGATGCGTCATACTGTAAATATGACGCATCATTGGTGTCGCAAGGAGGGCGCAATGAAAAGTGACGCATCGCTGTTTTCACGCAGAGATGCGTCACTTTTCATAAATGAGGCCCCTAGCTTTCACTCTTAAAATTTAAAATAAGGTTCTTCACTTTCCCTTGATTTATGGTTCCCCTACCTCATTATCAGATAACATATTTGACCTGGCAGGTGGTGCTTACTATTTGTACAAGAACAATATACCTATTCTTGCAAATTTGAATCTATGGCTGGATGCGCCTCATGGGTGGCGCTTTGGAGTTTAAGGAGGTGTTAGAAATGTTTTCATTTACAATTTCTTTTTCAATGATCCTACACACAATAAAAGCCATTTATTAGATCCTATTTTCTCTAATTGTAGTGACTTAATATTGAGAACCATTTCCCTTCCGGCATAATCATTTCACTGTACGCTTTGATCTTACCTTTCTCCCACACGGTACAACCTCCACTTCTAAGCATTTTTATCAAAGTGGACAGTGGGGAAATAGCCCAGTTGAATACATTGCAGCCTAATTAATGCCTGCTATGTTTTGCACCTGTTATATGGATGCACACAAAAATGCAAATAAACAAAGTTTAAAAAATAAAAAAAGTTCCTTTATGACCATTTAAATCAGCAGCAGGACGAAGGATTTACCAGCTAGGCCCTTGTAGGATCTTTGTAAGTAACAACTAACAGCAACAACTTGAAGGCAGCCCGTCTATCACCTGCTGCACCTCAGCCAATCACAGCCCAATTAAGGGGTCGATCCCGATCCGGTAAAATGCGCTCCGAATCGTCGTACGGAGCGTTTTTTGCCCGTACGAATCGTACCCGTAAACGTCCCGTACGTACGACGAAGTACGATCCGTACCAGGAGGCGAACTCCGTACGAGTCGTACAGGACTCCGTACGAATCAAATCTCCGTACGAGTCTCACTCGGAACCCGCTGTACGCGACATCACTACGGTTCGCGGCTGGTTTTTACGACCCAGCAAGTACGATTCGTGTCGGGTACGCACCGTACGACCCTTTTCCTACGGGAGCTGAAAACAGTCGTACACGCAGAGTTCGTGCCGAAAAAGGGACGGAACGCCCCCCCCCCCGGGTACGGCACGTACCCCCCATGATCGCAGGGGTACGCGCCGTACCCCTGTGAGCATGCGGGGTACGTGCCGTACACCCAGCGTACATGGGGTACGCACCGTACCCCATGTACGGTGGGTGTACGGCACGTACCCCATGTACGCTGGGTGTACGGCACGTACCCCGCATGCTCACAGGGGTACGGCGCATACCCCTGCGATCATGGGGGGTACGCGCCGTACGGTGTGTAGGTGATCGTGCGCTTTTCCGTACGAATCGACGTGTACCGTACGAATCGCGTCCTGGTCGGCCGATCGGAATCGTCCGGTCGTACGGCGTCCGTACGAGTCGTACTTAAACGGCTCCGGATACGATTCGTACGGACGGGGATTTTACCGGATCGGAATCGACACCTAAATGTCTCAACACTGGCACACAACGAGGCAAAAAGATGCCAGATACCAAGGGCAGACCTGAGAGGGCTCTGGGCCCAAACGACATTCCTCCTGCCCTATTCAAGTATTATGCAGGATATTGGGCAGAGATACTTGAGCCAGTCTTTCTCTAAATCAGGTTTGAGGGAGTAATACCAGCCATGGAGAGGGTCTATAATCTCCTCAATATACAAGAGCATAGACATATCACCCGCTAAAAACTATCACCTAGTAGCACTGATGAATAACAAGGCTAAATACTTTGCAGGAACACTTCTTTAGGAACTAACCAATTAGACCTCTGATAATGCCAGAATCCTGCCAAACCAGATGGGGTTTTCCAAACTGACTGGACCTCAGTAGACATCTTGACCCTCTCCCTCCTGATTGAACTGGCAAAAGGCTCTCGGATGCCTTTGAACTTCTGCTCTATGGCCTATAGGGCAGCTTTCAATCATGTAGATCAGGGCAAACTTTGGCGAAAATTGGCACATTGGAACATTCCACATGCTCTACTGAAAATGCTTATACTGTTACATATGGACACTTGTGTGCAGGTCAAGTTGGGCACTGGAACACCCATCTCTAGACAAATCCCAACAACTAAAGGATTGAAGCAGAAGTGTGTGCTCATGTCAACCCTGCTCAACCTTTTTTTTGGCTGACTTAACACCTAAGCTAAATAACTGCAACACCCACGCTCCAGCATAGGTGGCACGACTCTCTACAGCCACCTATACGCTGATGACTTGTTCCTAGTAAGTCACACTCAGGGTGGAGTTGCAGCTTGAAAGCACACAGGAATATTCAACAGAAAAAGGGCTGACTATCAATCTAGAAAAAAACAAAACTATGTTGATCAGCAAAGTAAGGAGAAAACCATTGACCTGGTATTGGATCAGGAAGAGGACACACAGGATGAACATAAATACCTGGGTGTCAGTCATTCGCTCCTCAAAAAGAAGCAATGAACAGAAAATGAATCGCACTGGCCATAACGTTTACTAAAGATAAAACCATGAGGTCCGATGCTAACACCATTTCTTCGGATAGCGCAAGCCAAGTTGCTGCCCACAATAGTATATGGGAGTGAACTTTTGGAAGAAAGGGACGCTACCATTTTGGACAGCGTCATGACGAGAATATATAGAATGTATAGAATAATCTTCAATCTCCCCATCTACACCTCACCAGCGCAGATTAGGCTGGAATTTAGACTGCAAAACCAGACCGTGGCCAGACAGGAAGCCTATAAACTGCTGTAACAATATAAGGAAGGCGGGCCCCAACACCCTAAATGATGGTGCATCTCTGGCAGGAGCTGCAGAAAAGGGACACATGGGCGGCCAATAGAAGCCCAGGTTAGATGTCCTGCAAATCTGCAAAAATATCAAAGGAGGGGGGAGTTTAGAGGTAAAGGATCGAACCTACTTCATGTAAGACAGTCAATAAACAATGAGGTCCTATCCTAATTTTCTGTTTTTTTTAATTCAATTTTGTTGTGTGATGTGTGACTTTTGCTTATACTCAGCAAATGTGCAGGGAAAGCACTAAGTTTTTTTAAAATACCCCTCACACACTATGAATCCCATAGTGTCATGCTTCATCATACCATGCTGACAACGGAGCAGCACCGAGCTACTGGACGGATGAGGAAGTATCATTGCACACTGATTGCTAAACTAAAGAAACCTCCCCCACCCTGGCGCTAGCTCATGTGGCACGGAAATCAAATAACAAGTGTACCAATTTGGTAGAACTATTTGAGGGGGTCATTTTACCTCCTTTTTTTCAGTTGACCAGCCTATTTTTGCGGTCAGCTAGTTGTGAAATGATAGGCATATAATACATATAACTATTACCTCTGAGTGCAGTAGGGATCAGAATGGGTCCTGATGAGTAAAGTAGCAGAGGACTACTTACGAAACATGTCGACCAAGTAGAGAGTAGAAATATTCACACCTACTCTCTTTCTTTCTCTTTTTTAACGTTCCCAGCTAGAGATAGGAATACAGTTTATTTTTCTACTAGCCAGGGAATTTTTAACATTTTACATTTATTTGCACTTATCTCCCTACCACTCTTATCACTCTCACCAAACTACACTTATAGTCTATCCACACAATATCAAGTGCTCCCGTGTAGTCGTAGGTCACAGCACGCCCGCCCCGTAGAGGGACGGGAAGACCCCTATGATGAAGCATGACATTATGGGATTCATAGTGTGTGAGGGTATTTTAAAAAAACTTAGTGCTTTCCCTGCACATTTGCTGGGTATGAGCAAAAGTCACACGTCCTGCACATCTAACCTTAGCCTGTATTGGAATTCTATAACGCATATTAGCAAGCCCATTGTCGCCGTTTTAGCGGCAGTTTCCTGCCACTAAAACAGCGATAATTTTAACGAGGTTCTTGCTAATATGCCACCCAGTCCTGAGAAGCAGCTTCTATTTTTACCGCCCTTCTGACACCTCATACTCCATACTTTGTATTTCATACTTCTGCATACTTTGTAAAATTGCTTTTGAGTCAGAGGGTAGATGAGCTTTGGCTGCATAACATTGCCTGAAAAAGCACACTCCATTGGCCAGACACCAACACTTCAATCATCTGACTTTGACTACTGCCAATCTTGAAAAAGCCCATGGTGTGGGGATTGGCATGGACTTCAGCTGCGACTGGGTAATTGTAGCTTTTGTATGTACGTGGTTAACGCTTTGTTTCTGTGGATATGGGGGGATAAGCTTTGTTGATTTGCCCAGTATGCATTTTCTGAGTTGGCAACACACTTTTCAAGTCTTACTGTTGATACGGCTGGGCAAGCATTGCAAATTTGCTGAGTATGTATTTAAGGATCCACATGCACTTTACTTGCGCGACAAAGGTTTTATTACATTTGATTTAAAATTGCTACCGCTGTTATCAAACAATGATGTAAGTTTGCTCACTCAGCATGAATTTTGTTGGTTATTCCAATGGGCAGCTTAACACTTTTAAGGCTTTTAATGCTGATACGGACAATGTGGCTTGCCCAGCTTGCAATTTAAAGATCAATACGCACTTTAGTAGCTCAGTGAAGGGGCTACCTACCGCTAATTATATTTGTACCTTTGTGGTTCTCAAAAAAATTATAATTGTTAGAAGTTTTTGCAATGGTTTTAAGTAACCGAGCAAAGTTAATACACTTGAAACGTACAGCATAAGTTTAACTGCTTGTGTCCTTCTTTTAGTTAAATAACTTTAAAAGAAGTATACCTTTAATGCCATGGTGTAAACCATACATTCAGATACACAGTGTTATATATTATTTATTGTCATTATTGAGGAAATGTAGAGGCAACATGACTCACTCAAGGCTTTGCCTCTCGTGACGAGAATTATGGCTTCTTCCTGCACTCAATAAAGCAAATAACATAATGTACTGTGTATCTGCAATGCGCGTGTGTATATATATATATATATATATATATATTACCTACTGGCGGTCGCCAGTAGGTATATATAGTTAGGATTTTTTCTCTATGGGATTTTTGAAAATTCTATGTCTAATAACTTTGGCGTTTGTGGACGGAATTGGCTGAAATTTTCAGGAAAATGGAACATTTTGTTTCTGAGCAGCCCCTGAAAATTTGGGGGGGTTTCGTCAAGGGGGGGGCCGAGAAAAAAGGGGGGTCCCAAAACGTGTTTTTAACATTGAGTTTTCCATAGGGCGGTTGGCCTCACTTTTAGCCCGAACGGCTGAATGGATTTTCACGAAACTTGGCAAAATTGTAGGGACTGGTAGCCCGATGTGCCTTTGCTAGGTCTCAATATATGTGCTCCAGTGGATTTTGAGAAATTAACGTGCAAAAAAAGATATATATCTGTAACAGCGGACTGGGCAGCGCTCCAGTTCGCGTACTTTTCGCGTTACGGAGCTTTGTGAAGCGAAGCTGATTGGTTCTCCGGCGTCTGTAAACATTCCAAACAGTCCGTAGCGGCCGCCATCTTGTCTCTCGGTAGGATCGAGAGACAAGAGGAGGCCAAAGCGAAGGGGAAAATGACCATAAGGGGGCATAGTAGATCCTCCCTGACCCCCTAGGTTTGATGTGGAGGTTTTAAAAGGGCCCCGCGGGGCAAAAAAAATAAAAATAATAATAATCGAACGGCTGAATGGATTTGCACGAAACTTGGCAAAATTGTAGGGACTGGTAGCCCGATGTGCCTTTGCTAGGTCTCAATATATGTGCTCCAGTGGATTTTGAGAAATTAACGTTCAAAAAAAGATATATATCTGTAACAGCGGACCGGGCAGCGCTCCAGTTCGCGTACTTTTCGCGTTACGGAGCTTTGTGAAGCGAAGCTGATTGGTTCTCTGGCGTCTGTAAACATTCCAAACAGTCCGTAGCGGCCGCCATCTTGTCTCTCGGTAGGATCGAGAGACAAGAGGAGGCCAAAGCGAAGGGGAAAATGACCATAAGGGGGCATAGTAGATCCTCCCTGACCCCCTAGGTTTGATGTGGAGGTTTTAAAAGGGCCCCGCGGGGCAAAAAAAATAAAAATAATAATAATTGAACGGCTGAATGGATTTGCACGAAACTTGGCAAAATTGTAGGGACTGGTAGCCCGATGTGCCTTTGCTAGGTCTCAATATATGTGCTCCAGTGGATTTTGAGAAATTAACGTTCAAAAAAAGATATATATCTGTAACAGCGCTCCGGGCAGCGCTCCACTTCGCGTACTTTTCGCGTTACGGAGCTTTGTGAAGCGAAGCTGATTGGTTCTCCGGCATCTGTAAACATTCCAAACAGTCCGTAGCGGCCGCCATCTTGTCTCTCGGTAGGATCGAGAGACAAGAGGAGGCCAAAGCGAAGGGGCAAATGACCATAAGGGGGCATAGTAGATCCTCCCTGACCCCATAGGTTTGATGTGGAGGCTTTAAAAGGGCTCCGCGGGGCAAAAAAAAAAAAAAAAATCGTTTTTTTGGTGGGGTGCGCCCGGTTAGCGTAACGGGAAGCGGACTGGGGAGCGTACTACAAGGAATGAAGAATGATTGACTTTTAACTTATTGTATGTTTATAGACTTTTTTAAAACTTTTTTTTCTGCTGAGTGACGTCTCGGCCTATCTCCACAGGATGCAGTCCCTACCATCTCGGCGTTTAAGCCCAGGGGGACCGGTAGTGTGGGAGAGATAACGGGGCATATTATCAAGGGGGTTTATCTCCGCTTTTTTTGCTTTAAAAGCCAAGAAAGCGGAAATAAAATTATCTCCGTATTACCTAGCTGTCGCTAACACCAGTTAGCGACCGCTAGTAGGAGATAGCGACCATCTTGGGCCCCACTTTGCATGTCAGTGATATTTATCACTAATGACATGCAAAGTGGGCATGCCAAGATGTTAGCGACTGGAAACAGTCGCTAACATCGCTATCTCCTATTACCAACTTTTGGAGATATTCGCGCTAAGCGCGAATATCTCCAAAAAGTAACACCTGCCCTGAGCAGTTCTTAGTCATGTTATCCAATGGGAGGTGGATAACATCGCTAAGAGCATTAGCTCGGTAATGCATGAATATCGCTGACTTTTCAGCGATATTAATGCATTGCGGCCGTTTTTTATTGCATTTGCGATAAACCTTGATAATAGCAAGGTTTATCTGCGATAATTTCTGACGATGCTTAGCGGTAAAAAATTTGTTGCTAAGCATCGTTAGGGATAAATATCGGTTAACTTTGGTAATATGCCCCAACGTCTGTTAACGTTCGATTCGAAGGAAATCAGGAAGTGTTGAAAAACATTGTCTGCGCCATCTTGCCTTTTTTCAAATGCCACACTTTTGTCGTGCACGGCAGCCATTTTAGATGCCTTGACCAGACCCACTCTCTGCACGCTGTCGATCCTTAGCATGGCTCCCCACCCTCGCAAGCATCTCCCCCAGGCACTGGTCACCCCCGCTCTCTGTCTTATGCATGGGCAATAAACCTCCCCCCATCTGCGCTGCTCTTCCCTGAGAATCACACCCTGTGCCCGCCCGACACCTCCCTTTCGCCCTATTCACTACCGCACCCTCTGACACTCCTCTTCCTCTGTGTCCGATTGTCCAGGCCGGTCCCAGGCTATCAGCTAGCCTTGCAGATGTAGTTTATGGCCCCAGCTGTAAAGAATCACCCCTCTTCAAAGGAGTTATAGTAGATCAAGGCCCACACCAGATGAGATCCGTCACACCACACGCGTTCCTACTATCTGAAAACCATCCTGTATTGTGATTGGGGAGGGGACCGAGTCTGAAGCGGAAGATTCCAGGGATGACTCTTTGTACATCAAAGTTTTTACAATTATGTGTCACATTAAAAATATATAGCACTCCAACAAAGTAGTAGGATTATAAAACTTTAATAACTTATAAATATATACAACAAAACAAAAACAGTAAAAACATTTAAACATTTTTAGGGAAAAAGAAGGAACAATGGTCAGTAGCGGTCGGTTGTGCGAATAGTCCCAAGGCAGCACAACGTCCAGATTTCTGGACGGCACCCAGGTGATGTTGCCTGGGTGCCGCACTGATTTGGGTATCCGGCGTGGGGCGTCCCGGGGGGTGGGTCGTCAGTAGCGGTCTGTTGTGCGAATAGTTCCAAGGCAGCAGAACGCGCTGAAATGTGGATGGCACCAAGGTGATGTCCAGTAAGTTGCCGCCCTCCGAATAACGGCGTGGGGCGCCCCGGGGGGGTGGGGGGGAGGCGGCGTGAACGGGCCTCCCCAGGTGGAGCCTCGTCTGCTGTAGTGGGGCGCCCCTTTACCGTTTCAGTTGCCATTCCGTCCGCTTTTGGTCCACTGTGTCAAAATCCGCAATTCAGCTGAGTTGCGCCCACTCTTGCGGTGCAGCGATAGGCGGCTGTCACAGGACTCTCAAAATGGCGGCAGGCTCTTTCCTTTTTGGGCCTGGTCCACTGAAATGGCCCTGGGACACCTTGGAAATCGGACGCTTGTCTGCTAGGTCTTGGACCCCATTCTCGAAAGCGTCCCCTCCGCCTTGAGGATTCTACAAAAGTCTTGGGGGCCCCCGACTCCTGCAGGCTTCCGGTGGGGAGCGGCTGCCATGATTGCTCGCGGAATGACCACGACGGAGCCACGAGATGGTGGTGCTTTCATGCTGACGCCAGCTTCAGTCTGAAACATCCAGAAACAAGGTGGGGCTTTCATCGTTTGGGAAAAAAAAAAAGTTTTCATCCAATGAAAAGTGTTATTTTTAGGTCATATGATCAAGCCTTCCATCATTAGGAAACCAAAAGTAAAATGAACCAATGAAAAGTTTTATAAACAAGTCACATGACCTGTTATGCGGCATAGGGTATAAAAAGCGTAGAAAATCCGTTGGCACGTGAGGCGGCGTCAGTAGCGGACCGATGTGCGAATAGGCCGAAGGCAGCACAACGCGCCAAGATCCGGATGGCACCGAGGTGGTGTCCAGCAAGTTGTCGCACTGGTGTGGCCATCCTACAATGCTGAAAGTCGGCGTGGGGCGCCCCGTTGGCCTGTGAGATGGCGGCAGTAGCGGACCGATGTGCGAATGGGGCCAAAGGCAGCGCAACAATATTTTCTGAATAGAAGACACCACAAGGCGCTGAGATGCCAAGATCCGGATGGCACCGAGGTGGTGTCTAGCAAGTTGTCGCACTGGTGTGGCCATCCTACAATGCTGAAAGTCGGCGTGGGGCGCCCCGTTGGCCTGTGAGATGGCGGCAGTAGCGGACCGATGTGCGAATGGGGCCAAAGGCAGCGCAACAATATTTTCTGAATAGAAGACACCACAAGGCGCTGAGATGCCAAGATCCGGATGGCACCGAGGTGGTGTCTAGCAAGTTGCCGCACTGGTGTGGCCATCCTACAATGCTGAAAGTCGGCGTGGGGCGCCCCGTTGGCCTGTGAGATGGCGTCAGTAGCGGACCGATGTGCGAATGGGGCCAAAGGCAGCGCAACAATATTTTCGGAATAGAAGACACCACAAGGCGCTGAGATTCGGTTAGCACCGAGGTGGTGTCTAGCAAGCTATGCAGCTGAGTTGCGTGCGCACTTGCGGCGAATAGGTCGAAGGCAGCACAACAATGTTTTCTGAATAGAAGACACCACAAGGCGCTGAGATTCGGTAGGCACCGAGGTGGTGTCTAGCAAGTTGCCGTACTGGTGTGGCCATCCTACAATCCGGCTCCGAGTAACGGCGTGGGGTGCCCGAAGGGGGGAGGGGGGAGGCGGCGTGAACGGGCCTTCCTAGGTGGAGGCTCGTCTGCTGTAGTGGGGCGCCCCTTTACCGTTTCAGTTGCCATTCAGCTGAGTTTCGGCCGCTCTTGATGCTACAGCGACAGGCGGCTGCAACAGGACTCTCAAAATGGCGGCCTGTTCTTTGGATTTGGGCCTGGTCCACTAAAATGGCCCTGGGACACCTTAGAACTCGGACGCTCGAATTTTTTTTCCTTTCCTCTACATGCAAAAAAAGGTAAATGCCCGGTACGTTACACGCTTCATCTGCCACGATGTACTCTCCAGAGGAACCGAAAAAAAATATAGTTATGGTAACTATACCATGCATCGTCATATGGAGAGGTGGCACCGATTAATTATAGTGCTGCATAAAAGAGAGATTTGGAGGAGAACCCCCGACCTGCCAGTACATTCATCAAAGAAGTGGCACTGACAGCATCAGAGGCAAGGGAAACGGTCCCAAATATTTAGAAGAACTTTGGAAAGTTTAAAATGACATGTTTAGATTGTGGCAAATTAATTTCATGTGGACAGATGAGTGTTACTCTAATAAATACAGCATATGAACATCATCATAGTCGATGGTTGGTAGAGACATTTTGACTATATCCTGGACCTGCCCGTCCTCGCCCAAAATGGCGCCGGAATAAATGGGACTCGTAACTCCTTGTTGTGTACTGGTTGCACAACCTTGATATCACGAGATACGTATGCAGTTTTGAAGCACATGGCGGGCGGGGACGAGAATAGATTGAATATTTCGATATCCCTATTGATATTAAGTTCTGATGTGTTATTGATTACTGTACTATTGAAAGTTCGAATTAACGTCACCCATGGTACTTGCCCGCAAATGTATATCTAGATAATTTTATTGTAACTGGCCCTGTCGTATTTTAATTATAAAATGTACGTCCACCGATTCCGCAACTGTTAGACACCTTAGTTCTTGCAACCTAATGGCCCGCCCGTTACGTTCCTCTACAGTGTAAATGTCTACTCATCATATACGATTACAGTTTGCTCCGTGGCCGGCCCACGTGGTTATAGGCCCGTATTTGTATAATGACATTTTCACAATAAAGGTTTTTAAAAGAAAACATGGTAGTAGTATATACATTGGTAAAGTTTTTAATAATAGTCACTGTTTTAGAATCAGTAAAAGGCAAGTGAAATAAAGCAGACCAATTACATGAAGGGTAAAAGGTATAATACGCAGGAACGCAGTAAAGATAAATGGTCAAGGGCTGTTGTGTTTTCTACTCCTGCAACATAAAGTGATCGATAAGAATCTCATATTCAGGCGTATCGGCGACTAAGACAGCAGGCCGACCCTCTTTTGCTCAACGGCTCCGTTATGGGACGAAGAAACGCCCTTTTTCTCGAAAAAGGAATATATTTTACTTGCAGGACAGTTGTAAATTTTCCGGGAAAGTACATTAGCCTGGAACATTATAACATATATTTAAGAAAAAATAATGTTCGAAAGTAATAAAAAGCGTAATTTTTAGGTCATATGACCAAGCCTTTCATCATTAGAATAAGAAAAGTAAAATGAACCAATGAAAAGTTTTATTAACAAGTCACATGACCTGTTATGCTTACGTTACGCGCTGCGCGTCGCGCCCCGGATCACTTCCGGATGCGCTAACGCGGCGCGTCATATGACGCATTACGCGACAACGCAGGTCCAGAATATAGTCAAAATGTCTCCACCAACCAGCGGTCGGAACACAACCCCTTTCAGCAGGCTAAATAGTTCTGTTAAATGACAACAGAAGGGACAGGCAACAAGAACCATCAGTCAAAGAGGGGAGGGCTAGTTCTTCTCTACCGGGTCACGTTGGGGCGCTACCGGAACTGATCGAATTGGTAGTCTACAGTGTTTCTGGATGTTTCAGACTGAAGCTGGCGTTAGCATGAGAGCACCACCATTTCGTAGCTCCGTCGTGGCCATTCCACGAGCAATAATGCTAGCCGCTCCCCACCAGAAGCCTGCGGGAGTCGGGGGCCCCCAAGACTTTTGTAGAATCTTCAAGGCTGAGGGGACGCTTTCGAGAATGGAGCCCAATCTCTAGCAGACAAGCGTCCGAGTTCCAAGGTGTCGCAGGGCAATTTTAGTGGACCACGCCCAAATCTGAAGAGCCGGCCGCCATTTTGAGAGTACTGTGGCAGCCGGCTATCGCTGCACCGCAAGAGCGGGAGCAACTCAACTACATGGTGAGCGAGACGCTGTAGTCGAAAGAGCGGGCGGTAAACAGCTGAATAGCGGAAGAGGCACAGTGTAGCAAAAGCGGGCGGAATGGCAACTGAAATGGTAAAGGGGCGCCCCACTACAGCGTGTCTTTAGGTGAAACGGATTGTGGGACAAGGTCAAGAATGGAAGAGTTACCAAAAGGCAAAAAGTTCCGCTTGATCCCGGGAGCCGGCCACCTATGTCGGGGGCGATCTCAGGCTACACCAGGAGAACACGACTTGGGGAGGGAGCCGGAGCCAAGCGCCCCCTCCGAGTCCGCGCCATCACACCGTCCCTCGGGGGCCTCCGTCAAGCGGTTCAGGGTGGCACCGCATCACATTGTTCACAAATGCAGTCACGTCCTCAAACAGCCCCCACTTTACTTTGAGAATAGTGAAGCTGAAGCAAGTGCAAATAGGCTTCAGACAGTGTTACAAGCACTCCTCAAAACTTTGAACCATCAGAGTGCATGAGTTTCATGCTCGATCGATTGAGCTAGCCGGATCGGGCAACAAAAAGTATAAAATAGTTATGTAAATAGTTGTTTAATAAAATGTTTTACCCTGTTACTTTGCTGGTGTGTTGTATATATTTGTAATATTTGCATAGAGTTTATCGTTATTTTGGGCGGGGTGGGTGGCGGAGCCGAGCTGTATTGCAGCCATCATGGTGTGGAGTTCAGTTCATCTCACTAGTTTCGTGTTTGTCATGAGGGGTTCTTCCTAATGTTTCTATTTTAGCGAGGTCAAAAAGAGATCCCATTAGTGGCCTACTGATTTTGCTCGATTCCTTTTGTTTTTTTACACGATTTTCCGCTATCTGCAAAGACTAAACAGAGTATTGCGACTCTGTGCTTGTTTGTAAATAGAGAATGAACCAAAGAGAACCAATTCTAAAACAGTAAATGCTTGGATAACAATCAATCAAATGGAGAGAGAAGCAGGCACGACGGATTACAACGGGGGCAAAGGCCTGCGTTAACTACCCTTCACTATCTGCAAAGAGAGAGTACTCCTAATAGAAATGAGGGGGAGGGGGGGGGGCAGCATTCAAAGCAGATCAGTGTGCATAAACACGAAAATGTTTTTACTTACCACGTACTTGACATTCGACAGCTTATGATATTTGCTATTAAAAAACCATTGAAATTCACTGAAAAAACCATAGGTTAGAGACCATATATAGTTAGGAATTAGCATTTAAAAAACCTTGAAAATTCACTGAAAAAAACATAGGTTCTAGACCATATATAGTTAGGGATTAGCATTTAAAAAACCTTATTTTACTCACACAAAACCATTGAAATTCCATATATAGTTAGTTGCACTAACTATATATCGCGCACCCGCAATCCACTGCTGATGATGTCACATATTACATCATTCATGACATGGTCAGTGACATCACTGATGACATCACTGATGACATCTCAAATGACATCACTGATGACATCACTGATGACATCTCAAATGACATCACTGATAACATCTCAAATGACATCACTGATGACATCTCAAATGACATCACTGATGACATCACTGATGACATCTCATTTGACATCAATGACCACATCACTGATGATATCATTCATGTGACAATACAATGCATCTCCTCACACTTTAATATAACCTCTGTTACACCCAGTGTTAAATACAGAGTATAATTTTTGAAACCATTGACACACCAATACTAGTTACTACATACGCACTCAGTGATTCCTATGTTTACACACACATTCACTCATTTACCCATACAATCATTCATACATACAATCACTCATCTTTACAACCCTATCATATGCACTCATACACCTATACAGACTCTCACACTCTGTCACTCATCCATGGAGTTACTCACACACCTAGTCAGTCCTGTAAATAATCAATCACACTTCCATTTTCTAATCTATACAGTTAAACATAGAGCACCTTACATTTTGAAACATATACTAACACATACTTACTCTCTTATACAAACATTGATACAAGTACACATTGATCTGCACAGAGTCACACACCTCCCAGCCAGCCACACACACACTCAGTCTCCCATACAAATACTTGGGCAATCAATCAATAACCCATATAGTTACTCATATAGCTACTGACCAACACATGCAGCAGTTTACAGAACAACAGACATAATGATGCACAAATTAAGACAGTTTAGTCACTAACCCATGCACTCAGTGAGACACATTTAATCACTCACTCATACAGTCAGTCACGCACCTACTAAATCCTTCATCCAGACACTTCTACATCTACTCATTCTTCAATATGTAAAACATATTTAAACTTTACAGAAACACACAGTCACTGGATGATGTCATCAGTGATGTCATTTGAGATGTCATCAGTGATGTCATCAGTGATGTCACTGACCATGTCATGAATGATGTAATATGTGACATCATCAGCAGTGGATTGCGGGTGCGCGATATATAGTTAGTGCAACTAACTATATATGGAATTTCAATGGTTTTGTGTGAGTAAAATAAGGTTTTTTAAATGCTAATCCCTAACTATATATGGTCTATAACCTATGGTTTTTTCAGTGAATATATATATATATATATATATATATATATACATATATACATTAAAGAAACTTTATAGTTAGGTGAAAATGTCAGTTAAAACCACTTATTATGTGCGAGCTTTGGCCTTGTGCAGCAGGTGTTGGCTTCAAGTTTCAACTTTACCTTCCAAATGGCCAACCATAAACTAGACTGTTTTTCCGTTTGTTATTAACCCCTTCCATGCTGCCGTCGGCCATTGGCCAACGGCGGCACTACCTCCCCAGTGCTGCCATCGGCCAATGGCCGACACGGCCCGCCCGTTTTGCGGAAGTGCCGCACTTCCGCAAAATCGCGGCCGCCGTAAACGGGTTGAAAACTGCAATTTTCGGGAGAAATCTGTTGTTGACTACAAAATGATGCCTGTGTAAGCACATTTTCTTTTTGTTTTTACCACCATTTTCCATGCTTCTGAGCGCATTACACCTCTCTTAAGTGCATCACCTTTGCTACGGAATTTATTTTCAGGACTGATATCGGACCAAAATCACTATTTTCAAGATAGGTGAAAAACATTTAGATCCCCTTTGTCAGCCAATCACAATCGTCAAAAAAGTAAAATGTGATCCCCAGAAATCGGGATTATAAACAGCCATGACAGGCAGTCTCTTCTGTCCAATGTCTTCAGTGCATCAATGTCTCATACATAAAAAGCAAAGTCAGACACATATAATTTATAAAGCACAATCTTGGTCTAATGTATTGTGTCCAGGATTGCCTTTCCATGTATATGCTTTTTTCTCTTCACATGCTAACATTTAGTCATAAAATGGTTCTAGATTAGCCTCCAAAAAAAAAAAAATTCCAGACATAGAAAAAAACTTACCACATAACATCTTTAAAAAATCATTATACAGAGGTCGAATGGATCTCTGTTCCAGCAACATTCTTACATCTCTGGTGTCCTCGCCAGATGGCATGTGAACATCAAATACAATTGTTAGAGGCTGGGAATAATCTAGGTGAAGCCTATTGGCATGTTTTGCAAATATCAGTCCTTGGGAAAGATCGTGGGAACAAGGGCATTAAATACTATATAATGACTCAAATACAGACTTAACATAAATTATAAATATTTATGTAGCTGCATGCCATGAAACATCACTGAGCAGGAAACCGGTTGCAGAAAAATACATTAGCACCCCCCACTGTTGCGTTTGACTGTTGTGTGCTGATGTAACACTATGGACCTTCCTCTAGCGTATGGTCATATCCCATTGCTGACTTCTTAACTATAGAGTTAGGTAACAACATCTGTTTTAGGGGGAACGTATGATTTACATATACTTTTATGCTATACACATGGATCAAGCGGAAGTCCATTTGGATTAATCAGATATTCACAGACTCCTTCACCAGCTCAATCAGAAGGCTCCCTGGCGTCGCTACGTGGCTAATCTGGGAAGCAAATTGTGATGGTCCAACATTGCATAACATTATCCCTGAGTGGAGGTCCTCTATGCGTAACTCTGCAAAGTGCACAAAAAAACTCTGCCGCACTACGCGGAGACCCGCAAGCAGCGGACTTTCTTTAGATGAATGCAGTTCGCGGTAATTGTCAGTGCCAGGTGCTTGTCCGCACTGTGCAATCATCGCAAAAGGCATCATGAACAGCACAAGTGGGCACTGCTTCTTTTCTGCCACTCAAGCAGATTTTAACTTGAGCAGCAGCTTTCTCAACGCGAGTGGGCTGTTTCTCGATGCGAGCATACGCGACCACTCGCAATGAGAAATCTGACAGCCTGCATTGGAAAATCTCACAGGAAGGTTGATTTTCCACGCTCGCACTCGACAACTTGATGTTGACGATCGCGAGCGTTGCGGAGCGGACTTTTTCAGAACTTCGCGAGATCCGCATAACGTGGAGTGTGGAAAACTCTGCTAACTCCGCGAGCAGAGTGGAGTTCAACGCCCAGACTTACATAAAATATTGATGGCAAGCTTAATCCCATGTACAAGGGTAATAAATACAATGAAAGTATTCCCTGAGCCTGTATTTGGGTGTTCTCAAGACAACGTCCATTAAAAAGATTGTAAAGCAGGGGTGTCTATTTAGCTTAACTAGGAATTGTAATAATAGCTCAAAATCTTGGGTGGCATTCACTCGTTCATGAAGACATCTTCTATTAACTTGAATAGATTGTAAAGCAGGGGTATCCATAAAAGCTTCCATATGCACTGCAATTATAGCTCTGAATCTTAGATGACATTCATCCCTTGTTAGACAATGGCAGTTCTTGGCTCTCAACCTGCTAGGCCTGTTGACCTTGAGTTCACACTTGGGCATACACAGGACGATGCTGAGCTGGTTGTCATCATTCCTGTCTAATCACAAGTAACTGGCCAGGCTAAGGAGTTTCATTTGTTAGATGTGTGGCTCCCAGGAATGAGTACTTACTCCAAGAAGAAAACAGACTATATGTCTTCACATTGCCTTAAATTCGACCTGATAAAACAGAATGTAACCCGATTTATTCTCAGGACTCGAAACTCAAGTCAGATCGCTGGCAGAACTGTATAATGTTCTGGTTGAACTTGATTTTCACCGTGATCTAGATTCCAGATCTGCCCTATAAAGACAGACATTTGTTATTTGCAGGACCACTGAAATTATGATTGTGCAGCAGTGGTGATTTTCACATAATTATAGATTTGCGGATTTTGCCACATAATCCATCATCTGAGGCATAATCTAAAATGTTAGCAAAAAACATTGTTTCTAGCTCATGCGGTTCAAAAGTTACTAAAAATGTGACAACGTGTTTTGCTATGCAGTGGAAGGACCTTTGCAAAGCTGGACTGATCACCTTTCTGTAGCTTATTGATATATTTGAGTGTTAAATTGGTACTAATGTAATGCTACCAAGGCTCAATAAGTGTTACCAAGTTTAAAAATGAAGAAATCATTAAGTAATACTATGACAAAATGTGCCGCATAATTTGCCTTTTCTGGCCACAAAATGTACTCAACCATGCCGCATAATTTAGCTTTCTCCTGCCGCATAATTCCAGTGACCCTGGTTATATGCCAATGAACTCAATCCATTTCTTCCACCCAGTGAATTCTGCCATGTTGTTCAGGCTTTAGTCGCATCCAGAACTGACTATAGAACTACCATCCTGGTGCGTGCACCAATTTTTTCTTTTTGCCGCTTATTATGCCGAAATATGGGGAGACGCCGTTTTACTAACTTTTACAGAATGACTTTATATTTACAAAGTCCCTTGACGACTAAGTGATGTTTGGACCTTTTCTTCATTTTGATCTCACTATATAGGACACTTGTAAGCCTACTATCTTGAGGCACAAGATTTTATCAACTATACTGTTATTGTGGCCAATAGTGCCCCATGAGACCTAATATCACTACTTACACTTCTTACTGCCAATGACCAGCTGATTCTATAGGAGCCCTGACGAAGTTCCCTCTGGCAAAAATCGGGAATGAAATGCGTTGGCTGTGTGCCAGTTTAAAAAATAATATTTTAATAAAAAGAAGCAATTGTGGAACAGATCGCGATGTGCGTGCATTGACCTCACAACGTGTGCACCTTCCATTTTCTTCTTATGAATTTGGCTACTACTGACACCTCTGGACGGCGGGTGTGGGAAGTGACTGCACCATTCCGAATTTATTGTACATGTGGATTGGATGTGCTTGACCCTGGTTTGCCCTTTGCCCTTTCTTTGTCAACTTTTTCTTTTTCCGCTGAAACTGTACTTCACTGTAAAGAAAACTGTTGTTTCTGACACCAGAAAGCTTATAATATTTCCTTTGTTTTCAGTGAACTGGGCTGGCTCCCTCTTAAAGCCTGGATCAAATTTGAATCAGAGTGCATCATTTTGAAATCAATGCACCTTATGGGCCCTGGTTACCTTTCCACCACTCTCAAGTTATCAGGTACATGAAAAAAATCTCTGAACGTTTGCAAAATCTAACCATTGAAATAAAAGCGTTCGAACCCCAAAAACAAACATTTTTCAGACATCTCCTGCACTTAGTAAATCACTGTTAGCATATTGAAAATACAGTTTCAATAAAATATGTTCAATCAATATCTGAAAGGGACTTGAAGTCTCTTCTCGATGGCTTGCTCTTCTATTATTTTGGTTTGTCTCTCCACCTATCTCCTATGCCACCTCCCATCATTTCCTAACATGCTATTTTTATCCCTGGCTTCCTTTTCATATCCTCCATTCTTCTTCTTTATGCCAGCTTCTGTTGACTCCCAACCGATCTATATTTATTTCAATGTGGTTTCACTGTAGTTGCTCGTCAACGGAGGTTGTTCTAATGTACCGAACACCTATACGCTTCCAGTCGAGTACATTAATAAAAATGCAAAATAAACAAAGAAATGGCAGCCACCTTTGAATCCAAAGGGAGTCAGGGGTATGCCTATTGCAAGAATATATTGTATCGGAGCCTGGTGGCGGTGGAATATCCATATTAATGATAGTTCAATACCTTATAGAGCTGTGAGATCATGATTATTGTAGACTTTCCATCAAAACAGCCCTGTTTTTATATGTTAATGAATTTCTAAAGTGCGCTTATACCTATACTGGTGTCCTGGCACTGAGTATGTAAGCAGACCTAAAAAGAAATATTGAGAATAATACCAGGTATTTCAGAGCCTTTCAAAAACATTGTAAGCTAGACGTTTTCCATAGCATGACTTAAAAGAATTATTGTGAATACAACTCGGTTTTTGGCGATTTGTGAAAACATAAGCCAGATGTTTTCCGCAGCACTCCCGAAAGTGTGTTCCACATTTTGGCAGCAGGTACTGAAAAAGGCCTTCCTCTGAGGTGCACCCGCTTGAATCTGGGGACCGCCACTAAAGAAGCGTCCGAAGATCTTGTATAACAACCAGGGATTTAATAAGAGAATTTCTTTTTAAGAGAGACAGGCCCTGTACCATGAAATATTCTTTGAACAAGACACAAGGATTTAAATCTAATCCTTTTACTTGCTGGAACCAATGTACGGAATCTAGCACTGCTGATGCAGAGGTATGGCGTGGCGGGCCTATGGCTATCTTTGCAGCATAATTGAATCGTTATTGGTAACATCAGGATAACCAGAAGAGCCAACACATGTTTCGTCGTACCAAAGGACTTTTTCAATTAACATTAAACTATAAATTTATAAAACTAATATTATAAATGCCTGTGCTATGTACCAGTAATAAACGTTTGATGTGTTGACAAACATTGTCACCACTGATACTGACAGTTCACTCAATTTATTTCACTTTTTTTCTGGCATTCTGATGTTGTTTACTTTTGCCTTTTGGGTCACATTAGTATAACTTTTCAAATGTCAATAGATATCCATTCTCTTGAGCCTGCACTGTTCACTTCCCCTGGTATTAGTACCTTTTCTGTATTATATATATTGTGACTTTTATAAATATTAGTTATGTTTTAATTTCCTGCAGCCTTGAAAAAGTTATTTGGTTGGACGAAACGTGTTGGCTGTTCTGGTTATCCTAATGTTACCAAACAACAAGACTGTTTTGATAGAATGTTGACAATAAATAATGTTTTCATAACATTGTATGTTATTTAAGACTAATGGGGTGAGTTAATTAACCAACATTAATTGTGTGAAGGAATGTTTTTCATACTCTCAAGTAACACTTTTGGCGGGTAGGTTTTTTAATACTTAGAGTATTGCTATTTCTGAAAACATCAGAAGTAAAAACAAACATTCTTAGTGAGAACCTTTTGACTTTGTAATTTTAGCAAATACTTGACACTTCTTATGGATGAGCAACAACATATGTTCTCGGCAGTAGGACATCAACCAGGAAAACACTGTCTGCTATGGAAATAGTACGGCAGTCTCTACTCGTGTCTAATGACTGCCACTCTACTAGCAATTGTATCTTCTCTCTCTCCTGAAAGGTCCACCAAGAGATCCGAGTAGGACTTACATAGCTTCATTGTAATTTTATATGGAATCTCCTTTAACAACTTTCCTATGAGTCAGAACCCAATCAACAGAATGGGTCTTTAGTCATCATCTTGATAAGTGATACTGTTTCTGTATTCCTAGCCTATTTTTTTAATATAACTTAGGGTGCCAAGTGTTTTCAGTGTCATCTCATTGTTTTTAATAAAAAGCTTATACAGTAAAGTAAAGAATGGTAAAACCCTGAAAATTCAATACTAATATAAATGAGTCATGTTTCCAGTATGCCTTGTTGCCACAATTAATAATTTAGGTGAGGTTTTGTGTTATCATGCCATAAGTGTGTTGGTTGTTTAACCACAAAGAAAAGTCACAAACAATTGGCATGGGATACCCTTTTTATTGGACTAACTTGGAGCATTATTTTCACCAGGAAAGTTAGAACCATAAAAACGCAGTGCTGACATAAACCCAACTTGCATGTCCTTTGAAAAACACAGTGTTTGGGGCTCCCATCAATTCGAATGGAGAAAGATGCACTAAGTGCAAAGAAAGTGCACATGATTCCTTCCGCAAACATGACAACCCGGAAATGCTTTGCACCCCCGGATAGAGAACACTGGCTATTTTACTGTTGTAAAAGGATTTAAAAATACTTTAAAAACGCCTTTTCCATTTGCTATTTTATTTAACTCCATAAATATTTTTTTCGTAAGGCTCGGTGTTTTCTTACAACACTTTTTTTAAAACACTTTTTAATTTTACACACAACTTTGTAACACTTTTTTTGACTGTGTCCAACAACTGAATAGTACAAAAAAAAAAAAAGATTTGGCAAGTGTGGAGCAGCTGGGTAACCAGGGACATTTCTGCATACTTCTAGTAAACCCACTGAGAAATCAAGTATTTAGCTTCAGTCTACAAATCAATACCATCTCTTTTATTTCTTTTTTGACACAAGTCGCTGAGAGATTGCCTTTTCAGATTACCAAATGAGCCCGTCCTGTCCTTCTTCTCAATGAAAATAACCGTTGTGTTAGCATGCAGAACTTACAATAGCTACTAAATATTACATGTCTTTCCCTGAAAATGTAGCTGCAATAAAAAAGAGCATAAATATAACCAAAAATAGTAAATAAAAAAAAGCTTCCAAAGCACAACAGTGTACTATAATTAATTAGCATTGCGATGGGGTGTTGTGTGCACATCCATAACCTAAACAAACCATTTCAAATAGTTTCTTCTATGTATTACTGTATTTACAAATATATGATGCACCCAGCTTGTTGTTTTATTGGGAAGGTTTTGTGTACTTCTTCCATAGTCTTTTGCACCTGGTTTCAGAGCTCTTGAGTTTTCTAGGCCAAAGGAGAAGTGGTTCTAGAAGTTTTTGTGCAGTACAGTCTGTACTCTATGAGCCTTGGAAATTTGGTGAAAAT
Organism: Lissotriton helveticus; assembly: GCF_964261635.1. Classification (NCBI taxonomy): domain Eukaryota; kingdom Metazoa; phylum Chordata; class Amphibia; order Caudata; family Salamandridae; genus Lissotriton; species Lissotriton helveticus. The sequence continues at coordinate 5,378,505 of NC_136064.1, forward strand.
GATACTGATTACTGAATGCGCGTATCTTGCGCTCTCTATGTTATTCTTGTTTCTTCATCATCATTTGGTGTGTCTCTACTGCCTTGAATGCGGAAGTTCAGTATGCTTCACTGATGCTCGCCGAATCCTCTTTTCTGTTGGACAAATCGATCATACCTCAGGAGTTGTCAAAAAGGTGCCTGGACCATACCCCTCTCACTTGTGTAGGTAGTAAACATGGGACACATTGTCACCGGCTCCTCCTTGTACTGTGAGATGGCTTGTTACCCTGTATTCCTAACCCCTTAAGTTGTCTTCGGGACACAGTTGTGGAGTTTAACCCAAGGTTCTCAAACAAATGCCTGCATCTGCTTTCCAACAACTTTGCATTGAAGTGTATAGGTCTTGGAGGTCCTGTACTTAATTTTGGTTCTGTGCATAAAGAAGTTTCAACTTTTGAGTCTATTGCAACAAAAAGAAGGGGTACGTTTGGGTGGACACCCCACGCTCATTCCTCATTGCCTGGATAGCTTCACACTGTTTGGAAGATTGGAAGTTTCCCTCACGCTCAGGAGTAAAGGACAGGAAAGGAGTGGCAGAAACAGTGGTTCTTACGGACCCGATGTGTATGTGAAGGGTCGGGGGACTATGATGGACACACTGTTGTTCAACCCTGCCTCCCTCTTGTGCCATCAGGAAGTTAAGGATAGTATATGAAGTGCAGTCTGTAACTTCGGAACAATGATCACAGATCTATCCCCACCCCAAGCTAAACAAACTCCATTTGTGTTAGATCTTTGCTATCTATTCAGCTTAAACCCGATTGTAAGCAAGTACTTACCATCCAACTTCAAGTAGGCATTGGGCGTCACGATTGTACAAGAAGCTACGCTCAACACATAACTATGTTTTTGTTTGGGGACTGTGCTTCTTGCTCGCCGGATCAAAAGATTCAACAACATATGTGTGACTGGTAAACTTGTCTGTTTGTCAGAAACTATAAATGATGACACATCTGTAAAAAGCAATAATTAAAGCTGCTAATGCTCCTGAAGGACTATTCTGCCTTGTACAAGATGGTGAATCCCCCCAACTACATTTTTTTCTTTATGGGGAAACAAAGCAATGTAGACTGTACAAGCAAGCATTACCCTAATTTTTCTTTTTGAGAATTTACTACAATGCTTTTGACCACCAGTGTCACTGCCCCTAGGCCTATGTAACTATTTCTGTATTTCCAATATGGAAACCCCTTACCGTGCACCCCTTAAATAGTCAATTCCTCCCTCTAATGCAGGAAGTACTCCCTAATCCTTTTAAAAATACCAGTAGCTGTTTTCATGGTAGGAAACTACCTGTAGGGGGCATGCGAATAACCACAAGCATATGAGTTTGTGCGTGATCATCGATCTTGGTCCAACCACCTTACCCAACCTTAAACCTAATAATGTAGCAATCTCACTACACTACCTAGCAAAACTTTGCATTTGGAATTACACTCTCTAAATATAAAAGCCAATTTAGGATGATTTTTTTAAATTAGGCTTGTGATTTTTAATTTTGATTCCACTTTTTTAAATCTAAGGTGGGTAAAATGCTTAGTGAATTGATCCTTCGGTTTTGCATCAAGCCAGAGGTGTGACGCAGTCCTTGTGGCACCCGGTGGTGGGCCAACCCTCCAGGGCCACTCAGCCCAAGGCCAACAAATAGCTGAGATATGAGAGGCACGGGCCCCTTGTCACATTTTAGAGATTTACCCAATCAGGACTGAGTTTACAGAAGAAGGATGAGGTCACAAAGATTCATGTTAGTCTAAGTGGGTTGTGCAGTGTGTAGATACAATTGTCACTGATCCTAATGTTGGTGCAGGGAACCTCTCAAGTCTCAATAAGAGTGGAGAGAGAGTTCGATCCTTTTGTTTGTGTAAGTAGTTTATAGTCCCTGATAAGTTGGTCTGCATTCCGAGCTGATTAAGACTCGCAAAACCCTGCATTAGACCAGAGATGGTGTGTCTTTTGCTTTCTCGCCCTAAGAATGCCAGGTATGTCCAGATGTGGGTCCAGGCTCACAGTGCCACTGGATTCAAGCTAGCCTGGTTGATGAAGAGTGATACCCTGGAACTGGTCCCAGGATGTTTGTTTCTGGATCAGGGAGGACCTGGCTTGGCAGTAGGGGCTGGACTGTTCTTATGAGGTGCAGGGTCAAGACTGATTTGCTTCTAAACCGAGGTGGCATGGTGAGCAAAAGACCAATGGATTTAACCCATATCTCTTGACTGAGGGTGAATGTTTGATTTTACTCTGCATTCCATCCATCAATTGTGTTTCTTCTGCATTAGACCAGCATAGCCTATGTGCTGCAGCTAAATCTGGCAAATGGCACTTTGTCTAGAAGAGTGCCATAATGACACTACATTATGTTCTTATGGGTTTAGTTGACAGTGTCGTTTTTCAAACTGGATCTTGGGTATGTGACGACATACACAGTGGTCCTCGCCACCTTCCTGAAGAGCTGTACCCATCTTTCATTTCCTCGCCTGGCTGCACTGCTAGTGAGGGCCTACCACCACAGTCCACTAGACAAAGGGTCAGTGCATGCCACAAGAGGCTAAGTTGACACAATGACTTTTGATAGCTGCCTATTAAAATAAAAGTTTGGTCATGAAGTATCATCTTAACTTGGCAAAGGCTGAGAGCTGCACTGCAACTTTCCATTGTCAAGTGATTTGTCGGTCCCTTTTCACACACTGTGGCTTCTTCCCCACCACATGCCTGGCCATGTTTATTTAGCACCTGTTCAGGAACTGCATCAAACCTTGGGGAGATGTTTTGTTACTGAAAAGTCACCACCACTTTCAAGGCAATCAATATTTTTAAATGGACATTACTTTTTGCTGATTAGAAGCAAATAACCTAATTATCGAATACAGAATCAAAAGCTGTTTTAGTCTTTTGCAACGTATGCGAAATTTCCCGGTTTGCCTTTTTCTTCCCTTGAACAAAGTTTTTGTTTCACATTTAGAGATTACACTCACTCTAATCAAATCCAGATAAGCTGAAGATGTATGCACATTTTTTTTTTTTTTGCAGGGCAACTGTTAGAGGAGCTTTTAGGTACACAATGACCTTGTGCAATAGCAGAACACTAACAGGTATATTTACCAGCCTTTGCGCATGTGCTCATGTGGTGCAACGCAATGTTGTGCTGTGCTTGTGGGCTTTTTCAATGTATAGTAAATAGACGCTACATTTTGCGAGCAGAAACCTTAAACAAATATACCCCAATTCTTTTCACAAAATATATCCACTACTTTACTCAGTTTTAGGGAAGCAGAGAGATCATATATATATTTGAATATATAACTATTTAGAGTTTATTTAAAAGACAACTAGTGTGCACGTATGTATGTGTATTTTACAAACTGTAAGACTGGAGGTTCAGATTTTTTAAATTTAATTCTACGTTTTTGAAAGTTTCAAATGAATAAAAGCCGCAGCCACAGACCCAGTCTGAAACATGTGCATGTCTTGAAAAGGAATTAAGAGCGGTGGTTAATATAATGCCATAAAAAAAGGAGTTTGTGTGTATTCCTGGCCAGGGGACTACTGCAGGCAGCTTCAAGAGGCTAGTGTTCTTCTAGGTGAAAACAGAACCAGAATTTATTTTTCTGCAGACTAGCTTATATCTACGTGACCTAAAAGTGGCTGGAGTATAAATATTCGATTTAGAGGGCACATGAGTTCCCTAACTTTGGATTATACATAATACCCTGTTGTTGGCAACTATGCAAGTTTGAGCTTCTGTTTTGGCCCTTCCCATTGTCAAAAGTTTGGGGTGGGAGCCAGTAACCTTTTGGCGAAATTATGTTTGTTGCACCATACCACTAAAGGCTAGAAGTGGCCCTTGCCTTGAGTTTGGCATCAATGGTCCTCTGTGCACTGCCCTTTGCAAGGCTAGCGCAATAAAGTGCATGGACGCTTGGAATGTTTGCATGACTATGTAGCTCCTAGACACCCCAGGGTAGTAGTGCGCTTTACAAATGTAATTTTCATTTGATTTATGTTGAGAACAAGAAATAGAGCGATGGCGATGATAGTGTCATCTTCCAGCACAGATGCATGATGGGAGTATCCCAGGACATGGTGGATCAGTCAAATAATACCATATCCTCATTAGAACATGAGGATATTTTTCCCTCCTAGAGTTCCCTCTAGTCTTCCTGTTTTCCCATGGCCTACTCAGTAGTAAACCAAAAACGTGCTGCATGCCATGCAGCCTTCAGAGTCACCACCTAGAGGCACCAATGCAACCTTTTAACAAAGATAAACTTTAAAAATAAGACTTTGCATTTTTAATGATCAACCATCCCACCCAGCGAGCCTTTACACCCTAGAGAGGTCTAACATGCAGAGTGGATATAATATGTGACGTCATATAGCAGTGTTTTAAAAAATGGTCTGGGGACCCCAATTCTGCATGAAAATTGACTTATGTTTAATACTTAGCAGGTGGGGAGAGGGTGTAATCTAGCTTTAAAATCGATGAGCCCATGTCAACAGGAGACCTTGTGAATAGGTCTATGTAAACTGCCTTTTAGGAGCTATCAAGAAAACTTATTCTAAAGAGAATGCAGGTACATTTCTTTGCACATCTAGCTGACGACCTCCAATGAGCCATAGATTGCTTCTTCCCAAACCCTGTGGGATTTAGAAATAACCTTGACAGGCAGGATGCTTTATGCCTGACTAGGTGCAGGTAAGGCTATGTTACCCCCTCACACCAGCATGTTTGATCTCATGGGTGTAAGACTTGGAACAACTCTACATCAAAGAGACAATGGGACGCGGACCACAGCACCCACCTTCCCAAATTTCAGGCTTAATTATAAATTTCCCTGTCGCTTTAAAACAAAATAATCCGATGTTTCAAAAGGCTTGTAGCATTAGATGTATGTCTAGGTATACACATCAGCACCAATCTGGTCCCCGTTAGCCGTAGCATTGGGAGATCCAACTTCTGTGATACTTGGCAAGCTTTAGGGAACATACAGAATTGCTGGATACAGAATTGCTGGATTTTGAGCAGCTTTTGAGAGACATTCAGGAAGATGCTCCAGGTACTTTACTTGTTCTCTCTGGTTTATGCCACCATTAAAGACCTTGGTGCCAGGCTTTTGTGCTCTTCTTCATCGGTACAGCGTGCCCGCTCTTTGTGATGTACAATATGACAATGACCTACACATCAGAAAAGCACTGTCATTGAGGGTGATTTTTAAACATTATGTGAGGGGTTGCCGCCGCTGCCGCCAAATACAAGGTGTTCACTCTTCATCCAGAAAGCAACATAACAGTAGGAAAAAATCAGTAGGATGACATTAAAATGTTGTGCGTAACGACAATAGAACAAATAGATTTTGCCTGGTGACCAGGAAAAAGGAACAAAGCTTCCATGCAGTAAGGCATGGAACTTGGGATGGTCTCCTAATGGTGATAGTGTTGTGACTTAGTTTAAAAAAAGTTTCACCAGGAAGAAAACATTTTCTTGACGACTTCCTCTGTGTTGAATCGGGTCTAAGACGCTTACATTTATCAACCTTACCACATTTTGGTAGTACTGTTGCCTTCATGCCCTGAGCAGGGTTTTGCTTGTTATTTGAGGTGACAGAGTTGATGTACAGGTGGTGTAGCCATTTACCTCTGGGAATGAATTTCACTGTGTTAGGAAAACAGGCTCTCCAATGTTAGTTTCTTCTCTTAGGGCACAATCAGCTGTACCTCCTTGAATTGGAGAACTAAACCTATCATTGCTCCCTATCAGCTAATTCCTCCATGGCCCTAACAACAAGGAACAAGCAGGCAGGACTTTCAAGGGAAACAATAAAGACAGGCCTGGTCTAGATAGATATTGTGCAGGAGAGGGCAGTTTTGTATGGCATGGCAGTCTTTTCAACATCAGTAAATATTACATTTTGCTAGAAAAAAATAAAGAATTGGAATAAAACATTGTTTAAAAATAACTTAGAGTGCTTGTTGCAGAAAGGAGAATTCTCTTTAAGGTCTCCTAAAAATCCATATTGGGAGGTCTGGCGAATCTCAATTTACTCCAGGATGTCGTGTGATGAAGAAAAAGTTGGTCTTCTAGAATATGCCACCAATCGTTCGAACAGAAGTAGAAACAACCTGTCACAGAATAAAGATTTGACACCCCCTGTTTTCCCAAGAACATCTAAAAAACAGTAAAAGCAAGAGAAGTACAGTACTTAGCAGTATCACAGTGCACTACAGAGCACACTCGGACTGACACGATTGAAAACAGAGAAATGCGGATTCGCCTGTCCCAAGGCCTTGAATGTCCAAGAGGTTTTCTTGCTTGTTTGTCCCCATGGAAGGAGTATCAGAAACCTAAGCCCATCTCTCACTCCCATGTATCTTCTCGCTTCCCCTTTTGGAGAAGGCAAAATTCAAACCTCCAAAATAACTCTCAAATGATGTGGCGTGTGTGTAGAAGTTCAGTAGAGCACCAAAAACTCAAAACTCAAGTAAAAGGGAATCCAGGGGAAGAGTCAAAATGAGCTGAATGAAGTTGGTATCCAGGAAACTAAATAAAAAAGACAAACCAAAGAGCACTCTAACAGGGCAGCAGATGTTTTTGAAGTCCTTTAAGCTTCTGAGTTCCCGGGTTGACTTATCACTTTTCCAACAGGAAAAACAAAAAAATAAACAGCGACGACGAAAATAGTTTTTGTTTGTTTGGTTTTTTTTTTTGGTCCTTCCGTATTTTAGTTGCAACAGTGCTTCTCCGAAAAAAAGGTCCATCTATAAATATAATTTTCTTTTTTATTTTTAAATTCTCCTCTCAATATATATATATCTATATATCTATATATTATTTTTTGAATGGCGTTAACCTGCTGAAGTTTTGCCAGAACGGGGACTGGCTTCGTTTGGGTTCGTTGAACTCGAAGACCTGGGCTTGGGTGAATCCATCCGTTACCATGTATTGTCCATGTATTGTCCCTGGTTCCTGGGGTGGTGGGTAGGCAGGAGGTACGGTCTTCGGGTAGGTGACACCTGAGAGGAAAAAAGGATCAATTAGTCTCAGCTGAGTAAAGTGACAAATCAGGCAATTTCACACTGTGTCTTTGGCTTTATCAAGTATCAAGTGTAATGAAATGAAAATAGAAGTTCTAGAGCGTGGCTATCACCCGGGGGTATCTAGGCACTAAGACAACCGAGAATGAAACAGCATACAATAGAGCCAAAAAGATAGTACGCTGGAAAATCAATGTGAATGGCTCCATGAGCAGTGCAAGAGGGCACTGCTTCTTTATGCCACTCTAGTAGATTTTCTGCTAGAGCAGCAACTTCATCTACACGAACGGAAGGTTTCTCAACACAAGCGGTACCGGCCATCCGGGACTGCCCGCATTGAGAAATCTCGCCGGGAGGTGGTCTGGAGTAAGATTTTCCTTGCTCGCCAACTTAATGTTGGCAAACGTGAGCGAGGAAAAAACCGTTTCCGAACTCTGCACGCTATGCGGAACGTAGAGTGGGAAAAACTCCGTGAGCGGAATGGAATTTAATGCCCAGGCCTAAAGAAAAAAAGTGAAATAAATAAATAGAAGAAAAAATAAAACACCTGTGCTATTGGAAAAAGAAATAAGCAAAGACAGTAAACTACAATGCCAAAGTCAAAATAGATGCTACAAGAATCTAGTAATGCAGACATAATTTTCATATTTTCAGTTAAGACTCTGCCTCTCCTGTCATCTATGCTTTACAGTGGATAAATGCTACCCAGCCATAGTTTATCAATAAACACAAGACTACTCCTTTGTCTGCTTTCTCCTCCAATACACCGGCAATATTTTCAATCAATTAATTGTGAATAAGAAAAACTAGGATACAATGCAGTTTTGCCCGTCACAATTATGAATGGAGCATTTAACTACCTCACTGTTACTTATTTATTATTTATTTATTTCTTTCAAGGGTTTTATATAGCGCTGCTGGACCCTGGAGTATCAGAGCGCTTTACAACAGAGTTAGACACAATAGGATAAAATAGCAATATATGCGGAATTAGCAACGGGATACAGTTTGCAAAAAGTATATGATAAGGTGGGGGAGTAAGAGACAGGTACAAATTAAAAATAGGCGAAACAGTTAACAGGGGAGAAGATGTTGAATTCAGACAAGGTGGGGGGAGGGTATAAGAGTAGAGAGAGTGGACATGTTAGGTACCCCAATATATGCTGTGGAGAAGTAGTTTGAGTTCTTTTTTGAAAAGAGAGTAAGAGGGGTTGCAGCGAAGGTTTTGGGGGAGTGAGTTCCAAATGGTACGAGCATTACCAGAGAATGCACGGGATTGAGTTTTTTGACAATTAAGTCTAGGTGGGATCAGGAGGAGGGAGTCGGTGCTTCTCAGGGACCTGGTGCAGCCTGCTTTTTTTAGTTTGGTTGCAAGGTATGCGGGGGTGTTTTGATGAAGAGCTTTGTGGGTGATACAGGCAATCTTGTAAGAGGATCTTCCTTCAATTGGGAGCCAATTAGGATTTTTGAGGACAGGCGATATGTGGTCAAATCTTTTACAGTCAGAGATGAGTCGGGCAGCTGGATTGAGGACAGATTTAATCGGTGCAAGATGGGTTTTAGGAGTGCCGGCAAGGGTGGCGTTAGGATAGTCAATCCTGGAGAGGACTAGCGATTGGACAACGATTTTGAAATCATCAGCTGGAATGAAAGGTTTGAGTTTCTTGAGGTGGAGAAGGGTGAAAAGAGCACTTTTGGCGGCATTATTGATGTGGGGGATGAGGTTGAGATTCTGGTCGATGCTGATGCCAAGTGATTTAACAGAGTTAGAGGTGGAGAGGGAGCAATTGAGAGCTTTGATATCATTGATCCAGATTTGGATGGGAAGGGTATTGTTTTTGGGGGTGAAAAGAATGATTTCTGTTTTTTTGGGGTTCAGTTTGAGATGGTTTAGATGGAACCAGGCTTGTACTTTAGTTAGGGTGTCGTTGAGGTGAAGGATGTCGTTGTGGGATTTGATCTTGTAGTATAATTGGGTATCGTCGGCGTAGAGGTGGTAACTAATTTTAGCTTCTTTGAGAATGAGGGTGAGCGGTTCCATGAAAAGGTTGAAAAGGGTTGGGGAGAGCATGGATCCTTGAGGGACCGCGAGTGAGACAGGTTGAGGATTAGAGAGGAAGTGGCTAAGTTTGATTTGCTGTGATCTGTTTGAAGGAATGAGCAGAACCATTTGTGTACAGTGCCTTCCAAGCCAAATCGATCTTTGAGGGTGTTTAGAAGGGTGGGATGATGGACAGTATCAAATGCCGCCGAGAGGTCAAGGAGGATCAGTAGAGAGGATTCACCATTGTCAAGGGAGCGATGAATGTCATCTGTGATATTGAACTTTGCAGTTTCTGTACTACAGCCTTTCCTGAAACCTGATTGAAAAACATCAAGGAGATTGAAGTCGAGGATATGGTTCTCAAGTTGTGATAGGACACATTTTTCTAGGGCTTTAGAGAGGAAAGGAAGGTTAGAGATAGGGCGTAAGTTGTTAAGGTCATTTGGGTCAGAAGAGGTGTTTTTCAGGATGGGAGAGATTTGACCAAGCTGAAGGGAGGCTGCGACGCAACCAGTGGCAAGGGAGGAGTTGATGATATTGGTCCAAATAGGGGCAATGGTAGATTTGAGGTCTTGGACCAAATGGGCGGGAAGAGGATCTTTGGAATGGGAGGAAGGTTTGAGTTTAGTCATGATGTTAGTGATCGATGACACTGAAACTGGACTAAATTCACTCCAAGAAGCATTATTTTTAGTTATGAGTCTATTAGTAGAGAGGTCTGAATGCGCGAGAGCAGGAAGGGTAAGAGATGGGTCGAGGAGAGTGGGAAGAGTTGACGAAAGAGATAAAGGGGTGTTGGGGAGGGTGTGTAGAGTGTGGGAGGGTTGGAGAGAGGGGAGAGGGAGGAGAAGGATAGTTCTATCTTATTGACTTTGTTGCTAAAAAAGCTGGCGATTTCTTCGCATTTGTCAATAGAGGCAGATATTTTAGGAGGGCCAGTGGAGGTTTGTTTTTTAACAATGCTAAAGAGTTCTTTAGGTCGGTTTTAACTTGGTCAAGTTGTGACCGGAGAAAGGAGGCTTTTTTATTGTAGATGTGTTTTTTGTATTGGACTCTGGCAGTTCTGAGGAGGGTAAGATCCTTCCTGTGTGACAGGGCACAGGCTGTTCATCTCGCTGGTTTCACTGCCTCCTCACGAAAGGTGGAGTGCGGCGTCCCTCAGGGCTCTTCCTTATCCCCTCTTTTGTTTAATTTATACATCTATCCCCTTATTTTTTCATTGCAGCAGCTCGAGGTCACGGTGTTTAATTACGCCGATGACCTCCAGCTTATTTTTAATCTCTCTCACTCCCCCTCCTCTGTTCAGAATTTTCAAACCGTTATGTTATTCATCCAAGATTGGATGAACTGCAACCACCTTAAACTCAACCCTGACAAGACAGAGCTGGTCTTGACAGGAGGTGGTTGCAGCCCCTTGTCCCCCTCGTTTTGGCCCCCTTCACTTGGTGTCCCCCCCCTCCCGGTTCCTAAAGTTAAAACCCTTGGGATCTTTCTCAATTCCCAACTATCTGTAAACCCCCAGGTCAGTTTGGTGGTTTCCTCTTGCTTTTTTTCCCTCCGGATAATTAGGAAGATATCTCGCTTCTTCTCCCTCCCGGCACTGAAAATAATTGTGATGGCAATGGTGCTCTCGCGCCTTGATTATGGGAACATAATCTATAACGGCGCACCGGCCTATGCCATACACCGATTGCAGCTAGTGCAAAATCAGGCTGCCCGCCTGATCCATGGGCTGCCCAAATTCCATCGAGCAACCCCACTGCTGAAATCATTGCACTGGCTACCTGTGAGGGAGCGGGTCTTATTTAAACTAGGTTGCCTCACCTTCCAGGCTAGGATGGGCACTGCCCCCGAGTTTATATGCTCAGCCATCAAACCCTACCTGCCGGGCAGAGAACTCCGCTCTACCCACATGGCACTCCTGGTCACACCTCGCTTTAAGAAAAAGAAAGCAGGTGGGGCGAAATTTGCGGTCCTTGCACCTGTCTTCTGGAACTCCCTCCCCATGTAACTCAGATCCGCAACCTCCGATTTGGAGTTCCGGAAGAATCTGAAAACCTTCCTTTTCTCCAGAGCTTTTGCTGCCTAACCTGCCCCTCTTGCTGCTGTTGCTAGCAGTAGCTCCTATAGCGCCATGAAACCGCTGGGTATAAGCGCGCTAAATAAATGTTTTTAAATTCAAATTCAAATTAAGATTGTCATCGGTGGGATGATTTCTCCAAACACGTTCAGATTGTCTTAGGGATCGTCTTTCATTATTAAGTTCAGGGTTGAACCATGATTTGGGAGGGTTTTTTTTTGTTGTTTGAGTTTAATTGAGGCAATTTCGTCAAGGGCTTGGAGAATAGAGTTATTATAATGGTTGGTTAGGTCATTAGTACTGTCAGAGAGAGGGAGGCGAAGTAAGCAGGTTTTAATTGTGGATTCCAGTTCATCAAGAGGGATAAGGTGAAGGTTGCGTGTAGATTTCTTAGGTAGGGTGCTGATGGGGGCGGGGTGATTTGTGGGTCTCTTCACGTAGAAGAGGATGAGGTAATGGTCAGACCAGTCGATAGGAAGTATACTAGAGAGGGAGGCTAGATCATTGCTAGTTATGATAGCATTTAGGGTGGAACCTTTATTGTGAGTGGGAGAATGGCAGAGTTGGGTCATGTTGGTGATTTCCATGGTATTCTTAAAAGTGATAATAGCAGGGTCATCAATTTTGTTCCAGTGGACGTTGTAGTCACCAAGGAAGATATTCTTAGAGTGTGATAGAGAGGATTGGATAATGAGGTCAGACATCTCTTCAGTAAAAGAGATACAATTTCCAGGGGGATGGTAGATGGTGTGCAGCCGAGTGGTGGGGGAGTCGTGAATAAAGAGATCTGCGCAAAGGTATTCAAAGGATGAAGGGTCTTGAGACTCAACAAGCGTGATGTTATGTTCAGTTTTAAAAATTAGTGCAAGTCCTCCTCCTGTTTGCTTGATTCTATCTTTCTTGATGATTGAGTAACCTGGGGAATGAGCAAGTCGAGGATCGGAGTGGAGTGGGCGGTGAGCCAGGTTTCGGTTAGGAATGCTATGTCGATGTTTTCGCTGAGGATCGTTTCTGCAATCTCAGTGGCGTGGCGGGAGGCGGATCGGCAGTTGATCAACATGCAATGTAGGGGAGAGGGGTCAGGTTGTTGAGTTGAGGGACAGGGGGGAATAGTTCTCAGATGCTGGGGAGGTCTCGGGGATTTCTTAAGAGGGGGGAGTCTGCTTGTACCTAGGAGAACTGGGATAGAAGATTGATGAGTGGAGATAGGTCTCAGATGTTGGGGAGGTCTAGGGGATATAGTAAGAAGGGGGAATCTGCTTGAACCTAAGAGAACAGGGATAGTAGATTGATAGGTGGGGTGCATAGTGGAAGTAGATTGAAGTGGAAGTGGCTTAGTGGCTGGGGGTGAGCAGGGAGCGGAAGGTAAGTTCGTGGGAGTTATAAGTTCTGAGGTTGTAAGGTACATATCCAGTTGAGGATAGTGGGGCGTGATGGTATTATGGATTGGAATGATTGACGAAGGTTGATCGGGTGTGGAATTTGTGGAGGAGCTGTTAGTGAGCGGGTGAGTGTTGTTGATGTTAGTAATCATGTTAGGGGGGAAGACGGTTGAAGGGTTGGGATTGAGATTGTTGTTAATGAGTGGGGATATGGTGTATTGTGAGGGAGTCGGAGAATAGGTATGCGTGGAGGTGATGGCATTAGTTAGGAGAGAGATAGCGTTTCTAAGTGAGGAGAGTTCTGAAACGAGGGATGAAAGGAGAGGATCGCTGTAAGGGGGTGTTGGAGTGTGGATTGGATTAGGTTGAGGAGGGGGATCTTTATTGGAGAGTGGGAGTGTATAGTAGGTGGATGTGGGAGAGGTATTACTATTGGGCGAGTAGTTAAGAGGAGGTGGTTTGGGGACAGTAAGAATTGGCGTAGATGGAAGATTGTGTGTAATTGAGGATAGTAAGGGGGTGAGAGAGAGGGGTAATGTTCGAGGTGGTGTGGGGGCAGTTAAGGGAGTTTGGGGGTTGCATGAGTGTGGTGTGAGGGGGCGAGGAGAGATTGGAGATGGGGTGAAAATGGAGTCATAGGAAGGGAGGTGCGTAGCAGAGAGTGTGATATTGGAAAGGGGGGTTACCGGGGGGTGAGTGGTAGAAGGCGAAGCGAGGGGGGGTAATGAGGTTGGAGGGAGGAGAGGAGGAGGGTAAATCTTGAAGGGGTGAACGGAGTGAGGGGGGAATGAGGGAAGAAGGTGGTAAAATATGGGATGAATCAGAGAGACGAGAAGAGGGAGCAGGGGAGAAGATGGAGTTATAGGAAGGGAGGTGCATAGCAGGGAGTGTGATATTAGAAAGGGGGGTTACCGTGGGTTGAGTGGTAGAGGGCAAAGGGAGGGGGGGTGTAATGAGGTTGGAGGGAGGAGAGGAGGAGGGTAAATCAGGCAGGGGTGAAAGGAGGGTTGGGGGAATGAGGGGAGAAGAAGGTTGTAAAATTTGGGGTGAGTCAGGGAGACGAGAAGAGGGAGCAGGGGAGATGTTGGGGGGTGATGGGCCGTGAGAATGAGGCGGTGAGGGGGTGAGGGGGTGGGGTTCAAGGATTGTGTGAGGGATAGGGAGATAGCGCTAAAGTGTTGTTCAAAGATATCGAGGTTATTTTCTGATGCTTGAATGAGAATGTTTCCGGATTTGAAGATGGAGATATCTATTTCACTCGGAAAGGAGGGAGATGGCGTGGTGACGAGTTTCAGGCCGTATGGGATTTTACGCGAATTTGATATAGGGAGGTGACTCAGAAATAGGCTTTTCCATGTGGGTGGGCGTTTGGTGAAGAAGAAGAAATTGGTGATAATTGAGGAGGTTAGGCTGTAATGGTGGTCGGCAAATAGGGTTTCTGGGTGGAGGCAGAGAAGTTTGTGCTTAAAGTTTTTTTTGCCATATTTGGACAGATGGGAGGGGTAGAGGATGGACCACGAGTAAGGGCCAAATTTAGAGATGGGTGAGTTTGAGGTCCCAGGGGGGGGGAGAGCGAGGGGTGGGGGAGGGTGAGAGGGAGGGGTGGCTTGATTCAGAGAATATGGAGAGAGAGAGTGCAGTAATCTATGAGGTAAGGATAACGGTAAAGTACCTAGTATAGTATAAAGTGGGTAATCAAGAGAAATAGAGCATCAAATGAGGAGCAGTAAGACAAAAATAATAAATAATAGTTAGTGTCATAAAGATTACATAAGGAAGGATATATCTTATCAAACGAGTAGTTAAGGAAAATATAAAACAAATATAGCAGTACAATAAGATGTGATGAGGACTAAATTGAACAGTTTAGGCAAATAGAAAACAAGTATAGCAATACAATAACATAGCCAAACATCAATTATTAAGGTGCAAATAGGAGAATTATGAATTGACAGTGTATACAGACAAATAAAGCAATAAAAGAGTATAGTCAAGCATAGATTAATAAAGTGTCAAAAAAATTGAATAGTTTAGGCAAATTGAAAATAAATATAGCAATACAATAAGAAGTGATGAGGACTAAATTGAATCGTTTAGGTAAATAGAAAACAAATATAGCAACACAATAACATAGCTAGATATAGATTAATATTAATAAGGTGCAATAAAAGAATTGTGAAATGTGGGGGATACAGGCAAAATACAGCAAAAAAAAAACTTATATGTAAACTTTAGCAGTGAAGGGTTGAATATTGTCAGGTGCCTCACTGCTCCCTGAAAGTTATCTTTATCAGCCTGGAGTAGGGCAGGTTCCTCACTGTCCCTTGTATGTCACTTTCAGCAGCAATGAGTATGATGCTGTCAGGCACCTCGTCGCGCCTTGCAAGTCACAAAGCCTCAAACTTAACTCCGACAAAACCGAAGTCCTCATCCTGGGAGCCACCCCCTATGCCTGGGTCAATTCCTGTTAGCCCTCAGCGCTGGGAGCCACCCACACCCACCAACCATGCATGTAACCTTGGCAACATCCTTGACTCCTCGCTCTCAATGACCCACCGAAAATCAATGTAGTCTCATCCTTCTGCTTCCACACGCTCCGCCTACTTTGAATTCTTTTTAAAGTGGATCCCACTGAGTCCAGAACCATTCACCCAGGCACTTGTGAGCTACAAACTGGACTATGGCAATGCACTCTATGCCAGCACCAGCCAAAAGCTCCAAAAGAAATTGCAAAGAATTCAGAATGCCGCTACGAGACTTATCCTGGACATCCCCCGCTGCAGCCACATTGCTGATCACCTGAGAAACCTCCAATGGCTCCAGATCAACAAAAGAATCACCTTCAAGCTCCTCACACACACCTACAAGGCCCTCCACAACATCGGACCAGAATACCTCAACCACCGCCTCTCCTTCTTCATTCCCACCAGACACCTCCGCTCCGCCAACCTGACCCTGGCCACTATCCCATGGATCCAAAAGACCACGGCCGGAGGAAGATCCTTCTCCTACGTCACAGCAAAGACCTGGAAATCTCTTTCTCCACACCTCAGGCAATCACAATTACTGCCTCAATCCAGGAAGGACCGCAAGACCTGGATTTTTGACTAAACTGCAGAAACCACCCCCCAGTGCCTTGAGACCCTACAAGACGATTAGCTGCGCTCTATAACAACCTTGATTGTTTGTGGTGTAGGACATTGGGCAGGTTCCTCATTGTCACTTGCTCGCCACTTTCAGCAGCTATGTGTAGGATGCTGTCAGGCGCCTCACTGCCCCTTGCAAGTCACTTTTATCAGCCAGGAATAGGATATTGGTCAGATTCTTTACTGTCCTTTGCAAGTCAATTTCAGCACCCAAGTTCCTCACTGTCCCTTGAAAGTCAGTTTCAGCAGCCAGGTGTAGGACATTGGGCAGGTTCCTCACTGCCCCTTGCAAGCCACTGCCAGCAGCCAGGTGTAGACATTGAACAGGTACCTCACTGTCCCTTGCATGTCACTTTCAGCAGCTATGTGTGGTATGCTGTCAGGCATGTTACTGCCACTTGCATGTCACTTTTATCAGCCAGGGGAAGGACATCGTGCAGGTTTGTCACTGTCCCTTGCAACTCATATTCAGCAGCCAAGAGTAGAACAAAGGGTAGTGACCTCACTGTCCCTTGCACACCACTTTTAGCAGCCCATAGTCGGATACTGGCCATGTGCCTCACTGCTCCATGCCCATCACTCTCAGGTTGCGAGTAAGATACTGAGCTGGTGCATCACCGTCCCATGTAGATCAGATTCAGCAGCAAGGAGCGGGACAGTGGGCATCTGCCTCCCTTCTCCATGCGCGTCACTATCAGCTGGCAGCGTAGGATACTGTGGAGGTGCCCCACTGCCGCTCACACATTGCATTCAATGGAAGGAGTGGCACATTCAACTGGTACCTCTCTACCCCATGCGTGCCACTTTCAGCAGCTAGGCGATATGGTGGAAATGCCTCACTGTCCCTGGCGTGCGGACTGGGATACGAGGCAAGTTCCTCCCTCCCCCTGGCACGTCAATCTCAGCTTCTAAGAATAGCAGCTCATGGGACATACTAATGGTGAGCTTAGAGGATTTCAGTTTTGACTTTTACACTGAGTCATCTATTTAATGATACAATAAACACACACAAAAAAATCAAAAACATGGGGATGCTGAATGAGGGAATTTGTTATTTTTTCGGGTTTGCAGGCTGAAGACGGCTGAAATGCCAGAAACCGGTCCTCGGAAGTTTGTTTCCGGTCCAGGGAAGGCATGGCTTGGTAGTTCGGGCTGGACTGTTCCCATGAGGCCCAGGGTCAGACTGATTTGCATATAGCCATGTCTGAACTGGGGTGGCAGAGTGGGCTAAAGAACGGTGATGGATTAAACCCAGATCTTTTGACTGGGTGTGAGTGTTTGATTGGTTCAGATGCTCCGTCCATTACCACCCCCTTTTGTACCGCTTTTGGTCGCCATAAGTGTGGCAGGGTATGCTCAGACGTGAGTCCCTTGCTCACTTTGCCACTGGATTCAAGCAAGCCGGGCTGAAGACGGCTGTAATGCCAGAAACCGGTCCTCGGAAGCTTGTTTCCGGTCCAGGGAAGGCATGGCTTGGTAGTTCGGGCTGGACTGTTCCCATGAGGCACAGGGTCAGACTGATTTGCATATAGCCATGTCTGAACTGGGGTGGCAGACTGGGCTAAAGAACGGTGATGGATTAAACCCAGATCTTTTGACTGGGTGTGAATGTTTGATTGGTTCAGATGCTCCTTCCATTACCACCCCCTTTTGTACCGACATCGAAATAGGTGCCCGAAACTTTATTTTATAAATATCCCTCTAGTGCACATACACATATTGAACCCACCTAATGGAAATGCAGAACAGAATCGAACTATATAAAAACAATACCCACACTTTATTTGCATCTAGCCATTTTGTCTCAATACTTTTCAATGAAAGCAATTTTAATGAAAATATTTAATAGAAAAAGTATTTAATTGAAAAACAAAATCAGAAAATACAATTCAGACATACATTTCATGCAAATTAAAACACTAAGGTGAATATTTGGGTCAAATTAGGAGATAAGTTTGGATAATACCATGATAAGCGCCAAGAATAGAATCAGGATAAAGGCAAAAAATGAAGTTGAAGTCAGAGGCAGGGTAAAGATGTCAAGATCAACTTAGTGTGGAGTTAGAGTAATGGTAATCATGAAGGGAAGGGTTATCCCTAGGTCGGATTAACACCTTCCATGCTCATGACGAGCTGAGCTCGTCATGAGGCACGGTGCTCCGGTGCTCATGACAAGCTCAGCTCGTCATGAGCCATGGAACGCTCACACGCGGGGATAATTCCCCTGCTGTGCTGAGCGTTCCACGGGAACGGGTGCAGCTGTGACGAGCCCAGCTCGTCATGAGCACCGGAGCGCCGTGCCTCATGACGAGCTGAGCTCGTCATGAACATGGGGGCGCTGTGCGTGCCCCTCCCTAGCCCCCCAGCACAGCGGGGGAATTACCCCCCGCAGCGAAGGGGTTAAAGGTTAAGTTGAAGATTAAGGTTACAGTCAGAAATAGGTTCAGGGTCATGATTAGAAATGGATCAAGAGTAAGCTTTAATGGCCACAGGGAGTTCCAGGACTGTGCTTAGGTTCAATGTTACACTTAGGGTCATTTCTATGGTAATATGACAGCTATGAACATAGGGGTTCCTTTATAAGAGAAGCAGGACACCTGCCAACCTACCTGGAAGAAGACCGCCTGCCATACTAGGAGCTCTTCACCTTGTCCCTAGGGATTGTTTTTCCAAATGTATTTGAGCAAGTGAGACTGAAGCACTTCTAGCAACACTGAAATGCCAGTGAGAGGTCCTGTACTGTCAACTGATCAGAAATATGTTATGCTATGTATAAAAGCAGGTACTTAATTCTGAATAACATAAAATCAATGGCCCTGGTGTGCAGGAAGATTTCATCTTGTGTATAGCTGGCATTGTTCTGTTTGTTACCAGATCTTCAAACCACCTCCCATAAATAGGGCTGGCCTTCTGACACTCTGAGGCAGCAGCCCCCTTGCAAATAGGATGTCGGTGAGGGTCCACCATGGAAATGCCACCAATTCTCCCACTTCTAAATCAGGTTGGGGAACAACGAGTTTGTTCGACAAACTATAAATGACCCAATCAGTTGAGGTTAGATCAATGTTATGGATAAAGGCAATGGGTGCATAAGCTACATTTAAGTTTAGATTTAGAATTTGGGCTAGGATCAAAAGCCATGTTAATGGTTGAACCTAGCCGTTGGTTTAAGTTTTCTTGTATAGCTAAAAACAATTTAGAAAAATAAACAAAAAATCCACTTAGAAGAGAGGGTGTATTGCTGAAAAATAATGCAATTTATAATTACACATTTCAACCAAATGAGTTTGATTGCAAAGTCAATATTAACGCAAGGTACCAAAAATCTGGATTTCTTCTTGAAATGTTTTTTTACTAAATACTTTCTCTGAAATGCTCCATTTGCATTATTGTACCAGGAAGAAAAACAGAGTTTTTAAAAGTTTTTTCACAAAAGTAATTAATAATGAGACATACCAATTTACAATAAAAGGAGTAACTCCATATCGTCTTAGATTTAAGCGTACAAAGTGCACTGATTTCCTCATTGTTTGACATTCTTTAAATGAGCAGGCATACACAAACAGTAACAGGGTCTCCAGTAAGTCCCTGGCACATACCTGTCCACCCTACCTCTACTCTGTACACTGTTCACAGAATACAAAGTCCATAGTAAAAGTATTACTATGAAGATTTAGTTACACTTTTGAGTTTATTGTATTTTCATATAGAAAACATTTTATATGCAACTCAGTTCATACCCCAGAAAAAAAATGGGATACTTCACATTATACTTACACCTACCTGAATTAGGCATACATTTATAGGTGCAATGCATGCCGGAAATGGTGTTGGCCAATATTTATAAATTTACACTGAGTTATGATTTTGTATGTACATTGGCAATACCACCTCTCACGCATATTCATTGGAACATGCACTACCCCGCCTTTAACTTATAAGCATGGAAAGTCTAGTTAACCGGTGAACTCTCCTCCGTTAAAGATGTCATCTACACCAGTAAACATAAGAAAATTCTGATTGTATGATGTAGGATTCACCATTTGGAGACACAGAACTAATCTGAGACAAAAACGAATACTTTCGGTATTCACAAAAGGGATTTAGTAGTAAAGTTAGGATCCTAACTTTACCACTACTAAATGCCTTTTGTGAATACCGAAAGTCATAAAGTTAGGATTTTTCTCAGTTTAGTGGTAGGAAAGTTATGAATCCTAACTTTACTACTACTAAATGCCTTCTGTGAATACCAAAAGTAGTGAGTTTAGGATTTTGTCTCAGATTACTTTTGTGAATTGGGCCCATAGCTTTTAGGGCAAGTAAGTTTAACTTGTGCTTACAATTGTTTAATAATCAGCTCCAATCCATGTTTAAGATTGAAAGGATCTCCCTTGTAACTGCTATAAGGGCATGCTTATTCGTCAATTCCAGCTTGCGCGACACATTCGACCGGGTGCAAAAAGAGAGATCCAACATTTTCTGTTGCCCACACCAAGACAATCATGTGGTCATCCCCCCTTTCCCCTCCCTACAATGGACCATTTCACAAGAAGAAGCAAACACTTACAATATAGTCATGATGCCCAGTTCCTCTTCTTAGTAGCTGAAATTTTACTGTAAGTTGAATATTTTAATTGTGGGAAGCGCGCCTAGTCATTAAGCGCGGGATCAATTTCATGTAGAAATGTCTGGAATATTTCCAGTGCAAATTCTGAATGAAAAATGTTATGCCACTAATATAATCCACTCTTGCAAAGATTCTGCCACCCACATGACGTGCTCTTTTGGGAATTCTCATGTTGTGGGGGCAGCAAGGGAAATCTGAGTAAGGGATTTTGAGTGGTTAAACCAAAGGTCTCTGCTGACATAACATGTGAATTGGGGTCAAACGAAAGAAGCTTGAAGACAGATTGGTGTTGCGATGGGTGCCTTGCAGTTGAAAACATGTTACCAGTCTTCTGAATAGAGAAGCTTATTAATCTGAAAGAAAGAGAAAAGTAACAAAACTATTTCAAGAAAGTGCTGTGGTCCTGTTCCGCAACTTTAAATAATAAATGTTGAAGTATTTAAATGTATGAGCCACAATATGGCAGCATTAAATATGACATGTGAAACAACTAATTTAAAATGTATAGGGATGATTGAAAAGAATTGATGTATGCCTAGAAATGTAGAATGAAGTATTAATTTCAGTCTTCTGTACCTTGATTATTATTTGTTTTAACGTTTTATATAGCGCGAACATGACCCTAGTGGGTATCAGAGCGAGTTGAGATACAAGACTACTTGTCTCTGCTACTATGCTTAGTCAGACTGCACAGCAACCTAATGTACTGCATAGCATTCTGAAGGGAGAGGTGAGCCGCAGCTGCCAGAGCGGCTTACTTCGGGAGCACGGGGCTCATGGTTCGATCTCCGGTGCCGGCGACAGCTCAGCTCAGCATCATGTGACTCTGGGCAATAGCTCACTCAATCTCCCCATTAGCCCACAGCGCCTTGAAACCTTAAGGGGTGATATGTTCGCGCTTTACAAATATGGATCTATATATGAATGAGGAGAAATAGGTAACTATCAAAATATGACTG
Organism: Lissotriton helveticus; assembly: GCF_964261635.1. Taxonomy (NCBI): domain Eukaryota; kingdom Metazoa; phylum Chordata; class Amphibia; order Caudata; family Salamandridae; genus Lissotriton; species Lissotriton helveticus. Next base: position 5,399,813 of record NC_136064.1, read on the forward strand.
GATGTATACACAGCAGGCAACATTCATCACAAGAAACTCATACATGCACCTGACTCCAAGGGCCCTGCCCTTTTCCATTCTTGCTAGGCAATACATTTGAGCCAGAGTGCTGTCTGAATCAGCATGACCCAGACATCCTAATCGACAAGAAGACGAACTTCACCAAAAAGGACACTGGCACTGTGGTCAACTGTGTAGTTGACCATTGTGGTGAACTACATGGCCTGCCTTCCTCGGCAGGATGTCACTGAAAGGGGGATTGGGCTCGGTCTGGAGGTCTGCACAGTGGGCAATATAAGGAATAAGTGGCTGGATAAGATATTGCATGGGTAGGATAATTTTGTCAAGAAACAGGTGACTTTGCTTGGCTGTAAACCCAAACTATGCCGCTACCTCAACCCCGTCGATCAACGCATTCTCTCCAGAACACATTCTCGCCAGCTACATGACCAGCGTGTTCCAGAGAACAACCTTCTAAGGCCAGCTAAAATGGACCTACTACTACTCGAAGAAAGACAGCACTCTGTGAAAATGATATCATGGCCACTAACCGCATATGTGCCAGTCCAAAGCTACCGCGTAAATAATAATAGAGTTGGGTTCATTATTTATCAGATGCAATCCAAACCTAGGTTTTTATGGAATAACATGCAGATTTCGGTGCTTGCCACATTAGACTCTGCATGGTACAGTAAATACGTATACTTTTGCCCTATTACATTTAGCTGGTATAATGAAGGGTGAAATATTTAATGCCCTTAGTAATCACTGGGTGTGTTCAATAACATCCAACTCGTAATTTTGACCCATGCATAAGCAGGAGTTTGCGCAGAGATTCGAAAACACTGGCCAGCTTGTAATCAGGGTATAAGGAGCAAAATGTGAAATTGAACACACATGACCACACAAACTCAACGTTTGCACATGTGAACAATAATTATCTTTACTTCCCATGACTACACCATACCATGGAACTGTAAAAGAGGCAATGTCAGCCCCAGCAATATAAGTGCCACAATACATGTCCGCTTTGACTATGTTTCACAACCATCCTATTCTGCATATCTTATGCTGCTTGGCCATGAGAAGCCCTAGTAATAAACATCCCATATCCATGCTCCTGTAGTCTGTTACTTTGAACATTGAAGGACTTGTGTTAACAGACCCTCGGCCACATGCCACCACATGCGTTTTGAGGTCAGATTATGCTTGCTGATGCTCTTTAATGCCATGTATAAGTTAGCATTCGCTACGCCATTTTCTTTATATGCGCCATTTTATGTACTGATTGAAACTAATCCAGTGTAATTCCGAGAAATGCTCCTTGTTAAGTTTTGTTTCTGTAATGAAGAATTGTCTGTGCCGGGGCATAGCTTTCCCTTGGTAATGGCTCTCTCCCACCTGTCTGGCAGTTTGATCATGGCCAAGGGTGGAACAGCCTTGAAAGTGTTCTGAGCTGTGCAAGATACGAGTGTAGTTTTTTCCTGTCTTTACGCTGTTCGCCGACATATGTTGGGAAAAATCCACTGTGGGCGTGTTATTAGTTGATCATGCAATTCATATAATGTATCTTTATGCTTAGAGTTCTTCAGTTCCCTCAGTAGCACTCTCTTGAGACTGTGCAGACAGGGCCCCGCTCTGAGCATATACAATAAATGATTATTGGTGTATACTATTCACTGTTTCTCCAACTCTTCATTTAGCATGGAAGGCTGAGAGGTAGTCAGTGGTGACCCGGTTGGCCTTAACCGGGTCACTTCCATCACTGATTTCCTACTTGCCATGCGATGAGCCAGAGCCACTTAAACCAGACAGATGACTGAACATCTGCCACTCAATGTCATGCCAGGTCTACTTCTGTACACTCTCACTATATGTACATCTCAGTATGGCATATTAACACATAAGCCAGTGCAATGCAATACATATTACATATATGATGTTGGTTTCCCTCACACACCTCATGTTGGAATTTTCCACACACACACACAACATACGCTCATATAACGATAATAAACACCACTGGCACCAAAGCACTCAACAAATGTGTGTGACACAAGATGTCTACTATATGTAATTTACCATACTGATATCCAGTGTTAGTATGAGTGGAGGACCTATAGAAAGGTTTCTGTCAAAACCCACACATCCCAATATCATACAACCAAATGTGGATACCTAGTAAGTGGACACGATCACCACCTTGCCGCCTGTCATTGCTTCCTGGGGAATATGCTAAAGATGGGGAATCTGCAGACAGAGGTATCCATCAGAAATATGTACATGTCTCTAGGCCGTGTACCTTTACAATGTTCTAATTGGTCTGAGTGATACTGCCAAAAAAGGGCTTTTGCCTGCTATTGTGGAAGTGGCTTGGTGCAATGTTACCTTAGGTGACAAGAAACTACGAGAATTTAAGAACAAGTAAAAGGGTGTCAAAGCAATGACCAACACATGTTCTGTCTTTCATGATCCGGGCGACTGTATGGTTGCCTGGGACCTGCAAGCTGCATACTTTCATGTGCTCCGTTCTGCATTCCCACAGACGTTACCTACAGTTCAAGTTAAGTCAGGATCATTTCCAGTTTGCCGTGCTCTCCTTTGGACTTACCAGCACCCCTTGGGGCTTCACGAAAGTATCACAGTGATTCCAGTCCAACTTCAGAGGTTGGGGTTTCTAGTTTACCTGTACCTCAATGACTTGCTGTTTATGGTGGGCTTTCCACCGTCAGTTGTAGACAGCCTCCAGACAGCGGTGAACCTTCCACCATCTTAGGGATCTCGATCAATGAGTCAAAGTCACACCTGACTCCTTCAAAAAGGCTTCCTTTTATAGGAGCTCTTATGAACACACTTCAGTTTTGCTCCTTTCCTCCTTCATAACGTGTCAAGGAAATTAACGCTATAATTCTGAAGTTTCAGCCTTGATCCTGGATCTCGGCAGAGGGATCTGAAGAATCATGGACCCAGCGACAAGGAAACCGGTCGAATCTCATCCAGGTTTCAGAGGAGACTGCACAAAATCGACAGGCAATCCAAGGCAGACCCCTATCCCTTCCCCACTCCGAGCTGATGGAGGTGACAGATGTGTCCCTACTGCGCTGGGAAGGTCACCTGGGATAGGTGGAGATCAGAGGACTATGTTCACCAGCACCCGATGGACTAATAGGTCTCACTCTCTCGCTCATTCACAGAACCTAGAGTCGGAGGATAATGTACCACGTACAAGCAGAGACTGAGATGAAATTCCAGGAGACAGTTGCCTACCCCTGCATGACAAAGTTGTACTCAGCACTGCAGTGTCTGAGGAGATTGTTCGGCTTACAGCTACCAAATGTCACTGATGGTCACCCTTCTCTCAAGTCATGCAGTCTTCCCGGATGCATGGCCACAGATGCTTATCCCAGCTAAGCAGGAGTATATCTTATGTGTTATTGTGTGCAAAGTGTCTAATTATACCTATTCTGGCTAAATTATCAAAGGACCGTAAAAAAAACTAATGGCATTTGACAGTGTCTAAATCCAAGCAATATTTAAAATATTTACTTCTTAAAATAATTTATTGATGATTATTACATTCATTTGAGTTTTAATTCACAAAAGAAAAATGAGTTCAATGCATAGAAGGGTTGCTGTGCATATTATTTGCATAGTTGCAGAGCGGACTATCCCTGTTTAATGATAATAATAATAATACCGCGACCTATAAAGCGCATGGCTACTTCAAGCGATTTGTCCCAGTGTTTGGCATTGAAAGGATTATTTGTGAATCGATGTGTTTGAATAATTCGTTTTTAGACGCACTTATTGTAAATTCCTTTCATTAAAAAGTTCTCAAAATGATATTGCTTTGTGTACCAGCATGCATTTCCAGGAAATGTTTTTTTTATTTATTCCATTAATTTATAAATGATTTATAAATGCAAATACATATTCCACCTCCCCTCTCTGAATCCTCTGCTTTCATTTACAGCTTTGGCAGTCTTTTATACTTTTATATTTTTGAGAAGAGATCCCCCAAGCCCCGTTTTTTAAATACCCTTAAAAATATATAAAGCGTTTTTACACTGCATGGGTTCCAGAGTAGCATGCTACTTGCCGAAAAAAGCCCTTCAAACCCCCCCCCCCCAATCAGGGGTAGCAAGCACTACACAAATGCAAACCCTTTTCCCTTCTTTATCCCTCCACTATCCTTCTCAATCTAAATAACTGACTAACATATCCCCACTCAAATTACTTTCATATTTCACTATACTAATTCACCACTAATCCTTTATGGGTAATGGAGTAGCGTGCTACTCGCCGAAATAGCCTTTGATGCCTCGCCAGGAGTATTAAGCGCTATATAAATGAAATTACAATACAATACAATTCAATTTATAGACCATAACATGATCTGCTTGAACATTGCTACAACTGCACCATAAAAGTGATGCATCTTGCGTCATTTGGAAAGGACGGTGGGGCGTCACCTGAGAGAGCAGGATTTGTAAGGTCACAACCTATTTTATAACTTTATTTTTTCTCAATCCCTCCATACAACTTTGTCGACGTGTCAGTTTGTTCTGTCGACATGATTGCTCATACAGGCCCACAGATAACCCAGCTAATAAATTTGCTTTGTGTTTTCTTGGTCAACCATAGAGCTATGAAAGTACTCTATACTAGACTGGAGCTCCAAAAATGCAGAGACCAAACACAGAAAGGAGCTTCATGTTCAGATGGGTAGTTTCTAATGCCTGAAGTTAATGATTATCATATATTCAGTGCTATATTAAACCAAGTGGAGGTTCTTAGGCAGTCGAAATTTTTGGGGCCCCACTCGCAAATTATCTCCTAATACGTTTATTAAATTTTACCAACAATTTTAATAAACCAATTTTATTACACACAAAACTAAACATTAACTAGAATTAAACAAAAAATATTTGGAAACAATTTAAGAAAGCTTGATTGTAATTTTCTACCAAGATCAAATCAATATTATTTTAATCTGTTGTCGCGGGACCCTAAAAGGAGTGGGTCCCACAGGCCGGTGCCTTCTTTGCCTATTTGGTAATCCGGAACTGCATACATTATATTGTGGTTACTAAAGTTTACATTCTAAACTCAGACCCTGATTTAATGTCTGTAAGCAGGCTGCGGGCCTCTTCCGGGGTGGGGCATCGCATATTATTTAGGACACTTTTGTGATGGAAAAAACCAAATTCCTGTGATTTCCCAACTGTGTAATTAACATTTGATTTGGTTGCTCTGGCTCTGGGACGTCTTGACATTACCCGCTCTCAAGTCTTGCTGTCTGGGTGGCAGCGTACACATTTCTACCCGAAAAATATTTCACGCTCCTTGATTTTAGAATATCACATGTGAGAGCCGCAACGCGCCACGTCAAGAGAGAAGCAAGAGGTTGTTTTGTTGCAGAAGTTAATCTTGGTTCACCACCCACAAACAGTTTTTCTTTTTACATCTTCTATCTATGCACTCTCCTCTCTCTCATCCTCCTGTAGAATCAAAGGCATAATATTGGTCTCTGCGGTAGCGAACATTAATTAATTACAAAGAATATGGGATGTCTTTCTGGTTCCCCTAAGAATATATTCTTTACCTCCCTCTCAGAGATTGATAAATTCCACTTATCAGTGAAACCAACGTCCCCCTCCTATTGATAGTAGAAATACTGCCTTATCAGGGAAAATACAAAATGTATCATAAAATTTGGGCCAACATCTATGCAGTGCTTTGAGTTGGTTAATATCAACGCTGCTGTACAGAATGGGGATCTTCTGTGAAGCATTTGTACCAAAGGAAGGGCATTAACAGCCGATGAGGATCTGCTGTAAAGCATTTGTACAAAGGACAGACATAAACAGCCGATGAGGATCTGCTGCGAAGCATTTGTACCAAGGATGGGCATAAACAACCGATGAGGATCTCCTGTGAAGCAATTATATCAAGAATGTGTATAAACAGCCGAGGAGGATCTACCATGAAGCATTTATACCAAGGACGGGCATAAACAGCTGATGAGGATCTGCTGTAAAGCATTTATACCAAGAATGGGCATAAACAGCTAATGAGGCTCTGCTGTGAAGCATTTGTACCAAGGATGGGTATAAACAGCCGAGGAGGATCTACCGTGAAGCATTTGTACCAAGGATGGGCATAAACAGCCAATGAGGATCTACCGTGAAGCATTTGTACCAAGGATGGGCATAAACAGCCAATGAGGATCTACCGTGAAGCATTTGTACCAAGGATGGGCATAAACAGCCAATGAGGATCTGCTGTGAAGCATTTGTACCAAGGATGGGTATAAACAGCCGATGAGGATCTGCTGTGAAGAATCTGTACCAAAGATGGGTATAAACAGCAGAGGAGGATCTACTGTGAAGCATTTGTACCAATGGTGGGTATAAACAGCTGATGAGGATCTGCTGTGAAGCATTTATACCAAGAAGGGGTATAAACAGCCAACGAGGATTTTCTGCAAAGCATTTGTACCAAGGATGGGTATACACAGCTGATTAGGATCTGCTGTGAAGCATTTATTCCGAGGATGGGCGTAAACAGCTGATGAGGATCTGCTGTGAAGCATTTATACCAAGAATGGGTATACACAGCCGATGATGATTTGCTGCGAAGCATTTGTACCAAGGATGGGTATAAGCAGTCAAAAACAGCCTGTTCAACTGGTGCAAAAGGGGCAAGCTGCCTAGGCCTGCGAGGTGAACTTCGCTCTGTTCGCTGAGTTTTTAGCACTTCGCACTCGGCGGAGTTCGCAGACTGCAGAAAACTCTGCTTCGCGATGTGCAGCGGAGTTTTAACCCCACTCGCGATCGCAAACTGTTAGTTTGCGAACTGTAAGTTGGCGAGCTGCCGCTTGGGTAGAAATTCTACCCGAATGGCAGGAATACCAGCACAAACTGGAGTTTGCAACCCCTTGCCCAAATTTGCTACCTGGGGGAATATGTGGTGCCAGGGAGTTTATTCTCACACTCCCCCATTAGAATACCCTTTACCCCTCTTGTAATATGGGGGTACTAGCCGTTTCAGCCAATCTGATGGACTGACTTGCTGAAACTTCCCATGGTGGGGTCTGTCTGTTTCGCCCAACGGTTGGCCTGTAAAATTGGCTAAAACATTTCTCGCTACTCTGGACTAAGCGGGCATCGGGATGTTCCATGAGGGATGGAGGGAACAAAATCCAACAGAGAAGCCTGTATTAAGCACTGAAGAGGAATACCTGGCTATCCTTGATAGATCAGAGAACATCTATGCATGTTTTGGTTAGACTAGAATTTTCAAGGAACAGAATTTTAATTTGATAACATTGCTACAGATTATTTAAGGGGATAATAACAACACTTCTGCAATGCACCAAATGTTTAGAAACAACTGCATGTTCCACAGCTACACAGACTTCATTCATTACAACTATATGTTTTGTTACTATATGTTAGGGCAAGCCCTACAAGGTACCTACATGAACTAGAATGACACCAAAACCATGAGCAGTGTCATATTTCAATATGTTTAAGGGGTGATAGGGTACAGACTGTGAAATCATATACTCAGTAAGTGTTTCATAAATACATCCTCATGTTGTAAACACGTATGGACCGAGCAATACGATATACAGGTAGTGATGCTATCACATGTAGGCGGTAATGATGGCATAACTCTTCAAAGATACCTTCTTGCATATGTCTATGTATGCAGCATTTACACTTGTATCATCTTTGTACCAAGTTTAAAACATGTATGCCAATATCTCCGCTTACGAATGATACCTAAACGTATACCGGATTGCTCAGTCCACATGTTTACAAATGATGACGTATATATGAAACAATTACTATTTGAATATCTGATTACTCGGTCTATACACTGTCACCCCTATTGTACAAAAAATGTTGTAAAGAGTCTTACTCATATTTAGGGTATTGAGTGCATCACTAATCATCACTACAAGCAAAAACCTTTTGAATTAAATACTTTCAGCCCCCCATCTCTCTGATCTAAGGAGGTAATTTAGAGTTTGGTGGCACAGAAGAACTGCAATAGATCAGAATTGCCATTGACCCACTCAACTCACAGCTTTCCTGCCAAACTCAGAAGGGGGAACCACAGGTGCAGCCACCAGCACAGTACCAGGCATAGAAAAGTACAGAAAGCTACAAGCGGGTTGCAACTGTTTACTTTCTTGGACAAACATGATCATAAAATTCCCCCACACATGTCTAATTCGAATCAAACTGCATCATGACGTCGCTAGGGAAGAGTCAGGCATATTCTAGGTGCACCTAGGCGCACATCTCTTTGGGCATCAGAACCCTCAGTGCTGAACAGCTTCCATTCCTAGACTGCATTAGGAAGAGGGTTGGCACCAATTAGAAACTAAAAATGATTACAGACTGCGAGCTTGATTATGGCCTCAGAGTGTCTGCGCGTGCCAGGGGTTGCATGTCTGTGAATTGGACCCTGAGATAACAATTAAACCTGGAGAGCCGGATGAAACGGGGGTGATAAGTGTGTGATTACATTTACCACACCGGAAGGTGTGATTAGAAACTTCCCCAAGATATCTCATTTCAGGAGGAATAATTTAGTTGAATAAATGAGACATGAGCAGCTTAGTAAACCAGGTGGGAAATAAACCAATGCTGAGCAGTGAGCAGGTTTCTAAACAAACAGGAAAGTTCATTGTGTTGTGATTCAAATGGGAGTCTAAATGGCTCTCACGCCTGCTCATCTGAAGGCCACAGTGCTGTACGCAGAATATCTTGCTGTTTATTCTTGGAAAAGCCGGCCATCAAACCCGTCAATCAAGATTCTTCCAGAAGCAGTTATTGCAATGAGTAAGAGTCCTATGAGAAATATTATTATTAACCCCTTGGCCGCGGCGGTAATTCCGCTGCGGCGCTGGGGGAGAGGGATCGCGCGGCGCCCCCGTGCTCATGACAGAGTGGTTCCGTCACTGCCCTGCCCGCTCATTAAAACCGCAGCGCAGGCGCGAAATTGATGCCGCGTAGGCGGGGCGGCCGCGCCGTGACGGAACCACTCCGTCATTAGGACAGCACGCCCGTGTCTCGTGACGGAGTGGTTCCGTCACGAGCACGGAAGTGGGTAAACAAGAGAGCTTCTGGGGCCTTCTGTTGCCCAGAATGCCCCAGGGGGGATAATCCTCGGACACTACTTTGCCTCTAGCTATATCTATGATTTTACTTTTGATTTTCTCAGGAACTACAGCACGGATTTACATAATTTAACAAAAAACGTTACCTGCGAACCATACTCTACCTCTCTGCCAAATTTGGTGTCATTCCGTTCAGCAGTTCGGGCTGTAGCTCGTCGTAAAGGTCCCTATGGAAAATTGCATTGGGAAAACACGTTTTGGGACCCCTTTATTTCTCGGCCGTCGCTAGACGGATCACCCCCAAACTTTCAGGGAAGGAGCGGAGCAGAGCAAACCATCTTCTTGGAGGATGTCGCGAAGATTCATTGTCCGGCACCAAAGTTATTCCAAATAGAATTTTGCGGATTTCCTACGGAAACTAGGTCCTAACTATAACTACCTGGCACATTCCAGATGGGTTGTTTCCTCGTTTTCATGGGGCCACACCCATGAAAATCATGCACTCGCCCCTCCCTGTCGCATGCACCATTTTGGTACATCATGGGGGGAAGCGCACCCCCACCTCTTCTCTTAAGGACTACAGATCATAGACTACATTATTGATGATTTCTAAGATGCGGGACAAACTGGGTGCAAGGGATAGCTAAGAGGCGGCGCTCTTGCTAGGGCCCAACATGAGTGGCAGGCTAGCCGACCAATAGCACAGCCACATATGGCAGCAGTACCTCTATCAGCACCCCTGCTCCCAGGTCGGGCAAAGGATGGGCTAGAGGCATGAAGACCCAATGTAACAATGCCATAACATTGATTGTGAGCGGTTTACATGTTCTAGTAACATACAACAGCATGGATTAAGGTTTATGTGTAAAGTTCCTTACCACGACTGGAGGCTCAAGCACATTGCATGAGGGCACCCAGCACACAGACAGTGATGCCGGGGACCACTTTGTGCAAAAAGAGGAATTGATGGACAGAATGCAGAACAATATCATACATTCACCCCAGTACAGAGATCTGAGCATAAATCCATTGTGGTGTTTGCTCCCCATGCCATTCCAGTTTGAACCCAGCCATATGCAAATCAGTCTTGACCCTGATCCCTATGGCAACAGTCAATACCAAACTGCCAGGCCGGTCCTCCCTGGACTGGAAACAAGCATCCTGGAACTGGTTTTGGGGTTTCACACCTTATTAGCCAAGTTAGCTTAACTCCACCTGCATGGACAGCATGGGCTCCCCATCTGGGCATACCCGTCCCACTCGAGGTGAGAAATTCAATAAGAACAATTGATGGACAGAATGCATGACCACCTGTGTGCACATTAAATAACCCTGTGCCTGCCCTCTTTAAGGTACATTATACATATCTCCACTCCTGGCATCACAAAGCATCAGCTGGAGGAGAACCAAGTCTACAGCTGGGCACACATTACATCATAACGCCATATTACATCATAAAGGCAACATTACATCATAAAAAAGGCCACATTACATCACAAGGGCCACATTACATCATAAAAAGGGCCATATTACAGGATAGGAGCCATGCTTTTTGGCCGACTTCCCGCCTAGAACGTAGCATGGTGCAAAGCTTGGGTTGAATGTAATGTTGCTCTTTAGCACTGACGAATTTGACATATTTTTGTGAAAAGTATTAAAATGTTGTGAACAAAGTTTTAATTGAGTTAAAATTGACAGGCTTGCATTTAAAATCTACAAAATGTTAATTTGCTTGTTTTAACTACTGGCACTTGCTATTTAATTGCATTCTGCATACCTTTTTGTAAAAAATGATGTGAATTTTATGAAATTTGCTAAGGTTATTAGTAAGTTAAATTCCTGCCCTTTTGCACTCTTCTTTCTTACATCTGCTCGCTTCTGCTGTGGCTACTTCCAGGTTAAAAGGGACCTTATGCGTGTCTCTGACCATATACGGGGCTCACCCGCGTTTCGAAATACCACATACATACATTAAGCACATTACCAAATCCATTTACACTCAGAAAACAGTAGTGTCCTTGGTACTGCCTGCATGTGACTGCTGACAGGAAGATGGCCCTAGCCATGTTACTTAATGCAAATACAAGCCTTGTGAAACCTGAAATTTTCCCTGGATATTTTATTGATCATGTACTACTCCAGAAGACATTACACACACACACAAACACATGCCTATGCTCCGCATGCATTGCCTTACATAAGACACAACTTTCTGCCCTCCATAAGCACAAGGTTGCTTGATACCCTCCTAGACCTCTTTGTAGCAGATAATCACACCAATGCTTAATTTGAGCCAGTGGTTTCTAGTGCTTGGCACCAGCTCATAATTGTGAAGACCGGCACTTATGACAGTCCGCCACATGGAGGCACTGTCTATCTAATTTAAAGATGAGCACAACAGGTGTTTATTTATTCAATATACATTAAAAATGACGAATATCTGCTGCCCAAGCCAGTCTTATAGCTTTGGGCCCCAGAATAGTCTGAATCGTCACACTAATAAGAGTGTGATGGTTAGTAGTTGTTTTGGTACTGTCATTGGCAGCCCTCTTAGAGGCAATGGGTGGCAAAGGCTGCAGTGGCCTCCTGATGAGAGCCCTGGCTCTTATCGTTTTAGGAGCTAAGCACTGGAACACACCCTTGACATCTGCGACCTATTGCCATTCATGTACAGTTTTCACTCAGATTTACCTCTAGCCTACTTGAAGCCAAGCCTAGAAGGCCAGCACTTGCTCCTGATGAGAACTGGGTGCCTAATATCATGTTTGGTCAAAGTTAGGCGAGGCGGGATCCATGCATCTGTATTGTCTGACCTGACAGGAGAAAGATTGCTTCGACTAGTTGTTGGGGAAAAGAACAATGGAAAGAAGGTGCCAGACAGTGTGCAGGCTTCTTAGAGGATTTGAGAAGGGTGTTGTGTGGGTTTGGGGGTGACAGCTGCTGACAGCTCCAGAAGAGTCAGCTAGAATATAGGCAGCTTCATTGACCCGCAGACTCTCTTGTGAAATCTAGCTACGGGCTCCACAGCGTAGAGTGACATATGTCTGCAAAACCCTTCAATGCCTCCTCAGAGGTAGAAAGTGCTATATAAACCTACACTGCAACACAATACAAATCTGGGCCACTTATTCTTGAGTACCTAGTGAGGTTCCATGGGCTAATGGAGTTGATCAAGTCCTATGTTGTTGGTACCCTGTTAATCCATCAGTGGCCTACTCAGGGGAAGTAATTATTTATGGAAGAGGGATTTGGGTGAGTCTTTCAGTGGAACCGGAGGGAACAGGTGCTTGAACACTTAGGGAATTACACTGCATGAGAAAGATGCACCTAAGATTAAGGTTGCACACATTGCCAGAGTGTCTATCTTATCTTTAGCAGGGGTCGGAAGGCAATACAGGCGAAGGAGGACGCATCATGTTTTGGTCTTGTGTTTTAGATTGAGTGTAAAGGTAGTGCAGCTCACTGAGCTACAGTTGTAGGTATGGAATTGTGGTAATTGTGGCGGTTGCTATCATTTGGAGTATCTCACTCTGTGGCAGTGTTTTTGAGGGCCTTATGGGCGCCTTCCTAGCAGTCAGTGTTGGTCGGTGTTGGTTCTGCAGTTTTAATGCAACGCTATTGCAACGGGATGCGTTAGAGAGGGTGGTGTGAATGAACTCATGGCATTGGAGATGCTGGCTCAGACTATGGATTTCTTGAGGTCGTTCAGGATGAAGGAGTTGAAGAAGACGGGGAATAGTTTGTAAATCTGAGTGGTGCTCATGTAGATGCATGTAGTTGGGGCACATGAAAGTTTTTAACAATGAAAAGTGGTTTGTTTGATAAGGGGGTTACTGTGTTTAGGGTAGGCCTGGGCGGTGGTCACGCAGTTTCGCTGTGCGGAACTCCACGAAATGACCCAAAAACTCTGGCGCGCTGCGCGGAGTTCCGCAAGTGGTGGAGTGTGTTACGTCATGCCGTTCATGCTGATTTTTAGCACCGGTCGTTTGTCCTGTGCTGTAAAAAAGCACCAGAGGGTGCTGCTTCTTTCTACTGCTCGGGTAGATGTTCTACTGGAGCGGCAGCTTCCTCAGCGTGAACGGAAAGTTTCTCGCCACGGGCAACAGCAACCATCCGCGAAAGACTGCATTGAGAAATCATGCTGGTAGGTGGTCTGGATTAAGATTTTCCTCGCTTGCGCTTGCCAATCTAACGTTGGTGAGCGAGGAAAAAACTCCACTTTGCGAGTTTTTTGGAACTTCGCACTCTAGGTGGAGCATGAAAAACTTCACAAACTCTACGAGTAGAGTAAAATTTCACACCCAGGTCTAGTTTAGGGAGGTGATGATGTATCTTGATGCATGTTGTTGAGACATGTTAAGAAAGGCGTGTCAGCAAAGAGCTACTTTAGGGTTTTGACTGCATCCAGTGTTATGTTATGTTATGTTATTGTCATTTATTTTGCGCACAGATGCTCCAGCTAAGGAGCGTCCTGGCGCAGGGAATGGTGGACATAACACAACGCTGAAAGGAACGGAAAAGAGGAAATAATGAAATTTAAAACAGATGGGTTTTCAGAGCCCTACGAAATACTAATAAGTCCTCTAACAGGCGGATTTCTAAAGGGAGAGCATTCCAGAGGATCGCAGCTCTCACACGAAAAGAACGACCGCCCATCCGGCTAAGTCTGAAACGCGGGACAACCACAAGGGATTGCCCGAGAGATCTAAGAGAACGGGTCGGAACATAGGCAGATACGAGATTATTAAGTATCTCTGGTGCCGACCCTTTTAAAATTTTGAAAACAAGGCTAAGAGCCTTGAAATGAATTCGGCTTTTGATCGGAAGCCAGTGTAGGGACCGCAAAGTATTAGAAGTGGGGCAAAACCTTGGCAGACCGACCACTGCTCTCGCAGCCGCGTTCTGTACGCGTTGTAAGCGAACGATCTCCGATTGGTTAGCTCCCAGTAGGAGCGAGCTGGCATAGTCCAGCCGGGAGATAATCGTCGCTTGGACGACCAACTGTCTTGTCGGAGCATCGAAAAATTTGAGCACCGGCCTTAGCCCACGCAGGACACCAAAACAACATGCCGCCACTCTCTTAGTATGGGTCGTGAAGCAGAGGGTGTGATCTAACCACACTCCCAGGTTTCTGAGTTCCAGCACTGGTGAAGGGGCCGGCCCCAACTCAAGAGGCCACCAGCTGTCCCCCCAGCAATCCGCTCCTCTCCCGACGATCATCACCTCAGTTTTCTTCGCGTTCAGCTGGAGACAGTTGTTATTCATCCAGCTGGCCACCTCTCTCAGCCCATTTCGGAACCTGGGGGCATCCTGCTCGACATCCCCGCTGATCGTAACTGCTAGCTGCGTGTCGTCGGCGTATGAGACCATGGTTAGGCCCCACTGCCTGGCGACATCAGCCAGCGGCTGCACGTACAGGTTGAAAAGCGTGGGACTCAGCGAGGAGCCCTGAGGGACCCCCAGGTCCAGCTGATGGTATTTGGACTGAAAAGGGGGGGTGGCAACGCAGAAGGAGCGATCGCTGAGGAAGGAGCGGAACCACTGCAGAGCGGAGCCACAGATGCCAATGCCCTCCAGGCGGTGCAGAAGGATGCGATGGGACACCGTGTCAAAGGCAGCGCTAAGATCTAATAGAATAAGCGCTGCCGTTTGACCTGCATCCAACACAATCCGCAGATGTTCTACCATTGCCAGAAGGGCAGTCTCCGTGCTGTGACCAGCACGGAACCCATTCTGCGTGGGATCGAGGACATTGGCCCGGGTCATATGCTCAGAGAGGGCCAGGTTAACGTGAGCCTCCATGACTTTGGCCGGCCAGGGAAGCAATGAAATGGGGCGGTAGTTTTCCGGTTTTAAAGGATCCAAAGATGTTTTTTTCAGGATCGGGGAAACCACCGCCTGCTTCCACTTGGCAGGAACAGTGCCTGAAGTCAGGGAAAGGTTAATCAGCGAGCACACTACCGTGCGCCCCTGAAAAGAAGGGTCTCTAAAGAGGGCAGATCTGAGGTCCGCGGGAGAGCCAGACTTGACTCGCTGTGCCCACTTGACAAACTCATCCCAGGAGAGAGTAGGGAGAGAGTGTAATGCCGGACAACTACGGGGATCATTCAAAGGATTAGAGGGCAACGTCGTACTGGGGAACAACTGATAGATGTTCTTGACTTTGTCCAAGAAGAAAGCGGCTAGAGTCTCACAGTGGGAGATAGAACCATCCACTTGCGGAACAGCTCTCTTAACCATCAGATCTTTAAGGGTTTTAAAGATGGTCTTGGATGGATTGAGGCTGTTACGGAATTCCGTTGCGTAGAACGCCGCACGGGTTCTACATATGGCTCGGTGGTAGAGCTTGACGGAAGCTAAATACGTGTTTTTTTTTACGGCATCATACGTCTTCCGCCACTCCCTTTCTGCCCGTCTACATAAACCCTTCAAAGCGCGAAGAGCACTGTCATACTAAGGACTCGACTGCCGGGAACTGGATTTACTAGAGATGATAGGCACCAGTGCATCAAGCGCCTTGGTAATCCAGCTGCAGAACTGGTCGTAGCCTGAGGTAGCGTTAAGCAGAGGGCCTAATGGCTCTTCAGCCAAGATGTGGTGTAGGTCCTCTAGCCTAAGCTTGTTCCAGTGGCGCCGAGGAATCCACTTAGGAGGTGGAATAGTAGGGGTAACAGGAAGGGGTAGCCAGACGGACACCAAAAAATGGTCGGTCCAGGCCACAGGAGAAACAGCCAAAACTTGGACATCCGTTAAGTTAGTAAAAAACGGATCCAAAATGTGACCAGCCACATGTGTGGGTTGAGTAACAAGGAGAATTCATGGGAGGCCTGAGCATCTTGTCTGAAAGAACCCACAAAATAGATTTCCCATGAGATAAAGTCAGATATTCCAATACAGAAAACGATTTTCATCTCTCTCACGAACATGAACAATTGTAGGTAGTGTTGTGTGGGGATTGCAAAGCACTTGTTCACCAAAATATGTATCATGGTGACAAGTTTTCGAACAATAGTGAAATCTGAGCTAGTTGATTCAAATTTGTAGATGAGATGATAGAGTTACAGGGGGAAGATCCCTGGATACAGCAAGTGCACCATCTATAGTCGAAAAGGAGGGCCTTGAAAGCCAATCTAACAGTGAGGTGGGGCAGGAAGTCCAGCAGATTTATAAAACACACACATCCCAAACTGCAAATGGCCAGTGGGAAACTACACAGGGATTTAAACCTGATCCTCTGTCTGGCTGGAAGCTGATCAAGAATACCCAGTCTGGTTGATATATGAACAGCTTTGCATACCCAGAATACATATGGCTGCCTCTTTGTGAAGTCCTTGTTTGAAAGAGCTGAATAATGTGCATTTCCAAAGTCCAATCTGGAATATACAAAGATATTCAGCACCATTACCATGTGGAAGAATCGAAGAAAAGACGGAATTTCATATAGAGTTTTGAGTTGGATGTAGGAGGCATTCAATGTTACAGAGATATGAAACTCCAGTAATAGTTTCAAGTAAAGAACCAAAGCAACACTTTTTACAATTGGGACCAAAATTCATGATGTGTCTGTCGAAGCGGGCCAAATCAGTGTGTCCAAATAAGGAAAATCCAGCAGGAACGGTAGAACCCTCTATGTGAAGGGATCCGGATTAAGATGGCCCATGGCCATGCTTAACCTGGACCTAAAACCAGAGTGTAGGGGGTCTAAGATAGAATGCATTTTGGATTAGGTCAGCAACCGATGAGTGACTGCACTTTCCAGGAGTTTGGCTGGTAAAGAATAAGGGAAATTGAACCAAAAGTTGGCGGACTATGTGGATTCAGAGTTAGCTTTAAAACCGCAGATCTTAAATTCATGAGGTAAAATTAAGGTAGTGAGAGAGATTAGGTAGATTCCTTGATTCCAGAGAAAGATTGTACATAGTTCATTGAAAAGGGTGACAGAACAGGGCCCAGAGAATGGGCCACAATTGTTGCTGTCTAACATATGTGTGTCAGGCAAGCTTCTGAAAAGGCATCAAGATGAGCAACGTATGGCAATAACAAGCAAGTATGGGGCTGTTGGTTAACATTCCCAAGCAGCCGGTAGATCCTTCTCCGTGATATAGAGGTGCCACCAACCGCACAGACATGCTGCTGGCATGGCTTTTTCTTCTGCTATTTGTTTAAAGAACCATTTCAAGCCCTTTCTTTGAAGAAGAGTTTTGGACTTCAGCTTGTCAGTCAATTGGAACCCATGAAGGAGATCCTGACTGAGCGTGCCACAGCACAAGTTAGGATCATATAAAGAGATAAAAGACTGACATATTGCAAACGTCTCATAGAAAACTGGGCTAGTTCTTTCCTTCATCACCTCACTCCAAGATCTGATCATAGTATAGAGCATGAGTGATGGGTCTGACAGAAATGTAAAAAAAACTGGCACAATAATCTACCCACAGCATCTTCAAGGAAGAGGTGGAAATCAGCTCCTAAGAGCGAGAGATAGGATAGAGTACATGCCCAATATGTTTGTCAGACGTTACAACCTGTGTGGAATTCAGAGCTACCCTCCATTCCAAAATAATTTCTGAAACTAGATCTCTTCTCTTTAGATTGCCTAAAGTCATAAGACATGTTTTTGGGGGACCTGGTCGAGAACATAATATACTAATAAGGAGGGTGTTGAGAAGACGATTAATTGGAAAGTTTCAGAACAGGTCTTATATGCAAAAATTACAGTTTCTGTGTCTCACAACTGGTTACATAGCAACATCTAAAAATGTCTTGACTTCTCAGTAATGGCCATCACTTCACCTCTCTTACTTTCCTGATCTTGTTTAGAATTGTACTGTATTTCTATTTGTACAGTGCTTGCTTTTCCCCTGGCGCTATCTAAAATGCTTACTTTATAGAGAATCCTTTCAGATTCAATAACTAGGTTAGTCAGAGACAGCAGGGAGTCAGGGGATGGGGGCATGTTACCACTTAAGTTCAAATCTATATTTTTTCATTCACTTAGGTCATTAATGGAAAACAATGTTTTCACAACCGCTCCTGCATTTAATAATACACACATGATGGCTTCCAGGAGGAGTGCGGTTTATCTCAGTACTGCTAAAGGGCGAAAAGATCTATTTGAGCTCTTTGGGTGCTAAATGTCACCCCCTGAAGGTCCATGGCCATATAAAAGGACTTTCTGGAGGCCCTTTGGTGGTGTGGTCCACGGCTAGTCACTGGTGGCTCTGGATGGACACAGCCAATCAAGCCCTCAGCAGATCCGCGCTCCACCTCCGGGCGCGCAACCGATGGGTGTCTGCACCGTGGCTGCCATCTTAGGCCTTAAGCGAAGGGAAGAACTGCCTACAAAATGGCAGCAGAAAGGTCGACCTAACTACCTCCTCAAGAAAACTGCCAAAATAATACATTTACAAAAAAGGATAGAAAGTCAAAGAAGCCAATAAAACCATGCGCTGAAAATTAAATCCACATCAACAAAAACAGAAGACGATTAACATCCTCGAACCTTGGAGCACAAGAAATGGGGTGACAAATCATAGCAAAGGATGTGATGGAGAAATAAAACAATCATCCTTCAAAGAGAAAAACATCCAGTGTGGCACACAGGTATTAGCACAGTTTCATCAGTGCATACTACGACCCCCCATTGCGTACACATGTGTAGACGCACAGGCACACATGCACAAATGCATACACGCAGAGTCACACACATACACACAGAACATTGATAACTCATTCATACTTCGTGGAAGCAAAAAAAAAAGCTGCTATTGCACAATAAAGCCATGCTATTAAGTCCCTCGCACTAACCTACTATTTAAGAGTGGGTGGTAAGGACTTTGTGGAACATTTAAAAAAATGCTGGTCTATTTTATTTGAAGGATTCTGAGCAAATAGACTTCGCAGGAGTACATGAAATAAACTTTCAGTAAATCTACTATTAAGACCCTAAAGCGCGTAATATCAAACAGATGCCGTAAACTTGAGATTGGAAATGAATTTGGTGGTAATTTAGTGGTCATGTGATTTTCAAGGACTCTACAAATGAGACCACACATTTCACATCAACTGGTGTGATTTGGTTTCATGTCTTTGATACTGATTTTCTGTACCTTTTTGCTTGCTGACTTTTCTGACCGTCATCGCCGCCTGTTTCTTCTGATACTCGGAGATTTCGAAGCCTGTGGAAAGGAAAAAGGAAACAAATGGGTTGTTGTTTGATGTCAAATAATGAGTCCCAGGGTCCTGCTGTAAGGAGATGATCCCACCTCTTCTGGCTACTGAGTATACTGAGTATACGAGTCAGAATGTACAAACAGACCTGTGTGCTCACATCTTTAATCAACCTCCCTCGGTGTCATTTCACATGGACACACTGATTATTGGATATAGTGAAGATATATCTTACATGGCAGCAAACCCCTAATTTAAAGTCAAGAGTTAGATTTTTCTTACCAAGTAAAGGCCTCCCACAAATCTTTCAAGGTAAAGATTACCAGCTGCCACCAACCCACTACCCGCTACATTGCACCAGTGCCCGACGCAGACCTGTGCACCTGATTTGCAATACAAATGCACTTCGTGGAGCACATGGAATGCAACTTGGAGTGAAGGTGGGTGCTGGAGGAACAGGAATTTGATCAAGTAGGAAAATGTCTACAAGGGATTTCACTTAATTCAAGAATGAATTGTAATTCAAAAGTAACTTATGAGTCAGTGCAAAATCATCAGTTTCAACGGTGTCCTACAGAACAACCAAATACAATATGTGTAATTAACAGAGCACAAAAAAGAAGCAAAGCACACGGAGAATCCTAGTCAAAAGGAGAAATTTATCTGAGCAAACATAGAAAAGGGTCCAATACAGTGAATGTCAGCAATAACGTTATGAAAAAGATGTACAAATAAATTTGAACACACACAATTCATAACCAGACGTCAGCTCCTAAAGATGACAAAAACCAATATTATCAATTGATCAATAAGTATGGTTTAAATACAATGATTTCTTGGAGTTGAAGACAATGTCCGAGGAACAGGAAAGCGTAAGGGAGACACACAGAAGAGGTTCAGATTGTTGCTCTGATGCAGTCACGAAGGCCCCCACGAGACTGGGGGCAGGCACACACTTCACCGACCCATCCTCAATGGGGTCTTCTGGCTCCACACCCAAGGCCAGGTTGTATAGTATTTTTGTAGACACCATGATGGTGCAGCTCCTGCTGCAATGGTGGTGTTTTTGGACGAACATCCTCCAGACTGCCTTTGTTGAGGGAGGACTATGGGCTCTGCCCAAAATGGGGTGCGGTCTATGCCCCTGCTTGGACCCCCACCCAACCCTGGTGGGGTGCACTCCCATTGTTCCACCTCCTAGGCGGGATACAGTTAGTTAGTATGCCACTCTGGGGTCTTTATACCTGTGCACCTTCACCTATAATACGGGTAGGCGTTTTCCCATTGGGACGCCCCACTTTCATGGTGCGAGGACAAACTGTGTGTCTGTGTAATCTGCATTACAGAAGAAACGTCACAGGCACTTCTGAGCCCTTCTGTGGTCTGGAAGTGCCCGTGCACTGACATGCCACTTCAGAGGCACACTCTCGATCTGTTATTAATACCAATATGCAAGATTCACATGACATTAAACTCAATATATTGGATACATCACCCCTGGATTAAAGGTCAGTGCAAAAGTAGCATAAAACATTAATTACATTGAAATACAATTTCAAATGAATAACCACTAGACACAACAAAATCATAGCTTCGACCGAACCGCTGAACCCACTCAGCGCCTTGAGACCCTCACGGTGATTAGTCGTGCTTTATAAGATCACTGATTGATTGACTGATAGCTTCTTTTTTTTCTATCCTATGCTTTAGACTTGCAAGTCCTCTGCTTCATCACTCTTAGTACCTGACATTACAATCGCTAGAGTGCAAAATATGCAGGGCTATAACCCTGCATGTATGAATAGTCTACATTCTGTTAATACAGTTATTGATTTGATATAAATAATACTTATTGAATCAATGAAAGTACAAAAAACTAAAGAGTTTGAACCAACACTTTGATGGCTTTCTCCATCACTTCAGGTTTGCTTTCCCACTCTTGATATGTACATTAGATCCAGTGCCTGTAAGTCTAGAACTTCAAAAGAGCTCATGATGTCAGATAATGGCTTGGTATTCAAATAATCTTACATTTCTCCTTTGATGAGAGGTATCCTTATTCTCTGATAATTCCATCAAATAAGATATGTACTTTCATAGATTACAGCACTTTCTCAATGAGTCTGTGTACAAAGAATTTTCAAAAGCTGTAGGTGTCCATTCTACACTTCCAAACTCGTCAGATACTAAAAACAGTGCAATGCCCTGGCTTTTGGAGACCCACATACTATTTTTACAGAAAGCAGTTAAGCAATTGTCAAGATACAACCCTGCTGGGTAAATTATGCTTCAAGCGTTTGCACACCGGGCTTGTCACTCAAAAACAAATCGTAAAGCTGTACAATAAATGGTATTTTACCTGGAAGTTCAGGTAATGTATTAGTGTTGTAAACGTAAGGCTGTGTTGTAGCATTGCACCAAAAAAGGCATCAAAAACTGGAGTGATCAGATACATAGTAATAGAGATGGATTTCATATGCAAGAAACACAACTACTATTACCCAACATTCTCGGTACTCATTGCATTAAACTTCGAAGGTCGAAGAAGGGGGGTGGGTGCATTGCTGAGGTAGCGTAGAACCTTTCCTCCTTCATGGTGTATGCGTACATGTGTGTCTGTGGCTGGTGCATTTGCCTGCTGATATACTGTACGAGTGCACATCAAGATGCTTCGAGATGTTTACCACAACTTCGATATGGAATTGTGCGCCTGCGCGTTACGCCAGCGGGTAGGTATGAAAGTGTTGTACATATCAATGTGGTTAGACGTATGCCATTTATTGATTCTATATTATCCATAAGTATTTCTTTTTTCATGTAGATCCTTTCTTCCCTTTCTGTTATCCTTTTGCCTTACGGCACGATGTGTCACTATGGAACCATCGTTGGGTTTTCATGTGATGTCATGGAACGTTCAGTCATTCTACTTGCCTTCCATCACCTCTCCAGACCTGTTAACCAAATCTTGCCTGTGGGCCTTTTAGCTACATTTATTCTTAAAATAAATATCTATTTATTCATCTACTACTCGTCTTTATTCATTCCGCAACAGAAATGTTCCCTCATGTCTCTAGGTTCTACCGCCTAAACATAAAAATATCCTAAGCTGATTTGTTGACATTTCCGAATGATTTTCTAGTCAGTGGATAATCCCATTAGTTAATGAGATTAGGATGCCTATGATGACTCTACAAGTTAATCTCATGTCTACCTGGGCGTCCACAATGGCGTGAGGTTCCATTCAGCTCATGATCCCATAATGTTGCCGAAGCATGAGAAGCCGCTACAGCTCAAGACCTGAGATCAGCTGACCATCTCCACTGCCGCCTGATACTAGGATGAACTCACACTGCACCGATCAGTAAAATATTGACTATTAGATCATCAGGAGAAGGTTGACAGACACGAAAGACTGCCTGATCCCATGACCATACGTGCACTGGACAGAACACTTGATAATGAGACAAAAGGCAACAGTTATGAGCACCACATCTACAGGTCCAGCAGGGGGAATAAGACACACAGGGCAGGAGTAGAATCAATGTGGAAGGCAATGTAGTGACAGACATCCAGGGCGGTGAACATACGTCAGAGGACAAGCAGGCAGGTCATTTCCGGAGGCTGACGGATGATTCTATGCTATCAGAAACACATTCCAGTCCAGTTTTTCATTCTGTTATGCTAAGTACATCTTTTGTAAGATGCTCGTAAACTCTGGTTCATGGCACTTGTAATGCTGAAAACTGGATGCCGAGGAGAACGACGGTCAACACACCATACCGGACATCACAGGAACAGCTTTCTGTAAGTGACTGGACATATCTTTTTGAGAGAAACAGCATTCTGTAGGGAAGGGGCCGAGACTGACAAACATTACCCAGTTGACACTGGTTGTTAGAAATGGGATTTCCAGCTGGCTGAGGCTTGCGCCAAAGCCAGGCAGAAACCACCACTCTAAGTCAGGGCAAGGGAGTTGCACGCCAAGATAACCCCTGCTCACCCCCTTGGTAATGTGACACGAGCAGTAAGGCTAAACTCGGAGGCAATGTGAGTTAAGTGTTTGCGCGCGCACCCAGCAACAACACCCAAGGCCCACCACAAAGGAAACTCCACACAAGGTTATGTATAAAAATAGCCTTTGTATTACACCAAAACACATTAGATAGAAACACACACTTTACAATGTGCCAACAGGCACAGCCAGAATTTACAGGGGATTATGTACAGGACAGGGCCACAGGGACCACTCTCAGGAATATGCACTTGTAGGTTTTAGAATAATAATCACTGTAGGACAAAAATGAAACATAGAGCACACAACCAGTAACTACTGGTAACAGGTAAGTACCACCTACGCAACCCTAACCAACGTAGGAGAATGTCACGCAGGGAACCAGGACCTCACTAGCAACACCTGTAGTAGGAGAAAACAACCACCTAAGTATCACCATACATGTAGGGGTATAAGCATGTACACTTTACACATGATGCTTCACAATATTCAGAGGTGTAGGGAAGGAAAACACATGATGCATAAACATACATTCAGCGGTGTAAGAACAAGGCACATGATGCATCAAAACACATTCAGAGGTGCAGGGAAGGAAAACACATGATGCATAAACATACATTCAGCGGTGTAAGAACAAGGTACATGATGCATCAAAAACGCATTCAGAGGTGCAGCACAGAATAATTTGCAGAAATTACGTAAGCCACCACCTGTGGCTGTCCTTAGGCCAACTGACCTCTCAGGGGGCTAGGACACCCTGTGTCCCAATGTCAGGGGGGCCTAAACGTAGCAGCTGCCCACTAAGTGCTGGGCAGCTGGAAATCTCCTCTGGGCTCCTAAAATGAACAATAGCGCCAAAACGATGTGGGAGCCTTGCAGGCTCTAAAGTAACCAGCTGGGCCCCCAGGAGCCCCTCGTGGGCTTAGACAAATGACTGGGCCCTCAGGAGAGCCTCGCAGGCTTCAAGTAAACAAATGCCCCCTGAGCCTCTCTGGGCTCTAATGGAACAAATATGCCCCCACGAGCCTCTCTGGGCTCGCAAAACAAAGAAAGGCCGCCTGGATGGGGGAGTCCCTCTCTGGGGACTCTAAGCAAAAATATGCCCCGTGGAGCCCTCGTGGGCTCGAAAACAAAGCAATGCCCCCGGAGCCTCTCTGGGCTCTTTAACAAATGCGGCCGGTCATTGGAGTCCCTCGCTGGGGGACTCGAACTCAAGTGAGGCCCCGCGGGCCTCCCAACACTCCGGGCCTCGCACTGGCGGGGAGGGGCGGGCACCGGCAATGTGCCCCGACGCCCCCCTCTCCCTTAAAGCACTCACCGGGACTTTGCGGCGGCTGGGGCTGGATAGCTCCCGCTCCTCGGGACTCTCCAGTGTTGTGGCCTCCTCTCGCTCTCCGGGGCTCTCCCTCGCTCTAGGGAGCCCCGGGGGGGGGGGGGAGAGGGCAGCTTTACTTGGGCCACGCAGGAGCGCGGAGTAGGCTCCCGCCGCTTCCTGCTTCTTCTCGCTCTGCAGCGGGGGCGAGACTTCTGGATCTCCTCGGGCCGGCAGCCAATCATGGCGCGGCCCGGGGAAAGACTTCATGGAGGTATCCCGGGCAGGCAGCCAATCCCTGCGCGGCCCGGGGAGGACGTCAAGAGGGGTCCCGGCCCAGCGGCGGTGATCTCGGTGATATAACGAGGGGCAGGCTCCCTCAAAATCAATAATAAAGCGAGGAGGGCACTTGCTGGGGGTCAAGCTAACAGCAGCAACCCGGCAATATGCGGCGTGGGCAGCCGCGAAAGTGGAACAAAAGCGCTACCAAGCGCTTAGGGGCAAAATCAAGCGCTCCCAGGCGCTAGTGTAAAATAAAGCGCTCTCCAGCGCTAGGGGCCAAAAGAAAGCGCTCCCAGGCGCTAGTGGCCCAAAAGTCAGCAACAAAGTCCTTCAGGAGTCCAGGACATCAGCAGTCCAGGGGCTGGGCAGGGCCCAGCAGCAGCACGCCCCTTTTAGATTCGAGTTGGAAACAAGAACATTTTGTAAGGGGACACAGCCCCTTTTTATACAGTGAATTTCTTTGTCTCAGGGTGCAGGGTGGGGGAAAAACCAGTCTCAGCTGGTTTTGGAGCACTGTGATGTGCTCAACCACCCTTTCCTTTCACTGTCCAGGCTAGGGACATTAGACGCACCACAGCGGGCGGAGCCAGCATTGTGCGGGGAAAGCCCAGCCCTATTCAGGTCCCAGGTGCACCATTCCCTCACATCACACATGCTAATCTCAACACTCACCACCGGGGCAGACCCATCATGACTCATGGAGCCTGGCACACCAGCCAGCTCCAGCCAATCACAAGCCGGCACATTCACTGCACAGACAGGCACACTTCTAGAAGTGGCACTTCCATATTAGACACAAACACGCTGCACACACCATTGCGCAGCATTCAATCACACGAGTCCGCACATACCAGACTCGAGCCTGCACACCCCACGCATCAGGAACTACCAGGGACACATACATTCCCCATGCATTCCTATGGGAGGGCAGGCCTATCTCACTACGCGCACTCAGAGTGCGCACGCACTTTCCACTAGGACACAGTGAAAGTGCGCAGAAACCAAGAATCACCATCCCAGGTCACATATAAAAAGCAAAAAGTTCAGGGGTTAACCTGCCAGAAGGGCCAAGTCCAACACTGGTCATTCAAGAACAACTTAAATTTAAGACATTGGATGTATTCCCCTATAGAGATTTGTCTTTAAATGCTCTTTGTATGTTAAAGATGAGAACCACCAAGGCTGGCCCCCAGTAAAACCCATGCAAGAAGGATGCTGCAAGTGCAAACTTCTGAGCTCCAGTTACTAAAGTGAGCTGCAGAGGTCAGATTATTCAATTGATCAGACAGTAGGACCATCGAGACACTCCTTAATATAGTGCATTTCCATAGTCCATCCTCATTCCAATGGTTGTGGTCACTACAAACCAACTACTTAGGCTGGGGTGAGCCGGGACTACAATTCCCAGAAAGCATTGAGATATTCAATGAAGGTTCCGCCCTCCAACACGCGCTCTCTGCTGAAATCGAGTCGGCTGACAATATTACACCCAACCGATGTAATAAAGATTCTATGAATATCTCTCAGAACCGTATCGGGAGAGATGTCAGAAAATATACAATTGCCGGCTAGGTTGAACTATAGGTCAATTACATGACACATAGAAACACTATTTAAGTTTGGTCTTGGTTGCCATAGAAACAGGCACTGTTGCAGCCATGGTAACATGGGCAGCTCTCGAAATAGGACGACTTGAGTAAGTCATCATTTCCAAATTAATTCCTTTGCTGCAGGGATACCATTATGTATTTGTATCTTCTTGATGAATGCACAGAAGCATCAGCACTTTCATTTTTTTATATAAGCTTGTTAGTCGTGTAAATCGAGTAAAGGATACTGTATGCTGAGGTCACATAGGCTTCTTGTGGGATCATCAATTTGCTTGTAAAAGGGGTGCAATTAGCTTGCAAACCCACAATGGCTCCTTCCCTCTGTCTCTGAAGTTGGAAAGTGTCTGTTCTCGAAGGGTAATAACTTTACTGCCTTTGTACATGTAATAAAGTATTTTGGAATAAATTCAACATAATAATCAAAGAATTATTCCATTGAATTTTTGCGCACTTGTCTACATCAAAGGCAACACTAGCTATATATTTTGGGATAGATTTTGACAACAGTTTGATCTGTAGAATAACGACCGTTATACATTTTTGATGGAACAATTGACGTTTTCTTTGCCTCCTCTTCTTCTGTGAATTATTTCATACCTTATCCTCCATAGCACATAAGGGGGTAGTGCTGACCAATGAAATTACACGTAACCCGGGCATCTATTTTCTGTAGTTTCTTTTTTACTGCAACACATCATTATCTAGTCACAATACATCTTTACAATATTATTCTGTGAAACTGTGCGCAGAGATGAATCTCCATAAACGCCTGGCGTTCCATACGTAAAAGAAATCAATCAAAGCAGACAAACGCTTCAGTTGAGATTTCGCATTTATTAAACAAATCTGTAATTTAATTGACAACACAATTCTGCAGCCCATTACCATATTTCAGTAAGCGCCTTTATCTGATGTAAAATTCAATGTTGGCATCAGATGAATTCTTAATTGTTATGTGACGCTTACAAATAAAATATAAATATTCTGATTTCTTGTATGGTGTACAGCATATTGTTATACATACAAGGTAGTAACCCATTCTATCTTGCATCTTGACAGATAAATAACACTTCTAGGTGTATAACATACCCGTGCAAGAAGCTAAATTTAACATCACTCGTTCCTGAGGGATTACTAGATGCAGAAATAAAGCTGGCTCATAGCTACTCCTGTTATAGGTAGAGCACAGACCTCTTAGACTGTGGGGAGAGGGTTAACTACAAAGACAAGAAAGCTTTTTTATGGTGAGTATACTTTTCACCCTCTTAAATACTCTGTATTGATGTGTTCCAAAATATGGAATATATTAAAGGTTATATGTGAACACTTTATTGTTTCAATGATGTTATATGCGCACACGATAAGAAGTAGGCATTTAGATACAATATCGCTTCTCTGATACGACCAATCTTCAGACTGGAAAATAATACAGCTTTAGTTCAGAATATTCAGCTCGTTTGTGAAACAGTTAAACATAATTGATGATTGTGTGTACATATATATATTTTTTTCCACATATTAACTATATATTGTCAAATTAAGCCAATCTACATATCGAAATAAATTAAAAAACAGTGTACACTACTTGCCATAATTTAATTATGACCACGCCTACTTCTAAATACCAAGCCGAGCCTTCTTCTAAATATATTTTGTGATTTGTATCCGTCCCTCTTAAAAGGAGGTGAGGGCATTTACAAAGTCATTTTTTTATGTTTTAAGCGCTTCCATTCTTGACCAGTTCCTTTTTGTCTGTAGTCCACTTCCTGCAGCTGTATTAACAATATTGTTATGGAAAATATATCAATAATATCTTTACAGTACAAAACAGCATTATATACTGAGCTCTTGGGTACTGCTCATAAATACACATTATCAAATGAAAAACTCCATAGTGCATAGATAATGCAGAGAGATCCCATTCCTTGCCTATATATTTGGTTTTTTTATGCTTCGAAAAGTATAACCTGGCGTGTAAAAAGTGTTATTGTGCAGATATTGCTAGTTTCGTTTTTAGCTAAGGTTATTGCACAATAGGATCAAAATGCACCCATTTTTCCAAAAAGGTATACCTGAAATGTCAAATAACGTGCATAAAGCTAATATCCTCACCTTGACTATGCCACTGACAATAACATTATGTGAAATTATTTCCTTATTGTAGTGTTCTTAATAAGTTAATTTCTAGGTGCAACATTGTTGGTTCTTTTATGTTGGTGTCATATAGATAGATAATCTGAAAATGACTACGTTTTTCTGGTAAGCAACAATTGAGTTACCACAGTAGAATTTTAACAATAAGAACCTTTTTATTTACGTTTATCATTATTCACTCAAATTTTCTTGAATGGGCACAAACATATAGATGTTACTAAAGTTATGCATGTAATCCTTCAACAGTTAGCTGTAAGAAAAAAACTAGCACATGCTCAACCACTCTTATAAATTAAACGTGTTGTTTAGGGTCTATGTGCAATCTGATTTTCAATATTTCTACACCTCACTTCCTAGGAATGACTGGAGACTGCGAAACATATTTGAAATACCACCCACTTTTTTGATTCATTGAAATAGTAGGCTTTGCCATGGTATATCCATGGTTCATTTTACGGTTTTAACTCTGAAAACAGAAATGCTAACAGACAATGGCTCATTCTTA
Organism: Lissotriton helveticus; assembly: GCF_964261635.1. NCBI lineage: Eukaryota > Metazoa > Chordata > Amphibia > Caudata > Salamandridae > Lissotriton > Lissotriton helveticus. The sequence continues at coordinate 5,428,994 of NC_136064.1, forward strand.
AAGAGGTGGTGCTCAGCATTAATTACTGAATACCAGGTGTGGTTAATTAACGTCCCTATTATGGCCCCAGAACATTGTGAGTGCTGAGCAGCGGGAGATTGTTAGAGCTTGAGCCATCATCTTAAAAAGTACAGAGAATCATCAGTTTGCCAAAGCATATAATGCCCAATAATACTATGAGAATAAACACAGAGCAGACCCACTTCCATATTCATACTCGGATATCTCTGATATACTTTGGAAGAATTCTGGAGTGCCTTAGGCCTGGGTGTAAAATTCCACTCTGCTAGTGGAGCTTGAGGAGTTCCGAAAAACTCCGCTCCACGGAGCAGAGTTTTTTCCTCTCTTGTGCTCGCCAACTTTGAGTTGGCTAGAGCAAGCAAAGAAAATCTTACTCCAGACCACCTCCCGGTGAGATTTCCCAATGTGGGCAGTCAAGCATGGCCACTACCTCGCGCTTTGAGAAACCTTCCCTTCACGTTGAGGAAGCTGCCTCTCGAGTAGAACACCTACTCCAGTATCAGAAAGAAGCAGCGCCCTCTTGTGCTGCACATGGTGCTGTTGGTGCCGATTTTCCAGTGTAGAATAAACACCCAGTGCTAAAGATCAGCACGAACGGCAACGGCGCGACCTAACGCACTCTGCCACTTTAGGAACTCCGCGTAGCGAGGTGGGGTTTTTGGGTCACTTTGCGGAGTTCTGCAGAGTTTAACCCTGCGAACTACGCCGAGGCCTAGAGTGTTTAGGTTTATGAACAGTACCTATGATTGAAATACAATAAAATGGTTCATGGGCGATGAAATCAGGAATTCAAGTTATTGAATAGAGGAGGGATAAGGAAATGTATGACAGTCCAACAGCTATAGGCCGGAGTTATTAATTGCAACAACTGGCAGGCGTACATACATCGTCAGTAGTTCGTCTGGTGTAGTCACACAAAGATGACATTGCTTTTCAGAGTCATCTGACATCCGAATGACATAGTAATGCCTATAAACAGGGCGTGCACAGCTCCAGCGCAGCACTGCAGGTACATATCAGCGCACACTGAATCAGGCATTTCTTGAAGAAAAGGTTAGCTTTATCCAGTGCAAAAATAGGAATAATGAATGACCTACTTTGACTAAAGAGAGAAGGAGTCCTCAAGGGGCTTCCAGCGACATCATAAATCATTCCAGCAAAGCTCATGTGGTTTGGAAATGTCACCAGATACACAGAGGTGCCTCACTATTGTAATTAATAAAGAGTGGTCATACCTAATTTTATATCATGTCCAGGTTGTCCCATGCATGCTTGTATTTTTATTTACATTGAATTCTGCCGTCCATATTTTCCAACCTCCATCCAGCACATCTTCAGCTAGAATGGAGTTCCACTGATAGATTCTACATGCATGGCTCGGATCTTGTATCATCAAATGGCGAGTGCTTGAATCGCGGTCGGTGCCCAACTAAAGGCGTATGACCTGCTGAGTGACCAAAGAGTATGTAGCTTGCTTCCTGTGTCTATGTGCCAAAGCTGCTATGTGTCCAGCTGTGCTGAAAGTGTATGAATCACCTTCAATGTTCAGGTTATAGAGTGCATGAATTGCTCCCTGTGATGCGCTAACAGCTGCCAGTCACCTAGCTGCCTGAGTCCAGCTACCAACTGCTTCCGGGAACATGTCCTATTTGTGGCTAATAGAAAATGCATGCCTTGCTCCTGCTCTCCATTAGTAAACAGCACATGACTTACTCCATGTAAACCACAAACAGATGCCACATAGCTCAGTCTGTGTCCGGCCAATTGACCTGTTCTCTGTATTCAGTCAGAGGGGTGCATTAGTTCCTCCCTGTGCTCCAATAAGCAATAGGGCTTAAAGGCTGTGCTCAACTAACAGATGTTGCACAACTTGTACCCTGCATTAAGCTACACATACATATACAAATCTCCTTCTGCGTCCCACTTGGTTGTTTTATGAGCGTAACCTGCTACCAATTGGTGAATGACTCTCACTGCATCTCGCTGACATGCTTTGCATGACATGGTGCGAATGGCTTGCTATCGGTTCTTGTGCTTCCTTCCATGTCTGCACAGGAATGACTAGATGTGCAACACTGCAGCTGCCACTGAATGCACAAACCAGTTAGGACCTTCCAATGATGTTTCAATTAAGGACTATGAGCAGAAAATAATGGTGGTATTTGACCTCCTAGCCTCGATAAATATATATATATATATATATATATATATATATGTCACAGAAGAGAGCCTGTGTCTCTCGAAACGCGTCTGGCGAACTTTACTTTGAAATGTTTCCCTGATGTCTGCTCACTTGCATGTTGCAATAAAGAAACGTCTTCTTACAAAGCTTCTGAGTGGCCATTCCAAGTTGGGTTCCTGGAGTTTGGTTGGATATATATATATATATGTATATATATATATATATATACATATATATATATATATATATATATATAGTATTTATTAAAGAATAACTTCCAGGCAGCTGTATAGATGTGTCTGTCTGCCTGTAAGTTTCATATAGAGGGTTGCATGAGCTAAATAAACTCACAGATAGAAGTATACCCCAAAAGTAGGGGTATATAGGGCTTCTGTGGGGAAACTAGGGGCACTTACAAAAAGGTTGCCAAGTAATTTCATAGTGTTTGCTGTAACATCTAGCTATTTTATCACTTCCCAGTAGGGCATACTAGTTTTCTATGGGTACTCAAAAATTCTACAAGGCTGTTGAGGTTTTTTTTCTTTAAAACATTTTTTATTGTCATTTTGGAATATAACTCGAGGTCTTTCTATGGCTTGGCGATCAGGACTGTTCCTGAATCCATCATAGTTTTCTTACCTCTCCTGTTGATAAAAAAGAAGGAATTGAAAGTTCAAGGCAAGAGTATCACTAGTTTCTCCTTAAACTTTATAAAAAGAGGCAGTATAGCCAGCCAGAACCTGGTTACCGTATTACTCGGTAAGACGTTACTAGCATCTAATACTTCATGGGGGAGCAATGGGTTCTTCTGATAATTTCATGAGGCCGGAGGGAATATTCTTGACCTTCATGTCTTTCAGATACTCTATTTGTGCCAAATCTGAAACACCTTCTCCACAGGAGATGGTTTATTCTAATTTTGTGTGCAAGAAGCATATCTGCTTTATCCTCTTTTTCATAATAACATTCTTTGGTTAGTAACATATGTCTTAACATGTCACCTAAAAGCATTTGTTCCAGATCCCCTCTTAGTTTCTGCACTTCCTTTTAGAATTAGAGGAGCGTGTATATTCATGTTGAGCTCTTAATCAGCATATGTCCTTTTCTCGTGCTATCCTACAAGCTGCATCCCTTCAAAAACGTTGTGGTTTGTAACTTCAGCTCCACCTCATTACTGCCTTAGCTGCATCCCATTTAACTCAAAGGGACAGGAATAGCACATAAATTATCTAATGCTTCTCAAATACCATCTCTCAGCCTGAAAGGTCTATGAATGCATTCCCGTTCATGTGCCATCATCTTCTATATGAGATTTCATCATCATTAGATCATATTGGATTAACACAGGAGCATGATCAGACAGCAATTTGTTCCTATCTGACTCATGGGGAACATAGAAAACCCATCTCTGTGGGTGGAAAACATATCAATCCTGGAGGATGTCCTATGGCCACTGGAAAGTAATAGTCCCTCTCATAGGGTTGGTGGGTTTTCCAAATAACAATCAGGTCCAAGTCTGTAAGCCCATCTACTATTGTAGTTGGTCCACTAGAAATGCCAAATCTCTTCTTAGAGCGGTAAAGTAGGGTCTACTGTTGCACTAAAATACCCCCTAAAATCAGTGTCCTACACAATTATCTCAGTCACAGTCAAGAATATATCTTTGAAAAACAGCGACTTCGTCTTTGAGGGACCACATATACAAAGCAAGGTTATAAATTTGCCTTCCATCAATCCCTTTAGAATAAGAGGCCAACACTGCTTATCTATATATGCAGATTTATCTTGAAATCTCAAACTTTTCCAAAACAATATCATCAGACCCTTTGTTTTTGGGGGGTGCCAGAGAGTTGATACTGCAAGGTGAAGAAGAAAAGCAAGTAGAGCATGTGGACATCATCTAAGAGTAAATGGGCTTCTTGTAAAAATGCTATTGCAATATCCTTGAATTGTAGACATTTTATTAGCATCTTCCTTTTCAATTGGGAGTTTAGGCCTTGTGTTTTAAGTGTCAAAATATTGATCAATGCCATATGAATGGTATTGGGCCCACATACTGTGGCTGAATACCAGTGGCAGCTTTGGTTCCATTGAAAGGTGTCTTGTCTTCAACCATGTAGGTCATCAAATACCTCAAATACCCAGAAATAGGGGTAACATTGGCTCTAGACTGCCTGCGGAATGTAACACAAATAAAAACTTAGCAATAAAGCTAACAATACTAAATTAGTGACTCTCTTCAATTTAATAAAGTACAACATGGTGTGGGTTATTAATGCTAAAATGGAGGGGTAGCATCCAAGCAGTCACCCGGGTCTGATCAAGCCGATTCTATACTTCCCTTGCTAATCGCAGCCCCCACTTGGGAGCGGGGTTATTCCAAACTCAAAAAAAGTGTCCATCATGCATTCTAACCTATTCCCTCTATTCATACCTTTAGGAAACCCAGCAGGATCCTCAGCGACAGTACCAGGAGACAGAGCTGTGTCCTGTTTCGGCCTCATGAAGGAGTCACTTCATGACACACTTTTCGCTGTCTTGGGTTTATTTAAGGCCATGACCAGTTCCTCCTCCTGCAATTTTTAATAACCTAACTGTGAGGCTGGATCTAATTAAAAGAATCACAAAATTGATTCTCAAACTCTTTGGTGAGCCCGAAAAAGGACCAAAAAAAGCATCAAAAGATAGACTCACCTGTTGTCAGTCAGAACAGAGCCCCAAAATCACTTCAACCCTTGAAGAACTTACACATCTATTCTAGTGAGTCTTCAGTTATCAAGTCTGCCACGCTTGTATACCTTATTGTCTTTTATTATCATCATTGAAATTCTAATTCTTGCACTGTTTCAGGATTCAATTGACAATAAAAAGGCTCTCTCTCGAGCATTTCTTGGGCCCCTGAACCTCTTTAGGCAATATGCCAGTATGTCATCATTTGCTCATCCTGTGACTTCCCAGCTTGTCTCCCCCAGGGTTCAGCACCCCAGCTCTGACTCAGCCAGATCCATTCCATGGGGGCTGAAAGTCCCCACAACTGAACATTGTCATCTCAACAGCCCAGACTCCTCCTCCAACACCCAGCTCTCATTTCACAAGGCAGTGGAGCCTACAGGTCAGTATCAGCTCAACACGCACCACTCCGAACAGCGCCGCCCTTCGAGGCACACAGGCCGGGGCGGCACACTGGCATGGCCACCAATGTCCTTTTGCTTACCCTCTTCAGTCCAAAGGGGCTGCTTCTCCTTTTGGGGGTTCCACTCCCCGAAGGAGGCACTGAGGTACCCCAAAAGCCTCTCAAACCTTCACCCACGGCAATCACTCTTCAGTGGGGAGTAGGCAGCCATTTTGCTCCCCTCACAGAACAGGCTGTGCTCCTCGCCTAACTAGATCAGTGTTGCTCTGGGCCATACTGTCTCAGCCCTTTAATTCAGTGATGGACCATCCTCCACCTTTAATAAAACACTGTACTCAGTCTTGGCGATGCTTAAGGCCTATTAAGAGCCATTTACCGGATCCGAGCGTCGGCGCTCACCCGGGACACAGGCGTCCTGGTCCCTCCCTGGCCAAGCCAACCACATACACTTTTATTCTGATTTACCTAAGCTTTCTTTTAAGACATTCTCTTTGAATCATTTGAGAATAAGTGGGAAAAATCTTACAGTTCAGTTTTGGAAGATACAAGGGCATCTTACCGATCTTCTCGTCTTCCAGTACCATCTTCCTCTCTTCCCGGAAGGCTCGGAGCCACCGGAGCTTCTCCTCCAGCTTCTTCGCAAAGTATAGGTGTATGTCCTCCGTCTCCTTGTTGTGCAGCTTGAAGGCGTTTTTCACGCTCACGTTGAAGTCGTCATCGCGACCGTCATCCACCTCGATGACCTGGTATTTGTCCATGTCGATGCGGCCTTTGTAGTACAGGATATCCCTTCGGATCAGGTCCTGGGAGTGAGAGGGATGGAAGGATTTCAGTGAGTGTGGGTGCGTATTCTGATGACCGCAACAAGGATTACTGTTTAATTGATATTTAGCATGCAAGCCCATTCAAACAACCTTATTAGACTGAGATGTTTATTTTGCAAATGAGTCCCAGTGGGTTGCAGCATAAGTAGTTTGCATTGCAAATTAAGATGTTCAGTTTCATATCGCGTACAAAAGTAAGTTCAAGAAACTTTTTAATTACCTCGCAGCATTCTGCAGATTGGGCTGAGAGAGTGTCAGTGTTAAGGTCATTTTTCTGGATTATGTGACTTCAGTTTCTTTCCTTGGTTACCAATTATCTTGTTCTCTTGCTGCTTACAATAACACTGGAAGTGGATTTAGGCCTTCATTGCTATAACTACAAGGAAACAACTGCCTAAATTCATCCTTTGATAGGTGTGCTACTGCATCTGGAGGCGGTTCTGCCAATCTCATTTAGAACGTGATGTCACATTGGTCAGGAGAACAAGCAACAAGGTGATGCATGCTATGCTTATGTTTAATCTCATCAGTTGACAACTGCTCTGGCCACATTCCAATCCATTGTTTTTAACTCCAGACAGAAGCCAACCTTATATAAATCAGTACTGACATGGCTCAATCCCAAAACTGCCATGCAAGAGCACCCCAGAAGGCAACACAAGCAACCCTGACTGGTTTTGGTCTGTTTGGGCCTCATCAGTAGGATGCAGATTGAGTGTAATCCACATCTAGACATACCTTTCGCACTTAGGGTGACAACTACTGGATGTGGGTACCGGGCACACTGTGCCATAGGACTCAAGTTATGCCTCACTGATAATGACCGAAGTAGGTTAAAAAGGTTGTGTGTTGCTTGTGGTCTCTTCTAGAGAGGGCCTCAACTGGCAGTTCAGGACAATACCTGTTCCCATGAGGATCAGGGTCAGTAATGATTTGCATAAGGTGAGCCTTTGTCTAGAGTGGTTTGACGGGCATAAAACGATGGACTAGAATGCAGCTCGAGCGAATGCCAGTTGCTGAGATTAATTCTAGCATTCCATCCATTGTGTTGGTGTTGTTGCCATTAACGCCGTGTGCGGAATGCCAGTGCGGCTAAAAGCTCCCCCTGCCCCTCCCCGAAGCTTAACTGGGAGTGGCAAAAATATGGGGTAATAATTGCCCAACTATTCTGAATGTAATGAGGAGTTCTCTAAAGGTGGAATATTAATCGTTAATTTAAACTTCACCACAGGAAACACACACATTGTTATGTTATTGTACTGATTGCACACTTTAGATATTTTATTTGGATGTAAGATATGGAACATTACATAGAAATGTTACACACATACATTTCAAATATATAAACCATGCATTTTATAGGTGTTGTCTTGCACATAAAAGAGGAACCTCCCATCATTTTCATAATATTGGTGCAGTGCCGTTTTGAAATCTGATGATTGTGGGCCACCATAACTAAGTTTTGAGAGAGAACACCAACTGCAGATCCATGATAAACAAAACACTGCACAAAACATACACTTATTCAGGGTTGCCTGGTGCTGGCTCACAGCCTTGCAAGATTGTGCTTTGTCTTTTTTCGGACAGGCTATCAATGGCTCTGTTAGCACAATTGAGAAATAAAACGATGAGAATGTGTGGTGAGTACATGTGATGCAATGTGCGCTTGGCAGAGCGGTATTCAGACACTCACATACTCATTGCTGACACTTCGCGCGTCACCGGTTGTACGATCTCCATGCTCTGCAAAGGTGGCCTGGCGCGTGCCGAGAGAACACACTAGAGCTGCAGTGAACAGAGCCAGAGAGATGCATGGAGCCCCACAGTGTCGCTCTAAAATGGAGTCCTATGTCGGTCTTGTTTCTCATTAAACTAGTAAGTTGGTGTGAATATCAGATATGAAATGAACCAATTAAAATATAATCATGCACAGAGCAGAGAATCTTTAACTTGCACCCTAGGCTTCATATTTAACATCATGAAGGCAGATCTCTTAGACTTCCAGGCTGCAGGCTTTGGAATGTCCTTAACGCAACCTTTGGGGAGGAGCCCGGCAAACTACATTTCAGGAAAGTTTTACAAAACTGAGTTATTGAGCCTGGCCTTTGACTAAACTATAGACCAAGTGGCAGTGAGTGAGGAATATCGAAAAAGGAGAATACTTAAAACATACTTCTTGGAAAGCACATACTAATCAAAGGGGTCTCTTGCCCCCTTAATTTTTATTGAAATCCAACTCAATGAAACTCATTTTATCAACACTAGGAAGATGTAATTCAAATGGACCCTCCAGGATTTTAAACTGTAGCCTTGGCGTTAAACACAAACCCCTGTCGTGGATTCATCGTACCTGGCCTAGCATCGCATTTAGTTGCGGTCCTACTCTGCTACACATTTATTTAAATGGAAAGCTGCCAAGTTTAGATTTAATTTGTTACATATTTATTTAGGCTCTTTTAAAACAAGGGAAAAACCGGAACTAGCCCCACCCTGCAGCTGTGACCATTTTTCATTTCAAGATACTATGCATTTTGTTATGTTTTGTGGGTTTTATTTAGAGCCGAGGAAAAAATACCTGGTACCAGTTATGAAGGAGGAGGGTTTCACACAGGTGAGACCGGCGCTGCTCTATCTGCAATCATTGGTTAACCCACGCATTACCTTTTGTATGGCAAATTTTTTGGTTGCTGCAGCTAGGATAAAAAAAGTACACTCACTAGCCCCACCGTTACCCCTTTTTTAATTTTTGTAGGCCTAGTTTTGTGTTAATGTATTAATATATTAATGTATCTGATGGAATGGTTATATTTTAATGTGTTTGTAATGTTCCACAATTCCCTGTATGAAATGTTCTTAATTTCTTTGTATGACTTTTAATTAAGTCGAATAAAGATAATTTGACTTGAAAGCTGCCAAAAAGCTTTGACTGACACATATCACTATATAAACACATCTCTAAATAACTAAAAAACATGTTTAAGTCTCAATTTGGGCAACAATTCCTAGTCTTCACATGAAGTTTCCAAAGCCAGTGAAGATGTACAAAATTGAGAATACTGGTTAAGGACACAGCAATGGGGACGATCAAGGCACCGACATATGGAAACATTTTAATCCAAGGCTGCAGAATCTGAATATACTTTTAACAGGCTGGAAAATAGAATCCCCTGTTGGGAAACATGTGACGAGGAATACATTTTCTTGCCAAGAGCGAGAAAATAACACTAATCTGAGCAGTGGATGATCCGAATGAAAAGACATGAAACGATAACCGGCGCATTAGCATACAGTTACAGAGATGCCGCGATTCAAGATGTGAAAAGCATGAATAAAGGGGATGTGATTGATGCGGGTATTTTTAGACGGGAGAAAGCTGAAAATAACAATCCAAGTGCTCAATTTACATAGATGCCAGTCTCGTGATACCGTCTGCTTGGTGCGAGCAAGAACAAATGTAAAAATAAAAAACCAAGCAAACAGCCGAGAACAGAGGGAAAATAAAAAATCCTACTGAAAAAAACACACTGATTGAAATTGCAAAAAGGAAATGAAAACAGGATAAGGCAATTAAAGTGGTAAAAATACACACACACACATACATATATATATATAGAGCTAAAAATATAAATATATATATTTATTTATTTATATTAGAAAACAGCTTGAATTAAATTATTATTAAATATTTTGACCCTAGAAGGATGGTACTTCACTGCTGACATTGTTTCACTAGGTTCCCATACGAAATAATTTATTAATGGAGCTTTGAAATAAAAAATGTGTGAAGTTTTTGGTTTGGTCAAATTATATTTTTGTTTGTGTAACTCTGCAATTGCAATGCAGATTAAAGGTGAATCCCCCTTTGCAGGTACTCGGAAAAAAGCTCACCATGAAACTGAAGAAACTGAGAGTCATCACAGCTAGAACAGAGGTAGAGATAAAGAAATAGTCCACAACAGGGTCATTTCGTAGAAATCGAACTGGCTGGCGACAGGTGGGAATATGACATTTAAAATGGATTTAGACGTGCATATTACTGGGAGTAGCAAAGCCCTCAAATTACCGATAAAACAACAAACAAAGAAGATGAACTAAAATGATCTCCTGTTTGGGCGCAAAAATCTGGAGCCTGCAGATTATTACCTAAACCATCTATACCTGGCAAGACTAAAAATGCCTGGCAATCCCAGGACCAATAAACAAACAATTTGGGTCACATTCTGACAGGCCTGGCCGTTAAAGTCTGGAGTATGCACAGATGGAAATACTCCTACATTTGTAAACCATTTCTGTCGTTTATGGGACATACAAAGTGACCCAGGAGAACACAGGGAAGCCTCCTCCAGCTGCAACTTTCAAGCCATACTGGAAATTGTAAAATCTATGCTGGAGATGTCCCACCTGGGAGAGAATTCTGGGGTGAGATGACCTCACACAAAGGCACTTTGGGACTTTTACTAAATTAGATTCCATCACTAATGCCATTTGGAAACACAACAAGAGTTCTTTGCGTGCCTATCTCAAGAGCCGGAGGGGGGTTGCTGAGCTACATGCCAGTGGCATGTGCATACGCACAAACATAGGACGTGTTTAGTGTTCACATATTTATGCACATAGATTCACCAAGAAAGTCACGCAATCCTAAATTTGTGAATGTTTAAATTTCTCTAAATTGGTAGACTTTCTACACAAACAAATGCGCCATCTCTGTGATTTAGGCTATGTAATTTAGGAACTAGAAGAGACCATGCATATATCTAATTTCAATGCAGGTGCACAAAACAGCTTGTAAATCAAGTGTTTTAAGGTTGACGAAACAACATTGCTCTGTAACTGCTCTGCAACAAGAAATTGAGTTTGCTGATATATTCTCCACTTAAAAAGCTAGGATGGCAGGGGGTGAGGTTGGCAGATCAGAACATTTTTTAATAGCATTGACTCTCCTTTCGGAGTATTGACTCTCCTCCAAGCCTTGCACTCTTCAGAGACTTACTGACCCTGTACTAACGCATGGCTGTATCATTCATGATTCACTTGGCTACTGTTTTTTAATTTGAAATGTCACCTCCCTGCATTATTTGCTTTATATGTTTAACTCCAGCCAACTTCTCCTTATTGCATGGTGGCCCTTAGTGGCATTCTAAGCCTAGGAGATCTACTACTGACTGATTCACTCATTCATTGGCATTCCAGATCACTGAAGGCCCTATTCACAAATGTTTTTCTGCACCAAAGTATCTCTTAATAATGAATACATTTACATTTGTAAATACCACATCAGGATTTTTCAACACTCAGGTTTTATTTATGGAAACACAAATGCACCAGTTTGAATCTTATGATGGAAGCAACAGGGTTTCCACATGAGAGGGTGGGGTGGTAACCACCGGGGAGATAATTGAAAATATGACGAATGCCCGCAAATGAGTAACTTTTGGGGTAGTCATACATTTATCAATTGGATTATTTAATCTTATATACACACCTAAATCTACTCCAGTAAAGTGTGGAGTAAGTGATTGTAGTCCATAAGAAAGCTGTAAGACTCTGGATATAAATACTAATGTTTAGACAGAGGATCATCGAAGAGGACATTGTTGGCCTAATGGGTCCTACACCACATCAGTTCAATCAAACTATTGTGGCGCTGTAACATAACTCATGGCATTGAACAATGCCGTGACTCCTACTGGCCTACAATGGAAAGTCTATGCCGTATTGAACAGGTAGTTCACTGGGATTTTCATTGTCATGCTCTTTGTTTCTCATTAACAAAATTTACACTCTACAGACCTTTTTGGTCTTGTTGTCTTTTGTCAAATCCTCCGACAAAGCTGTGATTTCGGGCATAAAAATTCAATTGGGAATCTAGAGTTATCGTCAACTTTTAATCTGGACCTATACATGGTGTTAACAACCACTTTTATTTATGACTCACTAATGCCATCCAGTTTTTTAACACTAAATTGGGCCTTGTATTCTGAGCTCTACAGTTGCCGCTGCGTTTTTTAACTCCAAAATTGGCATTGTGTTTCTGAATTATAAACCACGGCTCGTGTTTCTTGATTCAAGATCCAATGTGGGGGTTCTGAAATAAAAATATTTTGTCGTATTTCAGTACTTCAAAACCGTTGTTGTGTTTCCCAACTATTACATCTTGTGTTATGTTTCTGAACTGCAACCCTGGTCTTGTTTTCTGAACTCTATATCTGTTGCATAGCTTAACTCCATATTTAACAGCATGTTTTGGGTCTCTAAACCTTCTGTAGAGTATCTAAACTTTATATCTGGCGGTGTGTTTTTGAACTCTTAACCTGAAGTGCTGTTACTCAACTCTAAACACGATGTTGTATTTTTTTTATATCTAAGCCGATATCATGTTTCTCAACTCTGTCCCTGATGTTCTGTTTCCCAACCCTACACTTGATGTGGTATTCCTGAAATATATGCCTGATGTTGTGTTTCTCAACTCTAATCCTGATGTCGTGTTTCTAAACTGTAAACCTGATGTTGTGTTCCTCAACTCTACAGATGATGTTGTGTTCCTCAACTCTACAAATGATGCTGTATTCCTCAACTCTACAAATGATGTTGTGTTACTCACCTCTACAAATGATGTTGTGTTACTCACCTCTACAAATGATGTTGTGTTCCTCAACTCTACAAATGATGTTGTGTTCCTCAACTCTGCAAATGATGCTGTGTTCCTCAACTCTACAAATGATGCTGTGTTCCTCAACTCTACAAATGATGTTGTGTTACTCACCTCTACAAATGATGTTGTGTTCCTCAACTCTACAAATGAAGTTGAGTTCCTCAACTCTACAAATGATGCTGTGTTCCTCAACTCTACAAATGATGCTGTGTTCCTCAACTCTACAAATGATGTTGTGTTCCTCAACTCTACAAATGATGTTGTGTTACTCACCTCTACGAATGATGTTGTGTTCCTCAACTCTACAAATGATGTTGAGTTCCTCAACTCTACAAATGATGTTGTGTTCCTCAACTCTACAAATGATGTTGTGTTCCTCAACTCTACAAATGATGTTGAGTTCCTTAACTCTACAAATGATGTTGAGTTCCTCAACTTTACAAATGATGCTGTGTTCCTCAACTCTACAAATGATGCTGTGTTCCTCAACTCTACAAATGATGCTGTGTTCCTCAATTCTACAAAAGATGCCGTGTTCATGATGTGGTGTTTCTCAACTCTAAGCCTAATGTCATGTTTCTCATCTCTAAGCCTAACGTAGTTCTCAACTCTACACGTGATGTATTCTTTACTCTAAAACCGATGGGGTGGTGGTGCTTCTGAACTCTAAATTTAATGGTATGTTTCTGAACTAAATAATGCAGGTGTCCATTAATTTCATACATATGCTGCCTTAACATTAAAAGTGATAACATCCATATTGTAGAACAGGCTCTCAGTCAGGGTCACTACATGAATACTCAATACTATTATTATCTTCTATCCTTCTGCTATCCTTCCGAATCCAAATAACTGACTAACCTATCCACCACTTAAAATGTACTTGCACGCTTTACTATACTAATTCAACACTAATCCTCTATAGGTCCCGGAGTAGCATGCTACTCGCCGAAAAAGTGCTTTGACGCCTCGTCTAGGGTAGTAAGTGCTATACCAATGCAATTACAATACAATACAATGTCTCCCTGTACTCATATGTTGAATCACCTCTCTTCGTTCTCTCTCCTATTTTTGTTGTGATCTTCTTTTCTGGCTGTCTCTCCCTCTCTGTCTTCTTTTGTATTGTTGGCTCAACCATGGAGATAGCATTAACTGTTCTTTTACGAGTTTCTGTTGCGCCTCATCCGGGGCAAGGCTTTTTGAAGCGCAGAATACTCCATTATGCATGTGGGCGATACATTTCTAAATGCCTGTCTGCCAACCTTTTTCCTTGCCATTGAAAATCACCCTCCACATGCCACTTCTGATTAAATGTTGGCCGCGTTAGCAGAGCATTACAATTATTTTAAGGAAACCGTACAGGTGGAGTCCCTTTGCCAAAGAGGGATTTTCCATCATTCTTGAATGCTAACATATGGTCGTGATGCGGCAGGAGTCCCCGAATGAGGCAGAGAATGGAGGTAGCTGTGAAACAGCTTAGGCGTAGAAATGTGTCTTGTTAGCCAAAAGAGGGGGTGTCGTGGGCAGAAGGAAAGTAATTGTGTGGTTGCCAAGATCATGTGGGACGAGTGTTTAAGGCTGGCGGACAATTACGGAGCTGCAATGTTCTGGAAATGTTTCAGGAGGATGCTGGGTACCATCTGCAGGAGAGGTTGTCAAGGGGGAGGCTGTCAGGAGGAAGCTGGAAAAGTTGACAAAGGACAAGATGCCTTAACAGCATCCAAGCACATTAGACTGCACCCAAGAAAGGGACAACAAAGTAAGCAAACAAACACCAGCCTTCACGCAGAAGAGGCAACGGCACATGAATAACCATTAACCACACAGAAGAAGTTTGTTCCTAGATGGAAAACAAAGTGGCACTCAACATAAGGGGAAAGAGAAAAAGAAGTATGCTGGCTGTCCAGCACGGTCATAACAATGCAGAGGGGAAAACAAGCGTACAGCATAAAAGAAAACGTACAATGGAGAGACTATTGTGAAGGAGGGAGTCAGGAGAACAACCACAGACCATCTCAGATAAGGAGAGGGGCAGAACAGCAAACACACACCATCTCAAGACATGGAGTGGGTCAGTGCTATATACAAACAAAAGCTCTACAAGAACCTGAGTTTGGTTCACTAGGTAGATAGCGGATTCAGAGGTCTGGCTGAAGCCATGTTGGAAAGAACTGCAGTCCCTACTCTGATGATAAGTCCCCTGCATGCTGGTGCACTGAATGATCACCCCATCCTTTGGTCCTCTGGCAGAGAGAGTGCATGCTCTGGGTGACCTGTGCCCAGTTGCCACCATGTTGGACGTGGTGACGTGATCACTGAGATGCAGTGCAATGTCATCTAATACATAAGAGGAATGGACAGGTACGGCTAATTCTCCTCCTGTCCTAGAAATATAAAAATGAAAACCTCCCTGGTCATCCCTCCTTGTTGCATGAAATATCACAGCTTCTCAAATGGAGGGGCGAATAACAGGATAGTATAGCAGCAGGGCGAAGAGCTTAGAGAATAAACAAATGGAGGGGTCTTTACACCAAGAATTGAAGTACCATATTTGATCTTCTTATCAGAGAAATACCTAGTTAATACACTAACTTGAGTTATGTTCCTCTTTTCAATAGAAGGGATATTTACATCCAATGAACAGAATTACAGACACTTAAATAATGTAGCTCTTTCTCGTGCTGCCTAAAGTTAGACTGTAGGAGGAGGCAGCATCGTCTTGGCCAGAAAGTCATCCAAATTTCTGCACATTTGTAAAATACACAGACACAGAACCGATGTTCTGCACACAAATGCAATCTTTGCCAGGCTGCATCCTGGGTTTCATACAGAACATAAATGCAGAGATGCTTCTGGTGGCACAGGTTTACCAGGCAGAGGGGCACCAGTCTGTGCTGCAATGGCCGAGGCTTCAGACATGTTCAGTAACCTAGACATCCGGTGAGAAAGCAAGTGAGCATGGAGAGAAGGAGCCTTCTGGGCCATTGGCTCGCCTGCCCTACTTATAAGCCGCAGATGGCAAAGACCGTATTCTGCCCTGGCCCGGCTGGCCTTCAATTAGTTCTCCCTGAATCCTGCCTTCTGACTGTAATGCCCCATGGCATTATTTTGAGGGCACAGCAATCATTACTTCCTAGACATAAAAAGTGTATATCGCTATTTGGGGTCTTGGATATGTGTCACTCAGTGTCTCCTCTTGTCTGTGATATGGAAGGGGAAAGCCTGGTAGTACAGTAGGTCAATGCACAGGGTGATACTTGGCTAATACACACACAGTAGCATCACAGTTGTGTGTATGGGAACGTCCTCCACTTTGAAGAGAGAGATGACAATATATCAACCTTACATCACATATATAATACAAAGAAAGATTTCTGACTATACTCAGCTATGAATAGCCAAAGCAGGGGTGACTAACAAAGGTAATGTTAGTTTTCAGGCTGGCCACATAAGATACATGTACTTACCATGAATATAATAGAAATAGTTGACATAGTAAGTGGTTACTGTTACAATCCTGACTGGCATAGAGAGAGCCCTCTGGGATGTATGTTAGACAATCCTTGTCAACAGCCCTCTGTCATAAAGAAGGCAAGGCTGAAAGGGACGTGGCATTCAGAGGACTTCTAAACTTGGGAAGTAGAAGGTCATAAATTAAAGGGATTTCTTCCTTTTAGATATTAAACCATGTAAGGAGTGTCTTCAGAAAATATTACGCTAAAAGTACAGATGATGGACGGAATGCTGAACAAATCAAACATTCACCCTGAGTCACAGATCTGGTTTAATCCATCGTTTGCTCACCACGCCACCCCAGTCTGGACCCAGCCTTCCATCCATCATTTGTTGCCACAGCATTTTTCATCCTAAGTGGGAACAGTATGACCAGACGTGGGTCCCTTGCTCTCTGTGCCACTGGATTCAAGCTAGCCTGACTGAAGATGGGTGATATACCGAAACCGGTCCCAGGATGCTTGTTTCTGGTCCAGGGAAGACCTGGCCTGATAGTTGGGGCCGGACTGTTCCCATGAGGAGTAGTGTCAAGACTTATTTGGTATGGCTGGGTCCAACCTGGGCTGGTGTATTGAACAAAAGAATGATGTATTTAACCTATTTCTCTTGACTGGGGGTGAATGTCTGATGTATTCAGCATCCCGTCCGTCATTTGTTGCTCCAGCATTAAAAATAAAAGCCAGAATTATTCACCAGAGAGGAAACAAGCATCCCTGAAGATGTTCAGAAGCAGTCAAATAATAGGTGAGCACTAGTAATGGTTAACCAGAAATGAACAACAGTAATGCAGTACTTTGGGGCATGCCTCAAGGGGGAGCACTGACCAAGCTTTGCTTCATCCTTCCCTTTCAGAACCCGCAAAAGACCTGGCACTGTTCGGTCACCAGTGGCTAAGCCTTGGTGGTGTTATGTTGCACTTAAGAAAAGCCAGCCCTACCTTACCTTGTGCAGCCCTTCTGTGTCCTAACCTGTCCTACCTTACCACAGTGACCCTAGCGTGCCTTATCTTACCCTACATTACCTTATATGACCCAATCCTGCCCTACCTTACCTTGCCTTACCATATCGAACTCCACTGAGCTCTACCCAATCCTGCCCTGTTTTATTGTAATATTTCACCTGATAGGCGAGGAGATGGGCTACAAGGCTTTCCAGACAAGGTATCCCTGCCTAAGGGTTGTCCAATAGTTGAATGTCCTTAGAAGGAAGCACCCTCGAGTGCTTCTGGTGAGTAGTATTCATCACAACAGAAGTCAAAAGTACGTATTACCAGAAAATGCTATGAAGATTTTCAATGCGACGCTCATAGTCTACGATACCGGGTTTGTGTTACCTATGAAGCAAAGTTGGACATCATTTTGTCATTGAAGATGGACAAGTGGGCACAACAAACTGTATTTCTAATACGTGGTAGAATGTGGAATGATTTTCCCCTGGAGACTATTTTTTTTTATCAATTTTTGTAGCACAAACTCTGCCCCAGAGATGAGGAGTCAGAACATTGTACAGTATTAATAGTCAGCATAGATCTTTCACTTCAATCGAAATATGCATCTTGGTGACAATCATCTCAGAATTATATGTGTGGTTTTAGTTTTGCCAGCAAGTTAATGCGCAAAAAGGCTTTTTCACGGCAGACTCGAGTGGTGCAGAATACATAGATGCATCCACCTTTTACAGGTGACATGTAAGGCGACTCAGAACGAAGGTTCAAGATTCTTGGAGAAGATTACCTTTCAACCTTTATCTGAAGCTGCAGCTTTAGGGATATCATTGGATTTCTTTTGGGAGGGTCTTAGAATCCACAGGGCTTCCTTAGGATGAGTATGGGTGTTTAGTTCTGAAAGTAAGGATATCTAGGTGCCAGGGATCTTTGGTTGGCAGTGCCCCCTAGGAGGGAGAGTAAGAACATGTGCCAATTTGAAGGGCTTTGCAGAGACTTCACGAGGCTCTGAATCAGAGTGGGCTTATGTGGGAAGACATATGAGGCTTCTTAGGATTGGCACTAAATGAGTTTGTTTTCTACAGTTGGAAATTAAGTCTGATGGCCTCTCCCTAGGACCACGTCGAGAGGTGTCAGACCTACAACTGAAAACCATGCAAGCAATAAATAGTAGTAAAATCACACAACATACAAACATGCCTTTTATAAGTGAGGGATGATGGGCATCAGGGAGACATGTCATTGCATTGCACTAGAATGAAATTGCTTGTGAGCTCAGAAACTGTAATATGATGATTCAAACCTGCCCAAAGAAGTAATGAGACAATTACCTATTTCTGCTGTCAGTCTATAAGATAATTCACTCCTTAGTATCACCTTTCCAAAATGCATTAGACTTACTCTATCTTATAATTCTCAGGTATCCCCAACTTCTGTTGCTTAATTTATTTTCTTTGTGCAAACAATCCATGTGTTCATTTTCTTTCTAGGCAGTTATTTTATTTCTAGGACGAGTTTACCAAACAGCGCAAGCTGCCTGGTTACAAAAGACATATTGTCTGCTTACCAAGATCTTACAGCAGACTTAAAGCTCGCCCATTCTTACACCTGGTTGGCTTTATGATTACTCTTATTTGCTTGCTGCTTATTCGCTGGTTTGCCTTGTCCCTTCCCTGGAGCCTAACTTCTGTGTCCTTTCATTGCTCATTTTCAGGGAACTAGGGGGCATATTGTCAAGGACTGGTGTTAAAATTATCACAGTTTTATCGGCAGGAAATTGCCGATAAAACTGTGATAATGGGCTTGATAATACGCCCTTGTTAATTCCCATAGAAGCCCATGTTATGGGCTTCTATGGGATTTCACAAGGGCGTATTATCAAGCCCATTATCGCCGTTTTATCAGCAGTTTCCTGCTGTAATATGTCCCTATTTTTTGTATCTGTTTAAGCCCCTCACGAGAGTGCATGTGTTTTTCTGCTGTCCCCCTCGTGTGCTTCGCCGCTCTCTGGGTTGCTCTTCGGTCTGCTTTATCCCCACCCTTTCTTTCTTTTCTTTTTGCTTCAGCATTCCACAAGTGCATGTGTTTTCTAGCTATCTCCCTGGTGTGTTTCTCTCTCCCACCCCGCGCTCCATGTTGCTGTCTCTCACCCGCCGCTCTCTTTTTCTCTCATCTGTGATGTTCTCTGCCTCGTGTGCTTTTCCCTACCTCCCTCCATGTGCTGCTTTTCCCCTTTCTCTCTCCACCTGCTTCT
Source organism: Lissotriton helveticus (assembly GCF_964261635.1). Taxonomy (NCBI): domain Eukaryota; kingdom Metazoa; phylum Chordata; class Amphibia; order Caudata; family Salamandridae; genus Lissotriton; species Lissotriton helveticus. The sequence continues at coordinate 5,448,519 of NC_136064.1, forward strand.
TTGTTACCTCCCCGCCACTAAACACCTGCAGTAATTCCTTTTTTTAATTGCCACTTTCGTGCTAAATAAAGGCTTTATTTGCCATCTACCTATCCAACTGGCATATGTTATCTTAGATTGATAAATAAAACTTTAAACCAACCGCCATCTTGCCTTATTTTGTTTTTAATTCTGATGATGCTGCAGGTTGCCCACGCAAGAGAGGGAATGGAGCCTTACGGCCAGAGCTGCTGACTTTGAAACTGGAATCCAGCGTCAATTTAACATCCTGTGATTTTTGACAAATAAAATAACCTCTCTGTGCCTTGAAATATAATTCTAAAATAAAATAAAATCTATTCTGACCTTGTGTAATGTAATCTGGTACTCATGTAAAGTGCTTCCCTTGGGGCAACTTTGTGCCATACTAAAAACAAATGTGTAGCACCACCTAGAATAATTGGCAAAACAAACTGATTGAAAAGGCGAGATCTACTGGCTTTGCAATTGCTTTTTTATGTTGTTATATTATGTGTATTTGTAAAGTGCACGATCCCCCAAAGGGGTGTCCTAGGGCTGATCGGGTGTGTGCGCAGAGCCCTGCCTAGGGCAGGTTGGTTAATTGAACGGCCAGGTTATCAGATTCTTGTGAAATTCAAGAAGAGAGGAGGAGGCGGCTCTGATGTGGAGGGGGGTCGTTCCATGCTTTAGGAGTGAGAAGAAAGGGAATGCCCGTTCTCCTGATCTGATTCTGTGCATCTGTGAAATGTGTGCAAGAAGGAATCCTGTGGAGCAGAGAAATCTGCGTGGTTGGTGGAGTCCTGAAGAGCGGAGGTGTCTGCGTGGTAGGTAGAGTCCTGCGGAGCGGAGGTGTCTGCGTGGTTGGTGGAGTCCTGTGGAGCTGAGGTGTCTGCGTGGTTGGTGGAGACCTGGGGAGCGGAGGTGTCTGTGTGGTTGTTGGAGTCCTGCGGAGCTGAGGTGTCTGTGTGGTAGGTAGAGTCCTGCGGAGCGGAGGTGTCTGCGTGGTTGGTGGAGTCCTGCGGAGCTGAGGTGTCTGCGTGGTTGGTGGAGTCCTGTGGGGCAGAAGTGTCTGCGTGGTAGGTAGAGTCCTGCGGAGTGGAGATGTCTGTGTGGTTGGTGGAGTCCTGCGGAGCAGAGGTGTCTGCGTGGTTGGTGGAGTCCTGTGGGGCAGAGGTGTCTGCATGGTTGGTGGAGTCCTGTGGAGCAGCAGTGTCTGCGTGGCTGGTGTAGTCCTGTGGAGCAGAAGTCCTTGCGAGGTTGTTGGGAGTCCTGTGGATGCGTTGTTGGTGGAGTCTTGTGGAGCGGAAGTATTTGCGTCGTTGTTGGAGTCCTGTGGAGCGGAGGTGTCTGCATGGTTGGTGGAGTCCTGCTGATACATGGTTGGTGGAGTCCTGTGGAGCGGAGGTATCTGCATGGTTGGTGGAGTCCTGCGGAGTGGAGGTGTCTGCGTGGTTGGTGGATTCCTGCAGAGCGACGGTGTCTGCATGACTGGTGTAGTCCAGTAGATAAGTGGTTGGTGTAGTCCTGTAGAGCAGAAGTGCTTGGTTGGTTGTTGGGAGTCCTGTGGATGTGCCGTTGGTGAAGTCCTGTGGAGCGGAGGTGTCTGCATGGTTGGTGGAGTCCTGTGGAGCAAAGGTGTCTGCAAGGTTTGTGGAGTCCCGTGGAGCGGAGGTGTCTGCGTGGCTGGTGGAGTCCTGCGGAGCTTAGGTGTCTGCGTGGTTGGTGGAGTCCTGTGGTGCTGAGTTGTCTGCGTGGTTGGTGGAGTCCTGTGGAGCGGATGTGTCTGCAAGGTTGGTGGAGTCCTGTGGAGCGGAGGTGTCTGCAAGGTTGCTGGAGTCCTGTGGAGCGGAGGTGTCAACAAGGTTGGTGGAGTCCTGGTGGCGGAGGTGTCTGCGTGGTTGGTGGAGTCCTGTGGAGCGGAGGTGTCTGCGTGGTTGTTGGAGTCATGTGGAGCAGAGGTGTCTGTGTGGTTGTTGGAGTCATGTGGAGCAGAGGTGTCTGTGTGGTTGTTGGAGTTGTGTGGAGTGGAGGTGTCTGAACGGTTGTTGGAGTTGTGTGGAACGGGGGTGTCAGTGTGGTTGGTGGAGTTGTGTGGAGCGGAGGTGTCTGCGTGGTTGTTGGAGTTGTGTGGAGCGGAGGTGTCTGCGTGGTTGGTGGAGTCCTGTGGAGCTGAGGTGTCTGCGTGGCTGGTGGAGTCCTGCGGAGCTGAGGTGTCTGCGTGGTTGGTGGAGTCCTATGGAGCTGAGGTATCTGCGTGGTTGGTGGAGTCCTGTGGAGCGGATGTGCCTGCAAGGTTGGTGGAGTTCTGTGGAGCGGAGGTTTCTGCAAGGTTGGTGGAGTCCTGTGGAGCGGAGGTGTCTTCGTGGTTGTTGGAGTTGTGTGGAGTGAAGGTGTCTGTGTGGTTGGTGGAGTTGTGTGGAGTGGAGGTGTCTGTGTGGTTGGTGGAGTTGTGTGGAGCGGAGGTGTCTGCGTGGTTTTTGGAGTTGTGTGGAGCGGAGGTGTCTGCAAGGTTGGTGGAGTTCTGTGGAGCGGAGGTGTCTGCAAGGTTGGTGGAGTCCTGTGGAGCGGAGGTGTCTACAAGGTTGGTGGAGTCCTGGTGGCGGAGGTGTCTGTGTGCTTGGTGGAGTCCTGCGGAGCTGAGGTGTCTGCGTGGTTGTTGGAGTCATGTGGAGCAGAGGTGTCTGCGTGGTTGTTGGAGTTGTGTGGAGTGGAGGTGTCTGCGTGGTTGTTGGAGTTGTGTGGAGCGGAGGTGTCTGCGTGGTTGTTGGAGTTGTGTGGAGCGCAGATGTCTGCATGTTCTGGTAAGTGGAGCCTAAGTTATGTAGTGCCTTGAATGCGTGTGTGGGGGTTTTGAAATGAGTGTGCTTCTTTACGTGTACAAATAGTAACAGATAAAGAGTACACACACACACACACCTTGGCACTAATTTACCTTTTAAAGAAAGTTCAGTAATCTCATTGATTGCATTATTTGAGTGAACAAACCACTTCGGGGCGCTCTACCCCGGACAGACAGGCTCCTGCCAGCCTCCCAGATGGTGGGCCCAGACCCTGCCTCATTATGAGCCTCTGATCCCAGACGGTGCGGCCTCGAACAAGTCAAGCTCGCTCAACGTCAACCAAAAAGCAAAAAAAATAAAGACGCTGTGCCTTTAAGGCATCATCTTCAGATCTAAAATCAATTAGGCTAAACTAAAGTAAAGCTCATTCTTGCTAATTAAGATTACTGTATTGGAGTCTGCATTCGTCACTGTTATCGTGCCCTGATTGCAGACATATGGGAGCTTCGGCAGAGGCAAACTCCTGGCCTCCCGCGCAATTTATGCCTCTCTTTTTTTTTCACTCATTTCTCCCGTGGGGATTTTTCACATTATCTGCATCAACACATTATTCTCGCTGAAAAACCCACGCAGCCGCCCCCGCGCCTCCTCCGAAATACCCATCAAATCCGGCGCGGCCTTGTTAGCTGAGCTCCGCGCGCGCAGCCCCGCCCCCACGCCCCCGCGCCGAGTGCCCCCCTCTTCCCAGTGATTTAAATAGATTTTGTTGAGAACATGCCCTGTTTATTGACATGAAGACGGATTTCATCAGCTGGCAGCTAAGCAAGTGATAGAACAAAAGAGCCCGCCCTACCAAACCCCCTTCTCTTCAAAGAGTGATCCGCGTTCTTAAATTCATCCTTTTCAAATTAGGGGATGGGAAAGTTTAAATTCCCGTGTATGTTGTCGTGAGAGTTGAATACAATTATCCCCCACCCCAGCACCCCTACTTGAATGTCCCTCAATACCGACCAGGTCTCGGACTACCCCAAACCAGGATTTGCGCGGAAAAATAAATCCCAAAACAACATTCTGCACCAGCACAGTGTTACAAAATGTTCCCCCACAAACCTACCATTTAAATGGAACACAGTGGTTGGGTTTATCAAAAGGATCTCTGTGACAAAAAGTCTAACCCACTATGCTGGCAACATAAAACACAAATCCCGGGTCAGTGTGTTGCACTTTGTGCTTTGCAGCAGGACATTAACCCTCCATGCTACCTGCTGATGAGCCAAAATTGTCCCTAGACAAATCACAGATCTCCTCATCAAGTGTATTAACCAACTGAGCTGTCTTGCTGTTATTATATGTACTGAAAAATGCAGAGCACACAGAGATCACCTCCCTGAAGCCGGTACTCTTCTAGAGTTCACAAGCTAAAAAAGTCCTCTTATCTGTCGGGTGAACGCAATAAGATACTAGAAAACACCGACGTACATTGTATTGCTGAGCACAAAATGGCCACACCACCAGAATCCTAAGTGGAGTTCTGTGGCACTGAAACAACCCTTAGTAAGTGCTGAGACGCAGAGCTCAATTTGAGCCAGTGGTTTCCGGAGCTCGGTACGGGCACTTAATTGTCAGCACTGGCACTTGAGAGAGTCTGCCACAGGTGGCAGTGTCTGGATAATATAGAGGTGAACACAACAGTTGATTATTAATTAAATATATACTAAAAATTACTATTACCTGCCGACCAAGCCTTTCTTATAGCTTTGGGGGCCTGAAATAGTCCGAAATGCCACCCTTGGAGGAGTGTGAAGGTTAGTAGTTGTGTTGCTACTGTCATTGGCAGCGCTGGCAGGAGCAATGTGTGGGGCAGGATGCAGTGGCCTCCTGACGAGAGCCTGAGTATAAGCAAGTATTGGGCATGGTCTGTCTCTAGACAGCTTAAAAGAGACAGACCATGCCCAATAGTTGCTTATACTCATCAACTATTGTAGATTGATTGCTTATATGTCACCAGGTCGCCTCTTTTCAATGAAACTAAATGTAAACTAGAAACCTCCTGTTTTTTATACACACCATTACTTCTCACTTCAGTAGTATAGCTTCGTTTTTCTATAGGTTCACTTGGGACACACCGTCACTTTGTTATTATTTGTATGCATATAATATTGTAGATGCTTTGTAAAAACTGGTTCCGTGTATTTACATAAACTATGCGAATTGATGCTCATATTCACTAACCCCCACATGCATCATCCCGGCCGTTTGCGAATTCCAAATAGCGAAAAATAGCGATTCGCAATTTGGAATTCGCAAAACGGGATGCATGAATATTTTCTAATAATATTAGCGATTCGGTAAAAATCGAATTTTTTACCGAACCGCAAATATTATGCGAATTTAATTTGCTAATTCGCATTTCCCATTGAATCCTATGGGCCAAAAGGCCCATAGGAATCAATGGAAATTGCGAATTTGCAAATTAGAATTCGTATAATGTTCATGCATTCCATGGGTGCACCCCTGAAATGTATTTTTAAGTGGATGTTTCACACACACATGTCCTAAGGACATGTGTGTCTGTAACATGACAGTTTTAAAAATTCATTTTTTTACGTTTTTGAAGATTTTCGCAAATTAACACGAGGGTCAACCTCGTGTTAATTTGCACTTCCTAATTCAAAATTCGCATTTTTAAAAAAATTGATGCATTGCATTTAAGGAATCGCACAAATGCGATTCCTTAAATGCATTCGCATTTTTTAGAGAATGCAAAAAAATGCGAATTTTGAAATACTTTTGATGCATCCCAAAAACGTATTTAGGAAGTGCAAACGGCCGAATGTACCGATTCACACCGTTTGCACTTCCTAAATAGGTTGATGCATGTGGCCGTAAGTGTATATACAGTTTCTTTCTTCGACATCCCAGATACCACTCACATTGCCATTGTGCTTTACATTTATCAGAAAAAAGATATATTTATCCACAGGAGCCGTTGTTGTTTTTATAAAACTTTATGCCCAGTCTCCAAGTGAGCAGGGTTCCCTTGTTTCCTCTCCCCCTACGAGGAAACCAGCATCTCCTACAACTACTCGATTGTAGGGGGCAGAGACGTTCTGCAGAGAGCTTTGCCGTGATGGCCTTGAATAATTCTTAAAGGAATTGTTTTAAATACCATTTTTCTTTAATTCATTTTTAATGTGGGTGATGCGTGAGAGTCAATTAGAGATAGTTTGTAGAGAAATGTTATGGTTATGGTTCATGCAACATCCATAAAAAAGGTTTCTTTCAGATCAAAACATGACCTTACACATGAGAAAGGGGAGGGTGTCACAGAGGTTATTTCCAGTAGTATTAGTGAGCTGCTTCTGTGTTACAATATTGAAATCACACTTCACTAGCCCTGAATATTAGATGTAAACACATTAAGAATATGGACTCGTGTGCATGTCAGTGACCTGGCCCATGAAAGAGCTGAACTTGGATCATAAATTCAAAGCTTTCCAAACAGGGGCCCCTAGATACGTTTGGCACATGGCCCCCAAATTCTTAAGATGTCCCTGGTAGGGAGGAGACAATATATTAGTTTTTTTTACACTTCTCTTGAATTCTCGAAAAGAGGAAACTAATACAGATGGTGTGACTAACAGCCTGATTCATGAAGCGCAATTGCGCTCGCAAAGGGCCAGATTCTGAGAATCTGGCCCTTTGCGAGTGCGATTTTTGCATTTGGGATTCATCATCCCAAATGCAAAAATCGGTAATTGCTAATTCGCTAAATTGCGAGGAATTACATTTAAGGAATCTCTATTTGAGATTCCTTAAATGCAATTCATGAAGCATTTTAAAATTGCAAAAATGCAATTTTGGGCCGCTATTTACCGAGAGGTCAGACCTCTCGGTAAATAGCAAAAACTTAGAAAAATGCTTTTAAAAGCATTTTTCTAAGTTGCATGTTGCACACACACATGTCCCTTGGACATGTGTGTGCGCAACACCTGTTTCAATTTGCATTTCAGGGGTGCTACAGGGTGTCCTTTGGACACCCCTGGCACGCTTTCAATCGCTATCTTATTTGCGAGTAGCAAATTGCTACTCGCAAATAAGGAATACTCCCCATTCATTCCTATGGGCCTTTTGGCCCATAGGAATGAATGGGGAGTTATTCCTTATTTGCGAGTAGCAATTTGCTACTCGCAAATAAGGAATGTGTAGGAATCGCTATTTATTTAGCAATTCCTACATGAATACCGTTTTGCGAGTCCTTAATAGCGATTCGCTATTAGGGGCTCGCAAAACGGCCCGTTGATGAATAAGGCTGTTAATCTTTCAAAACTGCACTGGGTTCGCACTAATAATAGGCATGGCTGTCTCTCTTTACCTCTCTGCCTGTCTGGTTCTCTCTTTCTACCCCCTTCTTTCTCCCTATCACCCTCCCTCTTTTGTTCCATCTCTCTCTGCCTCAGGATCTTTAATTTTCTGGATATCTTTTTTGCTCTCTCTTTCTCCCTCTCGGTCTCTTTTTTCTCAGATTTTTACTTGCCCCTAGCTTCTATCTTTTTCTGTCTCTACTCATATTTTTCTCTCAGTCATCTCTTTTTTCCTGTACTTTCTCTCCTTCACTCTTTGTTTCAGTTTTGTTTATGTTGCTCTCCATTCTCGCCCCGCTTTCTACTCTCTGCCTTTCTCTTTTGCACCTTCACATAGAATTACTATGAATGGACATTTAAACCTGCAGATCGAACTCAAGGCCATGAAAAATGTGAACACTTTTTCGGCAGTCTTAAGTTTAAGGTTTACATGTGGGAGTATGGGCGCTCGTAAGGGGCAGACAGGGGGTGGCTGCTGGAAAGAAGTGAACACTCACAAATGTAACATTTGAGTAGAAATGTTTTGCAAACCAAAGCAACACACCACAGTAACGTGGACATATAAAAAAAGGAAGAGTCCAGATTATCCATGAAAATCACCAAACACCTCCTTATTTTATTTGAGTTAAGAAAGCAGGGTTTCCATCCCCGTGAGATTTTTTTTTAGGTGCAGACACCAAAATGTAAGTCACATTAACCCTAATGGTGAACCAATGGATTTGCTCATTGGTTTTGGTGCAGGTGAAGGCATGGAAATCCTTAATTTCTAGGTCCAGGCCATGAGAATTTGTTAATACAAAAAATACAGCAGAACTTTTAAAGTCATTGGTTTGTTCTTGATGCCAATAATGGAGGTAACAGTCACGATGTTTGAGAAAATCTTCTCAAAAAAATTGGCTAAACATAATCACCACAGATACCACGACAAGCAAAATCACCCCATGGGCAGACGCCAGACCTCATTCAGCTACAGATATAGGCAAAACTGCTAGCTTTTGCCATTAGCAAGGACTTTTGCACTTTTAATCACTTTTTTGCACTTTAAAAGGAAAAATGAGCTATAAATAATGTTGCATTTTTGCAAACCAGCTCTCAGCGTCAAATACATTTTTGCAACACAAGATGTCTGATTGATGAACTGAGGGGAAGGCCACCGCCTTGCTACAGTACGGTGTCTCGCCCCTCAATCGGCTCCCTTACCTTTTTGCAGAGTACGAGCTGGTGGTCAAAGAGGAAGAAGACGCGCTGCTGGTTCCGTCCATAAGGCTGGTATATCCACTGCATCTCCCCGGTGTAGATCAGCTCCGAGCTCCGGTCCAAGATGTCGTCTCCCTGCGGGTCAGGAGGAGAGAGGATGGATGAAGACCGCTAAAGACACAAGTGTGTGCAGTAACCCTACTCACATCTTTCCTGGATTTTAGAGGAGGGGTTTTACTCAACAAGGGCAAGAGCCATATTGTTTTCCAAATTCCAGCGCGTTGTTTGAAAACGCCAACTCTGGGCATCAGATTGCGCCATGCAAAAGTGGGAAAAATCAGAGGTGGCTCCGCCCCAATGGGGGAGGAGCCTCACCCCACTGGCTCAGAGCCAGCAGCTGAAAAATAAAATGGTGTTTTATTATCGTTTCATTTTTCAGCTGCTGGCTGAGACAGCATGTGTAGGGATGGGCGGAGCTGGGCCATGGGAGGGAGGAGGAATGAAGTGCGGTGTGTGAGTAGTGTGCGACCCCACCCCCATTTGTAACTTTAAAGCTCCCGTGAGCAGTGGGCTGACGAGCCTGGGATCCCGCACCTACGCGCCTGAGTGGTACTATACCTGGCAGATATTGGCAGCCATCGGCAACCCCAGTACACGGCCTGTCCCTGCTGATGAGGGGTAATACCCCGAAACACGTGTCCAGGGATGGCGAAGACAGCGAAGATAGCAGAAGATCGAAAGATAATGCATCACGAACACTTTACTACAATGACCAGAGTCCTTAGGGGCGACACCGCCGGTGTGTGAGTAGTGTGCGACCCCACCCCCATTTGTACTTCTAAGTGCGCATGTCTGTTTGGCCGATCATCTTAGGATGGCCAAACGCACATGCGCACTTAGGTTTCTCTAATCATTATACAGCCGGGTGGAGAAATGAAGATGCCCTGTGCCTGAGTGGAGCGTCAAATCAGCCCGCTCATAGTATGAGAGCAGCGTCTGGATTGGATGGGGATTCTATCCCAGGGACTGTTGGTTAGCAGCAGGAGACCAGAGGAGCACCGGAGTGTGAGGCGGCCACAGGATCAGATACTTTTTATGAATTGTAATATTTTTTACTCAATTCCCTCGCCTCCCCGCCACTGCTGCTGCTGCCCTGCCACTGCAAATAAGCAGCAGCCGCAGTTGGGAAAAAGAGCAGTAGACTTGAGTAGACTTGAGTCAACATGTACAGTAATTGTAAAGTAATTCAAATGAATATGTTAGCATTAACAAAAGTACCAATGCTCAAGGTGCTTTCATAAAAATATATGCAGCTTATTCAAAGAGGCATATTGGAGTACTCTTGTAGTACTCTTTTACATACAATGGCATGCCTTTGCAAATTGGCCCCAAAACATATAAAATGAAATAAAAATAAAATATCAGATTATTTGTATACAATTACCACAAATAGAAAGGGGTCTTTGCACTTCTTACTAATAGGACGGTGGCGCCCAAGGGAGATTTACAAAGGCAAGAGTATTCCTGTAGTACTACTTCCCTCACTCCTAAATGCTTTAAAAAAGAAATTGCCCCAATGTGTGGATAGTATGAAAGCTTGGTGGGTGGTTTGTGTCATACTCTAAGAAAGCCTCCTGGTGTCTGCCACTCCCTATTTGGTCCAACTTTATTCCCTGCCCAACTCCATTCCGCCTCCCCCTGTTGTTACAGTTTGCACTTACAGGTCCCATTCTGCCGTATTCTTCCGCCATCTTGATTTTCATCCACCTGAGGCCCCGACTGCTTGTCCCACCCTCCTCACTACTAAGACACTTTAACATGGATGTAGGGTGATATATTATAGTGCTATCTATGTAGGCAAGGGCATCAGCACCCCACCGAGAGGTAGTAAGTGTTCTATAAATGTTTCAATAGAATGGAGTAATTATAAAATGTTGGTGCTAAACAAAAATTTCAAACTGAATGCATGAACATTATGAAGATGGTGAGATCCACACAGTGGTGGCTGGCATCAAAGGGGGGGGGGGGGTGGCGGGGGGGGGGGGTGAGGGGTTGTCGGGGGCTTATATCAAATAAAAATAAAAAAAATCTACAGGTGCACGTGCAAATAAACGTAAAATACATTACAAGTAAGCATACTTTATGAAAGGACCTCCTGCTCTGGACCTCTCATGACTGCAGCCCGGCCAACAGGAAACTCCCTTGACCAATCCTGGTGCTGCTCTCATTCTGTGTTTGCAGCGTCCTGATTGGAGGGAGCAACCTCGCTCGGTGCTCCACAGCACTATGGAGCCCTGTACTTGTTCAAACCCAGCTGTCTTACCACAGCTGGTTTACGGTTTTCAAGGTGCAGATGTCTGGCTGGCCGTCTCTAGACGGATGGCCAAAGAGACATGCGCACTTTGAAAAGTGCACATATAGCCAATCCTCCTCCCTGCTGCTGCACTCAGTAAGCCCCGCCCCCGGCCTTAAACTCAGTCCAGGATGAGAGGATGAATTACCATTTTCTTTTTTAATCTCGGGGGCATTTAAGTGGGGCGACGCGCCTCCGCTCCATTGGAGGACCACATTCTTGAATGCAAAATAGCTACAAAGCACGGGTTGTGAAGGGACGGGAGGTGTAGGGCGGAATTGGGAGTGTAGGATAGTTCAAAACATTGAAGTGATGAGAGGGCCAGGGAGCTTGACAATCACATCACTGCATATTTGTAGACATTGAAGCAGTTGACTGCCTTCACTGTGAGGCTGCTGAATTGGCAAATGACAGCCCACCCTCTAAAAGGCCTGAGACAGGAGCTGAGGAGGGTGGGCTGTCGGTGTGTGGCCCCACCAGAGATCAAACACAGCGCGTGTTACTACACATGCTCCAGTAATAGGCAGACTACAAGGTCCTTGGATGGCTGACATCCTGCGTGGTTTGTACGAATCCACTGCCTCTCGATTTAGCTAGCATGCTAAAAGGTAGACTAAGTGTTTCCTTGTTGCTATGGCGATTGCACGTAGTCGTCTGGAGGGAGTGTGGTTAGTCTGTGACTGAAAGATGGGAAAAGATGGCAGCCGCCCCAAAGCGATACGAATAGACGCGTGAGAAGAATAACTAAACCTGGCACAGAGAGTAAGAGGAGAGGAAGCTATAATGAGAAGATCGGGGAATTTGTTAGGTGCACAAGTGGTGTAAGCAGAAGTATGTGTGCAGGGCGGGCATCCTGGATAGTACACAGGGCAGGCTGTGAGCAGACTGGATGTTGCTTCTAACGCCACTATGGACTGTCTTGCAACCCTGGTGATTTCCTTATTCTCACTACAGGTCTTTTAAAAGTATAGCTATTGCAGGCTTTTGGTGGCGTTGGCAGCTAAACAATTACACCTTTTTAGCAATAACTGTTTATTAGCAAGCTCAATCCCTGTGTTATCAATAATCAGCCTCAGGGGCAGGTATACTGCGATATCTCTCCCTGTGACGTCCCTTGAAGGTCCATGATCACATCATGTCATCCACCACTTCTATGGAATCTGGAAAGTAGCACAACTGTACGTAGACATCCCCTTGAACCTCATGTAAATTGGTCGCTTCGTTAACATGTCAATGCCTGCTCCTGGGGAACGGATAGTCACAGACTAGTCATCCCCTGGGGGTATTCATGCTGGGGAACCAGGACATGGGGAGGGCTAGGCGGGTAGGTGGGAGGGGCACGGAAGGGTCGGGTCATGCATGGGGGATATAAGGGTCCAGGGAGGCGTGACCTGCCTCTTCCGAATCGTGTGCATCACCGGGAAGGGGGTTTGAGTTGGTTGAGAAAGGGAAAACGTTTTGGCCGCCCACTCACCCTACATATTGAAGAGGTTCAGGGTAAGGGAATTTGTGTTGCAACAACAGCGTTTATTTTGCCAAAGTTAGGACAGGTTGCGGGGCTTGCGGGCAGAAGTCTAGGTGGGTGGGGAGTCACATGCGGGCTCATCCTCACCCTTGGGGGGAGAGGAGCGGAGTGCAGGAGAAAATGCCGGGGCGATAACTTGACGAGGAAGGATTGAATGAGGCATGAAGTTTGGGGAAGAAAGTTTGGGGGAAGAGGTGAATGAACGCGTGAGGTTGGGGGTTTCGGGCCTTAGCTACAAAGTTGATGTTATTTGTTAATATGCAACCATGTCCCAAAAAAATGGCTTTTTACTCTATTTATGAGTTGTGGAGTGTTTTTGTTGTAGCACGAAATAGTGTTGCTTGTTAGGCTGGAGTAACACCAAATGAACAGCCACATTTGAGCAGCAGAGGAGGCCCATTATGTAAAATGGATGCCAAAGAGCATCTCAAGTGAATGTACTGAAGTAGTCTGTTATTTTAATTTACAAAGATTGTTATGGCACTTTTTTGCCATAGAAAGGCATTGTAGCACTAATAGCGTTTGGTCACACCCTGGTCTCAAGGATTACATCATAGACTGGAGGCTGGCCTCTGATTATTTGAACTGGTTTATCAGCAGAATAGTTCTTTCATGCTTATGTGAGCTGTAATGGTTGGTGTGTTTTTGTATTCGTAGCTGGAGGTTTTTACCAGTTTGTGTACATACCATCTAAGGGCTTGGCATATGCTTCGTCCGGTTTACAGCGCGTTTCAGGTAATTGAGAGTATCATACCCTTTCCCTTTTACAACACATTTGGTGACATGCTGGATGAGTGGTGGCGGTGGTTTAGTGTGTTATGGGTAACTATGGATTGGTGTATTGTCTTAGAAAGAGGGGAGTGATGTTATGACCTCGGTGAGATCCAAATACATGGTGCCTCTGAGCTATGTTGAATGGGTATGTGTTGTTCTGACTAATGTGTTCTGTTGGAGTCATGATTGTTTTTTTAGTTTGGTGCTGTTTTGAGCTCAGTGATGCCCAACTACAGGAAATATGCGAGCTGTGTTGGATGTGGGCTCAGTGTTAACTATACAGTGCTCTGTTGAATGTTGCGCGTGTTTTCATGTAGACATACATATACTTCACAGTTCTCCATTCAGTGTTCGGCTTTGTCGCATGTGTACGTTTGGGAGTTTTCTCTATTGTACTTGTGGTTGGAGCCCTTCGATACCTAACTATGTAGAATATATGAGCGGTGCATGCATATTACTCAATATCCAACCATAAACCTATAGTACATGCACCACTGCAAAAGCAGGATTCCTACTGCTGAATTTGAAAACTGTATGAATTCCAGTGGACAGGAAGTAGACAAAATAAAAATGTAACATTAGAAGGGGAAATCATTTTTATGGGTATGCCAAGACTACAGAACCTAGGAATGCACTGCTATGTTTACCTTCATGTTGCGTGATCAGTGTTTTGAAGAAATCCATGGCACGCATCAAAACATCTTGCTTTGGCATCACCACATTACTGTGGCACTTATGGGCCAAAACATCAGGTTGGAAGCTAGGACTTCTACTCTAACATTTATTCAGTGACCTGAGACCATTCACTTCACCAATCTCATAGTGTTACTATTCATTTAGGGCAGGCTTACCTAATTCAGAAATGAGAAATAGAGGATGAAATGGTCCTCACTTCTAATGTTTCTGGGCAGCAGTAACACTTTGGGTTGTTAAACCCCTCTTCCAGTGCATTCATGCCCAACTAAGAACACTCCAATTGGCAAACTGCTATCCTTGATTCTGCAAAGAAATATGTGGCTCTGGAGAAGCGCAGATCACCCATGCGTTGTAATCTGTGTTTTGGCCCTGTTCAAAATGTGTGTGTTGGTTCAGTTACCGCAGGCGTGTATGTCATACTGTTACCAACTGGATGCACATCAGACCTTTCAAAGGGACCGCCTAAATGCAATAGTTCCATTCTCATGGAATTACAACTAAGCGACATTGCATCGTCATTAAGTAGTGGAAATATTCATGAGCTACCCAAGTTAGAGGCAGGCTTTGGGGAAGTTTGCAAATAAGTAAAGTGTGAAGTTCATGAAAAGATGAATTCTTCTGAGAATCTGCTGTTGAATGGATTTTGTTAAAGACTGTATCTAAGAATCAATGTAGGTTAGTGGCATTTCTTGTCACCATTTCCAAACACCTAAGAATTTGACAGTCACCTATTTATTGAAAGACAGAATGAAGCTGGGATTATTGAAATGACAAGATCTCTTTTTTGTAAAAGCAGTATAAGTTAATTTGAAGAGAACAGTCTGCATTCATACAAGGAGCACAATACCATCAACACACAACCATCATTCTTTGTGTCAACTGCATAGTTTGATCTCCGCACTGTGTCCTTCCCCTTTGTAATGGCAGCATGAAGGCTTCTGCACGGTGATCCTCATTTATATGAGCAACGCGGCATCATCAGCACCCAATTATGTCCCCTTGTAAGAGCCTCATATGACAACCAGCATCGACCTCTCACTGCAAGCACTGAAAGATCTCCCTTTGTTAGAGCAGCCTTTGCCCGGCACTCAATGATCTCTCTATTTCAAGCAGCATTTAATCGCAAGCAATCGCCAATCTCCTTTTGTAGGAGCAGCATTTGATCATCTGTAGTGAACAATTTCCCTTTGTAAGAGCATCATTTGACCTCAGGCACTCAACGATCCCTATTGTAGGAGCAACATTTAACTGCAGGCACTCAAAGATCTCTTTTGTCGGAGCAACATTTTACTGCAGGCACTCAAAGATCCCTTTTGTTGGAGCAACATTTAACTGCAGGCACTCAAAGATCCCTTTTGTCAGAGCAACATTTAACTGCAGGCACTGAAAGATCCCTTTTGTCGGAGCAACATTTAACTGCAGGCACTCAAAGATCCCTTTTGTCAGAGCAACATTTAACTGCAGGCACTGAAAGATCCCTTTTGTCGGAGCAACATTTTACTGCAGGCACTCAAAGATCCCTTTTGTAGGAGCAACATTTAACTGCAGGCACTCAAAGATCCCTTTTGTCAGAGCAACATTTAACTGCAGGCACTGAAAGATCCCTTTTGTCGGAGCAACATTTAACTGCAGGCACTCAAAGATCCGTTTGTCGGAGCAACATTTAACGGCAGGCACTCAAAGATCCCTTTTGTCGGGGCAACATTTAACTGCAGGCACTCAAAGATCCCTTTTGTCGGAGCAACATTTAACTGCAGGCACTCAAAGATCCCTTTTGTCGGAGCAACATTTAACTGCAGGCACTCAAAGATCCCTTTTGTAGGAGCAACATTTAACTGCAGGCACTCAAAGATCCCTTTTGTAGGAGCAACATTTAACTGCAGGCACTCAAAGATCCCTTTTGTTGGAGCAACATTTAACTGCAGGCACTCAAAGATCCCTTTCGTCGGAGCAACATTTAACTGCTGGCACTCAAAGATCCCTTTTGTCGGAGCAGAATTAGACTACAAAGAGTAGCACTGGACCACACTCTCTCCAAGACCCCTTTTGTAAGAGCAGCCTTTGTCCACAAGCACTCAAAGATCTTCTTTGTAAGAGCAAAATGTGGCCAATATCATAGAAAGATCCTCTTTAGTAAGAAAAGGATTTGACCACAAGTACTCAAAGATCCTATTTTGGAAGAGCAGCATTTGGCCTCACACACTTAAAGGTCCTTCACAAAACCTTGAGAACATCTTTTTTAAGCCTCATGTAACCTAAAAAGTGCAAATAACCCCAATAAAGCCCCTTAAAGGAACTCATAAACAGCAAAACATACAATGTGTGTATCTTGTGATGATATAAAATGTACACATAGAAATAATGTCCATATTTGAATGAATTAATGCCCATGTTTAGAACTGTAAATTTATTAACAGGCCCGGTCATGAATTCTCCAAGGTGATACACATAGAACAGTTTTCCATGCTACAGAGGGAGGGCATGTATGGTAGATGGCTTCATGGAAGTTTTCTTGGGTGCAATTGTAGTTAAGCCTCAAAACTTAATATGCCCAACATATTTCTGATATAGAAATTCTGACTGAATTTTAAAAATCTCAAAAACATCCAGTAAGACTTTCTCTGATATAGGAAGGACACAGTTATCAATTTCTTCAATCTCACATTTATCTTCACAAATCCCCTTTCATCACATTCATGTTAATGAACTGGTTCTCAGATAATTTCCCAGTGAAATGGCAGATATTTAACTTTATGCTATACTATGGTAATTCACCCAAAGGTCTACAACACCAGATTTCACAGTACCTCCCTCCCCAATATTTGCACTTGATTACACACACTTGGGATTTACATATAGAGCAAAATCCTATCTTGTAGAGCGAATTGGAACTAAAACAATCAGAGAGCAGGGATAGGTGCTTAGAATTTTCGAGCACAAAAGAGTAGTACCCTTATTTAAGGAAATATACCCTGATTAGAAAAGAAACATCCACCCTGGTACCAGATCGCAAACACATAGTCAAACACGGAGCCCGTAGCATTCTATAAATACAGAGTGTCACCACATTACACTCACATCTACTCTGAAATATATACTCACTGCCAAAATGAAGGTCTGGAGGAATTTGAAACCTGCCACCTCCACTATCATTCACTGACTGTTTGCATGCCTTTGACACCGTACATACTGCAATCCACTGCCTTTTGGCAAGGTTTGCAATATACAGATACTCCATACATACATTCAGACATCTGAAGTAACATATTCAGCCAACCTTCAGATCACAGTTTAACCATACAGGCATCAAGACTTACTTTTCACAGTGCGTAATTTACAAAAACAAATAAGTGTATGGGCCCAAATGTTTTTGCTAGGAGTCTGCCTCTGGCACAGCTGAATGTCAGGGTTTGCAGGTATCATGACCGTCTGGTCTTGATTCCACCACAACCTTTGGCAGGCTCCTCTTGCAGGTTCTTATTAATCCCTGCTCCTTCAATTTGCACCTGTTTTGTTATGTTTCTTTACTTTCTTCTTTCTCCATCTTCCCTCTTTCTTTCCCTTGCCCTGGAGCACAGTCTGATTATGGGAAACAAGTCCTAGGCAAAATTTCCACACTGCTCTTCAAGAGAATTGCATTGGTACCAGAGCCATGATATTTTCATCTAAAACGCTGATACTTATTGGTTTTTACAGAAGACAAATTCTAACCTAAAGGTCCTACGAATAACCTAAAACTCCTCTTCGGATTTTGCGGAAGCAGAACGCCGAGGTCTGAAAGGGTACTCAACAAGAAATGTGGAAGTTCTTTAAAAGAAAATGATGCCTCCCTCACTACTCCAAATGTTGGAGGTCTGACATAGAAACTGAGTGGGAACGTTGACATTCTCTCAAGTGAAGCGTGGTTCTACGCGTAGGCGGGAAACGCTTCAGCATCTGTCTGACCGCGATGCTTCCCCCACATATGGGTACGCTGCCGCATGAACTAACAGGAGGGGGCTTGCGCCACGGCGTTCTGCTGCAGACCTCTTACATGATTACAGTTTCACATTGCTAATTAGAGTTAATTATGGCTCTTAGCAACAGTAAAAGAAAAAAAACAGGCTTAGATGCAAACGAGAACTATTGTAATGATAGTGGTATTCCAGATGAAGCGACTAAGGATGCCCAAACATGCCATTACGGTTGCGGTGCACCATATTGCCTGCTGTTTGGAAGAATCACACTCGGGGGTCCTCGTTGATTATTTTTTCATTATAATTTGTATTCAGTTTTTTTTAGACACAGTTGCAATAGAATAAGATAAAAATTAAATCATTCAGTACAAATTTAGTTAATAATTAACTTACAAAGTTGCAACTCCAAAGTCTCTTGCCTTGAGTTAGCCTAGGGGCGGCCATACTTGGAAAGTTCCTATGAATGGTCCATGCTGGGAAACTCTCGAGTCTCTACCTTACCACTGACCCCTCCTCCCCCCACTTACCTCTGGATACTGAAAGCATGATCCCTGTAGTTCCCCCATCTAAGTTTTTTTTTTTATTGAACCTTCCACATGGAAGGATCAAATTAACCAACACGTTCCTAACTAGTCTTATCACATTCCCAGATGTTCGAGCAACTAGTGACTATGGTAGATAATATGAAAAGCGACATGCAACTCTCATGTTCCGACCTGCAATCCTGCGTGTGTCCGATTATAGCAATCTTGACCAAGGTTTTGTGTTGTTTCAATGGTAGCTGGGATGTGACTGTGGTCATGCCAGGTGATAACAAGGATCTGATGTAACATTTGGCATAATTCACTATGATTTCCAGCACAGAATGGAACCAACAATGATTTAATGTGAAAACACTGAACTTTATTTGCTCTTTCTGCCCCAGGCTGCAGTAAAATTAGAGATGTGAACATATTAAAAGTCACTGAAATGTTACTATTGAGGCAGGGCAAAATATGAGGCAGAAATATGTGTAACTGGCTAATTCCTGCAATGTTGTAGGCTCAAAATATTTGGCGTCTCTCTTTTTTTTTGCTCATTCGCAATAATCGCCAAGCGATGCCTTTTTCCATGTCTTATGCACCACCCCCTAATTTTTTTCCTTTTATTTTGGACAATCATTTTGATTGCTCATCTTTGTGTGACCTGCAAAGAAGGAACCTTGCTTTCTAGTACATCGGCAACATTAAAAATGCAATTGAAAGGATTGCCCAACATATCTATCCTTACTCGTTACTACTACCTTGATTGCAATATCTCCCATTTGATCCTGTCAGATATCCCATTTTTATTTAGTTTACCATCCTAGTAACTGCAAGAAGGCTGCTCAGCTTGTCGATGGATTTTTTGGGTGGCGCAGGGCAATGGGCCTCCCAAAAGATGACCACGTCAATTTCCCTTTATTGATAATGGTTTTATTTTAAGAGACAACACACTCTATTTGATTTACTCAGACATATGACCTCCTGTGAAACCAAGATAAAGTTGAACCATCCAAGAAGTTGCACCATCTTTTGAACACAGGTTTCTCCGGTTATGATGTCATTACCAACGTGACCTGATGTAATTTGACATGTAAATTATGACCTGATTTGTAATGTCACATGAGATGCCTTGGATAATCTCACTAACCATCCTTTGTGGGGTAATGACACAGCATCCATATGCTATCTGATGTCATTTGACTGTATTGTGTTCTATAGCATGAAGCCAGATGCTACTTTGCTTCTTTTATAAGTTAATTTTAATTTACATTTGTATATTGCTTTATTCCACATTCCTCGGTTTCTAAGCACTATAACTTCTACACGAAGTCCTTACAAGGTGTCATCTTCACTGTGAAACTTGAACACAAAATCTTAATAACATTTGTTCAAAGAAATAAAAATAATGTCCCTGTACCTGAGGCTTCCAGTCAAAAAGTTGAGTTTCTTTCTATGCCATTTGCCATGTGGTGCACAAGTGAAAATGGGGCCTTCATCTCTTGTAAATATTAAAGATTATATTGTGGTAGTATTCCGGTACTACTGTGATTAGGGATCCCTTTAATACATCAATTACATGTAGCAATCCCATGCACCAAAAACGTGACTTTTGTGTAACAGCAATTAATTTGACATGAATATTTATTACAGTAGCTTAAACTGAGCCTCTAACCAATTTGGGTCACATCATCGGCAGGGTAATCTACTGTTTACCAATTGTATATTAAAAGAGCAAACTATATAAACATTCAAAGATATATTTCAAGGATCTCTCCAATGTGCCACATCCAAGACTAGAGAATCACTCAAATAATAAGTTTTAAAATGGCTCAAACCAAGCGACTCCATTGGACTCAATAGTCTCAGCTGCATAATTATATGAACGGATAGTCCAATGCATCCCATCAGGAATATTAATGGATGGTGTTGTGCATCCAATCAGGAATACTAATGGATGGTCTGGTGCATTCAATCAGGAATATCAATGGCTAGTCAAGTGCATCCCGTCAAGAATATTAATGTATGGTCCAGTGCATCCCATCAGGAATATTAATGGATGGTGTAGTGCATCCCATCAGAATTACTAATGGATGGTCCGGTGCATCCAATCAGGAATACTAAAGGATGGTCCGGTGCATCCAATCAGGAATATTAATGGATGGTCCAGTACATCCATCAGGAATATCAATGGATTGTTTAGTGCATCCTATCAGGAAGGTAATGGATGGTCCGGTGTATCCCATCAGGAATATTAATGGATGGTCCAGTGCATCCCATCAGGAATATCAATGGATGGTTCAGTGCATCCCATCTGGAATATCAATTGATGGTTCAGTGCATCCTATCGGGAATGTTAATGGATGGTCCGGTGCATCCCATCAGGAATAATAATGGATGGTCCTGTGCATCCTATCAGGAATATTAAAGGATGGTCCCGTGCATCCCATCAGGACTATTAATGGATGGTCCAGAGCATCCAATCAGGAATACTAATGAATGGTCCAGTTCATCCAATCAGGATTATTAATGGATGGTCCAGTGCATCTCATCAGGAATATTAATGGCTAGTCAAGTGCATCCCATCAAGAATATTAATGGATGGTCCAGTGCATTCCATCGGGAATATTAAATGATGGTCCTATGCATCCCATCAGGAATATTAATGGATGGTCGAGTGCTTCTCATCAAGAATATTAATGGATGGTCCAGTGCATTCCATCAGGAATATTAATGGATGGTCCAGTGCATTCTATCAGGAATATTAATGGATGGTCTAGTGCATCCTATCAGGAATATTAATGGATGGACTTGTGCATCCCATCAGGCATATTAATGGCTAGGTCAGTGCATCCCATTAGGAACATTAATGGATTGTCCAGTGCATCCCATCAGGAATAATAATGGATGGTCCTGTGTAACCCATCAGGAATATTAATGGCTAGTCCAGTGCATCCCATTAGGAATATTAATGGATGGTCCAGTGCATCTCATTGGGAATATTAATGGATGGTCCAGTGCATCTCATACGGTATGTTAATGGATGGTCTGGTGCATCCCATAGCGAATACAAACGGATCGTCCGCTGGATCCCATAAGGAATATTAATGGATTGTACAGTGCATCCCATCAGGAATATTAATGGATAGTCCAGTAGATCCCATCAGGATCAGAAGAATCAAATACAAATCTCAAAGATGGTTCAGGGCAGCAACTGGATTCAACCGTATCAATCACACAACTGTTTCCATTGAAGAGTCCAACGTATTAAATAATATTTTTGCAGAATAGTCCAGTGTGTCGCTTTGGGCTCACAATATCAATTAATTAAAAATCCGACTGCATTTAGCAGCATCACTCAAACAATCATTTTCAAAGAATAGTCCACTGCACCCCAGACAATGCAATAGAATTAGACATTAATTTCAAAGAATAGTCCAGTGTTTCTCAAAAGATGGAATAGAATCAGACAATCCTTTTAAAGAACAGTCCAGTGTACCCCGGAAGATGCAATAGATTCAGACAATAATTTCAAAGAACAGTCCAGTGCATCCCAGATGATGCATTAGAATTAGACAAGAATTTTAAACAACAGTCCAGGGTATCCAAGAAGATGCAACAGAATCAGACAATAATTTTAAAGAACCGTCTAGTGTATCCCCAAAGATGCAAAGAATCAGACTATAATGCCAATAATAGTCCAGTGTATCCCAAAAGATGGAACAGAATCAGACAATTTCACAGAACAGTCCAGTGTATCCCCAAAGATGCAAAGAATCAGACTATAATGTCAATAATAGTCCAGTGTATCCCAAAAGATGGAACAGAATCAGACAATTTCACAGAACAGTCCAGTGTACCCCGGAAGATGCAATAGAATAAGACAATAATTTTAAAGAACAGTCCAGTGTACCCCAGATGATGCAATAGATTTACACAATATATTCACAGAACAGTCCAGTGTACCCCAGATGATGCAATAGATTTAGACAACATATTCACATAACAGTCCAGGGTACTCCGGAAGATGCAAATGAATTTGACAATAATTTCAAAGAATAGTTCAGTGTGCCCAGGAACATGCAATTGAATCAGACAAAATTTCATAGAACTGTCCAGGGTACCCAAGACGATGCAATAGATTTAAACAATCATTTCAAAGGACAGTCCAGTGTACCCCAAAAGATGCAATAGTATCAGACTATAATTTAAAAGAATGGCCCAGTGTTTTCCAAAAGATGCAAAAGACTCAGACAATAATTTAAAAGAATATTCCAGTTTATCCCACAGGAGTCAGAAATCTGCCATAAACTCATTTAAAAGAAATGTCCAATACTCCAATCAGGGCTCAGTTGTGTAAAGTAAGCATATTATATCAACAAAATAGTCGAAAAGATTCTGTTGAAGTCGATAGTTTCATTCAAACAAGTATTTCAAAGAAGTGTCCAGCACATTTTATTGGTCCTAATAATATCAACTGGAGAATTCCAATGGCCTGATAGGTTTAACACACTAGAAATAGCTAAATCACTGTTCTCAGATAAGCGAGTACTCAAGCAACAGGAGTGAGTCTTAAGCAGACCCACCCCCTCAATCACTTTAAAGACTTCAAGTTGAAACATGCAGGGCAGGAACAGATATGAAAAGAGTCTAAAAAATAGATTGTATAAACATATACTGCCACAATATTTAATACCCCTACACATCTCCCTACAAACATGTCAACACACACCGAAGCAAGCCTGGAAGCACCTTATTAGCTAACTGACTCCTACAATACATGGTGAGTCAGTTTGGCTCGATTTAGGAGCTTAAAACAACTGGAATTTTATATAGGTAGATATTCATATATGATAGATATTGTGGTCAATGCGGTTTGAATATCTGCAGTCTACAGAAACACCACAGTAGTCTCCGCTGCCACAAACTTCACAGTCAACACTACCAGCAGCGGCTTGTGTAGGTAATTGCGGTGGGGCGGTGGAGCCAGGTTGGAGGGGTGGGGGTGGATTCGACAGACGACCATGAGGGGAAAATAAATAAATAATAAATTTTGCCTCGTCGTCTGTCGAAATTCCCCCGACCCGGCCCTACCGCTCTTACCGGCACGGGCCACGGCTGAACACCACCATCAAACCACGGTATAATCAAGTGTGGGGTCATCTCCACCTCACAAGTATGTACCTTTACATCCTTCAGAAATTGTTCACCGAAAAATGCATGTAAGATTCTACATATGGATCGTGGTGACATTCAACACCGACAAACCCATGTCCCACATGGGTATGACCTCCGGACTGGAGATCCTGCATTCACAGCGGCATGTAACGAATCCAGGACTCACAGCGGCGTTCTCGAAGTAGGCTAACTATACACCATGTGTTGTTCTTTACACAATTACTTCCACAAGGGCTTACCAAACATATATGTTTTTCTTTCGTAGACAGCTGAAAACAGAAAAACCATAAAAAAAACAATAAACAGTAGGGTCACTGCCCAAGCGATAACTAGGCCTCGCAACCCATCTGAAGATGTGATTTGGAGTCGGGTAACTGTGGGCTGCTGGGGAATGTCTAAGCACCTTAAAGCGAGTTGCCGCCTCTGTGGTCAGCAGTGACCACTGAACAAGGTAAGGGACTTCCTAGATGCCCCAATCCACAGACACAGGCGTCGGCTCTTATGAGTGCCCCAAACATGTTGCTTACTTAATGCGCCTCTTTCTACATCCTTGGCCACCTAGGATGCTTTGGACTTCCGGAGTCATAGAAAATCAGACTTTTTCTGGGGACAATCCCCTGGTGGGTCACTTCATGACTGGTTCTTAGGGAGCTGTACTGTCAGACTACCATATACAAAAATCTAGTTTGGCATAAATATTGTGTCCTAAATATAATTTCCAAAATACTGCCCCATTTTTGTATTCCGTACTACAATTAAGTTACATATTCCTAGACAATATTTAGGACATAATATATATGTCAGATGAGAGTCTGACAACAAAATTCTGGCCCCACACCGAACTGGAGTAATTTGTAGGGCTTCACACCCAGGTCTGCAGTAGCACAGCTCCTTGCTGCATCTATTTATTCCTCAAAGTGCCCCCCACTGTCTCCTTTCCAATAACACACACGTATTTGGCACACTGACAACCAAACACTCCCAGCATTCCCACCTACACTTCTGTTGCTATGGGAACCATGACAGTTTGCCCGCCCTCTTTAAGATGCGCCGCTTCACTGTCACCTGAGGGGGAGCCAGGTATGTAAATAAGCCTCTTTCTTCCCTGCCTGTGACCTCGTCATAGCATGGATTTCATTCCAATCCTTATAAACGCTCCTTCTCTAAAGGGGGGGCTAACATGTATATAGGAGAAACATTCCACCGTCAAATAAGTTGACTTGCGTAGTAGGGGCAGTGGTAGGGCAAGATCTCCCCCCACCTCCTTCCAGGCAGCAAAATCAAAAGGTGGTGCAAAGTTTATCTAACCAGTATAGCTGTAGTTGTGCAAGACTCCTTCACAAACGGCACAAGCAGCCAGCCCAGAATGACAGCAAGCTACCTCAACACAGATCAGCAGTGGAGAAAGCTGCTTCCATACACATGGTGAGCTTGAGCAGGGTGTGCTGCTTTGACAAGCCCCTGCAACAACACTGCTGCCTCTTTTCACTAAGGGACGCACACAAAACATGACATCAATAAATGCACACTCACAAATGGTGGCACATCTTTATGTGTACACACACACAAACACACACCACCACAGAAGAACAGGAAAGATGGATGTAGTACTAGATGTGGGCAATTTCCAGTACAAATGTATTGACTTATCCCCATACAGTGTGCACCCCCAAACTCTTTAAATAAAATGTGGACATGTCTTCAGGAGTGCTGAGCCTGTACACACTCCAATCCCATGCCCTAGAGCTGCTCCTCTTTATATTCTTGAGAACAACCACTGCCAGGTATTGCTTTTTTATGTGCTATCATACCCTTAACCTCTGAATGTCACCTGTCCACCTTCGACTCCTACACGTGCTCCTCCCCGGGGATCTATCGTCTAATGCATGTCTTATGGAGATGCCTTAGAATGCCTCATGCCCCCTTTTCTTTCGTCTCTAGCAAAGATGTCGGCGGCATCTTAAAGGATCCCGCTCATCCCACTACTGACACCGCCCCATGTTTGTACGCATCCCGCAGAGACCGCCCTCTGATCTAAGACACTTGCCGCTGTCCCAGTTCCACCTTCTTTGTCGGCCACGGAGAAAGGAATTACTTATTCTGTCAGAGTTAGACAACCAAACAATTTCAGATTACTTTGAATGGCATCGCCGCGCTCTAATTAGCGGCCATGAATTTGATTACTGCTTTGGGCAATGCCGGAGATCAGACTGAGGAGACACAGAAAAAAAAGATGTCTTCCTCATCAGCCTCATTTTTGATGCCTTCTGTTGTTTGAAATTTCAGCTGTAGTCTTCGCGGTTCATCATCCCCCCGAAGAGCTTTTCTGATCAAGCTTGCCTGCCTTTGAGGCCGGATGCCTTTGTGGCACGCGTCACGATTATCCAACCAATTTTTGATTCTGTGGAAGCCCTAATAGGCTTACATCTTCCTCTTGATTGACTGGAACACTGGAAAGCTCGACCGCTCCACACTCACATCTGCCCCGGCACGACTCTCAACATATCTCACAAAAGGCGTTGACGCCACCCCCAACCATCTCATTAGTTTGCTGCTGGTTCCTTCTGTTCATCTTCTCACTCCATAACACGTGTTTTTATGTTATTGGCAGTGTGAAACCAGGTGGCAGAGATTTGGGGAAAAACTTGAGGGTCAGTCACGAAGAAAACGTTCCACCCTCAAAGCTGTATGGGCATAATCGAAGCACATATAACATGCACTCCAAAAAATCACCATTAGCTCATCTATGAATCAGAGTTTTGATATGCTAGACATGCACTATTACAAGGAGAACATATATGGAGGAGCTCAAAAATGTTGCTTTCATCTTTGGAGTTTGCGAATTGAGCGTAACCTGCAGGTTGGGAGGCTGAATGACACTACAGGAGGATGCTTCAAGGCGTTTTTGCAGCTTCCCCAGGAAGGTGTGACCTATGGGTTCACACAAAAGGCCAGATGAAGAAAAGGGCAACCCTTGTGGGCACCTCTGTTTGGCTTTCTTGGGGCTTAGGTCTTAGAGCTCACCACTCTGCCATGGCCATACTTGAGATAAAGTTCATTCCATTCCTAAGAAGTCCAGGGCACTTCAGATTCTAACTGGGTGAAGGAAACCCTTTTGGAACTTTGCCCAAGGTAAGAATCTTACAAATGTACCAGTGCACATTCCAGATCATACATGTTTCATTAATGCCCACTCTGCGGCATTACATGCCTGTGATTTATGCGAGGTGACAATAGTCTACAATATTGACTCTGATAATCTAAGAAACAAGGTCCATAGATACCCCAACTTCACCAACATTTATCCATAGACTGCATGCTCACTTCACACAACCAGACAAGTGGTGGATAGCATTATCAGTAGAATTAGCATCCACTTAACCTCTTGCTCCAAATCCCCCAACTCCATAGTAGATGCAAATCTACGTAAGTGCACTTGCAATAAATTACTCACCTGCTGCCACCATCCAGCCGCCTTCCTCCGCTTTACGGAGAAAGCTCCAATATCCCAGTGAAACTCTTCCTGACTTCGAAGATTCTGCCAACTACAGGTATCTTCAATTTATGGCTGGTGACTCCTCCAACCCCCCAGAAAATCCTTCCTGACCTCTGAGAAATAATGCCCTCAATCCTTTTCCCCAAGGTGGGTCCCTTCCTTGACAATAAAATTAAACACAGGATCCAGACCACATTGCCTGCAATACCTCTCTGCGAGCTTTCTGGTACAACAAGGGATATGCATTGCTTTTAACAAACCCCTCACCAGCAAACAAGACAAACACACGTCCGCCTCATCCGCAGTCGGCTCTGAATTAAAGCTCCTTTGGAGCCAACTTCCAAAACAGTCCCCTTGATGGTTTCCCAAACTTCCTTCTCAAAACACTTCCCCTAAACCTTTCTCGGAGTAATTTGTGAATTCTGAGAAATGCCAGCATGGTGAATCACCCCAGCTCGCTCATCCTTAATCCTTTGAAAGAGAGATTTGGTCAAAAGCGTTTTCAAAGAATATTAAAAAGTTAAACAACTTTATCATGTATCTGTTTCGATTCCTGAGTATGGATAATGATTAACACTTTTTTTTAACAGCTTTAAAAGCTTTTGACAATTCCTGAAAAAGCAGAAAGTGGAAATAGGTGCATAACTTGATTTGGTAAAAAAAATGTGAGAGCAGGGAAAATGAAAGTTAGCTGGAGTATTTTTTTTATTTCTGTTATGACCCTATACTACGAGCAGGCAATGATAGGATGCTTTTAGGGCAAACAACAGCACAAGACATAAAGTAAGAGTGTAAGGAAAGTAGGGGCAGTGGTGGGAAACACACGCCTAGGCTTCGGCAATATTAACCCACTCCCAGGGTACACAGACTCACACCACTTTCATGCCTCATTGCTAACAGGGGAGTTGAGGTAGCCAGAAACTATAATATCCTAGTATTGCATAGCACATGTAAACATGGCATAGCGTCACATACCATAACCCTAGCCTAGTGCCTCCTGCATTATCCTGTGAGGCACGAATGCCAACTGCTCACTGCTTGACACCGGAGGGCTGGCCTCCCCCTTCCACCTTAGTGTATACTGTTTAGACTCTTAACAAATGCTGACATTGTTGAGCCTCACAACTTATGTCAAGTTGATGGTGTGAAAAGGACCAGGAATGAGTCTTGGATATGTGAGGGAAGGGATGCTCGAGGGTCATCAATCACAGTCGCGTGGAAGGACGTGGGGGCTGTCAGACACAGGTGGGGGTCACCTTTGCTGTCCCCGGGCTGATGAATATTAAATGCCTCTGCAATGGATGCCCACTTAATCCAGTTTATTTACAGAATAGGCTGCCTTGGAAGGGGCTGCGGGCGCAGTGCGCGTCCAGCCGTCGGGCCACGGGATACTGATAGGTCTCCTGTACTAATGATGCTCATCTAGAGCGCAAAGTGGCTGAGTGTCCCTAACCCCAAAAAAAATTCTAAAAAACGTTGCTGCTCCTTGGTATTGTAGGCTGTTATTGTTGTGTTAATAGAGCATACCTACTAAATTAAATTTAGACCAAAAAGGGCCCTATTAATGAAGTGGGCTCAACTTAATGGTCAGGAGAGATAACTATAGTCGTTTGACAGCTATAAGGTGCTTAGATACTCTTCTAAAAAAGCCCACCCTGTTTTTAATACAGCTTTATTGTTCTGCATTCCACCCTAAGTGCGCCAGGTATGCCCAGACGTGGGTCCTGGGCTCATTGTGCCACTGGAATCAAGCTATCCTGGGTGAATAGGGGTGAAACCCCGAAACCGGTCCTAGGATGCTTGTTTCCGGTCCAGGGAGGACCTGGCTTGGCAGTACGGGTTGGACTGTTCCCATGAAGCACAGGATCAAGACTGATTTGCATATGGCCAGGTCTAAACTGGGGTGGAATGGTGAGCAAAAGAATCATGGATTTAACCCAGGTCTCTTGATTGGGGGTGAATGTTTTGATTTGTTCTGCATTCCATCCATCAATTGTGGGTCTTTTGCTTTATTGCCTGCTGGAACATCCAAGAGCCGTTCTCCATCAATAGAGTTTAGTCAAAGGTTTATTTAAGCCAGTGCTTAAGTTTAATAGGTTCATGCGTCTGCTGCATCATTCCACATACATCCTAAGGATCACACTCTTGAATCTAGAGCACCCTATTCCAACTTAGCCTTACACCCTTGACAAAAAAGCATTGGCAATGTCAATAAGTCTAGGTTATGAATGAAAGTGCTTTGTGCATCATTGATAGGTTTGGGAATTCAATAGGTTGTCATACATGCACTCTGTCACTCATGTTTGCACTCATGCATCCTTTCACCCATCCACTGACTCATTCTAGCATCTACCCTCTGACACAACTGCTATAAAAACACACAAACTTCACAATATATGCAAGACAAATGAAAGGAATAAGAGTAGAAAAAATAAAACATGCTGCCGTTGAAAGACGGAAGGTATATGTTAGTGATATTGAAACTAAACATAGCAGCGGGTCTCCGTCTCGTAGAGGGATTTATATAGTCTATCATTGTGTTAAAGTTCTAGCACAGTCACCACATTTACAATCAATGTGTTGGCCATCTTGGAATGGTCATACAATGATACTAAGGACAACAGCATTCCATAATGGTCTCCTGGTTCAGAGGAAATGGTCACGTTAGATGTGACGCACTGCAGATGAAACGAATGGCAAGCAAGCAACCCATTAGCACTGTTTGGAGAGCTGCAGTATTGTCTTTAGAAACATTCAAATAAAATAAGGAGGAGCAAAGAAAGGTAAAGAGAACTATAAAAGGAGACAAGTGAAAACTAAAGTACTAGCCAATCAGCCCTGAAATTGAAGCATGGTCATTCTCAGGTGGATCTACACAAGTAGAAAATACTGTCATTCACAGGCAAGAGAGCCATTGACAGATATGGTCTGAACCATTATGCCATGCAATGCGCTGTCATGGATGGAAGCAGAGTGTAAATGACACTCATGCAGACCAATGACAGAACTGAGCAGACCCAAAAGTCCCTCTAAGTATATGGATATATAGATATATGCATTATATAATGATTTATTTTAGTTCAAGACCCTGGCAGACAGCTAAGAAGAGATTCTAGCAAGACATATCACATGTGGTTTCCAACACCAGTCCTTCCCTACAAAGGTAATCTGTGATATTTCATGTAAAAAACAATATCTGTTGGCTTTAATACAGAGAAATAACAATACACCTGTAAATGCTTATTGCCTTTAATATATGCTTTTCTCAAACACGATGTCAGGCCTACTGCGTTTATAATAACTTTTCATGATAAACAGATCAGACCTAAGGCATCAAAAATATTTTTTGCTCATGACCCAATCAGTGCTGTAGCTGTTGTCATTGGCTTGTCAACCATAATCAACTCTACAGCATTGAGCATCAGCTTTCCACAAGGCAACCATCCGAAATACTGTCATAATATACAATTTTATACAAAATTACAATTGGCAAAGCAAAATATTAGCTTTCCTAAGGGAGTCTAAAACTGTTATAGTAGTGCATATCTTCAATCATCACATTGTTTACTTGCCTACAGTCTTTAGCACAATTTAACAGCAATCCATCCTTTAAGCTTATTGTCTTTGACACATGCTTTTCGCAAAAAGAAGGTCAGGCCTACTGGCACCTTTATAACGTTTCATAATAAACAGATCAATCCTATGAAATCTGGCATGGCTTTTCCCAATGCACTAATAAGGCCTATAACCTTTATCATTGGTTTTTACACCTTACCCAACGCCGGCCTATTCAAATGCACATAAACTGGCAGCCATTATGCATAAAGGTATAAAATTACAAATATGTATACAAATAACAGGTTGCAAAACAATATACAACCCCTCTCAACAGGGCCTTACAAGAATCAACACAGTGAAAACACATAGGGTTTATAAGAGTGGGTAGAAAAACACCAACGGCATTGCATACTATGTCAATACGTGAGATTACATGTAACAAAATACCTGTCTATGAAATATAACACAATGTAACAACAACCAACTGGTAAATGCTTACTGGCTTTAACAAATGTTTTGCACAATTATTAAGTGTCACCAACTGCCTTTGTCATAACATTTCATAATAACCAGACCAGACTGATGGCATAAGACATTGTGTTTCCCAGTGCAACAATAAGACCTATAGCTGGTCATAGCAAACGCAACAAGATGATGGAGGAGTGCTGAAACTTTGTAACCACTCGCCTCCAGTCTAGAGATCTGAGTTTAATCCATCGTTATTTTGCTCACTATGCCACCCCAGTTTGGACCCAGCCATATACAAATCAGTCTTGACCCTGTACCTCATGGGAACAGTCCAGCCCGAACTGCCAGGCCAGGTCCACTCTGGACCGGAAACAAGCATCCTGGGACCAGTTTCGGGGTTCACCCATCTTGAGCCAGGGTAGCTTGATTCCAGTGGCACAGTGAGCCCAGGACCCACGTCTGGGCATACCTGGCGCACTTAGGGCGAGAAAGCAAAAGACACACAATTGATGGACGGAATGCAGAACAATAAAGCTGTATTGACAACAGAGTGTGCGTTTTTTAGAAGAGTATCTAAGCACCTTGTAGCTGTCAAACTAGCTTCAATCCAGTGGCAGAGCGAGCCAGGAACCCACATCTGGCTTGTCACCATAAACAACTCAGGCCTACAGCTTTGGGTGTAAGCTTCCTACAAGGCAACCATCAGACACACAGTCATAAAATTACAAAGGTACACAAAAATACAGTTGGCTCCGCAAAAATATGATCTCTTCTAAGAGGGCCTAACGAGGATGGATTCTCACAGAGAAAACCTATAACCAATTCTTGTCAAATGGGATAACCAACACCATTGCCTGATATGGTAATATGTGTAGCAACCTATCTGTAGGCTTTATTAGAAAGTAATAACAATCCACACAAATTGCTCTTTACTTTAACTTCTGCTTTTCACAATAAGTACATCAGGCCGTTATCATAACATTTTAAAATAAGCAGATCAGGCCTCTAGCCATGATCATTGTCACCATAACCAGCTCAGTCCTGCTGTATCGAGTATAAGCTTTACCACAATCCAAAAAGTGCGATACATGCAGCCTTTTTAGTGGAAGCCACACATTTGGCCCAATCAAATCCTATACTCAGGAGAACCAACATATGGGTGGAACCTAAGCCCCTCTCTTAGTAGTACTCTGAAAGCAATTTCTTGTTGATCACGTAAGGTATGGTGACAGTTGCACTCTTAAGTCAGATCTGGGCATCCCAAACTGCTATCCAACATAAAACTGCACTCTGAAGTCTAAAGTTAATGACGACAGGTGAGGATTCTGAGTCTCACGGCTGCCCTCCACCTACCTGTGCTGCTGCCAGAGAAAAACAAACACTGTAAATTATCTATTTATCTAAGACACTTTAACATCATTACAATAGCATGTGTGTGCCCCTGAAAGTTCAAGCGCAGGCAGCCATACTGCTGCTGGCTCAGGCAGGTAGATAAATAAACAAAATAATCACAGCTGAATGGAAGGGAAGCACTTTTTCTGTGGAACCTTACAACTTCTGCTCAATCAAAACATGCACTCCTGGCTACCAACACATGGGCACCCCCAAACCCCTCTCTGTATACTCCTGAAACCAGTTTTTTAGGTTGATCACATTACGTCTGGCGACAACTGCATTCTCGAGCCAGACCTATTGAGCCCCAGTGAGCAACCTGGTATTGGTCCAGTGCCATATATAATGCATGCTGTTATAATAAGCACACTTCACAATTAGGAGAATTTTAATTAAAATGTACCGACATCTGATTGAAAATGCTTTTCTGCCAGATAAGAACCCTTAATCAGCATCCCTCTTCAGGTATGCTTCTTGAAAACATGTCGTGTTTCGAAATGTGATTTGCCCACTAGATTAGGAAGAGGATGCTTACGCCTGCCTACTGATTGCTGCTGACCTGTGACCCGCAGTCCTCCAGCCTGAGTGCCTTACAAAACCCGAAGACAGGGAACAGCATCACCAGGGTTTCTGCACAGCCACACTGCAGGTATGATGAGCCTCGAGGAGAGAAGTCAGAAATGAGGAATATCTGTCTCTGTGAATGTTTGATGTGTCACAGGCTTTGTGAGTGCATCAGGGCCCTTATTTGCTAAAAAATATGCAGGTATGACAAAAACAAGCTACGTCACACACTAGGGAACTTGCACTGCCTTTGCTCTGTTATTCTAAACGAAAACAATATGTTTGGTGTTCCATACTTGTAGGAGACAGTTCTGAGGATGTACAGAAAAGGAGACTCTGAAAATATTGAACTGTAGTCAACCAACCTTCAGCCCTGCCAGGTACCACGCATCAGGCGTTAGCCCGATGCATTGTAGTGTGGTTTGGGTGACCAGGCGTCTCAGATTTGCCAAGACGGTCCCCGTTTTTCACCAGTTGTCCTGGCAGATTTCAAGAAATTTAGCTCATGTCCCGGTTTTTAAAGAGGGACGACTGAAAATGAGAGGAGGTGTTTTTCTATGTTTTACAAAGCAAGGATAGTTAGCAGTTGTTCATTAACAGGCAAGCTCCTAAGCTTAAAATTGCATTTTATGTATGTTCTTACTGCTTGTTCTATAATTTTCTGCTGATGAGCGCTGTCATTCTGTGCGCCGTCCTGAAGTAAAATTGTAGACCTTGTTCTTTTTTTGTGAAATGTCACGGTTTTTGGCTTTAAAATTCTGGTCACTCTAAGTGTGGTGATCTGCATTGCTGCACTGACATGCAACGTCAAGCACTTATAGCGCCTCCTCTGTTGTCAAGCCAGAGCACTGCAAAATGAGCACACTGACCGAAAGCGAGAAGCCCACGCGGTCCGCGCTGCTTGCGGCAGGGTTGGGGGCTGGCTCAGCTCACTCTGGGCTGGCTTAAGGAGCCTACAATGTAAGCAGGCCGGGGCATTAGATTCACTGATGTGACGTCACGAGTGACGACTCAATGAGTCAGTCTGAAAATGGCCAGTGGTTACTGCTGAGACAGCCTACAGACACTGCTGAGACTGTCACATACAACACATTGGCGGGCCTGGGAGCCCGCTGCAGACAGTTTCTGTTTCGTCAGCGGCGCAGCACACCACTATAGGTACTGAGTGTTGTTGTGCCCTACCACAATGGAGAGTGACGACCCCATCACCCACGACCAGAGGCGCCGCTGGAGAGGTGGTGCGCTGGTAGCCTGCACTACAGTGCCGTTCAGCACTGCCTAAGCAGTCATGCTCAGAATGCCGCTGCAGCGTGACTCGTTGACTCGAGTCCTGGACCAGCGCAGCCGCTGCCCACAGTGCAGGTGGGAGCAGGGGCGTAACACAGGCCCACGCATCCCCCGCAGTGCGGGGGGGCCCTCAAGCTCAAGGGGGCCCCCTCAGCACTGCACTTCGTCCTGAGAGCTCCAAATAGAGTCTGGAGGGTTCCCCTCCACGTACCTGGCAGGGGGGCCCCCTCAATTATCGTTACGCCACTGGGTGGGAGTCGTCACAGAGGGCTGGCCAGCTGTTACGCCGTACCATGACTTCACTGCTCACTACTAGTAAGTGTCACTACTTTTTCCAATATCCAGTCATTTCATTTACTTTTGTGTCTGTCACTACCTACTTATCCTAATAATTTAATTTACGTCATTTTAAGGGTGCGTGACCATGGTGACGTCTCATGATCATGAACCTTAAAATGACAGCTGCTGAGGTGTCAGAGCTTAGCTATCAGGGAGCTGAGATCATGATCTGCGCTGAGGCCCCTCTTGCATCCTGTAGTCAGCCGGGTCCCACGTGGCAGAGAGCCTCAGCAGACTCTGTTAAATTGATCATGATGCCATCAAATTTAATTGATTGCGGCCAGGGAGGAGCTAAGAGGCCCATTCTGGGTCGGCGCAGGCTGGCGAAGGCAATGAGAATCTCTATTTAACCCCTTATGTGCTCTTGACGGCTCCATGCTTTCATGAGCCACGGGCGGCGTGTCCTCATGCCGATGTGGAGCTGTCATGCCATCACCGCTTCTCCCACACGGCACTAATTCCCCACCTGTGCGGGCGAATTAATGAGCGGGCGTAGTCTTGATGAAACCACACAGTCATGAGCACACGCCGCCCGTGACTCATGATGGCGTGGAGCCGTCATGAGCACCGCAGCGCTGCGTTCGCCCCCTAGCACCCCCGCGCTGCGGCGGAATTCACGGCGCAGGGAAGGGGTTAATTGTAACTCTGCCGCCCCGCAACTGGAGTCTGACGACCTATGCTGTGAAAGGATGGTCAATTTCCTGCCTATCAGTGCCCCATCCAGAGGCCCCAAGAATTGTTGCTGCGGCTGCCTGGCAACAAAACTTCAACACGTGTCTGGTTTCGACACGCTCTGAGTCTGGGAGAGCTGAGTAGGTGGTGCTTTATTATCTTTAATCCGTTGGCTGCGCCGCCCGTTTTGCGAAAGTGCCGCACTTCTGCAAAACGGGTGGAGCCGCGTCGGCCAATGGCCGACGGCAGCATGGATAGGGTTAAAAGTCAGGACAGCCGGGCACGCCTCTCACACTCTCATAACAGCCGCGGTGCTACCAGTTCTTCTGCAATTGAGATTTCCTCTCACAGGACCCTTGTGACCACAGACTGACTGTCTCATAGATCGCTAGTAAAGCAGAGTGTTTGAACCTGGCTGAGCCAGTGAGTGTGACAGACAGTGACTTGCAGAGAAACTTCTTACAGATGACACTAAAAGTTTCCTTCCATTTCTGGTGCTTTGCAGCAGTTTTAAGATCTTCTTAGAGTTTCTCGTTGCTCAAATGGGTGTAATTTCTGATATTTTTATGTTCCTTCACAGCTAGATTTTGCATGTGATAAAGTGTTACTCATAGTCGTTGAATGTCACTCATATTTACACTGAAATTATGAAAATGTCACACTGAAACCTTGGCAGCTATGAACCTTAAAATTGAGTGGGTGATAAAAATGACTTAAAAACAGCTCTTTACATGGACCTTACTTAAAAGTTGTGTAGTTTTCTTTAATCGCTGGGGATTTCCTCCTATAATTATTTTTTTTAACATTTCAATAAAAATAAAAACAAATAAGCATAGAAGCCCAACGTTTTTGATGCTGGTGAACGCCAAGGCAACCAATTTTTTATTCCAGCTCCTGCCTCTTTCACTCCCTCCACCGTCCTATTTCTGGCTTTCACTCAAGAGGATCTTTTTCATCCCATCTCTGCCTTTTGTCTCTGCTTTCCTATCTTACACTTCCTTCTTCTTTCTCCGTTTCTGCCTTTCTCTTGTTATAGGTCAAAGTCTGATGATGAAACGCAAAAGTCCCTGTCCTCAAACGGCAAACCGGCACAAATTAAGAACTGGATCTTTGTGCTAAGACCTGTCCTTCCCCACGTCAGCCTGACATAACAGCCACCAGACATACATGGCAGCGGAAACTTGAGCCTGAAAGCCATTTGTGGTAAATATACAAAGTTTACGGTTTCTTTACATGATGCCATTTTATATAAAATATTTACTGGTGTAAAAGGGGTTTACTTGTGTAGAGGGATGATTTGAATCACTCGGTTTTCAATGCATTCTTACAAATTCATACCATGAAAAAGGATGCCAGCTAGTGCTCAGCTTACCACCAAAAGCAACAGCAACAAAAGGCTGCAAACACATGATAATGGCAAATGGCTATCTAGAACACAAAACAAGGCATAAAGATTTTGCTCCAAGGATGCCACTGACATAATCCATTCTACAGAGGTTGCTAGAGCTGCTAACCTGCAGGTGCCCACACCAGAAATTCTGTCTCTGGGATTGAAGACAAGACCTTACCTCCCAGTCTAGAACCGAGGCCTGCCACTGGGCGATCTTGTCGATGTTCTCCAATCGTCTCTTTCTCTCGTTGATCTGCTGGGTTACGTTCCTCATGACCGCGAGTGCTGCAGCCACGTACCTGTAATCGCTGCAAGATACAAGAAGACCCAATGGAATTACAAGGTGGTTGCAAAGCACACAGTCCCAAGCATGATCTTAGTACTGTTTTAGGGGACTTTGCACATTAAAGATTTTATTTTCACCAGTTCATTTAAAAAAACTACATTTTCAGGTCCCAGATTATTTAAAATAGGGCAATTTGGAAGTAAACCATATCCAGAGGTGTCAATGTTTACCTAAATCCACTGTGTGTAAATAAACTCTACTATCATTATTTTAAAAAACTGAGAAGGGTAACCAATAAATTGTTTTCTCCCACTCAAGCCTTTTCTACCTCAACTGAGCTTCTTTAATTTTGACTCCATCTTACATTTGTCATCATTTTGTGTTGCCTTTACACAGGCTGCTCTATTCATGAAGTGTCTCTGCCCTTTGGACTGCAACGTGTTGAAAACCCCCTCTGTCCTTGTTTTGAAAACCAATCTCAGACACCAGCTGGCCTAACTGCATACAGACATGTCCTGCCATTACTGATTGACCTATAGGTGCTGTAATTAATTGACTTGTGGGTTGGGCAGAAACACGACGTAAGGGGGACGTTCTGGTTATATGATGCCTTGTTTTGAATGTTTTCCTATTGGCTAATATTTTGCAGATCTTGTATGTCCATATTAGGTATTTTGCATGCTTGCAAAAGCTAGGACTGCCCCTTACTTTTGTGCTGAGTTTGTAACCCTAAGCACAAAAAAGGTCTCTGTGTTCTGTACTCTTTAGACTACCTCATGCAGTTGCTAAGGTTCCTGTGTGACGTAGTCTCACTTAATTAGGTATAATAAAGATGTCTTTTCATATTTCAGCTTCTGTGCCAAGTTCTTTGTATTAGTGAGACCCCTGAGATTGAAGTTTACAGGTCTTCACAACCACCCCTTCCTTTTTCCCCATTTATCGGTCATTTGCCACTTTTGTTGTGATAGCAGCAGAATTTACTAGATCAAAATGGTCTTGTGTTTGCACCTTTTCGTAGACTGATCCATACAGACTCCCAAAGGGATTGTTGGGAAGTGGAATGGTTCAGGTTCAATACACTTTCTGTTAAACAGTGCAGCCATCTTTGACTAGTAAATGTGGCCACCATTACCATGGAACCACCTGCCAATCACTACCTGGGAGACTAAGCTCTCCAAGGGAGCTTTAGAAATCCATTGGAACTACTCTTTCTGCCCTCAAAAAATGCACACAAGAAGGACCATAAGTTGCATCAATGGAGAGCAGGGGCAATTTTACAAATACAGCGCACTTTCCTTGTTTGCTCCATGGTGCAACTTTTAAAAGTTGCGTTCTGTGCAAACAAGGAAAGTGTGCCATATTTGAATGAAGGCGCTATCCCATAGGGCAGCCGCAACTCGCACTGCTCTGATGAGGAGTGTATTCAAGTGAAATATGGAGAAACTGTTTAAAAGCTGCTGCAAGTTTAAATGTGCAGGCGGCAACCCACCTGCACTTTTACGGGTGATTAGGGATCCGCTTCACCAGAGGGCTGCCTTTAGGAGGCGCACTTTCAGTGTGCCACTTTTTACCTCGGTAGTTCTGCGCATGTCCGTTGGCCGACGCGGCCCCGCCCACGCAATAGAACGCCCGCAGCACGGCGGATTTTGCACAGAGGCAAAAGTGGTTATTTCATGACCATGAACCCATGCAATGAGAGAACGCCCCCTCATTATAGCGCTAGTACAACATGTGTATCACAGAAGGGGATACAGAAGGGGACGCACAAGCATCTGAGCCCCCTTCTGTAATACCATAGTGCCTACCATAGTGCTGCGGGCGCTCAAAGCAGGTGCACACACCCGTTGCCTCCAGGGCACAGTGTATGATACGGGCCCAGATGTGATTTGAGTTGGCGACCAGCAGCATTCTACTCTTATCAAAGGCAGACTGCAACGAGACCATAAGGAAACAAGTTGGTGCATTAAAAATAAATAAAGATAAAGACACCTGGGTCCATCTTCCTCATCCTAACCTTGAATCCACTCGCTGGCACATCTCTTAAATATTCATGCTCCGCGGCACTGCTTTTTAATCTACAGATATAGTTCATGTTTCATTAAAGTTCCTCTGACATATTAGCATTATGTGCTTAAGAATCCGAGTTGAGTGTTCTGCTTTTTGAAAGGGACGGCAGGCTCTTTTATCCTTCTGTGTCGACAGGTACAATAAAAGGCACCGACACCCCAGGATGACAGGGACGCTGGGTGATCTGTCGTGCACAGAAAGCATGCTGCAGTCGATGCAATAGGTCTGCTTCTGTCCAGGTTATTTTCAGGTTCAGGTCCCTCATAATTCCATAATTTATGATTTACTCAGAGCAGATATTGACGACCAAGAATGAGAAAATGGAGGAGTCCGGGCTATGCAGAGGAAATACAGCTGTTGATCTATTGATCAAGGCTAAGAAAATTTACAGGCAATACAAGACACTCCAATGTGGTGGGTTCGATCCCCGGCAGCAGCTCTGCATGGAGGTATATGTCGGCCAATGCTTACTTTGCTTAACCCCTTCACTGCGAGACTGATTCCCCTGCTGTCCTGGGGGGGGGCGCGCACAGTGCTCGTGTGCTCATGACGAACCGAGCTCGTCACGGCCACACCCGTTTCCTTGGAACGCACAGCACAGCAGGGGAATTAGCCCCACGTGTGAGCCTTCTAACGGTCATGACGAGCTCAGCTTGTCATGAGCACACGGGAACCGTGGCTCATGACGAGCTGAACTTGTCAAGAGCATGGGAGGGGTTAAATAAAACATGAATGCAGGTTTTCACTGCACCCGCTGCAGAGTGTCGGGTGGTGACTACAGAGGCTGCTGGTCTGGTCTCTTTGTCTTGTCATTCCTGCAGGTTTGTTTCTCTCTTTGTCTCTGTTTAACTATGTTCTCTTTTGCCTTCTTTTTCTCCCTTATTGTTTGTTGATGAACAGCAAGTCCAGCACCCCAAAAACAAGTGCCAGATCCACAGGGGCAGCCATTTGCACAAATTAAACGCTGCTCTGTCCCTTTAAACAGATGCAAGTTCCAAAGCCCAGACTGGAAAAAGTTACAAAGGACTTTACCATAGTTAGGAAAAGTGGAGACAGCATGTGCCTCGGTTGCAGAAGGGCTATGATAGGACATATGACAAAAAGAGGGGGCGTCAAATACGCCCTCCTCTGAAGTCTGCTGCCATACTCAGGGATGTCGTCCTCAGAGATGCACAATTACAAAAACCCATTTGGCAGTCCTGATCCATATAGCAATAGAGATGGCTGGGCTGTCCAGTTAGGGATGCCTGTTAAATGAGGAAAGACATCCATTTTTACTGGCAATTTAGGGGATACGGTTCGTCCACAAAGAAGACTATTTCCAGGTGGAGAAATAGACAAACTGTCACATGTACCCCAGGGTCACAATAATACACACAGAATTTCCACCAGATGGATATGTAAGATGCATACATTTAATACAATGAAAATCTACTGCGGGTCCTTAGGTCCTCTTGGTATATCCTTTGGACATCAATCTGAAATGGACCCATGAGACTTGTGCATCCCTATTTTGTGCTGATAGACTAGAACCATAGGCTGCTCCATGTTTCATAAGCAACAAAAAGTAGGGGGGGGGGGTAAAATAAATGTCTAGTTCTGTTATATTCCTCTCTAAATTTCCACACTTTTTAAAATCTAATTTTATTTCCTTATCTTATTCCATTTTGGACTGCAGATGGTACACAAATGTCATTTGTTAAATAGATTCAACCTTTGAAAGTCTCCTCCTCTGAGGTAATGTCAAGAATGTCAGTGGGCCACCCCAGTACTGGAGGTAACTGGCTGATTTCATGGCTGGGATCCGTAGGAATAATGCCACTTGGCAGAAGGGGCAGTCAACAAGAGGTGTCAATGTTTATCAAGTGTACTTTCAGGGCTCCAAGAGACAAGGTGAGGGAATGGCTGAGCAGAAGACTGTTCCATCAAAAAGGTCGGAGCAGCTCAAAGTCAACGGGGAGCGCTCCAGTGGAAAAATGGCTTTTTTATTGAGAGTGCCGAACATCCCTGCGCCATTCTGCTTGGTATCTATGGGTAAAGGCGAGCATGCATGAGGAGTGAGAAAAAAGCCCAAGTGGCGAAATTTAAAAAAACCTCGATGAATGGGGAAGGAGCAGTGAGCTAAGAAACTATTAGATTGCTCATTACATTTGTGTTTATTGGTGATTTTATGTTGCAGAACAAGGCGCAGCAAGGGTATCATGTCACTAATGCAGGCAAGGGTGATGGTTCCCTTCGCACCCGGTGCCACTGCGCCTGCTGCATCGTTAACAGCTACACCAAAGGAGGAGGGGTGCACTAGAAAACTTGGAGATGAGTTTATCCAGAAGATGAAGAACTACAACCACTTGAAGAAGCTAAACTCAGAACAGCAGAAAGATATAGTTACAGAGTTCAGATAACACGCAAGGCCATGTATACAATGCAGGTGAGATATGGATTGGCAAGGAGAAAGCCGTGCGGCATTGAAGACCTCTTTAAGTTCGGATTGGGTGTTTGCTGACAAACTAAAAGGACTGCTATGAGATTTTTGTTCTAAATTTCAATTATACCTTTCAGCTAGTCTGGAGAAGTGGGAGTCCAATGCTCCATGGTCTTTGGTGAGAACCTTTCGTTCTCCCAAGTGAGGGGTCTTAGATCTTACTTAGTGTTTAATTGGGGAAGCGGGTTCCGGATAGTGGAGTCACATGACCACAATAATGGTCCATGTGACAAGCAAAGAAGCTCCCTAACTGATTTTAATCTCTGCAGAGCAATCAAAGGGAAGACCACACAGGATCCAGGGACCTAGGACCAGGTCCAAGCTTGATCATCTCTTTCCTGACTTATTCGTACTTCTGGAGGACAGCAAAGTGCTATTGCAGTAAACCTGTTCTTAAAGCACTACAGCTCCCATGACGTTAGGTGAGTATTCGAGTTGGTACTTTTGTCAAATTAATCCTCTATCATTTGATGCAAAGTAAACTTACTGCAACTTCTTTGGAATATGCAGAAAATTCAGACTCTCTGTGGTATGACTAGAAAATGATGGCCCGATCAGTGTCGAAGATAGGTGCGCATGAAGCATTATTGAAAACTGAAACTCACCAGTCAGTTTCCAGTATTATAACTATTAGTCAAAAACACGAAACAATTCACTTAGTGCCAGGTGTTGGACACCCTCTTGAACTGCTGTTTTTTCAATGTGTTCTTTGATGCACAGGTAATGTTTTTTTAATCAATCGCAAAGGAATCTAATGGGAACTTCGGCTCTCAGTACATGCTTTATTTAGGTCTATTTCTTGCCCTCTCACTTTGGATTAAAGAAGGTCCTTTCTGGGAATGTGAATCTACACATGGGAATGACTCTTCTCCAAGGCAAAGTCATAGTCATTTCCAGGAGTACAGGAGTAATATGTCTGCTTCTGGGCATTTTGTCAAATAAGTCACAGGGCACACTCATTCTAGAGACATCTGCCTGTATATAAACACGAGACAAGGTCGATCCAGTTGGACTTTCTTCTTTTTCCCAGTGTAGCTGGTTAGTGGATTGCCTACAGGAGGCCCCCTACTGCAACCATATACAGTTCCTAAAACACAAATCAGAACTTCTATTTGCTTAATATGATGTTCACACCAATTATGTACCAGACAATCCTACCATTTCTAACAGTTGAATGACCCAGTTCACAAGCCATTCTCACGTTCAACGGCATGCCTTGTGGATGAAAATTCACTTTTGGCCCGTTATCAGGATTTAAAGAGTACCAGTGGACTGGTAACAGAATTTGAAGAGTTCCACAGTTTCAGGGTGTTGCCTTTTGCTTGGGCAGCTACCCCCATGAGTTGCCAGCATTCCACCCTTATCCCTAAATGAGAGAGGATTGCAATTCAGAAATACTGGTGGATAGTCAGTACATTTTGAAAATGTAGATTTTATGGTCTGGAATTACTATCTTTGTACCACAGTGGGTCGAAAACACAATTCTAAATCAGTGCTAAGCCCACACCCCATCTGCAACTGATGACAAATTAATAACAGACTATATAGAAAAAAACATTGAATGAACAACTATGTGTTGCATGCTGAATAATGAGCGTGTTGCCTTCAAGCAGATGTTTACATTGAATGACTTTTCTAAATAAACTAAGATACATTTTTATCAGCCACCATAATTCCTTTTCCTGCAACTGCTGTGCACTCAGAGAACATGGGCAAAGGAGTTTGGGAGAGTGAGGTCACCATGTGCTGAAGCGAGACCTTGTTTTTAAGAAAAGAAAAGATCTTGGCAACTATATCAATTTAGCAAAATGCAACAGGTAGCAGAAGTGAGATTGTGCACCCTTTGGTGCCTGATGACTTCACAAGGTTGACTCACTCACTGCCCTATCGCTAGTCCCTTTGAAGTTTCCTGTGTCCTGCTGAGAATGACGACAAATGCAAGGAGCGATGACTAATGGGCCATGTTTATGTCTCTGGCCCCTGCAGCTGCCTTCTGGAACATTGAGACCAGAAGAAGCAAAGGTAGTGCCAGGTGAGGTCCACACAATAAATGATAACAGTAGGACGTGTAATGAGAGTGCATGGCAGGCCGAGGAGTGCCTTACTCCACATATGGTCAGAGTAACGATTCCCATATGATCGCTTCCTTCGAGACCCCCTTTCATTGGCTGGGCCCTTAGGAAGGAAGATATCTCCCGGAGAGAAGAATTCTTGGAGATCTTAAGAAATCATAGCACAAAGAGATTTAGTATAGGTACAAAAACCAGAAAGTAATTTGCAAAGAGGTCTGGTAGCATTCAGTGGAAGGAAAAGAGGTGGAACCTTGGAAAACCAATAGGCATGTTGGGTGCGGCAAGTTTGCACTGGCGGGCAAGATATATCCATGAGAATCAGATGCCTTACAGAGAAAAAAACATGTTGTCCTAAAGTGCTTGGTCCATTCTTGTACCAAGAGGGGGAAGATGAAGGGCGTCTTTTATTTATTTTGAAGTAGTTTGCAATGAGCATCAAAAACCCATGCAAATGACCCAAGCAAAAACAGTCAAGTTGCTCTTGATATCGCAGACAATTACGAAGAAGAATATATTCATGCTTTTAGTCACTTTCTAAATGCCAGCAGAGACAATTGGGCGCGGAGGTGACAAGGCAGAGAGTTAGAGTGCCTAGCAACAGCTGGAGAAAAGGCTCTGCCACTAAGAGTGCCATCATGGAATTCGGCAGCCAATAACTGACCGGTTTTTGATCGCAGCAACT
This sequence comes from Lissotriton helveticus, assembly GCF_964261635.1. Classification (NCBI taxonomy): domain Eukaryota; kingdom Metazoa; phylum Chordata; class Amphibia; order Caudata; family Salamandridae; genus Lissotriton; species Lissotriton helveticus. Next base: position 5,492,618 of record NC_136064.1, read on the forward strand.
TTTTGGTTCACAGTGGGAGACTCTTCGAGATACGATTCAAATGTTGGCCACAAGGTACATTATTATTTGTTATTATTATTGGTACTTGTTTAGGGCTACAAATCACCCTGACAGGGTCTCTAGGCACCGCTGCGTATCTTCAGACATGAGTTACGGGTAAGGATATTGGAACAATAAACTAAAGCATGGTTAAAACATCCGTGCTTTAAGAGCTTTCTTGAATAGTCTGTGGTCAGTATTTACACGGAGATGTAATGTGAGCTGGTTCCAGTATTGGGGGCTAGCTATGAAAATGATCTGGCCCCATTTCTGGGAGTGCGAATTCAGTGAGGGTGTAACAGATGTTTCCTGCAGGACCTTAGTCTCCTAGTGGGGCATACCACTTACATTTTTTCTGTAGGTAGTGAGGTCCATTGCCATAAAGGGATTTGGGGACCAATTCATGAACGCTTTTTTACAGGCAACCAGAGTAGGTAACTTAGCATAGGTGCTGAAGGCAGTAGAGGTGGAAGAAGGCATACTAAATGCGCTGCAGTATTTTGTTCCACCTAAAGTTTGAGAACGTCCTTTATTCATAGAGGCCATTAACGCATTCCCATAGTCCGGGCAACTAATTATAAGAGACTGGACTAGGGATTTTCTTGATTGAAGTGGCATCCAAAGAAATGTTTTTCTTAAAGCATGCATAATGCCAAAGCATGTACCTGTGATATAATTATGCCCACTTCAGATAGGTTTGAAGATAATTCTCTTCTTCGCTGGCAGGCAGTGCAATGCGGCTAATGCAGAAGAGACCGAGTCAAAACTACTCATGTTAAAAAAACTGTCTACTTGCTGCTCTTTGGGCCAGATGAAGTTTTCTAATGGGCTTTGAAGGAAGATCAAGATAGACCAAATTACAACAGGATTAAGTTGAAAAACATCAGAATTTATTTGGTCTGACAAAGTAAGTTGAGAGTCATATGTGACTTCTAGATTTTTTACGCATTGCATAGGCATATTTTCTCACCCATGCTGAGAGGACAGAAACAATTTGTGAACTCTAAACTATTTGGAGCCTGACTCATTTGCGCCACTGGCTCTCCTCATTGAGAATACGAGTGGAACCCACATAATTTCCAAACTTTATAAACTATGCATAGCACAGGTCCCTATCATAGACGACAGGCTCCGAGCGGAGTGGGAGGCTGATCTGGGGCATCCAATCTCGGACGACCAGTGGACCGCCTGCTGTAAAGTCACAAAGGACATTTCATTGAGCAGTCGCCATAAATTATTACACTATAAGTTTCTTCATAGACACTTTCAAAATTACAGAAAATTGACCCCGGAAGGCCTCACACATGCAGGAAATGCAGCGCTCAGCACGCTGATTTTGTCCATTTGGCCTGGACATGCCCCAGCATACACCCATACTGGGAACAGGTGCACAAAATATTAGGGAACATTCTTGGGCTCACACTGGTTCCTATTCCGGAAGTGGCACTGTTGGACTACACGGTTAACTTTCCCAAAGCAGTCCAGAAACTAGCATCCCTTGGCCTCCTCTTGGCAAAACGGGAGATAGCGTTACACTGAGGCAGCAAGGTTTCTCCTACCTTAGCGAGGCTGGTTGAATAGTTTGGCGTACTGCAGTACAAATAGCGAGATCTATTCTAGCCTGTTACCCAGCACAGCACGTCCAAAGGATATCTGGGGCCCATATAAGGAATATATTGACACCCTAAACAACCCCTTTGCTTCCCATCCCAATTCAGGAATAGTGCCCACTGGTATAGGATAGGCCATCTGGATTTCACACTTATATGTCGTGTAAGCCTCTGTATTGCACTATTGAATTTAGCACCACCTTATTCTCACCAAGTCAGCACCTTCTGTTATTCTGGAATAGGGGCGACAGCGTAGTGATGGCCATATCCTGCAACTTTGACGAAACTGGAAGGGTCATATAGACACTTGATCGATCTGGGGGGACACTAATTGGATCTTGTTGCGGTTCCTGTTGCTGGCGCACCTAGCTCTCACCTCCATACCTCGCGGAACCCGCGCCGCGGGTCCCGCAGCGCCGTGTCAGCCTTCCTTGAGCCTGGGATTGTACCTGTGGGTGTGTGTGCGTGTGCAGGGCTGCGAGCGTCGGGACCCGGACTCCATATCCCAGGAGTCCTGGTAACCCGAGCCGCCTGTCACCTGGCCGCTCTCCCTGCTCGACCCGCCCCAACAACAGCCTGAAAAGACTCTGCCTGCTAACGGACTTGGGACACTAATTGGATCTTGATGCGGTTCCTGTTGCTGGCGCACCTAGCTCTCACCTCCATACCTCGCGGAACCCGCTCCGCGGGTCCCGCAGCGCCGTGTCAGCCTTCCTTTAGCCTGGGATTGTACCTGTGGGTGTGTGTGTGTGTGCAGGGCTGCGAGCGTCGGGACCCGGACTCCATATCCCAGGAGTCCTGGTAACCCGAGCCGCCTGTCACCTGGCCGCACTCCCTGCTCGCCCCGCCCCAGCAACAGCCTGAAAAGACTCTGCCTGCTAACGGACTTGGGACACTAATTGGATCTTGTTGCGGTTCCTGTTGCTGGTGCACCTAGCTCTCACCTCCATACCTCGCGGAACCCGCTCCGCGGGTCCCGCAGCGCCGTGTCAGCCTTCCTTTAGCCTGGGATTGTACCTGTGGGTGTGTGTGCGTGTGCAGGGCTGCGAGCGTCGGCACCCGGACTCCATATCCCAGGAGTCCTGGTAACCCGAGCCGCCTGTCACCTGGCCGCTCTCCCTGCTCGACCCGCCCCACCAACAGCCTGAAAAGACTCTGCCTGCTAACGGACTTGGGACACTAATTGGATCTTGTTGCGGTTCCTGTTGCTGGCGCACCTAGCTCTCACCTCCATACCTCGCTGAACCCGCTCCGCGGGTCCCGCAGCGCCGTGTCAGCCTTCCTTGAGCCTGGGATTGTACCTGTGGGTGTGTGTGCGTGTGCAGGGCTGCGAGCGTCGGGACCCGGACTCCATATCCCAGGAGTCCTGGTAACCCGAGCCGCCTGTCACCTGGCCGCTCTCCCTGCTCGACCCGCCCCACCAACAGCCTGAAAAGACTCTGCCTGCTAACAGACTTGGGACACTAATTGGATCTTGTTGCGGTTCCTGTTGCTGGCGCACCTAGCTCTCACCTCCATACCTCGCGGAACCCGCTCTGCGGGTTCCGCAGCGCCGTGTCAGCCTTCCTTGAGCCTGGGATTGTACCGGTGGGTGTGTGTGTGTGTGCAGGGCTGCGAGCGTCGGGACCCGGACTCCATATCCCAGGAGTCCTGGTAACCCGAGCCGCCTGTCACCTGGCCGCTCTCCCTGCTCGACCCGCCCTACCAACAGCTTAACTGCCTGTCTATAACTACAAGCATTACTCCCCGCGGCGCGGGAGCGTCCCGGGAGAAGCCCGGGACAAGGGCGGGACCGCCTGTGGCCGTCAGGGGCTGAAGGAGGCTGGGCTGGGCCCGGTCTCTAACATCTACACTTTGCCAACTGTCATATTCAGGTTAGTCGGTCTCCGGGGCACGAAACATACTAAGGTCTTCCATAGTCATGTCTAGTTCACTACCCTCCTGTTTTGGGGTCTCGATCCTTGGGCCTCTTGACAAATATTTTGAGAGGGCAAACAAGGAAATCGACAAAGAACTCCTACTAGCGGAGAAACGTGCTGAGCGACGTCGATCAATAGAACAACTGAAAAAAAAACACCGACTTCCCCGCTAGATTTAATTACCACACAAGACTCGGGAAATATTGGTAGGTTGGATAGAGATACCGATCTATTCAGTACTGACCATATCCCCAGTATTTTTCGCGACCACAACACTTCTGCTATCAATTCTGGTATCAATAGTGAGGATAATTGTAACAGTCCGCCTATTGTTTCTAATAGTCTTATCGACCTTAATACCCCAGTAGCCCCAACCATAGCCCTACAACTCCACTCAACCTTGTCTAATCACTCAATAGATACTGTAGCACCCACCGAGATTATTCCGACACACACCAAAAGTGGTACCGGAATAAAGCCCATGAATCTACGTAGGGTTTTTCGCTCTCCGCCAAGGAAGAAAAGGAGAAAGGGCGGGGTCAAAAGAAAAGGTCCTGACCACCTGGGGTCCCCACCTCTACTAGTAACCCCCAAATCCAAATCAATTATCCCTTCTCGACTCGACTCACGGGGTCACACTCTGCGACTCTGGGCAATAGCTTGCTTAATCTCCACATCGGCCCCTCGCGGCGGGATGCCTGGCTTTCACCTTGTGGATACCCTGCCGGGGTTTCTCACAGGGGAATACCAGGACGGGTTCCCTAAGCAAGCGCGGAGATGCCCCAGGGTAAGTCCTGCGCTATATAAGTTTCATACATTTACACATTTACACATTCTGTGAGAGAGGTTTCACTAGGTATCCATACCCATTCCTCTTCACCCACCCTTGAAGGAATATCATCCATGTCAAAAAAAGAGCTTATAGAACTCTTTGAACAAATGATAAAATCCTATATGCTCCCACTTATGGACAGAGTTAGGATTCTGGGGGAAAAAATGGATTGCCTTCTAGCAACTGCTGATCCGACCAAAATCCCTCATTTAACGAATACTAAGGATCAGTCCCAATCGAAAGGCAAACCTAGTTCCACAACTTTGATTCCAAGTAAACCACCCAAAACCAATGGAAATTTAACCGTTAATAATTCTAATGCTCCCCCAACATCAACCAAACCGACGTTAGTATTTAAGCCAGCAAAAGAGAAGTCCGTGCCGGCCTCTAACAAATCGATCCCTAATATAAATAAGCCAACTATGCTCCCAGGGGTAGATAAAACCAAAATTGTAACCCAAAGTACATCCTCAAATCGTAGGAACACAGTGGACCTACCTCCAGAATCAGCAAACTTTGTGATCCTTTTAACTGGTGTTCCCCCGATCACAAATGGAAATCCTGAACTAAATGCAAACTTGAAAAACAAAGTCATCTTTTGGCTTAGAACAAACAGACCCCTCCCAGCTCACTTAAACGGAGATATTATCTCAGTAAGAAGATGCAATTGGGTGGGCCTTCGTCCGAAAGATATAGATGGAGACATTGTGATCATTAATTTTAAGGACCACAGAATTGTCTCATACATAAGTGACTTGTACCCAGGAAATAAGGAAGGAGTTGTTTCAACTCGTAATTTGAGCTATTTTTACCCAGAGGCCTTGCTTAGACCCCCTGTCCACTCCAGTTCTAATAGAAATACTTTCTCCCTGAACATGCTAAACTATACACCTTTTTTTGCCATCCCGCTAACAACTCCAATATTTCCTACCCCCTTCTTCCCCGCCGGCATCCTTCCAGTCACTTCCCCATATCAAACAACTTTACTAATTTCAACCGTTATAACGAATATTGGAACATCCCGTTGCAAAATCTGTACGAACCGTATTCGGGGTTGGACTTTAACGATTGACTTGTTTCTCCATTCTTAGACCGAAAGGCTAACCTAGATTGTACGGGTATTTCTTTCACCCCAGAAAAGGTTTCCCCTTATGGTGTAACATCAAATGACAAGCCAACGCATTGTGGAAATGGGAAGTATGATCTTTCTGGAGGGGCTCGGGGAGGGAAATTGGAAACAGAGTTGGTGGTGGTTCAGGATGTAGCGACAGCAGAGGCTGATGATAAGGTGATTAGCTATAACGGGGGGTCGCCTAATGGTTGCCGGGTATCTGTGTTGGCAGTTTTTGGTGCGATTGAATCTGATAAAAGGAGTGGCGATGTATCCCTACAGGATAGACGAAACATCAGGGGTACCTCTGATGTTAATGTAGCTCCATTTTCACAGGATGTAATACCCTCTCTTTCTAAGGCCAGTTCCACTGTCTTGGCGGACTCAAGCGGCACCAAGTTTGGTTGTTGGAACATAGCCGGACTTGAGTCTCGAATGTGTAACCCGGACTGGGTGGATTTTATACAACAAGGCGATGTTTGGTCATTCCAGGAAACCTGGGCACTCTCATCAGTGTTCTCTATTGGATACTTAAATTTTAGTAAATCAGCAATTAAAGGTCACAGAGGGCGCGCTATGGGAGGCCTGACTACATGGGTTCGACAGTATGAGGGAGTAAGAGTGGAGGAGGTACCAATTGATAGCCCAGACATATTAATGGTTAGAATAAGATCCTCTAAAGGCCTTAATATTTTATTGATCAATATATATGTTAGGGGCATCCAGGGCGGAAGGGTTGCCCCAACCCTCCGCATTTTGGATGATTTCCTATCAGGTGCCCTAGTAAACGGGTTCACGGTTGTAATGGGGGATTTTAATTCCTTTTTTGAACCCCTGAATGTAGAAGATGGATTTCTCACTGAGGTTGAGGATATGACCTGGGGGATTCCCCAGCTTGAGTTAGCCCCGACTGGGAAATGGACGCAATCTGCTACATTTATTAAAGGGCTGTGCCTGGACCAGGGTTTGCGCGCATTAAATGGTAGAGTGCGATCCGATAGGTCGGGTAGACATACTTTTAGCAACGGCAGACATAGTAGCCGTATAGACTATATATTAGTTGATGTAAAGATGTGGGCTGTAGTTGAGGACATGGTGGTCACGACCCGTCCGGAAAGTGATCATGATCCGCTGGTGATGGAATTAAGGGACCACAGCTTTCTTGGGTCCGGGAGTTGTAGGCTAAATGTCGTTCAGGATGAAGTCGTACTTAGTAACGACATGAGAAGGGTACGTTGGCCAAAAGTCTCTGTTAATGTTGAGGCACGCAAGGAGATTAGATCCTTGGTATCTAACTCACTGGAAGAAATCTCCAGTTGTGGGTCACAGGACGATATTAATGCAATAATTACTAATATCCACACTAGTCTATTTTTGGAACTAAAAAAGCTGTTTGTGAAGACCATCTCAAAGCATGGTAGGAGGGGGAAATTGAAAACTATATCCTGGTTTGACGAGGAGTGTCGTCGAATCCACGGGGATCTGTTTAGATCAATAAAGCAAAAAAACCATAGCCAAATTAGGTCTTGTAGAAAGGCATATAAAGATGCAAAGCACAAAGCCAAGTCCAACTGGGATGAGGAACGGTGGTTATCACTAACCGAAGCATGTAGCTTTCGGAATATGCGGCAGTTCTGGCATTTATTAAAATGGGGCAAATCACAGGAAGATCGCCCAAGCCCTGCCTCGGTTGGTCAACACCAGTCGGTATGCTACTTTGAGGAACAATTTAGGAACTGTAGTAGTGCTCAGGTTGACATTCCAAGTCTTGTTCCGATTGCTCCTCTTAAGTTCACGAGTTGTGAAGTGAAACATATCCTGCAATCTATTCCAAGGGGCAAGGCACCTGGTCCGGATTGCATTCCAGCTGATCTTTTTCAGCAGGATCAGGATCTCTGGGTCCCCTACATAGCCCATCTGGCCAATGCTCTAGCCTCCGGTGCTAAGGTCCCCGAGTCCTGGTTTGGGGCAGAAATCCTGCCAATCTACAAGAAAGGCGATCGGTCGGTTCCCTCCAACTACCGGCCGATCAGCCTTATAGATGCGGTACAAAAAATCACTGCCGGCCTTGTTCTTGGCAGGATTCAGGACTGGATTGGTGAGTTTAATATTCTTACTCCACTCCAGGCTGGCTTTCGGTCGCATGTGAGCACCTTAGACCAGGCCTTTCGGTTCATTCTTCTCTACTGGAAGACTGTCATCCTAGGTAAAGGTATCCTTTACGCAGCCTTTGTGGACTTAAGGTCTGCATTTGACCTTGTCCCAAGGGCAAAGTTGTGGGACTGTTTAGTGAAGCTGGGTATGCCAGCCCCTCTCATACGCCTCTTGGTGAATTTACACGCCCAAACATTCGCCCAAGTACGTTGGGGTAAACCAGGGGAGGTAACAGATAGATTTCCAGTTGCTAAAGGTGTAAGGCAAGGGTGTGTTTTAGCTCCTACCCTGTTTTCTTTATATATAAATGGGGTCACAAATTATTTTGCCAATCCCCCTACTGATGCCCCGTCCCTGGCTGGAATGAAAATCCCTTTGCTCATGTTCGCATACGACACTCTTTTAATATCTAAGACCAGACAGGGTCTTCAACAGGCCCTAACAAGGTTTGAACTGTTTTGCTGCGAGCATGAGCTTGAGGTTAATGTGTCGAAAACAAAATTTATGGTACTAAGAGGACACACCCCGATTACAGCTAGGGTCACTATGGGAGGCACATCCCTGGAACAGACCAAACTGTTTACCTACCTTGGAGTTACGTTTAGCGAGACCCTTAGTTGGTCTCAACAGGTTGACCTATTGGCATTAAAGCATGCGCAGATAGGAGGAGCCTTGCTTAAAGAACATAAAAGCTCCTTTACCAGGCCTATGTCCCCTTTAATGAAGATCTATGGTACGAAAGTCCTACCATCTGTTTTGTATGGGGCGGAGCTCTGGGGATACAGTAACCTTGATCCCTTGAAAGTTGCCCAAAATAGATTTCTTAGGATGGCCATCGGCCTCCCACAGTCATCACCGCAGATCCCACTTCTGTATGATCTTGGGTGTCAGCCTGTGGAGGACCTGGCCAGATTGCGACCACTAGCATTTTGGCGTCGCCTCTGGACAACGCCCGAACTTCAGCTCTATGCAAGAGCATGCATTGAGGTTAGGGATCTTCCTGGCGCCTCCAACATAGGTTGGTTTAAAGACTTAAGAGCCACGTTGTGTGCCATGGGGCAAGGAGAACTATGGTTAAACCCCGACAATGCTACCTGCCCCTCCAAAAAGGATTTGAAGTTACAGTATTGGGACTGGGTGGTAAACAATAGACATTCGGGATTGACTGCTAGTAACCTTACTGGTACATTTATTGTTATGAAAGATGTCCCCTGCCTCGAAAAATATTGGGATGTCATAACTAAGCCCCAGGACTGCAAACTATATCATCAATATAGGAACGGTTCACTGCCTTTAAGGGAGCACACTAAAAAGTGGGGTAAGGGAGGCCCTGGGCACTGTCCTAGGTGTTCAGGACAGGGTGAAAGTGTAAACCATTTTCTTTTTGTCTGCCCTTTGTATACTGCCCCTAGATCAAAGTGGTTAAGCCCAGTAGGATATTAAAGACAGATCTGTCACCCATGATTGTAACTGGTGTAGCGAAATTCTTAGGCTGGGCCTGGATCCTAAGAGCAAGATTCATCAAATCGACTTAGGTTCCAGCCTATATCTATAGGCTCTCCACTGACTATGTGTAAATGTGTTCTCACCTATTGTGCCCGGACTACTAAGGTATTTGACTAAGGATTTATTGTAACTTTTAAACGAACCTTCAATGAAGTTTTGCACAAATGATTTAATAAGGTTTTAGATTGTTTTTAAATTACCTTATTCTATTTTATAAACTATACATGTATTTTAGTTATTGTAAATTGTGATGCATGTCTTTTATGATGCAATAATCGAATAAAGACTTCTTGAACTTGATCTGTTGATAATTGTATGACATGTATCGTGCTGCATGCAGTGTTGTGTTAATAACCTGGCAAGATTTCACTGTTCATTACAATGTGAGCTTGGTATGATAACACTTTATATATGATGTACTTACCACAGAGGACTGTACCTGATGAAACATATGCCTTTGGTGTTCGATAATCAATGAAAATAAAGTAAACAAATAAAAACTTGAAACTATTTAAAAGGTGCCAGGATTTCAGTTTGATTAACCATTGAGTTTGAGTAGTTTCTTCCTCATCCTTGTCTTGACACTGTGCAGGAAGTTACTAAAGTTAGAGGTATAGTGTAGGTGTCATCGACATAAATAAACAATGATGTATTAAAAAACTGAATGAGGAAGGCCATAGGTACCATGTATAGGTTGAAGTCCAGGTGACAAAACTGTACCCTGAAGGACACTGCAAGTTACAGATCTAGAGCCTGATTTTGAGCTCGACGAATGGGTTACTCCGTCACAACCGCGATGGATGTCCCGTCCACCGTGATGCCAGTGCTACTGGATATAATGCACTTGCATTACGCAGGATGGGTAATCCTTCATGTATGGGACACAGTGGCCCATCTGCTGTACTCTAAATCAGGTCCCTACTGTCAGGCAGGTAAGAGCCAAGGTGCACTTGAAAAATCCCTGTTGATTATAAAGCTATGGAACCATGAGAGAGCTGTACTTTAATTCCACCCTCAGTCAATGATGCCTGCAGAATCTGATGGTCTGTAACATCAAATGCAGCGGACAATTCAGTAAAATCAGTGGAGTCCGTACCTCTTGATCAGCACAGAGGTGGAGTTCATCAGGACCGCCATCACTAGTTGAAGGATTCAATAAACTTTGTAAATTGATTGAACACAGCATATTTTCGGATCTCGACCATACAGGGTAGTTGGGAGGTGAGCCTAAAGTTATCCACCTTTTCTAATTTGTTACCAACATAAATAATCTGAGCACTGTTTTAACTTATCTCATACAATTCTAGAAAGTAAGGAGGAATTGATGATATTCTTTGCAAATTCAAGAACCTCCAACAAAATATTTTTAAACATCTTAGGTGGAACAATATCAGCACCAGACCTGGATGACTTGCTGGCCTTCACCAGCATTATCAGTTCCTCATCAATTAAGGAGGATAATTAGGTGAGGTGCTGTGGAGCTAAAGGTGGTGATAATATGTTGCTGCATCCAGGATCAGAATGACCTTCATCTAGGAGCAAGGACTGTCAATATTATTGATTCTGCTTTCGAAGTAATCTGCAAACTGCTTGCATTCGTCTTAAGAGAAGGATATTTGACTGGCAATAGGAGCCTCTTTTATAGATGATGGCTCTAGATAGACTAGCAACAGAAAAAAAGATATTAGCAAAGTAAGATGCATTAACACTTTTAATTGTCTTTTTGCAATTGTTGTTAGACAGGAGCTATTTGCTTTTAGCTGTGGGTAAATAATCACAATGCTAAACACGTTGTCCTACAGTAAGCTTCATCTTGGCTTGGTGTTTTTGGTTCAGTCCCAATTCTTTGCTTCCTAAAGTGCTGCAAGGTTATGGAGCATAGAGGTTATCCATTCTCCATTTTTGGGTGAAGGATGCCTTTATGAAAATGTTTAAGTTGTCCTCCTGACTATGATTTGTATCAGATTGGAAAAAAACAAAATCTGAATTTAGTAAATTTCAGAAACACCTTAGATGGTACCCTATTCAAAATGTTTAATTCAGTGAAATTAGATTAAATGACACTCTTTTAAATTCCTAATCCATATACACTTCATTGACCTTAGATTTTCCAAGGTTTATCCGCTTTGCCTTATTACAAGTAAACCATTTGCTCTATATTCTTATTTCTGCGAAATTTCCCTCTCTACTCCTGCACGAGGGAAGAGTCTAGAAATTGTTATTTGGGAGGTCATAGTACTAAGATGAGGTTTTGCATTAGTAAAAGAAGAGACAGAGGAGGGAAGAGTCTCTAGAAATGGATTAAGGAGATCATAGTAGTAAAATTTGGTTTGGGATGAGTCATAGGAGGGTTACAAGAGGGAAACATTTAGAAAGGGTTGTTTGGGAGATCTTAGTAGTAAAAGGAGGCTTGCGTTGAGCGAAGGAGGGATAGAGGAGGGAAGAGTCTAGAAAGGGTCATTTTGGAGATCATCGTAGTAGAATGAGGTTTGAGATGAGTGAGAGTGTGGAGTTAGAGGACATATTGAGAGAGGTATAGTTGTGAGGCAGAGTATGCAATATTCATGTAATTCATGTGATGCCCATAGCAGAAGTGCATCTCATTTACGCAAGCTGCCCGATGGACACACTTCTTGTTGCTGGGGTTTACTTCTGCTCAAGCTGTAACCAATGAACTTGTGGAGCAACAAGCTCTTCAGATGGACATTTTTCAAGCACCACCAATATTCAGGTGTGAGGTCTTCATGTCACATCATCCATCTCTCATTTCACAAGTTTATTGGCCAATTACGTGTGAGTTTCACAAACTCAATTTAGAAACCTGATGATTGTCATTTTCTTTAAAGGATTCTGCTAGAGTTGACACTGTAGGTATTGTGCTATCCGTGCTACATGCGAAGTGTGTCTTAAGTTACTCCACCCAAGCATCCTCACTTAATGTAAATTATTATTAGAGTCCAAAGTTTGGACCTCCATTTCTCACTTTCTGTATCTCAGAATGCTTTGAATGTCTTATATACTGGTCACTTTTTTCCAAAATGGCTAATATGACCAACCAACATTATAAATTTCCAGAGACTTTGAAATACTCCTAAACAGCTTTATATAAAATACTTAGCTTCACCTGTCTTCTATCCCAATATGATTGGAGATAATTAATTGCACCCTGGGGCTTCATTTTAAGAATTTCAAGAGTATAATGGTATGCTATCGGTGTAAAAACAGTATTCCTGTATTAGGAGACTTATTGGGCACCAGAACATTAATTACCAACCTTGGAGTATTTTTTGTAAATCACTTAAAAATCCAGATGTCACTTTAACAGACACACTCCTTGGGCTTCCATAGAAATACACTAGAGGGTGGACGTCCAACTTAGTTTGTTTAGTTAAGATAGAGGCGGTGACAGTTGCGCTTCAAAAACAGTGACCAGCATGATATGAGGAGCAATTTAAGGAATATTTTATTTATTTAGCAGTTTTATATAAAGCTAGTTCAACCCGAAGGCGTTGAAGCACTTTACATGAGCACCAGTTACATTGCACAAGGACACATTCATTTTCTAGACAGGGAAGATTAAATGATTTGCCAAGAATCACAGGATTTTGAACAGATGCCGAGATTCAAACATGGTTCTCCAGTTCCAAAGTCTACATCAGCACATCCTCTCCCCATGCATGGAAAATGTCTCACCTTCCCCGCTCCAGCCAAGATCTCAACAGGTAGAATGAGGAAATCCCATCAAGGAGGGAACAAAAGTAGTGACACGAGAAGTGGGAAATCGCTAGCAAAGTCACACCCATTTTTTTCCAGTTGAAAGACAGGGAGAGGGACAGCGTCACTCTAGAACCAGCCCCCAGACGCGTGTCCCATCCTTTTAAGGTAGTGCGCTGGTGCAGATCACGCGTCTCCCCCGCGCACTCTTTACAGTGGGCACTATTTGACAGTAAGTGCCTGTTCCAGCTGCTGCTCTGACTTAAGTAATTGGCTTTCTGATATTTCATTTATATGTTAATATGTTAAATCTGCACTTCTCCCAGGACCTCGCGCAGATGGACTTTTTTTTTTTATTTCAAACCACAGACACACCAGGCCATAAATAATGACAATGGGAGGAGGATCCGCCTCCGGAAAACACACAGCATATTGAGTCTGTCCGGAAAGATATAAATTATACTTTATGCCGCAAGAACTAATTCACCCCGCAATGTTTCATTCTGAGATGCACCATAAGTTAGGTTTTAATCACTATTTGTGGAGGATGTGAATTATGCAGAGAGTAAGGCGGCCGCGATGATTACCTTTCCTTGGCCAGTGGCCACTGATGCGACTGTCAAGAGGATTAAAGAATAGACAAAGAAAGGCGGCAAGAGGGGCAGGAGCGGGCTGTAACCTGAAAATCATTTTTTTTAAAGTAAACATGGAAAACAGACTCTATGACCTTGTGTGCAATTGCATATGAACTCATCCTATCAATTTCTGATAGGACAGGAATGATGAGACACTATTCTAAGTGACAGGCTTTCTAATGATATCTATGTGTATAGTGCTATGTCATGCAGGCCCATATGGCTTACATAACATTCTTAACTCCTACAAGAATACAACATGAATACTCTATAAGATTGTAGGATTTTCTCAGTCTCAAACTCAAATTAACCCTCTAAAATCAGGTGAGGATCACTAAGATATAACTGCAGAAGATGATACTCTTGCAAGATTCAGGATGCCTGGTTACACTGTTGTCCCTTACAGTTTGACGGCGGATTACACTACGTTGCTCCCACAGAAAGCGCCCCAACAGCAAACTAGATGCTTACTGCCAAAAACCTAGAAAAGTCGCTGATGCTGAGATGCAGCTCAAGCCCAGACTCTATGATCTATGTCAGGGTTCTCAAAAGTCGGTCCTGGATGGTCGGATCCATGCCAGATTTTTAGCATTTCCCCATTTGGAAAAATGTAGTCAGGAGCGGCTCGTGCAGGTAAGAGCGGTGGGCAGTGGAGCAGGTGGGGGGACCCGGCAGACATAGACGAGGAAAAGAATAATTATTTATTTAACTTTCCCTTGTTGTCATCTGGCAAGTTCCTCCCACCCCACCCACCGCTCTTACCCGCACAGGCCACTCCTGAATATAGTTATTTTAAAAATCTGGCATGGATCCGGCCTTCCAGGACTGACTTTTGAGAACCTTGATCTACGTCATTGACTCCAATTTAGCAGCTGACCAGGGCAATTAACCAATCTAGCGAGCCACAAGAGGCATGGCAGATGGAGGCTGTTTCAACAGCCCGGTGACTAATGACCTGTTGACAGCTTTTGATGCAACTGACCACTCGACTCCATTCATAAAACCACCTCACATTCATTTAAAAAATATACGTCAATGCCAGGCATAAGTTTTCTTTGTTCCTCTCTAATGGAAAGGCAAACTCGATTGATTTGTATTCGAATTTATCACATTCTTCTCTGATGTCCCAAAGTCCCTCTACTGCATATTTAAGATTTAGGACTTTAAATTACCCCAGTAGAATGCACAAATCAATGGCCAGGATTACCACAGATCAAACAACCAACCACCTTACAAGTGGAGATACACAGGATGGCAGAGCCCTTTCTTCAGCTGGTAACAGGGAGGTAGCATTACGACAAAGGCCCCTTCTGAAGCCAACCCATCACATCCAAATAGTCTGGCTTGTGAAGACTACTGAGTGGCCCCTTAACCTTAACCCATCACCCACACATTGAACCGGACAGCCTGTCCTTTGACAGGCTTCTAAACTGACCTTTAACTCTACACCCAGTACCCTGTCCTGTGTCAGGCTACTGGACTGTCCTTTAAGCTTAAATTCGGCAGCCTCTCTTAGAACAACAGTGACTTCACTAGGTAAATCTGGTATTGTGATTCTGATGGCTGACTTGGAATCCACAATATTTACTAAAAAATAAGGTAGATTTTGTTCCTATCAATTCAAATATGAAATTACACTTGTTCAAATGAGCCAAAAGTGGATAATTGGAAAATGTCCATTATACATCTACATAAACCCCTACTTTGTTGCTAAGATTTTTAAAGAAGCTGCAGTTCATCAGTGAGACACCTACATTAAAACCAATAAGCACCTTTTAGAGTGGCGGTCCTGTTTCAGAGCGGCTCACCCTAGACTGCACTGGTGTACCTCCAGCAGGATTTATGAATTCTTGGTGCATCCGGTCAGTGTACCATGGTTAGGGATGGGCGGTAAACTCTGCTCCGCTGGCAGAGCTCACAGACTTTTGCCACTCTGCGCTCTGCTTGGAGAGTGGAGTTCGGCAAAAACTCCGCCAACTACAACAGAGTGGAGTTTACCTGCACCAACCTCTAGAACAGTTCCTTTCACATTCTCTGCAAAGCAACGACGCCAGAGCTGTGCTCATGTAATAATGACAATTTTTTTTTCTGTAGAACACTTTTTATGCCATCGTTGTGTTGGCGAATTAAAGTTGTTCTTGACTGACTAGCCTTGCAATCTCGCGCATTTGGATTGGTTGCGGAAGGATGGTCCAAGTGTGGCAGCCAATGGCTTGTTTGCTTACTGGTGTCCAGATCCAGGATGGCAGCACCAAGCCCGGGCCCATTGGCGGAGGAAGAACCAGTGAAGAGACAGCAACGGGACTCCTGTAGCTGATGGCCCGAGCTATGCAACATGGCAGCTGAGCCGACGACCGCAGTAGGCAGATTTGAAAGTGCAGCACCAAGCTGCTCGGAAGGTGAGAGAGAGTGATGTGAGAGGAGGTGAGAGAGACAGTGTGAGAAATAGGGCCTGCGGGAGGAAGGAAGGGGCTGAGAAGTTTTTTTTTTGGTGGAAAGGGGGACACTGACTGATGAGAAGCTGCCAGTGAGCTGGTGGGTGGTTTTGGGAGAAGGTCCCAGTCTGGACCATTAAAACTGCTATTTCATGGCCTTTTAGGGTGACTTGCTGAAATGTATCTGAAGGTGCAGACTTTCACACACCATAAATGCCGGTCCCAAAAAACTCTACACCTCTTTGTCATCACTATTTTCAAAGACATTGTAAAAACTGGAGCAGTCGTAATGGAGGCCATGGGTCACTTTAGCAGTCACCTTAACCAACTGAGCTGTCTTAAAATGTTTTTAGTGAGCAGTAACGTAAACCAGAGCAGCTTTACTAGGTTACTGTGGTCGTGAATTTTCCTTGCCAATACATTAAGGGCGCGGGTAGGTTGTAAAAGTCAACCATAAGCATGTCATACGGGCACGGTAAGAGGATGGCCAACATACACTACGGCACCCCACCACCCCCAAAGCTGCTCGATGGCAACCCTAGGCAGGTACGATGTTAGACTGGGCAAACATACTAATACTGAAGGCAGACTGTCTATATTTTACGAAATACAGAGATCGATAATATTGTGAACTGGAGTAACCATGATCTGAGTTCTGACGCAGCAGTGTTTCCCAATGGACGCGACGGTCATGCTGTATCACTGGAACCTGTTTGGTCCTGGAAGCTTCCAGTTTATTTTTTCTCCTTGTCAAAGATATTTTATTGTCAGCGTCGGACTCACCACGAGCCTCTTGGTGCAAAAAACTCTCTTGTAAGCTGTGTCGCAAAATTAAATCGGTATGCGATGAGGAACGTATGTTTGGGCCGAGTTTCATCATACAAAGTGTACACATGTCAAAATCATCTTCTCCCAAGACGCATAATGAACTCAGTAGTTATTAAGCTGTCATTTCAAAAGTTTGTCAGCTGTAAGGTGAATCCTCTAGCTCTTATGACTTCACAGCATCACAATGACACAGCTTATAATGTGCAGCTTGGATTTGAAGAGCACACGAATAGGGAATACAATGTGTGTAAGATTTACTCCGCCCGCTCGTGGACCTTCTCTGAATTTGGTGGGTTTTTTTTGGTAACAACGCTGAATTCCGTGGAGTAAAACTTTGCATGTTACGCCCAGGTCTAACCATGGAGTGCTTGGTGGTTGACAGGAAACCTGGATGGGAGTCATGGGCCAGACATAAAATGTGTCAACATTTTTTGCCTGACATGTTCACCGCCTTGAGCTAAGAAGGCCAATCTCTTAGCAGTAGAGCTTCTTAAGGTGCACCTTTTCTCCTTGTTCAACATCTAGATATGTTCATTAGTCATGTTTGTACCACTGAGATGTGATTGAGAGGAAAAATTATTTTCTGTGGGAATAAAACTGATCACACTGACACGTTATGCACATACTTGTTCAACATCTAGATATATTCATTAGTCATGTTTGTACCACTGAGATGTGACTGAGAGGAAAAATTATTTTCTGTGAGAATAAAACTGATCACACTGACACGTTATGCACATACTTCAATGATGAGATCCCCTAAAAAATTAAGTGAACACCTACAGAATCATGAAGTAGTAAAAGTTCACAACTTTTTGCAAGTTCATTCCCACGCTGGATATGGTCAAAGATTTAATCCTGCCGAAGGCAAGAGTAAAGTTGTGTGAACAACATCAAAATCCGTAGGGGTCTGAGTGAAAGGGGTTTTCCATGGGGAAAACATATTTCCTCCCTTACAACTAAACACAATTTTTAAAAGTTCCAATGCACTAATGTGTTGTATTCTTGCAAATTAAAATGCACACATGTATATTTTCAAGTGCAACAAATAAATGCATAAGTGAGTACTTCTGGAAAGATATCAGAGTCACTGTTCGTCAAGGGCACTTCTGCAATTCTTAGAGATTTTAATGAAAGTTGAATATGTATACAACAAGTAGGTAAAAAAGTACAGGGGTACATTTCTGATTTTCTTGTGAAGACTTTAGTGAATTGGGCCCTTAGAGTATAATCACTGTCTAAAGGTTTATGGAACTGGATCTAAGAGCAAGTCGGCTGCGTCCATCACAGGCAATATTTTTTGGATATTCTGTGTTAGCACGCTGCTTCAGTTTCATCATATACAGGGAGGCACCAGGCATAAGACGCTCAATTCAAATCCTGCAGTACGGTCAGCGGTCAATGTCGGGCTACCATCATCTCAGGGCAGCAAGTGGCATTTCCTGCCGAAACATTCACAGAAACTAGAAATAATGTTGGGCTAGCCCACCAAAACACTACGAAAAGAGGAAGGTGGCCATATCACGCGAACAGGATTGGAGTAAGATTGCAATTTACGAAAAGATAGGAGTCCAAATTTGGATTGTGAGTTGAATCTGTCTCTCACCACGAGCTCTTGAAGGTTATAATGTTAGACATATAGGAGGAAATAGGGTTGTAGGTGAATATGGTAATATTAACTCAAAGAATCTTTGTAAGCTAGTGAAATCTTGTGCATGCAAAACCAAGGGATGGAACCAGATTGGCCAACGTAGACCCATCGAGTTGCATTCAGGACAGATTTTCTGGAGATCCACTGAAGACAAAAGCACATACAATGAACCTAGAATGAAGTCTTTTACACACTGCTTGTACAGAATATTGGCCAGGACTTTGCTCTCCCATATCTATGCTGGACAAAGGTAAAGACACGGTTGGTTAGCTCTAGTTTTTCAAAACATGAATGAGTGTCAGGAAAGTGATATTTACTTGCATTCAGCAATTTGTAAAAAAAAAAAAAAGTATTGATTAGTTATGTATGTTGATTACAGGTGCATATGCTGTGTACCGTCAGACAATTACCAGTACTTTGGGATTTAATTGCTTCTCTCTGGTGATAAACAACACATTTTGGCATATGAAACATAGTGCAAGAGTCAAGGCACAATATTCAACTAATAATTTATATGGAACAGCATAAATGCATTTATAATGCTGTTTATGCAAATATTTTGAAATATGAATGGTATTTGCCTGAACTATAATTTTGGGGTTATTCATAAATATTTTTCAATACACTTGCGACAGTTGGCAATATTCAACCAATAATCATATGTGACAGCATAAATGCATTTATAATGCTGTTTATGCAAATATTTAAAAACATGAATGGTATTTGGCAGAACTATAATTTTGTGGTTATTCATAGATGTTTTGCAATACACTTGCTACATTTATTGTCACGAAATGTAGAAACTGGACGGGTTTTAGGAAGGAGAGTTTTTTAAAGCAGAATATCTTGATTTGGAAAAAGAAAGAGTCAACCAAAAGCAAAAAAACTGAAATGTCACAAATTTTTAACCCTAAATGTGTACGTTTAACACAGAGTGTAGGAAATGCAAATGTAGCTTTAGGGATTGGTATTAGATTACAACCATTCTTCGTGAATTTCATGCATGTAAGTCAGTAAGCAATGACTTGAAAATTATGAATTCATAAGTTTGTAATATTTGTGATTAAAGTGAACACTTGCAAATTATGGATATGCATGCCATGATTTACTAGCATGTTGTGATTATTTGCGTTTGAACATCATCAACTGAGCATTCTATGTGTATAAACTCAGGTTTTTGGTTACCACTGCTGCCAATTGACCAAGTATTAGATGTGCATAAACAGATTAAAAATCGACATGTTCCTAGATATGGCTTATGAATTTGCTCCATCCCATGCTGTTGCAATAAAGGTGGTAGGTATAAATAGCCCGGTTGGATCAGTGACCTATAGCATACTGCAAAATTGTTATAGATTCTGTCTCCTGTGCCAATTTTGTCCCATGAACACAAAAAGGCAGAACTCCTTTCTTTCCCAAAATTCTTCACGGAATAAATTATTTTTCCACACAAAAACTACAGAATATCTATAGGTTTTGAGGAAAACCATAGGCTATTATCACAATGTGGAATTTTGTAGTATTGTATGTAGAGTTTTGTAATTCTCAATTGGATATCATTACTAGAATTAATTTGCAGTCCACACATAATTATTTTCAAGTTCTTTTTATGAGTGTGCAAAAATCTTTTCACAAACGAGCAACATACAATGAAATGACTGGTGGCAGGCGTTTTTTAAGACACCCTGAGAATTCTTTTAAATGATTAACAAAACTATATATTAAAATCAGACTAGGGCAACTTTTAGAAAGTAGATTGTATTCTTCTAAATGTGTATCTAATATGTTTTACAAAAATACAATGTGTACGGCAAAAATGACAAAAATGTGGTAAAAGTCATTATTAAAATGCTCATAAATACTTTTTGTATTATAAAAAGTTTACGCAATACTCTTAAGTAAAGAGTAGAATATGTTTTTAGTGGAAAGATTATTTAAAGATTTAAAGGGTAATTTTAAAACTGTGTCGAGCTCCTTTAAAATGGTGATTGGACGTATAAACAATTACTTTAATAAGTTCTCATACACAGGATGAATTTCAAGCATATGCCCACAGGGACTTTATTGCTGTCTTTGATAGAATTTCAGCTTATTAAGGGTTGGAAGCATCCAAAAATGTTGCTATAACATGATGAATAATTAGCAAATATGCTTACACTATGTGATTTTTTTCGTTAGGCTATAATATACATGGTATTTTAATGAGCGAATTCTTTTTTTTCAAAATAATGAAAGTGGTGCCCCTTTCGCTGCATACTCTCATGCAGTTCCTTAAAATTAATATTTATGAAGTGCTGATGCACATATATTCGTAAAGGTATTTAAAGGGGAAAAGTTAATATAATGTTTTTATAATTCTGGTTGTTCTACGCAATATTATATCAAATTTCAAAATTCAGCATAGCATGTTCATTAAAAAATTGCAGAATAAGCATGTTTGTTTCGCTTTATTGCTGACTATATATTGTGCAGACACACTACTTGTTTTTTTAGCAAATAGCAGGGTGAAACTACGATTACAGTAAATCACTGCAAAGTCACATGGTGGGGAAGTTCTTCAATGGATGAAGAAACACATAGTCCCCCATTAGGATGGCAGGCGGACTTTGGCCGCCCACCATCCTCGTGCAAAACGGGACCGGCTGCCATAGGAGCGGCGGTCCCGCATTGGGCATTAGGATGCTCCCGCCACACTGGCGGGCGCATCCTGTATTTTTACCATTGCGGCGGGCGGTGCAGAAAGCGCCGCCCGCCGCAATGGTAAAAATGCACGTTGTGCATTTCAAAGCACAACATGACAGACACGGCGCGGTGCCTGCCATGTTGCACTTTGAAATGCGGGGGGTACCATAGGTACCCCCCAAGTGCACCCCCCGGACTCCCAGGGGGCCTGCAACTGGCCCCCGCAGGGAGTCTCCGCATTCCTTAGCATGTCAGGAAGCCCATCATAATATGGCTGGCGGTGTCTCATAGACACTGCCACCATATTAAACATTTTCCGCCCTGGCCGCAAGGTGACTGGGGCGGAAAAGCGGCGGACGGTGTTTACGTCCGCCGCGGTCCCCCCCGCCATAGTAATATGGCGGGGGGAAATGGGTGGCGGGCGGGCATTTATGTCGGGCGGATCGCCACGGCCACCATGGCGGTGGCGATCCGCCCGACATCGTAATGGGCCCCATAGTGTCACGTGATTTTTGAGACAGGATGCATAGCTCCTGGTCAAAAGATATATTTTGAATTAATGATTTTTTTACTGAACATTTTGAGGGCAGATATTCTTACTGTAAGAAAGCTTCTTCAAAGTTGTAGTAGGTGGGCCTCAAGCAGCATAAGCTGCACCATTTGGTTGTATGACGTTTCAACGCATGCTTTTACCACGCATGCCTTTACAACGCGGGTATTACAACGCAAGTCGATACAACGACTTGCGTTGTGGGGCGCTGGATAGTGGAATAGTTTCATTTTCAATTCCAACTCCAGTCCCCGTGGATAGTAGGGAAGGTGTTGGATAGAAAACTAAACTATTCTCTATCCAACAGCGCCCTCCAGCGAAAGTCGTTGTAACGACTTTCGTTGTAATTCCTGCATTGTAATGGTAGTGCGTGGTAAAATTTTCATTGTAAACGATGTTCCCCGCACCATTTTTGCCCATGCATGCATTTTGCTGATTGGTACAAAGTCATGCCTTTCTTTTTTTCTGTGCGAAACAATATATGGGATCTGTATCCACTGCCATAGGTTGTAAAGATTTTGAAGGATATAGCAAGTCATCGAAAAATGTGGTGTCCTTATAGAGGATTAAGGCTGAAAGCCAAGTTTCCTTACAAGATCACAGAACTCCACCATGCTTCCAATACCCTTTCAAAGTGAGGCACTGGGCATTTCTTCCAGATAATGCATGCAGCTCAAATTTCTATAAAATTCTTGCACCTCTGGTGGAAGAGTTCTTCTGGTGGGAGATTTGTAGAATCAATGCAGGATTTTTATAGCAAAATTAAACCCACAAATATACACCTTGGAATTATTTAAAATATATTTTATACAAATTGTATTGTGTTGTATTTTTGGCGAGTAGCACACTACTCCGGAAACCCATAAAGGATTAGTGTTGAATTAGTATGGTGAAATATGAAAGTAATTTGAGTGGTGGATTTTAGTCAGTTATTTATAGTGAGAAGGATAGCGGAGGGATAGAAGGGGAATAAAGGTTTGCATTCATTTAGCACCTGTTACCCCTGATCGGTGTTGAAGCGCTTTTCTGGCGAGTAGCACGCTACTTTGGAACCCATAAAGAATTAGTTTTGAAAATTAGTATAGTGAAATATGAAGTCATTTGAGTGGTGAATATGTTATTCAGTTATTGGGATAGAGAAGGGTAGGCGGTGGGATAGAAGCGGGAAAGAGGTTTGTATTTATGTAGCGCTTGCTACCCCTGATGGTGTTTTGGTGAGTAGCAAGCTACTCTGGAACCCCTAAGGATTAGTGTTGAATTACTAAGGTGAAACATGAAAGTAATTTGAGTGGTGGATATGTTAGTTATTTGGATTGAGAAGGGTTGGGGAGGGGTAAAATAGGGGAAACAGTTTGCATTCATATAGCGCTAGTAACCCTGATAGGGTGTTGAAATGCTTTATTGGCGAGTAGCATGCTACTCTGGTACCCATAAAGGATTCGTTGTGAATTAGTATAGCGAAATATGGAATTTGAGAAGTGAGCATGTTAGGCTATTATTTTGATTGAAAAGGATAGTAGAGGGATAGAAGAGTGAAGGATATTGGTATCTTTTTTTGGGAGGTCATAGCAGTAGGAGGAGGCTTTTGGATGAGTAAAAAGGGGTTTTGGAGGGGGAGAGTCAGAAGGAAGAGTTTAGAAAGGTTTGTTTTGGGGGACCAGTATAGTAAAAAGAGGTGTCAGATGATGCAAGGAGGGGTAGAGTAGGGGAGAGTCTAGAAAGGGTTATTTTGGGGATCATAGTAGTGGTATGGGGTTTGGGATAAATGAGAGAGTGGATGTAGAGGATATATTGATAGATGTAGAGAGTGAGAAATAGGGTAGTGCATTGGAAAGAGTAGTAGAAGGAATTTGAGATGAAACAGAAGGTTGGGCTAGAGGATATAATGAGAGAAGTATAGGCTGAGAAATAGGGTAGCACAGTGAAAATGCTAAATTAGAAGTGATAAATATATAGATCCATAAGTACATTGAAAGTATATAGATGCATACAGGAGGTAAGTATATGTAGATTAAAGATATTGATAGAGTTACAGAATGAGAAATAGGGTAGTGCACTGGATATACCTTTTCAGGAGAAAAGTAATGACACTATCCAAATCTGTTCTGCTATATAGTATCAAGCATAATTATATGATGACCTCATTTACTGAGCTTCAGTAGTGCAAAATATAAAGAGAACTTGTTTCTTAAATTTTTTAAATGATTTACATAGGTAAGCTCTCATTTCAGTTCCCAGTCGCACGTCGCTCTGCCGTAAATATGTCATATTTATCTGTGTAACCTAACGGCAGGACCCTGACTGCTACATAACACTCTCGAATACTAAATCTCTAACTTAACTTAGCTTATTTTTAACTTTGTAAATATGTAATATTTAGCCTTGTAACCTGAACCACTTTAACTTTTCAAATTATGTAACCTGTAATTAATATGTAACTTGTAAATATGTAACTCTCACCATGAGTAACCGTAGTAGCTATACGTATTGTCTCCTACTACCCTGTTACTCTTAATTTCTCATGTAACGTTCTACGCTCTATTGTAACACGTCTGACACCTTTGGGTAATGTCAGCGCTTAATAAAATCGCATAACTTAATAAAAAATGTAAAAGTAGAACAGAAGGGTATGAATCTGGTGCTTTACATGATGGCTTCTTCTGGAAGTAATACATATACGACACACTTAGAGTAGCACAGATTTGCCGCAAACACACGGATATACATCAAGATTTTTATTAAAAGATGGAAAAGACCCGCAAAATAGTCCCTCCTGCGGGGACTTCCATTCAAGAGCAGTTTGGCCTCTGCTTCTGTTTTAAATCATTCACAAAGCTACACCCCATGTGCACAGCCTCTAATCCCAAGATATATTTACAGTGAATCTAATTATCCAGCTGAGCGCTGTTATTACCACTTATTAATTAAGACACTTTAAGCAAAATGCTACTCTCAAGTGCCCCATCACTTTACAGCTGACATGAGATCACAACTCGGTGCTATTTCAGTGACTTCATTTAAGGGGTGTTTTTCATTCTGCACTTTTAAGTGATTTATTTTAAATGAATTCATCTTTTTGGACAGAAATGAAATGTTTAGTGTACATTTTAGTGAGAAAGGTGTATGGATTATAATGGAGTTATGTGAATAATTCTTATCAAGCAGACCTAGGAAGTACATTGGATGAAATTTCGTAAAGTGAAATATTTGATCCCATATATTTGAGTGAAATCCGTTGGGGTGTAGATTTGTTATTTAATCAGACCATATGAGTTCATGTGTTGTTGTATTTTATACAATGAACAAGTAATCCGCAGTGCACTGGTGGCATTATATTTGCACTGCCAACCATAATATGAGGGTTTTTAAGCTCAGGATCATGACATCCCTTCAAGCTGATTTTCTTCACAAGGAACTTTTTTTATTGGACTATACGTTATTTTATGATTTTAGTAGAAAACAATAACATCTCTATGTTGGTCTTGAGCCCAAATATCCACGGACTCGATAATTCTCGTTTCGGTGCCTACTCGAATCACGGGTTCACACTCTGCAGCTCTGGGCATTAGCTGCTTAATCTCCACTACGGCCCCCCCATGGCGGGATGCCTGGCTTTCACCTTGGGGATGCCCAGTATGGGTATCTCACAGGGAAAAAAGCCAGGATGGGTTCCCAAGGCAAGCGCCGAGATGCCTACGGGTAATCGAGCGCTATATAAGAACGCATAATAATAATAATAATAATAATAATAATGTTTTTTCAGTGCAATTATTTGGGTTTGAAATTATATACTTTGGCACTTGCCTAGAACATCGACGGTCCATGATTACTGTCCATTGCTTGTAACTTTTACCCTTATGTGGAACACTCTGGACACGCCTGTGGACCACAGTTTCCAATGGGAATCTTCAGCCATGTCCTATGTCCAGTGCCCACTGGTCATGGAGAGTGGTCTTGCACTGGTGGCGTTCGGTCCTGTCCTGTATCCAGCCTCCATGCACCAGGGCTTTGGACCTGCCCCAGCAGTTGATGGTCTTAACCAAGTAGGCTTGCCCCTTAGTAATGGTTGCACACTCTGAAGCCGCGCTTTAAAAGTACTAGTCACCGTGCCATGTCTTCATCCATGAGCTAGGGACTGTAACATTGCCCGATGGGCGGTGGCATAGAGGATGACCCGAGGTCACGCCCTGCACCCCCATCCCTTGCATGAAAGCCCTTCCGTGGACTCATATTGGCAGATGGAAGTTGAACAAAATCCCTCCCCATCCAATGAGATGAGATTTGTGAAGCATCACTTTGATTTTATTCAGTCACACAGTCTAAAAAAACTCAACATCCTCAAGCTTGTAAACTTCTTTGAAACCTGACATTACAGACATACTAGACAACCATTCCAAGTCTAGGTTCTTGGGGGCAGATGTATCAACAACTAGATTTGCGAATCTCAAATAGCGATTTTTTTAGAAATCGCTATTTGAGATTTGCAAATTGGTATGTATGTAGAAATTCGCATTTTTTTTGCGATTTCTTAAAATTCCTTAATTCCGATTAGCAAATTGCGAATCGCAATTAAGGAATAATTTCCCATTCATTTCTATGGGCCAGGAGGCCCATAGGAATGAATGTGAAGTTATTCTCAATTTGCGATTCGCAATTTGCAAATCGCAAATTGAGAATAATTTTACGGGTGCAAGGGTGTCTTAAGGACACCCTGCTGCACCCCTGAAATTTCCATTGTGCGCGTATGGCGCACATACATGCCCTAAGGGCATGTATGAGCTCCACATGGCACCTTTACAAATGCCAAAAAGTGCATTTGTAAAAGAAATCGCAAATTACCACCAACTAAAAGTTGGTGGTAATTTGCGATTTCTTAGTGTAAATTCGCAAAACTTGATTGCTTCTTACATAGCATTTAAGGAATCGCAATTTGCGATTCCTTAAAAGCTTACGCAATATTAAGGAATCGCAAAATTTGCGATTCCTTAATATTGCGATGCGTTTTAAATGATACATAGCATTTTCCTATTTTTTTGTCGCAAACGCTGCTTATTAGCGAATTGCAGCGTTTGCGACAAAAACATCGTTTGATACATCTGCCCCTTGGTTCTTTAATCAGAAACACTGAACACATGTTCTACAAAAGGGTCGCTGTGACTCTAGCTAAGCTTGGTGACTCTCAAGCAATACAAAAAGATTCAATTCTAGTAAACAATGTTAAGGTTAGGACCAATAGCTAAAACACTGAAACGTTGTCAATCTTTATTCATTCGTGTACTCAGTAGGTTTACAAAGTTTTGCCTGTGCATCAGTGTAAGGCCTGGGCTGTAATCCAAGGGCCGGTGTGGGCTGTTTAGGACTGTTTAGGAAAGTTACAGCCAACTACGTCACCTTAACTCCTCCCCAATGCACTGCGCAAGTCTTACACAGGATCACACAATGACGTTGTTAATGTCATCAACGGTGACGTCACATCCCCCCAGATATGATTATTGACATCAATTAATTAAAAAACTGTTTTAAATGGGAAGCACTATTGTCCTGCTAAACAACATATAGAACCCCATTGTCAGGAACAGGAGTAGTTTTGATATTGGTTTGTTAATTATACTTTCTACTGATGCAAATGAATTTTGGCGTGTGAAAGTATAACAGATGTAACTTTATGGGCATGAACATTTTTCCTAAAGAGATCAGTTGCACTTTAAAACTCTGACCAAGAACTTCCACAAATATGTTTTTTTTTCTTTAGTAAAACCCCTCATCCTATGCTGCCCCCAAATGTGTGTGTGTTGGGGGGGGGGGGGTGTACTTCCTCCCAGTTCCATCTTGGATACATAATTAATAGAAGGTACTCTCCAACCCCATCCAGGGAGAGAATGTACCTTACTTATATTTGTTATTATCCACTAACCGGTGAGATTGTGGGTGTTCACCTAATCTCCAGGAGACCCTCAACGAGAATCCCCACTCCCCGTCCGCATGAGCGGATTTGCGTGCACGTGATATTGCAGCATATTGGTGTAATATTCTGATTATATCACTTTGCAAGTGTAAATGTATGTGTTGTGAGTACAAAATTTGATTTGACATCTGCTACACAAGTGGTAGCCGCAGGACCGGCTTAAGTACTAGTGGCGCCCACTACGACAAACAGTTTTAGCACCTCCTCCTCTGATTCTCTCACTACCACGGAGCAAAAGTGCCCCTCGTCTCTCCAATCATAATTTAATGCTAAACACAGCGCACCCCATGAGGTCAGCGCCCCCTCCACAGGTCAGCGCCCAGGGCGGCCGCAGCAGTCACACTGCCCTAAAGCCGGCCCTCGGAATCTGTACCTAAGCTCAACTTTCTTTCTGAGATACCTGAGTGGATCAGGCCAGCAGAGAATAAAGACTGCTGCAGTCCCACAAGCACATCCTCTTGCACAGTTATTATAAATGAAAGGCTGCAGTACCACTTCCAACATACAGATGTCCCTACAATGTGCACACACAGCAACAAGGCAGTCCAATGTGTGCAGACAGGTACCAAAGATTAATTTTGTGTGCTACAGTGATCTAACTCATGATTTAATATGTAATGTTACTAGTAATGTCAGCACAAATGCAATTTTTTTATGTCAGCTGTGACATCATGTATGAGCCCAGGAGCAGTGCTCAGGGAGGGGCGATGGCAGCATATCTCACAATAGTTGGTGAATAGTAGTATTTTGTAGGTGTTTGAAAGCGACCATAACCTTTCATTAACTGAAGTTTTGCTAAAGAATTTGTTATATTTGTTGGTAAAATATGTGCATGTTACCCATCTTAATGCAGACCCCTAATGGGCAATACCAAGGTGGACATTCATTAAGCAGCCAGGATCCCCTAGTTTGGTCCACACTCAGCCGTGGCCTGAGCAGGTAAGAGCGGTGGGGAAGGGTGGGGGGGATTTCGACAGACGACAAGGGAAAATTAATTATTTATTTCATTTTCCCTCTTGGTCGTCTGTCGAACTCCACCCAACCCGGCCCCACCGCTCTTACCTGCACGGGCCGCGGCGGCCCACACTGTTTAGCGCCTCCCGTAGCCCAACCCTCGGATTGTCGCAAGGAGGAAGATGGGGAGCCCCAGAATCCAAAGAAACAGGGGGGTCTCTGTACCTGTGGTCCTGTGCTGTGTACTTGAGGAGCTCTGCCAGCTGCAGAGGGTACTTGCAGATCTTCTGCACCGGCGTCAGCAAGAAGCCATCGATTGCGATGTCGATCATCTGCTGCAGGAGGCGGCAGGCCTCGAAGAAGTGCTGGTACCGGCCATCCTTCATCAGCTTGGAGAGCTCCATGCAAGCATCCAGGTGGTTGTTGCAGTACTCCGAGTAGATCCAGAAGCCATCTTGCTGCATTATGAAAACAGAAGGAAAGTAACTTTTAATGGATATTATCTTTATATTGATGTTTACGTACTGCCTCATACCTCTGGGAATATTTACTATAACAATGCTTGTCAATAACTGCCTCATTTAATGTGAAGGGCTCTGATACCTGAGGGTCTTGTTCGAGCTATAGAAAACTCTTAAAATAAAATAAATAAATAAAATAAGAGGGACACATCAACCTGGGAGAAGATTAGGAAACACATCACACGTACAAAGGCGGAGGACTCATGCTAACTCAAGTGCCGCTGACTTAATGTCAACAACCCTGGCGGTTCAGATACACGGAATGGGCGGTAGAATAACCTCAAGTGTAACGGGAGGTTTACCGGGTTGTATGTCAATACAACGCGGCTTTTACAACGCACTGCCATTACAACGCGGGGATTACAACGAAAGTCGTTACAACGACTTTCGCTGGAGGGCGCTGGATAATGGAATAGTTTAATTTTCTAATCCAAATCCAGCCCACGTTGATAGTAGGGAAGGTGTTGGATAGAAAATAAAAATATTCCCTATTCAACAGTGCCCTCCAGCGAAAGTCGATTTAATGACTTTTGTTGTAATCCCCGCGTTGTAATGGCAGTGCGGGGTAATCCCTGCGTTGTTATGGCTGGTCTCCGGTTTACCGACAGGCCGAAGGGTCATCAGAGTTATGTCAGGCATTGCCTGACATGTGACTCAATCTGCTCCAGTCCTTGTGGCCTTCCAGAGGCACCAGCCTTCCAGAAGATCCAGCAAAGTTCTTCAGTGACGTCCATTGAACGCCCTTCTGGAAGTTAGCATGCCTACAATTATTTATTCACAAATTCTAATAGCACCGTCCATTCGGGTGTCCGAGCCCTCTGCAGTGTATATAGTGGAACAATTTTATAATATCACAATACGAAAAAAATATACAAAGCATAAACATGGTGAATAAACTTTTAAGGATAAAACATCAGCACACTGACCAAAATATAACTATATATTTATTCTCCTCATAAGTGCAAATGAAGAAGGACTGAGACACTTCACATCTTTCTTGAATGATTTATAAGAGGTGTGTGTCCAGCTCCCAGAGGAACAGAGGCCCTTGCATGTCAATACAATCCCCATAGACACAGAATGGGCAAAACCCTTTGTTAATTCTGCACCAGAGTTGCACACCTGGTAGACACTCCCTATGAACAATGCAGTGTTAGGATTGTGAAGGTGTTCTTTGTGGGTTGCTATTTCAGTAAGGAGGGAGTCGAGAAGGTGTAGCAAACAAACACATCCACAGACAGACAACTTTTGTTCCAGGTATTTTTGGGCTCCACAGCCAAGCAAATGCCACTTTCACGGTTGTACTTGAAGCCCCTATGGGGACTGCGTAGAAACTCCTATTATATACCGAACCCTACATCTGATCCTTTAAATGTGTATGCCTGCTACACCTTATGTTGTCATTCACTTATCCGGTTTAATGTCTCCGCTAAACTGTTTTATGTTGTAGTTCCTGCTTACGCTCCCTTGCCTTCACAATCTATTACTACTCACTTGCTCTGACTTGCACTTCTCATGTTTTCCTCTGGACAGAGAACGTAAAATGTTTCCCTTTTTCTGACTGTATTCAATTTTGTTTTCCTTATTTGAAACACTTCTCTTGTATTTGCAATCATTGTTTTATTCCTACCAGACTGATAGAAAGTGACGATGGAATGCTACCTAGGGGCGTCATGTCTACCTCAGCACCGCACTCTGAGCTTGGCTTTCACCTGAGGGCACTGTCAAGAAGAACTACCTCCTCTTAGAGAAGAAATCTCTCACTTTATGTTCAAAGATTCGTATGTGTAGTAGTTCCAAATGTTTGTGTGATTCCTACAAAATCTCCTATTTGATTACCCAGAAGTGCGATGGCATATGGCCAATGCATTTCAGTACACTCCACCCCTTTACCAGCTGTGGATGACATCCTCATTTCCTATCTTTATGCACTGTCTCCAGTCCTGATGTTTCACGTGCACATCATTGCATTGTGGTGTGTCTAGTCAAACTCATTAAATGGAAGCAAAGAAAGACTACAACACCCAGAATGCATTTGATTACGACACAAAAAAATAGGACTGGAAGCAGCGCCCATAATGGCCAGGAGAGAGAGTGGACACCTTACTCAGGGGACTGTCACAAGCATACAGTGGAGACAACATTGGACAGCTTGTGCAAGTTCATTTAGTGCGGTGGTGCGCACTCTTGTAATAGCGAGCGCAGTCTGCGAACACGAAAGTACTCAAACTCGTACTGCACTTTGTGAGTCCTGAGTAATTTGAACTGATGTTTTTGTGATACTGTTATAAAGCTAAATCTTGATTTGACCTAACAGAAATCAGATAACCCACCTCCCTGTCGCAGAGCCTGATTTATTATTTGATGGACGGCCTGTTGTTCCGGCAGGGGTATGGAGTAAATTACGTATGCCAAATGTATAAATGACAGATAAACTGCTGGTCATATATAATGCATCGGCAGGAATTGCTATCACAGTGGTTCTTGCCAATGCATTTCTCTGTTTGGTAGAGGGCGGTGTCAGCATGCCGCAACTCTCCACCAAACTGGTTTTTTTTTCTAAAGGAAAATTTTAAAAAATCATGTTCCCCTCGCCAAGGGAGTCATCTCTACGGTCGGCCAGCACATAACCAACATCCAGAACACCTAGAACAGCCAGGTCTTCAACAATTTCTTGAACTTGGCAAAATCAAAGCAGCAACGGAGATGGAGCGAAGTTGATTCCAAGCCTTGGGGGGAGTAAAGGAAAAAGCTCTGCTACCATATTTGGAGGCACGGATACGGACGACAGTCAGCAGTAGCTTGTGGCTAGATCTTTGAGTTTGTGGGGACAGTAGTAATGCAGTTTGTCGTTTAGGTATCAAACTGGGTTTTATAAAGCGCGCTACTCACCCGTGAGGGTCTCAAGGCGCTTGGGGGGGGTGGGAGGGGCTGCAGGTCCCGATCAGTTGAAGAACCAGGTCTTGAGGCTCTTGCTGACAGTGTGCAGAGTAGGAGAGAGTCTGATGTTGACTGGAAGCTCGTTCCAGGTCTTTGCTGCGACGTAGCATATCTGGAAGACAGAGCGCTTTCTGGAGCCTGCCAGGAGATTACAGACTAGCCGGGCGGCTGTGTTTTGCACCACCTGGAGTTTGGGCAGTAGGGTGTCACTGGCTGCCATAAACAAAGCATTGCTGTAGTCAAGGCGGCTTGTGACCAGTACCGGAACCAGATATTTCCTTGCAGATTATGTTAGCCAAGGAAAGATGTTCCACAGTAGCCGCATAGTCACAAAGCAAGCGCTGTGGATTGCAGCTATAGGACTCTTCATGGACAGCGACGGGTCTAATGTAACACCCAGACTTTGTGTGGCTTGCCTTGGGGAGGGGGCAACTCCAAGCTCCGATGCCACAAGTCGGGGGACCAGAGGAGCTGAGCTTTGTCGAACAGCAACATTTCAGTTAAGGTTTGGGGGCCCTCTCTCTGCACCACAGGGGCTTGGGTAACGCCCTGTCTTCAAGGAGAAGTACTTTGCTTCCTTATTCTTCACATACCCCAAGCTAGGCTGTTGTCCCTAACAGGTTTAATTTTCAGGCTACAACCTTAGAATCTTCAGAATATTGTCAAAGATCTCAATGGACAGGGGAGACATGCTATAGAAAAGAAAAACATAAACAATTCCAATCAATGAAGAGTGATCTATACAGCACTTCATTCTCAAGTGTCCCCAGTCATCTAGGCTCTAATAAAAAGTCATGTGCATGGCATGCGTGAACTCCAGTGAGTGATAAAAGTCGTTTGTGCTACTGCAGGCATGAATGTGCACGTTCGAGCCTATTAATAGCCATCCATTCCCTTTCCCTATTTCACACATTTCGAAATTGAGCAGAAAGGTTTTTTTTTTCAGGCAATACCACAAATCGCCAGCAGGTGGCAGTAAGACCATCTCTTCAATTCTCATTGGTATTACTCCTAATAGGAGAGAGGCATTCATTCCCCATTCTGCACAGCACTGTAACCGTACAAATTGCTGCACAGAATACTCACGATTCTACTGGGAAGTGTGCTGCCACAGAGCTCTGCAACAATAAATGCTAATGAATGGCCCACGTCGCATATTTTGCAGTTTCTACCTGATGTAAATAACAGCTGCATTTATTACTCACTGTAATGGTTGTAAATCTGCCAGAGGTATGCTGTGAATGAATGATCCACTTTCATTATCCAATGTAGTCTGGAATTCATAGTCTAGTTCAGTGGTTCCCAACCTTTGTAGAACTATGACCCAGTTTTTAGAAATAATGTAATGTCACGCACATTTACAGACAGGAGTGGAGGAGTGTGCACGGCAGACCCTGATGCAGAGGTCTGGCCCGGGACCAGGGTTCAATACGCGACGCGGCAGGGTCCTGAGCCCAAAAATGTCCACGGACTCGATAATTCTCGCCTCAGTGTCTATTCTAATCATGGGGTCACACGCTGCAACTCTAGGCAATAGTTGCTTAATCTCCATTACGGCGGCCCACCTGCTGCGGGATGCCTGGCTTTCACCCTGGGGACACCCAGTAGGGGTTATCTCACAGGGAAAAGCCTGGACGGGTTCCCAAGGCAAGCGCCTTGATGCCTTCGGGTGATACGTGCGCTATATAAGTTGCAATACATTTACATTTACAGGTCATTTTCCATGGAAGTGGTCACTAAACCCACACAGACACCGTTTTACTGATAAGACCATATTATTGCTAACAAATGTTGGTGTGTGGAAATGCGGTTTTGGTGAATATTTATAATTTGTGCATCACCAACTAAAGTGTCCTGATTTGTTTTAATCCTATTAAAATCTGTTTCAAATCTCATTTTAGAATTCCAATAAATGTGCTTCTTTGTGTTCTCCAAAGGGCTGAATGTGTACAGTTAATAACTTGACATTGGACCTCTGCCCCCGAGGCGCAGTCAATGTGACAAGATAAATACAGAATACAAAGGCATCTTTATTTATTACTTGGATTTCACGACCCTCCAGCGGGTCGTGGCCACAGTTTGGGAAACACGGCTCTAGTTGTTTTTTTTATATTGGGCAAAACAAACGCAGCAGGCAAAGTGGGCTGATAACCCCAGGTTGGAGTTAAGCATACCCGCCAATATTTTACAAGTGGGAAATTTTGGAGGAAAAAAAACGGGGGACGGCTGCAGGGGTGGCACACCCAACCTGTCACCAGAGACAGCAGCAGGGGTGGCGCACCTTACCCGTCAACAGGGACAGCGGCAGGGGTGGCCTACCTAACCCGTCACCAGAGACAACAGCAGAGGTGTGGATTGGCAAGGGAGTCCCCACTCCTCTGTCAGGACACTCAAGAGCTATGCAACTCTCCTTCTGTCAGGACACTCTTGTGCTATGCCCTTTCTCAGTCTGTGCGGAGACTCCTGAGCTATGCCCCTCTCCTCTGTCAGGGCACTCTTGAGCTATGCCCCTCCCCTTCTGTAAGGTTATTCTTGAGCTACGCCCCTCTCAGTCGGTCAGGACACTCTTCAGCTAAGCGCCTCTCCTTTGTCAAGAAACTTTTGAGCTATGCCCCTCCCCTTCTGTCCGGTTACTCTTGAGCTATGTTCCTTTCCACCTCTCAGGACACTCTTGAGCTATGCCCCTCTCCTCTGTAAAGACACTAATAAGCTATGCCCCTCTCCTCTGTCAGAGCAATCTTAAGCTATGACCCTCTCAGTCTGCCAGGACACTCTTGAGCTCTTGAGCTATGCCCCTCCCATTCTGTCAGGTTGCTCTTTAGCTATGCCCCTTTCCTCCTCTCAGGACAGTCTTGAGCTATGCCCCCCTTGGTCTGCCAGGACACTCTTGAGCTATGCCCCTCTCCACCTGTGAGGACACTCTTGAGCTATGCCCTCTCCTTCTGTCAGGACACTTTTGAGCTATGCCCCTCTCCTCTGTCAGGAAACTTGTGAGCTATGCCCCTCCCCTTCAGTCGGGTTACTCTTGAGCTATGCCCCTCTTCTCTGTCAGTATACTCTTGAGCTATGCTCCTCTCATTCTGTCAGGACACTCTTGAGCTATTGCGACTCTCCACTGTAAGGACACTAATGAGCTATGACCCTCTCCTCTGTCAGAGCACTCTTGAGCTATGCCCCTCTCAGTCTGCCAGGCCACTCTTCAGCTATGCCCCTCTCCTCTGTCAGGAAACTTGTGAGCTATGCCCCTCTCAGTCGGTCAGGCCACTCTTGAGCTATGCCCCTCTCAGTCGGTCAGGACGCTCTGGAGCTATGCCCCTCTCCACTGTCAGGAAACTCGTGAGCTATGCCCCTCCCCTTCTGTCAGGACACTCTTGAGCTATGCCCCTCTAATTCGGTCAGGACACTCTTGAGCTATGCCCCTCTCCTTTGCCAGGACACTTTTGAGCTATGCCACTCTCAGTCGGTCAGGACTATCTTGAGCTATGCCCCTCTCCTCTGTCAGGAAACTCGTGAGCTATGCCCCTCTCCTTCTGTCAGGTTTCTCTTGAGCTATGCCCCTTTCCTCCTCTCAGGACACTCTTGAGCTATGACCCTCTCCTCTGTCAGGAAACTCGTGAGCTATGCCCCTCCCCTTTTGTCAGGTTTCTCTTGAGCTATGCCCCTTTCCTCCTCTCAGGACACTCTTGAGCTTTGCTCCTCTCAGTCCGTCATGACACTTTTGAGCTATGCCCTTCTCAGTCTTTCAGGGCACTCTTGAGCTATGCCCTTCTCCTCTGTCAGGGCACTCTTGAGCTATACCCCTCTCCTCTGTCAGAACATTCTTGAGCTATGCCCTTCCTAGTCTGCTAAGACACTCTTGAGCTATGCCCCTCTCAGTCAGTCAGGAAACTCTTGAGCTATGCCCCTCTCCTCTGTCAGGGCACTCCTGAGCTATGCCCCTCTCATCTGTCAGGACACTATAGAGCTATGCCACTCTCCTCTGTAGGGACCCTAATGAGCTATGCCCCTCTCATCTGTCAGGACACTATAGAGCTATGCCACTCTCCTCTGTAGGGACCCTAATGAGCTATGCCCCTCTCATCTGTCAGGACACTATAGAGCTATGCCACTCTCCTCTGTAGGGACCCTAATGAGCTATGCCCCTCTCATCTGTCAGGACACTATAGAGCTATGCCACTCTCCTCTGTAGGGACACTAATGAGCTATGCCACTCTCTTCTATCAGGACACTCTTCGGCATGGCCCCTCTTCTGATAGACATTTCTAGCTGCAGATTCTCATGCAATACAGACCTAGGCACAGTTGTGCAGGGATGAGCAATTGGCCACTCTGCAGGGGTCACCAACTAGGATCCCCCTAGTCAAGGGAGATATTAAAGGCTTGGTCCATGGAGTGAGCTCGACTGCCCTCCGGGGGGCTTTTTGAGGTCTTTTTCTTCAATGCGTTTCCTTTTCTACTGCCCACATATGAAGACCAGCTCTATGAAGAGCTGGTCATCCTCATGGAAATCCTTTGTGCGGTTAATATAAAAGCTCACCGCTCGCTAGACCCAGCATGTGCAGCCTCGTCCTCCTTCTTCTTTGTGGGGTGAAGTAGAGAAAGAAGATTGATCAATTGACCCAGATGGAATGGGGTCACCACCTTCGAGAGGAAAGGAGCTCTGGTTCTGAGGACCAACTTGTCAGGACAAGAAAGATAAAAAATATACCTGGATGAAGTAATGGCACCTAGAAAAACATTCTTGGAGGTTAAAATTCTTAGGGAACAACTATGAAAGGGCTCAAATGGAGCTTCAATCAAAAAAGTAAAAGCCAAATTTAAATCCCATGCAGCATCACAAAAGAAGTGGGAAGAAACATATTAGTTAGACCTTTCAGAAACATAAAACAATGGAGACTTGAAAAAGGACGCTTGATACGGGAAAGGTAACAAGGCCGCGAGATACCCCTGCAATGTGTACACGGCACAGCCTTCCTGGGCCAAAGAATGTGCAAATACATTTGTTAATGTCAGTCAGCCATGCATTCAAGGATCAATCTGGTAGTCATTCAGTGATAAGCCTCCTTGAGTAAGCAGATTTGGTGGAGGAACCATGAGCAGATAAGATCACATCCACCACGTCAGCAGGCAGCTGGGAGGCAGTCTAGTGTTCTTGCCCAATCTGCACATATGCAGTAGACACAGGAAATGCGGATTGAGGACATGCCTGTTGGACTGGGAGAGGAGATCCACCCTGAGAGAAAGACTGTGCTCGGCACTGCTTACCACATTGTTCTCGGCTAAGCCGGCCCCTAAGATTACTTGGGTTCAGTCTTGGCAAATCTTCCTCAGATGGATCAAATAAAGCTGAGAGGGGCCCTACTCACCCTAGGGGACAGAACCGATTTTCCTCAGAACCTGAGGAATTAAGGGTATGGGAGTAACCGCAAAGTGAAGAGGCAAGTTCCATTACAACCAAACGATGCACTGAATTCTGGAGCGGACACAACCTCGGGCAATGAGAATTGGGATGAAGGACATAGAGATCAACGTGGGGCATTCCTCATTATCGAATATATTCTTCACAATTTATGGGTGGAGACGACACTCATGGCAACAAAATGATGCCAACTCAAGTTGCCGACTCTTGTGTTCAGTCAGCCCACCAGATGATTCACCACCAACCAAATTCCGTGTACCAGAGCATCTTGACTAGGAGACGGAGGCTCTGCTTACCCTGCTTGTTGACATACCACATTGTGGTAGTAATATCTTTCAAGATCTGGTGCGAATGGCGATGAAGGCAAAAGACGAATGGTTGGGGTGTTTAAAATTTCAAGTAACTTGCTTTCGCGCAATTATACAAAATTAGGGGCAAAAATCACGAATAAGTAATTATATGAAATGCAAATCCGTAATTTTGTGCTACATTTCTGCATAATTGCATCCTCGAGGGTGCATTTAAACTTGACCACCACAAACAACAGCTACTCCTATTCGGTTGTTCCTGTGTGGCGGTAAATGTTCGCCACGAATTACCACAAATTGCACCATTCGCTGTAAAATTTTACTGTGATTGACACAATTGAGCAAAGTGGCGTCATTTCAGGAATTTCGCGTGTCAAGTGTATCACGAAATTACGCGATTTTCGCTGTCGTAATTTAGCTTTCGTCCAGACCTACAGATGACCCAGATTTATGTGCAGCATGATAATCTGATTACATATATATTTTAAGCTGCGATGTGGGTTATAATTGGTACGCAACAGCATAAAAGTATAACTGAAAAATCTGCAAAATGTTACAGTTATTTAGCACTTTTATAGCACGCAAACAGTGCGCCCGTAATTCACGTTTAAAGTTGAGTTTTTTCACTGCTGCTTTAAGATACGAGAAGCCGCAGACTCGCGCTTCGGGGCAGAAGCAGCAAAGGCGAGCACACTGCTGTCAGGCGGCGAGAAAAATGATTTAAAACTCTGAACTGGTCATTCCTTCCCTGGCCTCTCCTCTTTAAACATGTGCAGCTTGTCTCATTTAAATGAAAAATGAGCGGGCGCGCGCCCATTAAAGGTTGCGGCTCTCGTGCCGTCCCCGGGGGTGAAGGAAGGCAGCTTCCCTCGCATCCCCGCATCCCTGAGAGGCAGGGCCGGTCCTGCCTGGGCTTTGTGTAGTCAGCAGCCTCGGCGCCCACAGCAGACCTTTCGGGTACACCTCTGGCGACCCAAACTCCTCTGTGAGCCCGAGTGGGCGTCACACGGCGCGAGAGTGGGTAGAGACTGGTGTTGCAGATTTAACACGGTGGAATATACGGCCCTCTGCATACAATAATTAACTCTCTAGATGATTCCATACCTGTTAACCCCTTCGCCGCTGGCGGGATTCCCCCACTGTGCTGGGGGTGGGGCAGGGGGGGCAGGGGGTGGGCGTGTACAGCGGCCCCATGCTCATGACGAGGTCAGCTCGTCATGAGCCACGGCGCTCCGGTGCGCATGACGAGCTGAGCTCGTCATGACCGCACCCGTTCCAATGGAATGTTCAGCACAGCAGGGGAATCAGCCCAGCGTGCGAGCGTTCCATGTAACGGGCGCGGTCATGACGAGCTCAGGTCGTCATGAGCACCGGAGCGCCGTGGCTCATGACGGGCTGACCTCTTCATGAGCGCCCAAGAGGTTAAGATGAATAGGGCTATGTCACGTATGCACAAGTGTAAGTAGCACCACTCCCTAGAGGGCAGTGTGGCGCCTGCCCTCTTCCCAGAAAAGGGCTCTCCGGTATTGCATTTCTAGTGGCGGCTCCACTAAGGCGGAGGACCGTCGCCTCACTACTCTGTCGGCAGAACAAAAAGGAAAATGTAATTAATGCAATGTTATCATTTTATTTTTCTGTCCTGGCTCAGCTGGTTTACATTTTAGGTGCAGGGCGGGGCTTGGCTGTCACAGGCTCTGGGAGAGTAGTGGCAAACACCCTCTTAACAGAGTATGGCGGTTTAGCCAGCCGTCTTGGGCCGCCCAAACACTCATGCACACTTAGCATGTTCTCCATCTGCCTGTATTGCACACCCTGGGTGGAGAACAGGCACAGGCTCCCAGTCCCTGTCTGAGCGCCGAACAAGGCCGCTCATACCAATCACGACGCTGCTCTCATGCTGGTGACAAAAGGGTTGTGATTTGCTAGGGGAGTCTGGGAGCCTATATGCTTCCTGCTCCTTGAGTCTACTGAAGAGGAGCGAGTGAGTGCGGCCGGCCTGCAGGTACGTGATTTTTTAAAACATTTTTTCATGTCCGCCACCCCCGTTAAATAGAAGCCGCCACTATATAATTGGTGGAGAGGGCTGCCCTGAGCACAGCAGCAGGTCTGAGGAGGCCGGATATGCACTTGGAACCACAACCGGCCGTGACAAAGTGCTCGCCCCCTCCCCACTATGGGGTTTGGAGGTGCCGCCGAGCTCTTTGCCGGAGCCGGTGTTTGCCGGATTTTGTTACAGCTCCGATTTTGCAGCTATGCTGCAAAAACAGCCCTATAACAAAAACGGCCCGAGGGGCCCAAAACCATCCCCCACCCGTGCGGCGCACCGGGGGATTGCCCGGTGCCCGCTATGGACAGTCCGGCCCAGCGGATATGCACTTTGTTCACACTGCCCAAAGGAAGGCCAGTGAAATGTTTCTCTGTATATGGATGATGTACACTTTTCTACCGCTGGCCTCCTAATAAAATTATGGCGTGCGAGGCAGGTGGAGGAAAATGGTCAGAGAACTTAGCATGGGGCAGGCCCTTCTTCACTGTTCACCCTCCAGCCCGGCAGTGGAAAGAGGTGCCCTCCAATGGGTGGAAATGTCCGCCAGCACTTGGCAAAGTTCAGTCCTCATGAGCATGTGTAGTGGGCAGACGGTACTATCCTGCAGTAGCCGTGGCAACAACCACACATGCATAATGTAATGAAGGCCATTCAGGGCTTTAAGTGGGTCGAAAAAACTGGGGGGCTCTCATAAAGGAACGTGGCCTAAGAAGCGTATCTAGGAATCAGTTGTCCGTATGATAAAGCAGTGGCTAAAAAAGTGAACTAACTTCCTGTGCTTCCTATATCATACAACCGGGCCTGTATTTCCCTGCATCCCTGTGAGCTGAGAGTATCCACATATATCACGGAGTAACGTCCATGCAACCCACAATGTACCAAAGCTATTTGGCTTTGCCAGTGTTGTTAGCAGTATCAGATAAATGGGTGACAACAATGGTGTTACTATGAACCATTAGAATACAAAATGTTTAAATTCTGAAATTATGAAACTGTCAATTAAACATTGCTACGGTCTATGGACGGGGTAGTGCTCTCTGGAATGTCTTGATCACTCCTGGGGTAACAACCTTTACAACACAACCATTACATCGCACTACACTTACAACACAGTCATTACATCGCAACATCCTTTACAACGCATGTCACTACAAAGCAGGCATTGCAACACATACCATTAAAACACATGACACTACATCGCATGTCACTACAATGCCTACCATTACAACGCATACCATTACAATGCATAGTACCCCCACACTATCCAACACTTACCCTACTGTTGCACCCCCTGGAGTTAGAATAGTAATTTTTAACCCCTACACTATCCAACACTTACCCTACTGTTGCACCCCCTGGAGTTAGAATAGTAATTTTTACCCCTACTCTATCCAACACTTACCCTACTGTTGCACCCCCTGGAGTTAGAATAGTAATGTTTACCCCTATACTATCCAATACTTACCTGAAATGCAATATAATGGTATGCGTTGAAAAGGTATAATGCAATGTAATGGAATGCGTTGCAAAGGTAGTTTCTAAAAATGCGATGTAGTGTCATGCGATGTAATGGAATGCATTGCAAGTGATGTTAAGATGTAAAAACTGTGTTGAAAAGGCATGCGTTGTAAATGTATGCGTTGTAACGTCATACATTCCACTCCTGTTCTCATGTCTCACCACTTTCCTCTGCAGTCTCTGTGCTAGACTCTTATGCCCTTTTCTCCCCACATCTCCCCCATCTGCATGCCTCGCACCTCATATCTTTCATCTTTCACACCCTCTTTTCACTCACTCCTGAATGTATTAGCGTCACCTTCGCTTCACCATCCCCCCTACCCACAGAACGTACCCACTCAGCTGTAAGCACTGCATTTTCTTTTACTTTTGCTCTGTCAATATTTCGACTGCTGTGTTCTTCCTTCATATACTTTCCTATAGAATCATAATTTCAATTGACGCACATGACCATCGCTCTGTTGAGAGGCCAACGATTGGATGAGCATGCATTATGACACCTTATGACGCTCTAACAGGTGCTGTAAGAACCTTGTACCATCTCCGGCCTCAATTCCAGAGCTCCGAATTTTGGGTTGTTACAACCTCAGCTCACACAGGTACAAAGAGGCAGCGCAGTTTACACTAAGCACTACACAAGAATAATATTCTGACAAAAACACTCACATAAACACATCATGGAAAAAAGCAAACACTCTTAGGGAATGCAAGATTAAGTAAAACCTGTGAAATGTAAACAGGAGATACATCGCTGACGTTGATTATCTCAACAGTTTTACTTTTTACTGTCATTTTTGGGTAGTCGATCAGTGGTTTTCCCAGTAAAGTTAAGGACATGAACATAATGCGATCTCGGGACCCCTTCCAAAATCTGGTTTTATTTCCTACTGGGTCTGAGACCACGAGGGACCCCCCCACTTAAAGCCCTGGGGGCCATTACAGCAGGCCCCCAATGTATGCACTTATTCCAGTTCACTCACCTCTTTGGGGTCTTCAAGTGTCGGCTCCACTGGAAGGACACTCTGAAAACTTGAAACAGTGGAGAACAGATCTTGCTCCTCAGGGTCACAGCTAGGGCTGACTTTGCCCCTGTGCATCCCCACTGATACTGGATGTTGGCATAAGAGGGAGAGAAGGCCAGTCCTGCTGCCAACATATCATCCAAGTGGCCGTGACTCAGCATTGCGGAATGTGAATCCATCAATGCGGGGTGGACAATACAGTCGGCCATGCTTCACTCTGAATCAACGTCAAACCTGGTGACCTCATCTCTGAGGGGCCCTTCTTCAGATGCTCCAATCAGTGAAGCCAGATAGGTCATGCACCATCTCTTAAAGGGACCTTAGGCTCACAGACTAGAACTCCAGGTGGATGTTGCGCAACCCGGTGCAATTTGTAGGAGACTCACAATTCCTGGCCATCACGTTTCTATGCTTCTTTCTCAACAATTGTCCTTGCACAGAATCGC
This sequence comes from Lissotriton helveticus, assembly GCF_964261635.1. Lineage (NCBI taxonomy): Eukaryota > Metazoa > Chordata > Amphibia > Caudata > Salamandridae > Lissotriton > Lissotriton helveticus. The sequence continues at coordinate 5,535,423 of NC_136064.1, forward strand.
GTTGGAAAGATTTGTGTTACCAAAATTGTCTGAACTGTTTGATCTAAGTGGAAAAGGTCCCAACTAGACGAAAACTCTGAGACCTTGACTTCTACACAGTAACTTTAACCTACCATAACTTAGACCGCCTGTAATTTACATCACAGAAGGTACTTTACGCAAACTACCTTCTGCCATGCATTACAAGGTTATTGCAGGCCACAATGAGTTCCATGACGACCAGCTAGATTCCTTCTTTCTACCAATAAACTCCAGCTGTGCAATAAGTAAACACAACACTATCAGTGTCGCCTTCTGAGCTAATGACTGAATCTCCAGGGAATACTACATAAGAACAAAGAGTAGTAAATCTAGTTAGCCGAGTCACCCTTTAATAGCCATTGTAACTTAACTCGGTTTGCCTGCCTTCCACACTGCTTGCTCTGGAATCAAGCACATTACTGACACAACCGAAATGTAATCAATTATTACAGCAGAGTAATGATGTAATTTACCTTTTGAAGGTTAGTAGTGATGTCACTACTCAACCGTAATAAAAAAATTATACTATAGTTATTGCAGACTTTTATGCATTATAAGGACTGATGCTTCAAATCCTTTGCCGCTGACCTGTACCATTTCTTCAGCTATCATCACTTGTCCTAATCCTGAAATTTACATTATACGTAACACTTATATTGTCCATATTGTCCATATTTCTAATGGGCGTTCAACAATAACACTAACACTATACCTAATCCTAAAACTAGTGCTAAACAGTACTCATTATTTTGTAATGATTTCACACTACCATTTATTTGACTTCTTTCTATTTAATTTAAACTAAGTTTAAAAAATGTTTGCCAAGCATACCCTACATCCATTTTTTATGTATTTCTTTTTTACTGTTATTTATTTAAATGCAATTATTTTATTTGAAATGCATTACAGTATTTTAACTGCTACATGTGGTGTAATTAACGTGTTAATAACATGTAGTTTTCTATTTCAGTTATATTCGAAATGCTTTGGATTGCACTCGTTAATGCTAAATTGATTTAAATATTCTTTTTTTTGCTACATACTTTAAGACACAAATTTGTAATTAATGAAATAATATTGGCTTCATTAGCATTTGAATTAATTACTTTATTGAGGTTCTTCTCATACACAGCTCCTTTAAAGGTGTTGGTCTATTTTTAATAACAATTTTAGGTAATAGGCAAGAAGCATATGTTAGTGAAAATAGTGGATCCTAAGTATCGATGAAGCACCATCATGACACCAAAATAAAGAATAAACAGATTGGGTGCTTTTCTCAGGCAAGGAATTCAGGTATCTGAGTGTTCTGACACTTTGATGATTCACTTTTCCAATACCATGCAAAAATATTGACAACTTCTGTGGCCAATAGACCTTCTTTCATGAATTAAAAGCTATTCAAAGGCCATTTGGGGTTCATCGGTAGCCCCCTGCATTTGAATGCCCATTCACATACACCCCTCCTATTTCAACACCCTAAACCTCGCCTAACACTGCCAGTCAACACAAGGCGCTGGTGGCCCCCGGTGCGACAATCGCTTTTGGCGCCCTTATGTCCCATGACCGCCTCCTCGGATTCTCCCCGTACCACCTGTAAAAGTGCCCCTCATCTCTCCTATCATAAGATATTGCTAAACACAGCGCCCCCCTTACATCACAGTGCCCCCCTCAACAGGTCATAATCCAGTGCGGCTGCACCAATCGCACTGCCCTATAGCCGGCCCTGAGTCAACATTTCAGGAAAAACACCAAAACTGCCTAATCTTTCTAGTATTTTAAAATCTTATTAACATACTCCATGATTACAGTCTTTTTGAGCTGTTTCTATAATTCCATATTTTCTAATAATGTTTTTAAGCTGTCTCTCTGGCTGGAGCAAGGGCAAATACCTTTGTTTCTTCATCCTAATTTTAGAATAACATATTTATTACACAGTATTTTAATTCTGTATGCTTCTTTTGTTTCATTTTCATATATTTCCACCGTTCTGACTATTGTTTCTCCGAAATGTTTTAAATTGTCATTAAAGCGCAGATTGATTCGGCTCGATTACTTTTGGGAACAAATATCTCTTTTGTAAATTTACAGTTAGTAGCTTTCTAGGTCTGATTGTTTTTAATGGGTTTGTTGTCTTGGAAAATCATGACAAAATATACAGGGAATGAAGGATGCTGTCACTCACACTGTTGTCCTCATCTAGAACACAAATCATGAAACCAAGGACAGTGGTTCCCACTGCAGGTATGTTACATACATGTTCCAGGAAGCATGGTCCTATCTCGCTGAGATGGGGCTCCTCGGTGTTGTACTGCTTCTCCAAGTCCCGTACGAAGCCCATCTGGAACCGGTAAATGTCTTCAATGTTGCCAAATATGACCTTCAGCTGCTCGTCACTGAACATGTCCCGCCGCTTCCGACACTGCTTCAGGTAACCCTGGAAGAAGATCAAAGATGGAAGAAGGTAAGAGAAGGTCTCAAGAGGACATCTAACCACAAACAATGCCCCTGCCCCCATCCATTGTAGAAAATACTGCAAGAAAGTGCAGGATGCAACCTCTGGTCATTGAGACAAGCATCCCTGTCTGGAAGGAGGAGCTTTGAGGATGTGGTACCTCCAGGCATCGATGGTGGGAATTTGTTGTCTGCCTAGACTGACCACCTCTGATTTTAGAGCCTCACTCTTGAAGGTCTGTGGGATTCAGCTGAGACAATCTGAGATACCAAGGCAAGAAATCTCAAACAAAGCCAAACATGGAACACCAAAAAGGTGGAACTATAGTGCACCACTCCTCTCGATGGAAGGAACTCTCCTCGATTGGATGGATGGTGCCAACGAAATTGGGATAACATCTTTGTATCACTATAGCTCAGGGTCCCATGCAAGCATTACGAGGAATATACTACAATAACTTTTTTACTGCCATTCTTCTCCCTTTGCACTGCGTCTTCACTCGACAGTTAGATGTTGAGTCCTCTGCTTTTGCTGTCACTCCCTTTCTTCCCAACCTAACTTCTACTACCACCCAGCTCTTTTAAAAAAATCCCATGCTTACATATATTCCTTCCCTCTCGAGCTCTCCCAATTCATACCTTCAAGCCCTTCCTGAAGTTTTCCCAGGCATGCTTCCATCTCTCACATCCGGCTGTCATCATGCATGCTTCCATTCCGCCCCCTCTAGGTCTTCCCATGTATGCCTCCATTTCACCCCCTCCAGGTCTCCCTGTGAATGCCTCCGTGCCACCCCCTCCAGGTCTCCCAGTGAATGCCTCCATTCCACCCCCGCCAGGTCTCCCCATGCATGCCTCCATTCTGCCCCCTCCAGGTCTCCCCGTGCATGTCTACATCCCCCCCTCCAGCTCCCCACTTTTTCTTACTGTCATTCTAGACACTCCAGCCCTCCAAACCATACTTCAATTCATGCTTCACTAGCTCTTCCCATCAATGCCCTCATCCATAGTATCCCCCATCCCAGCTCTTCCCATGCCTGCTTCCTTCATCTCAATGTCCCCAACTGTGTATCACTCTTTCACCATTACTCCCCTCCCAGTTACCACATCTTAACAAGGATTGGCGGAAGAAGGGTGAAAAGGAAGTAAACTCCCCCAACCCCCAGAACCACCCTTGCCCCACCCTTTCCACTCTAACCCTAGTGCCTAATTAGAGCCAGTATTTTCTGGTGCTCGGCACCAGCACTTGATTGCCAACACCAGCACTTATGACAGTCTGCCACATGGTGGCACTGTCTGTCTAATTTTGAAATGAGCACAACAGTTGTCAATTACTTTTAATGAGACTAATACTTGTCGCACAAGCCTTTCTTACAGCTTTGAGGGCATGGAAAGTCTGAATTGTCACAGTGCAGCTGTGTTGGTATTGTCATTGGCAACACTGAAAGGGGCATTGGGTGGTGCAAGCTGCAGTGGTCTCCCGACCAGTGCCGTCTTAACGCATGACACGGTGGGCAGTTGCCCGGTGGCCCCACGAGCATAGCGGACCCATGCAGACCAGAACTTAACACAAATTTTCTGTTAAACATTTTTAATCCTGTGAGTGCTTGTCTAGGCAGGGCCCAGTTTACTGATTTGCCCGGGGCCTATAATGCTGTTAAGACGGCCCTGCTCCCGACGAGGGCCCTAGCACTTATTATTTTACAAATTAAGCACTGTCGTACCTCATTACTACTGAAGTGGTTGAAAAGCTGCCTGATGACGAATCACAAAGCATAAAAGAGATCCAGAAAACAAATACCACAACCACTTTAACCCCTTCGACGCTCATGACGAGCTGGGCTCGTCATGAGGTAGCCTCCTCGCACGCTCATGACGAGCCCAGCTCGTCATGAATAATGGGTTTTTAAAAATCTCAGCACTCGAGCAGAATTCCGCTAGCGCGCATGCGGTTAACCATAATAGCATTCAAACACTAATCCATTCACAAGGCCTATTTATTTAATCATATGCTCTTACTGCCTGAGGGGCAAACGGTGAAAATAACTTTCCATCCTGTAACCCAAGCCCTACCTCCTCTTTTGTATAAATCTGCATCTTTTGTGAAAGTGAACTGCAAATGAAATTAGGGAGCAAGCTCATACATTTCCTTAATCAAGATACCAGGGCAAGGTGACATGAAATTTATTTTTCAATGTGGCCCTAAGAAATGGGAAAAGACCAGTCCCGCCTATCAGGTTAGTGATAAAACATGAAAATACCTTTGGCTGTTCTGTTACAGTGCCACAAAAAACTGAAAATAATGTTGACCACTGTATCAAGGCAACTACAAAGGAAAATGCCTGCACATTCCTTTTTAAGAATATATTTTCAAAATGTGCTCATAAATTTGAGTGCTGGAAAAAATCCTGTATTTTCTACTGTATTCAAGAGGAGCAGAAATGAGGGTTGTGGGAATGTAAATGTGCCTGCCCGGCTCTCTACCCAGGGGCAATGAGGCTTAGCGGATAGCGCGTTGAGGCTGCCTGCAGGCATCCATGCACCGTATGTGTGATTGCTGTCACCAGGCAGAGCAGAAGTGCCTGAGGTCAGAGCTGCAAGAGATTCTGCTTCAGCCACAGAAAGGGATATGGAAGCCTGCAGTGACATGATGCCAACAGGGACTAAACATTGAAAAGCACAACCAGCAGCCAGCATGAACACCAATGTGGTGGAAAGTAGATCTCTGTGCCTTACCATCTGGAGCCCCAACCGGGGTGGGCGGACAGCATGGGGTGGGCGGACAGCATGGTCTGTCCATGGAATTCATCTCTGCCTCCCAGACCCCTCAACTTCAGCACCACAACACGGTGCACTTTGAATGTTTATGATCAACCAAACTTCACCTCCCCTTGGGCATTTGTGGAATTATAGGGTCCATTATAGGAACTAGCTAAAACGAGAGACCACGTCATGTCCTATAGTACCTTGAGTCGTGTTTTCCGCACAATTTCAATATCCCGTAAGAGGTGGTAAATAGCAGGGGCGTTCCACCCACCATTACTTCAAAGTAAATGAGTTTGGATGCCTGTAAATTGGAATAAGAAATTGATTCCTTTAGGTACTGGTAACTCAGGATTGTCTCTGATTAGGTCTGTGATTTGCTAGCACGCACCAGTTAGACTCTGAACTAAGAAATCAAACTTATTACTAGATGTTAAATGGAAACAGTAGACTAAGAAATATTTTGGGCTACCTAGAATTGACAGTTTTATCTCATGCATGTCTGACAATACTTCAGTCATGCGTTTACATAAGTTTAACACGTCAACAGGATGGGTGAATGTTTGGAGGAAGTCCAACTTGCTCACGGCATGGCCAGAAAGTGCGCCCAGTAGTCGGACAAGTGCATTAAACCGCCTGGCAATGTTAAACATTGGTCTGCTACATTAGCTTATCCTCCAAGATCACAATGTGGCTCCTGGGAGAAGGGACGATACTGCAAGTAGCTTACTCAGTTGAGCGCCTTGGCCACGATCCAGCCTTCGGATAGCTCTGGGCGGTAGTGTGAGACAGAGAGTCTCTCTCTCTGCCTTCATTACATGTTCTTGGCTTCATTTTATAGCAGACACTAGCATATGCTGCTGCGGCCATCACCGTGGTCCCGGCGTCACCAGGGTGCCGTTTGTTACCCGGTGATGGGCGCCCAACAGATGGACCTTATTGTAATTAGAAAGCAAGTACTCCAACGGATCGCAGTGTTGGAGGATGCTGAGGAGTGCGAGACAAATAATGGAGTGTTATCCTCCGCAGCAAGTTATCAATGGATGCTTTCATCAGATGCGCTCACTAGCCTATGAGAGAAAAAATCAGTATGTCACTTCCTGGCGCCTTACCACGGAAATCCTGGTTCAAGCTAAGTCAATAGTATCCAGAACAAGGGTCCAAGTCAATATCCAAATTATAAAGATATACAAAAATAAATAATAAAATATTAAAAACTGGGAACCTTAATAAAAAACAACATGAGGATTGTGTTTTTATTAACAGATAACATGTAAAAGTACATTTAACTACAGCACAATATTTATTCCCAATACAGGATCATAAAACATTGAAAACTCCCCCAAAAAAATGAAATTTACTATAATTATGTTTTACTATGTTTTTTTTTATTCATACAGGCAACGCACTGCTTCACATTGCTGTTTAGAGCAAACGTTTACTCATAGATGGGCTGAGTTATAAAGAAAGATATGACAGTTAGAAATATGCATTTTGTCTTTTTCCTCCTACGATTTGTGTAAATTTCGACCTTTTAGGGGATGCAGAAGGATGGCCAGGCATATGAATTGAAATTTTTGCAAAACACAAATTTCCATGTGTGCTCCAAGTAGGATTTCTGACCATAAATTCAACTTTCTTTGTATTGAATTGACATGTGCCAGAGTGAAAAAGTAATGAGGTAAGCTGGAAAAACGGCTTACAATAGAAGTTACCATATCAGCTTTTCTTGTCAAGAATATTTGATGGATTTATAATTACATTATTAATTCCAAGGGGCTTTAAGTACTGCCGCAATTTAAAAAAAAAAATTCAACATGCTATTTTAATCATTATTATTTTAGGTTTTATCATCTTATTTATTGTAGAAGCTTTAACTTCCATAATCATTTCATTATCTTCAAACCACTTTTATTATTACTTCATTTTTAAATCATATTTTTTGACAGGAATATTTTAACATATATCCAATGATCTCTTTAGCAAAAGGTGTTTCAGCAATAACAAGGGCAAGTCCCTACCAGGAGATTTCTTCCTGGATCCAATTGCAGAAAAGGTTGTTGATATTGGACTTCAAATGACGAAAAAAAACAGGAAAATTCTAATGATTCAGTACATATGCTAATAGAAACTATTAGACACCATTAGTTACAATATGCAGTTCCAGTATTTAACTGGGATCAACCAGAAAGATCTTCATAACTGATAAAAAAACGAACCAGTTTTATCCAGTACAACCGCTATAGAAAGGTCGAATGGAATGTCAATAGTTAACGGAGGGAAACAGGACATCTTTAATAGGACCGCATCAAAATAGACAGACCTTTGGTGGAGCCACAGAACCTTAGGAGTTGAACGGAGGACAGGAAACTCTTCAAACGATTCATCAGTGAAGACTGTGGACCAATGAATCAATGACTAGGCACTGGCACCTTCTTAGACCCTGGGCCTGGAAGTTAAAGTCCGAGGGTTAGGCGGTTTTGAATCTGGTATGGTTTGTTGGTTTCCGAGTACACCGCAATGGTATGATCATCAGTGGCAATAAAGGCGAATATAGGTCTGAGCGATTGACTGAGACTCCACCTTGTACCCAATCTCTATGGTTCTTTTATTGGATATGGTCCTTGAGATGGTGTTTTTTAATGAGCTTAAGTGCTGCTGGGACGGAGCTTGGTTATACGTCATCATTAAAACTCGTTTTAGGGTGGGTGAGGAACTATATCATTCAGTTGCAACCTGTCATCAATTTACATCGAATTCTATTTATTGAGTAACTGAACTGTTGTGGGAGAAACATTGATGGAAGTAAGATTTTGATGGTGTTACTTGGATTGTGATATGACTTAAATTAACAACCTTTGACAGGTTTAACCACTGGTACAGAAAGTAAATATTTTTTAACTTAGTTTAATTAAAAATCAGCTCCACCGCTAATTCTGACAAATGAAAAGGGATGGAGAGTGAAGCTTTTCGGTTGCGAAGAAGGAATGATGCTTTTCTCTGTGCATCAGGCTACGAAGTTGTGTCTGTCCCGGCATATTAGGGAGAAGTTGTTTATGATTCGTCCTCGTGTTGGGAAATCAGCAGCTTCTGAGAGGACTGACCGCAAGGTGCCACTATGAGGCAGACGGCTATCACTGGGAATAGTAGAGTGGCTGTACAGTCTAGAGTCAATCTTTTACTCTTCGTTGGTTCACCGATGAACATTCAGTCGTCACATGTGGACCCACTCCTTTCGGCATTCTTTTGGGTATGTGATCTCCTTCCTACTGCGTGTATGTCAGGCTGCTATCGGATAACACTCAAACTCATTGTCTATAGTGTGAATAATAAACAGATCTAATTTTAATTCTAGGGGAACCAAAGGACATCACTCAACCGTATGGTCTGGGGTGCTGCTGACAAACCGATCGATATCTCATTCGAGGGCAGCCATTCATGTGCCACTGAATTACAGATCTCTGCTCCATTATAGGGCCACCATGAGATGTCATTTGAATGCAAGGTCTGGCACACTGATCCCATACTAGCCTCGGTTTCATTCTAGGTTCAGCGTGGTATGTCACTTTAACGCAAGGTCTGGTGAGCTGATAACATTCTAATTTAATTCTCATTCCAGGGGGACCCAGAGACCGCTTGATGAGGAAAAGGGCCACGAGGATAGAAGACAACTGAAATAGGGCAGCTATGAAGAGAATTTTAATCAGCTTGCAGTAAGTCAGCCTGACTCCAATGGCATGTGTAGCAACACCTGCAGTACGTTGCTGCGCTTGCAGTTCCAGGAGGGTCCAGGATTGCTGTGCTTGCAGTGTCGGATCCTGTACAAGCAGGATTTCATCATGATCACATCACTAGGTCAATTCTAGTGGCTGCTTTCCACAACTTCCAAATGACTAACAATGGTGACGGTGTACTGGTCTTTATTCTTTGGAGCTTCCTGAAGCCTTTGTCATGGCGTGACCTGACCTGGATCATCTCTCAACCTATAGGAGGAAAGGACCAAGCACTTCTACTGCTGCTCTCCTTCCATCAAGACAGCTATAGTGTCCATTCCCCCCACTGGTCCTCTTAAAAGACAAGCACAGAGGGCCTCAGAGATCAAGTCATATGCTATGTTTATTTAACCGCCGTTGCATACCTCATTCATTCTTTCCTTTTTCCATCCTACACATCTGTGGATGATACCCGGCTTGTCATTTGCCTAGCTGTTTAATGCTCAGAGTATGTCTTGGGCATAATTCCAAAATTGCCTTAAGTCACTGCCCAACGGGACGAGCTTGAATTCCGTCAAGCATAATGCCTGTAAGACCAAGATACTCACTGCCTACAACCCTGCAGTGCTTGGTCCGATTTTTGGTGGTCCGATGGGTAGGTTGCCAACCCAGTGCCACTTGCATCCGCACACAAGATTGGCTTCATCATAGACAATATTGTTCATGTGGAGCCCTGAATTTCTAAAACTTCTTCATGATATCTTTGAATCACCGCAAAACTGACATTAAAGCGTCAGTCGCCTCTTGTTTGGACTATGGAAATTCAGTGGCTTTGGGCCTCATCGAAAACACATTGGCCAAACTTGAAATCTTCAAAGATGTGGTGGCCTGCATCAGTTGGTGCAATGTGGATGATCAGACTTACAATACAACGACTAGTTTTGTGTTTCAATACTCATCTGTAAAGCGTTCAGGTATGAAAAAATAGAGTACAAAGTGTTCACTTGACTTGCTTTTTTGGGATTCAGAATTACTATGCAGTCTCAAAACGAACACCTTTATGGCCCTGACGACTGTGGGGTAGCCTATTTTAGGTCTTGTGTAAGTCAAGACCTTTTGTTTTTAATAAAATATATATATATACTATGCTGTAGTGTTATTCACATTTTTCTTCTGCCTATCACAACCTACAGTATTGGGTACAGGGTCAGCCCGCTTCTGCCATTGGCTTACCTGACTTAGAGTGACGACATTCTGCCCTAGCACAATATGCACATTTGTATAATTAGTCCCCTTGAGTGCCAGAGATTACTGCTGCAATGTGTGCTTTCACGTAAATAGTATACAAGTTTTGGCTTTTAGGCAACGCTTGTTCTCATACAATGCATTTCTTCATATAAAAACATTCACAAACAAATTAATCATTGGTAAAGCCAGACGTCAGTAGCTAACACCAGGCCTAAGTTGTACTGCAAAACTCATATAAGGAGTAATGCTACCGTTCAAGTTGTATTGGTCATGTCTACCCATTGCAGGCACTACCCAATTCACAAAAAACTACCACATTTAAGGCATAGATGCATGATTATGGGTCACATAAAGTTACATCTTGTTTGGGATTAACAATTATCACAAACGTTACATATTGAATTCTAAAAAACAGTGAAGGTGCAAACAAGCCTTCATTTTTATTCACCTAGAAAATACTTTCCATGTGGACAAATCTCTTTTCTACACCACCTTATATGTAAAAATGTTTTGGATTTTTTTTCACACCTAATTTGCTCATGTAGTCAAGCATTTTTACTAGGGGTGGGCGTAACTGGCGTAATTCTAGTTATCGTGATTACTCGCAATTACCGCAACATGACTTGTACTTAGGCGTAATTACGTGAGAAGTGTGATCCAGCATTTAGCGCTATTTTCTTAGTGCAAAAGGCACCCGTGCATCCAAAATGGGCACGAGGAGGCATATTGTGCAATAAAAATAGCATTAAATGCTGTAGGACACGGACAGCAGTAGTCAGCAACCCTCGCTCTCTTAGCTTATTGTTCCTGTGCTTCTGCAGTGGGGTTTTTACCCACAAATTATTCTTAATTACTCAAATTGGCATACTCACGTAATTTTTGTAATTTCACATCACAAGTGAAGTTATTCCAATTACTCCGACATAATTAAAAAAATCCCACACCTAATTTTTACTAGCAATAATAAATGTGCAAATTTGATGAGGAAAAAATATTTAAAATATTGAGAAATGCCCTCCAATTTTAGTGGTTTTTATCACTTTTCCAATGGCCTCCACTCTACCCTCTTATTGCTGTGTTAAATCTGACAACTTGCCATTTTACAGTGGTTGCTACTTGCATCTGCGTGGGTTTGTTGGTTAGCTGTTTATTTCTTTTTATATCATTTGAGATCCTTGTACTGGATCAGAATACATCATTTGCACTACCAGATAAGATTTTTTGTGCAAATAAATGAAGGCAACATGGGGGCAGCAAGGTTGTTTGAGTCGGGCCTTAAAAACAGCACTGCTCATTTTAACTTCTAATTTTCTATTTTTAAAGAGAAACATTCATATGTTCATAACTTGGACTTAAAAGTAGGTACTTTTTATGCACCTACAAATATATAAAGGGAGTTTGATGTTATCTTACCTCTGGCATAGTTCAATATCGCCTAGTTTTGTGTTTCTGCTTACCAAGGAGTAAATAACTACATTTGGTCCTTATTTATTGGTGTTTTTCTCAGTGTTCTTGTGTGGGTGTTTGTCTGTGTGTGAGACTATATTAAAATGGTGTTCCTGCGCTTCACATTTCCTTCCTTTCAGTGGATGGAGCGAATTCATTCAGCAACACATTAGGCTCGATCCACTAGGCCGCAAGCCGGAAATGGAAGGTCGCGGAATCGTTGTTTTCCAGTAAATTTAATTTTGCCGCAGACACCATGTCAGCTTTGCTATGTTCATTCCGCGGAGTTCTTCCAGAGTCTGGAAGCAGGGACTGGCAGATAATGTAATAGCGCCCCGATTGGATGGCTGAAAAATCCCACTAACCCGCTCGTGAGTTCTATATGTGTAATCCCTACTGTATGGAGCGGAACGGAAGATCCGGATACCGCTCTGTGCTCGTAGATCATTCCCACTGATGAGTCCTATTTGTGTAATCCCTACTGTATGGAGCGGAACCGGAATATCCGGATACCGCTAGGTGCTTGTAGATCATTCCCACCGATGAGCCCTATTTGTGTAATCGCTACTGTATGGAGTGGAACCGGAAGATCCGGATTCCACTCTGTACTTATAGATCATTCTCACTGATGAGTCCTATTTGTCTAATCCCTACTGTATAGAGCGGAACCGTAAGATCCGGATACCGTTCTGTGCTCGTAGATCATTACCACCGATGAGTCCTATTTGTGTAATCCCTACTGTATGGAGCGGAACCGGAAGATCTGGATACCGCTCTGTGCTCATAGATCATTCCCACAGATAAATCCTATTTGTGTATCCCCCACTGTATGGAGCGGAACCGGAAGATCCGGATACCGTTCTGTGCTCGTAGATCATTCCCACCGATGAGTCCTATTTTTGTAATCCCTACTGTATGGAGCAGAACCGGAAGATCCGGATACCGCTCTGTGCTCATAGATCATTCCCACAGATAAATCCTATTTGTGTAATCCCCACTGTATGGAGCGGAACCGGAAGATCCGGATACCGTTCTGTGCTCGTAGATCATTCTCACCGATGAGTCCTATTTGTGTAATCCCTACTGTATGGAGCGGAACCGGAAGATCCGGATACCGTTCTGTGCTCGTAGATCATTCTCACCGATGAGTCCTATTTGTGTAATCCCTACTGTATGGAGCGGAACCGGAAGATCCGGATACCGTTCTGTGCTCGTAGATCATTCCCACTGATGAGTCCTATTTGTGTAATCCCTACTGTACGGAGCGGAACCGGAATATCCGGATACCGCTAGGTGCTCGTAGATCATTCCCACCGATGAGTCCTATTTGTGTAATCGCTACTGTATGGAGCGGAACCGGAAGATCCGGATTCCACTCTGTGCTTATAGATCATTCTCACTGATGAGTCCTATTTGTCTAATCCCTACTGTATAGAGCGGAACCGTAAGATCCGGATACCGTTCTGTGCTCGTAGATCATTACCACCGATGAGTCCTATTTGTGTAATCCCTACTGTATGGAGAGGAACCGGAAGATCCGGATACCGCTCTGTGCTCATAGATCATTCCCACAGATAAATCCTATTTGTGTAATCCCCACTGTATGGAGCGGAACCGGAAGATCCGGATACCGTTCTGTGCTCGTAGATCATTCTCACCGATGAGTCCTATTTGTGTAATCCCTACTGTATGGAGCGGAACCGGAAGATCCGGATACCGTTCTGTGCTCGTAGATCATTCTCACCGATGAGTCCTATTTGTGTAATCCCTACTGTATGGAGCGGAACCGGAAGATCCGGATACCGTTCTGTGCTCGTAGATCATTCCCACTGATGAGTCCTATTTGTGTAATCCCTACTGTACGGAGCGGAACCGGAATATCCGGATACCGCTAGGTGCTCGTAGATCATTCCCACCGATGAGTCCTATTTGTGTAATCGCTACTGTATGGAGCGGAACCGGAAGATCCGGATTCCACTCTGTGCTTATAGATCATTCTCACTGATGAGTCCTATTTGTCTAATCCCTACTGTATAGAGCGGAACCGTAAGATCCGGATACCGTTCTGTGCTCGTAGATCATTACCACCGATGAGTCCTATTTGTGTAATCCCTACTGTATGGAGAGGAACCGGAAGATCTGGATACCGTTCTGTGCTCGTAGATCATTCCCACCGATGAGTCCTATTTGTGTAATCCCTACTGTATGGAGCGGAACCGGAAGATCCGGGTACCGTTCTGTGCTCGTAGATCATTCTCACCGATGAGTCCTATTTGTGTAATCCCTACTGTATGGAGCGGAATGGAAGATCCGGATACCGCTCTGTGCTCGTAGATAATTCCCATTGATGAGTCCTATTTGTGTAATCCCTAATGTATGGAACGGAACCGGAATATCCGGATACCGCTAGGTGCTCGTAGATAATTCTCACCGATGAGTCCTATTTGTGTAATCGCTACAGTATGGAGCGGAACTGGAAGATCCGGATTCCAATTTGTACTTATAGATCATTCTCACTGATGAGTCCTATTTGTCTAATCCCTACTGTACAGAGCGGATCCGTAAGATCCGCATACCGTTCTGTGCTCGTAGATCATTACCACCGATGAGTCCTATTTGTGTAATCCCTACTGTATGGAGCGGAACCGGAAGATCTGAATACCGTTTTGTGCCCATAGATCATTCCCACAGATAAATCCTATTTGTGTAATCCCTACTGTATGGAGCGAAACCAGAAGATTTGGGCACTGTATGGAGCGAAACCAGAAGATTCGTTTACCGCTCTATGCTCGTAGATCATTCCCACCGATGTGGAGGACCTTTGCATTCCAACTAGCTCCGGCGTTCGATGGCTCATCAATTTAACATCATGCCTCAACAGCTATCAGTTTTTACAAATAATTATGTATATTTAGATGTATTTTTATACATACATTTATATATATGCATATATTTTTATATCTTTATATTTAAAAAACATATTTCATAGATAGATAGATAGATAGATAGATAGATAGATAGATAGATAGATAGATAGATAGATAGATTGATAAAAAATATATACATTAAAATATTTATCTATTTTAACAGCCCCTTAACCTTACCCCAACCCCATTCGTAAAATTATCTTACCTCCTAAAACCCACCATAACCCTAAAAATTCTGTTACTACCCAAAAACCCATACACACCCTGAACCCTAAAAAAACATTTGTGACTAAAAAAAAAACATATCCACCCTAACGCCTCAAAATTATCTTGCCATCCAAAATCCCAAACCCACTCTAAACCCAAAAATCCCCTTACCATCCAAAACACCAAACCCACCCTAAACTCTAAAAAAAACCTTGCCGCCCAAAATCCCAAACCCACCCTAAATAATAAATATACCTCTGCCAACCACAATCCCATATCCACCCTAAACCCTAATAATCACTATGCCACCCTAAACCCCGTACCCACACTAAAGCCTAGAAATGCCCTTGCCACCCAAAATCCCATACCCATCCTAACCCTAATAATGCCCTTGCCACCCAAAATCCCACACCCACCCTAAACCCTAAAAATAACCTTGCCACCCATGAAACCATATCCACCCAAAACCCTAAATAAAATCTTGCCACCCAAAAACCCATACCCACCCCAAACCCTAAAACGGCCCTTGCCACCCAAACATGCACACCCACCCAAATCCCTAAAAATCCCCTTGCCACCCAAAACCCACACCCATCTTAAACCCTAAAAACGATTTCAGTGCTCCTGGTAAAATAGTATTTTGTCATTGAAGAGTTTCTTTTACCACCAAAAATGCCACGTTGGGGACGTTTTGTAGCATCTGGCTGTTGCTTTAGCCCATGGAAGTACTGATCTTGTATTTATACCTGAAAAAAACAGAAATGAACTCTCACATGAAGCGCACAATATTCTGAAAAGAAAGTAGGCCTGCAGAGGCATGTTACATGTGCACACTGTACATAGCCCGTGCACACATTAGGAACACATGTGAGTAACAATAAACAACTGTTAGTCTGCGCCAAGATGAGCGAAGGAGGACGTGTGGTTCACAAATACACGTTGTTATCCTTTATTATTGGGTGGGGAAAAGTGTGTGTCCCCAGGGGAGTATCAGAACAAGCACTGCCAAAGGCAAAGCTGTGCACCGGTAAAGTGATGATAATGGTTTACTTTAGACCGCATCTATCTGCACTTAACGGGGCACCTCCGTCATACTCAAAAGGAACTGGCTTAAACAGTGCAGAAAGTGCCCAAAGTGCACCAGAGCACGGAGCTTTTAAAAAGATCTTCATGATAATGAAATGAATTAAAATTATTTGGTAAAAAGAAAGAAACGGACGTTGAGAATAGTTTTGCAAAGGGCGTATTATAGAGAGCGCTAAACGCAGACCCATCTTTAAAAGTCCCTTCTAGAGCCGGCCTGCCATCAGCTTCAACAGAGTGCCTACCTTTGATTTAGGAGTCCGGGACACATATGCATCTGAAATGTATCACCCAGGGGGGTCAAATACCACTCATTTTAGAATGTACAAAAAACACGATATGACCCCGAAAGTCCTAAAGACGGTCCTACCTCACAGTTGACTGAGCTGTGACGTTTTTGTCTGTGATTCAATGAAAAGAGTATTAATCAGTCACAAAAGATGTGAGTTGCGTGCTGAGGATCACGTTAGAGTCAACATCCCTAGAGGGCACAGCTGGCAAGTAAACCTATAGGACTGCTGAGTGTGCTTCTATAGGGGGAAGTGCACCCCTGTTTCACTTAGTCAGGATATTTCAACTCACCGAGAGGTTCCAGTCATATGCCCATGATACCCAGCTCCTGAATGGGAAAACCATACGGTATAATCAGGGCCACTGGAATTATGCGGCAGGGGACGGCGGAATTATGCGGCAGGAAGAGTAAGTTATGTGTCAAGAAAAGCCTAATTATGTGGCGTAATGCGCCACATTTTGTGATAGCATAATTTTATTATCTTGTCTTTTTTTTCGCTGTCTTGGTATTGGTTGCACCTCGTGAGTACAGGTTTAACACCCAAATGCAGCAATAAGCAACAGAAAGGTGACTATTCACCCTTTACATTGGGCCTTCCACTCTGCTGCAAGACATTTAGCTGGATTTTAGTAACTTTTGAACCGTTTGAACTACAATGAAAACATTATTTGTTAAAATCTGCAGTTTATACAGCAGACAATAGAGTATGTGGCGAATCTAAAACTAAGCGTAAAACGCCGCATTATTCCAATGGCATATAAAATGGTAGGCTGTTAAGATCAGGTTGACCTCTACTTGGCTTGGGTTAAAGGGAACATCGATCGCGATCCTAATAATCGTGATCCTAATAAGGCACACCATAGCTTGAAACCCTTATTTATCAGTTGAGTTGAGGTTTGTTCTTCTGGAGTGTGTGCAGAAGTACATCTCTGCCTCAGGGTACTGAAGACAGTGCAGAGCAGGCTGTCACCTTACAACTAAGAGGAATCCCTCTGTGCCCTGCCACGTGGTACTAAGAACTTCCTTCATCTTTGGGATCGAAAGTTTATCAAAAGAAACATTCTGAGTCTCTTCAAAATTAATCCAGAATACATGATTTATTTTATTTGGCTAATGAGTACTTATATATTGTATACATCTGTATTTGGTACGGTGGTGTTCTGAATATTCCATACGTTTGTTATGCACGTGCATCATCCAGTGTATAATTGGCCCAATGCCTTTCGGATACGCGAGAGTCCCTCATCGGGGCACCCTTCTGGTACTGATGTGAGGATGGAAGATGGGCCAGGGTTTGAAGGCTGTAAATAAAAGCTAATGCATGTGTCCAAGGTGACTTACTGAGCTGCAGCGTTCAGGATCCGTGCCATATTAACATTGGCACACAAAGACATGGCACTAAGGCGCCAAGAGGCGTTTTTGTAGTAAGCGCTATTGACCCGTTTTCGGTTGGGATTTTTTTTATCGACTAGTTACCTTTCCCACACCAAATGACTGGTCCCAAAATCTCCCCCTGTGATAATTTGTCCCCACAGTCCACGATCCATGTTACCCTTTTTTGTAAATGTTATACTGCTTCAAGGGCCCTGTACTTGTTGCCTAATTTCAAACAGCTTGGGTTGCGCCAATGCCGACCAGCCTTTTTGGCTCTACTATTTTTAGATAATGAGCATACCGTGTTTAGGATATTGATTTTCTGAAAAAAGTCCTATCCTGTAGGAAGCAATTGTCCATGATTTGATACACTCTTTCAAGAGCTTGCTTTAGTTTAATACTGTTTTAACTTTTTTGAAATACAGTATAAATTAATTAAGATGTGGTTTCTTTTTTTTTCTGTATGTCTAATTGTACTGTATTTTCTATGCACTTTTATGATTGTCTGTGCAAACAATCGAATAAAGCTTTCTTGACTTGACTTGACTAGTAAGCGTTATACAAATATATTAAATTTAGCAATCATACGCTATAAAGAGGCATGGGACCACAGGAGGAGTGCAAGGGAACTTAAGGAAACCTACTTGGCTTCTGTAGGCTGTAGTGTGGACAGAGCCCAACAGGCCTTTTTCTCAACTCCTAGCTTGTCTGCGTTTGTTAATGTACTTGTGATCTTTCCGTTATGCGACTGAGAGAATGCAATACACAAAAGATAAACCCATTGAGTTTAACAATGCTTGTTTCGCATTGCCACAGTTTTAAGCTGTCGTGCCCCGAGTTAGTAAAATATGACATAGGCTCGTTGTTGCGTGCGCATGCGCTTTGTAGCTTTAACGCACCTTGGCTCGAGCTTGTGCTGCGTCAGAATGACCTGCATAGATACGTCAATCAATTAATCCATCGACGCAGCCTCACCGTGACAGCCTTCCGCTGCTGCACAGACACTGCCTAAGAAGAGGAAATGTCCCCGAGGAGGCGTGGCGGGTTCCACCAGAACAGGCAGCCTTGGGCAGAGCAGCAATCTCAGGGATGCAGGGGGTCGAGGAGTGACTGACTGTGCTTGGTACCCACAAACAGGCAAAACGAACTGAATGCCACCTACACTACATGATGTTCCATCTTTCAGAGGGACGAAAACCTGAGAGCAGACACCTTCCACAGCAGAGGGGAGCTTTAACAAACATGTCTGACCCACCATATCCCACCTTCCTTTGCAGCACATCACATCACATGTGGGAGTCAAGGACCGGGCATGCAATGCTCGTCAACTATTGGTTCAGACTTGTACACTTAGGTAGAACTGAGCCTAGACCGATCCAGATTTCCACCAAACCGTGGAACGTTACATGGATCTTTTTTAATGACTTTTATATGTGATCGTGATTTTTGTGTTTTTACTGCGCGCACCATGGTTTGACTATGCATTATTTTATCCCGTTTTATTTTATTGTATTTTGTTTTTTTAACTTTTATGGCATTCTTGCTGAATAAAGTTTAACGACGACGTATCAAGATCTTGGAGATGTATCTTCAGTTCCCGAACATGCCAAATTTCCCCATGCTCTTTAATGGGGGGTCGTACGTCGTTTAATGGGGGTCCAAAAAGTAGTTATTCTCTGCTGGCTTCAGTAAGACTATCCATCCATCACATATACATTTGATTAAGTATACATAAAAAAATAGTCAATGCACCCAAGATCCTTCAGGGAGATGAACACGAGCTCGAACAGACAAGCGTAACAACAGTACTTAGCATGCTTTTCGTCTAAAACCCGGAGGGTCCCCCATGGCGAGTGAGTTGTCAGGGTTAGCAAAACCTGATCGTGATCCAAAACCCTCTTTTTGGGTCCACTATGTTAACAATAAGGAGTAGCCACCGGAGCGTTCGGTTGGGGCCAGCGTTCCACTCGAGAAATATTGACTCTTTCTTTGGATACAGTACATTGGAGACTAAGCAATGACTATGCGTTTTGGGCAACAAGGTTTTCTGCCTTATAATTAGGGCTCCCGGTTTTATGGTATTTATTTTTTTGCCATTTCCGTCTGTATTTATCCATATTTATTTTTTCCTAATTTTAGCTGTATTTATCCATATTTATTTTGGGTTTTGTGGAAAAAGTGACCTGAAGTTAGTCTTTTTCCACATTTATTTAACCTATAAATATGCACTCATGCTTGAATGCCTGCCAGGTTTCAGTGCTGTGAACACACGTAGAAGATAAATCAGTGCACTTATATGAAAATATGCACATTTCAGTTTCAATCTTGTGCATATCTACTGCTGTTAAAGCCTCTTTACTATAATTACTTTCTTTTTTAACCCCCTTATCTATCAATTCACACATTTATTGGCCTGGCATTCATGGTAGACAGTATATAGAATTACTCAAAAAGCAACCCAATTTGCGTTTTTATCCATATTTAAAAATAAATACAGACAAGAAAATGAATGTTTTCTGTCTGTATTTCTCTGTAAAAATCAGTAAAAACGGAAAACAGGGAGCCTTACTTATAATCCACATCCTTCCTAAAAATGTGGCTACTGCGCAAGCAAAGAATGCTCTAGAGTCTGTTCTTAGTATTCTTAGAGCTACTGCGTGTCATGATGGGCCCATCTGGGCACATACTGGTTTAATCCAGGTGAGCCTTGGTTGTAAATAGGCTGCATAGACAAACAGGAAGTGAGCAGTGGTCTCATTGTGAGTGCAACAAACAGGGCATAAGAAGGGTCACATAGATGAATTTCGCCAATTAGACGTGGAAACGTTGAGGCGCAAGGAACCTAATCTGAACTGGATGTATAATTTTCTGTCAACTGGATCTGTAATGAGGTCCAGATAAGATTCGAAACTGGAGATGGTCCTAAAATCAGCAAATTCTCTTGACAACATGCCCGTATTACTGTTCTAGGCATCGTTCCGAGCTTTCCGTAGCCAATACAGTTCTTTAATTCTTTCTTTGGTTGAGAACACTCAGTAGGCAAGGAATCCCACAGCGCCAGCAGGCCCAAACAGCCTATTTAGTGGAATCTGTCCTGCTCGACTATTTCTTGCAGTGCTTAGTCATAGGAAGCTAGTTCCGGTGAGCCTCTCAACCTCCCCCCAGAACAGAGTAGATCCTATTCTTGCTATGTTTGAAATCAGTTTCCTCCCCTTGTCAAGTTTTAATGGATGTAACAGTGTACTAGAGGAGAGGGAAGCTAAAGATCTTCAAAATGTGTTTTCATATCTAGTTATCTTATCTGAATTATAGAAGCCCCTAAGCTCTGCAGCATAAAGGGCGGCACCCATGGCCTTCGACTTATACAGTTGTAGAGCTAGGGAGATTGGCTTGCTGTACGGTGTGCAATGTTTCTTCAGCATGGCTCCTGCAACTTGTTTGAGTTTTAAGGTGAGTCTGTAAATGTGCATTTTCCACGACATTTTAGATAATAGATTAGTTTCTAAGGTGTCTACTTTTCTTGCTCTCCCCCTCTCAATATCATTATCAGACTTATTTTTGCCTTTATCTACAATCCCACACATACAGCAACATTTTTCAACGCGGACTTTGGGACACTAATAAGGTGTCATCAGCAAAAAGTGAAGTAGGAATGTGTGCTCCAGCCAGGGAAGGGCATCAATAGCAATCGATGATAAATAAAATGTACAACGTTGTTAAGATAAAGGCAGAACAGGGTCAGGGCCAAAACGCAGCCCCGGCAAACACCCTTATTAAGGGAAATGGGATTTCTTAGTTGTCCCTGATCGCCCCTCTTACCCCAGGAAAATTTGCCTCATGAAGTTGAATTAGAAGAGATAGGATATGTGAAGGTATCACCATGTTGTGTAACTCCTACCACCACTTCTGGCAGGGAACCAAGTAAAAGGCCGACTTCAAATCGACAAAAGACACATACAAGTGTCCTCTGCCGATTAACACAGTCTTCCAGTACAGGATCTGAAACCAAAAACCTGGTCTATAGTGCTAGTTTTCTTCCAAAACCAGCTTGATGCGAGGAGAGAATCTTGTTGCCTTCAATTCACTCATGAACTTTTCCCAGCACTGCATGGCAAAAAAAACCTTTTTATAGTGTCAATTAATTGTTTATAGGTATGTTTCTTTCACCCTTTTTATATTTTACTTGCGCTGTGCTAGTGAAATCTATTGTTTTTAATATATCTTAAAAGGGACTTACATCCCTTCACTTTTTATTGGTCCGTATGCTTGCCAGTTTGCTTTCTCCGTTTCTATTGGCTGTAGCCTGATCTCCCTTCTGTGTTTCTCTTATCAGTTTCCCGTGCCCTAACTACTACTTCACATCTGCTTTGGTTGTTGGAACTATTTTTCTTTTGGTTAATGCTGCATCTCTTTCATTCTCCTCTCACACCAACTCCCTCCCGCTTCAGGAGTATTTAAATAGATAAAGAAGTTCCACCTCTGATGCCTGTTTTCTACTGTACCAAAATACGTTTGCTATGTGTGACTGCTCTGTGATCCAGCAGCACACGTTGTGCACTCTTATTTCAAAGGCTATTTTTTTATTGCAAGCATATGCCACAAATATAACATGCACTGGAAAAGTCAATAAGTCTTGTACAAGCTACTGGCTTTGCCAGTGCTTTTTTTTAACTTGATTCAAAAGGGCAGCTCACATGGCAGTTTGGCAGTAGGAATTTAAATCACAGAAATGCATTGATCTGTCACACCAGCTAATGCAAAATAATGATTAGAACTGTGCTAATTTCCTTCTTTTCAGACATTTCGAAATCAGAAAAATAGTTCGGCTGTGGTGAAACAGAGTGCACCGACCGATAGCTGCAAATAGTTTCTAATTAACCATTTATTTTTGTGCTTTATAGAGCGCGAACTCGACCCGTGAGGGTATCAGAGAGCTATACATGGTATACAGTGGTGAACAAACAAAGTTTAAAGTGCAGAAATATACAAAATCAACAAAAAGGATGGTGAGGGGCAGGGGTGCTGAGAACATAGGGGAAAAGGGGATACAGGTGTATGGTTACAATCACAGTACGAGTCGGTAAAGACAAAGGCCCCACATATTCTCGGCGGGGAGAATTGGTGATCTGGGGAAGAAGCGATAGTCTTAGATTCATCTGGCACAATGTGGTTGTTGAGGATATTGGTTTCAACCGCGATTACCTTGCTACATGTTGTCCCATTAAGGCCCAGTTTTCATTTCACATTTAACATTGTTACAAGTATGTGGCCACGTAAATAACGCACAGATTAGAACATATCATACTGTTGTATGCCGTTTTAGGACCTGAGTGTAATTTTCCCGATTCATGCACTTATACAGATACAATTCACATTGCCCTAATATAGGCATAGAAATCATACCCATATTTAGACATAGCCCATGCAGTCCAAATACAGGCATGGCTACTTCCACCCGTACCAAAAAGTCACAACGATTTCTTGGAAAAATCAGCTTAAGCAGTCAGGGAAATCCCCTTGCTTGAATATTGATTTGTCCAAGAACTCATGGAGTTTTCAAAGAACTACCATTCCCTTGGGGTTCTTTGCTGACGGTATTATGCCCGACTTTACGTCAAACCAGGCACCTTCAAGGTATAAATATGCCTTCACTTGCCCTAGCAAACACACAGTGGGTTGGAGCAGTTCGACTATCTACTTGCCCGACGCAGCTTGCTACAGCAAGTGCCGAAGAAAGCGGACCCTCCAGCTGACGCACTGATCGAGAAGCTGTCCTTTCTCTTGCCGAGAATCCAGCTCCAGTGTTTCCAAGCTCCCCTTGTGGGGTGTTGTGAAATCGAGTCCAAGACGGAGATACCAGACCTCGTTCATTCTAACTAAGGTATGGAGCTGATTAGACCCTAAGAGAAATCTTGGATAGATTCTTGGCAAAGAAACTAAACCTATGCTACACCACACTTACTTCTTTCCTCGTACTAGACTTAGGTTAGGCACATTGGGGTAGGCGTATTTTAGAAGCACCAGTTGAGTACTTTTAGCCATTGTTATTTATGTATGTTTTCTTATGGCTTAGAAACCATACAATGCTTTTACAGTATTACTTTATAATACTATTCTCGCTGTACGCATTATACTTTACAGCCTGTATTACGATTGTAGCAGTTCATTTCCTCCGCATGAGAAAGAAGACTGTTCAATAAATCATTTTATTGAAAACGCCCGTCTCTCTATTTTTCTCTGCACCTCTGATGAAACGAAGCATGCACGATTGACTGAGTAAAATATCTATCTATTGTTTCCACGACTCTGAATATACGTTTATTCTTGGGGAAACAAAGTTGTCATGTTTATGCGATTGTCAGAAACTAATCCCTTCTTGTGTATTCGAGAAAGTTTCTAGTGACCTCTGAGCTAGCTGGCACTCACTATTAAGTTTAATATATTCGGTAGAGACCTAGTCGACCTCAGTCCTACGTCTAAACTATAGGATATATTATTCCAATGCGCAGAGCCTATTGGGAATATAGGAACTACACTCCAGTACAGAATATATTGGCTCACACTTACTACCTCTTACTACTACCTACTATATTACCTCTTACTGCTCTTGCTACCACTCACTCTTACTACCATGTACAATTAATTTCGTAGTTACCAAAGGTACACCGATTAAATTCATAGCCCCAGACAGGACCAAGTATATCAGTCAATTTCCCTAAAGTCCAGTTTGAATTAAACTAACCTATACACCAGTCTCCAGCCAGGAGAAACGGGAACTGGAAGATCTGGTGAAGTGCTTGTTTAGTGCATTGTAACTCCGTCCTTGTAACACACAGTTGCTGTCTCCTCTGTGCCCCTCCCCCGCCCCGTTCCTACTGCCTGTGCCTATCAGCAGCTGGAGCAGTGGGAGCTAAGAGCTCAGAGCCTCAATATACTGAACGAGTGTGGGCTAGTGTGCTCGGACCATCCGTTAATTAGAAGTCACATCTG
Organism: Lissotriton helveticus; assembly: GCF_964261635.1. Lineage (NCBI taxonomy): Eukaryota > Metazoa > Chordata > Amphibia > Caudata > Salamandridae > Lissotriton > Lissotriton helveticus. The sequence continues at coordinate 5,559,935 of NC_136064.1, forward strand.
TTGTCAGTGACGGTCCTTCTTATGGACGCCTTTTGTCCCTAATTTTGGGGGTTACAGTGACCTGCACTGCTCACCTTTAAAATTCCTCGGTTTTCTGAGAACTCCCTGCTGGGGCTGCCTTGCACTCCTCTGTGCTCAAGAGCAGCCCTTCCCCAGACTCTCAAAGAATGAGATGGACCTTTGTCCTTCTGTCTGCCGGCTGATTGTGCCATACAGAATGAAAATGGTCGAGTCTGGGCAATTAAGGCATGCTACTTTTAAAAAACAAGCATATGCAATCAGCCACGCATGTGTACCAGTTAGAGCTTTTGTTTACCTAATACCTAATATAAACTTATTTTGACTTGCACTTGTTGGTTGTCTATTTACTTATTTTTTATTGCACAATCTCCTCTGATGTGTCTTTAAAACTTACATTTTGTCCCAAAGTTTTGTCCTGATTTTTGACCTCCTGTCCTGAATTTTTGTCCTGAATTTTTGTCTTGAATTTTGACCTTTTGTCCTGAATTTTACACTCACCGTCCTGAATTTGCACCCAGGCCAGTTGGTCACCCTAGCCTTGGCACGGTTTACCAGACTGATTCCTAAGTTTAAAACAACAGTTCCTCCCTGTAATGAGATGTCAGAGCACATCCAGGTATCTGAACGCACATAATCAACTCACTTCATGAGCACAGTTTTTCCAAAATGCCATCTTAGGGTATCATTGTGCAAACTAGTACATACCATACTGAATCCTCTGCAGCTGACCACGCCCACCAGCAGTGGAAGCTTGCACCAAATAGGACCCGATTTTCAGCTGCACACTTTTACTGAACTAAGTCTCCATTGTGGCAGTGCTGATGTCACCACCAGCAAAGACAGTGTTTCTGATAAAAGTAGATGGAGTGATCTTCACTTTTTATCAGCCGGCACTGAAATCAGCCTAGTGTTCCCAGATCTTTTAATTATGAATGATGTAAATTACCCACTGACCCTGGCCACGCCCCAGACTTTGGGCATCTAAGCTGCAGGTCCCTCACCTGGCGGTCAGTGACTTGAGAAACCAATCAGAAGACAATGCAAAGAGTCCCCAGAGCAAATGACAACCGTTCTGGTGTCGCCATTCTGCTTCACTAACCCCTTTGCTGCTTCTGACGGCCAACGGCCGTCGCACGCACTACCATCCTAGTGCTGCGCACATCCTTTGGCCGTCGCAGCCCCGCCCACTGCACTAAACCGCCGCACCGCAGCGGAATTACCACCGCGGTTAAGTGGCTAAACTAGTTAGCGTGCGCGTCATTTGCGCCATTTTTAGGTTTCGCCTGCACATCGCTTGCACTGTGCTTGTTAGGTTTCGCCTGGACTGACTCCTATTGCCTTAGATGGCTACAGTGTTAAATACCTTTGTGTAGGCACGTCGAGAAGCGTAGGTAGGTTCAATCAAATAAAACTGGTACTGATGTTATCGGCTTCAGAAGGATGACAGCCTAAATACACTCCAATTAGCATCGAACTCCACTTTTGGGCGAATGGATTAGGGTTCTGTGTCATACAGCTGAGCTACGTTCATGCCACATTTGTCATATGCACACCAGAAAGAGCATCACATGAAGGTGGTGATCACCTGATAGCATGTTCTCGTCATGCCATCATTTATATGCTGTGTGCACCATTGACGTTTTGATGGCAGCTCCTTGCCAAAGCAAATGTTTACTGCTGGGCACTCTAGTACTCTTCAGAAAAGGCCTCGTGGGCCTTTCCCTCGGCTGTGGCGTATTAGCACTGTGGGGAGAGCCCTACAACCTAAAATGGCGGCCTTGGCTGTATCATTGAAGATTAGCAGCACTTGAACAACAAATGGTTTTGTTGTTTTTTAACTGTCTTTAGTCATCTTCAAAGAAGTGCGACTCAAACAGGTGTCATTTAACACAAATTGAGGGATAGAATGAAGCCCCTTTACAGCTACACGATAAGGCATGATGCTATATGTCTCGTTTGTAAAATCTCACAGAATTTTTAAATTGCTTGTAAAGCATGCATGTAAAATTAGTCACGCGTCGCTGGCTCATTTTTGTAAGCCACTGAAACATTAGCATGTCCGAATAGCACATTCTACATGACAATTTGCGTGTTTTATTTATGAGATTCTCATGCACTGTATTTCACTGTCAGCAGTCTGCATGTGTCTTGGCCATAGACGTGATCATTGATTTGGCAGGAGAGAAGCAAATTGAAGAAGCAAAATAAAGTCAACATCGCATTAACTATTGGCTGCATTATTTTTACTAGAAGCCTGGTGAACGCTGTGCTAGAAGCTCTGATCTTGCATCACAAACTCCATCTGATCTCTCTGGGATCTCCGCATTAATGCAGTTCTTCGGCTGAGTTTGCATCCACTAGAATATTGTTCTGCTCTTTCGCGTCTCTTTTTTCTCTCTCGCTCATCCCCTCTCCCTGCCCATCTTTATCACACTGGCACACCCTGCTTTTTATACTGTTATTCTGCCATGCTGGTTGTCGCCCACCCTTCTGGCACCACTTCTTTACTCTCTCCTCTCTCCTTATTAACCAGGGCTTCAAGCTTGTATCAACTGGTGCATCGTGTATGTATAAACTGGTGCATCGAGCTTGTATCAACCGATGCATCCTGTTTGTATCAACTGGTGCAACGAGCTTGTATCAACTGGTGCATCGTGTTTGTATCAACTGGTGCAACGAGCTTGTATCAACTGGTGCATCGTGTTTGTATCAACTGGTGCAACGAGCTTGTATCAACTGGTGCATCGTGTTTGTATCAACTGGTGCAACGAGCTTGTATCAACTGGTGCATCATGTTTGTATCAACTGGTGCAACGAGCTTGTATCAACTGGTGCATCATGTTTGTATCAACTGGTGCATTCAGCTTGTATCTGCAGGTGCATTGTGTTTGTATCAACTGGTGCATTCAGCTTGTATCTGCAGGTGCATTGTGTTTGTATCAACTGGTACATTGCTTTTGTATCAATTGGTGCATCAAGCTTGTATCAACCGGTGCATTGTGTTTGTATCAACTGGTGCATCAAGCTTGTATCAACCGGTGCATCGTGTTTGTATCAACTGGTGCATCAAGCTTGTATTAACCTGTGCAATGTGTCTGTATCAACTGGTGCATCAAGCTTGTATCAACCGGTGCATCAATCAGTATATTGACTTTGTGTCAACCGGTGCATCGTGTTTGTATCAACCAGTATATTGACTTTGTGTCAACCGGTGTATCGTGTTTGTGTCAACCGGTGTATCGTGTTTGTGTCAACCGGTGTATCGTTTTTGTATCAACCGGTGCATCGAGTTCGCGTCTTCCGGTGCATCGAGTTTGTGTCCTCAGGAGCATAGCGTTAGTATCAACATGTGCATCGAGTTTGTATCAACCGGTGCATTGAGTTTAACTCTTCTAGTGCATCGAGTTTGTATCAATGTATGCAAGAGCAGTCTGGTCCGTAGTAGACATAACCACTCTGGTGACTTCTTGAAGGAAGTTCAGGCCAACAGGGAACACTTTGTCAGCACTAACACTGAGCAAGGCCATATTGCTCCCTTCCATTAAGGGGCAGCGTGCGAAGAGCAGTTCTGGCTCAGATGTATTTCTAAAGTGCTAATTAACAGGTAATACTTCATTTTTGGAAGAAGAAAAAATATCAATGGTCACGCTTGTTTGTTTCCATTACACAGTATGGCTACTAAGTGCTCAGTTAAAATTGTAAAACGATTAATCCTGAAGAGGGAAACAGTGTTGCACTGTGCGCATAAAAAAGGTCACATTTCAAGAAATGTTTCATTCATTCACTTCTTCAAACCAGAAGTTTTCCTTCATCGCTCTCTTTTCTCCTCCCTTCTTAATCCCATCCCTCCTATAATGTCCTCATTCCTGTCTGCCTTTAGTCCAGAGCTTCTTCTTTCTCTTCCACCCCTTTGCACCATCACTCTGTTCTGCCCCCCTACACTTCTTCTCTCTCCCTCCCTATCTTCCCTATTAATTAAAACCTCTTCCCGGCGCTTCTTCCTCTACGCCTCCCATTTTTAACACCCATCTTTCGCTCTCTTCCTTCCCTAACTTGTCTCCCCACTCTCTTCATTCGCCCTCATTTTGTTTCCTTCCTTAACTCATGTTTCTGGACTCCTGTCTTCTATCTCTCCGTCGCCTATTATCTTCTTACCCTCCCTTCTTTCGCACCCTTCCTCTCCTGGCACTCATTATCACCCACGTGTGTCTCCCACGGGGTGATGCGTGGTCTTGGGTGCCATCAGCGTCATAGCGCTTTTTTTAAACTTTAAGAGATGTTGCACAGCAGCCAGCGCTACTGTGCAACATGTCTAGTTTGTCTAAGTGCTAAATAATGGAAGGAAAGTAAAACATCTGTAAAAAAATGTCTAACTCTCAGGGTTTCTATATAAAACCCCTGATACCTTGTGAGGTTAGTAGAAATATCACTTGAATAGGTCTTGACGTAGCCAGTGATTTAAATGGGCCGGTGCTCACAGCTTTATAGTACCACCGGTAACTGCACAATATATTGCCTATCTCAATAAACAAGTCATAACACTTTAACGGTGTTTCAGTAACTTATATTGCACAACTGCTCACCAATCTATAACATATAACAAAAAACAGCTTATTATGAATCATATAGGCAAAGCCTATTGGATTTACCAATGCTTGTTAAAAACTGGTACAACCTCAAATCCTTTCCAGGAGATGGGACGGTGCACATACCTTGCAATTGCATTTGATAGCACTAAGATGTATTGCAGACATCTTTATCGTGGATGAAGATGTCACCCAGTATGCCATCGGGTCGAGGCGCTTTCCCATGTGCAATGGCGTCAAGGGCAATTTTTATGTTACTTAAATTGAATACTACAACATCCTCTTTCACATCTGCGCACAGCAATTGTTGAGGGCTTGGGTATACTCCAAAAGACCGAGAGTTGAGGGCTGATTTAGGGAAGGCTGTTATTATAATAATAAATAACACACTAGCTCACACTCGACTGTGTAATAATCACAAACACTCCTTAGCTGGTTTGCAAAGTTGTAAAATAATCTAAAAATACTTTTCTTGTCAATATTTAGAGAAAAGTGAATCTATTTCTGTTAGAGAACACAACTAAACTAAGGAATGAAAAATGACAAAACTTGAATTTGAGGCTTCCATTCTCATGGTGTAGAAATGTATTATTCTGTTACAAGTTAGCATAGCGCAAGGTGTTAGGAGTATGGCCTGGTCCTAGGTCGCAGCATAATACTGGTGATGAGGCCAGTGTTTGAACCCCAGCTGCACACTTACCTCCTTGTTGGAGTGTCTGGGGGCCGGTGTTGAGATGCCACAGGGGCGGGTGGTGGCCCTACCTGACTTTCCGGAGCAAGCGCCCACGTGGGTGCTCCCGAAGGTGAGTATTCTCTCTCGGTGGCTGCAATCAGTGGAACAAGGCCACCTGCCGGGTGGAGTCCATCACTGCAGACAGCACTGTGGTCTGATTCTGGTGGAGTGTGCGACATGTCGCGAGTCGGAGCTTTTCTCCACTGGCCGCCCCTGTGCAGGCTCTGAGGTCCATCCGACCGTGCATGTCCCAGTGTCAGAGACTTTCACAGCCACACCTCTCAAAGAGTGAAAACAATGAACAATACGAATAAGAAAGAGAAGAGCTAAAAAAAGATGGGAGGAAAAGCTGGTCTTAGATGGTAATAGAGGGAGCTGATTGAGGGGGGAAGAACAAAACAAGGCTGCTGCACGTTCTGGGCCAGGTGAGGCAGCAGGAAGAGAAGAGGTGAGGAGCCAGCCGGCTACTTCCAATAGAAGGACCAAATCCTGTGAGGGTATGCAGCAGGCAAAGACAGCATCAGTGACAGCATAACTGGTGATCTACAGCCCACAACACAGCAACAACCACTTCCACTGGTGGGGATAGCACTCCCATGTGCATGATGGCACTGCCCTTCATTTATCAAGGTTGTTGACCCTGCAACAGGAGCGCCTGGATGGAAGATATGGCTGAGAAGGCTCAACAACTACTTCCAGGGATTCTGCGGGACCAAAGGGATGGTCAAGCGATCCCTCCTGCTTCAGTGTCGGGTTGAAGAAATGTGTAAGCTGTCGAGGACAGTTGCGGATAACTACGATGTGGTTGCATCGCTAGATACCCATTTAGACTTTGAATTAAACCCTGACTTGGAGTGGTTTAAACTCTTCCAAGCTCTCCACAAGGAGGACAAGACAGTTGTAGGCTTTAATGCAAGATTAGAGGCCCTGGCAAGTATCTGGATCAACGACTATGTGATGTGAGAAATTTATATAGCGCACGAAAGCCCAAGGGCGTCTAGGCGCTCATAGCGGCAGAAAGAGGCCTGAGTTCCAGGTGTGGATCATTTAGGTTGAATTAGTTTGAGAAAAGCCATGTCTTTAAAAGCTTTCTGAAACCGAGTAGCGTTGGACAGCTCTTGATGTTTATTGGAAGTGAGTTCTATAGTTTTGCTAGACTATCAGGATAAGGAGGTACGAGCCAACTGATCCAAGGGTGCGGCTCTTCAGTCCTGCGCAGACTGATCCTTCGCCAGCCAGGCATCAAGCTGGAAGACATCCTAATACTAGCACGGTCCGATAAATTCTCCAGTAACAGAGCAGAGGAAATGGACATGCCCCTTGCCAGACACACTAAATGCATTCCTTCTCAAGACCACTCATGTTCCTGGTGCAGAAAACGGAATCACTTAGCCTGCTTCTGCCACAGCAAGGAGGCTGGCCGTAGAGCACACCTCTGGTTAAGGGAAGATCTGATTCTGATCTGCTTGGGTGACACACATCAGAGGATCTAGGGTTGGTCTTCTTAGCAAAACACATTCACAATAGCAAGTCGATGGCCTTCTAAAGGGATTTACACAATTATTTGAGGACTGGAGACGGCTGAAGAACAAAACAATCAAGCTACACATCGACACAGCTGTGCAGCCCACTGCACTCAGGCACTGGCGTGTGCTGTTTTGTTTCTGTCCACTGGTGGTGGAGGAATTTCACAAGTTGGAGCAGCACAGGGTCATTACGGTTTCAGGTAGAGTAGAGTGGGACACTGGGACACTCCATCTGGGTCACATTATGGGTCTCCCTATCTAGAGACTTCCTTACTCAACGGCTCAAGTATTTGGCCATGTGGTCCATTGGCCACCATTCCGCACTATGTGGGTGTTTAATCGTTGTAGGGCTGAGCATCTCTCCCCCCATAGGGGTCCTTCACCTCTTTGGAGCCAGAGGCCTAGTTCAGGTCCTCATCCAGGCTACATAACAATAATTCTGTATACACAGTGTTTTTCTATCAAATGTTAGTCCAGTGATTAAGAAATGCAAGAAATTAATAAATACAACGAAAATAGAGATAAAGCCTGACACTCAGCTGCCCCCGCTATGCGATAGGAAGGAATCTATGGTTGCATACTTTTTATCCTCATTATGGGAACAAATAATGCTTTTGATGCACCTTCCAGGGATATATTTAGTACATATAAGAAAGTTTAGGCGCAAATGGAGAGGCACAGATGATGAGTACAGATTTACAAGTTGCATCTAATGCTCAGTTTGTTCTGTCTTGAAATGCACAGGGACTGATTCACTAAGATTTGTGCTGGCCGCAAGTAATGCACGTGGATGAATGAATTGTGCCTCATTCAAAAACGAATGCAAGTACAAGTACACAAACTCACTCACACGCATAGGAGCATGTGTAATGTACATCATGAATGAGTGATTTACTGACGGTAAATTACATATGGGCATGAAAAACTAGGGCTGTCCACGAGTTTGCTAAGGCCCGCCATGTGGAAACGAGAAAGCCGCTGTTACCACCCAAATGGAGGGGGACACAGGTGGTCAGGAGAGAAGTTACGCTTGCCAATACCCACCCAGTCCACAATATGTCATTCAGTGTTGCAGAGAGAAATACATTATTCCCTGTTGAGCAATGCATAATGGGTGACCTGGCAAGGCTGAATTCACGGTCACAAACTGGAGCCGCATGGTGGCTCATGGATTTAGACTCATAAGCAGCAGAATAAAAAAGAATGAAGAGTTTCAAATTAACATGCATAGAGAATCTTCATTTCATTAAAGACAATGGAGGCTGACATTATGCAATAATCCTTTACTGCTCCCCCAACATGCAACCCTTTAAAGAACATCACTACATCACAATGGAAACAGAATATTCGGAATACATATATATCCAGAGCGCTCAGACATCCTACTCTTTTGGCTGCGACAAAAAAGGAAAAACAACGTCTTCCTCTCACGCACTTACAAAACATTGTCTGAATGAAATCATAGAACTCTAAATTAAAATATGGCCATAAGAAGAATCTAAACAGAAACCTTAAATATGAAACATAATCTAAACCAAAATATAAAATGTCTTCAACCTCCCCAAATCTATTACGTGCACCATTATTTACCCCTTTCTCCTAGGGTGAGGATGGTGGGATAATGCTAGCCTCTGTAGTCTTTCATGAAATCAAGATTCTCTATGTATGTTAATTTGCGAATCGCCATTTCATTACAATACTGGAGGCTACCATTATGCAAGGTCCACCGGCCTTAGGTAGAACTTTGCAAAGGTATTTGCATTTGACCAATATGCTGACTTTAAGATCTCAGGTAAAGAGCCACCAGCCCAGAAGACCTTAGTGGCCATTGCACTCCTCGAAGAAGACCACGAATCCAGGGAGAGGTCCACAACTGCTTCCATCAAAACCCTTAGAACCCATCTCGCTAAGGTAGCAGCAGATACTCCCTTGTATGGTTTGACATATGACAACGGTAGCCGATCTATGCCACGCACCCTAAACTCCTTGCTCAAGTAAGGTCTCATACAGCTCACCACACACAACTTTTCACAATCATTAAAAAAGGGCTAAAAACAGATTCAGACATAGTCTTTGTTCTCTTCCAAATATTGAAGTGCACTCTCTCAGGGGAATAGAACCTGTTGGTTTTCTCCATAGCTATAACATTTGAAACCCTTCTGAAAGAGATTAAACAAAGCAATGTTGCTAACTTTATGGAAACTTGTTTCAGGGAAAGGAAACTATTACCTAGTCATGAACCGAGGCCTGCGAGGCCTCCTTAATCTCACATCCTTCATCATTCTTCTAATAAGAGGATCACTCCCAGTCGTGAAATTATTAACCAAGTCATGTTCTGCGGAAACAGCAGATCTATAAAAAACGTAATTGTTCCATAAGTGAGGCCTGAGTTATACAAATCCACTAAGTAATTGGCAACTTTAGCTACAGGAGCTTCAGCTGGATCGAGATCCCTCTCCATGCACTAACTTCACCATTTCTTCCACACTCCCACACATATTCTTCTTGTTCCTGGGGTCCACGACTCATCCAGTAGACCGTTAGCCTGTTCTGAAAGGTCTGAATATCTGGCTGAACGCCTGCAATCTTCCAGATAAGAATGTTCATTTTTTTTCTGCAACTGAAGAATGTTCCTCTAGTGCAAACCTACAAGTAGACCCTAGGATCCCGCGACCAACCAAGGTCTGGTGACTGCAAACTCCAACATCCCTGGGAACCAGACCTCTGACCTCCAAAAAGGAGTCACCAGAATGATGTTGCAGGCTTCCAACTTAATCTTTCTCAGAACCCTCTAAATCATGGAAAAGGGGGGGGGGGGTAGCATAACCTACCGTCTTCTTCCAATCCTGCAGGAAAGCATCTATTGCAGTCGCCACTGGATCTGGCCTCCTACTGAAGAACCTGGGATCATAGCAGGGCAACCTGGTCGCAAACAGATCTACCTGAACAGGGCCCCATAAATCCTGAATCTGGCCAAATACCACAGGATTCAACTTCCAATCGCTTGAATCATTGAGATATCTGGAATTCCAATTTGCTTTTACATTCTGTAGGCCTGGATTAAACTACACTCTCAAAACAATCTTGTGATCCCAATAAATGTACCAAATTTACCTTGCTAGATCCGCCAGTGCTTTTGACCTCGCACCACCCAACCGGTTTACGTAAGAGACTGGATCACAAAGAGATAGTTTGCCAATAACCTGCTAACATCTCAAAGCAGTTTATATGGAGTTTCTGTTCCTCCCTGGTCCATCTTCCACCTATTTATAAGTAGTTCAAATGTGCCCCCAAGCCTAAGTTGTTGCCATCCAATTCCAAAGTTAGTTCAGGCACATTCCTGAAAATAGCCTTGCCGTTCCAAGGCTCTATTGTCCTTGACCACAAGACTAGGTCCTCTCATGCATCCACTGAAATGGGAAGCGAGTCCCCATAGCATAAGTCTTTCATTAATCCCCAAGCCTTCAACCCCGGAAGCACACTATAGTGTAAGGGGCCATGGGAAATGGCCTGAGTGGAGGATCAGAGTAGTTCTAAAACTCCCGCAAGATCTTTCAAACATACCTTTTCCTTCAGTAACACTGCTGACACCTCCTTCTTTATTTGCGTCACCTTTTTCTGAGGTAGAATCAACTGAGCTAAAACGGCATCTACCTGAAAGCCTAAAAATTCAAATTTCTGAGAAGGTACAATAACAGACTTTTCTTATTCACAAAAAATCCTAGGCTCTCCAGCAATTTGCTCGTCCATGCCAAAAGTTCTCCCAGGTCTAGCTTGTCCAGGGACATTATCAGAATATCATCTAAATAGATAATTAGCAGCTGTCTCTGAGAAAAGCCACTATAGGACGCAGCACCTTGGTAAAACACCATGGAGACGAGGACAGCCTGAAGGGGAGGCAAAGGAACTGGGCGAGGACACATCTCCACCTGAAATGCAGGCAACTCTGACTATCCCTGTGTATCGTAAAGTATGCATCCTTGAGGTCAAACTTCAATAACTAATCCTCTGATTGTAAGATGTCCCTCAGCAGATGGATCACTCCATTTTGAAATGCCTGTAGATCAGGAATGTATTCAATTTCCGTAAATTTATCATAGGACGTCAACCTTTGTCTTTCTTCTTTACGAGGAAAACGGAACTCACAAAATCTCTTGATCCTCCCTAATCTGGAAGCTGAATCAAAGCCCCTTCTCTAACATCTAGGACACCTCTGAATCTATCAGAATCATCTTTTCAGCATCCAAATATAACTCCTTGAGTTGCTCAACCTGTACTGTGGAATCCCAAAATTCTATCTGGAAACCTCAAACAGTTTCCAGCACCCAAGGGTCTCTCGTGATCTCAAATGTGGATGACGAATCTCAACCTTCCACAACCTTTAGTTGGAAAATACCAACACCTCTCACCTTGTAATCCAGAGCTTGGTGATCTAGCTCTTCTTTCACAAGTTCTTGTGTTTTTCCTTCCATCTTGGGGTAGAAGTTTGAGCATTGGCGATACCCTCTGCCATAGTATCTAGGCTCCTGTGTGAATTATTGGGACCTGATGGCACTGGGGCTGACATCCAGTCCCCTCCCGTCAGTCCATCCAAAAACCACCATGGGGCCAAAATTCTCTGTATACTTCAGAGCCTTACTGAAAGCTGTGAATGTTTTCCCAAATACTTTACAAATCTTTCTTCAAAGAGAAGCCCCTTGGAATCCCATGTCCTCCCTAGTGGCTAGATCAGCCAGCTTAGGGTACAGTCATCATCAGAATGTCTTTCCGTCTCTCAGTCCTTAGGCCCGCATTGGCATTGCCTAACATGCAGATGACATGTTGTACCCAACCTCTCCACATATCCAGATTAAATCTGCCACTCTTACCATTGACCTCCTCAGACATGTCTAGGATGCGAGTTAGTGGACCCAAGACATCAAGGACATTGTCCTGACATTATTTAAGACATTTTTCAATTAATTTCCTTGGGTCTTTCCCAAATTCGAACAAAAAGGTAATCCAAGTTAGGGGTCAAACAAATGTTACCCTCCGTAGAGTGTCTGGGACACTCCATCTGGGTCACATTATGGGTCTCCCTATCTAGAGACTTCCTTACCCAACGGCTCAAGTATTTGGCCATGTGGTCCATTGGCCACCATTCCGCACTATGTGGGTGTTTAATCGTTGTAGGGCTGAGCATCTCTCCCCCCATAGGGGTCCTTCACCTCTTTGGAGCCAGAGGCCTAGTTCAGGTCCTCATCCAGGCTACATAACAACAAGTGTCTTGGGGGATCAAAAATATACTCATCCCATTCTATGCAGCCATCGTCATTGATATCCTCAGTAGAATTCAACCTGGCCTGTAACTCTCTTGTGCCTTGAAGGTCACTCTTATCAAACATGTTGCTATGGGCAACTTTCATTTGTGCCCCGTCAAGGTGGCCCTTTTCACTTGTGGTGCTAGGAGCACCCAACTCTATTGTAGCGAAAATGCTACCTGTACCATAGGCGTGGCTTAAAGCCGTCTCAGTATGTTTCCTCTTATGAGAAACCTTTCCCCCAACATGGGGGTCAGAGGTAGAAGGGGAGTCCCCATCTGAGAATGAAAAATAATTCTCCTCAGCAGGGGCATCACTCTTCCTTTTACTTAGTGCTGCGTCTACTGCCTCTCTTACAGAGGATCTTATTTCCTTTCCTAGAAATTTCTTGATTGATTCCCCATAATATCTGGCCCTGGTATTAGAATCCTCCATAGCTTTGTACAACTAAAGGCCCAAACACAGTGCATAGTTTAAAGATAAGAAAGAGACTTAACTGTTCAAGAGATTCATCTGGAGGGAATTCAGGCAATTGTCAGAAAGAACTTCGCCCGGAAATACTGTTCTGGAAATCCGGGGGAGCCTTGGTACGGTCTTGTTGTGTTTTCTGGTACAACAGACAATTTCCTTAAGATAAAAAACGCTAGCGCTCGTCGCTACCGTCCGGGCATTTGAACAACAGTACGGTTACCAGTCAACACGCAAGCGTGCGTGTCACATGGGTTAGTAAAAACAAAGAAAGGCCCGCAGCCGGCAGCAACCAGTCACCCACATTGCTAGCAGATCAGGAATGTTGCCCAGCAATGCGCTAAATGCGGCATTGCTAGGTCCTCCTTGCTGAGTTGAAGTTTGGCAAGTTGTCTAGCAACATATCTAATGCCTTTCCGAAGCCAAGTTTGGCCATCAGGAAACCCCTTTAAGGACATTTTCCCCTTAAGAGAGGCGGGTGGCTGGAGGAAACCCCTCTGAGACTAAACTACGCCTACAAATGCCACCCAGGAGGCAGCACCAAGGGGAGGGGCCCCTCCTAAGAGTGAAGAAGGCCTCCGGAGCTGTTACGACCGCATTGCTGTTGCTGTATCCAACTCAAGGGCCGCAGCAGTAAGCCGTTCAGCCATCTTTAAATGTTTATAAACGACAACAGTTCTTGTTCATAAAATAGCAAGGACACTAAACGTAATCTTACCTGGCCTGACCGTACATTGGAGGGGCATAAAAGAAAACAAACAACTTAAGCAACCAACAAATGTTAGAATAAGGTACTTAATTACGAAAGCACATAATAAGACACTCATTTAAGAAAGCACATAAAGAGGTACTTATCCTGTCTGGAGCAGCTAATAAAAGAGGAGGATGTCTATGTACTCTGGATATACATGTATTCTGAACATTCTGTTTGCTTTGTGATGTAGTGATGTTATTTAAAGGGCTGCATATTGGGGCAGCAATTAAGGATTATTTGATAATGGTAGCCTCTGGTCTTGTAATGAAATTCTTCTGATCCCCATGCCATTTTTGCAGATGGGCGGTCTTTATTGAAGGAAAGGATAGAGCAGAGTTTACATTGTGTGTATTATTGCTAGGATAAGAAACGTTTGGGAAAAAAAGAGTTACAAGTTCATTGTTATACTGGGAGTCATGTGATATGGGTAATGAGTGAATGGTGGGAGTGTAGAATGAGGAGAATGTAGAATGCATGGACTGTGGGGAATCAGAACCATTGGCCAGACAGCTGAATTTGGAGACTGTTGATTGGTTAATATGGAATATGGAGAAGAGGAACAATTGCATGAGGAAGCTGGAGTTGAAGACTGGAGAAGAAACTGTTGATTGGCTGGCATGGAATGTTGGGAGGCAGAACCAATGGGTAGGACTGGTAGAGACCAAGTTTAGAGTGCAGGGGTCTGATCCATGAACAGGCCTATAACAAAAAAAGGGCCCATCAAAATGCAACTCTTCTCAACAGATAGCCAATGAAGGTGCATTAAGCCACTCAAAATATGGAGAAGAGAGAAGAGGTAAGTGGGAGCATTCTGAACCCGCTGTAATCGTTGAATAGGAAATTTGGTAGACCCATGTACAAACAGGTGGCATAATCCAGATAAGACAACACCTTGAACGACTGTCTTGTGCCAATGAACTGGACAGAAAAGGATGACCTTACATTAGAAAGACAGTAAGAACAAACTTTGTTGATTTGGGAGCCTGGTATCTGAGAGCCTAAATAGACTCCCAGAAACTCATCAAAGATCACAATTTCAGTCTGATTCGGGTTGAACATTTGGTGTTTGGTGTTCATCCAGAGCCCCCTTGAGGAGACAGGTACAAATGTTGGATTGGGTGTAGCTTGAGACCTGATCTACACACAATCTGAGTTTCATCTATATAAGTCATTACACAAAAGTCAAACGAAGCAATAAGTCTGGATACGGGAGCTACATAATATTGAAAAGATTGGGGCTCAGAGATGAGCCCCATGGCACCCACCCGGCACGACTGTAGAAGGAGGTTCTGGATTGGCTGTGCTAAGTAGCAGTCATTAACAAATATGGGGAACATCCTTTACAACGAATCTTTTACAACGCGGTACTGTTACCACGCAACTATTACAATGGAAGTCGTTACAACGACTTGCGCTGGGGGGCGCTCCAGGATAGTAAATAGTTTAATTTACTATCCAACTCCTTCCCTACTATCCACGGGGACTGGAGTTGGAATAGTAAATTAAAAAATTTACTTTCCAGCGCCCCCCAACGCAAGTCGTTGTAACGACTTGCGTTGTAAAAGTTGCGTGGTAACGGTACGCGTTGTAAAAGTACGCGTTGTACCGTCATACATCCACAAATATTAATGAAATTCCTCACTCTTCCCTCCTCCTAGATGGCTCTGCAGTGTTGAAGGTGGTCACAAAACAGAAGCACAAGACCTTGAGACCAACTTTGAAATAAAATAAGAAACCTGTACCAGAGATTTACCACTTCACTGCGAAGCAACGTTCTGATTTTAAGGAAAAGACAAAGATTTCCATGGGTACTCCTGGAAACCTGTAACAGTTGCAAGTTCTCAAAAGTACCCCTGAAATCTGATTTTATTTCTGAATAAGCAATAGTTAATACAAAAATGAGAAGTGTGCACAAATAAATTTAATATTTTCTATTGAGGTTCATATTTTTCTCTGAGGAGAGACCTCCTTCTCCAAGACACTACCAATTTTGTGAAGGAAAAAGATTTGTTACTCCCCTTGACAGGGTCAAATCTGTGACTGTTCCAGGATTATGAATGGTTAGGAAAAACTGTTATCAATAACTACACATGTGTACATTTGTTGATATACACAAACTTTCAGGAATATTGATCTGACTGCCCACTAGACACACTCGGAACAGGTTTATGCACAAGAAAATCTAGTTTATTACATATGTTTAGAAGTGTAAACCTACCTTTTGTGCAATGCAAAAGTGGACGGTCATTTGCATTTGTAAGCTTTATATATGTAAATAAGTTTGTGAATCTGGTCCTAGCTGCTCCTGTGCCCCTGGTAGTAAAGTACTCCTCATTCAACCTGGTGGAAATAAGAGACTTTTCTGGGTTGATTAGAAGGTGGGTAATTTTACCCTGAAAGGAGAAGGCTTTCTCCCATCGAAAATATGCTGTTTTGTTATCTAGGTGAGAAGTATGACTTTACTCACGTTTTGGCCACGTGGCTCTGGTTTCTGTAAACCACTTGCATTTCTATGTACATCTCACACCATGTGAGACGTAAGTATGATACATAAAGATATGCATATGCATTAGCAGAACTGCACACCTCCTACATAGGAATGGCATATCCTTGTGCTCCCCAAACGTTTTAGAACCCCCCCCATTTTAGTACCGCAAACGTTCACGACACACCTAGCTTTAATGGACTCGAGGGGGGGAGTGGGGAGTTATTTTATGTAACTAAAGCATCGTTTGGCAGCGCATTGCCATTTTCAGACTGCGCACTTCCTATTGAAATGGTCCCTGAATTTGCATAGGTATACAGTTTTAATGATAATTTGTGGGAATTGGGTGTTTCAGTGAATATTTGTTATTTGTGCATCACCAACAAAAATGTCTAACTTTGTTTTGATCCTATTCAATCTTAATTTCCATCCCACTTTTAAATTACAAAACAATTTACTTCATTTTTGCTTTCCTAACTGCAGAATGTGTACAGTTCGTTTATTGGTATTTACTTTTTATTGTGTGTTACGAAAAACTGACATCATACAGCCTTTTTATGTCACACTTCATGTACCCAAGCAATATTGTCACATAAAGCACTTTATTTTACTTTATCTGAATGCAAAGTGAGAGGAGCTTGGAAAAACAAGTCCCCATGTTAAAGAAATAGGTTTGGGGGGGGGGAGGGAGGGGCAATGGGGGGTGGCCAGGACGGAAACAGAGTGAGACATGCTGTGACTTGGCTCCGTACTCCAGTGGCCTTACACGCCACCTAATTGCCCCTGGACCAGTCCTATATATGCCTCCTGCAAACTGCCATTGCTTGTCCCATCGGAGGGTTACCCATAGGGGCCGGGATCCACAACAGCAAACTCTACAGCCCCGACGAGTATCCAGGGGCTCAGCGCAACATCCCTGGCCCACTATTTTGAGAGAGGTGACTGATGTCCATCTGCACCAGCTAAAGGGGCCCCCTTGATGTTTGATCAGGGGCTCCTCATCGAAAGTGATCCCATTGCTGCCGTCGTGTGGAGAATATCACAGCATCTCATCCACTGAGTGGCTCGACACCGATGCACCACTTCGGCTGCACCTTTCATCTTTCTGAACGACGCAGCCTGGATTAAGGTACTTTTGTTCAGCGGGCCTAAGTGGGTCTGTGTATCCGGCCCACGCTCCATCTCAGTTGGCCTGAACTTTTGTCTTTGTCCTGATTGCGATATCCTAAATAAGCACATATTGCTTCTAAGTGCTATTCTACAGTTTATTCTTTAAAATACATATCTTGACTCCTTCTTTTTGGATTTTTGTTATTTTGGTATTATTTTATTCAAACAATTATTCTCTATTTTTAGGTTGAGCATTCAAGACTTCTTGTATATACTGTAGTATATACTTTAGTATATATACTTTAGTATATACTTATATGTGTATGTACTTTGTAGGCTCTGGAGATCAGCCCTAGGACTTGTCTGCTTCCGCATTGGGGACTTTTTTTCTGGTCAACTGTCTTTATTTAACTGTTTTGATAGAAAACGACCAGCCGAGGTCAGTAAAATACCAGAATCACTTTAGCATTCTCTAGATTCCAGTCCATAGAAATTGTCTTCCACGAGCACCCGTAGACAATAATATTTTTTTCAAACCTTGGATTTTAAGTGATATGACCACCGAAGGCCCTGCTTTTATATTAAAAACAGAGCTTTGGACTATACCATTTCCAGATGAAAGGCAATATTTCTTCCCATGTGTTCCCATACCTGGCGTGACACGCAGTTTGGTGCTTACTTTACGTCCATGTTAAAGAACAGTAGATGTTTCAGCACCCAGGATAATGTGCTGCATAGCTAAATACATGTAAGGTCCCAAAGGCGAGACCGATTGCATTGCAAATGCTTGTTCTAACCTGGTGTGGAGTCTTTTTGTGGTGTTTTCATTATGCTACTGTTTGATGTGTTGCACAAATACTTTACACATTGCCTCTTAAATTAAGCCTGACTGCTCTGTGCCAAGCTGCCAGAGGGTGAGCACAGGATAATTTAGGGTATGTTGTGACTTAACCTGACTAGAATTGTGGATCCTTCTTGGATAGGGTGTCCGCCTCTGCCAACCAGAAACCCAATTTCTAACAGGGGTACTGAAGGTATTGCGCCAACTTTCTACCAGCAGTTAGGAGCATCTTGAGGACTCGCTCAGCAAGATCACCACGACTTACATGAGGGTTTTTGGAAAAGACATAACAGCACTATGGCAGATAGTCAGTCTAAAGAGAGAACTGGTCTGATGCCATTGCGGGTGGTGTCACTTCAACCTGAATGAGCTTCTCAATGACAAAGTAGGAAACAGCTCAGCCAAGCAATACTGTTTTCCCCAGCACTTTAATTGAGGTGAAGGATGTCTCAACAGGGCACATGGGGCAGCTATTGTTTTTGGCAGATGCCTAGTTCCTGCCCAACTTGAAGAGCATTATAAAATGTAAAGGAACAAATGTTTGAATTAATGTCAGTCGCTGGTGATCACACGGGTTCCGTTTCAGTGTATTAACTTTCGCCCATCATGCCACTCTAGCGAGATAGACCAGCAATAGCCTTGGTTCTGCTCCAACAAGGATAGTCCAGCTCAAACTTCCAGGCCTCTTCCCTCCAGACAGCAACCAGGAAACTAGCATCCCCGGACTGGTTTCAGTCTGTAGAGGCGCCATCGGTAAGAGATAGCTTGACTCCTGCGGCACAGTAAGCACGTTAAGTGGAGTGGAACCCTACATAAATCTCACTGTGCTCCTTTCCTCTGATGGCAACAAGAAGTACATGTATTAAAATCAAAGTATCAAGTGGAGTGGGATTTATTATTTCTGCTACAGTTTTGATTCTTGATTTCATTAGTGTCTGCAACAGTGGAGAAGATTTATTCAATACCACAATTCCTTTGCATGGTGCAGTATTTGTCATGGCAGAGCCCTCTACTGGAAATCCATCCATCTCCCAGTTATGGGATGGTATGTCTTAGTAAAGTCCACAATTATGCATACTTCAAAGGTATAATACACTCATGTTTGCCTAAAATTGTCTTTCTCATTGAAAAATAGCTATTCTTACCCTTGGTTAATCGTATGTATTAATCTTCTTCAAAATTAGGTTTTATGCTCCTTATTATGACTCCGGATTGCTGCTGCAATATCAGCACAATCGTAAGAGTAGTGGAAGTGCCACAGATCACGTGCCCATGACTCTTTGATGATACCAGAGCAAATGACATCACAGGGCCTTTGTCTCCAATGGCATTAAAGGAAGTGGCACCACACACACTTTAAAACTGATGAATTTGCAGGGACTACATAACAGATACTACAGTAAGTGTAAAGAATACAGGATTTCAAGGCATCACAGAAACATATAAAGTTCAGGCAAAAGAATTGCAAAAGCTTATACAAAGGTGCAAGTTGCAACTTCCAATGGCCCCTAGAAGAGGTCTATGCCATTGCATACTGTACCACATACGATCAAGCCATGCGGTCCTTTTAGTTCCAACGAGGGATGGTGAATTACATAATAGTATGTATGTTGCGCGGGTCCTTTATGGGGGGACTGAGAAAACAACTCATCTGACACCTTAGAGTCTGAGAAACAGCGGAGTAATAGAGGTCCACTACACTTACTACCCAACCACAGGGCATGGGAACGCATTTTCCTTGCACGCATTTCGGCTAAAGCACCCTTGCTATTCTGTTCAACAGAAGATTGACTATCTGGCACCTATGCCACATCGGCCATCTCACTGCACAGTCCATAAAAGAACTTGTTGTTTGAGAGTAATTGAGCGTAAATGCTCAACACTGCCACCAAGAGTTGAGGAAGAGGTACTGCATCTTCGCCACTCACTTCCTGCTATCATGGATCTGTCAGTCATGTGTTCCTCCCATAAATTCTCTTAATTTGGTTTCATAGATTCATGCGCCATAAGATCTCCTGAATTGCACATCTGAGGCGCCCAGCCAGCAAAGTGGGTGATTAATTTGCATTTTTCGCATAAAACAAAGGAGTGGTGGGCCCAGCCCGTGCCTTAAATAATGACTGCGGTGATCCAATTCCCACTGAATGCAGATATCCGTTAGTTCAACAAGTGGCGCCCGATAAGCAAAGCACTTCCAAATTAAAAGCCGGGTCTCATGAGCACTCGCAAAGCAAACAGCATCAAACGCCTCTCGTTAATTTGATGGAATTCGCCTTTTCAGCAGAAACCAGGGCTTGCTTTAAGCAGAAGAGAGAAGCCTTTGGAGTTAAAATCAGCTGGGATTTGCTGTGCATTTTCTATGAAGGGCTCAGCTCATTATATTTTTAAGCCATGCCTGGCATGATCTCAAAGAAAAAAAAAATAGAAGGGGATGGTGCACGTGCAGAAACCCATTCTTCGGGAGGATAATGTCTCCATTTCAGAAGCATTTTGCAAAACACGCACCTAAAACAAGGTCAAGTTTAGTCAGGCAATCGTCATTAGGTCTGGCGTTAGCCAAGAGCTTTTAATTTTAGTAAAATTACATATATTACTTTCTTATAGGGGCTTTCAGATAGCCCTCTTCATCCATTGGCCTATTGTTGTGCCATTCACATTTGTCTTCCACCAACTAAAGCACACAGAATGGGGAAAAGGGTCAACCCACTTTAACCATTGGCTAACTTCATTGTGAGTGACGTCATTCTGCCCTTTCACAAGGAGAACATCCACACACTAAGTAGTTCCCTTCAGCAACCAGGACTAGTGTTTATGCTTTTGGAGACCAACATTTTTTTTTAACTTTGAACAATTTCTTTTTATTTTGATGACGGCCCAGCAACCTCAACTACAATAAAGTTTAACCAAAAACATGACAAAAATAAACTAGCATTTACCAAGCCAAAAAGCTGGTAGCCATTGCACAATCTATTGATCTGCCTGGAACGAAAACAGAATGCAGATAGAAGTAAAAATCTCGTTAGTGATAATTACAATACAGATGTTCTTAACCCGTTGCCCGCGCTGAACATTCTGCGCTAGTGCAGAACGTTCTATTGCGCGGGCGGGGCCGCGATGTTCAACGGATGTGCGCAGCACTACCGAGGTAGTGCACGCGTAGTTCGCTGAACGTCGGCAGCAGCGATGGGGTTAATGGCAGAATGTAGCAAAGCGGTACAAACAGTATTTCTGTAAAAAAAACAAGAACATATCCACGGAGAAGTTCCTTGACATACCTATCATAACAGCATGCTATTGTTTTACACCATTAATCCAAATTACAATTTGTTTATGGCGACATGTTAATGATAATTTTTTTAAGAAAACTAAACTGAAGACTATTTCGAGCATTTGGAAAGTTTGGATCAATATCCGCAAACTTTTAGGGTTGGGACGTTTTTCCTGTTATACTCCACTTAACTACAATTCCGATCTCCCAGAGATTTTTCAAGATGGGTGCATGTCTAGGTGGGTAGGGGCAGGGATTACCCAACTGGGCTGCTTTTTTACCGCAAATCGGGTGAAAAGCTTCTCAGAGCTGCGTAACGAATACAATATCAGCAATAGGGATTTCTTTAAATACCTGTAGATTAGGGATTTCTTGTCAAGGAAAATGGGGGGTCGAGGCAAATTCCAAAATATTGCAGCCATAGATAATTTGTCGGGGAAATTTACATGGAGTTTAATAGCACTCTACCAGACGATCTAGACAAGCACTTCGCTAGGTGGCAGACTAACCTAGCGGTTCAGCTAGTAACACCTGCTCGTGCGTTAGAGTTCGCACAAACCTGGCTAATGTCAATAAAATTGCAAGCGCAATTCTATAAAACACTTTTTGCCCCATACTATACCCCTTGTAAAATGGCCAAATGGGCCAGCGGTCTGGGAATGGCCTGTCCACGCTGCTCATTGGCTGCCGCCGACGACATTCATATGTTCGCCACGTGCTCAGCACTTACAAATCTTAGGACAGAGCTATCTAACTTTATATCAGACATATTTCATGTAGAAATTACTA
Source organism: Lissotriton helveticus (assembly GCF_964261635.1). Taxonomy (NCBI): domain Eukaryota; kingdom Metazoa; phylum Chordata; class Amphibia; order Caudata; family Salamandridae; genus Lissotriton; species Lissotriton helveticus. The sequence goes on from NC_136064.1 coordinate 5,581,816, forward strand.
TCCTCACTGAAGAAATGATACTTGGAGTGGCTGGAATCCAGCAGCTGTCAAACGAACAGGGGCTGATTTTTGTAGCTATGACGGCTCTTCGACTATGTATAGCCTCCTCATGGCTGGACCCTCAGCCGCCGTCATTCACACAATGGAGGGCTAGACTACTTTCAATTTGTAGTGTGGAGGTGGCGATATATAAAAACAAAGGGATAAAAAAAAGCAACAAAAAGGTATGCTGATATGGGATCCATTGTTACAGTGGATACAAGCTCACGCTTAAGGGCTATATGGTAAAGGGGGTATCCTACAAGAGCTAGAGGGACTCCGAATTTCAGTCTGAGCTTTTATCTCTTCCCTACAGGAATACGATGCTGTACGGTCCTTTAACCCTTTTTGTGGGCATCTGCCTATATAGCTTTTGTGTGATGTAATTTGCTCTGGTAATTTGTTTCTTTGATGTTTATATTTCAGATGGTTTAATCTAAGTTGTTTCAAGAACTAGGTCTTCGGAGGGGGGGGGGGCGAATGTATTAATTGTCAAAATGTGAATAAAAACTTTTATAAATAAGAGAAAAAAAAACATTTAAATACCCATGAACCTTCAGAAAATGAAGACCGCACCTGCTGTCTGGCGCTGGGGCAAAATTACTGATGGAATCCTAAACTTTGCAGCATAGAAGGCAATCATCACTGTTAGGCCCCAAACAAAGGTGCCACTCTAACAATAATTATGGAAAAAAGACTGGCAAGGTGTTAATTATGAGGTTCACCCTTAAAGGTAGAGGAAATACTATGATGCCAACCATCGAAGTACTACGATACACACACACTAATTAGTGTTGTTGAAAGAAATCATAAGGTACATAAAGGTACATTTTATTCCCATTTCAAAATCAGGTGACATGTTGTATTGGTGACCAATAGAAACGTCAACAAAATCACTCCAACCTATGTGAGTAATCAGCATAAAAAGGACTGTGAAACATTACTTTATGTGCGATAACACTGAGTGAAAGTAGACATTTATATTACATCTTTACAAGCCTAATTGTCTCTAGCCCCTTATTTGCTTCCTGAAAGTAGCACACGCAATTTCACCATTCCTTTTTTTTACATATTTTTTTAACATTTGTTGTTTCCCAGGATGCTGAGCAATGTGTGGAGGCCATCTCAGTACAGCACCAGCACCACGCTAAGTGTTTACTAGGGTTGTGCTCTGTCCACACTCTTGTATGGATCAGAATGCTGGTAGATGATGACAAGCAACATCACCAAACTGGAAACATTCCACGCCAGTAACCAGATAGAGCCAGATACCAGCGAGAAAAATATGGAGATGGACACAGCACACCATCAGAAAAGTATAAGACTCCATCCCAAGAACCCCAGAAGGCAAACAGAGGAGAGGCAGGCCAAAGAACACCTGAAGGTGAACTGTGGAAACAGAAATGTAGACCCAGAACCACAGCTGGGTACCAACCAGAAACTTGTTCAAGGCAGACAGAAGTTGGGGTTCTTTGTTGCTGCCCTACATGCCAGTCAGCATAACAGGGAGTACGTAAGTGATCCAGCACCTTCGGCCAAACACCGGTCATCCTGTCCTGATATTCAAGAACATACCATGGTTCTCCAATGTTTATGCACCATGAACCTTGGAATGACCTTGGAGTGTCCTTGCTTTGGACCACAAAGCCCATCAGTATTAAAAGTGGCAGACTGACTGGCCTAGTAATACCGCTAGCTGGCCTCTGTCCACCCACTTCAATATGGCATCCATTTTAAGCTGCTAAGATTTTAGAATGCCCTGTGAGAGCATTCTCTGCTCGATGACTGTCCTAGAAGTAGATGGCAGGAGGTGCAGGATAATTCAGCTGATCAGCCCGTACTAACTTCTTCATAACAAAAATCATCCCTCTCCTATTGCACTGTCTCTGTAACAATTCACGTACCCAGACTTTAAACTTAAAAACATTGACAAAGGATGCAAGTACTATTTCATTGCTTGGGGACAACACTCCACAAAAGTGACCACTAATAGTAAAAAGAATTATGCATCAGTATTACTTCATGTAAGACACTGGGCCTCAATGCTCAACATATCTAAGTGCATGGTTCTACAGAGCAACCCTATCCATTTGTCATTGTGTGGTTCCCAAATGCCCTTAGTGATGGCAGGGGGAGGAAGGCAACATGCTCTGTCCTATGGAATGATCAGTTATTTCTGAATGGTTTCAAGAGAGATTTCTCCAAAGCACTCTCAACTTGATTTCACCTTCCTGCATTTCGACTACTATAAGACTGTAAATTGCACTTTGTGACCTACTTTAGTAAGTGTGTGCTGGTATTCAGGATGGCATGGGATGATTTAACATGTCACATACAGAAATGGAGCCTGTTGGTCACCAGCACTGCCACAAAACAAGTTCTGTAGTGGTGAGGAAACATCTTGATCATCAACATAAAGATGGTGCACTTGAATATAGCCATGTGATACAGCTCCAAACCTACTAGCGGGACCAAAAATCTAAAACGAAGACCAAGCTAGGGTGCACAGTGGGCTTATGAACGATCAACGTAATAGTGAGTTGTGGTGAATCTGCCTAATTTGACACCCTGTTGGAAAAAGTATGTAAATAGATATTTCTGGTTTAGGAACCAGCCACTAAATTGTAGAATAATGCACAGCATGTGAATCTATAAGAGATGTATGTTGGAAAACCACCCAATATAGACGCTTCTTCCAGAGGGGGTGCCACACTTTCAACCTTCTGGTCTCTGTTGCATACACATTGTTAATGCATTTCATTCTTAGCTCATGACAGTAAGGAGTCTTCAAAGGGGAATAATGCTTTATCTTCCCTGCATTATGTTCCTCGGAGCCGGTGGTGTCACATCTTATCATCAGCTCATTGGATGACTATGAGATCTCTCCTAGAATGTACGGTTGCTGTTATGTGAAATAGCTGTTTGTTGGGCGCTGGAATCTGGGCCTTTTCCATTGGGACTCATCATGTCTTCTATACTTAATAAACAGAAGTTGAAAGACCTGTGGATATCCTATGGGGTGATTAGCCATGCTTTATAAATCCTAATTGATTGAAAGACCTGGAGTCTGGAAATTCCATATGGAAATTTGTCCAGAAATAATTTTCCTTTAAAGTCTTCATTTGAAAGGATCTTACGGCCCACTGACATTCTAGAGTTATGGTGGTCCGTACAAACATAAGAGACTCATTAATACACTCAGCACTGATCATGACTGTACACATGACATTCCTTATAAAATCACAAACAACATCAACAATATTCCAAAGTGCAATGGGATCACCTGCCACCAAAGACGCCAAGAGGATCATGAGCCGGGAAAGCCAGATCTAGATCCACAAATTGCCCAATGGCAGAAGACCATCTTTCCCAATTGGATTCAAGTTTAAATGAAAATTTTAGCATGTGACAAATTAAAAAACCCCAGCTATAAGAAATCCTTATTTAAGGCAAACCGACCTATAGGTTTAAGTGCCTAAGTTAGACTAAAATGTATATTAATTCCACTTTTCATATAATTAAGTCTAATTATATTTGCCAGATCATTTCTCCAGCCGACCAATCTGAGCTAAGCTTTAAGAGCTCTAAATCGGTGAGCGCACACAGTTTTTGTAAAGATTTAGCAGATTCGTAAGAAGTGTTCAAAGTTATGAACATAAAAAAAAACATACTTTTTCTTTGGACGACCCATCTGAACCACATTTATTTTCTTAAACTGTCTCTTCTGCTATGTTTCACTCGTATATGAGTTTGCATTTCTCTGTGCCTTCTCCTGTGCTTGCTGTATCAATTTACACTTTCTGCTAACCATCGAACCAATTTGTATTCTTTGTGTTTTTACTAAATTATCAGATTCAGCTTTCCTCTCAATTTTTGGCACTTGCCTGTCTGGCATTCGGATGGATTCGAAATAGAATTATTTAAACTGTCAGAGTACTTTGCCTGTTCTAGAATTGTTAGAACTGCAGAAGCACACAACCTCAGTACCATACTTTCCATGGAAACTGACACTAAATGTTTGTCTCCCCAGACAGCTAAATCTGCATAAAGGGAGGGGCAAGGTATGACCTTTCACATGAAGGGAGGTCTGTCGCAAAGCAGGGTCGGACGCCTTACATGCAACGTAAGGTGCACGCCTCTATCTCGATATGTGTCACTTGTCCGTGATGCCTTCACTCAAATAGCGAGTGTGTATCTGTATGACCCTCTTCGCTGGAACCATACAGACCGGTTCTCATTACCCAGAATCCAATCTCAACGCTTATGAATGATTTAATTGGCCCAATAGACAGTCCCCAATTTATTGCTTTTAAAGAAGCCGGTGATATTCTATTCTGGTCTTCAGAGTACATTGCGTCCAGGTTTGCAAGGATCAAATAGTCAACCTTGTGCACTTTTGTACAAAGCAAAGATCTTAACCCATTTCCTGCTGCAGGTTGGCTGTAAACATGATATATAATCAATGCAAACAACCAGCACTGCCATGAGGATTGTAATACCAAACACAGCCTGCCAACTGTCACTCATAACTCAATTAATGGACAATGAATTGGCAGATGGGTCCCACTGGCCATGAAAGGTCCAAGAATGTCTCATCGCAATAGCCTCAGTTGTTTGTGTGATGCACGGCAGGGAGCCGAACACTAGCCATTTTGGCTGGTAGATGATACGCTGTTCTTGCTCAATGCAAGACATTGCTTTATTTATCTATTTTCACATAACTTGCACAACCAACTGGTTGGAGAGGCAGTCGTCTCATTACCTCTATTTTCACATATCTTGCTCAATGCATGCCACAGTAACTCAAGCCTCCCTTATTATGTTGAATTAATTTTCCAATGTGTTTTTTTCTATGTAGCCATGACCAGTTTGAGAGCTTTGCTTAAAAAACTTCGGACTACCTTCATAACATCTGAATTTATAAATTGCTGCATTTTCTCCGGATTGCATTACTTGCTAGTTGCAACAGTAAACTATTCTATCATGTTTCTATTCCCAACTTTACTAAAGCAACAGCTGAATGCGTTGAATATTTGTGTTATTTTGTTCTTTTGGCTTTTTAGAAACCCTCCCGGTGCAAGCTTGCACTCGTTAACATGATATTAGGGTAATATTTCATGGTTGAATGATTGTTGATTGATTGTGGGTTTGTAAAGCGCTAGAATCGACTCCCGAAGGAGTATCTCTGCGCTGTAGACCGCTGGGGAACCCGTCCTGGCTTTCCCTGTGAGATGGTCCCTACTGGGTATCTCCAAGGTGAAACCAGGCATCCCCGGCGTATGTGGGGGGCCGTTGTGGAGATGAGGCAAGCTAATGCCCAGAGTTGCCGAGTGTGATCCCTAGTTAGAGTAGGCACCGAGGCGAGAATTATCGAGTCCGTTGACCCTGGTCCAAGACCCTGCCGCATCGGGAATTGAACCCTGGTCCCGGGCCGTCCTCTGCTCCCGGGTCTGCCGCCTCTAACCAGTGAGCCACACCACTCCACTATAATAATAATTGATATAATATTAATTAACTTTGTGTTTCAGAGCAACAATTCTACGAATCCACTTGTAAAAACACAGGCTTGTTGCCTTTCCCATCACCACTTCTCCATGCAACTCCTATATTTTGATTTTTGAAGAGAAGCTGCTAGTTTGTGAGAGTGTGCAATGAACTTTCACAACATACTCTTCAGCAGCCCACTCTCACAAGAGCCTCCAGCTTTCAGATAATAAGCTAGCTCTACCTAAGGAAGGCACAGGCAAAGCCAAAGCGACAGGGGCAACAACAGAACTGTCAGGCAAACTGCTGCATTAAAAAAACAAGAAAAGTACCGTTTGGGGAGCAGGGTGTAAATGGGGCACAGAGGGAGGCTGCATCGACAAGCATCAATAGCGCACTGTAGTGTCTGTAGAGCACGTGGAAGGAAAAGGCGATGGTTGATCTCTCGGTGTTGGAGAGGTGTGTTGCAGTGGCCAGAGCTGCTGACTCCGGGGCTCACGGTTCGATCCCCGGTGCCGGCAGCAGCCCTGCTCAGCATCATGTGACTCTGGGCAATAGCTCATTTAATTGCGCCAACTGCCCCAGCGCCTTGAAACCCTAAGGGGTGATATGTTCACGCTTTACAAATATGGATTTGTATTTATTTATTTCTGGGTGTGAAACGCTCGCTTTATCGAGTGTTCACGAAGGTCGGGGACTCAATCGTCCCACTAAAACAAAAGAGTTGAGGAACCCAAACCGCAGAAACCATAAGAAGTGTGGCTCACTGGTTAGAGGAGGCAGACCTTGAAGCAGAGGTCAGGTCCGGGACCAGGGTTCAATTCCCGACGCGGCAGGGTCTTGGGCTCAATGTCCCCGGACTCGATAATTCTTGCCTCGGTGCCTACTCTAATCATGGGTTCCACTCTGCAACTCTGGGCAATAGCTTGCTTAATCTCCACAATGGCCCCAACAGCGCTGGCATGCCTGGCTTCACCTTGAGGGTGCCCTGGAGGGGGCATCTCACAGGGAAAGCCAGGATGGGTTCCACAGCGGTATACAGTGCCAGGATGCCCAGAGATGGGGCGGCAGTGCGCTTTACAAGTATACACACATTCACATTCATCTGACTGATGCAAACATAAATACAAATCTGCAATGTCATTCTGGTGATCCTCACACCATCTTTCCTTTACAGGGAATACAACATCATTTTATGTATGTATGCATGTATGTAAGTATGCATGTATGTATGCAGCAGAACTTGTAAAGTACAAGCATAGCTGGGAAGCAACAAAGTGCAACGCATTTCTGGGAGACATCTGAAATAATGGAAGAAGAAAAAAAATGGCTACTCAACTACATTACAGAAATGACTTCATGCAATCTCAGCAGAATCCACTGCTTTGTGATTGGTTGAGAACTAGGAAGTATAGCTTGCATAAAGACGTTCCAGTGAAAATGTCTCTTAAACAAATGTTGTATGTCTGAAAGCTCTACGTCTATATCACAAAAGGACCATTTTGGAAATTTTAGGTCCCACCAAAGAACACTGCTTTACATTTTAGAATGCATTCTGACTATGTAAAAGGCACTGAGTGTCATCACTATGACCAGGTAATAGATGTCAAACGGTCACATGGTCATTTTCACTGAACACTTGGTGCAAGTTGCACAGCTACAGACTAACAGCTCTTCTTCTACAATATATGCCCATGCTAATAATTGTGCAACACTCAGGGCCTGATTTAGATTTTGGCGAACGGGTTACTCCGTCACATCGGTGACGGATATCCGGTACGAAAAATTATAAATCCTGTTATATCCTATGTGATTTATATTTCGGCAGATGGGATCTCAGTCACTGCTGTGACTAAGTAACCCACCCGCCAATATCTAAATCAGTTCCTCAGAGTCTTACAGCTGATATCAGTGGAAATAAAGCCAAAATAATTTAACAAAGTAGTTTAAGCAATCATACATTTGTGGGCATTTAATTGCAGTCATTGCCCTCTACAGAGGTACTGACAATGGGAAAATATTTGAGGTTTCGACACCAGGGATACTGGATGGCCGGTTTATCGTCTGGCTTGACAGTGCAGCTGTGGCAAGTCAATTATGTGACTATCAGTTAAGAGGGATTTTGGCTCCACCCACACATTGGGAGCCAGGGGTACATGTTTTGATTGGGCAGAAGTTGTGTGCTTCCACAGAAAAAGTGCTTACCCTCCAAACAGATGTAATCATTTTGTTTATTTAACCAGTTGCCTCAGCTTGAACTTTCAGGGGCACACACATGACAAACCTAAACAAATCTTATTCCAAAGTTCTTTGCTTCCACACAAATACATATCTATTCCCAAGCTATTTACTTGTAGTGCTTCACATTACAATACAACATTCCTTGAAAGCCAAACCTTTTGGCATTGCCAATGCTTATTTCAGGATTACCAGTGGACCATAGGCTAGTGGCTAGGTGGACAGAACTGGACTCACCTCACAGATGTCTTTGAGGTGCTTGATGTAGTGCCGTTCAGTGCTCATAATTTCATTGATTACATTGGCTCTCATCTGATCGCGGTTCTGAAGGGTTCTGCCGATGCAGAGGCAGTCCGAGTTTGGGTCCAAGTGCCCATTCTGGACTTCGCTGGTTCCCTCCTCGACTCCATCTTCCTGATTCACCCATAGCTGCAAGAAAACACGGCAAGTCAGTGAGCGAGGTGGATCTGCTCAAAACTATGACACATCCAAAGGACAAGACTTACTGTTAATTGCTTGACTAAACACCTTCGCTGCAGCGCTAAGGGGGCGGGGAGGCTGCGCGGCGCACCCATGCTGGTGACGGAATCGCTCCGTCACCAGCCTCGGTTGAGCTGTGCTCATGACGGAGCGGTTCCGTCATGGCCCCGCCCGCTCAATAGAACGCGCCGCGCAGGCGTGAAATCAGCTCATTGAAAATGTGTGTATGGCTCTTTGTAAAGACATGGAAAAACAGCATCAGTGACAGACCGCTAAACAATCACAGATTCTGCACAAACAACATCAGGCGTTTCCATGTCAGAAAATGGAGTACCCAAGTATTTTCGGAGTAGTGGTCTTTGGACAAGACGGGTCTCCAGTTTACAGAGCAGGGCATGACAATCTTCGTGGTAGGTCAGGGTTTATACAACTTTTATTGGCTTGGTCTAATTTTTTTCCATATTAGCTGTGCTTTAAAAAATTCCTTGACCCAATTCCATCCACTCCCAAAACAGCTGCGGTGGTTCTGATTGAGGAGGTGAGTGCAACTTACAAAGGTTTCCTTCTGCAAACATCATAAGCTATTTCTCGAAAGAAAATTGCAAAAAGATGCAAAGTTTTTCGTTTCCAATTCAAGTGTTTTTTTTTACTAAAAAACAAATCTGCAAACTCATAAAAGTGGCACCTTTTTTTTCTAAAAAGCAGCAAAACCATGGTAACAGATTCAGCAGGAAAAAAACGGTGCCAAATTTCAATTAAGTGGTAGGATCAGCTCGCAGAGGAAGGTCATGCAGAAAAGTTCTTATGCAAAAGCTATTTACAAAGCTTTTCATCCTTCGCAATCTATTAGGTTTATGAACTTTGCAAAACTTTATTGGCAAAACTAAAACTTCTCCTACCACTGGTTATAATGGGCAATGAATCAGTTTGGCTTAAAATGAAGACCCCAGTGACCGCACCAGAGGCTTTGCCAACACATCATGGATTTGGGACACCATGTGGGATTTAGAACACACAATCCCTTCTCCATGGACTAGGAAGGATGTCTGTGATGTGCTGCAGCTTTAGCTTCTAGGTGTGAAAAGGCCACGAGTGATGTGCCTACAGCTCACAAAGGAGCGGACCTATTGCAGAAACCTTGTGCATCAGTATCATGCCTACAAGGCCCTCCACACACGGGACCAGAATACCTGAACAACCGCCAGACCTTCCACCAGCACGCCAGACACCTGCGGTCTGCCTCCGCGGCCCTTGCCACCGTCCCCTGCATCCATTGCACCTGAGCCGAAGGACGCACTTTCTCCCACCTCGCTTGCAAGACCTCCCCGTCCACGTCCGAACCTCCACCTCCCTCCCTGAATTCAGGAGCGGTCTCAAGACCTGGCTGTACGATTGGCCCCATCTTAGGTAGCTCCTCGATACCTCTCGAGGTGACCAGCGTGCCATCCAAATGCTGATTGATTGATATTGCACTAATATTAGCTGCTAGTGTGAGAGTGGAAGGAGTAAAAGTGCTTTAACTGCTTCGATGCGTCACAGTAGACGTGTGCTCATGACGTCAGAACGTTGCTGCTCCGCCCACGTGCGGGTAATTCCCCGCCTGTGCGGGAGAATTAATCAGTGGGCGGAGTTCTGAAGGCTCCCGGCCGTCATGAGCACACGCCCACCATGATTTATGACAGCCGCGAGCCATCATCAGTACCGGAGCGCCACGCCCAACCCCGCCCCCCCTTGCACTGCGGCAAAATTAACACCACAGCAAAAGGGTTAATATCCAGGCCATAATATTGAAAGACTTCTGCAACAGGGTACACGTGGAGGAAAGAGATGGTGGGGTGACTACCAAACATACATAAACCTACACATGAATAAAGGGCCCAAGTGGTCGCATAGTCCCATGTTTTTGTTAAAAAAGGAGTATTGGCGGGTTTAGGACTTTCGAAGGTAGCATCCTGCTTCGCTCCCATCCAGACCTGGGCTCCTCTGCTGAATTCTGATTAGCGATCGGTCAGCTGTGTACTTTGGGGTTGGTTGCTGTTGCTGATTTGAGGCTTCCTGGTTGGTTCTGTGAATTACAGGTATGTGAGGTTCTTGAGGTGACATGCTGCAACAATCCCAAGGATGCCATCTCTGAAGCCCTGGCTACCCAGCATCCCACCTTCCTCGCCCAGAGATGCTCCTACCAGCCCTAAGCACGCATCTAGCTTAGGTCTAACTTCTTTTCATTGTGCACTGACGGGGACGTTTTCCTCGCTTTCAGGAGCAAACAGCCGTGATTTGCACCCACTGTAATCCCGCTTTGGGTGCAAACAAATGTTTGAAGGAAAGCTGAGGCTGCAGGTAAGTAATGGCAAGTAAGCCTCGAGACTCAGTGCCACTGAGTGGCATAAATGTGGCCTGCGATTGAATGAAACACCAAAAAAGTGAATGAGACTTCTACATACTGTGTGTGCAAAGTTGAAATGTTTTTTTCTTGCAATGTTCTGGAAGTTCTATAGAAAAATGTAAACGTCACGAAGTTGATAAGTTTTACACTTTCCAATATTTGCACGAAAATCTTTAATTCTTCATCAGAATAAGTTGCAAAAGGCATGCTTACTGAAAAAAATGGCATACAGCTGCCATTGTGCACAGAAAAATAGAAAAGGTGAACATGGAGAGAAAAAGTCTGTATCCATTTCCCGTTGTGGATGGATTTGATTGGAGTTAAAATGATCTCGCAGTGTGGTAGAAAGTATTTGCACAGAGAGGGGAAGGTTAACATCGAGAAACTGTGCAAACTTTCTAAAATGTAAAAAGTCGCAAACTTTGCAAAACTTCAGTGGCGCTACTTACCTCGAAGCAAACTCCAACTGCAGTAAAGAACGCAGGTGAAAATGAATTATGTGCCAGGTCACTTGAATTGTGTGACTGCAGCGATTTTCGCATAATTGTAGATTTGACGCATTTGCCACATAATCCATTAACTGCGGCATAATATGTAGATTTTAAGCCAAAAAATATTTCAACTTTGTTCAAAAGTGAGTAAAAATGCCCCGACTTGTGTTGCTGTGCAGTTGAAGGCCCTTTGCAAAGGTTGACGGGTCACCTTTCTGAAGCTTATTGCTATATTTGAGTGTTAAACTGGTACTAATGAGGTACAACTAATGGCCAGACAAACTTAAAAATGACTGAATAGAGAAGTTATACTATAACAAAATATGCCACATAATACAGCATAATTTGCCTTTTCTTGCTGCATAATTTACTCAACTTTGCTGCAAAATTTCACCCTCCTCTACCGCATAATTCCAGTGGCCCTGATTATGTTATTGCATCTGAGGGAGTGGGCGTCTTAAAACATACAGCACTAGAAACAGAGAGAGGGGCCAGGTAGTAGGCAAAAAAATTAACACTGTCAGGAAGAAAACATTTGTGAAAGATTTTCAAAAGGACATGTAGTACTAAAGATATACTACATTATAAACTGAGAAAGCTCGACCGTCCTAACTAACTGTGATATCCTGCTGCTCAGCCAGAATGACTGCCTGATGGAATGTTAGTGTTTGGAAGTGGCATGCAGGCAGTAGAAGGGAAAATCAAGCAGAGACTGGCACATCAGGTGTAGAGGGCGACCGGTGTAGAGGGCGACCGGTGGGAGGTCACTGGTAGGGCTCGGTGCCAGTAATCTTTGAAATGTTCAGCTTAAATATGTAGAGAATTCTTTACCTTGAGCATGAATCCTTTACCTTACCTTACCTGTCTATGTATCTACTTTACCACCTCAATAAATCTACGTGGTAAACTACCTGGCTTGAAGCGTCCTTTCTTCAATACTACACTAACTCTCCCAAATTGTGGAACCTGGAGAATGACACCTCTATGTGATTCAAAAGGCATTTATGCCCCTGCACACAAGTTTTTAATGTGGCACGCGCCAAGAGACAAAGGGTTTCATCGTTTGCTTGGGATAATCTCTCTGCAAATGAGGGACCGCTTCCTTGACATTGTGATGCACACATTTAGCGTCAGGGCAATCCACAATACAAAAGGACAGAGGGGACCACAAAAGTGCCTGTGGCTTCTTCTATAATACCAAAGTGCCCTGGAGAGCTGAAAGTGGGTGCACCCTCCCATTGGCCCCTGGGTCCCTTGGAATACTAATGGCATTGATGCACTTCCAAGGGCTTTGGAACGGGGAACATCCTTTTCAACGCTGATGTTACCCCGCAGTGTTTTTACGACGCGTCCTTTACGACGCAAGTCGTATCCACGACTTGCGCTGGGCGGCGCTAAAGGATAAAGAATAGTATATTTACTATTCCAACACCTTCCCTACCATCCACGGGGACTGGTGTTAGAATAGTAAATTATACTATTCACTATCTGCGCCCCCAACGCAAGTCGTTGTAACGACTTGCGTTGTTAAAGACGCGTTGTAAAGGCACGCGTTGAAACGGTACGCGTTGTACCGTCATACATTCCTTTGGAACTGTTGCACTGCTCAGCAGAAACCAGTGAACCAACCAGTGTGATTAATCTTATTTTTAGTTTAAGGGGCTGATTATGGTCTTGGAGGATGGAATACTCACTCCCAAACACGACGGATATCCTGTCTGACCTATTACAAGTTAGATAGGATATTATGGAATTATAATTTAGTAGGCAGGGTTTTCGTCACATTTGTGACGTAGTAACCCTGTCTGCCAAGATTGTAATCAGGCCGTAAGTTTAGTAAGAATGCCTGTAACACCACTGAGCCTCTTTCTAGCTGCTTTATCTGCTATTGAGTAACGTGAAGACAGTTACAATGACCACAGCACAAACGAGAAAGATGATTTCTGAGATGCATTGAAGCAAAGTTAGCATGGAAATGAAGCCTCTCCGTTGAGATCTGGGAACGGAATGATTCTAGCGATTACGTGCACTCATGTAATGTAATGAATCAGATGCCACTATCCAATGCATTATAACAGATGAGTGAAAACAATGGACAGAATCATTCTAAAAAATAATACCCAAAGGATCAAATGATGGCCATCAGTCAAGGAGAACCATCAGCAAGACTTCCAGAGTTGCCATGAGATCTGGCATGGTTGGGTGCACTACAGGAGGACATGTGTTATCCTTAAAAATACCCCCTTCCAAAGGGGCAGAAGTCCTTCCAAATAAAATGGTCTTGTGTGGTTTACACTGGCGATCTCTTCGGCTGAAGGCTACTTCCTTTCGTGAACCAAGCTTCTTCCGTGGTCCTCCTACAGTAAAAACACCAGCGCACAATGAACTGGAAGCGACAGCCGGATTCACAATCTCTCACTTCTGGTTCATCAACCAAAGCATTAGACCGTCTCCCAGGTCTGCTGGGTTGCGGAGCCTCAGAAGCTTTTGTTTGCTTATATAAGAGATCAAGGGAAGGTGCTGCCGCTTTTATCTTCCAGTGGCTGTTTTTAGAACACGCCGTTCCCAGAAGCCCTTGCACCCCCCTGGGTTTGCGCACAATTGCATTGTGAAATGCTTTTAAAAATAGCAATGCCAGCATTCAGGGAAGACTCTGCAACATTGCGCGACTCAAGCGTACTCACTGCGGAGTTCTTTTCTTTCTCCTTTGTTCTCGAAATCTGAATGAAGATATAGAAGGACTTTCATTGATGGAATTACAATCAGGGCCCTCAGTGGTAGCTGTGGCTCAGGAGTCACTCTATCCCCTTTGGAAATACACCATCTGCCGGCTCTCATCACAAAATTCAGATTTGCCGTAAACTGGTCTATTACTGGTGGACCAAGCCCGTGTGATTTGGGGTATCAGGCAATGTATTAGAACTTTTCAAGAAAGTTATATCCATAACTTGCCATCTTAGTATCTGGGGTAGTCAGGGGACTTTGACTCGGGCAGACCATGATAGACAATATATTCCAACAGCGAAGCATTCATTAAAAAACACAACTAAGCATGAACTTGTCCAGTCCTGTATCTCTAACAATCACCAACAAAAGGCATTCTAGAATTTTTGTTTCTTTATAACATCAGCTGGGGTTTTGAGATCAATTGTGACATTGGTCAATTGATGGCCCTTTAACCCCTCCCATGCTCATGACGAGTTCAGCTCGTCATGAACCACGGTTCCCATTTGCTCATGACGAGCTCTGCTCGTCATAGAGGTCAGAACGCTGACACGAGGGGCTAATTCCCCCACTGTGCTGAGAGTTCTGAGGAAACGGGTGTGGTTGTGATGAGCTCAGCTCGTCATGAGCACACGAGCACCATGGCTCATGACGAGCTGAGCTCGTCACGAGTGCCTGGGCGCTGTGCACACCCCCCTACGCTCCCCAGCACAGCAAGGGAATAACCCCCGCAGCCAACGGGTTAAATGCAGGGACACAGAATCATCATGTGCTGATTGGAGAAGATGCAAACATGTTTACTAATATCAACAACGGGTGACTAGAGAACAGATTGTGACCCTCCATCGAGGACTCCTTAGATGAGTCTTGACAAAAACGAATCTTTCATTCTCCAATACCTACGGAGACACTTATAATGCAGCGGCAAAGAAGGGGCCACTGTTTGCCACTTTCCTGGCGTATTTATCAACACTTACATTTACAAACCCGATGTGCTTATGACTGATTTTAGGAAAAATACAATATCAATCGCCGCCTGGTAAATCTGATCTAAGAACGTTATGTGTGTTCATCAGTCCAAATTAAGGGGCCGATTAGGATGGCGGACGGACTTGCGTCCGTCCGCCACCCCAGAGGTGGAGGGACCGTCCGCAGGGGCAGCGGCGGTCCCTCCGTGCAAATCAGGATGTGACCGCCACCCTGGCGGTCACATCCTGTATGTTTTAACATTGCGGCGGGTGCTGCTTGAAGCAGCACCCGCCGCAATGTTAAAACTACATGTTTTACATTTAAATGCACAAAGCGGCAGGCACCGCGCGGTGCCTGCCGCTTTGTGCATGTAAATGTTGGGGGGTACCATAGGTACCCCCCATGTGCACCCCCCACCCCCCGACACCCTGGGGGCCCGCAACGGGCCCCCAAAAGCCAAAGTCCACATGCTTTTCCACGGCGAAAAATCCGCCGCGGAAAAGCATGTGTTTGTGCAAATCCTGATTTGGTTGACGGTGTCTTGCAGACACCGTCACCAAATATCCCTCCTTACACCGCGGATCAGCGGCGGACGGACCTGCCGTCCGCCGCTGGTCCACATGCACTCCCACCGCCATCCTGATCTGGCGGTGGGTCTTCCAAGTCACTGCGGCGGATAATCCGCATACTCAGGGCCGGCGGTGGCTTCCGCCAGCCCGGAGTATGCGGATTATCCGCTATCATAATGAGCCCCTAGATTTGGATGCAGTACCTACAAAATGGAAAAAATTACCATTACATGCAGAGAAAAGCGAAGACACCTACTTCTCAACATCTATATCATGAATCTGCCAGACCTTCTGTTAGAAACATACTAAGACGTACGAAAGACAGGACAAACAAAGAAGAACGTACTGTTTTACTCATGTGATTTGGTTTTACATGCACCTAAATGCAAGACCACCAACATTATATCTCCACAACCGAGAAATAGTACAAGGGATATTAAATGTAAATTAACAAGTAAAAATAAATCAAGTCAAAGGATTATAGACTTATAGAGGAAAGCGTTTTTAGTAAATTAATCCTAAAAAGATGAAAGATTGGTCCGACGACAAGGGAGCAGGCTGGCTTCAGAGCAGGACATTTGACTAAAGATCACTGCTTCAGTTTATATGCTATTGAGAGGAAGGCAAGTGATCTTAAAATAAATCTCTGCTGCTGCTTCGTAGACTTTCAGGCGACCTGTGATTTGGTTAACCGTGAGATTCTATGGGTAAATTAGGTAAGTTAGGGATGCCAGGGAGGCTGCTAAGTATGCTCAAGGAACACCACCAGAAGAATTGGGCGCAAGTAGAATAACATAAGGATGGAACTTTATCTGACAGTATTGAGATACGGAATGGTTTACATCACGGTTGTGTGTTCGCTTTATACCCAAGAGATCTTTCCGAAACCCTGAAAGGGTCAGCCTCCTTTTCCCCAAGATGGGTTGGCGCCATTTTTCCTGACTGCTTTATGCAGATGGCTTAGTCATTATGGATATGACAAAAATTGGCTCTTGCGGAAATAAGATGGCTTTTAAAAGTACAGCAGGAATAAAAAAACTCATGGTTAATATGGAAAAACAAAAATATTGGTATTAGGACATATGAAGAAAGAGTTCTAATGGTACATATGGAAGAGAAGGATAGAAGAGGGGGAGACGTAACAATATGTATGCATGTATACAGTGCAAGTTGTTACAACGACATGTGTTAGGTAAAGTGGCGTGGGACTTTAACGTCCAACGCTTTCCCTACTGTTACGGGGACTGGAGTTGGAATAGTAAAATGTACTATTCCAAAGTCCAGCGTCCCCCTAAAGCAAATCTTTGTAATGAATTGCATTGCAAATGGAAAGTGTACTTCAGACGCATTCGTTGTTCCGCCCGCGTTGTTCAGGAAAGCGTGGGAAAAGAAAGCGTGGTTGCGTCGTACAACTGATGAAAGGTGCTTATTTGTAGTTGACGGCAGGGTGAGCCATTAGTATCTTATCGTTGTCATCTCTATCTGTAGGAGAAGTGGGCGACTCATCACCCGGCATGAAAAGGAGCTTTGAAAGGTCTTCTTTCTGATTTTATGTGGAGACTCTTAGTGATGGATAAAAGAAATTTATATGGAAGAGTTAATTGGCTTCCCTGATGTGGTGAGGCAGAAAGAGATGCTTTTTAACTAAGGTTCATATGAGGCAAGTTATTGGTACTTTAGGATTGGAGAAAAAAAATCAAAGTTGAGCGTAGACTTGGGAGACAAAAATTGTATTTAGCTGGGTTGGAGAGGATGGTTTACAGAAAAAAGGCAGTTTAAAGACCCTTGAGAAGCCCAGGCTGATGTTCCTAGACTGTTGTTGGACTGTCTGAAACATTGTTGGTTATATGCTGACAATAAACAACTAGTACTGAGGATGTACAGCACATTACCAACACTATTTGTTTTTATTTTTTAGCACTAAGTTTCTTAGATAGGTACTTTAACTATATCATTGCAATGTGGACTTTCTTTTCATGATAACTTTTTTCAATGTTTTCTCTTTATATACTAGATTGCTGTCTTGTTGAGTCCAATGTACAATTCTATAAAGCACAAGAAATATATTTTATAAAAAGAAAGGACACCAGACTCCTCATTCGACAAAGAACTTAGACTGTCCGATTTTTTGTATTTCCGGATTTTTTGTAGCCATCCTGATCGTTTGTAGGATCACTTCGTTCGTTTGTAATGGTAATTCAAACCATGTGAGCTATCGTTCACACTTCCGGTTTTTTGTAGCCGTCCCGGTCGTTTGTAAGATCACTTCGATCGTTTGAAGGAATACTCAGGTGTTAGACATTGTTCCACCGTATATATCCATACCGCACGCCCGACGAGCCCTTTCAGTTCCTGCAAACTCTAGCTGTGAGAGCCCCGAGCCGTGGACTGCCCCTGGTCGGCTGTAATCTACACCTATTCGGTAAATATACACGCTGTCAGATGTCTAAACCGACCTGCATATCGTATGCTACAAACACGGTTTTCTGATATGGCGTTTATGTTTACTGCTTATTTTTCAGATGTTCGTATCGTAAACATTAACCGATTACCTCATATTCGGAGGTCTGAAATTATTGCCGAATTCATCAGATATATACTTCATCTAAATCAGCGACCAGGAGGCTTAACCTTCGCTTTCTTTATTCTTTATAAAGGTAAATCATCAGTTAGTACATATCTTGCTTGTTTAGGATAATCTTTACTTTTTATATCTGTAGTTAAAATGTATTTTTTATTTTTTCTGGACTCTTTAGATCTCGTCACTTTACCTTGTTACTTCGCATCATAGCTACTTCGGCGTTATAGAAAACAATGTGCTTATACATCTTCGAGGTGAATATGTTACCTTACTTATTGGTAATTTAGACCTGCTATCTATTCATAAAGTTATGATTTTATAGAGAATAGGAGAATAAACACGTTGTTTATTTTTGCTTAAAAAGCAGTTTTTAATATTACTATCGATGAATCGCGATCCATCATAAAGACAAATGAATATATCCATCTATTATAAACAATGAAATATAAAGTTCACTACGATGTTTCCTTATTGCTCATCTTCACCATTTCCAATGGTGTATTCAGTATATGAAATGCTGTCTTCCCCGAATGAAATGCTGTTTTCTCCTATCTATAAAGAACCATGATTGCTTTCGTTCATTGGACATCTGAACTTGAAATACCATTCTTATCCATAGATTCGACTTTGAAGACAACATTTTATCTAAAACATGCATTACAGGACTTAATCGCTATGAGCCTACACCAATGTAACTTTGCCCTGTATGAAACCAGTGTATTTTTCTAACCACTTTATATTGTAAGTCGATCTGTCTTTTCATTAAATCCAGTTATCCTTGATGTAACTTTTATGTTACATATACAAAATAAAATAAGTAAATTAAAAATCTGCCATCTTTCCTGTAGTTTACAACACGTGACTTACAGGATACAGCTACAACCCTCGATAAACTGCTTTGGTAGTAAGTATCTAAGATTTGTAACTAAAAAAGCTATCTAGCTAATAAATTAGAAAACCCTCGAAATAAAATAAACTACATAAAGAATAGACTGACTGACAGCAGTCTGTCCACTTTATGTGACGGGTCATTGTTAGTTATTATACTAACAATTGTATCACCCTGTCCTTAAATATATTAGAGCGTTGAAATGAACTTGTCAAATGTTATTAGAATTTTGTTGACAATATTTGCACATTATTAACTCGGTGTGTGAACTTGAGAGAGGTCATTAGAACTGTTGTTAGATATAGAATAATGTCATAATCAGTGATTTTATCTTGTCAAACATGATAATAGAACAATTGATAATTTGTTGAACTGTAAATAGACTGATTAATAATATACTACCTATGTTATGCTATTGATTTTTTATAGATATTTCGTGGCTACTCCAGAAGAAGGCGCAGGTCGCCGAAACGCGCGTCGAGAAATATCTTTTGCCACTCTTGAATATTAACTTATGTTATTGCATTTTGTTTGTCTTATTTGTCTGCCCTTTTTTTAAACTTATTTTTTATTGTGTGTTTTGACAATTTTTATGCTAATCTAATTATGACCTGTGATAGTTGATTGACGATAACTAGCTATCAACTATTTATTATTGTGTTTTTCACTCTTTATTGTGTTAATAAATTGTTGCATTGCTGACTATATGTTCTTTTGATATCCTCTCTCTTATTGACACTATATGCTTGAGTATTTAGAAATGATTGCCTAGGTTGTTGAATTTCATACATAAAAAGAAAGGACACCAGACTGCTCATTCGACAAAGAACTTAGACTGTCCGAGCTTTGCCAGTTGCTTGGCGCGAAGACTCTCGCGTGCATGCCACATAGAGGAAAAACAACTAAAAGCAAGAAAATCACAGATACTGCTGGTTTCTGCATAGAGAATGGTGAATTCTTGCCCCAAAATCACAGCCTATTGCTTTAGCAGAGAACATCCTCCTGCCCTTACAAGAAATTATGTGCGAACGAGCTTTGAATATTATTAAATGCAATTATTGTCCTACAGGTATCAAACGTGATATTGAGACAGATGCCCTATAAATGTGTAAACTATCAACATCACCTTCACTGCAGGTTTGTACAAAAAAAACAGTTTTTGTAACATTACTGGGCAGCCTATTGGCAGCATTTTATTCCTGAAAGATGGCGAGGCAAATTTCATGCGTGACTACTGAAGTGCCACAAGCTGTGATTAGTCGTCCGGGTTTCCAAAGAACTCCGTTTTTTCCTGTCTTGCATTCCAGCATCTATGTATAATTAAAGAGCTCTCCTTCCCACCAGCTGTCTCTCCAGCTCCTCTGTCATATTTTATAGAGTAGGGGACCGCTGCCAAAAATGTGTGGTTTGAAGGTGGAGGGGCGGGAAATCCCCCAAATGGACTGAATAATAGAAATAATTTCAAAGAAAGTATCACTTTTTATTTTCACGGTGAAGCCTTATGAAAAAAAAATTATATTAAAAAAAAAGTACAAGGCCAATAATCTTGTTAGGTTATATAGTGAGTTGCCTAAAGGATCATTCTTTTAAATTTTGTTTGCAAAGCAAGGACACATTATATAAATCCCCCACCACGAGATACCGCAGAACCAAGTGCCTCCAACGTTATAATCAATATTGTTAACACATATATTTTCTTGTGATTAAATATTCTAAAGTGGTTCAGAAGATTGATGAAGCCTTGGCCAATAGTTGAAAGATTCAGGTGCCGCGCATACAAAACATGGCGTCCTTGGGGCCTTGCAAGGCGCTCACATAAATTGTTAACAGATGGAGAGAGCCTTATAGCAGCAGAGACCATAAAAACACAGATGAGAATCAGAAAACTTATCAAGATGCATTGAAAAACAGGTTTTGCTAAGGCCGAAACATGTCAGGCCACTGGAGTGGTCCCAGAAGGAAGGTGACGAGGAATGGAGAGCCTTGGCCGCCAGCCACTTCTTAGCTGTTGTCGCGCTTTAAGAGCGGATGAGATACTGATGGGCCAATTCACAAAGATTTTGAAATGTTTCCTCTTGTAGTACTCATGACTTACTCCTCAATTTCTGGAGTGACAGGTATGCCCAGGTATGGGTCTCTTGCTCACTGTGCATCGCACTCAAGCTGCGCCCTACTGACGAGGCCCAAAAAGACCAGAACCAATCTGAGGTTGCTTGTGCTCCCATTCAGAAGGCAGGTTGGACTGGACTGTTCTCATTGGAGCTGAACCAAGGCTAATTTACATAGGACTGGTTCAAGTCTGAGGTGGCACCATAGACAACACAAATGATGGACTGGATTGTGGCCCAGAGTAATCCCCAGCACTCAGAACACATTTAACATCAATGCCACTGGTGCTTTTCATGTAGCAATATACCATGGCCTTATGAGAAAGGTAAATAAGCCACTTGAGTCTAAACTATTTTACATTGTTTTATGGGGGGGGACCACGGCGATGTGAAACTGAATAGCAGTGTTGCAGCATACAGAGACGGACAAAATGGCAGCCCACTACAAAAATATGTTATTCTTTACAGCCCTTATAACCAATGCCACTGTCTGGCAGAGTCCCATAACACCCATGTCGCTATTCCAGTGTGGAATGTCTTTATAATCTATGCCACTGTTTCTGGGTGGCAAGGGAATTTATTACATATGTTACTATTCTAGAAAGGCATAGAGTCGATACAATCTATTACACTGTATGAAGTTACAGAGGACAGGGTTTTTAAAAATAATAATTGTAGGAGAGAGCCCATTTTGGCATGTTTACCGGCCTCCCCCCACCCCACTATTTGCCTGGTATCTGATGCAACTTTGACTGAAAGTGCACTGGGTTCTTGCTAACCAGGTCCCCAGTCCCAGTCTTCTCTCCCTAAAACTGTACCATTGTTAAAAACACTGGCACTACTTTAGACTCCAAGTTAGTCCCTAGTGAATGGTATCCTTAGTACCTAGGGCATTGGGAATAAAGAGGGTCTCTAAGGGCTGCAGTACAAATTGTGCCATTCGAAGGGACCCCTCACCGAGCTCATGCAAGCTGAAATTGCAGCCTGCATGTCTTGGTGCAGAGAAAAAAGCTGAGATGGCACCCATTCCTGTGTGCCATGCCTGCAAAGCACGAAGCGGGGTATAGGAAAATCACCCCTACAGCAGGCCTCACAGCCCTAAGGCAGGGTGCATTATACCCCATGTGTGGGCATATCTGCGTCAGCGGATGTGTTCCTGTGACATCTAAGTCCATTCTTGGATATCAAGTGCACAGGGAAGCCATAACAAGTATGTGGGCTGGACACTCGCGATTACGAGTTCCTCAGCTACATGATGGCTTCACTGTACCCCAGATGCTTGGTACCAAACATCTTGCCTTAATAAACCCATGCTGAAGCCAGTGTTGGATTTATTAAGAAATGCACCAAAAGGGCACCTTAGAGGTGCCCCCTGAAAACCTACGACCAGTAGTGTGTTGACTGACTGGTCTCGACTAGTCAGCCACCCTAGACAAGTTTCTGAACTCCTGAGGAGAGAGCCATCACTCTGAAAGGTTGGGAACAAAGCCTGCTCTGGGCAGAGGTGTTTTCACCTCCTCCATGCAGGAACTGCATTCCAGGCTCCAGGGCAGGAAGCTTCAAAGGCCCTGCCATCTTTGTTATGCAACCCAGGCCTCTCCATATAGTGGAGATGCCACCCCCCTGTCCTGACCCCACTTTTCAGTGGCAAGACAGGTGGGAAAATTAGTAAGATTAGGATGTGTGCCCACACCGAGCCCACACCACCCCTAAGGTGGACTAGCTGATGTTGACACTACCATTTCAGATCCCTCCATCTTGCTTTGGACGGAATTAGCCTTCTAGGTCTAGGGTTATTCCTCTTCCCACAGAAAGTGGTCATATAGAGTGTGTAGACACCCTATAAAATTGGTAGCCCATTACCTACTACCTGTCACTCCCGTAATGCCCCTAAATTGAGTATTTAAGATGACACCCCTGAACCCAAGAACTCATATTGGAAGGATCAAGTGAAGAAGGACGAATAAGAGTCACTGCCTGTGCAGAACTGCAGAAGAGATGAGAACTTTTTAGCGCGAAACCTTGCCTGCTTGCAACTCTCTCAACAGTTGCGACAGAGTGACGCGTACCGCAAGCTGGAGACCGACCATACCCTTTGGTAGCCTGCCAGCACTTCAAAAATCACCTACAATCTCCCTTCGAGTAGAGGAGCTACTACTCCCCTGCAGTTCGCAAGAAGGGACTAGCAGAGTCCGGTCCACTGCCTTGCAGCTCCCCGAAATGACCAACGTCGCAGACTACCAGGATAAGGTACTTGTGGTATGAAAGATCAGATCTGCCTCTCCCGAGTGTGAAGGCACAAGGACCAACCGGAGCCGTGAAGCACCAACCCCCTGGGTACCAGGATGCCCTGCAACAACCACTGACAGCGAGAGTCCAATTCGGATTCTCACAGCACCGTGACCAAGCAGCCATCGAGGGATATCAGCATCATGGAGACCCACTTCGTGAACAGCCCAGCTGTCCTGATTTAGCACCTGCCAGCTGTTTGTCCCTAACGGCAAGGTGTATTTTTTCCAAGACCCCTTGCGACCCAATCCCCCATTTGGGAGCTCTCTGACATGTCCTCAACTCCCCCTGTGCAGCCTGCTCTCAGTTGACCCCTTTCTCTGTAATGCACAGCTACCAACCTTACCAGCACCCTGCTCCCGACTAAACCCGGGCTGTGCCCAAAGAACTACTGGTAGTACTTTAGACCTTGGCCCAATTCGAACCTAGAACCCAGAACGTGAACCTCCTAAAACCGACTATACTTACTGATATGCATATATGACTTTTCTTTCCATAGGATTGCATTGTGCGTATAGGCACACTCCTTTGAAACGTTTTACTTAGTTGTAAAAATTGCTAACAAAAACAATACTTACTTTTGAGCAAAATTCTTGGTTTTGCAAAATATAATTTGGTCTCAGATTCATTCTTCGAGTGCGCGTCTCAATTATTGCCTCTGTGAGTACAACAAATGTTTAGCACAACCCTCTGATAAACCTAACTGCTCCCTCACACTACCACAAAAGAGAGCATTAGTATTATCTACTTTAGCCTCTGTGAACCAATTGGGGATCCACTGGACTCTCTAAACAGTGTCCTTCTTTAGTGCATTATATAGAGCCAGCTTCCTACAATAATTATCAATATTGATCAGCTACACCTAAAGCTTTGAAAACTCTTTCACACGTTTACATAATTTAGTGGGAAATTGGTTGGGGCGTGCAAAACCGTAGGTGTTTAGAGTGTGTGCCAAGCAACCACCTCCCTCCTCATGATGTGTGTGTCCACCCTGGTGACAAAGAGACCTGATTCTGAACTGAAATACCACCAGCTACTCAGGTAGACCTGCAATCGCTGGAAGTCTCAGGTGAAGAGCTCTGTGCTGGACTTTCCTAAATTGACCTACAACTGTGGATGTTGGACATGTAAACCATGGCCGAGACAACAGTTCTGACCACACATCGCTGTAACCAGCAAGCATTTGCATAAAAAATCTCTATCTTGTCTTTTAACTTCTTGATCCACTTGGGTTCCGGATCTGAAGAGATGGCGCAGAAGGAACATGCATGCTTACTTAAACTTGCAGGATCCTGGCCCCGAAGAACACGTGTTTAAACAAAAATAGGGAGCATCCCCATCTAGCACATAAAGCATATATTCACTTGGGTAGATCCCAGCTGATATAATTGTCAACATTTGCCTTGTAGAAGCCCTGGTCGTATTCGAGCCGTGCATTCCCTCTAAGGGCCTTTATACTTTTGGTCACATTGGGGTCACCATCTGCACTTTAACATCTGCCACTTTTCCCAAACAGTAGTATGGAAAATCAAGAAGACAATTAATAAACTGTTCTACCTTATGTACCCTGTTTTGTCTCAGTGTCTTCAGTTAATGATGAATTTAGCCAAACCATCTCTCAACCTCCTCTGGAGAACTTCTCATTCTCCATCCAAGGCCCTCAACTTCTCGGAGGTTGATCATCAATCAATCAATCTGGATTTGTAGAGCGCGGCCAATCAGCCGTGAGGAGTCCTAACTTTACTACTGCTAAATGCCTTCTATGAATACAAAAAGTAGTAAGTGTAGGATTTTATCGCAGTTTAGTAGTAGTAAGGTTAGGAGTCCTAACTTTACTACTACTAAATGCCTTCTGTGACTAACAAAAGTAGGAAGTTTAGGATTTTATCTCATATCAGTTCTGTGAATCGGCCCCTGTTTGTCTACCGGAAGGCAGGAGAGAAGGGTGGGGGTGGAGCTAATGTGCTGTCATATGAGGTTCTTTTAATTTAATATTGACAAGTTGATAAGGGTCTGAAGGGAGGTGCTACAGTCCTCATTGCCCTCAGCTTTGGGGAAATAATGACCGTAAGGGCCCAAATGGCTCTTTGTGAGCCTTCGCCTGCTGCTCGGGCACACAAATGCAGAAGTAACAAAGGTCCTGAAAAGTCTGATGCCACCAAAAATTAAATAGGGCCTAAGACTAGCACTGAACATGTCCTGGGTTGAGGTGATGCCATCAGCTGCTTGGTACCCTCACGGCTGATTGGCCGCGCTATACAAATCCATATTGATTGAGTGGGTGAATTTGGAAATAGGAACAGGTGCCAGGCTGGGTGAGTGTGAACGGGGGCATGAGTTACAATTTGTCCTACAATATTTAATGATGTAGAAATATCACACAGATCCAGATGCACGTTCAGAGAGAGAGAGAACTTGACAGGAAAATGAAAGAATCATAAAGAGGGAAAACACAGACATTTATGCAAAAATCAGAGCGCGAGCTTCAGCATGAGGGTAGGAGTGAGGGAGAAAATAGCGACGTAGGCATGGGTTAATAGATGGGTGAGTCTGAGTGGACGGATGGATGGGTAAGTGGGTGAGTGTGGATAAACAAGTGGGTGGGCTTGGGTGAAGAGATAAGCTAGTGAGTGTGGATGAACGGATGGATGGGTAAATGAGTGTGTGGGTGGGTGAACAAACAGGCTTGTGAGTGTGGATGGACGGATGGATGGGTAAATGAGTGTGTGGGTGGGTGAACAGACAGGCTGGTGAGTGTGGATGGACGGATGGATGGGTAAATGAGTGTGTGGGTGGGTGAACAAACAGGCTGGTGAGTATGGATGGATGGGTAAATGAGTGTGTGGGTGGGTGAACAGACAGGCTGGTGAGTGTGGATGGATGGATGGGCAAATGAGTGTGTGGGTGGGTGAACAAACAGACTGGTGACTATGGATGGATGGGTAAATGAGTGTGTGGGTGGGTCAACAAACAGACTGGTGAGTATGGAAGGATGGGTAAATGAGTGTGTGGGTGGGTGAAAAGACAGGCTGGTGAGTATGGGTGGACAGATGGATGGGTAAATGTGTGTGTGTGTGGGTGAACAGACAGGCTGGTGAGTGTGGATGGACGGATGGATGGGTGAGTGGGTGAGATTGGATGGACGAGTGGGTGACCTTGGGTGAAGAGATGAGCTAGTGAGTGTGGATGGGCAGATGGATGGGTAAGTGGGTGAGTTTGGGTGAACAGATAGGCTAGTGAGTGTGGATGGGCAGATGGATGGGTAAGGGGTGAGTGGGTGGATAGGCTGGTGAGCGTAGAAGGATGGATGGATAGGTAAGTGGGTGAGTTTGAGTGAACAGATTGAACAGATAGGCTGGTGAGTGTGGATCGATAGATAGATTGGTAAGGTGAGTGGGTGAATAGATAGGCTGGTGAGTTTGGATGGATGGGTAAAGGGTGAGTAGGTGTACAGTGAGGCAGGAGAGTATGGGTGGACAGATGTATGGGTAAATGTGTGTGTGGGTGGATGAACAGACAGGCTGGTGAGTGTGGATGGACGGATGGATGGGTAAATGAGTGTGTGGGTGGGTGAACAAACAGGCTGGTAAGCGTGGATGGATGGATGGATGGATGGGCGAGTTTGGGTGTACAGATAGGCTGGCGAGTTTGGATGGACAGATGGGTGGATGGATGGATAAGTGGGTGAGCGTGGGTGAACAGAATAGGCTGATGAGGACTGATGGATGGGTAACGGAGTGAGTGGGTGAACAGAGAGGCTGATGAGTTTGGATGAATGGGTAAGGGGTGAGTGGGAGCACATAGAGGCTAGTGAGTGTGGATGGACGGATGGATGGGTGTGTTTGGGTGTACAGATAGGTTGGTGAGTTTGGGTGGACAGATGAATGGATGGATGTACAGATGGATGGGTAAGTGTGTGAACAGACAGCTGATGAGTTTGGATGGATGGATGGATGAGTTTGGGTTGAAGTTTGGATGGGTGAATATGGACACATAAACATATGAGATGGATGGGCCTGCACGATGACTGAATGGATGGATGGGTATGATATTTAATAAAAGAGAGACAGTTACTGAGTTACAATCAAATTATTAAGTATGCCACAAGCAACTTACCCTCACAAAACTGGCGGGGAACCATCCCTCCTCGTCGTCAATCTGACCCCACCACCAGTCCTTGTTGGAAGCATCCAGGACCTTGATGACGTCACCTGCTTTAAATGCCAACTCCCGGTTGGCCATGGTGACGTGATCCCATACTGCCTCAGCACTCACAATAGAACCAGCACTGATCAGCTGCAAGGAAGGAATAACACAGGCAGGTTAGGGACAGGCCACCAAAACCGGAAACACACACATGAACATGCAACAAGTAACAACAGAACCAGCAATGAACAGCTGCAAGGAAAGAAGAATAGAGGCAGGTTAGGGAAATGCCACCCAAACCGGAAACACAACAATAAACATGAAACATGTAACAACAGAACCCGCAATAATTATCTATAAAAAGGGGAGAACAAAGGCATGTTAGGGACATGCCACCCAAACCGGAAACACACACATGAACATGTAACATGTTAGAACAGAACCCACAAGGATCAGCTGCAAAGAGGGGAGAACATAGGCAAGTTAGGGACATGCCACCCAAACCGGAAACACACACATGAAACATGTAACAGCAGAACCAGCAATGATCAGCTGCAAGGAAGGAAGAACAGAGGCAGGTCAGACATATGGCATCAAACCGGAAACACAACAATAAACATGAAACAAAGGCAAGTTACGGACATTCCACCCAAACTGGAACCACACACATGTACATGTAACATGTAACAACAAAACCCACAATGATCAGCTGCAAAGAGGGGGGAATGAAGGCAAGTTAAGGACATGTCACCCAAACAAGAGGTCTGACCATTAAAATGTAAGACTTAACAACCGAACCAGCATTGAGCAGCTGAAAGGATGACATGTAACATGCCAGCCAGAGCGGAGGTCTAAACATTAACGTGCAACATGTTCCTACAGAACCATCACTGATCAGTTAAAAGAAAAGAGGGGCCAAAGGCAGGTTAAGAACATGCCATGAGACAAGAGCTTGACACAATGACATGTAACATGTTACAACAGACCCAGCATTGCTCAGCTGCAAAGAAGGGATAACAAAGGAATCCTAGGAACATGCCACCAAACCGAAGCTCTAAACATTAACATGTAAAATGTTACACCAGGATCAGAACTGAGCTGCTGAAAATAAGGAGCGGACAACGGTGGGCTAGGAACATGCTACCAAACCCTTAGCTCTACACATAAAGTGTAAGAACAGAAGCAACACAGATCAGCTGAAAGGAAAGAAGGACACGTGTAGGCATAACCCACTTTAGAGCCCTAACACAACATGTAACAAAAATAACTAGAACGCCTCCGCTGATAGGCAGAAGAGATCACACAACACGGACTAGAGCTCTAAATCCTCAACAAGTAATCAAACACGCACAGCGTTTAACGCCCTCCACACCATCCAACCGCAGCAAATTATGGTGGGCCAACTATTCAACTCAACAGGACCCACTGCATATCTCAGAAGTTAGGTTTTAGCAGTCCTTGTCCAGTTAAAATAAAGAATGCCACATTGACACTGGTGTAGGGACACAGACAGCACCACACAGGCCTCCTCGTATCCCGCACCCTGCCCTGGAGGGACAGAGAGAACACAATTCCATGGAAGCCCGTTAGCGTGGGGCCCTTAAGGCTAGTTCACAAGTACAATGAGCTCAGGGGACACAATGAAGTCTGTGCTGGGCCTTGAGTTTGGTACCAGAGCAGAACCAGAATAGAGTCTGACATAAATATAGTGTCCTAAATATCGGTTACAATAATTTGACTTCACTTGAGTTAGTCATTGAAAACCTACACCCAACGGGAAGTATTTTTGGAACCTATATTTAGATCACAATAGTTAGGCCAGACAATATATGTTTAGATGACATTCTAATATACAACTAGGCCACAGAACCAATCACTGGAAGCTTGCAAGAAGTTACAGCTGAAATAGCCCCATCTCGGATGTTGATGGACAGGGTTATCCATTGCCGCAGGCCGCTTGTTACTGCAGAGCAGAGGTCCACAGCACACCACACCTGATACAGGCAGAAATGTACTTTGTTGCACCTGAGATCACGTGGTGCTCAGGCATCTGACCATCTTTACCTTTAGCATATCTTGCTAGATCTTTCACGCATAACCCTACCTTTCATTCACCCATCCATCAATCCATCCATCGTTTCATAATAGATAAATGTTAATTCCCCAAAAGGGCTGTGGGAACAGAAGAGACACCAGGGACCCTTTGACCTTTGATGGTAACACTGGAAGAGCCCTGGTTACATGAGGTTCATTCTGCTGTCACACGGTGCATTAGATCGGGGGAGATGGTGAGGGCAATGGAAGGTAGGCGGATCACTGAAATAATATCGACTACCAAAATATCGACTACCAAAAATATCGACGAGAAAATATCTACAACCAAAATATCGAGTTTGTATGTACAAACAGGTAAGTACAAAAATATCGAGTACAAAATATCGTTAACAAAAATATAGTTGTAAAAAATATCGACTTTAATAAAAACAATGTTTAATTACATTAATATAAAAAATTAATTACTAAAATATAATTAACAATACTTAAAATAACTTTTAATAATTAAATAATTAATGAAAGTAAAAAAATAATATTTTTTTAATCATATTTCTTAAAACATATATATATATAGTAACAAAATTTAATTAAATAATAGCCAATATTATTAACGTACAAATACAAAAGAGTAAAAATTACTATTCCCACTGCAAAGAGTGCAACAGTGGATATATGACGTTGCAACGCAACTTTTACAACGCACTACCATTACAACGTAAGTATTGGTAAGTATATAATAATTTTTTTTAATTTCAATTATTTAAAATTATTTAAATATAATTTAATTTCATTTCATTTCATTAAATTAAATTAATGTAAATGTAATTTTACTTTATTTTTACACTGTACCCCTGTACCCCTGTACCCCAAAACTGACCCTGAACCCTAAAAAAAACCCTTTACCCAAAAACCCAAAACTGACCCTGAACCCTAAAAATACCCCTTTACCCAAAAACTAAAAACTGACCCTGAACCCTAAAAATACCCCTTTACCCAAAAACTAAAAACTGAACCTGAACCCTAAAAATACCCCTTTACACAAAAACTAAAAACTGACCCTGAACCCTTAAAATACCCCTTTACCCAAAAACTAAAAACTGACCCTGAACCCTTAAAATACCCCTTTACCCAAAAACTAAAAACTGACCCTGAACCCTAAAAATACCACTTTACCCAAAAACTAAAAACTGACCCTGAACCCTAAAAATACCCCTTTACCCAAAAACTAAAAACTGACCCTGAACCCTATAAATACCCCTTTACCCAAAAACTAAAAACTGACCCTGAACCCTAAAAATACCGCTTTAATTTAACATAATTAGCTATTAATCAATTAAATTAAATTAATTACCAATTACATTTTAATTAAATAACAAATGTTATTTAATTACCAATTAATTAAATATTACTACCAATTAATACATTTACATATTTAATAAATAATAATTAAATTACTTCCCACCCTATTCCCCTATAAACCCACAACCCGCTACAGGAAATACATTATTTTAATTTACATAATTAGCAATTAATAAATTAAATTAAATTAATTACCAATTAAATTTTAAATATTTAACATATAATATTTAATTACCAATTAATTAATTATTACTACCAATTAATAAATTTACATATTTAATTAATTATAATTAAATTACTTCCCACCCTATTCCCCTATAAACCCACAACCCGCTACAGAATAAAATTACACAATATTTAAAAAAAATCATTAATTAAAAATAATTATAACATAAAATGACACTTTTCACACATATTATAACATAAAAACACTATAAATAATTACATATTATATAAAAAACGATATTTTTTACTTTCGATATTATTTAGTCGATATTACTTCACTTACCTTAAAAACGATATTTTTGCTGTCGATATTCTGTCCTGTCGATATTTTCTCCAAACGATATTTAAAACTCGATATTCTGTCCAAACGATATTTTGGAGTCGATATTATGTCTGTGCACCAAGGTAGGCACAGCAGCTGCTACCTGGGCACGCCTGATGCCTGGGCATGTCATTGATTGATCCATGCCCATCAACCCACCCATGAATCCACAGACACATGCATGTGCTGTTTAGGCCTGAGCGGTGAACTTCGCTCGTTCGCCGAGTTTGCGGAGTTTTCTGCACTCCACACTCCATGAAGCTCGCGGAGAGCAGAAAACTCCGCTTCGCGATGTGCAGCAGAGTTTTTTCTGTGCTCACGATCACAAATGGTAAGTTCGCGATTGCGAACAGTAAATTTGCGAGCGCGAGCTGCCGCTTGGGTAGAATTATTACCCGAGCGGTAGGAATACCAGCATAAACTGCAGTTTGCACTGCATTCCGCCACTCGCGGAACTTCACCGAGTTTTTTTGTAACTAGACAAAACTCCGCGAACTACGGCTAGGCCTACTGCTGTTCCGTTGTTCCATCCACAATCTGTTCTTCCATTGATGGCTTTGCTCTTGACAGATCTGTCTACCTATAGACCTCTCTCATTCTACCAATCAATCTGTCTGCCTATATGCATAAGCAGAGCAGTCACTAGTGCAGACAGTACAGCGACACTGAAGCCTGGAGGTGTCAGGAGCCCACTGCACTCCAACTATGGCTGTCTTTTACTACTTAGCTGATGGAGAGTTGTGTTCTTTCCAGCTCGCATTAGGGTCAGAGGCACCTTTGCTACACCAAAGTCTATACATACGAGTTTAGGCATGGATATCATTGACCAAAATGGCAAGTCTAGCGGAAGTGACATCACTGCCCATGTGAACCCCAATGATATCACAAAGTTGACCCCTTGTCTAAGGACCAAATATTTATTCTTGGTTCTATCGAACACTAGGGGTTGGAAAGTATCGTAAGTAAATAAACACTGTTAAATTAACATTTACTTCATGATGCTGCTGCATGTTCATGATCCCAGATACAGGGGGTAGGAAGTGCAGGGCAAGGGGTACCCAATGGCTACTAAGCAATGTCACATTCTAACTAGGCCTGGGCGGTGAACTACTCTCCGTTCGCGGAGTTTGTGGAGTTATTCGCAATACGCGCAACTCGTTGAGTTCCAAAAAACTCCGCTTTGCGTAGCGTAGTTATTTACAACAAGGGGTGGTGATGGACAGAGTCTCTGAATTAAGCAGAGTACTCTCACCCAGTCAAGAGATCAGGGCTAGATCCAACACCGTTTTTTAGCTCATTGCACCATCCCAGTTTCAGAACCTGGCTGTATGCAAAATAGTCTGTCCCTGGCCCAGTGCATCATGGGAACAGGGCAGACCAGACTACAAAAGCCAATTCTTACACTGGGAAGGAAACAAGCTTCCGGGGACCGGTTTCTGCCATTTCAGGCGTCTTCGGCCCAGCTTGCTTGAATCCTGATGGTGCAATGAGCAAGGGACTCACATCTGAGTATACCCTTCCACGCTTAGGGTGGACAAAATTATTTACAACAAGGGGTGGTGATGGACAGAGTCTCTGAATTAAGCAGAGTACTCTCACCCAGTCAAGAGATCAGGGCTAGATCCAACACCGTTTTTTAGCTCATTGCACCATCCCAGTTTCAGAACCTGGCTGTATGCAAATTAGTCTGTCCCTGGCCCAGTGCATCATGGGAACAGGGCAGACCAGACTACAAAAGCCAATTCTTACACTGGGAAGGAAACAAGCTTCCGGGGACCGGTTTCTGCCATTTCAGGCGTCTTCGGCCCGGCTTGCTTGAATCCTGATGGTGCAATGAGCAAGGGACTCACATCTGAGTATACCCTTCCACGCTTAGGGTGGACACAATTATTTACAACAAGGGGTGGTGATGGACAGAGTCTCTGAATTAAGCAGAGTACTCTCACCCAGTCAAGAGATCAGGGCTAGATCCAACACCGTTTTTTAGCTCATTGCACCATCCCAGTTTCAGAACCTGGCTGTATGCAAAATAGTCTGTCCCTGGCCCAGTGCATCATGGGAACAGGGCAGACCAGACTACAAAAGCCAATTCTTACACTGGGAAGGAAACAAGCTTCCGGGGACCGGTTTCTGCCATTTCAGGCGTCTTCGGCCCGGCTTGCTTGAATCCTGATGGTGCAATGAGCAAGGGACTCACATCTGAGTATACCCTTCCACGCTTAGGGTGGACAAAATTATTTACAACAAAGGGTGGTGATGGACAGAGTCTCTGAATTAAGCAGAGTACTCTCACCCAGTCAAGAGATCAGGGCTAGATCCAACACCGTTTTTTAGCTCATTGCACCATCCCAGTTTCAGAACCTGGCTGTATGCAAATTAGTCTGTCCCTGGCCCAGTGCATCATGGGAACAGGGCAGACCAGACTACAAAAGCAAATTCTTACACTGGGAAGGAAACAAGCTTCCGGGGACCGGTTTCTGCCATTTCAGGCGTCTTCGGCCCGGCTTGCTTGAATCCTGATGGTGCAATGAGCAAGGGACTCACATCTGAGTATACCCTTCCACGCTTAGGGTGGACAAAATTATTTACAACAAGGGGTGGTGATGGACAGAGTCTCTGAATTAAGCAGAGTACTCTCACCCAGTCAAGAGATCAGGGCTAGATCCAACACCGTTTTTTAGCTCATTGCACCATCCCAGTTTCAGAACCTGGCTGTATGCAAAATAGTCTGTCCCTGGCCCAGTGCATCATGGGAACAGGGCAGACCAGACTACAAAAGCCAATTCTTACACTGGGAAGGAAACAAGCTTCCGGGGACCGGTTTCTGCCATTTCAGGCGTCTTCGGCCCGGCTTGCTTGAATCCTGATGGTGCAATGAGCAAGGGACTCACATCTGAGTATACCCTTCCACGCTTAGGGTGGACAAAATTATTTACAACAAGGGGTGGTGATGGACAGAGTCTCTGAATTAAGCAGAGTACTCTCACCCAGTCAAGAGATCAGGGCTAGATCCAACAACGTTTTTTAGCTCATTGCACCATCCCAGTTTCAGAACCTGGCTGTATGCAAATTAGTCTGTCCCTGGCCCAGGTGTGGCAGGGTATACTCAGACATGAGTCCCTTTCTCACTGCTCCATCAGGATTCAAGCAAGCCGGGCCGAAGAGGCTGAAATGCCAGAAACCGGTCCCCGGTAGCTTGTCTCCTTTCTGGTGAAGAATTGGCTTGGTAGTTTGGTCTGCCCTGTTCCCATGATGCACTGGGCCAGGGACAGACTAATTTGCATATAGCCAGGTTCTGAGCTGGGATGGGGCAGTGAGATAAATAACGGTGATGGATCAATCCCTGATCTTTGGACTGGGTAAGAGTGGTCTGCTTAATTCAGACACTCTGTTCATCACCACCCCCTTTTCTGTATCGTTTTTGGCCACTATAGGTGTGGCAGGGTATACTCAGACATGAGTCCCTTTCTCACTGCTCCATCAGGATTCAAGCAAGCCGGGCCGAAGAGGCTGAAATGCCAGAAACCGGTCCCCGGTAGCTTGTCTCCTTTCTGGTGAAGAATTGGCTTGGTAGTTTGGTCTGCCCTGTTCCCATGATGCACTGGGCCAGGGACAGACTAATTTGCATATAGCCAGGTTCTGAGCTGGGATGGGGCAGTGAGATAAATAACGGTGATGGATCAATCCCTGATCTTTGGACTGGGTAAGAGTGGTCTGCTTAATTCAGACACTCTGTTCATCACCACCCCCTTTTCTGTATCGTTTTTGGCCACTATAGGTGTGGCAGGGTATACTCAGACATGAGTCCCTTTCTCACTGCTCCATCAGGATTCAAGCAAGCCGGGCCGAAGAGGCTGAAATGCCAGAAACCGGTCCCCGGTAGCTTGTCTCCTTTCTGGTGAAGAATTGGCTTGGTAGTTTGGTCTGCCCTGTTCCCATGATGCACTGGGCCAGGGACAGACTAATTTGCATATAGCCAGGTTCTGAGCTGGGATGGGGCAGTGAGATAAATAACGGTGATGGATCAATCCCTGATCTGTGGACTGCGTAAGAGTGGTCTGCTTAATTCAGACACTCTGTTCATCACCACCCCCTTTTCTGTATCGTTTTTGGCCACTATAGGTGTGGCAGGGTATACTCAGACATGAGTCCCTTTCTCACTGCTCCATCAGGATTCAAGCAAGCCGGGCCGAAGAGGCTGAAATGCCAGAAACCGGTCCCCGGTAGCTTGTCTCCTTTCTGGTGAAGAATTGGCTTGGTAGTTTGGTCTGTCCTGTTCCCATGATGCACTGGGCCAGGGACAGACTAATTTGCATATAGCCAGGTTCTGAGCTGGGATGGGGCAGTGAGATAAATAACGGTGATGGATCAATCCCTGATCTTTGGACTGGGTAAGAGTGGTCTGCTTAATTCAGACACTCTGTTCATCACCACCCCCTTTTCTGTTGCGTAGCGTAGTATCACACGTTAAACCAAGCTGATACAATTTTTCGTTTAGAAAAAATATAAAGTTAAGAGAAGGCAAGGGACGAGTGAAGGAATGACACTATTTTTATGTTGACATCACGTACAACTCCTGGCTTAACAAGCACACAGAGTTTATGAACTGCTGAAGGCCCTTAACAACTCAGTAAGAAAATGACACATATTTCTAAAACAAAGGGGTCGGACAGCACACAGGGTTACAGCAGGTCTTTACAGGGGTAAAATGTAATTGCACAGCCCGCTGCATACTGACTTTTGCATACAGCTCACACATGACTATGGGCTCTTTTGCGTTTTTTACCCTCTGGAGGGAGGGGGCAGTGGTTCAACTGGGTTGAGGTTGAAAACTCTGTGGAGAGCTGTGAAAGTGCTCAGAGAGAGATGTAATGCTAGTGATCTTTCAAATCAACCATCATACAACACAAATTCTCAACAATGTCTAACACAGTCACCCTCGCTGAGCACTTCCACGGCACTTCACAGCACCTCCACTCTCGGCCCCTTCGAACATCTGCCCTCCTTTCCCCGGAGGGGTATTCAATAAATGTGCGGCCAGTACTTTCTCTGCTGTGTTTTTGGCTCAGGTGTCCAGAGCCTTTTGTGGCTTGCCCACCTGTACTCTGGCCCCCATAACTCTGAATCTCCTACATAATTACACCTATTCCACCCCAAAATGTCTGGGTTCCTGGGGTACATGTTTTCTATTTTTAGCACTATCCTCTTCCCATGAACCAAATGGTGTTAACCGCGAAGGGTACGTACTGTGCGCGTCAGCACGCAGCCTCGTTCTCAATGCCGCAGCATGGGCCCTCTCATAGCGCCTTGTGCATGTCTTCTGGGCAGTGTGTTCTCTGCTCCTAGACTCTTAGGTGTAAACAGGGTTTTAAGTGGGCCGGGTCTCACCGGTGATGAGCACCGGTAGTTTTTTAAAGGGGGTCTCGAAACGGGTCCCTATCGAGCTCTGTTTTGTGCCCAGGCACAGGCGGTCCGTTTTTTTCTAGATTGCAGTGACAGCAGGCAAATCGATGTGCGCGTACTCACACTGCTCACTTCTCACTAGTGGAGAAGTGACGTCATGACGTCATGCCAGGTGAGCGTTGTAGGGGAAGGGAAATCCTTTAAAGAGAGTCACTTTTTCTCAGGATTTCCCTTTTCTTTTTGAAACTCAGGAGCAGCAACATTGTCGTGGTGTCACCAGGATTTTAAGTGGAAGCTTTTTCAATATTCTATACAAACCATAGTTGCTGCTCATTTATTTTATGTAACTAACTACCATTGACGAAGCCAGCAGTCCTGACTTGTTGTAGGTATGATGCTACTTCTTGTATCATATATCTGGATGCAATGACAGAAACAGCAAAATACTAGTCGGGCGGCACACTGTGCGAAGTACAGATTTTTAGCTTACGTATTTTAAGCCACGCCCTTAAATGCATTGACCCCGCCCTTTGAGAGACCCCCAGTTTTTTCATCCTACTTAAAGCCCTGGGTGTAAAGGTTCCAAACCCTACGATCTGAGCTGCACGTGTGAATAAAACAACTCAGTGGCTTAGGGGCTGATAGGCTTACAGAGTACAGCAGGGCTGTGTGCCAGACAGCTATAGCTTTCAGTTGAGCCTTCTTATCGGCCGCCATCCCAAAGCTCTTTTAATCTGGAATCTGAGCAGGACCACAAGCTGGCCTCGCGGATCCTGTTGTAAACACTGATTTCTGGAGGAAATCATAGGACCCACTCTGGCTAGACGGGTCACATCTGCAACATCCCACCGCGAGTCGCTGGACACAGCACCCTCTGTCGCGTTGTGTGCTCTGAGCACACACAAGTGAAGTCGGCTGGTTTTGGTGGACCTCACCTGCTGTGAGTTACCCACTGATCCAACCTACAGCATATACTACAATTCTTATCATGGGTCTTAGTTCAAGGCTGGTCCTGACCACTCA
The DNA here is from genome assembly GCF_964261635.1 of Lissotriton helveticus. Taxonomy (NCBI): domain Eukaryota; kingdom Metazoa; phylum Chordata; class Amphibia; order Caudata; family Salamandridae; genus Lissotriton; species Lissotriton helveticus. The sequence continues at coordinate 5,619,596 of NC_136064.1, forward strand.
TCCTACCTCTGCCCTGAAGTTTACTCACACCAGGATATACGCAAAGCTGCCCATATGCTTTATGTAGTCGCAGCCGGAAGAGACCTGTGATACAGAGGTCTTTTCTCACCAGCCTCCCATCTTCAAATGCTTCATCTAAAGGACAATCAGCAATTCCTTCAGACAGAGTCATTTTCTGCTAGGAGCAGGCTAGGTAGCTACAACAAGAAAAATGAAGGATTTACTTTGCAGCTTCTACACAGTGCCCGTCGCGAGAAGGTAGTCCTCCGCTCAACCCACGGTGGACCTATCTAGAGACTCCGTCTTGAATCAGACCTTTACAGCAGGAAAGGCTTGTCTGGAAGGACATGAGAGGCCTTCGTGAATCTGACCTTTTTCTACATCACTTACTGTGGTTGCATTACAATCCTCTTTGCTGCGATCAGCATCCCCTTGGCCAGCTTAAAAGGCCTTTCTCTTACCAATGCTTCTTAACGATTTAATAGGAATTCATTGGGCAGCTGCTGTTACCAAACTGACATACTACGTTCCTTACAATTTATTCCAGCTCCAGAACACGTTTTAACAACATAATTAAGAAAAGATTAAGGTTTGTAGTTTTAATGTTGACATGGGATATGTTAATACTAGGAAATCATAGGCTAGACATGGCATGCCTCGATAATACCTATATATCACAATTCCCCTTGTTGAAAGTGCATATGTGTTTCATGTGGACAATTACTAATTTTGATTAGTTCGAAGGGTTTGCCTAAGATCGTGCACAGGTAGCAATTATATGACGACAAGCTAAAACAAGTATTGGAATGGTAAATAGGTAATTAGGCCAAACGTGGCAAAATGGCTATGGGTTTTTATTTTATTTTTATTGTCGTGCAAACATAATAAACATTCCAAATAGATTTGGCCAATAAATAAAAATGCAAAAATAAAGGAGTGGCCCAAACGTCAATGCTTTTCAGCTCTAACACTCCTTTTCAGGTCGTTCAGGACTTGTAACCAGAAGAAAAGCTCTCCCTCACAGTGCAAAGACCCAATGGATGAAGTGGGCAGACCTACTGCCCAATGCAGTGATACATGAACAGAACAACGGACGAAGAGCACTGACCCAAGGACCCACCGTGTGGGTATATATGCATGTCTTTTTTTTGTGGAAAAGGCAGGTGAAAAAGTTAAATCTATCTCTAGGCCAGACCTAAAAAATCATCAGTCATTTCTAATTTGCCTGCCCAGATCAGGATTTTCTAAGAGCAGACAAGATTGATCCATTATTTAAAAAAAAAAAACAAATTAATTTGATAGATTAGAGACTCGAGTACCTGATGAATTTGGAAGACAGAAGTCTGTTAAACACGTTGATATCCTTTTGTTAAGCAGGGTTTAACATACTAAAGAACTATAAGAAATGTGTATTATGAGTGCTGATGCACTTTGGTGAGAAGTGATGAAATTGTGTGATGCTTCTCTTAAATGTGATGATTTTAGATTTTCGTCTTGTTCATGGTTGTAATAGTTAAACCAAATAAACATGATCTTAAAGTAAAGTCAAAATATTCCATGTGTATGGTTGGACCATATGTTTATTGTCACGACTCTTCTTTTGTGACTTCGCCCTTCCAGACTCCTCCCCTTTCTGATGCTATAACCTGGACTGCATTTGCGGGTTCCCGCGGTACATTTGATCCATTTCCATCACTGCTTTTATTAGCCATGTTATTATCTGGTGAAATGGAGGTGGGCAAGGTAGACAGACTAGATGGGGCAAGGAAGACAGACTAGAGGGGCAAGGTAGACAGACTAAAGGGGGCAAGGAAGACAGACTAGAGGGGTAAGGAAGACAGACTAGAGGGGCAAGGAAGACATACTAGAGTGGGCAGGGAAGACAGACTCAAGGGGCAAGGAAGACAGACTCTAGAGTTGGAGGATCGCAGAGACGAGGACATTGGCTGGAGGTGAGGAGAGGATGGGATTTGGAGTCCAGACCAGGGAGGAATGGAGAAGCAGGAAAGGCAAAAAGACAGGGAATAGTGGAAGATGGCCTGCAGAGAAGAAGATGGAATAAAGAACCAGAAAGAACTTCTACAGGGGACCCTGCAGCACTCTGGACTAGCCTGCCTGATGCATTTATTTGAAGGGTTTTATATAGCGCCGGCTAGACCCGGAGGTATCAGAGCGCTTTACATGCATGTTCTGGAAGAGAATCTTACACGATTGAGAAGGGTTTGGTTTGAGAAGGAACTGGGATAGTGGGGGAGAATAAGGAGGAGGCTGTTGTAGGAGTCAATCTAGCTCAGACCTCCTGGGTAAATCAAGTATTGGCAGAGTGGAAAGCGAAGTGGGCACAGTGTGAGGCTATTGAGCAATTTGTGGTGTTTGAGGAGACCAAGGTAGAAAGACAAATTTTCAAAATGGATGACACAGAAGGAGAAAGGGGCTTGGTTGAGAACGAGATGGAACAGTTTTGGGTGCAGCTGATGATGTGCTGTGCAGGGGGTGGTCTGTGAGAGGTTGAGAATTAACCGGCGTGCAGTCACGCGGTCTCGGATGACAGAGAGGCAGCTGATGACGTGCCTGAAGTAAATCAAATGTGAGGTTCTGCAGAAGAAGAGTTGAGGGCAATAGGTAAAGAAGTCGTAGGCACTGATGCTAAGATACCTCTGAGGAGAGGGGGCAGAAGAATTGAGGGTCACAGGTAAAGAAGTCGTAGGCACTGATGCTAAGATACCTCTGAGGAGAGGGGGCAGAAGAATTGAGGGTCACAGGTAAAGAAGTTGTAGGCACTGATGCGAAGATATCCCTAAAGGGCTACAGAAGAAGAGTTGAAGGTCATAGGTAAAAAAGTAGTGCAAGAAGTAGTAAGAACAACTAACTGATGCAAAGTTGATCCTAAATGGCATGACAAGAAGAGTTGAAGGTTCTAGGTAAAAAAGGATTAGACACAACCAAGTTGTGGCAAGATATCCCTGAAGGCAAGGGAAGAAGACTTGAAGGTTTAGTAGAAAGAAGTAGTAAAAGAAGTACAAAGAAGTAGTAGGCACAACCAACTTGTGTGAAGCGTTATCTACCTAAGTTGAAAGTCACAGGTAAAAAAATTAGAAAATAGTAGACACAACCAAATAAAGACTCATCTCCAACAGATGCTGTATTTTGGAAGAAGAGGCGAGTATGTTGGCCACCTGTAGTCAAGCAGACGTAGAACGGGAGGAGCGCTGGGACGCTGAGTAGGAACGGTCACAATGATAGAAGAGTCGATGTTACCCCTCTGCCAATGATACATCAGTAAATAGAAGGCAGGTTTATTTAAGACAAATTCAGTGAGTGCAGCATTCTGATGGGACCCATGCTACAGGCTGCATAAGCACTAAAGCCAGACCTTCACGTGGAGGTGGATAGCGAGTGTGCGTCACCCAGGAGGGATCAGAAGTCGGTGTGGGCGTAGTTCATTTTATGTATTTTCGTATTTGACTGCACTTGAACAAGACAAGCGTCCAATCCTGTCTCCCGCTCTCAGCTGTGTATTTATAGCATAGTGTGTTGAACCAGAGATTACATGAGCATGTAGAGCGTGGGCGGTCAAGGTTTTACACCATCAGGATCCGCACACAGTTGCTCAAGCAGGCAAGGTGAGTTGGGACGTGGTTTTGGGGGTGGGGGCAATATATTAGAGTGCAGACTGCAGGCAAACATTGGGCCCAATTAACAGAACTACCTTAAGACAAAATTCTAAACTTACTCCCATTTTGGTATTCACAGAAGGCACTTACTCATTTTGGTATTCACAGAAGGCACTTACTCATTTTGGTATTCACAGAATTTAGGAGTCCTAACTTTACGACTCCTAAATGCCTTCTGTGAATATCGAAAGTCTTAAAGTTAGGATTTGTCTCAGTTTAGGAGTAGTAAAGTAAGGACTCCTAACTTTAGGACTCCTAAATGACTTCAATGAATACCGAAAGTCTTAAAGTTAGGATTTTTCTCAGTTTAGGAGTCCTAAAGTTAGGAGTCCTAACTTTACTACTCCTAAACTAAGGAAAATCCTAACTTTAAGACTTTCGGTATTCACTAAAGCCATTTAGGAGTCCTAAAGTGAGGACTCCTAACTTCTGTGAATACCGAAATGAGTAAGTGCCTTCTGTGAATACCAAATAGAGTAAGTGCCTTCTGTGAATACCAAAATAGTAGTAAGTTTAGAATTTTGTCTTAAGTTAGTTCTGTGAATCGGGCCCATTGACACCAACTTACATGAGACAATGAATTGAACCAAAACACTTCATTGGTGCAGCCTGGCACATGTGGCCTCCTTCCTGCTGTTGGTTCCTGGCAAGATTCGGAATCAAACTCTATTTGGCAAAGAAAGTCATAAAAATCACAAGTAAAAATATACAGAGCAATTACTTTTCATAGAATATATGATCGTTAGAACATCATTCTTCCATAAAAAAAGAGCTAATAAATACTGGTATCCAAAGAGCTAATTATTATTAAAAAAGTCAACGCGTCATGGACCATTTTAACATCATAAAACAATCAACCGGATAGAAAGCTAAAAACCTATAAAATACAAATACAGGAGTGGGAGGCTGCTCTCAGTACTGGAGTAGGATCCACCCAGTTCTGATTCTAACTGCTAACACTGTCCTAAAGTCAGTCTGCAGACAAGCTATGGTTCTACTGGAGACCTTTGTCTGCATTCCACATCACACAGGTTCCACCTCAAACTGCTCTCCACCACAAGCGGTATTCCACCTCAGCTGTATCCCTTCTCAAGTTACACTCTACTTCCAAGATGCATGTAGGTGCCACTGAGTAATGATTCAACATGACGTCTACCAAGCATGTCTAACACCTCAAGATGCATTCTACTTCAGACAGCACAACACCTCAAGGTGCATACTAGGTCAGGCAGCACGACAACCAAAGATGCACCTACCTCAGGGAGTACGACACCTCAAGATGCATTGAACAACAGGCACCATGACACCTCAGCTAGCAAAAGACCTCAAGATCCCTTCAACATCAGGCAGCACGAGAACTCATGGTGCATCTATGTCAGACAGCACGCCACATCAGGATGCATTCTACATCAGGCAGCAAAACACCTCAAGATGCCTTCTATGTCAGGCAGCACGACACCTCAAGATGCATTCTATGTCAGGCAGCACAACACTTCAAGATGCATTCTATGACAGGCAGCACGACACCTCAAGATGCATTCTATGTCAGGCAGCACGACACCTCAAGATGCATTCTATGTCAGGCAGCAAAACACCTCAAGATGCATTCTATGTCAGGCAGCACAACACTTCAAGATGCATTCTATGTCAGGCAGCAAAACACCTCAAGATGCATTCTATGTCAGGCAGCACAACACTTCAAGATGCATTCTATGTCAGGCAGCACAACACTTCAAGATGCATTCTACATCGGGCAGCACGACACCTCAAGTTGCATTCTATGTCAGGCAGCAAAACACCTCAAGATGCATTCTACATCGGGCAGCACAACACTTCAAGATGCATTCTATGTCAGGCAGCAAAACACCTCAAGATGCATTCTATGTCAGGCAGCACAACACTTCAAGATGCATTCTATGTCAGGCAGCACAACACTTCAAGATGCATTCTATGTCAGGCAGCAAAACACCTCAAGATGCATTCTACATCGGGCAGCACGACACCTCAAGTTGCATTCTATGTCAGGCAGCAAAACACCTCAAGATGCATTCTATGTCAGGCAGCACAACACTTCAAGATGCATTCTATGTCAGGCAGCAAAACACCTCAAGATGCATTCTACATCGGGCAGCACGACACCTCAAGTTGCATTCTATGTCAGGCAGCAAAACACCTCAAGATGCATTCTATGTCAGGCAGCACAACACTTCAAGATGCATTCTATGTCAGGCAGCACAACACTTCAAGATGCATTCTACATCGGGCAGCACAACACCTCAAGATGCATTCTATGTCAGGCAGCAAAACACCTCAAGATGCATTCTACATCGGGCAGCACGACACCTCAAGTTGCATTCTATGTCAGGCAGCAAAACACCTCAAGATGCATTCTATGTCAGGCAGCACAACACTTCAAGATGCATTCTATGTCAGGCAGCACAACACTTCAAGATGCATTCTACATCGGGCAGCACGACACCTCAAGTTGCATTCTATGTCAGGCAGCAAAACACCTCAAGATGCATTCTACATCGGGCAGCACGACACCTCAAGTTGCATTCTATGTCAGGCAGCACAACACTTCAAGATGCATTCTATGTCAGGCAGCAAAACACCTCAAGATGCATTCTATGTCAGGCAGCACAACACTTCAAGATGCATTCTATGTCAGGCAGCACAACACTTCAAGATGCATTCTACATCGGGCAGCACAACACCTCAAGATGCATTCTATGTCAGGCAGCACAACACTTCAAGATGCATTCTATGACAGGCAGCACGACACCTCAAGGTGCATTCTATGTCAGGCAGCACAACACTTCAAGGTGCATTCTATGTCAGGCAGCACAACACCTCAAGGTGCATTCTATGTCAGGCAGCACAACACCTCAAGGTGCATTCTATGTCAGGCAGCACAACACCTCAAGGTGCATTCTATGTCAGGCAGCACAACACTTCAAGATGCATTCTATGTCAGGCAGCACAACACTTCAAGATGCATTCTACATCGGGCAGCACGACACCTCAAGTTGCATTCTATGTCAGGCAGCAAAACACCTCAAGATGCATTCTATGTCAGGCAGCACAACACTTCAAGATGCATTCTATGTCAGGCAGCACAACACTTCAAGATGCATTCTACATCGGGCAGCACGACACCTCAAGTTGCATTCTATGTCAGGCAGCAAAACACCTCAAGATGCATTCTACATCGGGCAGCACGACACCTCAAGTTGCATTCTATGTCAGGCAGCACAACACTTCAAGATGCATTCTATGTCAGGCAGCAAAACACCTCAAGATGCATTCTATGTCAGGCAGCACAACACTTCAAGATGCATTCTATGTCAGGCAGCACAACACTTCAAGATGCATTCTACATCGGGCAGCACAACACCTCAAGATGCATTCTATGTCAGGCAGCACAACACTTCAAGATGCATTCTATGACAGGCAGCACGACACCTCAAGGTGCATTCTATGTCAGGCAGCACAACACTTCAAGGTGCATTCTATGTCAGGCAGCACAACACCTCAAGGTGCATTCTATGTCAGGCAGCACAACACCTCAAGGTGCATTCTATGTCAGGCAGCACAACACTTCAAGATGCATTCTATGTCAGGCAGCACAACACCTCAAGGTGCATTCTATGACAGGCAGCACAACACTTCAAGATGCATTCTATGTCAGGCAGCACAACACTTCAAGATGCATTCTATGACAGGCAGCACAACACTTCAAGATGCATTCTATGTCAGGCAGCAAAACACCTCAAGATGCATTCTATGTCAGGCAGCAAAACACTTCAAGATGCATTCTATGTCAGGCAGCACAACACTTCAAGATGCATTCTATGTCAGGCAGCACAACACTTCAAGATGCATTCTATGACAGGCAGCACAACACTTCAAGGTGCATTCTGCGACAGGCAGCACAACACCTCAAGGCGCATTCTACGTCAGGCAGCACAACACCTCAAGGCGCATTCTAAGTCAGGCAACACGACACCTCAAGGCGTATTCTACGTCAGGCAGCACAACACCTCAAGGCGCTTTCTATATCAGACAACACAACACCTCAAGGCGCATTCTAAGTCAGGCAACACGACACCTCAAGGCGTATTCTACGTCAGGCAGCACAAAACCTCAAGGCGCTTTCCACGTCAGGCAGCACAACACCATATGGCGCATTCTACGTCAGGTACCACAACACCTCAAGGCGCATTCTACGTCAGGCAGTACGACACCTCAAGACGCATTCTACGTCCGGCAGCAAAAAACCTCAAGGCGCTTTACACGTCAGGCAGCACAACACCATATGGCGCATTCTACGTCAGGTACCACAACACCTCAAGGCGCATTCTACGTCAGGCAGCACGACACCTCAAGGCGCATTCTACGTCAGGCAGCACGACACCTCAAGGCGCATTCTACGTCAGGCAGTACGACACCTCAAGACGCATTCTACGTCCGGCAGCAAAAAACCTCAAGGCGCTTTACACGTCAGGCAGCACAACACCTCAAGGCGCATTCTATGTCAGGCAGCACAACACCTCAAGGCGCATTCTACGTCAGGCAGCACAACACCTCAAGGCGCATTCTACGTCAGGCAGCAAAACACCTCAAGGCGCATTCTACGTCAGGCAGCATAACACCTCAAGACGCATTCTACGTCCGGCAGCAAAAAACCTCAAGGCGCTTTACACGTCAGGCAGCAAAACACCTCAAGGTGCATTCTACGTCAGGCAGTACGACACCTCAAGACGCATTCTACGTCCGGCAGCAAAAAACCTCAAGGCGCTTTACACGTCAGGCAGCACAACACCTCAAGGCGCATTCTACGTCAGGCAGCACGACACCTCAAGGCGCATTCTACGTCAGGCAGCACGACACCTCAAGGCGCATTCTACGTCAGGCAGCACGACACCTCAAGGCGCATTCTACGTCAGGCAGCACGACACCTCAAGGCGCATTCTACGTCAGGCAGCACGACACCTCAAGGCGCATTCTACGTCAGGCAGCACGACACCTCAAGGCGCATTCTACGTCAGGCAGCACGACACCTCAAGGCGCATTCTACGTCAGGCAGCACGACACCTCAAGGCGCTTTCTACGTCAGGCAGCACGACACCTCAAGGCGCATTCTACGTCAGGCAGCACGACACCTCAAGGCGCATTCTACGTCAGGCAGCACGACACCTCAAGGCGCATTCTACGTCAGGCAGCACGACACCTCAAGGCGCATTCTACGTCAGGCAGCACGACACCTCAAAGCGCATTCTACGTCAAGCTACACGACACCTCACGGCGCATTCTACGTCAGGCAGCACAACACCTCAAGGCGCATTCTACGTCAGGCAGCACGACCCTTCAAGCTACAACTCCAGCTGCATTGCATTGACAGGGACAGAATGTGATTATGTCACATACCGAAGAGAGCGGCTCGTGACCATCTCTCTCCATAGAGACTGATTCTAAAACACAAAGCCTTGCGAAGGCTCAGCCGTCAGGAGTATGATGTTGCCAAGGAAACCCACCACACGCTGCTTTCCACCAAAGCATACTGAAGCTCCACTATATAGAAATGCAACGTTACATCTCACAATGCGCCTTGAAGGTCATAGTACGAGATTTACCGCGCCTGAGGAACGAATCGCAATTTTTATTTGATATATATTTTTTTTTTAAGTTTGCTGTTTCCGTATAACTCAAAACCCTTCCAGATGCTTGAAAGCACTTCAGAGGGCAGTGAGGGAGTGTTATCATAAGTACTGCGGATTCAGTTATATGGTATTGTCAGTAGGCCTGGGCGTTAAATTCTGTTCTGCTCGCGGAATTTGCAGTATTTGGGTAATTTTGTGTTCCGCGGAGAACGCGGAATTGCCAAAAAGTTTGCGATCTGTAGCTTCGCAGAATTTTTTGCTTGTTCGCACTTTCAAAATGCGTGTTCGCGAGATATATCCCCCCGAGCACACAAACAGCGTTCGCGAACAGGAAAAAAGCTTTGCAAACGGGTGGAACAAGCTATTCCACGTGTTGGCAGAACTCGGAATGCTCGCTGAGATTTTTTAGCAGAGCTTTGCGTAGCGCGACTACTCAAATTCCGCCCACTCCTAAGGCAGGACCTGGACAGAACTGCCCACTCACCAAATGTTTCTTAAATACGATTTCGAGTCCAGTGGAGTAGAGGGAGGGTTCCAGAGGATGGAGCCTAGAACTGGGGTGTTCTGTCCCCAAAACAGTAAATTAGCAACAAGAGACGGAAGGAAAGTTTACCCCAAAGCACATCATAGGCTCCCTCCGCTGACCTTCAAAAGCAGTGCACAGTGGTCAGGGCAGCTGAAAGAAGCGACTAGCTGTGTAGCTATGGCCTTTTCTGTCTACATTTTAATTTTCTATATTTGCCGCATAGTCCATTGTTTGCTGCCCTATTTGCAAATTGGATCCCAAAAATATTAATCTCTCTCAAAAGGATCAAAAGTTAGTAGAATTACTAGGCACGGTTGTAAAACGTTTGCTGTCACCCTCTAATGTTGCTTGCTGATATCAATCATTTACAGAAGTGAGAACCTTGCCTAGATGACGTAAGCATCCCATTTGATGGAATGGGGAAGGCTTTTGTTTGCAGGTGGAAACAAAAACGCTACATAAACAAATGCACTTCAAGGGAGGAAAGAATGGTCCCTTCTGTCAGATGTTTTTGGTTTGGCTACTAAACCACATTCAGTTCACTTCAAATATATTTGTCACTGTTGCAATTATTGCAACAGGGCAGTCAGACTTTATAACAGGCACAAATGTTGCATCCCTTTTCCTACACATACGTAAATATGAAATGTAATCTACTGCTCTGCAGAGCTATTTTTAACGGGTACCGGTGCTGTAAAATTGCTGTATAATAATCCTTTCCCTTGCCGCATGATTTTGGCACCACAACCACATAATTCCACTGACCCTAACAAACCTACGAGGCAACAATAGCAGCTGGCTGTGAAAGGTTGTCATTCCGATTAAAGACAAGGTTTAGTCCGTATCTGTGATGGGCTGAATTAAAGAACCTAAGACTCATACCATTGGGCAATAATGTACAGTATTTACTTCTACTTTGGGAGGCAGAAATTGAAGATTTATTAAAAGATTCTGTGCTTCAATGAAAGACAAAATCATACCTGTTGACTAAGACCACTTAAATGAAATGTTACTTCTCTTGCCACATAATTTAGACAACTCGGCCATATAAATCGGTTCTCCATTGGTTTATAATTCCCGAATCCTTTAAATGGAATTTACATTCACACATCTCCGGAATGCCATTCGCTACTCATCCTGACTCTTATATATTATTCTTTCAATTGGTGTAGCTCTCATTTCCAGCTCATTATCCAGCCTTATTAATGTTAAACACCATAAAATGAACATTTACCAAGCAGCACACATCTCACAGACCGCAAGATCAGGAGAGCGCTGAGAGACAAATGGGGGCACGCGAGAAATGATGCAAATGCATTTAAAAACACAGATGTAGATCCACAACTGTTCCTTTTTTAAGTAAGACTAGTCCCTTCTAAGTGTGCTTCGGCAAACTCCAATCATATAAGAGCAACCAAAGAAGATCTGCTCCAGAATGCAAAGCTCAGGCCACCCCCGCCATCAGCATCCAATGCAGAGCATGTGTGACGCCCTGGCCATATCCACTGCCAGCTTCAGAATTCATAGCTAGTGTATTGTCAAATTTACCTTCACCATGAGCATCTGAATTACTAGGTTTGTGCGTTGCCCGCTCCACTGACAACTTCAAAGGCATGACTTGTGTGACTTGCAGGCCACTCCCAACCTCAGCCCGAAAAGGCATTGCTTGTGTGACTTGTAGGCCACTCCAAGCATCAGCCGAGAAGGCATGGCGTGCATGACTTGCAGGCCACTCCCAGCCTCAGCCCGAGAAGGCATGACTTGTGTGACTTGCAGGCCACTCCCAGCCTCAGCCCCAGAAGGCATGGCGTGCATGACTTGCAGGCCACTACCAACCTCAGCCCGAGAAGGCATGGCGTGCATGACTTGCAGGCCACTCCCAGCCTCAGCCCGAGAAGGCATGGCGTGCATGACTTGTAGGCCACTCCAAGCATTCGCCCGAGAAGGCATGGCTTGCATGACTTGCAGGCCACTACCAACCTCAGCCCGAGAAGGCATGGCGTGCATGACTTGCAGGCCACTCCCAGCCTCAGCCCGAGAAGGCATGACTTGTGTGACTTGCAGGCCCCTACCAACCTCAGCCCGAGAAGGCATGGCGTGCATGACTTGCAGGCCACTCCCAGCCTCAGCCCGAGAAGGCATGGCGTGCATGACTTGTAGGCCACTCCAAGCATTCGCCCGAGAAGGCATGGCTTGCATGACTTGCAGGCCACTACCAACCTCAGCCCGAGAAGGCATGGCGTGCATGACTTGCAGGCCACTCCCAGCCTCAGCCCGAGAAGGCATGGCGTGCATGACTTGTAGGCCACTCCAAGCATTCGCCCGAGAAGGCATGGCTTGCATGACTTGCAGGCCACTACCAACCTCAGCCCGAGAAGGCATGGCGTGCATGACTTGCAGGCCACTCCCAGCCTCAGCCCGAGAAGGCATGGCGTGCATGACTTGTAGGCCACTCCAAGCATTCGCCCGAGAAGGCATGGCTTGCATGACTTGCAGGCCACTCCCAACCTCAGCCCGAGAAGGCATGACTTGTGTGACTTGCAGGCCACTCCCAGCCTCAGCCCGAGAAGGCATGGCATGCATGACTTGCAGGCCACTCCAAGCATCCGCCCGCGAAGGCATGGCTTGCATGACTTGCAGGCCACTCCCACTCTCAGCCCGAGAAGGCATGGCATGTATGACTTGTAGGCCACTCCAAGCATCCACCCGCGAAGGCATGGCTTGCATGACTTGCAGGCCACTCCCAACCTCAGCCCGAGAAGGCATGACTTGTGTAACTTGCAGGCCACTCCCAGCCTCAGCCCGAGAAGGCATGGCGTGGATGACTTGCAGGCCACTACCAACCTCAGCCCGAGAGGGCATGGCGTGCATGACTTGCAGGCCACTCCCAGCCTCAGCCCGAGAAGGCATGACTTGTGTGACTTGCAGGCCACTCCCAGCCTCAGCCCGAGAAGGCATGGCGTGCATGACTTGCAGGCCACTCCCAACCTCAGCCGAAAAGGCATGGCTTGCATGGCTTGCGTAACTTGCAGGCTACTCCCAGCCTCAGCCCGAGAAGGCATGGCGTCCATGACTTGCAGGCCACTCCCAACCTCAGCCCGAGAAGGCATGGCTTGCGTGACTTGCAGGCCACTCCCAGCCTCAGCCAGAGAAGGCATGGCGTGCATGACTTGCAGGCCACTCCAAGCATCGGCCTGATGAGGCATGGCTTGCGTGACTTCCAGGCAACTCCAAGCATCAGGCCGAGAAGGCATGACTTGCGTGACTTGTATGCCACTCCCAGTCTCAGCCCGAGAAGGCATGGCTGCGTGACTTGCAGCCCCCTCCCAATCTCAGCCCGAGAAGGCATGGCTGGCGTGACTTGTATGCCACTCCCAGGCTCAGCCCGAGAAGGCATGGCTTGCGTGACTTGCAGGCCACTCCCAGTCTCAGCCCGAGAAGGCATGGCTGGCGTGACTTGTATGCCACTCCCACACTCAGCCCAAGAAGGCATGGCTTGCGTGACTTGCAGGCCACTCCCAGTCTCAGCCCGAGAAGGCATGGCTTGCGTGACTTGCAGGCCACTCCCAGTCTCAGCCCGAGAAGGCATGGCTGCGTGACTTGCAGCCCCCTCCCAATCTCAGCCCGAGAAGGCATGGCTGGCGTGACTTGTATGCCACTCCCAGGCTCAGCCCGAGAAGGCATGGCTTGCGTGACTTGCAGGCCACTTCCACTCATAGAGGATGTATGACGTTACAACGCATGCTTTTACCACGCATGCTGTTACAACGCGGTTTTTACATCGCATACCATTACAACGTATAGTGCTTCTGGGTGCTGGATAGTGAATAGTTTAATTTACTATTCCAACTCCAGTCCCCGTGGACACTAGGGAAGGTTATTGGATATTAAATTAACCTATTCCCTATCCTATACCGCCCCCCAGAGCAATGCGTTGTAATAGTTTGCGTTGTAATGGTTGCGTTGTAATGGTAGTGCGTTGTAAAAGTTTCGTTGTAAGTGATGTTTCCCCTCTCAGCCCAAGAAGGCATGGCTTGCGTGACTTGTATGGCACTCCAAGTATCAGCCCAAAAAGGCATGGCTTGCATGGCTTGCGTAACTTGCAGGCCACTCCCAGTCTCAGCCCGAGAAGGCATTTATTTATTTATTTTATTTGCGGGTTTATAACGCGCTTGAATAAACTCCCGGAGGAGTATCTCCGCGCTCCAGAAACAACAGTGGCAAGAAAAAGGGGCAGTTAATCCTGAACAGAGATTCATATATGATCAAATCTCGGCCTAGCTGGTTAGGCCTGAAACATGAAGGTTTTCAATTTTTTTCTAAAGGCAAAGTGGTCCGAGCACTGTCTCAGCAGAAGCGGAAGTTTGTTCCATAATGTTGGGCCCACCACTGACAGTGCTTTACCTCCCTGTCTGGCCCTTTTAATCATGTTTACAACAAGGGGTGGTGAGGGACAGAGTCTCTGAATTAAGCAGAATACTCTCACCCAGTCAAGAGATCAGAGCTAGATCCAACACCGTTTTTTAGCTCATTGCACCATCCCAGTTTCAGAACCTGGCTGTATGCAAATTAGTCTGTCCCTGGCCCAGTGCATCATGGGAACAGGGCAGACCAGACTACAAAAGCCAATTCTTACACTGGGAAGGAAACAAGCTTCCGGGGACCGGTTTCTGGCATTACAGCCGTCTTCGGCCCGGCTTGCTTGAATCCTGATGGTGCAATGAGCAAGGGACTCATGTCTGAGTATACCCTTCCAAGCTTAGGGTGGACAAAAATATTTACAACAAGGGGTGCTGAGGGACAGAGTCTCTGAATTAAGCAGAATACTCTCACCCAGTCAAGAGATCAGGGCTAGATCCAACACCGTTTTTTAGCTCATTGCACCATCCCAGTTTCAGAACCTGGCTGTATGCAAATTAGTCTGTCCCTGGCCCAGTGCATCATGGGAACAGGGCAGACCAGACTACAAAAGCCAATTCCTACACTGGGAAGAAAACAAGCTTCCGGGGACCGGTTTCTGGCATTACAGCCGTCTTCGGCCCGGCTTGCTTGAATCCTGATGGTGCAATGAGCAAGGGACTCATGTCTGAGTATACCCTTCCACGCTTAGGGTGGACAAAAATATTTACAACAAGGGGTGGTGAGGGACAGAGTCTCTGAATTAAGCAGAATACTCTCACCCAGTCAAGAGATCAGGGCTAGATCCAACACCGTTTTTTAGCTCATTGCACCATCCCAGTTTCAGAACCTGGCTGTATGCAAATTAGTCTGTCCCTGGCCCAGTGCATCATGGGAACAGGGCAGACCAGACTACAAAAGCCAATTCTTACACTGGGAAGGAAACAAGCTTCCGGGGACCGGTTTCTGGCAATACAGCCGTCTTCGGCCCGGCTTGCTTGAATCCTGATGGTGCAATGAGCAAGGGACTCATGTCTGAGTATACCCTTCCACGCTTAGGGTGGACAAAAATATTTACAACAAGGGGTGGTGAGGGACAGAGTCTCTGAATTAAGCAGAATACTCTCACCCAGTCAAGAGATCAGGGCTAGATCCAACACCGTTTTTTAGCTCATTGCACCATCCCAGTTTCAGAACCTGGCTGTATGCAAATTAGTCTGTCCCTGGCCCAGTGCATCATGGGAACAGGGCAGACCAGACTACAAAAGCCAATTCTTACACTGGGAAGGAAACAAGCTTCCGGGGACCGGTTTCTGGCATTACAGCCGTCTTCGGCCCGCTTGCTTGAATCCTGATGGTGCAATGAGCAAGGGACTCATGTCTGAGTATACCCTTCCACGCTTAGGGTGGACAAAAATATTTACAACAAGGGGTGGTGAGGGACAGAGTCTCTGAATTAAGCAGAATACCCTCACCCAGTCAAGAGATCAGGGCTAGATCCAACACCGTTTTTTAGCTCATTGCACCATCCCAGTTTCAGAACCTGGCTGTATGCAAATTAGTCTGTCCCTGGCCCAGTGCATCATGGGAACAGGGCAGACCAGACTACAAAAGCCAATTCTTACACTGGGAAGGAAACAAGCTTCCGGGGACCGGTTTCTGGCCCGAAGACGGCTGTAATGCCAGAAACCGGTCCCCGGAAGCTTGTTTCCTTTCCAGTAAAGAATTGGCTTGGTAGTTTGGTCTGCCCTGTTCCCATGATGCTCTGGGTCAGGGACAGACTAATTTGCATGTAGCCAGGTTCTGAACTGGGATGGTGCAGTGAGCTAAAAAACGGTGATGGATCAAACCCTGATCTGTTGACTGGGTAGGAGTGTTCTGATTAACTCAGATACTCTGTCCATCACCACCCCCTTTTTGAATCCTTTTAATCATGGGCACCCTCAAAAGGAGCTGATTACTTGACCTTAGGGCGCGTTTTGGGACATATGGAACAAATTTCTCTGCCAGATAAGAGGGTCCTAAGTCATGTAGTCCCTTGTGTACTATACAACATGACTTGTGTAACTTGTATGCCACTCCAAGCATCAGCCCGAGAAGGCATGACTTGTGTGACTTGTATGCCACTCCCAGTCTCAGCCCGAGAAGGCATGGCTTGTGTGACTTGTATGCCAATCCAAGCATCATTCCGAGAAGGCGTGACTTGCAACATGCCCCTGATCACATCCACTGTCAGCTTCAAATCCAAAACTTGCTTGGGACCAAGGTTTACCTTCATCACAGGTCTAGCTAACGGCGGACGCCTGTTGCCAGCTATGTTTCATCATTGCTGCCTTTGTAAGGTTATGGTGGGTGAGCCTGAGGCACGTGGAAGAACTTTCAGGAAATGGTATGAAAATGAGATTAGGGAAAGTGCTAAAAACATAATTGAGCATTCGACTTAATGGCATGTCTCCCGTTGCCGTGCGTTGTGACAGGAGGTGACACGTCTGCTCCATCACCCAAGCCTTCAGGGAGAACCATCCTTGTCTGAGACTAGAGAAGAAGCTGAGGAAAGTGAGAAAACATGGCTAATGGAACTTCATACAGCTCCAAAATCCAACCTAGGTGTCCTCCTGGATGGTACATTTCTGGCCAGGGTAAAGGCTTCCTGCCATCCTATAGAAACTGACATTTTACCACCCGCTCCACAGGCAGTGTGGCCGCATTTACTGCCTGGAGGACCAATTGGGTGACAAAAGTTGATGGTAGAACTCTAGTTCACCACTGTGTACTTCTTTGACCTGAATAATCGAATTGAAAGCCATGCAGGAAGCAAGTACAATATTTGGTAGGCCAGACTGAGACCAGGGCACGTTTTTTCAGAGGAAGGGTAATTTTGCATAAAAATCTCACCATAATTGTAGTTTTTCTTAGGCTCATCCTTTCTGCATAATTTTCACTCAGAGAAGACTGGATCAAGCAAAAAATGTCTTGACAGATCTGTGCATCTAGATGTGTGCTGCAGCCACATGGGCTGCACCTGTGACATTACCTTGGGACTTTAGGAACTGGATGAAAAAGAGACTGAGCAGGTATCTTTTGTGACTTTTGTGCCTAGGCATAGCTCTTTTACAATATTCTTGTAGATGACCGCCCACGGATAATGCGTGCCACTTTCATAAAATCTAAGCTGGGAGGTAATAATACAATTTCACACAGCCCTGGCCAGGATGCAAGTAGTTTGCAATATGTGTGATTCCTGGAGGGACAGGTTTACGACTGGGTCTGCAAAATGTGTTGCTATTCAAGTAATCAATGTTTCTCTTGCCACTCACCTGGAGATACAAAATGTCTGCTTAGTGCAGCAAAAGTGCAAGCAAGTGAATTGTCCACTTTCTTGCTGTATATTTTCTCAGTTCATACAGGGCCTTGCATCATGTACCTT
This sequence comes from Lissotriton helveticus, assembly GCF_964261635.1. Lineage (NCBI taxonomy): Eukaryota > Metazoa > Chordata > Amphibia > Caudata > Salamandridae > Lissotriton > Lissotriton helveticus. The sequence continues at coordinate 5,637,284 of NC_136064.1, forward strand.
TAACACAGACCAGATGATGGATTGGACGCTGGGATGTCTAGGGAGAGGTGTAACCTAACATGATGGAAAGGCAATGTCCCACCTGACCACATTATTAGGATTGTGAGCAGCTCTGGAAGGAGTCCATAACCCTACGCTTCATCACCAACCCACACCTTCCATGGCCTTCCTTCACCTTATACGCTTGGCCCGGCTTTGCCTTATTTCTCTCTGTGCCATTCTGTGGCACACCTCTCTGTCCTGGTGATTCAGCTGCTGTGTATGGGTGTACCCGCTCCTTGCGCCAGCGTCCTTTCAAATATTTCTGTGCCTTCTCATTTAATACCCCACCAGAGTCCATAGACTAGTAGCCTTAGTGATCAACTAATTTAGAGATGTGCCTTTTGCCCAGTGCCAGGAGGTAGCAGCTCCTATGAACTTTACTCTAATGTGTAACCCCTTGAATGCCAATTCACCAACATGCCAGAAGTGAAATCATGCTCTCCTTGATCCCGGATACGATCACAGAACTCATTGCTTTTCGGTCTCTGAGACTTTCAACTGCTTGTAATCTATGGTGCAAATGTAAAGGAAGGACAAAGAGAAAGAACAAAGAGCGGACAAAGAGAAAGAACAAAGAGCGGACACAGCTGAAAGCCAACAAAACTCCGGAAGCCATGTTTTCTTTCCGCTACCCAACCGTCTTCAGGACCCAGAAGGTGCGGGGCGCCGCTAGGGGGTACCCAAGGCAATGTGATGTCTAACAGCTGCTACATCTGGCTTTTCTTAATTGATATTCATATGAAGCCCTACAATAATAAGGAGAAAAACAAAAACTAAAGGTATCAGAATACAAAAAGAGCACTGTATGAACAACCTCCCCCACCCCCCACCCCCCGCCAAACGCGACAGCGGGTGAGCTATTTTAAGCTCAAGGATTCAAGAATAATTGTTTTGTGGTCTATTGTGCAATCGGGTCATGGAATTTCTTGGCAGACGTATACTGCCTCACTAGGTATGGCTTAAGATTAATTTTAATAATTACTATTGCTGCCTTTATGCTGTAACGTCAGTGGATTGCTGCTGTGGAGCTATAATGGTACCAACAATTTGATTGTGTTGTTAAGTACAACAATCTAACAGATCCCAGGTGATGTTCTGTCCCAGAACAGCGACACATGTCCAGGCCGTCAACGTCCCCATACTGACGACGTGCCTCTTAATTTGTTCCATCCGTTTGGCGTCTAATCATCGTCACGTCTGGGGACAAAGGAGTGTGCGTACAAGCACGCCACGCGTAGCAGCCTCTCAATCAATGTGACTGATGGATTCAGCGGAACCCGCAGGACCTGGCCGTTGCGCGCTGCATCCACCGCTGCCCCGCCATACTCATTTGACTAAAGTTATTTTGCAGAAAGGCCATTGGGTTAATAAAATGTAGCAGCTTTTTGGTTGATTGGTGTTCCTCGTGCGCAGGCAGAATAGTAATACAGTGTTGCATTGGTATAATTGCTTTCTGGAGAATACGAGGCTTCCTGCCCCCTTCCCATTACTGACACGCTCGACGGCTGTGCTATTAGAAACAGCCCAATGGTGAAGATTCCAAGCCCAAACTGAGGAATAAATGCCCCTATTAGAGCAGCCCTAACTATTTATAATTTACATCCATGTGTTTGGATAACGATTTTTGCCCAAACTGACCAAATTCTGAAAAATCTGTGGAGAAGTATCACTAAATCAAATTTAAACTATGAGGTGGCAACCCATATCCTTACCGGATGACGTAACTAATTTTCATTTATCTATATAACCTGTTCAGGAATTTAGAAACGTACAGAACACCATTAGCCAAGATTTTTCATTTACCAAGCAAAACAATTATATGCGGCAGATCTAGAGAGATTGTACGCTCTCTGGGATCTCCAAACGTTTCGAAAAGTCAGATCTCCACTGGTGTAGTAGTTTTTTTTCCATGGGTGTTAAACCCTTCATCCTTCTAGTTCAATTAAAAATCTTGCCGCACACCAGGCAGTAGTCAACCTTAGACTTTTCTATAGGACAACACCTGCATTTTATTACATTTATTTTTGACCGGTGTTACGTACCTTACCATTGGCCTGCTTACTTAAACACTTACTTTTACGTGAACATGTACGCCTCCAGTCACCCACTCCGGGAGCCACAAAGGGCTTGGTAACAGCTACCTACTCATGAACGAGAAACAATATTTTACTCTTTCATCTGAAAACCGAGATAGGTCTGCCCACAAACTCTGGTAATATGTCATCAAAAAGATGCCCCTCCCACAAATTAGACCTGCCAATCTGGGAAGCGATATCTGTGACACAGAAAGTTAATCTCCCCTACAGAGGCGGTCTCGAAAATTTAAAGCTGCATCATTTAAAGAGAAGCACTCCTTCCAGGAAACAATACCAAACTCCTCTAGTAACCAGTATTAAGCCTTTAAGGTAGTATAGTGTGTTAATGTGCCTGCTGCAGAAGATAATTTGTAAAGCCTAGATTAAAGCTTCAAATCCTGTGCATTCCACCTTAACTTTAGTTATCATGGGTTATAGTAATGATGTGGCACATTGTTTGCGCCTTAACCTGACTATTCGAGGGAAAATGAGCTACACTTCCGGAAAGCGATTAAAACTTGGCTCTTTATTTAATCCGGTCTTTAAGGTCCTTTTACTGTGTTGACATGCTGCTGCCTCTTACGTAGCGCTGGGATGCCTTTGGGTCGCCACACACTCTACAAGTGAGTAAAATAGAAATAGAATTGACTGTAACCAAAATCACATTAATATCTGTTTTTTTTCCCATTATTAAGGGGTTCCCTAGACCGTACCCAGTATGTATGTACAAGGCCAGATGGACATGAATTCAGTCTTATATTAAGCGTACCCCTTGAAGCCACTCCCATATGACGAAAGATGTCTTCTCCAGTCCAGAAGGCGCGGCTACAGAGTGATGCTTGTAGCTTTCAGAGGCAGTCATCGGCATGAAGAAAGGCCAGTATGCAGCAGCACAAAAGCGCTGTCACTCTAGGCACAACTCTGCGGTGTCTTCATCACAGGGATGTGAGAATACCTTTTGCGCAATCGATGGGAACAAGCTTGTACAGAGCATCCGCAGCCCTGTTGCACAAGAGAGGAGGAAGATACCGCTGCTGATCACCGCCTCCTTGCTCCCTACAAGGATACCTTATAGACTGCATCGCGCAGCCAAAAGCGGCCATCTTGGCAATAACAGGTATTGGAATTAGGACTCCAAGTGAAACAACTTGGTCTTGCTGGCCACAGCCTTCCTGAATAGGATAGGGGTTACTTCCTGTTGTAGCAAAGGTTGATGAGCTCCACAATGGTAATCATGAAAGATCTTCATCCCTGGGTCATGTCTATGATGCCTTATCCATGACCGTCTGAGGCGGATATCAGACCAAGAGATACTTCTTGCACGCTTGTCCATTCCGGTGTCTTTCATGGCAGACGACGAGACTGGGAACATTTCCCACTAGTAGGGGACTGTGAGTGACAGGTGGCACTGGGAAAAGGCCAGGAAATGCCAAGAAGAGTCTGCCAGGAGATCTCACAACTTACCTTTATTACAGTGAAACCTCGTAATTCTGTAATGCATCTCTACTGCGCTTTTCATACATCAGTCTTGAAGAATGTTGAAAACGTATTTTTTCATTTGTTAAAATGTTTGCATTAATACGACGTTAACATATAGACACGTTAATACTATTTGTAGAGAGAAAAATTTACATTTAGACTGACGATTGATAATATAAGCCTACATTTCTTTAAAGTCTGCTGTTGTTTGCCATCTTGCTTTCTGATGTGAGCATTTTATTTCTAGGTGACCTGGTGTCCGAATTATCAAATTAAATGTTCCTTATTTTCCATGTAAAGATGTTTTTTATTTTCTTTGTGACTATCAGAACACTCTCTGAGAGTAAGGGAACCCAGGGTGACTTTCCTTCGTCATTCCCTTTGAAGAGGCCCTATGCTGGTTAGTTCTCCAATTTATAAGAGTTTGATTTGATTTAAACTCCATTTTGCTTGATGCATTCATATTTTGATTATTACTCAATACTCATCTGATTTTTGCCTTCTGTAAACCATTAACTTGTAATAAACCTTCATGGTTTGAAACTTAAATATATTCTCTCTTTCTCGTGGAGCCTAACATGCTTTACATTTATTGAATGTATTTACTTGATGACTAGGCTCAGCTGTGTAATTCTATCCAGCTGATAGCAGTTGATGGTCCCCGAATTTGCACAAAGCAAAAGCGCTAACAATGTTTTGGTTTTCTCTATAATTCTCTCTTTACCTGCATAGGTGTCCGTGGCCCAGAACAGGTTCCACAGATACAAATTCAACGTCTAGCCATTGACACAAAAAACAATATTATTGAAATCTGCTGTCTTAACCCCTTCCCTGTGCCGCGATTTCCGCCCCGGTGTGCGGGGCTAGGGAGTGAGCGCAGTGATCATGTCGGAACCACCCCGTCATGAGTCACGGGCGGCATGTGCTCATGACGGCGTGGTTCTGTCATGACCCCGCCCGCTCATTAATTTGCCCGCACAGGTGGAGAATTAGCGCCGCGTGGCTGGAGCGGCAGCAACATGATGGAACCACGCTGTCATGAGCATACGCCGCCCACGGCTCATGACGGCATGGTTCCGTCATGCGCACGCAAGGGGTTAAATCTATCCGACATAACTACCGATCAGTCCGGGCACAGTCAGGATCACATATTACATTTCCTCTTCCTCAAAGAAACATGGTTTAACGCCGCTTTCAAGTATCTATCATGGTAATCCAACTAACCAGGGGCGGCACCTCCCCAATGGCGGAGGAGCATCGCCCCACTGGCTCATAGCCAGCAAATGAAAAAGAAAACGATATTCTAGCATCCTTTTATTTTTTGCCCTGCGGGCTGAGCCAGCATCCCCAAGGAGGGGTGGGCCATGGGATGGGGCAGGAGGACCATTTTGTGCACTTCTGAGAGTGCGTGTGATTGGCCGGCCGGCCGGCTTAGGCTGGCCAAACACACATGCCCACTTACGTTTCTCAAACCGGGATGTATTGAACAGACAAGTTGGAGAAAGAGCACCAACTCCCTGTCCCGAGCGGAGCTTCAAACGAGCCCGCTCAGGCCAATCCCATAGGTGCTCTCACAGCATGAGGGCAGCACGGGGATTGCACAGGGAGTCTGTGATGCTGTCCCATTGTCTGCTGGGACCAAGGAGAACACTGAGGCGCGACGCGAGAGGTGGCAATCAGTATCAGGTAAGTTCCTTTTTTTAAAATTATTATTAACTCCCCGTGCTCCCCCTGTTCTGCTCCCCCAGCACCCACTACACACGCCTCACCACTTTTTGCTTGTGGCGGCCGCCACTGCAACTAACACATGCATCAGAACAACAAGACCTGCAAATAATTATCCCCAAAACCACTCCAACCTTTGACTAAAAGCTCTCTTCATCCAAACTCGTCAGACTCCGTATCATCTCATATCTGAAATTTGCAGCGTTCGATTAATCCCCTTCTGCTACAGTTTGCAAACATTTCACCAAGATGGCAGGAGACAACCTTATTTTCTGATACTATGAAAAATCCTTTTCATAAATCCCAAACTGTGTCAGGAAGCTTATCTGGATTTTTAGATGAAGTTGCAGCTTTTTTTAAATTAAAAAAAGTATTTGTTTTGCAGGGATTTTGAACAATATCAGAGGCATCTCCATGGAAACTGACTGCTTACCAGCAATCTTTTGTTCTAGTGCATCCTAGAAATGATCATGGCAGTGAGATCAGAGCATCGAGTGGAGTCTGAATTACAACATCACTTATGGCAAACAGTGGCATCTGCCTGAATATTGTAGCTCGAACCCCAAAGGGCCAATTGAGTCTTTCATCCTTCACCAGTCAATATAAAAAAGCACTCTTACTTGGGAATAAACAAGTCGGACTCTAGAAAGTGAATGACATTCGTCCTGCATTGTGCTCCATACAAATGCTAATTAAATCAAATCAAAGGAAATGTATTTAAGATGGCCCCCTATTAACCCAAGACCATGACAGCTCCCCTGGTGTTAAACAACACTGCTGTAAGGATGGTATGCAGTTTATTATGTTACATTAGTCATAATCGTCAATGTCACATCAAATCATCACACATCATCCCGATACACCCAACTCAGGTGAGGGATTCCTGATTCTTGAAGCCAAAAATGGCTTTATTTTGGGTGTCTACCATCTGAAATTTCCTCTGTTTCAATAGAAGTCAATGGGGGAATTACATTCTCTCGATTATTTTTTTAAATCTCCCACTTTCATGTATGTATATGCTCCCTTCAGACCTTTGTCATACTCCAAATTGGCTGCATGAACTTGGTTAAAAAGTTATCAAATGGCTCCAAACCACTGTATGACAAATGACGTGAACACATCCGTTCTGTCAAGAGATGTCCTCCTCTGATCAAAACCCAGGTCTTAGACCGCAAGGTGTGAGCTAACTTCTGGCTAACCTCAAACCTCTTGTAGGCAACCAAAACCATGACGCATTAGTAGATTTACCACGTGTAAGCGGCACCGGAAATTATATCACTCAGATATTGACCCTGAATCAAACCACAGTGTTGATGCCTTATCCTACTATTTGCCCCGGAACATTTGTCTATTTGCTGCTGAGAATGTAAGGGAAGGGGAGAGACGTAGCAGCTGGTAACCATGGATACCGCTCTTTGACGTCTATGAACATCACTATTATTTGGAGGCCTAGATTCAACTCCTTGACGGCCCTTCGGGCTTCGGAACCACCAGATGCAAAACTCTAGTACCAGAGAGCCACATCCAGGGAAGGTTTTCAGGGCCTCCAACATGAACATGCATAAGGTAAATTCACACTGTTAAACAGAAACCATTTGTGTAATCAGTCGAACCATAAAAATCTACGTTGAGGTTCTAAGACTGCCGCCTTGTCATCGAAGAACAAAGGCGAGATTTGCACAAATCTAAGAAGCTAAACATACCACCTAAGGTGAATTCATCCATGCAACAACTATACCCTGTGAACTCGCCACCCAGTGGTGTAAAAGATCATTAAATACTCAACTCTGGAAATTATGGGTGGGAATCAAAAACACTGCCTTACAGAGCATCCTTTTGTAGCCCATGTAAACCCATACCCACCCAATGAGAAAAGGGTGAGTTGAATCTTCAGATCGAAGGGAATCCTGTGCCGTGATTCAGAGATCCTTCCGTATCAACTTGTAGTTCACAATTCACATGCAACGCCCTGGTAAAGCTCATTTGTTTATGCTGACGTTACCAGCTCCACCACTGTGAAAAAAATACATCTGAGAGATGAGCTAATGTCACTAAATGGTGGAAATGTGTCTACTGATGAATGAAAGGAAACTATGGTGGGCTTCGCAATGCCAGGAAAGAAGTGTCCATTTTTTAGTTGGAAACAGGTGCATGAGAAGGTACGCAGTGCCTATGGCTGCGATGGGTTCTTTGTTATAACGGTGTTAACAGTATTCGGGCCAATGGTAGGCCATAGAGCGACCTCAGAAGTACAGTCAGGCCTGCAGGTTTTCAAATCTGCAGGCATACCAACCCACTGAGCTGTCTTACAGCCAGACCAAGAAGTTGCCAATTAGCAAAAAACAAACAGGTAGTAGTGTTCCCTTGCAGGGAAATGTCCGCACATTCGCTAGGCAATCAGAAATGACAATAAAAGAAAGCGTGAAGAATACAAATTTCCTACTGTATGTATACACAGGTGCTAAATTTGCCCTAAACACCTACTACATAAAGGTGTTGTGAGCACACCTAGATGTGCATCCAATATAGCGAAAGAAACTAGGGCTTTTACAGCACACCACTTATCATTATTCAGTCTTATTTACGTATATCTCACAGATGACATATATGTAAATAAGACTGAATAATGTCCTATTACTTACGGTAATCTTCATTACTCCGGGTCCCGTAGTCCTCGACACCTTCCTAACTAATGAGATGATACTATCTCTGTCAGAAAAAAGAAAAGGAAGGAATGCTGGACCTACCCTCCCCCTCCCGCCGGGAGTACATAAGGGTACATGTCCCAGCATTCCCCCTGAAATACCAAGCCAAAGGATGAAGGCCGGCAAACAGGGCGGGAGGGAGGGAAGCCAGGAAGGTGTCGAGGACTACGGGACCCGGAGTAATGAAGATTACCGTAAGTAATAGGACATTACCCCCAGGTCCCTACGTCCTCGACACCTTCCTAACTAATGAGACATACCAAAGCAAAACCCGGCATTCATCCCAAAAAACACAAAAAAACAACCAGTACAGCAAAGAACCAGGCATTTAATGTGCACAGAACAGAAATCATGGGCGAACACAACCCAACACCCCCAAAGCAAAACCGCCCTCATCACCCAGCAAATTGAGAAGACGGTAATGCCTGATGAAAGTATTGGAAGAAGCCCAAGTGGCCGCCCTACAAATCTCAGAAAGAGGGACACCCCGGACCTCAGCCCAGGAGGCCGCCACCCCCCTCGTAGAACGACCCTGAACACCCACAGGAGGAGGGGCCCCAGAAAGAGAATAGGCCAAGGAAATGACCTGCTTCAGCCAGCGACCAATGGACACAGACGAAGCCTTACGCCCACGGGAAGCAGCCCCAAAGGAGACAAACAGGGAGTCAGTCAACCGAATAGCCGCCGTGCGCTCAAGATAAACACGCAAAGCCCGGCACACATCCAACAAGGACCAACAGGTACCCCCCGGGGAATCCAGAACAGAACCCAACGCAGGCAAGACCAACTCCTGGGACCGGTGAAACTGAGAAGCGACCTTAGGCACGAAGGAGGAATCAAGGCGGAGCACCACCCCGCCCTCCGAAAAGGACAGGAAAGGTTCCCGAGACATCAAGGCCCCCAACTCGCCAAGGCGCCGGGCAGACGTGATGGCCACCAAGAACACAACCTTCAAGGTCACAAACTTCAAATCCACCTCCGACAATGGCTCAAAAGGAGGAGCAACCAAGGCCCGCAGGACCAAGGGCAAATCCCACAGGGGAAAAGAAGGCCGGGAAACTGGACGAGAAAGAGAAAAACCACGGAGCAGCCTGGAGACCAAGTCCTCATCATCAGACAGATTCCCCCACGGGGAACGAAAAGCCCGGACAGCCGCCCACTGGGCACGCAAGGTGGACACAGCCCAACCCTTCTCAAAACCCTCCCACAAAAACTGAAGCACAGCCTGCAAAGAACAGTGCAAAGGGGAAAGGTCCAAGGTCGAACACCAACGACTGAAATTACCCCAGTGTCGATCATAGGACAGGAGAGTAGAAGGTCTACGGGAACCCTGAATGGCAACAGCTAAATGTTCCGGGAACCCACGCCGCCGCCACCCCTGCCTCTCAACCTCCACACCGACAGCCGCAAGCGGAGAAGAGACAGGGGATGGGAGGACCTCAAGGGAGACGGGGAAAGAGGGAGAAACCAAGGGCCCCGCACAGCCAGAAGACGAACCGTCGGAAACCAAGACCTCCGAGGCCAAAAGGGCAGAACCACAACCACCTCCCGATCCTCCAGACACAGACGGGACAGAAACCTGGGAATCAGAGCCAGAGGGGGAAAGGCATAGAGCAGGCGGGAAGGCCAGGGAACCGACAGGGCATCCACCCCCCAACAACCCTCCTGCCGAAACCTGGAGCAGAAGCGGGGAAGCTGCGCATTCAGCCGGGAGGCAAAGAGGTCCAGAAAGGGAAGCCCAAACCTCCCGCACACAAGCCGAAACGCAACCCGGGTGAGAGACAACTCCAGAGGTGCCGGAAAGCAGCGACTCAGGACATCCGCCGCACAATTGTCCACCCCCTTGATATGAATCGCAGCCAGAGACAGCAGATGACCCTCCGCCCAACAAAACAAGGGAACCACCACTGCGTTCAAGGAAGCCGAACGGACCCCCCCCTGATGGTTGAGATAGGCCACCGACACCATATTGTCCGACCTCACCAGGACGTTCCTGCCCAGCAAACACGCCCGAAAACCCATCACGGCACGGGACACAGCCGTCAACTCCCGCCAGTTGGAAGACCTGCGACTCTCCAGTCGGGACCAACGACCCTGAAGGGACCGAGATCCCAAGGTCGCCCCCCACCCCAAAGCGCTGGCATCCGTCGTCAAGACCAGCGACGGAGCTGGCTGCAAGGGGAGCCCCTGAGACAGATGGACCGGATCCGACCACCAAAGCAGAGCAGGCAGGACCACAGGAGACACGGGCACAAGACATTCCCAATCGCGGGACAACGGATCCCAGAGAGACAGAAGGTAACTCCACAAGGGGCGGAGGTGAAAACGAGCCCAAGCCACCGTAAAGACAGTCGCTGCCATCAGACCCATAAGACGCAACCAGAGGCGCACCCGAAAGGAACCCCCCGCTCGGAACCTTCGAGCAAGGGACAACAGGGACACAACCCGAGGATCCGGCAGGAACACACGGTTGAGGTCTGTGCGAAACCGAGCCCCAATGAACACCAGATCCTGGGAAGGAGTCAGCTGGCACTTCGGCAGATTGATCAGAAAACCGTGCCGCCGTAACTCCGCGCACACCAACTCTCTCGCCTCCAACAACAGGACCCGAGAAGGAGCATGGATCAACCAATCGTCTAAATAGGGATACACCATCACCCCCCGGAGATGAAGCCAGGCAACCAAGGGGGCGACAACTTTCGTAAAGACCCTCGGGGCAGAGCGAAGGCCGAAGGGCAAAACCCTGAACTGAAAGTGGCACCCCTGAACACAAAATCTCAGGAAGCGACGGGACCTGGGATGCACCGGAACATGGTAATAGGCGTCCTGCAGATCCAGGGTACACATGAAGTGACCCGGTAGCACCAAAGGAATAATCCGCTGCAAGGTCTCCATGCGGAAGGGAATCCGCAACACCCCCTGGTTCATGACCCTCAAATCCATGACCAGGCGGAAACCCCCGGTATTCTTGGGCACCAGAAAAATCAGGGAATAGAATCCCGACCCCTCCTCCGAAGGAGGAACTGCCTGAACAGCCCCCATCCGAAGAAGATCCTTCACCCCTTGGACTAGGTGGGCCCTCTTGGACCGGCAAGCAGGCCAGGGAGTCGGGCGGAGGCCGGAATCTGGAGGGGGAACAGAAAACTCCACCTCGTAACCCTCCCGCAGAACATCCAACACCCAAACGTCTGAACATGACTGAACCCAGGCATCCAGGAAGAAGTGCAGCCGCCCTCCTACCAACAACCCAGGAACCACAGCCAATGAGTCAGGAGCGAGGCTTCGGGGGAGGAGGAGACCTAGCCTTACGGTCCCGACCACCGCCAGAAGAAAACTTCCCTCGGCCCTTCCCAAACTTCCCACGAAAGGAAGGCCGAAAGAAAGATTTAGACTTATAGGGGGCAGAAGAAGCAGCAGCAGAAGCAGAACCCTTAAAAGAAGAGGAATGCTTCTTCTCTTTAAACAGCTTGTGCAGTTTGGACTCCAACTCCCCCCCAAACAGCATAGAACCCTGAAAGGGCAAACGCAAGGCACAAGCCTTCTGCGCAGAGTCAGTCTTCCAGTCCTTAAGAACAAGACTGCGACGAGCCGCCACACAGGCCCCACCAGAAAGAGCAGCAGCGCGCACCACATCAAAGGACACATCGGACATAAGTTCAACCTGTCGCTCAATGTGTTCAAGAAGACTCGAACAGTCCGTGGCATCGTCCATCGACTGGTAAAGAGACTTAATGTCCGCCAGCAGAGACTGCGACAAATAAGTACCATAAACCCCGGCTCTCAAGGCCAGATGAGAGCCAGAATAAACCTTCCTCAGAGCCCCGTCAGCCTTCTTATCCACAGGGTCCTTCAGCACAGCGTCCTCAGACAAGGAAGTGCGACCCACCAAACTTGCAACAAAGGAGTCAATGGGGATCGAATCAGGAAGATCCGTAGCCATATCCCGGAGGGGGTAAAGACGGGCCATAAAGCGTGGAACCAGAATGCGATCTGGATCAGCCCACTCCCTCTTCAGGACATCCTTAATAAAGGGATGAACAGGAACATCCACCGTGGCAGAACTCTGGAACTGGCGGAGCAAAGAACCGCCCGAAGTACTGGGAACAGCGTCATCAGCAAAGCCCATATTCTGCTTCACGTGCTTCAGGATACCAGGAAGAGCGTCCTTGTCTATATACTTCCCCTTCAGCATAGAGTCCCCAGTCAAAGCCGACTCGTCAGCAGAAGAAGCAGAAGAACCGGAATCCGCAGCATGAGCCTTGCGACCTGCACCACCAGAACCCATCTCTGAAAGGGTCTCCCTGATCAAGCGCTTCAAGCGCGCATCCCCACCTCTACCACGGCGTCTGGACCGGGCAGGAGAAGGAGAACGTGAGTCACTGGAAGAAGAAGAAGAAGAGGACCTCTCCCTGTGATGCCTCTTCCTCGAACTTTTCCCCATCCTGTACAGCAGAGGAACAACACAGGCTGCAGTATCAAATGCAAACAGCACAACGAAGGAAAAACCGCTACGCGGTACTCACCAGCTGCCCTCGTTTATACCAGCAGAAAAAACGACCGGACAGAAGCGCCTGACTACGTCCATACCGGAAGTCAGGCAGCGCCATGACAGGAAGGCACACCCAACCCAGCCAACCAAAGACGCGAAGGCGGCCGCGCCCCCTAACAAGCCCGGCAGGCAGGAGGGGCGGCCATCGGGCAGACGCGGGGCCCACGCGGTCCAACATCCACGCGCGGCCCAGAGGAGCGTCAGACGCAGCCCGCGCCACTCCCCCCAAGCCCAGCAGGGAGGGAGAGGACATCCAAGCCGCCGAGGACAACGAAGCCCCAGCGGAGGTAAGTTCGGCGCAGGAGCCTATCCCAAGCTCCTCGCGCCCCAGCAATCCCTGTCAGAATGACAGAAAAAAGAAACAGGGGGAATGCTGGGACATGTACCCTTATGTACTCCCGGCGGGAGGGGGAGGGTAGGTCCAGCATTCCTTCCTTTTCTTTTTTCTGACAGAGATAGTATCATCTCATTAGTTAGGAAGGTGTCGAGGACGTAGGGACCTGGGGGTAATGACAAGTGGTGTGCTGTAAAAGCCCTAGTTTATTTCGCAAGAAGTTGCCAATGTTTAAATACTAATTTCTCACAAACAAGCGTGTGCCTCCTATCTGTTAACCTAATGGCATCCTCACTGTGGTAACAAATAGCTCTCAGGTAGCCTCATGTCAGAAGTGACATCTTCAACCGGTCATGGCTTTGTCCTCAAAAGCCTGCTGCATTCTGTGACGTGTAGCTGCACTTTTATCATTGTAAGCATTGGCACAAAGATCCCAGCATGCAAAGCGATGTTAGTTAAACGTCAACCATGTGGCCAGCCTAGAATAGTCAGGGGTTGTAATCAGTGCTTTAAATGGGCCGGTACTGTCCGGTACGGAGTACCAGCACTTTTTTATTTTGGGAGGGAGAGTACTGGCACTTCTCAAGAGAAATGCTATACTTTTAATTGGAGAGTACCAGCACTTCTCAAAAACAAGCAGGTACTCTGGTACAGAGTACCTGCACTTATATTTTTCCATTTCAAGCACTGGTTGTAATGACCAATGATAATTCACAACTTTGCAGGTTCCCCTCCCCCTCTCGCATCTCCCCACCCCCAAAGTTCTGGATTATTAGAAGCAAGTCGGATGCAGGCTCCTCTGACAAACGCTGAGCACGTCACCGAGGGACGCGTCAATAGTAAACGTGCTGATGGTGCAAAAACGCCGCACTACAAATTAGATCACAACTGCCGAGTGCTGGATTCAAATCAAGCAGCGCCGCAAACACAGCGAAGTAATTACATTTTAACTGTGCGAAGGCATGAAGAGGGCATTACACTCAGATCGGTTCAAGCACACACACACACATCAATTGTTTTCTTTGCAGAATGGCCATTCAACGGTTCAAGCGCGGATTTATGATTCATTAACTGTGCGTGTTATTGTTTAATTGCTTCATTACTTTTTGGAAATTAAATTTCTGCTCCCATTCCGATTTTGCAAACGGTAAACACAGAACACCAACCCTACACGAGGAAACACCAACAAAAAAACTGCACGCTCAAACCCCACGATCGTCAAAGACTTCACCACAACAGCTTCCACCACAAAGAGCATCACCCCCTCACAAGACCTATGGAATTTTCGAACAACAAAACCAAAACCATTTACAACTTCGACCCCCAACCGGACCCCCACAGCCTTACCTCCAGTCTACCCACTAAAAACCTAAGAAGCACGCCAGCCAAGAATCACCATGGAAGAAACAGCCATCATCATGGGAACTGCCGACTCCGGGGCACCGAAGGACCCCGCATCCCCCTCCACATCTACAACATGGGTGACTCATCACTTAGCGAGGTACTCGCGCGCATCCTGAGCACCTTCATCACCACCGCAACGTTCCCAGAGGCGTGGAAACATGCAGCGGTCAACACAATTCTAACGAAACCTTGATCAGAGTCCACCCAGCTAGCAAACTACCACCCGATCTGCCTTTGACCCCTCCCAGACAAGGTCATGGAGAAAGTCATCAACAAGCAACTCGCCTACTACCTTAATATATACCAACTCCTAGACACCACACAATCAGGCATCAGATGGAACCACAGAACCGAGGCTGCCCTCGCAGCTACAATGGCTTCAGGATGATCCTAGACTTGGGGGGAAATAATAGCCCCCATCCTACTGATCAGAAAAAGCCATGAAATGGGCATCCAAGGACCTGCCCTCAATTGCAAATACTCCTTCCTCACAGGAAGAACACAAAAGGTCAGCATGCCACCCTAAACATCGCAAGCTAAGAACTTCATCTGTGGAGTCCTCGAAGGATCATCTCTCAGTTCAACCTTATTCAACATCTACATAACCCCACTGGCCGACCTCACCAGATCGCACAGCATCAACATATTTACCTAATCAGACAACACCCAATGGATACTCTCCCTGACGGACAAGACTTCTAACACAAAAAACAAATGTGTCACCTGCATGACCACTGTAGCCACCTGGATGGGATCAAACTGCCTCAAGCTCAACTGAGACTAAACTGAAGTGGTGATTTTCAGAAGAAAAACCTTCGCTTGGGATTTCACCTGGTTGCCGGCAGACCTTGGCTCCACACCACCCGCATCGCTCAAGCCAGAAACTTAGGAATCATCCTAGAAGACAAGCTTGATATGCCAGTCCAGCTAAACGCAATAACCTCCAACTGCTTCCAAATTCTGAAGCTGCTGCGAAAAAACTTCAAGTGGCCACCAGTGAATACTGAGATACACTACAGCAACGCACACTATGCAGGAATCACCACACAGCTTCTAAACAGGCTCAAAACCATCCAAAATGCTACAGCAAGACTCATCCTCAACCTATTTGACTGCACCTGCACCACCCCACACCTCAAGGAACTTCACTGGCTCCCTGTACACAAACACACTCAATTCAAACTCCTCACACAAGGATACAAAGCACTACACAACATAGGCCCCACCTACCTCAACATCCGCATTCACTACCACCAACCTCGCAGGCAGCTTCGATCACCTTGACTCTCACTAGCCTATGTACCCCGAACTTTTATTATCAAAGTCGGTGGTCGCACCTTCTCATACCTCTCTCCAAAGCATGGAACAACCTCCCACATCACATCATATCCTCCTCATCACTTCCTGAGTTTCATAAGAAGCTGAAGATCTGTTTTTGTAGTAATCTCACTTGAGGGACAGACACCTACCCGCCTGCGCAGCACCTGGAGACCTTCATGGGTGATTAGCTCGATATACAAATAGAAATAATATAACATAATGTTCCCTGCCAATGCATGGAAAAGGGGGTTGCTTTCAGTTTCGAAGGCATAAAGGAGATACAAAATTGAACGCTACACACACCGTGAGGACAAAGCGTACTTTCTCCATGCAAAAGAGTCCCTCATGCATTTCTATGGAATCATTTCCTAGGAGCCAAAAATATACACCAAATATTATTTTATTGGGAAAGACTTAAGAGCTGCATTGATAGTGTCCAAAATAGCTCTTCTAATCCCCACGAGTAATTGAATTGCATTTATATAGCGCTTTACTACCCCTGATAAGGCTTCAAAGAGCTTTTTCAGTGAGTAGCAAGCTACTCCAGAACCCAAAAAGGATTGGTGGTGAATTAGTATAGGTAAATATGAAATTAATTTGCGTGGTGGACATGTTAGTCTGTTATTTGGATCTTGATGAGATTTTGAAGCGCTTTTTGGCTTGTAGGACACATGCATTGTGATATATGTCAGAGGCTTTGTAAATATGTGTAAAAATCATTTGCATACACGTGCCTGGAATAGTGTATAGGAAACTGTGTGCACACGTGTTCCGCAAACCACATTAGCTCTGTGCGCCAAACCCATCATTCACTTTTATTTTACTATGGAAATTCTGAGATTGTACCAGTCAATTCTAAGTTTTAGAATGATGCCATTATCTGCAGTTGTCTGCATTCTTAACCATCCTAAGCGTAATTAAAGTGTACATCAGGGATATGAAGTGGATGGGGACTTGTCAGCACATGTGGTGTGAGGTGGAAGGGACAAGTGCTTCAAGTATGTGCTGTAGGGCACTAATGTCTATTACTTGCCCTCCCACCTCAATAGAAACTGTTACTGCCCTCAGAAGAGGGAATGACACCTCAAGATGCTAGCATATAATGGTGCACACTGCAAAGTCATTGCAGCTCTGGTGGCTTCGAGGAAGCGGGGGGGTGCGATGCAGTATCTTACCACCTCCCCACACAGCGAGAGGGCTACGCTTTTTCAAGGTCAGGCCTGGCGCTGGGAGGAATTAATCTCAGATTGGAATAGAAATTCAGGTAATTATTCCTGGAGTCTCACAATCCTGCCAATACTGATATGGGAGGATGTTTACCTAACTGACAGGCCATAATCCCACTGCTGAGGGCTCCACCAATGGATTCAGCCTTATTGGTTTTCAAGGCGCGAAGGCAGGAGATGGACGGGGTTAACCGCCCGACACCGCAGTGGCGAGTTGTGGCCGACTAAGCGGAATGTTAATGCTGGTGGACTGTCGTGCTCGAACCCGATAAATAAAAACGACCTACATTAGGAGTGACTTGAGAATAAAAAGCTACATTTGTTTTAATATAGCAGGCTCAACGTGGAAAATTAATATGGCGTAGCGTGGCGCGACAGAAGGCGTTTGTACCAGCAGATGTAGTATTCCCTCAAAGGGACTGCGACCTGGTGGCGGGAGCGTTGCTTATCAGGGGCACTGGTCCAAACTGCAATTAATTTATTATAAATCCTAAGGTCTAACCTCACTGTGTGCACAGACCAGAGTTTTATGAAATTGATCAATAGATAGATGGATAGATGGATAGATAGATAGATAGATAGATAGATAGATAGATAGATAGATAGATAGATAGATAGATAGATAGATAGATAGATAGATAGATAGATAGATAGATAGATAGATAGATAGATAGATAGAGATAGATAGAGAGAGATAGATAGATAGATAGATAGATAGATAGATAGATAGATAGATAGATAGATAGATAGATAGATAGATCGATCGATAGATAGACCAAGTTCTAACTAGGAAAAGAGTTTCAATCGACATCAGATCAAAGTCCATTGAGACAATCAAAGCCAAAAGAAAGTTTAAATAAAGTGAGAGTCCATGGTGTCATCGGAGTGACCCAGTTGACACCTGCACATGTCCGGCTTGCTGTTGCTGTCCTCTCTATCGCCTCTTGCCTGAGCTTTTATGTCCCTCTTCTGGCTCAGCTGAGACCTGCCCGTTCTTCCTTCCTTTACCACCTTTTCTCTTCCTACTTGTCCCACCACGTGTACCCATATGTACCGCTGTATGTTCTACACCCCCTGCCTTTCTGCAATGTATTGGTCTCATCTGTACAACGCACTGTTGCTTTGTAATTATATTCCTGCTATACAATTTTCATATGTCCATACTTCTATGTCAACAGAAAAAAACATACAAGTCAACCATTTCTGCTCTTAAGATGCAAAATAATGAGCTGTTCTAGTTCTAAGCCCTTCCACCGTCTCTTGAAAAAACATTGAAATGAAGCACAGCAGTCAGATGGAATAGGACATGTTTGGAACAACACCTAAATCTTCAAGCCCACATCATTTCACTTTACATTTCCTTAAAAATGCATAGCACCATTTTGATTGGTTCTGGTCATATCCTTCAGGGCACTTTAACACAGTGAAATAAGTTGCCCACTTCTGAGTCTGCACAGAATTAAAGACCAGTATGCTTCCCTATGGGTAGGAACAGTAGTGGCATGTTAATGACCCTTCCAGTGGCTCTCAACTCAGAGAACAACTATCTACTGACCCTCAAAAGTGGGCCCTCTAGTTGACATTGTGATTTGTCCCAGATCTTGACGGGCGAGTCTTTCCTGTCGGTTGACCTGACCTCATACAATGACAGAGAAATGTGTTCAGTCCAGACCAGGGAGGCAGTCTTAACTGTGTTCCAACACCACCTGCTCATCTGGCACGGTGCAGGCTTGTGTGGAGAACATCTGGTCCTTAATTTCCCATCGGCCTTCAAACTGGTCAACCATTCCATCTTGTTTCACCATCTGTAAGCCGACAGAAATAGTCGTTTACCTCCTTTTGCACAAGATCCAAGCCGTTTTGCTACCTCATTTTCGCTCTATGAGTGGCTCTCTTTCATGTGGAGGTGACTCAGGGTTCTGCCCTGTTAAAAACTATTTTTAATATTTACATCAAGATCCCTTTCTTTGTGGCCTGATACATTCCTTTGGCTTCGTTACGCTGGCCAATTCAGAAGACGCCCAACTTTTGCAAAATCGACTAAATTTCATCCAACTCCAGCGGCTGAGTATGTGACGGCTTGGTCGGGATGGAAGGGTGGATGTCCCACAACTCACTCAAATTGAATAGTGTCAAGACTAAGATGCTAAAAATTATTTTTGGAGTCTTTTCTACCCCTTTGGTGTTGTTAGATAAAAACGTGTTACCTCTGAAAGCTTTGGTCCGAGTTTTGTGGATGTCCAACAGAAAAGGCCAATGAGAAGGAAGGAGCCGAAGCAGCACACGGTTATTGAATTTACAGGACAGAAAGTGAGGGGCGTAGCTATAGATTAGCCGATCAGTGTCAATCATAGCCTTAAATACAATCCCCTTCTCCAGGGTATTTGTTTGAGGACAGAAGAGATATGTTCACTCCTGGAAGAACCCGTGATCAAATAGGCAGCTGTGCTTTGTATGCGCTTCAAGCGCTTAAAAAATTGATCTGGAAGCCCCAGATGGCAGGCATTGCCATAGTCAAGATAGGATTGAATTATTACCAGAACAATTGGGGTACGTTGGCAATTATTAATAAATACCAGAGTTTTGCTTGTACCTATGAGTTCCTAAAAACCCATATTATTAACACTGAAGATAATGTACTAAATAAAGATTAAAGTCTAAATAAATTCACCCTTTGAGGGCTTAGAACAGAGGCCCATAACTTCAGGCCAAATGGGAGATTTTAACATATGAAAGCAATTTCTAGTGATCACTGCAAAAAAAAAACCTGCTGAAGTTTAAAGATTAATTGTAAATCGTCAGAATACACGTAAAACAGGAGCCCATAGATTCCAAATGTTTGGGCTGGGGGTGCTAAATCGATCTTGAATAGGAAAGGGAATAATATTGATCCCCGAGGTCCTCAAAAGAATGCTGACTTTTAAACCTGATTTAAAGAGAGGGAAAATTTGGCCTGAGTGGGAGAGGTAAGAAATGACACAACCCAGAGCACTGAGGCAGTCACAGCCAACATTTCTTAGCACGGGGAAGCAAGATGATATGGTTAGATTGTACCTAACACACGCGATAAATCAAGAAAAATTAGGGCGTTGTCAATACTACACCTAAGATCGACTTATCTCCAAGCTTTAGAGGCTCAAAAACATGGCTGACAAATTTTGAGTCTTAATACAACCTCAAAAGAGTGACTATACCTGTGAAACCATACGTGACAATTTATCCCTACATAGCGATCTAGACAGTGTTCAAAACGAGGAAGAAAAAATATCATAAGGAAAAGGAACTGTTTTCAGAGTAGTGAAGTTCCTAGCACTGAATGTCGGATTTGGTGTATGTGCTCTTATGCAGCCATTGTACAAAAGAGGGGAACATTACATATATATTTGAAAATATCTGGCCTCCCTTTAAAGAATTGAGTGCAAAAGAAATCTCCATAAAGCATTGGCGTGTAGGATGTTTGTCCCAGATTTAATTAATGTTATTGAAAATATATAAATAACAATTTAAGAAAAACACAGCCACATTGCAGCATTGTACCACTCATTAATTTAGAACAGAATAAAGGGAGTTTGCCCGAGGCTCATCTCTAGCATTCGTTAAAAAGCACGCATTGCCATCTGTTTGCTACGCTGCCTTTTAATAAAGCAGCAAATCTTGCGCACAATCAGTACCGTCTGGACCCTGCATACACATTTGAGTGAAAATGTCCCTTACTGCATGAATGCTCTCTTTGTCCACCATCATCCAACCACCCCAACTCCACCACACCCTACCACGTCCTTGCTCCCTTCAGCGGTTAAAGGAGTCCTCTTGAGAGTCCTATTGAGGCCTCGCGGCTGGAAGAGGCTCATGGGACGTTATCCTTGCTCGTCGTGCGCGTACTGGACACGCCCTCTTGGGAGGCGGGCTATGGAGCTTCCTGAGCCATTCAGGTTGGAGCTGCACCACTTGGTGACTCAACGCTTACCTTTGACCCTGTTCCTTGCTTTCCTGCCTTTTTGGCTAGGTTTATGCTTTACAAATACTCTATACCAGGCCCGGACTGGCGGTTGCGGGCACCGGGCAATCCCCTGGTGCGCCGCAAGGGTGGGGGCCGGTTTTGGGCCCTGAGGGCCGTTTTTGTTACAGGGCCGTTTTTGCAGCATAGCTGCAAAATCGGCTCTGTAACAAAATCGGCCGAAAACCGGCCCGGCAAAGAGCTCGGTCGCACCCCCAGGGCCGGTTTTGGCTCTCAGTCCGGCCCTGCTCTATACATACAAAATATTGCATTTTAGATCTGAAAAGAAGGGAGCAGCCCTTGCGGAAGAAAGAGAAGCCATTTATTACTCTCAGAGGACTACAGCCATAAGGCACCAGTGGGTACTCAGAGGAAAGACTGCTACCACGAGGAACAATGGCGCAAGATTAAGGCTCTGTGTTTTCCATTTTTACTGATTTTTACAGATGAATACAGACAGAAAACATTGTGTTTCCTGCCTGTATTTATATTTAAAAGGGGAGTAATACAGATAATTTGGCTTCTTTTGACTGACTCTCCATGCTGAGATTAATGACTTTCAGGCCAAAAGCAGTACATATTGGCAGCATGGGGAGGTACAAATCTGAATGAGGTTTGCTTACATTACTGCACATCTCAACATGCATTTGAGCTATTATGCAAATTTTTTCATGTGGATTTATTATTTTATTGTTTTTGGCTGGGTAATCTGCTGACAGGGCTCAATGTATGAGTGCCTTATTATCAGTGAAATAAATGCAGAAGTATATGAGTTATCACCTCATCTGTCACTAAACACAAAAAAATGGATAAATACCATTAAATGGACAAAAAATAAATATGCATAAATACAGATGGAAATATATATATATTTTTAAATACCATAAAACCGAGAGCCCTACGTGTGATCATATACCGCATACATGCCAATAGACCCAATTCAGGCAAAATAATGAAAAAATAACTGCCGGGGCTCTCGTCAGGAGGCAGCTTGCACTAGCCCATTGCTCCTATTAGCGCCGCCTATAACAGAACCAACAACTAACCATGAAGCTCTACAGGTGGGAAGAGTATGTTGCGTAATGGGCAGTTCGGCCGACTTTGAAGCTGGGGAACCAGGTTAGAGTCTCGGCGTAGGCTCAACATCCTGTGATTCTGGGCAGAGCACTAAATCTCCCCGTGCCTAGAAAAAATAAATGTGGCTTTAACTGGTGCTCATGAAAAGATGAAAAATGCTCCAAAACCTTGGGTTGAGTTTGTGCTATGAGCACCAGTGTTGACGATTAAGTGCCAGTGCCGGGCACCGGAAACCAGCGGCTCAAATTAACCACTGTGGTCATGTGGGAGGGCGCCAAATATGATTGTCGTACTGGGCGCCAACCAGCGGCGTTCCAGGGGGCCGCCTCAGCACAGTACCCTGACCTGAGAGCTCCTGTGTGATTCCGGAGGGGGGACCCTCCATATGTTCTGAACAGGGGGGGGTCCCCTCAAGTCTCATTACCTTACTGGTACCAACAGTTCTAAAGCCGGCCCTGCTTCGGAGAGTATTGCTCTAACATACACCCAGGCACTGACTGACCCAGGAATTTCTCACCAATGATTAAGAACTTTTGAGCTTACATTTGCACCACCTGAATAATGGCATTTTGAGTTGGTGCAAATGTCGCTTTCCACTTGCCGGTTGGTGCCCTTACTGGTGCAAAATCGCATGCTCACAAGTGCATACATTCCTAGTCACAGTACAATGCATATCAACCTATCACATGGGTTTAAAAGGATGTAGCCTTTTAATGTAGGCCTTTTCAATTACGATTGATAAAACAGGTAGGGTCGATCAGCCCTTTTTGGAGCCATGCAACATTTATTTTTGTCTAATACACCATTCACCATCAATCACCTGCTGACATTGAAACTTGAAAAACGAATTCACATACAATACAGTGAGGATAGGATGCATGCCAGCCCTGGGGGGGAGGGGCAGAGAGAGGTGTTGGGTGGAGGAGCAGGGATAGTGAGAGAAAGATGCCACTCTAAATCAAATGCAGAGGCATTCTGAAGTCACTAGACCACAAAACTGATTTCATACTTGGCAGAGATTTGATTTCTAAAACCAAATTATGTAGGCAGACGTGTGCAGCTCTCCGGGTATTCACCTTAGATAAGGCCTGGGAATGAATTTATTTATCGTTTGCAGTTCCCAGGACTCCCCCTGAAGCATCAGGGTGGGGGCGAGAGGGGGCCCTGACAACTGAATTAACAGGGCCGCTGTGACATTCAGACAATTGTCAGGAGCTGAGAGTGCTGGAAAAATGCTAGTGGAAGAGTGCTCGCTGGCTAGCGCTGTATATATAATGGCGTCTCTGCATATAGCGCTTTATAATTAAGGTTACCGGTTTTCAGTTTTTTTACAGATAAATACTATTTTTAAAAGCAAAATATACTGGAAATAGTTCTTCTTGTGAGAGACTCTATGCTATCTTTCATTAATTCCAAGCAACAGCTGAGCAGATGGGGAGTATGGAGAGTTAAAAAAAAAAGGATGAGATTTTCTTAAACACAGGCATATGTTACTGCATATTTGTAGTATAATGCTAATATGTACCTGTGAGTGTAGTGCTTTGCTATATGTGGCTGTTTAATTTGCTAAAATGTGACAGGCATCCATGTATGAGTGCACGTCCCAGAATTTAATAAATGTGCAAATATATCTTTTTACGGCTCCATTTATTCTCAAAATACAAAATAAATATGGATAAATATCAATAAGATGGCCCAAAAATAAATATAAATAAATACAGATTGAAATGATTAAAAACCCCAAAAAAACATAAAACTGGAGCCCTATTTGTAATGCAAGGTTGAAAGCGCCGTATTAACAGGTGCTGAGTCGCTCAATTTGTCATACTCCTGCTACCATCATCAGAAGGATGGGAGACTGAGCGAACCAATAAGGCTCTGAACCTGTAATATTTACGTTGCACAACAATTTCTGCAGGCTGAGCTAACTTCCCAGTAATATAAGATCTGCTAAAAATGGTGCAATGGAAAATATGTTTGCTAACAAAATAATCCTCCTCTAGAACGCAAATAAAAATAATGCACTTTGATATAGCACAGTTCTAAGTACTGTAAATAGAAGCTGCTACTATTACCTAATTAAATGCTACTCAATTTACTGACATTATGAAGTTGTATAGCGTGGAAGGTGACCTAGCACCATAGTTCCACACACCATAAATTAGCCACATTAGGCAACCTATTACTATTAAAAATAGTCTGTGGGTCTCATTTCTCCCTTTATAAAAGGTAAGGAGGCCAATCCAGTAATGTACTCACCTGGATTGTACACTGGCTGTGGTGGACAATGCAAAATCCCTGGTTTCATCCGCAGCAAAGATACTTAATTTACAAAGACAGATTCGTGCCCTGGCCAAGCGTGTACGCGAACCTTCGAAACTGCCCTGTGGCATCTGGCACTTCATGTCGGGTCAGGACTTAAAGACTCTGGTCCAGGCACTACTTCGATCTAGAGTGGATTACAGGAATTCTCTTCTAACTTTTTTAAAGTTCACCGAGCCCTGCTCTAGGCTGTATTACATGTGGCCACCCAGTTGTTGGCTGCCTGAAGACCTTTGAGCCTGCTGCCCCTTTTCTAACTTCACAACTCTGCCTTCCCAAAAGCTAGGGTGGCAAATGCAAACAAAATCAGAGTGATGGATGGAATGCTTGAATTACCCTCAGCCACTGCCAATCACTCTGGCCGCATTCCAATCCATAATTTTTTCCCACAATGCCACCTCAGTTTGGACCCAGCCAAATGCAAATCAGTCTTGACCCTGCTCCTCATGGGAACAGTCCAGCCCGGACTGCCAGGGCAGGTCCTCACTTTGAGCATGTTGCCTCTTTTTTAACTTGAAAACTCTGGCTTCTCAACATCTAGAGAACACTTCAAGACAGCTTGCATCACTCACAAAGGCCCTCATATGGGTTCTACCCCTATCTGGCAAAGAGTGTGTGTGAAGCAGCGGCAATTTTACTATTGTTTTTTTTTTCAGCTGATGGCGATGAGCCAACATGTGCAGGGATGGGCAGGACTGGCTATGGGAGGGGGAGGAGGAGTGGTAGATGTGCACTTTTTAGTGCGCATGTCTGCTTGACCGGCCGTCTAATCCGACCAAACTGACATGCGCACTTAGATTTCTCCAACACAGATGCATTGCACAGTCAGGTTGGAGAAACAGCACAGACTCCCTTTCCCTGAGCGAACATTAGTCCAGCTTACCCAGGCCTTTCTCCACATTGCTTTCGTGCTTGATGGTAACGCAGGAATTCGATGGAAAGTCTGTTGCGGTCCCAGGGACTGCTGGGATCGGGAACAGAGGAGCGCGAAGCAGCCGGCAGAACTAGGTAAGCCTTGTGTTTTAAAAAAATTATTATTAAACCCCCCGTCGTGCTCTCTCCCTACGTGATTCCCACCGGCCCACTCTTCACCCTGTGCCCCCTCCACCCGCCTCACCAGTCTTTATCTGTGTGGGCTGCCACTGGTGTGAGGTTTCCAGTTTCACAATGTTGAAAAGTTGGAAAGTTTGTCAACTTGCTCACAGGTGAGACTATTGCCGCAAAAGGTAGGTTTGCAGGATTTTATATGCATATGGTGGAACCAAGACAAGTTTGACTTGGCATCAACCAACCCCGGCATGCAGCTGTAGGACCTAAGGAAAATACAGGGCCCTGCACATATTTTACTCTAAGTTAATCACTGGCGCAGGGTGTGTGACAATTTCACAACTTAGCAAAGTTGGAGAGTTTGCCAACTTTGCCCTCACCAGTATCTTCTCTCAGGGTTTGCAGCATTTAAGAACCCTTTTTTAACTTCTCCAACTTTATTAAGTTCCCTAAGTTGGCAAAAAACCGAGCGACTTCAAATTTGCACACCCGTCTGTGTTCAAAATATTTCTTTTGATAAACCAGAAAACCGACCAGCATTGCAATGAATCACACACACTTTGTTAATTCTCTAACCAAAATATTCTCATCAGCAGATCTTCATTATAACAATTAGACATGCTGCAGATCTTTTCAGTATTCATTGGGCAGCTTTGAAAAAAGATATTCACAAAATTAATTTAAACATTTCCCAGAGCTTTATTCAAAAAATGAAATATCCTTTGAAGTGAGTTTAACTCCCACTGGAATAAATCAAGAATTTTCACAACTTTTGCAGCACGTTCTGACAAAGTGCGTATATAGTTGCGTGTGTAATACCTATGGATAAGCTTCCGTAATTCATAGTTATGACGGTGCTGTTTGTGGCTTAAGTGCATGTGGTTTTCAAAACCCTGTTATTAAGTGCTCTGATGTCACAGCAGCAAAAAACTGAGTTTTTATTTTCCCTGTACTGCATCAGAGCTGCGAAACACCAGGCCCATAAGCCCATCTTGGAATGGGGCTGATCCGCCACCTCGTTCGAGTCTCAAAAGACACAGGGGTACGGCCGGACAGGCCTTTTATTCCGCCAGGCATTTTCCCAGTGGGCTGGCGACTTTGGAGGCTGGTTTTGAAAGCCCCGGGCTGTTCCTGGTTCTTCTGTAACTTTACCCAGCTCCCTGAGGTTACAAGCAGTAGGAGGCTTTAAGAAAGAGAGGGAGTGAGGGGGGGAGGTACAGAGAAAGCAATAAGAGAGGGAGAAGAGAGAGAGAGAGATGACAGAAGGTTAAAGACGATGGAAGGATGGAAAGAGAGAGAACAGCTCTGGTTTGAGTATATCTGCCAGGGCTGCTTTTGGTTCACCAGTCAGGCCCTGCACAAGGGAGGGGATGGAATGCGGGTGGCTCTCTGGTGACATCACCCACTATGATCATGTTAGATGCAGGTTGGCACTGAGGCACACTGACAGGAACATGGAGGCTGTACTAAGTGAATGAGGCACTGGCTGCATGCTTTCAATGTGACTGCTGAGAGCATGGCTTTACGTCTGGATGGGGAGGGACTGTGTAGAGGATGGTGTGCGAAGGTGTCAAGGCACCAAGTAGTGAATTGTTTATGTTACGTAAGTGTGAGGGGAGGATATTGTTGAGGATGGATGGGAAGGGGTCAGAACACCAAGTATTTTTTTTTAAGTCAGGCCAGGAGAGCTGAGGGCACTCCTAAAGGGTTAGTGATTGGTGGCTGGATATAATATATATTTTTTTAAGATTGGCCTTTCTTGAGAGTGGTGGAGCAGAGCGGGTGGATGCCCAAAACATTTTTGTATCTGAGGTGAAGGTTTTGTCATGGATGGGTGTGGAGATTGGCATGTTGTATGTATTTTATTTAGATTGAGAGCTGGAGGGTTTTCCTGAAGTTGGTGGATGAAGATGACAGGATTAAACAGTAGGAGGCAGTATAGCCATTACCGTTTTCAATAAACATTTTCCTGTCTGAAAAGCAAGTGGTTTTTTCCAGCCGCACCAAAATACCCAAGTAACATATAAAATACATAACATGCAATTTTGATTATCGTTTTTGACTGTGGGAAAGAGTTGTGGCTTAGATTAAGGGTCTCAAGAGAGTCACAAGACTCTCAATAAATAGCATGTTACACTCTGCTAATTTGCATATTTGGTATACACTTTTATGGCATGGCATAAGCAGGAACATATGGGATTAGCAGTACACGGGGTTTCTTGGGAGAAATCAGAGGAGGCAGTTGTTTAATGCCACTCCTGTATCACATGAAGAAGATGAGTTTCTGAATGGAAGTGTATACACGTGTGGTGTGTAGCATGTGGCAGGTGCAACAACTTTTGACAATGTCTTGAACCCAGTGAAGTGCTGCAGAAACTGTCCCTATTGTGATTGCTATTTCAGATGGTGTGATTCTCTGACTGTAGGAAAGTTAGTGGTCGGGTGTCAGGTGTGACAAGGTGCAGTGAAGTGGATTGAGAGTGTTTCAGCATCGCCGCAGTGCAGGTGGGAGGAGACCCGCTCTGCCCCTCAGGTGCACACTGCCCTGAAACAGAGGAGAGAGGGTCAGAGGATAAAAAGCCTGCCAGGAAGGCAGAGCCCCTAGAGATACTGATTGGAGGAAAAGTGCTCTACTCAGAAAGAAACTCTTAAAACCCCGAGATTGTGCACTCTGAAGGGATTGGCCGAAGAATGGAAATGTGTATGTGTGCTTGATGCATAGCGCCTTCTTAACCCCTTCCACGCGGGGCTAATTCCTCCGCGGTGCGTGGAGGAGGGGGGCCGTGCGCGGCGCCGCGGTGCTCGTGACGAGCTGAGTTCGTCACGCTGCACAGTGGAGCTGTGCTCATGACGAGGTGAGCTCGTCACAACTCCGCCCACTCAATGGAACGCCCCGCACAGGAAGGGAATTATCCCCGCGAGGGCGTTCTGCGGCTGTTATGACGAGCTGAGCTCCTCATGAGCGTCAAACGTGTTAGGACACCAGGCACCTGAGCACGAGGCAGTACACAATTTGTGCTGACTGTTGTGGTTGACGGGCACCAGCACTCTTCATAGGGAAACAAGGCTAATTTTTAATCACCATACAGTGCTTTATTTGAGCCGGTGGTTTCCGGTGCTCAGCACTGATCATGATACACACAAAGGACAAGCAATGTGCAGGATCTAAGCCCACTGTACATCTGTGGGATAATTTAGATTAAAAAACACAAGGGGCTAATGCACAAAGAAAGTAGTACATCCGCACCTATAAGTAGGAATACCTTTCCGAGTGCAGATTTATTTCTATTGGTAATTTGCAAACTTCACCAGTAGTGTATCTGAAAGGCTGTAACATGAGCAAACTTCCAGGCATGGTACTGGAAAAGTAGTGTAATAACTGGCTCTTTTTCCTCTTGTGCATAGATCTGCATAGCATAGTTGTATGCACAGAGGGAAGATAGCCTACTCTGCAGAAGTATTTATTTTTTTTCCTCCATATGAAAGACCTAGTTCCGTATCGAGAAAGCACTTACAAAATTTGCGATTCCTTAAATGCAATCGCAAAATAAGGAATTGCAAATTTTGCGATTCCTTATTTTGCATGCAGATTTGAGTGATACATACCATTTTGCGAAAATGCGTTCGCAAATGCCTAAATATTTGGGCATGATACATATGGCCCGAACTTCCTACCCCTTTGTGTGTTTTACTACGGCAGGGAAATGTGCAGTAGTAAAACCATTCAGCCATGTTAGGAATCCTTTAGCGAATTTCTTCCAGGCGTAAATGCAGACAGTTTCAGATGCAAATAAATCTTTACGTCCATAGATATCACAAATATACACAAGCGCTCAAAGTGATCACACAGTAAAGACTAGACTGAACAATACGCCAACATATGTATTTACACAAAAATGGTATAATCCCATTATAGAAAACAAGTATTG
The DNA here is from genome assembly GCF_964261635.1 of Lissotriton helveticus. Taxonomy (NCBI): domain Eukaryota; kingdom Metazoa; phylum Chordata; class Amphibia; order Caudata; family Salamandridae; genus Lissotriton; species Lissotriton helveticus. The sequence continues at coordinate 5,666,515 of NC_136064.1, forward strand.
GCAAAGCCCACATATCTTGCCTTTGCGACCAACTGGTTTTTGCCATGCTTTTTAAGCAAAATACATTTTGCTGAAACCGCAAAAAAAGACATGATTAGATAACACAACACCTGCATGAACGCATAAGAGGCATGCGGGTATGCAGCCACGTCATTCAGTAAGCGTGTGCATGCATGATGGTGTGCACAGGTGCGTCATTATGCACGTATGCAGCTACTGAATAAGGTAGGCCTTTTTTAAAGATGCAAGATGGGGACGTCACTTGCAGCAGTAAATTAAAGAAAGAATTTGCACTTCTTTAAAAGCACATTTGTGAAAGGGGGAGGACTTGACAGCCAATAGGAGCTGGCAGGTCCTCCCAAAAATGTAAAAAGACGTTTTTAAGTACCATGAGGGGTGGGGAGGAATGAAAGAGAAGGTGGAGAAAAACAACTCAGAGAGGACGAGGAGCACAATGCACATAGGAGCATTAAATTAAAATTAAAGATGAGGTGGGGAGAAGGGAGTACCAGGGAACATGTAGGGTGAAGGAGGGTATGTAACAGGAAGGGCAAAACTCGAGGGAGAGATCACATGGTGAGAAAGGGGAGCAACAAGGTGTGCAGTGGTAGGTATCTGAGGGTAAGCAGCACATTTGAAAAAGAGCTGGAAAACACATGCACTCTCAGGGAGTGCTAGAAGAGAAAAGTAGTTCCCTAAATGTGAGCTGTGAAAGATACAAGCCATGTGGTATCAACAAGGACTAGCCAAGGGTGACCTAAGTAGGACTCTGAACTGTATTTTGTCAGCAGGCACCTAGTAGGTGTTCATGAAGCCCTCACTAGTCCTCTCTCTCTCTCTTGATATACGGAAAGATACAAGTCAGCCAGTTAAAAAGTTGCTAAAGATGCTATGCTCCAGGGGAGGGATGAACACAAGAAGAGAAAGGCATACCATTGACTAAGAGCAATAAAGTATGAATGACAATAATGCCAACATAGCATAAGCCGAGAGTGAGCGCTGAGCCTACCGCACGTTTTTGGTATGGCCCACGTGAGGCTTTTGCCTACAGATAACTAAAAGTAGGCGAAACATCAAAAGCACATTGGACCGAAATGAGCTTCAGCTGCTCTAACCAATCTATACTAGACTAAGAAGTCGTGGTCTACATGTTGACAGCGTTTCGCCCTATAAACAATTAACCAGTCATCATCAGGACGTTTTCATTTTTAGAGCACGGACACAGAATTCTGTTGAAAGAATTGCCAAAATAGAGAATATTTAATTTTCTTTGTGATAACTGGATCAAAAAAAGAAAGGGGAACACCAGAGCAGGTAAAATATACAACCTGACAGGTCACGAATTCCATCGAGTCTTATAGCTTCAAAAAGGTCAGGGCAGTGCAGGCAGTCCTGTGTGCCCTTACAAAGCGCCATGGAATATAATGCATGGTACTGCTAAATGAAAGTAAATGTAAATGTAAATGTAGTATACTTGTAAAGCGCACAGCTGCCCCAGCAACGGGGCGTCCCGGCGCTGTATAACTCTGGGGAACCCGTCCTGGCTTTCCCTGTGGGATGGTCCCTTGCTGGGAGTCCCCAAGGTGGAGCCAGGCATCCCCGGAATTGGTGGGGCCGTTGTGGAGATTAGGCAAGCTAATGCCCAGAGTTGCCGAGTGGAACCCCTGATTAGAGTAAGCACCGAAGCAAGAATTATCAAGAATTATCAAGTCCGCTGACCAAGGTCCACGACCCTGCCGCGTCGGGAATTGAACCCTGGTCCCAGGCTGACTTCTGCTCTCAGGCCTGCCGCCTCTAACCAGTGAGCCACACTACTCCACAGTAAGTAAGTAAGTAAGTAAGTAAGTAAGTAAGGTGTAAGATGACTACAGTACATATGAGAAAAGTACTTACTAATTCAGGATATGAAAAAATAACAGCATTTCTGGAAAAAGACCAGAATAGGTCTACCAATCCCTTATAAACTATAAAAATAATATTCAGCAGAACTTTTTTTTTTTCAGAGTTTTATATGCGCGAACTAGACCCGAACCGAATCGGGTATCAGAGCGCTTTACATAGCACTAGTTACGTTACATGAGGACACACATTCATTTTTAGGCACAGGGAGATTAAGTGATTTGCCCAGAAACACAGGAGGTTTTGGCGTTGTTACCGAGACTCGAACCCAGTTCTCCAGGTCCGAGGTCGAGCGCCCTAGCCTGAACAGACCAGAACTAAAATAAGACTACAACTCCCAGAATGCACTGGATTGTTAATGGAAAGCCCAGAACTGAAAGGAAACTGTCCTGGCAACACTGATCCACATTGACACCTTATTTTACCTACATTTATATGGGGGTGGAACCCTGCTGAAGCAACCTAGCGCTTGTTCATCCTTCGGATAGCTGCACGACCAGCATCATCAAGTTAACTAACACAAATAATGTAGAAATGTGAGCTGTATAAATGAGTAACATGAGGCCTGTATAATTCCAAGGGCTGCAGCACTACCCGCACAGTGGCATTTCTAGCCCACACGTAACATGTGACTATGCCAGTGTATTGTCCACCCAGGAGTGGCTGGCAATGCACTTGAGGCTGTAGCTCCAGTGACAGAGGTCACAATAAGGGCATGATGGCTGCTGGAAAAACCAAGGGACATTTCCGTTAATCGTGAAAACAGCTGTGTGTGTAGTATGTGGTTGGAAGACCTTTGCCATCGCTGAGCGGCCGCAAACATGCCCTTCTTCAAAAAGGCTTGGCCAGCAGTATGTTTAAACATATGGTTGGTATTCGGGTTTGTGTGGAACAGGGTATAGTGCTAGTAACTCGGATTAACAATGTGTGTGTTTACTGAGATTGGCTCAACCATTTGTTTTGCCGAGTTTGCTGCCATTAGCTTCCATTAGAACATTGGAATGTTGAGTGCTCCATTGAAAACAATCGAGTGCTCAAGGCTTCTGATAGCTGGTAAAAGCCTGGAGAGCAACATTCCAATGTTTACATTTCATAGCTGTTGCTGTGAATAAAAGCCTCTCGGAGACCAAGGGGATTTAAACCCCCTCTAGCTCAGAGTTGCCTTTGATTTTACAAATTAGAACATTCTGCCCTCTAGGGCAGAGTTCGAATAGCCTTAGAGCCCTCCATAGCAGGCTCTACCAGCCATTAAAGACCTGTTCCCTTGTTGAGCTGAATGGAAGGGGTGTTTAATGGCCAATAGAATCTGCTACGTCGGGCTCTAAGGCTATGTTATTTGCCTCCATTCTAGATTTAGTGCTAGGGACACAAAGCAACTAGAGATGTGGGTGTGGTTATTTGCCAGTATTGGGGATATTTGGGAGATTGATGCTAATTGCTTCATGACCCACGTGTTATTGGGCACTAAGCACTGTTAATGCCCCTCAGCAGAGAGCAATAATGCTCATTTAGAAAATTAATTTCAGCTTTTGGAGCTGGCATATTTGATGTGGTCTGTCATTATTACCCTTTTCCTGTGAACAGCCCTGAGTTTAAATTTGACAGTGTCTGCCTTTGCTTCTCAAAGGTCCTGGTTGACACCATTAGGGTTAGGTTAAGCAATTTAGGGAACCCTCTTGGGTTTATCCAGACCCGAATCATGGTGTCTAAAGCCCTTTCCAGACTTGAGAACAATTGTAAGCTAAGGTGACCAGATAACTCAAATGTCCTACGAGTACCCGGTTTAGAGTCCTAGGCTACCATTTTGCAAATCTATGCTTTCTGGGAATTGTAGTTTATATTTGCATCAGTAGTATGTATACACACTGATAAAAACCCATTTCATAATGAAGATCTGCACTCAAAGAGTCTTGGGCTTGAAAAGCCTTTGGGTGTACCTACATAAACTATAAACAGGCCAAGGTGTGTCATTGACTTTAGGCCACAACCTCAAGAGAGCCCCCTTAAAGTAGATCTACAACATGGTGTACATCACCAAGACAAAAGTCACTGAGAGTTCTCAAGAGTCCCTGACACCCAGTCCAGTTTTTCTCAGCATTCTGGGACTTGTAGTCCTGGCATTGTAATGGGTAAAAATGGACTCCAGATACTTGAATCATACATTCCAACGTTTTAAAACTGGAAAGTTGAAGATTTTGGAAAACAATGAGGAGAATGTATGTTCCCCAGTGACATATATCGAAGCACAGGCTGCAGCTAAAATGTTACCATTCTTGGCTTACACAATGGGGAGCCTGTCGCCTGAACAGGGTATGTTTGCATGTATGTATGTTGAATGCACAGAATTCCAGAGGGGGTGAGCTATTCGCCCATGGATCTGAGAGCCTGGGAGGCCTGCTCCAGGGCTTGCCATTCAGGAACCTTTGTTACCCGATGTATTACACCGTGTTTTTCAACTGCAGTGCTCAGCGCCTGCACTCCCAGCTTGCACTGGTGTATTACACGAAAGCTCGAGGGTCCAAACGTAGTGCCAGAGAGACATTGCTCTTTTTATCAGCCCAAAAAATGGAACTTTGGCAAAGAACATCTTATTCAAACGGCAAGATGATCATTTAGTCACCAACAAGATGATAATTTAGTCACCGTGTGATGCAGTTTAAATTGTAATTTAAATGCGGAGTGGGTCCTGCAACCACGGACGTGTGCACCAGACACGCACACACGCACTTTCCTCCCAGGCGGCCCACCCCCCATCTGCGCCTCTCCCCCTGCTCTAATGACGCAGGCGAGGCGAGCAGTTTATCTGCAACTAGTGAGCAGCGTCAGCTCGGCAGCCACGAGCAGGGGGAAGGAATGCAGCCCGCGCGGCGGAGGATTACCATATCAAGTGGCGAGGAATGTACCAACGCAGCTGCTGGAGGGGGGGGCCTGAATGGGCACGCGCCGGTTTCCAACCCAAGCAGCCGCATCCTCGAACCGAAGGAGCCGGGCCCGGCAGCTGCACCGAGCCCCATCTGCGGAGGGTGCGAGTGAAGCGGCTCTGATGAGAGCGAGCCCAGGAGGCGAGTGCACCGACCTGTCCCCGGCGCACGCCCCCCCCCTCCCTCCGCCATCCGCATACTAATGACTCGCTGTGTTAACTCTGGGAAGGCTGAAATAGCGCTGCCCTCCGCCCACTCGCGCGCCCACCAGCGGGTCAGCGGCATTTTGCAAAAAAAAAGAGAAAAGCAAAAAAAAAAAAAAAAAAAAAAAAAGACTAGATATTGCAAAAATAATAATAATAAAAAGGACTAGAAATTTCATTTTTCTCCATCAGATAAAAGAACAATTGGGGTGGGTGGATAAGAGAGGTGATGGGCTGACATCCCCATCTGCAGCAGGTGCTATTGAAAGGCTAGGGGGGGGCATAAGGTAATATATTCCCCTCACGAAGCCCCCCCGGTGCAGGCACGGCCGGGGCTCCGTTCTCGGCGGAAAGGGCTGCGTTCCTTACCGGCCTTGGACCGACGGTCGCGCGCCTTCATCCCCGGTCTCAGGCGGCGCGGGCGGGCAGCGTCACCCCTCTGGCCCCGGCGTGCCCATGCTCTCGACGCCTCATCTGCTGAAGGTGGCTTCGCTCCACGCACACCCCCTCCGTCTCTCCCCCATCATCAGCATCAGCACCACCACCGGGGAGGGGGATAACGGGTCCTGTGCTCAGAGCAGGCGGGTCCTCGGAGCCTCACATGTGCCTGTGGGGGGTGGAGGCGGCGGGGGGCGGTTAGGAGCGGGCGTCGAAGCGCCGGGCTGCCGTAGTCACTGGGTCTGCGTCTACCTGTGCTGGGCTCAGGAGACGGCGCTGACACGTGGGCAGCATGTTAACTCACTGGTACGAGGGCAAAGGGACAGCCCTTTAGGAGAGCGTGCGGTCCATCACGTGTCCTAATGGACACTAGCGCCGAGATGCCCATTCGAGGTCGATTCACTGCGCTATACCAACCATTCATTAACAACATAACACTACAGTCAGGGCTTTAGGTGGGATGAAAGAAGGGGGGGTGGAGGTGGAGGGGGTGGGGGGCAAGGTCTCTCAAAGTGGCGTGACCAATGCAATTTACGCCGTGGCTTAAAAACACGTAACTATACATCTGTGCTTAGCATAGTGTGCCGCCCGACTTGTATTTTGCTGTTTCTGACATTGCACCCAGATGTATTTGATACAAGTAACATCATACCTAAAACAAGTCAGGCCTATTGGCTTGGTCAATGGTTGATAGATGCGTAAGATAAATAAGCAGCAACTATGGCTTGTATATAATATTGAAAAAGCTTCCACTTAAAGCCCTGGTGACACCACGACCATGTTGCTGCTCCTGAGTTTCAAAAACAGAAGAGAAATCCAGAGAGAAAATGACTCTCCTTAAAGGATTTCCCTTCCCCTACAACGCTCACCTGGCGTGACGTCATGCCGTTACTTCTCCACTGTGAGAAGTGCGCAGTGTGAGCACGCACACATCGATGTCCCTGCTGTCACTGCAGTCCGGAAAAAAACTACTGCAGTGACAGCAGGCACAAAACAGAGCCCGATCGAGACCAGTTTTGAGGCCCCCTTTAAGAAACTGCCGGTGAGACCCAGCCCACTTAAAGCCCTGACTACAGTCCTCCCAACAAACAATGAGAGATCAGAGTCAAAGAGTGAAAAACAACACAAGTGAGACATCATAGAGCCTGACTGTTTCAGAGACAAACAGCAGTGCACTGCAAAACAGCTGGAGCGGTGATGCCAGCTGCACTAGGAGGTGATGGTCTAGTTCACAGTTTCAACTGGTGGTGAGTCAAGGCAGGACCAATGGCGTCGCTGGGTTCTAGATGTTGACGGCATTCATGACAGGATGTTGCTTGGACATCTTGGAGCCAGTCCACCTTGCTGAACATTTTTGACGGTTCGGGGTCGGTAACCAACATATTCAATGGTGCATCAGGGAAGGAGCGTTGCTGGAGTCCAACTGATCGCGATGCTCGACATCTGAAGGGCCATTTAAAAATCCCATTTGCTGCAAATGAGCAGAGCTGAGTTCATCTCTCTGGTAACGAGGAACCTTGTATGCGTCCTCACAAGATAGGGCTGTCTAGAGGCTGCATGTGTATGTGCCCTTGGTGGGGCACTGTATGACCCCGATGCGCCACTGCTAAGTCCCTTGCAGAACGTTTCAGCAGATGACTTATGGTCAAGGAATGCTGGGGACTGCACCAGGACACCGAAGGGATGAGCAGGTTGAACATCATCAGTTGGCTTTTGCTTCAAGTGTATCAAGGGGGCCTCATAAACTTTCTGCATCGGTCTGTTGTATAGGATTTTAGGACCCTAGTGTAATTTTCCTGATTCATGCCCTTATATAGGTATAAATCACCCTATCCTTATCTAGGCATAGAAATCATAACCATATTTAGACAAAGCTCATGCAGTCCAAATACGGCATGGCTACTTCCACTAGTTCCGAAAATCCACAACGATTTCTTGGAAAACTCGCCTTCAGCAGTCAGGGACTCCCCCTTGCTTGAATATTGATTTGTGCAAGAACTCATGGAGTTTTCAAAGAACTGAGATTCTTTGATGACGTTATTATGTCCAACCTTACGTCAAACTCGGCACCTTCAAGGTATAAATATGCCCACACTTGCCCAAGCAAACACACAGTGGTTTGGAGCAGTTCGACTATCTACTTTCCCGACGCATCTCGCTACAGCAAGGGCCGAAGGAAGCTGACCCTCCAGCAGGCTCATTGAGAGAGACGCTGTCTTTTCTCTTGCCGAGAAATCCAGCTCCAGTGTTTCCAAGCTACCCTTGCGGGTTGTTGGGAAATCAAGTCCTGAGACAGAGAGATACCAGACAGACCTCCTTCATTCTAAACCAAGGTACGGAGCTGATTAGACCCTAAGAGAAATCTTGGATAGATTCTTGGCAAAGAGAATACTAAACCTATGCTACACTTTATTTACCTCTTCCCTCGTACTAGAGCTAGGTTAGGTACATAGGGGTAGGCGTATTTTAGAAGCACCAGTTGAGTACTTTTAGTCTTTATTTATTAATGTATGTATTCTATGTATTTTATTGCTTAGAAACCATACCATGCTTTCACAGTATTATTTTATAATACTCTTCATACTGTACGCATTGTACTTTGTAGCCAGTATTACGATTGTAGCAGTTCATTTCTTCTGCATGAGAAAGAAGACTGTTCAATAAATACTTTTTTATTGAAAATGCCCGTCTCTCTATTTCTCTGCACCTCTGGTGAAACGAAGCATGCACGATTGACTGAGTGAAATATCTATTGTTTCCACGACTCTGAAGATATGTTTTATCTTGGGAAACAAAGTTGTCATGTTTATGCGGTTGTCAGAAACGAATCCCTTCTTGTTTATTTGAGAACATTTCTAGTGACCTCTGAGCTAGCTGGCACTCACGATTAGGTCTAATATATTCAATAGAGTCCTAGTCGACATAAGTCCAACGTCACATCTATAGGATATATTATTCCAATGCGCAGAGCCTATTGGGAATATAGTAACTACACTACAGGTCCAATGTTTGTCTTCATTATTACTCGGTAAACATCACTTACAGCGAAACTTTTACAACGCACTACCATTACAACGCGGTCATTACAACGCAAACAATTACAACGCATTGCGCTGGGGGGCGCTCTAGGATAGGGAATAGGTTAATTTACTATCCAATAACCTTCCCTAGTGTCCACGGGGACTGGAGTTGGAATAGTAAATTAAACCATTCACTATCCAACACCCAAAAGCGTTATGCGTTGTAATGGTATGCGATGTAAAAACCGCGTTGTAAAGGCAGGCATTGTAATAGCCTGCGTTGTAACGTCATACATCCTTATTACTCACCACATTCTATCACCAGATTCCTATTTTTTTCCTGTAGAGTGTGCCCCACATAGTGGTGGGGTCCCCATGTATCCAACGTGTATTCCCTCTTAATGGCCGCTCTCAGTCTCTCACTCTCTCTAGTCATGGGCTTCAAATATGATATGCCATTTTAAGTATTAAAAACATCAAAAAGAAGTGCATCATCAAGGTATCTTCCCAAAGTTCAGGCTCTAAACCTTTAACTTGAGATGTTTTCTATTGACCACATTCAGATTATCAAACACAAAGGGAGGTGTTTTTGTTGAAAAGGGGCAAACTCCGAAGATCTGGGGAAGAACTATTTATTCATCGAATGCTTCATTGGTGGTATTCAATTAATCATCAAGGAGCCCTGTATTGTATTGTAATTGCATTTATATAACGCTTACTACCTCCGAAGAGGCGTCAAATCGCTTTTTCTACGAGTGGCATGCTACTCCGGAACCCATAAAGGATTAGTGTTGAATTAGTATAGTGAAATATGAAGAGATGTGTAAGATAAGGTATATCTTCAAATTTTTGTGAAAGCCACCAGAAACCACTGCAGACCCGGACGATGTGGTTAGTGTGCCAGAGGCAAAATAACCATCACAGTATGTGAACATCCACGTTCTGCACAAGTCTGAACCTCTGAGTCACTTGGAGGTGGGTCTCTGCAGGGAGGACCTTTCCATGATCCAAAGCCATGACTACGAAGGCTCCATGGCTCTCTTTGGGTGTAGAAGAACGACTTGACCGCAGAAGCAACAAGCTGAGCTAGAGAGGCCTACTTGGTGTAGACCTTCTTATGTCTTAGTTTAAGATGTGATTCCTGAACCCAACTCCTCGGCCAAATCCTGCCGTCAAATCAGACCAACCATGAAAGGGTGAGGAGGAGACCCGTCCCTCACGCATGTTACGATCAATGCCCTTTTTTCAAGGCTTTGTCGCTAACTGTTTATTCTTAATGTCAGCTGACAGGCCATCCACCCGGAGAATCCCGCCAATTATTCTATTAACGGTGAGCGGTGACATGTCCTTGCCATCAGTCTCCCTGCTTTTCCATTACAGTCTTGGTTACAAGGACCAGCTTCATCAGGAGTGACCGGGGGCCTGCCCTCTTACATCTCAGCCAGTCTGGCACGCGTGTGGGGGGACATCGAATCACAGCAGAGATACACTGGTGCTCTGCTCCCTCCTCCCATCCCATTACTCTGAGGCGTAGAGAATGTGACACTTGATGGATCTATATGTGGGATAAACAATGAAAAAATATCCCAAATGTCATGACACCTTTCTAAGTTTTAATGGTGACCTTCTGTAATGGACTATTGAGAACCATCCGGCCAGAATACCAACGCCTGACATTAATAGCTCACTGAAGCTGTACATCTTCAGCTGAAAGAGACATATTACTAATGCTTTTATTACTATTATTTGTAGTGCCATTAATATGAATTCAACTATTATCATTGTTATGTTATTGATACTAGATGATCAATATAGGAATTTGTATGTCTGTAATTAATACAACGTGTATTTATTGATATCATCATATCTATCCTTTCAAAAGCGATCCTTCACCACAATGCGCGCTGCTGCGGGTGCTCTGCATAGGGGCCGGACCCTGGCCCATTCAAACAATTTCATCCAAAAGATGCGGCACACAGATAGGGTAAATTCGCCAAATTCTTTATTCACTCCAAACTCGGATCATCATATATATGTGTATGTGTGTGTGTGTATATATATATATATATAAACACACACTGTGCATCTGGGTGTGCGTGCATGCATGCCCGAGTATGTGTAATATTCTACTTATTACCAATATTGAATAAGAGGAGAGGCCATGATTCACAAGAAGCCCAGCTGTGATGTGAATAAACAGCATATTACACTCTGCACATATGGTTTACGCTATAGGATTTTTTTCATGTGTGTATGTTCATAAAATGGGATTTAAGTATAGCCAGGGGCATTTATATATGTGTAGTAAATTAAAACCACATTGAAGAGGCATTGTGTCTAGAAGGAGAGTTGTCTCTATACTTATAGTAATCTAACGCTGAATCTGTGAGGCCCTGTGCCATGATTTTTCTCTTGTGAATTTCACACTGTTGATGTAATAAGCTGAATATTACCTTTGCACTATAGTAATAAATACATATGCCACGGCAGTGAAAATAAATATGGCCCAATACATATATTAATTAGAGCAACTTTCCTAATAAACAATCATTCACACATGAATCACAGCGATGCAAAGGTCAGGATAATTTCCAGGCTAATACCACAGTACAGCAAACCAACATGTTAAAAACACTCTTTACTGCCTCACAGATTATTTGTAACAAGGATACAAACTTTCCATGTAGTAAACAGGCCTTTTCTGTGTGGTTGAGCATCACTGCACACATTTAACACCCTTACATACTGGTTTTATGAAAACAAATACAGATGCATGCAGGTGCACAGAGTGGAATGGGTGGGTTAGTTACTACCATCTCTGCAGCAAGGGCATCATGACCCACACGAGGCTGTGCCTTTTGTGAGTCATGGCCTCGCCTCACGCTCAACAAGGTAAATAGTTAGGTGGGAATGTCAGTTCAAACATGACATTTAAATTAATAAAACCACTGAAATTCACCAGTTATAGTTATCTCAAGAAATGATAACTTGTGCCCTAAAGTAACTATAACTTACACCCTGATAATGACCCCATCTATTCATTACATCACTCAAGACATGATCTATGAGATCACTGATAACACCTGAAATGACATAATTGATGAAAACACTGTGCACGGTGGGGCCGTGAGTTATAGTTACTTAGGGCAAGAATTATAATTTCTTGAGATGACTATAACTGGTGAATTTCAAAAGTTTTGTTCATTTAACTTAAATTGTCACCAAACTATTTACCATTGTAATGTCACTTTACCTATGTTTTTTTCAGTGAATTTCTAAGGTTTTAAAAAAATTTAAAGTACGATATAATTACAATTCCTAACTATAATGTCACCTTAACCCGAATACTTTTTCAGTGAAATTCTAGGAGTTTTTTTAATGTGAAGTAATATTTCATTATGAAACGTAAAGCCAACCCCGGGCTGTGGAGTTAGTCTAAGGGCCTGGCCATAGGACAAGCACTGCGCCCAACCCACCTGTGAAAAAGCAACCCCACGCCATGCACGGCTTCCAGCCTGTGCAGCCCCGTATGGGTAGACCCTCACCACGAATGGGCTTTTTACATGTGCAGTGTGGGGTTAGGGACAGGGCCTGCCCTTCAGCCAGGCCCTGTCCCCTACCCCCTGGATGCACCCAACACACTTGTTTTATTTATTTATTTTTTGAGTTCCGAGGATCTGCAAATTCATCGCAACACCCAGTGTGACACCTTTGGGTGTCACTCTGGATCCACGGATACGGAGTGAAACCCAGGGTTATATCGCTGAGTGTTGCAATGGATCTGCAGATCCACAGTACCCAAAAAACATATATTTTTTTAATCTCCAGTTGGTGGTCTCTTTGAGACTCCTCTACAAGGCCCTGAGTCCTAAAATAGTGGTCACAACATTTCCTTCAGGTGGTGGCCGGCCAATCACATTGTATGATTGAGCCCACAGATCTGCGAATCTACGTGAAATATACAAAGCTTTAGAGCATTAATTACTCAAAAACTACTGAACGGATTAAATACAATTCTTGTGTGACACCCACTCGTAGGGTATTGGCCCAGGATGCGGTAATAACAGTGGATGAAGAATGACCAATCAGAGACAAAGAAGCAGAGGCGGTCGAGCCATAATCAGCTGACTTCCAGGAAGACCAGAGTAGCTGGCAAGGTGAAATGGGCAATCCATACTGGATTCTGCTGAGATTTGCAGAATGATGAGGAGGGTTTTGAAAGGTTGGTTATCTTAGTGGCAGGGTATGCTCAGACGTGAGTCCCTTGCTCACTTTGCCACTGGATTCAAGCAAGCCGGGCTGAAGACGTCTGAAATGCTAGAAACCGGTCCTCGGAAGCTTGTTTCCGGTCCAGGGAAGGCATGGCTTGGCAGTTCGGGCTGGACTGTTCCCATGAGGCACAGAGTCAGACTGATTTGCATATGGCCATGTCTGAACTGGGGTGGCAAAGTGGGCTAAAGAACGGTGATGGATTATACCCAGATCTGTTGACTGGGTGTGAGTGTTTGATTGGTTCAGATGCCCCGTCCATCACCACCCCCTTTTGTACCACATGGTTATCTTAGTATACCAGAGTTGCCCAAATTCAGATTGTAGGGCACTTAGTAGATCCTGTGGAGTAAGAAAGAGATACAAATAAGCATTTGAAAAGAGGAGCAAGGTTGGCTATCACCATCTCAAGCAGTGGGTTTGCTGCAGCAACATTAAGGCATGTTAGATAGATGTCAAAGAGCACCACAGGTTGTGGAAAACCTTAAGCCATGTTTGCAGGTAGGCGTGTACCCTACTCCACTGTGGTGAAGTATTGTGAAGACCTACAGAAAGTATAAAAAGCCACAGCACAATCACAGCATGCCTAGTAGAATCTGCCTTAGTACTAAGGAGCTTCAATTGTTTTTAGAGGAGTCTGAGACTCTAGGAGATTTTACTCTGCCAGAGTGTAAGGGTCTAGGGAATGTCACAATTTATGACCATTTGCCAAACCTGACTTGATTGATAGAAGTCCGACAAGCTTAAAATGATCAAATACAGTAAATCTATGAGTATTTATCCTGTTTTTCTCAATGGACAAAAGACGCCACTAAGGGGACTATTATTTTTTGTGTGTATGTGTCCTCAGTGGTGGCTAGCAATACATAAATATGGTGGAGCGCTATGGCATACAACTCACTATCAATGCTGCTCCCGACTGGTACAGCACTTCTTTCTGGCGATGGTGTTGTCCCCGAGCAGGAAATGGAAGGACTTCCCTTCCTGCCCAGTGGAACGTGAATCCAACCAATCCTTGAGCTACTCTTGTGGTGTTTTCTGCATGAGAGCATCTCCAGGATTCGTTGGAGCAGGCTAACCCAGAGCCCATTTTGAGGCTGGGGGCTGTGCCAGCAATCCCTCACCTGTTTCACAGCCCTGGGATTGCTGCGTTTACAGTGCGCATGTTGGACTGGCCGTCGCCAGACAATCTCACAAGTGCACTGGCAGGTGCAGCAGTCATCCTGCAATCGCAGGATTCATCCGCACCTCCTGCCCTCATACTTGCGCAATCTAGACCTGCGGCAAAATAAAATGGCATTATTATACCATTTTATTTGTTTGTGTTTGCCTTCTGCGCTTGCAGCAGGCGGGGTATCATTCCTCTACCCTTTAGGAGGAACTACCCCTGCGTCTCCTAGTCTAGGATATGAATATATTCCTCATTTGATTCTATTAAATTCATAATTCATTTCTATTATGTCTATTATCTAGTGCATAATGTGGTCAAATCAACTATAGTTCTACCGCCGTCTCAGATCAAATGTGAGACGCTAGACTCATAAGTGCTGTAGAGCGCTTGTGTCCATCCGGGGTCTGTGGATCTGTAGCTCTCCCAGACTCTGGAGGCATTTTACCCATCAGTCTGTATGTGCAAGGTGTCAGCCTGTATCTTAGGACCTCAGCTTTATCATCACCTCATAGCAGATCTTTTCCCACCATGTCCTTCCTCAAGCACCCTCAGTTCTCCTCCGCACTTCCCTAAGAGACCGCATTAAGACCGTGTAGAGCGTGCATCATATGAATACACTGCATACTATGGCTGAAATGACCATTGGTGAAAGGCTGCTCTGGAATCTTCTGGGTAATTATTTTCTTTTCTTTTTTTCATCCAAATAACATTTATTCACTGTACATATCCGTATAATTAATCAAAAATAATACCGAAATGTCAAAAGCGTGCACGCACACACCTGCTCCCCACTGTACGAAGGAACAATGCACTCACAGGGATCAACCAGCCTCCATGGGTTTGTAGGAAAGGATTTAGCAAACTGCTCTCTCATCAACACATTTTAGCTCCTCATTGCTCGCGCTTGCTTGCACACGACATGGCACATTAAATCGAGGAAGCCAACTGCCAGAAAGGATACATTTAAGATGAAGCGTGCAGCCAGTGTTTTAAAGGTGTACCCAGTGAGCAGATTTCTGTAAGGCTTGACTCTGGAAATGTCCCCGTTCACCTGTAGATGCTTTCGGACGTTATCCGGTCTCAGGAACTCTATTCGCATTCCCACAATCTGGGAGTGATAGACCCTAGAAAGTACTAAATTCTGGTTGTTTCTGTTTTCTATGTAGCCCTCTATACCTTCCTTTTATTGGAGACAACCTGATTCGCATATGAAGTTTGCATGTCCCTGATTTCTTCCAGATGCCTTAGACTCTGTTCTTCCCTTCAGTATCAATCATCTAGTAGGTGGGATGAAGACGCAAGGTTACCTGGGGAAAAGGGCAGCTGAGCCGCTACCCTTCTTTGAGAAAATTCTGTATATGGCCTCTGGGTTTTTACAGTGATGAACAGGATGAGCTGAAGGTCTCTTAGCTGTTGAGAGGCGTGTTGGCTCCTGGTGGGCTTGGAGTTGATAGAGAAACATTAAATAATGTTATTAAAAGATCTTCTGAGGAAGGACGCCCACTGCCATCCAAATTTATTTAGGTCCAGATCTGTGACTTGGGGTGAATGTTTGACAATGTTCAGCATTCCATCCATCATCTTTTTGTGTTGCAATATTCACCCTATGTGGGATGGGTATGCCCAGTCCCATGCTCGCTACGCCACGAGTGTAAAGCTAGCCTGGCTGATGAGGGGTGATATCCCGAAACCGGTCCTAGGATGCTTGTTTTCCAGACCAGTGAGGACATGGCCTGGCAGTTCAGGCTGGACTATTGCCATGAGGAGCAGGGTCAAGACTGATTTGCATATGGATGGGATTTAGGCCCAGATCTTTGACTGAGGGTGAATGTTTGACAATGTTCAGCATTCCATCCATCATCTTTTTGTGTTGCAATGTTCACCCACTTCCTTCTGCATCCCTTGATTTTTTTATCAAATGATGCCATTACAGGAATATTTGGTGTTCCTATTAGGATGCTGCTAGGCGTGGTGAAGGAGCTGTAGTAGAGTTGGCTCTGAGGATACATTAACAAGATGAAAAGATTTTGTGATCCTAGAAACCACTCAGGGATGAAATGTTGGGCCTCCATGGTCACGGGCTTCAGAGGGCAACACGTGACCTTAGAAAGAGATGCTGTGGGTAAAGCTCTTGACCTGGCTTCTAGTCAAGGATCTTTTGTCATGCCTGCCCCTCAAATTGATCACACGTGGCATTCCGATTTGTGAGTACAATACCCCAGTTTTGTTAATATAGGGAGGAAAAGCCTATAGGAAAGAGTCTGGAGGAACAACAGAAAAGTAGCAACTACAATAAAATAAAACTCAAATCCAATAAAAGAGCTGTAAACTAACGTCACTAAATGACTGTCATGAGGATTGCCCTGCCACACTTTCAGCCACAAAACCTAGCTTAACACACCACCCACCACCCACCAGGGGTAAGTGGGAGAAAAGAAAACTGCTCTCAGGTTCAAGACCAATCACGGTTGAGTAGCAGTGGCATAAAGAGTCACACTCACAGTCAATAGTCTATCCGTTTACGTGCCAAATTATATAATAGTACATCAAAAGGGGCATCTTAAGGATGTTATGGCCCAGGCGAAACATATTTTGCAGGCCCCTGATCGGAAAAGATTTGAATTTATGATCCAATTTCAGCTTTTTCATGCCCTCTTTGGCCCGGTCACTGTGCAGGCTGACTGGTCCAAATTCTAAATGTGTTTCCATCTAAGAGATAGTAAAGTGTGTTTTGAATGCTGTATAATAACAGCAGCGTACGTAAATTATTGCAAAAAAATGACCCACTGCCATTTCTCATATATGTGGTCCTGTTTTGATATACAATAAACTTTTTTACAGATGTTGCATGGTGTTGAAAAACATAAACAAAACATTTCTCTGACAAATGTCTGTAATGGACTCCCACACATTAGTCATAATAAAAAGCTCCTAGTTACCACCTCGGGTGATCAGTGCGCCCTACAAATATTGATTGATTAAAAAACAAATTGAAGAAAAATGGAATTTAAAACAATCTATATTTAAAAATCATTCAAGCTCATCAGGGCAAGACTGTGTGGAGAACAGAACTGTATCAGGTGGCCCCTGAAAGGCTGGGGCCCTGGGACAAAGCCCATTTTGCCCATGCCTTAAAACATCACTGCACATAAAATAATACAAGGGGTGCTAGACCATGAGAATTTCAGACTCACCCTCAAAGACGGATCTTTAGCACACGTGAAGCACCTGGCACAGAAGTTTAGCAATGTTTCTGCTGGACTGTATATAATGTAGAAGGTAGCACAGCCCCAAGTTGAAAATTGAAATGTAGACAATTGTACTGAATGAATTAAGTTCTGTGAGCAAGAATACCAACATGTTGAAAGGTTTGTGATGTGTAGACGCACTTTCTTTTTCCTAGGCAATTGAACAAACACAATAATCAAATGTTCAATCTATCATAAATCATGCAAACTCCAGAAAATCAATATTTAATCTAGCCCAATAATAAAAACTGTTAGACTTCAGGTGTGGAATCCCGAAAGATGGATCTGGTGATTGACATATTGTGGAGGATCATATACAACAGGAGGTCACTCCCAATTGCTTGAAGACCCTGGGTAAGAAGGATGCAACCACCAAGTGAGACTCACCAACCTGGCCTCTTAGGCCCACACAGGAACATCTCAAAGAAGAAAGCGAGGTGCATGCCTTGGCGGACCTATCAGACCGTAGGCTGCTGGGCTGCAATGGTGCTACAGTAGAACCACATGGTCTCTGTTGCAGCGCCTCCTTACAGTGCATAAAGGTCAGCGTGGAGTAGTCGTAGTGGTAGAAACTGCACAAAGTGCACCACCAGCTTGCCTGCATGAGACTAGCATGGCACGATGTGCTGTACGCACCTATGCAACTGCCTCCGCGACACCCTTCGCATTTTCCAAACCAGTAATATGCTGTTCTGTGTCCTTAATGGCAGCTCCGTCCAAAGCTGTTGAAGGGGCCATCTCCTTTGTGACACGTTAAGCCAGTCTGGCTTCTCAGCCAACAGCATTCTGCATGCTGGGATTCCTGAGCCCTACAAAAAGCCAGAATAGGCTGACGGTGTCACACATGACATAAATCCAGATTAAACAATAAGAAAGCACAAACAGCAGACCAAGGTCAAGCACATTAATTCCATGTCTTCCAATTATCAGATGGTGCAGTCACTTCCAACATCCGCTGTTTAAGGATGTCTAAATTAAGCCAGTATACAAGAACAAAACGGAAGGTGCACTCCAATGAAGTCAATAGAGCAAAAAGTATTTTTAAAAGTCACTTCTTTATTCAGTATCAAAGTTTTTTCAATCGTCAAAGGCACAGCCAACGCGTTTCGTTCACCTTTGTGCCACGGGAACTTCGTCAGGGCAAAATAGTATATTTGGTGTGAAGTCAAACGTCACGTTTTTAGGAGAGTAATATATCCTTGTAGTAAGCGTCCCAATAATACAAAACTTTTAAAACGATTCTGAGAGTACCACATTCATGTTCCCCAGGGGTTTCATCAATTTGTTCTTAATACAGTCCCATTAATAACAGATAAACGCCAGAATTGCTCGCTGCTCTGTGTAGGTGAAGGGTGATTGCGAAAGTCGAAAAATAGAGACCTTAGTCAGTAGAACTTCGCACCCAAGAAAGGAATTATGTTTCCCCCGCAGAGAAAGTACCTCGCTTCAAATCGGGCGAGGTTCCAAAAATAAATAAGTTGGGAGCTGTTCCCAGAGTGATACCTCCAATATGTGCAGCAATCAATAAAGAACACAGTTGCGGCACCTTTAGTCGGGCACCGGAGTCGTGGGTCGCCAAAAGTTCGAGACGCCATGACATAAATCCACTTGGCAGCCGTGAACAATTTCCTGCTCCCTCTTGTTATCACTGTGCACTTTTTGGAGGGTGTTTCGTCCTTGCACCCCTAACCCACAATCTCCTTTGCTCTCAGTGTGGACTGGACTGGCCATTGTGCCGCATTCTAGGGGCTTTTCTCAGAGCAGGATGGACTGTCGTGACCCCAAAATGGACCCATGACACCATTCTAGTAGCGGCCTCCTACACTATATTGCTGGTTTTTACATTTTTTCCAGGAGTGTTTAGACTGTTCCTGTACAGAATTTTATGGCAGCTCTTAGGCTACAATGCCTCCTAACTTGCTCCCCCTGTCTGTCTTTCTGCATTCTGTGTTAGGTGATTTACCCTGTGTAGTTGCATTCGATTTCACTTTTTTAGTCTTTTTTCTTTTTAAGACTGGCTTGAACTTGGCAGCCAGACCTAAACTAGCTAGGTTGGCAGCTTTACAAGTGTTTTAAAATATACAGAGAGCTGGGTACCCCTCAAGCTGCTCTCCCTCATCCGTGTGGTCTTCCCCCCACAGTTCCACTTTGCTCTCTCTCGCCCATGTGCTTCTCCCCTGCCCTCTTTGTTGTCTCCCCATCCTTTGTGTTGCTTCCTCCCCCACCGCCCATGCTGCTTCCCCAATTGTGTCCTCAGTTACTTACCTGCCCTCGTATTACAACCCCTACCTACTTTTGAAACACAAAACTTGTCCCCGCTTTTTTTTTTTTAATGACCATCTCAGATTGGTAAATAAAAGGCACCCACGATGTGCCACGTGCTCACCTAAAAATGAGGGTGGCAGCAGCCACACCATAAAACCTTTTGTTTCCTCTTTAGCAATCCATAAACAGCATCACTAAAAACCACTGGAAAATCCAGTGAGTCTCGAAAGCGAGGATTATTGCCTTTGCCAATGCTTGTTACCAATGCTTGTTACGCTCGGTACCTATATCTGTTGTTGGCTGACAGTCTGCTCCTTGTGTTTGTAGCCCAACCCCATGACATCATCAGTAAAGCAGCCTTCACAGTCCATGTTTGAAAGACGTGGCTGGCCGTGTGGGCGTCAGGGCACCCGCCCATCCAGGGCTGCTCTATTCAATGCTTCCATTCATGCGCGCAGTTGGCCTTGGCATTCTCTTGTTCGGCCAGGGCAGAGCCTGGCCTATCACAAAAGGCCCCCTCACTCAGAAAGGCCCTGCTAACAAAGGCTTCTGACTTCATTCAAACACCCCCAGTACAATAAACATCTTTTAAAGGGGCTCCTCCCAGCCGGCAACATCCAAGCCCTGAAAATTGAAAACACTGAAGCTACTCCACTTTACACAACTAGCTTCAGAACTATATATGCATAAAACACATTCAGAAAAGAAAAGGCAATAAATGTGTTTTATTTACATAGTTTTCAGGGCTTAGTCGTCAGTCTTACTGAAGCCCATTTGGCATTTTCTCTTCCCACCGGTGTTTATTTTGTAAGAGCACCCCTAACTTTCACCCCCATTCTGCACTTTTAGTTTGGCTCAGTAATGCTTTCCTAAACGTGATAGGTCAACAAAAAGGTTAGAGACGTGTGTGGTCTCTACATATCAGTTATGTTTCTTCACTTTTCATCTCTCTTTCGGTTTTCACTCTCATCTTATCTCTGCCTTTTTTCGTTGCAATTTACCCAGTATCCTTCTCATATCTGCTTCTCTTTGTAGTTTTCTTATTACTTCTTTTTCATGCCCTTTCATTTCCAATGTATTCTCGTTTGTCTTACAGTAAGCTTTTGCTTTTTTGGATGTATTATTCTTTTCTTTTTATTTTCTTGCTTTCAGACTTTCGCTCTTTATTTTTCTCTCTCCTAACCATTTCCCTTGCTTATAGTCTAAATGTGAAACAGGTATAGCTAAATAAAACCCTCATTTACCTTTCACGTAATACCTTTATTCCTACTTATCCGTTTAGACGCTGTGTTACAATTACACAAACATTCATAATGACGCAGGCAGGCACCTCCCCATATTTTTTTACTGAGAGTGTGATGAAAAACTGATGAGGATGGTAAGGTAAATAATGAAAATGATTCTAGTAACTAGGAATGGTAGACATAACATAATACTAAAATTAACACTTTATACGCACTGAACATCAAGAGATGGAGTAGACGCAAGACAGGCTTGAAGTAGAAGTATGAAAGTGATGCTTCTGACCTAGGGACCAACTACAGGATCAATTCTTTCAGGAAGAATAGGAAAACTGGGAAGCCCTGGGCAGGTTGGACATAGACCCACCTATGGCGAGTTCTTGATAGGTCGGAGAAGGGCGCAGAAGATAAACCTAGTATTTGTCCAGAACATGAACACTGAGAGCCTTATTTCAACTATTTCAGGCACACAACACTTTCCTGTGATCTTCAAAGTTGAATCCAAGTTAGCCACTATGGTGATCTATCACAGGCTGAACCATGGTATATGCAGACTTGTGTTTTCCGTCACAATGCTGAATGGATGGCGCTGCTTACCACTGTCAGGATTGTTTGGCCTATATATTTCCAAGGGTTTTAGTGCTTTAGCTCACGTACATCGGTACTGTATCTCTTAAGTGAGGGTGAATTGTCGCAAGGATTTAGCATTTTAGTTGGTTTCCATATTATTGTAAAGTATAATGCAACCCTCTTGAAAGGGATTCTGACCACACTTTCAACATAGAAAACAAAAAATGCAACAAATGACATTGAGGACAAGAAGTGGCGGCCCTAATGTTCATCAGGTTATAAGAAGCCAGTCACGACAGCTGAAGGAGACTTCACCATGGTGTCGTATGACCCTATTAACCAATCTCTCCCCGTTTGCCTTTTCTGGGCTTCTTAGGAACAAATGTGTTGCATGAGATCCCAAATTCCTGGAAGGGAGTGTAATATGATCTCAACGGACAATGAAGAATGCACACGCTGGATTTGTGCATTCCTCCTAAGTGAAACTAGGAAATTCAATTCCATGAATTCTGGTCTCATGTGTTTTCATAAATACCAGTCACCCGCTCTAGAAGCATTCCCGCAGTAGGTTTGATACTGCCGCCCCCTTCTGGAAGAGGTGTGTTACTTCAGCAGGACTGGCATATACTCCGCCTACAAAAGCAGGAGACGGTGCTCCGTGGCACAGGTATGCCACTATGAGATTGTAACGTATTCTTCTTATCGGAAAGGCAAGAGAATGAACGCAGCATTTTGGGAAGTAGGAATATACCAACTCGCCAGCAGAAACCAATGATGAAAGAACAGCAACCACGAGAGAAGACCCTTACTAGTTACAGCAAACTCCTAAACAAGCCAGCGAAGAGTGGATGACTAAAACCGGAGGGGGCTCTGAAAATCAAGGATTCACTTCAGAAACAGGAGGCCACTGCCCTCCCTTGATGGCAATCACCAATCTCATGCACCATTTGATACCATTAATATTATCAATCGTCATGCCATCTAGAAAGGTCGTCAGGACCCTGATTGAGATTGTGCTGCTGCATGATATCAGAAGTTATTAGTTATTTATATGTGTAGTAACTGAGTCCAAACGCGTAGAGGATCTTCAGATGTTTATTTGTAGTTAGTTACAGGTCATCCAGTTACGTGCAATACAAAACACCACCAGGAGCAGCCAGCATGCTGCTCAGCCCTTCTCAACTGGCATCTCTGGATCCCAACATTCTGTAACACATCATCAAATGAATATTCCACTGGCAGAGCAAGAGATTGCATGAACAACATCAAAGCCAGGATATAACATATCCCCTTTCCTTCCATATATAAAACAATATTGAATGGAAACAGAAAGAAAACCAAGTTAGAGAAAAGAGAAAGAGTAAATCAGAAACATCGCAACCAATGACAAAGAAAAGCAACCAAACAAAGTGCGAAGATTTAAATGAGGAAAACACAGAAGAAACAGGTGAGGAGGACAGATAAAAAGAAAGGCAAAAACAGATAAGTAACAGGTGAGGAAAACAGATAAAAAGAAGGCAAAAGGTGAGAATACCATCCTCCTTTCAAACACAACAACAGGAACAAAAAGAGAAAACACCAACGACCACCTCAAGACATACCTGCTGACCAAAAATATTTGCTTTGATTGTTCCTTGAGTTTCTTGGTTGTAGTTTCAACCATGAGGATGGCTTTATGGGTCGAGAAGTCTCATAGAGAAGTGAGGGACATAATGTCTAATCCCACCAGAGCTTTGTCTGTCTTTCAGTCTTTCGTGGACAACACTCTTGTGGTCAGTAACAAAGTCACCTATTTTTCATGTGCCTAGTGACAATAACATATCTTGAGTATGAATTGTCATGAAACGTAATTTTATCCTGACAGCATCCTGAGGGCACCTTTTTAATACAGCCCAATCTCAACTTTACCACCCTTTCATAGAATTTTGACTTAGTATAAAACTTGAAATTAAATTGATGGACTTAAACAGAAGCCAACCTTAATTAATCATTTTTTATTTATTTACTTGTAGCTGTACATAGGGTTCACAAGGCTAGAATGAGCATCAGAGCGTTTTACTAAAAATGTTTCTAAGAAAAATTCTGATTTGCCTTCCTGTACTGTTGCAGCCCAATCATCCCCATACTTATATCATCAACGCTTGCATGTGGTGATGCTATCTATCTAAGACATTCCCACTGCATGATCCTTCAACCCCAAATGGTTCAAAATAGGTCGGGCTGCCAAGTTCCAGCCATTTCAAGAACTGGTTGCCCTACTTCAAACCATTGACTACAAATGTGGTTATATTTGCCGAAAATGTAAATGTGGGTGTACTTGTAAAGCGCACTGCGACTCCATGGAGTATCCTGGCGCTGAAGACCGCTGGGGAACCCGTCCTGGTTTTCCCTGTGAGATGGTCCCTTTCTGGGTATCTCCAAGGTGAAACTAGGCATCCCCGGCGTCTGTGGGGGGCCGTTGTAGAGATGAGGCAAGCTTAATGCCCAGAGTTGCCGAGTGTGTTCCCTGGTTAGAGTAGGCACCGAGGCCAGAATTATCGAGTCCGTTTTGACCCTGGTCCACGACCCTGCCGCGTCGGAAAAGCCAATCAAACTCTAGCCTGTGGTTCCTCTTTGTTAATCTGAAACAATATATTCCACAGTTAGATCTTCATCCACCATCTTGGATCGCCATGCAGCTCATCTGGGAGTTCAGTCCTTTGTATATCTGGAATCTAAGCTATTGGCCTCTGTGGTATCTTAATGCACCTTGTGATCTTGCCTTGCTGCAGAATTCTCACATGTATTCTTTCCTTTGGGATTCTGATGAGAACTTGCAGCAAGGTGCAAACAGAAGCTGCTTCAAGATACCACAACCTTCTTCCCCGACCCTTGAACGAGCATCGCTAAACAGCACTCATTTTGAAAAGCCCTAACACCTGGCTCTTCTTTCCTATCTCTCTGTAAGTTTGCTAGTCCTGGCTCATCTCCTAGCACCAGGATGCTACATTGAGGTCACCTTTGCAATAAAGGGGCTGATTCCGATTCCGGTCGGAAGGGCTCCGAACCATGTTCGGAGCCCTTCCGACCTCATCAGAATGTGCTGGCCGGATTCCTTTCCGACCGAGTCATTCTGATGGGCTCGGTCGGAATGGAATCCGACTCGGATTTCTGGATGGCTTATGACGGGCTCGGAGAGCCCGTCTGCCACCCGGAAATCCTTCAATCCTCCCCCGGTCTCCTCTTTACAACCGAGAGAGTACGATGGTAGTTTTTCACTGCCTTTTCGTGCCGGTGTTTCCGGCACGAAAAGACAGTCGGAAACTGTCTCTGGGGGCCCCCAGCAGGGCCCCCATGAGTGCGAGGCCGCCAAGTGGTACCCCTCTGTTGATCCCTGCACCCGGAGGCAGGCACCTTGGGGTGCCAGCCACAGGGTGCAGGGATGAACTGCACCCCTGCTTTACACAATGCAGGCATGCATTCTGCTCGGAATGCATGCTTCCATTGTGAAGCATACAAATGCAACCGAACAGGGTTCAGTCTCATCGTACTTGCAGGGCCGTAACCGACAACAGCAGGTTGGTCAGTTACTGCTCCTGACCGATGTCGGACGGACCTGAGTCCGTCCGACATCGGAATCGGCCCCTTAGTGTTTCCTCAGTTGGCTGATGAAAACCAAGGCTTGATTTTAGACACTAACACACAATGACTAAATCTAATGCAACTTCTAATGAGACACCTATTGATTTCTGGCAACTCGTTCCCATTTATTTACCAGGAATTATTTTTCTCAAAGTCTTTATGAGCTAGGGATTAACGAAGTTTTAAATAAAAAGGCCACCAACCATACCACAATACCATTAGATTTCATTAAGACATGCAATCCTGGTCTAGCTTTTATATGAATGCCCTTCTCCCTTCCCAAATTTGAGGATTTGATAATATGGTAATAAATAAGTTTGTACAATATATAATATATTTAAAAAGTATGGTATAATATGACGTGCTTACAGACTGGCTAGAAGAGTGGGGATTCTGCAGCACCTTTTAACATTTTCTTTTCTTCCTTGTTACATCAAAATAGATGTTCTAAATAACTTTAGAGGCCTATTGAGTAGACTTTTAATTAGGGAACATGTCCATCATTGTCATTTCAAATGCTTCAGATGGTGTGATGTCATCTAATGTCACCATAACTAAAACTCACCACGGAGCTCTTCCTAATGCAACATGCAAAGAGCAAAATATTTGTTTCTAGTTCTTCATGATATTGGAATGTAAATTGTAATGCTGTTTGTTACCATAACTAATAATAAGTGTAACAAAAATAATAGTAATAACAAGAATGGATTGCAATATATTAGTATTTAACAGTGTAGGTCCAGAAGCACACAGAAACAAATAGAATGAGGGAGTATCATTAAATCAGATTAGTATCATTTTCAAATGCCTAAACCTGGATTCGAATATGTTATGATTGTGCCTTAACTGGCAATTTTTATTTTGATTTACAGTTCTATGTAGTGCTGAAATGAGGCGTCTTGGCGCTGCTTCTCGCAAAACATTGATACTGGGTATTGGGCGTTCTGCTACTAGTTGTCAAATAGCCAGGTCTTAAATGATTTTCTAAAAAGCTTGGGACTGTTTTTTAGATTTAAGGGGAGGTTAAAGTTTACGAAATGATCTTAACAATAACGGAAAATATTGTTATGATATTTTTTTTTACTATCCTTTCATTGGTGCACTAGGAGACACTCAAGAGAGATGTCCCTATATTATTACCAGTTATGCTACGAAATGATATCTGTAACTCAGCTCAAGCAAAACCATTGCTCTCTTTATTCTCAAAGTGAGCGAAACATGTTTAAAAGCATGTCTTGGACTTGGGTCAGCGGACTCGATAATTCTCGCTTCGGTGCTTACTCTAGTCAGGGGTTCCACTCAGCAACTCTGGGCATTAGCTTGCCTAATCTCCACAACGGCCCCATCAACTCCGGGGATGCCTGGCACCACCTTGGGGACTCCCAGCAGGGACCATCCCACAGGGAAAGCCAAGACGGGTTCCCCAGAGTCATAAAGCGACAGGAAACCTAAGGACGGGTAGCAGTGCGCTTTACAAGCTCAAATACATACATACATACAAGCCTATCTTATCACTTTCAAGATATAACATCAATTAAAGTGGAACCTTGGAGCAAGGCGATGTTTTTGAAAAATATTAAGTATTCTGTTGTGAAAAAACTGGCATGTGGACTTATTGAAATGCCCCAGACAGAGCACATTTTAGGTGTTAGTATTTCTTTATGAGATTAGTGCGGTAGAGCACTGAGCATGTTCATTTGCGATTACTTTAGGATTCTTTTTGGAGCTGTAGGTTAGAGATGTTTACCATTCTCAATGTTATGGGAGTGGCACCCGCTGGTGCAGTACACAAGCTTAGGAGTTGGTTGCGGAGCGTACCCACCAGGAGGTCATGATGGGCCTCTCTCTGAGTCTGTCTGTTGGGCTTGGTTGTGAGTCACATTAAGTCAAAGGATTGTGGCATGTCAGATGGAGGGAAGTGGTCCATGCAGAAGAGATGTCCTAACCCTCTGCTTCTTCTGTCTCATCTTGTGTTGGCAGATTAGAGTGGTGTGTCAAGAGGTGCTTAGAGGAATACGTTTTAATCAATTAGGTCCATAGTCACGACATGGATTGAAGGTTTCCTTCAATAATTTGTTGAGCTTTATGCATTTTTGTGAATTTACAGAATCCAACTTCTGTGGAAATCATTAATTTCCTGGTGAACTCAATGCATACTTAGGTGGATTGTCAACATGGTTAACAATCCACTGTAGTAAGGAATGCACAAAAACACAAACCTTTTTATTTTTTTTGTTCAAGGGACATATTAATCTCCGTGGAGACCCCCTTCCTTTATACTCGCATGAATTATGGGGGCGCACCATTTCCTATTCCATCCTGGAAAAGAACGTACTCCACTTTTTGCCAGAGCTTATTTGTAGGAATTTCTAGGGAGGGAAACAACCAACTACCTACTAACGACTTGTGAATACCTATGTGTTTTTGGATGTTAGCCATGTTTGTACGACACCCGTACTAGAATGCTTACTTTCCGGCCCCGGCACCTACAGTTACATCTGCCTACAATCGCAAACTGGAGGTATGTTAGTATCCTGATTGGAAATTCCCACTAATCTTATATCTGTGAATGAAGATCTGGAAATTTACTTCTGTAGCTATGTTATTATATTGTGTATATATGTATGTTCCACCTATGTTCGCCTATGCAATGGTTTGCAAACGTGGCAGTTAAATTCTAAATCGTTTGTGTCAGAGAAAATCTTGTTTTCATTTTGTAATGTTATGTATGTGTGCGTGTATTAATTACCCAGTTTATCAATCGTTCAATGTCTAAAAACCTTGATTAAAATAAATTAATCTACAGTACATTTTTCATGCACACACCTTTTCCCCAGAACATCTGCACATGTCAGGCGTGGTGAAGACTTGTTGCGCTGAGGGGGAGGGTGTTAAAAACAGAGCTCTTTTCACACAATTCAATTCACCATTTATAGAAATTTTGTTAATAGTCACCTCAAAAATAGCTTCTCTATATCCGCATAATTCCAGAGGTTGCAAAATATATCTGATAAAACACCGTCTGTTGAAATGTTGTATGTTTGTTCATTTCTTTATAATAAAAACAGCTTTTATGCACCAAACATTATATGTAGCATTGGTTGTTGTTACTCACTTGCAGGTAATAAGACTGTTTGACTCACTAATTTAGGCAGCAATCTTGTGAATATATCCCAAACTCACTCTTAGAAAACATTAATCTGTTCCATTTGACCAGAATCTTGCAAGGATAAATAGACTGCATCAGTTTACAAAATCAAACCTAATCTTTTTTGCAATTACATCAATTTTGAGAAGTAAATTGTCTCAACTGTATGTCATGGTCAAATAGGGTAAATTCCACTATGATTTCCTTCTAAATAATGTATTCGACCTTGATTTCTATTTATGAGTTATAATATGATTTGTATTGGAAATGGTTTTGTGATTCATTTAAAATAAATGGACTTGGATAATTATTACCTGGCATTCTGCGAGGAAAGAGAGGCTGAACTACGGAATTATTTTGGACTTGGATCAAGAGAGCGAGAAGAGAGGAGAAGACGAAAAGAAGCAAGAGCGGAGAAAGGGGCAGATAAAAAGAGACAGATGGAGAACCTCAACTGGCAACCATGGTTTCTTGCTCTATATTTTGGGCCAGTCACAGTGGATCCTTTTACTGACGGTGAAAAGTTCAGATTACAACTCAGCCGTCTTTGAGTGTATCAGAGGGGAATGCAGAGATATTGGGGGACATTTTTAATTGTCAGTTGAATGTGGTTCCTGATTTGGGGACAAAGAAAGTGCTGTTCTGGCAGGTTTAGTACCACCAGCAGATAGGAAGACACAATCATTTTGATTTCAATCACATCTGCCGGATGGTGGATTAGGAAACAAAACAGCATAAATTCATAGCTTTTCTTCTTAGTTACTCTCCAGAATGCCGCAATTGTACCTTGAATGATCATGTTTTAGTCATCTTTGTTTTAAGACACATTAGTATTTATTTACACATGCCTATCTTTAACAATCTCATTGAAAATATTTTCTGCAGTGTTTGATTTCAAGTAGCGATGAATTTATGGTGTGAAAGTTTAGTGTATGGTGAAATCAGGGAAACAGAGTTTCTCTTCAAGTACTGCAGTGTATTTTGGGATGAATACATCTACACACAACGATAAAACAGAACAAAATAATATAAATGGTTAGCTTCTTACAGCAGAGTATCAAATCACAACCCAATGAAGCCCTATGGCTTTGTGAGTAAAGAGTTGCCACAGAGGGGATAATATGAGCACAGACTGTAAACTCCATGGGACCTATTCACAAAGGTAAATTATATAGAACTCTGCAAATAAATAAATAAATAACATTTGTTGGTGAACCTAATTTTATGTCAGAAAAAATCTCTATTTACGTTTTCATGAATGCACAAAAGAAGTCTTGGAAAGTGTCAATTCATTCTGTACTGCAGATTTCTCTGCTACGAGCGTGGAAACATCTGTGGTTGTATATATACATCCCACTCAAGGAGTGGGAAAGGAGCATTCCAAGGCATGGTTTGTCTTGGGAATTTGAAAATGTGTGTTTATGGGTGTTAGACCTGACATCTCTTCTGCGACACAACCAAACCTTTTGCCTTTACCCTCCACTTTTTGCTGAATTTGTTTTTTTGGGCTTAGGACTCTGTGCACTTTACCACTGCTAACCAGTGCTAAAGAGCAAGTGCTCTCTCCTTCTAACATGGTAAAACTGGCTTACATCTGATTGGTATATTTAATTTACTTATACACCCCTTGTAGAGTGGTATACCATATACCCAGGACCTATAAATTAAATGCTGCTATTGGGCCTGTAGTACAAAAGGGGGGGGTTATGGACGGAGCATTTGAACCAATCAAACACTCAAACGCTATTGGGCCTGTAGCACTGATTGTGCCATACACTCAAGTAGCACCTTAAAATATGTCCCAGGCCTGCCATTGCAGCCAGAATGCAGTTGTAAAATGCCAATTCGACTTGGAAATATAACCCCCTTGCCAAGCTTTGAACTCCCCTTTTATTGGATATAGGCCACCTCTAAGGTAGGCCCTAGGTAGCCCATAGGGCAGGGTGCATTTTAATTAAAGGTTGTGCATGCACTTTTAAGATTTGTCCTAATAGCTGAAAACTCCTACATAAATTTTTCACAACTGTGAGGCCTTCTTTTCCCATGGAGGAAACATTGGTGTGTCTTATTCATTTGAAGGTTTTATATAGCGTGGACATGACCCTTGGGGGTAACAGAGTGCTTTACACATGTTAATGAGCAGAGAATATAATATCGATATTAAATAATCGAGGAACAGTGCAAGAAATGGCAGATCCCAGATAAGGGTGGGATCTCATCAATGATAAGACAAATAGATCAAGGACAAAAGTATAATAGGCGAGCACTGAGTCCTGAAAAATACGGAGAGAAGAGTTCCAGGATCTAAGGCATAAATTACATTGAGTAGGTGCTAACGTTTGATTGGGAACCGGTAAACATTTCATGTTTGGTGCCTGAGAAATTGTAATTAAAAAACCTCTTTAATAGTAAAGTCTGATTTTAAGTTACAATTTTGAAAATGCCACTTTTAGAAAGTTGCCATTTTCCCGCCCTAAACTATTTGATGACTGCAGCCTATCCTGTGCCACGTGACTGGGTATGTTGGCATTTAGACTTTGTTTATTCCTCCCAGACTGTCACAACATAGGGGGATTAGGTGTGTCTGAATGGGCCGTCAACTGTCAGGATGGGGGTGGAGCTAGGCAGAGACCCACTTGCAACTGAATAGGCTGTGCTCTGCCTTCACGCAAAGGACTTGCCACCACTGCTTTGTCCCTGCAGCCAGCCTCGAGCCAGGACAGCAGAAGTCAGGAACTTCCAAGCACTTTAAAGAGTTATTTATAGAAACTTCTACTACTTCAAAGAAAGCACCAGGTATAAAAATAAGACCTTCAGCCCCACTCTTCCTTTCACCTTATGAATCGGCAGGCGCAGAACTCCCAGAAGACAGCCCGCTACAGTGGCCTGCTGTGTACTCCACAATTACTACTTTGCTGCACCTGGAAGGATTGTTTTGCTGCCCGGAGCCTGCCTTCAACTCTCAAAGACCTGCCCTGTTGCTTGGGCCCTGCTTCAGCCCCTGAACCCAGGACCATCAGAGTGACTGCAAGGGCTAGTTTGCTGACCTCATGTTCAGACCCACAGGGACATAATAGGGTCCTCCCATCTTAAACTCTCACCGGGACCCTTCCTGAGTGGGTCCTTACGCCCAAGGGATTCCTCTCCAGTCCTGGATCATTGGGTCTTAGAAACATTTTAGCTAAAAGCTAAGAACAGGGACCAACCTGCTGATCTATTCAGCCAGGGTGCATCGTTAGACATTCTGACTTTGTCGCAGCTCCCGCTATGTTGTCCTCCGCAGAAGCAAATCCTGGTCAGCGGCGCTTCACCAAAGGAGTATCCGGCCTCCTGGAACACTTGTCAGCTACAGCCTCCTGCCTTGCCCCGCTGCAGATTTTCGACTTCCAGAAAAGCCGCAACATTGAAATCTTCCCTCTACCTAATCCAGTGGCTCTCCGATGACAACGGTCCCCCCTCGGACACCACTTGCAGCCTTGCCCCGCTGAACTTTACCTTCTCAGAAAGTTTTCTCCAAAATATCTTCAAAGTATGAAGGGGAACGCCGACTGGGCCACTCCACTTCTTGGATGTGACCCACGCCTCTTTGTGGTAGGCCATATTTTTCGACTGTGTCTGCGATTGGCACTTTGATCTTTCAGGCGGTAGTTTCTACTAAAATCTTTAAAAAATCTTAACCTCAGTTCTACTGATTGGATTTTTGTTATTTTGGGTCAAATAATTTATAAAAATATACTCTATTTTTTAAATGGGTGTGATGTGTTTTCACTTTATCACTGTTTTGTTCTGTGCAAATACTATACACATTGCCTCTCAGTTATGCCAGACTGTTTTTTGTGCCAAACTACCAAGGGTTAAGAACAGGTTAATTTAGTGACTTTTGTGGGTCACCCTGAGAGGGATTGTGTCTGTTGTTTGAACAGGAGTCAAACCCACTGCAACCAACAATCCAGTTTCTCACAGTGGTCCTCCCCAAACATTCCACACCAATGGCAGGAGTAATTCCCTGTCCACAGTGGGAAGACAAACAGATCACCTCTACATTTGGTGGGGGTGTAGGGTAAAAGTGTTCTCGACAGGGAAAAATGTTTTTTCACAGAGAAAAACAAAAAAGTGTATGCTTCAATAAATGGCTATTAATAGAATTCCGCACAGAGGGAATAGGACCCAATGGCAGATGTCACAAGATACTAACCTATTTTTTTTTATCCACTAGACAACGGCCTGCCTTATGCAAATAAGTACTGACCCTGTGCCTTATAGAAACAGTCTATCCTGAAATGCCATATAAGGCCCCTAACAAAAAGGAACACAAAAAACCCAAAACCAGTTTTGGCCAGCTTAGTCCTTGTCAGTTTGATATAGCCTGGTTTCTGTGGACCAGCAAGCAGGGGACCCACATCTGGCCATATCCCGGACATGACAGCAAGCACAAAAAACACATTGCCTGTGGTTTAGACTATTTTCATGCACTCCTCCCATCACCTGTTGTGTGCTTATCCACAAACGTATACCTAGAAATCTGCGGCTGGTTCAACTTACCAGCTCTAGGAACATTTATCAATGGGGAAAAAAAATATGAACTCATACTTATACTTTTTACATGGATATAGTTCCATCGCTTAACTCTGAAGTTTGATTTGCATTGCTAGAAAAATATACCCAGGGCCATTGTTTTAATATTTCAAACACAAAGGTGTGAAGTGCGACTGAGGTCTGGTCCCTTCTAGTAACTTGAGAATCAAGTACACAATTCCAAATGTATCAAGATAGCAAAAGAAGGGTATTGACTACAAGAACACGGTTAAGTAGTCATGTAGAGTACGGCCGATAACGTTTTCCGTCAAAACGAGTGCGGATGTCACCTCCGTTGTCTTTAGTGCAGTATTGACTATTTAGTACTCGAATTACAGCGGACGAGATATCCCCTACATTTGTGATGCCGGGCCCTGTCCACCAAACTCTAAATTAAGCCCTTATTAAGAGGCAACTAGTGCAATGAATTCTGTATTCGAGTTTGAGAATAAGCATGTAACAAGGAATTAAGATTTGGAATTACGGTTAAAATTGAAAATATTTCAAGTTGAAAGTACAAAGTGAAAATGTATAGGGACCACTCAGGGTCTTAATAAAGGTATTTTAGTATTAATATAATCAATACCTTAATGCTTGTGTTATATGTCCCTTCTTCACCAACATTTACTCTTCCATACAGTGATCTTTAACTTCTTCAACTTGTCTTTTGTAATCACCAGTCAATAGTATTTCAATATTTTACATAGAAAAGTGGACTCAAAAGTTTCAAACATTAAAAAAAATCTTTACAGGGTCTGCAAGCCATAAGGTTTGAAAATAGAGTTAACTTTTTTTTTTTTACTTTGTACCATTGACATGTCTCTGACTAAACCATGGGTTTTTGATAGATTTATGCTACATAAAGTCAAAAGATGGAATTTAAGCATGAACAGTTCAACATTTTTCCATCAAAGGTCAATAGATTGACTGCCACTGACCTATACTTCGCATTTACAGTGCTAAACCCTGCATTAGTACGTTTGCAGTTTATTACTTGGACAGCTTTCACCCCTGACCCATAAACTGTCACCAAAATCAGCAAGACAATTCTTGTTGAACAAAAGTGTCCCTTCGGTGTACATTACACACTCTGGGCGCATCCTGCAGCCTGGATCAGGGAGAGAAAACTGGTGAGGTGGGGGCTGCAAAAAATGTTGAGAAATGATTTTCTTTTGCATGGTACAGTAATTATTTTTTTTGCATTTGTATTCCATGCTGCAAAATGAATGTGCTTTATAGACTCTTTCACAAAAGATTCCTCAAAGAAATAGAATACTTTGAGATCGATTCACAAAAGTGTTTATTAGTTGAGAAAATAGTACCACAGGAGTTATATGACATTTGTTATTTCTTAAGTGCTGGAATACCCGAAGGTGTCTTGGCGCTAAAGACCTCCAGCACCGACCAGAGGCATATACGACTTATAATGCAAGAGAAAACAGCAAAGACTTCAGATGTTAAGGAAACTAAGCAAATTGGACTGGTTTTAATATGTAACGGCAAAGTGTTCCATAGCTGACTGGTGAAAAAGACAAAGCTGCGGCCTCCCCAGGAAGCCTTCTTTATTCTAGGAATAGAAACCAGATGTAAGGAGGCAGATCATGATCTCCTCTGAGGGTGGTACCACTTACATTTTTTCCTAAGGTAGTCAGGCCCTACTCCATTCAGAGCTTCAAGTACCAGACAAAGTGCCTTGAAGGCAACCCTCTTCCTTACAGGAAGCCAGTGAAGCTTCACCAAGGCGTTTGTTACTTACTAGTGTTTATGACGTTTTTTAAGAAGGTGGGCAGCTGCATTCTGCAGTGAGTGGAGCTTTTTTAATGCACCCTGCAAGGCGCCCATATAGAGGGCATTAATGACTCTTATGTGCCTTTGTGAATCAGACCCGAAGCATCCAACTCCTATTATTATTATTAAGGAGGACATATTCCTTTCTATTCCTTTTGATGTAAACGCGTCACCGCCAAATACAGCGCTCTTCCTCTTCGCTTCCTGCACTCATACGTTCAAACATAAGTGTTATTAGTTTCATACAGAATACTTAGCGCAACAATTTTTGCTGTTTGATTGAAGGAATACTGTTAGAGTGGATTGAATCCCAGCTGTCAAACAGAAAACAAGCAATTCGGCTCCCTCCTTTCTGCTCAGACTTTAAGAGAACAGAACACGGTGTACCCCAGGGACCAGCATTGAGCCCTATCCTTTTTAATATATATATATATGCGCTCTCTGCTGGCCCTCATAAGATCATATGGTATCAGTTTTGTAAACTATGCAGATGACACACAGTTAATCCTGTCTCTGGATAACATCAGTCACAACCCAATAGAGGGGCTTCACACATGCTTAACCACTCACATGCTGCCACGATGGCCGTGTGCTCATGATGAGCTGAGCTCGTCATGACCGTTGCGCCACGCCCTCGCGGGGATAATTCGCTTGCTCTGCTGGGCGTTCCATTGGAACGGGCGTGGTCATGACAAGCAGCTTGTCATGAGCACACGGCCACCGTGGCTCATGATGAGCTGATCTCGTCACGAGTACCTGGTCGCTGCGCGCGCCCCCCCCCCCCCCCCAGCACAGCGGGGGAATTAGCCCCGCAGGGAAGGGGTTAAAAGAGATGTCAAGCTGGATGAAGACAAATTGATTAAAGTTCAACCAGGGAATAAGTGAATTCTTATGTTGCTCACCCTCTTTAGAGCCTCATCTACTCCCGAATAACTTCCGCCCTCGGATGAGCACAGACAATCCAAAGACATCACAAGGAGTATGGAACCTAGAAGCGTATGTAGATGATAAGCTCTTCATGAAGACACACACTAACAAAACTGCCGCGACATGTTTCGGATTACCTCGGAACCTCAGAAAAATCGTACCACTGTTGCCCCAACCAGTAAGAAAACTTGTGGTCCAGTGAAAGTCCTTAGCAGGATTTATTGTTGTAATGCACTACTACTGTGTGCACCAGATTACCTTATTAAAAGACTGAACAGAGTGCAATCAACAGCTGCAAAAGTCGCATTGGATAAATACACGTACGACTCGTCATCAAGCTTTCTGAGAGAGCTACACTGATTTCAAGTGAAATAAATATTTTTTTTTAATCAATGTGCATGGTCTACAAGGCCTTACAAGGACCAGGAACCCCTCCTGCCACAAAGAAAATTTAGGTCTTACAGGCCACAGAGGAACTTACGGTCCTCGTCTGCTAACTTCGCCTGTGTCCCGAAAGTTAGCAAAGTGAGATCTGGTGGGAGGACCTATCGGGTAAGGAAAGATTTTGTATTTAAAAGAAGTCCCGTGGTTCAGGTGTAAATTAGGTAAGAGGATTTATTAAGTAGTTATCATGAAGAGCATCACCACGAGCAGCCTTCCTGCTGCTCAGCCCATCCTCCGACTGACTCACTTAGACATCCAACATTCCATGCACCAACATTCCATGCACCAACATTCCACTGCCACCTCACGCACCAACATTCCACACTCGCGCTGGCTGAGCAGCAGGTATATCAAAAGCCCAATTGTGAAATAAGATCCAAGCTCTCCTCAGAGCCAGTGCAAATCTCACTTGCTTTAGGAAAGGTTCCAAAAGAGTAGCAAATGTTGATTGGACTGGTCAGGAAAGATAATGCATAAGTAAGTGTCTTTTTGGTTGAGGATCTGGCAAGGTTGTCATAGTGCCAGGATACGTGTAAAGATAATGCTGCACTTTACGAATGCCTGTTGTTTACTTGCAATTGTAAATAAGAGTTGTTGTATCTGACTTATGCACTGTTGCTCACTGTATCGAGCAAAAGGGGCCTTTGGCAGGCAGTTCATTAACCAAATTGAAAGCGGTAGCAAGACTGCGGGTAAGGGAGATGGGTCCATCTGGATTCGAACCGGTTATAAAACATGTTGGTACATTTCTTGGCCTCTTAGCTTTTTGCCAGCACAGCAAGTTTTTGCAGTTGAGGATTTACACACAGAATATTTTGTGGGGGTTAGAGAGGGGCAGTCGGAGTTGGTCTTTGGACGAGCCATGGCCCAATTGATCGTAGCATGATGGGGTATCGGGGGATGGTTTTACCTGCTGTGGCCGTCCAAAGGGGCAATGGGTTGAGGGACATGATGTCCAAACCCATGCAAAATGGATATGTGTTTGGAGTGTCTCTGCAGGACCCTAAGCAGTTGGTGTGTGCTTCTTCTTACCTCCATGAACTATCCACCCCACTTCTTACTTTGCCACTCAGATCCTCAAATTTCCTACGTCTGAATATAAAAATCGAAGACTGGGTCTAAGAAATACACTCTGATGAGTCAAAGACAAGGTTACATTGATTTCAGTGTAGAACATGCCAAATTACTTTCATCCATTAAGGACCACTCATCACCCTGAAGCATCTATCTATAGAAAGTACTAGTTAATTTAGGCATGTGAAAAGGAAACAACATTTTCGCTGCTGAAAGCAAAATATTTTAATTAAGGACCCTGTTGTCCCTTTTTTGTCTCTCTGCGGGCCCTTTTTTACAAAACAAGGCGCTCGCGAGTGCACGCTGCAAGTTCGATAGGCCGCGTTGCTGCGAATAGACACATAAGAGGGAGACATTTTCTTTGTGTTGTGCCACCCCCAGCTCGAACCCTATTTAAAAATAATGTGGGAAAGGTCGGCCTGGATGAGTCAGAATGGACATGGGGGGAAAGCGAGCCGGCTTCCCACTCTGTCGCGAGGGATAATTTGAGGCAAGCACGAGCTCCCGCAATCAAAAACATGGCATCTTAGCTGGAGCGTTCAGCTCCATTCCACTGCAAGCTTCTACCTACCTTCGAAAAAAAAACTGCACAAAGGATCACCTCCTATTTATGGCTAGTTTCAGGGGCAGCACCAGCTAAAGCCTGATAGGGTAAGCTCCACTTTCGAATTACGTACGTCTCCACTAGTAGGCGTTGTAATTCTTGAACGTCCTATGGTTAGGACATTTTAGTCAATCGTGTAATTTCACCGAATTATAGGTGAAATAAAAGGAACACCAGCAGTGCTGGAATAGATTGAGAACCAGTCACATCAGCAGTGGCGTAGCAAGGGGGGTTGAAGAGGGGACGGTCTATCCCAGGCGGCACAAGTTTTTGTGGCCACAGCCTCTCCCCCTTACCCGCGCCATCGCAGGAATCACCAGTACCCCCCACCCACTCTGACCTGCCGCCATCTTGGATTCGTCAGCAATAACCCTCCCCCCTGCTCTCACATACGGTCGCCACAGGGCAGCAAACACAGGGGCGGCCAAAGTTCTAGCTACGCCACTGCAGATCAGGTTCCAGCAGCGTCTGCAAAAATGGATCCTGGTTCAGAGTCCCCCCCCAAAAACTACAAAACACTGGAACACAGGCAGCGGTGTCCATACATACTCAACAGGGCACAAGTCCTAAAAATCAGAAATGTGGGAATTACCAAGTTAAGCAGTATGTAAGTGACATTATGGTGCATGACATCACAGCATGCAACATCAAGGAGTGTGACCGCGAATGTCATCACAGAAAGTGGTATCACAAACCATGACCTCACAGAAAGTGACATCATAAGAAGAGACTTCAGCTCTTAAGACCTCACACATATGTTTAGCAGTACATTTGGGCAGATTACAATAGTTAACAAATTAAATTTTTTGTCGAGGTTGTGACAAAAAAGTGACGCAACCACATTGCAAAATCTGTGCCTTAAAGTATACATTTTTTAAACTCTGCCACAAAGAAATTGGCAAAGAGGAGAAACATGTCAATAAATCTGTGCTGCTTAATTGGTTGCAAGGCTTGAATTTTAAAATATATTATGGGGTTACGGCACCTACTGCATAGATATTTGTGTGTCCAGTAAATCTCAGAAAAAAATAATGATGGTAAGATAACTCTGGCGGTTAATGCACTTGCTGGAGAGAACTGGGTGTTATCTAGTTCCAGTTTTGATTTACAGTAGCATATAGGGTTAATATGTCTCCTGCAAAGCACATCACGTGACACACAGATGACAGATTTTTACTTTATGTTGGTGGGTAAGTCAGTTACTGCTGTTAACACAGAGAACATTTTGTTACTTGCAGTTCATAAATTGCAATCCTTCTAATATAACACAGTGAGCTATGAAGGACATTTGATTGATTGATACACATTGTAACCCTCACTGTCTTATGTAACACATCTTGTACATTGATTTACACACACATAATTTATTGTCAATGTATAATGTGTATATGTGATGTAAAGTACTCTGACACCTTGGATTGGGATGAATAGCACTATAAAAAAATAAAACAAAATAGTGGTATTAAAATTATTATTTATTAACAAACTCAAAAGGATGCCTCTCTTAAGTACCCGTAAAGTAAGAACAAGATGTGAGCCTCCAGATAGTCCCAGCCAGTATACTCAATCTAAAGAAGACCTGATGGTCACTTCACTTCAGCCTTTGCTATGGGCCCAGCTGGAGTCTGCACTATGAAATCTCCCTCGCCGCCTTCACGTTGCTACTTTGAATGAAAGAAAACAAACAATGTGCAGGCACCGCTGAATGTGTCCCAGTGTCTGAAAATTACACTGGGACGAGTTCAAGATAGTTCTGTGGGTCCCAAGTTCTTGGCAAGGGAGATGGTGCCCACCCTGTGAAAAAAGTGGGTGGACGCCATCTACCCGCGTGTACCCTCGACTTGTGGCCAGATACGGAAGGTGTTTATCAGTGGTGAGCTGCAGGGGCTCTGTCTTATGTTCCTTTCCTCTGGGCAGGGCCACAGGAATTAAGCAGCAGGGGAAGGCCAAATTATGTGGCAGGGCTAAGTAAATTTTAGTGCAAGAAAAGACAAATTATGTGGTATAATGAGGCACTCTTAGTGAAAGTACTGCTTAATTTCTTTTTTACACTTGTTAACACTCTCTGGGCATTGGTTACACCAGATTGGTGCTATTATAACACATACATATAGTAATAAGCAACATAAAGGTGAACAGTCAAACTTTGCACTGCACTGCAACACGTGTTGCTGCGCTTTTAGTAACTTTTGAACCGTTTGAGCTAGAAACAATCTATTTTCACTAAAATCTGCAGCAAATTAACCGTTATGTGAAAAATGCAGCTGCCGCACAATCGCATAATTCCAGTGGCCCTGCCTATGGGGCTCGCCCCATGATGCCTCACTTCTAGGACGATCTAATTACTTTTCTTGCCAAGTGGTGGCCTGACCGGGAACGCCTGGCAGCCCAGATAGAGCAACAAGGAAACTCTCTGCGGTGAAGCTTCACATGTTGCCTAAAGGTGAACAGAGAATATTTTAAAGTGTTTTTGACTTTCTCAAGCTCCTGATCTTGGTCAGGTGTGAGTCTGTAGAAGCACACTAACAGTAAGCATTTATATAGCACATATTAGTAACTGAATTTTTAGCACTTATTAGTACATGTATATAACTACTCATTAAGCCCATTTTATCATCCTTGGAAGATTGGGTTTCAACCACCAAGATTTCAACACTATGTCTTGCATATTCTTCGAAAAAGCCACTTAATTAATTGAGCTATTTTAAGAGAGTTTTGACTTACAGTTAATACTGTGGTCTCCGCAATACTAGTATTAACCCACAGAGCTCTCTTACAGAACATACAAGCATATGACACACACGTATACCTTATGTTCTCCAGGAGACATAGTAACCTTCTATTTCATGGATGGTTGAAACATGTGACTAAAGAGTGCACACAGATCTCTCTAGCAAATGCTAAATTATCTTCTCAGTATTATACGCTACACTCACTGGATACACAAAGATCTCTGCGGCAGGTGCCCCTTCAAACCCCAAACTAGGTTCAAATACAGTCTGTCACCATTGAAATACGGGAGAGGAGTTGGCCTAACGGCTAGGGCGGTCGACCTCGAATCTGGGGAACTGGGTTTGAGTCTCGGTAACGACGCCAAAAACCTCCTGTGATTCTGGGCAAATCACTTAATCTTCCTGTAAATGTGTTGTATTTGTAAAGCGCACAGCTGCCCACGTGACGGGGCGTCCCGGCGCTGCACTCATACCACTGTGGAACTCTTCCTGGCTTTTCCATGTGAAACGTCCACTCCTGGGTACACCCAAGGTGAAGCCAGGCATCCAAGCGCTGCTGGGGCCGTTGTCGAGATAAAGCAAGCTATTGCCCAGAGTCACAGAATGGAACCCATGATTAGACTAGGCACCAAGGCGAGAATTATCAGGTGCGGGGAGACTGAGTCCAAGACCCACCAAGGCGGGAATTGAACCCTGGTCCCGGGCCAGACCTCTGCATCAGGGTCTGCCGCTCTAACCATTGAGCCATGCTTCTCCACTGTGCCCTGTGCCTAACAAAAATGAATGTGTCCCCATGTAACGTAACTGGTGCTATGTAAAGCGCTCTGATACCCGAGTTGGGTCAAGTTTGCGCTATATAAAACTCTGTAAAAAAAAAATGCAATATCAACTTTCACATTTTTTCTTGTTACCAAGCTCTTTGGGTCCGCAATCGTAAAAAAAAATGAATAATGCTTTGTCTGTCATTCAGCTCCCTCGTGTCTCTGCTCCTCCTGACTTTTTCCCCCCTTCTGCTGCCACCAAAGTTTTTGACTTCTCTGAGTACATTTTTCCACAATTCCATCAATGCTGTTAAGAAAACAAAAATGCAATTCCTATGGAAACATGATCCGAACTATAACTAGCCAGTGGTGAAAGTCAAGGTGGTGGTGGTGAGAGAGCGCAAACTGATTTAAATGTATGAGTGCACCACACTTACCTGTAGTAAGCACAAATCATGAGGAGAAATGCCATGAGTGCTAATAGTATCTGCAATTATATTCTGAATGTATAGCTAATGTAGAGATTTAAGTAGAAGTGGAACTAATACAGAAATGTGTGGCATTATATGATTTTATTAGATGTGATTATTCTTGAATCCATGTCGTGTAGCTGTTAAAATGTAAGATGGTAGGTGGTTAACGCAGAATGTGGTAGGCCTCAGGGCCAGAGCTGGAGCTAAGAGGGAAGGTGTTTCTTTTCACGACACAGATTGTATTAATGTTTTGGTCATTGCATTAAATGGGCCATGATTTATAGAGATGTTTACTGAATAATAGAATAAGAGTATTAACATGCTTTGATTAATGAAGAAGTTGAATGCTATAATTATTATGAGAAATATTGTAGGCCTGAAATGTTTTAACGTTGATTTACACGTACATGTCTGGGCTGAGAAATGTTGCAAGCCGTTTTTGAAAGTCTATGAGAGTTGGGTTCTTGGCTGCAGATATCTGTCTGCACAGGAAAAGGGGGGATCCAATTATAAATGAATGAATAGAGGTCTGTTCAGTAGACGGCCCAGACATGGAGGAGGGTTCTGGAATGTTTAAGGGGTATCAGCGGGCCGGAGAAGAGTCTGAGAAGCAAGGTCAACTCTAACGTATGAGGCCCAATACAAAGCATCATGGAAAAAGCCAGAAGCTACACCACGTGAGGGGCGTCTCGCAAGGGGCGTCTCAAATGTTGTTGACTGTTTTGTATTAGGGACAGCACCCCTGGGTGGAGTTAGTGCAGATACCTGAGGACCCTTTAGAGAGCGGATGGGTAGGCAGAGAGGGGTCATGACTGGAGAACTATAGGTTTTCACCAAGAGACTTAGAGTGAGTGACTTCCCTTGGGGTCATTCACTGCTGACACCTTTGTTAGGTTGGGGCTTGGTTAAGTAGGGATACCATCTAGAGCAGGGTAGGGACAGCCTAACCTGTGCGTTTTCCTCCAACTTAAATGAAGGAGAGATATGCGTCAATGCTAATAGCTTTATTATTCTTAGAACTTGTGTTAGTGATTTCCGTTGCTCGTCTGAGGGCTTTCCGAGAGCACATGTATGTAATTGGACCTGTGTATCTCGTAAATCTCATTCTGAGATGTCTGTATTTGCAGCTTATCATATCTTTACAATAAACTTTTGAAAGCTAGAAGTTGTTTGTGATCTTTGGGAGTAGAGTCTTTTATTGGGTGAACTAACTTGGAAATGGATGTACCTTGTACCTTAAAGACAGGCAACAAAGGTTCAGTCGACCAGATCGAGGTTTAGATCAATAGTGCTAAGGTATCGATCAAAATCTCGCCCTTCCAGTTGGTAGCTATAGAGGATGGTTGCCTTCTTGAGGACGGTAACCTAGGCCAGGTTAGCTTACCCCAAGGCCCATAGAAATCGATGATCGGAAGAACAGCCCGCCGAAGAAGATCCGGATGACGTGAGACAGAAACAGCAGCAGTATCGGTCGAGAGTGAGTATAAAGGGTTATGCGTGTTAGATTGCGGTGTTTTGTATTGTATCTATGTTGTAATGTCTGGCGGAGTTGAATGTCTGTAGAGTGACTGTGGAACAGGTTGTGAGCGCGCGCAACCGGTGGAAATCTTAAGTTCAAGGAGAGCTTAAGTGGTTCGGGTGTATCGGACACCCAGAGTAATTGTCAACTAGTGTGAAGGGGGTCATGAGGTACCATTGATCACCCGAAAGACCGAGATAGGGGGACCGTAAGAGTGAGTGCGTGAGTAACGGACGCTGGTCGGAAGTTACTGTGTGTGTAAGCAACCTATCAGAGAGACGATAGACATTTCGTCAGTTGTGTTGACAATTACAGATAGACTGTGGACGTACAGTCGAGAGAAGTGACCGCTTGGTCGGAAGTAGTCATTTTTCGGTGTATGAACGGGACGCATGCATAACCGGGAGACGAGTTGAGAAAGGAGGGGTGCTGCTGCGAAGCGGAGAAAAGTGACGTCAGAAAGTGTCGCGACGTGATTGGCCGACCGGAGAAAGACCGCGCTGTGATAGGCCAGCTAGCAAAGACGTCAGACAGGGTCGCGACGTGATTGGCCGACCGGAGAAAGACCGCGCTGCGATAGGCCAAGCTAGCAAAGCCGCGACAGGATTGGTGGATTGTCATCAGGAAGTAAACAGAGTAGCGAGGCTGGATATTGTGCGCATAATTATGAAGTGTTTTAAATGGCTGAAAGCGGTGTTTAAAAAAGAGAAGCGGGGATCGTATGAAGGGGAAGAAGCCCCGCCGGAGGGTACGCCAGCTCGTTATATGGCAGTGAATGTTGGGCTGCATACGATCCTCTGGATATCAGAGTGGAGTAAGATTACGGAAGGAAATGAGGAACTGACGTTCCCGAAGTACGGGACGTTCAGATTAGAGGTGTTACATCGATTAAAATCAGTCATGACCTCGATAAGACCCTTGCCTAGACCGACCCAGTTTGAAGCCCTTGAAGCATGGATTAGGGCAGCGCATGAAAAGAATATGAACAGACGACAAGAAAGGGTGAAACGATCGGTAAGGGCAGTGCAGGATGCCAGGTGGGATGCGGATGCTAAAAGATGGAGAGTGCATAACTTGGAAGTAAATAAACTGTACCCGGTGTTAGAGGTGCCCGTAAATAAAAGTCCCCTGGAAGAAGATGATGAGAGCGAAACAGAGGACAGCCTGATAAACAGATTATTGACAGACAGGCCACCCCCGTATAATAGAGCAGGGGGAGAGGTCGAGAATACGGAAGGAGAAAAGGGGGGCAATGCAGGAGAGCATAGACCGCTTCCCAGTTCAGAGTGGGATCCTGAGCCAAAGAAAGAGTTGTCCCAGCCTAGTCAGGTGCAACAGGTGGTTGGTAGGTTTGTGGTACAAAGAGCGCCGGAAACGGAAAGCGCCACATCCTACCCATTACCAGATGCACTACAGGTACCTGTTACCATAGGTCCTATAATATCGATATATGACCAAGAGAGAGCAAGAGGGGAAGAACGGGTACGGAAAGACAGAGAAAGAGCAGAGAAGGCAAGGAGGACCGATACGATTAATTCCCCAAGTCAGATGCCGATACCCAGAGAGTGGAGTACCCCGATGCACACAGCAGGGGACCCAGGAGGAGATCCTGGGGGCCCTAGATGGCCAATGGATCTGAGGGGATCTGGACGAAAATCCTTTCAAGAGCTAAATGAGTACATGAAGCAGTGGGATGAGGCAGTGAAGGCTCAGAAGTGCATCATAGCTGCGGAAGCTGAGAGGGAAAGTCAGGACAGCCGAGCTCGGACTCACTGCGGGGCTGGGGAGAGCAGCCCGGAGTGGGACTGTAGAGAGAGAGAGAGTAGGGGAGTCACCCATTGGGCCCGGAGTGGAGATAGAACTGACCTGGAGAACGGGGGCCCCGGGAGTGGAGGGGTGGCGCGCCCAATACTCAGTGAAGGGGAGAGGAGAGCGCAAGAGTACAGAAACAGCTTTAAGTGTCCACACTGTGTGCCCGGCACCAGAGAACAGAATGCGAGCTGTGAGAGGTCGCACCATAGTCCCTGTGATGATGGAAATGAGCGCA
This sequence comes from Lissotriton helveticus, assembly GCF_964261635.1. Lineage (NCBI taxonomy): Eukaryota > Metazoa > Chordata > Amphibia > Caudata > Salamandridae > Lissotriton > Lissotriton helveticus. The sequence continues at coordinate 5,711,473 of NC_136064.1, forward strand.
GCCCAGGGAATATGGGGAACCAGGAAGGATCGTATCGGATACTGAGCGATACTAGGCAAAGGGAGAGTAGCGACCAGAGGGAAAATAACAGAGAGGCGCACGGTGAAAGGAGAGGAGAAGAAGAGAGTGGGCAGAGAAAGAGTGGGGGTAACAGGCCCGTGTTCCATCACCTTCCAAGATCGGATGGCCGAGCATGGGACCTGGAGAGATGGGAGCAAGGGAGGGCACCCATTAACTCTCCCGAGCCCAAACGCAGAGCTCGAAGTTGGGATGGTAGGGAGACCAGTGAGCCCCCTTCAAAAGACATATTGCGAGCTGAAATAAAAGCCAAGAGACTCGATGTCGCCAGTTTAAGGTCAGACCTGGATGACATGGTAGATGGTACCCTGCCTTTAGAAAGAATGGAAATGTATGAACAGGATGAAATACTGTATATGGCAAAGGACATTACTCGAAAGGCGAGAGCAGTCCATGAGAAGTTAGTCGAACTAGCAGGCAAATATATGGTGGACTTGTCAAGAACCAAAGCATTACAGGGTAACCACAGGCTACATTATACAGATCGAGACCTAGATGAGAGGAGAACGATTGGGCTGAAAACGCACATAAGGGAACTGATCGCTGGAATAAGGACATGGAGGGCACTAGATAAGTGGGAAGAGAGGTGGTCCAAGAAAGGGACCGGCAGGAGAAGCACGCTTGGTATGACACCAGGACAGCAGGGAATAGAAGCTTACCCTTTGCGGGAAGTCGCAAATGGGAACTATGTGCATGTCCCTTGGAGTAGGGGAGATTTAGCTGCTTTTACCACCTCCTTCCCCAAACTACGGGAAAACCCAGTGGAGTGGTACAAGCAAGTGGAGAGATTTGTAAAAATCTCAAAGGTCTTATGGATAGATCTGAACACGCTGTTTGACATTGTAGTACCTGGAGATCTGTGGACAGCATGCAAGGTTAGCGCTGAGTGGCCCATAACGGAGCCAGAGAGAGATGCTAAGACTAATGGGCCGTCCGAGATTGTGATGGCAAAATTCGAGAGAGTGATGACTTGGCTGAAAGAGAAAGTGCCAATGCAAGACATAGATTGGGTCAGAATAGACCGAACAAGACAGGAACCCAAAGAGACAGTTCACGAATATTACGAGAGATTGCTGAAGGCGTTTAAACAATATAGCGGCTTGGATGTAATGGATCCAAAGGACATAGGGCAATTTGTGTCCAAGTTCGTCCTGGGACTGAGACCGGATATTAGTTTAATGATTCAGCAACACTCGATTTGTTGGCAAAGTAAACCCCTAGACGAAATACTGAGATATGCCAGGTACTGCTGTGATGAGATAGACTCCAAGGCTAAGAAACTAAAAGAAAAGTTGATGGTGGTACAGATGCAGGCAGCAGGAAAGGGGGGACCGCAGCAACAGCAGCAAGGAACAGGTACAGGAGGAAAGAAGCAGTACAGTCAGAACAAGGGCAATGAGGAGAGTTCTACCTTTAGACCCAGAATAGACATAGCTGCCTTGAAGAAAACGACGAGGTGCCACCAGTGTAACGAGGTGGGGCATTGGAAACGCGAGTGTCCCTACAATGTAGAGATAGGAGAACAAGAGATAGAGGAGGAAGAGGTCCAGAGCGCACCTACGAGAGGGGTGACGCCATACCAAGGAAAGGTGCTCAAAGGGGGGGGCGCTCCTCCCCGAGCCCAGTTCCCGCAGCCTCCTCGAGTAGGGACTGTGGGTAAGACCTATAGACAAATGCCCCTGTTTGTGGAAGGTGAAGAGTGCTATTATGTGGACCCATTAACCGGACAGAGAGTGGAAAGAGAAGACTGCACCCTTGGGGCAGCCTTAGAGGTGGATCAGAGGGGACCCTATGTCGAAGCAGAAGTAGCAGGGTGCCCTACGACATTTCTGGTGGACACAGGAGCCACTAGGTCCACGATCAGATCAGCTGCAGTTCCAGACCTGCCCATGTCTGGAGAGACTATACAAGTGGTAGGGGTCGCAAACAGGAGAATAACCAGCCAATTGACAGAACCGGTGCAGGTGAAAATAGGGAAGTATAGCGATGAGCACCAGTTTGTGGTTTGCGATTCAAGTCCTGTGTGTCTGCTAGGAAGAGACCTGTTGTGTAAATTGAATTGTACTATATACTGTACACCTCAGGGAGTGGAGGTATTGACCAATGATGATGACGCAGATTTCAAAGTTGCAAACTCAAGAATATGCGTGGAGCTGTACCCTACTTTGACAGTAGATGAGCTCCCCTGGGACTTGAGAGAGACAGTGGCACCAGAAGTATGGGATTTCACTGGGGAAGAGATTGGATTGGTCAAAGGGGTGGACCCAGTGAAAATTGTAGTGAAACCGCATGCTGAGTTCCCAAGAACACCCCAATATAAATTGACTCCAGAAACGATTGCAGGCATAAAACCCGTGATCGAGTCCATGATTAAACAGGGAATACTGAAAGAAATCGTGGGTAGTCCATGCAACTCCCCGATTATGGGTCTGCAGAAACCAAATGGGAAATTTCGGATAGTACAGGACCTTCGAAAGATTAATAACATAGTCGTTTCGTGTTGTCCAGTGGTACCGAATCCATCAGTGATACTGTTTCAGATTCCATTTCAAGCAGAGTGGTTCACAGTGATCGATCTTTGTCAGGCTTTCTTTTCGATCCCTCTGGACGAAGAAAGCCATTTTCTTTTCGCATTTAAGCTGGAAAATCGCGTCCTAACATGGTGTCGTATCCCTCAGGGGTATACAGAGAGCCCATCGATCTTTAACCAGCTTTTGAAGAAAAATCTTGAAAGTCTAGTGCTGCCCCAGAAGTCAGTTCTGGTCCAGTACATAGACGACCTCCTTGTGGCGTCAGAAACAGAAGAAGCTTGCAGGGAGGACTCCATTGCTTTGTTAAATCACCTAGCTGCCAATGGGCACAAGGTGTCCCCGGGAAAATTGCAGTACTGCCTGACAGAAGTGCAGTACTTGGGACACAGAATAGAGAAAGGCAAACGAAAGGTGTCACCAGACAGGATAGAGGCGATCATGAAAATGAATGCGCCTAAGACACAGAGAGAGGTCAGGATGTTCCTAGGGATGGTGGGTTATTGCCGACAGTGGATCGCGAACTTTTCACTGAAAGCAAAACCCTTGCAAAAACTGACGCACAAGGAGGTGAGCGATCCGGTACCATGGGACAAAGACTGTTTGATGGCATTCTTACAGCTGCGAGAGGACCTGTGTCGTGCTCCGGCATTGGGAATGCCTGATTACAATAAACAATTTTTTCTTTACTGTTGTGAGAGGGAAGGTTGTGCGTTGTCTGTGTTGGTCCAAATCCATGGGAATGCCCGTAGACCAGTTGCTTATTTTTCGGCTACTTTAGACCCAGTAGCCGCAGCGTTGCCCGGATGTCTCAAATCCGTTGCTGCAACGGGTGTCAGCATTGAAAGATGTGAAAATATCGTCATGGGGCACCCGTTAGAGGTGTGCGTGCCACATTCTGTTGAACTGTTGATGACCAGGACCAAAACACAGCATCTGACCAACAGCAGGCTCACGCGCTATGAGCAAGTTATTCTTGCTGCAGAGAATGTGACCCTCAAGAGATGCTCTGTTTTGAACCCTGCCACCTTGATGCCACTTCCAAATGATATCGAGGATGATGATGAATGTACAGACCATGACTGCCTCGATGTGACTGAACTATGCACCAAACCCAGACCCGACATCGTAGATGAGCCACTGACCGACCCAGACGAAATTTTCTTTGTCGATGGCTCATGTGTAAGAGACGAAGTTGGGCAGTTGAGAGCAGCTTACGCTGTTTGTACAATTACTGGAGTTGTGGAAGCTGGGTGCCTGGAAGGAGTACACTCCGCTCAGGTAGCCGAGATTATTGCCCTGACACGTGCTTGCTTGGCAAGCAATCAAATTCGAGTCACCATATACACCGACAGCCAATATGGGTATGGGGTAGTTCATGATTACGGGCAGTTATGGTCTCAAAGAGGGTTCATGACCTCTTCAGGCTCTCCCATTCGCAATGGAGAGTTTGTGCGCCTGTTGTTAGAGGCGTTGCAATGCCCAGCAGGTATCGCAGTTGTAAAATGCACCGCACACACCAGAAATGAGGACTTTGTTTCAAAAGGCAATAGATATGCAGATGAAGTTGCGCGGTATTGCGCGGAGCAAGGGTACTCTTTCACAGAGGTGGAAGTGGGCGGAATAAATGTAAGAACTGAATTAGCCATGATACTGGAAACTGTTGATACTTGGGATGAACTGTCAAACATGCAAGAAAATGCTCCTGATTCTGAAAAAGAAACATGGGAAAAGGCAGGATGTGTAATGGGTGAGTCCCAGTTTTGGGTCTCAGCAGACGGCAGAGCAGTGTTGCCCAATGAGATGGTGAGTCCAATGGCTAGACTCATACATGGTCCCGTACACTTAGGGAGAGATGCTATGCTGAGAGTGTTTAGACAGACTTGGTACAATCCTAAGTTTAGAATAGCAGCAGAAGCAGTGTGCCAGCGTTGTGTGACCTGTCAGCAGCTGAACGTAGGAAAAAGAACACCAGTTACACTGAGTCACATAGGAAGGTCTGGAGGTCCATTCAATCGAATGCAGATAGATTTCATTGAAATGCCAAGGTGCAACCGCCTCCGATATGTCCTGGTGGTTGTTTGTGTGTTCTCCAGATGGGTTGAGGCATACCCTACACGTAGGTGCGACACCCTCACAGTGGCCAAGTTACTGCTCAGAGAACTCATTCCTCGCTTCGGGGTGCCGGCCTTTTTGGAATCAGATAGGGGAACACATTTTAACAGCGAGCTTGTGAAGATGATTTGTGTAGCACTAAACATAGATCAAAAGTTGCATTGCAGTTACCGACCAGAAGCCTCAGGAATTGTGGAGCAGATCAATGGCACGATCAAGGCCAGAATAGCCAAAGTTTGTTCCTCAACGACCCTGAGTTGGCCTGATGCCCTGCCATTGGTTCTCATGAGCCTTCGTAGTACCCCAGACAGAAGAACGGGGTTATCACCACATGAGGTGTTAATGGGGAGAGCAATGAGGCTGCCATCTGTCCCAGCTACTGCACTGTTAAATATCACAGATGATATGATCCTGGACTATTGTAAGGGGCTGTCTGACGCCATTCGTTCTGTGTCCCTTCAGGTGCAGGCTGCCGAGGTTCCAGCGTGCCAGGGCCCGTGCCATGACCTGTATCCTGGGGACTGGGTCCTGGTGAAAAAACACGTGAGAAGAAGCTGTCTGGATGTTCGTTGGCGTGGGCCCTTCCAGATCATCCTGATCACGAACACAGCTGTGAAGGTGGGAGGCCTGCCCAATTGGATCCACGCGTCACATACGCGAAGGGTTCCAGCACCTCTGGAAGAAACAGCTCCTCTCTCGGATAGACGTCCAGCAGAGGACCGAGAAGCCATAGAGGGGGCTAGCCAAGCTGTAGAGGTGCCAGCGGAAGCAGGAAACGAGTCTGACCAAGCTGAGGACGGTCAGTACAACAGCGAAACGGAAGACGCTACAGAAGGAGAAAGTAGCTGGGAGTACGAGTCAGACACTGACAGGTCTGAGAGAGAGAGAGAACAGACAAGAAGGAGAAGGAGTAGAAGGGCACGTGGAGAAGCAAATTGGCCGCAAAGAAGGAGCTCTAGCCTGAGGTCAACTCCAGAAGTAACCCTTCCTCCGATATCAGAAGACTCAGACCCAGAAGAAGGTGCTCAGGGCGCTGAAGCACCCGACCGAAGAAGGTCAAGAAGAGTGCGTGTGCCTAACAGAAGATACTCCACACCTGAGTGGACATATCTGGCGTCAAATGTCTGTGAAACCGGAGACAGGGAGGATCCGAGCGGTGGTGGTGTCCAGTTCTGAGCCCATTATCACTGTGGAAATACGACTGTTGGTACCCGGTGTCGAACAAGAAGGGTCACTAACATTCATGCTCCCCAGACCTCCCCGCCTCAGCAAGTTAAAACACATGTTCCTTTCAGAATTGCAATTCCCCGACTTTGGTACAACGATAACAGCACATGAAGAGCACAATCTTCGTTTGGAAATATTGAACTATGCTATTGAAGCTGCCACAACAAATCTGATAGTAGACTGTTAAGGACTTTGTAAATAAAGCAAGCAGAAAAAAAAGAAGATTACCTAGCGCCCAGGAAGCAGAGAATATTAGGGAACTTCCCTTGAGTTGATGGAGAAGGGCTAGGGTTGTCTTTTTGAACTGTTACAGGACTTTTGCGAAGAAGGTTGTCAGCTTCCAGTTGTGTGGATTCTAAAGACAAAAGGATTAAAAAGAGACTGTAAAGGAACGAGAGGAAAAGAACTTTTTGCTAAGATAAGAGAGAGCCATATTGTCTGACGAAATGGAGGCCGGCACCCAGAACCGCAGAGCTAAATGTATAATAGGTACACTAATAGTAGGAGTGATAATATTAATAGCTTTAGTGGTAACAATTTCTTATGTAAAGGGACATGAGGAAGAGGCAAAGGTAACTGATGTGAAATCTGTAGAAACGCTTACACCCACTGTTGCTGGTGAAAAAGGGGAAAACATTCAAGAGAAAGCGTTATTGGCTGCAGAAGCCCGCAGGTTACACGTAGATGAGTCCCAAGGAGACTTTAGGTCAAATGCTTATGCTAAACTCTTATATGAATACGTGGATGCCATGGAGGTTAAGGATTGCTATGTCTGCATGCAGTTGCCGGCATCTGTAGATGAAGGAATTCGATATCACCACCTCCCGCTGACATATGGCATTACATGTAGCTTATTGCTTAGTATATTTTATGAGAGAGATAGTTTTGAATACTATTTCTCCAATTATGATTCAGTGTTGCCAGAAGTCCCAAATTATAAGCAGATGAACAAATGGGATTACTGGAAGAGTGAAGACAGATTGGCCAAGTTCTTCATTCCTTGGATTACCTTAGATACTTCACATGCCCGTAGAAATAACCTGACATGCAAGGTGTCAGAAGTCGAGAAGAAGTTCATAGGGCAGGTGGATGATCGTTACAGGAGACAAAAGATTTTGAAAAAATCAGGACAATGGAAAACAGATTGGACCGAGGAAGAGAAGGCACACAAGAGAAAGGGTAGTAGTGGTCCAATAGCTTTAGATAAAACGCAGAGAGGAAAGCTATGTCTTCACCGAGCCAAAACGTATTATGAAAATGTATACGTTGGAGAAGTAGACTGTGAACATGCTTTCAACATAGAGTACTATACTAAAGATTTCCTGAAGGGAATGCAGGTGATTCCAAATGTGTATTTTGTATGTGGAAGAAATGCCTACGTGAGACTACCTGACAACTGGTATGGATCATGTTACTTAGCAATTGTCTTCCCCAAAATATATCATGCACAAGACTTAGTGATCATAGAGGGCAAGACATCTTCGAGGGGAAGGAGAGATGTAGGAGATGCCGAAATGGTTGGAGATGTCTTCGGAGCTATGTTCCCTCTTTTAGGTCTAATCCTTAATGATGTTAAAATTAGACGGCTGGCAACAGTCGTCGACAGGTTGTCTGCCAGCACTGCTCAGTCCTTAATGCTGGTAGAAGGAGAGATGCAATCGATAAGGGCTATGGTTCTTCAGAACCGTCTTGCATTAGATGTCCTACTAGCAAAAGAGGGCGGAGTCTGTAAGGCTTTGAAGGTCCAGGAATGTTGCACTTACATTCCAGACAATTCAAAACCCCTTGAGAAGGTTATTAGGAACATAACTGATATTCACAAGGAGATCGAAGACTTGAGTAGAGAAAATGTCTGGGAAAAGGTGGGCCACGGAATGAGTGCAGTTGGTGGGTGGTTTTCCACCTTAGGCAAAAGCTTTGTGTGGTATATTCTAAAACCTGTCATCATAATATTGATCTGTGGGATCATATTGTGGGGATTGGTGAGGGTATTCAAATGGTACAGAGCGAGAAGGTCAGAAAGGGCCCAAAGAGAACAGCTGCAGAGATTGGCTGCCATACAAGATAATCAGTACAGGAGCCTGAGGGCTCTGGAAGCGCAGAGAATGCCAGCAATAACTGCAGTTTAAATGTTAGTGATGACCCCGAGAGGTCATCAAAGGGGGGAACTGAGAGAGCGCAAACTGATTTAAATGTATGAGTGCACCACACTTACCTGTAGTAAGCACAAATCATGAGGAGAAATGCCATGAGTGCTAATAGTATCTGCAATTATATTCTGAATGTATAGCTAATGTAGAGATTTAAGTAGAAGTGGAACTAATACAGAAATGTGTGGCATTATATGATTTTATTAGATGTGATTATTCTTGAATCCATGTCGTGTAGCTGTTAAAATGTAAGATGGTAGGTGGTTAACGCAGAATGTGGTAGGCCTCAGGGCCAGAGCTGGAGCTAAGAGGGAAGGTGTTTCTTTTCACGACACAGATTGTATTAATGTTTTGGTCATTGCATTAAATGGGCCATGATTTATAGAGATGTTTACTGAATAATAGAATAAGAGTATTAACATGCTTTGATTAATGAAGAAGTTGAATGCTATAATTATTATGAGAAATATTGTAGGCCTGAAATGTTTTAACGTTGATTTACACGTACATGTCTGGGCTGAGAAATGTTGCAAGCCGTTTTTGAAAGTCTATGAGAGTTGGGTTCTTGGCTGCAGATATCTGTCTGCACAGGAAAAGGGGGGATCCAATTATAAATGAATGAATAGAGGTCTGTTCAGTAGACGGCCCAGACATGGAGGAGGGTTCTGGAATGTTTAAGGGGTATCAGCGGGCCGGAGAAGAGTCTGAGAAGCAAGGTCAACTCTAACGTATGAGGCCCAATACAAAGCATCATGGAAAAAGCCAGAAGCTACACCACGTGAGGGGCGTCTCGCAAGGGGCGTCTCAAATGTTGTTGACTGTTTTGTATTAGGGACAGCACCCCTGGGTGGAGTTAGTGCAGATACCTGAGGACCCTTTAGAGAGCGGATGGGTAGGCAGAGAGGGGTCATGACTGGAGAACTATAGGTTTTCACCAAGAGACTTAGAGTGAGTGACTTCCCTTGGGGTCATTCACTGCTGACACCTTTGTTAGGTTGGGGCTTGGTTAAGTAGGGATACCATCTAGAGCAGGGTAGGGACAGCCTAACCTGTGCGTTTTCCTCCAACTTAAATGAAGGAGAGATATGCGTCAATGCTAATAGCTTTATTATTCTTAGAACTTGTGTTAGTGATTTCCGTTGCTCGTCTGAGGGCTTTCCGAGAGCACATGTATGTAATTGGACCTGTGTATCTCGTAAATCTCATTCTGAGATGTCTGTATTTGCAGCTTATCATATCTTTACAATAAACTTTTGAAAGCTAGAAGTTGTTTGTGATCTTTGGGAGTAGAGTCTTTTATTGGGTGAACTAACTTGGAAATGGATGTACCTTGTACCTTAAAGACAGGCAACAAAGGTTCAGTCGACCAGATCGAGGTTTAGATCAATAGTGCTAAGGTATCGATCAAAATCTCGCCCTTCCAGTGGTGACAGTCATGGTGGTGGTGTGTGTGTTTGTGTGTCTCCGTTACCGCTAAGTATAGGGGTACCAAGAGGCGAGCCAAGAGCAGCAGCGGGTTGGAAAACCATGATGGTGCAGACTCAGTAGGTGGGCTCAGGAGAGTACTCCTGGTACAACTTGTACAATGTCAGCAAATGCCTTATTTTTCAGCCTACATAGCCATGTGCATCCGTTCAAGGGGCGCTCCGAGGTGCTGCATACCAAGCGCACCCCAATGCACTGAGCATGTTTCTGAGCATGCACTGAGGCTTGCGGAGGAAAGGGAGGCAATCATTGTGGAGCCTGCAATCCAACAAGCTGTGCTAGATTCACAGAAGAGTCTCAAAGAGCATTTGTTACCCTTAAGCTGGGTAGCACCGCTCCTTGGTATAAAATACGACTGCCATGCTTCTGAAATGCAAATGTCATCATTCCATGGAGACCCGTAGAAGTCCCCCAAAGAAGAAATAAAACAAATAAGACAACAAGCATTCTCTATCCACCCAGGTTCTGGCACGACCTCCTCATATCATTCAAGAAAGGACTGAAGATACAGCTCTTTAAGGAACAGTACATCTGGACGGAGTAAGAGTCCACCTCCCCTCTGTGGGCGCCTTGCGATGCACCACAAGTTCTCCTGGCTTGCACTGCCCAGGAACCCTCAATCTCCAACCCTCTGGAGATGCTCACCTGGCACTTCCACCACAACGGCTTCTCAAGTTGTATCCACTTGATCTGTGGACCACGTGGAAAAGATACAGATTTGTCAACAAAATCACCAACACATCCATTAGCCACACAAATAACATCTTTGTCAGAGGCTTCAACCTCATAGGGACTCCTTCAGCATTAAACTAAAAGAGTGCTCTACAATCTCTCTGACATTCTAAACACCAAATAATACATCATTGAACCATTACTCCAAAGAAAATACCTGGTCTTCATATAACATGACATGCCGGGTCTGGTGGCTCAGTGGACTAATGCATCCACTGCAGGGGCCTGTGTTCAACCTCATGGTCACCGGTTCAAATCCCGGCGGGTCCACTCAGCCTTTCATCCATTTGAGGTCGATAAAATGAGTACCATTGAGTTGGGTAACAGTAAACATCTGTTATTCAGCACCAAGATGCCCCGTTGCTAGGGTGAATGTGTGCTTTACAAATACACCTGTTATGTTATGTATTTATAAAGCGCTATTCTTCAGGGCCAATGGACAAATCTCTTATCTATCATGATCCTTGTCCACTATCCAACGCATATACAAACATGCACAGACAGAGGTACAAAAACAGACACACACAAAAACCAAAATACATGTGAAGGCGGACGCACACACATGCACAAACACACATCGACAGACACACTTAATAGACAAACCAAACCATCTCAGCAAAAGTACCACTGCTTAAAGGACTTCCCCATTGATTCAGACAAGCAAGACCTCAACACCCTGAGGACCTCAAATTCAACACCCGGCTGAACACAGTCAATTGCACCGTAAAAGCCAACAATGGTCCTTGGGGCCAACCCCACACTAACACTAGCCCCATGGTTCTGCTCCCCACTCACGCCCCACCCCCTGCATCATCCTCCACCACACTTGTCCACACAGTTCTATTTCCACAGTGGGGCCCACACTGGACAACAAGTTATGTAGTTTTCTGTTGTTAGTATGGTGGGAGTTTGGAGTCAGTGTGGTAGTAGCATGTGCTGTGCACAGTGGGTGGCTGAGGTAAACATTCATTGTAGCACCGGCCTTTGCGGGAGAGGACAGGACCGTCCAGGACCCATCATGCCCCCGCCTCAGAGTCCTAAGAAATTCATAATACCTCCAGTGCAATGGCCCCCAAGCAGTTCCTGCTCACAGACGGCAAATCCCTTCTCCTGCCAGCCATGTAGCCTCTCTCAGAGATTATCCGCGCTTTATTCGCTTTTTATTAGTCTGTTACGGGCTGAAATTGTGCCAAGGTAACCACACAGACGCTGGTTTGGAACTGAGACGTGGCAGCTTGCTTCCCAGTCACAGGGACTGTGTTCTATTAAAAGGAACACCTTGGCAAGTCTGGGCTGAGGCACACTGGATGCAACACGGATCCGTGCGCTGGGCGTGAACTCACTGTGGTCTCTCAGTGGGCTGCGACCCCGGAGAGACATCGGTAGGTCTAAATCCCGCCAACTTGGCTCCGCCTTTCACCTGTCTGAGCCCAATAAGACGAGCCCCCTCTAAGGTCTGTAATAATTCAATAACCAAGACACAGCTCCACATTACAGATTGTGGCTATTTTCTTTTGTTTTTGCAGAAAAGTACTTTGACGCTTAGTCAGGGGTCTTACTGCTATGATCTCCCAAATAACACCTTCTAAACTCTTCCCTCTTCTATCCCTCCATTATCCTATTCATCCAACTAACAGACTCACATGTCCAATGCTCAAATGAACAAATATTTCCCTATACTAAACCACCTCTAATCCTTTTTGGGTTCAGAAGTAGCGTGCTGTGCTTCAAAGCCTGGTATGGGGTAGGAAGTGCAATATAAGTACAATGGGGAGAGGATTAGCCTTATGGCTAGAGGGATCGACCTCGAAGCTGGGGAACCGTGTTCGAGTCTCGGCAATGATGTCAACATCCTGTGATTCTGGGCAAATCACATAGGGGCAGATGTATCATCCGTTTTTTTTGTCGCAAACGCTGCGGTTCGCAAAATAGCAGCGTTTGCGACAAAAAAAACGGTATTTGGAATGTATCATGCAAAAAGCCTCGCAATATTAAGGAATCGCAAATTTAGCAATTCCTTAATATTGCGAGGCTTTTAAGAAATGGCAAATTGCGGTATCTTATTTGAAATGTATTAAGCATTTCAGTGTTGTGATTTTTGACTAAGAATTCGCAAATTACCACCAACTTGTAGTTGGTGGTAATTGGCGAATTCTTTTCAAAATGCACTTTTTTAAAATTCTAAAGGTGCCATATGACGCTCATACATGCCGTTAGGGCATGTATGTGCGCCATATGCGCACACATGTCAAATTCAGGGGTGCAACAGGGTGTCTTTAAGACACCCTTGCACCCTTGAAATTATTCTCAATTTGCGATTAGCAAATTGCTAATCGCAAATTGAGAATAATTTCACATTCATTCCTATGGGCCTCCTGGCCCATAGAAATGAATGGGAAATTATTCCTTAATTGCGATTAGCAATTTGCTAATCGCAATTAAGGAATTTTAAGAAATCGCTAAGAAATATAGCGAATTTCTACATACATACCATTTTGCACTTCTCAAATAGCAATTCCTTAAAAATCGCTATTTGAGAATCGCAAAATGATATCTTGATACATCTGTCCCATAATCTCCCCGTGCCTAACAAAAATATTTTAAAATAAATAAATGTGTCTTTCTCTAACAAAACTGTTGCTCATGTAAAGCGCTCTGATGCCTGATTTCTCGGGTCTAGTTCGCGCTATATAAAACTCTAAAAAAAAAATGAGGCCCATCGCCCATGCTACCTAAGGCCAGGGCTACTGAATACCAAGGGTGCATAGTCCTTATTCAACCACATGCACTTTTTTGCACCACCTCACACTTCCTGTGTCCTTATCTCACTCTTGCAGCTTCTTTTTCACTCCTGATTTCTCCTATTTTTCTCTTCATTTTAGCTGCCTTTTCTGCCTTTCTCTCTCTCTAAATTCTGGACCCAAACAATTCGTGAAGGTGCCCACCACTGGAAAACGCTGCCACAAATTAAGCACTGTACATAGCTGGAATCCAACCCCCTTCCCTTTTTTATTCTGTTGATTGTGTATGTTGTCTCCACTAGCACTCTAACACCTGGTGCTACACAACACTCCTAAATAGATGAACTAACTCACTAGAGTGTGCTGAGGGAGAGCAAGGTTAGACAATTGTTGATTGGCTACAGAAGATGAACGTAAACATTAGGAGTCAACTCATCCTTAAGTGAGCAGAGCTCCCTAAGCATAGCCAAATGTTATGTCAACGTCGATTTAAGCAGATTTTGTTTTAAATGTTTGTGAGGGAACAGAGAAGACCTCTTTAAAATGAAGTCATATGCCATTGCATCCTCCATCTTGTGACTGCTGGGGAAACATCCTTTACGACGAAACTTTTACAGCGCTGTACCATTACCTAGCAGGTTTTACAACGCAAGTCGTTACAACGACTTGCGCTGGAGGGCGCTGGAGGATAGGGAATAGTTTAATTTACTATCCAACACCTTACCTACTATCCACGGGGACTGGAGTTGGAATAGTAAATTAAACTATTCCACTATCCAGCGCCCCCCAACGCAAGTCGTTGGAACGACTTGCATTGTAAAACCTGCGTGGTAACGGTATGCGTTGTAAAAGCACGTGTTGTACCGTCATACATCCGACTGCTGAGTAGCCGCCCACTGCAGTATTTGTATTTCTCCACTGCCTGGATCTCAGGAAAAACCGGACTTTTCTGACTTACTCACTTTACTGCAAAAAATAGAAGCTGGGTCAGGAACTAATGTTCATGTTGTTATCATGCACATGTATGATGATGAGGGCGGCAACATTTTTTATTTAACGATAAAAGATAGATCAGCTAATTTAAGAAAATTAATTTGGAGTTTCAAGAAAGTAATTTTTTGTAAGATGAAAGTGATGGCAGCAATTTGTGAGAGGGTGGGGGAATAAAAGAAGTCGGATAGGGTTGGAGGAAAAAAGCGGCACACGAGAGAGAGAGAGACGCATGAAGAGAAGCACACAAGGGAGACGGAAAAGTAGAGCGTGGGGCAGAAAAGCAGAGCGTGGAGTGGGGGAGCTTGGGGTGGAGAAACAAAAGAGAGAATGAGCAGTACATAAAGAGAGTAACAGAGTGCAGGGTGGGTTTTTGACCGGAGGAAAAGCACACGAGGGAGTGATCTGGAAAACACAAGCACTTTCATAAAGTGCTTAACCAAAAACAAAAAAAGGAGCTCTCTAAAAGTGAGCAGTGGAGAATACAAGTCAGGCAACCAAAAGGATGGTAAAGAGGCCAGGCTCCAGGGGAGGGACAAACACAGGAAAAGAAAAGCAAACCATCAAACAAGAAGCAAGAAAATGAGAGTGACAATAGGGCCAGCCAATGATAAGCAAAGGGTGAGCTGTACGTTTTTGGGAAGCTCACAAATTCTCTTTTGCAACCAGACAGCTTCTGCCACTTAGGCGAGACCAAAAGGTCACCCCAGACTATGGTAAAAGATTGTGTGGTGTTGCTTTCTATTGTATCATTGAGATGCTAGTGACATCACTTACACTGCCCCTCTGACTTTGGTAAAAAGACAGTTCTAAAGGCAAAACCAGGCTTGTGGGTATATGTATTCTTTTGATGAATCTTACAGTGATAAGACATTTAAAACAGGCAATATTCAAAAGTAATCAATGCACAATCTCATGTGACAAAAACCAAGACATTAAGTACCTATCCAGAAACAAAAATACCTGGTGCAAAACATCATTAGCACTAGGTAATCTCGAAAATGCTTTAAAAAGATGTCCACATTTAATTTCTCATTGGCTTTCAACTGAAACTTATAATCTGTATTTAGTCTCCTGCAAAGAGAACCGTTTAGGTGGGTTTGTAACTCACAGGCTCTGCCGTTCTGCATATTGTTTTGCATTTGCATGACAAGTTATGTATGCTGTCTCACTGTGCATATTTAATGGCTAGCAATATGTATTTTGCTGTTTTGTAGCCCTTTGTTGAGGCTGACAGCCTGACACAAAAACACAAAATGTAATTGAAGCACCAATCAAGAAAGGTAAGGGAGTCAGTTCACCCAGAGCAGAGAACAGTGCAAACCGAGGTTCACAGGTTTGATCTGGTTGTATGACGGAATCCTGCATGTGTTTAGCACGCATGCCTTTACAATGTCTGCATTAGAACCAATGCGTGGTTACAACGCGTTCCTTTAGCATGCAAGTTGGGGGTCTCTGGGCTTTGGCATAGTATCACTTACTATTCCAACTCTAATCTGCGCAACAGTAGGGAAGGTGTTGGACTTATATCTAAAACCAAACCACCAATGCGCCCCCCAACCAAGTCATTGTACTGACTTGCATGCTAAACAAATGTGTGGTAACAATGCGTGCGTTCTATTGCCGGTGCTGTAGAAGCACAGCGTGGTTCCGGCTTCGCAATAAAGGATGCTACCCGCTTGATCTAGGCAAAGCAAGCTCAGCCAGCCCCCATTACAATCTACTGTTTTATAATAGTTTATTTAGACAACACATAATAGTGTTTTTGTGACATTGAAAATTTCACATAATGATATCCGGATTAAAGGCAGAAAGAGAGAACAATACAATAATTTGCTCTTTCTCTGATATTGCAGCGATAGCTTAAATAGCCCCCTCACTCTTCCCCTGGGAAGGAAACTGCACTAGTTCACACCAACCAGGAGAGACAAAAATGCTCTCTACATACCAACCACATACATGGGGCTCCTTTACTTTAGTGTGTGAAAAACACAAGCTTCTTTTTATATCAACTATGGCAATTCCAGGTGTTTGTGGAAGTGTGTCTGGTATTACACAGGATAAACTACCTGTAATTGTGCAGACCATGCTAGGAGGTTCTTGACATTGTATGTCCTGTTGATGTCTCAGAGCTCCTTGGCAGCGTGATATTACTTCCCGTCATAAAATTGCCCATCATCTATACATGAGTCACCTAAACATTGCCACGGAAAGTTCTGCCCTACATCCTAGTTTCCACCAAGCTTGCCTATCAAAGCAATGTACTACCCTAGTATTTTCAGGATCCTAAAACAAGAGATATTCCATTTGTGAGTTTCTTACAAAAGGGAACCTAATGGAATGATAACCACATGGTGGCTGGTAAATGTTCTCTGTCAAGAATTATATTTTAGTGTTGACTGAATTTACTTCATTCACTGGCCTTCTTGGACTGAATGATTTGCCGAGGGAAGTAGCAAACAAATGTGTCCTCAAGGTGTGCCCTAAAGACATCCCATACCAGATGACTAGCATATCCTGTGCAGCATCGTTCCCACAATTCAACAGGTTATTACAACAATAACAACAACAATGGGTGAGAGGACAGTCACATATAATGACTGTTCTCTCCCCCATTGTTGTACCCAGTTGCAGCTCCTCCGCTATGGCGGAGGAGTGTCCGCCCAGTGTAAAGGAAAGGAAATATAAAATGATAATAATTTCTAGTTATTATCATTTTATGGTTCCTTCCTTTGTACGGGGATGCTCTGCTCATGCAGAGCAGGGCTGGAGTGGAGAGGTTTGCCCACTCCTAAGTGCGCAATGTCTGTTTGGTCAGCCCGCTTGAGCCGCCCAAATCAGTCATACGCACTTTCCCTGTTCTCCATGCAGGCTGCAGTACAGCCTGCGTAGAGAACATGCCCGGGTCCCCATTTCCTGGTTGAGCCTCGAACCAGGACGCTCAAACCCAATCACAACTCTGCATTGAGGTGTTGTGATTGGTCAGCAGAGTTGTGATTGGTCAGGGGAGCCTGGCTTCCTGTCCCAAGACCAGAACAGGAAGCAAGGAGCAGAGAAGTGGCAGCGAGGTAGGCGGCAACGTAAGTGTTGTAATATATATATTTTTTGTTTTTAATTAAGCTACCTCCCACCCGCTGCCCCTCTGTTACCACTGTGCTCCCCGCACCCGTCCCTCCCCCCACCACCCGTGCGTCATACCAGCCACCACCGGTTGTACCTAAATGGGTCATCTAAAAAAATGCAAGTTTTCTTCACCCAATCAATCATGCATCACCAACCATTGTCAAATGTAGGGGTTCTAGAATGTACCTGTTTGTGAAGACAGAAACATCGGTTTTTGGGATTCGAGAATATCCCTTTGTTTCATGATTTCAGACTGAGTTTGAATACTAGGATATCCTTTTTTCCTGCGTCTACTTGGGATTTAATAGCAGAAGTAGCACAATTCACTTTAAATGTTGCCATAATACAGAATCGACTTTTTTTACCACCATCTTGGGATATCGCTCAGTTCCCTCTAGTATAACCTACGTA